>NC_059139.1:84885708-87554837 GCF_020740605.2 Lemur catta | reverse complement strand
CTGAAGTTTATGCGACTTTAAGGGTAGTTTCCACCATACCTTTCAAACGTTATCTTCCACTATTCATATTCACTGTTTCAAACCACGCTGTTTCACTAAAGGCCATGGATGTGTTTTCCTCTGTGCTTTGTCTGTTCAAAGGCTTGTTTTCCATTGGGATACAGGTCAAATGTCACCACTGTCACTGCTGATAAATGGGATCCACCTCTCTGACAAGGTTAGTGGAGTTCAAGTGGAAGTGAAGTACAGGATATTTGTTAGAAAAAGTCTGTGATTCATAGATTACCACAAACCTTTCAAAAGAAAGATGAACATGTGTATACTTGCGTGGCATTTTTGTCTTATTGTTGATAATTTTTTTAAAAACATTACCCTGTAAAGAAAAGAATGATGGGTTACAAAACAACTAATCAGAGTTTGTAATGGCTTATTGAAAAGAGACAAGAAAATAACAGACTGGTAAAAAGACAGAAAAGAGGATTAAAAGGAATAAGAAAACATCAAGTGAAAGAAATTACAAAAAAAAATAACTATTAGTTTTTATTTAAATTGGAGTAAAGTTTCACATAAACTATTATAAAGGGAGCATTAAATAGATTATTGGTTTTAATAGGAAAAACGTGGGAAAATGAAAAAGGAGGTTAATCAGATGCTATTAAAAATACAGCTAGAACACCTGAAAATTTGAAAATTTATAAATTTATAAATATGTGACTACAAAGTAAAAAAGCAGTCAGTAAAAATAATGCCAAGTAAATGTTTTTTGAATTCACAGAAAACAAGATATATATATATATATATATGTATATATATATATATATATATATACACACACACACAATATGTCTAATATAGCAAATATAGAAAAGGAACAAAAATGACATTGATGTTAAAAACTAAAGAAGACAACTCAAACTGTTGAGCAGCCTTGGACAGGAGTTTAGAGAAGTCAATTTCTACAAATGTATAAGACCATTGTCTTTGGGAATTCAGAGCTATTTGTGTCTAATGAGTCTAATTTTAATTCCAAGAATAATAATATAATACATTTGAAGAAGATAAATCTGTAACCTAAGAACACAAAGGGATTATTGTGTCCTTCCAAAATTCAACTGGAAATGCAAAGTGCATTAATCTTTGAACAAAAAAAGAAGAAGAAAAGTGCTTATTTTTGGCAGGCAACTACGTTAACCACTAGGGAATATTTTTTTAAATACCTTTTTATCTTAATTGTCTTTTGTTGCTGTTGTTAGGAAAACATCCTATGACTAGTATAAAAAACCTGGAACTGTAGCAAAATACAGTTTTCTCTCATACATGTAAAATAATTTTTTCTAAAAATGCTGCTTTCTGCCTCATTTCTCAAATAATACATTGTAATTTTCATGTTCTTAAATATTCAACAAAATTCAACTGAATTACCTACCTCCCACTGTTCTTGAGAAACCAGATAGTTTCCACTCTTACTAAAAAACAAACAAAAACCAAGAAAAAGAATAACAAAACCTTAAGATGTTTGTACTCTTTGATTATTTCTACAAGTTGAATTACTCAAGGGATAAGAAAATTTAAATGTCCTAAAGAATCTTACTTTCGTTTATCTATATATTTGAAAAAAATCTTAATTTGGTGCCTCATTAGAAAGGTTTACTATTTGTTAAGATTTTTTCAGAGTACTTTGGAAAACCTAAATAATTGAACTATAACGTAACTGGGACCCCTGCCTATACCTAGCTTCCCCTCAACTCTGTTTCCTTCCACTCTTGTAGATAGGTTTATTGGGACCTTTTGGAGGGTCTGTCCATTAGCAGGCGTTCCTTTCCAGAGGAGGAAAGGGTTAACTTTTACCTGCACAATATATAACACTATCTATATCTCGATATTTTTCCTTGTGGATCATTGTGTCCCCCATATTTCAGGGTTAATGTAGGTTTTGATCCCCTCTTTTTAATATTCTATTGTTAAAATGAAAATCTTGAAATATATATTTATTAACTACCTATAGTTTCCTCTGAAATTAGGTATTCAGAAATACAGGAATTCAATGATATAAGTTTAAAAATTGTATCTTTGAAAGACATGTACAAAAATGTAGTTATATAAGCAGATTATGGAGTATGCCCAATTTAAAAAATACCCATAATTCGTTTGTCATGAAAGTCCTGACATAGAAAAACCACATATATTCTCCCAGAATGTATGTTAGACCTTAGTTTGTCCTAAAATCTAAATTCAGAGATGACTTCCTAGCCAGTGAACCTTTCATTTGACTCCTATTCCTTGATAAATAAACTTTTGGCAAGAAGGCAGGACATTGTAGAATGAGACCAGGTAACCTCAAAAACAATAAGATCCAAGCTACAAAATTCTCTCCTCAGAGCTACCAAAATTCTAACAGTGCTCTCTTCCTAAGATTGGTAATCACTGATTGATTGATTGATAATAGATGCAGGAATCATTAGAATGAATAACAGGAATGTTGACAAAGTTATTGTTATTCCAAACTAAAATGAAGTTTTGCTATTAAGGGAATATGACAAAAAAAAGCACATGTGGCACAATTGTCCAGCCCATTTGACTGCACCCATGAGCCCCAGTATATAGTTGCTCACGTCTGCACTTCAGGAGACTCTTGCCCTCTTGTCCGTTCTCTTATATTGAGGCTTCTTTCAGCCAGTTTGATTTCATGCCTGCTCTCTGCCTCTCCCACCTGTTTATCTTATGTCCTATGTGTAAAGCTCACTTACACATCCTCTGGACTCCCCGTTTGTCCCCCATTCTTTGGGAAGCAATATATTTTCCCGCTTCAAGTCCTTGTGTATATTTTCTTTTTCCTATTCTTGTGTGAATTCTAACACCTTGCAAAAAACTCCCTTGCTTTTCTGTAGGGTGGAGTAAATCATTAATAAGATGGAGAATGTTTGACCTATCTAGGTTAAACATGACTTGGAGGGGGGAAAATGTCCTAGGAACTTTCTGTCTTATATTTCTAACTGCATAAGCAATTTTCTAATTTCCCAAACTAGCTAAAATTAAGATGTGAATTTCCGAGGATGTTGACTTAGCAAGTTATTAAAAGTAAGAGCTCTGCTAGAATTACGAGAACATTATAACCTGACCTGCTTATATTAGAAGAGTTTTAGTTTAGCTAGATGTAGTATCACGTAACTCTGAGAGCACATATTTTCATAGAACACTTTGCATTTTTTTATGTCCACTTTGGGGAACTCTTTCAAGAAAACTGGCTCAAAGGTTACTTCAATGCTTTTGAAATTCAAGATGCAGAGCGAGCATTGCCAAACAGAGCGCTATCTAGTTCAATGATCAAACATTGTGTATTTGGAAAGCAGAACTGAAAGTCTGCTAATTGTTTGTCTACATTCTCGACAACCTGATATAGCATCATCAGAAGCTTTTTTGATATGATTTGTTGCTTTCATTTCTTCTTTCTGAATAGTTAACTCTCTACTATTTGTCTGTAAGATTTATTCCATCAAAAAATATGCTGATAAAAGTCTTCACAAGTACATGTCCTAAAATTTCCATCAGTTGTGAATTTCAGTGCAAATTCCTTTGGTGATGTTCTGATTTCCTATGGAAAGTACAAAAGGCCAATAACATAAGTTGATTTATTGTTGTTTTTTTTTTTTCCTGAGTGGCAATTCCTTTTTTATAAATTTGTTCCTATTAATTCCCAGTTCCACTTTTTTCCCCTCAGTTGTTAAATAGGCATACAACTGTTGTCATATTTAAGAAATAAATACTAAGATTAATGTATGGGTCACAAACGGACAGCTTCTTGGCTGAATCCAGCATGTAGGCATGTTTGATTTGGCTTGGAACACATTGAAAAATAAAAAGAATTCACCAAAAAGTCTGAATGTCCAAGCTTTGTCTTGAAAAATCCAAAGATCTGCTAATATCAGCCTGCCTCCATGCATGCTATGTGGTAGCTGCTTGTTTTAGATGAGGCCAGGATTCTCCAGTCGAGCCTCCCCAGGCCTTGACCAATCCTCCCCACTCAGTTGCCCATCAGCCCCCTGCACATTTGCATAGGACAGTCCCGATTCTGAATACTTAGAGAGGCTTGGATGGAAGTCCCAAAAGTAAATCATGTCTTTTTTAAATTTGTCCAGGCTTTTTCAATAGCATGACAGGGCTAATATGAACCTTTATTCAGTAAAATGTCAGTAATTACAGTCAATACCCATAATTCTCTGATCAAGAAAGAAAAAAAACCATTACTTTTAGTTATTTTCATTTAAAATATCCATAAGCATATAGCATTCAGAGCCATCTGCTCTACATCTCTTATGTAGAATTAGAAGTTAACTTTATAGGATGCGATGCCTAGAGAAGTTTTATAACTTTTTCAGAACTTTAAGGAAAAAAGTATAAGCTTGAAAAGAGAACTATGATAATCAATTGGGTCAATTAAGCCTATGAGTCTACAAGAGTGAAAAATTCCTGTTCCCCATTAAACTGAATCTCAAGTGTATTTTTAAAAAATACATTTGTTTTCTTTGGATGATAAGTTACGGGAGACCCTACTGAGCATAAATGTTGTACTCAGAGATCTCCAGTCCATTCAGCAGACTTTCATCTGGCATACCCAGATGTTATCTAAATAGATAATCCACAGGCAATCCCATGTCCTTATTCAGTATGTTGTGCTTATCATTGTATTTTCACGTGTTTAGAATTTCTGGAAGTTATCCAACAGCAACCAGGAAGTATGTGTCTAAGTGAACCTGTCAGTACCCAGTGTATATTTTTAAAATGAATAAATGTGGCCGGGCTCGGTGGCTCACGCCTGTAATCCTAGCCCTCTGGGAGGCCGAGGCGGGTGGATCACTTGAGGTCAGGAGTTCGAGACCAGCCTGAGCGAGACCCCGTCTCTACTAAAAATAGAAATAAAAATTATCTGGACAACCAAAAATATATATAGAAAAAATTAGCCAAGCATGGTGGTGCATGCCTGTAGTCCCAGCTACTCGGGAGGCTGAGGCAGGAGGATCGCTTAAGCCCAGGAGTTTGAGGTTGCTGTGAGCTAGGCTGACACCACGGCACTCACTCTAGCCCGGGCAACAAAGTGAGACTCTGTCTCAAAAAAAAAAAGGAATAAATGTGCACAAAAATGACCACTTTTTAACTAAAAATTTATGTGTGTAAGAATAGTTATCATAGACTTATTTATAAAAAATTTTAAATTAGAAAACAATCTAACTGGCCAATAAGGGCTTGGCCAAATAAACTATGTTGTATTCATAGGTATAATACTTCATGTATTTCTATTGCCACGTAACAATATTGGTTAGGGGCTTAAAACAGCACACATTTGTTATCTCACAGTTTCTGTGCTTAGCTTAGCTGGGTCTTTTGCTGGGGATATCACGAGGCTGCATTCAAGATGTTGATAAGGGCTGAAGTGTCATCTGAGGCTTAACTGGGGGAGGATCTGTTTCCAGATTTACTCAAATTGTTGGAGAATTGCAGCTGTAGGACTGAGAGCTTCAGTTTCTTGATTACTGTCAATCCTCAGCCACTAGTGACCACCCACAGTTCCTTGCCATGTGGGGATTCTCAACATGACCCTGTACTTCCTCAAAGCCAGCAAGGGAGAGAGACTCCTGAATGAGTGGTACTACCATCTTGTATAGCATAATAACATTCACAAACAAGTAATCTTATACATCCTGTCAACATTTCTGTGTTCTATTAGAGAAGCAAGACACAGGTCTCCCATACAAACTCAAAGGGCACATCGGACTATGAGCACCAGGAGGTGGGGATACTCTTACAGTCTGTCAACCACACTCTGCAACATCAAAATTATGCTTTTGAAAAAACTGGCTTAGATATGAGAAATTGCTTAAAATATAACATTAGATTTAAAAAAGATAAAATTGTAGTATGAGCTTGAATATACATACAAGTTTTATTAACTATGTATACAAACATACAAAGAAAAAGAAAATGTATATGCACATACATACATAGCAAAAACTTAACAATAGATATTATTGATTACTGGGTTATTGTATGTTTCTATATATTTCAACCTTTCTACAGTCAACATGTATTTCCCTTATAGTTAGAAATAAACATACTATTTTAAAACTCATACTTTTGAGAATTCAAAATTACATTTATTTAATTATAAATTTTCCTCATTTTTGTTATCCAGATAAGCCAAGATTTTTATTTGTTTTTAGGAATTTTTCTTCTTTTAGTTTATGGTGAAATCCAACTACTTGTTTTCAGTGGAATGCCTGGTTTGTTGCTGGCACGTGGTTTTTCATGAACTGGAGCTTGGTCATCGTTAGATCTGATAGCATTTAAATTTTAAAAAACATTTAAAGAGTTAAAGAATTTTTTAAAATAAATTACCTTTCTTTAATACATATTATTTGCAGATGCTGCTACCTCTATTCTTATGGTAGCTCCATTCATCCTTGTGCCAGCTATGCTTCCTGCTAAAAATAAGATGACAATTCCTCAGGTCCCTTCGTGCAGTATGGAGAGGAGTCAGGGAGACCAGGACCTCAAACCACTTTTAGCTCCTCTCAGAAAAGATGAGCACCTTTTCTTGATGAGCTTGTATAACCTCAACAAAAACAGAAACAAACATACTCTCTGGGGGACAAGAGGTATTTCAACACCCACCTTGTCTATCAATGGACGCTTACCCTGTCCTAGTACTTGGAATTAGCAAGCTGGTAGATCTTAGCCATAAATAGAGATATTATATGAAATCATCATTTAAATGTTATTTAATATTATTTAGTGAAAGCTTTTAATGTTCTCATTGACACTTTTTTCCTAGTCCCTCAAGATATGAAGACAAAATGTCATGCTTCCTTATTAGGAAATCCTCTCAAAAATCTTGCAGAGCAAAACTGAATTTTCTCCCCAACTTTAAAGTTAAATCTAATGGTCTGTAAATCCATAAATTATTGTTTGATCCTTTGAAACATTAGAGTATCATTTCTGTGTAGATGTTTGTAAAGTATACTTTGTTTCCCAAATCAAGATTTTCTAAAGGAAAAATATTAGGAAAAAAATGAAAAAATAAAGAGAAAGAGAAATTTTTTCCAAATAAAAAGAATTTAAAAAACTAGCTAAGGCAACTTTTTTTTTTATTGGTTTTGTTTTGTTTTGTATTTCAGATGTCAGGTCAAGAACTGTTATTTTTCCCCATGAAAGTCTCATTAGAGTGTCTGACCATGGTTCTTAGGAGACACATTTGGTACTGATGCTTGTGTGTCAGCACTCCCTGCCAAGTCTGGCTGTTCTTGGCAAGAAAAAAAAAATCACTTGGACATGAACTAACATGGAAACTGCTGTCCAAAGTCCATGGCCTACATTTTAAAGAGAAATTGTAGAGGAACTGAAGCAGCTCACTAATGGATTCTGAATCTTGGGCTCCTCTTCCTTTTAAACTTCAGTCTGTTAGAGGTATTGCCCTATTATATTTATCCCATCTTTGTAGCATTCCAATTTTCTCAACTTTGTGACAACCATTATATGTGATACTGAATTTTAAATTGCTCCCCTTTTGATGTTAAAAGGAAATTATCTTTTGTTTTCAATTAATACATGTATATCATTTTCACCCTATCATGTCTGACTCATACTCAAGTGATTATCCTTTTAGTTTGGTTAACTATAGATCAATAGTTTTATGAATTTGGGGGCTAAACAGTAATATTTCAGTAATATGTTTGAAAAGAAGGGATACTATTTTTCTAGTTTGCTAGCATGCGTAAGTTCTTGGCACATGGTACATAAGTAATAAGTATTTGTTAAGTGAATGGTGAAAAATGAATGCATTAATTCAATTGCCATTTTTATAGGTCAGAATTTCATGTAATTCAACCTAATACACCATAGGACTATTGTAGAAAGTAAATAATGTATCAATTGGAAATTGTGTAGGAAACAGAAATGCAATGAACATTGGCTTGAAGAGTTAGGGATTTATTTTTCACATGTAATAAGAAGCCTGAAATTTGGCAGCCTGGGACTATGGCATCTACTCATGCATAATTTTCATATTTATGGTTGTAAATTTGCCGCTCCTCCTGCAAATCTAAGTTCAACATTTCATGCAGGAAACAAGAGGAAAGAGACAGCATCAACCTGTAGCAGGGAAGCAAAACTTTCTCAGGAAATCTTTTTGCTAGACTCTCATTATGTGTCAGAGCCTGTAACTGTATCTCATGGCTACCCCTTTGCCACAGCGGAGGCTGGAACACTGAGCGGATTTTGGTTGGACACATTTCCACCCCAAACAAAACCAGTGGCCTGTTAGGAAAGAAGAACAGACTATTTATTGCGTAGGCATGAGCAATGGCTGCCAGAAATGAGATGATCCATGTAAAGTGCTCCATGTCTGGCACAGAATAGCCACCGAGTAAATTATAGCCATTATTACTTATTTATCAACCAATATTATTTCCCTCTTGGAATTCTCTCAGTAACCAAAAATCAAAATCTGTGCACTAGATGTGTTTAAATTTTAATAACTTTGCTTTCTCTCCATGAAATTCTATGAAAGCAATTATATTTTTTAAATTTGGCAAATATTGTCAATATCTCCATTTCCTTTTTTTTAACATTTCAAATTATTCAAATCCCTTGATCTTTCACTATTTCATTTTTTTAAAAAAAGTTATTGAACTCTTTAAATACATATTATGATGGAGATGTTATACTAGGCACTAACATGTTTTTAATATTCAATAAGACATGATCCATATCAAATGAGTATGGTGAGCCTATAATTCATCATCCAAAGACCCTTTGAAAGTGAAAGAGGAATTAAAATAATTATCCAGTGTTAACTGATCTGAACTGTAGTGAATCTAGTACTCCCTGACAAACCTGGAAGTAAGGTCACCCTACTTAAGCACTTCACCATCTTCTGGGGAGAGACCATCATATACATAAGTAATTATGATACAATGGGTTCATGTTAATAATATTGGCGTCTATTAGGTGCTATAGAAACACAAAGGAAGAAGTAACTAGTCCTGCCTTGAGCAATCAACTTTCTCAATCTAGACTTATTCTTTGTATAGAGTCAATTTCTTTTCTTTTCTTTCCTTTATTTTCTCTTTTCTTTCCATTCCTTTTCTCTTTTCTTTCCTTTTTTCTTTTCTTTTTTCTTTCCTTCCTTTCTTTCAACAGAAACACCCCTTTGTCAACATTTATTGAAAAGCTACAAGTACCAGAAGACACAGTGCTAAGTCTTCAGGTACAAGGATGAATGACTCCGAGGACTTCTGATTAAGATGGGGGACAGTGATGTAAATGACTACATTACAACACAAATGCAGTAAGTGGCAACAATGAAGTAGAGGACAATTACTCACAGCTATGCAGAAAGCAGCAAGAATCACAGGTATGATCGCTTCTTGTTTTTATTTCAAAATATTAAGGGCGTACAAATGTTTTTATCACATAGATACCTTGTATAATGCTTAAGTGAGGGCTTTGGTGTGCCTGCACACAATAGTGTTCATTATACCCAATAGGTACGTTTTTTATCACTAATCCCCTCCCACCCTCTCCCCTTCTTGGTTTCCTGTGTCCTTTACATCTCTTTGTGCCCATGTATACCCATTGTTTAACTCCCACTTACTAGTGAGGACATACGGTGTTCGGTTTTCCATTCCCGAGACACCTCACTTAGGATAATGGTCTCCAGTTCCATCTCAGTTGCTGCAAATGACATTATTATATTCCTTTCTATGGCTGAGTAGTACTCCATGGGATGTGTGTGTGTGTGTGTGTGTGTGTGTGTGTGTGTGTGTGTGTGTATCCATGCCAGCATGTATTGTTTTTTGACTTTTTAATAATGGCCATTCTGATAAAGGTAAGATGGCATCTTGTTGTAGTTTTAATTTGCATTTCCTTGATTATTAGCGTTGCTGAGCATTTTTTCATATGTTTGTTGGCCATTTGTCTATCTTCTTTTGAAAAATGTCTGTTCATGTATTTGCACACTTCTTAGAGGGATGGTTTGTTGTTTTCTTGCTGTTTTGTTTGAGTTTTTTGTAGAATTCAGATATCAGTCTATTGTCAGATGTAAAGTTTCTGAATATCTTCTCCCATTCTGTAGGTCATCTATTCACTCAATTGATTATTACCTTTGCTATGCAAAGCTGTTTAATTTAATTAAGTCTATTTATTTATTTTTGTTGCTGCTGTATTTGCCTTTGGAGTCTTAATTATAAATTCTTTGCCTAGACCAATGTCTAGAAGAGTTTGGCTTATGTTTTATTCTAGAATTTTTATTGTTTTGCACCTTCTATTTAATCTTTTATGTATCTTGAATTAATTTTTGTATGTGATGAGAGATAGGGATCCTATTTCATTCTTTGGCATGTGGCTACCAATGTTCCCAGCACCATTTATTGAATAAGACTTCCTTTTCCCAGTGTATGTTGTTGTCTGCTTTGTCAAAGATCCATGATCATAGGTTTATGGTTTTATTTCTAAGTTCTTTATTCTGTTCCACTGGTACTTTTATATCAGTACCATGATGTTTTGGTTACTATAGGCTCATAGTATAACTTGAAATCAGTTAATGTGTTGCCTCCAAATTTGTTCTTTTTTTTTTTTTGATTAAGATTGCTTTGGTTATTCAGGTCCTTTTGGTTCCAAATGAAGCAAAGGATTTTTTCTGGACCTGGGAAATAAGACATTGGTGTTTTGGTAGGGACTACATTGAATCTGTAAATCACTTTAGGTAGTATTCAGCCAGCCTATGTCTTTTAATTGGAATATTCAGACTGTTCATGTTGAGTATTAGTATTGATATGTGGGATGCTGTTCCATTCATCATGTTGTATGATACCTATTGTTTTTGCTTTCCCTCTTGTGTTATTATTTTATAAAAGCTGTGAGCTTTAACTTTTGGGTGTATTCATACTGGTGAGTATCTATTGTGCTGTTCTATGTATAATGAACTTTTAAGCATTTCCTCTAGGATGGGTCTAGTAGTGACAAATTCCCTTAGTGTTTGCTTGTCTGGGAATGTCTTTATATCTCCATCATTTATAAAACTTAATTTTGTAGGATACAAAATTCTTGACTGGCAGTTTTTCTCTTTAAGAAGACTTCAAATGGGGCCCCAATCCCTTCTGCCTTGTAAGATCTCCACTGAGAAGTCTACTGTTAGCCTGATGGGTTTTTATTTGTAGGTTAGTTGTTGCTTTCATGTTGTAACTTGTAGAATTTTCTGCTTCATTTTGACTTTGGCCAGGTTGATGACTATGTGTCTTGGAGATGTCCTATTTGCTATGAATCTTCCCAGTGTTCAATGACCATATTGTATCTGGATATCTATATCTCTGATGATGCCAGGGAAATTTTCCTCAATAGTTCCCTCAACTAGGTTTTCTATGCTATTTGCTTTTTCTTCTTCTACCTCCAAGATACCTATTATTCATATATTGGCTCATTTCACATAGTCCTATATTTCTTTGAGTGATTATTCATTTTTCTTTATTCTTTTTTCTACATCTTTGACTGACTGGGTTAGTTTGAAAGTCATGTCTTCAAGCTCTGAGATTCTTTATTCTGCTTGGTCTAGCCCATTGTTGAGACTTTCTGCTGTGTTTCATAATTTCCTAAATGACTCTTTCATTCCTTTAAGTTCTATTATTTCCTTTATTATGATGTCTGTCTCTTTAGAAAATTTTCATATTTTTCACTCATATCCTGAAATTTTTTTGGCTTCTTTGTGTTGGTTTTCAACTTTCTCACCAACCCTATTCATCTTATTTGCCATCCATATTCTGAATTCCACGTCTGACATTTCATCAACTTCCTTTTAGTTGGAGTCTGTTCCTGTGGATCTGTAGTGATCCTTTCAGGGTGTCAAACTAGCTTGTTTTGTCATGTTGCCAGAATTCTTTTGCTGGTTTCTTCTCATCTGAAACATCTTCTCTTAGTTCAGTACTAGACAAGTCTATCGACTTGTCACACACCTGTTCTCCTTTGCTGGGAACTCTCCTACTTAGTTAGAAGAAGAATAGTTCCCTAGATAGTGCTTTTGTTTTCTACTCTGGAGGATTGACCCAGTGCGAGAGGACTGAATGCACTGAGAGCCTGTAATGCAGCTATGTTCCTGTATCATTCTATTCTGCTATGGTTGTCACAGCCCAAGCTGGCATATTCCTTTGGAGTGGTGGGTTGGTCCCTAGGCTGCTGTTGGAAGCTTGGACAGGGGGTTGGGCAAGTCCCTCTCCATGGAGGTAGATGATGTGACCTTGGCCAGCAGCTGGACTGCTTATGGGATTTCGGTGCATGCCTGGGTTGGTTGTAGGACCTAGGCAGGTGGTTGGGATCATCACAGGACCTTGCTGGGTACCTGGGAATATCATAGGACTGCAGCTAGCAGCAGGCTGGGTCATGAGAACTTGATGGGTGCCCGCAGTATGTGGGAACTTAGCAAGCACCTGAACAGCTTGAGGGGCCTTGGCCAGCATCTAGGCATGCTGTGGGACTGCAGCTGGTGGTGGGGTGGCTTGTTGGGCCACAGCACCTGGGCCATTCATGGCTGGTGGGGCTCTCCCTGTGCCCAGATCTGATAGGTGGCTGCTGCTATGGTGCTACTCAGGTGGCAGTTGTAGTGCTATTGAGATGGTGCGATGGCCAGGGCAGATGCCAAGGGCCAGTGGGCACCTGCTGTGCTCCAGTCCCTGGGAGGTGGCCAGTAGGGGTGGAGTTTGGTACTCAGTCACAGTGTGCATGAAAGTGCCCACCCTCCCTGCTTCCTCCTTAGTCAGGCAGGGGTAATGGGGAGGTGGCTGCAGTGGAGCTGACCCCTCTGCAGACTGGACATTCTGGGGCTCAGAGCACAGAATGGTGTCTGTTGCAGTGACCTGGAAGGACCCCACTGTGCCCCCTCTCTGGTGCAATGCTTGTGCACAGTCTCCACACCACTCCCTTATCAGTTTGGATGCCTGCTATGGTGAGTGAGCCCCCTCAAAGCTTGGGTTGCAGTGTCTGCTGAGGGAGTGTGGAGCCCTGACCCTCTTCCCTGACCCTTCCCCACTTGTAGAAACTTCTCTCAGGTACCTTCTGATCTTGCTGAACACATCACCCCACCTCTCTCTCTCCTACTTTGAGTGTCTCCAGTTGCTTTTCTGACAATTCACAATGCTCTCTCTAAGATAGTCTATCTGTGGGTAAACCTCTACCTGCAACCTTGAAGCCTCTCCTTGAGAGAAGCAAGTGAAGGCTGCTTCCAGTCCAACATCCTGGTCAATTTCTGCATGACCCTAGATGCACACATTTACTTGGCTTGCTGGTGCAGCCCTAGTGATGACATGCACTATGTTTACAGGTATGAGTACAGGTTTAGAACACCTCACCCTGCCCCTAATACCACCCGCATGTTGCCCAAACCAGAGCTCTGGGGGCTCCAGCTACTCTAGTTGTTACCCAGTGCATCCCAGTGACAAACCAAGATGTGTATACATATTGACACTCCATGGGGCAGACTCGGACCAGTGGGAAATAGCAAAATGTAGACTGTTGAGAGGCACATTAGTTTTATGGCCTCCCTGAGAACCTCTGTCATGTTTAAGGGATCGCCACACCTATTATCAGGGGTGGCCAGGTTGATAGCAGCTCCTTCCCTCAAATCACTGTCCCTCCTTTCTTGCCTCATTCCCCCTTTCCTTCTCTCCTTCTCCTCTGAAATTGTACCAAGACTGAGATATGCCTCCCTGTCTTAATCTCTACATTCTGTCCCAAAGTCAATTAATTCAGCTTCACTTTCAACTATCTACCCAGTACCTATTTCCCAAAGAGGGTGCTTTAACAAGAAGTAAAAGTGTTTTCAGAAAATAAACACATTTTCTCTGCTTTGACTGAGATCAGAAACTAGCTGTAGGCCTCAAATGGGGCTCTCTTCGGCAGGGGCATGAAGACTGCATTAAGAAGACTCACAAAGATATAGCTGTAGATGCAACATCTGCCCCTCCAAGTTGGTCTGCCATTTTTCTACAATTTTAGATTTTGCAAACAAACAAAAAAAAAACCCTAACACACTGGGAGCATATTTCTAGGTCAGTACATGCCAGACTGAAGTATGTTCAGATCTGAAAGAAACACATTCAAGAAGCAATTTTTGGCTATTGAAATGTCAATAACTGGGATAGTATAATATAATGCTCCCTTTCCTGGCACCACATTCTTCTTGTTAGCAACAGATAAAACTACTGACTAAAATATATTTCAGATTGATAACTTAATAATGTAGGACATCGAGGTTATGAAAAGCAGATGGCCAGTGGCTATGTCAATTTAGTGATATCATTTTAAAAAATTGTTTTGCTCCATTGGCAAAGATGTCATTCCTAGTGATACATAGCAAAAAAATCAATAAAGAGATGATACAAGGGGTTGTGTAATATTTTATTATTCTATATAGCATAGAATGTATGCTCTTTCCACTATTTCCAAATGAATTACATTATTTAAAATTTTTATAAGTTACCTGCTTCTTTCACCTTACAGCTCGATGGCTGTGTGTCGTGGTGTCTTCCTGTTTGCAATGAATCTCCCAGGAGTCCTTTGAGCTTCTTGTAGGTGGATATCTAGATTTTTATTTTTATTACTGTTATTACCACAATTATTTATTATTGCAATATTATTGCAATAAATAATTGCAATTACTGCAATTATTTGTTATTTCAATGAATCCCCCAGGAGTCCTTTGAGCTTCTTGTACCTGGATATCTAGATTTTTAGCAAGGCCTGGGAAATTTTCCTCTATTATATCCTCAAATAGCTTATCCAACCTTTGTGTAGTTTCTTCTTCACCCTCAGGGATCCCTATGAGTCTCATGTTAGACCTCTTCACGTAATCCCACATTTCTTGTATGCTTTGCTCTTTTCTCTTATTTCTCTATTCTATCTCTGCAACTGACTTATTTAATTGAAAGGTGTTATTTTAATCCCTGAGATTCTTCTGTTTGATCTACCCTGTTCTTGAGGCTTTCCACTGTTTTTTTTAATTCCTTGAATAAATTCTTCATTTCCAGAAGTTCTTTTTGACTTTTCTTTAATATTTCAATTTCTTTAGTGAATTTTTCTTCCAAGTCCTGGATTTTGTGTGTGTGTGTGTGTGTGTGTGTGTGTGTGTGTGTGAGATTTTGTGGTGCCGGGTATTCATTTTTTCTTGCATATCATTGAGTTTTCTTATAATCCATGTTCAAAATTCTTCTTCTGTCATTTTAGTGTTCTCAGTTTGGTTGATGTCCATTGCTAGGCAGCTGGTGTTCCCATTTGGGGGTGTGCTTTCCATTTGATTCTTCATACTTCCAGAGTTTTTTTGCTGATTTCTTCCCATCTGGATCAGGTGTTGCTTCTTATCTTTAGATTTTCATTTGGATAATGGCACACCCTGTTTGGTCTGTGAGCCAATAGGTTGTGTTTGTGGGTGAGATTGGACCACACTCTGTATGATGAGTCAGTAGATGCAGTAAAAGGGTGTGCAGAATGACCTCCCTGTCAGTAGGTGGGCTTGCTGGGAGGTGCAGGCTGCAGTGTTGTTTCTGGGTCCTGTAACCAGCTCTAGTTGCTCTGAAGAGGCACTCTAGTGCCTCAGGTGGTGGGTGGGGCCCTGGGGCTTCCAGGTGTGTCCTTGTTCTCTACTTCAGTGGGCAAGGTGGGGAAGTGAGGCTGGGCAGAGATGGATTGGGTGAGCCTGCCCTCAAGCTCCACAAATGCTGTTAGCAGGGAAAGGTCTGTTCTCTGTTTCTGGGCAAAGCTGCCAGGGAGGGGCTGAAATGGCCCCACTCAGCTGAAAAGTCTGTGTGTGGGGTTGTGGCTGTCTGAGACCTGCAGTCTGGAGCAGGCCTTGCTCCTTTCCACCCTCCCCTATTCTGTAATTTCTCCCAGGCCTCTGGCAGTAGGCAGGACCTCAAGCCAGTGGATCTACCCTGGCTGTGATGTGTGTCAGGAGGTTCCCTGCCCAGGATCTCAGCATGAGCTGGAAGTGCTGCCCTCCCGTGGGATGGGAGGAGGGTTGCCCCTCAGGCACGCTGATCTGCCCCTGAAGGCACACACACCTCAGTAGACTAGTTCACAAATATCCCTTCTGTGCCCTGGGCAATGTGATCGAGACCTAGGTGTACAAGATCTGGTCTGCAGGCTTGTCCCCCGGGCCCTGGAGATCAATCCCTGACCCTGCCAGGGAGAAGAGTGCTTGTCTCAAGTCATTCACAGGGTGTCCAAGCTGGATTGATGTCTCTCCACCTCGGGATTTGCCCAGCTCTTCTGGAGTCACCAGGCAAGCAGCACTTGGGAGGGCTGGTGGGTAGGGAACTCACAGTCTGAGTATCCCCTAGTCTTCTGTAGGGCCCCAAAAGGAAAGGTCCCATTCCCTGCAGATACCTCCGGGTGGTGGCTAAACTGTCTCTCAGCAGCTGTGGGGAGGGGAGGGGATGGGGAGAATGAAGCAATATGGTGCCTGCAGATGGGCTCTGGTCTGTGGGCCCGGAGCTGCCCTGAGGGAGCTGGGAGCCTGGTGCCTTATCTGCAAGAGGCTCTCCGTTCCCTGGTGGCGGCTGTCTCTGGGCTGGCATTAGCAGGTCTTTCCAACTGCTCAAGAGCCCACCAGCAGTCGGAGATGCAAAGGAGGGAAAATTTAACTGTTCCACCTACCCTTGTCATTGGCCTCCAAGCCTCTCGGGGGCCTTTCTCCTTCCAGTTCTCCTCCACAATTTCTTACCGTGGATTCTCCTGTAGTTTCAGGTGCCCTTCTTTCCAACCCTCATCCAATCTGTGTTTGTCTGCCTGTTTATAGTTTTTCACTTTCTTCTAAAATCTTTCTATTTTTTTTAATTTCAGCTTATTATGGGGGTACAAAAGTTCAGGTTATATATATTGCCCATGTAAAATCTGTCTTTCTTGAAGAGACACTCTAGCTGGTGGTTCTTCTCATCTGCCATCTTGCCCAGTCCTATTTAAAATTTTTAAAAAACAACATCACCTTGACTCGCAGAGAATGATTTCATATTACACATGTTCTTCCAAGCCCCTGTTGAGTTTCTGAATCTTAAATTTATTTCCTTTCATTTGAAATGTGAAAATAGTTACCCCAAACAAAGTATTTTAAAATTTTAATTTGGGATAATATAATTGTTGTAATATAATCATACAAAAATAGTATTTTGTGAACATAACCCAGGCAAAATTTCTAATCAAATATTTGAGAAGCAGTGAGTTGGTTTTAATTTTTAAATGGACTAAGCTCTTTTTAGTAGCTTCCAAACTTATGACAAACTCTGCCTATAAAAAAGAGAAAAGAAAGGAAATCTTGATGGAAAGAATGAAAAAAATCAGTTTGAAACTATATCTGAATGAAAAGAAAAATATAGAAAGGTAGGAAAAGGAAACTGGGTATTTGCTTTTAATTAAGCTCGAATCCTCTTCTTTGCTACCTGGTGTACATTTTAGATAAGTCACTTAGCTGAGCTCTTTTATTGGTCTTGGGATCTATTTCATTGCTCACTACAAATTCCAAGGTGTTTTTAATATGATTTATATACCTGATACATTGGAGGTTAACAGCCTCCTAAATTAAATTACTGTTGCCTCACCATGAAAGGAAAAAGGGTCCTTTCAGATAAAATAGCATTTTATTTAAGTGAAATAACTCATTTACGGTTTTTTTTTTTCAAGTAGTTTTTTGTTTCTAAAGTTTCCAGCACTGTAGAAACAAAGAAAGGTGATCAAAGTAGTATCTTCTCTGTGATTTCTTCTAAATAGCTTTTGGCAGAACTATCTCTATTTTTAGGTGTTAACTAGGGTTTGCCTTAGGCTTATAGTTTTCTTTCTTTCTTTAATAATGGTTTACAAGACAGAAAAATCTATTTTAATTTCTTTGAAGAATAATTTTCATAATAGGAAGGTTTTTCCCTGCAGAAATTTTGGAACACTCACTCCAAGCTGATTCGTGTGGCTTTCCTAAACAGAAGTTACAAGACTTTATGTAGCTCGATGGGTGGAAGATAAGGGAATGATCTGAGGCAATCTAGGATTTTTATTTTCCTTCTAGGGGACACAACACTACTGATGCTAATGCAATACCTGGCAACTAAGGAATTCTTGGTAAATGTCATACTCCTGACACATGACAAATAGATGCTCAAAATATTTATCGAATGTATATCCAATAAATGAATGTACAATAAGAAAACATTTTGTAAATGAATGCCTACAGTTTATCTCTTGACACTCTTTCCTTCTGGAGACCTAGTTTCTTTATTAGGAAAAAGAGGAAGCTAGATCTAGATGTCAGTACAGAGGACATTCTTGCTAAAACAAGGAGTCTCCAATGGACATGTTGCTGGTTAGTTGCTCTTCCTGTATGCACCTGTGATAATCTGTCCTTGTCCTTGGCATGGCTGTTTAGCTTTTGTGCTTTACTAAAACAGAATATACAGGGAGAAACAGCTTGGGATGTGGTACAATACATAGAACTTGGGTGGTATAGTGACCCATCTCTCCTAAAGGTTGTGATCATAAACTGTAAATTTATTTTTCTATATTGAAAAATGTCCATATTTTTTGCACTTAGCTGAAGATATGTTTCACAATTTATGTAGCTTTTTTCATGCATTTTTCAACAGAGGCATCACCCTGTCAATGTTATATTTTTTATCTGCTCTATTGGGGTACCCAATGGAGATTTGGTGAGTGGCTATGGATTGGAGAGAGGGTGTGGGGCTGAATTCATGGCGAATCCCCAGTTCTAGAATTTCTTGAGGGTACTCTCATCCTTTGAATACTCAAAAGCCTCTAACAAAGTAAGTGCCCATTAAATATTTGTTGAATTAGTTAATTGATTATTTTTAAAAACAGGATGAAATGGATTGAAGAAAGGATTCTCTAAATTGAGGACAAGGTTTTGCTCTAGCCAGATTTTTCTAGGTACTTGTCTTTGTGGATGAAATCCATTTGGTAATTGCTCAGCTCTCTCCTTAATTTTATCTCTGAAGACAGAGTCAGAGTCCTCAGGAATATTATACTGATTATTAATATTTGCTTAAGTATTTCTGCTAAGCATGAAGTAGATAATAATAGTGGAAATGCAAGGACATAATTTTGATTGGTAAGCAGAAAAAAGATTCTATTATTACTTTCCATACTACTGAACTAAACCCATTTTTTGGAGACAAGCTACATCTCTTGCTGTGAAAATTTTAGTATTCATTTATCAAGGTCGAGTTAAAAGGCATTGCCATATTTTTATGTAGGCTAAAATTATGATCACACCTGTACACTGATGTATTTTTCTAACTTGAGTGAAAAAGTACATGCAAAATGGGGAAATTGAGTAACTAACATGATTAAGTGGTGAAAACACGAAAAACACCAGATTGGAAAAAATAGCTAAACCGGTGTTTTCAGTTCCCTTAACAACCAAGTAGGCAACTTGATTAATGGTGCAGATTGCAGGCAATTCAGTGGCCACCTGAATGAACATAAGCAGATCATAATCACCTGACAAACCGTGGGCTGAACGTTCTGCTTTTGAAGTGGGAACAACTGACTCAATCTCACCCCCTAGCTGAACCAAAGCACCCATTAACCTTAAATTAGACACATAGAGAAAGCTGTTTTAAAAACTTAGAAAACATGGTCTGTTTAAAATATAGTACTAATTTGCTATATTATCAGAAAATAAATTAAGAATATAAATCTATTTGTAAATAAGAAGCCCCTGAGTGGGAAAAGACAGAATTATTCTCATCAGATTATTGCCCTATTTTCCAGAATACGTGAAAAACTGCAGTTCCACATCTGAATCACTATTTGTATAGTCTATGGTTGTTGTTTCCTTTGTTCCATTTTTATATTCTCAACCATTTATCAGACACTAAAGAGATCTATTAATCATTTTCTCTAACTGCTATACTACACAGTGTATCCAATTGTAGTCTTGAAATAAAAATAAGATAAATGACTTGGCCATGCATTGTGGCCTGATGAACCAAGAACAAAGATCTGACACAGTAGATCTAATAATTCCTGCTTTATGTTTAAAACACACACTTACTAGACTCTTCTGATTTGCCATTTCCTTCATATCAGTGTCCTGAAAGAAGTACAGATTACGGAATAGGGATATTAAATTAAATTGCATAGTGCTTGTAAAACAAGAACAAATGTGCCCAGTAACAGTAACACTGTTCTTTTTACTGTGTTTTAGTCTTTCATGAAGGCAGTATCAAATCTTGCCTGTACAGAGCACATCACAGTTATTATTGATCTTTTTTTTTTTTTTTTTTTTTGAGACAGAGTCTCATTTTGTTGCCCGGGCTAGAGTGAGTGCCGTGGCGTCAGCCTAGCTCACAGCAACCTCAAACTCCTGGGCTCAAGCGATCCTCCTGCCTCAGCCTCCCGAGTAGCTGGGACTACAGGCATGTGCCACCATGCCCGGCTAATTTTTTCTATATATATTTTTTAGTTGTCCAGATAATTTCTTTCTATTTTTAGTAGAGATGGGGTCTCGCTCTTGCTCAGGCTGGTCTTGAACTCCTGACCTTGAGCCATCCACCCGCCTCGGCCTCCCAGAGTGCTAGGATTACAGGCGTGAGCCACCACGCCCGGCCCCTTTTATTGATCTTATATATGAGGCAGGCTTCTCTGCAAGGCTACAAAGCACCATGGGATGAATGATACATTTTACTGAGTGATCAAGGGCTTTTAGGAATGCCTGTGTTTTGTTTGAGCAAGGCCAAAAAGAATATGTTAATATAAAAACATTTTAGAAGAAGGGTTATTTACCCACTATGGATTTATAGGAATTAAATGTGCAATAAAAAGATTGGGAAATGTCTAAAAATGTGAAAAAAGAATATAGCTCATTTACAATATTAAACATATGAGACTGAGTTGTGCAGATGCAGGAGGCTAGACAATTGCCCAGTGAAAGTGTGACTTTCTAGAGCACAGATATAGGTCAATGAGGGCCAAGCCATAGCTGTCATTTTATGATTCCCTTGCTATTTTAGCATGTGACTGACAAATACACTTACCACCACCCCCTGCTTCTGTACCTGCGCATTCTGCTGGGGGGTTAAGATCTTGGTTCCCACTGCCTAAGCAGCTTCCACGTTCTTCCCAAAGCAATCCTGTTTAATCAGAATCAGCATAGGCTTGAGGGATCAATCCCTGATCATTTATTATGATCCAGAGTGACTAATTCTTTCTGCCTCGATTTTTTCATCTGTTAAAAGGCTGAGAGGGTATGATAAACTAAAATATCATATGCAAAATATATTTATTCAGTATTTGGTCAGGAACACAGAGGCCACTCTCTGAACTCCGTATAACCGTGAGGGGCTTACGCTGGAAGAATTAGGGAGGTGAAGGTCAGATGAGCCACTGATCATCTCAGCCGCACGTTCTGAAGCACGTGGTCCTCAAGAGCTCCCTGGCAAGCTGCTGTGCATCTCGTGCCTGTCATACATCTGGCTGCCAGTGTCTCGGGAGAACAATGCCCGTCCATCCCCTCCGCCCCACATTTTCATGTGAATGCCACTCACCGACAAATTTTAACCTGGAATCACAGAGGAAAGGGGTTTGGGGGGAATGTAGTTCCTATCTTTTCTGTGATGCAGAGAACTTGCAAGGAGGTGCCTCTGGCTCTCACCTGCTTTTCGTTGTATTTTTTTCTCCATGATGCATTCTGAGTGGTTCCACTATTTCTTAAAAATTTACTAATTCTCCATTTGTGCCTATTTCAGCATTTATGGAATTTATTGAGTTTTTTAAGTTCATTTCTTTTATTTCCAAGGTTTCTAATAAGCTTTTTGCATAGCCACATTTTTCATGCTTCATTTCTCCACATCTTGTTTCATAGCATCTCTTCCACATTGACAAGGATGGCATGAGCATCATACATATCCTCATTTTAAAGACTGTCAAAGTGATTCCTAAAATTAATTTTATCTGGAATAAACTGATGCTCTAATTGTTGATTTTCTTGGTTGTCAACAACTTTTCTTCAGCCTCATTTCATGGTGGGTTTGAAGAGAGTCCCTGGCTTCAAGTAATGGCCTCCATCTCAAGCGAGCCATTTCCAGTCCCTGTTAATCTTGCAAAAGCCAAGATTTTAGCCAACCTTCCCCAGAACCAGGAAGCATGTGTTTCAGCTCTGCTACTGCTCTATGTTTCTGTTCCACTTCTAGTACATGCTTATGTTTTTTTTTTTTTGAGCTCAGTTATTCTTGATTGATTTTATCTGCCATTGCTCTGTTTTTGAAAAAGAAAGAGGTGATGTGTCTAAATGTGAACTTAGAGAGCCATCATAACCAAAAGCCTGTTTTGAGACATATTTAAATATCTTAGTTTTCTGTAATTCATCTCTTTCAAAAATTTTAATAATTCATGGACAAAGGTTTCCTGTTGAATATATAAAATGGTCTACAGATACTCTGGGACAGCCTTGATTTTAAGTACTTTATTTCAATGAAGAATACATATCTAGTAACTAAATCTGCTTATTTTATATCATTCTTTGTTCCTCGAAAGATTTTAAGTGCAATATAAATGTGATTTAAGTTGCATTCCTTCCTGAGAATTTTTTAAATAAATTCAGAAATTATAAACAATTTTTGGCAGAATGTGTAGTAGTTTTCTGATTCAGCAAAAATTATTTTATTTAAAGTCCAGTGCAACTCTCATCAGCTCTCATGCCTCAGATAATTATTTTCTCTCATTCCTCACTCATGCTACAGCCTTTTTCATACCAAAATAACTCATTAAATTAAAAATTGGAGTGTCTGTACTTGTAACTCAATTGCACTGAAGTCTACCAACTTTCCCACTCCACCAGTACGGAAGGGTTCACCACCACGAATCATGCAACTGGCCAAGCACAGCTCAGAAGATCTGAATTTGAAAACCTGTTTAGAAAAAAAAAATCAATTTTTAATGCAACCCGGAAACTCTTCATGACAAGATTAGGAAGTATGAAGACACACTCTTTGGGAGTTCTTGGTTGTTTCCAATCAGTGTTCTGTAGGAAGCTGGTGCATATGAACACCTTTCATTTGTGCTAATAAAGATGTCTAACTCATTTGGATCAAGACTCTCCTTCATCTCCTGTTTTGTTCCAACCTCAATTATTTGGGACATTCATAATTTTAAAAAGATAAAAAGGTTTTCTATGCATGGATATCGTTTGGAGTGAAAAAATTGCCTAATTCAACAAGTTGATTACATAGCAAACTTTGACAGGCAAAGTGGACTAACCTAATGGGAGAAATTATCAGTTCCTTTTGTTTTAATACTTGAGGGTAACTTTCAGTTTTTTGATTTGTTCAGTTTTTTAAGTTGTTCAAAGTCATAATAAATGGTAACATTAGCTCTTAATGAGAAGAAATCAGAGAATGTTACTTTGCATTTCTCGTAATACACATTAATCTCAGCCAGAACTTTTAGCTTCATTCTTTTGTATGTAAAATTATTGAATTAAATATTTTTCCTTCTGATTAAACATTTCTAATTCATCATGCTCTAGGACAATGTAGAACAATCTGGCTCCAGGCCCTAGATTAAGCAAAATATATAAAATTTTTTAAAATTTTCATATCTAACTGGTTACAGTATCTTAAATAAATGTTTTGTAAGATCTGCAGTAGAGGGAGCTTCAGTGAGACTCTTACTGTGCATCCAGAGGCCGTCTCGGACAGTTTATCATTACAGAACTGGGACTCCTCATTACTAGACCCGGCAGGCAATAGGAAACCGCCAGACTGATAGCATTGCTGTTATCTCTTTTAATAAAAACTTAATTTCCTTTCTTCCTTCTTATACTGTCAGATATCAGCCCCTTGTTTATTTTCCTGACAGTTACTGGTCAACTTGTGAGTACCTAAGCCTTGCTGTTTTGACTCCCACCATTTCTCCTGCCTACCTTCCTGTCCTCCTTTCCCAGCAAAGCCATAGGAGAATGAGTTTGGGGGCAGTTTCTAGGCAGGGCCAGCAGAGTTTCCATAAACATATCACAGCCTGGCACAAAGAAGATGCTGAAGGAGCAGCCACCGCAGCATGTACAGCCAAAAGCGCTTGTGGAAATCCTAGGAATGTTAACCAAAAGAATTGCCCCGAGTCCCCAAATGCTTTCCTCATGGCACACTTGGTGCACTGTGAGGCTGGACAGACAGCTCTTTCAGCTGCCTGGCGCTTTCAGCCTGGGGTTTGAAGCATGACAGGATGTGGCAGCCCTGACTCTGGATAATGTAGAACGATGCAACAAAATGCATCAAATTAGAAAATGGAAACTTTTCCTTCCCTGAACTGTAATTTAGCTGTCACTTGGCTTTAAAGCAGCTGAAAACAATTTCTTGAAAGTGAATGTTTATTTCCTGAAGTTTCGTGAATAATTATAGACCTATTCTCTACATGTTCGACATTCCACCCGCATTTCCCATAACTCTGTCAGCGGCACAAGTTCCCAGCACATGCCTACGGTGGTCTTTGCGCTGAAAGAGGCTGCCACCGAATGTGTGGCACCTTTGATCTGTGACGTGTGACATGCTTTACCTACAACTCTCTCATCAAGCTCAACGCACTCTGTCAGCCTGTGTGTGTGTGTGTGTGTGTGTGTGTGTGTGCGCGCGCGTGCGTGTTGCCAAGTTCATTTTCTAAATGCTATCAGAAGCATCTACTGGGAAAATTCCTGATTTTACATCTGTCTTGCCACAGAAGAGAAGGGCAATATAATGAATTTTTTATGAGCCATATTGCCTAGTGTTCGTGGAGAAACCTTTGCCTTTCCAGGGGAAGCTTTTGACTCCACATGGTGAGGGAGTTGGCAACCTGATGCTATTGTTAAAATAATTACAGTCAAAGGTTTTCATATCAGCACCCAAGTTAGCTCAGTAAGGTTATATATTTTGAAATTCTTGTGCCTCTTCCTCTTAAAACATACGCTCTGCAAAATCACATAGGTGAAGGCCAATGAGTTAATCCTAAAAGAGCTCTTACGTGGCTGAAAATAACAACTTAGATGTCTATGTATGCATCAAGTTTTACAGAGGCAAGTGTTATATACATTTAATAGAATTATTGACAGGACATTTATAAGGATTTGCTGATACAGGAACTCAATGTGTTTCTGTTGAATATTATAACTAATATTTGGAGATAAAATATTTATTATAATTAATAAAATAACTCTTACCTTGGAGGTGCATGGTATTTTAGAGAAATACCTTTTACCAGTTTCTTTAACACAATCTCTGTTCTTCACTACCACCTTTCTGCATATGTGTTCTTCTTATTATTTTCCAGAGGGAAATGCACAGAAATTTCATAGTTCTTAGACTGAGCATGCCTATGAGAAAATTTTCAGGGTGCGCCTCATAAAATGTTGGGTTGGTTTCAAGGCAAATGACCTTTGCATGTTACTAAATTCAGCATTTGATCCCTGATGTTAGTCTTATGAACAAGCAATGGTAGTTTCCTATTTTTTATTTTGCCATCCAGGACAATAAATGTTTATTGCTTTATTGTGTGTTATTTAGGAACATTTTCTTCGGCTTCTAATTACTTAGAAAAACATTTAATTTCAAACTTCCTGTGCTGTAGGGATATAATCAAAATATTTTTGGCAATACAAACTTTATACTAGTGTTTGTTGGCTTGTGTTACTCTGTGAGGATAAAGGTACTTTAAAATCAGCATAAACATGCTAATTTTAGTACCAGCATCATCTTTGAGCTGGAAAAGTGAACAAGTACATTTTAGAACAATTACCATTGGAAACATGTGTAATTAAGTGTTACTCCCACAGCTGTGAATAACACCAATGCTTTACTTTTGTCAAACTGATTCGATTGTAATAAAGTAGCATTTAAAGCACTGTCTCCAAAAAACATGCATTTGTTATATACAGGACAATCAGATATCTGTAGATGTAAGATACTAGTTTACAATTATGAGTGCAAACTTCTGACCATTGTTCAAGAACACTGATAAATGGAATGCTGTTTTTCATCCAAATTAGTCTCAAAGGACTCAGAACTCTCATTTTCAGTGAAATAGACTCTTATGCTTCATTTTTTGATATCCATTGATTTGGAGAAAAACCCAAATTGAGGACTGGAGCTCAGTATAGGAAGCAGACTTTGCTATTTAGCAGATATTCAGAATTTAAGGAAGCTGATGGAAGTGCTCCCACAAGCTGACTCCTCTTATCATGACAGTCTTGGTGATTTCACTCAAATTAATCTGGACGCTGAGCTGTCACAATGCCATGTAACTACTTTGCAGTTGGAAAGTAGATTGCTGTTGGCCACTATGGTTTAAAAAGCCGTAATTATGCTCCAGTTCCAATCTCGCATCTAAATTGAGTCATTTACTCAATATCTCTTTGGATGTCTGATAGAAATTTCAAATTTAACACGTCCCAAACTTAACTACTGACTTTCCCCCCATGTTTACTCTACCTACAATCTTCTCTGCCTTAGCTGAGTGGCAACTTCAGCCTTCCAGGGGCTCAAGCCCAAACCCTTCAAGTTATCCTTATCTTCTCCCTCTTCTCACACCCTGTATTAGTCAGCTCAGGCTGCCATAACAAGATACCATAGACTGAGGCTTAAAGAATAGAAATTTATTTTGTCTTAGTTCTGGAGGCTGGAAGTCTGAGAAGAGGTGACAGCAGGGCCAGGTACTGGCAAGAGCCCTCTTCTTGGCTTGCAAACGGCCACCTTCACATTGTGTCCTCACATGGCAGGGAGGGAGATAGAGAATGAGCTCTCTAGCGTCTCTTCTCATTAGGGCACCAATCACACCGCGAGGGCCTCACCTTCATGACCTCATCTAACCCTAAATACCTTCTGCAGGCCCTATATCCAAATATTAATACCATCACACTGGGGGGCAGGGCTCAACATATGAATTTAGGGTGATACGATTCCGTCAGCAGCACATCCCAAGTCTAATCCATCAGAAAATTCTCTTGACTCTGTTTTACAAATATATCTAGAATCTAAACTACATGTTTAAAATCTAAATAATGTCACTCTGATGCCAGTGTGGTCCAAGCCACTCCCATCTCTCATCTGTATTACAATTGCCTCTTAATTGTTCTCCCTTCTTTGACATTGTCCTCATACAAACCAGTAAACCAAAGTGAATCTTTTGAAATAAAAGCCAAATCATATTCCTCTGCTCAAACCTTGCATTAGCGTTAGGTTTCCCCTTCACTTGACTAAAACTTTTTTTCCAGTTACCTAAAAATTCCCACATGATAACCTTCCCCAAAATAACACACACACACCCACATACACACACCTTATTAGCTCTCTGATCTCTTCTTCTACTATTCTCCCCCTTGATCACTCTGCTTCAGTCATACTGGGCTTGAACTTAACGTGTCAGGCATGATTACACCCCAGGGCCTTTGCACTGATGCCATCTGCACCTAGAACATACCAATATCAGCATGGCTCACTCATTCTCCTATTTCAGGTACATACCAAACTCGCACCTACATGATCAGGACTCCCCTGACCTAAAATCTTCCCCTACCAACTTTCCAGTACAATTTGTCATGTTCTTTTTTTTCCTTTCTTCCCCAAAACCTTCCATTATACTTTCTAATTAACTTGTTTGCTATGTTTACTGGGTAATATCTGTCTCACTCTACTTCAACGCCAGCTCTCTAAGAAGAACAGTCTTGCTCTGTTTTTGTGCAATAATGTACCCTAAGCTTCTAAGGCAGTATCTGCTCAGAGTATGTGCTCCATCAATATTTGTTGGATGGAAAAAGAAAACAAGTTTGGATTGGACCTGTGACACAAGAAAATTCCTGACTAATACATTCTGTCACCATTTTTGATCCCTCTTTTTCACATTCTCTACTCCCTACCCACCAGCCAACATTAATTGATCAATAGACACATGAATGCTATTTCACTATTACATATTTTACAAAATGCAATATGGTAGAAATCTAAACTTAAAAATATGGTACCTACCCTCAAAGAGTCAGGCTGACAGCAAACAGAAAACAATAATACATGTACTACAGGATCCTGTGAAAATGTTTAATTTCTGTAAGGATTCAGAGGCAAGAGACATCAGAAGAGGTTGGAATTATAATTATGGAATGCTTCCTGGTACAGACAGGGATTTGAAAATTGAAGAATGATGTAAACAATAGACATAGAACATTATGTCATTCTTTTTATAATTCCATGTTATGTATTATATCCATTTACTTTGTTGTTCTATGGAGTAATCCTTTATATTAAATCACTAACACTGGCCTCTAAACTGGCTGACTAGGGCCTCTAACCAGAAAGGAAAGCTTGTCAACAGATTTCACATTCTGCTCAAGTGACTTACCACAAGAATAGGCTGTTGGGAGGAAGTGGAGAGGTCTATATGATTTTCATTCAACAGTAAATCAGCCAAATCAAAACTCAGGGATATGATGTGGCAAGGAAAGTGGAAACCTCAGGCATGTCAAGTTTTCTCTGGAGGGAAACAGAATAGTCAGGCAAGCACAAAGCCACATAATCACCTTATTCATGACTTTGAGTTCATCTCCGCTGGAATCGATTGGCAAGCAGTTGCAAAGAGAAAATAGTGAATGTCACTCTTAGAGAAAAGCTTAGATATATTATCTAGTTAATTGAAAGTCTTCAACACACATCAGGCTTTAAGCAACCCAGGATCAAAACCAGTTGAATTTATCATAGGTGGATATAGTATTAATAGAAGGGCGTGAAGATCATCCCCAAACGCCTATGTTGTATAACTTTGAACTTTTAAGTAGTACCTAATATTTTCTGTAGCTCTTGTCTAGTGCATGTGTTTCTGAACATTTTTCATGTTTTCTGTGTTTTAGTAATAGAAAAATTTAGAGCAGGAAAACATGCCTAAAGAGTAGTTGCCCTTATAGTCCTCATGAGAATGCAACCAGGAAGAGCTGCTCAATGAAACCTTCAGTCTATCACTGGCAATCATATATTGCAGCTGAAGGCTTCCAGGCCTGTTAACATCAATTTAAGTAGCTGGGCACATTATGTATACAGTGACTCAGTTACCTACCAAAACCAAATGGCTGTCATTTATCAACATAATGAAGATAGAAGATAACTACGGTTTTGATAGAACAATAAGGACATTTCTTGACGGGGGCATGGAATATCTGTCTGCTTATTCATTCAAAAAATATTTATTCAGTCCCTTGTCCTGCAACAAATAATGACTTGATGAGTGAGCATGGCGGAAATACAAGAAACTTAAAAGTAAGGATGAGAAGTTAAAAGTTTTGTGTCTTAAAGTAGGGAGCATTAATACTATAAACAGAGAGGTGTCATAATGGTGTAGTAAAGATCCTGGACGGGCTGGGCGCTGTAATCCTAGCACTCTGGGAGGCTGAGGCGGGAGGACTGCTTTAGGTCACGAGTTCAAGACCAGCCTGACCAAGAGTGAGACCCCGTCTCTACTAAAAATAGAAAAGATTAGCCGGGCCTGGTAGTGTGTACCTGTAGTCCCAGTTACTGGGGAGGCTGAGGCAGGAGGATCCCTTGAGCCCAGGAGTTTGAGGTTGCAGTGAGCTAGGCTGACGCCATGGCACTCTACCCAGGGTGACAGAGCAAGACTCTGTCTCAAAAAAAAAAAAAAATTCCTGGACCGGAAGGAGGGAGTGTTGACTGTTGATGAGGCAGAAATTGGAAAAGACCAGACAAGAGATAGGAGAGGGAGGGCGAGATGTGCTACGAGACATGCAAACATGCATGTAAACAGGCCGTGTAAATATTAACAATTAGATGAGCACAATGGGACAAAAGCAGTTCTTTTTCGAAAAGTGGTAAGAACAGAAGCCTGATTCCAGGGTATGTCACAGAACATGGAGGCAGCAAATATAGGTTGCTTATTTGAAAAGTTTGACAGTAAAAGAGAAAAAAAATTCTAGCAGTAGCTAGAGAGGGCAGCTGGGTCAAGAGCACATTTTCTAAAAGAGCAGAGAACTATACATTTTTGAAGGCGTACGGGTGAAAGCCCTGAGGAGGGTTTGAAGGTGCCTGAGAAGGCGGAGATAAACTGAGAATGAATGAACTCTGCGTGGGAGAGGGGAGAGAGACGCAGGATGGCATGAAAGGGGCTCTGTGCTTTAGAGGAGAAGGACTTGCTTCTTCAGATGGATACAGGGTAAGAAGTGAGAAAGAGGTGTCACTGAGTCACTGTAACTAAATGTGCCAACAGAAAATGACTTGATCTTACTAGTGATGTAAATACAAAAGGCAGTATCTGAGGAGGATAATAATTTCCTTCACTTTTATTAAAACCTTCTCATGACAACAAAACATGTATGCCCACCTACAATTAAAAGAGAGCTCTCCTACCCCAGTTTGACTGCCGCTGAGTTTCCAACTCTGAGTTTTACCAACATTTCTCCTCTCAGTGTCTTATTCTTTTTTTGAAATTCATTTTTATGCAGGTGCCCTGCCAGCCACATCAATCGCCTGTATGCTACATATAGACCCCTGGAATTGCCTCTTGCTACCGTGTGTTACTCTGGTTCCTTCTCTTCTAGGAAATAAACTATCTTGTCTCTTTAGATAAAGATTAGCAGAAATTAATGTCACTCGATCCTTGCCTGTGTTGTCATCTTTTCTTGATTTTCAATTTGATTTTTACTTGAAGCATGATGTATTTAAGAATTCATAATATCTTGTATTATCCTGGATAGAGATGGAACTCATTCTACTAAGTGAAATATCCCAAGAATAGAAAAACAAGCACCACATGTACTCACCATCAAATTGGTATTAACTGATCAACACTTAAGTGCACATATAGTAATAACATTCATTGGGTGTCGGACAGGTGGGAGGGGGCAGGAGGGGATGGGTATATACACACCTAAAGGGTGCAGTGAGCACCATCTGACTCAGGTGGGGCAAGGGCAATATACATAACCTCAACATTTGTACCCCTGTAATATGCTGAAATAAAAAAAATTCAAAAAAAGAATTAGTAATATCACATTTCCTTCCTTTAATTGTGTCTGTGATTTTTTTTCTTTTTTCTTTTTTTTTTAAGTTTTCAAATATGAGTCATTTAAGCCAGTGGGCTCCAAAGAAAAGGCACACAACCCAGTGGGTGAGCAAGATGGAATATAAAAAAAAGATATTACAATTTACCTCTTTTTATCTAAAAGTATAAATTAACTTTTTCTAATATTTAACATGTGAATTGAACCAGGCTCTCTTAGTTCATATGTGACACTGTCATACGACACATATGCTGTACAAATATTCAGCCTGCAGTTTATGTGTGTCTGCTTAAGGAAGTCTTAATATTGCCCACTTCAGCTAATGACTATTCTTCATTAAAAAGTACAGGTGACTTTAAAAGATTCTGGCAGGAAAACCACAGATTAAAGTTTATATTCACACCACAAAACCAAGCAAACAAGTAGAAATTGGCAAAGCTGTCACTGTTACTTTTCAAATGAGCTCAACATCAGCCAATATTCATGACAAAAAAAATGGAAAAAGATATGATAAGCAGTTAGTCAACAAAACTGAAATTTTGAGAAGACTGTTTCAAATATAGGTTTACACATATCATCATTACAGTTGGATGTAATCCCAAGTGTATATTCTGCCTTTAGATACTAGCTAATAACTGGAGGACATGCATATAATTTATAAATACATAAATACTCATGTATTGGGGGATTTTTCTCAGCATCATTTTACTAATAGGAATGTACAATAATAGCTTAGAGACCTCTGGTCTAGTACATTTTTCATTGAATAACATGAATTATTTTTTCATAAAATAACAAAACATTAAGGTCCCCATAATTGTAAAACATATGTTGGAGAATACCAGAAGATCAGCATTGTATTTTAAAATATACTTATTTCTCCTTAAGCTACTCAACAATAGAATACAAAAGAAACCTTTCTATTGACAAAGATCAGCAAGATTCCTCAAGGGTGAAGATGGACATGCTAGTGGACTGCCGCACAGCACAAGCACTGATTTTTAGGTTACTAGTGTGTCTCTACATATTATAGAGTGTTCGAGTAGCTATTGCAGGCCAAGGGCCTTCATGGGAAGGAACCATGAACACTCTTTGGAAATTTTATTTCGCTTCTCCCATAGTTTTAAATGCCCTAACTCTAAAGTAGGTGTTTAAGGTGCCTCAATAATTGATCTGCTCAGGAGCTTGATTTTTCTCCTTAGAATATGCATAAGGACGTATGGAAAGGAGTCTTCTCAATGGTTCTCCTGTTCTGGGAAACAAACACTCACGATTTTGTCCTCAAAGGAAACAGAGCCCTTATCGTGCATTATGGCTACCAGCCACACACTATTTTCCATTATGACATAAGATATTTTCTCTTTTTCCATCAGTCAGCATGGGAGTGTAATTGCAAATACCATTCCATGGACCACTAGTGATTCAAGTGGACCATTATATTCAGGAGGAATTCTACAAAACTGCATTTTCCTTCCAAAATTTTAAAAGCTGCATGCAAGTTCCCATGTGTAGATATCATTATATTCTAAAATTAAAGTGAACCAGTTTTGCATTTCATTAGTGTTTTGTTTAGAAATTGAGAAACTAGCTCCGTGTGTCATTAGCTAGTTTTCTGTATGGTGATTACACAACTGAAAAGCCTGTTATGATTTTTTTCAAATTTTGAAAATAATTTTTAAAATAGAAAATGTCTATGGTAATGACTGCTTAGATTTACATAGTACCTGTTTAAAAGTTTCCAGAGTACTTTAGAGACTTATTAATTTTCACATTTCTCTCTGGAATGGATAATGAACAGACTGATAAAATTGAAGCAATGAAGTCACATGATGTTCCCAAGCTTCATTAGTAAGCAATGAAGAAACAAAGAATATAATCAAGAATCACCTTGTGACAGAGCTCCACTAGGCCAACAAGCTATCTAAGCAATAAAGAAAGAGTGTTTAAATAATGATATTTTAATAATTATAGTCCACCTAATAAAACTAAACTAAATATTGTCAAGTGGTATTTGTGCTGTTTGCATAATTTTTAGAAACAAATTTCTTCTGAAGTACTAATGTGGTGTTATCTCTAAAGATTCTGAGACCATCCTATTAGGATAATACTTAATTAAGCAGCTAAAAAAATCCCTTGAGGTACTCTAGAGTTTTACATGCAAAATACGGTGGGCCTGGCAAGAGAACTCAGAAAACTCTTTCCTTGTTCAGAACTCCAGGCTTTAACTATCAGAGACTGAGGGGGGACAGGAGACTAAGAGAACCATTGCAAAGTATCAAGGTCCTTCATGAATGTATAGCCCTCGGCTTTCTATAGAATAGAGATGGAGGGAGAAAAATTTCAAACAACCTGCTTAGGTACAGAAAGTAATTGGTGGTAAGACTGGAGAGAAAAAAGACTCCCTAGCGCCCCCAAAATCTTTTAGCTGGACAGTAAACTGTGGTGGTATCTCCAACAATTCTGAAAGCTGGTTGGTTTGGCTGTGAAGCACATATAGATCTCTGGAATGTTGTCAGTGCCCAGATTTTAGTCCCAGATGATGGGAAAGTTAGATTCCAACCCTCAAAATATTTCATGCCAATGGTGAACTGAATAAACTGAAGCTGCATTAAAGTCCAGACTCAGATCGACTCATCCTGCCTTTAGTAGACTGACAGAAAAAGGGGCATGTACCTTTCTGGAAATAAGTATTATTTACTTTAGATTCTTCTGTTCTCTTTTATTAAATGATTGGTATATACTTATAGATTACAAGACACACAACAAGGCAAGAAAATGGTATACATGGTCAAGAGATGAAACCATCAATAAAATCAGATCAGATGGACCAAATATTGGAATCATCAGATAGCTACTTTAAAATACAGATGACAAAAATGACAAAAGGTATAGTTGAAATGGAGCACAGCATTCATAAAGAAATGGGAAATACTAGCAGAGATACAAAAACTATTAAAAAAGACAAACTAAATAGAAATTCTAGAAACAAAAACTGTAGCATTAGAACTAAAAAAAACCTCATTAGACGAGTTAAAAACAGATTGGAGACAGCAGAGAAAGCTATTAGTAAAATTAAAATAGTCAATAGAAAATATCTAAATTGAAAAACAAGGAGTTAAAAAGAAAAAGCCAGGAGCACCTAAAATCTGTGTAATAATGACAAATAATCCCAGAAAGAGAGGAGAAAGAGAATGGTGCAAAAGTAATATTTGATGAAATAATGGCTAAGAACTTTCTAAAACTGATGAAAGATCCAAGTCACTTAGTAAATCCAAGTAGGATGAATGCAAAAAAACCCATGACATTGTCAATTGCTAAAAGTAAAGATAAATAACAGTGCTTAAATGTAGCAGCAGAAAAAAGACATGTGTACAAGGGAACAAAAGAAAGGATGGATAAGTTCTCACCAGACATAATGAAAGCCAGAAGACAAAGGAAAGACATTAAAAGTGTAGAAATAGCAAAATAGACCTGTCAACCTAGAGTTTTATATCCTATAAAATATCTTTCAAAAAGGAAGGCAAAATAATGATATTTTCAGATAGAAATAAGCTGAAATAATTTACCTCCAGAAGACCTTCATGACATGAAATACAGAAAGAAAATTTTAAGACTGAAGAGAATGGTACCAAATGGAACCCAAAAGCTTTTCTTTTAATCCCTTTATGTTTTAGTTATATGTTTTTATTTCTTTAGAAGACCAACTGCTTAAAGCAAAATAATAACAATATATTGTGAGGTTTATAATATATGCAGAAGTAAAATATAAGGCAAAAAGAACATAAAGCATGGGAGAGGCACATGGAATTATACTACTGTAAAATTTTTTATGCTGTTGATTAATTAGTATACTATTATTTGAAAGAAAAATAAGATAACTTAATGATGCATACTATATTCAGATGCACTATTAAAAGCACTTAAAAGGTATAGCTTAAAAATCAATACATGAAATAAGATAAAATTTTCAGTAACATCTATCCTTTCCCTCCAAGAAAAGCAGGAAAGCAGGAGCAAAGATACAAAGAACAAATGGAATAAACAGAAGACAAATACCACATTGGGAAATTAAAACAGAAACATTAGGAATTATGTGAAACATAAATAATGTCTTTACCTAAAAGGTAGAGATTTGTAGGTCAGATTAAAAAGCAAGACCCAACTATAAGCTGTCTACAAAAGAAATAGATAGGTTAAAAGTGAAAAGATATTAAAATATATACCATGTAAATACTAAGTACAAAAAGTTGATGGCTATGTTAATATCAAACTGACATCAAGAAAAAGAGAACTACCAGTGATAAAAAAGAACATTTCATATTGGTAAAAAGATCAATTTGTCAAGAAGACAGAAGTTTTCAGAATAAAAGTCATTATACAACAATTATATTTCTATACAAAAGTAATAACCAATTTAAATATAAAATTTAAATAATTAAATTTATAACATCAAAAATATAATATGTAAAAATAAATCTAACAAAATATGGAAAAGACCTCTACATTGAAATTATGAGACATTGCTGAATAAAATTAAAGATCCCTTACTTAAATGGAAAGATATAAAATTTTTCTGGATGTATAGAACCAATAGGGTTAATTTTCCATAAATTAATGTATAGATTCAAAATATTATCTATCAAAACTTTAGTAGACTATTTTATGAAGGAAAAACAAGCTGATTCTAAAATTCATAGGAAATGAAAGGATCCAGAAAATCCAAAACAGCACTGAACAAATAATTTGAAAAATTTATACTATCTGATTGCAAGATTTATTAAAAAACTAAAACAATTGAGTTACTATGCTTTGTCACAATGTTAGACAATAGATCAGTGGGAAAGATCTGGTATTATAGAAATAGACACACACATATAGAAAATTGAGTTTTGATCAAAGTTCGGTCAATCCAAAGGGGATAGTAAAGTCTTTTAACAGCTATTTCTGGAACAGTTAGTAATGAACAGCAATCCACTTTTCAGTTCGTTCACAAACATTAATTTGAGACAGTCATAGGTGTAAATGTGAAACTCAGAATCATAAAGCTCCTTGAAGAAAACATTAGGAGAATATCTTCATTAGTTTGTGTCTTAGTCTATTTGTGCTGCTGTAACAAAATATAGACTGGGTAATTTATAAAAAAAGAGAAATTTATTTCTCACAACTTTGAAGGCTGGGAAGTCCAAGACCGAGGCACCAGCAGCTTCAGTGTCTGGTGAGTCACTTGGAAGTGACTTGGAAGTCACGTCGTCACTTCCAAGATGGAACCTTGCTGCTGCATGCTTTGGAGAGGGAGGAACATTGTGTCTTCGCACAGCAGAAGGAGGAAGAGCAAGCTAGCCAAACACTCTGGCAAGGCTTCTTTATAAGGGCCTTAATCCCCTCCATTAGGCAGGAGCCCTCATGACCTAGTAACCTTTTAAAACCCCACTTTTTATACTATCACAAGGGTCATTAAGTTTTGACTCCTGACTTTTGGAGGAGACACATTGAAGGCATAGCAGTTTGGGATAGGCAAAGCTGTCTTAGGATACATAAAGTATTAAACATAAAGATAAAATCGATAAATTAGACCTTATAAAAATTAAGACTATCTGCCCATTAAAAGAAATCATTAAAAATGAATAGGCAAATTGCAGACTGGAAAAACATACTTCTAGTACAATTATATGAATATAATAATATCTAGAATATTTAACAAGATTCTACAAATCGATAACAAAAAAGCAATTCAATAAAAAATAAAAACCTTAGCGACATCACAAAAGGCTATGTGAATAGATTTTGTCTTTAGTTTCATTAGAAAATAAGTTGCTTATCTGTATCTACCATATGCAAAACTATACAAAAAAGTTTACAAAAACTAAAAGATTTAATTTAGTTTTAATGATCAATGTTTAGAAATGTCAATCTCTATTTTTAATTTTGCTCATTCTCATGACTATGAACGATATCTTTGTGGTTTTAATCTACATTTTTCTGATGACTAATAACGTTGAGCACTTTTTCATGAGCTTTGTGACTTTTCACAATCTATCTCTATCAACCTCAGAGCTTCTTATCATTGATAAACAAGCCAAGTTAAGATCATTAGAAGATACTAATTTTGTCATGAGTTTGACCTTGTTCATATCATATATATACATGAAAGGAAACCATCTCAACATTAAAATTCTGTTATTTTATCTAGAAGTTCAAATAAATATACTTTTTCAAATATGAGTATTGATTTGTAAAACATCGCAGAATAATAATTTTACTAGAAGTTATTTAGAATTATTTTGTTTATGACATTAATCTATAGAAAATATATCTGTGAACTTTAACTGATAATCTGCCCATGACATATAAGGAAGATGAATGGACAAATAAAATGAGGAGAGAAGAAAAATAGTATGCAATCCCATCACTATTTAAAGAAGGAAATTAAGAAAAATTGAAAATCTTTAAAGACGTAGTGTTCTTGTGAAATAAGACAAAGGAGGAATAAAAGAAGGAAGAAATGAAACTTTGATTTTTGTTTATTCCAAATAATTTGATTACTCTTAAGAGTACCATTCTCATCATTTGGAAAAGGATTCCTTAGTCTTTGTCCCTTAGTTCACATAAACAGTGAATCAAACTAGGGACCTGGGAGGTTCCCTAGTCTTCCTATTTACTGATAAATAAGCTGTGATGAGAAATATGAAGTATTTATTAACACAGAGCTATTCAGAGTTATTGATGAAAAGGAAATATCCATCATATAATTCCCACGGCACTGAAAGAGATTCTACTTTATTGATTCAATCGTTAATAGAATCAGTCATTTACATGAGCTGTTAAAAATGATTTGTATTTGAATGATGAATTTTATTTGGCCACTTTAAATTTTTTGGAAATAGGGGAGAAAGACATTCTACTAAAATAAATATTTTGCTCATTTATTTTAAAATCTTGGTGTTCAATTCACATGACAGGAGTGAGTTTAGCAGTTAAAACAGTCGCAGAAAAGAAACAAATGGGTCTTTACCAAACAATCTTCCTTGCTTCACATGAAGCTGACTAACCAGCTATTGTACTTTCCCTTGGTCTCAGCTTTCATTCTTCCTTCCACACCTGGCTTGCTTTTCAGTTCAATAAGTAAATACAAAACCTCAAGAGGATCCCAAGTGTCACAAATATTGTATCGCAGTTTTCCCTTATAAAAGTAATCTTACCTGTTTGGATTTTCATATTCAACAAAATAAGGTCTTTTTGTTAGAGCTCTTGTATTTGTCTTATAAATAAGCATATACATTTAAATAGACTTGGTTTGAAGCAAGGAATATCTGATATATATTATAACTCATCTGAACTGTCTCCTGTAATTGAATGTGTAAGAGCACATTGATTGATGAAGACCTAAGCAAGTGCTATTAATAAAAAATTTTTTCTAACAATTTTTATAGAACATTTGCAGTCATCTGAACCAGGCTTTCAGTCTAACCACTTGTTGAGAATATCAGGATATATAGTGACAGCTTAACCATAATTCCCTAAACTCCATTTAGGAAAATACATAACCATTTTCAGAAATCATAATATGTAACAAATAATTATTCCATAACTATAATCTTTTCAACAGAGTGTGATAAAGAATGAAAAACTTAGTTGTCTCAAGAGCTTTGCAATAATTGAGATGCTTGTTTTATTCACCCTTGAAATGATCCTGCAAAATAAATATGGTACTTGATTAAGAGTTTTGGTCCCCTCTCATAAAAATGTAAGTGGTTTTGATACAGTATATCAAATACTTTGACATATGTTTCAACCATGTAAATATCAAAACTAACCAAAGAACATGCAGCTAACATTTTAATTTCAAAAGATTGAAAATTATTATGTGGCCAAATTAATAAAACAATGGATGTTTGAACTAATGTTAGGTTCTTTACTCATAAAAGTATATTTTATCAGAAATCAGTAGGATTAATATCTTGTGAAAAATTCCTCAGGCAGTTTGATTAATTAAACATCTTCATCCAAATCTCTTTTAACACATCAGGTGCCACTGCGAGATCCTATGTAGTTGACTGTGTTATATGGTCAGCTTGAAAATGTAGAGCTAGAAGATCTTATAAGGTCTTCCTAAGACGGAAGTGATTTAACAAAATTTAGAATCTGCCATAGCAGATGATTCAGAAACACCAGAATTTGACTTTTTTTTTTTTTTTGCACACAATTTTGTGGTCCAATGGTCTGAAAAAGAGATTCTAGCACCCCAAATTTGGTGACATAAATTCATTCGGTATGTCACTCAGGGTTTGATGGGAGAAGGAGATCCACTCTTGGTGATAAAAAGTAAAGGATGTATTTGGGAGATTAGAACTTACACAATTATGGAAGAGGGTTGAGCAGGCTGTGGGAATCTTGCCAATGTTGGGCCTGAAGTCAGCAGGCCCAGCTGCTGGGAAGGAAAGATGGATCTGAATAAGGGAGAACAAGGACAAACCAGAACCCATGAGCACATGTTGTCCCTGATCTATTTCAATTTTGTTGCTGCAGGAGATCTGTAGGATAAAGTGGCAGCCTTTGCCCAGGAACTTTGCACACAGCTGGCCTGCAACTAGAAGAAGCTAAAGGAGCTGGTGGGTGCAGTCCTCCCTCCCGTCCTGCACCAGTAAGACGAGCCAGCATACCTGTGAAAAAGTGAGCAAGTTGCACAACTACTGTTCTTTGTCCTATACTTGTTTTCAGAGTGTTTTTTTAAAAAACAATATACTTCACTTCTGCCTTACAAAGCTGATGCAAATTTCTCTTGGGGCCAACCTTAACCCAGATCTATACAGGGAGGGGAATTCCAGGAAATGTAGTTTCAGCTTGGCTAAGTTGATGTAGTACAAAGACATGTTAATCTCAATAGAGGGTCCCTAAAAATGCATGTGATTAAAATTAATTGTAAATGAAATGTAGTTGAAACATTCAGATTTAGTGATAACAGGAAAAGGTTCTTTGTGTTTTGCTTTGTTTTGTTTTGTTTTCATATTACTCTTCTTAGGAATTGCTCGTAATTACAAATATTGGTGCCCTCAGGCCATTTCCTATTTGCTCCTTAGTGATGTTGTTGAAATGTGTTACCTCATCTGGGAGTCTTTGAAAGCAATATTTCTTAACTATTGTTAAATTTGAGGCTAGGCCAGAAACCTTCAGCTAAAGAATTTGCTTAGGCATGTTTCTTGATAACTTGAAAGTGTTGAGTACTTCCAGAAGTATCAGAAATCGTTACTATTGATAATTTTGGATAAAGTAAAACTTTAACTTATTCATTCTTTAAACCAGTATTCATTGAACATTTATCCTGAGCTGAGCATTAGATAAACAAAGGTTACTAAAACACAGTGCTCATCCTCGAGATTCTTAAAGTGTAGGCTGGGAAACAAAAAGATTAAACATTATAATCTGATACTGTGGGTGCTATGAGAGTGTGTGTAGAAGATTCAAGAGGAAAACAAAAGAGAGACACTTAATCTTGACTTAATGGTGAGAAATGCTTTAAGACAGGTCAGTTTTAGAGATCCACAGCAATTGGTCATAGAATGGCTTGGTCATTCAGGTGTTTGTCATTCGTTGAGATAAGCAACATAAAAGAAGCAGATTTAAGGTCATAAATGAGCTCAGATTTGTACACAGTCAGTTCAAGTGCCACATTCAAATAATGTTGCCTAGAGACAGTTGAATGCATACAGGTCTAATGCTCAGAAACGTGGTGTCAGCTGGAGTTAGAGATTTGGGAGTCAGCTGGTGCCAGAGCCTCAGGTTTGTATATTAGGAATTATTTGTGACACACTCTTTGAAACATTCTCCACTGATACCTGGGTGCAGCATGGGCCAGGACAGCCCAAGGGACACCCATCCTGGCTTTCGTTTTTGACTAGCATGCTTACATGAACATCACATTATCTTGAAAGTAGTAAACACCTTTACAAAATGGCATGCTTTATCCCTTGTACTAGCTTATTGGCCACTACCATTTTCAGTAAGAATGCTTTTCAATAAGGATTTTCTAGTGTCAGGATTACAGGTCATCTGACAGGTGGGCACATATCAGATGCAAGTTTGCTTCCCAGTTACAGGAAGTTCTTCAAGTCCAATAACTATCATAGAGAATATCAATCATATCTTTAATGGTATATTTTAGCTAAACTTTTGCAAACATTATGACTATGCTCCCTTCATACGAGCGTAGAGTTTTCCTATAACAACTTTCTGTACCTCACAAACAGCTAGTTTCCCTTTTTGTTGTCATTCATTGATAATTCTTCTACTATGACTCTGTTTACTTCGTTGTTTTACTGATAGTCCAGTAGTTAAAAATCTAGGATACTCCAGAACATTCTCCAGTAGATCAAAGGCTGGTGCTAGAATCACAGACAGGCCCAGTCTCTGCACAGGACATGTGAACAGGGCATATTGTCTGATTCACTCTGGGCATTTACTGAATGCCATTTTTGGAATTTGGAGAACTATTACTTGGGGGCTCTGATAGGTGAGAAAGACTGTCAGTCTTTTTGCCTTCAGGATCCAGTTTCCCCTTTCAAAATTACCCTCCACCATTTTCTGAAACACCCTACCCCTCTGATACTTCTCTTTGTACTTCAGTGAATCACCTCAGCCACCAAGAATTAGAAACTAGCATTTGTTGCAAAGAAAGTTCTGGATTCTCAACATCACTGTGACTACTGGTCTAGGGCAATAGCTCTGAGAACCTCCAGAATGTGCCTAAGTGCTACAGCACAAAGGTGAAGAGCATGTACTCTGTAGGTGGGCAGACCTGCGACTGCCCATTATAACGATGTGATCTTGGGGAAATCACTCAACTTCATAGCACTTCAGTTTTCTCATATGTAAAATGAGGCATGTAATGGCCATTGCAGTTGGCTCCCAACATCGTGCTACTTTGAATGATTCTTCTAAGATAATTCTTGTCATGCAGGCCCCTTGCCAGTAATTGTTTCATGGATGGGCAGGTTTGAGCTGCTAGGGGTAAACCAAATGCAGAAGAGAAACCAATTCTTTCTGTTGGATGTGGACAAGCAGTCATGATGCCCCATTGCTGGTGGCAGATATCTCATGACCATGAGGATGACGAGCCTTAGGATAAAGCCAATACTGTAGAGGGACGATGGAGAGACAAACGTATTTGATGATGCTTTTGAGGACCTGATAAGTCTGCAATCTCCTCTATTTCTATACCTCTGGTTATCATATAGTGCGTGTGAGTTGCAAGGTGTTTTACTTGCAGTCAAAAACTCATAAATAAAGAAACAAATAATAGACCTACTTCATAGAGTTTTGTACTGATAAAGGAAATAATTCATGTAAAGTATACGGCTTTATATAATGTCTAAGCTCATAGCAAGTTCTCAATTAAACATACCTATTATTGTTGTTATTCCAACAAAGAAACCTAGGAAAATGCCAGCTCCACTTTGATTTTGAGAGGGAACCTAGGAAGAGCAGTGTTTACGCCAGCTCTGGTCTCTTTGCATCTCTCTTCCCTGCTTTAGTAGGACTTTCTGGTGTAGCCTCTGATGTCGCCTTTTAATTCTTAACCTTTTTCCTCTCTTCTGATAACCCTCGTTTTCCACTAGGTTTTCATCTACCTAGAATTTTTACTCTGTCAAATGCCTTGAGATGAATATGAAATGGAATCAATAATAAAGAAAACAATCAGTGCCTTTTTCCCTTTGATTTCTGTTTTTTAAAAATTGCAAGGTGATTTTTTTTTTTCATCCAGGAGATGCAGACAGGGTTATGGCTCACAGATCCTCTGGTGCTTTGTAGCAGGAAGGAATGACAGCTTTTGTGTTTCAAGACCCAAAAAAGTCATTTCCCAGTTACTGCAAAAATAACGGCAGGCAAGGTTTGTTTTTGAAGGTCCTGAGTAGACTTAGAAAATCAAGGTGGATTTTCTGAGAGTAAAAACGCTGGCCACTGGGCAGTCAGGAGAATAGAGGAGTGGTCTTCCCACAGAGAGAAGGTGAACTGAACTTCCATGGCCTGAATGGGAGGACAAGTGATGGGTCCCAGGAGTTGTGTGGATCTGCTGCTTGGTGACTGGTGGGAGTCCAGGCCCTCATTCATATCTTTCTGACAAATAAATGTTATGGCCTTGGGAATTGGGACAAGGTCCTTGAGGATGAGCCTGCCATGATACCATCAGAGTCACTTACCTGCCCTGATGAGAATCATAATAAGCCTAAACAATGAGCAACTCAACAGCAACCAACAAGAACTGTCATCAGAGTCTTCTCCACCATTCTCCTGATCCACATAAGCCCTGGAAGTCCTTGTGTTCCACTAGGAAGGACATGGATGCCATAAACCATTCACGCTTTCTTTAACCTTAGCCATTGGAGCTTGGAGCTAAATACGACTTGTTTTAAAAATATAAAGAAATCTTGCTTTTCATGTACCTGAAATGGCAAAAAAAAAAAAAAAAAAAGTTCATACCTGTTTCAGATACCTCTCAGGTAGATGGCTTGCCTGTTATCTAAAACCATCTTCTGCTCTCTGTTCCAACATCCCCAGGCCAACCCTGTCATTCCTAAGCAACTCTGAAAACTATTAATATTCTTGCCTAGTTTTTTTCTTTTATTACCTTCACTTGACATAGTTAACCCCTGAATATTAAAATTATCAAAAAAAATTGATTTTTTTTCCTTTTTCTGTTTTTATTTCTCTTTCAATTTACAAACTAAAATTTAGGGTCAGGTATTAGAAAGACAGGCCAATGTTTCTGCACGTCTTAGGCAGTAAAACAGTTATTACACTATTAGTAACATATCCCATCCAGAACATCTCTCTACCTGACAAAGTGTTTAAAGAGGAAACACTTAGTGAAAGCTTTAAGAACAAAATGCATTTCAACTAAGGCAACATGGTATGCAGTGCATCGGAATATGTAGATTAAAGCACATATCAACTTTTCTTTATCACAAAACTGTCCTACTTGTCATTTTAAGAAACTGGCCTAAGAAGCTTGTTCTTTGATCATTTATAATAGATTCTCTCTGACTGATTGTCAACGTGAAAATTAAAATACCTAGTTGAGAAAACACAACAGCAATTTTTGTAAAGAAAGATTAATCATTTGTTCCAAATAATAAGACATCATAAGTAGTATAAATCAATATCATATTGTTAGGAAGATTTATATTTTCCAGAAATCACATGTCACATCTAACATTTAAATTAAGGTAAACTAACTGTGTTTAATATCCATGATGTTCCTTCATGTATAGATCTAGAGATTGACTGTAATACATCAATGTAATACATTTTGTAGGGATATTAAATGACTAAAAAAAGATCTATACACGAAGAGCTAAGTAATTCACATATTTAAATTAATTATATTATTAAAACATAATTACATCTTTTATCTCTTAACAAGTTAAAAAAATGAAGGAGACAAGATCTACAACCGCAGCTGGTCATTTATTAAAAATAGTTCTTCACTGACAATAAAGCTTAAACAGCTTCAAAGAATTGGCCTTCTCTACTATAGTTAAACCATACAGTTTTGAATTTAAAGAAATTATTCTATGAAGAAAGGAAAAAATCAATAGTATAACTCTAAATATTTACTCATAGTAATTCAAAAGTGAAGTACATGTTAGGTAGTTAATATAACATCAAGGATATTTGGACTTTTCTGTATTTCCATTGTTAAACAAGAAACAATATAGGCATGTGATATGCATATTTTTAAATACTATGTGCCACAGTTGTTATGCTTTTTACCTATTCCAACTTTTTTATGTCACAATTTTAGCCTAGCACAAATTATTCTTATCACAGTCCTAGCCTAGCATACATAAGTCATGAGTGATGAAGAAAAACTGAAAACCCTGATATAAGTATGTGAACATAAAGCATGGAGAAATAATGTAGCTACCTGTTTAAATGGAAACACGAAATGACAACATCAAACCATTTTGAAACATAACCAAATCTATCATTTTCCTTGTCCTAGACTAGTTATAACATCTTATATTTTATATCTTCACCACATGCTTTATTGTGTGTCCTGTCAATTGTCAATAATGGTATTTCTTTGAATTTATTTATGTTGGATCTTAAATCTAATGCAGCTAATACAACACCTAATAGACATCTTTCCCAGATTGGAAAAGGTTAAGGAAGAATTTTTTTTCTATGTTGAATACCATTTTCTAAACTGTGGTGTCCAAAATACATGTTCTAGAGATGTTAATTTGCTCTGTGTTTTAAAGAGTGTTATAATAAAATAAATTTGAGAAATTCTGTAAACTATATACAATCATATTGAAATGCATGTTATAATATTTTTTGAAAGACCAAAATGGAGATAAAAAATTTAACAAATAAAATTTAAAAATATACTGTATGGGATTAACAAAACATTAGATGCTGTAAAAGAAAAGATTAGTAAATTTGAAATCATATCAATAGAAAGTACTCAAAATGAAGTACAGAGAGGGGAGAAAAAGACTGAAGAAAAATGAACAGAGCATCAGGACCACTGCAAAAATAACAAGCACTCTACTGTACTAATATGTGTAATCAGAATCTGAGAAGGAAGGAGGGGAAGTGATACAAAAAGTATTTAAAGAAATAATTACTCAAATCTTTGAAAACTATAAACTCACAGCTCCAAGAAGATCAATTAGCCTCAAACAAAATAAATCTAAAGAAAACCATACCAATGCACATCATCATCTAACAAAAATTAGTGATGAAAAAAAAAATCTTACAGAAGCTAAAAGAAAGAAGAGACATTACTTACAGAGGAACAAACATAAGAATGACAGCAGACATTTTATCAAAAACTATGCAAGTCAAAAGAAAATAAGAACTTCACTTTCAGCTATGATGTAAAAATAAGGGACAGATTTACCCTACTACCTTAAACAAAAAAAAAACCACACACACACACACAAAAAAAATGGAACAATAGTTTTCAGACACTGTACAACAGGTAACACAAAATAGTGATTCTTGAGAATAGGAAAACAAATTAAGTGAGACCTACAATTGCTCCAGCTTTCTGCCTAGAAAGAATTTATAAATTTCAGTTCCAGGAGGGAAAATGCAAACAGATCCTCACAGTCTCCCTAAGTTATAGGAAGAAATTCGGAGTTCTGCAAAAATTTATGATATTTTTAAAGGAAGATTTTATAATCAGTGACCTAATTCATTGCTAGTTGAGGTTCCACATACTGAAGGTCATTTATAAGGAATGATAATTCTCATCATTGTCTGAAGGAAATATGGTATTGTAGTTAAAAGATTTAGCTTTGATTCAGTCATCTCAGAACTCTTCTTCAATATTATCTTGTATATTCTTTGGATTCCTGTACAGATTTAGGATAAGCTTGTTAGTTTCCCCTAAGTAATGATTCATGGTTGCAAGTTGAATATTTTTATCATCTTTCTTCCTGCCTATTTGAATTTGGATGACCAGAGGCCTTTTAAAACTTGAAGAATCTCAGTACTGTTTAATTAATCTCAGTACTGCTTAATTTTACTAGTTAGCTCTCTGAAAACCTTTTTGTGTTTATTATGTCTCAGATTTGGGTCTCTGTCATGCCCTAAAAGCCACATGCGCAATTCTTGTAGACATGCCTCTCTCTGTGTTCAGCATGTCAGGCTGTACTGGGAGGATGCCCTTAAGCTTACTAGAAATTTTTTTCTAAACTAAGATGGATGTGGGGTGGGTCTACTCAACACTGCCTTTAGAGGTCTTAAGAAAGTCATAGCACACACTTGATTTGATCTATGTCTCAGAAAGTATTTCAAATTGAAAACCTTTTCATAATGGAGAGAGTGAAAGTCAGAAATAGTTTTTATTTTCCAACTTATCAATTCTTAATCTCTGTATGTAGTCCCCTCAGATTTTTCTTGAAAAATTGGAACATTTCCTTCTTTAACTGATCTCCCACACCTTTTTAATGAAAAGAAGCCAACTGACATTTTCCACATTGTACTTAAAAATCATCTTACCAAGACCCAAAAGTATACGAAGTATATTTTCTTTCTTCTAAGTTACCACAGGTAACAGTTTTCCAGTTGTTTCACTACTACATAACATGGGTTGCTATTTTTCCAACCTTCAATAAAATTATTTTCCTCAACATTTTTCCAGCCATTGCTAGCAGTTCTCCTGCCATTTTTATAGCCTACCAATTTCCTTGATGTCATTTCTGCCTCTACTAACAGTTTACTCTCTCTTAATAGACAGTTGCTTTGGGGTCACTAAAATGCTATGGTGTTCTGATCAAAGTTTCAGTTTTCCATCTCTAGAACAAGTATTTTGGACACCACAGTTTAGAAAATGATATTCCATATAGAATTAAAATCAAACAGTGTTTTATATATTCTTTATTTCTGCAAAGTAGCAATTGGTATTTTGTTTATATTTATTCCCTAGAAATATATTACAAATGCAGCGTATGCATGTGAATATGCTTAGCTTATAAGTAATGTAATTATTTGTCATATTATTTTTTTCCTTTAAAAACTCATTTTCTTTTTCTAGTCAATAGTGCAGAATTGATGTGGGAGAGCCTTTCTGGTGTGTGTCTATTGCATAATTGGGATGAAATGGACATTATAGACACAGGGGTGAATACATGCCCAACTGACTTACCTCCAGGGGTAGCTTGGGAGCCATTTCACTGGAGGAATTTCATTTTCCTGGTTTATTCAGGAGGCAATTTTGGCTTATATGAATTTCCTGCTTCTCTGGTTTGAATGTTTTTCCCAAAGTTCATGTGCCGGGAACTTAATTTCTAATGCAATAGTGTTGAAAACTGGGACCATTTAAGAGGTTATTATGTCATGAGGGCTCTGCCCTGGTGGATGGACTAATGCCATTACTGTGGGTTAGTTATTGAGGGAGTGGATTCCTAATAAAAGGATGAGTCCAGCCCCCTTCCTCTCTCACACTGGTGCGCTCTCTTGCCCTTCTGCCTTCTGCCATGGGATGACCCAGCATGGAGGCCTCACTAGATGCTGCCCCTCAGTCTTGAACTTCCCAGCCTCTAGAACTGTGAGAAATAAGTTTCTTTGTTTATAAATTACCGAGTCTGTGGGATTCTGTGATAGCAGCATAAAACAGACTAAGACACCTGCTAAGGTGGAGCTATGTCTCTTGGGTTTACTCTGTACAAGTTACAGAATTTCAAGCTTTGCTCTTGGCTGTGAACAGGTTGCAGGAGCAGATTCCAAGGACTTTAAAGTCCTGAAAAGAATTTGATAAGGGTTGCAACTTAAACTCAGATGTTAACATCCAAATCAAAGGGCTTTTGCTGCATGGTGAACATTAAGATGATACTTTCCAGATTATTGTATACAAACCATAAAAATTACTGTGGATTCATAAGCCCCAAGTCAAAGGAAAAACAGAGCAGTCTCCATAATAATCACCAACATTCCCTAAATTCCAGTTACTTGTATCTCCTGCCACTTTATATGTATTCTTATGCCTGCAGTAATCCTGAAATCGAAGCAGCATTCAGAGAGCCACACAGTAGTGAATTTTAGAGCTGTGTGTGACCCAGGCCCAGGTTTTGCTGACTGGAAAGACCAGATTTTCCCGTTACACCACACATCCTCTCAGGATGTCATGAAAAGGACGTTGTAAAGTCATCTAAGAAATCTTTTAACCGATATCCTTCTTTTGCTTTGAAGTAATGGAAAACAAAAGCCTTACCCAGAGCCTGTGAGAGCAAAACCTAGATCCCAAAATGCTAAACCTCAGCTTAGTACCCTTTTACCTTGCGTGAGATTAATGCAAAATTTTAGAATAAATTGAATTTTTCTTGCATGATAATTATTTTCAAACCTGCTGTATCCTCCACAGCTGCCTTAACACATACCAATTCTCTTCCCAGATTAATAGGAAATAGAACAAAATGCAATTAAAATTATTATCACTGTGTGGGTGTGTGTTATTAAAAACCCACCCTAGGTTATGCACACAGCATTGATGATTTTGCCTTTGGGCCAATGTGGAAAACATTTAGATTGCAGAATGTCAGGCCTGGAAAGGGTCTCAGAGGCTACTGATGCAAAAGCCTCCTGTAGATGAGAAGAGAGGCCCAGGGAAGGTAACCCCACTGCTCCACGCCATGTGGTGAATTAGTGCTTTGGTTTGCACTTCGATCTTCTGGTGCCTTTTTCACCTCATCACCCTCCTTTGCTTTATCTAAACTTACTTGTTTTTTTTATCTCTGCACAGCTAACTCTAAGAAAAAACGCTCTAAGGATAAAAAAGATACAGAATTTTTAAAAAGATAAACCATAGGGAAATGAGAAATGGCTGCTGTATAAGCTATAAATCTCAATGCAACGTGATTTCCAGCCCTTGTTCCCCCGAGGGGAGGATATACCCAGAGAAACCCGCCTGTTAGAGATGTTCAGTGAACTTGCTTGTGGTTTTGCGACTTCTCTTTTCAGTATCCAAAAAAATATCTATTGGTATTAATAACTGAATCTCAATCTTTCATTTTCTTTACTTTTACCAGCTATAATTAAGGCATTCTCCTTTCACATTATTTTAAAATTCTCTAGTGTCATAAAGCAATCTAAAAACATTATTTTAAGATGGATACCTAAACCTCAATGTTCACGAAGCCCTTACTGCTTATTTTTTCAAACACTGTCCTTTCCTTCGCAGACGTCACTTACACCAAGTCTTACAATATCCCATCTTTCGGAAAACAAGTCATCTTTCTTATTGGTACAATCTTGTCTTCTTTATCTAAGTGAAAAGAAATCATAGGTTCTTTGTCTTTCCTAGAGAAGAAAGTTTTCATAAACCTTATTAATAAATGATATTTAATTATTGCCAAGAATAATGACTACATACTCCATTCATTTATGATTAAGCCTCTCTGCATCAACAGCATTTATTTTCCTTATGGGTGGGCCTGTTTAAAAGGAAAATTCACACCCCTTCCCCCAAATTCTTGGTTTAATGTACTTTGTATTAAAAAAAAAAGTCCACACATAGGAAATGGCCACTCACCCTTGCCAGCCCCAATCACACCCTCCTCCCAAAAGGCCTTCCAAACCCTTGTCCGACCTGGATGCTAAAAACTCTGGCACTTGCCTTCAGATTTCCCTTTCTCTCACCTGTCATTTCCTCCAGACTCTTATTATCTGCAATATGAAATGCTGTGTGCTGATAGATATTGGCAGAGCCTGGTTAAAATTCATTTCACATAGCTTGCTCTTACTTCAAAGGAACAAAGGATTTTGGTGTTTTTTTTTTTTTTTTTTTTTTTTTAATCCTAAGAACAAAAAAACCAAGTTATCTTTGTGGTGTTAAGCACAAAACTGGGTCTTTGTTTGAAAAGCAACATCTGATGTTTCCTCTCTTTTCAACTCAAACAACTGGGCACTTCTGTGTGATGCATCCCCCTTACCCCTGCGTTGGGATTTTGTTGTGTCAGGAGCTGCTGACAGCTGACAAACTGCTGTGTGAAAGGTGACGCTTACCCTCACAAAATCCCTGAGCCTGCCAGGGAGAGAAGAGGCCTCTGCCTCCAACAGGGAGAGTATGTTTGCGGAGGTCTCTGCTCCGTTCATGCAGCAGGAGTCTGTCTCAGCGTCACAGCCCTCCCATCCCCAAGCAGGGCATTGTCTGGGACTCCCCAGCCCCCTCCCGACCCCGCTCATCGGCAGCTGCATATGCACTTCACATCACTAACCACTTGCACTGCCAGTGTCCCCATAAATTTCCAGCCAATTCTGCGTCACAGGAGTGTAGCCCGTAAATAATAATCGAAAGTGTGATATTTGAGCAAAACATAAAAACCCAACAAATGCAACGGCCAGATCATTAAACACAACAAGGTATTTTGTACTGATTCATTGACACATATGGGGTTTAAATTAAGCAACCAAAATGAAGAGGATAAAATTAATTGTTGTTTAGTGTAGGGACGGCCCAGAGTCTCGCTGCCTGCCTTTTGTCAGTGCACCGCATTGCTGTGGGTCAGTAGTTACAGCACCTCTACCGTCTAGCACATAAACCATCATCTAAGAAGCATTTGACTTCCTTATCGCCATCTGTCAATTAAAGAGATCTTATTTGAACTCCACTGCTGTCAACCTCATAAAAGACTTAATTTTTGTACTTAGGTTCTGGATAGACCATAGGGGGAAACATTTCTGCAGCATTTTTGATTGAGTCATTTTTTTTTCCCTTCCTAAGGGAGAAAGATGGCATTCTGCCCAGGTATACTGGCACATTGAACAGAACGTCCAAACCACCCCACAATAGAGCTTGGACAGGACATTCTTGAGGACAACACAATACAGTGTTGATCACTTTCTTTACATTTGATTCTATGCAATGTCACCTGAAGCCAAATAAACAAACAAAATGAATAACAGGATGCACTTAATGTGCTTACAGAATTATAGGGTTTTGAGAGATGGCATGATATCCCGCTAGAAGCCATAAAAATACCCCAGCTGTTTCATAGTGTGCAGAAAATATATTGGTTTTGCATTTTATAATTTCAAACTCTGTTGTCAACAGGCAACTTATGTTACTTTATATTCCACTCATCACAAGCCACCATAATTCCTCATGGCAGAGCAAAGTAAAATACATTCCTCTGTGCTGACACTGCTTATTGTTCTTTGTCTCCTGTAAATGATTTGTGGCCCTGCTTTGAATTTTGGTAAGAAAGTGCATTTCCAGAAGCTTTTATAAGAAACAGCGCATTCTACAGCTCAGGAGATTCTGTCTCTTAGGAAACAGGAAAAGGCCGTTGGCTCTTTCTCACAGCCATTTATGTTTTCTCCCATTTCTTTCTGCCCGTGTCCTTCAGGCCTCTCTTTTCAGAGAAATTCATCAAGCAGCTATTGAATGTATTAATCCCCTGCTTTAGTGCCCATCAGCCTGCATCTTCCCCAGGTAATCGTTGTAAGCCCTCTACAGCCTCCTCGTGAGGTCCAGGTCAGCCTGTCTCTTCCGTTTCTGTTTTATTGTTGATTCAAAGACTATCAAGTGATAATTGTCCAGGGCAGAGAAGGAGTTGACATCATTGTCCAGGAACCTTAAAAAGATTAGGAGCTCTTCCCAAGGTTTTATACTTCATTGGTTTCGAACATCTTACCCAAACATTGTCTATTCAAGCCATAAAAGAGGCTAGTTTTTTTTTATTTTTTTATCTTTTTTATTTTTTTAAGATTTGTACATCTTACACTGAAATACTATATCTTCATGAAACTTTTCTTTGGAGTCCTCAAGCTGTAACCTCTTTTGACAGGGTTGTCTTCCCAGGTCCTCCAGCATTGTGTTCAAAGAGGGAATTAACAATGGAGCTGTAAATTGTGGCTCCCACTGGGGCTGGTAGAGGCTCTGTCTTTTTACAGGAGCTGCTGATAGTCTCCAGGGATAAAAATGCAGAATTGCATTTAGAAGAGGACAACCTGCTTTCTCAAAATGGTTCAAAGTCAAGCCAGCTCAGTCTGAATCTACCTCGTTGCTATTTACGAAGCTCAGACTTATGTAAAGAGACAAAACCTTATGGCAAAGAGGTAATAACAAAAACAACCACCCACATTAGTAACACAATTATAAACCACAATTAAAGTTTCCATTTGAAAAACATTATTAAGTTTCCTTAAAATATTTCTATGCTTGGAATTACATTTATGACAATTTAAGTAATCAAGAATTACAAATGCTAACAAGCATTGTTTTAAGTTATTTGCAAATTCAGTTAACCCTCACATTACCCTTGTGATTTAGGTCCTATTATTAGCCCATTTTAAAGCTAAGGAATTAAGGCCAGAGAGGTTAAATAACTTGCTGAAGGTTATACAGCTAGAAGTAGTGGAGCCAAAATTTAGACCTATGCACTGGATCCAGAGACTACATTTTAACCATTATACATACTGCTTCCCAAATTACTATTGTGTTATCTCCTCTGTACTTTGCAAATCACTTGTTGTATTTTACGTATTTCATGAAATTTCCCAATAAATTTCTCCCTATTTTTTCAAGTCTTCATTTTTGATAGTAAATACATAGATGAAGGTTTAAACAAAGGATTCAGTCTTCTTTCCTGATGTTAAAGGGTGCTTATATTTAGAAACATAAACAAGAGTTGCCATTTCCTCTTAACATGTATCAAGTCACCAGGATTTACCCACCCAGGCAGGGAAAGATGAGGCAGCAGCTCACCAAGGGAAACAACAGAGAAAACATAAAATCTGGCAATGGCTCTCATTCACTGCAAGCTTACTAAATGTTTCATAAACATGGTCTTTTTAAATCTACCCTACAAATATTTGGGCTATGCATATTTTCCCCATTCTAAAAATAAGGAAAATGAGGTTTATAATTACACAGCTAAGTAACGGAATCAGGTTTCAAATCCAGGTCTCTCTGCCTGCAGGGCCTGAGTCCCTCCCCGTCCGTCCCTTTGCTCTGAATTGATTGCAGTTAGGAAGACACATCAGACTCTTCCATCCGATAATCCCAAATTCATCTTTCAGAAATGTTGCAAACATCAGAATTGAGTTTAAAATTCAGTGAAGGAATGTCATACTATATATGTTAGGCTTAAAACTCCAGAGTAGGGAATTATCTGGTCTGCTTCTCAAGAGAACATGTTCAATTTTATTTCATTAATCTGAAGTAAGCAACTCATATTTTCACACAGCCTCATTTTCATTCATTCAGCTGCACTGAAGCCGGTTCCCGTGGTTGGCTTCTTCATTGTTCAGGAGAGATTTCATCAGCTAATTGAAAGGAGCACAGCTCTGTCCTCAGCAGAGCTAAACACATACACCAATTTCACCACCAATGCCAGACACATTATCAGTGTCCTGATCTTTGGCCTTTGATACTTTCAAGAGATGTCCCAGGGGAAATCTTTAGCTGGAATGTTAATCTGTTGCTTCTCTGACCTTCTACACATGTACCACATTATTATTACAAATCACATGCTTCTCTTTTCACGCTGTCATTTTGACAATAGAACCATCGGGCAATTCATCTTTAGACTAGATGGCTGGAACAAAGTGCATACCAGTAAGTGAAATCAGATTGGCTAATGGTATTGTTTAAAATGCAATAACATTTCTCTTCTGAAATCCACCCAGATTTCAAATGATATGTCATGCCTTGTGGGATGCTCTGCAACAATTAGCTACTGGTGATTCATCAAAGGGTTCCAGCGTGGGGGTTTCTTTTTAACTTCTTCTCAACATGCTTTAGAAACATAAATTAGTCCCTGAACTGGATCAGTGTGGATTTATCACTCAAGTTCCCTGTCTTTACCCTCTTTCTTCTTTCATCTGGCAGATGTTTATTTCATCTTCAGATTTACTGAAAATGGTGCGGAGGTCTGAGAGCATTTAGCAATACTAAAAAGCCATTTCTTTTAAGACTCTGCTCAAATGTCAAAATGTCACTTCCTCAGAGAGGCCTTCTTTTGACCACCCCACATAAAATAAACCCACTCCTATTAGTATCTATCCTCTTTATTCTGCTTTATTTTTCTTTATAACACCTCTCACCACCTGTCACATGATATATTTGTTCATTGGTGGACAGTCTGTTTTCCACCCTCAGAATGCAAGTTCCACGACTCCAGGGACTCGGATGTTGGCTCACTGCGATCTCTACAGGGGCCAGGACAGTGCCTGGTTCAGCGCAGCGGTCTGTTTTGTATTCTTTTATGACATGGTCAATCAGATGTGGCCACAAGAGGCTCAGGAAAGCAAAGTTCATTATACTCACAGGTCCCAGAGACAGGAGGCATGGCATGCCACTTGGGGCCACTTGGGAAAGACACCAAGGTGGTCAGGAAGCAGAAATGGGAGTGAAGGGAAGGTTTAGACCATGGCTTTTATTGGAGTTTCTGAGGAAAATGCAAGGCAGGTCAGGGTGAACAATTTAGGATTGGCTAGTTTGAATCATTGTGGTGAGCTTTGGGCTATAGGGGTAGTCCCTTGCTGCCTGACCCTGGCCCTGGGGTGACGAAGGCACAGGAATATCGCCTCCTGGGGTGTACGGGCCAGACAGAGGAGTTATGGCTCTGGTTTGGTTAGTTTGCGTATTAAAAACACATTCTCTCTATCTCTAAGACTTGGCTAACACTGGGAAGGGCAGTCTCTCCCCAGCTAGAAAAGTTTTTTTGTTGTTTATTTGTTTTAAGATGTCAGAAATCATACTATACCAAAAATTTAAAAATATTTATAGTAGGGGCTCAAAAAGATTTATGTTTGTTCAGTGATAGAGAATCTTCCATGCTAAAGCATATAGATAAGATGATGTTATTATTGATGTACATGAGCTGCAAATTTCACCAATACCAATAGGCATCTCTCTGTTACAATCACACAATGAAAGCAGAGGAAGGAACATTAAACATAAATTACTACTTTTTTCTAGCCCAGTCTTACCAACTGAAGCATTTGAAAAATATGCCATTGGAAAGCTCTACTGTGTTTTATTCTTTTGCAATGCTTCATGCCTTACCATCATTTTCAGACATACAGAGTAGCAGTCCCCAAACTTTTCTTGACACTAGGGACCACTTTCATGGAAGACAATTTTCCCATGGATGGGGGTGTGGGGGGGTAGGGGGTAGAAGCAGAACTCAGGCAGTAATGCGTGGCCGGCCTGGTTCCTAACAGGCCACGGACCAGTACCAGGCCATGGCCTGGGGGTTGGGGACGGCAGATATAGAGAGTAACCAAGCTTTGTTTAAAAATATTTTATCTTAGATGCCAGGAAGTTCTGAAGCTGTTATGAATAGAGCCTTTATCTATATACTGGAGCCACAGGCAGGCATACCTCCTTTTATTGCACTTTGCTTACTGCTCTTCACAGATACTGAGTTTTTTACAAATTGAAGGTTTGTGGCAACCCTGAGTTGAGCAAGTTCACTGGCACCATTTTTCCAACACTGTATGCACACTTCTTGTCTCTGTGTCACGTTTTGCCAATTCTCACAATATTTCAAACTTTTAATTATCATTATATCTGTGATCAGTGACCTTTGATGTTACTATTGTAATTGTTTTGGGGTGCCATGAACCACATCCCTATAAGACAGTGAACTTGACAAACATTGTATGTGTTCTCACTGCTTCACCAGCTGGCCATTCTCCCACCTCTCTTCCTCTCTTTGGAACTCTTTATTCCCTGAGACACAAAAATATTGAAATTAGGCCAATTAATAATCCTACAATGGCCTTTAGTGTTCAAGTTAAAGGACATGTCTCTCATTTTAAATCAAAAGCTAGATTTACCAGACTTGAATCTATACTACAAGGCTGTAGTCACCAAAACAGCATGGTACAGGCACAAGAACAGAGACATAGACCAATGGACAGGACTGAGAACTCAGATAGAAAATGATCCTCATATTGTCATCTGATCTTGGACAAAGCAGACAAAAACATACACAGGGGGAAAGAACTCCTATTCAATAAACGGTGCTGAGAAAATTGGATAGCCACACATAAAAGACTCAAACAGGATCTGCACCTCTCACATCTCACAAAAATTTACTTGTGATGAGTAATAGACTTAAACCTAGGGCATGATACCATAAGAATTCCAGAAGAAAATATTGGAAAAACTCTTATAGATATCGTCCTAAGCAAAAAATTTATGAAGAAGACCCCAAAAGCAATCACAGCTTCAACAAAAATAAATAAATGGGACCTGACCAAATTAAAAAGCTTCTGCACAGCCAAGGAAACTATCATTAGAGTGAATAGGCAACCTACAGAATAGGAGAAAATATTTGCATGCTATACATCCAATAAAGGGCTAACAACCAGAAGCTACAAAGAACTCAGGCAAATCAGCAAGAAAACATCAAACAACCCCATTAAAAAGTGGGCAAAGGACATGAACAGAAACTTTTCAAAAGACGATAGACTAATGCCTAACAAACACATGAGAAAAATGCTCAACATCTCTAATAATCTGGGAGATGTAAATCAAAACCACAGTGAGGTATCACTTAACTCCAGTGAGAATAGTTTTATCAAAAAGTTCCAAAACAACAGATGCTGGTGTGGATGTAGAGAGATAGGAACACGCACACACTGCTGGTGCAACTGCAAACTAGTACAACCTCTACGGAAAGTAGTATGGAGATACCTCAAAGAACTAAAAGTAGAACTACCATTTGATCCAGCAATCCCACCACTGGGTATTTGCCCAAAGGAAAAAAAGACATTCTATGAAAAAGACATCTGCACTCAAATGTTTATATTAATAGCAGCACAGTTCACAATTGCAAAGATGTGGAAACAAGTTAAGTGTCCATCGACACATGAATGGATTAATAAAATGTGGTTTATGTATACCATGGAGTACTACTCAGCCATAAAAAAAATGGTGAACTACCTTTTGTATTATCCTGGATGAAGTTGGAGCCCATTCTTCTAAGTGAAATATCACAAGAATGAAAAAACAAACACCACATATACTCACCTTTAAATTGGTACTAAATGAGTAACATTTACATGCACATAAGGAAGTAACATTCACTGGGTGCCGGGCATGTGGGGGGTGGGAGGAGGGGATGGGTAAATTCACACCTAACGGGGGTGGTGTGCACTGTCTAGGGGATGCTTGTAGCTCTGACACGGGTGGTGCAAAGGCAATTTATGCAACCAAAGCATATGTACCCTTGTAATATTCTGAAATTTAAAAAAAATTAAATTAATTAATGCATTCATTCATCTAAAAAAACTCAAAAGCTAGAAATGATTAAGCTTAGAGAAGAAGATATGTTGACTCTATAATATTCTGAAATGAGATAAAAAAATAAAAAGATAAAAATAAAAATCAATTTAGGCTTGTACAAAAAAAAAAAAAAGAAGAAGACGACGTGTTGACAGGTCAAAACCTAGGCCTCCTGCACCAAATAGCTAAGTTGTAAATGTACAGAAAATTTCTTGAAGGAAATTCCAAGTGCTACTTCGGTGAACACACAAATGATAAGAAAGCAAAGTGGCCTGGATAGACGATCCAACCAGCTATGACATTCTGTTAAGCCAAAGGTTAATCCAGAGCACAGCCTTAAATCTCTTAATTCTATGAAGCCTGAGAGAAAGGTGAGGAAGCTGCAGAAGAAATGTTGGAAGCTCACAGAGGTTGGTTCACAAGGTTTAAGGAAAGAAGCCATCTACATAATATAAAAGTGCAAGGTGAAGCAGCAAGTGCTGGTGTAGAAGCTGCACCAAGTTATTCAGAAGATCTAGCTAAGATCATTGATGAAGGTGGTACCACTAAACATGACATTTTCCATGGAAATGAAATAGCTTTCTATTGTAAGAAGATACTACCTAGGATTTTTATAGCTTAAAAAAAAAAAAAAAGAAGTCCATGCCTGCAATGCCTGGTTTCAGAGCTTCAAAGGACAAGCTGACATTCTTGCTAGGGGCTAACACACCTGGTGACTTTACATTGAAGCCAATGCTCATTTACCATTCCAAAAATTCTAAGAATAATTCTTAAGAATTACGCTAAATCTATTCTGCTTGTGCTCTATAAATGTAACAACAAAGCCTGGATAACAGCACATCTGTTGACAGCATGGTTACTGAATATTTTAACCCCACTGTTGAGAACTACTGTTCAGAAAAAAAGGATTCTTTTCAAAATATTACTGCTCATTCACAATGCACCTAGTCACCCAAGAGCTCTGATGGAGATGTACAAAGAGATTAATGTTATATTCATGCCTGCTAACAAAACAACCATTCTGTAGCCCATGGATTGAGGAGTAATTTCAGTTTTCAAGTCTTATTATTCAAGATATACATTTTGTAAGACTATAGCTGCCATGGATGGTGATTTCTCTGATGGATCTGGGCAAAGTAAATTGAAACACTTCTGGAAAGGGTTCGCAATTCTTAATGCCATTAAAAAGATTCATGATTCATGAGAGGAGGTCAAAATAGCAACATTAACAAGAGTTTAGTAGAAGTTGATTCCAACCTTCATGCATGACTTTGAGGGGTTCAAGACTTCAGTGGAGGAAGTAACTGCAGATATCGTAGAAATAGCAATAGTACTAGAATTAGAAGTGGAGCCTGAAGATTTGACTGAATTGTTTCAATCTCATGATAAAATCGAATGGATGAGTAGTTGCTTCTGAAGGATGAGCAAAGAAAGTGGTTGCTTGAGATGGAATCTACTTCTGGCGAAGATTCTGTAAACACTGCTGAAATGAAAACAAAGGATTTAGAAGATTATGTAAACTTAGCTGATAAAGCAGCAGCAAGGTTTGAGAGGACTGACTCCAATTTTGAAAGAAATCCTACCATGCGTAAAATTTTACCAAACAGCATCCCACATTACAGAGAAATCTCTCGTGAAAGAAAGAGTCAATCGATGCAACAAACTTCACTGTTGTCTTATTTTGAGAATTTGCCACAGCCCCAATCTTCACCAGCCAGTACCTTGACCAGTGGCCATCAACACTGAGGCAAGACCTTCCTCCAGCAAAACGATTCCGACTCACTGAAGGCTCAGATGATTGTAAGAACTTTTCAACAATAAAGTATTTTTAAATTAAAGTATGAGCTTTTTTTAGATATAAAGCCATTGCACACTTAATAGATTATAGTATTCTGTAGACATAATTTTATATGCACTGGGAAACCAAAAAATTTGTGTGACTCTCTTTATTGTGATATTCACTTTATGTGGGTGGTCTGGGATTCAATCCACAATACCTTTGAGGTATGCCTGTCATAATAACTGAAGTGTCTTCTAAGATTGAAGGATGACATGGGCATGCATGTAGCACTTGCACCTTCAAGTCCCTCTCTAATTATAATAAGAAAGCTTCCAAAATGACATATATCACTTTTTTCCCATTTGCAAATGGCCCAATAAAAGCCAACACCATAAGCCATATTTATTAATATCTAGGCTCGTGGGAGATTATGTATTTTTGCAGGGTGCATTAGTGACCTGAAAGAGTTCATTCTGCTTCCAAAATTAACAAACTCATAATAACTAACAGCTTCAGCACAACTGCTAGGCAATGCTTCAGGACGTAGTTAGGTGGAAAGGGTATAAATGATTCATCTTCCTTGGAACCTCCATAGAGTATAGTTGTTTTCTTTCCCTACTGAGAAAATGATCAGTCTCCGTTGGTGAATGTGATGATTACTACCATGATATAACAACAACAATTAAGGAGAGTTACCATGGAAATCCACAGTGCAATCCAAAATGATGACAGAATGGACAAGTTAAGGAGTCATGAAAAGGTGCAGTTTATGATCATGTATTTAAAATTATTTTCAATCCTTTTTATCTGTTTAATAAATCTACTTTTCACTCCCCCATCTCCAGGACATCTGTACACTCTCCTCAAAAATATTATTAAATTTCTAGTCTAGATTAATGTCAAATTCCTAGTCTCCTTGAATACAGGCAAGTATAACCAAAGAATGAAAAACAGAATAAGTCAGGAGAGGTAGGAAGGAGAAAAGGAATATGAATTGTAATTCAAACAATCTTTTAGAACATAAGATAAAATGTCTGGGGGAAAAACGATGATCCCAAAACACTATTATTTAGAAATAGAAGCAGTCTCTTTTGGGTCGATGAGCAGAGTGTCCTAGAGGGTAGAAGAAAGGAAGTAAATCATGTCACTAAGTTCAAATTACAAGCCTTAGGCAAGGAAAGATAGAGGCTGAAGAATGACAAGACTCCTAGGCCCTTCTTACACCCCTCCAAGAGAGTGCGCACACATTTTGACTTTCTCGCAGTGGACGGCATGGTTAACAGTGTATTCTTTGAATGTCGAATTAAACCATGTGTTGCTGCTTTCAAAGGATGTCAGTGGGAGCGAAAAATGAACACACAGAAGACCAGAGCCCTCAGCCTCAGGGACTTTTCTTTTCGAGCAGGAGCTTGTTGTGTCCTTTCAAATCTAGCTCCAATATGTACTTTGCAGGGTTATTGCTTTTAATCTGTATTGTTAGCGTCCTCTAAAGAAATTTGTAAAAATGTAATGACAAATCCCTGAGCTGTTTAAACCTGCATAGAACACTTCTAATTTTTATTTCATCTCAATGGAGATTGAATTGTGCAGGTCAACTTTTCATTCACGGAAGATAGAAACGAGAGAAGGTTTGCTTAAGTTAGTTCTTCTGTAGAAATGAACTGAAATTCATCAATTCAATTTACTGTTTTAAACTCAGTAAAAGAAATTTCCACAGGAAATAAAACAGGCTTTAAAATTGAAGTTCTTATATGAACACCTGAAGAGGTTGGAAAGATAGAAGATCAAAGTATAATAAAAAACTTAAAATTCTCTGAATTATTAATTCATTCAAGACAGATTAATTGAGCACTCTCTGTGTGTCAGGCATGGTTCTAGGCCCTAACCACAGCCATTCAGATCAGCCACTCAGAGATTATCCGGGCAACTGTTTACCCCATATGGGTTGCTGACCATGTCTGATCCTTCAACCTGTGGTCCAATCTCACTCCTCCTTTCCTTCTCAACTCTGGAGGGACTCCTATTAACATATATGTTAGTTTCCTAGTGTTGCTGTAACAAATTATCACAAACTTAGTGGTTTAAAACAACACACATTTTTTGTTACAGTTCTGGAGGTCAAAAGTGTAAAATGGGGTTTATGGGGCTAAGATCAGTGTGTCAACAGAGCTACATTGGTCCTTGGGGCTTTGCAGATGCTGTTCTTTTTTTTTTATAGTTGAAAACATTTAATTTCTTTTCTAATGGTTCACTGGAGCTTGCTAGCACAGACTCTTTTTAATTTTGAAATATTAATTAAGGGTTCAAGTGTTTTTGTTACATGGATGTCTTGTACAATGCTTAAGTCGGGGCTTTTGGTGTGCCTATCACCTGAATAGTGTTCATTGTACCCAACAGGTAAGGTTTTATCCCACGCACACCCTCCTCTCCAACCTCCTTCTTGGTTTCTCTTGTGCTTTATGTCACTTTGTGCCCATGTGTACATATCTGTGAGCTCCCACTTATTAGTGAGAACATATGGTGTTTGATTTTCCATTCCTGAGATACTTCACTTGGGATAATGGCCTCCAATTCCACCCACATTACTACAAATGACATTATTTCATTATTTTTATGGCTGAGTAGTACTCCTTGGTATATATATACCTTACTGTCTTTGTCCACTCATGAATTGAAGGGCACTTAGGTTGATTTCACATCTTTGCAATTGTGAATTGTGCTGCAATAAATACTTGAGTGCAGATGTCTTTTTGATAAAATGACTTCCTTTCCTCTGGGTGGATAACCAGTAATGGGATTCCTGAATCAAATGATAGGTCTGCATTTATTTATGTATTTGAGGAATTTCCATGCTCTTTTCCATAGATGTTAAACTAATTTTCAGTCCCACCAACAGCGTATAAGCGTTCCTCTTTCTCTCTGCATCCACATCAGCAGCTATTGTTCTTTAATTTTTTAATAATGGCTATTCTAATAGGGGTAAGGTGGTATCTCCTTGTGGTTTTAATTTGTATTTCCCTGATGATTACTGACATGAAACATTTTTTATATGTTTGTTGGCCATTTGTCTATCTTCTTTTGAAAAACTTCTATTTACGAATTTTCTCCACTTTTTGATGAGGTTATTTTGTTCTTGCTGATTTGTTTGAGTTCCTTTAGATTCTGGGTATCAGTTCTTTGTGAGATGTAGAGTTGGGAATATTTTCTCCCATTCTGTAGGTTGTCTGTTCACTCTATTGATTATTTCCTTTGGTGTGCAGAAGCTTTTTAATTTAACAAAGTCTCATTTATTTACTTTTGTTGTTGCTATATTTGCATTTGGGGTCTTAGTCATAAATTCTGTGTGTAGGCTGATATCTACAAGAGGTTTCCCTATGTTTTCTTCTAGAAATTTTAATGTTTCATGACTCACATTTACATCTTGAATCCATCTTGAATTAATTTCTGTACATGACAAGAGATAAGTGTCCTCTTTCATTCTTCTACATGTGGCTATCCAATTTTCCCAGCACCGTTTATTAAGTCTTCCTTTCCCCAGTGTATGCTGTTGCCTGCTTTGTTGAAGGTCAACTGGTAGTACCTATATAGTTTAATTTCTGGTATCTCTATTCTGTTCCATTGGTATATGTCTGTATCTTTATACCACTACCATGCTGTTTTGGTTACTATAGCCTGGTAGTATAACTTGAAGTCAGGTAATGTGATACCTCCAGATTTATTGTTTTTACTTAAGATTGCTTTGCTTATTTGGGCTCTTTTATGGTTCAAATGAAGCTTAGGATTATTTTTTCTACATCTGTGAAATATGACGCTGGTATTGTGATGGGAGTTGTATTGAATCTGTAAATCACTTTGGGCAGTGTGGAGACTGTAAGGCTGGTGGCGGACACCCCTCCCCTCCCTAATGAAAAAAAGAAAAAGCCCATGAGACCTGCCAAGAACAATGCCTGCTAGACCCAGCTGAGTTAAAAGAATAACCACACCTGGATGGTTACCCTGACAAGGGTCTCGGCTCCTGGAGTCTGTCACAGTACCTGGAGTCCACCCATACCACCAGCCCCTCCTATTTCTCCACACCTGCCCTAAAACTGCAATGGAAAATTCCTTGCTCTCCCTGCCATAAATCTTTCTGCCAAAGAAACCCCCACCCCCAGCCCTAAAAACATATATAAACCCACTCAGACTTCTGGGCGGGGTGACTTCTCAAGACTCTCTCTCTCTCTCTCTCTCTCTCTCTCTCTCTCTCTCTCTCTCTCTCTCTCTCTCTATCTCTCTCTCTCTCCTGGGACCTGGGAACCTCACCCGGGTCCCTCTTTCTTGGGACTTGTTACTCTCACCTGGGAGCGCTCCAATAAAACCTCTCTACTTATCCCTTTCAACTCTGCTCATCTTTCTTTCTCTGGAACCGGCCAATCCAAAAAAACCTTACAGAGACTTTCATGACGTGGATTCTACTAATTCATGAGCAGAAGGTGTTGTTCCATTTGCTTATGACATCTGTGATTTCTTTCATCAGTGTTTCTAGTTTTCCTTGTAGAGGTCTTTAAACTCTTTTGTTAAGTCTGTTCCTAGGTATTTTGTTTTCTTTGTAGCTTTTGTAAATGGTATTGAGTCCTTGATTTGACTGTCAGCTTGAATGTTACTAGTATATAAAAAATATTACTGATTTGTGCAGATTGATTTAGTAACCTGAAACTTTGCTGAATTTATCAATTTCAAGAGTCTCTTGGTGGAGTCCTTGGGATTTTCTAGGTATAAGATCATATATGGTCAGCAAACAAGGATGGTTTGACTTCCTCTTTCCTGATTTGGATGCCCTTATTTCTTTTTCCTGCCTAATTGCTCTGGCTAGGACTTCCAATACTATGTTGAATACTATGTTCTTGTTCCAGTTCTTAGGGGGAGTCCTTTCAACTTTTTCCCATTCAGTATGATGTTGGCTGTGGGTTTGTCATATATGGCTTTTATAATTTTGACATATGTTCATTGTATGCCTGGTTTGTTGAGGGTTTTTATCATGAAAGGGTACTGGATTTTATCGAATGCTTTTTCTGTATCTATTGAGATAATCATATAGTGTTTGATTTTGCTTTTGCTTATGAGCTGAATCACATTTATTGATTTGCATATATTAAACCATCCTTGCAACCCTGTGATGAAACCCACTTGGTTATGTGGGATTATCTTTTTGATGTGCTATTGAAATCATTTTGCTAGTATTTTGTTGAGGATTTTTGCATTTATGTTCATTAGGGATATTGGTATGAAGTTTTCTTTTTTGTTGTGTCCTTTCCAGGCTTTGGTGTCAGGGTGACACTGGCTTTATAGAATGAGTTAGGGAGGTTTTTTTCCTTCTCATTATTATGTAATAGTTTCTGCAGGATGTGTACCAGTTCTTCTTTGTAGGTCTGGTAGAATTTGACTGTGAATCTTTCTGCTCTAGGGCTTTTTTTTTGTTGGGATTGTTTTTTTATTACTGCTTAAATCTCACTCATTATTGGTCTGTTCAGGGTTTCTATTTCCTCCTGATTCAGGCTTGGGAGATTGTGTGCTTCTAAGAATTTATCTGTTTCCTCTAGGTTTTCTAGTTTGTTTACATGGAAGATTTCATAGTAGTCATGGATGATATTTTGAATTTCTGTGGTGTCAGTTGAAGTGTCTACTTTTTCATTTCTTATTGAAGTTATTTGAGTCCTTTCTCTTCTATTTCTGGTTGATCTGGGTAGTGGTCTATTGATTTTGTTTATCTTTTCAAAGAACCAACTTTTTATTTCATTGATTCTTTGCTTAGTTTTTGGTTTCTGTTTAGTTCTGATCTGAGCTTTGTTATTTCTTGTCTCCTATTGGCTTTGAGTTTGGTTTGTTCCTCTTCTTCTAGTTCCTTGAGATGTGGGAATATGTTGTTAATTTGTGATCTTTATGTCTTTTTATGTAGACATTTAAGGCTATGAACTTTCTCTTTAGGATTTTTTTTTTCTGTATCCCATAGATTTTGAAAGCTTGTGTCTCCTTTGTCATTCATTTTGAGGAGTCTTTGATTTCCATCTTAATGTCATCATTGACCCAATGATCATTTAGCAAGAGGTTGTTTAATTTTCATGAATTTGTGTAGATTTGAGTGTTTCTCTCAGAATTGATTTCTAGTTTTGTTCTACTATGTTCTAAGAAGATACATTGTATGATTTCAATTTTTTTTGAATTTGTGGAGACTTTTTTTGTGGCCTAAGATATAATTAATCTAGGAAAATGTGCCACATGCTGATAAGAAAACTATATATTTAGTAGTTTTTGGGTAGATGATCTGTTATGCCCATTTGTTCCAGAGTACTGTTTAAGTCCGGGGTTTCTTTGTTCATTTTCTGCTTCAATTATCTGTCCAGTTCTGTCAGTGGAATGTTGAAGTCCCCAAGTATTAAGAAGCTACTGTTTATTTCTTTGCTTAGATCTAAAAGAATTTGCTTTATGAAACTGTGAGCCTTTGTGTTAAGTGCGTATATATTTAGGATTGTTATGTCTTCTTGTTGAATTGCTCTCTGTATGATTATATAATGGCCATATTTGTTTTTTTTCCATTGTTGATTTACAGTCTATTTTGTCTGATATGAGAATGGCTACATCTGTTTGCATTTGATTTCCATTTGTGTGGAATATTTTTTTCCATTCCATTACCTTGAGGCTGGGTGAGTCCTTGTGTTTTAAATGTGTTTCTTTGAGAGACCAAATACTTGGGTTGTATTTTTTAATCCACTCATCCAGTCTATGTCTTTTAGGTGAGGCATTCAGACCCTTCATATTGAGTATTACCATTTACATGTGGGATTCTGTTCTTTTCAACATGTTGGATGATACCTTACTATTTTGTTTTCCCTCTCATACTATTGTTTTATAGGAGCTGTGAGCTGTAAGTTTTGGATGTTTTTACACTGGTTGGTATTATTGTACTATTGCATGTATAATGCACTTTCGAGCATTTTCTGTATGGTAGGTCTACTAGTGATAAATTCCTTTCATGTTTGCTTGTCTGGAAACATCTTTATTTCTCTTACATATATTAAACTTACTTTAATAGAGTACAACATTTTTGACTGGCAATTATTCTGTTTAAGAAGACTGAACATAGGACCCCATTTATCTCTGGCTTGTAAGGTTTCTCTTGAGAAATCTGCTATTAGTCTGATGGGTTTTCTTTTGTAAGTTACTTGATGTTTTCACCTCATGACTTACAGGAACTCCTCCTTCCTGTTGACTTTGGCCACTCTGATGACCACATGCCTGGGAGATTCACTCTTTGCAATGAATCTCCCAGGTGTTTGTTGAGCTTCTTGCATCTGGATATCTAAATCTCTAGCAAGACCAGGGAAGTTTTCCTCAATTATTCCCTCAAATAGGTTTTCCAGGCCTTGTGCTTTTTCTTCTTCACCCTCAGGGATGCCGATGATTCTGACATTTAGCTGCTTTACATAACCCCGTATTTCTTGTAGACTTTGTTCATTCTTCTTGATTCTTTATTCTTTATTTTGACTGACTGGGTTATTATGAAAGAGTTATCTTCAAGTTCTGAACTTCTGTCTTCTGCTTTGTCTAGTTCTTAAAATTTTCCACTATGTTTTGTATTTTGTTAAATGAATTTTTCATTTCTAGAAGTTCTATTTGATTTTTTTATAAATAAATGTACTTTTTTAGTAAATGCTTTATGCAATTCATGAATTGTCTTTCTGGTTTCTTCAAGTTGGTTTTCCATTTTCTCTTGGATCTCATCTAGCTTCCTTACAATCCATATTTGGAATTCTTAATCTGTCATTTCGATATTTTCATTTTGATTGGGATACTTTGTTAGAGAGTTGATGTGCTCCTTTGGAGTTATCCTTTCACTCTGATTTTTCATACTTCTGGAGTTCTTGTGCTAAATTCTTCTCATCTGGAGAAGCTGTCACTTCTTGTTTTGGGATTTTCTTTTGTTTAGATGGGGCTTTTTTTCCTCCTCACACTTAAATGTGTATCTGTATCATATGTTGGGTAAGGACCTTTGGCTTTGCTTGTAGGTACTTTCATGGGTGCCTATGTTCTGGATGTATATCTTGATTATAGATATCCTTAGTGTGGTGTTTTTCTTAGTTGATAGTTATTTGTAGCCTGTAGCAGTGGTATACTATATGTATGGGAAGATTCCTTGTCATTTTTTGACAAGGGACAACAGAGTCTTTGAAATCTTTTCTCTTTGCCCAGCCCCGTGGTCTTCTTAATAGTGTGAATTATACTGTGATGCCAAGTTTAATCTCTGACACTGTAGGTGGTGCTTGTTGGTAAGAGTCACCCACACCCCTTTCCACAGGACTTGAAATTTCTTAGGGATTGATCTCTCAATGCCTGCTCCTGTCATTGAATCTCCTTCTTTGATTCTGACCATCCTGCCTCCCTCTTATGAGCACTCTCATGATTATATTGGGCACTATATAATCCATAATAATTTCCCCATTTTAAGATATTTAACTTAAACAAATCTGCAAAATTCCTTTTATAATGTAAGGTAACATATTCACATGTTCCAGAGATTAGAACTTTGACATCTTTGGGGGGTTATTATTCTGCCTACTGCAGGGACCAAACACCATGATTTATTCTTTCATTTTTCCTCTTATCTTCAGCATCTCCTGTCTCTTGTTTTTACTGCAAGATGCTTTTAGCACACTTCAAAACACCCCTCACTCTCCCAGCAACCATTATTTCCTCAAAAAAACCTGCTCTTTACAAGGTCACCTAGATTCTCATCATTGAGATATTAACCTGATATATTTTTAGGGCTTATCTTTCTTCATAGCTGTTAAGTATTATATGATGTATTGATAATCATTCCTGCCTCCTTATTAATAATAATAAAGCAACTCTCCTTATTTAGTGTTTACCATACTCCAGGCACTAAGCTAAACACTTTATAAACATTATTTCATTTGTTCCTTTCAACAACCCCATGAATTAAGCATTATTTTCCACATTTTATAAATGATGAAATGGAGGCTTCAAGGAAAAACTTCAAGTGCTATCTAGCACTTTCTAAACCTCTGTGTCCAACCCCCACTTTTCTTCCAGGTGACAAACCTGGACAACTTGTTGACTCTGAATGGTTTCATGTGCCTTCCCCATGGTACCTCTCTTCCTTACCCAGTGAAATGGCACCACCCAAGTCTCACCAGCCAGAAATCTGGCAGTCACCTTAGACTTCTATTCTTCTCATATCCAAAAAACCTCTACAGATTATTGATTTAACCTCCTAAATGCCCCTTGAATCTTTCTCCTTTTCATGGCCATCACCTTAGTTTTAGCTTGTCTTCACTCCCATTTTCTTGTGTCAGTGACATTTATGTGTCACACAATGATGTGGTAGTCAAGGATGCACTGCATATAAAACAGTGGTCCCATAAGATTATAATATTTTTACTGTACTTTTTCTATGTTTAAATACACAAACACTTACCACTGTGTTACAATTGCCTATAGTATTCAGTACAGTAACATGCTGTACAGGTTTGTAGCCTAGGAACCATAGGCTTTGCCATCTAGTCTCGGTATGTAGTAGGCTATACCATCTAGATTTATGTAAGTACACTCTATGATGTTCACACAGTCACCTAACTGTGCATTTCTCATCATTAAGTTATGCAGAACTTACTAAACTAGCTTCTTACCTGAGTTCCCTGACTTGATCACTATCCATTCACCCATTTACTCTACTCTCATTTTTGTGAGTTTATTCTATACTTTGTTTCCAGAACACTCTCTGGAAATTGTAATTCTTACACTGTCGTTCCCATACTTAAAGTTCTGTAATGGTTCCCGTTAGCCTTCATGTCTTGCCTTTTCATGTCTCTGCTCCCCTGCTCAGCTGTTCCCTCTACTTCACACACCCTTTCAACTCTTTCATTCTCTTCCTCTCTCAATGAACAAAGGACTAAACCAATAAATTTAGAAATAAATGGATGACACTTAGATAATTTTTATATTCAAGAAGAATAAAAACTAAAACGATTTTAGATGAATTTTTTAATTTCATTAGAAAATTTAAAATAATAAAAATACTGGGATAAGTTTTACAAGACAGGCAAGGGCTGAAATTGTTTAAGGGAGCGTGACTTAGTGTTTTGCCTTTTTAGAAATCATGTTGTTAATACATATTAAGAGGCTTAGTGCAATCCATGCAAAAGATCAACCAGCCATGGGCATGACAAGAGGCATAAATTCCTCATGCATGTAAGATAACAGTGCCTGAAACATAGAAATAACTAGATAAGAATAGCTATTATTGGAGGAGGAAGAAGATGGCTGACTAGAGACATTGCTTGCCAGATAGTTTCAGAAAGAAAGAAAAGTTTTAGATTAAATAAAAGCCATACATCAGGTGTAATTCTTAGGGAAAAGTGCCAGAACCTACGACAAATTCCATGGGAAGAAGTTGCAGAGCAGAACAAGAAGGAGCAAGATAACAGCAGAGATTAACCCCCAAGAAACTTGGAGTCTTGTGGAAAGGGTAGCTGGGGGTTTTGTTTTACCTTCTCTCAAACTCTGGTAGTCAGCAGCCTCCCAAGCTGCTGGACAGCTTTTCTACCCTCATGAGACTAAAGCTGCTACCACCAGTTAACTTGGAACTTCTTGAAAAAAAAGCACCAGGCTGCCAGGCCCCTCATGATCACTTCCTATCACCCAAGATAGGAACCACAGATCCAAGCCGAGATGGCAGGCACCATACTGCTGCTCCACCCATTGTGTATCTTTGTCCACCCCGAGGAGCTTTAGCCCTTAAGTTTTCATGTCACTTGTTCCTGCACAAACATTTCCCAACTCCAGCCCAGACTGTGATGGACACAGGGGCCACTGGGTCCTGGGAAACCATGTAATCCGAAAGTTTGTATATTCCAAGTGGGCTGCCACGTTAGGAGAGGGAAAGAGATGACCAGAGTGCCAGCTGTCCTCCATTCAGATTCTTTTCTTCCTTCTCCCCTGCCCTACCCACTTCTGTCAAGCGGCATGGGAGCCCAAAGGGATGATTGAGCCAAGACTCTCAGAAGTGGCTGTCTCCTCTCTGTTAGCGGGCTCACTACACCAAAGCTTCCACAGAAATGGGGTTCACACCTTTCCTCTTAAAGGCCTGCAGCAGATCAATAGGTGCTCAGATTATGAGCTCCCTTCCCACCAACCCCCCCTGGTGTTGCTTGCCTTGCTGCTCCAGCAGAGCAGGGAATACCCTGAAGCAGAGAGACATTAAGCCTGCTTGAGCACTCCATGGGCAACTCAGGACCAGCACTCTTCTCCCTGAAATGGCCAGGGATTAAACTTTGGGGACCTGGGGAAAGTCCCACAGGCCAGATCCTCTACCCGCAGGACTCAATAATGTTGCTCAGGGGCACAGAGGGGAGATTTGTGAACTAATCTTGAAAGGTGAGGGAGCCCACAGGAGCAGAACTAAGGGAAGAATGCAGTGTGGGTATGAGCCATAGCACACTCATAGAGCGCCTCTTTGCCCACAGGAAAGCCATGCTTTTGTTCAGGGGTGGAATCCTGGACAGGGAAGCTCCTAGCCCACAGTGCCATTGCTGGTGAGCTCAGCTAGTTTGAGCTCCGGCCTTGGGCCAGACACGAGGATGAAACTTCAGGGCAGAGGAGAAAGGAGAAGAGCAAAACCCATCCTCAACAGCCAGACTGTGAATCCCAGATGGCCCCTCCCCATGAGGCAGACTTTCTGACTTCATGGGGTTGCTTCAGCCCCTCCTTAGTGGCTTTCCCAGTGGCCTGGGAGTGGACATTTGACCTTCCCACTGCCTGGGGCTTTCCAGTGCTTCTCCTGAGAGGCTAGAGTTAGTCACATGTCCCAAAAAACAACACTGCAGCTGGCTACTACCAGCAAGTGCCACCTACTGGCAGGGAGGAAAACTTGTACAGCCCATTACAGCATTTACTGACTCAATCATACAGAGCATGACTAACTCGTACCCACAAGCACAACCTACTCTCTCAGGGATTAAACTGGGCATCATAATATAATTCAAACTGTTACAGCCTAAGGGCTAAAGAGAGAGAAAGGATTTCAAAGACTCCCATCTTCCCTCATCAACAAGAGACATGGAATCTGCCCACATACATAGTACAGCACTGCAACAGCCTACAAATAACTAGTAACTGAGAAAACCACCACACTAAGGACATCTATGACCAAGGTATCCATCCAGAACCTAGACACTCATCAAAGCACCCACAAGCAAAGCCAAAGGTCCTTACTCAACATATGCTACAGATACACCCTTAAGAGTGAGGGAGAAAATAAAAACCTCACCTAAACAAAAATTAAATCCAAAACCAAGAAGTGATAGCTGCTCCAGATAAGAAGGAATCAGCCCAAGAACTCTGGAATTATGAAAAATCAGATTGAAAGGAAACCACACAAAGGAGTACAGCAGTTCTCTAGCACTGGGTCCTAACCAAGACTCAATGAGGAGGAAATAGAACTCCTAAACAGGCCAGTAATGATGAGAAATATCAAAGCAATAATAATAAATCCCCCAATGAATAAAAGCCCCAGATCAGATGGATTCACAGCAGAATTACACCAGACCTGCAAAGAAGAGCTGGTACCCATACTGCAGAAATTATTCCATGACACTGAGAAGCAGGGAATCCTCCCCAACTCGATCCATGAATCCAGTATCACCTTGATACCAAAGCCAGGAAAGGAAACAACAAAAAAAGAAAACTACAGATCACTATCTCTTGTGAATATAAACATAAAAATCTTCAATAAAATACTTGAAAACTGAAGTCAATAGCACATCAAAAAATAATCCACCATGAAAAAGAGGGCTTAATCCCAGGAATGCAAGGGTGGTTCAACATATGTAAATCAATAAATATGATTCACCACATAGCAGAAGCAAAAAAAAGATCATATGGTCAACTTAATAGATACAGAAAAAGCATTTGACAATATTGAGTACCCTTTCATGATAAAAACACTCAACAAACTAGGCATAGAATAAATATATCTCAAAATTATAAAAGCCATATTTGACATACCCACAGCCAACATCACACTGAATGGGGAAAAGTTGAAAGTATCCCCCCTAAGAATTGGAACATGACAAGTGTGTCCACTGTCACAACTTCTATTCAACATAATATGAAAGTCTTAGCCAGAGCAGACAAGAGAAAGAAATAAAGGGTATCTAAATTGGGAAAGAGGATGTCAAATTACCTCTTTTCACTGATAATATGATCTTGTATCTAGAAAATCTCAAAGACTCTACCAAGGGAATCCCAGAATTGATAAATAAATTCAGTAAAGTCTCAGGTACACAAAATCAATGTACACAACTCTGTAGCATTTCTATATACCAATAACATTCAAGCTGAGAGTCAAATTGAAGACTCAACATCATTCACAATAGTCGCAAAGAAAATAAAATACTTAGGAATTTACTTAACCAAGAGGTGAAAAATCTCTACAGGAAGAACTAGCAAACCCTGATGAAAGATATCACAGGTGACACAAACAAATGGAAAAACATATCATGCTTATGGATCAGTAGAATCAACCTTGTTAAAATGTCGATACTGCCCAATGTGATTTACAGATTCAATGCAACCCCCATAAAAATAGATCTAGGAAAAATAATTCTATGCTTCATTTGGAACCAAAAAAGAGCCCAAATAGCCAAAGCATCTTAAGCAAAAAGAACAAGTCTAGAGGCATCACATTACCAGACTTCATATATGCAATGTGTGTATATATATATGTGTGTGTGTGTGTGTGTGTATGCATATATACACACAAATATATATACACACATACTATGGAATACTACTCAGCCATAAAAGGGAATGAAATAATGTCATTTGCAGCAATGTAGATGGAATTGTAGGCCATTATCCTAAGTGAAATATCTAAGGAATGGAAAATCCGATACTATATGTTCTCACTAATAATATAATCCCTTTAATTCATGAGTCGATTAACAAAATGTGGTATATATATACACACACAAACACACACACACACACACTATGGAGTACTACTCAGCCATAAAAAAATTTAATTAATGTCCTTTGCAGTTATTTGGGTGGAGCTGGAGACCATTATCCTAAGTGAAGCATCTTGGGAATGTAAAAACAAGCACTACATGTACTCTCTAATAATTTAGAACGAATCAATGGTACACATTGGCACAGAGAGAAGTAAAAGTCATTGGAAATCAAGAAATGGAGAGGGGGAGGAGGAGAGAGATAAAAACAATCTAATAGGTATAATGAACACTATTCAGGAGATGGGCACACTAACAGCCCTGACTTAAGCATTATGAAAGCTATCCACGTAACAAACACATTTTTACCCCCTTAATATCTTGAAATAAAAAAGAGGCTTAAAAACGTACACTTGACGTACTATTTCCACTTCTAAGAATTTATGCTAAGCATGAAATATACAATTAAAGATTATATTCTTGAATATGTCTTTATATTAAAGAATATTGCATTCTCAAATATTATTCATTGGAAAAATTTAAGTGCATGTCCAACAATAGGGTGATTATTAATAATAAAGATGTGTAATGTGCTAGAAATATATTATATCTATTAGAAATTGTTTCCAAAAACATAGCATAAGAAACCATTCATAATCCAATTTTAAATAGGAAAAGGAGAATTTTTAATCTATAAAAATTCATATTTACTTATATGCATACAAAAAGCCAAATAAATCAAATAAATCAATATATTAACAGATGCTATTTCTGGTGGTAAGATGTGTAGTAGTAAAATTATATAAATTTTCTTTATACTTTTCAGTACATGAATGTAGCCTCTGGACACAGATTTTCATGATTCAGATTCATATCTCAACTTTATTCCTGACTGTATGTGTGACTATGAGCAAGTTGCATAAACTCCATAAAACTCCATTTTCTCAACTGTAAATTGGAAAACACACACTAGTGGATAAAATTGATAATAGATGTTTTACCTTTTATGTAATATAACTTATATAAAGATCTTAATCATAGTGTCTGACACAGATGAAGCACTTTGTTAAGTGAAAGCTATTATTGAAGTTATTAAATATGCAAATATTTATTACAAATTGACAAATATTTATTTTTATAAATACAAAAAATAAAAAAAATGATAATAAGAATATGAAGGTTGAAAGTCAGGGAAAATAATCCATTTGTGAACATTTATATGAGCCCAAATTAGGAATTAAGGGAAAAATCCAGGGGAGCAACCACACAGAGACTTCCCAATCGCAGGGAGATTATGTTTCTGAAGAAAATAGAGTTTTTTCTTCTCACTAAGGAACAAAAAATTAGAACAAATGAGCTCCACATTCAGAAATATGGACTTCAAAACATGGAAGAGATCATGTCCACCAGTGGACACAAAGAACAGGTGTTCCTGGGCAGCCCAACCTGAGCAGAGCACATCTTAGCATAACCCCTGGGGAAGGCTAAAATAATGAGCTATATTTGTTATCTGCTGCTGTGTAACAAATTGCCCTAAAACTTAGCAGATTTAAACAATACACATTTATTATTTCACAGTATCTCTGGGAAAGGGTTCTTTCTCCAACTCAGCCTCTCTAACAAGGCTGTCGTTATCTCAAGGCATGATTGGGAAGAATATCTTTCTAGTTCACTTTCATGGCTGATGGCGAGATTCATTTCCTTGCAGGCTATTGGACTAAACTTTAGTTCCTCACATGCTGTTGGCCAGAGATTTCCTTTGGTTCTTTGCCACATGGACAACTTCATTAAGAATCTCAAAACATGGCACCTTATTCATCAGAGAAAGCAAGCTAGAGGGCAAGAAAGAGTACCAGCAAGAGAGGGGTGATAGGAGGAAAGAAGTCACTGTCTTTTATCAGGGAGGTGACATTCCATCACTTTTGCCATATTGTATCTGTTAGAAGCAATTCACTTGGTCAAGATCACATTAAAAAGGAGAAGATCATAAATACCAGGGGAGGGGAGGAGATAGATCAGTGGGAGCCAAGTTAGAAGCAGCCTACTACAGTCTACCTTCTGTTCCCCAATCTTACATGTCCCTTCCACATGAAAAATATTTTCAGCTCATAACAAGATATCCAAAAGTCTCATCCCGTTACAACACCAGTTCAAATATCAGAGACTTATATTCTAGGTCAAGCCCATGTGTAGATGAGGCTCCTTGAGTGTGATTCCTCAAGTATACTTCTCCATCTGTAGATCTGAAAAACTAGAGGGACAAGCTACCTGCCCCAACACAACCAAATGCAAAACAGTGGGACAGACATAAGATAAACATTTTAGACACTCTGCTCAAAAAGGAGGAAAATGGTAGACAGAAGGGGTCTTGTGTCCATAGCAATTCTGAAAGCCATCTGGACAAATGTTGTAAATTCTTTGACCAGGTTTTAAGTCCTGGTAATAATCTGTTATGGCTCTTAGCTCTACCCTTTCAGTTCTTGGTTTCTTTTTCTGAGTCTTCAATCCTTTTTCATAAAATATAGCACATGGTTGTAGAGGAGTTGTTTTCTCAGCTAGCTTCCTGAGAATAGAACTTTGAGGAGTATGACTTCTCTTTTCATTTTGTCCTCTCTCAGCCTCTTTCAGCTGGAACTGGCAATGTATCTGCTAAAATAGTTTTCTCAAAAACTTTGTGAGCCTCTTGCAAATTCTATTGGGGTTTACAACACTAAGAAAAAGCCATAACCACAAACTTCTTTGAGAAAAGTCCTTTTGTACCTTGAGTTGCACCTGAGATAGGTGAAGGACAATGTAGTTAAGCCTCCTCAAGGCCATATTGCTTGCTTGACAGGATCCATGAGACACATCCTGAATCACTCCGTGTGACTAAATATTAATCTGATTTATTTTTTGAGGTCTCAGAAGATTGCACACTCTCAATTTTTTCTCTAGGCCAGGTTTGATCCCAGGCCATGTTTCTTCTGACAGTGCACAGATGCCATTTCTTAATTTTATAATTTTTTACCGTCTGGAGGAGCTGAGAATTTTCAAAATCACTAAGCTATATCTCCTTACTGTTTCATAGTCCTTCTCTCAATTTATCTCTCTCTCTATTATGTTTTACTATAATCAGTGAGAAGAAACCAAGCAGCACCCATAATACTTTATTTAGAAATAGTTTTAGCTAGGTCACTATGTTTATTAGGCAAATATTCTTCTTTATGTATAACCACATACAACAGTGTCATTAATCTTTTTGTCATTAGATAACAAGGATCCCCCCTTCCTCTGGTTTCCAATTAACATGTTTTTCATTTCCTATTGGCCCTCACTAGCAACATTCTCAAAGTCTAGATTTCTACTAACAGTCTCTTCCAGGAAATTTAGCTTTCTTTATCATGATCTTCAACATTCTTCCAGTATCTACCCAATGCCCAGTTCCAATGCCACTCTCATATTTTTACATGTTTGTTATGAAAGTACCCCACTCCCAGTACCAAAATGTGTATTAATTATCTATGTATGCATAACAAACTGCCCCCAAAACTTAGTGGCTTCAAACAATACCCATATATCACCTCATACGGTAAGTCTGAAACCTGGGTCCTCCAACTCAGGATCTCTCGCACCTGATGGCTCAACCAGGAAGGATCCACTTACCAGATCACTCACATGGTTGTTGGCAGGATTCAGTCCTCTATGGGCTGTTGGAAAAGGGCCTCAGTTCCTCAGAAGCTTTTGGCCAGATGTCTCCCTTTATTCTTTACCAAGTGGACCTTCCCATTAAACATCCCACAGCATGGCAGCTTGCTTCAGCAGGATGATGAAGGATGAGAAAGTGCACCAGGAAGAGAGAGTTTTAACAAGATAAAAATCAGTATTTCTTTGTAACCTAATTGTGTAAATTGCATTCATCACTTTTAATGACGTCTACTCATCAGAAGCAAATCATAAGATGCAGACCACACTCAGGGAGAGGGTACTATACAAGGGCCTGAATAGCAAGAGTCACCAGCAGCTGTGTTTGAAGCTACTTACCTCAAGAGCCCCCATTAATGGCCAAAAAGAGCAGTCTCCTAAAATGATATGACAGATAGAATCCATTTAGGAGAATATCTGTTTATAAACAATGATTCGAGTTTAGGCATAGTTAATATTTGATAACTGACATGAATTAAAGAAAATGTTTCTTAAGGCTACTCCTTCAGTGGTGCTGAAGTAAAAACAGAAGAGGTTCTACCTGACGTCTGATCAAATCAGCATGATTTGTTAAATATGGAAATGTTAATAAGATAAGTCTTTAGGTAAATACAGATTTTTATCTCTCTGTTTTTGCCAAAATAAAATGAAAAGCAAAGCTAAATGAACAGTGAAAAATGACTTAGTATAAGTGTTTATAAACTGTTCACTTACCTAATGAGAAGAACGTTGGGGACGACAGGATAGAGAGCAATCCTAGCCCATATTAAAGCCTCAAAAAGGAATATATACAGCTAATTTTCACATGTGAAAAATTTTTGCCAGAAGTTCCTGGAATAAATTAAGCATGGAGCAACCAAGATATGGACAAGTATTCTCACAGCTATATGAAAATACGAACACACACACACACACACACACACACACACACACACACATACACACAAACTCCCAAAAGATTAAAAATTCAATAGTAGTAAAATCCTTCATTTATGTCGGTGAGAGATCAAAAAAAATGCAGTGTGCTTCAGCGTCAGTTTTCTCATCTCGAATGGATATAGTAATAACTATATTAGGAGATTATCATGAGGATAAAATGAATACATATTGTACAAATGTATATAGCTATTGGCCCAGTGCCTGACACATGGTAAGTCCTCAAAAAACTGTGGTTGGTCTCCCAAGGACTCGGTAAGCCAAATTAATTTGATGTTGAATTTTCATGATATTTCTGGATGAATTATAAATGTCATTGATAATTCATAGCTGAAGAAGAATTGGCCAAATAACAAAAAAAGTTTCTAGAGTACAAGCGAAGAGTAGTGGAGAGCTGGGAAAAAACAGCCAAAAGCATGGTTCACTGAAGTTGAAGGAGTTGATTATTTAGTAAGAACACATTTAGTAAATGGCCTTTGAAGCTCAGCACCACATCTAAATACCTTCCATTTATGCATCACCTCCCTTAAGAAAGATACTAAGGTGCTGACTTGGGGAAGTAGGGGGTGGGGGGAGGGGATGGAGGTATGACTACATGGTGAGTTCCAGGCGCACTGTCTGGGGAATGGACACGCTTGAGGCTCTGACTCGGGGGGATGGGCGGGACATGGGCAATATATATAACCTGAGCTTTTGTACCCCCATAATAAGCTGAAATAATAATAAAAAAAAAAGACCTGATCAAATAGATCTTGTGTCATTCAGGGTTGACCTGAGACATGTGGTCATTCTGGGAAGGTTGATGGTTTGGCACTTCCTATACCATATTACTGTATTTTCTTTCCTTTTTTTTTTTTTTTTTTTGAGACAAGATCTTGCTCTGTTGCCTCACCTAGCTGGGACTACAGGCATGCACCACCTGGCTAATTTTTCTATTTTTTGTAGAGACAGGTCTCACTCTTGCTCAGGCTGGTCTCAAACTCCTGCAATTCTCCTGCCTCTGTCTCCCAGAGTGCTAGGATTACAGGCATTGAGCCACCACACCCTGCCCATATTTTCTTTAAATATTTTACATTTTTTTATGGAAGCTGAAAGAAACTGATTTTTTATTAACAAAAAAAGTGTTTTTCATAAAAACACTTACTAACTTAAATAGCCACAGAAAGGTAAACGAAAAAAAACCCAGGCAAATATTTCTTACCTTTTCTATAGTTACTCTCTTTATTTTATTTTGTAATTTTCTAGAGGAGACAATATCTTGGGAGGAAAAGTAAGGGGTTTAACATTTAGGTAATTAAACTAAATCACTCATTTCTAATAAGCAAAACAACACGCATTATTGATGTTAGAACTGAGCTGACGGTGAGCTTGTATGTGGTTTACAGATGTACTCAACAGAGACAGGCTGACACCAGTGAGGAGTGAAACCAATTTACATTTTGCCAGTTTATTCCAGTGATGTTTCAGTTCCCCTTTTAGATCTGCGTCTTACTTAGGTAGATACCCAGCTTGCCTTCTCATTAATTTGGCTCTGACTTTTACTCAAAAATCTGTGGGTTGTTGAAACACATGAAAAAATATTCCAGGGATGTGTCTCTTCTCAGGAAAGCGATTCTAAAGCAAACACTTCATAGGAAATTCCTGCCATTGGATTATCCAGTAACGCTGCTGGCAAAGCCTGCAGGAAGACATTAGAGAGGCAAACCATGCTTATGGCAGCCACAGGAATTGGGCTGGGCCAGCTGTCCCGCCATCGAGTGCTAAGATTAAATCCACTGATTTTGCGGTCTTCTCTTTTTCCCAAAGGGTTCCCCAAGTGGAGCAAGACATCTTCCTGGGCGGAGAAAAAATATTCCTCATTCCTCACACCCATGTGCACTTAGGTTGACAATTTTTCTTCAGATCACACTGCATTGCTGGGGTAGTAAAAGGGCAAGGACGAGAGGTTTGACGTGAGTTTCTACAATGAAAGATTACCAAGACAAAATGTGCTAAGCTTGGAAGAAAAATACGTCAATACGGATATTTTCCTCTTATGCTTTTCCAAATATTTAATAAAAATTAGAATTCATTCCCCCAAGGCTTAAATCTTTATCTTCATTCCTCTGAATTAATATGTCTCCCAGTTTCTGTTGCTAGTTTATGCATGGGGAAAAATCAGATTCAAAAGATTTCACACTAATCTGTTGCCAACAGGAGAATATCTTCTTGTAATTGGGAAGGAAAGTGGAAAGGAAATGACAATAGTATAAAACATGTTTCTATGTTCCCTGAACTATTGTATGTCAGTCTCCTCTGAGCTGAATATATTATTGCTTAGAGAGAGTCATTGAAAAAAAAAAAAGATTTTGCCACTTGCAATGGACTGAATGTGCATGTCCCCAGGAAATTCATATGCTGAAACCATCACAAATGTGATGGCATTGGGAGCTGCGGCCTTTGGCAGGTGATTAGGTCACACGTGTGGAGCCCTCAGGATAGGAACAGCGCCCTTATAAAAGACAGCCCAGATAGCTGCCTTGTCCCTTCCACCATGTGAGGACACAGCGAGAAGGTACTCTTCAATGAACCAGACTCAGAATCTTCTGTCGCCTTGATCTTAGACTTCCCAGTCTCCAGAACTGTGAGAATAAATTTCTGTTGCTTATAAGTTATTCAGCTTATGGAATTTTCTCATAGTAGCCTGAAAGGACTAAGTACCACTAGTTGCATGAAAGAGTTAAGGGGCACTGGAAAGTCCACTTAATTTATCCCATTTTACTCTTAACAGTGTTTATTTCTACAGTCCTGTCAGATTCAGTTTTAAAATATTTAGTTCCTAAAGAAACTCTCTGCCTTTCAAAAAATGTATGAACTAATATTATCTCGAGTTGCACTGAATCACTAGCTAGTGCTGGTACTTTTATCCTCATGGCCTGTATTGAGGAAACCTTGGAAGCAGGAACACTGAGACCTCCAATAAATATTTTAGGTTCTTGATTAACATTGTTGTGAGCAGCCTCAGCAGTATTTGAGCTTTCTCTGTGAACTAAATCTGGATCTTTTGAGAAATACTTTTTGCATTATTTTCGCTTTTTGATACTACAAAGGCTGGGAAAAGATGTTGTGAATACAAAATATACAGGATTTGTCTGTTTTCCAGCAAGCCTTTTCCAGGCATAAGAAAAAGAAGAGGATTTGTGTGCCCAGAAACTCCATTCTAAGAGACAACCTTCATGCCTATAATCCCAGCTACTCAAGAGGATGAGGAGGGAGGATTGCTTGAGGCCAGGAGTTTGACACCATGCTGGGCAACATAGCAAGACCCCTGTCTCTAAAAAAACAAACAATTAAAAAATGTTAGGCAGGCATGGTGGTGTGTGCCTGTAGTCCCAGCTGTTCAAGAGGCTGAGGTAGGAGGATCACTGGAGCCCAGGAATTGGAGGCCACAGTGAGCTATGATTGTGTCACTGCACTCCAACCTGAGTGACAGAGAAAGACCTTGTCTCTAAAAAAAAAAAAAAAAAAAAAAGACAGAGAGAGAGACAATTCTCTACTGGATAGCAAGTGAACAGGATGCTGCCTGGGTAACCTCATGTGGTTTTTGTGATTTTTCCTACAGTGTGGACAACCAAGGCTCTTTTGTCATCAAGCTAAATTCTCTCCTTACTCTGTTTGCTGGGTGCTGCTGCTGGAGAATCTGGGTTCTCAGCATCTTTGCAAGGCACCTCCATCAGCCCTACCCCATCCAGTGCACTGCTGCCAAGTCTGAACGTCCTGCCACCCACCCCACTGTCACTCCCCCTACCCCCACTCCCCAGCCTCTCACCCTTCAATCTACCCACTGGTCCATCCTCCGCTCTGGAGGGGATCTGAAGTCAACCTAAGTCGCTTATGGCTTAGCCTTGGGTCAGATATCCTCATACAAATGCCCAGCTGATGCTTGGGGTTCTTTAGTTCTCTGGCTTCACGACAAGACGAGGAATCCTTTCACCTGACCTAGCTGACCCTCTCCAGAGGACTTAGCTAGAGAGTTAATTTGAAGGTGTCTATTGGGGCATGACTTCTGTGACCCTAGCTCTCTTAAAGTGGAGTGTGGAATCCCTCATCTCATCCTAAACAACTCATAATGACTCATCTTTTTTATCTACACTCCATATTTTAATCTCTCCCATGAGAAGAGTTTCTGTTTTAGCTTCACCAAATTATTACAGGAAAATCATGGTCCCCAGAATCAAATGTATGTATCTGTGCAGATTGTATTTTCAAAAGATGACAACAAAAAGACCTCCCATCCTGCATGCTTTCTAAAATCTTACCATTCATAAAGAAGTAGAGTTTAGTTCCTCTCCCCTTCAAAGTCATCAGGCTATGGATTTCTCATAACCGATAGAATGAAAGTGACGCTAAATGACTTTCAGGTTAGGTCATAAAAGACAAGGTGCTTCTGCCTTATTTTCTGGAATACTCATTTTGACACATTCATCTACCATGTAAACAGCCCAAAGACCCTGAGACCAGTGGCCTGTGCAGAAAGACCCCTTAGGGAGGCCCTGAGCCTACATGAAGAGAGTGAGATGCCCAGCCAGCCCCCAGCTATTCCAGTTCCAGTCACAGTTTGACTGTCACCCCAAGAATAGCAACACCAGAACTCCCCAGGTAAGTTCTTCCAGAGTTCCTGATCCACAAAAACTGTGAAAGGTAAAAAAATGATTGTGTTGTCTTAATACAGCAAATTTTGGAATGATTTACTGCATGGCACTACTGATGCTGCAGTATAAATATCTTATGCCCCCAAAATTCACATACTGAAACCTAATCACCAATGTGCTGGTATTAGGAGGCAGGGCCTTTGGGAGGTGAGCGGATCATGAGGGCAGAGACCTCATGAATGGGATTAGTAATCTCATAAAAGAGACACCAGAGAGCAAGCTAACCCTTCCAACATGAGAGGACACAGATGCTACTATCTATAAGGAAGTGGGCTCTCACCAGACAGTCTGCCAGCACCTTGATTTTAGACTTCTCAGCCTTCAGAACCGTAAGAAATATTTGTTGTTTATGAGCCACCCAGTGTATGATATTTTTTTATGGCCTGTGTGGACTAAGACAGCTAACTATAACAATACCTGTATTAGTTGTCTTGGGCTATTATAGCAAAATACCACAGACTGAGTGGGTTAAATAACAAAAATCTATTTTCTCACAGTTCTGGAAGCTAGAAGTGCAAGATCAAGGTGACGCCCAATTCAATTTTTGGTCAGAGTGCTCTTCCTGGCCTGCAGACAGCTTCCCTCTTGTTATGTCCCACATGGCCATTACTTTGTTCATGCATGTGGATTGGGATGGGGGGCGGAGACAGAGAAAGAGAGAGAGAGAGAGAGAGGAGAGTGCATTCTCTGCTGTCTCTTCTCATAAGGATATTATTCATATCAGATCGGGTCCCCACTATTATGACCTCATTTAACCTTAATTACTTCCTTAGAAGGCCTATCTCCAAATACAGCCATATTGGGGGTTAGGGCTTCACCATATAAATTTTGGGAGAACACATTCAGTCTATAATAATGACTGAATTCAAATTACAGCTCTGCCATGATAAAATTTGCTTAACCTGAGCAATTTACTTAACTTCTTTGAGCCTTAATTTTCTTTTATGTAAACATAGAAATAATAATCCTATTTCATCAGATTCTTTTGAGAGTTTAATGAGAACCAGTATGTGAATATTTTATTCATTTCTGGAGAGCAGGGATGACAGTCTCCAGGCCTTATTAGTTAGCCATCCCCACTGTCTTCTGAATAGACAGGGGCCCTGAGATGTCCTCTCATGGACAAAGTAAGCCCTGCTTCTGTTGGGATGGATAGCCAGTGGCCAACACATTGTTTAAGAATCATCAATTCACTTAAAAACATAACAATACCTACTAGGAGCTCAGTGTTGAAAGAAAATATGAATAAACTATGATTTCGTGCTCAAGGAACTCCCATTCTGATGGTACAGGCAGACCTGGTAACAAGTATTTATATTGCAGTTTGACAAGTGTTTAATGAAAAGTCCTGTCTATGGGAGAGCTCAGTGACTCTTGTCACTATCATAGTTAATATTCACCAGAGTCAAAGAAACTAACACTCAGAGAGAGCAAGCAGTCTTTTTGCCCCAAATCACACAGCTTACAAGTGGCCAAAACAGAATCTGATTCCATATGATCATATCCCAATCCCAATGTTTTACCATAACATGACAGAAGCAGGTCAACTTCCCTGAAGAAGGGTCTTTTCTCCTTCAGTGCCCCAGAGTAGGGTTTATGTGAAATGGGGACTACCAGCACCTAAAGCTGAGCTCCTATGTGTTGAAAACCACAGTAATCTTTAAGATTTGTAGTAAGAAGAGAAAACTCTGGAAAGATACTTACCAGGTTGTTAATACGGGAGTACAGAGCATGACATATATGGAGAGAAAAGAAGGAACAAAGAGTCAGAAGAAAGCAAGTAAAAAATAAAGAGACAAAAGTCACTCTACAGAAAAACCCAGCTTGTGTTTTAGCATCCTAGTTAATTAAAATTATATACATTTGTACATGGACACACAAAGAGGTAAATGAAAGAATGATCACCAAAATCTTAATGATGGTTATCTCAGAGTAGGATTACAGATATAATTATTTTTTTCTTTGTTCCTTACATTTATGTATTGTTGGATTTATTCTATAGTAAGGTTTTTTCAGTAAACAATAAATCTAACAATAAACTAAATAAAACTGCTTTTAAAAACAGTTTTGGTTTTTTTTATTAAAAATAGTGATTTATTCACAGTACCTAGTGATCAGTAACATAATTGATTGGACTTTTGTTCTTTTTTTGTTGTTGTTTTTGTTTTGTAAGAATTTAATGTGTAAACAAATACAGAAAAATAAGCATTATAACAACCAGTTTTGCTTGTTATAGCAATTTTAGAGATATTTGAAGTACTTTATATATATATATAAGAGGCTATCTCTGAAAAATAACATTTACCTTCCTGTGGAATAACTTTGCAGTCTCAGATTTTAAGCCAGAAAAACAAGATTCATGCCGGTAAGGCAATCTGTAGATACTGGCTATTGTCACAATTACAATTAGTATACTTTAAAATTGTAAAAATATCTTCCAAAGGGAGAACGAGTATTCTTAAAAAAGATGGCTGGGCCCCCCAGAGTAAATCCTTGCCCAAAGGGGCTGCCCTACTATCCGCAGAATTAAAATGGTCAAGACAAATTGAAAGCTAGGAAAAGAAATACCTTTACCTTCACTGTATTTGCCTGATTCAAGTGGTTCTCTCCAAAGTAAATAGAACACTAGAGATAAGATTTCTAAGAACTAAACGGTATTTGGCTTTGGTACTAAAGTGAGAGAATAAAACACCTATGATTAATTATCAATCTCAAATGACAACTTTATGTGAGGTTTCTATTCTAGGTATAGTAGATTGATTCTTTAAAGTAAACTTATTCATGTTTGTCATTTAGAATCTTAAAAATTTTTGATAAGTTCCTCTACACAAGAAAGAATTCACATATGATCAACACAGTTCTAACTTAATAAAATGGGTTCTCACACTCATCTTGAATTATTTGAGGAAGTATTGCCAATAAGGTGATCTTTTTCCTGAGAAAGCCATGTTACAAAATGACACGAGACAATAGAAATTTTCTCTAATTTTCCCCAAAAACACAAGATGGGAAGATCAGATTACAATATATTTTGTGAGGAAAACATGTTTATTTCTCAAAACTGTATTTTCAGTTACTTTCCAAACTACAGTTTTTTAAAGGGTGAGAATCAAATTTAAATTAAGAAGTGATCATTTCTGTAAGAGAATGAATACATATAGTAAATTTTGATTGGTGTTTAAACAATTTTTATAGGAAATTGTTTACAAGTGGAGAAACTAAGGCAGAGAAACTTAACCAAGCTCAGTTTCAAGGCTGAGTTTACCAGTATAGGTAGAAATAGAGTCTAGGACTCTGATTCCCAGGTTAGAGGGGAATGGGTTATATCTTCCCAAAGGGGAAAAATAAAATTTCTTTATTTCTTTTGGTGGGCAATATTAATAAATAGTTGTTGAAATATGTAACATGAATTTCCTTGAAAATCTTTGGCATTTGTGAGAGTCTTTGTAAGCTGAGGTTTTTAGATATTTTCCCCCAAAATATAAAAAGGCGGGGGAGCTAGCTTTTAAGTTAAACAAAAAAGATTAATCATAATTTCAAAATGACCTGAGTTCATTCTACATGATTATATAAATCAATTGTCCAGCTTATGAGTCCTCTGAAACAGAGGCTGCTATACCTCACGGCGTTCACACGCATGCATTCCGCAGTGATATTTGCATGACCAGAACTTGTTCCACACTTATGTGAATTACAAAATTAAATAAGATGTCTCAGTCTAATTTTTCATAAACCTGACTATTTGACGAAGTCAAACTTATTACAGTGGGATGATGAACTCATATATTGCACAGCACTAAGTTATCCCCAAATTCAAGTATTTATAATATTCCTCCCACATGGATGTTTCTTTGTACAGGCTGAGATGTAAGCTGTGACATTTACATAGCTCAGATAGGTCTTTTTCCCTGTGTGTATGTTTTTGATCACAAAACCTCTAATCTCATCAATTTGCACTTGTAAGAACTCAGGTAGGTTTATGTAGTCAAAATGTAGTAGTATAGAACATACCATGTAAAAGTAAAAAATATGATTATTTTCAAATGCTTTTGCTTTTAAAGTGCTCCTGTGCTGTATTAAATCAACTTTCAGATTATAGAAATCCATGATTAACTATGACAAATAACAGTTTTAAAAAAGATCAGCAATTAAACAGGGATGATTTCTTCAAGTATGAATATACAAACTGAGATTCAAAAATTCTTTAGGGCCATTCAAATCCAAATAGGACCAAAAAAAAAAAAAAAAAAAAAAAAACCACCACTAAAGTGCCCAGGAGGGCTAGCAGAGTGTTTGGAAGGAATGTCAGAGTGTCAGAGACTAATTGGTAGTGTGTAAACTCAAAGTGGTTCTGAATGTTTGGGTAACAAATATTTGTCCAACCACACAGGAAAAACATAAAATATTCTTTATTCAGAAATAAAATAGAAAATAAGTCTGTCCCAATGCTCAGAAGCTGCATCATAAAAATATTTTTTGAGAAATTTTATGCCTAAAAGTTTGCTTGATGCATGTTGTCATCATTGTGCCAAAATCGTCTCTATCTCCAAAGTATGAGTTGATGTGGTCATTCTCCTCCTCTTGCTCTTCTTCATCATAGTCCTCCTCTTCTGCAGCATCATCATTGTCATTGTCATCAGCTTCTTTACTTTTCTCTTTGCTTCCTTCTTTCTCTTCCTTTCCCTCATCTGATTTCTCACCATCACCTCGCTTGTCCAACTCCTCCAGTTTTTTTCAGCACATCTGTAGTGTTAGTGAGTGAAGTGCCTTTGCCTGTATCTTTTGCCTGTTTGCATTTTGGGCCTTTTTTGCGTTTTTTCCTTGGCATAAGCTCTCTTGGAAGTCTTCTCCATTCCTCTTTGCATACCTTCACATATCTCTTACCATACCTTTCAATATCTTGTTTTTCTTCAGGTGTTTTCAATAAAACAAGGCATTCTTGTCATTGCTTCTCTCAACTCCTGTTTCAAGGCCAGCATGTCAGCTTCACCCTCTCCTGTTTCTGGTGGCACTGGCTTACAATCTGTATCAGGAAACAGTGGGGGTGGTTTCAATGGTACATCAGGCAACTTTTCACCTCTGCTAAATTCAATGGCCTCAGTAGAAAAAGTATAAGCAGCTTGTTCTCTTCCTTTACTTCCTGCCATCAAAACTAGTTACCCTAGAAGAGTGGGCAAATTCTGAAAGGTGCTGCTCACTTAGTCTCCTGGCTTGGGTGAAACTGTGCAGCCCACGTGCCAGCCAGCAAGGAAGGGTGCTGGCAGGGGACTCAGTCCTCGGTGCAGCCAGTTCCACCTTGGGAGAGGTGCGCTCCACCCTCCTGATGGGACTTTTGATCAAGCAAAAGTGCACATAGAGCAAATAAGCCATGTGATGAATGACAGTGTTGTGGGATGGAATTGGGGAGTGATTCTTACAGCGAGGTGGTATTTACATCTGTAATTTATTTTTCTTTTCTATTTCAGCCTTGACTCTGAAACATATACTAGCCAGAGGGAAGAAAATTCAAGTGGTTAGAAGCACTTTCTCTAGTTGTGTGACGCTCCCATGAGATTTGGGATCATGTCTGTCTTGTTCACCACTGTGTTACCAGTGCCTACCTCATTGGCCATAATAGTCACTCAATATATATTTTGTCATAGGGTTAATTATTAGGTTTCCCCAGAGGAACAGAACCAATACATAAAAGAAGATTTATTATAAGGATTGGCTCACATGGACATGGAGGCTGAGAAGTCCCACCATATGATGTCTGCAGGCTGGAGAATCAGGAAAGCTGGTGATATAATTCAGTCACAGTACAAAGGCCTGAGTATCTGGGTGCCAATGGTGTTAAGTCTCAATCTGAATCTGAAAGCCCAAGAACCGGGAATGCCAGTGTCCAAGAGCAGGAGAAAGTGGACATCTCAGCTTGTGCAAGGAGAGTGAATTTGCCCTACCTTCCTAGTTTTGTTCTATTCAGACCTCTATTCAGACCTTCATCAAATTGGACGGTGCCTGTCCACATTGATGAAGGTGATCTTCTTTACTAATTCTAATGCTAATATCATAGCCATACCCAGAAAAATGTTTTACCAGCTATCTGGGCACCCCTTAGCCCAGTCAAGGGGTGGTTCACTAAAATGAACCATCACAGGTTGCAAAATGTAACTCATGTTAAAGCTCCGATGCACAGAGAAATGGTAAATTAATTATTTAATGTGCAGTTATTTGGTCTTCCTGAATCCCCACCTTCTGTTTTTTTGGGCAATGGAGTCCTTGTTTGCCCAGGACTGAGGGATTTCCCAGATTAAGACTTTCAGCGTTAAAATCAGGAAAGTCTTTGGAATACAAGACAAGATGGTCATCCGAGAGTGACTTGGGAAAATTAAATGTCTACTCTGGTTGAAACTTAGTTTATCTGATGTATTAAATAGTTCTTCCACATAAAACTCAGTTTTTCATTTGCATTCAATCTTTCAATCTCTCAGCTTTTTCTCTCCCCCTGCCTCTTTCCCTAGGATTATATAGTACTTGGGGGTGGATACAGAGAAGAAAGACTGATCATCAGATCCATGTGGTATCCCTGTTCCAGGCTCTTATGGTCACTGATGGTTTCTGAGGCTGGAGTCGGTAACACTTGAAATGTTGACTTTGCTCTCTCTCTGCCTCTCTCTCTCTGGTCAGAACCGTGAGGCACTCCCTGGTTCACTCTACCTCCCCTGGCTTCCCACTGCCTTGCAGCTTTCCAGCAAGCCTGCCACTTCTTCTAGCCAGATCATTGGCTTGGCCTCTACTCTCAGCATCTAAGTCTACCTACTTCCCTCTTCAAATGAGCATCCACACCATATAGGGGTATCCTGAGGTGGAAGACAGGGCTTCATCATCATAGATAGAGATGTGATTTTTTTCAGTGCTACTCAAAGTGAGGTCTTTGAGCTGGGACCGCCCTGCAAACTCTTTTTCCTACTCTACAATCAGATAAGTACAAAATCAAAATGTGTTTTATAGATACTTTTATAGCAATTTGACAAAGTATTTTTTTGTCTGTTGAATCTCATAACAACAGACAAAATTTTTATGTCTGTGTTTTTTTCTAATTCAATTTTTCCTAAGAATACGTTTTAATTGTATTATAAAAAGGGGGGAAAAGCTGGTCCTTCACTACAGATATGCTGAGAAACTCACTCCATATTATGAGTGAATTTCAGGCTAAGCTCTTTGTATGTTTAAGAGAGCAGAGGTTGTAACTGAAAAATTTGGCAAATCATCTTACAAGAAAATAACCTGGTTCGCACATTTATTATTTTGCTCTTTAATTGCACATCCAAAGTTTTCATACCTTTTTATCTTTCTTTCTTTGCCTTTCTAATCAGTTATAGAAAGAAGGACTAGGTTGAAAAGTTTATACTCAAAAAGGCAATAGAATAAAATACATTAGCAGTTTCAAAACAGTATCCACTTACATTTGTTTTATAAATGAATGAGTGAAGGAGCCTTCATCCTGAAGGGTCCTGTGTGAATGAAAGCAGAGCTGGGGAGTAAAACACAGCTGCACACTGGTAGGAAAGAGAAAGCACGTAGTGCTTTCCAACTCAGCCAGGAGCAAGAGGTGGTTTTCCCTTTTCTGTGCAGGGAGAGGAAGAAAGGAAGAGTCTTCTCTTCTGAGGTGGCAGAACTTTGCTCTTTTCAAGCATGGAGGGGGTAAGGGACCTGCTAGATGAACAGGAGTTCTCTTCATTTTCTTTTCAAAGTGTGTGTGTTTGGAAAGGAATATCACTGAAAACATAAATAAATGCAGTACATGTTTTTAAGACCAAGAAGGTATTATGTTAAGTTATTTTTCTCTGGAAGAATTCGTGGATATAAGCACATACATTTAAGACCTGAAGAACAAAACATGGGAAATCAAAGACTTTTGGGACCAGTATAAGAAGCATCCAGTATCTTCATTGGTAGACCTATTTATTAAAAATAACATGTCACAGCAGATTCTGATTTTTCCTTTGGCTACTGTTCCACTAAAAGCAGGTCAGTATTTCAAAAATCATTTTCTCATTTCATGTACAGATTAAATCTTTTTCCATCAGGATGGTTTTCTGCTTCTTATTCTTCCTTTAATTCCTTGGAGTGAAAGCACTTTAAAAAGTAGCTCACATGATTACCTAATGATATATAAAAACTTTACTGCACAATGAAACAACTGTAATTTATGCACACCAGGAAACTCTTCAGAATTGAATAACCTGATAAAGAAAAGTAGATGATAATCAGTTTGGTTACTCATTCATCAAGCGGAACTCAGAAGATATGTTTAATTTCTGACAGTTCCCATCTGTCAAATGGGAAAATACTATCTATCTAATCCATTCCTCCCAGGAAGAGTTTAATAAATTCCAAAATGAACTTTCAACCACACCATTCCAATAGATTATGAACAACCATCAAAAATTAGATGGTCTAGACTTTATTTGTTGTTAAGGTAGAATCATGCCAATGAACTGGAGTTATTAATATTTAACCATCCTTTTTAGTACCTATGGTCAAATGATGAAGAATTTAAAAAAAATAAAACTTTAAAAAGAAACAACAGTTAAGAGAATAAAAAGACGAGCCACAGACTGGAAGAAAAAAACTTGCAAAAGACATATCTGATAAAAGACTGTCACCCAAAATACACAAAGAACTCATCAAATAGTAAGAAAGTGAACAACTTCATTTTTTTAAGTGGGAAAAATATCTGAACAACACCTCACCAATAATTATATACAGATGGCAAATATGCACATATAAAATGCCCAACATCTTGCTATTAGAGAATTAGAAATTAAAATGAGATACCAGTAATGAGATACCATAACACATCTATTAAAATGGCCAAAATCCAAAACACTGACAACACCAAATGCTGGTAAGGATGTAGAGCAATTGGAGCTCCCATTCATTGCTGATGAGAGTGCAAAATTTTACAGCCACTTTGGAAGAGAGTTTGATGGCTTCTTACAAAACTAAACATGCTCCTACCATATGATCCAGCAATACCATTCTTTGGAACTCACCAAAATGAACTAAAAACTTACATTCATGAAAATATCTGCACTTGAATGTTTATAGCAGCTTCATGCACAATTGCCAAAACCTGGAAGCAATCAAGATGTCTTTCAATAGGTGAATATAAACTGCGGTCCATCAATACAAAGCATAATATTCAATACTAAAAAATAAAAGAGCTGTCAATTCCTGAAAAGTCACAGAGGAAACTTAAATGCATATTGCCAAGTGAAAGAAGCCAATCTGAAAAGGCTACATACTGCATGATTCCAATCATATGGTATTCTGCAAAAGGCAAAACTATGTAGGCAGTAAAAAGATCAGTGGTCAGTGGTTGTCAAGGTTCAGGAAGAGGGAGGGAGGCATAAATAGATGAAAAACAGAGGATTTTTAGGGTAGTAAAACTACTCTGTACTGTTGGGACTCAGAAAACAATATCCCAAAATAAAGGCTTCAGAAGCAGCCTCAGGAGCAAAAGTTTTTCACTGACCGCTTCCTGTCCTCTGGTCTCTCAGTCCCATTCTCTGAGGCCAGCCATAGAAACTACAATCCCTCTTCCCCATGGTGGTTCACAGAAGCCAGAACCCCTTTTCCCCAAAGCCAACCATAAAACTTAAAAATATTACTTTAACTTACCTTCCACATTTAAGTATAAAAACTGGCCACAGAGAAACTATCTGACCTACTTTGTTTCCCTCTAAGTCATAAGACCCCTGCCCCACACCCAGAAGGAAGGAATGCATGCTCAGAGAGGCCAGGAAGAATCTAGATAGACAGGCCTTTCTGGGTTTCCCTATTCTGTCTATTACCGTTAGATCATACCCTTTTCGTCCAATCACATTTCTACATAGCTGTCCATACTTTGTTAAACCTAAGCATAAAAATAGACAATTTCCCCTTTATCTTTGAATCTTCATTCTGAAGTCTCTCAGGTGCATATTAATGAAATTTAAATGACTTTTCTTCTGTTAATCTGCTTCCTGTCAGTGATTTTTCAATGAACTTTCAGAGGGTGAAGGGAAAACTTCGCCTTGGCTCCCACAGTATGATATTATAACAGTGGATACGTGTCGTTATACATTGGTCCAAAGCCACAGAATGTACAACACAAAGAGTGAATTCTAATGCAAACTGTAGACTTAATTGATAATGATATGTCAATATTGGTTCACTGATTCTACAAAATGTACCACCCTGGTGGGAGGCATTGATAGTGGGGGAGGCTGTACCGTGTCAGGGGTGGGAGTGGGTTTGTGGGAACTCTCTGTAGTTGCCACTCAATTTTGCTGCAAATATAAGATGACTTTAAAAGATAAAATTTATTTATTAAAAGAAGAAGAAGAAGAAGAAGAAGAAGAAGAAGCAACCCTGACACCACTCCTAATTGCCTTGTTCGTTCCTGTGGTTGACTTCGTCGAAGCCAGATGGATGACTTTATCATTGACATTAAGTAAAGCCTCACACAAAAAGAAAAGAAGAAAGCATCATTTCGTGAACACAGACGTTTCCTATTCCTTTCCCCAAAAAGTACATTCTAAGCTTTAATATTTTCAACTTTTTCAAGAAGCTCACATCATCCTTTCTCTAAGCCAGACAGTCAAAACCTTTTCTCTAATAAAGCCCTTAAACACGGAGCTCTTTGTCTAGCTGCTGTTATATTAGATAGAGGTGATCATGGTGAGATGAGACAGAGAAGATAAACCCATCAAATAAAGAGGGACCCATCAATTAGAAGGGGAGCTAACAGATTGCCAATTTGATCCAGATCATTTACTTCAGGATGAATGGAGAACCACAAAGCCTTTGGTTATGGTGGCACCATTTACTCCAACACTAACTAAGAGTTTAAGGCTGTTTTACGAAAGGATATTCCAATTAGAACTCTTGTCCTCAAACATTGGTTTACTCAGGGTGGAAATGGGGAAAATTGCCAGGGGAAAATGAGCTTTGAAATATGGAAGATTACATGTGTGAGCATATAAAAATATATCCATATGTATATTTAATATGTAGTTGGAAATATTCGTATGACCAGGTATCTTTATGGTCTTATTGTCTGTATGCCATTTCTTTTTGTTGCTGTTGTTGTTGTTAATTCAAAGCTTTCTATAAAAATTATATCAAAAGGAAAAAGTCTATTTACTGTAGAGATTCATGTTATATGTTGAAATCTGTACTCTGTTTACTGGAGGTGTTTACATGCAGAATTAAGTCTTAGAATATAATCATAAATTCTTAGTCTGTGGTCTCTCATCTGGACAGCAAAATTTTATAGGTAGATTTAAGGGCAGGACTGTGTTCAGTCCCATGCTTCCTGAGTTTTATGTTTTTATACATACACACACACACCTATATATATATATATATATATACACACACACATCTCTTGGTGTGGGGTATATGATATCAGCTTTGGACTTCGCTAAGATCTTCAGGGCATCCGCATGTGGTCTTTGGGTAGTTGTGGGGATTCTTAAAATTTTCAAAAGAATTGGCTCCCGAGGCTATAATCTCTATTAGTCTTGACTGAGAATACAAAGTAGATTATCCTCAGATCTGAGCTCTTATATTGCATGGCTTGCTAACCATACTTGAATGTGAATTAAATGTCAAATAGTGTGATGGGTACATTATTCAACACAAACTGGGCCTCCACTAGAAAAGGACTGTGCCGATGCTCTGTGCCTCACGAAGGCAGACTGTCTCTGGCAGGTCTGCCCGGAAGGTCTGCTGGGACAGAGCACGGATCCATTGATAGGGGCCTGTGTCCAGCCTGCCTTCCCCATCCCTTTCCTACCTTCCCTCGCACTGTGTACTGAGATTAACTGACCACTTTGCTTCAGAATTCATGAAAACCCCAGGAGCTGTATGATCAAGAGATTTTGAACTGGCTCAATTTCACTCACTAGCCAGTAACCTCTAAAGTACAAAGCAAATGGCGAGTCAACAGTCTGTCTCAAAAGTTGATACCGCACAGCTTCTTGCACTGGCTGCTGTGAGCATTTTTATTCTGAAGTCCTGTTGCAGGCTTTCACAAAGCATGAATGGGAAAATAATGAGGAAGAAAAATAGTCTAATGTAGGATGGTTTGTCTCGGAACAAGGGCAGTGAGACCAAGAACTGGCAAACACGCGCCTCTGCGGGCTTGTCTGTAGGGAGCAGGCCAGCGTGTTCCCTTTCAAGGGTAGGGATAAGCGGGTCAGCTGTTGCGAAGAGAAAGAGTGGTGAATTGAATAAAATGTTTTAAATTTAAAAAGACTGATTAAAAAAAGATCTGGTAGCCCATTGGAGAAATACATGAACCGTGTAGTAAAGGAGACAGTCCCACAGCCTCCTTGCTCCATTTCCAGCCTTCTTTTATCAGCAAGAAATCATTGCTTCTCTCCAAACACTTCTGCACTGAAATCAAGTTTTCATTCTCATTGGCCATGGGGATAGCAGCATCTTTGATCTTCAACTTACTGAAGCAGCTGCCTACTGTTCTACTTCAAAGTATGCTTTTATGACTTAAGGGCATTTTAATAAAGAGTTCTCCAAAACCCAGTTGCGTATCATCTGGAATAGTAAGGAGCTGTGTAGCTTGTCAGTTGATACAATGCTAGAATCATAAGGAAAATTCTATAAGAAAAAAAAAAAGCCCAGCCAGAAATGCTAGAGAATAGCTTTTTAAACATTTACACTGGCTTTGTAAGGGTATACACTCCGATGCTTTGTCCTTTCTGCTTATGCCCACTTCTGCTTAGAAATCAAAGTTATATCTTTAGAAAAGGATCAAGAGTTGGTTTGAAAGGCTTCCTTTCTCAAGAACATGAGAAAAGGTGGCTTAGAAAAGTTTTTATTATATTTATCTACCCTATGTGAAGTGCCCACCGTGTTGTAGAGGCTATTTAAGTCAAGAAAGAATCTCTCTTATTATGGAACAGAGTTTACAAGCCAAGTCATCAAATCTGTACATTGGTGCCATGAGAGGAATTGCAGGTATTTTCTTGTCCTGAGTAGAGGAAAGAAGGCATTTTATTAGATATGAAAAAAGAAAGAAAAATTACTGTATTCATTTTAACCATCTGCTTACAGGAAAGAAAAGCTTCAAAGAAGTTGTAAAAGAGGGAAAGAGAAAATATTTTCTAACTAGAGAAGTTCATGGTAGCCAATTAATTAAAGTCTAAGTTGCGAAGCATTTAATCCAAACTCTAGAATATTGGCAATAGATATAAGATTTAAAAATTCATAGTAGGAAAAGTTTTAGGTTTTTAGAAGATTAGGGCCTCAATATTTGTCCTGAGGTTGAAATGCCAAATGTTCCAATAAGTTAGATGACAGCTGATCTTTATCAGCACGCTGTAGTGAAACCCACCGTCCACACAGTGAGCATCAGCAAAATGCTTCAGCCATTAAGTTAACCTTTCAGTTAGTTTCACCAATTCACTTTATCCCTTTTTCTCTACATATTCTCCCACACACCCCTCTTTTCTGCTGCATGATTTGAAAGCAAGCTGAAGACATCATGACAAGGACATTCTATTACATAACCACAATATCATGACCATATCCATGTATTTAATATGCATAAATTAATTCTGTGTACTGTATTAAACAGCCCATATTTAAAATTCTCTACTTGTCTAAAAATATTATTTTTGCTGCTTTTCACCTTTAATCCTGGATTCAATCAAGAATAACTCATTTCATTTAACTGTCACATTTCTTTGGTCTCCTTTAATCTAAAGCAGCTTACTAGGTATTTTTTTCTTTGATGCTATTGAAATTTTTGAAGAATCCAGACCAATTATTTGTAGAATGTGTCATAACCTGGATTTGCTGATTTCTTTACTCATGCTTAAATTAAGATGAAATGTTTTTGACAAAAATACTACATAGATGAGCTAATGTTCTTACTGCTTTACGTGCATAGGCCCATAATCTCCATTTGTCCCATTACTGCTGGTGAGGCTACATCTGAGCCCTTACTCAAGTTGGTATCTAAGATCACTCCCTTGTAAAGATACTCTTTGTTCCTTTGTAATCAGAAGTAATCTGGGGTTTAAAACTTTGAGAACATAAGAATTTCCATCCTCCCTGTGGTGAACAGAATTATGCTCCCTTCCAAAGATTCCTAATTCTTGGAATCTGTCAATATATTAGATTAAGGAATGGGTTAGGTTCAGTTCCTAATGTGACTAAGGAAAGACGGTTAGAGAGATGCAATATTGCTTGTTATGAAGATGGAGAATAGGGCCACAACCAAACAATGCAGGCAGCCTCTAGAAGCTGGAAAAGGCAAGGAAACAGACTCTCCCCAGGACCTATGGAAAGTAATGCAGCCCTGCAGAGATCCTCATTGTATTCAAGTTAGAAACCCATGTCACATTTTTAACCTATAGAACCATAAGACAATAAATTTACCTTATTTTAAACCACTAAGTTTTTTGTAATTTGTTGAAATAGCGATAGAAAACTAATACACCCCTAAAATTACAATCCAATCATTTTAGCATGTATTGCTGATCCTTGACTAAATCAATTCTTACACTGGGAGTTGTATATGATAGAATTGGTTACTATTAGTTCTATCAATCCTTTCTCATTTTTTAGCTGATATGCTTCTGAAAGAAGAATGTCCTTATCTTTTTATTTCTCTTTTTCTCTCCCTCTTTCTCCACTGAATGTCATTATGGATTCATAGAACCTAATTTGAAACTCAATGTGATATAATTCATAACCTTCATTACTTTTTTTATTCTCTGATTATTCCAAATTTGACCAGTGGTAGCCACTTGAAAGTGACTCCTGTGCTCCTCTAACATTGTCCTATTAATCTTGGAGTCATTTCTTGCCTTCTGGAATGAAGTATTTAGAGTTAACCTTATTCTTTCTCTGTCCTAACCTGGAATCCAATGTTTTACTAAGGAGCTCTGGTTTCATTTACTAGAGAATGATAATTAGAAACCTGGGTGATAGGAGGATTGGTTTTTATTGGTACATTGGCATCTCAGTTTGGTTTTAGCATGCATTTCTCTTCATGAGTGGAGTTGAGTTTCTTTTCATCATTTAAAAGACATTTGTTTTAACTTTTTCTGTGAAGTGTTCATGTATTTTGCCCATTTTTAATTAGGTTGGTTTTTTTCTCATTTTCCTATCTTCATATATAAAGAAATTAGCCTTTTTTAAATCTGTTACACATGTTGCAATTGTTTTCTTCCAGATTTTCATTTATTTTTTGACTTGGATGATTTTTTCAATGTAAAAGTTTTTTTTAATATAGCAGAATGTATTCATCTTTTCTTTCATTGCAACTGGATTTTAAGTTGTCAGAAAAACTTTCCCACATCCAGGTTGTAAAGAAATTCACCTGTTTTATTCTAGTACTTCTATATCAGTCTTCACACTTACAACTCTTGAAAAATTGGTATAAATTATGAGCCCAAAATGATCATTTCTCACTTTTCCAGAACATTTGTTGTAAAGTCCACTTTTTCTCCCAGTAATTTGATATGTTTTCTTTATCACTTACTAAATTCCTATATGTTTTGGGGTCTATTTCTGTACTTCCTTTTCTTTTTACTGGTCAATCTGTCTATTCATTCACCAATATCACATTATTTTAATTAGATTGCATTTTGATAATTTGTTGCAATATATTTAGGGCTAGTCAACCCTTGTTGCTTTTTTAGGAGTTTCCTAGCTATACACATATTTATTTTTTATATGAATGTTAGAATTAGCTAGTTTAGCTCCAGAAAACTCGCTAATGTGTTTACTGGGACTGCAGTAAATTTATGCACTACCTTAGGTACAAATGAAATATATATGAAGTTTCTTCATCCTATTCAAATAAAGAAATACCCTTTTATTTTTCAACTTACTTTTCTCATATAATTTTTTCACAATTCCTATGAAATCTTTTCCTAAGTACTGTATTTATCTACTTGCTTGTTATTCTGAATATGATTTTCCCTTGTTTTATTATTAATATTTCTTTTCTTCTCTCTATGCTTCTACCTCAGTGGTTTTCAACTTTCTAAGCACGTTGGAAACATCTGGGAAACTTTAAAAATTATTAGGGCTCAGTTATATCCCAAATTGATTACATTTTAATCTCTGGGTGTGAGACCACATCAGTATTTATAAATTCCTCTGGTGATTCCAATGTACAGTAAAAATTGAGAACCACTGGTTGATTTGGAAGGGATGAAGGATCTTTGGGAGGCTTGAAATGAAAGCAAAGAAGGAAAGAAGTGTTTTAAAGTCTCTATTACTAGTGATAGGTTCTATTTGGTTTATATATATATTCATAACTGTTATATATTCATTGCAAATTGAGGTTCTTAGCATTATAAAGGTATTTGTGACATTTACTGCTTTTCAGTCTGAATTCTACCTTGTTTCCTATCAGTATTGCTATCCCTGCTTTTTCATTGTTTGTAATTTCTTGGTATTCATTTCCTCATCCCTTTATTTTTACTTTTCTGAAACACTTATTTTTAGATGGGTCTCTCTTGCATCCAGCATATAATAGAATTTTGCTTAGTGAACCAATCTGAAATTTTTTACATATGTGAGGAGCCCCATTTTGCATTATTTATATGACAGATATGTTTGGTCTCAGCTTGGTTATTATATTTTATGTTATATTTACTGTATTTGTTTACTATGTGCTCCATTTTATTTGCCTCTTTTCCTATAGTGCCTTTGTTTATTAGGAAGACTTGTATTTTTGTGCTAATGGTTACATTTATGCTAATAATTTGTATAATATCTTTAGTCCTCTTTTCCCTGTTTAGATACTTATTATTTGTTTTGACAATTTTAAATATTGACTCCCACCAATTATGTGACAGTCAATGAGCTTATCTAGTTTCTCTTTCTGTCTCTTTCTCCTCCAATTTTTTTGTCAAATTATTTCTACTATGCCAGAATATGTAACATTTATACACTATTCTTCCACCTTCATCCCCTACATTTGCTTTAACCTTAGATCTCCAGTTAAATATGTTTAAAACTTGCTATGAGTCCCATTGCTGAAGTTTCTGCTATCATCTCTATCAAATAAAGCTTGTCCTCTGATAGATTTCTCGGGAATCGTTCATGAAGACAGTATTCTCTGAGTGTCTGCATGTTAACATTGCCTGTAAGCCTTTTATTTGAAGAAGAGTTTAGCTGGATATCAGATGCTTGATGCACACTTTGTCGTTTGAGTTTCTTAAAAATGTTGCTCTCCACATGTCTTGCTTTATACGTTACTATTTAAAAAATCTGATACCAATCTGATTTTTTTTAAGGAACTTAATCTTTTTTACCTAGAGGGCCAGAGGAATTTTTCTTTAACCTTTATATCTAACAGTTTTACTAAACTATTTCTTAGAACTGACTAGCCTACTTAAATTTTCTTAGACATGTGATGAAGCCTTTCAATGTCTAAGCTCATTCTTTTATTTCTAGAAAGATTTCTTAGACTATAACTTTAAATTTAAATATTAGTTCTATTCCATTGTTTCTCTTTTCTTCTGCAAACTCTCTAGTTAGTTTATGTTGGATCTATCTCCTGTATCTATCATTGTCTCTTTGATTCTTTTTATCTCTTTTTTATTTCATTTTCCATTTATTGGCTATTTTTGTCCCTTTCTTCAATGTCCTATGTTATATGTCCTGTTGAATCTATTCTATCTTGAACCTCTTATAATTTAGTCTATTTGCAACTTTATTTTGTATTTTTCTTTGATATCTTTTTGATTTCAGTCATTTTTGTTTTCTGTTTTTCTTTTTGGTCCATTTTGGTTCTTTACTTTTGAATTTCTGATTTGACATATTTCGTTTACATTTACAAATGCTTGTTTAAGAGTATTTAGTTCAGGTTGTGGTGTTATGTAGTAGTTTTTCCCTGCTTTTTTTGGCTGAAGAATTTTTTACCAGCTGAGATCTGAGCTTCATCTTTTGACTCTCTTTTTCTATGTATAGTAATTTTGTATGGTGTTGTCTGCCAATTTATGCTAATTTTTAAATGTCTTCTCTTTTTCTATATAGCAATAATGTTAGGTCAGAAGGAGGACAAACAGGTGGCAAGGAAGTGGCTAAAGGTGGAGCAGGGGAACCTGATTGTACCTAGGAACCAGCTTGCAGCTCGGAATTGTTCCCTGGTGGGAACATACACAGTAAGGTGCTCCTAGTAACCTTTAACTGACCTGGGGCTCATTACCATCTAATTAGCATAGCATAGGTGAAATTTTGTTTTGTTTTGTTTTTATTTCAGGGTATTATGGGGCTACAAACATTTTGGTTACATGTTATGACTTTGCCACACCCAAACCATGATTTGAGGTGTACCCTTTCCCCACTACGACACTCACCATGTCCATTAGTTGTAAGTTTACCCACCTCCAATGCCCCAAACCCCAGAGAATATTACTACTGTGTGATGACCTTAGTGTTGATCAGCTAGTGTCAATTTGATGGCGAGTACAAGTGGTGCTTATTCTTCCATTCTTGTGATGCCTCACTTCGGAGGGTGAGCTCAAGCTCTATCCATGAAAATATAAGAGGTGCTAGATCACCATTGTTTTTTGTAATTGAGTAGTATTCCATTGTATACATATACCATATTTTATTAATCCACTCATGGATTGACAGGCATTCGGGTTGTTTCCACAACCTTGCAATAGTGAATTGTGCTGCCATAAACATTTGAGTACAGATGTCTTTATTATAGAATGTCTTTTGTGCCATTGGGTAGATGCCTAATAGTGCTATTGCTGGATCAAATGGTATTTCTATCTTTAGCTCTTTGAGGTATCTCCAAATCCTTTTCCACAGAGTTTGCACTAATTTGCAGTCCTACCAGCAATGTAAGAGTGTTCCTATCTCTCCACATCCTCGCCAGCATTTGTTGTTTTGGGATTTTTTGATAAAGGCCAATCTCACTGGGGTTAGGTGATATCTCATTGTGGTTATGATTTGCATTTCCCTCAATTATTCTGTCTTCTTTTGAAAAGTTTCTGTTCATGTCCTTTGCCCATTTATTAATGGGGTTGTTTGATTTTCTCTTGTTGATTTTTTTGAGTTCTAGATAGATTCTTGTTATCAACCTTTTACTGGATGTGTAGAGAGTAAATATTTTCTCCCATTCTGTAGGCTGTCTACTTGCTCTAATGACAGTTTCCTTGGCTGTGCAAAAGCTTTTTAATTTGATGAGGTCCCATTTATTTATATTTGTTGCTGCTGTGATTGCTTTGGGGGTCTTCTTCATAAATTCTTTGCCTAGGTCAATGTCTGAAAGAGTCTTCCCTACATTTTCTTCTAGGATTCTTAAGTATTCATGCCTTAGGTTTAAGTATGTTATCCATTGTGAATTGATTTTTGTAAGAGGTGAGAGGTGGGGGTTCAGTTTCAATCTTCTGCATGTAGTCATCCAGTTTTCCCAGCATCATTCATTGAAAAGACAGTCTTTTCTCTAGTGTATATTTTTGTCTGCTTTGTCAAATATTAGATGATAATATGCAGATGGTTTCATCTCTGGATTCTCAGTCCTGTTCCAAAGGTCTATATCTCTGTTCTTCTGCCAGTACCATGCTGTTTTTAGTTACAATAGCCTTATAGTACATCTGGAAGTCTGGTAGACTGATACCTCCCAGTTTGCTCTTTTTACTTAAGATTGCTTTGGCTATACAAGGTCTTTTCTGGTTCCATACAAGGTGTAGAATTATTTTTTCTAGATCTGTAAAGAATGATGATGGTACTTTGACAGGGATTGCATTAAATCTGTAGATCACTTTGGATAGTATGGACATTTTAACAATGTTGATTCTGCCTATCCATGAGCAAGGCAGACTTTTCCATCTGTTTACATCTTCTACAATTTCTTTTCTTAGTGTTTCATAGTTTTCCCTGCATAAGACTCTCACCTCTTTCATTAAATATATTCCTAGATATTTAATTTTCTTTGAGGCTATTGTAAAAGGTACTGTGTTTTTTATTTGATTTTTGGCTTGACTGTTATTGGTGTATATGAATGCCTCTGATTTGTGTGCATTGATTTTGTATCCTGAAACTTTACTAAATTCATTTATCAATTCCAGGAGTCTCTTGGTTGAATCCTTCGGGTTTTCTAGATATAATATCATATCATCAGCAAAGAGTGAGAGTTTGATCTCTTCTGCCCCCATTTGGATGCCCTTAATTCCCCTCTCTTGTCTAATTGCTCTAGCAAGGACTTCTAGCACTATGTTGAATAGAAGTGGAGATAGCAGGCAACCTTGTCTGGTTCCAGTTCTAAGTGGGAATGGTTTCAATTCTTCCCCATTCAGTATGATATTGGCTGTGGGTTTATCATATATGGCCTTGATAATTTTAAGGTATGTCCCATCTATGCCCATTTTGTTAAGAGTTTTTATCATAAAGATGTGCTGGACTTTGTCAGGTGCTTTTTCTACATCTATTGAGAGAATCATATGGTCTTTGTTCTTGCTTTTATTTATGCGGTGAATTGCTTTTATAGATTTGCATATGTTGAACCAGCCTTGCATCTCTGGTATAAAGCCCACCATGGTGATTTTTTTTTTTTTATATGCTGTTGGATTCGATTTGCTAAAATTTTGTTGAGGATTTTTGTGTCTATATGCATGAGGGATATTGGTCTGTAGTTTTCTTTTTTTGTTGTGTCCTTTCCTGGCTTTGGTATCAAGGTGATAGTGGCTTCGTAGAATGAGTTAGGGAAGATACCATCTTTCTCAATGTTGTGGAATAATTTCTGTAGTATGGGTATGAGTTCTTCTTTGTATGTTTGGTAAAACTTGGAAGCAAAGCCATCTGGTCCAAGATTATTTCTTTTTGGAAGGTTTTAATTGCTGCTCCAATTTCTGTGCTTAATACAGGTCTTTTCAGGAATTCTATTTCTTCCTGGGTCAACTTAGGGAGATTGTATGTTTCTAGGAATTTGTCCATTTCTTACACATTATGTAGTTTTTGAGCATATAGGTTTTTATAGTATTCAAAAATAATGTTTTGTATTTCCGTGGTGACCACTGTGACCTCTCCTTTCCAGTTCTAATTGAGTTTATTAGAGTCCTTTCCCTTTGAGTTCTTGTCAATCTAGCAAAAGGAATGTCAATTTTGTTAATCTTTTTGGAAAACCAGATTTTGGTTTTGTTGATCTTCTATATAGTTTTTTTTTGTTGTTGTTCTTGGTTTTTTTTTTAATTCTACTGTGACCTTAGTTATTTCTTTTCTAGGTTTAGGATTGATTTGCTCTTCCTTTTCCAGTTCCTGGAGATGGTTTGTTTATTAGTTTGTTGATTTGTGAACTTTCTGTCTTTTGAATGTGAACATTTAATGCTATTAGTTTTCCTCTGAGGAATGTTTTTGCTATATCCCACAGATTTTGATAACTTGTGTCCCTGTTATCATTTAGTTTGAAGAATTTTTTGATTTCCCTCTTTATTTCCTCCTTGACCCAAAAGTTATTCAACAATAGATTGTTTAATTTCCATGACTTTGTGAAGTGGTGAGTATTTCTGTTGGAATTGAACTCTAATTTTATACCACTATGATCTGAGAAGATACATGGTATAATTTCTATTTTTTTGAATTTGTTAAGGTCTGATTTGTGGCCCAGTATGTGATCAATTTTGTAGAAAGTTCAATGAGCTGTTGTATATTCGGCTTGATTTGGGTGGAATGTTCTGTAGAGGTCTGCCAGACCCTTTTGCTCTACAGCTCTGTTTAAGTCCATTATTTCTTTGCTTGTTTTCTGTTTGGAATATCTGTCCAGTTCATTCAGTGGGGTGTTGAAGTATCCAACTACTATGGCATTATTGTTTATCATGCTATTTAGATCAGACAGGGTTTGCTTCATGCATCTGGGTGCTTCTGAGTTGGGTGTATAAATATTAAGAATTGTTAAGTCTTCTTGTTGGATCTTCCTTTGCACCATTATCTAGTGGCTGTCTTTGTCCTTTCTTACTTTTTTATTTTAAACCTATGTTATCTGAAATAAGTATAGCTACCCCTGCTTTCTTTTGGCTTCCATTTGCTTGGAAGATTGTTTTCCATCCCTTGACCTTGAGACTGAATACATCTTTGTGGGTTAGATGTGTTTCCTGTAGGCAGCAGAAACTAGGTTTTTGGATTTTTATCCACTCTGCCAGTCTATGTCTCATCAGAGGACAATTCAAGATATTCACATTTATTGAGAGGATTGATGTTTGAGGTAGATTTCCACTCATATTTTTGGGTGAATTCCTATTGTTTTGTTTTATTCCTTGAGCCATCGTGAAGTCCAGGTTCTAGACCTTAACTCTTGAATGATTTTACTTTGGAGAGTGTCTATTGTACTGTTCAGTGTGTAATGCAGGTCTGAGTACTTCCTGTAGGGCTGATCTGGTCTTCACAAATTCCATCAGTGATTGCTTGTCTGGGAAGGTCTTTATTTCTCCCTCATAAATGAAGCTTAAATTTTCCAGGTAGAAAATTCTAGGTTGCCCATTATTCTGTTTTAGAAGATTAAGGATAAGCACCCAATCCCTTCTGGCTTGTAAATTTTCAGGTAAGAAATGTGCAGTTATTCTGATAGGTTTTCCTTTGTAGGTTATCTGCTCTTTTCACCTCACTGCTCAAAGGATTGCTTCTTTCATGTTTACTTTGGTCAGCCTAATAACTACATGAGGTGGTGATTGCCTTTTCACATTGAGTCTCCCAGGAGTTCTGGGTGCTTCTTGTATCTGGATATCTAGATTTCTGGCCAGGCCAGGCACATTTTCATCCAGTATTCCATGAAATAAGTTTTCCAGCCCTTGTGTAGTTTCTTCTTCTCTCTCTGGGATGCCTATGATTCTTATATTTGGCTTTTTTACATAATCCCACATTTCTTGTATGTTTTGGTCTTGTCTCTTGTTTCTGTGTTCTTTTTCTTCATCCAATTTGTTTAGCACATAGGCCTTATTTTTGAGCCCTGAGATTCTTTCCTCTGCATGACCTATTCTGTTCTTGAGGCTTTCCACTGTGTTTTGAAGTTCCTTGAATGCCTCCTTCATTTTCAAGATTTCTGATTGTTTTTTCCATAGTATTTCAATTTCTTTAGAGAATTTTTCATTCATTTCCTGTATTGTTCTTGTGGCTTCTTTATGTTGAGTTTCTATTTTCTCTTCAATTCCTATGAGTTTTCTTACAATCCATATTCGGAATTCTTCCTCTGTCAGTTTAATCATATCATGTAAGTTGGTATCTATTGATGGAGATCGAATGTTTTATTTTTGGGGTGCCTTTTCTCTCTGATCTTTCATGTTTCCTGTGTTTTTTCATTGATCCTTTCTCATCAGGCTACTTTGTCGAGAACTGGGAGTGCTGGGGCTGGTTTATGGCCTTATCTCCAAGCCCCTGAAGGGACATTCCTTGACAGTGCTGGGGAGATGCAGAGATGTGCTCTGGTCCTCTATTGCCTTAGAGGTGTTTTAGCTTGTTGGGTTATCTCTGACCTGTTGTCTTCACCCCTTGCCAGAGGAGATTAGTCAGTCTGGACCCCTTGTTTAATCTCCCAGGTGGTCAATCACTCTCGTATGTGTGACTCTGCTGTCCTCCAATAGTTTGAGATGGAAGGCACCATTTTGGACTATGGGGTTACTCTCTCTTTTGTTGCTTGTAGTTTGTGTGGAGGAGTCAATTATCAAGGTATTTCAATGCCTTTGTGTTGGGCTTTAAATCCCCGAATGGGGTATACAAGTGCCCTGGTCTTTGGGAAATATCTTGTCACTCCCAAGGGTTACTTGGGCCCTGTTGCTACTTTAGGTGGGGCAAGGGCAACAGGTTCCTGCGAGCCTGAGAGTGTGTACTTCTGTGGTTGCTTGATCTGCTGCTAGGGGAGAGCTGCTAATACGTTATTCAGGGCTCTTTCACCACACTTGTGAGGCAGCTCCAGGTGGGTGGGGGGGTCAATTGGTGCAATTGCTGAGGACTCTGGCCAGGATTTTCCTTCCCAGACCACAAGCCCTGAAGCTGGCAGCGGCCTGGGTGCCAAGTGTGAGCCCTAGTGTTATGTTCTTATCAGCTGATCAAAACCAAACCCCTGGACCAAATCAACAGTCCGCCCACTTTTGCTTAGTTCCAAGGTCCCACAGATTCAGGCCAGTTCCACAGAGAAAGTGACTTTTCTCCTTTCTCCCTGTCTCCAAGGGCAGAGTCTGCCCTGCCGAGGGGAAGGCAAGCTCTGGGCTGGGGGAGAGGCGCTGCCAGGGGCCACCAGGCGCCTCTCAGTCCAGGAAGCGGCTTCTCATTACTCCGTCCCTGTAAGGGCTCGGGCTGTCCCGTGGGCCAGGCCAGGGGAGAAGCGCTGCCCAAAGCCACCTGGCCACTCAGCCCAGAAAGCGGCTTCTGTTACTCCCCTCCTCCAAGGGCAGGGCCCGTTCTGCCAGGCAGGGACAGTGGCCCTGCCTCAGTCCGTTGCCTGCGCTTGCCCTGCTGGGCTGGAGAAGGGGTGGTGACCAGATCTGCAACTCGCCACAGCGTTTTTAGGCTACGGACCACGAAACGGCGGCTGCCCCCCCCCCCAAGGAGAGCCCGCACTGGAGGCGACTGCTGGGGGCCGCGGAGGCCGGGTCTGGCCGCCTGTCCCAACGAGCGCCAGCTATCCCCACTGCTTCCCGGACGCACTGTCCCACCTCAGCCCAGCGGGGGGTCCCGTACTCTGCGTCCCACCCTGCGCCAGCCGAATCTTCAGCGGTTTCCGAGGGCAGAACCTCCCTGTCCGCATCCACCTCCCTCGTTCTGGTCCCCGCAGCTGCCAGGCGTGAGGTGCCCGTGTCCTGACTCCCTCCTGCGACCCGGGAAGTGTCCCCTCAGGCCAGCGCCTCCCCCGCCCAGGGCGGACCTAGCACAGCGCACTGGAGAGTTCAGACTGTTTCCCGCTTCTGTCTCTTCCCCACGTGGCCCGTCACCCCGTGCTACAGCTTCGCACTGACTGCAGGCGCTTCCCCGCCTGCGTGGAGGTGGAGGCCGGTGGAGGAGGAGTCTCCTCCTGTGGGTCAGACTGCACTGCCCCGCAGACGGGGACGGCCGTCCCACGCTCTGTGCCCTATTGTATAGCTTGCAGGCTCCAGACTGCAGTCAATTCTCCAATTCACCTTTTTTTTTTTTCCAATGCTGCTTGTCCTGTGCTGCTTCTCTGCAGATTCCCGATGCTGTTCCCGTGGGAGAGCCATCCACTCGCGTGCAGCTGTCCGCGCTCTTCACCTCCCACTCTGGGAGCCGAGAGCCGGGAGGTCGCCGCTAATCCCCCATTTCTGAGATCCCATAGGTGGAGTCTTCATGAAGGATCCTGGCAAGACGCATGCACAGTAAGAAAACTGTTTGATAACCTAACCTGCTATGTAACTTTTCATATAATATGGTATGTAACCCAACCTGTCCATCACCCCAAAAGCAGGAAACAGTAACAAATCCTGCCAGGAGAAAGACGGGACAAACTAGTGAGCATATAAAGGACAGCGTGTGCCTAGACTTCAGGGTCTTTGCGCACGGAGGGTGACCCATCTCTCCCTCTGCGATGTACTTTCTCTTTGCATTAGATGCTGTGCATGCGATTGCTCCGTATTAGTGAACACTCTGTCACCGGCTCCACTAAGTACCAGTACTCATTCTTGACACCGGGAACTGGGGGACCAGGAAACATCCACACAGACCTAACAATAATAGTATGTATAGGCAAGGGTTGAATGTTCTCTTCTTTTTGTATATTGAATTGTAGTTTTTGAAAATAACAGTGCTTGTTTTTGGTGGGGAGGATGTATTTTATGTCTTCTGATTTGAGTATTTTTTTGTGTGTAGACCCCTTAATTTCCAAGACTTGCTTGCTTCCTTCTTTCTCTTCACCACCAATCCTCTCTGGCCATCCTTCCTCTCCCAGGTCACTTCCTGTTACCACAAGTGGTGCCTTTCAAGGTTTCTACCCCGGATCCTGCGCATTCTCAAGTCTCTTCCCTTGGATTCCTCAGCAGCCAGTGCTCTGAACCACCAGGCCTCAGAACTGCTCTAAGGTGGGACTTAGAGTATGAGTCTCTCTTTCTGGATTTTTGCCTGTTTTCTGTCATGTTAGGTTTCTGATCCCTTCTTTTCTTTTGTACAGTTTCCATCACCTTTCCCCTCTAGGGAGCTCTGGAGCTTGCTCTGGTGCTCTTGGGTGTCAATTTCTTATGTACACAGAGCTGGAAGTCTATAGTATCGTCTGATCTGTACTTAGGGTCTAAGTGTAGGTTCTAAACAATTTTGTTTGCTGTGCTTTTGGTCTGAATGCTTTTTTTTTTAATAGAGTAGGTTAGAAACAACTCAGTAGTTTCTTATATGTTCCTAAAGTTAATATCTTAGCATTGTTCTCCTCATAAATATTAACATCTTACATTCATACTGCATATTATTTGTTCCATAGCACTTTTACATATAGTCCTTCATTTGCTCAATAATTCTTTGAATGAAGCATAATTTAAAATGAGAAAACTGATGCTCAAATAGGTTAAGTGAATTCTTCAATGTCACACACCTATATGTGATGGAAGAGTTCAAATTAAAATGGAAGTATCCTCACTTCAACTTTAGTTTTCTTTCCATATCACCATTCTGCTATTTTCTCATGATGTAATAATTTGTGGAAGTTCTTCTTGGAGAGAATTAAAGTAAAGAAATATATTTTCTAAAACATGCCCTAAATATCTTCCAAAATAAGGTAATGACTCTCAAGTAAGGTATTGAAAACAGTGAAACATTACAATGCTTTAAAAAAAAAAAATTCCAGTGGTATGAATATCACCATATCCAATAACAGTAGCTACTCACTCTGAACAATACAGTGAGGTTAAACTGTGAAAGGCAATATTAAAAAATCAATGCAGTCTCACTTCAGTGATCTCTTTCAATCCCACTTAAACTCGTAACATATTAGAGCAGGTAGTGGCAGAGATGATGATATACAACATAGCTCATCACTAAGAATCACCGACCATGGTGTGCAGAAACAGTCAAAAACTATAGCAAAGAGAGGGAAGTTCAAAGGTACTTTGACCCTTGAATTTTCTTCTTAATGAAGAAAATTGTGTTGATATTTATCAGACATAATGGACATTAAATCTGTATACTTGTTTATACTTTTAGAAGAGGAGGAAAAAATAAATAAATAAATAAAATTGTGAAATTACGATAACGAAGTCCTGTTCCCAGATCTGATAATAATTCCATTCACTTGAGTAATAAGTAACTTAATTTCCCTGAACCTTAGGAAACATTATAACATTTTGCAATTCTAATAAATAAGTCGGAGTAAAGGCAACTACATAAAACCACAGCTTTGTGAACAAATATCCACAGACTATCAATTCTCTAATCAATGTTAACTTGGTGAGAGGGCCCTAAGAGTGACTCTACAGAATGCTCTATCCTTTGAACTAACTTTTGTAAAAATTAATAGAAATTATTGATTAACAATTAGAAAACATGCTCATCAAATTTGTAGATAACTCAAAGTTAGTAGAAGCTACTTGTTCTTGGAGGACCAAATTAGAATAAAAAATACATATACATGATATATTCTTAGGTTGAGAAAAAATAAATATATGCAGCCATATGAAAAAGGCATAAAAATAGTAAATTCCTACAAACTCCACATGAGCCAGCTTTGTGACATAGTACCTCCAAAGTTGAAGTCATCTTAAGGAATAAGATGACTTTACAGTTTGGAAGTATGAAGGTAGTAGCTTTATTAAAGTTTGAATTGTTAAGAGCATGTCTAATGTATGGTCTGTTCTGAGTGACAATTTTAGGAGAGACGTTGGCATACTGGAGTGCATCTGGAAAAGGAAAGGGTTTAGCAACCATGTCATGCAAGAAACTGTTGAAGGACCTGGGTATGTTTGGTGTAGTCAATAAAATATTTGTAATACAATGTAAATGCTTCCAATATTTGAAGGACTGATCTCTAGGAGGCAGATTAGATCTATTTTCTGCTACTCCAGAGAAAACCTGGGGCCAGCAAAGTGAGATTTATGGTGTTGGATCCATTTGATGAAATGTTTTAACAATGAGAGCTCTTTCCAAATAAAACACACTAATTTTTAAGTTACAACTCCCACTCCTCACTCCTCACTCTGTGTGTGCCCCTGCACCCCTCCCCACCCCTACACACATGCACACCGAAAATGTCTAATAGGAATTGAGATAATCACCTACTTGTAAGTTATTTGAAAGGTTCCTGAATTAGGTAGGCTAGATATTTTCTAAGATAGTGGTTCCCAACAATGGCTCAATCAAAAATCACATTGAGATACTTCTTAAAAATACAGCCTGGAAATCTAATCCATAGACATATGTATATCTAAGGCAAAGTCTTTAATGTGTGCATTAAAATTGTTATCCATTCCTTCATTCAGTCAACTGCTAGTATGAGATATACTGTTAGATGCTAGGATGGAATGGTAACCAAATATCACAGCTTCTGCTCTCATGGAGCTTACAGTTTCATGGGAGAGATGAATATTAATTTAGAAATCATACTTTTGATATGAAGAATATAATTACAAACCCAGATAAGTGATCAAAGGAAGGAATATATGGAGAGTATAAGAGAGAAACGTGGCTTAGCCTCAGGGCCTAGAGAAAGCTTCATGAATAAAGGGGCATTTATCTATGACCTAAAGGATGAGTCTGGAGGGGGCATGGTAGGCAGCACCACAGCATGTGCAAAGGTCCTGGGCAGGAATGAGAATGGAGTGTTGGAAAGACTGAAAGGAGAAACACATGGCTGGATCAGGAGTGGGGGTTGGGTGAAAGACTTGAGAAATGGGGTGAGGACTGTAGGCTGGACTGACCCAGGTAGAGGTCATGAGTAATATATTGAGGATTTTGGCCTTGATCCTAAGAGGAAAGGAAAACCACTGCTGAATTTTAAGCATTGTGTGTATGTGAGCGGAATGTGGGTGTGAAGTACCCTGATCAGATTTGCATTTTTAAATAATAATCTTGTCTACTTTGTAGAAGATAGATTGGCAGTGCACAGGAACAAACGTTAGGTATTATGGTATCACAGATGAGGATGTGGATTGAAAGAGAAAACAATATATTTGAGAGCTGCTTAGGAGGTGTGGCAAACAGAACTTTGTGATGGATTTGACTTGAGGTGAGGGTTATGGTATTCCCAGACATAAATCCTGGCTTTGGGGCTTGTGCAACTGAGTGGATGGCAGTGTGAGTCATTAGGACGGGGCCACTGAAAAAGGACAAAATGTGGTGAGGACGTTATGATTCATTCTTGAATGTGTTGAGATTTGAGATGCCTTTGTGATACTGAAATGGACTGGTTGGGTAAACTGGGCTATGTGAGTCTGGAGGTCTGGGGGGAGGCCAGGCGGTGGTTCCCTACCGCTACAAAGTGTCCTGTAAAGAAAAAACGTGATGGAAATCATTCTTAGATAGCAGCTGTATCAATTTTAGAGCATATTTCACGTTAAATATCAGGATTATTGGCATCCATCCCGCTGGTGTCATCTGTTAATTAAATCAAACACAATTTTAAAGAACAAAGATAAGGCCGAAAGCCCTTGGAGTGTGGTTAACATTCTTGGCTACGTCTGCGGTTGTACCACTGTGATTTCTTCGATAACGATATAGTGTGTGCGCTCTCGTGGGAGCTGAAACGACTTCAAAGAAATCTTCGCCCATCTTCCTTCGTTTCTGCAGGAAAGAGAGCAGAGCATGTGGAGTGAGTGAATAGGGTGTGCAGGGGAGAAAGCAGTCCAATTAAATTGCAGGGGAATGATGGAAGTGAATAAAATAAAATATAAAAACCCACACACAGTATCTCTGATAAGTAAGTAAGTTTGAAAAGAACTGGATAAATACAAGAAAAAAGGCAGCCCCAGCTATGTTAGAGTTTTCCTCTCTGACCATTTCCCTATTGTTTGGCAATCTGTGATAAAATGTGGTTCCGTTCATACCACTTCCTAATAAAAAAATTCACTGGCTAAATAAACACAGCTGAATGCAGAGAAGCTTCTCTAGTTAGAAAGCCAGGACATCCCGGAGGGAATCTGTTCCAGGAGTTTCCTGGGCAATCGGCTACATAAAGGATGAGAAAACCATGTTCTGTGGTGGTTTGTTAGCGGCTTGCAGAGATTACTAGATGCTGGACGGTGCCACTTCACCGGGAAAAGTGACGTTGGCTAACAGCAAACTCCGAAGGAAATTTCAAAGTTGATCACAAAAACTGTTCCTAGGCCTCCGATTTCCTGTATTTGCTTTCTTTTCCATTTCACATTTTGAGTATTTGTGTTAATTATTTTTAGAGTATGCCTGCCATTTATGGTTAATCATCTCAAATTCTATTTAGAAATCGGCACACACAAGTGAAATGTGTATAAAGCAGTTCCAGGTCGGTTGGGGTCCCAACGACACATGTAGTCCAAATCCATTTTTATTTCAGTGATTGCATTTGGCCTTCCTTTTGCTCACGCCTGCGTATGCTCACACGCTCTGGCTTCCTGTTACTCTGTGAAAAAGAATGCTAAATGCAATACCAAGGGCAGTGGACACGCAAAGCCACCCAGCGGTAGGAACATAACGTCCCTCTCCTTCCCAGCGTAGTCCCTGGGGGGCAGTTAACCACTTCAGTGCCACCGCGGGGCATGTTTGCCTTGCACGCCTAGGCTGCTGGCTCAGCGCACACGCCCGGACTTTCCTCCCCGATCCGTTTTCACCCTGCACCGTCAAGGAGTCCCTCACAGCGTTCTCACTAATTATCTCTGATGTCAGTTGCCAACCTTATTTGCGAGACTCTGCCTATATTCTGTGCTAGGTTGGCCTCACCCCTTGGGAGATAAGAGATGTGTGTCTTTGAATCAAAAGATCTGAAAATACAGTCAAGATGTACTCCTGTGATCCCTTAATGTACTTTAAGCCAGGGCCCCTTTTATTGTCTCTCAAACACCATTTCCCAAATGCACTGCAGTGTCAGCCTGTTCTTCAAAGTGCCCTTACCGAGAGCACCTGATGTCTCCAGCTGGAAGAAAGAGTGAAGGACGCACTCAACACTGCTGCTGCTCGTTACTCGGGGCCGAGGAACCTGTCAGGAGGAGGCTCTGTCTTTCTCACTGCGATCAGGGGAAAATGCAGAATGTCTCTCAATTACAAAGTCCCGCAGTGCTTCCTGAAGACAGTTGTGCGTGTGTGTATGTGTGTGTGTGTGTGTGTGTGTGTGTGTGTGTGTGTGTTGTTTGCTTTTAACATGGCACTGACTACACAAATGACATCTCTTTATGGGAAATTAAACAAAAGTAAACTCAAAAGGTGAGCTGTCTTGCTGAAGGAGGTTTAGGGAGTTGAGTAGAAAGGTGCTCTCCTCCTCCTCCTCTTCCTCTTCCTCTTCCTCTTCCTCTTCCTCCTCCTCTTCCTTCTCCTTATCCTCCTTCCAATCCTTTCAAAATGTAAAAACAATTCTTAACTTAAGGGTCATACAGAAAACAGGTTGCAGGCCAGATTTGGCCCTTAGGCTTTAGTTAGAAGACCTCTGTTTTAGATTATCTCAGATTATAACCATAATATCATCTTGGCTTTTAATTCAGAATATGGAAACAAGAAAAGTATTAAGGGTTGCCTTATTCCCCACTCCTAATCTTTCTTTCTGTGTACTTGGAGCTCTGTGGACTACAGCAGCCATGACCTCCCTTCTGTTCCTGTAATTACTCTGCTTTAGGGGAAGGGCAGTGCCTGATCGGATGGTAAATTTGGGAAAAATAACAAAGCACGCTTGGCTCAGTCCAGCCTGCCTTCTCCTTGAGCATGAGCTGTCCATTCATTTAACAATAATGCTTATGTGTATCAGATACTGTTCTAGGCACTGGAATTGTAGCAGTGAATTAAAAATCTCTTAAATTCTAAGAAAAGAAATAGAAAATAAACATAATAATAAATTAAGCATAAGCATTTTTTTATTTCAGCTTATTATGGGGATACAAAAGTTCAGATTAAATATATTGCCCATGCTCCCCATCCCCCCGAGTCAGAGCTTCAAGCGTGTCCATTCCCCAGACAGTGCACATCGCACTCATCATGTAGGTATACACCCATCCCCTCCTCCCACCCTCCACCTCTGTCCAACACACAATTGGTGTTATTCCCCAATGTGCACCTAGGCGATGATCAGGGAAACCAATTTGCTGGTGAGTACATGTAGTGCTTATTTTTCCATTCTTGGGATACTTCACTTAATAGAATGGGTTCCAACTCTCTCCAGGAGAACAAAAGAGATTCTATATCACCGTTATTTCTTATAGTTCAATAATACTCCATAGTATACATATACCACAATTTACTAATCCACTCATGAATTGATGGGCATTTGGGTTGTTTCCACATCTTTGCAATTGTGAACTGTGCTGCTATAAACATTCGGATGCAGGTATCTTTGTCATAGAATGTCTTTTGTTCTTTTGGGTAGATGCCCAATAATGGGATTGCTAGATTGAATGGTATGTCTACTTGAATCTGTTTAAGGTATCTCCATATTTGCTTTCCACAGGGGTTGCACTAGTTTGCAGTCCCACCAGCAGTGTATGAGTGTTCCTGTCTCTCCTCATCCACGCCAACATGTATTGTTTGGGGACTTTTTGATAAAGGCCATTCTCACTGGAGTTAAGTGATATCTCATTATGGTTTTGATTTGCATTTCCCTGATGATTAGAGATGTTGAGCATTTTTTCATATGTTTGTTAGCCATTCTTATATCTTCTTTCAAAAAATTTCTATTCACGTCCTTTGCCCACTTTTTGATAGGGTTGTTTGATTTTTTCTTGCTGATTTTCCTGAGTTCTAAATAGATTCTTGTTATCAGTTCTTTATCTGATGTGTAGTATGCGAAAATTTTTCCCATTCTGTAGGTTGTCTGTTTACTCTTGTGACTGTTTCTTTGGCTGTGCAGAAGCTTTTTAATTTAATCAGGTCTCATTTATTTATTTTTGTTGTTGCTGTGATTGCCTTAGGGGTCTTCTTCACAAATTCTTTGCCTATGCCAATATCTGTAAGAGTCTTTCCTACATTTTCTTCTAGAATTCTAATAGTTTCACACCTAAGGTTTAAATCTGTTATCCATGGTGATTTGATTTTTGTGAGAGGTGAAAGCTGTGGGTCCTGTTTCAGTCTTCTACATGTGCCTATCCAGTTTTCTCAGCACCATTTATTGAATAAGGATTCTTTTCCCCAAAGTATGTTTTTGTCTGCTTTGTCAAAGATTAGATGGCTATATGAGGATGGTTTTATATCTGGATTTTCTGTTCTATTCCACTGTTCTGTGTCCCTGCACTTGTGCCAATACCAAGCAGTTTTAATAATCACAGCCTTGTAGTATAGTTTGAAGTCTGGAAAATTAATACCTCCCATTTTGTTTTTATTGCTTAAAATTGCTTTTGCTAAACGGAGTCTTCTCTGGTTCCATACAAAGCGTAAAATTATTTTTTCTATATCTGTGAAAAATGATGTTGGTACTTAACAGGGATTGCACTGAATCTGTAGATCACTTTGGGTAGTATAGATATTTTAACAATATTAATTCTTCCAATCCACGAGCATGGTATGGTTTTCCACCTATTTACATGCTCTATGATTTCCTTCCTCAGTGTTCCATAGTTCTCCCTATAGAGGTCCTTTACCTCCTTAGTTAAATATATTCCTAGGTATTTTATTTTCTTTGTTGCTATTTTGAAGGGCATTGAGTCCTTAATTTGGTTCTCTGTTTGACTGTTATTGGCATATATGAATGCCTCTGATTTGTGTGTATTGATTTTGTATCCTGAGACTTTACTGAAAATTTAAAAAAATAGAAATTATACCATGTATCTTCTCATATAACAATGGAATAAAAGTAGAAATTAACCCTAGCAGAAATTCTCATTCCTACTCAAAGTCATGGAAGCTAAGCAACCTTCTCCTGAACGATTATTTTATAGATGAAGAAATCAAGACAGAAATCAAAAGATTCTTTGAATTAAATGACAAAGGAGATACAAGTTATCGAAATCTGTGGGACACAGCTAAAGCAGTCCTGAGAGGTAAATTTATTTCCATAAATGCATATATCAAAAAGACAGAAAACTTACAAATAGACAACCTAATGAATAGACTCAAAGAGCTGGAGAAAGAAGAACAGACTGATCCCAAACCAAGCGGAAGGAGAGAAATTATTAAAGATCAAATCAGAACTAAATGAAAAGGACAACAAAAAAACCATAAGAGAGATTAATAAAACAAAAAGTTGGTTCTTTGAAAAGATAAACAAAATAGACACACCTCTGGCTAGACTAACCAAGAGCAGAAAAGAAAAATCTCTAACAACCTCCGTCAGGAACATGAAAAGAGAAATCACAACCAATGCCACAGAGATACATGATATCATCTATGAATTCTACAAAAATCTTTATGCACACAAAGTGGAAAATGTGGAGGAAATGGACAAATTTTAAGAAACACACAGCCTTCCCAGGCTCAACCAAGAAGAAATAGAATTCCTGAATAGACCAATACCAACAACTGAAATTGAAACAGCAATAAAAAAACCTTCCCAAAAAGAAAAGCCCTGGACCAGATGGGTTCGCACCTGAATTTTACCATACCTACAAAGAAGAACTGGTACCCATCCTACATAAACTACTCTCCAACATCGAGAAGAATGGAATTCTCCCCAACACGTTTTACCAAGCCAATATAATATTGATACCAAAACCAGGAAAGGATGCAACAAAAACAGAAAGCTACAGACCAATATCCCTTATGAATATAGATGCAAAAATTCTCAATAAAATCCTAGCAAATTGAATCCAAGTGCTTATCAAAAAAATAATCCATCACGACCAAGTGGGCTTCATCCCAGAGATGCAGGGATGGTTTAACATATGCAAATCTATAAATGTAATTCACCACATAAATAGAAGCAAAGATAAAGACCATATGATCCTCTCAATTGATGCAGAAAAAGCATTTGACAAAATTCAACACCCTTTTATGATAAGAACACTTAACAAAATAGGTATAGATGGGGCCTATCTAAAAATGATACAAGCCATATATGACAAACCCACAGCCAGCATCATACTGAATGGGGAAAAATTGAAAGCCTTCTCACTTAGAACTGGAACCAGACAAGGCTGCCCACTGTCCCCATTACTTTTCAACATAGTATTGGAAGTCCTTGCGAGAGCTATCAGGCAAGAGAGCAGAACCAAGGGTGTCCAAATAGGCACAGAAGAGATCAAACTCTCACTCTTTGCTGATGATATGATATTATATCTAGAAAACCCCAAGGATTCAACCAAGAGACTCCTGGAATTGGTCAACCATAAACATTTTTAAAGTGACAAGTGTTTTAAAAACTAAATCAGAGAGAAGAAATATCAAAAGTTTGGGGGGTAGAAATGAAATTTTACATAGGATATCAAGGAAAAGCCTCACCAAGAAGGTGATTATAACTAACACCATATGGAAGTAAAAGAGAAGTGTGTGGGTATCTGGGGAAGAGCATTCCAAACACATTATTCTGGAATAGTGCAGTGATCCTGCTATTATCTTAATGCCACCCCTCATTCATATGTTGAAACCTAATCACCAGTGTGGTGGTATTAATATTAGGAGGTGGGGGTCTTTGGGAGGCAATTGGATCATGAGAGTAGACTCCTCAAGAATGTAATTAGTGCCCTTATAAAATAGTTCCCAGAGAGCTGCCTGTCTTTTCTTCCATGTGAAGAAGTGAGAAGGAGACATCTATGAATCAGAAAGTGGACACTGAATCTAACGGTGCCTTGATCTTGGACTTCCCAGCCTCTGCAACTGTGAGAAATAAATTTCTGTTGTTTATAAGTTATCCAGTTTATGGAATTTTGTTATAGCAGCCCAAACCACTGAGACAGTCCCTGAAGCAGAGAATGCCTGCCAAGTTTGAAGAAGAGGAAGGAATCTAGAGTGGCTGGAGCAGAGAAGTAACCTAATTTGACTTGTGTTTTAACATAATCACTTACTTCTGAAATAAGACTATGATTAATAAGAGGGAGTTGAAACAAGTAGAGTTAAAAAGTTATTGCAATAATCTAGGTGAGAGATTATGATGCTAGCAGTGAAGGTGGTGAGAAGGAGCTGGATTTTGGACATATGTGAAGCATGGCTAATAAAATTTAATGATATTTTCTCACATGCAGAGTGAGAAAAAGATAGGCATCAAGGACTTCAAAGTTTTTAACCTGAGCAACTGAAGAATGGATTTGCCATTAACTGAGGTGGGAAAGACTGAAAAAGGAGTTGTTTGGGGTGAGGGTCAGGGGTAAAGGTCAGGAGTTCAGTTTTAGGCACATTGAGTTTGAGATGCCTGTTAGACATCCAAGCAGAGATATAGAGCAGAAGACTAAGCACATGATTCTGGAGCTCAGAAGAAAAGCCAAAGCTTGACATGAGCTCAGTGATAGGATTTAAAGTCATAGTGTGGAATGGGAGTGAGTATAGTCAGAAGAATTGATATGGTTCAAGAACTAAGTCTTTGGGCACTCTGGCATTTAGAAGTGGATGCAAAAGGAAAAGGAACAGCAAAGGAGACTAGGTGAGGTGGGGGAAAATGAGTGAGTGTGGTAAAGTATGTCTAGCACAGGTTCCACTGCCCAGCCACTGGAGGATGCCGGCCTGGATCCAGACCTGTCTGGCTCTGAATAGGTAATTCTGCCTAATTCTGGTGTTTGGTACTCACAACACTACCTGGCTAATTGACTTGAATGAAGCCATGTCTTGTTACTCAATCCCAAGTGCCACTTTTGTTATTTTCTAAAATTATTTGGAATTGGATGCAAAACAATGATGCTACATGTTATGGTGCTTCAGAGGTCTCCTAAGAGAAAAAGAAAAACCGAACAAGTACATTTGGTTTGGAGAATTAAACAAATATCTATGTGATTATTAAACCAAGAACAAAATTTATCATGTATTTAGGTTACTGTGGTATTTTTTTCAACAAACAAAGGTAATACATTTTTAAAACATCATAGTATTTTTTTCCAATATACAGTTTTACTTTCCCTTTCATATTTACTCTTAAAACTCAACGAACTATTCTTGGTGCTCTTTTGAATCCTATAATTCAGCATTTGGCTAGGATAGTTGCTCATTTTTTTCTAGTAAATTTGCCTATAACATGGTGAACAATTCTGAGCTATCGAAACAGGTAATTCTTCAGTTAAAGGATGTTTTCTTTAAAAACCACTTTGTCTTTTTTATTCTTGTTATTCATGTTTTATTTTTTTCTTAAGAAAATGTAATTTCTCATATGGAGGCACCTCCATGTTCATCAGCTTTTCTTCCATATATCTGTCCTGTTTTCACTTTTTATTTTTATTTTAGGTAATTTATTCAAGGCCCAAACTGCCTTCATGACTTGATATTCTAAATCATCAGGATTGAAATTATGTGTTATCATCAATACTTTCTTTATCCCTGGTAACTTCTTTTCCAGTTCACTTTTTTTTCTCATCATCTTATATTTCATTCATTAACAATAACTTCTATGGAACAGAAAGACCAAGGACAGTCTCAGTTCCAATACTGACTCTCTTTCTTGAAATTAATTAAGAATGGAGTTTTGTTGTGTCCATCCCATTTTATCTAGTCCATTTTCTATGTGACCAAAATTCCTTACACTTTTGGTTATTGCTTAGATTACTTAGTTGATGATGTGTTTTTTTTCCTCTTTTAAAAAATGTGCTATTTGTTTGTAAATTTGTTCAGTTTCAGAGGAAAAAAGGTCTGTAAAGTTCTCAATTTCTTCTAAAAATGTAGGGTTGCAGTAAAAACTTTAGTTCATTTTCCCTGGAACCATTTCATTTTTGTAAACTGAAAAATGATAGGTAGGTGCAATGTGAAAAAGCGCTAGCGTCAAAGTCAATTGCAAAAATCTAAGAAAGAGTGACTTCTAAGAGATGCTGTTTCCACAACCCTGATGGGCTTTTTAGTTTAGTTAGTCCTTTTTGGATAAGTGTCTACATTCTACTACAATTAGAGTGCACAAAATTACAGTTTAGGAAGATGCACTCTGGAGTTTGTACTTACATACTGTTTACCCCAAATATTACATAAACCAGGTAAATTCAGACATGTATCCTGACCAAGTTTATTAAACCTTTATAAATTTTATGCGTGTGTGTGTGTGTGTGTGTATGTGTGTGCATTTTAATTAATTTGCTCCTTTGGCTCACAGAAATGCACTTACTTGGTAGTTTTTTTTTTTCTTTTTACCTTCCTTCCTTCTTTTCTTCCTTATTTTTTAAAATATTAAATTTACCTAAACATTTCATATAATGATGATCATTAGGACTAAATAAATACACTTTCTCCTTCCCTCTCTAATTTTGAGGTTACTATTCAGAATACCATCTCCCCTAAGTAATTTATTGACCTTTACGTATTTTGTGACTTGAAAGCCACAAAAATGCTTGCCATGTAAAGCTTATTGGAATTTTAAGACTACTCGTCCTTTGCATAACATTTCATCTTTTAGGATGTATTTATATATATAATTCTAAACTATCTTAGTTGTTTCATTGTTTGTAATGTGTTAAATTAAAATAACAGTAGGCAGCTTATGCTTGCTTTTGTTGACAAACAAGTAACTCAGTCCTCTCTGTGTCTGTCCCTGTTACACTCTTTAGTTTCTCTCTTTGCTTTCCATATATTTTGGGAAGGGTGCTATGGTAGGCAAAATTTTGTTCCCGTGATCTTTGCTTTTTGCGGGTTATGTTATGTTACAGGGAAAATGGGACTTTGTAGCTGCAAATAATGTTACTAATCAATTGATTTTAAAATGGAGAGATCATCCTGGATTATCTGTGGGCCCACATGAGCTTTGAAAAGCAGAAGAGAAAAGTAGAAGAATAACTGAAGAAAAAATGAAAGACATCAAAGAAGAATTAGGGTGTGTGTGTGTGCATATGTACATATATATACATAATAGATATACTATTTGCCATGAAGTAGTAAAGAAAAAATAGAAACAAAATTTTATTGGTAAAAATTTTAATCTTAAGTATGTAGATTTAAAAAATTCAACAATAACAGGAAAAAATAATAGTCAAGTACCAAGAACTATTACATGTGTCTATAGATTGAAAATAATTCTATGAACATCTGAGAAGGGGAAATTATATCCGAACAAAGAAAAGCACAAAGTCTTCAGAATTCTCTTCTGCAACAGTAAACCCAATATAGTCACATGAGCTTTGAAAAGCAGAAGAGAAAAGTAGAAAAATAACAGAAGAAAAGATGAAAGACATTAATGAAGAATCAGGGGTGTGTGTGTGCGTATGTACATACATATACATAATAGATATACCATTTGCCAAGAAATAGTAAAGAAAAAAATTGAAACAAACTTTTATTGGTAAAAAATTTTAATCTTAAATATATAGATTGAAAAAATTCAGCAATAACAGGAAAAAATAATAATCCAGTACCAGGAACTACTACATGTGTTTGTAGATTGAAAATAATTCTATGAACATCTGAGGAGAAGGGAAAGTTATATCCAAATAAAGAAAAGTACAAAGGTTCGAAATTCTTTTCTGTAACACTAAACACCAAAAAACAAGAGACTATTAAAATATTTTAAATGGCATTTTTTTCTTATTAAAACATAATACTTGGATTGAGAAGAATGGAATCAATATGCAGAGAGAGTCAAGGAAACCATGAGAACAATGGAGAAAGTAGCTATCCCTAGAATCTCAGAAACTATACTGTCCTCCTGAATATTTTTAATAATTTTCCTTTAAACATATACTTGTTTATATGTTCAGTAAATATTTAAGATCACAAAGAAAGAAAGAAATTCAATCATAATCCCACCTCCCCAGAGTCAACTGCCAATAACACTGTATTTTGCATATAGTTGCATATGTCTTCACTATAATTGAGATCACAGAATACATACTTTATTATGCTTTGCTTTTTCTCACTTAAAAGTATGTGCTGACAACTTCCTAAGTTAGCCTCAGCCTAAATCTCCTCTTCAGCTTCAAATCCAACTTCCTGCCAGGCATCCCTACTTAGATGTGAAGATTAACATATCTAAAACAAAGGACTTGATTTACAGCATCTTCTTCCCCATACTTTTGCTCCTCTTTCCGTCTTCCCTATCTCAGAAATTAGTATCACCCTTCACCTACTTTCCTCTTAAGCCACAAACTAGGAAATCAACCCTGACTTCACTTGCTCTTTCATGCCTTCATCCAAATTATCAAAAAGTCCTATCCATTCCACTTCCAAAACATGTCTCAGATCTTGCTATAACTAATATTTATGAAACAGACTGCAATCTAATTATGCCACTTTTCTTTCTCACCTGGACTAGTAGGCAGCCTCTTGTTCTGGTCTCCTAACTTCTTATGTGTCTCTTGCATCAATTCTCCACTCAAACAAGATGTATTTTTTACAATAACATAAACCAGATCATGTTTAAAATCAATATAAACATTTACATGAGAAATACTCGTACTGAGAAACAAATCTAAACCCTTTATTTTTAAAGCCTTGTAAAACCTTTAAAGTAGTGAATGAACAGGTCCCTGGCTGCCTATTCAACCTTTTACGTCCAACTCCCCTATTTGCTAAATGTCCTTCGGCCTTCCATTAATTCAAAAATGATATGCAGCTCTAGCTCCTCTTAGGATCTGCACATATGCTGTCACTCATTATGTGACTGCATCTTTCTAATTACTCAGGTCTTACGGTAGCTAACAGAGGCCTTTTGGACCACCTGATAGTAGAGATCTACACTCTTTTCATTTACTTATATTACATCAAAGTTTGTGATTATATATTTGTTTACTTCTGTGTCTCTTCCACCAGATTATAAACTCTATTCAGGTAGGAACCGTGTATATTTTATTTGTCTCTGCATAGCCAGGCCTTGCTATGATGTTTGAAATTTAATAGATTTTCAATAAATATATTTTGAAAAAACAAAATCTGAACATTTTTCCATGTTATTATATGGGCTCCAAAAAGTGTGATTTGTTTTCTTCACTATAAAATATTGCAACAAAGGAAAGGATAATAATGTATTTAATCATTCACTATTATTGTATACTTAGGGTTTTTTTCCAGTTTTACACATAACAAAATATGTTATTATATTCATACATTCCTGTCTTCAGCAACATTAGAAAAAAATTCTTAGGCTGACTGGCTAAAAGGCAAACTATATGAACATTTAAGTGGAGCGCTAGAGTATGTTTCAGGATGGTAAGTTTGAATACTCTAAGATATCATTTTTTGCCAAAATGATTAATTAGCTTACCTCTATTTTCCAAGGAAAATTCTACTGCCAATTAAGATGTAGAAAGCCACAAAGGACTGTTGCTCCTATCCTAACAATGAGAACAAGCTGGGTAAACAACATGATTCTAGTTTCATTTTTTAAAAAAGCAGAGAGCCAAAATCACAAACAAATCTAAATGAACTAAATTTCAAATATGACGGGCCCATTTTCAGATAAAATACTTATGAATCTTTTCCGCTTTGGACAAGCTGTAGGATGAGAAGAAATGTACCATAGGCAAAGGTTAAGAGAAACCAGCTAAAATTTTAATGAACTTCTAACAGCCTTGTGGGTGGATAAAATGGATTAGAATACCAAGGATCCCCAGTGACAGAACAAGTCTACATCCACCCTCCAACTCTCCTAGAAGCCTAAAGGAGGGCATGGGAATAGCGTGTTGAAGGCTGTTGATGGAGCAGGAGAGTTGAGAGGAATTCTTCCAAATTACCCTGGGACGTCAGGGCTATTGACTGCTGAAGGCAGCAAGCAGAGCTGGAGAACAGAGGAATACCCACTGGCCATTCAGAGTGCCCAGCAGTGGCTGGCTGAAGGTAGGCAGGGCAGAAGAAGGAGTAAATCCCTCACAGGCACACTGACCCTTCAGTGATGGCAAAGCAGCAGATGCTGAATGCTGGGGCAGAGGAGCAGCGTTAAGAGAAGACTTTCAAGACCTAGAATGCCAGGAAAGACTGCAGAGGAAAACAAAAAACTCCCTAACGACCCACAAAGCTGTCAGCCAGCCTATAAAGCAGAGAGAGACCTGGCATTTAGGATGTAAAGCAAAAAGGGATACCTAAAATCCAGCTAGTGCTCAAATCTGAAGCTCTGCAACAATAAAAGTCCTGATTCCACCCACAACTATTTGAACCAATAATAAACTAAATTTAACTAAAGCTGTAACATAACCCCAACTGAACTTAAGTAGAGATTAGATGGATTCTGCCCACCACACTAGCAACATGACAAAAGAAGAGGTATGCCCTTCTCTGGGGGTGAATAATATTTACTCGTTGGCATATGATCAAAATGTATCATAAAATCAGTACTGACATATGATCAAATATTATGAAACCTGTGAGGAATCAACAAAATGTTACACATGATAAAGAGAGGGATACAGTCACTAGGAGGAGGTAGTGAGATGGCCCAGACGGTTTAATTATCAGAAAGGGATTTCAAAATAATTATGATGAAATTAAACAAAAAGCTTCTAAAAATAAAATAAAATAAAACCATATGACTCAAAAATAATCCCAAGGGAAATTTTAAAATTATTTTGAATTGAATACAAACAAAACACTACACATAAATATTTGTAGGATGCAGATTTGGAAGTGCTTAGAAGAAACTTTGTGACTTTAAATATTTAAATTAGACAAACAAGAGAGTCCAAATCAATGACATAATTTCCACCTTAAGAAACTAAAGAAAGAAGAGGACAATAAACCCAAAGTTGGTGGAAAGAAATTAAAAATTATGAAGAGAAATAATGAAATAGAAAACAGATAAGCAGTAAAGAAAATCAATGAAACTAAAATCTGATTCTTTGAAAAGACCAATAAAAATCATAAAGTTCTAGCAAGATGGACCAAGAATAAAAAGAGAGAAGATACAAATTACCAATATCAGGAATGAAAGAAGGAATACCACTATAGATCTTACAATATTTAAAAAGATATTAAGGAACATTATGAATATATTTATGCCCATTAATTTTAATATTTAAATGAAATGGGTAAGTCTCTAAAGATACACCGTACCAAAGTCCACTTTAAAAAATAACCTTAATAGCCTTACATATATTAATGATATTAAATTCAGATATAAAATCTTTCCGTGAAGAAAACTTTATGGTCAGTTTGTTTTGCTGGTGAATTTTACATTTAAGGAAGAAATAAGGCCAAATCTATACAATATCTTCCAGAAAATTAAAGAGCAAGAAGCACTTTTTGACTCATTTTAAGAGGTCAGACTTACATTGATACCAAAACCAAAGATACTGTAAGAAAAGGAAATTACAGACCAATATCTTACATGAAATAGGCACAAACACAAACCCAGCAATATATAACAAAAGTAATATAACACAATCAAATGAGATCAATTCCAGGAATATAAAGACTGCTCAATATTTGAAATCAAATCAATGTAAATTATCATATCAGCCATATTATAAAAGAAAAATCATATAATCATCTCAATGGATGCATAAATAGTGTTTGACAAAATTCACATCCATTTTATGTTAAAACTGTACAAATTAGTCAAAGAAAATACTTCTTCAACTTGATAAAAGTAATGTGCAAATATCCAACAGCTAACAATCATACTTAAAGGTAAAAAACTGAATTTTCTCTTTCTAAGATCGGGAACAGTACAAAGAAATTCTTTCTTGACACATCTATTCAATATTGTAGTGAAAGTCCTACCAATGTAATAGGCAAGAAAAATAAATAAAAAGTATTCATATCAGAAAGGAACAATTGAAACACTATTTATACACAGACAACATGATCATTTTTGTAGAAAATTTGAAAGAACCTGTAAGATTTTTTTCTAGAACTAGAAAGTGGAATTAGCAAGACTGCAATATTCAGAGTCAATATGCCAATATGTCTGTGTTTCTATATACCATCAACAAAAAATTAGGAACTGATATTTAAAATAAATCAATACAATGTATTATAGTATCAAAAATATGAAATACTTAGAAATGATTCTAACAAATATGTACAAGATGTGCATACTAAAAAATAGAAATCACTGTGTAATCTTAAAGAAGACCTAAATAAATGGAAAAATGTACTATTTTCATGGATTTAAGACTAAAAATTATTAGAATTTTTTTCACAAATAGATTTATAGCTTTAATACAATCAAAAAAATTGATCTATAGCTTTAAGGCCTCTAAAATTTTATTCTAAAATTTATATGTAAATAGAAAAGATTTATAATGTATACAAAATATTGAAAAAAGAAGTATGAAGTTGGAGAGCTCATGCTACCTAATGTTAAAACTTTAACATAAAGCCATAATAATCAAGAAATTGTTCTATTGTATATATAATCAATAAACATATCAATAAAATACAATCAATAAAACGTAAGACTCTAATACATACACTGGAAATTGCTTTATGATAAAGGAAATAGGATAATGTGATGGGAAAATTTCAATAAATAGTCTTTACTCATTGGACATCCATATGCAGAAAAAAATGTACCATGACCCATACCTCACACCTTATACAAAATTTAACTTTACATGGATCACAGGCCAAAACAGGATAAATAGTTATATCATAGTCAATCTGCTGAAAACCTAAAGATAAAAAGAAAAAAAGTCTTAAAAGCAGTCAGAAAATAGACATATTACTTAGTGTGAACTACGGCTGAATAATGAAGAACTTCTCATGAGCAACAAGGAAGGCCAGAAGACAAATGGAAAGATATTTATGAAGTACCAAGAAATTCCAAGTACAACTCTATGTATAGAAAAAAAATCCTTTGAAAATGAAAGCAAAATATAAGAATTTATAGACAAATAATGAGAAAATTTCTTTTCAGTATATTGTACCACAGGAAATGCTTTAAAAGTTCTTCAGGTTGAAGGGAAATAATATCTGATGAGAACCTGGATCTGTACAAAGGAATATGGTAAATATATGAATATATGCAAAAAGTATTTTTACCTTATCTCATACTATATACAAAAAACCCTGAAAATGGATTAAAGAATTACACATAATGAAATTGTAAAACTATAAGAAGAAAACATAGGCAATAGAAAATTTCCTTAAAAACACCCCTTATCAAAACTAACACAGGAAAAAAATACAAAATCTAAATAGTCTTATGTCTATTAAGAAAATCAATCACCATCCACAAAGAAAACTTCATAATCCAAAACAAATAAATTCTGTGAAAACTTAAGTAATAAATAATTCTAAACTGCCAATTTTTTTTAGAATTTACATGTATGGAAAGCATTTCCCAACCATTTCATATGGACAGCATAACTTTAATTTTGAAACCCAATGAAGACATTACAAGAAGAGAAAAGAGACCAATATCCTTTCTAAACATAGATACAAACATTCTCAATATGAACAAATCAAACACAGTAATAATTAAAAATGTATAATATGCCATTAGGAAAGGTTATTTATTCCAGCAAAGTAATTTGATTTAACATGAAAATCAATCAATCACATGAATAAAACACATAATGATAAAAGAGGAGTAACTAACACTATCTCTACCACAGATGTCATGATTATGTATGTAGGCAACTCTATGAAATCAATGCACACCAAAAAGTCAATAAAGTGATAAGTGAATTTAGCAAGTCATGGTATGCAAGTCAATATGCAAAATTCTATTTTATTTCTAAATATTTGCAACAAACAACTGGAAAATGAAATCAAGAAAACAATACCATTTACAATAGCATTATAACATTAATTACCTAGAAATTAAATTATCACTACATATGCAATTCCTATACACTAAAAACTAACAAAATACTTCTGAGAGAAATTAAGGCAGATATAAATAAGTCAAGAGATACGCCATTTCATTAGAATTAGAAACCTCAATATTATTAAGATTTCTATTATTCCAAAATTGTTCCATAAATGCAACACCAATTAAAATACAATAGATTTTTAGGAGAAATCAGTGACCTAATTCTAAAAATTACAAAGAAATATAAAGAAGTTAAAATAGTCAAACTCTTGAAGAGAACAAAGTTGGAGGGCTTATATTAACTGATTTTAAGATTTACTGTAAAATTTTAAGTAGTCAAGACAGTGGAGGCATTGACATTGGACAGAGATGTAAATGAATACAACAGAATTGAGTCACAAAATAGATCTACACATGTACAGTCAACTGATTTTCAACCAAGGCACAAATAAATTCATTGGAGAAAATAAATTATTTTAAACAAATGGTTCTGTAGCAGTTGGATATATTTATCGGTGAAAAAAATGAACCATATACCTTCTTCACTTCATATCAAAGTATAACTCAAGATGGGTCATAGCCCTATAGATAAAAGGAAGAACCATAAAGTTTTTAGAAGAAAACACAGAATAATACCTACCTGAGATTGGTATACCTAAAGATTTCATGGTACACAAAAAGCACAATCATATTTATAAAAGAAAAAAATGATAAATGCAATTCAGCAAAATTTAAATTTTTTACTCATCAAATCACACCAGTAAGAAAATTTTCTTAGTCTGTTTGGGTTTCTATAACAAAGCAGCATAGACTGGGTGGCTTAAACAACAAACATTTATTTCTCACAGTTGTAAAGGCTGAGAAGTCCAAGATTAAGACACTGGAAGATTTGGTATCTTGTGAGGATTCACTTCCTGATTCACAGACTGCTGTCTTCTCACTCTGTCCTCACATTGCAGAGGAGGCAACAGAACTATTTGGGGTCTCTTTTGTCAAGATTTTACCCTCACGACTTAGTCATCCCCCAAAGACCATACTTCCTAATACTATCACATTATGTGTTAAGATTTTAACATATTAATGGGGGGATAAAAACATTCAGTCCATAACAAAAAGAAATTTAGAATCCACATATTCAGAAAATGTATTTGTACTACATATAATATGAGAAAAGACTCATTCAGAATATATAATTTAGAACATAGAACATATAATTTAGAATAAAGATTTTTAGAACATAAAGAATTCTTCAAATCTATCAGTGTAATTCACCACATAAATAGAAGTAAAAACAAAGATCACATGATCCTCTCAAAAGACACAGAAAAAGCATTAAATTCAGCACTCTTTTATGATAAGAACACTTAACAAAATAGGAATAGATGGGACTTACCTCAAAATGATAAAAGCTATATACAACAAACCCACAGACAACCTTCATACTGAATGGGAAAAAATTGAAAGCATTCCTGCTTAGAACTAGAACCAGAAAAGATTGCCCTCTATCACCACTTGTATTCAACAGTGCTGGAAATCCTAGCCAAAGTAATCAGACAAGAGAAGGAAATCAAAGGTATCCAAATGAAAGCAGAAGAGGTCAAACTATCACCCTTTGCAACATGATCTTATATCTAGAAAACCCCAAAGATTCTTCCAAGAGGAATTGATTAAAAAAAATCCAACAAAGTCTCAAAGTATACAAATCAGTAGCATTCATATACGCCAATAACATTTAATCTGAGAATAAAAAGAAAAAGACTCAATACCTTTCACAATAACAACAAAGAAAATAAAATACCTAGGTATATTTACCCAAGGAGGTGAAAGACCTCTACAGGGAGAACTACAAAACACTGAAGAAGGAAACAGCAGAGGATATAAACAGATGAAAAACCATACCATGCTCATGCATCAGCAGAATCAATATTGTTAAAATGTCTATACTACCCAAAGTGATACACAGATTCAACACAATCCCTATTAAAATACCAACATCATTTTTCACAGATATAGAAAAAATAATTCTACACTTCATATGGAACCAGAGAAGACTCCATATACCCAAAGCAACCTTAAGCAAAAAGAACAAATTGGGAGGCATCAGTTTACCAGACTTTAAGCTATACTACAAGGCTATAGTCACCAAAACAGCATGGTACTGGCACAAGAACAGAAACATAGACCAATGGAATAGGACTGAGAACCCAGATATAAAACCACCCTCATATTGCCATCTGATCTTTGACAAAGCAGATAAAAACAAACACTGGGGAAAATAATCCCTATTCAATAAATGGTGCTGGGAAAATTGGATAGGAACATGGAGAAGACTGACAGGATCCACACCTCTCACCTCTCACCAAAATTAACTCATGATGGATAACAGACTTAAACCCAAGGCATGAAACCATAAGAATTCTAGAAGAAAATATTGAGAAAACTCTTATAGATATCTGCCTAGGCAAAGAATTTATGAAGAAGACCCCAAAAGCAATCACAGAAACATCAAAAATAAATAAATGGGGCCTGACCAAATTAAGAAGATTCTGCACAGCCAAGGAAACAATCATAAAAACGAATAGACAACCTATACAATGGGAGAAAATATTTCCATGCTATACAACTAATAAAGAGCTGATAACTAGAATCTACAAAGAACTTAGGCAAATCAGCAAGAAAAAAATCAAACAACCCCACTGAAAAAGAGCAAAAGACATGAACAGAAACTTTTCAAAAGAAGATAGACTAATGGCCAACAAACAAACAAACAAAATGCTCAACATCTCTAATCATCAAGGAAATGCAAACCAACACCACAATGAGATATCATTTATCTCCAGTGAGAATGGCTTTTATCAAAAAGTCCCCAGACAACAAATGTTAATGTAGATGCAGAGAGATAGGAACATTCCTACACTGCCGGAGGGACTGCAAACTACTATAACCTCTATAGGAAATGGCATGGCAATACTTCAAAGAGCTAAAAGTAGAACTACCATTTGATCCAGCAATCCCACTACTGGCTATTTACCCAAAGGAAAAAAAAAAGACATTCTATGAAAAAGACATCTGTACTTGAATGTTTAGAGCAGTACAATTCACAATTGCAAAGATGTAGAAACAACCCAAGTGCCCATCAATATATGAATGGATTAATAAAATGTGGTATATGTATACCATAGAGTACTACCCAGCCACACAAAAAAATGGTGAACTAATACCTCTTGTATTATCTTGGGTGAACTTGAGCCCATTCTTCTAAGTGAAATATCACAAGAATGGAAAAATAAACACTACATGTACTCACCACTAAATTGGTACTAACTGATCAACACTTATGTGCACATATGGAAGTAACATTTATTGGGGATCAGGCAGGTGGAAGGGTGGAGAAGGAGATGGGTAAATTTACACCTAATGGGTGCAGTACGCACTGTCTTGGGGATGGGCATGCTTGTAGGTTTGACTCAGGCAGTGCAAACTCTATTTATGTGACCAAAGTATTTGTACCCCCATAATATTTTGAAATAAAAAATAAAATAAAGTAAATTAAAAAAAATAATTCTTACAGATCAACTCAAACAATTCTGTTTCAAAATGGGCAAAAGATTTTAACAGAAACTTCATAAGAGAAGATACACAAATACCTAATAATCACACAAAAGGTAACCCACATGAAAATACAAATTAAAATCACAATGATTTATCATTTCATATCCACTGGAATAGCTATATCAAAAAGAATGACAATACCAAATTCTGGATGTAGAACAACATAAACTATTATACATTGCCACTTGGAGAACAGTACGGTAATTTCTGATAAAGTTAAGCTTATTTCTACTGCATGATCCAGTAATTCCATTGCTAGGTATTTACCCAAGAGAAATAAAATCTGATATCTACAACAGAGTTTTATAATACATGAATATGCAGAGAAACTTTATTCTTTATAACCCCAAACTGGAAACAACCCTAACAAAATATAGATAGATAAATTGTGGTGTATTTTTACAAAGGAATACTATTTACCAGTAAAGAGGAAAGAACTACCTATAAATGGAGCATGTGGATAAATCCTAAAAAGATGTTGAGTAAAAGATGACATGCACACACAAACACACAAACATTATATGATTTTGTTTATATAAGCACAAAATATGCATAAATAATTTTGATAGAAACCAGAAAGTGATTGCCTCTTGGATGAAGGGGAGGAGAACTGACTGGAAAAGGGGCGTGAGAGAACTTTCTGATGATGGGAAATGTCCTATAGTATCTTATGTTAGGTGGTACATAAAGAAGTGTACACACTTGTTTAAACTGATCAAAATCGACACATTTGTACATTTCATTGTATGAAAACTATACATTGCCACAAAAGGTAAACAGCATTTTAATGGGGACTCTGAATTTTTTTCTGAAATGATAAACAAATTACTGTAAAATAAGATTGATGCAGAGTTCTTGCCCTAAGAGTTGTTACATACGGTAGCGTAGTAATTGAGAGCATGATCTTTGAAACTGCACAACCTGAATTCAAATTCTGGCTCACCACCTTCATAGATAACTTTTAAAGTCATGTGTTATGGACTGAATTGTGTCCCCCTCAAATTCACATGTTGAAGCCCTAACCCCTAGTGTGACTGTATTTGTCAATAGAGCCTTTACAGAGGTATTTAAGGTGGCATGAGGCTATAAGGGTGGGGCTCCGATCCAACAGAACCGGTGTCCTTATAAGAAGAGGGAGGAACATAAGGGTGCACACACACACACACACACACACACACACACACACACACACACACACAGAAAAGGTCACTGAGGACACAGCAAGAAGACAGCAGTCTGCAAGCCAAGGAGAGAGGCCTCAGGAGAAACCAAACCTGCCAACACGTTAATCTTCAACTGCCAGCCTCCAGAGCTGTGAGAAATAAGTTTCTGTTCTTTAAGCCACCCAGGCTGTGGTATTTTGTTATGGAAGCCCTAGCAAACTAATACGTCATGTGTTCAAAAAGTAGGTAATGTCATAAGAAAATATATATTGTTGTGATACTGGCAATATGGAAAACTAAATCTCTCTTTCTCTCTCTCTCTCTCTCTCTCTCTCTCTCTCTCTCACACACACACACACACACACACAAACACACACACACACACATATGCACTGGAAAGTTGTATACCCAAATTCTACTTTGGTTGGTATAGATGGCATTTATTATCTTCCTTATAGTCATGTTTAAATTTTTCTGTAGTGAACATATTTTAATAATTATAAATCAAGCATTTAAAAAGTTATTAAGTTCAAATTATCAATTCTTGCAAATTTTGGAATACTCATGGAAAATGAAACATGATTCTGTTGATACATTATGCAAAAAGAGAATTTTTTACTACAAAGCTACATTGACATTGTTTTTTGCTTCCCCAAATACAATTATTCTCATAAAACAAGTTTTGTATCTCTTCAAAATTTTTAAAAAATAATAAAAGGTGAAATAATTATTGGAAAGAATTAGTAAAGATGAAAACATGTGAAAGCAATGCCATGATACCAAAATAGATATTCTAAACATTTGTGCTTGCTATGGCTTGCAGTTAAAATTTAAAAATAGCACTTAAATATGCGTGTTAATAACATCCAGAAGGCATTTCTTTCAAGCCTGTTTGGGCTGTTGAAGGGTTTAATTTAACCACAGCATTCATTTATGTCTAGCAGTTAAATTTTTTCTTTTAAGCTCAAAGGAACTGTGAGTTGTAACTATGATCTAATTGGTAAGGAATGAAGAATGTTTTTCATGTTTTATAGACAACATGAATCCTGATCATTTTACAGCAGTAAATTATGAAGCACTCCACTTGCTGTGTCTCCCCGTGGAAGCCGGGGCCTAGCTCATTAAACTATAAAAATAACTTGCTGGGTTCGGCAGCTCCTAGAAAAGCTCTCTGACAAGGTGGGTTATTTTTATTTCACTAATACACATTCACTAGGCAGGCCAGAGCAAGGGAGATTCTTTATGGTCCCCAACTAAATCAATTTATAACTACATCTACATGTCAGAGGGGACGTGCAAAGAACCTAAACTGCTGTATAGGAAGATAATTTATTATTGATTTTTTCCAACCTTTTTTTTTTTTAAGCAGCTACAATTCACTGGTTCTTTGGTTCCTTGGTTCCTTTCTTCAACACAAATGATCCATACAACACTCGTGACGTGTCATATCACGTTTCTGTGGAGAAGGGAAAGAACATAAGAGTCAGGAGTAGTGCCTGGCTTCCTGATGGCTTAAAGAGAAATAAAAAATGAACTTTTGGTCATTTAGAAACAAGTAGCAAAAATTATGTCTGCTTTCCCTATTGTCAAAGACCTTATAAAATTAAGTGCTAATGATCTGTTGCTGAAATATGCGTACTAAATTACCTCTTACCTAATAAACCAGGTAACTTAATTTTACTGTAAGAAAAATCGCCATAAATTTCATAGTTTTTCTCTTGGCCTTACAGAGTCAGCTATCCAGTTGCAAATAACTTGAAGCCCATGCTCACAGCGCATGCGTGGAGGAAGCTGGAAAGCGACTGAGACGCAGACTCTGTGGCCTGCAGAGCTTGCCATGGAGCCCTGTGAGGGCTGATTCTGTTCGCTTTGCTCCAGTTCCACCGTGACAGGCTCTTCAGTGAGGACTCAGCAGCAGTTTCAACAGAACATGTTTCCTTTTCCGTGATTAGCACAAGAGCCATGTGCGTACTTAGACTGCAGTTCTAAATTCCACCTACCGCGGAGTTACTTTACCTCTATCCTTTACATTTATAAAGTCAAATCAAAACAACCTCTGTTATCAGAATACTGTTAGGATTTACTGGTAAAATAGTAAATAGCACATACTGTTACCATAGACAACAGTAACAACAATTATCCTATAAGGACTGTGCTATGATGAAAATGACAGAAGCCTCCTGAACACATTGCAGCCGTTTGTGCGGAGGATCGACCACGGTTCGCCGCTGCCCTGGCCCCCGCCGCCCTTCTCCCCCACCGTCCTGCCACCGTCGGTGCTATGTCCCTATTTGTACGTTCTCGGTAGGCTTAAATTATGATTTTCTTCCCTAGATTACAAAACTTTCTTTTATATTAAAATGCTTTCATAAGTAAATGGGAATTATGGGATTTAGGCCCCTAACACAGTACTAAGTATATTCCGATACACCTGAAATCAGAAGATCTGGGTTTAAATCTGGCTTTACCACTTACTAGTTTGTAATCGTCTAATACAAAGGCTATTTCATAATAAAGTGTTGAATGGTTCATATAATTTATTGAATACGGTACTGAAAGTGAAAAACAAAATGGTTGTATGGGTTAAAGTACAGTTTCTACTGAATGCATATCGCTTTTCATCATTGTAAAGTCCAAAAAAATTAAGTGGAGCCATATATATGTGATAAATTGTTTTTCTTTTTCTGCTTTGAAGATTTTTTGTCTTTGTCTTTTATTTTCAGCAGTGTGATGTGTCTAGGTATGAATTTCTTTGTATTTATTCTACTTTGGGTTGTTGAACTTTTTGAATGTGTAGGTTAATTTTTTCATCAAATTTGGGAAGTTTTTAACCCTTATTTTTTCAAATATTTTTTCTGACTCTTTCACGCTTCTTCTTCTGAGTCTCAGTTATACATATATTGGTACACTGGGAATAGTCCCACATATCTTCAAGATTCTGTTCATTTTTCTTCAATGTTTACTCTGTAATTCAAATTAAATAATTTCTATTTATCTATTTTATAGTTCATGGATTTTTTCCATCTCCTATTTGTTCTTTTTTATAAACATTTTCTAGATCCTTGCTGAGATTCTCTATTTGCTGATTCACTGTTGCCATGTTATCCTTTAACATGTTAAACAAAATTTCTTTCAGTTCTTCGAATATATTCATAATAGCTGCTGTGAAATTTTCATCTACTAAATCTAACATTTTCTGATAATCACAGTGTTCATCTACTGCTTTTTTCTGAGTCATACGTTCCTCATTCTTTGCATATTTTATAATTTTTTGTTGAAAGTTGTATATTTTAAATAATATGTTATACCATTTATGAATTCCTATTTCTCCCCCAGAGTTCTTGTTGGTGCTGGTTGTTTATGTCTTTTAATTGTGTTTTTAGTAACTTGCTTGGTCCAAATCTGTAAAATCTGCTTCCTATATGTAGTATGTGGCCACTGATATCTCTAGTTAATTTTTTTAATTTTTATTTATTTTTTTTCTTTTAAAAGCTTGGACTCCTAGGAGTTGTCTCCGTGTTTGCATAGTTTAGTTGTCACCCAGCAATTGGATAGGGGCTGTTCTCAAGTGCTTCAAGATATAAGGCTTCAGTTCTCACCAATAGATATGTATGTCAGTAGAGGAGCACATTCAAATTTCATCTTGTCTTCAAAATTGCCCTGAATTTACTCTCTGCTGGGTCCTTTTGCATTTCCTCTTTGCATGCAGTGAGATATGAAAAGGAGATTGAAGAGAGACATAAATCTGTACCACTTTTTCAGGTTACCTGGAAATTTGCATTTGTCTAATGACATTCTAAAAGGTAATATGAGGGGGAAGAATTTGGAGGGAAGAGTAGCATTTAAGAACATAGCTCTCTTCAATTAGAGGGGAAACTCATTCAGGTTGTGACCACATCATACATCATTTTGTATATTCCTATGTATGTAGCACAAAGGCCTGAAATGTGAAGATAGGCAGGTTCTCAGTGAACATTTATTTTTTATTAATGACAGTGATGAAAATAATTTAAAAAATCATAGATGCATCATGATAAGTTAGCAGAAGAACTATGTTTTGGAAAGAAGAGCAGAGTAAAAAGGAAAACAAATCTTTAATGTTGAAAATAGTTTGTATTGGATCACTCTAAACACACTCTAATTTGAGGTGGCAATTCTTTAGTTAGGGATTATGAAAAATGATAAAATGCCAAGAATGTCAACTCTTAACAAGAAAGCTATTCAGGAAAACCTTAGAAAAAACATTTTTATGCTTCAGACTTGGCCATCAAAGAGAATTTTTATAATTGCTATTTGCAAAACCGTATTTTGAAATTCACATTTCTCATTGAACATCATAGACACATCCTTGTGTTTCAATTGTCCCCTTCCCAAGTCTCATTTGTATACAATTGATATATGCCTGTGTGTTTTCAATGAACCTTTAATGAGTTCCTTCTATATTTATAAGCACTCATTTTCCTTTATATTAATCAGAGGCTTACTCATGGCTTCCTTAGATCTCAAAAAATCCATACCCAAATTAGTAAAAGCCATTGAATGGAGTATTCCTAAAATAAAACATTTCATAGAGAGATACTATGGTCTTTCTAAGTATTTTAAAGATGTATTGGTATTTTCAAAGCTGCCTTTATAGAAATTTTTTTAAAAACTTAAAAATTCAACTATAAATGCTTTTACTATGTTAGCTCTAAATCTATTTACATGCATAAGACTATGACCATAAAATATTTCAGTATTTCCTATAAATAGCATTTTCCATAATGATAGCCTAATTATTTAGGCAATCTCCAAAGACCATCTTTTTACTCACAATTCTTGTCTCAAATATGAGAAAGACAGAGAGACTACTTTATTTCAAATTTTTAAGTTGCAAAGAAGCCGATTTGGTTTTGCTTGGTACTGCAAGCAATTTAAGTCTCACTTCTCCAGTCCCCAGTGGTACATAAGCAATACAGCTGCCTTTCAAAGACATATCAATAACCATCTTCTTGGCAAAGTTTTATTGAACACATCTTTCTTCTGCAGCAAAATGCAATCTGGTTTTGATGAGTAGGAAGGATGGTGGACAGAAAGGTGAAAGTAACACTCAGTTAAGAAACAAGAAACATTGGCCGAAAGAAAAAAAAATTAAACCACAGTCTGAATACTGCAAAACAGATGAAAGCTATGGGACTAAGGGAGTGGTATCCAACCACATAATAAAACCAATAGATGAGTATAATTATCCAAAGCACATAAGCAGTAACATGACATACAGGGAATGCGACATAAATTTAGGAAACCTTGATTAATATTGGCTCAGTATTACAAAGCATAACCATCAAGTATGAGCCAATGTAATTATGGTTTGCAAAACTGTAATTTACTCAAATTTGAAAAGGCAATGACACAGTATGTCATAAAAATATACAGATGCACCCACCAAAATAATCTCAGTGCCTTAAATACTTATAAAGTATTTTCTATTTAATTTTGTTCATGCCCACATATTTGTAATCTGAGATTTCTGTATGTGTGAGTCTGAAATAAGTTCAGTTCCAGCTGAGTGAGATGCCTGATGAATGTTAATGAGACAGATTGTCTATTTTAATATGTGTTTTTGTACAAACTGATTATATTAAAGTATGTTATAATTGAATTATTTTCCAGACTATCATTTAGGAGTACTTGTTATTTTTGAGCTCTGGTTTTTACCATACCAATGGTGATCTTGAAATATTTAAAATAGCATAGTTTGTCAGAGAAAGAAGATCCTATTACCGGTAAAGGTTACTTGTATAACAGGTAAAAATAGACTTCTTTGAGGATTTTATATTTCTATTTGGAGGTTGTTTCCCTGTGCTTTTTCCATTGCAGCAAAATTGATTTAGACTCAGACCAAACACTCTACTCTTTTCAATCCACCAAGAGCCAAACATTTTAAATTAGTCAAATCTGTGGTGACATAAAAAGCAATCGTGTCATTAAAGTTCTTATTTTATTCACCTACCAAATTCTCCCACATGGGCAATATTCTGAATTTTAAAACCATCTGCATACATATAATTGAAACCAGTTTCCCACAGTTGGTTCTCTTAATTTGTGAAAGTTCAGTTCTAAGCTAGTAAAATTGATTGTATTTGCTTCTGGAGAGGCAACAGAGTAGTGGAGCCCTTTGTAGGTTCCTTCTTAGAATAATGTTTCTAATTTGCTCACTTCAAAACACATAAACATATCTAATATAAGAAAAAAATAAACAAACAATGGCAATAATGAAAATAGGTATCATTTAATGAATGCTTACCATGTTATGGGAAAATGCTAAGTGTTCCTGTAGATATTAAATCATTTAATTGACCTTGTCAGATAGCTGTTAATATCCCTGTTTTTACCGTGAGGAAATAGGCATAGTTTTGCTGATGTAGATGTAGCCTATTGGTGACAAAAAGGAAAAAAAAAGCAAGTGCATGTTTATTATATTTTGAAAGGAATCTTGATAAACAAATAAGGAAACTCTTTAGCTTCAAGATATATTAGGATAGGAAATTACCATATTGTATCCTATGGTGCTTAGGACATCCCAAAGCACTTGATTTAAACCCCATATGTATACATATTTATACGTTAATTAAGACCATCAACTATAAAGCTAATTACAGTTTATTACAAAACATGTTAACATGTGGGTTAACTTGCACTTTGATTTTAACCGTTTTGGAGTAAAAGCTTCATCTCTCATACTAGGAAACATATTTATGCTTCTTGTAAATATGTCATTTATGGGTGGTTTGTAGCTCAGAACTGACTGTTTTGAAATTGTAATTTTGTGATTGTCCTTATAAAATTGGATATCAAATGCCATACTCTAGTTTCTGATGTTTCTCAGGTAGCTCTGCCATGGGAACAAATTCATCCTGACATAACAGTTCACTGGTACTCACAAGAATGTGTCCATACTTAGTCATGATGATATTATGCATAGTTTTATACATTATATACAGTTTGGAGAGCTTGTATTATGTATCACATTATATTCGTATCTAAAAATAATAGCTAATTTCTGTAGAGCCCTAACAATGTGTACATTTTACTGATATGGAAATAAAGTGTCAAAAAGTTTAAGTAATCTGCCCCAGGTCAAATTCTTATAAGACTTAATATTTGAAGACCTACAGTCTTATTGCAGAACAATTCTAATCCCTCGCACCTCTCGAGGATAAGGCATGTGAGTACTTGTTAGTCTTAATGACTCAACTTCAAAACAAAATAGTCCTACTATTCCACTTTGAAACTACTGAATCAGTTTAATTGAAGAGTATTCTCAGATTAAAAGGTGAGCTTTTAGAAAATCTTATCTACAGGTACTTATATAAATCATAAGAAAATAAATTTTATATGCTGAAATGATATGACCATAAATGATGATTATAACTACAAACTTAAAATTTTGTGTTCAGCATCAAAGAAACTTCACTGTCTCATTGACTGATTTTAAAGTAAATAAATGTTGGCCGGGCACGGTGGCTCATGCCTGTAATCCCAGCACTCTGGGAGGCCGAGGCGGGTGGATCGCTCCAGGTCAGGAGGTCGAGACCAGCCCGAGTGAGACCCCGTCTCTACTAAAAATAGAAATAAATTATCTGGACAACTAAAAGTATATATAGAAAAAATTAGCCAGGCATGGTGGCGCATGCCTGTAGTCCCAGCTACTCGGGAGGCTGAGGCAGTAGGATTGCTTAAGCCCAGGAGTTTGAGGTTGCTGTGAGCTAGGCTGATGCCACGGCACTCATTCTAGGCAGGGCAACAAAGTGAGACAGTGTCTCAAAAAATAAAAAAATAAAGTAAATAAATGTTATAAACTTAACTCATAAACTACACATTGTTTACTATTAAGTACCACTTCCGTCTGTTTTGGACATTAAATGCCACATATCACTTCCTTTGAGAAAATGAAGAAAGAGAAGAGGCTTTGGAATCTGAAGAGCTGTTGCTGAGCTTGGATTACACGGTGTTAGGCAAATTACTTAATTGTGCTAAACTTCTGTTAAGACTGGAATAAAGAAAGGGGGAGTCCAGTTATTAAGGGCTTACTGTGGGCCAGGTATGGTGCTATGCCTTCAACATTTTCTCATTTAATGGAACCAATAACATCTTCAGAGGATTATTTTAATAAACAAGTGAGAAAATGCATGTAGAAAGGACTCTTTAATGTGATATCCTTCAAGTTAGAGGGCTGATAGAAGTCCAGCAGCCTCTAGCCACCCAACAAAGAAATAATCCACTCAACAAAGATGATAGAAAACCTACTGAGGAAAAAGGGCCAAGGCAGCAAAATGCAATCTAAGAACATGCCTGATCTGCCAGTAATGTTCTAATTCATGAGAAGAGGGAGTAGAACCAATGAAATTATTCAAGGGTCTGAGATCAACTTGAGGTGAAATCCCTGAAAGTGATTCCTGGAGTTATTTAAAAACAAAAAACAAAAACAAACAAACAAACAAAAAAAAAAGCCTGGATAGTTGATCTCAGAGAGGGGAAAGCTTTAGAAAGTGTTTTCCTAACCTCTGCCTTACTGGGGGAAAAATGAGTTTTGTTCATAGGAACCAGATAGGCAACATATGACCTGAGAATTTTTTTGTATTAATAGAAAAGAAAAAAGATAGCACAAAATATAACTGTCTTAAAATGTTTGAAGGTTTATCAAATGGAGGAAAAATTGGACTTTTTCTATTAATTTCTGAAGAGAGAGATGAATAGATGGTCAGAAATTTGTTATGGAGAGACAATTTGGGACTTAATACAGAAAAATCTTTGTCTTACATTTAAAATTCTTCAAGGGGAAAATGAGTTAGAAATGAACCCATTTCTAGTGAAGAAAGTCTCTTAAGTCATTATTCAAATCCCTAGAACAGGCCGACTTGCTGAAATCATCTGAAAGAACTTGCAAAGAAGTCAAGCTGTGTTCCTGATGACTGGCAAAGGGTAAATCCAGTCTTCTAAATGCGTTTTTCAAACGGGAAACCGATGACCTAGGGATAAAGGTCATAGATCATTGGGAGGCCAACTTTTGTCATGGTTATGAGTCTAGGGTTTAGAGTCATGCAGACTTGAAATCCGTTCCTGGTTCTGCCAACACCTTCTCCTCTGTTGATTTTGAAGTATGTAAATGTTCCACCATTCAGTGTCATTTTTTTCAACCATTAAATGGGAGTAGTACCTATCTCTCAGGGTTGGAATAAGGATAAAATGAGAAAATATACATAAAACACTTACTGTAGTGCCCAGCACAAAGAAAGCACTAAAAATGGTTGAAATTAGCACAAGAGTAAGGAGGGGGAAAGGCACTGATGTTATTCATCCCGGGGGATAAAAAACATAGACAAACTTTCTGAGGTGTTTCAAAATTATCTATTCTTAATTAGGGAGGTGACCTTATCCAGGGCAGAAATACTGTTCCTATCAGGAGATACAGCTGTACTAAAATTCCCTTCCTTTAATGAAGATGAATTTTATGTAAGACACTGTTTTAACCATCATATAATTGAAGTCATATCCATACAATTGTACAATGTATAATTGAGAGCATATTTTAAGTAATCTTTCATCTCTCCAGAAGAAACTTTTGACACTTGATAGCTTATTTTGCTAGTACAATTTCACAAGAAAAGGAGAAATGAGACTGAATGTCACTGAGATAGAAATATGAAAGAATTACATCAGTGGTAACAACAAAATATAAATTGTCATCTTTCATCTATTTCTGACAGTGCAAACATAATATTTTTACTACTTCTAAAAAGAATGTATATGAATCACCAGCAGATGTTTCAGTATCAAGCACTACTGACCCTCAATTGTCAAATCAGCATAGCTCTGTTTCGAAACTCTTTTCTCGAATTGGACTGGTTTGCATTGGTATTTTGGCTCCTCATTCCTTTCCTAATGTCATCACGCATAGCAAAATCTTTAGGATTATTCGGTCAACATCACTGTTCTAGGAATCAGCTCTCTCCGTTCCTACCTACATGGTTTTCACAGAACCCTCTTTGTTAAATACAGCATCTGTACATCTGGTTTGTTTGGTAGTCCTTTCTTATGCCTGTCATGTCATGAGATTTAGCATTTGTCCAGGATTTTCCACTTATCAATGAGAAATCATTATCAATATTTGCATTGCAATAAGCCAGGAAGGGTTTGGTGGACTCCACTTTATACTTTGACTTCTATCATGGTCACATCCAGCGGTGTGTGAGGCGCATCAGCAGGGAAGAGATTTCTCTCCGTTCAGCACATGACCAAACCAGAAAGATGGTCACCATTGAAAATTATCACTACAAAAGCAAAGAAGAAACTGAGACTGATATGATGAGAACACAAGCAGTATGCAAGATCTAAATTTAAAATGCTATGATTATGTTGTTCTTCATTGTTGTAAACATATTTTTTAAAATCTGAATTTGGAAATAATTTGAAATTTATAAGAAGTTGCTAAAATAATATAATATTGTTACAAGGAATACTCATATACCCATTCCTCACATTCATTTCTTGTTAACATTTTGCCCCATCGGCTTTATCGTAATCTCTCTCCCTCTCCTTTCTCTCTCTCCCTCTCTCCTCTGCCTTCCCCTCTCTCCTTTCACTTCCCACTCTTCTTCTCCCCACTTCTTTCTCTTTCCCCTGAACCATTTTAGGGTAACCTACATACATCATGGCCCTTTGATCTAAATATTTTCATATTTACTAAGATTAAGAATATTCTCATAACTACAGTTCATTTATCAATTTCATAAATTTATATTGGTATAATACTTTTGTCTAATCTACTGCCATGTTTTAATTTTGTAAATTGATCTAATAATGTTCTTTAGAGCATTTTTCTCATCTAGTACAAGATCCACTCTAGGGTCATATATTGCATTTGGTTGTCACTGGTCATGTCTCTTTAGCTTCCTTTACTCTGGAACATTTTTACAGCTTTTCTTTCTCCTTTATGACATTGACATTTTTTGAAGAATCTATTCCTCTCTACTTCTTTTATTTTAGTATAATGTTAGAAAGAGCATTTTGATAGATCTATTTTTAAATGAATAAATTTTAATTCTGTACTAGAATGGAATGAAATTAAGAAATTCCCCATGATTTTATGACATCTAAATTTGGAAAAAAATTCAAGAAATCATAAATACATAAATGGCAATATCATTATTTATTGAATTTTGTCTTTTGGAATCATTTCTCAAAGAAAGATACTTTGAATGGGAGCAAAAAGACAGGGCCTCTGAAAGTATTTTATCTGAAATATTTTCTATTTTAACACACAAAAAAATAAAAATAAGAATATCTAGATTGAAACCCCTCACTTAGCAGAATTTTCTTCTCTACCTTAAGATTTAGAGAGAATATTTTCTCCATTAAAAAATACTATGGTCTATAAAGTAGAGTCAGCTGAAAGTGCTGACAATTTTAAATTTATTTACCATAAAAATGTAACTTTGAAAAAAATTACAAGTAACATGAAAAATTAAAAGCTAATGAGACCATATTAAAATACTTTCTATAGAAAGAGCTTCCTGCTGACTAATAGAGACAGATATAGCTACAAAATTTTTAAAATTTATGAATGTAGACAAAGGAAGATTATTCTGCTAATTTTAACAAAGAAAAATACAAAACCTATTTATTAAACCACTCCTGTATGTCCAGTACTGTGGAGGTTTGTAAGTGCACGATTCTGAAGTATATAAACCATCTATGGAGAAAAATCTAAAACAAAATAATTTGAGATCTCAGTAAAGGAGAAGACAGAGACCATTGACATAATTTTTGGAGCTGAACAAAATTCATTAGGTGGAAAATGTTGTGATCGACCATTTAGGAAGGTTAGTTAATCTGGTGATTGCAGGTTGTAAGTTCTAAAAAGGAGCCCTGAAGGCAGGAGAAACATATTTAGCTGGTATCCAGGAGGTCTGCCTCATTTGGTTTATTGTAGGGAATGTTTCAAAGAGGCATCATTTCGCCTCCAAGGACTTCTAAAATGTTGGCAAATTCTCAGGGTCAAGATACCAGCTTGATAGGTGCCGGAATCCAGACTTATTTATATAAAGGATTTGATAACCTTTGTTGAATTTCTCCTGCATCAGCTCAGGACAATCAAAGCTCATTAAAATTCTCAAATCCTCTTCATCTCTTTATCCAATAAATATTTATTGAGTCCCCACTGTTATTAGGTCCTAAAGCCACATGGTCACTTTTAAATTTTCAGATAATTGATAAAAAGAATTCATTTTTTTTCTTGCTATGTTGTACACAGGCATAAGTCATTTTATTCATATGAAAAGAGTATTTCTTTTCTTTGGATAGTTTTGAACAAGATTATTTTTAAGGGGGTGCCATCACAGCAAAACCAATTGGTCAGTCAGTAAACAGTATTTCAAAACTTCAGTACAGTTGGCCCTTACTATCAGTGGGTTCCCTATCCACAGATTCAACCAACCACCACTCAAAAATACTAAGGAACAACATAGATGGTTGTGTCTGTACTGAACATGTATGGATTATTTTTCTTGTCATTATTCCCTAAAAATACAATAGAACAACTACATGCATAGCATTTACATTGTATTAGGTATTATAAATAAATCTAGAGATGATTTAAAGTACACAGGAGAGGGAGACCGCCAAGATGACCGACTAGACACATGCTGTCAGAAGAGTAGAGGGTTTGACCCAGGAGAGCGGATAATTACTGCTCAGATGTGGACCATGGGGAGAGACCGCAGAGGAGTCCCGCGACCCCACCGAGAAGAGCTGCGAAGCTGAGACAGAGGAGGATAGAGAAGAGAGATTAGCCCTGTGAACCAAAAACAGGGAGGCCTAGAGCCCAGTGAAAGGGTGAGGGGGGCTCCCCTACTCCATCTGGGGGCCTCTGGCCAGCAGCGGAACACAGGGCTCTCATCCTGTGGCAGAGTGAGATGAGGGACCAGAGAGCCAGCATTCTTGTATCTGGACACCTCCAGCTCTGCACCTCCTCCATTCCTGGCATCCCAGAAAGTAATCTTGGCTCAAGCAGGCTTGTAGCCACGCCCTCCCCCCCACCCCACCCCACAAAATAGCAACCACCAAAGTGCTCTGGGCCGATAGGCCTGGCTCTCTGCGATGGGGACAGGTTCCCCGCCAAACTCTCCTCACAGAGTGGAGCCCCTGCAGCAGCACTGCGGGGATCACTGGATGGTGGCTTGGACAAGCAGGCAGGACCCAGTACCCCTGGATGCGAGAGTGGTGCAGGGAGACCACAGCCCTTCCCCCCCCCATCCTTGTCACTAGAGTGCTCTGTGCTGAGAGGCCTGCGGGACAGCTGCAGTCTGCAATCTTTCTGGCCACAGGCATTTGGTGGACTCACGCACTGGCGGCTCAGACAGATGGAGCAAACCTGGTGCCCACCAGTCAGTCTCAAGAGTGGGGCAAGCAGATGTAGAGGAGAGGTCATGGTTCTAGGCTCAGGTGGCCAGAGAGCTCTCCTGGCCATATCCAATGGGAGGATGTGGAGGGACACAGAGGAGTGGGGGTCTGTGAGCATGCCCCATTTACCACCCTGCCAGAGAACCACCACATTGGAGAAGGCTGTGGCACTTGGACTGTATTAGCTTTGCCCCTGGTTCTAATGGCAACCAATGCCCCAGGCACGCTGGCTGAACCGAAGCAGCGGACCCTCCCACCACGCACTACAATAGGGAGTGCAGCTTGATCCAAGAGACTTATGAGCCATCTCTTCCCCCCTAGTGGAACCATGCCCCTGGTGGAGACCTCTGTGGATACAGAGGCCTACCTCCCTCACCTTGGGATCTAGTGGTGAAGCAGGGTGCACAACTGGAAATCCCGCCACCCACCAGCATCACGTCAAGATGCATGCCAGTGGTCCGACACACAAACTGTGGGGTAGCTCAAGAGCTGGTCTTGGGTGTCGAGGGAACACATGTGGACTGATCAGAGGGAAGCATGCTGTGGAGTTCCAGGGAGAAAACAGGGAGGGCACATGCCGCACCCTGCAGGGAAACCGTGCTAGTGGACAGGGATTGAAAAATCCTGTCTTGGGGCACTAGCAATCACACAATTAGGCCCCTCTTAGGGAGCCCCTCTCAGGACTTGGTGAGATTGCCCTAAACTCCATATCAGCATCTCCCCCTAGCAGCCAGATAAGCAACCTCTGAGCCCCGCTGAGGCTTAGCAAAGCCTCTTAGGCTTTCACACTCCAGCCAACATCTGTCTTGCTCCTCCTTCCATCTCAGTGGGAGTAGGGACCAAGCAACCCCCTGGGAACTGCAGGGTCCCTCCTAAAGCTTGGAGCATTCATGTGCCTCACCTGGGGGACCAGAGCCTACCACAGGTAGAAGATTACTTTGACAGCTGGCTCCTCCAAGCAAAATACAATCAATGACAGGGGGAATAACCCAATAGCTAAACATAGTATCTTCTAACTCAAGCAGTTAGGGAATGACACAAGTACAATACCCACAAGTACAATCCACCAGCTCAAAGGTTAACCTGGGGAACCAAACTCACTACACACCATTGGGAAGAGGTGAAGACAATACGTTGGAGATAACCTAAGATGTTCATCAAACCTGCTAAAACATCCCAAAGATAACTCAGGACCAACATTCCTCTCCCCAGCACAGTAAGGGATCAATTACTGGGGACTCGAGACAGGGCCATAAGCCAGCCCTAGCACCCCCAGTTCTCAATTAAGAGGACAGATGAGAAGGAATCAGTGAACTAACTCCAGAAACATGAAAAATCAGAGTGAAAGGACACCCCCAAAAGAAATCAGTAACTCCTTACCAATGGTTACCAACCTAAACAAAATGGTTAAAATGACAGATGAAGAATTTTGAACATGGATTGTAAGAAAGCTCAATGAAATACAAGAGAAAATAGAAACCCAACACAAAGAAGCCACAAAAACAATGCAGGAAATGAATGCAAAATACTCTAAAGAAATCAAGGTATTAAAGAAATATCAAACAGAAATTCTGGAAATGAAAACTTCATTCAAGAAATGCAGTAGAAAGCCTTAAGAATAGAATAGATCAGGCAGAAGAAAGAATCTCAGAGTTTGAGGATAATACTTATGAGCTAAACAAATCAGTTGAAGAGAAAGAACAGAGAAATAAGAGGAACGAACAAAGCCAACAAGAAATGTAGGATTATGTAAAGAGGCCAAACATAAGAATCATAGGCATCCCTAAGGGCAAAGAAAATACATAAAGGTTGGATAATTTATTCAAGGGAATAATTGAGGAAAATTTCCCTGGCCTTGCTAGAAATCTGGATATCCAGGTACAGGAAGCACATAGGACCCACAGGAGATTCATTGTAAAGAGACAATCACCACAACACATAGTTATTAGGCTGGCCAAAGTAAACACCAAAAGAGGCACTTCTATGAGCAGTAAGGTGAAAACAGCAGGTAACTTACAAAGGAAAATCTATCAGAGTAACTGCAGACTTCTCAACTGCAATCTTACAAGCCAGAAGGGACTGGAGACTCATCCTCAGTTTTCTAAAACAGAATAATGACCAGCCTAGAATTTTGTATCCTGCAAAATGAAGTTTCTTTTATGAAGGAGAAATAAAGACTTTCTCAGACAAGCAATCACTGAGGGAATTTGCAAAGACCAGACCTGCCCTCTAGGAAGTACTCAGACCTGCATTATATACTGACCAGCACAATAGACACCCACCAGTGTAAGATCATCCAAAAGCTTAAGTTCAGAGCCCAGATACTACACTGGCTCAAGAGATGAAACCAAGCAATAAGGGTCTACCCAACAGGATGAACAGAAATCCACCCCATGTAACAATTCTTTCAACAAACTTGAATACCTTGAACTCCCCACTCAAGAGACATAGGCTGGCTGAAAAAAGAAATACAAACCATGTATCTTTTGTCTCCAGGAAACACTTCTCACCCACAAGAACTCATTTAGACTCCAGGTGAAAGGATGGAAAACAATATTCCATGCAAATGGAAACATAAAGAGAGCTGGGGTAGCCATTCTCATATCAGATAACATAGACTTCATATCAGCAAAAGTAAAGAAAGACAAATACGGTCACTATATAATGGGGAAGGGAGCAATTCAACAAGAAGACTTAAAAATCCTAAATATTTATGCATCTGATATAGGAATGCCCAGATTCACAAGGCACATCCTACTCAACTGATCTAAACAAAATGGTAAACAGCAGTGCTATAATAGACAGACACTTCAACACAGCACTGAAAGAACTGCACAGATCCTCCAAATAGAAAAGAAGCAAAGAAGCAATGGACTTAAACAGAACTCTAGAACAAAGGGCCTAACACGCATTTACAGAACATTTTACCCCCAAACTATTGAATATACATTCTTTTCATCAGCTCATGGGATATTCTCTAAGATTGATCACATCCTAGGCCATAAAACACTTCTGAACAAATTTCAAAAAAATAGAAATTATACCATGTATCTGCTAAGACCACAGTGGGATAAAATTAGAAATAAATTCCAACAGAAACACTCATCTCTACACAAAGTCATGGAAACTAAACAACCTAATGCTGAGTGATACTTGGGCCAAGGATGAGATAAAGATGGAAATCAAAAGATTCTTTCAACTAAATGATAACAGGGACACAAGTTTTGCTGTAGGATACAGCAAAAGCTATGTTGAGAGGAAAACTCATAGCCTTAAATGCCCACATCCAAAAGACAGAAAGATCACAAATCACCAATCTAATTAATCATCTCAAGGAACTGGAATAGGAAAAGCAAACCAATCCCAAACCCAAATGAAGAAAAGAAATAACCAAGATCAGAGCAGAAATAAATGAAATCAAGAATAAAAGAATGATACAGAAGATTAATGAAACAAAAAGTTGGCTCTGGGCCAGGCGCGGTAGCTCACGCCTGTAATCCTAGCACTCTGGGAGGCCGAGGTAGGTGGATTGTTTGAGCTCAGGAGTTCGAGACCAACCTGAGCAAGAGCGAGACCCTGTCTCTACTAAAAATAGAAAAGAAATTATATATATATATATATATATATATATATATATATAAAATTAGCTGGGCATGGTGGCACATGCCTGTAGTCCCAGCTACTCGGGAGGCTGAGGCAGGAGGATTGCTCAAGCCCAGGAGTTTGAGGTTGCTGTGAGCTAGGCTGACAGCACAGCACTCTAGCCCAGGCAACAGAGTGAGGCTCTGTCTCAAAAAAAAAAAAAAAAAAAAAGTTAGTTCTTTAAAAACATAAAGAAAATTGACAGGCCTCTTGCTAGATTAACCAGAAGCAGAAAATAAAGGATTCTAATAAGCTCAATCAGAAATAAAAAAGGAGAAATCACAACTGATAGCACAGAAATACTAAGCATCATCTCTGAATACTATAAAAATCTCTATGCTCATAAACTTGAAAACTTAGAGGAAATGGACAAATTCCTAGAAATACACAATCTCCCTAGGCTCAATCAGGAAGAAATAGAACTCCTGAACAGACCAATATAAAGCACTAAAATTGAAGCAGCAATAAAAATATCTTTCAACAAAAAAAGTCCTGGATCAGACAGTTTCATACCCAAATTTTGCCAAACCTACAAAGGAGAACTGGTACCTATCCTGCAGAAATTATTCCTCAACATTTAGAAGTAAGGAATCCTCCCCAATTCATTCTACAAAGCCAATATCATCTTGATATCAAAGCCAATACCACCTTGATACCATATACAACAAAAAAGAAAACTACAGACCAATATCCTTTATGAATATAGATGCAAAAATTCTCAATAAAATCTTAGCAAAACAAATTCAGCTGCACATCAAAAAAATAATTCACCACAACCAAGCGGACTTCATCTCAGAGATGCATGGATGGCTCAACATACACAGATCTACAAATGGAACTCACCACATAAATAGAAGCAAAAACAAAGACCATATGATCTTCTCAGTAGATGCAGAAAAGGCATCTGACAAAATCCAGCACCTTTTTATGAAGAGAATACTTAACAAAATAGCCATAGATGGGACATATTAAAATTATAAAAGCCATGTACAATAAACCCACAGCCAACATCATACTGAACAGGGAAAAATTGAAAGCATTCTCACTTAGAACTGGAACCAGACAAGGTTGCCCACTGTCACCACTTCTATTTAACAAACTTCAAGAAGTCCTAGCCAGAGCAATCAGGCAAGAGAAGAAAATGAAGAGTATCCAAATGGGGAAAGATTAGATAAAATTATCACTCTTTGCTGATAATATGATCTTATATCTAGAAAACCCCAGAGATTCAACCAAGAGATTTCTGGAATTGATAAATAAATTCAACAGTCCAAGGTTACAAAATCAATGTACTCAAATTAGTAGCTTCTGTATATGCCAATAACAGTCAAGCTGAGAATCAAATCAAAGGTACAGTAGTTTTCACAATCACAACAAAGAAACTTAAATACATAAGAATATATTTGAGGATGTGAAAGACCTCTATTGGCAGAACTACGAAACACTAAGGAAAGAAATCACAGAGGATGTAAACAGATGGAAAAACATATCATTCTCATGGACCAGCAAAATCAACAATGTTAAAATGTCTATACTACCCTAAGTGATTTACAGATTCAATGTAATCCCCATTAAAATGCCAACGTCATTTTTGCAGATCTAGAAAAAATAGTTCTCTGCTTCATATGGAAAAAGAAAAGACCCTGAATAGCAAATGCAACCTTATATAATAAGAATAAATTGGAAGGCATCACTTTTCAGACTTTAAGCTATACTACAAGGCTATAGTAACCAAAATGGCACAGTACTGGAACAAAAACAGACACACAGACCTATGGATCAGAACAGAACCCAGATATGAAACCATTTTTATATTGTCATCTGATCTTTGACAAAGCAGACAAAAACATACACTGGAGTGAAGAATCCTTATTCAATAAGTATTACTGGGAAAATTGGATAGCCACATGGAAAAGACTAAAACAGGACCTGCACCTCTCACCATTCACAAAAATTAATTTATAATGGATAACAGACTTAAACCTAAGGCATGAAACTGTAAGAATTCTAGAAGCAAATGTTGGAAAAACTCTCATAGATATTGGCCTATGCAATGAATTTATGAATAAGACCCCAAAAATAATCACAGCCCCAACAAAAATAAATAAATAGAACCTTATCAAATTAAAAAGTTTCTACTCAGGGAAGGACACAATCAATAGAACAAACAGACAACCTACTGAATGGGAAAAAATATTTGCATGCTATATATCCAATAAAGGGCTGATAACCGAAGTCTACAAAGAACTCAAATAAATCAGCAAGAAAACATTAAATAACCCCATTAAAAAATGAGCAAAACACATGTACAGAAACTTTTCAAATGAAGACAGATGAATGGTCAACCAACATATGAAAAATTGCACAACATCTATAATCATCAGGGAAATGCAAATCAAAATCACAATGAGATATCAGCTAACTCCAGTGAGAATGTCTCTTATCAAAAGGTCCCAAAACAACAGATACTGGCATGGATGTGGAAAGGAACACTTACACACAACCTCTATGGAAACTAGTATGGGGATACCTCAAAGAACTAAATGTAGACCTACCATTTGATCCAGCAATCTCAAAGGAAAATAAGACATTTTATAAAAAGGACACTTGCACTCGAATGTTTATAGCAGCACGACTCACAATCACAAAGATATGGAAATAACCCAAATGTCCATGAGTACATGAGTGGATTAATAAAATGTGGTATATGTATACCATGGAGTACTATTCAGCCATTAAAAAAACGGTGATCTAGTATCTTTTGTAACAACCCGGATGGAACTGGAGACCATTCTTCTAAGTGCAGTATTGGAAAAATGGAAAAACACACAGCACATGTACTCAATACTAAATTGGAACTAATCAATCAACACTATGTGCATATATGGAAGCAAAACTCAATGGAAATCAAGAAGGTGGGAGGGTAGAGGAGGGGCTAGGTAAATATACACCTAAGGGGTACAATGCACACTATCTAGGTGCAGGGCACACTTATAACTTTGACTCAAACTGTACAAAAGCAAATTATGTAAACCAAAATGTGTGTACCCCTGTAATATTGTAAAATTAAAAAAATAAAATAAAATAAAGTATACAAAAGAATGTGCACAGGTTATATGCAAATACTATGCCATTTTATCGAACAGACTTGAGCATCTGTACATTTAGGTATCTTTATGGGGTCCTGGAACCAATTATCCATAGATATCAAGGTACCATTGCAATTTCAATTATTTTAGCACCCAGTTGGGATGACAAGTTATTTGATCACCCTAATAACTATAAGTGTCTCTTGGATAGAGCTTGCTTTTCCACAGGTAGACAACCAGTCCAATTTGAGTCAATCAGAGCCCTTGCCTAGGAATATTGGAATTGGAAGAAAGAAAACAGGATTAAATCTGGTTTTAGATGGTGGCACTGTAAGATATCAGTGGCACGTTACCCATCATATGGATTGAAGAACCAAAGGAATCACATCTACAGAGAGTGAGACAAAACCTACATAGAGATTGAAACCCAAACAGAGAATAGCTCTTTCTTATACTAAGGCATTTGAAGGCCAGGAGAAGATAGAGAAGGAGAGAAAGGTTACACGGGAAGGAATTCTGCTCCACTGGTAGTTCTCAATACTCTTAGACTGTGGGCTGCTGTTTCTGCTCTTACTTTGTAATTCTGCCACTTTTTCTTGTCCCAGGAATGTAATACAATTGTTGTTATCTTCCCAGGACCATCAACTTCCCTCTGGCTCCTATGGCTTCAGGTGAAAACTGTTACAAACTAACCTGCAGTACATTCATGCTTCTATTTCCAATATATTCAGGTACAAGAGAGACTCAAGTACTTTTCAAAATACATCTCTTGAAGAGAAAACCATCAGCCTCTTCCTCCTCCCTCATTCAGTAAATATTTATTGAGCTCCAATGTGCCAGACCCCTTCTAGGTTTGGGAGCAAAACATGAAACAAAACAGACAAATGCCTCTGGGAGATGCAATAATTAAATAAAACATGTACTATGTCAGATGCTGATATGTTCTAGGGAGAAAAAAAAGCAAAAAAGAGGAAGAGGGAGTACTAGGGCTGGGGAACTATAATTTCAAAAATATCCTCAGGAAAACCTTTATGGAGAAGGGGACATCTAAGCAGAGAGGACTGACAGGGTGAGAGAGGATATCATGAGGAATGGTCCCAGCAAAGGAATAATAAGAGGAAATGCCCTGAGTTTGCCTGGAGTTTCTCAAACCTCCACTTCTCCTTTTACTTATTTTCTAAAATTTGCCTTCTACCCTCAACCTGTAACTATTCAAGTTTCCAACAGCTGCATTTTTTTTGATGCAAAAAATAAAACCTTGCAATTTAATTTTTGCTAAACAGATACACATCCCCATATAAACTCAGAATAAAATTGCTTTTAGCGAAGATTGCTATCATTTAGACTTATGCTGATTGGAAAGCAAAATTCACAGTACATCTTAAAAAAACCTTCTGAAATGCTTGAGTTTTCATGAGTATTATAATCTCTGAGTGTTTCTGTATTTAACATGATTGATCCATTGCAGATTATCTGGTTTTCAGGGGCTTTCCTTTTGCTAAAAGTAAATATTAAAACTTTATTGTAAAATTGATCTCTGTAGAACAAGTGAGAGTAAGCATGTTTAGGACTCAAAACCTGAAAATTATTTCCAATTCATAAAAATTCCTGGTTAAGATTGACAGTCTCTATAGAAAGTGTACCTTTGAAGTTATAACTATTTACTAGTCTTCCCAAGCTGAACAAGACTAATACAAAAGAATCCCTAATTATTGTGATTGGTTGACCTTTTCAATGGGAAGTGGCTGGAAACACCCCCTCCCCCAGCTGTCAAGTCAAACCAACTCACAGTTGCAGCTCTGTTTAGCTGACATTTAACTTCACAGTGCACCGTACTGAGTACATTCTAATCAGGGGCACCTGGGAAATCCTCATTGCTTCCTGGAATTCCAAATATTTTCCTCAGTTGCCTTTTTTTCGCCTTCTATAAAATTAAACTATAAATAAGTAATCCTATGCAGAACTGAGTAAACATTAAAAAAAAAAAAACTGTCCAATTTCCATGAGCCTCTGTATGGCAGATGAATTGGGGCCAAATGAAATCTGAAATTTCAGTGACTTTTTGTTCTAATTTTATTTGGAGACACCAGCCCAGGCAAGACTCTTCTTTAACCCAATATGGGGAGAAGTTCAGGGGAAATGTTATACTGCAATTAGGAAGAGCCAGCCATCCCACCTCTCAACACATCCCTCACTGTCACACCTCTACAGGGTGACTCCTGCCTGTTAAGGGACTTCACCTACTGCAGGTCTTGCTCTGTTGAGATCAACCCCTGATTGCTCTAATATTCCTTGATTTCTCCTTCCTTAAGCCCACAGTTATAATCTGCACCACTAATTTGACACATTCTAATTGGGTACTAGCTTTCCAAGTTTATTATAAATTCTTTGATGACAATCTCTGTCTTGCCCAGTTTTTAGATTGAATACTTGATGGCATAATGAAATGGTATTTCATAAAAATGAGAGATTCATCAGTAATGAGAAAACACGTTCTGAAAGAGAGTAATACCATCTTTGACGGAATCAGTGCTTGCCCTGTGAGAAAAAAACTGCAAAAGTCTCCCAAGACAAAGTTCTTTGCATTTAGTATCAGTAACCAAAAGTACCCAGGGGACAGCTACAAAAACTACAGTGTTTTTATTATTATAACAAAAAGTAAAGAGGATGAAATCCTAAGCTAGAAAAAATCTTACTAGAAGCACAAAATAAAGCAGTTAATACATAATATGAGGTGGTAATTTAGTGACTGGTTTCTAGTGACAATGTAAACCACTAGAAAAAGGACAAGTAAATGATAAACTCTCTATTGTATGCATTTCATTGCTAATAGCAAAATAATTACCTCTGCATTGTGTATGTCTTTGATAAAGCAGAAATTAAATCTAGTAGGTTAGACATTTTTCTAAAGCAAAGCTACTAAAATCGCTTGTAAAAAATGTATTACTTGGTACTGAAATGGTGCACCATAAAAGGTAACATATTCTATAACCCTCCAATTTGCTTTTGCTCACATGTCCTTGCAATGCAGATCAGAAGAGTTCCAAGGTGATAGCTGATAGCTCCTTTTAGGAGTATTACTGCACCTTTCTATGCCATTTTCACGACAAAAACTCAAAGCTGCTTGTCAAGGGAAAGGGTATTCCAAGGACAGTTTATACATTCCTTGAGACATTTCATTTATTAGCAGTAACACTAGTGTCAAGATATGGTAAATTTATATTTGAGAATCAAGAGGCTTATTCAAATATTCAATTCATTCAACAAATATTTATCAAGTACCCACTATATATAATATTTCCTTATAATTAAATGCAAGTTACTTATATCAGTCAAGATTCTTATTTGCTACCAACAGAGACTATTTCAGACTTATTCAGGAGACAAGGAAATTACTGCAACTTTAATGGGTAGGTCACAGACTTGCTGAGAGTACTGAACAACCTGGCTGAGAACAGAGGGAAGCCACACAGATAGAGCCTCAGCCCAAACATGCCATGGACCCAGCACACTGAGAACACCATGAGCACTGCTAGACATGCTTCTCCAGAACTTGTGTTACCAGCACCAGCTCCACCAGCACTGTCATCCCAGGACACAAATGTTGATGCCTTTGCTACCATCACCAAAAAAGTTTTCTCTTGTTCATGATCATTCTTGGCTCTAGCTCCAGAAGTAAAATCAAGAGTGGGTGCATCTGATGGGTGAACCTATAAAAATGGCTATCTGGCATTTTGGAGCTTCTATATTTGGAAATAAACATCACGCCAAAACTATCAATCAGTAGAATGATCCATTTATCTATCATTTCTATCGTATGGTAATCCTGATGCTGTCAATGGGAGAACAGCAGTTTGAAACATTATAATATTAGATCTTCAAAACAGATTTGGACTTCGTCTTCACAGTAAGGCAACAGCAGACATTGGGATGCTCACTGTTTAAACACAGTCCCCCTACTTTGCTGTCTTCACTAAGGTCAGACTACCTCAGTACACTTATGAATGACTCTGTGAACATATTCAGAGCAAGTAAATAGTTCAATAATTAAACATCTTAGTCAAAAAACAGCTAAGACTTTATGCTTTAGCTTGAGGCTCATAATGGACAACCTGAGAAACAAATACTTTAAAACTTAGTAGACATTAAAATGCCTTACCTACTGAAAATATTAGCCCATTTTCAATTCCTATTGAAGTGACTGTTCTATAAACTACTCTTTTCAAAAACATAATGATAATTGACATTTCCAAGATGTAATTTATAAAAAAAATTCTCTGGACTATTGAGTAGACCCTTGGTTTTTATTTCGTTGCTAAGAGTTCATGCTATCGCTTTAACCACCTCACTACCCAAATCAAGAGTCTTTTCCCTTGAAGCTGATGCTGTTTCTAGCAGTTCTCCGCTCACTGACTTTCTCTCTCTCATTTCCAGGCAGCCAGACATCTTTTCCCCCTTGCCTAATATTATCAAGTTCATTTACTATCAACTCTATTAACGGAAATTCCCACTAATGGGAAAGTTCTTTTCTCATCCTCCAAACTATTTTTATTAATTTAATGTAAATGTTAATTTAATATCATTTCACAAACTTTTCCTGTTTAATGTCAATTATGAAGTCACTGGTTTGCTACTCAAAACAGCACTTAATGTCAATTATTGCAATCAGTCTTTCATTTGAAAACTGAATTTTTAAGTGAAACTGATTTTAATATGTCTTTAAATTTTCTCAGTAATGAGCAGATTACAAAAGACAATTCTTTAAAGTTTTTATTATTGTAAAGGAACTGGAAATGGCTACTTGAGTTTTCTAAGTGATCATAATTATACATCAAAAAATTGAATAAGGCAAAATTGCTAGCATTAACTCAGGTGACTCCATAATGGATTAGCCAAAGATTTGCTAACTCTTCCAGATAAATCATTTTATTATATTTCTACCAAATATCATTTTGGTTATTTTCTTAGTTATCCTTTTGTCAAGGTTATTTTCAAATATTTGTTTTACATAATTATAGCCATCATATACAACTTGGTTTTATAAAAAATTTCAAGTATGCTCTTCATTTAATCATGTAAGCTATTATGAACATGTTAATTTATGTCAAATCTAGGAAAAAATTATGATTTGGTCTCACAAGGAGATGAGATAGTAGAGAGAAATACTACACCTACATCACATGGCAAATATATGAAAATTAGAATGAAAAATATAATGTGGAATATTATCATATCAAGAATAGACTATTTTTTCTCACCTAATGTGACCACTCCTTAACATAAAAATTAATTATTTTAAAATGTTAATAGCATAATAAATTTAGATCTTTGATTCTCGGAAGGGCCAAATATTTCACATAGAATATAAAAGTTACCTCTCTGTCATACATTAAATTCTTAGCTCTCAATCTGATGATATATACCAAATTATATATTACTTACTATTATTTTGCCTTTATTTGGTTATGATCTACAGCTTCAAAATCAAATCATGTTAAAATGGCTTCTTATTGGTCATCACATTTAGTCTTTGCTCATAAATAGCTATTAGGTAGTCAAGCAGCCTCAGAAATTACATGTGGTATTTAATTCCATTGCATTCCAGATATAGCCTATAATATTCCTAATCTATTTTTTTGTTTGAAAATACCAGAGTTTCTCAAAACCATATGCAAATCTCATGTAATATAATATTATTCAAAAACAATGGGAAAAACATAATTTTAGTGAGTCTTGACAAATGTCAGAATGTGGTCAAAATTATTGCTGTCAAGGCATCCATGTGGTCAGTACTACCCATTTAATATCCTCCAAATGACCACAGTACAACCTTCCTGGAGAAAAAGGAATCGCCATAGGTCATGGCAGTAAAAAATATTTTCAATTTAACATTAAACAATCCTTGGAAGAAAATGACTCCTTAGTGACATAATGAAACTTCAGGAGTTACTGAACCAATCTGAGGTTTCTGTCCCTTGACTACTCTCATTCCTCAACAATCTGAGGGGGGAAATGAAGATAGAGTGAAAATAAGGAAGAGCTGAAAAGATACCTTGACATGGGAAAGTTGCCTTTTGCCCTTTGTGATAAAAAAATGGTACCGATATAACTCATAGCTTATCAAACTGAAAGGAAAAGTGTGAAGATATGGATTCTAGTTCTAATTCCTTAACATTTATGGGACTCAATTTCATCCTCTGCAAAACAGAAAATATACACTCATATGGTTAATGTAAAGTTTTAAAGCTGAGATGTTAAAAGAAAGTAATATAAGAGATTACAATTTTAATGTTGAGAACTGCACATACATGGAATAATAGATGGTGCCAAAGTCTTATATGAGATATGAAATTACAAACCTGTATGAAGTCCAACATAAATGTCCAGAGATACCTATAATATTTTACTTTTGAAAAACTACACAATCTTTGATATAGTATCAATCAAATATTGCACCCTTTCAGCAAACATACTTCCTCCACAAACAGCACATTTTGCAAATCTGAAACACCCCTTCAGTGTCATCAAACTCTTTATTGGTGATTCATCGCACATCTTAGGAATGGGATTAGATTTGGAGGCAGATAACTAAATCAAGTTTCAGTTTTCCTCTAATTATCCATTTTGGCCTTGCACAATTTACTTCATCTTCTGGGATCCTGCTTTCTCATCAGTAAAATAAGAAGGTTGAATTACATAATTTCCAAAATCCTTTTCCCATGCCACAATTTGAAGATTCTATATGACTTTTTGTTCTACTTGACCAATTCCAACTATTTCACGGATACATGTTTACTTATTTAGTTAGAGAATGTGGTTTTCTTTAAAGTTCTGTCCTTTATTACCTAACCTTGGGAATTAGGATGAAAAGGGGAAGACAGGTGACAGCCTGTGTATCAGTGATTTTCTTCCAGAATGTTGTTTTCTCCCATTGAAAACACAAGCAGTTGCCATACTCAGCTAGTGAGAATATTGTAGTTTAAAGTATATTTAATGATAGCTTTTTACTCATCAACATGTTCCAGCCAGAGACTGATTATGATTATTAATTTTGTCTCTTTAAGTGACATGAAACAGCTCCGCCAAACGTAATTAGATCCCCTTTCCTATGACTGAATCTCAGGAGAATATAAGGCAAGGAGAGGTCAGCCTCTTATGTCAATATAGCAACCTTGGAGAGAGAATTGCAGGACATGACCTTCCTCTAGTGGGCAGAAGCTGGGGCAAATGAAAAGTTTCTGGGTTTGGATGGGGAGAAACATAACAAAAGGTTTGAGTTGTAAACACAGACCAGGCAGGTATGGCTGCTATTCACTGCCTAGTTCCCAAAGGGTACATCAGTATCAGGTCTTTTCTAATACTTCCATCCTGCAGGGAAGAATTCCAGAACCAAGACAATTTTACCCACCCCTAAAGCAAGAGATAAGAACTTAGAGATTCCATCCAAATAAGTTGTTGTCCTTTATTTATTGTCCTTTTTGTCCACACAACCAATAGCAAGGCCTTTGTCTCTATTTAAGTTTCTGAGGTTGAAAAATGATTGTATTGGTTAACGTACTATGGTAACCAAGGAGAATTAGTAAAGCCTTTTAGGTATGGGTTATTAAGTATGAAATGTCCTATTTTCTTAATTATTGACAGTTGATGTCTCTGACATTTCACTTTGACACTTGTTTTATGTTTATTGTGAAGATACATCCTCAAACTTTCAAACACAGTTTTGGCTTGTGATTATCTTTCAAAATTTTTTTTAGAGAAATTTTTTGTGAAACCATGGATAAGTCAAAAAATTTGTGTTATTTCCAAATATGAATTCTGTCATGGAACCAATGCAGCACAGACAGCCAGAAATACCAACAAAGTGTTTGAGAAGGATGTGGCTAATGAACGCATGGTATGTAGATGGTTTGAGAAGTTCTGTTCTTGTGATTTTAATATTGAAAATGAGCCACATGGGCAACCTGAGACCAAGGTAGATCATGGTGAGCTGAAAGCTGTAGTGAAAGTGAACCCACGTCAACCTATGTGTGAATTAGCAGCAAGATCTGACGTTACTATTCCAACAATATTGGACCATTTGAAACAAATCGGCAAGGTAAAGAAGCTGGATAGATGGGTACTTCATCAATTAAACGAGTGTCAGAAGAGAAATTGTCTCAAAGCTTGCCTTTCTTTGCTGTCATGACATAAAGGCAAACTATTTCCACATCTTATTATTATGTGTGAAAAAAAATGGATTCTTTTCAGCACAATGGTTGGATAAAGATGAAGTGCTGAAACAGTCGTCCAAAACCAAATATTCATCAAAAAAACTAATGGTGTCTGTTTGGTGGTGTAGCACTGGTTTTATCCACTACAGCTTCGTGAAATCTGGTCAGTCGATTACAGTGGTTGAATACTGCGACAGATTGGAGAAAATGATGATGACGCTTGCAATTAAGCAGCCAAGATTGGTCACTAGAGACAGGCCAATCTTCTTGCATGACAACACTTGACCACATGTTGCACAAACAATACCACTCAAACTATAGCAGCTGGGCTTGGAAACTCTCTGCCACCCATCATATTTGCGAGACCTTGCACCAACTGACTACCACTTCTTCCAGGCTTTGGACCACTTCTTGCAGGGAAAAATATGCAATTCTCAACAAGCCGTGGAAAACACCTTTCCTGATTTCATCACCACTCATTCTCCAGGCTTCTTCGCTGCTGGCATAAACAAGCTACTGTTAAGATGGCAAAACTGTGTTGATAGTTTAAGCACATACTTTGATTAATTGTACTGCTTCTTGTTTGAAATATAATAAACTAAACTTGATTCAAAATTGGACTTTTCATATTTAATGACCTAGTAAATTACCAGAAGCCATTCTTCGATAGTTATAGATACAAAAATCATATAAAATATGATGTTTCCATTTATATTATCCATATAGTTTAGCATCATTAGTTAGTATTCTTATAATTTTGTGAGGTTATTTAAAGCATATGACAAGAAAGTTATTGAACTCTTGTCACCTCTTTCAGAAAATCCCAGCTTAATATAAACTTGCTGACTACACAGCAGGAAGAATTACTTTGGTTAGATGACCCAAGTTAATAAAGCAGCTAAAATTAGATAGCAGAACTTTGCAAAATTCTCCTGGGATACTATCTAGACTAGCTAATTTTCCCATTGGTAATTTCAAATAACCTTTAGGATCATATAGAAGGAAATCTATTATTAAAGTACTGAACTCTCTTCGTTCATACCTGCTAAGTTTAGCTCACATCAAGAGGTTTAATTTCTTCTGGGTCCAGATAATATAAAAAGACTAACTTTTGTAAAAAATGAATGATTCAAAATCAAAAAATATCTAGGTTCAAGAATGCAATAAAGAAGAATACGCAAGTATGGAAGATCAAGGAGGAGAAAAATGAGTACAAAAGCTTACATAAGTGCAAAGAGGTAGGAAGAAACAGGAGAGAACTGTGGAAAGAAGAGAAAGTGAGGGTCATCTGAAAATCCCAGCTATGCACATTCAGAAACACAAGCTTACAGTGCTTGCCACAAAATAAGCCAAACATATACAGCCACTATTGGCTGAAGACAGCCCTTGTCTTATGAGGAACAATATGGGAATTAGACAGAACTTGGGTCTTGATCTGGATTCTGCCACTTGCCAATGCTATGATCTTGGATTAAGTCACTAAGTTTTTGAATCTCGGTTTCCTCCTCTCCAACCTAGGGATTGTGCTACCTGTTTCAGAGACTGCAGTGAATATCACTAAGGACAATGCCTGATGCAGAGATAGGCATATAGCATCTACTCAATAAATGCTTGTTTCCCTTTGCCTTTTTCATTCTAATTCTCTCCCAATCTCACCAATCAAAACAGCAGTTGAGGACCATCCATTTAACAATAAATTTTCCTTTACTTATTACATAATGAATGACATGTGACTATATTACTATTGTAAAAATATCTAACAATATAGAAGCATATAGAGTAAAATGTCTCCTTGCCTCATTTCTCAGCCTTTCAAACCATCATCACTCCAGAAGTTACCTTGTTTAGCAGCTCCTTATTTATTCACTTACCTTTTTCTGGGCATGTATATACAAAACACAAAATATATAATTTTAGTGTTTTCACATACATGAGATCTTATTATATAATTTTTCCTGCAACTTGCATTCTTAATTTAACAATGTGTCATGAAGATCTTTCAAATTTAGTGAATACATATCTATCCCAATGTAGAGCATAGAATGTTTCCACAATTCATTTAACCATTGTACTATTAATAAATGTTTGGTTGTTCCCACTGTTCCACTCTTAGAAACAAGCAATGTGACACTAAACAACCTTGTATACACCTCTGTGCTCATGGTGAACGCTGCCTTAGAATAGATATTTAGAATTAGAGATAGTGCATAGAATGAAATATCCACTATAAATTATGATAGGTAATATGGGATTGTCCTAAAAAAGTGAGACACCTTTATTCTCTAATCAAAAAGATATAAGAACATCATTCCCTTAAACCAGGGGATGGCAAACTTTTTCTGCAAAGGGGCAGTGCTATGGCTCGAATGTGTCCCCTCTAAAATTAAAATGTTTCCCATGTGATAGCATTAGCAGGTGGGGGCTTTAAGAGATGATTAGGGCTCCTCCCTCATAAATGGGATTAAGGCCCCTTACGAAGGAGGCTTTGTGCAGTGTTCAGTCAGCTTGCTCTTCCACTCTTCTGCCACGTAAGGACGGAGCATTCGTTCCCTCTTGCCTTCTGCCTTATGCCATGTGAGAACACAGCAAGAAGGCCCCTATCAGGTGTTGGTACCTTGATCTTGGCCTTCAGAACTGTGAGAAGTGAATTTCTGTTCTTTATAAATTATAACAGTCACCCCTTTATCTGCAGTTTCACTTCCTATGGTTTCAGTTACCTGCCGTCAACTGTGATCTGAAAATATTAAATGGAAAATTCCAGAAACAAACAATTCATAAGTTTTAAATTACATGCTGTTCTGAGTAGTGTGATGAAATCCCACACTGTTCCACCCCATCTCACCTGGGTCATAAATTATCCCTTTGTCCAGCTTATTTACTGTGTGTAGACTACCTGTACTCTGTGTAGACTACCTGCCTGTTAGTCTCTTAGTGGCCATCTCAGTTATCAGGTCAACTGTGGGAGTATTGCAGGGCTTTTGTTCAAATAACCCTTATTCTACTAACTAATGGCCCCAAAGTGCAAGAGTAGTGATGCCAGCAATTCGGATAAGCCAAACAGAAGACACAAAGTGCTTCCCTTAAGTGAAAAGTTGTTCCCTTTTGGAATGGCAATGTCTATCCCATGCCTGTATCACCACTGTATTTTAGAAGCACAACATTTGTTTGATTTCACATGTTCACAGCTCAAGAGCAACTCTCCTCAGGATGAAACAACTTTGAGTCTTATCTATATGTCTCATTAAAGTGATATCTAGACTTTAGACTTTTGAGTTGATGCTAGAATAAGTTAAGACTTTGGGGGCTAGTGGGTTAGGGTGAATATACTATGCACGTGAGAAGGGCATGAATTTGAGGGGGGGCACAGGAGGAATTCTATGGATGGAACGTGTGCCTTCCAAAATTTAGTGTTGCCAGTGTGATAATATTAAGAGGCAGGGCTGCTAAGATGAGGACTCCTCTCTTGTGAATGGGATTAAGACCCTTATAAAAGAAGCTTCACACAGCATTCAGTTAGCTGGCTCTTCCCTTCTTCTGCCATGTGCAAACACAGCATTCATCCTCTCTTGCCTTCTACCTTCCACCACGTGAAGACACAGCACAAAGGCCCTCACTAGACGCCAGCACCTAGATTTTGGGCTTCTCAATCTCCAGAACTGTGAGATTTTTGGTCTCAAGAGGTGAATGATGTATGATTGTGGTTTTGATTTACATTTCCCTGATGATTAGTGATGCTGGCCATTTGTATGTCCTCTTTTGAGGAATGTCTCATCAGCCTTTTTGCCCATGTTTAAATTGGATTATTTAGATTTTTAATTGGATTATTTGGGCTTTTGCTATTGAGTTGATTGAGTTTCTTATATATCCTGGTTATTAATCCCTTGGTAGATGGATGGTTTGCAAATATTTTCTTGCATTCTGTGGTTGTCTCTTCACTTTATTGATTGTTTCCTCTGCTGTACAGAAGCTTTCTAGCTTGATATAATCCCATTTGTCTATTTTTGCTTCCATTGCCTGTGCTTTTGAGGTTATACCCAAAAAATATTTGCCGAGACCAATGTCCTGCAGCATTTCCACAATATTTCCTTTTAGTACAGAGTTTCAGGTCTTATATTCAAGTCTTTAATCCATTTTGAGTTGGTTTTTCTATATGGTGAAAGATAGGGACCTAGATTATTTGTTCTGCATATGGATATCCAGTTTTCCCAGCACAATTTATTAAAGAGACTGTCTTTTCCCCAATGTATGTTCTTCGCATCTTTGTTGAAAATAAGTTGGGTGTAAGTTCATAGATTTATTTCTGAGTTCTGTATTTTTCTCCATTGGTCTAGGTGTCTGTTTTATGCCAGTACCATACTGTTTTGGTTATTATAGCTTTGTAGCATAATTTGAAATCAGGTAGTTTGATGCCTCTAGTTTTGTTTTGTTTTGGCTTTGTTTTTGTTTTTCTCCAGATTGTTTTAGCTACTCAGGGTTTTCTGTGGCTCCACATGAATGTTAGGATTGTGCTTTCTATTTCTGTGAAGAATGTCATTGGTAGTTTGATAGGGATTGCATTGACATTGTTGATCCCTTTGGGTAGTATAGACATTTTAATAATAGCAATTCTCACAATCCATGAGCAAGGGATAGCTTTCCATTTTCTGTGTTCTCTTCAATTTCTCTTATCAGTGTTTTATACTTTTCTTTGTAGAGATCTTTCATGTGTTTGATTAAATTTATTCCTAGGTATTTTATATTTTTAAGATATTATAAAGGGGATTTATTTCTTGATTTCTTTTTCAGATTGATCATTGTTAGCATATAGAAATGCTACTGATTTTTGAATATTGATTTTGTATGCTACAAATTTACTGAATTCACTTATCAAATCTAAGAGGTGCTTTTGTGTGTATGTGGAGTCTGTAGGTTTTTCTAGATATAAGCTCATGTCATCAGCAAACAAGGATAATTTAACTTCCTCTTTTCCAATTTGGATGCCTTTTATTTCTTTCTTTTGCACAATTGCTCTGGCTAGGACTTCCAGTACTATGTTGAATAGATGTGGTGAAAGTGGGCATCCTTGTCTTGTTCCAGATCTTAATGAAACAGCTTTTAATCTTTTCCTGTTAAGTATGATATTAGCTATGAGTTTCTCCTATAAGGTCTTTATTATGTTGAGGTTCTAAACCCAATTTGTTAAGAGTGTTTATCATGAAGGGATGTTGACTTTTATTGGATGTTTTTTCAGCATCTATTGAAACAATCATATGGTTTTTGTTCTTGATTCTGTAGATGTGATGTATGATGCTTATTGATTTGCATATATTGAACCATCCTTGCTTCCCTGGGATGAATCCTCCTTGATCATGGTGAATTATGTTTTTAATTGTTATTGAATTTAGTTTGTTAGCATTTCATTGAGAATTTTTTGCATCTATATTTATCACAGATATTGGTCTGTAGTTTTTGTTATTGTATCCTTGTCTGGTTTTTGTATGGGTAATGTCAGCCTTGTTGAATGAGTTTGGAAGCATTCTCTCTTCTTCAGTTTTTAAAATAGTTTGAATAGAGTGGAAGAATTCAATTTTTAAAGTACTTTGAGTAGAATGGGAGAATTCAGCAGAGAATCCAACAGGCCCTGGGTCTTTGTTGGGACAGTTTTATTACTGCTTCAATCTCATTACTCGTTATTTGTCTGTTCACGTTTTCTATTTCTTCATGGTTCACTCTTGGTAGGTTGTATGTATGCAGACATTTAGCCATTTCTTGCAGGTTTTCCAATATATTGTCATATAGTTGTTCATAAAAGTCTCTAAGGATCCCTTGTATTTCTGTGTTACCAGTTATAATGTTTCTCTGATTTTATTTGAATTTTCTTTCTTTTTTGGGGGGCGGGGATCTGGCTAAAGTTTTGTTGATTTTGTTTATATTTTCAAAAAACCAAATTTTTCTTTATTAATCTTTTGTAATTTTTGCCTCAATTTCATTTATTTCTGCTTTGATCTTTATTACTTCTTTCCTTCTACTAATTTGGGGTTTGGTTTGTTCTTGTTTTTCTAGTCCCATGAAATGCATCATTAGACTATTTATTTAAAGTCTTTCTTTCTTTCCTTTTTTTTTTTTTTTGATGTGGACATTTATTGCTATAAGCTTCTCTCTTAGTACTGCTTTTATTGTATCTATCCTACAGCTTCTGGTATATTGTGCTTCCATTTTCATCTTTTTCAAGAAATGTTTAAATTTCCTTCTTAATTTCTTCCTTGACTCATTGGTAATTAAGGAGCATGTTGTTTAATCTCCATGTATTTTTTTCAGTTTTCAAAGTTTCTCTTATTATTAATTTCTGATTTATTCCAGTGTGCTCAAAAAAGATACTTGATATTATTTTGACTTTTTTGTATTTGTTAAGACTTGTTTTGTGGCCTAACATATGGTATATCATAGAGAATGTTCCATGTGCTAATGAAAAGAATGTGTATTCTGTAGCAGTTTGATGAAATGTTCTGTAAATGTCTGTTAGGTCCATTTGATCTAGAGTATAGTTTAACACCATATCTTTGTTGATTTTCTGCCTGGATGATCTGTCCATTCTCAAAAGTAGGGTGTTTATACCCCTTACTATTATATTATTGTATTGTAGTCCATCACTCCATTTTTTTTTATAATTTTTAAAAATTAAAAAATATCAATGCTTCACGAATTTGCATGTTATCCTTGCGCAGGGACCATGCTAATCTTCTTTGTATCATTCCGATTTTGTTTATGTGCTGCCGAAGTAAGCACCATCCCTCCATTTAATCTATTGATATTTGCATTATATATTTGCCTGTTCCAATGTTGGGTACATATATTTATTATTGTTATATCTTTTTGCTGAATTGATCACTTTATCATTTTATAATTGCCTTCTTTGTTTCTTTTTTCAGTTTTTGACTAAAAGTCAACATGATGTGATATAAGTATAGCTACTCCTGCTCCTTTTTGGTCTCCATGTGCATGAAATATTTTTTTCTTATCCTTTCATTGTCAACCTAAGTATGTCTTTATATGTGAAGTGAGTTTCTTGTAGGCAGCATATAGTTGGGTCTTTTTAAAAAAAATCCATTCATCATTCTGTATTTTAATTGGAAAATTTAGTTCATTTACATTCAATGTTATTATTGATAGATAATAAATTACTACTGTCATTTTGTTACTTGTTTTCTAATTTTGTAACTCCTTTTTTCCTTTCTTACTTTCTTTGTGGTTAAGTGATTTTCCCTGATGGTCTATTTTAATTTGTTGCATTTTGATTTCAGTGTATCTATTAATTCATTTTACTTCATGTTTCTTTCTAGAAAAGATAAACCATCACTTTAAAAATTAGACCAACAATAAAATTTCATATTTAATAACAGAATAAACTGGTCACAACCCCAATCATGAGCTAGACATTAAGCTTTCCAAGGACTTTGAAGTATAAACTAGAAGGAAAAGGAAGCCTTAGTATTAAACTGTATTATCTCAGATCTCTAAAATAATATAGTCTTTATCTTACAATATCACAGTTCTAAAAGGCTTATCAAAAGTCATTAATTAGAGGTACCAAAACTAGGGGCTGTAATGGAATACATAATCCTCAAGGAAGGTACCCTTTGAGACCCTGCTGGACACAATAGAATGTCACAGGAAGTAGAGTGAAATGAAAACTCAAGCTACTAATAACACTTTTGATTATTTTAGTGGTACTCCAGAAATTAAGGCATGAATTTTTGGCTTATTTCAACCTAATGAAATTATTTTTATCACTTGCCTGATACTGTTAGAATTTTACAATATTTTAACTACATTTGCCCTTATCTCACTTTTTCCATTTTTGTTAGCATTTTAATTTCATTCATGTTTTAAATTCTGTAAGACATTACAAATTATTGTTTTTACAAAGTCAGTATTCATTTCAATTTTCCCTCATTATTTACCTTTCTGGTGTCCTTTATTCCTTTTGGCATTACTGTATTTCTATCTGGGTAAATTTTCCCTCCTTTTAGTATTCCTTTTATTTCAGACAGGACGGTGTTAAATTCCCCTTATTTTTGTGTGCCTGAAAAACATCTTCATTTTACTTTCATTTTTGAAGGTTTTATTTTTTTCTGGATAATAATTCTACACCTTCAGTATTTGTCTTTCAGCACTTAGAGATGGCATTCCACTGTCTTCTGACTTACAGTTGAAAAGTCAGCTCTAAGTTTTGTTATTGCTTCTTTGAGGGTAATATGCCTTTTTATCCATAGGCTGATTTTTTTGTCCCCCTTTGCCTTTTAGATATTTGCCTATGATATTCCCAGGTGTGGATTTCTTTATATTATGCTGGATAGATACAAAATGAGGACTTTTTAGAACTTTAGGTCTGGCTCCACAGCTCCTTACAAAGAACCAGGATGCAGTAAACATCCCCAGGAGAGAAACAGCCATGCATTGAAGGCCTTTCATGTTTTTAATTTGTCACTCCCTCCCATGCAACCAATAAATGCCTCACAGATTACTTTTTTCCTCAACAGATATTTTTTTCCCCTTTCTAGGATCAATCTTCAGTTTGTGCCCAGAATCCACAAGTGCCCTAGGGAACAAATTTCTCCTAATAGTCATTTAAAGTGAGAACATTTTTCTTCTCTTTGAAATTTTAGCTAAGCTACTCTTCCTTGGTTCTATTGTTCTCTGATTTTTTAAAAATATTATATATATTTTAGAAATGGGCTCTTGCTATGTTGTCTAGACTGATCTCAAACTCCTGGCTTTAAGCAATCCTCCCACCTTGGCCTCCTAAAGTGGTGGGATTACAGGCATGAGTCACTGTTCCTGGCCATAAAATATTATATTTTAAAACTCTTATGCCTTTTCTAATTGTTCCAGAAGAGCATTGGCCTGCTGGATAAAGTAAATGGGTGAACTGGGCCAGGTTGAATACAAACTAAAAGCAAAATTAATGATAACTGATGGCTGACGTTTAACCTCAGTGTGGGTGGTGTATTTTGTTTTCTTTTGCCACATAAAAATTACCATAAACTTGATGATCAAAAACAACACACATGTATTATCTCTCAGTCTCTGTGGTTCAGTAGGCTCAGCATAGCTTAACTGGGTCCTCCTGTCAGGGTTTCACAGGGCTGCAATAAGCATATTGTTCAGATTGCATTCCTTTTTACAACTCAGGATATTCTCCTAAACTTACATAGTGCTGGCAGAATTCAGATTCTTGTGGTTGTAGGACTGAGGATCCATTTTCTTGCTGCCCGTCAGCTGAGAACCTCTCTTAATACATGAGGACACTTGCAGGTCCCTGGCAAGTGGCCCTCTCCCAGGTACTCACACAGGCTCTCTCACAACATGACAACTTCCTTCCTCAACGTCACAAGGAGGGTCTCTCACCAGTCTGCTAAGATGGAGTTTTCTATGATGTAACTTCATTATAGGACTGACTGTCCCATCACCTTTGCCGTATTTTCTTGCCTAGAAACAAGTCATAGTTTCCACCTGCACTCAAGGAAAGGGGATTGATTATACTAGGTCATGACCCATTGGTGTCACCTCATTAACCTCATCACAGTGGTACAACGAAGAACAGCAGGCCTTGTGGTCAGCTAGAGAACACATGGCCTCTCAGTGGAGGGGTGCTGCTATTCAGCTGGAATGCTAGTCTGCATTCTATGATGAATGCAGAACCCATATTTTTAAAGCTTCCAATATATTGGGGAGTGGAGAAGCTATTAACAGAAGTCTAGATATTTATAAGAAAATAAAATGTTAATGAAAACACACTGTACAGGCTAGTAATTGTCAGGCCAAATAAAACAAATCTGCAGGCTACATATAGCCTCAGAGTTACTAATTTTCAGCCTCTGCTCTACTAACAAATCTTCTAGCCAAAGAAGACTCTTCAGCATCGAAAAGCAAGGGAAGACATACACCCGGAGAAAAATGCATGCCCTCTGAGAGATTACTTGGGAATATAAATCTAAATAGAAATCACAGACTACCCTCTCTCACTATGCAACCACACGTTCACATGCACTATTTTGTTAGCCAGTATGTGCCCTCAAAGATGTGTGGTAATTGTAAATAAAATAAACAAAATGAGACCTACCTATAGAACCTATACCATAGCAGGAAAATCGGAAAATTTATGAAGAAGATGCAGTTCAGGAAATAGTACCCAAGAAAGCAAGCTAAAGTTGCAATAGTTGTATATGCTCTTTTAAAATATGTAAGAGCAATGAGTAATTTAATCTTACCAAGAATATATTAATATGTAAGATTTCAAAAAAGTGTATAATACAGTAGAAAATATGCGTTTATTCCCACACTCTAGAAACATTTATTTCATGTCTTTTATGTTCTAGGCTTGGTATTAGGCAGGAATTCAATAGAGAACATGATAAGCAAGGTCTTTACTATCACTTTATTGGGTGGGGGGTCAAGACAATAATAAAGAAATAAGCCAATTTTTTAAAAGATCGTTACAATTATTAAGTGCGCTAAATGATACAAGCAGGGGGAAAATGGAACACAGAAAGAGTGCATCAAACTCAAGAGGGGTTGGCGGCAGTGGTATGGGGACTGATTAGAATCAGCATCATAGCATCGGTCAGCTGTGCTGCAGTAACAAGCAGCCTCAAACTCAGTGGCCTTGTTACAAAGCAGGGTCATTTCCCTGCCTACGCTACACGGCTTCAGGCTGGTTTTGGCTCTGCTCCACATGACTTCTCATTCTAGGGCCCTGGTTGGAGGTAAAGGCTTGATCTGGGCTGTGCAACTCTCTTGACAAAGGGGAAGAGCAAGCAAGTTAGCAAAAACTCACAATGACTATAAAAGCTTCTGGGTGGAACTGCTACCATGTCATTTGTCCTTACACTCTATTTGTCAATGCGAGTCACATGCCAAACATGATAAGAGGTTGGGAAAATGCACTTTTCTTACAAGGAAACTAGTAGATAATTGGGAATAATACAATTCACTATAAACACTAAGACTCTACATTACATTATTGAGCTTCAAAAATAAAGAAAAATGTCCTTTGGTATCAGGGTTGAAAAAAAGGAAGTAGAGGGATGGGAGGAAATTAATATTTTATAGCAATATTCTCCTAAACTCACATAGTAGTCAGCAGAATTCAAATTCTTGTCATTGTAGGACTGAGGATCCATTTTCTTGCTGTCCGTCAGCTGGGAACTTCTCTTAATACATGAGGACACTTGCAGGTCCCTGGCAAGTGGCCCTCTCCCAGGTACTCACCCAGTCTTCTAATGACCACTCTCTAGCCAGTGGTCATTAGAAGGTATTCCTATGTGGAATAACACATGGCTGAAGAATTTTATAACCAGTCAAGATAGGTCCAGGTTGTCTGTTGACAACCAGGTATCATTTTGTCCTTTTTATGTTCTCCCCTGTGTTTTCTGCAATCCCAGCCAGCGGACTTTCAGATGGGATTTTGCCAGTGAGAGGAACTTGCACAGATTTAGAAGGCAGCAGAATTGCAAAGCCATCACGGCTTGGTGGCTTGGTGCGGGCAGCAGGCAGCACTGAGGCTTTGGCAAATGGCAGCTCGTGGGTGTCCTCCTGCAGGTTACCCGTTTGGGTGCTAGAATCCACTCACCGAGATCATAGTGACGGCTGTCCTTTCTGATTTCCTGAGTGTCAGCTGCCCTGACATTCCCTGTTTCAGCTCTTTCAACAGTTTAGTAAACAGCCTCCCTCAAATTCCTTTCTTCTTGAAGTACCTTGAGTGGCTTTCTTTTCCCTGGTGGACCTTGACTGAATATATACAAAATCTGGTGGCTACAAAATCTCACGCAAGAACCATCCACGTTCTTTTAAGAAGTGTCTAGATATAAAATACAATTTTAAAAAAAGAAAACAAAGATCTTAAGAATAAATAAGTGAATATAAATATATGAAACTAGAGAAATGTAGAACCAAGACTTTAAAAACTGGGGGGGAAATAATTACAGAATACGATGTAAATGTTACACATTTGACATCGCAATATTCAGAGCTTCCAAAATCCAGGAGTATATATTTATTGATTGATTTATAAGATACATATTTTTATATTTATAAAGACACATGTATATTTTTGTATTTATATATTTGTTTGTTCCCTCTAGAATGTGAACTCCATGAAAACATGGACTTCGGCTGTTTTGTTACTTCATGTCCTCAGTGCCTAGACATATTTGCCAATGTGCCAATACATATTTATTGAATGAACGAGTAGATGAGTTTGTTGCCTGAACATACAATATGGTCTTCCTCTCCCTCCACTATGCCATGGTTTGCTAGTGAGTTAGAATAAGCTACCCTCATCCCACACAGATATTTCTCTGTGATGCCTTCGTCCACCCTTAGCTTAGAGATTTTACAGCAAATTCAGCAAATTATTATGGAAACCCTCGCATTTTATGTACTGGGGTTTGTTTAGTTCCTAACCATACTGGTTGTCATTTCTCTCTCACTATATTTGATAAAGCTAAATATATTTTGTGGTATTTATCTACAAAATATATTTAAAGGATCTTGACTTGAGGGAGACAGTGGAGAAGAAAGTATGCCTGTGTGTGTGTGTGTGTGTGCGTGTGTGTGTTGTGTTATGTGCTTGTTTAAAGTTTTTACTAGAAAATTTAGTTATCTTTGACCTTGACTAACCCTGATGTCTGAGACAATTTTTCTATTTAGTAAAACTAATCTATATTGGATATCCTTTTCTTTTTTTCATTGTTTAGCAAGAGGTTGTAAATAACATTCTTTTCAGATGCTATACTTATCCCAGATAAGCCAAAAGAGTATTGCTGAATTGTCAAAGATAGTATGAAGTAGTATAACTTAAAATATTATTTTGAGAACTATGAAGACTGCATCTCATTAGATCGTTTTAAGTAAGAATACAGGACATCCATGTTCCATGTAGATGTCAGCATTTTAGCATCACAGAACTTATACTGATTGAAGTTCAACCTATTTATAATTTATAATGAAATGTAATTGCTGCTTTTCTTTTAATTTTCAACTGACAAATAGTAATTTCTCCATTGACATCAATAGAAAACAAAAACCCAAACAATACCAGCCTCTCCCCTTGGCAGGAAGTGTTTATGGCTGTATATAATGCAGATAAGTTTGTTTGAGAATGTAGACAGCTTCCTAGACAATCACTAGAGATAGAACCTTAGTTTAACCCCAAGCCTTAAGCATTTCCTCTGGGATGTGGGTGACTGATAACATAGAAGAGGGCAGAGAAAGTATGGATTTATTGAAAAATGGATGTTGCAAGCAGAGGGTGTTAAGTTTCTTCCTCTAAATCATTGTTTAAAAGGACAAGCTTAGATTCCTCCTTCAGGATGAAATCCTAACCCTTGTAAAAGAGAAATTTTGAAAATCACAAGTAGTTAGCATTTTTAACTTCTCATTTCAAAAGAATAAGCCATTTACTTGCTTTTAGCTCATCTTTCAATAAGGTGGCATGACTACACTTGCTTCTAATATCCTTTATACAGGATACCTCGGTGATTTTTAATTTAAAGAAAATGAGTCTTTTATCGACAGCTTGATAACCTTTCCCATGGGAACAACAGAAAAAGGTCTCCTGTTCACGGAGCTAATGAGCATTATATAATAGCCAACTTCTTTAAATGGTAGTGTAAATAGATCTTTATTAACAAACATTATGTATTACGTGTTTCTATGTCACAATCTTCAAGAATAACCTTTTAACAAAGTGAATAAATAAACGATAATGGGTTTCTTGCCCTTTACTAAGCAAAATATCAAGAAATTCTGCAAGGGCAGAGGTTAAGTAACTCTTTTATTTACTAATGATAAAGTTAATTGTGTGAAACCTAATCCTATCAGATTGAAAAAAGAATTTTTCTTTTAACACTTGGCCCTCACAGTAATTTTTTTTTTAAATATTGCAATTCTTCAAACAAAGCTTTCCCTCACCTCCTCCTGTAGTTTTAACTAATTTATGATTGCGGGCAAAACACTGGGTGTGTTCCATTTAAAATCGCTCACTAGGAACAGTAAATAACTACTTTTTACCGGGGCTGCTCCAAGTAGTAGTTTCAATATCCATTAATAGTAAATATTCTTTATTACTCTTTTCATCGGGTTGAGCTAACCAAGTGGCACAATTCTGCAGCTAATTATAAAATAGCCTACATTACAGAAGAATTAAAACAGCAAATGAGTCATCTGGAGAGCTGCCATGGCTTTTCTAAAATACTACACACACTGCATGTGAATTTTAATATGTAATTTTAATTATGCAACCCTTCCTAGCAAACTCTTCTCATCATTTAGGCAGTGTGTGTGTGTGTGTGTGTGCGCGCGCGAGCGTGTTTCTTTTACCTTGATTACAAAGTCAAACCATTTTAGCTGAAATTAAAAATATCTGTGTATTTATAGAGAAAACAGAGGGCTGTGTTTTGATAAGGCCTCCAGAGAAGGAGGGCAAAACCTCGCCCTGTAAGAAAGGAAGGCTGCCTGGTCTTCATATCAGACAGCAGCTAACGAAATCCTAAGAGGGTTTGTTACATGAGCCAGTGGGCTGCGGCAACCTTTAACATGCAGGAAACCAGAGTTAATTAAACCGTTACCGGGATTCTATCTATCATCCTAACGTGTGCTCTACCCCAAGTCCATTTACATTTTAGAATTGAAAAAATGTTCTCAGGACTGTTGATAAACCATGTTTACTGTCTCTATTGATTTGCTACTTTTTCATAACCTTTATGTTTTAATTATAGTATTTCTTGAAGGCTCTTCTGTAGCAGTTGCTATCTGATTAGACTTTACTGGCAATTACTAAACACTAGGAGTACACCTTTTAATGGATTAATCTGCTGCAAAGTTATTAGATGACTACAGGAGTACAACTGCAACGAAGAAATAATGTTGCTTTACTGAATGGCTATTTTCAAGCCACAGTACTGTTTACTGGAGAGGAGACACACTCAGATTATTTGCCTGCTTTACTCAATGAAGAAGGGGTGGGGAGGATATTTTGCATATAGTGTGTCTGAGAGAGCAGATACCAGGCGTGTAATTAAGATACAAATTTAGCACCTGGTGAGTTTGCATTATGTGAAAGAGCTTGAGGCAGACCTTTTTCTAATATAAATATTTGTATTGAATGAAATTCTTGTTTATAATGGCGTAAATTAAAATTGCACAATGCATTTATTTCTTCTTTTTACCTAATATTTATGGAGCACTTACAATGAACTCATTACAAGGATCATCTCATGATCATGGGGTGTAATAGCCCTATTTTACCCATGAAGAAACAGAAGCACAGAAAGGTTAAATAGTTTGCCTCAGGTCACATAGCCTACAAGTAGATATTCAACTTATGCTGTCTGAATCCAGAATTCTGTAGCTTAACCACTGAACAATAATCTATAGGATAGATTTAAAAAATGGAACCACTAGAAGAAGAATAACCAGATCATGTTATGCTTTTAACATTTTAATGTCCAAATACTTGCCCAGAGCTTTAATTTGAGGATCCAAATGTGTCAATGATTTCTAAAATGGCTCAAGCTCAACTATAATAGTAAAAATGGTTTATGTGCACATATTCTATTTCAAGGAGCCTGACTATTCTGAATAAATTTCTATAAGGATATAAAACAAGGAAAATAAATGAAGACTCAAATTATTTATATCTTGTCTGCACTTCTAAAACAAACTAACAAAATTGATCCTGAGTTAGTTGATTTACTACTAATATCTCAAAGACAAACATTCGTATTAGGAAGCATTCAGTATTTGTCCACACAGTGTTGTGGTTAAAAGGAACTTGGTAACATTTTCCCCAAACACTCCGAAGTCGATCCTGAGTTGAGCCTTCTATTCATTTATTTTACTTAGGAATGTGGTGAGAGGAGGGAAGGAAACCCCTAATCTTTCCAGCATAGCAGAAGAGCCACTAAGGTTCTGGTGGCAGATAGGATCAAACATCTCAAGCTCAGCAAGTCACACAGCCACTATTCCACCTCCCTCCCACCCATTCCACACTGAGTAAGCCAAGCAGAATGGCACAGGTGCTCTAGGCACACTCCAAAGCCAGGCCGCCTGGATTCTCAAAAGCTCTGCCTCAGACCAGCTACATGCATGACCTTGGGCAAATTAGTCATTCTGGGGCTTAGTTTCTCCATCTGTAAAATGAGAATAATATGTACTGAGATAATTTGTTGTGAGGATTAAATTAATTACTGCATGTAAACAACTCGGAAGAGTGGCCCATACATAGTGAGCATAGTGTGTCACTATTGTCATAACTACTAGCAGTAGTAGAATTGTGTCCTGGGGCCCTATGCTTGGCCCTTAGATAATATTCCACCCAAATCGTCTTATAACTTTGATCTACTTAGTTATTTACTGGAAAACTAACAAACCAGAACAATAGCAAGACCTTGACCTTGACCCTACATTGTCACATCCTTTCTCTTATTTGCCCATCCACTGTTCATACTCCAAGGGGATATGGCTGAGAATAAGGATAGTCCCAGGTGAAATGTGGGGCTAGAAGGCCCATTTCCCAGGGCTCTCCAGGGTCACTCTGGATATGATGACGCTCTTGAGCTTCCCTGTCCAGTTAGCACCAAGGCAGCATGCGACCTGGCTGGCCACACCTGGGCCACTGCCCAAGTCCTTTCAAGATAATGATAACATTACGCTTCAGCTGGAAACTTTTGCAGAATCTGCACATTCTCCCAGGAAAACACCCATCTCTTTCACCGTGCTTATGAACTGCAGACACAAATACAGGAATCATTTACTGAGCCCTTAAAATTGGTTTGCCCACAAAGGAAAAAGAGACATCCATATAGTTTTTTATAGATCTTATATCGCAATAAAGTGATAAGTAGAAAAGAGTCCTTAGTTATTTGGAAATGCAAAGGAAACTGACAGACAGGTAGGCACACTCTGCCTTACTCTCCAAAAGCAATTCATTGTCTCTCTTCATCCTGCATCAGCCATGACCCAGGGTAAGGGGGACACAGGTTGGGCCACGGTGCTCCAGCACGAGCTCTGAGTACCTGTGGATTCAGCAATGCACTTTCTTTAGCCCCCAGCCTCCCTCAGGAATTTCTGGAGAAGGCCTGAGCTCCCCCTCTTCCTGGACTGCCTGTGGCCCCAAATACCCCTCCTTAGAACCCAAGGCCTAGTTTCACCCACAGAAGTTGCTACCACCTGCAGAATATAGGTGATCTCATCCACCTCTTTCCTCCATGTTTAGCTTTTTGCTAGCCACCTTAGGCATGATGCAGTCTGGTGTTACCTGTTTTATGTGCGTTAGTGGGTTTCACAGGAGGATAGAGGTGGCAGATGGACAAATTTTTCTCTTATATTTTAATAGTTATGTACTTGCTTAGTTTAATGTATTTAGAAATACATCAGCATATCAAAACTATAATTTCATAGATATTCTTGTATAGAATAAGCCCAAGAAAACAAAAATAAGTTGAAGTTATACAATGAAAAATAAAATAAATATGTACAAATGACATATGAAGATGGCATGCAGATGAGTGAAGTTTGAAGAAGTCCTACCTTGACTATATGATGAACTCAATTTAATGGCTGCAAATGAAAGTATTATTTCATCTGTTCTATAATTGAAGAAAATAATTAAGCAAAGGAAGAAGTGATTTCTAGTAACTCCCAAATGTGAACATTAAATATTAGCTGTTTCATTAAAAACTTTAGTGAACACTAATGAAATGATACAAACAGATCACTAATGTTTCTCCCAACTTCTTGTTGTTTTCTTTTGTTCTCAGGTTTCGGGGGTACAACTGGTTGCAACTGGAAAAGCCCCATCAGCCTGCCAAATGGGGGTCTGTCACACAGGCCTGAAGTGTGGCTGCAAGTCCATGCCAAGGGACCACACAGCAGCAAGCAGAAAAATCGAGGGTTGAACAGGCGTGCAGTGGAAGATTTTCCTCAATAATTCAGTTGTAAGGCTTGCTCTTTGCCTAGGCTGATACTTAATTAAAATCTATTGTTTTCAAAAGAATGAGAAGAGAAAGATGATGTAGGATGAGGTAAATTTACATTTGCAATCAATTTGTGTTTCTTATTCACGGTTTGTCTCTAACGATATTTTACATACTAAAAGGGGAAAAACCATCCCAAAGGAGATGCTATAATAAATCTCTAGTAGTGGGAGCAGGGACAAAGGTTGCAGTAACCTCATCAAGTTTTCAGTTCAGTTAATGCTTTCAAGGCAACTGGGAAGAGCTGAAAGAAGCGAGAGCTCTTCTTGCGCTGCTTTGCCTGTGTTGAGTTAGCCTCAGGACTGCATGAGACAGCGACAGCCAGCGCGGGGCCTTTAGCAGCTCACCGTGCAGTGACGCTGCCAAGGTCTGGCCCCAGCTCCACTCTCCTGACCTGCAGGCAGCCCAGGAGCAGGGGGCCAGGCGGCTGCGAGGCCACACAGTAGGGGCGGCACTTCCTCCTGAACCTCAAGTTGGCTTGATAGTAGATCATTTTAAATCATTTTTATATTAAGATGAACGTCAACACATACTGGAACTGGAAATAAATTACTCAAGAATTTTTAAGATAAAACACCAAATCTGAAAGAAATATTGAGCTTTTAATAGGCCTCTTTAGCGAAACCCCTCCCAGTTCCCCAGGGGGTGGGGCACGCACTCTTTTCCTCTCCTCCATCCTTACATAGACCCAGTGGACAGATTTTCACTGTCTCAACTACCCTCATCAATGTCACTGCCTTTCCTCAGTGCTTCCAGCTCCTTGAAGTGGAGTCTGCAAACCTTTTGGCGGGGGGATCTGCAAAGATATTCTCAGCATCTGCAAGGACCTGTGTTTAAGAAACCCTTCCTTGGAGCTTTTTCTCCTCCCCACAGTAAAGCTCAGATATGAGCCCTTTCTACTTCAACATGCATTTATTCTGCCTTAGGTCTCCCAGGCTCACTTACATTTTACACTACTCTTTTATCATAGAATTAAAGACTTTGTCCAATTAAAGGGATTCTTGGCTTCCATAGGCAAGAGAGCTGCTATCTCAGGACCCGCATCTGTGCACACCCCTCCCTCAAATAGCCCCGACCAGCACCTCTTCTCCCTAGACCCTGGGACACTATTCTGAAGGAAGCCTGTCGTCTGGCAATAGGCTGCAATTTGGGATTGGGTCCTGTTTTATCCCGATAAATTTGAGCTACTTAACTAGCAGACTCTCCTCTCTGCCCGTTTCATGTTCCCTGGGTTGAAGTGCTGTTCTGAAGGAATTTTGACTAGTTCTGGCTGATGCCTCAGCACAACTCACAAGGCACAGAGTCTTTTAAATATTCATGTTCTGCTCCTAGGGTGATCATTACTATTCCAGATCAGAACTGTTCTAATGCATTTAAACGTCAATATTTCTCAGCTTAATTCGTTCCGCGTTCATTCAGGTAGGTGATCATATATAACCAATCTGTGAGCTTGCCAAGGCCTCCCATCCGCCAAGGAGGACGGTTCCTTAGCACTGAGGAAACCAGGACATGGATCTTTTTATTTCTAACTGTAAACATGAATTAGCTGCTTGGCACACATTAACGGTTTCTAAAACATCCCTTTGTAATGTAATTTGTCATAGTGTCTTCATCGCCATGACAACTGGAAGGGCTTTACTGTTCCCTCTGATAGGAAAAGTTGAAAACAATGATTAAAAAGAAACCATATTTATTTACATTTTGTTTCCATAGTGGTGGGCAGCAGGAAACGGTTTGAGTATATTACCTAGCAAGTTGTAAATGCGAAGATGTCAGACCTCATTATGTATTTGTCCTCTTTGGTGGCAGAGTGATTGCACAGAGCACCCTTAGCTGACTCACACGCGAGTGTCTGTGCTCAGCAAGGCGCTGGGAGACGCTTCTGCGGCCGGTTCCAGCTCAGCCTCCTCTCTGCAAGCGCGTCTGGGACAGGATTCTGCCCTGTCCTCTCCCAGGATCTTTGTCTTGTTGTTTATGCTATTAGTACCATTGCTTTTCTTTTTCCTTTCTTTCTTTTTCTCATTTTCTCTAGTCGTCTCCTTCCTGAGGGACGTCTGTCAACAGGCTCTCTCAAGGTCAAACCTGTTACATGGACCTGACACAGTGAACTTCACTCCCGTTCCCCTAATAACAGAGCTGCCCCCGCCCCCACCGCTGTTGTCACAAGCCAGGGGCAGCCCCTGTGCAGGACTGAGAGCGGGAGGCGGCTCTGAGAGCAATGCCCGTGGGAATGGGGGCGTCTTCCCTTTGCCCCCACACCTCTTCCCTGTCCCCCAGAAGAGTGCGACAATGTCTGTTGGACTTAACAGCGACTGAAACAGGGTTTCAGAATTAAAATGCACTCACCACAGGCAGGAAAAGAACAGGATACAGAAAAAGACGAGACCCTCCTAACCTTTATTCATCATATTCGATTTCCCCAACATTAAAAGGCATAGCATTTTCTAACAAAAATGATTTCTGAATGCCAGGATCTGACGGCTTTTTACATACCAATCATAGAACACAACAGATCAAATTTATATGGAGCATTTGTGTCTTTACACACGTCTTACGTCCTGAGAAATTTGGGAAATTAGGAAGGTTTCCCCCACCTCCTTTCTCTCACAAAGCATGTGAAAGCATTCTTTTCCTACTAAATGGATTTAGTCTAACTGCCTGATTCATTATGCTAAAACCATGAAGCAATTTCCTGTTCAAAGCCCAGCTCACAGGCTCTCTGTTGTCAAGTATTTGAATTTCAGATTAGAAATGTGTTCATTTGGATAGCTTGAAAAGAAAGCTTTGTTGTCAGCTTGGCTTTATGTTCTGCCAGAGCCAAAGCCTTCCTCTTCAGCAGTCACCAGCAAAACACCAGACCTCAACTCTGGACTGGGTATCTTGAAACAAACACAAACACCTCTGGCCTCTGTGGTCAAAGCAATGGCTTGAGGTTTGCTTTCCCCAATAATGAAATTCCCTCACAGGATGGTTTCTGACAGATAGGAACAAATGTTTAAGGTCTCCTCTCTGCCTCTTCCTTCTCTCATTTACCATCACGCACCAGAAATTTTTTCAAAAGGGGTGAGTATTTCTGCCAGGATATCTTTCACAGTGGCTTAGTTCTAGGAGCAGCGGCGACACTTGGTATGGAGCAGTGAACTGAAGTGGGGGCTGAGATTTCGTCAACTTTCAGCCTGTCACTGGCTGTCATTTACACTGCACAGAACTGTCCCATCCACCTGCCATAACCAGGGACTTTTTCCCCTTATTGATCTTGGAAAAATATATACAGCTGCTCAGAAAGTCAAAAGTCATGTTTTTGAGCTGAAGAAACAAAGTCCAGGGGGAAAAAAATGACCTGATACATCTAGAAGAAAAAAGAAAACAGACACATGATTGACTAATAATCATGGAAGTTCTGATACTGGGTAGAAATTCAGGCAACCACTCCTTTCACAAATTTTGCATTTTTGAAGCTGCAAGATTCTACTACATTGTCACAGTTTGGTATTGTGATTCTACTGTGACCATCTAATTATTACTAATCAGTAAATATTTATTGAGGCTTCTTATTTTCAGTTATCAATATATTATTCCTTTTCTCTGATATCATCATGCAGTATTTTTGGTGGTCACTGATATATTAATAACCAACACTCGTTTGGTGCTTTTTGGTTTTCAAAGTGCTTTTGTCAGCATTACCTCACTTTATTCTATTAGATGAATCTTACAGCAGACCATATTTGACAAGTGAGAAAATTGGTCTTAACGGTCACATCACACAAGGAGAATTAAATTGCAGAAGGAGTAGTTTCAAACCTAGAACTTCGACTCCAAAACTGTTTTTATTAATCCACTCTGACTCTGATACTAACTTTGGCCCCTAAATGGGGGTAAGCTTTAATATTTTCTCTGTGGTCTTCTTATTTTGAGGCCAAACAGGATGGCGTGCAGAGCCTTGTGTCTAGTTGGCTCATCCCAAAGTAAAGAAATTTTTTTGTGTGCAATGACAGTGCTACTAAGTAAGTGGAGTACCTCCATTGCTTTCCGTTTGAGAATAATAGTCTTTATGTGGATTTAAACTACAAGCCAAATTTAATTACGCCAGAGAAAAGTGGAACATTTGTCATTCATATTTTTTGATATATAGAGAAAATAGTAGCCAATTTGCCAACCTACTGTGGAAGTGATCCAGGCCCTATTACAAAGACAGGAAAAGTAAAATTAGGGAGAAATGTGAACCAACTGAAGAACTGGGATGGTACTTAAGAAAATGGCATTGAGGGAAAGGAGCTCTTAAATTCAAAGTGTGACCCGATTCACAGCCTTCAATCTCATTACAACTCTTGGCCTGCTGTCATCTGCAGGGTCATTTCTGGAGATGATTTATCTTCCTGAATTGGCAATTAAGCTACATAATTTTAAAAATCATAATTCTGATAGAAATTGTATTCTGATCCAAAAAAGTGTATGCTCATCCAGTAATATAATTCCATTTGGAGAGTGAATACACAACCTCACACACTAATATATTAAAGACAAAATGTCTCAAGCACAGGAAGGACGCAGTTCCCACCAAAATATACAGCCATTTTCAGGCATATATGTTATCATTTCTATTGAATTTTTATAAGGACTCAAAATAGATTTAGACAGGTATTTTTTCTATGTCTTTTATTTTCTTATTGTGTAATTTCATCCTGCTTTTCCTTCCTGAGTTACTCTGATCTTAATCCTCACAATTTTTTTTTTCCTCTTCGTGCAGTAGAATTGAGTAATTTGACTAGACCCTCCTCTGCCAGCAGTAACAAGTTGAGGTCACATGTACTTCCTCCTCCCAGAGCTGACTGACATGATGGCAGGTGCTGAGTTTATTGTGTCCCTCCCAATCCTCAAGGCCTTGGCATGTGTTACTTCCCACAAGAAACCTTGAGTGACTGTGCTGAGCCACAGTAGAATTCCCTTCTGTGAACTTGGCAGTTGTAAAAATCTCATTTTTATTATTAATATTTAATCTTCCGTGACTTTATGTCATCCTTCTCCCATTGAATTTTTGCTCCCTTAAAAGCCTTAAAAGTGTGCACCTCATGCCCTATCTCTGTATTCCTGGTGATTAGCACAATGGAACTCATGAGTCTAACTTTGAAGCAGACAGGGAAAGGTTAACCAGTCACCCATCTAAGGGGGTCTGTGCTGCAGCTGGAGGACAGGGACAGGGACAGGGGGCAGACAAGCGAGTGCTGTGGGATCCACCATCCAGTCTGTGTAATCTTTCGCTCTACAGCATGACCAAAGGAGTTATTGTAAAGGTGTAACTACTGTATCCAGCCCTGACTACTTTGTCTTTTCCTGTCCTCCCGCTCCCCACTGTAAGTTTTGAGTGGAGCATGGCGATAAAAAGCTGAATGAGAAACAAAGAGTCCTCGCCCTTGAGGAGCTCGCTGTGACACCTGCTTGCAGGGTCAGACAGGGAGGGGAGGACGAGAACGCTGGGAGAAGGCTCACCGTCCCCCCGAACGGGGCCCCTCGCTGTAAGTGTGGTGGTCCCCACCACATGGACCGGGTTGACCTGGAGCTACATTTCCAAGAATCCCTTGTCCGGGATGGCTCCAAGCTAGGAGTTGGCGTGAGTCTGGAGAGACAGAAGCGAGGCAGCAGCCCCTCCTCTCTGCGGGTGCCTGTGGTGAAATGTGGAGACCACCTCAGAGGGGCTAACAGATGCCAGCCTGTCCTCTCTCTCCCCGGCTCTGTGTCCAGCTCTTCCTCGTGACAGCCAGCACTGCCCACCAGCAACAGCCTCAGGCTCCCCACCAGACGCCCACCAGGCACCTACAGAAGCGGCTGCCACCATGGGTGACAGCTCTATACAGGCTCTCGGTGGGCCCCCCCCCCCCAGGCAACTGGGCACACACGCGTCCCACGTTCCCCTGCAGGCTCCAACTTTCCCGCCAGCTCCAGCGCCTCGGGAGAGCTGGCTGGCCGCTTTCCTCTGATCTTCCATTTCTCCCTCTGAATCCTTACTTCTCCAGCTCCTGCGACAATGACGTAAGGTCTCATTCCTGTGCTAAATGCTTACTCCGTCATACGCTGCTTCAGCTCTCCCAATTGAATGACGCCGGGTTTGGTGGCACACCCAATACATGTGCCCCTTCTTGATGAGCAGTGGCAGAGAGCGCTGGGCTGCCTTCGGGCGTGAGGGCAGTAGGGGAGATAGGCCATTTCCATCCGCTCTGTCCTCTCACCGCCTTGTTCCTCGTGATCAGATATACTGATTTGGGATAAAATCAGCAGAGGAAAATCAGGAGTGTTTCGGTGGCTGGTAAAAAGGCTTATAATTCATATAAAATTAGCTAATTATAACAAGGATCAAAGAGATGACTACTTTCCTACGTTCTCAGCCAACTAAGATAATGGCTGTGTTGAAGATTAATGACAAAATGTCCCCATGTGGAACAGCTGGGAATGATAAAAGGTGATTCTTCATATAAACAGCAACACGGATGCTTAGTCTAGGCATTGGCAACACAATTTAAGATATTTCTTCTTGAGATCATGTCCATTTCTAGAATTCTGAGGCCCTCCTTGATTAGTAAGGAGCTTTCTCATTAGTAAAAGTCAGTCATTTTTTAGCCAATTTTCCCTTGCAGTTTTTCTGTGTGACCCTAATTTAATTAGAGGGGAGATCAATGATGGAGTGAAGGCAAGTCTTAATGAGGTCAAAAATAGTAAGGACCCTGAAAGGGAGAGCTGGGGCGTGGAACAGAGGGATGAAGATGCAGCGGCCACTAGGTCAAGGTGGTGACCAGTGTTACGGCACACACGAGAATGGGCGGAGGAGGAAGGAAGCTCAGATTGGAGCTATGAGTAGTGGGCTGGGCACCAGGCATGATCCATTACTTTCATCTCTGCAAGAGTGTAAAAAGAATAACTGATACTCATGGGTGTGTGGCCTGAGTGTGACAAGTGAGAACATTCCTCCCCAGGGGTGCCCTGCACTAGATGACAAGGTTTCCACTCTAGACTAAAAGATCAGGAACTCTGTTTTTCTCACATTAATACCCTAACCCTTCTAGTACAGAAGCTGACACATTAAATGTAATCCCAGCTCTTTGGGAGGCTGATGCCTGAAAATCATTTGAGGCTGGGAATTTGAGATCAGCCTGGGCAACATAGCAAGACCCTGTCTCTACAAAAATTTTAAAAATTAGCTGGGCATTATGCTGAGTTCTTGCAGTCTTAGCTACTCAGGAGGCTGTGGCAGGAGAATCCATTTAGCCCAGGAACTCAAGACTGCAGTGAGCTGTGATTGCGCCACTGCACTCCAGCCTGGGTGACAAAGCGAGACCCTGTATCTGAAAAAAAAAAGATAGTCAATAAATGTTAAGTGAAGAGATATGTCCTTAAAAGAGATAAAATAAGAGATATGAGACACCAAGGGTAGGCTCATACTCATCTAAGAGATGTTCAAATGCATTCAAGACCTATTCACAAAATTGTACACCACTTACTCCCCAAGATCCTTATTTGGTGACATCCAGCAATCTAATGCAATTTCAAAGAATCATCAAATGAGCAAAGCTTTTTGCTTTTAAGTATTTCCCAAGCTTAATATATTAAATACCTATAAACCTTGACAACAAGAGGGGATTAATACAGATACAAGTCCAATATTTAGTTTCTACAGGTACAGTTGCCAGGCAACCACCACATTACAACACACAGGACTGTCATTACGGATCAATCTCCCTCTCTCCTTTAACTCCTTTACTGCCAAAATGAAAAGCAGTGCAGGCAGCGATGTCACTTGAAAGGGTCCATCCTCCAGGCACTCTTATTGGCTAAAATCTTCTCTAATAGATATTGCAGAATACTCTGGAGCTGGCAAAAATGATTTCATGCTATTAACATATTCCATTTTAGCATAGAAAATGCCCTTACATTAAGAAAAGCCTATGACTCAAAGATAATACAGATTATTAAACTTTTCAATTAGCAACGTAAATTATTTATCATAAATTAACATAAGACACCAGGGGTCCTACTTGCAGCAGAATAGGTTCTGTCTTATTTGTACTCTGGTTACTGCTCAGCTTTTCTCCATGGTAATTTCATCCATACCATTCACAGGATGACAATTTTATACCATAAGAGGTCCCCTGGTAGTAGATATTAATTTATAATAGAGGGAAACAGCAGGGAGAATTTTTTTTGTGCTCCTTGCCAGTAAAACACACAAACTGCTCCCCTGAGGCACATACAGTTATATATTAAAACATTAGTGATGGCACTAGAGTTAATAAGAGATATAATATACAATACAACCATATATAGTGTATATTAACAATCCACGAAAAGATATTGCAGATCCTAAAGGAAAGCTCCAAGGATAAATTGTGTTCTGTGCTTTCTTTTGGTTTAAGAAGCATAGTCTCAGAAAACATGCAATGCATTCTCTATGGGATTCATAATTATCTGAGGTCAAATATCTGAGAATTATTTTTTTTCCAGTGAAGCATAAAACATAAAACCTTCTATTGTTGTCTGCAAACCATAATAGAACTGCCAGTAACCAAGGGATAAAATAAATGTTTCCAAAGTAATAGAAACCATTAAGCTAGATTAGTGGTTTCCATAGTCCCTTAAATGATTCCTATTCCACATGCAAAATGTTTTCAATTTGGCCCCCCAAAATGAAAAAATACATAATACATCTACTTCAGGCTATTATGAAACACTAACTTAGGATCTATTTGATGTAAGAGACCTTTGCATTTTGATCAAGATCTAGACATAATCTTGTATAAAACCAATATTTTAAAAATCTATCCATTTTAATTTGAGACCTTTGAAATATTTTTTTAAAATAATTTTCTAGTGGGAAAAATACTATTCCCTGTTTAGGAGCTCAAAAAGCATGCAATTCCCAAGAAGAAGTTTTGACACATGACAATATACTGAGGAACACTAGAACAAACCAGGTGTACTTCATTCAAGGCAAGTTACACTTTCAATGATGAGCTAGTTATTATCATGTTCCTAGAGAATACTGTCTTGTTTGTCGCAACGGCTATCTATTTTCAAAGTAGTAAATTGTGTGCCCTGTACGAATCTGGGCCAGCTGAAAGATTACAGTGATAAGGAGACCAAGTTCACAAGTGCTATTCTTGGATAGGCCAATGTCAACACTGAAAATGGCTATGTTTGGTATTATTCTTTCCATCCAAACATAGCTGAAATTTCCTGGCTCTTTTTGGAACAGTCCTTAAAATATGGTAGTGTGGTTTTTGTTTGTTCAGTGTCTCACCCTGGTCAATACCTTACATGACTGCAACTACCACATCAACAACGTGATGCTTCCCCAAATTCCCAACGCCAGCCCCGACCTGTCTCCTCAGCTCCACAGCCCATATTCCAGTGGCTGACTGGGTAGAGCTCACTGTATGCCCACTGGCAACTTTACACATTCTGCTTGAATTCGTGGTATTATCATCCACCCAAACATTTTTATTTCTTATAATTAAAACTGTGATAATAACACCTGCCTCACGGAGTTGCTCTGAAGATTAATGAGATCTCTAATTTAGTGTCAAATAGTAAGTATTCACTATCCTTAGCTGCCATTATCAATAATACTAATTATTATTAATTAAACCTCAAGCGTGTCTGACCTCTTCCTCTTTCTAATTTTTAAATGTCCCAAATGCCTCTTTTGTGTCTTGTTCTCTGCCCTCAGGGCAACTGATCTAGCGATTTCCTTCTCCCTGCCCTGAACTGCTGCACCACTCCCTGACTTGCGTTTCTCTTGCACGCAGCTCTGCTCTGTAGCCACCACAGCTAAATCTGATCATGTAACTGCTCTGCTTAAAAATCTTTATGTCAGCAGGATCAAGCATAGCTTGATATGCAATACTTTTACAAACCGGGCCAGCCTAGCTCCTTAACCTCACCGAGTACATTCCAGAAGCTTCCTCGATGCTTTTTCTCCTTTCATACTTCTGCACATGCTCTTCTCTCTGTTCTAATTTCTCTATTTGGTGTGCTGGCTATTTTCCATTTCTGCTAAGCGCATCAGAATCCACCCTCTGTTCTCTGTTCTCATGGCCCCAGCAGGATGACTACTAAGGCCTCAGTCACTGGGATTGCCTTTTCCTGCTCTCTTCTTGGTGGATTCAGCCAATGGGAGCAGAGTATTTACTCCTCCTCCTCTATCCCACTTTGCCATGGTTCTGGCCAGGGCAGTATCACTTTATAATTACATCTTCGATCAGGTAGTTCCTCTTCCGCAGCTACAGCTCCCAACTAGAACATTCCTGCCCCTTCCCTTCAGGCCTTGGAGTGGTGTTGCCTTCCAGCTATTACTAGTGCCTTTAATAAAAAGTATCTTCAAAAACCTAGCTGCCCTGCTAAGATGTATAACCGGAATTTAATCGTGAGGAAACATCAGACAAACCCAAGTTCAAGGATATTCTTCAAAATAACTAGACTATACTCCTAACAATGTCAAGATCTCTCAGTCCTATACCACCACCCCCTCACCACATACACACACACACACGTACACATACATAATACACGAAAAATCTGAGGAACTGTTCCAGATTCCAGGAGACTACAGAGATATGACAACTGAATGTATATGATCTGTATTAAATCCTGGACGGAGAAAGAAAAAAAGAAGAACTGTAAAAGATATATTGCACAACTGACAAAATTTTAATATGGACTATGGATTAGAAAATAACATTGTGTTTTAAAGTTCCTGAGATTAATAATTACTCCTTGATTACTTAAGAAAATGTTCTTCTTAGAAAACACATGCTACCATGTTTAGAAATAAATGGACTTGACATCTCAAAATTACTCTTAAATGGCTCAGGAAAAAAAGCGTAGATAGATGATAGATCAAAGAGAGATAGATAATAGAGGAGGCAAAATGTCCATAACTGGTGAATCCTGACTGATACACTTATGAAACTCCATTCATTGATAAATACTCAAATTTACCATTACTTTCTTTTTAATAACAATAAATATCGATCAATAGAGTATACTTTGTTTTAGAAACTTTATAGCTAATTATAATTTTATCCTTTTAACAACCCCATGAGAAGGATTGCCATTAGCTCCTTCTGAGAACCCCAGCAAGCTGGGGTGAGTCTGGGGTCTGCTTGACTCTAGGATGCAGCCTTTTCACCCTCACACTGTACTGCTGCGCTGGGCAATGCTGGCGCTCTCTCTTCCAGGCTTCCATAGCACCGTACACAGACCTCCTCTGTTGCATTTATCATGTGATATTGTAATTAGATGCCAAACTATGTAGGTCTTACTCACTTTTGCCTTCCTCCAACCTGACACATAGTAGGCATTTAATAATACACAAATAAATCAAGGAGCAAGTGTGAGCATAGTTTCCTCAGGCTCTCACCACTATAGAAAAGACAACTCAATGCACCCTGGAATGGGATGGTAGATACATCATCATCTGCAACTGTCCTGCCAACATGGCAGCCATTCACCACATGCAGCTATCTGAGCACTTGAAATGTAGCTAGACCGAATTGAGAAGTGCTATAGGTATAATATACACAAAAGGACTTATTATAAAAAATTATCATTATGAAAGTAAGAATGTAGCATGTCCCATTAATATTTTTCACATCAATTACCTGCTGATATAATATTTTAATGTATATATTAGGATAAATAAAACATTAAATTTTATCTGTTTCTTTTTACCTTTTTAATGTGGCAACTAGAAATTTAAAATTATGCATTTAGCTCACATTGCATTTCTTTAGTTAGCCCTGGTGTACACAGATGAACAAGTTCATAATTAAGTGGCTTTCCTGACTGATTATTCTTACGTGAAAAGAGGAGCAAACAATATTTGGCTTCTTCATCCGTTTTTAAAACTAAGAGTAAGATCTACTAAGGCAGTGGTCCTGAACTTTGAGGTACATACAGATCACCAGCAGACTTATTAAAATTCAGGTTCTGATTCAACAGCTCTGGGGTGGGGCCTATGAGTCTGCATTTCTAACAAGCTCCCAGTCGAGGCTGATGCTGCAGGCTTGGACCACACCGTGAATAGCAAGGGACTCAGGCACTCCAGGCTTTAATCTGATGCAGGTGTTGGCATATAAATGTTTCATTAAACTAAGGAAAGTCAGTATCTTAGGATGTCTAATTGCTGCTAACAATCTCTGGTTATATCAGATAGTCCTAAGAAAGTGATTTCCCCAACCCCCCAATATGAGTTACTGCACTAATAATAAAAATGCTTTCAAAAGTAAACAAACCTTTATATTAACATAATCTAAAAAGATACAGAATTATGCCAGTGCTTTTGTATTTTAACCGCTCCAGCTATGCCTCAGGGGATGGTTACAGGAAGTCTGCTGGACCTAAGATGGCCCTGAATTTTGGTATTATGCGTGCACTTTAGAAATTATAGCTGAGTAGAAGAAAAGACAGTCTTCCTCCTATGTGCCTAGCATTTCATCTAAATATTTCTATAGCTCAATATGGTTTTTTTTTAATAAAAGAAATGCCTCGTCTTCTTATCCATTTCTGGGTAATAGCGCACACAAGTTAATGTAGGGCAGGAACCACATCGTAAAACATGACAAGTAGCAGCCACAGCTGGAGGAATAACAAGAGAGTTTTCTCTGCTGTCAAATACTAAACCAGACATGTCAAAACACTAATAAGGGGGTACAGGAGAAGATTGTGATGCACCCTGAAGAACTAATTCCCCCAAGTGTTGTGCTGAAAACACTACCATTTCCAAGAAAAAACTTTAATAATAGGGAAATACTTTTAGTGGACTTATCAATAATAATACCAGTATTACCTTTCAATGCATATTATCAGATTTATTCTCCCTGTGAGGTAAAGATTATTACTTTCATTTTGTAAGAGGAATCAACAAATCAGATGAAAGCCAAGACTTGAATCCAAGACTTTAAAACTCTGTGCCCAGTTCCATTTCTAACACGATGGTACAAACCTTTGGCAAGAAGCAAAGGAAACCAGCTGGAGTGGAGGGGCCGGCTTAGCTCAGGTCTAGAGCCAGCTCTCAGCAGAAGTTTGTCTGGCCTCTTTCCTCGTCCTAAGCTATCCCCAATACCTTTGTATTACTTCTTCCCCATTTTCACCTTTGAAAATACTCCCCTTGAGAAACTATTTATTATAATAAATTCATTCATACTAAAGTAGGAATGACTGGTAAATCCAACAAAATATAATTGCTAAATCTCACATAGCCACTAACAGGTTGGGGGCTGGGCAGGGAAATCAGCTGGGGAGGAAGCCCACCTTCACCCTGAAATCATGCGGCCTCAGGCAACATAAGGCAAGCCCTGCCCAATTCATTCAGGCATCCACGAAATGCCACCATGATCTACCAACAGTACAATAGGCACGAAAATAAACTTACAGACAGACAGTCTAAAAATCTTTTTGTTTGTTTTTCAGAAGTGCTTATTAATGAACAAAGCTCTGAAAAAACAGGTATTTGCTGAAGGTGGATGCCTGTTTCCTCCAGCTAGTGATAGGCGAGATGATAAATAGTGGGTGGGGGCAGCTGGGGGTGGAACAAAGCAAGTAGATATTACTGTGGAACATTTGCAAGCCATGCAGATTTTTATTTAAGTAGCAAGTTATTCAAACTACTTACCAATCAAGAAACATGAATTCAAATGATTTTTTCCTGTGACTATTAAAATAATAAGCCAAACCCAGCAAGATATAATCTGTAATTGATTAAGACTCTTTATCTGCTGAGAGAACTGCCTTTCTATTTCTAGATTTTCCTAGCCTTTGGGTGTTAGCACACTGGTCAAAAACAGAGATATTTATAAATTGAGCGCTATTGTTTAGCAATAAAAAAGCAACAGATCATCCATCACATGATGAGATTCCAAACCATGGCACTGGAATTCCTTTAGCCAGTGTTAGTGTAGCTTATGGGAAACACTGTTCCATCTCTGTCCTAAAGTGAAGCTTTACTGACTGGAGTCACCCAAGGGAGAGGCCACAAGTGAAATAGTTGTTTGCATCATTTGCAAAAAGCACAAGAGTTTTAAGCGGTAAGAGATGGAGACAGCACTTTCAAATTACTGAACCTCATTCTCAAGATTGAGTTGCTCTGTCAGTATCCAGAAAACAAATTTCACTCTGGCAGAACAATTTGAAGTTTTTTTAAAAAAGAATCCCTCCACAAATTCCTCATCCTCCCCAGATGGGGTTATTGCCTTACAGAATAGTCATAGGCAAAAATCATGCCTACCCACAAATTGATAACTACTTAGCAGAATTCTGAAATCGCCTTTCTCTACCCTCCCTCAGAACTCTTCCTGGATACTAGGGGAAAACAGAGCTTGAAAGTCAGCTGGCTAAGCAGTAGTATAAAAGGCAGATAGCTCAAAAGAAAGCCACACGTATTTATTATCCAAATTAAAGGCCCATGTCATGGACATAAAAAAAGAAAAACCAGAGTTGACCATAAATAAACATAAATGTTCAATCTGACTTGCATCATCAAGTTGTCTGACTCAACATCAGACCTTCTCCTGGGGAACATGCTGGGGCGCTCTAATCTTAAATGAAGCGGAGAGATGCTAACACAACCCTGGAAGCTCTTGCCTGTGGGCTATCATGCCAATCTGGCTTTCCTGTCAGAGACCTTACCCATGTATAAGAAGTGAATGACTAAATCTTGGACACATTTTTTTCCCTAATGCCATAGAAATAATCTCTCTTTAAAGGAAAAAAAATCCCAGAATTGTTTCACCATTAATCTTTCCCTCTGCTTCCTCTTTTTCAATAACTCCACATTTTCCTAAGGAATTAACCTGCAGAATCTTCTATTGGAAAAGTTCAAGAGATGCCTAAAAATTCAAGTAAAAATTAGAAAATTAAGTTAGGTGATTTGCACATATAGCAACCTGGGTATTTCTTAAAATAGTGTTAACTGAAACATGAAAAAAAAAGAGGAAAGAAGGAGGGGAAGAGGAAAACGAAGGAGGCAACAACACAAAACAAATATCCTTTTTGTGAATTAAATACACACACATGTACACACACAACACACATCAACACTTCCTATTTTGATTATTTTTTATGTACCTGGCATATAGCATACACACAAACAAAAAATGTTTGTTGAATGAATGAATGAGTTTACATTACTCATTGAAGACAAGAATATAAAAAGACACAGTCAAATAAGCAAAGCAAACAACATGAGAATGGAAAAGGAAAGTGTAATTTTAAAAAACCCTTAATAATTCTTTTTAAAATGTAAATAACAACAGTGCAAAAAATTACAAATTAAAATAATAAAGATATTACTAAATTAAAACAATAGTTTAAACTCTAGCAATACCATTCCTGGGTAAATACTGCAGAGAGATTCTTACCCAGGTTGGTAAGAATCACATTTAATATGCTCATTATGGAAATATTTTACTTGTGAAAATAGAGAGCTGGAAGCTACCTAGATATCCATCATTAGGGGAATTGACAAGTAAAAGAAGACACATGTGTTCTATGAACACTATGCAGCAATTAGCAGCAATAAACTCAACCAAGTAGCAATTTGAATACACCTTAAAAACAACATGAAATGAAAAAGGTAAGAAAAAGAATGAGATGTGCAGCTCAATGTCCTTTGTGTAAATTTTTAAAAGGTACACACACAAAACAACACTACATTCTTTATAAAAGTGCAAATTTCAGGACACATGACAAGTACATCGGAGGGGCAGCCTATGATGTGGGTGGGAGACAGGGATTTGGAACTGGAATTAGGGATGAAAGAAAACCTTTTAAAATTGATGAATCAAATTTGGATTATGCATTTGCTTTCTTTGCAAAATGGAGCAATTTGGGAGATTTGCAGTGATTACCAAATGAATCCTCATGGTATTAGAATCCTGAAGAGCAAGCTCATGACTCAATCAGTGGGTTCATCACTCAGCTCAGCACTGCTAGCCACCAAGATGGTTTGACCAGTACTCAGGTAATAGTTGTTCTATTCTCAGTCATAAATTATTTAATTCAGATCTTTTATATTAGTTAAAGAGAGGATGCATGAAATCACTAATATTTTAAGAGGATCGTTAGTGATGGTCAGACCTGCCCCTGACTTTTGTGAAGACAGCTCCAGAGTACAAATGGAGGCCCACTTACCAAGTGTTTAAATATTTAAAAATTACAAGTAAACCTAACCAACTGTTAAATAAAATATGTTTTATCTTCCTACCATGACCAATACACCTTTATAATAACCTGGGAAGTGAGATTTACATGTGGAATCTTAGCGCTTTTCAGAGCTGGGTGCTGGGACATGGTGGCATGGCAGCGCCAGCTCTCCTCTCGCGCTTCTCCTTCTGTCTTTGATTCCATCTTGCTTCCTGCCCGTGGCCTCCCAGCCAGCACTTAACAAGGTCTAACTGGTCTTCCCCTCACTGTAAACTGCCACCCCTCAGCCATCTCCTGAGTTCTCCAGTGGCCGTGCAACTCACACACAGGAGGAATCATCCGGGGAAAAGGCTTTTGCAGGCCCAGAAGCAGGTGCAGGCTATTTGGGCAGGCAATTCTGAGGCACTCAGTGTCACCTTGAAGGGAGTGTGTGAACTCTGAGTGTGCACATCCTCTTGGTCCTGCAGATTCCTAACCCAGTTGGGAGGAGGACCAGAGTAGATCCCAAAGGGTGAGGTAGGGCCCCTCTTACCTGGGCCAAAGCCTTTCTACAAATGTGCTGTTATGCCCTGAATTTTGTGTCCCTCAAAATTTATATATTGAAGCTCTGACCCCCAATGTGATTGTATTTTGAGGTGGGGCCTTGTGGGGAGGGTATTTAGGTTTAGATGAGGTCATTGAGGGTATGCGCTCATAATGGGATTAGTGCCTTTAATAAGAAGAGAAAGAGATACCAGAGCTCTCTCCTTTACCAAGCAATGGGCTTGCTGCCCAAAACTCATAGAAGCCAGTAGTATGGCACCAGTTTTTGAGAAAAGAAAAAGCTTTATTGGAGTCAACCAGCAAGGAGACAGGAGGCAAAACTCAAGTCTGTCTCCCTGATCTTGGGTTTGAGGCAAGTTTTATGTGCTAAGGAGGACAGGCTGTTAGGCAGAAGCACTGGCAGGACAAGTTTTGATTGGGAGGACTTCGAACAAGACTGTTTATGGGAAGGCATGGAAAGGAGTCTGTCACTGGACTGTCCTGGACAACACACCCCTTGTTTTTGAAACTATTTTGGCATTCAGGTTCCGGTCACATCTCGATCTTTTGGTTCTGGGGGCTGGGGTGAGACTTTAGCTCTGCGTGTTATCTGAGGTCAAGTCTTCTTTTCTGCGTATGCGCTGGCTGCGTGACTTGCGACTTCGTGGCTCTGTACTGTAAAATAACGTGACATCCCATTATCGGCAGAGTAGGGCCAGTTAGAACCGGTCTGGCCGTTACATCACTCTCTGCCATGTGTGGACACGGTGAGAAGCCAGGAAGAGAGATTACATCTGGGAACTGAATTGACCACGGCACCATGATCTTAGATTTCCAGCCCCCAGAACTGTTAGAAATAAATTCCTATTGTTGAAGCCACCCAGTCTTCTGTATTTTTATATGGCAGACAAAACTGACTAAGACACATGCCCTAAGATGCTCCCGTAATATCTATAGGTAGTATGTATATGTTCTGAACACAGGCGAGCAAGGAGTCTCTGCTAATGTAGAAATACTGAAAAGAGAAAGCACTGTGACAATTACAACTGAGTTAGCTTTTTATTTATTGGGAATAAAGGCTACCAACATCTGGAAAGTCTTATTTATGAGTAAATGATTGCAAATAGCAGCTAATACCTTGCAGCTTATCCTGTAATTTAGGAATAAAACATGAAAATTATCAAAATTAACCAACTTAGTTTTAATAAAAATTCAGAACTTCAAAACATTACACAAAGGTGGTTTTTGTCCATTGTTGATGTCATAATAAATAATTAAACTCAATCTATACTTAATTATGGTTTTAATCTCTAAATCTAAGATGACATAATATTTATACATTTATTTATGACCAAATCATGATTTTTCTTATATTTTTATTGTAAATGAAACAGTGTACAGTATTTGTTACATGTTAATCATTATACATTATAAATATAATCAAAGATTATAAAAATTACATTTAAAGTACATATTATAAAATAGCCATTAATATCATACTCATCTAACAAAATAGAATTTTAAAAATAATTTATTATGCCAAAATGAAAGGATGATTAAAATAATCCTTAATAGATTTACAAGTATTTAATCTGGTGAAAGGCATTAAAGGCCAAAAACAGCAACAAAAAAAGATGTAAAATGCTGGTTTAATAGAAAGAATATGAATTTTGGAAAGTAACTTACTCTTAAAAAGCCGAAGTGTTATATCATCTGTGAAATAAGAACAATAGTTTCATGGCAGGACTTTTGAAAGAATTTAATGAATCGGTTAACTCATCTATCCTCAAGATTCTACGTGGACTTCACTCTCTTGTGGGCCATCTCCCCACCCCTCCCCTTCCCTACCACCCAGCTCACATGTGTCTGCTGTAGCCCTCAATAAATCTTACCCACTAATATTATTAGTATCTCTCATCCTTACTTCTCTAATAATTTATATATCATTCATGCTGAGGAAGGCTTTTTACAAGAGATGTCTCTAAGCTGGAACTAGAAAGGCAGTTAGCAAATTGCAGGTTTAAGCAAAGCCCAGTAAATTTTGATTGCCATGTTGTTTTCCTTCCTTCTGGAGACAGATGCAAAAAAAGAATGATGTTCAAGGGATTTTTTTTCTTTCTACTTGGCACCTTTAAAGGATCTCATGTAAATTGTCACTTAAGGTGCCTTTTGATTTAAGAAGATGGTCTCTAGACAGAGTGTATTAATTAGAAAGGACTCTGTCTTTCTCTAAAACCCATTGTCCCTCTGCTTCTGTCATTAAATGTGAATGGCCATTTTAGTGCATCCTTAGGACCTCCTAGGTTACTTAGGGGCAAATTTAGCATTCTTGGAAACGTATTTGCTTAGCACAAATTGCTTTTGAATAAACATAATGGAGAGAAAACTCATTTTTACCTCTTCCTAAATGCACAACCAACAAGCATTAATCCAATACGTATTTGTGTAGCCCCTCCTCTCCGTCAGGAACTGGGGGCACAGCAGTGAGTGAACAAGAGGGACCTGGTCTCTGCCCTCCTAGGGCTCTCAGACTGGTGGGAAAGTGTAACAGTGAATGTGATGGACTGGCAGGGATTTTATACATGTTATCCATTTAACCCTGCAAACGACCACGAGACAAGGTGTTTTCACGGCCTATTTTTCAGATGTCAAAACCGAACATCCAAAATAGAAATGGAAGTTCTGTTCCTCTCCTCTGTCCCCTTCCCATTCCCCTCAGCTCCAAGTGCGCCGCATGCCCCAATCTTCCCCTTTTGTCTCCAATTCCCAATCAGACCACAAGAACAGGCTGGGGAAGGGGCCACTGCTCAAGGAAGAAGTTTACCTAAGAAGCTCTACATAGATAAGACCCACCAGAAAATAAAGATGAAGAAATCTGCCTTTTTCATGAGTATTTTTAATCTATAATAAATATTTAATTTACATTGTACTATAGAAAAAACCATATTATATGGTCTTTTCAATTTGCCTATGAATGCATTTCCTTCTCCCAAAGAACTGCCAGAATTTTAATAGTGACCTTGTTGTAATAGTTGAGGGGTTGGGGGTGGGAAATTTACCTTGCAGCTGTTCAAATGGCGTATTCCCTACATTTACTCATCTGAACTCAGTACAGGTCTTCCTGAAACCTCCAAGACGCTCTCATCTCCATTTACCCTTGGTTAGATTTTTATTTTCTGTTTCCTCGTAAGCTCTTCATTTCCAGCCCTATCGTCTTTCCCCACAGCCTGAGATTCTTTGTTCTGTTATGCACTCGTGACAGCCAGGACGCTACAGTTTCCTGGCTGACAGCCACAGAATTTGCAACACTTTTTAGCAAAGGCTTTTGCAATTTCTACTCTTGTCATTTTCTCCACATCTGTGGCTAATGTGGAAAGAACAAAGCTCAGGCAATTTGCTCCCGCTATTGGGCTTATAGCAAGGCCTTCCAAATTTCCGCTCACCCTCTCCACCTCCCAGAATGCTGCTAAGTTGCTTCCATAGCCTGGGCAGCACTGCTGAACTAATTCAAGGGCTGATTTCCCATGCTTTCATGGCTTTTTAAGCCATGCCAATTTACATTGATTCAAAACAGGTATTTATAACGTTCTCAAGCAGGAAATCCCATGCATTTTATACAGCGTAGTGACTATGAGCTAAATGTTTGGTGTAAGAGAGACCTGAGTTGGAGTCCTCATTCTGCAGCTTACTAGCTGTGAGACTATGGACAAGATTTTTAAAGCTTTATTTGTGCTGGGGTTTATATAGCATTCACGCCTGGCACATAATAATTGTTCCATAAAAGCTATCTAGTATTACTTAGAGATACTAATTAAAATATAATTCATTCACAACTATGAATAAGACCCATGCTAGCTGTAACGTGAAAGACAGAGGATATAATATCTACTGAGTATACATTATATGCCTGGCACTTTCATACATGGATTCTTATGTAATCAGATAAAATGAATTCTTGTCTTCACAATGCTTACAACATAGATTCTGCTAATTACACTGCAAAATGGCTCTGGGAAGTGTTGTAATCAAAGGGCATCATGAGAAACTCCACCGAAGGGATGGAAGGAGTAGTGGATGAGGTTGAGCTTCATGGACCCCTTCTCATTCAATGTTTGTGCCCCAACTCCAAGCACAGAATCACATTTGAAATAGGCACCCAGGGATCGCCATATTGACTAGGAAGATGTGCTCTATACTATCCAGGACTCTTTAGTTACCAAGTGACAGAAATCTAACTCAAACTGGCATTCAGCCAAAAAAGGAATTGTTTGGCTGACAAAGCTAAAAAGTTGTGGGTGGAGGGAGGACCAAGCTGTCGGCATGGCTGAATCCAGATGCTCCAATGATGCTGTGAAAAATCTGATACTTGGCTCTGCCTCCCTCTGGGCTGACTTCACTCGTAGGCAGGTCTCACTCTGAGCTGGCAGCCTCATTCTTCAACAAGCACTACTCAAAAAATGGTCTGGGAAAAGTCCACGATTCAGTCTCATTGGACCAACTCAGGGCATGTGCTCACCCCTGAACTACTCACACTGGCCAGGAAGATAGAATGAACCAACTGGTTAAGTCTGGGCTGTTTACCCAACTTAAACTGGAGGATAAAGTTTACCCTCCCTGAAGCCTCTACATATAGCATGAAGAGATGGTTTCTCAAAAAGAAAATCAGGCTGTTGGCATCACCCCAGTGGTCTTGGATATGGCAAAAGCATTACAACAGATTTGTATTACATGGCTTTCATTATGAACCTTGAAGAATGGGTAGCATTTAGATGAGCATAGATGGAACACAACAACATTATGTGGCTTTATACTGACAGGGTGAAGGAAACTAACAATTGTTCAATTTGAATGTAGCACTGCATGAGTGATGAGGCATCAGAGATCAGAATTGGAAGTATGTTAAATCCAGGGGTCAGTGAGTACTGAGGGACAAAGGAATGTATATTTGGTTTGGTAGAAATGTGGAGGTTATTCAAGTTTTCTATTGCTATCTGGCAAACCACACCAAATGTAATGAGTTGCTTAAAGCAATGACATTTGTTTTGTTCACCAATCTGCAATTTGGTCAGAGCTGGCTGGAGACAGCTCATTCAGCTCCAGTTGGTGTCAGCAGGGGTGCTTCAAAGGCTGGGGACTGCAATCATTTGAAGGCTCACTCACTCACATGTCTGGCAGTTGATGCCAGCTATTGGCTGGACCTTAGCTGGGACTAGGGCTAGAACACATTCAGGTGGCCTCTCTCTATGGTAGCTAAGCTTCCTCATGTCATGAGGTGTGGGTTCCAAGAGTGAGCGTCTCAAGCTATCAGATGGAATCTACATTACCTGTTATGACTTAGATCCAAGGGATTGGTTCTTGCTGTTATATTATAGTACTGATTTGTATAGACCACTAATTTGTGGTTGACCTAAACTCTCTGCAGGCCCAAAGATAGATGCAATTCTGCCCGAGAGACAGGACAAGTACTAAATTCAAATAACAATGAAGGATTTACAATGCTTTAGTAAAGAATTGTAAAGGATATTTGTGAATAAGATGCTATGATTTGATAGTAGAGGAAAATATAAGAGAATAATAAATGACATCTGATCCTTGCTTTTCAATGCAATATTTAGGAAGTTAAAATATAATTTAAGTGTTGAGGTCATTATATTTATGTACACTAGTTAATTGAATGAAGGAAGGATAATTTTGTCAAAGTGATCAAGCTGTAGATCAGTGATCCCCAACCTTTTTGGCACCAGGGACCAGTTTCATGGAAGACAATTTTTCCACAGAAAAAACTGGGGGTTGGGGAGAAGATGGTTTTGGGATGATTCAAGTGCATTACATTTATTGTGAAGTCAAACCTCTCTGCTAATGATAATCTATATTTGCAGCCGCTCCCCAGCACTAGCATCACAGCCTCAGCTCCACCTCAGATCATCAGGCACTGGATTCTCATAAGTAACCGCAACCTAGATCCCTCGCATGTGCTGTTTGTAGTAGGGTTCGTGCTCCCATGAGAATTTAATCCCACCACTGATCTGAGGGGAGGCAGAGCTCAGGCAGTGATACTAGTGATGGGGAATGACTGTAAATACAGATGAAGCTTTGTTCACTCACCTGCCGCTCACCTCCTGCTGTGCAGCCCAGTTCCTAAAAGGCCATGGACTGGTACCAGTCCACAGCCCTGGGGGTTGGGGACCACAGCTATAGATAATAGAAATGTAAGCACGATCACAGTCAGTGAATTTTGCAATTAGTTACCACTGTAATATTTGCACATATTTTCTCTATATAATCACATATATGTACATCAGTATACATACCTAAACCTGAGGTTTTTTGCATAGAATTTTTATAATATTATAATATTACTGTCATGTTGCTGCTATAACAAATTACCACTCATTAGTTGCTCAAAATGACACAAATTTATGATCTTACAGTCCTGAAGGTCAGAAGTCCAAACGATCTCACTGAGCTAAAATCAAGGTGTTGGCAGGGCTGTGTCCCTCTTCTGGGCTCATGGTGATCATTCATTCTCTCGTCTTTCCCACATGCCTCAGCTCATAATCCCTTTCCTCTGTCTTCAGAGCCAGCAGTGTCATTTCTCATGCAGCCATCTCTCTGGTTCTCTCTTTTGTCATCACATCTTCTTCTGTGACTCTCTTTTCTGCTCTCCTCTTCCAATTTTAAGGACCCCTGTGGTAACATTGGGGCCACCTAGATAAGCTCTTCATATCAAGATCCATAACTCAATCATATCTGCAAAGTTCCTTTTTCCATGAAAGCTAACATATTCACTAGTTTCTGAGCATTATGATATGGGTAACTTTGAGGGGACATTATTCTACTTATCATACCTGGTTCTTTGCTTATATAGAAATGCAAAAATCTTAGTAATTAAAGCTAACTTTAAATAAAAGGTGATTGTTACATATCTAGCCATCTCTTTCCCGGTCATTTTTTAAGATATAAAATTATTCATGAGGAGTGACATCACCAAGATGGTGGAATAGAAGTTACCATGCTCATATCCACCGAAAGCAACAAGAATTCTACACCCATCCACAGTTAGAAGTCTCTCTGTGGGAGCCTCAGGATTCAGGTAGACGTTTGTGAAACCCCAGTGGATCTCAAGACGTTGGAGGGTAATTTTGAGAGTGCAGAACAAAACTCAGGTTGCTGATCCCCCAAGCTTGCTTCCAGGTTCAAGTCCAGAAACAGCCCAGTCCTCGAAGGGGCTTGGCTACAGCTCCTTTGGCCTTGAGCCTGCAACCAAAACCACCATCTGCCAATGGAGCTAGGAGGAATCTCACACACTAGTGCTCTGGCAGAAAGGCTTATCTGCCCGCTGACATCAGTCCCAGCAGTGAACCTGAAAGTTGTCCCCTGGCTTGGCTCCACCCTCCCGCAGCTGAGGTCCCACCTAAGAGCTGCTCACACAGGATCCAGATGGAAACTCACTCATGTCTCACAGACTAAGAGTCTGAGTCTCCAGCCTCTCTCCCACAGCAGATCCCAAAGGTACCCAGTCCCAACTCTGGCCCCTCCTGCTATAGTCAGAGAACTATCCCAACTGCAAAGGGACCTGCTGAGAGACATGTACCCTTCTGAGCTAACCAGACTGAGCTCTCCAGCTTCTGCTCAACAGCAGATCCTAAAGGGGCTCAGTCTCAGCTTCAGCCCCTCCTGCTGCAACTTGGGAACTATCTTATCTGTAGAGGAACTTGTTGGGCAATGCATGCCCCTCTGAGCCAAGACCAGGCTCTCTAGCCTCTGTCCCACAGCAGATCCCAAGGTGGCCCAGTCTCAGCTCCAGCCCTTCCTGCTGCAGTCAGGGAACTCCCTCACTTGAGCAGGGACCTGCTTGTTGATGCACGCCTGTCTGAGCCAATGAGACAAGCCCTCCAGCGTCTTACCCACAGAAGATCCCAAGAGATCACAGTCTCAACTCTACTCCCTCTCACTGCAGTTGGGGACTCATCCCACCTATGCAGAGACCTGCTGGAAGACACATCTATCTGGGCCACCAGGACAGTCTTCCCGACTAAGGTCCATGACTAGCATTCCCACACAGCCCTAGTACCCTCCTTGGGTCTTCCCAGCTCCATCCAGGCCAGAAAGTCACATAAACTTCAGAATCTTTGCAAGACTCACAGCAAGCCTGGGCTTGGAGCAAACTCTAGTGCTGAGATTGCTGCAGTGGTCACAGGCTCAGGGAACTCAGTAGTCAGTCTGGTCAGAATCCTGGGAAGGTCCTCTGAAAAAGGACAGGCACAAACAAAGCCAGACTGAAAAGACTTAAATAAATACTTAATCTGTCAATGGGTGAGCATCATCATATGTCTGCAAGCAACAAGAATATTCATGGAAGTATGATATCACCAAATAGACAAAATAAGTTGCCAAAGACCAACCCTAAAGACATGGAGATGTGTGATTTCCCAAAGAATTCAAAATAGCTGTTTGGAGGGAGTCATTGAACTTCAAGAAAACACAGAGAATTAATTCAGAAATTTATCAAAGAAATTTTAACAGAGAGATTAAAATAATTTTTAAAAAGCAAACAAAAATCTTGGAGATGAAAAATACAATGAATTAAATGAAAAATGCAATAAAGAGCATCAATAGCAGAATTGATCATACGGATGAATCAGTGAGCTCAAAGACAGACTATTTAGAAATACACAGTCAGAGGAGAAAAAAGAATAAAGAATGCCCTGGAATGAACAAAGCTCACAATATCTATGGGACAACATCAAAAGAGCAAATACTTGGGTTATTGGAATTAAAGAGAAAACTGAAAAAGACAAAGGGATAGAAATCTTATTTAAAAAAAATAATAACAGAAAACTTTCCAAACCTGGGGAAAGATATAAACCTCCAGGTGCTGGCAAGACAAAGGTCACCAATCCTATTAAACCCAAATTAGAATACCCCAAGACATAGTACAATCAAACTCTCCAGGTCAAAGACAAAGAAAGGATCCTGAAAGCAGCAAAGGAAAAGCAGCATATAAGGGAGGTCCAACATGGCTGGCAGCGACTTCTCTGCAGAAACCCTGCAGGCTGCTCAAGTGCTGAAGGAAGAAAACTGCCAACCAAGAATACCCAGCAAAGCTAGCCCTCAGAAATGAAGAAGAGATAAAGATTTTCCCAGACAAGCAAAAGATCAGGGAATTTATCACTACCAAACCTGTCCTACAAGAAATGCTAGAAGGAGTTCTTCAAACTGAAAGAAAAGGATGCTAATGTGATTATTAATTAATACTATAACTGTAGTGTGTAAGCCACTTATGTCTTTATTAAGAAGACTAAAAGATAAAACTATTAAAAATAACAATAACTAGAAAAATTTGTTAAGAGATAGACAATATAAAAATGCAAATTGTGACATCAAAAATTCAAAATGGGGAGAAAAGGGAGTTAATGTGTACAAGTTTTTGTATGTTTCCTTTATTTTTTTGTTATCAAAGTTAAATTGGTATCAGTTTTAAATAAGTTGTTACAGCTATAGGAATGTTTTTTTGTAAGCCTCATAGTAATCACAAGTCAAAAACCTATAATGGATGCACTAAAAATAAGAAAGCAATGAATTAAAACATATTATCAAAAATAATCACTTAACTTCAAAGTAAGACAGTAAGAAAGAAAGAGAGGAGGTACAAACAAGAAAACAAGTAACAAAATGGCAATAGACCAATGTCTGTGCCTGCCACAAATCATTTAAATCACAACTCTTTTATGAAGTCAGTTTTTCTCAACTGAAGGTAGTTTTGTCTCCCAAGGGGGATATCTGGCAATAACTGAGGGTATTTTTGATTGTCATTATGGGGTGGGGGAGATGAGCTACTGGTATCTAGTAGGTAGAGGTCAGAGATGCTGCTAAACATCTTACATAGGTTGCATGAGAACTACTACCAATAACAAAGATCATCCAACTCAAAATATCAGTGGTATCAAGTTGAAAAATTCTGCCTTTGATTATTCTAATGTGCAATCAAAATGGAAAACCACTACTCTGGCTTTTCTTCCTTCAGTAATTCTTTATTGTTTTAATGAAATACAACTTTAAATAAAGCTCTGTGACCAAAACCAAGACTAAAGAGCAAGAATGGAAAAGTAAGATGATGGATAAATGATGTTAACATTTAGAATTTTTGTCCTTTTAAGTTTTATGTCTAGGTTTCATCAACATCTCATCACTGGCCCTAAAAGATTAACAATAATATCATTTGTGGATCTATGTGCCAAGTGATATGTACACACAATTTCATTTATCCTTATAATTACCCTGTGAAATACACATGACCCCCATTTTATAATGGAAGGGAATAGAGGCTAATGACCTCTCAAGGTCACACTGCTATTGAGTGGGATAATTGGGCCTAAAACCTATTTTGTTCTGAAATATTATAATACACTGAAACCTACCCTTTCTGTCCCTATGTGGTTCATAGGGTTCACTAGGCCTGTTTCCTCAACATGAGGAGGGCTGGTGCACCATGTGGCTATCAAACGGGAGACAGGATAGGAGAGATAGAAGTTCTGCCTCTCCTCTGCCACTGGGCCTCTGAATGATTGACAAGCAACCGGGAAGCCTGCTAATCTCACCTTCTACCTACCCTAGCAGAAACAAAGTCACATCGCTTAATCTTTGCCTAGTCATGTGGGTATTAAAAAACTGCTATTAAAGTTTATGCTGGAAATGCATATTTTCTTGAAAATGCTTTCAAATTTAGAAAAAAACACAGAATCACATGACTGACAATTGTGTTAAAATTCAATATTAAGTTTGGTTTATGTTATGTAGCGCTTTTTCTTTGTTTAGTTTCAATGGGTCTTTAGTTTTACTTCTTTAATCTTCAACCTATTGACTGATTTTTCCATCTCTAGAGAAAGAGTTCCATTTTATCTTTTCTTCTCGTTTATCCTGATCATAAGTGTAACATTCCAATTTATCAAGACTCCTAACCTAGACTTGCATATTGTATACTAGAGTTAATCATCCAGTTACCCATTCCTTTCTTTCTTATCTTTTGCAGTTAAACTTAAATTTTTGCAGCCATCCTGAAAGGTAGCATTGTATCATATGCCCTAAGAAATAATGTATTCTGACTTTTGTAATACTTTAATATTTTTTCTTTATACCGTCTCTCTGGCACCTTACCATACGTGCCACTAAGTGTCCATAAAATGATAATAAAAGAGCATGTTTTAGATGCAGATTTAATTTTAAAAGGAAAATCCAAGATACTCTAAGAATATGAGGAAGTATGAAATCCTGGCAATTAACCAGATTCTCTAAGAGGTAACAGAGCTTCCCTGACCATATGCAAACCCCATGACTCTCAGTTTTATCAGAGGTGAAAACTGGAAGAAATGAGGGGAGAAAATTATCTGAAGGGGAGAAAATGGGTCCAAACCCAAAGATTATCAAATTTGCAGTAGGTTTCTGTAGGTTTCTTACTTATAGTGTTTCTCGATGTGGTCTGATGTCATCACACCAAAATGTAAAGACAAAGAAAGATGGGCAAGGCCACTATCCTACCAGCAGGCACAGAGATTTTCGATAATTAGCTTAATGTACGGACAGATTTTAGAGTTTGTAGCAGAATGGATAGACAGAATGGATAGATTGAATATCCTTTGGGCAATTCCCCGTAAATAATATACCTCTCAGATGAAATTTTGGTAAGTATCATGGGGCAATAAATCCAGCATTGGCTTCCCTGACAGGTACCCAGATGACAGAGACTCTTTAACTGCAGTATTGCATTTAATTTTATCCCACTAAGAGTCCTTGATGCTATGTTTTATTATTCCCATTTTACAGAAAAGAAAACTGAGATGCAAATAAGTTTGGCAATTTTCTCAAGGTCACTCAGCTAATAAGAGGAGCAAATGAGGTTGAGTTTAGCTCTGTTTTACTCCAGCATCCGTGTTGCTTGACATGTGAACCTTCTGCTCCTCTGCCCACCCTCTGTATTTGGTGATTGCAGGAGACGCCCCCAGAGCAGCACGGCTGGGGCTGTCAGAGGTGCTCACGTGTCTTCTTCAGTCCCAGCACTGGAGCCACCGTGTCTCTGAAAAAGGACATCTGGCAAAGTCCGTGCTTCCATCTCCCCTCAGAGATGTAGTGTGTTTGGTGCATCTTATAAATTGCTGTTAGATAACCATTATTATAAGACCATACACCCGGGTATATGGAAATTGAATACCTAGAAACTTTCCCAGGATGACCTTTGGGAAGCATAGAGGGAAGGGGCAACTAGAAAGTAAAAGACAACAGTTAGAAAGATCAACTCAGGGTAGCAGTTTTCAAGACAGTGCTACTAAGTATGATCATCACAGACAAAGGAGAGGCACTTCCTTTTCTGCAGGACTTCTCAGGGTGTTTGGAAGGCTGCCGTGCTTTGTGAGATGCTATGAGCACACACAACATGAGAGGCTCCCTACAAGTACTGGACGCAGAACCCTTCCTTTGCAGAGGATCCTGCGGGACTGCTATTGCGTATGAGTCAGTTTGGGAAATGTTACCCGAACTGAGCGGTTCTCAGCAGGAGCCACTGGAGAGCCTTTAAACATACTAATGCCTGAGCCCCAAACCAAAACTATTAGACTGAAATCTTGGTATTTGAGAGAGAGCATGGGTTTTTCTAGAAACTCCCCAGGTGATTCTAATGCAAACAAACAGCCCAGGAGGACTAGCCTTTAGTAATTTGGAGACATATTAAGTCAGGAATCTTATGGAATTTTGACCTCTTTAACAAGAGTGAGTGGGTAGAGAGCTGATGTCAGTGTCTTTATCAACGTAATCCTATTAAACCCTTTTTGTTTCTTTTTAGCTACCACTGCCTCTTGCTTTCTCTTCCAGCCCAAGTCTCCAATGTTTAGTCTGTATCCTCTGTCTTGTACAGGTTCCATTCACTCCTACGTTAAGTAAATTCTGGTTTTTGTCCATTTGTTTCCTTAACTCTTGATTAGATTAGCAACTAATCACCACCTTGTCCAGGGCAACCGCAAATAGCTATAGCTCTGGGATGTTGTAAAGCCTGAGATTTATATTGCAACATTTTAATGTTCATTGGTATTATATATAATAATTCTTCCTCTTTTCCTTATAACTTCTGTTGTCTTCTGCCAGATTTGGACAGTAATGTGATAAAATTGTATGAACAGTTTTTTGGATATTTGGAGATGCACACCATATTTATCTATCATCAGTTCAGGTTCTATTATTTTACCTCTGAGTAAATACGTTTTTTAGTTCTTTTTTACCACCATATGGTTTCCTGCTTCTGAGCTGTTGCTTTTCACCAAGATCCCTACCAAGTTGATTGAGCAAATATATACATATATATTCTTAGGAGAAATTTTTGTTTTCCCAAATACTGTGATGGTCATCTTTCATCAAAGTCTGGAGCATATACAACACCTCCCTCCCCAACCCCACCCCAGCTAAATTTAGCTTAAAACAAAGTCTGAAACACAAAGGCAGGACACAGTGGAATATACTGTGCTATGTCAAGAGCATATGGATTAATTTTCCAAACCCATTTCAACACAGGACCTAATTTGAATCCAAACACCATGGAAGAAACAAAAAGCTTGCGAAGACATCTGTAGATCCCTTCTGTCTGCATTATGAAGTATGTTCTGAATTTCAGGCTCTGAGGCATTGGCTATAATAGTGGCTTGTGAAACAGCACCAGACCAAGATACCACTTAAAACCCAAAAATGCATGTGAATTGCATTTGGGGAGTACTTGAGGCTAATAGGCAGCATAATAGGGAAAAATAATCAGGCGTGCCCTTTGAGATCCTTAACTTTTTACATGAATCCAAAAATACATGAAGCTCGCGGAGCAAGATGGCGGAGTGGAGGTGACCTCCTGGATTTGTGCTCCCGGAGAGGAAGGCGTGGATCTCCACCTGCCACAACGCTGGAGGATTGCTCCTCCACAGGAAGGGTGGGGTGAACCCACGGAGAATCACCGTGGGACACGGGGAACAGGAAAAAACAGAGGCGAGTGGGAAATCAGACCGAGATAGTTTGGAGAGTGCGGGAGGGAAAACAGACAGCGGAGTGCGGGACGGCCGTACCTGCCTCACCGGACAGTGGGGCGGGTGCAGCCCCACACCAGAGCGGCTTGATCTCCCCACTGACCCCCACATCCACTCGGTCAGGGATCTGACTGAAATCGGTGCAGAATCACCGCGGGAGACCTGGAGCTCCGAGGACAGGTGACATAGGCGGGCGAGAGCTTGGACTCTGGCGGCTCTCCGGCGCCCTATCTCTTAAAGGGACAGACGCGGACCTGCGCCGAGGCGAGGGGCCACGAGCGTGAAATATTAAAGCGGGACTTTTTTGCTTTTTTCTGCCCCTACAGCAGCTCTCCGGCTGGGGAGCTGCTGCGGGCCCTGGCGCCTGCCGAGCTCTGAACGCTCTCCCCGGGCGCCTGCAACCGGCGCATGCGCGGTCGCCATCTTTGTTCCCACAGCTAAGCCTCTGGCGGGTCTCCGGCGCCCTATCTCTTAAAGGGACAGACGCGGGCCTGCGCCGAGGCGAGGGGCCCCGAGCGTGAAATATTAAAGCAGGACTTTTTTCTTTCTTTTTTTTTTTTTTAATTTTTTTTTATTTCTCTCTTTCTTTCTTTCTTTCTCTTTTCTTTCTTGTTTTCTCTTTATTCTCCTTGTTATTCATATTGTTTCTCTCTCTCTCTCTCTTTTTTTTTTTTTTCTTTTTTTCTTTTTTCCTTTCCGGTGGCCCTCCAGCCCAGGAGCTACTGTATACTCCTGAGTGCTCCAGACCCCCAGCTCTGATTCCTATTGGTCCCTGAATATTGCCTCCCAATACCAGTGATCTGCGGGTGGGCAGCAGCAATTGTGCGGGCCAAGGTCTAATTGCTGCAGAGCCATAGGGTGCCAGGCGACTCCTCAGGAGGCTCCATCCCCTGATCCATAGACCCTCTCCAGGTCCCCTTCCCAGGTGTGAACACTGAGTGCTTCCCCAGACGCAAGAGTGTGGAGCCCGGACCTTGGGAACACTGGGACAGTGTAGACCTTTGCCCGTGGGAGCTGCAGCCGCTGGGGCACTGAGGGAGTGAGGGCACTGCCTCCTCTGCCGAGCCAGTGTCTTTCCTGCAGAAACAGACAGAAACCACACATCCAGAGGAAGAACCAAAAGTCAGGGGGGGAAGAAGAAGGAAGAGGAGAAGAGAAAAAAAAAAAAAGGAAGAAAGAAGGGAAAGAAAAAGAGAGGGAGAAGAGGCTCTCTGCTTGCAAATAGTGTGAATCCTGCCTACTAACTGAAAGTTCACAACACAGTGATTTAACTTGCCAAACTGGTCTTAGGTCAAGCCAACCCTCTGGGGGTGGACCCATCAGAAGCAGTCCCCCAACTGAGATAGAAAAAAAACTCTAAACAGCACACAACAGTCTCCCCCTATAGATAAAGGAAGCAACATACCTAGACTGTTTCACAGCCTAAGAACAGAGTACAAGACGTGCTGTTAACTAGACTAAAGCTGTGAGAAAAGATCTAACGATAGAGCCAGATGGGAAGGGCTCAGCGGAAAAATATGGGGAGCACAAAAAACCAAATGGAAACCTCGCCCCCAAAGAGAAATACCAACTCTCCTCCAATTGGCACAAGCCAGTTTCAGAATACCAACATGTTACCAGAAGAATTTCAGTCTTGGGTTATAAATAAGCTGAATGATATACAAGAAAAAATTGATATCCAACGCAAAGAAACCGCAAAAAAATTCCAGGATTTGGAAGAAAAATTCACTAAAGAAATAGACATATTGAAGAAAAACCAAACTGAACTCCTAGAAATGAGGGATTTATTCAGGGAGCTACAAAACACAGTGGAAAGTCTCAAGAACAGGGTAGATCAAATAGAAGACAGAATCTCAGAAATCGAAGATAACTCTTTCCAATTAAATAAGACAGTCACAGAGATAGAGCAAAGAAATAAGAAAAAAGATCAGAGTCTTCAAGAAATGTGGGACTATGTGAAGAAACCTAACGTGAGAGTTATAGGCATCCCAGAAGGTGAAGAAGATAATAAGCAAGGGCTGGATAAACTATTTGAAGACATAATAGAAGAAAATTTCCCAGGCCTTGCTAAAACTTTAGATATACAGGTTCAAGAAGCTCAAAGAACCCCTGGTAGATTCATAGCAAATAGGAAAACACCACGCCACGTAGTCGTCAGACTGACCAAAATATCCACTAAAGAGACCCTTCTTCGAGCTGCAAGGAGAAAGAAACAAGTAACATACAAAGGGAGACCCATTAGAATTACGCCAGATTTCTCAACTGAAACTTTACAAGCAAGAAGAAGTTGGGGCCCCATTCTCACTCTTCTGAAACAGAATAATGCCCAGCCTAGAATCTTGTACCCAGCTAAGCTAAGCTTTCTATATGAAGGAGAAATTAAGACATTCTCAGATAAACAAGGACTGAGGGAATTCACCAAGACAAGACCACCCCTCCAAGAAGTACTCAAAAGAGAGTTACACACGGATCATCACAACAAAGACCCACGAATGTAAAACCACCCAAGAACTAAAGATCAAATTCCAGCCACCACAATGGCTCAAGAGAGAAAACATAGAAAAGAAGTTCTACCCAATAAGATAAACAGAAATCTGTCCCAATTATCAGTTCTCTCACTAAATGTCAATGGCCTGAATTCCCCACTCAAGAGACATAGACTGGGCCAATGGATAAAAAAACACAAACCAAGTATCTGCTGCCTTCAGGAAACACACTTAACCGGCAAAGATGCATTTAGACTGAAAATAAAAGGATGGAACTTGATATTTCAAGCAAATGGTAGCCAAAAGAAAGCTGGTGTGGCAGTTTTAATTTCCAATAACTTAGTCTTTAAACCAACAAAAGTAATAAAAGACAAAGACGGTTACTACATACCGGTGAAAGGCACAATTCAACAAGAAGACATAACCATACTTAATATATATACACCCAATCTAGGTGCACCCAGATTCATAAAGCAAATCCTACTCGATCTAAACCAAATGATAGACAACAACACTTTAATAGTTGGAGACTTTAACACCCCATTGACAGCACAGGACAGATCCTCCAAGCAGAAAATAAGCAAAGACATAGTAGACTTAAACAGAATGCTAGAACAAATGGGCCTGACTGACATCTACAGGACATTCTACCCTAAATCCACTGAATATACATTCTTCTCATCGGCTCACGGAACATTCTCTAAGATTGACCATATCCTAGGCCATAAAGCAAGTCTTAAAAAAATTAAAAAAATAGAAATCATACCCTGCATCTTCTCAGATCACAATGGAATAAAAGTAATAATGAACCCTAACAGGAACTCTCATTCCTACTCAAGGTCATGGAAGCTAAACAACCTTCTTTTGAATAACAATTTTGTAAAGGAAGAAATTAAGTCAGAAATCAAAACATTCTTTGAATTAAATGACAAAGGTGACACAACTTATCAAAATTTATGGGATGCAGCTAAAGCAGTCCTGAGAGGAAAATTCATTTCCATAAATGCTATTTCAAAAAGACAGACAACTTACAAATAGACAACTTGATGAATAGACTCAAAGAGCTGGAGAAAGAAGAACAGACTGACCCCAAACCCAGCAGAAGGCGAGAAATTGTTAAGATCAAATCAGAATTAAATGAAAAAGACAACAAAAATACTATAAGGGAAATTAATAAAACAAAAAGGTGGTTCTTTGAAAAGATAAATAAAATAGACACACCACTGGCTAGACTAACCAAGAGCAGAAAAGAAAAATCTTTAATAACTTCCATCAGGAACATAAAAGGAGAAATCACAACCGAAGCCACAGAGATCCATGACATTATCCATGAATATTACAAAAATCTTTATGCACACAAATTGGAAAATGAGGAGGAAATGGACAAATTTTTAGAAACACACAGCCTTCCCAAGCTCAATCAGGAAGAAATAGAATTCCTGAATAGACCAATATCAAGAACTGAAATTGAAACAGCAATAAAAAACCTTCCCAAAAAGAAAAGCCCTGGTCCAGATGGGTTCACACCTGAATTTTACCATACATACAAAGATGAACTGGTGCCCATCCTACATAAACTATTCTTCAATATTGAGAAGGATGGAATTCTCCCCAACACATTCTACCAAGCCAATATAACATTGATACCAAAACCAGGAAAGGATGCAACAAAAAAAGAAAACTACAGACCAATTTCTCTCATGAACGTAGATGCAAAAATTCTCAATAAAATCCTAGCAAATCGTATCCAAGTGCTGATTAAAAAAATAATTCATCACGACCAAGTAGGCTTCATCCCAGAGATGCAGGGGTGGTTCAACATACGAAAATCTATAAATGTAATTAACCACATAAATAGAAGCAAAAATAAAGACCATATGATCCTCTCAATAGATGCAGAAAAAGCATTTGACAAAATTCAACACCCTTTTATGATAAAAACACTTAACAACATAGGCATAAATGGGACCTACCTAAAAATAATACAAGCCATATATGACAAACCCACAGCCAACATCATACTGAATGGGGAAAAATTGAAAGCATTCCCACTCAGAACTGGAACCAGACAAAGTTGCCCACTGTCCCCATTACTTTTCAACATTGTATTGGAAGTCCTTGCGAGAGCTATCAGACAAGAGAGCAGAATCAAAGGTGTCCAAATAGGGACAGAAGAGATCAAACTCTCACTCTTCGCTGATGATATGATGTTGTATCTGGAAAACCCCAAGGACTCAACCAAGAGACTCCTGGAATTAATTAACGAATTCAGTAATGTCTCAGGTTACAAAGTCAATACACACAAATCAGAGGCATTCATATATGCCAATACCATTCAATCGGAGAACCAAATTAAGGACTCAATACCTTTCAAAATAGCAACAAAGAAAATAAAATATCTAGGAATATATTTAACTAAAGAGGTAAAGGACCTCTATAAAGAGAACTATGAAACGCTAAGGAAGGAAATTGCAGAACACGTAAATAAGTGGAAATCCATACCATGCTCATGGATTGGAAGAATTAACATCGTTAAAATGTCTATACTACCCAAAGTAATCTATAGATTCAATGCAATTCCTATTAAATTACCAACATCATTTTTCACAGATTTAGAAAAAATAATTATACACTTTGTATGGAAACAGAGAAGACCCCGTATAGCAAAAGCAATCTTAAGCAATAAAAACAAAATGGGAGGTATTGATTTGCCAGACTTCAAACTATACTACAAAGCTGTGGTGCTTAAAACTGCTTGGTATTGGCACAAGGGCAGGGACACAGACCAGTGGAACAGAACAGAAAACCCAAATATAAAACCATCCTCATATAACCATCTAATCTTTGACAAAATAGACAAAAACATACTCTGGGGACAAGAGTCCCTATTCAATAAATGGTGCTGGGAAAACTGGATAGCCACATGTAGAAGACTGAAACAGGACCCACAGATTTCACCTCTCACAAAAATCAAATCACGGTGGATAACAGATTTAAACTTTAAATGGGAAACGATTAGAATTCTAGAAGAAAATGTAGGAAAGATTCTCACAGACATTGGTCTAGGCAAAGAATTTATGAAGAAAACCCCTAAGGCAATCGCAGCAACAACAAAAATAAATGAATGGGACCTGATTAAATTAAAAAGCTTCTGCACAGCCAAAGAAACAGTCACGAAAATAAACAGACAGCCTACAGAATGGGAAAAAATTTTCGCATACTACACATCAGATAAAAGACTGATAACAAGAATCTATTTAGAACTCAGGAAAATCAGCAAGAAAAAATCAAACAATCCTATCAAAAAATGGGCAAAGGACATGAATAAAAATTTTTCAAAAGAAGACATAAGAATGGCCAAAAAACGTATCAAAAAATGCTCAACATCCCTAATCATCAGGGAAATGCAAATCAAAACCACAATGAGATACCACTTAACTCCGGTGAGAATGGCCTTTATCAAAAAATCCCAAAACAACACATGTTGGCGTGGATGCGGAGAGACAGGAACACTCATACACTGCTGGTGGGACTGCAAACTAGTGCAACCCCTATGGAAAGCAATATGGAGATACCTTAAACAGATTCAAGTAGACCTACCATTTGATCCAGCAATTCCATTATTGGGCATATACCCAGAAGAACAAAAGTCATTCTTTAACAAAGACACCTGTACCCGAATGTTTATAGCAGCACAATTCACAATTGCAAAGATGTGGAAACAACCCAAATGCCCATCAATCCACGAATGGATTAGTAAACTGTGGTATATGTATACCATGGAGTACTACTCAGCTATAAGAAATAACGATGATACGACATCTCTTTGGTTCTCCTGGAGAGAGCTGGAACCCATTATACTAAGCGAAGTATCCAAAGAATGGAAAAACAAGCATCACATGTACTCACCAGAAAACTGGTTTCCCTGATCATCACCTAAATGTACATCGGGGAAGGATACCAATTGGATATCAGACTGGGATGGGGGGTGGGGGGAGGGGATGGGTGTATGCCTACATGACGAGTGCGTTGCGCACCCTCTGGGGAATGGTCATGCTTGAAGGTGCAGACCCGGGGAGGGGGGGGAGGGGATGGAGGTATGAATACATGATGAGTGCCAGGCGCACTGTCTGGAGAATGAGAATGGACGCGCTTGGGACTCTAACTCGGGGGGATGGGCAGGACAAGGACAATGTATATGACCTGAACTTATGTACCCCCATGATGAGCTGAAATAAAAAAAAAAAATACATGAAGATGAAAGTCGAGACTCCTAAATGTGTGATCAACAGAGCAGGAGAATAAAGTAAATCGTGGTGTTTGTTGATTTAGTTTGTTAGAAGAGGGGAAGAAATAAATTGAGTTCTTAGGGAATGTAATCATGTCAAACATAGGGGTTGGAGTTATTCTGGCTTATAATGTCTCAAAGAAACCCTGCAGTCAGAACAATGGAGAGACACAATAAGAAAGCAAAAGGAAGTAGCAGGCAAGAGGCAGCGAGTGACCTGTGCAGAACAGAAAGCCAGCGTGAGGGAGCTTTGAAGGGCAAATGTGAATCACTATCTGGCTGACAAATCTCTTACCACTGCAAGCTTTGAAAAGAAACTTAATCTGTGAAGGCTGATTAAAAGAATGGTAAATTATCAAGTAGTCTGTTGAAAACAAATTGAATTTAACTGAAATAAGCCTGAATTGCACAAAGTTATTCTTGAAAAGAATCAGTAAACAGGCTGAAGTGGAGAAATGGACTGTAGAAAATGACACATTAAGGCTGATAAAGGTGATACCAAAGGCTTCCTCCCGCCACTGCAGTTGGTTGGTAAGCAGGGAAGCGAGTGCAGGGAGCAGGAGGTGGTGTAGGGAATACGTACGGGAGGAGGCAGGCCAGAGGAGCGAGGGGAGAGTGTCTGGAACATTGTATGTGTAAGTGGAGGAACTGGCTTCCCTCGTCTGAGTGTGTTCGGGCTGCCATCGCAGAATACCACACCCGGGGTGGCTTATACACAACAGAAATGTGTTCCCACAGTTCCAGAGCTGGGATTCCAAGATCAAAGAGCTGGCAGATTCAGTGTCTGCCGGGGGCCTGTGTCCAGATTCACAGGCAGCCATCTTCTCCCTGCATCCCCACATGGTGGAAAGGAACAAGGAAACTCTCCGGGGTCCCTTTTGCAAGGGGACTAATCCCAGCCGTGAGGGCCGTGCCCTCGTGACCTAATTACTTCCCAAAGGCCCCACCTCCAAATACCCTGACATTGGGGACTGAGTTTCAACGTATGAACTTTGGAAGGACAGTCAGTCTGCAGTACTGCTGAATGAGTCGAACAGCATTGAGTGTTGTCTGCTTTCGGGCTCTGCTATCAGGTGAATTGTGCCTCCTCAAAATTCATATGTTGAATTCATATGTTGAATTTCTAAGTTCCAGTACCTCAAAATGTGACCTTATTTGGAGATAAGGTTGTTGCAAAGGTAATTCGTTAGTCATAGTAGGGAGGGTGGGCTGCTATCTAACATAACTGGTATCCTTGTGAAAAGGGAAAGATGGAACCGAGACGCACACACAGAATACCATGTGTATATGGAAGTTATTCTGCGACAAGCCAGGGAGCAACTACCAGCAGTTAGGAGAGAGGCTGGAACAGGCCTTCCTTAGTGCCCTCAGAGACAGCATGTCCCTGCTGACGTTGCTCTCAGACTTCTGGCCTCTAGAACAGTGAGAAAATGAATTTCTGCCACTCACTTTGTGGAACTTGTTACCTACCACAGCCCCAGGAAGTGAATACAGGCTCCCATGGCGTCTCCTCTGCACGACTGATCCTGGCTTTGCTACTTCTCTGAGTGGGTGCAGAAGACAGCGGGGCTCTGAGAGCAGGACACGCTGGGGGAGCCTGGGGGCAGGTGGGAGAAGGTGGAAGACTGAAAAGGCTGTGCATGGCAAGCAGTGACCACTTCCTTAGCAGGCCGAAGGCCGTCCTAGGGGAATAGAGCCAGACTTGCTGTAGCAAAGACTGGGACTAGAAGCAGGGGTGGAATTTGGGGACGGCTACCCACCCCCCCCACAATGCTGCGCTGCCTCAGGTGTGTGAATGAGCAGAGACTGAGGACTCTTGTCAAGAAATGCAGATGCGGAAATCCTGTGGATGGATTTTTGGGGTTTTTGAGGTATCTTTTGAGGTATTTATTTATTTAATTAAAGTCACAGAATATGATAAAGAGATTTAACGAGTACACACCCAAACCACAATTGGTGCTGATGAGAGCTGAGGAGAGAGGGAAGAAGACTCAGATATACATCGCTCTCCACCCTCCCGCAGGCTAAGCAGCTCCTTTACTCTCAGGACGCTGCTGAGGATTTTGCTTCGTATTTTATGCAGTGTCCTCTTTAAGAGGACCCAGAGGAGAAATCTTTCTTAGTGGCAAGAATAGCTTTGCTTTTTCTGAGCAATTGGTTTGTTTTGTTTTATGGACATTCTAAGGTGTGAGCCAATCATGTCTTGCTGGTTCCTGGAGCGCTGAGAGTTATGTGCGCTCCACCTCTGGTGAACGTGTATATGAACATGGACATGAGCTATGGCTCACGAAGATTCCTTACCCTTATTGTTCTCATTTAATCTTTCTTGTTTTAAATGTATTGTACCTTGTACTTTTTAAAGCTTCCCTAAAACATTTTTTAAAGAGAGGTGGGGGAAGATAAATGCATACATGAAAACATACAGATACTTAACACAGGGCTTGATTTTCCTTTGCTTCTATCACATAGTTCCCCATCCTTTTTTGAGTTTGGAAGAATTCCATATGGCTTAATGGAAAGCAGGAGTAACTAGTAGATATTTAACGGTTGCTAACTTTGAAACCAGCCCCTCCAACACTGGAGACCTCTTAGAGTAAGAACTCTCAGAGAACCTTGACTATTCCCAGGCCACTCCAAGGGTGCATAAGATGGTGAAGTCAGGATGAATGTGAGTACGCCCATCCTCAAAGTCCCAGGAGTTTCCAGTAACAATTATTGTGTGTGGCGATGACTAAATTTATAAAGTACATCAGATTGCCCCTTAGGAATCTACCATCTATTAAATTATTTGGAGTTCATGAGTAAACTAGTCGCCTTGCTGTTTCTTTTTCCAAAATATGGCATCTACTTCAGAAGCCTCCACTCAGCTAGTTGCTGCCATACTATAAAGCTAATTGCTTCCTGAAAGTATCAATTTAGATACACATATTTTTCAACACTAATTTTACCTCTCATAAACAGAGGATGCTATTTTCTTCTTTGTATCAAACACATGGATTGCTATTGTGTAAAAATACTGAAGTTATTCTGGGTTCTGCAGACTTACTCTAAGAAAGCTAAACAGTTCTTTTATTGTCCATGTAAGTTTTTTTATTTACAAGTAGCAGTGACTTTTTTTCAATATTTAAACAACAGTATCAAAAGCATGGTTAACAGCTGTGTGCAAAATCAGTACATACTTGGGCTTAAGGTCCTAGCAAAATCCAATCAGCATCAAATTGCATTTCATCAAACTCATATGGAATTTTTAGGACTTTGAGTTTCTTTAAATAGTTCTGAAATTCAGAAACAATCCCCTGAGAGACTGGCATAATAAGGCTGTCTGCCAACCACGGACTTCCTGGCATGCAATGAAATAAAATTCAGGAAGGACAACACTGTTGTTTTTCTCCAACCTTCTCACCTCCAGATAAACAATCTGGCAGTCCAGAAGCAACAAAATGTCCAGGACACTAAGTTCATGACAAGGTTATTTCGAGGTTTTAGCATATTCCTAGGCATAAATGCCTGATTCTGAATTAAATACTGGGCCCTGGTAAACTAATGGGACAAACCCCATCAGTCACTCTGGAGTGAGGATACACCAGCCTCTCTGTCAACAAAGCAAGTCAACAGATAAGTTTAAGAGCTCACTATGAAACAAAACATGTAAATGTCTGAATTCTGTTACCAAAGAGTCTAGGACTCAATGGTGTACTGATAAATACTGAACAACCATTTCTCTGGAAGAATTTTTAAAAAGCAAACTCTGATTTATATCATTGGCCCATTTCCACACTGTAAATACTAAATGCTTCCCCACCATGGCTGATTTTAAGCTATCAACATGATCTCACCGAACGTGGAGTTGGGAAGAGATGTGCACAGTCAGCTCTCAGCAGCCAGGGCAGCTCTAGCACACCCCTTGTGGGACCACCCCGCTCAGCATCAGCAGACATGTAGAATTTCCATCCTGCTTAGTAGAACCTCTCTTTATAGCTTTCTCATATCCAGGCTATGTGCTGTCTGTCTCTACCTGTTTTTTTTTTTTTTTTTTTTTTGATACAGAGTCTCACTCTGTTGCCCGGGTTAGAGTGCCGTGGTGTCAGCCTAGCTCACAGAAACCTCAAACTCCAGGGCCCAAGCGATCCTCCTGCCTCAGCCTCCCGAGTAGCTAGGACTACAGGTGTGTGCCATCACGCCCGGCTAATTTTTTCTATTTTTAGTAGAGACAGGGTCTTGCTCTTGCTCAGGCTGATTTTGAACTCTTGGCCTCAAGCGATCCTCCCACCTCGACCTCCCAGAGTGCTAGGATTACAGGCATGAGCCACTGTGCCTGGCCTCTACCTGCTTCACTTTGCTTCAGATAATCAACCAAATTCTTATCCTCTATAACAGTACTTCTTCTAGCTCACATTGAATTCTGAGATCATCTCCTTGCTGGGAAGAGTCTTCCTACTTCTTCGATACTGTCAGTTACTTCCTTATTCCAGACACATTTCCTGGCTCCTGTAGGCACGAATCCTGAGGCCTCTGAAAGAAGAGTTTTCCGAAAGGATGCTCCTGATCCTTCTGAGCGGTGGGTAGATGCACATTATCACCCCCATGAAAAGGTGGGGGTCCCATTCCTTGCCATCATCACCCCTGCCCCTCTCCCGGTCATTGCTCACCTCCCCCCCCCCCCCGCCTCCTTAATGTGTGGGACTACAGGGAGGAGGAAGGATCATCTGAGCTACTCCCATTTTTTTTATTCCATCAGCTTCCCATAGATCTGTTTATTGCCCTCAATCCATAATAAATTCTAATATTTTATTCCCTTAATGTAGCCATTCAATGCTGTCTTTGCATTGTGTCATCTATTAATATAGGTAAAGATATTTCAGTGGAGATTTTCTCAGATGTATTTAAGAGGGCACTTCATCAATATACATATGTTTATATATTGTATGTATTCTTGTATTTGTATTTTTGTAGTTTGTATTGTATATATTTGTATTTATTGTATTTGTATTTTGTATTTTATGGATACTATTAGTATTTGTATTTGTATATTCTATATATGCTGCATGTATATGTAGATTGTGTGTCTATTATATATATACAACATACATAGTGCTAAAAGTGCACCAGTGCTAACAACTCAAGTTTGAAAATTGAGTGTAGGGGCCCATTGTCAGAATTTGACTTAATTAGCAAAGGCCACAGATTTCTTTCTCTCAAATTCCTGAGATCCTCATGACTTCTAAGCTGATATTTGTTTGTACAGTTCGAGGGACTTGTTGGAGGCTACTAAAGTCAGTACAGAACAATTGATGCACCAGCATCAGCAATTCTTGCTCATTGTCCCTCCCCTCCCATTTCTCATCAGATTCTCAGACTGGAGACTAGACTCTCTTCCAGTGCCTGGAGCTTCTCCTGGCTCCCCTCCCCTGGATTCAACTCTATATAGCATGGTTGAATTTCTCAGCTTCTGAAACACTTCAGTTATGTACATGTCCCTAATTAATCCTATAGGTCATTTTCTTTTCTTTCCCTAGCAGCAATTCTGTTCTCCTCTGAAATAACCTTGAGATTTCAGTACCTGGAAGTATCCAATACAACCTGGCCCCATTGCTTCATCTACACTACCAGCCCAAGGACCTCATGTGAGCAGGAAGATGGTTTGGATCGTCCCCACAAATCTTTCATATGGAGTTTGTATCCCCAGAAGCTGTCGAGTTTTCTTTAATGTCAAATAAATAACCAAATAATATATCACTTAAACTGGGACACTGTTAAAAATGAAAGAAGGCACTGAAAACAAATAAGTAATTGATCTACATACAATAGATATAAATTGGACTGCCCTAGGAGACATATGGTCTCCTTAATTGTAATTTTCTTGCCACGGGCTACCCTCACTTGTTATCTCATGCAGAAAATTTCTGCTGGAAGCAGCCTGCTGGATTCTTGGCTTTCTGGTTGAAACTCCCTCAGGGACTTTAAGACCACAATCCTTCTGTCTCCACACAGTTACTCTTTTGTAGGTTGTTCATGCCATGGTACAATACTCTTAGAGTCCAGACTCACCATCTGCCTCTGCCTTTGCTATGTCTCTGCCCTTCCCCGAAGTGCCAATTCCACCCTGGAAGCATGGTGCAAAAGCACAGCAATGTTGGTGACTACAGTCCTGGTTTCCACTGTAGAAGAGCCAGGAACTCTAGTCGTCTCTGGAAGAGGCAATATAATAATAGAGTTTACATTTACTGGGACGAGAAATACTACAGGACAAGTATTTTTGTTAACAATGATCTAGAGTTTAGTTTAGGAAATGTTAGGAGATGACAGACATGTAGGAGGTAAGTCTAGGCTGGAGATATAAATTTAGAAGTCACCAACATATAAAAGGTTTTTAAAGTCTTAAAAACATAGGCAGATTCAACACTCAAAAATCAATTAATGTAATCTATCACATCAATAGTTTAAAGAAGAAATATTATATGATCATATCAATAGATACAGAAAAAGCATTTGACAAAATCAAACACTCATGACAAAAAAAAACTCTCAGCAAACTCTCTCAACTTGATAAAGAATGTATACCAAAAACAACAACAACAAAAAAAAACACTGCTAACATCAAACTTGATGGTAAGAAACTAGATAGTTTTCCTCTAAGTTCAGGAATAAGTTGAGGATGCCCCTTCTCACCACTCGTATTCAACATACTAGAAGTCCTAGCTAATGCAATAAGACAAGACAAGACAAGACAAGACAAGAAAAGAAAAGAAAAGAAAAGGTATACAGATAGGCAAGGAAGATAACATGATTGTCTGTGAAGGAAATCCCAAAGAATCAACAGCAACAACCACCAAAATCTTCTGTAATTAATAAGTGATCATAGCAAGGTTGCAGGACACAAGGCTAACATACAAAAGTCGATTGTCTTCCTATATATCATCCATAAACAATTGAAACTTGAAATTTATAACACTATATCATTTACCTTATCACCAAAAAATTAAAGTCATGCACTGCATAATATTTCAGTCAATGATGGACTACGTATACAAAGGTGGTTTCATAATATTATAATGAAGCTCAAAAATTTCTATTGCCTAGTATTTGCTATACTGTACTTTTTAATCATTATTTTAGTGTGTACTGCTCCTAATTATATAAAAATTAACTGTAAAACAGCTTCAAGCAGTTCCTTCAGGAAGAAGGTATGTAAGAAGAAGCCATTGTTATGATAGAAATAACAGCTTCATGTGTGCTATTGCCCCTGAAGAATTTCCAGTGGGACAGAATGCAGAGGTGGGAGACAGTGATATTGATCATACTGACCCTGTGTAGGCTTAGGCTAATGTATGTGTTTGAGTCTTAGTTTTTAACAAATAAATTAAAAAAGAAAAATAAATGAATAAAGATTTTTTAAAGTAGAAAGAAGCTTATAGAATAAGCATGTAAAAAAGAACATATTTTTGTACAATGTCTTTGTGTTTTAAGTTGTGTTGTTACAAAAGAATCAAAAAGCTAAAAAAAGTTTATGAATTAAAAAACTTACAGTAAGCTAACTTATTGTTGAAGAAAAAAATTGTTTATAAATTTAGTGTAGCCTAATTGTACAGTGTTTACAAAGTATACAGTAATGTCCCAGCCTTCACATTCATTCAGCACTCATTCACTGACATACTTAGAGCAACTTACAGTCTTGCAAGCTGCATTTATGGCCAGTGCCCTATACAGATGTACCATTTTTTATCTTTTGTACCATATTTTTTATGTACCTTTTCCATGTTTAGATGTATTTAGATATTTACCAATATGTTACAATTTCCTATAGTTTTCAATACAGTAACATGCTATACAAGTTTGTAGAGTAGAAGCAATAGATGTGTAGTAGCTATACCATCTAGGTTTGTGTAAGTATATTCTAGGATGTTCACACAACAATATTGCCTAATGATGCATTTCTCAGAACATAACCCCAATACTAAGCAATACATGACTATAATTAGATATAAATCTAAAAAATATGTATAGGACCTATATGAGGAAAACTCTGATGAAAGAAATCAAGTATCTAAATAAATGGCAAGATATTCCATGCTCAGGAATAGGAAGGGTCAGTATTGTTAAGATATCAGTTCTGTCCAAGATACTCTATAGATGCAATGCAGTCTCAATCAAAATCCCAGTAAATTATTTTGTGGGTTTTAGCTTATATGGAAAAGCAGAAAGGCCCAATATAGTCAAAACAATATTGAAGAACAAGAGTAAAAATCATAAGACTGACACTACTCAACTTCAAAATTTACTATAAAGCTACACTAATCAAGAAAACATGGTATTGGTGAAATAATAGACAAATTAATCAAAGGAACAAAATAGAGAGCCCATAAATAGACATACACAAATATAGTCAAATGATCCTTGATAAAAGATCAAATGCAACCCATTGGAGAAAGGGTAGTCTTTTCAACAAATAGTGCTAGAACTTCAACAATTAGTGCTAGGCATAGATATAGAAAAGAAAGGACGCTATAAACAGTCTTACACTTTTCACAAAATTTAACTCAAAATGGGTCATAGACTTATATGCAAAATGCAAAATTAAAACTTCGAGAAGATATCATAGGAGAAAATCTAGGTGATCTTAGGTTTGGTGATGAGGTTTTAGGTACAATATCAAAAGATACCAAAAGCATGATTCGTAGAAGAAAAAATGAGTAAGTTAGACTTTGTTAAAATTAGAAACTTCTGCTCTGTGAAAGACACTGTTAAGAGAATTAAAGAGATGAGTCACAGTTTGGGAAAAAAATATTTGTAAATTATATATCTTATACAGGGCTTTTGTAAAAAACATATAAAGAACTCTTAAAATTGAACAATAAGAAAGAAAAATCCCAATTATAAAATGGGTGAAAGATCTGAACAGACACTACACCAAAGAAGATAAACCGTTGACAAATAAGCATATAACAATATTCTAAACATCTGCAAAGTAAAACGAGGAGATACAACTACACAGTAATTAGAATGGCTAAAATTCATAAAATCACAATACAAATTGCAGACAAGGATGTAGAGTAATAGAATACTCATTTAATTGCTGGTGGAAATACAAAATTGTGCACTTTAGAAGAGAGTTTGGTAGTTTCTTAAAAAGCTAAACAGTGTCTTACCATATGATCCAGCCATCATGCTGCTAGGCATTTGCCCAATTGTGTTGAAAATGTATGTCTACACAAAAACCTGCACACAACTGTTCATAGCAACTTTATTCATAATAACTAAGAACTGAAAGTAATCAAGGTGTCCTTCAGTAGGTAAATGGATAAACAAACTGATATATCTACATTATGGAATATTATTCAGCATTAAAGAGAAAGGAGCTATGAAAAGCCATGAAAAGACATGGTGGAACCTAAAAGTATATTACTAAAATCTGGAAAGACTATGATTCCAATGACATGACATTCTGGAAAAGGCAAAACTATGGAGGTAGTAAAGAGATCAGTGATTGCCAGGGTTTTGTGGAGAAAGAGGGATGAATGGGTGGAGCGAGGGGGGTTTTAGGGCAGTGAACAATTCTATATGAAACAGTAATGGTGGATCCATGCCATTATGCATTTGTCAAAACCCATAAAACTATACAACACTAAGAGTGAATCTTAATGGAAACTATAGACTATAGTTAATAACAGTGTATTGGTTCACTATTTATAACAAATATACCACTAGTTCAAGATATTACTAATGATAACAGGGGAAACTACATGTGAGGATGGGGAGGTAGGTACTAGGTGTATAGAATTCAGTGTACTATCTGCTCAATTATTCTGTAAATATAAAACTGAACTGAAAAATGAAGTCTAGCAACTGTACAAACTAAATAAATAAGACAAAAGCACCAAGCGAGAGACTGTTAACAGAGAAGAGGTTTAAATGATATCCTAGGGCACAACATTATTTGAAGTTTGTGGAGATGAAAAGGAACCAGGAAAGAAGGCTCTGCAGGAGACGCCAGTGAATTGAGAAAAAACTAAGTAGAAGGTGGTGTCCTAGAAAAGTGACGAAAGTGTTCAACGAGAGAGTGATCAGCATGTCAGACACTGATGATGCACCAAGGGTGATGAAGACTGAAATGTTTCAATACATTTAACAAAGTAGAGACCATCATCATTGACTTTGATCCATGGGGTTTGGGCCCAAATCCTGTGATTTTGAGAGAAACAATGAGTACAGACAAAACATTTTAGGAATTTTGCTGCAAAAGGGAGCAAAGAAATGGGCAAAACCTCAAGGAGATATGGGGTTGAGAGAGGAGTTTTTAAGATGGAAAAATTTGCAAAATATATATGTGCTGATAGAAATGATCCAGAAGAAAGGCATAAAAATAGTGATGCAAGAGCAAGAGTGGGAGAATCCTGAAATGATGAGTGTAATGACGAGGAATGGGATCTAGTCGACAGATGAAAGGACTGGGGGAGTGTGGACAGTCATCCAAGGTAATGGTGTGGAGGAGAAGAGTGTATGGGCAGAGATGCTGGTAAGCAAGGCGATGTAGTAGTGGGAGCTCTTAGAAATCTTCTGCTTCTATTTTCTCAGATAAATTGAAAACATACTTGACAGCTGAAAGTGATAATGGAGGAGAAGGCATTGGAACTTTGAGGAAAGGAGGGAAGATATATAACAGTTACCCAGGAAGTGGCAGAGTGAAATGCAGTTGGATTGCCCAAGTCGCACTCAGAGCCAACTTGGGGGCATAAATGTAAAGTGACAATTGTAAGCACAGTTATCATTTTTTTTCTAGCCATGTGTAGCTGACAGGCACAGACTTGGATTAGTCAGAGTTAGATTTAACCTGGGTGGGGCTTTGCCAGGTGATTATGCACAGTGAGAAGCTGAAGAGAGTTAAGTGTGCTGTAAAGGGGTGATTGTAAGGGTGTACCATAGAACCTAAGTTGAGTGAAACTGGAAATTATGACACAAAAGGGGAAGTGATGGATAGCACAAACAGTGGACGGTAACTGCTGGAGAGGTTGGAAAATACTTTTTGGAGTCATGGTACTAGAAGGAGTGAGGTTCAAGATAGTAAGTCATAGCTGGGGAGGGAGATACTTCAAATGGAGAATATGGAAAAGTTTTAGATATTGATAATGACAAGTTCTCCAGTGCCCCCATTAGAGTGAATTAGGGTGATGTCTTAGTCAGTTTGTGCTGCTATAACAAAATGCCTGAGACTGGGTAATTTACAAAGAACAGAAATTTATTGTTCATAGTTCTGGAAGCTGGAGGTCCAAGAGCAAGGTACCAGCAAGTTCAGTGTCTGGTGAGGGCCAAGTCTCTCTGCTTCCAAGCTGGTATCTTGTTGCTGCATTTTCCAGACGGAACAAACACTATGTCATCATGTGGCAGAAGGCAGTAGTGCAAAAAGGGTGAATGCTATGTGAAGCCTGTTTTATAAAGCATTAATCCCATTCACCAGAGCAGAGCACTCATGACCTAATTACTTCCCAAAGGTCCCACCTTGCAATACTGCTGCATTGGGGATTAAGTTTCAACATATGACTTTTGGAGGGACACATACATTCAAACCATACCATGTGGTCAGGATGATTAGAAGAGAGGAGGTTAAGGAACCAAGAGACCAGGGTACTTGAAAAGGTCACGTGTTATCTGCATGAATGTGGATATAGAAATCATCAAGGACTGCTACTGCTCTGTCAGCAGATACTGTGAGTTTAGACAGACTTGCTCATGTGAAAGCTGTTAATATAGACACATTCAGCTCCTTGCACATGCCATTTCAGTAACGTAAGTTTCAGAATTCCTGTGGTTTGGCTCTTACTGAGAAGCAGATATATTTTGCCTCATGTGCTGTGCATTTCAGGAGCAAACAAAAATGATGACACATTTCACAAGGAAACAGGACCAGGATCAAGGTTATGGAATTCAACAAATATGAACTGTCAGAAGCTAGAGGATTGGCTTAGTAGTAGAGACCTCAGGGTCAAAATACTCAAGTTTCCTTGGAACCAGAGATTCCAATCTCAAATGCTTCAACTCAGTCCTTCACCTTTTGAAGGCAGATAAATTGGGTAGCACAGAATTGATTGGTTAGGGTTTCTTAGATGACATCTTAAGACCAAAAGCTCCATCTGCTTTCTTAGGACATCAGGTTATTCATGGCTTTTTTTTTAGGAACAAGGACTGACATCACAGCTTTTGGCCAATAGTAAAGTGTAGACTGAAAGAAATGGAGACATTGATTTTACCCAGAAATGTATTCACATATAAGTCATCTTCCACAAGTAAACAGAGAGAGCAGTAATATGATATTGAAGCAAAGAAGTTCTATGTTTCTGGTTAGTTCAATAATCCAATCTTTAATATGCCTAGCATAGGTAATTCAAACAGTTCAAAATGTCAACACTGTACAAGTGAGATGGGTTTTTTAAGGTAAGGAAAAACACATGACTTCAATAAACAGTATCATCTGAGATATTTTTAGAGTTGTTATTGGTTATCATTCTATTCCAACAAACCACTATAGGGCAACAAGCAGAATTTGTTATCCTAGGTATTTTTCAATATGGTCTCAAAGTAAAATTGTAAAATGAAACAAACCTATAATCTATAATGAATGTAATTTTGATAATAAAGAATTTAAACTGCTTGCCTAGGCTTCATATCTGATTAATATAAAATCAATCACCTCCAAGTAATCATTACTGTAAATTTTTCAAAGTACTAAATGAGTTCAATACATGCAAAAAATAGAGTAGTATATTACCTGGTTACTAATCAAATTTTGTACTTATGAAAACTATATTAAATATTAGGCAAATTGTAGGTAAAGGTCACTTGTAATTACATCAGGAAAATATTATAGATTGTAAGTAAGAAATTTTAGTCATGAATAGTTTGATCTGTACATGGTTTGTTCATGTTTGAAGTTCACTGCAAGACATGAACCAACACACTGTGCAGACTCTTGTCTTTCATGAATTTCTGTCATAAAAGTAGGACCAAGTTTCCAAGGAGGAAGGAGCTTCAGATCTATATAATACTTGACTAGTTAGTGAATATATTTAACAAGGTCAAAACTGGTTGTCTTCTTCCAAAATTTTTGGTCTAGAAAACTTTATAAAGTAGTCATGCAAATTCTGCAATGAGAACATTTTTCCCCCAACAGACAAAGATTAAATGGTGATCCTGGTTCAGTGCTACTGACTGATGAGATAAAGATGCTTTGCCTTCATTCTGATTTATATTTGGCAATGATAACTGAATTCACAGCATATAGATTAAATGTCAGCTCTTTAGAAAGTTGAGTTCTGTCAAGGAGTGGTAGTTACCACCACATTACATACCATCTATGAGACCAATAAATGCCATTTCTATGGGGAAAAAAGCATTTAGGGATGATTAAAAATGAAAATATAGGCCAGGCGCGGTGGCTCACCCCTGTAATCCTAGCCCTCTGGGAGGCCGAGGCGGGTGGATAGCTCGAGGTCAGGAGTTCGAGACCAGCCTGAGCGAGACCCTGTCTCTACTAAAAATAGAAAGAAATTATCTGGCCAACTAAAAATATATATAGAAAAAACTTAGCCGGGCATGGTGGTGCATGCCTGTAGTCCCAGCTACTCGGGAGGCTGAGGCAGGAGGATCGCTTGAGCCCAGGAGTCTGAGGTTGCTGTGAGCTAGGCTGACGCCATGGCACTCACTCTAGCCCGGGCAACAGAGTGAGACCCTGTCTCAAAAAAAAAAAAAAAAATGAAAACATAAAACCAGACCAAAAAAGATGAAGGTATTTTCATCCTTACAGCCATATACAACTATTCAAGACATTAACTGTGACCTTTGTTCTAGTGCAATCTCGGGGTCTCAAATGGGCCCTAAATTCACACTAAGGACATTTGGCAGTGACTGGGAGACCCTGACCTTTAGGATAAAATAATGTGTGATTCTATCCAGGACAAGTTATGCTGTGGTTTATAGTCAATTATCATTAAATTTAATTCTCTATTTTTCAAATGCTAATTCACTACTCCCATCATGCCACACACTGCACTGCACTGAAATTTCCCTTGATGTGGTCCTATCTCATCTCAAGAATAAAGAGTCTAGGGAAAGGTAAGGGATTTAACAAATATAGTAATTCAGTATTGACAGGCATTGAAGTAGTCCTCGGGACCAATGTTGCCAAGTGAGGCAGAGGAGAAATTTTATTCCCCGTTACATTTTCAGAATCAGGATAAAACTATTACTTCTGTTCTCTTAGTACATATTTCCCCCTTGGTGGCACAAACAGACACAAGGGGAATAAAATATACTGTAGTCACTGATTATCTTTAACTTGAAGTTAAAATTATTACCAAAGGCCAGCTTATTTTCGTAACATCCATGAAGGTATGGGAATGCAATATCAAGCCAAATTTTATGAATGGGAAACCAAGAATTACAGCATTAACGGAACTAAGCCTAAATTGAAAACACTCTGCAGGCCTTCCAAACCCCTTGCCTGTTCTTTCAACCAAAAAGTCAAAATAAAGTATTCTTTAGCACTAATTCAAATAACCCTGTATGTTTTTTAAGAAGTATAAGTGGATTATTTGAACTGGCCTTTTAAAAAATGCACTAATAAAACTCTCAGATCAATGCCAATTCTATTTCCTAGAATTCACCCAGCCCCGGGGTGAGTTAGTAGTGCTCTTGAAGCTTTCTTGCTTCTGAGATGATACTTAATCCATCTCACAGCAGCTATTAATAGTGAACTATCACTGTCATTGCCCAGTCGGTAGTTCCCATTGCATATTAACTGAACTTTGGCATTTATAAGATCAATGTTATCACATTGTAGGTATTAACCAAATTTGAATCACTTTGAGAAGTGTAAAATTGCTTAAGGAAACACCAGTTGCAGCCTCTTAAATTTAATCTAGAAATTCTATATGAATAGACCACTCAGTAATTATATACACACACAACACATATACATATATAATCTCCTGATTGTTCCAGGCACTGTGTTTGATCTGGGGATAGAGGGGTAGGAAAAAGCAAATATAATTACTGCTGTCAAGAGCTTAAGTCTAGTGGTAGAGGGAACAGACATTCATCAGATAAGCACAGGGGAAAAAAGCTTGGAAGGAAATGATGAACCATGCAATAGGTGTGGATTGGCTTCCGCAAGTCTGTGGAGTTGGAGACGTCTTCCTGAGGAAGACAGCTTTGAGCTGAGTTCAGCGGATTGACAGATTAAGTAGGCAAAAATGACATGAAGCAGACAGAAGCCAGTTTGAGGGGGTTAAAGATGAGTTAAAGCTGAGGACGGTGAAAATTTGGTTTTCCCAAAATGAATGTAAGAATATGTTTCTTCAAATACTACGTCTTGTTTAGTAGTGTTATAGATATTTTTATTTTTTATTATTTGTAAAAATTTATGAGTTACATATATAATTTTGTTACAATGTATGGATTGTGTAGTGGTCAAGTCGGGGCTTTTAGGGTATCTATCATCTTAATAATGTCCACTGTACCCATTAACCAATTTCTCATCATACTCCCCTGTCCTACCCTCTCACCACTCCTAGTCTCCATGGTCTATCATTCCATTCTCTACATCCATGTGTATACATTTTTAGCAGCCACTCATGAGTGAGAACATGTGATATTTGACTTTCTGTGTCTGGCTTGTTTCACTTAAGATAGTGCCACCTTATTCCATGTATGTTGCTGCAAAAGACATGATTTCATTTTCTCTTATGGCTGAGTAGTATTCCATTGTGTATATACCATATTTTCTTTATCCATTCATCCTTTGATGGGAACTTAGTTGATTCCGTATCTTTGCTATTGTAATTAGTGCTGCAATAAACATATGAATGCAGGTATATTTTTGATATACTGATTTCTTTTTTGGGTAGGGCTGGGGTTACATACCCAGTCCAGGGATTGCTAGACTGAATGGTAATTTTATTTTTAGTTCTTTGAGAAATCTCCATATTGTTTTACATAGAGGCTATATTAATTTACCCTTTTTTAATTTTTTTTTTACTAAGCTGAATCCTCGTGCATTAGAGGCTGTACTATAATAATTCACAATCCCGCCAGCAGTGTGTGAGTTACCTTTTCTCCACATCCTTGCCAACATCTGTTACTTTTGTCTTTTTATTAATAGCCATTCTGACTGGGGTAAGTTGATATCTCATTGTGATTTTTGATTTGCATTTCTCTGATGATTAGTGATGTTGAGAATTTTTTCATTTTTTCATTTCCTGTTGGCCATTTGTATGACTTCTTTTGAAAACTGTCTATTCATGTCCTTTGCCCACTTTTTAATGAAATTTTTTTTAGTTGTTTGAGTTCCTTGTATATTCTGGATGTTGGTTCCTCATTGAGTGAACAGTTTGAAAATATTCTCTCCCATTCTACAGGCTGTTTCTTCACTCTGTTGATTATTTCTTTTGCTGTGCAAAAGCTTTTTAGGTTAAGTCTCATTTGTCTATTTTTGTTTTTCTTTCCTGTGCTTTTAAGGTCTGAGTCATAATTTCTTTGCCTAGACCAATGTCCAGAAGAGTTTTTCTTAGGTTTTCTTCTAGTATTTTTATAGCTTCAGGTCTTACATTTAAGTCTTTAATCCATCTTGGTGAGAGATAGTGATGCAGTTCCATTGTTTTGCATATGGCAATCCAATTTTCCCTGCACTATTTATTAAAGATGTCCCCTCTCCAATATACATTGTTGTCAGCTTTGTCAAAGATCACTTGGCTGTAAATATATGGCTTTATTTCTGGGTTCTCTATCCTGTTCCATTGATCTACATGCCTATTTTTATTACAGTACAATGCTGGTTACTATAGCCTTGTAATATAATTTGAAGTCAGGTAATGTGATACCTCCAGTTTTATTCTTTTTGCTGAGAATTCTTTTGGTTATTTTGTGGATTCTATATGGATTTTAGACTTGTTTCTTCTAATGAAAAATGGTGTTGGTATTTTGATAGTCATTGCATTGAATCTGTAGATTGCTTTGGGAAGTATGATAATTTTAACAACATTAATTCTTCAGATCCATGAGCATGGGATGTTTTTCTATTTGTGTCAGCTACAATTTCTTCCATCAGTGTTTTGTAGTTTTCCTTGCATAGATCTTTCAGCTCCTTAGTTAATTTATTCCTAGGTATTTTTTTGAAATTTATACTAGCTATTTTTTGTATCTATTGTAAATGGAATTATCTTCTTGATTTCTTTCCTAGCTAGATCAATTATTGGTGTATAGAAATGCTACTGATTTTTGTGTGTTGATTTTATATCTTGCAACGTTACTGAATTCATTTATCAAATCTAAGAGTTTTTTGGTGGAGTCTTTAGGTTTTTCTAGACATAACATCATATCATTAGCAAACAGGGATAATTTCACTTTCTCTTTTCCAGTTTATTTTTTTTTTCTGGCCTGATTGCTCTGGCTAGGACTTCTAGTACTAAGTTGAACAGTAATGAAAATGGGCATCCTTGTCTTGTTCCACTTCTTAGAGGAAAGGCTTTTAACTTTTTCCTGTTCGGTATTACGTTAGCTGTGAGTTTGTCATAGATGGGCTTTATTATTTTGAGATATGTTCCTTCTATGCCTAGTTTGTTGAAGGTTTTTATCCTGAAGGAATACTGAATTTTATCAGATGCTTTTTCTATGTCTATTGAGATAATCATATGGTTTCTGTTTATGTGATATATCACATTGATTGATTTGTGTATGTTGAACCATCCTTGCACCTCTGGTATAAAACCCACTTGACCAGGTGGTATTATCTTTTTGATGTGCTATTGAATTTGATTTGCTAGTATTTTTTGTTTGTTTGTTTTTTTGAGGATTTGCATCTACATTCATCAGGAATATTGGTCTCTAGTTTTCTTTTTTGTTGTATTCTTCTCTGGTTTTGGTATCAGGGTGATACTGGCCTCATAGAATGAGTTAGGGGAAATTCCCTTCTCAATTTTTTGAAACAGTTTCAGGAGGATTGTAATTAGTTTTTCATTATATGCTTGACAGAATTAAGCTGTAAATCCATCTGGTCTTGGGCTTTTCTTTGTTGGGAGATTTTTTTATCGTTGATTCAATTTCAGTACTCAATGTTGGTCTCTTCAGGTTTTCTATTTCTTCCTGGTTCAGTCTTGTGAGATTGTATGTTTCCAGGAATTTATCCATTTCCTCTAGGTTTTCCAGTTTGTCAGTGTATAATAGTCTCTGATGATCTTTTATATTTCTGTGGTATCAGTTGTAATGTCTCCTTTTTCATTTTTGATTTTGTTTATTTGGGTCTTCTTGCTTTTCTTGGTTAGTCTAGCTTGCCATTTATCAACTTTGGTTTTCTTTTTTTTTTTTTTTAAAGAAACAAAAAAATGATTTTGTTTCATTGATACTTTGTATTGGTTTTCTAGGCTCTATTCTATTTAGTTCTGCTCTGATCTTCTTTGTTATTTATTATCTTCTGCTAATTTTGGTTTTGGTTCGTTCTTGCTTTTCTAGTTTCTTGAGGTGTATCATTAGATAACTAATTTGTAATCTACCTACTTTTTTGATGTAGTCATTTAATGCTATAAACTTCCCTCTTAGCACTGCTTTTATTGTAACCCACAGGTTTTGGTATGTTATATTTCTATTTTTGTTTGTTTCAAAAAATTTTTTTATTTCCATCTTAATGTCTTCATTGACCCAATGGTCATTCAGGAGCATATTGTTTAATTTCCATGTATTTGCACAGTATTCAAAGTTCCTCTTGTTTTATTCCTCTGTGGTCTGAGAAGATACTTGATGTGACTTTGATTTTTTTTTTTAATTTGTTAAAACTTGTTTGCAGCCTAACATTTGGTCTCTATCTTGGAGAATGTTTCATGTGCTGATAAAAAAATGTATATTCTACAGTTGTTTGCTAAAATGTTCTGTAAATGTCTGTTAGGTCCATTTGCTCTAAAGTCCAGTTTAAGTCCAATGTTTCTTTGTTGATTTTATGTCTAGATGATCTGTCTAATTATCTCAGTAGGGTGTTAAAGTCCCCCACTAATTTTGTATTGATTTCTACCCCTCTCTTTAGGTCTAGTGATATTTGTTTTATGAATCTGGTTGCTCCAGTGTTGGGTGCATATATATATTCAGAATTGTTATAACTTCTTGCTGAATTGATCCCTTTATATAATGACCTTTGTCTTTTTTTACTGTTTTTTACTTAAAGTCAATTTTATCTGATATAAGTATACCTATTCCTGCTTGCTTTTGGTTTCCATTTGTCTAGAATATATAGATATTTTTATTGATTACTATCACTAATGCTAAATAATATTATTTAGTATTATAAGCAATCACTACTTGCAAGGACTCATTCAGATCACAGAAATAATCTATGACATGTTGATTTGCATACAAGAGAAGAAGGAACTGAGCTACAAGTTAATAGATAATCCTTTTCACCAACTGCACCTCAGTTTCCACTATGAAATGAAGGTATGGGTAAATGTGCTATTCAGGATTATTCCAGTTGCAAGTTATGGAAAATAATCACAAAAAGGCTTAAGCAAGAAGGTGTTAACTGAAGAAACAATGAGGTCCATAATTTGAAAAAAAAAGAGTTTTATTTCTCATAATGGGTTGCAATCTCTGGGTGGCCATTCCAACAGGCTGGAAAATGAGCCCCCAGCCAGAAGCCAGGAATATGTGCTTTGAGGGAGGGACAATGGAAATAGGAATTTATACTGAGTGGGATGGCCATATATATACATATATATATGTACATATTTGACAACTACAAGAGGAGTCATGAATATGTATGAAAGGAGAAACATGTTCCTGTGCAATCTAGCCTTAGGCACTTTATGGGGTTCATGTTCAGAAATGGCCTCCCTCTATGTCAAAAAGGTGAAGCAAGGACACAAAAACCCTCTCTGCACATGCTCCATAGACTGGTTCAAATCACTCCACAGTTGATGGTCTTTTATCAGGAAAGAATGCTGATCTGGATCATGAAATCTGTTTCTGTTTAGCCCTTAGGAAAAAAGCTTGATGGCCATTAGCAGTGGAGGGGGTATAATGAGGTGTGTCTTGTCTCCTGTCCCGTCATGACTTGGAACTCAGTTTCAAGGTTTCTCTGGGGTCCCCTTGGCCAAAAGATGGTCTGTTCAGTCAGCTGAGAGGGGAGGGTGCATTAGGATTTTATTTTACTTCAGAAAGGGAAAATAGTGGCTCACTTTTATTTCTCTCTCTTTCCAGCTTTTTCCTGCATTAGATTCATTCTTTAACAAGCTCTTCCCACATGGGGTGAAGATGGCCCATAGTAGCTCAGAACACTAGAGCTAGCAGTCTCCAAGGACATGGGGCATTCTTTCAAAAGCTCCAGCAAAACTCTCAGTAAAGGTCCTAATTGGCCTGTTAAGTCAGGTGCCCACAGCTGATGCAACCACTGTGGCCAGGGGAATGGTGTACCCTGACAGCCAGTCCAGGTAACATGTTCACTCCCAGGGCAGGGAGGGCCATGGGCTTTTAGCCTCCCTGGACAAGGGAGGGACAATTACTGAAAGAAAAAGATGCTGTTGAACAGATAAAATGTTTGAATGCTGACTACAGTGAATTATTTAACATTTTTAAAAATTAATATTCTACTACCCTAAATTCACTAACAAAACAGAGGCAATATGCATATTCTAGGACTCTTTACAACAAGGCGTATGTTTTGATTTCCTGAGAAAGCTCTAATGGCCCTTGCCAACACACTAAATGGCAGTTTGCATTGCCTGTTTGTTCTGTCATAAACATAATGTGCTTCACATCTCTCCTCAGTTTATACATCTTCATTTTTAATTGGCCAATAATCTCTTCTGAATGTCTTCACCTTCCCTCGCAGCACACCAAGAAAGTAGATTTTACCCATGTACACTTGCATAACGATTTAAGAATCTCAGAATACCTAATCAGTTTGCACTGTTAAAAACATTCTATTAAATATCTCCAAAGGAATGCATTCCCTAGCTGCCCTGCAACTTTGACCACACATAAGCAAGTAAAATTTGTCTCTGGCGTTTGCCCCACTCTGGGTTGCTATCTCCCAGGGCCTGCAGAGGGGAAGCCTTTTCAAGATAACCCTCGCCTCCCCCAACCACCCTTGCTGGGCTGCTACTGAAACCTAAGTTCCCCAAGAAAGAAGACAATGAGAACACAAAGAAAGCATTCAATGGTTTATTTTACATGATAAAGGGACTTCATATCAATAACAATAAGAGATAATTAATTAAAACTCTGAAAAATTGTCCTTGTTCTGTGTTGTTCTGCTGCATAATTTATCCCCCCCTCATCAACCCACCCACACACTGCAGCGCATAGGAGCAGCCAGCTCGCTCCCTCCAGCCTGCACTGGGCTCTCCCCACCCACAGCCCCCAACAACCGTCCCACTCCCCACCCCCGAATCCCGCGGCTTCTTCCTGGCATTGTACTACTGATCATCGTGTTTTCTAACAGTTCCCTCTAAACCACCCTCAAACTGAAGTGAAATTCGGTACTTTCCATCGGTTTTAAGCAACTGCTTCACAAAAAGGAGACCATATGAACTTTCTTAGGCTGATCGTCCCAAACAACCCCAGGGAATCCTAAGAGAAAACTGTTCCTGACCTCTGCACAACATTAAGTCTCACTCTGTGGCTTTGTTATTTTTGGACATTGAAATTATGGACTCGCATGCCAAGCTCTTTCTAACAGCAGGTTAATTTAGCAATATTGGCTGCTGAGTTCCTATTTTACCCAGCTTGCCACTTAGTGGCTTAAGGACAAGTCTGGGTCTTCAGCTCCTCCCAGGATGGCCTCCTAAGTGCTGCTTGTTAAAAATGACACAACGCCAATATTATAATAGAGACACAGCTTAAATATTTGAAGTAAACAACAAGGTTATCACCAACCAACTGCCAAATAGAGGCCACTTCTGATAAGTCTTTAAAAAAAAATCACAGTTTTCATTTTTACGCATAGATAAGGGCATTTTAATGCAACAGAGATGTGGGGGGGAACACATTATGCAGATGTAGTAACAAATGTAAAATGATAAATTAGCAAGCAACTATTTAATTATTACTGTGACTAATTCCTGTAGATTGTGCCACAGCTAATGAACCTGAACTTGTCCTGGTTGACTGCAGTGTTCTGTTGAAACATTTCCATTCCGTTTGTTTGCTGCTTCTGCAGCTCAGTGAAGTAGATAGCATCTGTTTAATGAGCTCCCACTTCATTACGGAGCTGTACTACTTACTGAGTCATTCTCCTTAAGCATGCAGGCTGTGTACTCTTCTGTTGTTTTAAAGCAAATACTAATTTATGATTACCTGTCACATTAGGCCATTGAAAATTGTACTCACACTGGCTCACATGAGCAGAATGCTAATGAGCTGATCATGGACTGTGGTGGTGTCCCTTTCTTATAATCCATGGACATAAATTCAGCTCCCCGTACAATATGGGCTCCGGAACAATGGATGCTGCCTGGGAAGAGGGAGGGGGAAGGGAAGGGGGTGAAATCATCACATGTAAATGCACAGCTCTCTCAAAGGCCGACAAACTCAGCAATGACCTAATTCAATGTGCACGGATCGTCAGAAACACCCGTTACACTGTGTCATGTACAGAGGAAGATGAATGACTCTCCGGCTATTCACTCCCTGCCATGGTCATTATCTAATTGAAGTCTGATGCCCAAGCAAGGCGGATCCTGACACGGTGACTGCAAGCCTCTATTGTATGGGATAAATCCTATAGATGCGTCCTAAAATGGTACTTGCAGAGAATATTCCAATCAATAACACTTTTCCAAAATGCAGCTTTTCATCTTCGGCCTAATATTTACCTGCAGGCTTCAGCACGATGCTTTTTTAACAGTTTGTTCCCCTCTGTCCTCTATTACAAGCATGTCATTTGCACTTTCAAATACAATATTAAACAAAATGCTTTATTAGCTGTCTTTTTTTAGTTTATGCCCCTGTAAATTAAAATTGTGGGAAGATGAGATTTTCCCTTTTTATTGGCTGTCTGCTCAGTTCGTTTGTTTATTTGTTTGTTTTTATAATCCTGACTTCATTCTGCCTGGGAACACTGTGGTTTGCTTCCGAGCCTGTTGCCCTTGCTGGTTTGGGGAGTGCTACAAATACCACTAACTTAGACATGTGTGCACCAGTCATAATCTTCGGTTACAAATACTGCTTGAGACATCAAAGATGAGGATCAGCACTATGAGAGAAGTGGCCAAGAAACATTCATAATCACATTCACATCTAAAATACTTACATATAGTTGCCATGGGTAGTGTCTATATTAATTTCTGCAATGGAGATTTAAAAATCTTACCAAGGTAGCCAGGTACAGTAAATGAGAACACAAAGATTAAGATTACACATCTGCCCCAAGACTCCTTTTCTTTTCTCCTTCTCTTTCTTCCTCCTCCGCCTCCTCCTTCTTCTTCTTCTTTCTTCTTGTTCTTCTTTTTGGAGACCATCTGCTTAGTGACAACAAATTTCCTCCTAACAGAATTTAAAATTTTTTTCTCCTCATTTTCCTGTGCTTAGCTATTCAGGACTTGCAACTAGACTCATCAAATGCAAGAATGAAAATCACCTTTGATACTATTAAAAGAGAAAGCAGGTAAGAATAAGTATCAATCATACCTGTGTATGCTCATTAAACATTTTCAACAAACTCCTAAGCATTATAAACTTGTATCACATAGTCTCCAGGGGTTCTGGATCACCTCTCTGAACAGGCAGCTACTTTATGCTTCATTTCTTTCTCTCTGCAGTGAGTGGTGCAGGCCCTGAACTAAAATGAAGCAAACCTGAGTTCTCACTCCATGCAGCCTCCACACGGCACTGCAAACTATAATTCTGAGTTTGGCTTTTTCACTTTTAGAATAAAAAATAGGACAAAATGACACTGAAATTCCTTTTAATTCTACTATTTTGCAATTCCACATTCTTAGCAATGATTAAAGGAGCCCTAATCAGCATGGGTGTCCAAGACTGTTACATTGCTAATATTAATTTTAACCACTTTTCTGATTTACTCTCATAAGACGAAAACAGTTCTTAAAAATCAGTAATTTTCTTCAATGCACAAATGAAGTGATGTGGCTTCTCATTTCAAATAATGCCCAATTTACACCATGGCAACCTTGATCCACTGTTTCCTAAAAGAAACCAAGGTTTAATTTGTCCTTGTGATGCACAAGTCTGACTCCCACTAAACACAAATTATAAATTATTGGACAAATTTGCATAGAGTTTTTTTCAATGGAGTTTGAAGAATCTAATCTGTAAACCCAGTTGTTCACATTATTATCTTAATATGAGTCAAAAGATTTCAAGTTATTCAACAGAATATTTTTCATAGTACCTATGATTAAACTGCAGAAAAATAGAAGCAAATTAGTTAATTACTGTCTCCAGCTGTATGGGCGCTAACAAATTCCTTTTCCTCACCTATAATGAACTCCCAACGCCAGCCAAGACGAGGGAGCTGTGAGCAGTGGTGCAGGTTTTTCATGCACAAGCAAATTGCGTTTCCTGATTTACATGGGGAAAAAAAGACTGAGTGCCTATTTACACACTGGATAATCCAATTTGCTTATTTTGCAAAACAGTCCCTTTCCCCTTATTGGCAGCACCAAGCATTGTGCAGGCTCTCAACTAGAAGGAAAAAGGATATGCATTAGATACAAGGCCACACAATGACTGTGCTCAATTCAGAAACCAAAGCAGAGTTCATTTAAAAAGAACGTGGAGAAGCAATGAGAAATATTTGGTTGTATGTCTATAAAAAGTATATGCACTGAATGTCCACAAAGAACACTCATATGGAGGATATGAGAGGTCTTATTATAAGCTCTCATTTGTTGTCTCTTAAGAGACTTGTCAAATAGGATTTTGCACATTTGCCCAATTCTCAAAAACACATTCTTTTGAGGCCAGAATAGAGCTAACAGCTATTAAATATTGTTTCATAAAACGAGTCAGATAAAATATGTAGAGATCTGTAGATACAGATGAAGATATAGATGTGCCCATAAATCAATAACCCACAATATTGAAAACAGCGGAGCAATACCAGCTGGAAAAGAAGGGTGTGAAGAGGGTTACGGAGGGAAGAGCAAGATTTGATAGGGTTTGTATGGGAGGGATGGGGGCCTTCACTGGATTTTGTTTTCCACAGCTAATCAGAGAGGTCATATGCAGAATCTCTAAGTACTAACCTTTGCTCTCACACTGCGGTAAGCTGGGAAAAGAGAACTACACCTACTTACAATGTGTTTTTCATGAGCAAAGCAAATCTGAAATTGTGAAGTTGGGTACACAGAGCTTTCCACATAGCAGTGAGCCTGCTGTCAGAACCGTCTTCATACCAGCCGAATCAGCCTCAAGGACAAGAAGAGAAAATGGGATGTGAAAAGACAAAAGTGACCAGCATCTCAGCTCCCAGAGGGACCCTCCAAATAGCACAGCAATAGCAGCACTGTAACCTTCCTTGGCTGTCACAGGATTCTGTGAATAAAGAAAGTGACAAGCAAAACTAATCTGAGGTGGCAGCTGATGAACATTCACCCATGTAAAAGCCACCACCAAGCATTTCCTTTCCCAAGGATTTTAGAGACAAAGTAGGGTCCAATACAGGCTCCTTGTTTATCAGGGAGACTGTGTATGCACCTCACACACACATGCATATGCACACACTGGGAAACAGAACACTGTCTCAACTCGGACATTGTATGATTCTTCTGTATATATCTTTGTGACACGTAATACACTTGCACATAAGTAAAGCTAAAATGCCAAATTTGAAAGAGCCGCTCAATCATGTTTTATGATATGATACTTCCTGGGAATAAAGTTTTGAGAATGTGACAAGCCAGACATGGTAATTAAAAATTAATCCTAAAGCAGGTGTAGAAGTAGTTAGCCATGTGTGCAGTGGAAGGGTGTAGAAGAGGTCACATGCTCTGGAAAACAGTCCGACTCTCTTGAAAGCCCCACCACCACCCTCACCCTTTGCTCTGAAAACAATTCTTCTACTGGTCTGCAGCATCTCAGTGTTTGCTGACTTAGAGGCAAAAGGCAAATGTTTGCAGACACAACCCTCCTCACCCTGTGAGGCCACAGCTCTGCCAGCTCTTCTTTTCCTGCTCCCCATCTGGGAGAAGCCAACAAGTTATGTGACCCAACGACGACCGGCCTCCCTGTCACCCTCATCTGAGTGGAGCCACACCAGGGCCGGGGCTGGGACAGGGCTTTTGCCAGGATGATCACTCTCCGGCCAGTCAACTGCTCTTTTGATTTTTCCAGGCCCATTATTTGGAGCAGAGGCAGAGAGAGAGAGAGAGAAAGAAGCTTCAGATGAGAAAAGAAATAACCACAGTTGTCAGGGAGAGACAGAGAGAGTGAAAGCATGGTGGGGGGAGCTGCTTTTATTTCAAGTGTTCAGACATGCTGAAGTAATGATCCTGGCAACATGTTAGCAAAACATTAGAAACACTTTAGTAAGCAAATAATTTAATTACAGCCTTCTCTGAGGCAGTTTATATTGCTTGACCCCTGACCTTTTATATTGCTGTACCTAAACTCAGCCTGGGATTCACACTTCCTATTCTTGTCACAGGATCTCTCCATCTTGTACCATTTAATATAGTGTGCTCCAGGTGTTCTGTGGTGAATGAATAGTTATATTACTACCTGTCAGACACAATCACACTCTATTCATCATTCTCGGCTGGCTGCATGAAGCCCAGCTTCCAGCAGGCTCCCTCTCTATTTCCTTGTTCAAACGTCTGCGGTGCTTTTGGCCCATCTGTCAAGGCTGTCATTTAGAGGGAAAACAGTATCAGCGCTTTAAATATATGGAGTTCTCTATTGAAACAGTGCTGTGATTGAACTGTCAGCATTCTCAGTATCACAGACAGTAATTCATGACTGGTCAGGGCTCCACTGAGGTTGCTATTACCATGGTGACCCTGAAGGGTCACGCCGAGGGTTTTTGCTTTACAGTTTGGTCTATAAATAGCACAATTAACCTTTCAAGAATTACAGAATGCTCTTGAATTCTCTTTACATTTGCTTCGTGCTTGCATGGTTTAAAGCGATGGAAAGAAGAAAGAGGGAAAAAAAAGAAAAACCTCTACAAAATTGCTGAAATGTGTGCCATATGAGTAGAAATATATATATATTGTTTTGAGAGTGAACACTTCAAATGCATGAATATATTTTAAGCCACCGTTTGCTGTTTTGGAGCAAGATAACATATGCTGAGATTTCTGCTGAAATTAAAAGGTTTCTGAATGTGAAATAAAATATGATGGATGTGAATGAAAGGGCTTCTGTTCATCCTTATGGAAAGGAAGTGAAGGCTTTCAGTTCTCCAAATTGTTACCTTTCAAAAACAGAGGGTTTCTCACTGTTTCCAGCCCCAGTTTCTCAAGCAAAACACCTGCATTCCCAACTAAACCCAGGGAAAACACGCTCAGAAGCCAAATGCTATCTCTAATCTTAGAACACAATCCCCTAAAGAAATAGAATTTTGGATGCTGATCAGGCCTCTGATGACTCTCATGCATTTGAAAGCCTTGTAGCACTGAAAGAGATTTTTCTGGTTTATTCTTCAGGAAATCAAGACACTTTCTAAAGGAAGCACAGAAGGTCAGAAGCAGAGCCCCACATATACACCCGGAGTCCGGATCTCAGCTCTGTGTAAAGCCGACTCTGCCAGGCCTGCCCTGCCCCTCCTCCCCAGAAACCTTAATAATCAGCATTCCTTTTTCGGTATCTCTCTATAGACAATTACATTCTAAGGGATTCTGAGTAGTCACTGGGATTTGTTCCTGAATTCTAGGGCCAGGTTTTGTTCCCTTAGGTCTCTGCATCCCACGATGTCTCGAAACACAAAGAGTACAGATTCACGGTGCTGCCCGGTTGCCTCCCAGATGAATGTTTGGTATGTTTTCTCCTCCGCAGGATGGTTTAATGACGGCATTATGCCCGCTATTCCCACAGTTTACACAGCACAGAGATTTTGTCACCAAATTGTTCCATGGACAAAGCCAATGAGCATTTTTAATTCATGATACCAACACTATGTGGCTAAAAATAACTGTTGATGTCTATCACCATATTTTCTTGCCTCAGAGGTAATTTTACCCAGTTTCTTTCTTTAAGAGAAGGAAAGAGATGTTATTTTTGTGTTTTGGGATCAGCAGAAGAAAGCCACAGGACTAGCAAATGGTCCTTTATGGCAAATACTTTTTTGTTGACCATCTTCTAAAAGCAAAATAACGTGCCATTTTCCTAAACAGCCTCCTCACTGGGGAAGTGGGATGAAGGCAACATTTCAGCTCCCTTAAAGGTTTGCAGGAGGCAGAAAGAGGAGTAAAGAGAATAAACCTTCCCATTAGAGCTATTTTCTGGGAATGCTTCTCAAACCAGTCTGTGGCGAGGCAGAAGTAAAAGCTTCTGCTTATTACAGCCACCGAACAAGGGTAATTAAGAGGTAATCTCTTCCAGTTAGGGTGTATTTTTCTTTTTGGAGACAATCATAAAAGGTAGAGAGAGGTGCCCAACAACCCCATGTTGTCACTGTTGTTATCTTTTGTGACTGCTTCCTTCTCTTCCTGTCCTCAGTTGGAAAGCAAAAAGCCTTTGCTTATTATAGAGGCAGAGTAAGTGCTAGTCTCATCCCATTAACTGTCATATTACCAGGCTCCGTGCCATCCCATTTGAGTTTCACTGAGCATTCAGAACTGCTTAATTATGTACAGTAAAGACAGTCTGCTGAGACTTTCCTTCTTGATTAATATGGGAGGGGGAGGGAAGGTTAAGGGTCACCTACAAGGCTCATTCTTGCCTTGCACAGAACTAACTCAGTGTGACAAAGGCTTTTGTGAGTTAGAAAAAATAATAAATTAAAGAGCATTTGGAAGGAAAGATGCTTGCTTCAAGGGATAAGGCTACTTTTGATTCTGCAGGCTAACAACATATTCCCCCTCTGTGTTGGCATTAAACTGTATAGTGCATTCCTTATAAATTATACCACCCCATGTTAATTATAGTGTGCTGACAGTGCTTGTCATTACTAAGCCTGCACGGGCTTTGTGTGCTCAGATTTTAATAGCTGTTTGTTCTGAGGAATGTGACGGAGCTGCATAAGTGGCTGAGCCTGGCCATTGCTAGCATCCCTTTCTTCAGTCTCTCACACTGGTTCTATTTTTACAGCCCGAACACCTCCTCTTCTGGCTCCCTGCTCGTTCCCTGCCCCCCGGTAAAGCAGATGTATTGGTTACTGTCTTGAAATGCCAACGCATTCATTCAGACACAATAAACTGAGGCTTGTATTGTGCTACTGCTCATTGTCAGCCTTTCAAAGCCTCTAGCCGAAATACTTCTTTTTCTCCTTTATCCAACCTCTGTATAAAAACATGACTGCTCTAATCTAATGAGATATTTTGAGGTTCCTTCCCCAAATTCTCATTCGGCATTTTCTTTGCAAGCAGGAGCTCCATCAGCGACCTCATTCATATTCATGGTAATAGCCTTTGAAGGATCATGTTACAATAGTGGAAACATAGTCAAAACTTCAGCAAATAATTTTATATTTTATGTAGTTATTGCTATAATCATCAACATATACAAACTAAAAAGTCACTCTTTCATCTTGCAAAAATAAAAACACTTAATGAGTACCTACTATGTACCAGGGGCAAAGGCTAGATTCTGAAAAAGCAAAGATGAATAAAATATCGTCCCTGGCCTGCAGGGTCTCAGAGCGCAGCAGTAGAGCAGATGTGTAAACAAATAATTACCATTCCATGTGCTGTGTAATAATAGAGGTGAAAAGAGAATTTCTCTTGGCCTGACCAGCCTGTGGGTACAGATGTGGTCCCATTAGCAGTAATAACTCAAATTTCTCTGCAGTGTGAACTCACTAATTTCTGGGAGTCCCCAGACAGGGCCTCACATGTGCTGATAAATAATTCTGATCCTGCTGAAACCTCGGCTGTTGTGTCAGGCACTGGGGCTGCAAATGGTCATAGTTTCTGTCCCACTCTGCCTTTTGAGGTGTCTTCTATTAGAGGAGTGGCAAGGCGGCACCATTTGGGCCACGTGGCCTTGCAGAGTTCCCAGTAGAACAGCTTGCCCTGCACTCCAGAGGAGCCAGCAAAGAGCCCAGTAAGAGGTGGGCGAGGGGACAGGCCTGAGTGGAAAACATCACGCTGTCCTCAGATTTGTCCTCTCCACCACTAAAACTAAGCCTTTCTCACTGTGCCTACTTCCTTGTGCCAAGCACCCTTCTCCCTCAGGCTGAATTTTCCCATCAAGAGGCTCCCGGTGGGCCTAGTCCCACAGTATGTAAGAAATTCAGACACGTCTATATCTCCCTCACACTCAAGCTGCAACAGGGGTTTGTACAAGATGTCTTGATGCACTCAGACACTCACCCCCTGCCAAACACACACACAGAAACACACCAACACATGCTGCACGTGCAAAATGAACTGTAAGGAGACTGATACGGTTTAACTACCTATAAAAAAATCAGTTCTATGGTAAATATGGTAAAACAACCAATGAATTACTGACTTAAGGAGATGAAATCCATCTTCTTTTCCTTTACCAAACAAAATTAATAGATAAAAAGAGTACGTGCAGTGTCTTGGTCCACTTTGTACTACTATAATAGAATACCTGAGACTGGGTAATTTATAATAAAGAGAAATTTACTGGCTCATGGTTCTGAATGCTGGGAAGTCCACGATGGAGGGGCTTGCTTGTAATGAGGTCTTCTTGCTGTATCACCCCATGGCAGACGTCATCACATGGCAGAGTCACCCCATGGCAGAAGCGCAAAGAGACGGCAAGAGAGAGAGTAAAAGCTGGCTGAATTCCCCCTTTTATAACAAGCCCACTCCCAAGACGATGAACCCACTTCTGTAATAAAGGCATCAATCCATTCACTCTGCCCACATGGCCCCACCTCCCCCTAGGCCCCACCTCCCAACGTGATTGCACCGGGGGTTAAGTTCCCAACACATGGTTTGGGGGGATACGTTGGAACCATAGCATGCAGGTAGACACAATGTAAAGAAAATGACTTTCAAAGTGAAATTAACTCATCTGAAATTTTTTTTTCTCAAAATAATAAGGAATTGTGCTGCATGCTCCTTTATCTTTTGCACAGACTTTGGAACCCAATGCCCATGAGTTGAGACACTACTGTCTCTTTTAATCCTAATCATAATAAAAGAAAAGCTAATAATACATTTGAAGAGTATAGAAGCTTAATATTAAAAACACAATGAAGTAAACCCCACTGGAAAGCAGAAACCCCTTAAAATCACGCCCCCATCATTCCCCCGGGGACTCGAGAGCTGTTTGTGATGGCTGCCATCTACGTCAAGTGGGATGGTTTGAATGCTCAAACATCGCCATGAAGGGTTTTATATTTGTCCTTTCTTCAGTCTAGCTCATTCTAGACACACTTCAACTTCAGCGTGCACAAGTGTTATTATAAAAAGAAAATTGTACGTACCACTTTTATGAGTGACTTAAAAGCTTTCCAGGGGTGAGTTTATAATTCATGATTTCTGCTTTACTTGTTGACTTTAGAACTTGATCCCAATATAAGCCATGACTCAACTGTAAACATTGCTGTGTGTGTGTGTGTATGTGTGTGTGTGTGTGTGTGTGTGTGTGTGTGTGTACTCATCCATAATGTTTTGTAGATTTATAGTTTTAGGACATAAACTGATGATTCTACATTGTAGAACTTCACTAAAAGATTACATAGTACATGTTAAAGAATGTTGTACAAAACCATAAATTACATAGTTTGACCTCTTTCTTGGCTTTTTATGGCAAACTGACACACTTGACTGTCATAGAATTATTTTCTCATAGGACTTACTTTGCATCAGCACAAATTTCTTCTCTATATATATTTATCATATACAATGGCATATACAAATATATACGAAATAAAAAACATAGAAATCTTTCCTAGGAGATAAAGAATTTTGTAGTCTCATACTCATCCCCCCAAAATCACTGGATTTGAGATTTTTTTGGAGCCAGTACCCTAGTTAATAAATATTTAAGTGAAATTTCTTCTTGTAATTGTCTATCAAACATATGAAATAAATTTTAGCAGAGAATATAATATTGCCCTTAGTAGCCTCAAATAACTAAAGCAAATTAGACTCAAATGTCTTCCCACACTAGAATTTTTTTCAAAGATAAAGATCAGTTTTCAAAGGTCCATGCTTTGGCAGACCGATTTTTGAAACACACACACACACTCATGCACGCCCATGCAGCTTTCTGGCCTAGCATTTATTGTGGTCCCAACAGCCCACATGTCCCTCTGCCATCATCATGGCCCCCAGCACCAATGACAAATGTTCTCCAGCCAGAGAGGAGTGTTCATTTGTATCATGTTTGGCACAAGGACCGCTAAGCTAGAGCAGCACTTTCATTCCCACAGCTTTGCAAAACTGCTCTGGGAACCACAGAGCCCATATTTCACAGAACTCCCCCCACATCTCTTCCAGCAAGCTCACTGCTCAGCTTCACGTACAGCGTGGGAAGTGCCTGGAGGCCCCGCGGCCAGATCCACATGCGAGGACGCATCCTTCCTGTATTGAACTGCTGTTTATGTCAAGGATTCTGTAACACACCTGGAGGGGAAGTTCTGACCTCCGGGTAGCCACAGTATTAGCACCTGGGCTGCTGTAGGCGGCTGCAGACAGACAGACAATTACCCTGGTGAGCAGGCCTGGAAGTCACGGGCTCTGCAGGGGAGGGCGGGGATCTCCTTTCTTCATGTTCCAGGTTCATGGCTAAGGTACCTTATAAGAAAGACACAGTAACAAGAGAAATGCATACAAATTTATTTAACATAAGTTTTACATGATACAGGAGACTCCATAAGGAAACAAAGACCCAAGAAACAGGTAAATGTGTATGTTTCTACTCAGGTTGGATGAAGAGTGGACAGTCGCGCAGAAGTATGATTTGACAAAGGGAGGTGGATCTAATGGTAATAAACTGGGGTGGGGGGAGATATTATCAAGGCCTATTTGTTCAGATTCTTTTCTGTGCCCCTGTGACTTCAGAGGTTAAGGATGCTCCTTTCCTTTGGGAATAGGGAGAGCATCGCTCACATGAGGGTCTTAAAACCTGCCTCAGGGGAGAAGTGCAGGAGAAGGTCAGAGAGCAACCATTTTAGGTTTTATGCCCTGCTTCAGGGGAGAAGGCTGAAGGAAAGGTCAGAATGACCTTCCTGCTTCTGCTGTTTTCTTACATGCCAGGGTGCCATATTTGGGAGTAGCATGTCCTGAACGCCAACAGTGGGAAGGATGGCTACAGTGGGGTTTCCCCTCTCAAAAACACTTACTGAGGGTGTTTTCCTTTTCTGTGAAAACCAGGAACTGGAATTTAGTGACTCAAGGGCATGACCCCAATCATGCCACAGTAAAGCAGTATTTGTTGGTGTCGCATTAACCTTACCTCAAGGCAAAAAGCCCACCCACTGTCTAAGGAGGGCAAGTCCAACATGCTGAACTGCTCTGCTAACCTTTCAAGTTTGGAAGGACTAGCCCACCCCAGTCTGTGGGCACCCCTGCCCCACATGGGGCCTTTGCAAACTTCTCAAAAATTCAAGTTGTTTATCTGCATCCAAATGACCAACTCCATAATTTGCAACATGACAACAATTGCAATCATTTCTTTTGCTCCTCTCAGGAGAAAACTCTACATTCGAACTAAGTGTTTTTCCATAATCAACATACTTGTCTGACAAGCATAGCCAAATGACATTCTTTCGAGATTCACACTGCTTTTAACTCAACTATGAGTAAATGAGTTTTCATATGTCATGAAGACAGGAACAGTTACATGCCATAAACACAAATAAAAATACAAAATATCCAATAAAATACATGGTTTTAAAGGTGAACTTATTTTTTAGAAGGCTTTATCCTTTCAACATTTACAAAATTTTCTATTATTTAAAGAGTAAAAACAAAACTCTGACTCATTAAAACCAAGCAGCAATTTGCAATACATTTTTTTTATTTCAAATATGTGCCCAAAGCTAAACCCATGATAATTTGGGTTTGTTCTACAGTGGGGTTGTGATGTTAGAGAGGCTCTAATTTTTATTTTGTGGCTATGAACTTGAACTGATTGGCAGGCACTGTGGGTACTTTAAACCTGTTTCATATCGTTGCCTGCTCAGAGTGACCGCCTGCACAGGCACGTAGGGAGCCCACACTAATGGATGCACGCAGCCCGAAGGTAGCTGGAAGCATCCCATGCTTTGTGGAGCTCCAAATGCAGGCAATCATGGCCATCAAGAAAACAGAAAGCAAAACCAACCCCCGTTTAGTAGAAGTAATCAGAGCTAAGGAGGGACAATTAAGAACTACGTATTTGTTGGTAGGATTCTGTCTTCTTCCTGGAAACAACTTCCAAAAAGGCAAACCAGACATAGACAATTGGCTTTTTCCCCAGTTTAGGACTTGAGATAAACAGCCTGGTTTTCTCATACGCATTGGCAGTAGACTAGGGATTTTCTACAGGGGAGGTGGGAAGAAAGAACAGGCATGTCTAGTTCATGTCTACGTCATTCTAATATTATAATGCCTTCCCTTCCCTGGGCTAGGGTCCATGAGTAGATAGACCATGAATGAACAATTTGAGAATGCTGGAGAGAATAAAGTTCAAAAGATGAATCATGGAATCCAGGCTGAGAAGGAAAAGAGGGAAAATGAAATCATGAAGGGTTATTAACTCAGAGATGGGGGGGAGGTCAAGTTTTTGGAGATCTTGATAAATGTGGAGCACGAACTTAATGGAAAATTAGGAACATATTCTTATTTAGCTTTGTTCATTGGATGTGTTTTATCTCTCCTATATTTTTATTTTCCTAACTTCACAATAGTAAAGTAGAGGAGTACATTTTGCTGCTATAACTTACAAAGGGAATAAGAGTCTGAATGAGGTTCAGATTTAATGTTTTTAAGATTGTAGTTTCAAGACAGTCCTTTTCTTGTTACTTAGCTCTGCCAAAAACTCCTTTAGAGAATGGAGATTTAAATTTGCCAGGTAAAATATAGAATGCCCAGTTAAATGTGAATTTCAGCTTTAAAATAAATGTTTTTAAAATAAGAATGCCCCATTCAATATTTGGGGCTTAGTTCTATTAAAAATCATTTACTGTTTATGTTAAGCTCACATTTAATTGTGCTTTCTGTACTTGTGTTTGCTAAATCTGGGAACCTGAGGAAAACATGGTGAATTTAGCTGCTAGCACAAACCATTAATTGGTGAGATTGCTCTTGTAATCCTTCTGACTCTAAATGGGAACCTGATTCACCAAGTAATTTGTGTCCTTCTTTGTGGTCAGTCAAGCTTATGAGTGACTAATCAAACTCCTCTTTCTTAAAAAGAACCCAAGTGCCAACAGTCATTTCCATTTTGATCTACGTTGGACTGCACCCTTACTCAAAAGCTCCCTTCAATTTAGCCAACAGGGCGTTAACATGATCTGTGGCTCTTGGACAGTGAATTTGCTGCCAGCAAGTTTCTTAGAACTTCCATCATTTTTGCCATGTTGTTGGAACATGCTCTGTCTAGTTTTCCCATTGCCATGACTTGTAATTTTAAAAATTTGTTCCTAATCTGCATGTATAATGAAACTCATTAGAAAGAAAAATATGATCCTTGTAACACCTGGCAATAAATGAAGCACAGCATTATTTCAAAATGTGGCTTACCAAAGTTGGGAAAATTTTGGATCATTAAGACATATGTAAATGAAAAGCCTTCATACAAAGGCTTCATTGATGTGGGCTCCATAGGAGAACAATTAGCAAAATCTTGACTCATGAAATACAGGTTACCCTACCTCAATGACTGCACCAGTGATTCTCAATCTTTGATACGCATTAGAATCACCCGGGGAATTTTAAAAAGAATGCCAATGCCTAGACTCAACCACAGATCCCTGAAATCCAAATTCCACCCATTGCTTCTAGAGTGCAGCCAGAACCAAGAGCCACAGGCCTAGACAATAAATAAATGCATGCCCACTCATTTTTAATGGGACCTTGAGTGAGCTCAGGCATCCCACACTGATCATTATAGCTACCAATCACAGGGTTAGAGTTTGTTTCTAAATGTTTACTAAGAATACACTGATCAAATGAGGAAAACTAAACTGAACAATATTATGTTTTAAAGTCTATTTGGGTTTTTTCCCTTCATAAAGTAATCTATCTTATCCTTCCATTTTATTTTAGAAAGTTTTTAATTTTGAAAGTTTCTGCACCTTGAGCCATATGTCACCTAGCAAAACTGCTCAAGGCTTCCCTTCCCTAACACTATGCTTTACCAAATAACACCATAATGATATATCATTTCTAGGAATCACAAATCTTTGAATACTACCCTATGTAAAATATCAAGGTTTTTTTCAATCTAGCTCCTTATTTTTACAAATAAGGAAAATTTACGTTCTGCAGGCAAAGGTTCTCAGAGTGTGTACAGCAGTATCATCATCACTTGGATGGAAACTTGTAAATGGAAGTTCTCAAGCCTCCCCAGACCTATTGTGTGAAAACCTATGCTTTCTTAGCAATCATTCAAGCCTAGAAATCTACCATAGCCTGTCATACCCTAGTAATCTGTGATTTTGCAAGCCCTTCAGTTGTTTTTGATGTACACTGAAGTTTGAGAATGTCCGTTCATGTTTTTACTACCTGACTTTTTTTTCCTTTGACATCTTTCCCTTGTGTCTTCCTAACTACTAGGAAGTAGTAGTAGTAATAGTAGTGGTGGTGGTGGTAGTAGTAGTGGTAATAGTAATAGTGGTAGTAGTGGTAGTGGCAGTAGTAGTAGTGGTGGTAGCAGTGGCAGTAGTAGTAGTGGTGGTGGTAGTGGTAGTAGTAGTAGTGGTAGTGGTAGTAGTATTAGTGGTAGTAGTAGTAGCAGTGGTGGTGGTAGTGGTAGTAGTTAAGAAGACCGCTTCAGTGCTGGAGGCCTTGGGGTTTGGAGGAAAGCATCTGCCCTCCAGCCTTCTTTATGCTTGAGTCGAGCTCTACGGGGAAGAAGCTCCAGAAATAATTAGATCTGTGCACATACTCTGGGACCAAATGATGAAGGAAGATGCTGGGGAAAATAGAGCATAGTCAGTCCACAGATGTGGGCCTGAGCCCCATCTTTATAAAAAAAAAAAAAGGGTACAGGCCAAGCTAGGGACTTGGTTTCATAAAGCATGGTGAAAGGCCCTCAAATTGTCATTTTCTAGCATTCTTTACAAAAACTATGACAACACCCCCCCCAATAAAACACACCATCGCTCTCTTCTTTGCCTATACTCTCTCCCTTTTTCTGCTTGATGGCCTCCTAGTAACTTTCACGACTCTTTCAACACTCCCTCCACTCCAGAGGCTTCTCTAAAGACCCTTCTCCGGAATCCACACCCAACTGCAGTAACACGAGCTATTCCTGTGCATACTATTCCTGTGCAACCTTTGTTGTTTTTCTTGAAATTAAAAATGTCTGCCTATACCACTAGATTTCAAATTTCTAAAAAGCAAAGACAGTATTAGAGTAGATACTCAGTAAATGTTATTTGAATGAATGAATTACAAGTAAGTAGTCAAAGACACTTCAGAGTGACGACTATAGATATCAACATTATCAATAGTCAGATACTACAGTGTTATCCCTGAATTTTTTTTTTTTTAGTCTTTACACAGAAAAATATATTAGGCACCAGAAGGAAGTGCATATGATTTTTAACAACTTTAGAATTTGTAATTCTTATCTTCTCTGCAAGACTCTTAAATATGGTACTGTCACCTTAGTAATGTTTATATTCAAAATTAGGCTTGAAAAATAAAATGTAGAATTGCAAAAATGAAAGATGGCCCTTTTTTTTGAGAAGCACAGACTTTCAAATGCTAGCATTTACTTCAGGAATGTTAAAGATGATTTTTAAAGAAAATATCTCTCAACCATATGTTCAATCACATTATGTGAAATTTTTAATTTTCCTTTCGTAACAATGAAGTTTCACAAGTTGGATATGCTTGGTATTGAACTGTTACTATGTTGAAATATACTGAAGAATATTTATATTCTTTATCATAGAGAATGACAAGGATGACCACTATGATAAAAGAAATAGAAAACAGGTTAAAAAGGAACAAAAGGGATTTCTATTAAAGGCAGAAAATCAATTCAGATCTGAAACTCTAAGGGAGATTATAGATTGTTCCTTTCTTTGAGGTATTCTTAGTATTAGAATTTTCATTTCATTCTTTTTTTAATAAAGTCCTAGTCTCTGGTGAAATTCTCTATCTTGTTATATATTTTTCTGAACATATTAATCACAATTATGATGTCAATAAAATAATAACAGAGAGAATCAAGATGGCAGATGAGAAAAACCACCAGCCAGAGTGTCTCTGCAAGAAAGACAGATTTTAGAAGAAAGTGAAAAAAAATAATCAGGCAGACGAACATACATCAGATGAGGGTCAGAAGGAAGAGTGCCTGAAACTACAGGAGACTCCACATGAAGAAGCTGCGGATGATGTCATCTGTGCCTGATAATGCCAATGTCCAAGACATCTATGAGGCTATTTTTACCGCCTGTTTACTAGGTCCTGTTTTTTGGGTATACATGGCAATTTTTTATTAAGGAATTAATATTACATATGAAATAAACATGAAATACAATTGAAAAATAATAGAAGCTTTGAAAAATAATCTCTTCCTTCAGACAGAGCTTATTCTGGCCTCTGGCAAGCAGGTAAAATGGAGAATTTTATTTTAATCTAACCAAGAATTAAGCTAACCTAGGCTGCATTACACTCTTTGTAAGGTATGGTCTCTAGTTTGCCTTCTTTGTAGGATGTGGCTTTTCAGATATCTCAGCTGATGATCTGGAATGTTTACTAGGGCCCCTCCTCCTGGTCAGGTTATGATCTCCAATTTTTTCCCTTGCCCCAAATTTTATTCATCTTAGCCTCTCACTATTTGTAGCTTAAGAATTGAGCAAATGCCTCAATAGGAAATTAGAGTACAGGTCTCCCTTTCTGTACCTTACTCTCTTCAGGCTCTTAGCCCTTCAAGTCCTGGCTGCCAGGGTTGCTCTCTGATTCCTAAGCAGCTCTCCGGTGGCCTTCAAATGGATTTTTTATGTGTATTTTACCCAGTTAGCCAAGAGGTAAATCAAAACAGAGAAATTGGAAATTGTAAAAGGACTGGCAATGAGCATCAATGTAGCATTTGATACAGATGAATAGCAATATGGAACTCAATGAGCATTCAATATAGAACTAAGATTAAACAATTGTGGAAATTGTGATTATAGAAGAAAAAGTGACCTGAGCAGTAGAGTCATAAAAGTAAAACAAAATTGAGAGTAGGGAGAGAAAAGGATAAGAAAGTAGAAAAAGTAGAAAAGTAGAAAAAGTTGTTATAAGAGTTTTTTCAACTCTCATAAAATATCAGTTATTAATGATACAATTTGAAACATAAAGTTGGGAGAAAATTACTCTAAGTCCTGAATTTACATAATCTTGCATCTTAATCCTAGGGAGATCTTTTATTTTTTTTAATTTTCTTTTTTTTTATTTCAGCATATTATGGGGGTACAAATGTTTAGGTTATGTATATTGCCCTTGCCCCCCTCCTCCAAATCAGAGCTTCAAGTATGTCCATCCCCCAGATGGTGCACATTGCACTAATTATGTATGTATATACCCATCCCCTCCTCCCCCCTCCCATCTGCCCGACACCCGATTAATGTTATTCCTATATGTGCACTTAGGTGTTGATCAGTGAAACCAATTTGATGGTGAGTACATGTGGTGCTTATTTTTCCATTCTTGGGATACTTCACTTAGTAGAATGGGTTCCAGAGGTGCTATAGCACCATTGTTTCTTATAGCTGAGTAGTACCCATGTTATACATATACCACATTTTATTAATCCACTCATGGATTGATGGGCGCTTGGGTTGTTTCCACATCTTTGCAATTGTGAATTGTGCTGCTATAAACATTCTAGTGCAGATGTCTTTTTTATAGAATGTCTTTTTTTCCTTTGGGTAGATGCCCAGTAATGGGATTGCTGGATCAAATGGTAGTTCTACTTTTAGCTCTTTGAAGTATTTGCATATTACTTTCCACAGAAGTTGTGCTAGTTTGCAGTCCCACCAGCAGAGTATGAGTGTTCCTATCTCTCTGCATCCACGTCAACATGTATTGTTTTGAGACTTTTTGATAAAGGCCATTCTCACTGGAGATAAGTGATATCTCATTGTGGTTTTGATTTGCATTTTAGGGAGATATTTTAGAATTATACATAATTTGCCGTGGAAGAAAATTGAAGTTCATCGATTGCTTTGCTATCATTTTAGTTTTACTTTTTAAATTTAGATTTAAATAAAATTAAATTCAATAATTTTATTTCTAAACATATATGATTCTATCTTTGCATAGTTAGGCTTCTTTATCTATCCATATTCCACTTTCTATTATGTGTATTTACAGGGAGATTTATGGAGTGAGTGAGGATCACCTCATGAGAACAATTATTTCAGTAGCAGATTTTTAGGAATTTTTTCCTTTTTGCTATAGCTTGAATGTAGTTTATTAGACCCCACAGAAATGCATATTGAAATTTTACCCCTAATGTGACAGTGTTGGGAGGTGAGGCCTAGTGAGAGGGTCTTTGGGGCAGCTCCCTCACAAATGGCTTGTTAATAGTTCTCATGGGACCAAGTGAGTTCTAGCTCTGGCAAGACTGGATTAGTTCCCTCAGGAATGGATTTGTTTCTGCAAGAGTGGATTGTTGTAAAGCCAGGATGCCTCTTGGGTTTTGTCTTTTCAAACACATTCACTTCCCCTGTGACCTTCTCTGCCATGTCCTGACACAGCACAGAAGCCCACGGCAGAAGCCAGGGCCATGCTCTTGAGTTTCCAAGCCTGCAGAACCATGAGCTAAATCAAACCTCTTGTGTTAGTCCATTTTGCATAAAGAAAAGAGATTTATTTGGCTTACAGTTCTGCAGACTGTACGAGCATGGCACCAGCATCTGCTTCTGGTGAGGGCTTCAGGGAACTTCCAATCACGGTGGAAGGTGAAGGGGGAGTGAGAGTGTCACATGGTGCGAGCAGGAGCAAGAGAGGGAGGAGGAGGTGCCAGGCTCCTTTAAGCAAACAGCATTCTTATGTGAACCAATAAAGCAAGAACTAACTCATTATCACAGGGAGGGCACCAAGCCATTCATGAGGGACCTACCTCATGACCCAAACACCTCTCACTAGGTCCCAACTCCAACACTGGGGATAGAATTTTAACATAAGATTTGGAGGAACCAAACATCCAAACCATATTACCTCTTGATAAATTACCCAGTATCAGGTATTCTGTTATAAGCAACAAAAAAATGGGCTAATAAACCCTTTCTTGTTTGTACTTTTCTCTAGTGCTCTTTCTTGTAAAGAACATGCATTATTGTGATATTTGCTGAAATGGAAAACTGTCCTTTCTTGTCCTGAAGTATTAGTAAATTATGAACAGTAAGCTTCCCCAATGTACTGTGAGTTGATCTTAAGCACTTGGATTTTTGTCTCATTTACTAATCTAGTAACAAGTGCTTGCACAGGTGCAATCCATAAATAGCAAGTACTCAGTAGTTACAGCACACAAATTTAGTTCATATATTTTATGTAAGTTGAAACTCAAAGCCTATGACTATCATCCTCAATTACTGAGGAAGAATCAGGGCTCGGAGAAATTACGGGATTGTAAAAGATCACACAGCCAGTTCATATCAGAGGAGAGGCACCAACCCAAACTTTAAACCTCTAAAGCCCTCTTACTCCAATTCCCATGCTATATCCATTTGAGTACAGCTTTCCTACTTCTATTTTTTCACATAGCCTGAAAAATATTGTTGTTGATTCTATTTCCTCTTAGCTTTGGCTAATATAGTTACTTTTAGTAGGGATCACTCATTTGCTTCTCTTGCTTCAGTACTTCATCTCGCTGTCTCTCAGTATCTTAAAAATATATATCAACAGCAGAGAATACAATCCAACTGAAGTCATTAAACCAGTCAATGGCATTCTGTGCAGGCACTTGACCCTATGCTGGGAGACATAAAGACACTGTAAATCACAAAGCTAAAAACAGGCAACTGAACTCAAAGTCCCAAATCTTAATCTCCAAGTTCACTTGGATGTATTTCCTTGGGATGCCTGAACAGAAGCAGCTCTGTCACCACTTGGAAGAGCATCACGTATGTGTACAAAACCCTGAAACCACTATAATGAGAGCAAATAATCTGGCTTTTCCATCTGAATCGACTCAGAACACTTACTACCTCTTTCTCTGTAAGGATTTAGGTACCATTCAAAAGTGCCCTTTCTTCTTCGTAACACAGTGGGTTCTGCTCTTCAATTCATCTGCTTTATTTTTTCCATTTTCTACTACAGTCTTTGTTCTGAGCAAGATTTCGTCTCTAAGCCCACTGCATTCAACAAACACTTTCCTTTGTCTATTTCTCCAATCTTTGTGCATGGCATTGTTCCTATTTTTCCTTTGCTCCTGCTACTGCGGGCTAGATCAGTGCACTCCCACATTCAACTTCAGCTCTCAGAATTCCAAGCGAGGGGAAACCTAATGATCTCTGCTCAACCAACTCATCACCCCTTTCCTGGAGGCAGCACAAAATACAGAAGTAAGTAGTACAAGTTTTAAAGAATAAAAGTTTGAAGGAAGTATTCCTAAAATAGTAACAGAGGTTAGTTCTGGGTCATGAGATACAAAATTAGTAATGATAGTCTGTGTATACTCTGTATTTTCTGATTCACAAAGACACAGATAGTTTTTAATAAAATGACGAAAAGGATATTCCATGCAAATAGTAAGTGTAAGAAAGCTAGTGTGGCTATACTAATGTTGATAAAGTAGACTGTAAGACAAAGAGCATTACTAGAGATAAAGAGAGAGTATTTCATAGTGATAATATCTCATTGATATAATAGTGATAATATCATAGTGATAATATCATATTCATAGTGATAATATCTCATTGATATAATAATATCAATATATCAAGAAGACATAACAAATTCAACATATATGTACCTAATAATAGAGACTAAAACTACATGAAGCAAATAATAACAGAACTAAAGTGAGGCATAGAAAAATCTACAATCATTGTTGGAGATTTAAAAACTATTTTAAGGAGCAATTGATACGATGAGAGAGAAAAATGTCAGTAAAGGTGGAGAAGACATAAAATATTTGAACACTATCAACCAACTTAACTTAATTGACATTTATAGAACACTATACCCAATAACATTCTTTTCAAGTACACGTGGAAGACTTACTGAACTCAAGTTAAAACACAACACATGCCAGGCATAAAAATCCCAATAAATATCAAGTTTAAAGTGTAGTAGAATATGATCTCCAACAATAATGAAAGTAAAATAGAAACTAATAGCAATATGATTTCTAGAAAAGTCCCAAATATTTACTATTTTGAAATTAAGCTATACATTTCTAAGTAACCCCATGAGTCAATGAAGAAATCACAAAGGAAATAAGAATATATTTTGAATGGAATAATAATGAAAATATTGTCTATCAATTTGTGGGATCAATCTGAAACAGTATTTAGAAGGGAATTTACAGTTTTAAAAGGACAAAAATCTTAACATAATGATCTACCTTAAGAAGACAGAAAAAAGAAAAGCAAACTAAACCTAATGTAAATAGAAGAACAAAAACAAAGAACAGAGCAGAAATCAATGAACTAGAAAAGTTAATAGAAAAATGAACAGACTCAATATAATTCTTTTAATGATTAATAAAAATGATAATCCTCTCACAAAACTAATGAAGAAGAAAAAAGAGGAGAAAACACAAAATACCAATATTTGGGTTGAAAAAAATGCATCACTACAGATCTAACATATATTTAAAGAAAATAAAACAATGTCATAAATTAACACTAATTTATAAATTGAACTAATTCCTTGTTTTAAAAAAACTTACCAAACAAAACCTTCACAGAAGACATTGAAAATATGAGTAGGTCTATATCAATTAGAGGAAAACCTCAGCAAAAAACTCACTGAGATGGTTTCACTAGTGATTTCTATGAAATATTTAAGGAAGAAATAATACCAATTTTTCAATCTTTCAGAAAATAAGGCAAGAATAAGACACCCTGCAAAAATACATTATCTCCAATGAGCCTAGGTAAATATGGCTTACAGTGTTGGCTTTCATTGAGCCATTTGCAAATGAGCAGAAGTGATATATGTCATTTTGCAAGCTTTCTTGTAATAATTAGAGAGAAACTTGAAGGTGCAGGCACCCTTGCCTGGCCACAAACATACACACACACACACACACACACACACACACACACACAGAAACACACACATCCTCCAATCTTAGAAGGTTCTTCAGTTATTACAACTACAGGCAAACCTCAGAGATATCGTGGGTTCAGTTCCAGACTACCACAATAAAGCGAATACTGCAATAACGCGAGTCATGCAAATGTTTTTGTTTCCCAGTGCATATAAAAGTGATGTTTATACACTATACTGTAGTCTATTAAGTGTGTGATACTCTATTGCTAAAAAATGCTAATGATCGTCTGAGTCTTCAGTGAGTCAGAGTGTTTTCACTGGCAGAGGGTCTGGCCTCGACGTCGATGGCTGCTGAAGGATCAGGGTGGTGGTTGCTAAAGGTTGGGGTGGCTGTGGCAATTTCTTGAAATAAGACAACAATGAAATTTGCCACATCAATCAACTCTCTTTTACAAAATATTTCTGTGTAGCATGCAATGCTGTTTGATAGCATTTTACTCACAGTGGAACTTCTTTCAAAATTGAAGTCAGTCCTCTCAACCCCTGCTGCTGTTTTATCAACTAAACGTATGCAATCTTCTAAAGTTGTTTTTCTCATTTTAACAATGTTCACAGCATCTTCACCAGGAGTAGAGTCCATCATAAAAAAACACTTTCTTTGCTCATCCATAAGTTTTATCATAAGGTTGCAGCAATACAGTCAAATCTTCAGGCTTCACTTATAATTCTAGCTCCCTTGCTATTTCTACCATATCTGCAGTTACTTCCTTCACCAAAATCTTGAACTCCTGAAAGCCATCCATGAAGGTTGGAATCAACTTCTCCCAGACTCCTGTTAATGTTGACATTTTGACCTCTTCCCATGAATCATGAATGTTCCTAATGTCATCTAGAATGGTGAATTCTTTCCAAATGGTTTTCAGTTGACTTTGCCCAGATCCATCAAAGGAATCACTATCTATGGCAGTTATAGTCTTATTAAACGTATTTCTTAAATAATAAGACTTGAAAGTCAAAATTACCCCTTGAGCCATGGGCTGCTGAATGAATGTTATATTGGCAGGCATGAAAACAACATTCATCTCCTAGTACATCTCCATCAGAAATCTTGGATGACAAGGTACACTGTCAATAAGGAGTAATATTTTGAAAAAATAATTCTCTTTTCTGAGTAATAGGTCTCGACAGTAGACTTCAAATATGGTTGACAGCAACCATGCTGTCAACAGATGTGCTGCTATCCAGTCTTTGTTGTTCCATTTACAGAGCACAAGCAGAGTATATTTAGCATAATTCTTAAAGGACCTAGAATTTTTAGAATGATAAATGAGCACTGGCTTCCACTTAAAGTCACCAGCTGCATTAGCACCTGACATGAGTGTCAGCCTGTCCTTAAAAGCTTCAAAGCCAGGCATTAACTTCTCCTCTCCAGCTATGGAAGTCCTAGATGGCATCTTCTTCCAATAGAAGTCTGTTTCATCTACATTGAATATCTACTGTTTAGTGTAGCCACCTTCATCAGTGATCTCAGCTAGATCTTCTGGATAACTTGCTGCAGCTTCTGCTTCAGCACTTGCCACTTCACCTTGCACTTTTATGTTATAGAGATGGCTGCTTTCTTTAAACCTCATTAAATAACCTCTGCTAGTTTAAACTTTACTTCTGCAGCTTCTGACCTCTCTTAGCCTCCATAAAATTAAAGAGAGGTAAGGCCTTACTCTGGCCTAAGGGAATGTTGTGACTGGTGTAATCTTCCATCCTGACCACTAAAACTTTCCCCATATGAGCAATCAGTCTGTTTTGCTTTCTTACCATTCATGTGTTCACTGGAGTAGCACTTTGATTTTCCTTCAAGAACTTTTCCTTTGCATTAACAACTTGGCTAACTTTAGCCCAAGAGGCCTAGTTTTCAGCCTCTCATGGCTTTCAACATGTCTTCCTCACTAAGCTTAATCATTTCTAGCTTTTGATTTGAAATGAGAGATGTGAGACTCTTCCTTTTACTTGACTAGTTAGAGGTCATTATAAGGGTATTAACTGGCCTCATTTCAACATTGTTGTGACTCAGGGAATAGGGAGGCCTGAGGAGAGGGAAAGAGATGAGAGAATAGCCAGTCAGTGGAGCAGTCAAAACACACACATTTGTCAGTTAAGCTCATCATCTTATATGGGCACAACTCATGGTGCTCAAAACAATGACAACAGTAACATCAAAGATTACTGATCATAGATCACTATAATGGATATACAATAATGAAAATGTTTGAAATATTGTGAAAATTACCAAACTGTGACACAGAGACATGAAGTGAGCACATGGTGTTGGAAAATGGCACTGACAAACTCACTTGACACAGGGTTGCCACAAACCTTCAATTTGTAAAAAAATGCAGTATCTGTGAAGCACAATAAAGCAAAGTGCAATAAAACGAGGTGTGCCTGTGTGTGTGTATGCATATATTTATACATATATATGTTTACATATAGATGCATCTTTTCTTTCTTTTTATGTTCACCAAAATATTATTATCAGTGTTATTCTAGGGGATTAATTTGCTTTGAAATTCTTGGATTGTTTGAAATTTTTACAACATATTTTTAATTAAAAACTATAATAGGACAGAATTTAGAGTAAGATTTAAGTTCATATCACAGCTTGTGTTGGCAAGTTTTTAAATCTCTTTATCCTTCAAATTCTTCACTTATAAAATAGGGATAATAATACCTAACTTATAGACCTCCTTTGAGAAATTAATTAGATAATATCCATGAAGTGCTAACATTACATTCAATAAATGAGTTCAAATAATGGTAAATCAATTTATCTAGACAAACTCTTCACACAGCCCAGTCAAATTTCCAAATGAAAACCTGAACAAGTTCATAAAAAATTTCCAGCACCCCTGTATCCTCACACAAAGGCTAAGTACAGAAACACTGCTCCAGCTGTCTCTTACCCAGGGGGTTTAACATCTCCACATTTGGACAAAACACAGGGAAAGAAGGATACTTATGGCTGCTCTGAACAGAGTACCGTGGGGTGGAGCAGTGAAGGAACATTCTGACCAGTGCCTGGCTCGCCTGCTTCAGTATGCTGTCTGCTATAGCTGAGCAAGGCGTGTTCCTAGATGCTGGGCAAGTCACCCAAAATACCTGTATCACAAGTATGCCAAATAGTGAAATTCCTTGAGTATGCATATTTAGCAATTTTAACAAGCACCAGCAGAGTCTACTCCTTAGTAACCCAATGCAGTGTCCGAAGACAACATAACCATAAAAAAGAGAAATTCAGACAGTGCCTAAATGGATTAAGACCAGTTGCAGAGCTGAGCTCTCTCTCCTTAGTCAAAAACTCTCATTAAAATAAATGAGCCTGCTCATTTGAGAAAAAAGAAAGGTTTTGGGCATCAGGTTGGAGGAGCAGTTCAATTTCTGCTCATCAAAAGGGAGCAGAAATCCTTATCCTACAACACCCACAGCTGCAGATCAGATTCAACCCATCTCTCCCTATTAATGTTCTTATTAAATGTATTCTGTCCATCTGTGTTCAAGCTCATCTTTTTCGTTCTGAAACATGATTTTACTTTCCATGTATAAAATAATTAAATTTGTTTATTTCTGGCTAAAGGAAAGCTGAGCTGAAAGCAGAGGATAAAGATTTTGGTTGTTGCTTTGTGTTCAACTAGTAAATTTGGAATTCTCCTGAGCTGTCTGTTGCTGTTCCTTTATTTCCAATCCCAACGCTTCCAGTACCACTCACATCAGCTGGTGCACTGCCGAGCACCACACAAGATCTGCTTGCTATGTAAGAACACGTGGAGAAATTATGTGTTTTTGTCACACCCTATTAAACGGTATTCAAAACACAATGCCCGAGAAACTAAACTGATTGTAGGTTTTATAACCCTTTGCAGGCTAATGGAAACAATTCAGGACCATGAAAGAAAGCACAGCTAGTCCAGCTGTGGGAATCTTGGCCTGCTCAGCTCGGCAGCCCTGTCCTGGCTTTGGTAAAGTTCAGTTGGATTCCGTTCTTCTAGATCTTTGACAGATCATTCCAGATTAATGACTGCAAAGTTTTCCACATCTTTTGTAAAATAAGTGTTTCTTTTGACTAACTTTGAATTGTGTTTGGGGCTAGAAAAATGTCAACAGGTATCAAGACTATGTCAAGCCACTATGATGTTATTATGTGTATTTTTATCCTCTTTTTATGTTCCCAGCCCCAGTACAAAAGCCAGGAAGCACAGAGTCAAGGGACACACTGCTGCTAATTCCCCTCGGCGTTGTACCGGTACGACTCTTCCTGCGCAGATACAAGGAGCTACTTAGGCTGCCAGCCCATGACTCAACTGAAATGGAATCAAGGGGCTGTTTTAATGTTTTAAAAATAAAAAGGAGCTTGTCCTCTCTCGGGTTGGCCAGTAACCCCAACCTCTGCTGCCCGGCGTGGCAGTGCCTGACCCGCCACCCATCACAAGTGATCGCTCACTCAGTCATCACCTCACGAATGCTGCGCCATCAGAAAAACATCTGTGAACATTATTTGACAAATTGATCGCTAAATGAGCCATTAGCTGAAGGGGCTTTTGGATTGCCTCTAGGAAACCAGAGTGGCTGCAGAAGAAAAATGCTTACAGATGCAAAGCAGCGATTAGAAAGCGAGAAAGAACTCTTGTGTCAGTGCTCCCGGGAGGGCGAAGGGGGCCAGTGTGGGAAAAAGGGTGGAGAGATGGCAATAAACCATGAAAATCCACCTTCTCTAAAGGAAGCTGTTTATTAGAAGCAGTAGTAAAACTGCTTAATTCCCTCGGTGCCTCTAGGGAGAAATCTAAGCCTTTGTGAACTGAAGGGGAAAGAAACGTCGCCAGTGGTGTGCTTGTCAAGAAGAGAAAGCTAGAAAAACAATGTTAGTCATTTTACCATCCCTGCTTGCCAAGAGCCGACAGGTGTGCAGTTTACTATTGTTCTGACAGGCAGCCAGACACCACAGCTTAGCATTCACCCGCTCCTCCAGTGTGTGGGAGCAAACAGCTGTCTCCCTGGCTGAGGATACAAGGAAGAGAGAGAAAGAGAGACGTTGAGATCCTTCTCCATTGGCATCAGTTGCACGGCTTTGTTTGACTCATCGCTGAAAACACATGGCGTTCCTGAGAAATGTCTTACATATGGGCAATTTCCTCACAGTGGCTCCAAAAATAGCCTATAAACAATATATTGAAACTTAAAAGTAAATAAATGCAGAAAGACGTCTAGGTTAAATTATGTCAGACCAACGAGAAGTAATCACATAACAACAGTCCTTAAGGAAATGCCTTTTATAAATCCTGCAGGTTTCATGTTGCTGACAGATGTTAGTGATTTAAAAAAGAAAAAAAAAATCCTTGAAAAAAGAAAGCAGGTTGTTTTGATCCACGATGATGTGCTTTCCTGTCTTGCATGGCATGGAAACTATTTCAGGGCCAAATTCCCTTGGGAAGAGAAGGAAAGGCCCACAGGACTCAAAGGGGGCCAGAGGCAGAAGCTGTCAGACTTTTGGACTGTGGTGCTAAGTTTCCTTTTAGGTCGAGGTATTAAAGGCTCATGGTTAGGCCGATGCCATGTCACTGGGTATACTCCTGTGACAATTGATAAGAACCAGAACCAGACAGACATCTGCACTGAATCTAAGGCTCTTTAGATTGAAAATTTGGTGAATACCAATAAAATCTATGCTGCTTATATTTACAAGGGAGAAAATGCATCCATCACTAACAACACGTGAAACTTGAGAAATGCTGGCTCTTTTCCAAAAGTCCAGATATTTTTCTAATAAAATAAGCAGTGAACTTCAAACAGCTCTGAAGTCATGACATAATGGTACAATCACATACATAACCCCTTAGGCTTACCCTGTAACACGCGAACCCAATCCTGTAGTAATAACATAAGCCAGAGGAATTGAATTACCCACCAAAACAAGCCAATTTCCAGTGAAGAGCAGAGGGTCTTCCATCGGAGGGCCTTTTTTAGGGGCAAAAAAATTTAATCCACTTACTTCCTTTACCAAACTGAGACATTACAATTCGCATGCCTGATAAATATATTCTTATGATTCCACATACTTTTTTCTCCACGTTTCATGACAGCTGTGGACAGCAGTTCTGCAATTCACACTGATGAGGCTCCATTGACGCTTCACGTTCCTGTTTTTCAAGTCAATAAATCACCGGAAGACAGAGAGAAAGGAGAGGGCAAGAGGGATAAGGGAGGGTGTGAAGGAAAATCCTTTCTCTGTGAAATGTTTACTTCTTCCATCTATATCTTCCTTGAACCCTGGGGGATTCTTTGTTGTCCTCATGAAAATGGAAAGAAAAACCTTTCTGCATAGTATATTCTCATCTGGGATGATTGGAAGTTTGGTGAGAGTGTAAATTATGAAAAGTATAAATTGGGGTAAATGCTAAATAAGCCATTGAATTGTATGGAATATCACCTTTCGAATGCAAGCATTTACGTGTTTTAAAACATTATCTGAGATGTTTGTCTTTGGCCAAAATAGAATAGGGTAAGCACAACCATATTTATCCTCCCACCTGACACAAGTAAAAAAACTAAACAAAATATATGCAACATCACCCTCCAGGATTCAAATAATAAAGTCAAAAAGTGGCAGGGACAGAGAGTAAAGATGAAAATAATTCTGTTAAAAAGAAGTCAGGGTTTCTTGTGTAAATACAAATGTGATCCATTGCCTTACTCACATAGAAAGAGCTCAACAAATATCTGTTGGCTCAATCAATTAGATCAAATAGCTAAAGAAAAAATTAAATGGTGATAAGCATCAAAGTAGTGCAATTTGACAGGGGTCAGGGAAATCAAAGTTTTTAGGGAAAATAATTGCATTAATCACAAGTTAAACAGGAGAGTCAGGGGTGAGAGCCCAGGTAAGTGACTTCCAGAGAAGTGGAAGGAAAGTCCTGAGTGACAATAACGCCCAGGCAGTTCGGGAGGGAAATGAGAGATCTGAAGAATCCACCAGTCAAAGAAGAAGATACGTTTTGAAGCAAACAGGATAAAATCAGCCAAGAAAAGATGAACCAAGTACAACTAGTTTGGATGAAGAGCCAAAGTATGACCCTAACTTAGGCAGAAAGTATGGAATTTTTTTACAAGTATGAAGAAAGCACAAAAAACACAGGACATCTGACTTAAACAAGGTATTGACAGAAGCATATTCTAATATGCAATGGAAATTTTGCCCAGCAAGATCCAGTCCCTCCACGTGTGCTCTTGTTCCCCGCCCCTTTCACCTTCTCAAGGAAGTTGCTGGCGCCATTTGCCCCTCTTCCCTCCCAAGGTCAATCACACAGGCATTACATGCCTATGTGGCTGGCTCCCTATAAAAGCCTGGACACCAACGCTCAGGTGAGCTTTCTTAGCTGGCAATATTTATACACGTTGTCACACATCATTGCTGAGAGAATTAAGTGCATCGTCATGTGGCTCTATTAAGAGGAGACACGGGGAAATTTGTGCCTGGTGTCTTCTGGACTTCATCCATGTGCCTTTACTCTTTGCTGATTTTGATCTGTATCCTTCGCCTGTGATAAACCACAAATGTAAGTCTAACAGCCTGACAGTGGTCTTGAGACTCTTGACACAGGGTCGTGAAGACATCAACAAAGTGGCTCTCCAAAAGTTTCTTCTTTAATTGGTTATTAATTACTTAGAAAATAGGTTACTCAGAGAAACAAAGATATACAGAGCAGTTGGTTTCTCAGTAGCTCCAAAAAAAAAAGCAATAAACCCCCATCTAAATCATCATGAAGTAGAAATTAGTTTAATAAATATTTCTTTTTTGAATGGACCCACTTGTCTATTACCACTTCTCCTCTTTCTGTTCTTTCATTCCTTCAACTTTATTCCCTAAAACAAATATTTCAGCTACATCAGGCATTAACAAGGCTATGTTGGGAAGCTGGTCTCGGATCCTATGCTTCTTTTTTAAATCTCATTTGCAACACGATTTCTTTGGGAACACATATTCTGTAACAGACAAGGAGAAGGGAATACAATAGATCAGGAAACTCTTACAACCACACACCTCCTCCCATAATAGGTCTAGTACCTACTAGATACCCAGCACCCACCAGAAAGGAACTGTCTTGCTTTTGGAGCAGCACTGGGACACCAACGGGTGACGCTGTGACTGCCACATTTTAGCCTGCCCTACAGCAAAGATGATCCGTGAACGGGAAACAGAGCTGCTCCTCCACATCCTTCTTCTTCACTCCTCCAAAACATACTCCTTCCTCCCCTGTTCAGGGCAGGCCTAGGTCGCTCACCTTTATGCGCAGGTCAGATATTTGAAACTCAGACATACACTGAGATGCATCTCAAGCGAAACTTAATTTCAAAATATATAGTACCCATAAATTCACTCTGGGGACTTTTCTTGTGATTAATTCACAATCTTGAAGAAAATCAAAGTCTGTGCACAGGTTTGAGGCTTATATAAAGCTCTTGGAAGCCACCAAAATGTCAACTTCTGAAGTTTCATCCTACCCAAGCATCTTGGGATCACCTAAGAATTCATATCTAGACAATTAAAGATATTTTTCACACTGTCTGCTTAAGAAATACTAACTATTCCACTAACCTCTGATAGAAGCTGAGATTGGAGTGGTACACTTTGAAGATGGAGGAAGGGACCTCAAACCAAGGAATAGAGATGGCCACTGGAAGCTCAGAAAGCCAAGGAAACATTCTCCCTCAGAAACTCCAGAAGGAACTAGCCCTGCTGACTCCTTGACTTTAGCCCAGTGAAACTGATTTCAGACTTCTGACCTCCAGAACCTTTAAGAGAATAAATTAATGGTGTAGTAAGCCCCTAAGTTTGCAGTAGTTTGTTACAGCTAAACAAATATGCCAAATTAATGGACCCACAGGTTCTTCGCTATGACAAGAAGAAAGAAATTCTCTTAGACAGCTCCATTCCAGATACATAGATCAACTTCATTCAAAAGCCATTTCACGCACAGCCTTCCTTTCTGAGGGCTTATCTTAAATTAGAGGTAAAATATCACAGGAAGGAAAAAATAGTGTTTGGTAAATTTTTAAAATTACAACTTATCCAAAAGGTATTCGCCATGGCTAAAGACAGTCTTTGTGGGGCAATTGGTCTTTAAATAGAGAAAATAATGATCCAAGTTTCAGATTCCTGCATTAGGGTTTATTACATGCAATGTCTGGGTTATATTAAACTCCTGGAAATCAGGGTTTATAATGAAATGGCTGACAGACCCTTAACTTTAATGGCCTTTCCAAGTACTGCAATAGTGAGCATTACTTTTTAATGTTATAAAATGATGGTTAAAACACTACAGAATTTTCTCAAGACAGATAAGCAGGTGTTCAAGAGAGCAGAACTATTTAAACTTCATTGATTTATGGTCTATCTCATATTGAAGGCCAAAAGTTTTATTGAATTCCCACAGTTGATACTCCAAACTTAATTTTCCAAAATAGAACTATTTCAGGGTCTCCCGTATATATTAATTTCTTCATTTTAACATGTGTGCTTCTGTATTCTTAAAGTTGCTAGGCATGAAATAGAAGCCATAGCCAAAAGTATAAGTTATTCTATGTTTTCTTTTTATTGGTTGACTTTTCAAAGTACATTGTGTGCAATAAAACCCAACGCACAGCGACTAAATCATATAATCCAGGAGCACAAGTCCCCAACTAGTCGTTTAAGCTATACTATATTTCTGTCACTCTTTAGAATTGTGAATATGACTTAACTTCTTATTTTAATATGAAAGAATGTAAAGCATTTTCCATAGCCCTTTTTCTCTCTGGTTGCTCTTTTAAATTCCCCTCAAATCGGTGTCTCCAATCTTTGTGCTGCCTGACTAAAAGTAAGGCGGCCATCAGAAAAACCCCAATAAACTATCAACCATTCTGTATACTCTATTAGCATTTTCTGCTGGTTTACAGAAAAATCAATACTCTTGTAACTGTAGGCCCCAACCCTAATGATTTAGGGAAACTGATATTTACTGTGGAATAACATAGAAATACCATTAGCTCTCAAAACCAAATAACATTAGAGAAAGCTAGAAGCAAAATAACTACTATTATTTAGACGTGTGGATACCAAGGCCTCTGCTATCCCAATTTACCTGTAGTGCTGACTGTGACATTAACAGCAACAAATCCCTTGTGAGAGGAGTGGTTTGCAGGTGGGTTGGGCAGTTGATGAACAGACACGCAGCTTACAGTGCTCCACCTCTTTTGCTTTCCTCTCTCTGATCCCAGGCTCTGATAACAAAATGAGTCAAACCTAGAAAATAAAGAGTGTTAGAACCATACCAAGAATAAAACAGCAACACGGTGACAAACGCTAAAAAGCTCAGCCAATAGCAGTTCAGGGAACCTTAGAACACGCTCAGTTTGATCAAATATATCTCCGTTACTTCTACCCATGTGATCAATTAATTTTGTCAAAATCCAAGAAAATTACTTAAGGCATCTCTTTAAAAAATAGTTATCAACACACTTGAAGGTCTGACTCTGGATGGGGGGGGGAATGGGCAATATACACAGCCTAAATTTTTGTACCCCTATAATATGCTGAAATAAAAAAAAATAGTTATCAATACAAAGTTGTTTAAAAATGGACTTCAGTGACACCGAAAGCCAGAGCGTTTTTTGATACTCTTTTGACAAAATTGTTTATCTCATTTAGTCAAAATTGAGATTTTTCATGGTGCATTCACTCAATTCCAAATACCAAGCAATTGAGTGGAAATAGAAGCCTCAGTTTTTTAGTAAATAAGGGAAGCTGCACGATACTGCATAAGTTGCTGCTTAGATCTGTAAAATGTAAAGATTGTCCATTTAAATATACAATATTATTTTCATTGTTTTTAAGATTGTGGTTTTGGTGTCTTCAAAAGTATCATTCATTCAGAAGTATATTAAACTGAACTTTTCTTCCATAAAAATAGCCAGTTATTTGACCAAACTCACCTGAGCTTATTTTCCCATTTGCTTTGTCAGATAAAAAGCACACTTACAGAGCAGCGTCAGAAGACTACACATGAGCTGGAATTCTCACCCTCTGACTCCGCATCTTCTGTTACTGAAAAACTCTGCAAGAGTTTCATCTTTTCCACATAACAACGTTCATTGTGAGCTAACTTGAGTTACAACAACGCTTTTCACCCCCCACCCCTCTGTTTTCCAGGAAATTCCTATATGCAACTTCCCTAAAATAATCCTACAGGTTCAAAATTGTGTTTGGATACTTACTGACAGTAGAGTTTTCTAACTTAGTGAACTTTGCAACATGCCTTTCCTCTGAAGTGAAACTGGTCGACTATGACCAAGTTAAGTTTCTTATTTCTTTACCTTTAATTTGGAGTTCTTAGGGATGGGAGAAGGACTAGCTTACTCTCTCATTTTGAAAATATATAGAAGAAAATAATGTATAGCCCCTTGGGGAATTTTTCTAATTTAAAGAAGTACATACTTATATAATAATTGCAAAATTAAATACTGAGACATGCGTGTGCTTTTAAGTCTTCTAATTAAAAAATGAGGTCCCAGACAATCTGTGTTATTAATAATAACAGTACATTTAAATAGCAAGTGTGTGACCGGGTGATTTCTTCTTTAGTACTCTTATTTTGAAGATAGATGGATGGATAGATAGATAAAGTATGAATATAGATATAGATATAAAGGTTGCAAACTGCGGGTATTATTTGAATCACTTGGCTGTGAAAGTCTACAGTATTCCTCTAAGAGAGAAGATTACTGTTTTGTTTAGGAAGCTACTTTAACAGCCTATTAGCATCTGAACTATGGGGTCCACTACCCAGATGAGAAGACTTACATTACCCTGGGTAATGAAGTACTAGAGTATTTGGAGGTATCCACCAGTGCGTTGAGAAAGGAATTGGGATCCTGTAAAAGGAAACCAGGGTGTCAAGAATGAGGGAGCCCCACAAGGTTGCACGTGGGCAGGTTACACAGAGGGGCACAGTCACACAAGAATTGCAGATACATTTCCAAGAATAAGGCTATAATTTAAAGACGCTTCCTACTTATGCAGCATGGCGTCTCCACTATCCCCTAAACTCTGTCCCTTTCAGGTAGGGACACTGGCAAAGCAAGTTGACCTCCAAGGGGAAGCTGAAGTGACTCATCCGAGAGAGGGTGGAGAAGGCTCCTGGGCTACATACAACCCAATTTTTAAAGGAACTCTCTGAGCCTCTTCTTTCTGCTCCACCTGCATCCTGGCCATCACAGCTTGGGGCCACATGGTTTCTGCTGCTGGGACATCTCACCTTCTGGCACAACAGGACAGGGCCCACTGCCTTTCAGCTCAGCCAGTTTCCATATCTCTTCTGGGAACTCAGAATTGCTCAGAAAACAAACTCTGGCTCCTTCTTTCTAACCATGCTGGGCCCCTGAGTTTACTTTCATGTTGCCAATTCCCGGGTTCAGAAGGCTTTGGGACACGTCCTTCTACTGCCCTGATCAAGGAACAAGCAACTCCCTCAGCCTGTCTGACATTATAATACCCCCTGCCCAGTGAAGAGCTCAGAGAGTGTAGATCTCACTGCAGCTCCCGCTGCCTGCATCTCCCGTCTCCTCCGTTCGGCACCCAGCCCGCAGGAGCCAGGGAAGCAGGTTTCGGACATTCACTGTCTCTACGTGGGTCACCTTTTGCCCTGCTTTAGGCATATAATTTTCTGTGGTCTTATTTACCATGTCTGCCTCTTGATGAATTAGAGAGGTAAGTATAGGAATTTGGAAAGTGTCTCTCTCTGAGATGCCTACATTTCAAGCCTATCACTTTGCTTTGACCCCAAGTGTCCCCATGCATGCTGCCTTCAACAAATGTTTATTAACATGAAGGAATAAATGAATGAATGACTACTGATTTTGATTCACTAAAATCTATTCATGATTCTACGTGCTCATGACCCTCTAGGTGTTGAAAAATAATTTTTATTATAAATCTTTTCTTCAGTTCTTGCAACTTTGTTTCTCTATTACAAAGAAAAATTTCTACTTAATTGATAATATTTTAAATCATGTTACTGTATTTTCTAGCCATACACATGACATTAACATATTTACTCAGATACACAGATATTTATGTACTCTTTTCTTGATCATTAACTCCTGCAAATAATTCATTTGACCAAATACTGTGCAATTCTAATAAAGAGAAAATATATCCATCTAGTTTTTAAAAGATTGAGATAAATAAAACAGCTACTCCTAAAGAATTGCCATATACTCCCTCACACAGGCTGTCATCTTATTTTAAAATAAAATTATTCTTAAGTCCTTGTTAGGTAGTGTTGTTTCCTAGAAATAGAAAAGAAATACTTTATAAGAGCATAAGAAATAACTCAGCAGAGTTTTAAATAAAAATATACTTTGAAAGTGCCTTATAAATTACTATTCACCTGTCTGTCCCTGAAGGTGTACAGTTGTAACCTTTCTCTCCCTTTCTTTCCCTCTCTCTCTTTTGAGATTAATTAACATGAAATTTGAAATTTCCCTGTGACCCTGGAAAAGAATTCCTGCGTAGCCAATGAGAAGGGTGGGTTTGGAGAGGTGGGATTTTTAGTAATATTCATAGGAAAAAGCATATACAGGTGCTTCCAAAGCTTAACCAGGCTCCAAAGTTAGTGACTAGACTTTCTGGCAAGCTGTCACCAGGGTTCTGATTCCAGGACAGATATATGACCTTATTCAATCATTTATGCACCCAAAAAGATCCTTTAAACTGTACTGGAAAGAGTTTTTTCATATTCTATTTAGTCTCAAAATCATACTTGGCCAGGTGCTTTTTTTTATTCTGCTAGTCTGATATTTCTCATTTCTACAGGCCACTCTAATCATCTTTTTAGCCAGCTTGGAGATTAATGATCGTGTGTGATGTTTAATAGCTGTCCCAAACAATCAGGATAGATGGTAATAACTTCAGAGTAATTTATACTTCTTGAAATCTCTAACATATAAAACCATCAGTTCATCCAACTCTGACATCGTTAAGATTATTCTCTTTATTAGTGAAATCACTTGGTCTATTCCAACATCTGCCCTCCTAACTTCTGTGTGCAGTGCTCTTTAAAATGTATAAATTATTACCAAGGGATATTACGAAAAAATAATTACAAGAGTAACAAGCAGGTGTTTATGCTCTGCCATACTATGAACCTATCCATTATTGAATTAAGTATTGTTTGTTTTTCATCTTCCTTAAATAGCTATATATGAAGCTGCCTCTTCTTCAGAGAGAAAACAGAGAAAAATCCAGTCCAGAACAAGGACATTTGCTAATCAACATGTGGGTCAAAAAAACAAACAAAACAGAACAAAAGGAATCTGGGACTTATGAGAAATTAAATAAAACCCAAAATGGAATCACCTAAAAGTAGGAATACTAATTCTTATTAAATATTATCATGTTTAAAATTTAAGTTGAGTCAGGTACAATATTGTCATTTCCTTAGCATTTATCTTGAAAACTAACTAGAAAATCTGGAGCTAGTACTTTGTATTCCTAACATGTCCTGGAAACCTTTGTACTAGTTCTTTCAATCCCAACCTCCCATTTGGAAGCAACCCAGAACCTAAAAACCAAACGAGTTTGGCTAACCAAGATTCACATTCCCAATGTATATCACTCAGTGAGAATACGAGCACAATAACTTGGTGTACTATGTGAGAGACAAAGACTGAGAAAAGCTACTCCATTACAATGACTCTGAAACAGCTCTCCATCAATTGTACATTCAGCTCTTTATGAAGCAGATGTGTTGCTTCTTTGCTTTTGTACACAGATATGTCTTTAAACATTCAAGAGAAACCACACAGAGTAACTGGAAATCAATCATGTCAACATTATGCCCTGCTTATTTCTAAACCATAGGTTGGAATTCAGCTAACCTAAACTTTGCTGAATGTTAATATAACAGCTGGCAACATGAATAAAAAAAGGATTCCAAGAGTAATGAAAATGAAAATATAGTACATGACATTGATCTAAGTTTTGACAGACGGTTTTGGTCAACATAACATATGAGCTCAGAAATGAAGTTCCAGCCGTGTACTTTTCAGAATAGACTTCCTCTATAAATAAAGTTGTTATAGAAAATGACTAGCAGCATCATAGCCTAAGCATCTTGGCCAATAATAAATTGAACATTAATGGAAACTGACTATTTCTTACATGTCCCCATGAACTAATAGACTAAACATCCAAGGCATCTGGAATTACTTGCTCTGCTATGGGCTGTCATACAGTTTATCATCCCAGGACCCATTTGACGTGGCTGGTGCTCTTAAAAGCCCCAGTCATTCTGCCGCTGAACTAAAATTCCATGCTGAGTAGCGGCAGCATTTGTTGGTCATCAGGACAGGTGGGAAGAGAAGGGGCTTGGAGAGAACTACTTATCATGCTCAAATAACATGCACAGAAGAGAAGAATGGGACCAATGCATTATTTTCAAATTGTGCCTGGCCAGCATGTCAGTATTGATGGAAGAATCCGGCAGCAGTGAAAAGAGTCACGTCTGCATGCAGAGATGAAGAGGCAGTTATCCACTCTATTTCTTGTCAACGAGTTAGATCAGTCTCTCATTTTTAGGACAAATAGCAATAGAAGTCGTGAGCATCTTGTGAGAGCTCGAAAGAAAATGTTGCTTCCACCTCCCAACAAACTTAAAGAAAGCCAAACAAAACTAATAGCCTCCCTACCCTTCATGTAGAAAGGCAATCTGATGTGAAAATGTTTTCTCCCGAGTGATGGAAGGTGCAGTCACGCGCCAGCAGCCCGGAATATCAGCTCGCCCGTGGGCTGAGCCTGCTCTGGGGCCCGAGCGCGGCTAGGAACGGAGGCCCTCGGCGCAGGGGGAGAGGCCGTGCACCCTGTTTCAGAGGGTGGAGGTTTACCTTCCAACGGAGGGCTTTGATGTTATTCACACGCTAACAATATCACCATTTCCTCACATTGCTCAACACACAGGGAAGAAACGACGTCATTTGCTGACGGGTCCAGCACCCCGGGTCCAGCAAGCTGATCCGCGCTGCACCCGGCCTCGCGGCGACGCCGCCACACAACCTTTCCATTGTTCTTTTAACGCTTTAAAATTCTGGTCAAAATAATATGCCATTTTATGGAATCAAATGATGAAACAAAGAACTCTAACTGTGCTTTCCCTGCGCTCCTAAAATGGAGCCTCGGGGCCCCGGGGGCTCCTTTCATCTCCCCCAAGTGCCGCGTCTGGTGCGACTGTGGACGTGGCCGGGCCACCAGGTGGGCGCATCGCCGCAGCTGCCCGGGCTCCCGCTCTCTGTCCAATGTGAACATCAATTTAACACAGAAACTGAAGAGTACTAGGAGAGCTTTAATATGAACCATTTCAGACATGAGGGAAAAAATACTAGAAGGTTTTTTTTCAAATAGCCAAACAAATATGCAATTTTTTTGAACCCGAAGATGAGTCGGGAAAATGAATGCACAGCCAGAGCACACACGGGACACACTTCGCCCAGCGGCGACGGAGAAGGGCCTCTTTGTCTTAAATAAACATGCTTTTCTGTGCAGGGGAGGATGTGACTAAAGAAAATAACCTGGATGAACTTGTTAAGTCATTAACTAAATACAAATGATCACCAACAAAGAGAAGACTTCTGATTTAAAACATTTCAAAATGCATATCATCAATGTGGATGATCTGGAAAGTTTTTCATAGTCTTCTCTGGATTATTAGGGTCCTTTTCATTATGTAACTTGCTTTTCTCATGGAAATGTTTTCTCCATTTGGATCACTAACTAGTAACAGAATGTGCAAGCATATGTCCTGCATACCTCTTTGAAAATGAGACCACTTCACAGCTAATTCATAACAATAAAAACTGATGCTTTCTTACACAAAATGGAGCATTTCCTACTATATTGCATTTCAATGAAAGCATATGAGTTTGAATCAAGATGAAGTGAACTATTAGGCCTAATCTTTACTCTTTTTAAGCCTTTTCAATATGATTTTAATATGCAAAATACGTAAAGAACTGTATTCACAATTATTAACATTTGTCTTTGTCAAAATATGAGACTTAAAGATTTAAAATAAGATTTGAAGTGATATTTAACTGAAATTCAATAATATACAAGTTAAATACATATGATTTTGCTATCCAAAAACATTCCTGAAAGCTAATAACGTTAGTACAGATTTTTCTCGGGAAAATAGTCTTTCTTAGAGTCAGTTATTTATAGAAAGAAAAGAAAGAAAGAAAGATGAATAAAAGGGACTTTTGCTATATAGAACTGCTCTAATCACTATTTTCTTTTTTAAAGGTATAATTTGGAAAAATGCAAGACTATAAAATACATATGCATTAATTGTACAAATCATAAATGGCACTATATAAAGCAAAAGGGATATTACCATATAAGGATTGCATAGCTGTTCCCATATGGGTGCACAAGGAATATTATTGACAAATCCAGAGCAGCCATATGTAATGCTCAATGGCACGTCCAAATATAAAGTACAAATACAATATGTAATACACTTACAGCAAGTTGCATACCAAATGATCAAGCAATTTACTGATGATTAGCATTTAAGAAACAAATACCACTACAAATAACATATGTACTTATTAATGACTTATTTTTTACATTTGTGGTATTCATCAGATTGATCTTATGTGAAAAACAAGTTTTCAGAGAATTTTCTAGCCTAGGGCTCTTTGTGGTAAATTAAAGGAAAATTATAGAACCATCTTGCCAAAAGAAACATTAGAGATCACGTAGTCTTATTTTTAAGTGGGAAAATTGAAGCCCAGAAATGTTAAATTGTTCGCCCAAGATTACAAAGCCCATTAATAGCCAAGGTCCAGCTCTCCTGGCTCTCAGATCAAGCCTCAAATTAAAGCTATCCTAATTAGCTCCTTTTTACTGGCAACACATATATATTTTTAAACCTTCATTAGCTACTGTGTTGACCAGCACAACAGTCATCTGAGAAACACCCAAGTCTGGGTCTGACAGCGCAACACCACCGTTCCATTTCCAGTGTGAATTCACTGACTATGACTCACACTTCCCTTGGATTCACTAGGGAACAGAAGGAGATGTTGACCTCAATAGAAAAACAGACATGGCTCCATGAAAGTCATAACACAGCCCAAAAGTGTTTAATCCCGAAATAGGCTCCACAGAGAATGCCTTTGAAGAGGATGTTTTGTTCTTCCTCCAGAGCACTTTAAGAAACACACTGTATGTGTGCCAAAGCCTCTTCTCCTCTGCCATCAGCCATAACTGCAAGGCGAAGAGCAAAAGCCTGAAAATTAAAGCAGAATATGTGACTTGCAACTGCACAGTTTAATATTATGTCACTTTCCACCCCTCCTCCCACCATTACGGAAAAGATCCTTCCCTGACCCCACCACCCTGCAAAAGTGCTAAATCAAATCACTCAACTGAACTTCCAGACATATACTTAAAAATAAAATATCAACTTTAAGGAAATCTGGCCAATCACTCAATGCATACTTTTTCCCCCAACAGAACCTTGGGAACTTTCTGAATACTTAAATGTCAAACATCTAGACAGGTTTTTCATAAATTAAAACAGTGCAATAACTGTTTCTCACTGAATATCATCTTTCTCATTTCAAGACAGACACAGATCTGGCCTAAAACATTCCCTCAAAACCAGGATTATAATATGAATTCAGTGTGTTCCAACTTTAACAATCATGCCAGAAAGCCTCCAGTTTAGACCGGGGGTGGGAGGGGGGGCGAGGAAAGAGTTCATTTTTAAAATATTACCAAAACAGACAATTTTTATGTCAATCAAGGAAATGCTTGGTCTTCTATGGATTACTGAAATTGGGGATCCCTTAGAAGGCTGAGAGGACTTGTTATTAAGTTTTAAAATCATTCCCCAACCATCAAATTTAATAATTCAGTATTCAACATTGTTCATAAAGTTCTGAGCACTGCCATTAAGCAGACATATAAAAGGACTCTGCTCCCAGATTAATCAATCTAATTCCTTCTCTGGCTCAGTCAACTCCCACTCCCCCATCCATCCAATTATAGTGGAAATTACCCTATGTTATTTTACCTTTCAGTAATACTTATTTTTAAATAGATTAAATGTGGTACATAGAAATATCCTTATGAACCAAGCAATTTACTAGCCATGTTTTCTTTTATTACCAGGTTCCTAGACAAAACAAAACAAAAATCAATAAACTTGGAGGTGTAGAAATTATATAGCTAAAATAACATACCCACCTTATCATTAACACAATGCAATAGGTACACAAACCAAATTTAATATTACCCACCAATAACAAGACGCTGATCAGCTCACATAACTGGGGCACTGCAAAGAGGCACTGAGGTCTAGGCCCAGAGTCTTCCCTGGCCAGTGATAGCTGGTATGTCTCTTTTTGACATGGTACATGGTCAGTCACATTCTAGATTCTTTAAAATCAAAGTCCACAAGGCAACAGTGAGATTATGGACCTGAATTTAGCCAGTTAGAAGGCAGCAGGTCAAGTTGTGATAGATGACGTCAACCCTGATGGAGTTACCCCTTGGATTCAGTCACCTGGGGAATGGGAAGGAACCATGCCTTCATTAAAGTTCAGTCTTGATTATCTTCATGGTACATTCTCCAGATCAGTGTTGATACACCTTCAGGTTAATTATACTGAGGATTTCCTTTAAGAAATATTGACCGGTAATCATTGTCTGGAATAGAGAATTGGCAGTTTAGAAAAAGTAAGGTCCAGGAAGAAAGCTCTTATAGAAGAACATTGGTTCCCACCCTCTACCATGTTTATGATCTACCTATACTAAAGTTTGAATCTCATGATATTGCATTAAGATAATTTGTTCTGAATATTATTTATAGTAATAATCTTTTATTTCTATAGACTGTAATGAGATAGAAAGGAGAATAATTTTTTTTAATTCACCAAGTTTCTTACGAAAAGAGAAAACTATCAGTTAACTTGAAGTGGTCTGTATACAATTCCCAACACCTTGCCACTTGAAATGTGATTCAGGATCAGCACTGTGGCTGTCACTGGGGAACTTGTTAGAAATGCAGAATCTCAGATGTCGCTGGACCTCGTAAAGCAGAATTCATATTTTGACAAGATCCCCAGGTGATTTACATGTACATTAAATTCTGAGAAGCACGGATGTAGTTATCTTTATGATGTTAAAACCAAAGAAAAGAATCGAACCCAATATATTACCTGTACTCTTTTCCTGTAGCCCAGAGAAAATGTCAACTTGCATTTGATATATATTTTATAGTCTCAGGGCTAAACAAGTAAAGGCCAATGGATCTCCTTGACACCACTTGAGAGATTTTTCTCTCAAATCTCCAAAGTATCAAATATTTTGGAAAAGAAAATATGAAGCTGAAAGCCAAGAGATCAAACACTAACGAGCTCTAAACACCAGGCAGTATTTGCGTGTCCTCAGGTAAATCAATCTACCTCTCTGTGTTCATTCTGTGTTTGGGTTCTTGGGATTCAGCACAGGACAAAATAGATATAGTCTCTTTGCTTCAGTTTCCTATGTATAAATGAAAGAGCAATTTAGGCAAAAAATGTTAGCACAGATATATAAAATTTTTATGGCAATTTTAAGGAACAATAAGTAAGCAGATTGTGTAGTGCAGTGCAGGAAACATGGGGAACGAGCTGGGGTGTCCGTCACCTCAGGCCTTTATCATTTCTTTGTGTTAGGAACATCTCAATTCTACTATTGTAGTTATTTTAGGCATTTAGTTATTTTAAAGTGTACTCTAACTTATTGGCTATAGTCACTTTGTTGTGCTATCAAATATTGCTCATTCTAACTCTCTAACTGTATTTTTGCACCCATTCACCATTCCCAGTTTCTTATACCTTGAGTCTGTTTGATAATGACCCATTTTTCTCATTTCCAGACTTAACGAGTATATAATCACGACAGTCTCACCTTTACATTTGTATGAGGTCACAAGGTGCTGGATGTTTTCCTCTCCTAATAAGTGATGAAACATGTTCCGAATGTTCAATCTCCCGTTTCCCAATAATGTGCCCTGTCCATTAGCTCTCGCTATATTGATTAATACACATCCCTACGAATTTTAAACACACATGAACTGCAGTGAGTATCAATAACTAAAGGTAAAATGGGAGAGAGCACACAAAGTGAAATAAGAATCTGTCCCAATCACTGGCCAAGAAATGGACTTCTCACCGGGCGTGGTGGCTCACGCCTGTAATCCTAGCCCTCTGGGAGGCCCAGGCGGGTGGATCGCTCGAGGTCAGGAGTTCGAGACCAGCCTGAGCGAGACCCCGTCTCTACTAAAAATAGAAATAAAAATTATCTGGACAACTAAAAATATATATAGAAAAAATTAGCCGGGCATGGTGGCTCATGCCTATAGTCCCAGCTACTCGGGAGGCTGAGGCAGGAGGATCACTTAAGCCCAGGAGTTTGAGGTTGCTGTGAGCAAGGCTGATGCCACAGCACTCAGTCTAGCCCAGGCAACAAAGTGAGACTCTGTCTCAAGAAAAAACAAAAAAAGAAATGGACTTCTTTCTCACTGGGAGACGAGAGCAGAATATTAGAATCCTTAGCCTATTTTATTTAGAGATTCAAAAGGAAACTCTTCTACCAGTTTAGATACTCTGATGTTCTTTTATCTCTTAACTGCTTCCCAATTCACAATCTTATGGTGAACAGTTAAGAGTATTGCAGAAGATTCAAGCCAATAAAGCATTAAGTGCAGAATTTTATTTAAAATTAACACTATAGTAAATAACACAGAGTGTGTGTTTGCTATTATAAACCCACTACCTAAATATGCTTGCCCCTGGTTGGAGCAGCACAGGACTGCCCTGCGTCTCAGAGAGTGTAAGGCACTCTACCTGGGACAGCAAATTCTGACTTCAAAGACTTGGTGGAAATACATGGCTTACACGGCCCAGAAATATGCTTCAGTTTTATCTCTTGCTTATCAGCATTCAGGGCCTACTTGGACTCCCAGGTAAGAAATGGATATTTTTGCACCTGCCACAGACCCCATCAGAAACTTCCAGTGAGTGATGTAAAGAAAGCACAGTGCAGACTCTCTCTCTCTCTCTCTCTCTCTCTCTCTCACACACACACACACACACACACACACACACAAACCATAAAGGGGAACTGCAACCATGGGAAATTCTGAGAGCACAATGTGAACCAGAGTTAGCTGCTTTTGCCTTTTATTCCTGGGAACGAACAGAAACAGCAAGGAAGAAGGAGCAGAGAAGAAAAGCAGGTTGCACAGTACAGTGAAAGCAACTGGTAAAAAAGATGAGGAATGTAGCAATATCAGCAAACTGAACTGGTAATTAATTCAGAAGCAAGAGGTCATTATGTTTTAGTGTGGAAGAAGAAAGTCATTTGAACTCGTTTAGATAAACACTGACTAAATGTGAAACAAAATGCCAAAGTCAGCAATGAAACTGGTGGAAATCAATTCAACAGAGAGTATTTTCCAGAGTCTGACATCAAGCTAAGCAAGGCATCAAAGGAGTCTTCCTCCTTCCTCCTTCTTTGCTTGTCTTCCAGCAAACCTTGAAGACTGGTCTGGTTCCAATAGCGCCCTGGAGAGTGAGGGTGGGGCCAGGGTTGATGCTGGAGCTGGGGTAGGCGTACAAGGCTGGACTTGGACTCCTGGTCACTTACTCATCGTCAGTAGCTAACTGAGCTCTCAGCTTCAGTTTCCTCATTTGTGAAATGGAAATAATTATAGTATGTTCATTGAAGGTTTGTTGTGATATTTTCACAAGATATGAATAATATTTAGCCCATTTGTGGCAGCAATATTTACTACTCAGTAAATGATAGATATTATTAAAGCTATGGAAATCAGATTCAGAATAATAATAGCTTGCTCACAGAATTTACCTGGGACCAGTGAGTGCTTTATACATATCAACTCATTTAATCCTTACAACAACCTCTTCACAGATGAGGACCCTGAGGCACAGAGAGGTTAAGAAATTTACCAAAGATTTTAATCTCAAGCCAGGTTAGCTCCAGACTCTGCTAAAAACTATGCTATATTACCAGAAGGGCCCTTGGAACAAATACGTATAACTTTTACACTTTACAGTTGAGAAAACTGAGGATTACAAAGGTGATGTCATTTATCTTGCATCACATAGCCAGTCAGGAAAATCACTGTAGGAATTTGAGAGCCTGTTTCAATTAGAAACACTCCCCAACCCCAAATGAATAACACAGGACCTACCACTAAGGGTTGAAACGATCATCACATTTTATCCAGTTACTCCTCTCTACAGAAAATGCAATGAAACCTATTATTTATGTCAGATTCATAGTGGAAAAGGCATCTTTGTAACAAAACTTGATAAATCTGCAACTTGTGGCATTTGTTTTTATGGTAAATGTTAGGGAATGAAGGGAACTAACTTTTGTTAAAAGTAACCACTACGCTTTGCACTTCATGCACTAGGAAAGCTGACGAGCAACATCGGATCCACACAGGTCCAGGATAGGTCCTGTGGCCAGGAGGGTCTCAGTTAGTAAGAATGAGATTATTTTGGAGGCTATAAGTAAAACAGAAACAATTGCATTATTCAGTAACATTTAACTGTCTGGGAGGAACTAAGATGTGTATTTATACTGAAGTAGAAATCTGACTATCACAGCCTTTATAATTTATGCAAATTTATTGCACATTCATTAATTTGGCAGGTGTTGATCAGCAAGCTTTCTTGGTATAAATTGAGCAACCCTAATCTGAAAATCTGAAATCCAAAATACTTCAAACTCTGAAATTTTTTGAGTGCTGACGTGACATGACAAGTGGAAAATTTTCCACTTGACCTCATGTGATAGGTTGCAGCAAAAATGCAGTCAAAACTTCTTTTCGTGCAAAAAAATATTTAAAATATTATATAAAATTACCTTCGGGCTATGTGTATAAGGCATATATGAAACATACATGAATTTCACGTTCAGACTTGGGTCCCATCCCCAAGATATCCTCAAGGCAAAAAAAATGCAAAATCCAAAACACTTCTGGTCCCAAGCATTTTGACTAAGAGTCACTCAACCTGTACATAGGCAAGTTTCCTCAGACGGAGCATACTCTCTGAAGTCCCCAGAAATCCACCTCAAACTGGTGTCCAGGGTAGTTCCTGACTTTAGCACTAGAATTTGCCGCAGGGCACAATGTAAGCAGAGGGGCAGAAGGGGGAAACAGCTCCATCTAAAGAGTTACTTGCCCTAAAACTATCTTTGGACAAATAATTGTAAATAAAGATTTGTTCTATTCTTCATGCCTCTTCTTCTACCACTGCAGTATGAATCAAGGGCACCATCTCGGGGGTATTGAACTTTCCAAGAAGAAAATAGTAATGTTCCAAGACAGAGGCACCAGAATTCGACTTCAAAACCTCAAGTGATATTCCGAAAATAAAGACTCTGTGCTCTCCAAACCAAATCTTGCATGGTGTCTTCACACTCCATAACTTACTCTTACCATTCATTCAGGTCTTAAAAGTGTTAGAACTGTGCAGCCTATTTCCCTAGGGGTATTCGATCTTGTCCATTTGCCTCAAGTGGACACCTTTGCTCCACTGAGCCATCCACTACAGTTTCTGGCTTCTAGCTTATGATGAACAGCAAGGGTGTAGTTGAATCAAGACTATAGGAGTATGATCCACCCTTACCCTAGGCTTCCACCAGTGCAGACGCAACCACTATGGGCCTTGGCAAGGAAGCCCTGTTCGGGTGAGAAGGACAGGATAGCCTGATCTTGCTGCACTCTTGCACCTGTATCTCCTATCTAAGGCTGCTTGTAGTGAATCCAAGTGCTGACTCTGCTGAAGCTGAAGAACGCAGTGGGGCAAGTGTTATGGAGAGTGATTGATTGAAATTCAGAGCACTTTGCAGAATGATTTGTTTGACATTCCCAGTAGGAAACTCTTGTTTGTTGAACTTATTATTCATTCATGTATTCATGAAAAAATACAATAAATGCATAATCTCTGCATAGTGCCTCAATGATCACATTGAAATGAACCCAGAGCTTTGCGGTGCTAAGCAAGGTCTTTAGTTTGCAACAGAACAGTTTTACATTGCAATATCATTAACTGTGTCTAGAGTTTACATTATGCTTATAAATCAGCAAGGGAAATTTAACCTGCATTGTAATTTAAGGTTATACAGAGAATCAGACATTAAAAATGCATATGCATAATAATAACTCCTTGTGTAACTATTTTTTTTTTTTTTTTTGGTTTTCCTCCTACTGAGTGATTTAACAATTACCATGTTGAGATGTAACTGAGTCTGTTCAGCTAGTGTTTGTGTTTTGACTTTTTGACAACTAGAATACAAGCCAGGGGAAATGCAGAAATTATTTCCAACATTCACGGGTAACTTGGGAAAATGGCTCTTTAACTAAGCTATTAGAGTAAGGGAAAACATGCTAAATTATTTGGAAAACAACTGCTGTTAAATGCTGTGTTTTAAAACAACAGCTATTACTAGGCCTAAAACAGCAAGGTCAAAGCATTATAATGGCACATTCTCGGTGTGGACCTTAAGTGTTTACACACCAGCTGCTACAGTGACGGTCTCCGGCCTTCCTAGAGAGAGCAAGAGCAGGAAATACAACAAAGGACCATCACAGTGTGGTGGCCTCTTTTCAAAATTGAGTGTTACTGTAAAGCATCAAGGGACAAAAGGAATTCAAGAACCACATTGTGTATTCTCTTGCCCCTGAATGTTCCCCGCAATGATCTCTTTGATGTTCAGATGCCCCTAGTGAAGGTTTCTATAATCTCCCAGCATATTCTAAAACAAAAAAAGAAAGAAAGACAAATTAAATCTACCTGATCTTTATCCTGTTCATGAGGTAGGCTCGACAGCAAATACCAGGCCACACTCTAAATTCAGGTTACTAAAAAGCCAAGAAGAGAAAACTGTCATCTGAAAGTGCTTTCTGGAGAAGCTGGCCCCATGAGGTCTTTGGTGACCCTGATTATGGTCTTGTATTTTATTCACGTATTCATGTGTGTAGAATCTCTTAGAACTTCCATACTTCAATATCTCACACCAACTATGCAACCTGAGAGGAGTCCAACTTGTCTCTCCCACACTCTGTTAGGCACCTCTGCCCCATTTCTTCATTGATATTACTTATACTGCCACTTTGGGGTTCTCAAAATCCTACCACTTTGCACTGTGCTCACTTTTAAAATTTCTCTTCCTGTACGTTTTCCTACCACTAAAACCACACACATATATTCAGAGTCAGAATATCCCATATACTCTTCAATAATATATTTTGGGTCTGCACTTTGCTTTTCCATTTCCAGAACAATTTATCTAAATCAACCTTGTGTTCTGACCTGCCTTTCTGCAGCAACACCCCAAGAAGACCTCTCTGTCTTCAATTTCCATGCATGACAATATATCAAAGCCACTGAAATAATTTTCTTCAAAGTCCATTTCTATCATATGTCTCCGGGGCTCATAAACACTGTGTTCTTCTTCATTACCTACTGTTTCAACTCAGAAATTCCTTGCCTAACCTTTAGAACGTCCCCAAACCCTGGGTGGCAGATCAGTACTGGGCCGTGGCCTGGTAGGGACATGGCTGCAGAGCTCCTCCCCCCACCCCCCACTGCCCAGTCCGTGGAAAATTTGTCTTCCATGAAGCTTAGGAACTGGGGATCCCCCCGCAGGAGATGAGTGGCAGGAGAGCCAGCAGGCAGAACTGCGTCTGTATTTACAGCTGTTCCCCATCACTGGCGTCACCACCTGGGCTCCGCCTCCACCCCCTGCCCATCCGCGGAAAAATTGTCTTCCGTGAAACCTGTCCCTGGTGCCAAAAGGTTGGGGACCACTGCTTTAGAACATTCCTCAAAGTTCTTCACCCCATCCCCCTTCATCTCATCATGCCATACAACTTCCCACTCTTGCCTGCATGTTTTTACACGCGCTGTCCCTCTTGTCATGTAAAATAATGTTGCCTTCTCTCTTTAGCCCTCTCATTTTTTAAACTTCACTGAAAATACTTGTCCTCTTTGAAAATATTAAAATGAATTATTTGAAAAGACAAGTAATATAGGTAAAAGTTTGGCAAATGCAACAGAAAAAGAAGTCAAACAAATTTTAAAATATTAGAAATGAAAAAGGATCATACATGGAAAAGCAATAAAGATCTTCTAAATTATGAGGGAATTATAGGCATAAGTGCGTATGAATAAATTTGAAAACAGATGAAATGATTAGGAAAATAAAAAATCAAGCAAGAAAAGGTAGAAAACACAAATATATCAATAATCATAAGAGAAATGTAAAAGGCATCTAAAAATCAAACCCCTCTCTCTACCTCCTAAACAAAAATGTCATGCAGATATTTTTATGAGAAATTTAAGATACAATCTATAAATTCTGTTTTTAAAACTATCCCATAGCATGTAAAAACATTTATAAACTTTCTAAGTAAATTTATAAATTATCATAACTCTCATACTAAAGTCATAGAAAAATAGGATCAAAAATACTACCAGTTGACTTATGAATGCAAATATAAAAATCCTAATTTAAATATTAATGAAATTATCCAAAAATGTATTAAATGAGCAAGATATCATGAAAAGTAGGGTTTCAAATATCAATGCAATCATTAGCAATAAAATTCAGTACAATAACAAAATTTAAAACTAGGAAAAGAACTTCCACTTTGGCAACGAAGGAATAACTGGTACCATACCTTTTTCTCCCATCATAAATAAAGACAAAACTAGACAAATTATAAGAAGCAACTATCTTTAGACATTGGCTAACAGGCAGACATGACTACAATCCCTGCGGAAAAGGAAACAATTAAGGTAAGACCTACAGTTGCTCTGTTTTTTTGTTTTGTTTTGTTTTGATTTTTGCTAAGGACACTTTTTGTTTCATGGCTCAGAAAAGGGAAAACCAAGCAAATCACACTTAATGAGTAATGTGAACCACTACAAGGGCAGGCAACGAAGAACTGTAGGGAAACTGCAATCTAAACAATTCCCAAGTTCACAAAGAGCTGAAAGATATCCAAGTTCTGACAAATCATAGTGAAGGGACTTCATTAAAATCCTAGCATATTGAGGAAAGATTCTCAAAAGAGTTATACTTAAACAGCAGGCATAAACTAGCGAAATAAACGCTACTGTGGGTCCACTGTAACAAAACTTAAAATAGGCCTGATGAAAACAAAATTCCACACTTTTTAAAGGAAAACAAGCAAAGCAAGATACTCAATGAAAAGTCTAACGTCCAATAAAAAATTACTGTACATGTGGGGAAGAAACAGAAAAATGTGACAAATAATGAGGAGAAAAGTAATTCAATAGAAATATAACCAAAAGTTGTAGACATGATATAATAATCATAGAAGGACTTTAAAATAGCTAGTATGAATATGTTCGAGGATTTAAAGAAATGCAAGATTATCATGAGAAGAAAATGGAACCTATAAAAAATAAAGTGACTAAGAGAAATTGTCCAGGTGAAAAAGACACCACCTGAAATAAAAAAATTCAGTAAAAATAGGGTTGACAGTAATTTAGACACTATAAAAGAAAAGATCACTGAACTTGAAAACATGCTAATTATCCAAATTGAAGCACAAAAGGAAAGCCAGAGCCACTTACACACTGTCTATAAGAAACAACTTTAAGTAAAATTATAGATAGGTTGAAAATAAAGGAAACAAATATACCAAACTAATACTATTAAAAAATAGCTAACATGACTATATTGTTATAATATTAGACAAAAAATTTCAGAGCAAAGTATATTACCATAGATAAATAAAATAATTTCAAAATGATAAACAAAAATCAAGAGGATAGAACAATCCTAAATTTTCATGTCCCTGATAACAGAGATTTAAAATATATGAAACAAAACACAGAAATAAAAATAGAAATTAAAAAATCCACAATTGTAGTCAGAGGTTTGAATAACTTTCTCTCAATAATTGATAGAATAAGTAGACAAAAAATCAGTTAAGTATTAGTATATAGGAAACTAGAACACTACAAAAAACAAGTTTAAACTGAGTGATATTTAAGAAACATTCTACTGAACAAGAGACTACACATTTTTTGCAAAGTACATACAGAATATTTACTAAGCTAGGCCATATTCTAGGTCCCAAACAAGTCTCAATAAATTTAAAAGGATTCAAGTCATGCAAAGTATATTTTCTGGCAACAGGGAATTGTATTATAAATTGATATGAGGAAATCTCAAAATATTTGGAAATGTAATAACATTGGTAAATAATCCATTGGTCAAAGAAAAAATAATAAGGGAAATTAGAAAGTCTTTAACTGAATAAAAAATGAAAATACAATGTATCAAAATTTGTACCCTGCAATGCTTAAAGAGTAATTTATAGATTTAAATGCCTTTATTAGAAATTAAGTGACCTAATTTCCACCTTAAGAAAATAAAAAAGAGGAAGGTATCAAACACAAAGGAAGAAAGAAAAAATAAGTTACAAAAATCAATAAAATAGAAAATAGGGGAAAAAATAGAGAAAGGGCTTCTTCTATGAGAATTTCAATAAATCTAATAAATCTTTAGCATGACTGATCAGGAAAAAAAGAGAGCAAAAGCAAAAATTACCAGCAGCAGGAAAAGAGAGGGGACATAACTATAGATCCTACAGATATTAAAAAAGACAATGAAGGAATACTATGAAGAACTTTATCAATAAATTAGACAACCTAGATGTAATGGATAAATTCATTGAAACACAGAAATTGTGAAAGCTCACTCAAAAGGAACACATAACTCAGATATCCCTGTGCCTATTTTTTAAATATGAATTTGTAGTTAAGAACCTCTCACAAAGAAAATTCCAGGCCTAGGTGCCTTTATTGACGAATTCAACAAAACTTTTAAGGAAGAAATAATACTAATTTTCTAAAAACTCTTTTAGAAAATGTAAGAGGAGGGAACACTTTCCAACTCCATCCATCAGTCCAATAGAACTCTATTACTAAAATCAGACAACAGTATTAATAGAAAGGACAACTACAGAGCAATGCCCCTCATGCACATAGAAACAAACACTCTTAACAAGAAATTACTAAATTGAATCCAACAACATATAAAAAGAATAATAAATCATGACCAAGTGGAGTTTATCACAGAAATGCAGGCTTGGTTTAACAAAATAAAATCATAAAATATCAAAATAAAAATAATTCACTATATAAACAAATTAAGAGTATGTGATCATCTTAATAAATGCATGAGAAGCATTTCACAAAATCCAAAATATTGTCATGACAAAAACTCACAGGAAATTAGCAATAAAAGGGATCTTTTTCAACGTGATAAAGAGCATCTATTGAAAATCTAAAATTAACATCACACATAATGGTAAAACAATGAACTCTTTTCTCCCAAAAGGAAACATGTCTTCTTTTTACTGGTGATCCCAGAAAGAACAATAGGCAAGAAAAGAAATAACATATATGGATAGGAAAGGAAGAATGTAAATAGATCTTTCTTTGCAAATAAGGTGGTTGTCTGATATAGAAAATCCCAAGTAATCTACAAATAACAACATGGATGAAGCACAGAATAATTACGTTAAGTAACAAGTACCTCAGAGGAAATAGGATGAAGCATAAGGGTGAGAGTGGAGACGGGGAAGGACAGTGCTACCTTAGTCAAGGTAACCGAGAAAGACCTCTCTGAGGAAGTGAAATGTGAAGTGAGATCCAACGGATGAGAAGACACCTCAAAGAAGGGCTTGGAGCGAAGTGCTGTAGATGACGGGAACAGCCAGCGGGTGTAAGTTCCTGAAGTGATAAGAGGAAAAAGCGATGTAAGCAGAATAAATATCTGAACAGATTAAAAGCTGCCATGATTAGCAGATTATATAATTTCTACCTAGTTAATCCACGACAATTTAAAAAATGTTCAGAGGTAATAGAAGGATTTAGTAAGTTGACCAGGTGCACAATCCCCATACAGATCAATAGCACAATGATTCAAGAGCAAAGGCTGTGGAAAAGGTCTTTGCTTTGTTTTAATCTGGCTCCACTTTTTCCTCTACTAATCTATGATAGCTACTTCTCTACATCTTACCTTTTTTCAAATGAAGTTAATAATGGCACCTACCTCAATGAGTTGATTTGAAAATTAAATGTCTTAATATATGTAAAGCACTATGCGTGGCATTTAGTAAAGTCTAATTGTTAGCTATTTTTTCATTATGCCACAGCAATAAACGATTCAAAGATGTTATGAGCAAAGGTACTCCTTACAATACCAGAAAATATTGAAATGTACCATGATATAATCTAAATGCTAGAAGTATGTGAAGAAAATTATAAAATATATGAGGAAAACTGCAACATTTTATGGAAGGACATAAAAAAACTGAACAAATAATAAGTAACTATATTTTAGATTTCAAGTGTTATTGTAAAGGTGCTAATTTTCATCCAAATGAATCTACAATTCAGGGCAACTCCAGTCAAAATCCCAATGGGATATTTTGTAGAACTTGATAACGTTGATCCTAAAGGACACCAAGAAGAACAAAGAAAAGAGACTTTCCCCACCAGGTGCTGTAATTATGACAATACAACAAAAATTAAAACAGTATGAAAGTGACTCAGGAATGGAAAAATTTAAAAAAATAAACTAGAAGAGTCTAGAAACAGAGTAGTACCAATGAGAGTTAACACATAATAAAAGTAGCATTTATTAATAAAATCAATCTGGAAAGCTCAATAGAATTTTAGCTATCTACTCAAAAAAGAATTAAGTCAAATATTTATCTCACATAATTCACAAAAATAAATTTCATATTATATATATAAAATATAAAATATTTTTAATATTTTTGAGGTAGAAAAAGCTTTTCTAAGCAAGACAAAATCTAAAAAGCTTAAAGGAAAGAAATTGTCAACTAATTTTTCAAAAATTTATGAAACGTAAAATCAACAAATAAATTTAAAAGACAAAAAAGAGATTGAGAAAAACCTTTGCAATATCTATTATAGGCAAAAAACTTCTATAAATTATAGAAAATAAGATAACTCAATAAAAGTATACAAAAATTATAAACAGGCAAGTCGCAAGGAAAAAAAACCCTCAAATTGCCGATAAACATGAAAAAAGACTCAACCTTATTGATTTGTTGGGAAAGCCAGATTAAAATAACAAATGTGTTCCATTTTTACCCATTAGGTTTGACAGTAATTTTAAAAGTTACTAATATCCACAGCTGACAAGGGTGTACGCAAATGTGACATAGACCCCGAGTGGATGTATAGATTGGTGCAGTTTGAAAGTCAACATGATATCACCCACCAACATTTTAAAATCTGTATGCACTTTGACCCAATAATTCCAGTTCTTGGAATCTATAATACAGAAATTGTCTAACACGCACACCCAATAATGGATAATATTAAATTGAAATCAAGGACACCCAAAGACTTTGTAGTACGAATACTTTTGATAAAATTTTAGATAATAGTAGGAGTATTTCTGACTCTTATTAGCTGTGGGACTCTGGGCAAGCTATAAAAATCTTTAAATCTCAATTTTCTTATCTGTAAAATGGAAATAATAAGAGGACCTAGTTTATAAATTCACTGGAAAGGAAGGATTAAATAATTCCTGTGAAGGGTTTAACACAGGGCATGGCGTAAGTCTTCAATTAAAAAACTTTTCTTCATCCTCTGCTGTGTTTCCCAGAATTTAAGACAGTGCCTGTCACATAATAGGAGCTTCACAAATATTTATGGAATGAATTTCACATTATTTCTCCTGCAGCTCTCATTTCCTCTGCAGTATGGTTTCTGCGGTGGGCACTGTCACCTCGCTGATGTGCCACTCAGGCCCCTCCACGCCGCTGTGGATGCAGCCGGCAGGCAGCACTCTGCTGCAGACCCCTTCTGGGATCACCTTAACTGAAGAAAGCCACCCCATCCGAGGGCACACACCCTTCCCAAGGCGGTCCACGTTAAGTGACTTATTGGCATGAGGACTTAAAAGCCCATCCTTCTTGTCATACTTTGGTAGAGCTTTGAGAAGTCATTGCGTCTCCAGAATCCCCACAGGGTCATCTGAGGTTCCCACTGAGACAGCATCGCAGCTCAGCCTCACACTCTGCCAAATCCTGCTTCTGTCTTTTCCCTCCCAGGCGTTGATGCCACCAAGAAACCCCTTAGGTGACAATCTCTGAGTTGGCAGCTGGAGAAACCCAACTTGTGACAGTCAGTAACACCTAAATCTAAATTAGCAGGAGCTCCTCTCTTGTAATGCCCTATTGTTTTCCTACATCCCAATTTGTGAGTAATAGTAATGGTAACTTTGTGCTTATTCACTGTCTCTTTAACGAAACTATAAGCTAAATCCAGATTCTGTTTTTTATTTTAAATTTTCACATTTTGTTTACTATAGAATTTTTAATTAATTTTAATTTTTTAAATATTACATTTAAATATTTACCATGCTTATTGGACATTTTTATGCCTCCTTAAATTTTGTGCCTCATTTACCTCATCTTGGTTCCAATTCTGGCAGTAACCACATATTTTTGTTATTGGTTTTTTTGCAGGTTGGTTTCTTTGCTGTATGTTTTGTGTTCATTTTTGCTACACCTGAGGCAATACCTGACATAGCAGTCACTCAATAAATATCTATCAAGTGAAAAAATAAACTCTAAGAATTTTCATTGCAATGTTGTTTGTGATAGAAAAATGTAAACATTAATCAATAAATGAAAATTTAAATTGATACATCCATGCTATGTAAAATATTTCCAAAAAAGACATATATAATATATATATGCACATTAACATGAGAATATTTCTAATATGTATTGGCAAGTTAAAAAGAAAATTGTAAAATAGTGTATATAGTGTGATCTCATTATATACAGATAATTTAAATAGATATATAGTATGCTGATAGAAGTTACCTGTAGATTAAGTGAGTGACATTGTGAGTTTGAGAAAGGATATAAAGGAAGATTTATATTCAGCACTATATGAATTATTTGAATTTTCAAAGAGCTTACATGCATATATTAGTTTTTTAAGATTTTTAAAGAAAATTTTTCAAAACGGCTTACTACCGCAGAAAGTCTTCCTCCTGGAACACTGCTGAATACCAGTTTACGGTGAGCCTCCTTAGCACAGCACACCGGTTCTTCACTTGGTTTGCATGACGCATCGTAAGGTTCAGGTTATTCACATCTATATGTATTCTGTCTCATCCACCAGATGGAAAAACTCCTTTGAGGCTGAGGCTATTAGTTCTATTTTTTATGTCTTTCCAATAATACACTTTAATGCTATTCTACCTGGAGTTATGTTTGCCCACCTTATAAATGTAAGGTCACATTGAACTTTCTCATTCTATTTGTATATAGCATATAAAGTTGTTATCAATACTGTGATATTTCTCTTATATACATGTGTCTTTATATACATGCAAGGAATTACAAGGAGTACTTAGCTGAATCAAAGTTATAAAAGACAGTTACTTATATAATTGTTCTTCAGGTTACCTTCCCATAGGAGTTTTTATGTGCCAATTTTAAATATGCTAAAACTAAAACAATATCACAGGATACTAAATGCCAAACATTAATAGAAATGCCTATGACACAACATTCGATGAATTATGTCATCAATCTCTATTATATGTAAAACTTTCCAGAAAGTATTGAGCCATATAAAAGAGGCAACAATAACCAATGACAGATTTTTAGTGAGATGTCGCGTATAACGGTTTTCTCTTTCGCCTTCCAACTCCTGACTCTGGAAATGATTCAACATGTTCTTTGGGATCCTGGAATTCCCAGAGCAGTGGATGGGCAGATGCTGATGGGCATGGCTGTGAAGGTTTGTAGAAGACAAAGTTACCAAACGACTTCCCACAAATCAAGTCCATGGAGGTTTACCATTATGTTTCTCTTTGTAAATTTCCTGTAGTTTCTACCTATTTACATTACACCATATTTCTTGAAAGTCACCTTATGTTTGTGCATAGCCTGAAGTGAATAGAGCAGATCTTAACATGAGTTTAAATGTCTGAATGCAGGGACATTTAATATAATTCAGAGTCTTACTATAATTACCTGTTGACACCACAGTGAATTTGGAGATCAACTGCATTTAAAACTTCATCATTCCCATGCTTGCATTCAGATTTAGAGTCTAATGTTCTAATCTACAGACTATAAAACTATTTGGGTTCTAAAATTTGGATTGGGGGATGGGGAAGAGGAAGAGTATATTTAGAAAATTATTAAGTGGGGGGATTTTTAAAAATCTGTCATCTGAAAGTTATAAATTTTAAAAGCTAGTTTTAGCTTCCATTTAAAATGAATTATCTTTATTTAATGCTCCTCTTAAAAAGGAATGTGATGAAACTGCAAATATGTTAAGACTAACAGATAACTAAAAGGAAATAGTCACAATACTCTGATTTATACTCAAGTAAACATGCTTAAAATTCTTTTCTTTTAAAAAAGAAAAAATATCACTCAGCATTTACCATTTGTTTGTTATCCATTTGTCATCACTTATAATTTCTCAAATAACCAAAATTACTTTGTGTAATTTATGTTTCTTTTCCTGAAGGTCAATAACAGTGTAGATGATAAATCAACACAATCATAAAAGCATAAAGAGAACAGTTAGCGACCAACATGTCATTGAATAACCAAGGCCCAATTTTGCTTGGGACCCCTTGTACTCAATATCAGCTCAGAGAAATACTGATTTAATAAGAGTCAGTGCATAATCAGGCTAGAAAGACAGTGGAATCATACCAAAAAAAAAAAGAGCTAGATTTGTTCACAGACTGTTGGAAGTCATACTTTTATCATCAAATAAAAAGTTTGAAGAGATCACATTTTGGATAAAACCTATCTTATGGAAGAATATTAAAATCACTTTATCAAGGCTAGGGTCCTAGTTTAGGATTGAGAGTTGTTTTAAATGTTTATTTTCCCCCAGAACATTCAAAATAACAATTGAGATATTGAATATCTCCACCCATTGGGGAGATAAAAAGTTCAGCAAATAAATTCATAAATAACATAGCCCAGAAAACATTTCTAAAAATGTCTTCCTCCCTCCTTCCCTACAGAACTCTCAACTTAAGTCCTGAGCAGTATGGAACTCCATCTCTCATGTCACCAGAAACTAATTCTAAATGCAAAATAATGTGCTTGGTGAACAGCAGTTCTACCTCTCCATTTATGAATTGGTTCTGGTAGTGTAGTGTGTAGCAAAGATTGAGTGTGTACTTTGGCATCAGAAGAACTTGGTTTTTTTTGCTTTTCATTTTCCTATCCTTCAGCCAATTATTTGTCTTTTTTGAACTTTAGTTCCCTCATCTATAAAATGGTAATAATAGTACCTTGCTCATAGCATTTGAAGATCAAATGAGTTGTCTACACAGTAAAGCACAAGAACACAATAACAACGTACATAAGGTTGCTCAGAAGAGCTACTTTTTCCTATGATTTTCCTTTAGTATGATTGTATCCTTTCACAGCATGGCATATTTTTTTTATAGCAGGAGCACCAGCAGTGTCTGCATTCTGGACAAGTATTAAGCAGCGTCCCAGATTACTAAATGCATGAACTAGCCCTCTGAATTACCAAAGATGAGTACAAAATCACTCAGTACGAACTCAAGTTCTTGAGAGCAGATTAACATTTATCTGTTCTAACTAAATAACTAATTGGGCAAATTGTTGTGGGATGCTGAAAGAAAAGAAACTGCTATCAAACAGATATGATTTTGATCAAATGAGCTAAGCTTCAATGATTTCTACTTTCTTTATGTTTCATGCAGAAATAAACATATCAGTCATATCAGTGAATTCGTGCTAGGTTTCTTAATGTTCTATTTTAAAGTTTTTTTTCAAGTGTTCCTTTCTTGCAAAAATTTGATTTAAGCTTGCTGCTTAGAATAAAATATCAAAATGACAGTTTGAAAATATTGAAACTCTATTAGGAATATGATAAATACCACCAATAAATTCATAAATAACACAACCTAGAAAACATTTCTATAAATTTCTTCCTCTCCCCATTCCTACTGAACTGTCAACTTACTTCCCTGAGGCATTTGAAAGAGTGACCAGAGTATTAAAAATGAAAGTATAGCAAGGTAAGCAAAAAAGAGACAGCTGACTCCTCTGGGAGGAAAAAATGCCAGCACTTAAAAAATACGTATCCCAATGAGTACACAAAGCCAAACTTTTATAGGGTTTCTAATTTATAAATACTTAAAGAAAGGGGAGAGAGCATGTGTTAACCACTCACACTCCTCATTAAAAGTGATTTGGCGTATGCAAAATGAACTATTGCCAAAATAGCTAAAAAGCCCTCTTCAGGCCTGACACCCAAAGTCTATCTGGCACAAGGGACCACAGCATGACACTAAAAATGAAGTGCTTCCTGCCTAGGAAATGACACAGATGGCCGAAGCTGACTGAGTGTAGCAGTAGTATCACGGCAGGCTCCAAAGGCTACTTTATTTGGTAATTGTTTCGGAATAGGTCTCTATACTGGCTACATAATTTCTCACAGGGATGCTATATCATCTCAGGGCTTCAAGTTCTAGTCACCTGGAAAATGTAATCTACAACAAGGAGAAAAGTGTACAACAGCATGACCATGATGACTCTACAAGGCGAAAATGCCTGCAGTAAAGAACGACACACTGATTTAAGCGCTGCTGTCAACATTTGCTTCCTGTAGGCTCCAAGGACTGATACGCTCTCGCAGAGAAGCATATTTGGGTCTTACAGACAGACAAAGCTCCTAGAACTGATTATTCAGTCAAGTCCCCAGGAACTCTTAACACATTTCATATTTTTCAATTTGAAAGAATGTACTACTTATCTAGAAACCTCCTTTCTCCAAGAAATATAATCCATCAACAAAAATATCACATCAGCAAAAAAAGAAAAAGCAGAATTAAATGCCTTCCTATTTACTGTTACCTTTTCAGTGCCCTGCACATTGATGTATGTCGAATATCTAGCTGCCCATCTAAAAAAAAAAATCACTACTCGGAGGTACCATTCTCACCCATCACAGTGAATGACTCAGCAAAATGTTGCTGGGTAGGAATCTCAAACAAACACTACCATTTCTGACAACCAGCATCACAACCAGGTTCATCCCTGGGCAGTTTGTGTTTAGAGAATTGATCTGAGACAAATGCACTAAGAGAGATGGACATAAAATTTCAAATTGTCTGGATGGGTCTTAGCTCTAGTTATAGGTTCAGATATATTGATAAATTTACAATTTTCACCATGTTGTTTGACATTGTCACTTGGAATTTAACACTCGTTTTAATGTTATAAATTGTCCTGACATTCTTAGCCTATGACTCAGACCAGACTAGAGCTGGAAGGAGACTTAAATAAATTGTCACTCTTTAGAACTGACATTTATGCCTACTCTACCAATTTTCTATAAACATGCAAAATTTTGAGGCAGATAAAAACAAACAAAAATTAAAAACTACATGTGCAAATTGAAATGAAAGGAAGCTGATTAATCGAGAAAAGTTACAAGAAAGTTGGTGTAGCCCAGCTGGGAGCTTCAGTAGACTGAGGCAAGCTTCTACCTCATTTCACTTCACAGACTCTGCTCCCTTTGGCTCCAGGCACTGTCCTAGGCCCATGGATACAAAGGGGAATAACACCAAATCCTTACTTTCAGAGACCTCTCAATTTATTAATAGAGAAGAGATAAAACACAAACCTTCACAAAACTCATAATAAGGATAGTTAGCGAGGAGCATCTGAGGAGTTAGTACAGAAGGGACGAGGGAAACCTGATTCTTCCTCCAGACAGTACTGGAAGGGTATGAAGAGTTCAAGCCTCAAGCACAGAGGAACTCACATTTCTCCTGTCATGTGATAAGTGAAGATTCCTGCCTCAGAAAATCAGAAAAGCAATCAACTGATGTCATTTGCTGCAGTGGATGAGCAAATTGCTCACTGTTGGCTTAAAACTTGTGGACACTGTTTGTATCCTAATCAGATTGCCTTGGAGCAGGAGAGGGGCCCAGGGCTCTGCACTCCCAGTCCATCCTCCTTCCACTGGGTGGCCCCCTGAAAGGTGTATGATCAGGTTTGGCTGCAGCAGCAGCTTGTCCTACACAGTGAGGTGCCTCTTTGGATGCCACGATGTGCATAAAAGGTTATACATCTATGTGTACCTAGTAAAAATGGAGGGATTTCAGTGGCCAACCCAAAGGGCCTTTTAGACTATGATGCTGCTGAAATTAGACTCCAGCTGTTTGTGAGATTCTGATTTCTGAGACATCATGGCAGTTATCTCATTGGGTAGAAATGTCTGATTAAAGCAGTTTTTCCAGCTGAAGTTATTGTTTGAAGTATTTATGCCAAAACTCTCTTTGTGAGTTCTCCTCAATGAACTGCATTACATGAACCCAAAATTACTTTTGTTTCTCCATATTACTTTATTATACCAATCAAAGAAGCTCTTAGCAAGTTATAAGTAATAGTATATGTACCCAAAAATCCTTTGATTTTAGCCCTTTACAGCATTTACTGACTCAGTGATATAGGGTGTGGTTGATTCTTACCCATAAGCGCCACCTACTATCTCAGAGATTAAACTGGGCATGCCAATACAATCCACACTGTTAAGAAGACTACGCGGCTGGGGAAAGAGAAAGGATCTCAAAGACCTTCATCCTCCCTCCCCCTCGAAGAGAGGCAGGGAATCTGCACATACACATAGCTCACCAGTGCTACAGCCTACAAAAAACTAGCAACTGAGAAAACCACCACACTAAGGATATCTGTAACTAAGGCATCCATCCACAACCTGGAGCCCCATCAAATCACCCAGAAGCAAAGCTAAAGGTTCATACCCAATATATGCTACAGGAAATCCCTTACAAGTGAGTGGGGGAGAAAAAAAAGCCTCACCTAAACAAAATAAAATCCAAAAATAAGAAGTGACAGCTGCCCCAGATGAGAAGGAATCAGCAAAAGAATTTCAGAAGTATGAAATTTCAGAGCAAAAGACACCCCCAGAAGGGATCAACAGCTCTCTAGCAATGGACACCAACCAAAATGAAAGTGTGGAAATGACAGATAAAGAATTCCAAATATGGATTGTAAGAAAGCTCAATGAAATCCAAGACATACAAGACATATCGACAAATCACAAGACATACACCCAATAAATGGCTAATAACCAGAATCTACAAAGAACTCAAGCAAATCAGCAAGAAAAAAACCAAACAACCCCATTAAAAAGTGGGCAAAAGACAAGAACAGAAGATTTTCAGAAGAATATAGAAAAATGGCAAATAAACATATGAAAAAATACTCAATGTCACTAATGATCAGGGAAATGCAAATTAAAATCACAATGAGCTATCACCTTATCATAATAGAATGGCTTTTATTAAAAAGTCCAAAAACAATAGATGCTGGCATGGATGCAGAGAGAATGGAATGCTTATACACTGTTGGTGGGACTGCAATTTAGTATAACCTCTATGGAAAACAGTATGGAGATTCCTCAAAGAACTAAAAGTAGATATACCATGTGATCCAGCAATCTCACTACTGGGTATTTACCCAAACAAAACGAAGTCATTTTATCAAAAATATACCTGTACCTGAATGTTTATTGTAACACAATTCACAATTGCAAAGATGTGCAATCAACCCAAGTGCCCATCAATTCATGAGTAGATTAATAAAATGTGGTATATGTATATATACTATGGAATACTACTCAGGCATTAAGAAGGATGAATTAAAGCCTTTGCAACAATATGGATGGAACTGAGGACCATTATCTTAAGTGAAATATCTAAACAATGGAAAAACAAATACCACATGTACTTGCTATTAAATTAGAACTAACCTATGAGCACACACGTACACAGAGGTGAGGGAAATCAAGTGAGGGGGTGCAGAGGGGATGGGCAAAAACCTACCTAATGGGTACAAGGCACACTATCTAGGTCATCAGCACACTTATAACCCTGACACAAGCAAAACAAAAGTGATCCATGTAACCAAAAACATTTGTATCCCCATAATATTTTGAAATAATAATACAAAAATAATTAAAATAAACTTATGAAAAAATGAAAGACATCAAATTCATGATGGTGGTTATTTCTGTATCAGGGCAGAGGAACAGGGTTAGACAGTAGTATTCAGCTGTCAAAAGACAAAATTATAACAAATTTAGTTTAAGGATCTAATTGGCTTTTATTTGCAATTCTAGAATCAGGGAACACCTTATTCTATAAAATAGAATGAATGCTCTGATGAGCTGAGCAGAGGTTGGCTTTACACACGGAAAAAGGGTGAACAAAGCAGAAACAGAGAACAAAGAGTGGATTAGTTGCTCTAAAGTTACTTTCCTTATAGGGTTAAGACATAGGGGACTTTCTTATTACAGTGACTCAGAATCTGCTGTTTTCAGAATCTCCTGGAATCCCCTGTTTTCTGGAAAACAGGTGCATTTCAAAGTTCAGGTTGAGTATGTGGCACTTAGCATAAGTGACTGCAGAATGGCTTGGCCTGGTCTGCTGGGAGGTAGTGCAGGAGGCTAGTCCAAAACAATGGCCTCCTATAAACTTTATTTAATACAGCTATTCTACACTCTTACTATAACGTTTAATTTTTTTAAAAAAATCTGAAGTGAAGATGGTAATATCTTAAGTTTTAATAAATCTGATTGGTAGATATATGGATGCTCATAATGTTGGCCTATATACTTCCCTACAAATGTGAAATGTTTTCAAATAACATTATCAATTCTTAACTAAGAGAAAAAATAAAATAAAATTAGATAAAATTTGTTCATTTGTACCTGAAATAAGCCAGAAAGAATTTGAGGAGATGGGCTCATACTGTCCATCCTGAAGAAGGCAATTAAAAGAATCAGGCCATGCTCGTCCCACTTTCCACCTGTTGCTTCCCCCACTCCCAGAGTAGACCATGCATTGGTTCTCCCTGAGGTTGTTGGCAGCTGGCTGCTGACTGCATGCAAACCCCCACCAGCCACTGCCCAGTGACTGTTTGAACCTGGGAGAAGCCCATCTTCAGGAAGAGGCTGAAGGCAGGACAGGAAAAGGTCCACTATAACTTGGCCTTACAATCAATAGGGAAAAACCTAACAAAATTCATTGGCCATTCCCTTTTTCCCATTTTGTTGCATTTTTTAAAAAAGAATCAAAATATGATTTTGCCCAGAGAGAATAGACATCACCAATAGAAGCACAAAGTAATAATATTAAATCATTACTTACCCTCCTTCCTCAGCCCCATCTTAATTTTTTTAAACAGTAGCTTAATTTACTCACTTTAATTTCCATAGCTAATAAGTTCATGTGTCATCTTGTCTTAGGCACTTCACACCACTTCCTTTGTGGAATGCCACCATCCTTATAAAGGCAAGAAATTTAGCACAATCTTTATTTCCCACATAATTCTTATCTCCCTATGTTAGCCAATAAAACCTAGGGGTTTAAACACAAATTATTGTTTTATTACATTTTTATGTTATATATCATGTCTTTTAAGTATGTTTTTTTATTGCACAAAGATTACTTGGACAGTTTTATGTGTTTAACTTGTATCAATGGATACTATAATCTTTTTATAATCATACTTCTACATTTTTCATTTTATATTTTTTACTTTAATCAGCAAGGACTGTGTTTTCTAAACTTTAATGTGCATATGAATTCTGGAGATCTTGTTGAAATGCAGATACTAACTTTGATAAGTCTGGTGTGGCTTGAGATTCTGCATTACAAACAAGCTCATAGGTGAGGCTGATACATTGCCTTTGAGCAGCAAGAAGCTCAAGTACATTTTTCAAGGATGGGTAAGTAGTAAATTATCTGAGTCTTTGCGTATTTGAGAATGTCTTTCTATTGTCTATTCATATGAATAACATCTTCACTAGGAATAGAATACCTGAAGCGCAGACTCTTTCCCTCAGATCTCTCTAGTTAGGTGTTTTATTATCTTCCAGTGTTCTTCATTGCAGGGAATATTGAAGATTACTTTATTTGAGTCCCTTTGAGTACAGGACAATTTTTTTTTCTGTCTAGAAGCTTGAAAGAGGTTTTCTATATCATATAAACTCAAAATTTTGCTAGAATAAATCTAGATGCATTTCTATTTTTTATTTAATTTGGTCAAAAACACAATGAGTACTTCTAAGTTGAAATTAAGAACTTTTTTCAAGCTTATAAAAAATCTTATTTTATTATAAATATGTTCAAAGAACTAAAGAAAACCATGTATAAAGAATTACAGGATACAATGTAGCAAATATGTAGGACGACCAAGTCAAAAGATCTAATGTACAACATGAGGGCTATGATTAATAATAGTGTATTATATTTAGGATTTTTGCTAAATGAGTAGATTATAGCTGCTCTTGCCACAGGGGGGGAAAAATGGTACTTTGTGAGATGTGAGATAATGAATATGTTAGATGTGTTAATTTGTTCCACTATAGTAACCATTTTAGTATATATGTATGTATACCTTATAGCATCCTGTTCTATACCTTAAATATACACAATAAAATTTATTTTAAAAATTAATTAATGGATTAAGAGAATGAGAAGATAAGCCATAAACTGAGACCAGATATTTGCAAAAAGACATTTCTGATAAAGGACTACTATCCTCAATATACAAACAAAAAAAAACTTTAAAGACTCAACAATGAGAAAATAAACAACCCAACTGAAAAACAGTTCACAGATCTGGAAAGGTATCTCTCCAAAGAAGATATAAAGATGGTAGATAGGCATATGCAAAGATGCTCAACATCATACATCACTCATAAATTGCAAATCAAAGCAACAATGAAATACCGCTACATGTGTATCAGAATGGTGGAAATCCAAAACACAAATAACACAAATGCTGTCAAGGATGTGTAGCAGCAGGAACTCTCATTTATTGCTGTTGGAAATGCAAATGGTACAGCCACTTTGGAAGACAGTTTGGCAGTTCTTATAAACTAAACATACTCTTACTATACAAACAATTGCACTCCTTGGTATTTATCCAAATCAGTTGAAAACTTATGTCAATACAAAAACTTATATCAATACAAAAACCTGCACACAGATGTTTATAGCAGCTTTATTCATAATTTCTAAAACTTGGAACCAACCAAGGTGAATGGTTAAATAAACTATGGTATATCTAGACAATGAAATATTATTCAACACTAACGAGAAATTAGCTATCAAGTCATAATAAGACAAGGTGTAACCTTGATTACATATTATGAAGTGAAACAAGCTAATCTGAAAAGACCATATCTATATAATTCCAACTATATGGCATTCTGGAAATGGCAAAACTATGGATATAGTAAAAGGATCTGTGGTTACCAGTTTTCTAGGAGGCAGGAGGGATACATTGGCAGAACAAAGGGGATTTTTATAGCAGTGGAACTATTTTGTGTGAAACTATAATTGTAGTTACATATCATTATAAATTTGTCAAAACTTGTACACTGTAACACTATGAGTGAACCTTCATGTAAACTATGGACTATGAGTGATAATGTATCGATATTGGTTCATTGATTCTAAAAAAATGTAACCACTCTGGTATAGGATGGTGATAGTGGAGGAGGCTGCATGTGGAGAGAGAGAGAGGTATATGGGAACCCTCTATACTTTTTATTCAATTTTGTTATGAGCCTAGAATTACTCTAAAAAATAAACTTTATATATTTTAAAAGAATTTTAAAAAGAATGACACTACAACAATGTGTCACAGAATAGCAAATATGAATAAAAACTTAGAAGTTATAGAAAACAGCAAATAGAAATTTTGGAGATGAAAAGTACAACACATGAATTTAAAAATTTACTAGAGGGGCCCAACAGCAGATTTAAATTGGTAGAAGAAAAAATCAGTAAACTTTAAGATTATCCAGGCTGAGGAGCAGAAAGAAGAAAGAATGGAGAAAACTGAATGGAGACTCAGAGATCTTTGGGAAGCCATCAGTCATACCAGCACATACCTAAAGGGAGTCTCAGTTGGAGAGAAAAGAGAAAGGGGCAGAAAGTAAATGGGAAGAAATAATGGCTGAAAACTTCTCAAATTTGATGGAAAACATTAACCAATGATGCAAGAAGCTCAATAAACTCCAAGTAGAATAAACTCAAGGATAGCTATACCTACATACATCATAATTGAACTCTTAAAGACAAAAACAAAGAAAAAATCTTGAAAGTATCAAAAAAATGCATGATATGCAAGGGATTCTCAATAACATTAACAGCTAATTTCTCATCAGAAACCATGGAGACCTCAAAACAGTGAGTTAACATAATCAACATGCTGAAAGGAAAAGAAAGTCAACCAAGAATTCTACATCCACAAAAACTACCCTTCAAAAATGAAGGATAAATTAACACTTTCCAAATAAGCAAAAACTGAAAGAATTCATCACTATCAGACCTTCCCTACAAGAAACACTAAAGGGATTCCTTCAAGCTAAATGAAAGAACACAGGAGAGCAACTTGAGTGACAAAGAAACAAAGAGCACTAGTAAAGGTAATTATGTAGGTAAATATAAGACAATACAAATATATTTTTATAACATTTTTCTTCTCCTACCTGATTTACAGGACAACTGCATAAAGCAATAGTTATAAAATTGTGTTTAGGAGCTTACAATGTGTAAATGTATAATTTTTTCTTTTACAATAATCACATAGAGGGGTAGGGAGGGAATGAAGTTATACTTGAGCAAAGTTTTTCTGTTTGTTATTGAAATTAAGTTGGTACTAATGCAAACTAGATTGTTTTCAGTTAAGACGTTAATTTTAATCCACAGGACAATCACTAAGTAAATAACTAAAAAATAATAATGAAAGATATAATGAGGGAATTTTGCCCCAGAGTCTTATCCATACCTGATTAAGATAATTTAGAAGATGAGTTTGGAACTTTTGAACTGATGATGTTTAGATGAGATTTGGAACTTGAAGTTGATGCTATAATGGATTGAGACTTTTGGGGATGCTGGAATGGAATGAATGTGTTTTGCACATGAGATGTTACATGAATTTTGGGGAGCCAGAGGGCAAACTGTAGTGGGTTGAATGGTGGCCCCAAAAAAGTTATTTCCAGGTCCTAATTCCCAGAATCTGTGTATGTTACCTTATTTGGAAAAAGGGTCTTTGCAAATGTAATTAAATTAAGAATCTTGAGGCAAGATCATCCAGCATTACCCAGGTGAGCCCTAACTCCAATGGTAAGTGTTCCTAAAATGTGACATAAGAGGAAAATACACAGACAGAAGAGAAGGCAATGTGCCCTCCATAAGAGGTCCAATCAGAGATTGGAATGGCATGGCCACAAGTCAAGGAATGCTGACAGTCACCAGTTGGAAGAGACAAAGAAGGCGTTTTCCCCCAGAGCCAGAGGGAGCATGGCCATTCTGGATTTCAGACTTGGGGCCTCTAGAACTGTGATAGAACAAATTTCTGTTGTTTTAAGCCAACAATTTGTTGTCATTTGTTACAGTGGCTGTAGGAAATGATTACACACTACAGTCAAAAGGCAAAGATTAGCATAAGGATTAAAAAAGAAAAAAAAAGCAGGATCCAAATATGTAAGACACAGTTTAAACTCAAAGGCAAAAAAGTTTGAAAAGAAAAGGATGGGGAACAATTACCATGCAAATAAGAACCAAAAAGAGGACTAGACTATGTCTATACTAATACAAAATGAAATATACCTTAAGACAACTATGGTTAATAGAGACCAAAAAAAGACATTTTGTAATGATAAAATGGTTAATCCATTAGAAAAGCATATCAATTGTAAATACAAATGTACTTTACAACAGAAACCCAAAATACATGTAGCAAAACTAACAGAATTACAGGGGAAAAAAAGATAGTTCAAAAGTAATAGTTTGAGACTTCAATACCCCACATTCAATAATGGATAGAACAACTGGACAGAGGATCAACAAGGCTCTCAAATATTTGAACAATACTATAAACAAATTAGACCTAACAGATATCTACAGAATGGTCTACCCAACATTCTTTTCAAGAGCACAGGGAACTTTGTGCAGGGTAAACCAAATGCTTGGTCATGAAACAAGCTTTATTAAACTTCAAAGGATTAAAATCATACAAAACATATTTTCTGACCAAAATGGAATTAAGTGGAAATTATTAACAGATGAAAACTTGGGAAATTCACAAGTATCATATATGCAAATTAGACAACACATTCCTAATCTACCAATGAGTCAAAGAAGAAATCCTAAGAGAAATTAGGAAACATTTTGAGATGAATAAAATTAAAAAGCACAACATACCAAAACTTATGGGATGCAACTAAAACAGTGCTTAGGGGGAAATTTATAGCTATAAATGCTTATATTGAAGAAGAATAACTACATGGGATAATATTTATAAAATATTAATTGATGGGCTGTTTCTAGCTTCTACTGTTTTTCCTTGGGCTTCCTAGCACTCATTTCTTCAGCTAGCCAGGGCAACTACATTCATTATGCTATACATAATAAACCATTTAATCATCACAACAACCCCATTCCATAACTACGTATTATCTCTAATTTACCAGTGAGAGAGTTAAAGCACAGAAGTTAAGTAACTTGTCCAAGATCACAGAGCTTATAAGTGAGAAATAGAGAATAAAATTTAGAAATTTTGGCATCCAGAGACAGGAAAACTCAGTGAAAGGATTCAATATTTGGCTTCTGAGTTTCAAAATGAATATTTAAAATTTCTAGTATGTACCAGGACTTTGAAAATCCTGGCCCATGAGCTAAGAATGATTTTTCAATTTATAAATGGTTTAAAAAATCCAGAGAATAATATTTTGTGACCTGTGAAAATTATATGAAGCCATTGTCAGTTGCATGTTTTGTCATAATAGAAGGCGCATATCCTCACTTGTCATACCATATAGCAGTTCTGTGACTTAGGAGTAGTAATGTCTTATTGCTATTTTTTGAGTCTATGGCCAAGACTGAAATTTTTCTGAATGAGAACTGCCCTCAACTAGGGTTATCAAACACTGAACAGCTTTTGAAATGAGTTTTGTTAAAGTCTTGATAACATTTCTAGACTTAAAAGTTTTCCTTCTGATTTCTAGCTCTCACTGTGACAATGAGGATGGTATTGGACTAACTCGCCTACTGAATGCAATTATGAAAGTTAGACAGCATATTAGGCCAGGCACGGTGGCTCACGCCTGTAATCCTAGCACTCTGGGAGGCCGAGGCGGGTGGATCGCTCAAGGTCAGGAATTTGAGACCAGCCTGAGCAAGAGCGAGACCCCGTCTCCACTAAAAAAATAGAAAGAAATTATCTGGCCAGCTAAAATATATATAGAAAAAATTAGCCAGGCATGGTGGCACATGCCTGTAGTCCCAGCTACCCGGGAGGCTGAGGCAGTAGGATCGCTGAAGCCCAGGAGTTTGAGGTTGCTGTGAGCTAGGCTGATGCCACGGCACTCACTCTAGCCTGGGCAACAGAGTGACACTCTGTCTCAAAAAAAAAAAAAAGAAAAGAAAGTTAGACAGCATATTAAAAAAATTACTTGAAGGTATTATAGAGCAGTCAGTGCAGGTAGTATTTAGGAGACTATGATCTCCTTGAAAAAAGAGAAACACAGGAAGTGAACTCAGCAATCACCTTGGCTTTTTTCCTAAAAAACATTTCCCATTTTACAGAACTGATAAATGAATGGAGCCCAAACAAAAGCAGTGGTGTCGCTGGGCTAATGAGTCAGAGGTCCAAGTGTGGGCACCCAAAGAGACTAAAACCTAAAACAGAAGGCCAAAGTCTCAAAGAGCAGGGGACCACAGAGAAAAGAGCCTCAAAATCTGAAAACAAATTCATCTTTTGTAGTCAGCTGATGGCTAAAGTGTATGTGCACAGGGTTAAACTACAAAAAGCCCAGCAGAAAACAGCAACTGGGAAACTAAAAAGTTAAGCACAGAGGTGACCAGCCTCCCAGTGATGGAAGGACAGGGGTTGAAGTTCCAGGTCCCAGCCAAGTTAGAAGGGCTGGGATTTATGTGTACCCTGACAGTCACATACAACCTATGAGGACTGTTGAGGGGCTCATACCACAGGATGAGAAAGAATCCTCAAATCAAAGATTAAGATAGGTTTTGAAGCAAGAAGTTTATTTTACTTTCCAAGGGAGGAAACAGCATGGCATGAAAAGAAGACTGAATGCCCGCCCTAAGGATGAGTGGTTTGGGCTTTTTATTGGAGTTAGAAGAAGCAGAGCAATTTGTAGTTGTGAAATCATAATAAAAGGCAGTTGTTTTCTATTGGGCTAGTTTTATCTGACTTTTTGGAATGCAGTCTAACAAATCCTGAGGGGATATATGTCCTTTTCTGTTTATTCAGTACTCTTCCAGTTCTGCAAAACAAGCTCTTAAAAAAACAAGTTAAGCCACAGGTGGTCATGCAAGAAGCAAGCAATGGGGGGCAGCACACCATTGTGTGCAGTGATGTTTTTATGTTAGATGATTTACTAGCAAAGCCATCCTTTGAAAGACTACATCCTAGGACTAAGAGGAAATGTGAGCCCTAACAAATAGCCATTTATAGTATCAAAATGATTTGCCATACTCATCCTTCTGCCAAAAATTTTAAGCCTCTTTGGTCCACTTTTTAGCCCAGCATATGGTCTGTTTTGGTATGGTCTATTACCAGTATTAGGCTGGGAAATGTTGCACAACGACTCCCAAAAGGGGGGAAAAAAACTTGATTTATAGAATTTTCTCATTTCCGTTGTGTAAATATTCCCACCATGAAAATATCAAGTTACCAGTGTGATATCACTGAACACAGATTTGGGAAGAGATGGGTACAGTCGACTCTGCAGTGGTGTGAACTGGCTCCAGAACAGCACTATAATCCTGCAGCCTAAAGCCTATTTTTCATATGCTCTAACTTGATAAAAAGGAAAGAATGACTATATAAACCCAAATACATGTTATAATTTGTCCTTTGTTTTAATATATGGCAATGTTGTGTTTATTTGAATAAATTCCTCTTTTCAGAGATTTTCTTTTCTATAAGGTAAGACTTACAAGATAATAGTATTCTGGAACATAATTTCTTCCTTAGACTACAGCATGGGTCTCTCTCATTCAAAGACAAACAAAAGAAGTGGCCTGGACACCAGTGAATAATTTTTCCATTGATTTGCCTTAAACAGATGTTGATTAAACATAGCTCAATTCAACAAATATTTATGAAATGTGTACTCTATTTAAGGCACTCTGCAATGTAATGAAGGGTTTCCCATGTCTTCAATAATTCTTATCAAAACAGATATTCAGCAGCCTAAAAGAAAACTTGTCATAAGGAAATATTTCTCAGGATTGCAGAAAGGAGGAGGGGAATTACCCAAAGCAAAGAGCAGGAATATAACAGCGTACACGATGAGGTTGAAAGACTAGAAAATGAAAATACTGTGATTCCAAGTCTCCATTTGTTGTCCTTCTGTGGTGTGTGAACTCAGCTTGAAATCTTTCCCACAGCTACCCAAGATAGAAAGAGACCACATTTCCATCCTGATTTCATTCATTTGGGATCTTATTACCTTATTTGTGGCTCTCCTCAGTCATGGAAGAGTTAGCCGAGTTCTTCTGGGCAGTTCATGTGTGTTTAAATCACCTATTTTCCAGCACTTAGGAAAAGAAGTGATGGCTTGACTTCCCTTTGCATCTTGATGTATAAAGACGTATATTCTAATATTAAAATATCTAGCCTGATGAAATGCAGCCTCCATGTTTGCCTGGCCTATCTGATCCCACTTGTGCCAACTTCCACTTGGCTTGTTACACTTAGTTTATCCATCACAGTAATGTGGGAAAGTGTATGTTCCCTAATTGCTGCTATAACAAATTACCACACATTTAGTGGCTTAAAACAACACGAATTTATTATCTTACAGTTACAGTTGTGAGAAATCTGAAATCGGTCTCACTGGGCTAAAATCAGGGTGTCAGGTTAGCTGACCTCCTTCTAGAGGTTCTAGAGGGGAGTCATTCCTTACCTCTTCCAGCTTCCACAGGCTGCCTGTGTTTCATGGTGTGTTGCACCTTTCTTCATCTTCAAAGCCAGCAATGACCAATCAAATCTTTCCCACCTCGTATCACTCAGACACTGACTCCTCCACCTCCCTCTTTTGCCTTTAAAGAGCCATCTCAAATAATCTCCTTATCTCAAAGTTAGCTCATTTAGCAATCTTAATTCCATCTGCAACCTTAATTTCCTCCTTGCCATGTAACAAGGCATATTCACAAGTTCCAGAGACCAGGGCATGAACATTTTAGGAGGTCCATTATTCTGCCTACTGTGGAAGGGGAGATGGTAACAGTGAGTTTCAGCTACGGGAAGGCCAAAGAGTGTGCAGATCATTTTTACAAGTTCGTTTGTTCTCAAAAAAAAAATTAATGGTACATTGTCATTCTAAAACTAAAATGCATAAATTTTAATAGGAAATCCATCCTGCTTGTGTGTGGCTGAGGCCCTCTCTTTGCAATGGAATGCCCTTAACAGTACTACAACAGAAAGGTGATCAATTTATTGACTGTACTTCAAAAGTTGCTTCATGTGACTCCAAAGTTGAAGCAGGAAAACCACTCATTTCACATCTAAGGAAACTGAGGCCCAAAGACATGGTGTAGCTCACCTACATTTTCACACTAACTGAGCCAGAGACAGACTTAGGAACCACATCTCTTGACTACTAATTCCAGGCTCTTTTCCTACACAAGCCCACATGCCAATAACTGACGATCCTTAATAACTTTCTTACCATCAGCATTAGGGAGAGTATAGAGCCCATAACTTAAGAAAATTAAGGAATAACAGACATCTGAATAGTGTAAATACTGATACAATTTATTCTTGCAAGAAGACTGAGTATACCATAACTGAGTTCCACACATTCCAGTGGCAGACAATGCTGATTGCCTGACTCCACAGTTATTCCAAATAAAGGTTAGAAAACATAAATACTCATTTTTTCCTACCATCCAATGGGAAATTCTGGAAATACTGGATGAAATGTAACCAACATCCTCTTAAAGGCATAACTTGGATGTAAAAAACAAAGAAGAGAACTCTCCAGAGGCCAAAAATTCCACATCTCAAGTAAGGACCTGTTGCAGACTACTCCCTGTCTGACAGAGAATGCATTTGACCATGATAGAGTGTGAGAACACAGGCACCACAAGGAGAAATTATAAAGAATGCTTTCATTAAGTAATGTACCAAATAATTGGAAAATGATGATATCTTCATGGACAAGTGCATAGATGATCATCTAGATAAATAATATCCAAAATATTTGAACTGGTTTGATCAGGAAAAATGACTGTTAAATATGACCCCCATATATGTTTATATATTATATACATATACAAAATGCTAACATATTACGTATATTATAAAACCATGCCCAGAAATGTAAATTTAAAACAGGAGACAGAGAGAGAGTGTTTGTGTGTGTGTATATTCTAATATGGATTATGTTGAACAGCCCCTGGGATGCTCACCCTCCTCCCCTACTTTGGAAACCCCTGGTCTTCAGGAATCTGTACCATATAAAGTGAGGATAAGGGAGTTAGGAAGTCCCATGTCTTTTCACCTCCTTGCTGATGACTGAATTTCTGTTCATTTCTTCTTATCTTCATTATATTTTTCTGCTGCTAATTTTGGATTTGGTTTGCTCTTTGTTTTCTAGTTGTTTGAAAAGTATCACTAGATTGTTTATTTGATGCTTTTCTACTTCTTCGATGTAGGCATTTATTGCTATAAACCTTCCTATTATTATTGCTTTTGCTATATCCCATAGGTTTTGATATGTTGTGTTTTCATTTTCATTTGTTTCAAGATATTTTTTAATTGCCTTCTTAATCTCTTCATTGACCCGCTGGTCATTCAGGAGCATATTGTTTAATTTCCATGTGTTTGTGTATTTTCCAATGTTCTTCTTGTTATGGATTTCTAGTTTTATTCTATGGTGGTCAGAGAAAATACTTGGTATGATTTCAATGTTTCTGAATTTTTTAAAACTTGTTTTATGGCCTAACATACAGGCTATCCTTGAAAATGATTCCTGAGCTTGGGAGAAGAACATGTACTCTGCATCTGCTGGATGAAATGTCCTGTAAATATCTATGAGGTCCATTTGGTCTATAGCGCAGGTTAAGTCCAATGTTTCTTTGTTGATTTTCTGTCTGGATGATCTCTCCAATGCTGAAAGTGGAGTGTTGAGGTCTCCAACAATTATTGTAGTGGGCTCTATCTCGCTCTTTAACTCTGGTAGTGTTTGATATATATATATAACATACCCAACATATATATATATATTTATATATATCTAAATATATATATTTAGAATTGTTACATCCTTTTGCTGAATTTACTATTATATAATGGCCTTCTTTGTCTCTTTTTACAGTTTTTGTCTTGAAATATATTTTATCTGATAGAAGTATAGCCATCAGATATAGTTATACTTTTTTAGTTTTGATTTGCATGAAATATCTTTTTCTATCCCTTTATTTTCAGTCTAGGTAAGTCTTTACAGTTGAAGTGGGTTTCTTGCAGACAATGTATGTTTATTCATTCAGCCTCTCTAAAGCTTTTGATTGGAGAGTTTAGTCCATTCACATTCAATGTTATTATTGATTGGCAAGGACTTCCTATTGCCATGCTATTATTTGATTTCTAGTTGTTTTGTGGTCCTCTCTTTCTTCCTTCCTGTCTTCCTTTGTTAAAAGTGATTTTCTCTGGTAGTGTGTTTTAAGTTCTTGCTTTTCATTTTTTGTATATCTGTTGTAGGTTTTTTGATTTAAGCTTACCATGAGGTTTGAAAAAAACATTTTATAACCAATTATTTTAAACCTATGACAACTCTGTTCACAAACAAACAAACAAAAATAAATCTACCAGAAATTCTATGCTTCAACTCCATCTCCCACTGCTTTTTAACTTTTTGTTATTTCCATCCCTGTCCTTTTATACTACCTACCTCTCAAAGAGTTGTTGCAGTTATTTTTTGACAGGTTTGTCTTTTAGTCTGCCTACTCTAGATATGAGTGGTTTATATACCACAATTATGGCAATAGAGTATTCTGTATTCGTGTACTTACTATTACCAGTTAGTTGTTACCTTCTGATGATTTCCTATTGTTCATTAATGTCCTTTTCTTTCAGATTGAAGAACTCCTTTTAGCATTTCTTGCAGGACAGGGCTGGTGTTGATGAAATACCTCAGCTTTTGTTTGTCTTGGAAAGTCTTTATTTCTTTATCTATTTCAGGGATATTTTTGCAGGATATAATATTCTAGGGTTAAACTTTTTTTCCTCCAGCTTTTATTCCTTGAATATGTCATGCTATTCTCTCCTGACCAATGAAGTTTCCATTGAGAAGTCTGCAGCCAGACATACTGGAGATCCTTCTTATATTTTGGTGTTTGGGGGGTTTTTTGTTTTTGTTTTGTTTTGTTTTTCATTTTTCTTGCTTCCTTAGGACTTTTTCTTTATCTGTGACATTTGGGAGCTTGAATATTGAATGCCTTGAGGTAGTCTGCTTTGGTTTAAAACTGTTTAGTATTCTATGACCTTCTTGTACCTCAATATTCATATCTTTCTCTAACTTTGGGAAGTTCTCTGTTATTATTTCTTTGACTAAACTTTCTACCCCAATCTCTCTCTCTCTACCTCCTCTTTAAGGCCAATCAGTCTTAGATTTGCCCTTTTGAGGCTTTTTCCAGATCTTTTAGGTATGCTTCATTCTCTCTTATTCTTTCCTTTTTTTTTTTCTTTTTTCTTTTTTTGTCTTCTAACTGTATATTTTCAAATAGCCTGTCTTCAAGCTCACTAATTCTTTCTTCTGCTTGGTCGATTCTGCTGTTGAAGGGCTCTGATACATTTCTTAGTTTGTCAATTGAATTCTTCAGCTCCAAAATATCTGCCTGACTTTTTTTATTATTTCAATGTCTTTCTTAAATTTCTCTGATAGGCTTTATTAAATTTCTTCTCTGTGTTGTCTTGAAGTTCATTGAGCTTCTTTAGGACAATTATTTTGAACTCTTTGTCTGAAAGGTCACACATCTTCATCATTGTGGGATTGATCACTGGTAACTTATTTAGTTAATTTGGTGACATCATATTTTCCTGTATGTCCTTGATGCTTATGATTGTTTGTCAATGTCTGGGCATTGAAGAGTTAGGTATTTCTTTTAATCTTCACAGTCTGGGCTTGTTTGTACCTATCCATCTTGAGAAGGCTTTTGAGATATTCAAAGAGAATTGAGTGTTGTGACTTAAGTCTTTGGTCACTGAAGCCATATCAGCACTTGGGGTGCCCCAAGACAAGTAAGGCTGTGAGTCTTGCAGACTCCTGGTGATACCACCTTTGTGGACTTGGGTAAGATACAGGAGAATTCCCTGGATTGCCAGACAAATTCTCTCACTCTCTTCCCTCACTCACTCTCTTTGCTTGGCTACCGGAGTTGGGAGTAGGAGTGATGTGGGCACTCTCTGGTTGCTACCATAGCTAGGACTGCACCAGGCAAGTCACTCCTGCAGCCAGCCAGTCTCATCTAAAGCCTGTGGTGACTGCTGCCTGGCTACCTTTGATATTTATTGAAAGCCCAAGGGCTTTTTAGTCAGTGGGTAATGAATCCTGCCAGGACTAGATCCTTCCCCTTAGGGCAATATGTTTTCTTCTGGCCCAGGGTGGGTCTAGAAATGTCATCAAGGAATTAAGGCCTGGACTCAAGGGAGTCTTCTTGGTACTTTATTTTACTGTAACTGAGCTGGTACTCAAGTTGTAAAACAAAGACCTCTGAATTCTTCCCTTTCCTTTCCCCAAATGGAAGACAACTCTCCCTGAGCTGCACTGCCAGGAGTTGGGGGAAGGGTGACAGAATCACTGGCTTGGCTGCCCCCACTGGCATCTCACTGGGTCACATGCACTTGAAGTCCACTGGCTCCAAGCCAGCACAGCTGCAGAGATTGCCAAAGAACTGCAGCCTTTGTGGCCCAAATGCCTTACAAATTTATTCCATGCCCCAGACTTCTTTTTGTCAGCCAATGGTGCATCTAGTCAGAACCTGAATTTTGAGGCAAAGGATTTCCCTCTGGCCAGGCTGTTCTAAATGCTCCCTCTGTGGGCACCAGCAGAATTTTGCCCTGTGCTGTGTTCCCCTGTGCCAGAGTGGCCCTGAGTTTCAATGCAAAGTCCCACAATCACTCCACTCTCCCCCTCCCAGGCACATAGATTCTCTCTCTACTCCATGTGTTGATGAGGCACTGGGCAGGCGGGGTGGCAGGTGGGGGTGGGGGATGCATAGGCAATGCCAGACTGTCTTTTCTGCCCTCCTCAGTGCCTCTTTCCTTGATATAATGCTAAAACCAGGTAGTATGATTGCTCACCTGGTTTTTGGTTCTTCTAAAGATGTTTGCCTGTGTGGATAGTTGTTGAATTTGGTGTTTGGGTAGAGAAACAATTGCTAGAGATTTCTATTCAGCTATCTTGCTCCACCCCCTCCTCTAAAATGCAGATTCCTAAGCCAAAGAGACAAAAAGCAATGTACACAACTAACCAAAAATAATCATGTACCCCTGAAACCAAGTATTTACTTTAGAAGGTTAAAGCAAATTTTCTGCTACCTAAATTACCAAGATCATAATAACTCCAATTCTCCTATTTTGACTTTGCCAGATTTGGCCTCAAAATGTGTGGCACTGGTGTCAAACACCCTTCAGAGATCTAACATGAAATACAAGCATCAGAAAAGTAGCAACACAAGTAACAAGCAAAAAGCAGCAAAAAAAAAAAAAAAAAAAAAAAAAACTTCTTATCCACTCCCAAGATTTCTAGAACACATAATAAGTAAAAGGTTATAAAACCAAAGAATCCCCTCTGTATGGTAGAACTTTGTATTCTAGAGAATTTCCAGACACAAAAATAACCCATCAAGAAGATAGAACCAACATTGAAGAATCTACAAAAGGCAAGACAGCAGCCAGTTTCATCCATGACACCAAATTTCAGATTCTCTGAAGGGTATTCATTTACGATGAGAGTGGGCCGTAGCCACAGGATGTAGGAATTGTCCATTGAAAACTACATAGTGTGCCTCTAAAATGGTATCATGCTCATATATTTTAGAACAGAGTTTAAAATCTGTTCTGTATAGTCTTTGGTTCTTTCTTCACCAAACAGCACCTTTACCCAGCTCTCCGTTCCACATTGCAGTGATGAGTATACTAAGTGTAACAAAAATCACACTAACAGGAGTGGTCTAGGCAGGTGCAGTGGCTACATTTCAGGAGGCTGGATAATTTAATATTAGATTATATGCTTCTGCATGCCAAGATACAACAGGCAACCACCAAGCCATTTTACTCAGCAAATCAAATAGGGCTTTTTCTCCTGAAGGAGATACCATATTGTGGGGTAATGGTGGCCAGGGTTCTAGGAAGCAAAAGCATGCTTTTCCTGAGGGCTAGGAAACAGGTGATTTAGACATCTGTGAACAGCCCAAAAGAACCTGCTGACTCTTCCCTGGCAGATGAGGAGAGCCACAAATAAATTAATAAAGTTCCAATTTCATGAATCAGATTCTAGAAAATAGAAGGACTTTCTCTTTCTGTTGTGGGTCATTGTGGGGATGACTTTAAGCGTCATCACGTTGGAGTTTACATAGCCCAACAAGCACAAAAATGGCAACTTGGAACAGCAGCATTGCCTGTTCTAATCTGCCAAATCCTTCATGTTAATTCATAAACATGCTCTTTGCTTAGGGTATTATTTTTTTCTCCTCCTTCTTGCAATTTTGAAAGACAGATTGTTTCTTTCCGCTAGATTTCTTAATCTGACTGCAGAATCAAAATGGCTTGATAAGAATAATTGAAGAAATGTAGATCCCCTCATTACCAACCAGAGTGCCTTAAATACATGTTCCATAAATGTTCATGGAGCCAAACTTTGCTTAATCAACATCTGTGTGAAGCAAATAAATGTAACAGTTATTCATCAGGGTCTAGGTCATCTCCACTATTTGACTTTGAATAAGATTCGCTCCTGCTGTAGTCCGAAGAATAAGTTACATTCATAAATATTTATGTTAAGTGACACCTTTTAGGGGAAAATATCTAAAAAGAGAGCAAATTACCTCTACTTTCACAAACATTACTCTATTCTACATCCTCAACCTCCAACAAGAATTCTGTCACCACACTGTTTATAGAGACATTTTAACTTTCCTCCCTGTGGAAACTGTTGTAGAGTTTCTCTCACAACTCCAGCCCAAACCTCTGGAAATGTCCTCCGCTGACTATTAGAGGCAGGAAAGTGAAGGGCTTCCCAGACTTTGGCAGAGCGTGGGCTCCATCCGTGACCTGGATGTCCCCACCAAATAGATGCACCTGCATGAGATCTGGGAGGGAAAAAGGAGGCGGAGTCTGGGCTTGTGCTGCTTCCTTATGTTGGCAAGCACAGCCGTGGAGGGTTTCCATTTTTCTATTGCAGTAGCAATAAAGAACTCAGTGTCTGCTCCTTATTTGTGAGTTCCAAGAAGCAGGACCAAAGTATGCACACATTTCATGGTGTGGATCGTGTCTGAGGTGATACAGTCCTGGAACACACTTCACATGCAGTTTCCCTGTGGTGATGGAGACATCAGCTACCTTGACGGACACTGCTTGGTATTGTTCTGATTTATTCCTGGAAGCTCAGCCACAAACTTTGTCCTGACCTTCCAACTATTTTGTATGTACCTAATTACTTTCTGTTCAAACTAGCTTCTAAAACACTTGCCCTCTTCACACCTTTTTCCTTCTATTCTTCTTTTGATTTGCAACAGTCAGGCAAGTCAAGGGAAAAAAGATTTTTCTGAGAAACTCAAAAGTTTATCTATGAAGATCTAAGCATGGGCAACTGTAGCACAGAATTTTTACAATGAACCATAGGATAGAAAGGACGTGGGTGTAATGTAAAAAAGTTCCTGCCACACAGGACACAGAAAGCCTTTCACGGGGCCAGGGGAGAAAGACTGAGCAGAAGGCAAGAGAGAAAGTGCCCTGACTCACGGCTTAGAAGGAAAAATAAAAACCTGTGGAGGGAGGGAGACACCCAGATAGTTCAGGCCTGAATTGGTAAATAGCAGGGCTGGTGTCCTCCTCTCCTAACATAGGAAGACAGCAAGCCTCTTAGAAGTCACACATTCAGCACGGTGCTTCATTGAACATGAGAACAGTTGGAGTAGCAACAGCCGAGGGCAGGTGAGTGTCAGGACAACTATGTAGGGTTCCACTCTAGAGAGAGATAGAAGAATGATCAAGAGTTCTCAGTGTGCCGTCCCACCAACATTGGAGGGGCAATGCAGAAGTACTATGGGGTAGGGATGAATAGAAAGATATATGAGGTCAAGAGAAGCTAGCTGCAAATTCAGAGATTTTGCAATTGGATGAAAAGGCCAATTGCCAACATGCCACCTGCCCAAAGGCCAGTTGGACCAGCCACACCTCAGTGGATGCCAGCTCAGGGTGTTCAGGGAACAGGTACACCAAGGAAGATCACTGCAGGTACCACATGACAGACTGATGCCCAAGTCCCAGTAGGACAAGAAAGCTCAAGTAGAGGCCAACCAGATCATACATTACTTTCCTGATGCCAGAATAATACATAAGCTGTCCTGTGAAAATAGATCATTTCTGAGTGGTAGCAAAAGGCCAAAAGGGGGCACAAAAAGAAACCATGAAAGACTAAGAATGTACATAAAAGCAGCTAAGACAGAAATTGGACAGTGATTGCAATATTTTAATTTAGCTGAAAAGTCACTGATTGGAATAAAAATAGTGAAATAAGAAAGAAAGAAAGAAAAAGTTGTCTGGGCAAGACAGATGGAGAGACTCAAGGACAAAATGGAATTATAGAGAATTATAATTATAGAAAACAGAATTACTTTTTTTAATAAAACATAACAGGCCAGGCACGGTGGCTCACGCCTGTAATCCTAGCACTCTGCAGGCCAAGGTGGGAGGATCACTTGAGGTGAAGAATTCGAGACCAGCGTGAGCAAGAGCAAGATCCCATCTCTACTAAACATAGAAAATTAACCAGGCAGTGGTGCACTCCTCTAGTCCCAGCTACTTGGGGGGCTGAGGCAGGAGGTTCCCTTGAGACCAGGAGTTTGAGGTTGCTGTGAGTTAGGCTGACACCACAGCACTCTAGCCCAGGTGACAGAGTGAGACTCTGTCTCAAAAAAATACTAAAAATTAAAAATAAATAAAAATAAAAAAACATTTCCATTGTTAAGTGTAAATTTTGATGCTACTGTCATAGCTAGAATCTATTTAGTGTTTACAATGTGCCAGTCACTGCCCTAATGAAATGTTAATGAACATTATTTTATGTAATTTTGGTGTAATTTAGTTATCCTCATTTTACAGGTAAGAAAACTGTCTCACAAATATTAAATAACTTGTCCAAGGATGAACAAAATTATATATGTGCTAAAGATATGATAAAGCCATATCTATAGCCAAGCAGTGTGTCACAAATTATCCCCAATAATATCCCTACTCAGTGACTTCACATGTTTTCTTTCTTCCTCATCCATTTGGCAGTCACCCACCATACAGGCAGACGCTAACGACTGCTGTTTACACCGTGGGTAAGAAGAGAAGAAGAAAATTCACCTCACCAAAGCTGAGATTTTCTTCCCATAACTAGAATATTCTTGCCTTGCTTTTTCTTAACAATACTTCCAACTCTGTGAAAACAGATAAAGAATAGGAAAAAAAGATTAATGGTTGCTGTAGATTAGACATTACCCATGTCTTCTTCATGGATTCAGGTCACTTATTCCCTAGTTAACTCCTTTTAAAAAAGGACTGGCTATCAGATATTCATCTCTAAGTCCTGGAGCAAGACTTATGAAATCAATGTTATTATTTTCAAAATTCTAATGCAATGTGATTTTAGTGTGGCATAAAACTTAACATAAAAGAACTTGCCTGTGGCATTTCCTTCTTATGTCATCCCTTGGGACTAGGCCTGGATGCATTGTTTTTGGTTGGTCACAATTGGAATACACTTAGTCATTTTTGTTGCTTCATGATCCTGAAAACCTTTGTTCATAGCACTTGTATTAGAGCACACAGGCTTAAAAAGACACAGCACTCTGGATACGACCTGCCCAGCCTTGTCATCCAAATTTCATTCTCTTGCTCTTTGTCCATCAGTCCATCCCAGAAGCTGAGGAGGCAGGGCAAGATGCCAGCTGTCAGTTCTAAGAGCTGGAGCTAGCCGAGGCCTGACTGGGAGCCCAGAAATCAAGCTCCCCCAGCCAAACAGTGCCACTTGCTTTGCAAAGAGCTTGCAGGGTTCAATCACTGAGCATGTTCTGTATAGTTGTCTCTCTAAGTTGTGCTGCCACTGTCAGACTGCAGAGCTGGGAACTTGTCCCAAGGGACCAAAGGAATATTTCACTCCAGCTTCTGTGCTTCTTTCTACATCTATTTTTGTATTCAAAACACGGCAACTCCTTTGCATGCCCTGTTTACTTTTGTATACACCCAGTGTAGAGCCCAAAATGTAATAAGCACTCACTAAATCTTTATTGAATGGGTGAATGAATGAATGATAGAATTAATTAGCAATTCAAGTATAACCATGTAAAAATGGACTGAATTTAAAAGCAGATTTTCTTCTTTTTCTTTTTTTTTATTTCAGAATATTATGAGGGTACAAACATACATTTTGGTTACATATAATGCCTTTGCCTCACCCAAGCCAAGGCTACAAGTGCACCCTTCCCCCTACAGTGCACTCTGCATCCATTAGCTGTGAGTTTACCGCCCCCACCACACCCCTCCCACCTGACCAGCACCCAGTGAATATTACTTCCACGTGAGCACCTTAGTGCTGATCAGTTAGTACCAATTTGATGGCAAGTACATTTGGTGCATGTTTTTCCATTCTTTTGATACCTCACTTCGAAGGATGGGCTCAAGCTCTATCCAGGACAATATAAGAGGTGCTAGTTCACTGTTGCTTTTTGTAGTTGAGTAGTATTCCATGGTATAGACAAACCACATTTTATTAATCCACTCATGTATTGATAGGCATTTGGGTTGTTTCCACATCTTTGCAATTGTGAATTGTACTGCTATAAACATTCAAGTGCAGATGTCTTTATTTTAGAATGTCTTTTTTTCCTTTGGGTAGATGTCTAGTAGTGGGATTGCTGGATCAAATGGCATTTCTATTTTTAATTCTTTGAGATATCTCCAAATTACTTTCCACAGGGTTTGGACTAACTTGCAGTCCCACCGGCAGTGTAAGAGTGTTCCTATCTCTCCACATCCAAGCCAGCATTTGTTGTTTTGGGACTTTTTGATAAAGGCCATTGTCACTGGAGTTAGGTGATATCTCATTGTGGTTTTGATTTGCATTTCCATAATGATTAGAGATGTTGAGCACTTTTTATATGTTTGCTGGCCATTACTCTGTCTTCTTTTGAAAGATCCTTTGCCCACTTTTTGATGGGATAGTTTGATTTTTTCTTGTTAATTTTCTTAAGTTCTGTATAGATTCTTGTTATCAGCCCTTTATCGGATGTATAGCATGCAAATGTTTTCTTCCATTCTGTAGGTTGTCTATTCACTCTAGTGATCATTTCCTTGGCTGTGCAGAAGCTTTTTTAATTTGATCAGGTCCCATTTATTTATTTTAGTTGCTACTCTAATTGCTTTGGGGGTCTTCTTCATAAATTCTTTGCCTAGGCCAATGTCTATAAGAGTTTTCCCAACTTTTTATTCTAAAATTCTTAAGGTTTCACACCTCAGGTTTAAGTCTGTTACCCCTTGTGAGTGGATTTTTGTGAGAGGTGAGAGGTGGAGATCCAGTTTCAATATTCTGCATGTGGTTATCTAGTCTTCCCAGCACCATTTATTGAATAGAGATTCTTTTCCCCAATGTATATTTTTGTCTGCTTTGTCAAAAATTAGATAACAATATGAGGATGGTTTTATATCTGGGTTCTCAGTCCTGGTTCCAAAGGTCTATATCTCTGTTCTTGTGCCAGTACCATGCTATTTTGGTACTATAGCCTTGTAGTAAAAGTTGAAGTTTGGTAGACTGATGCCTTCCAATTTGTTCTTTTTGCTTAAGATTGCTTTGGATATAGGAGGTCTTCTCTGGTTCCATATGAAGTGTAGAATTATTTTTCTAGATCATAAAGAATGATGATGGTATTTTGATAGGGATTGCATTAATTCTCTAGAACACTTTAGGTAGTATGTACATTTTAACAATATTGATTCTGCCAGTACATGAGCACGGTAGGATTTTCCATCTGTTTACATCTTCCACAATTTCTTGTCTCAGTGTTTCATCATTCTCCCTATATAGGTCTCTCACCTCCTTCATTAAATATATTTCTAAATATTTAATTTTCTTTGATGCTATTGTGAAAGGTGTTGCATCTTTGATTTGATTTTCAGCTTGACTGTTATTGGTGTATATAAATGCCATTGATTTGTATGCAGTGATTTTGTATCCTGAGACTTTACTGAATTCATTTATCAATTTCAGGAGTCTCTTGGTTGAATCCTTAGGATTTTCTAGATATAATATATTGTCAACAAAGAGTGAGAGTTTGACCTCTTCTGCCCCCATTTAAACACCGTTAATTCCCCTCTCTTGTCTGATCACTCTGGCTAGGACTTCCAGCACTATGTTGAATAGAAGTGGAGATAGTGGGCAACCTTGTCTGGTTCCAGTTCTAAGCAGGAATGCTTTCAATTTTTTCCCATTCAGTATGATATTGGCTGTGGGTTTATTGTATATGGCTTTAATAATTTTAAGGTATGTCCTTATCTATGCCTATTTTGTTAGGAGTTTTTATCATAAAAGTTTGCTGGATTTTGTCAAATGTTTTTTCTGCATCTATTGACAGAATCATATGGTCTTTGTTCTTGCTTTTATTTATGTGGTGAATTATACTGATAGATTTGCATATGTTAAACTATCCCTGCATCTCTGGGATAAAGCTCACCTGGTCATGATGAATTATTTTTTTGATGTGCTGTTAGACTCGGTGCTAAAATTTTATTGAGGATTTTTGCATCTATACTCATGAGAAATATTCATCTGTAGTTATCTTTTTTTGTTGTGTCCTTTCCTGGCTTTGGTATCAAGGTGATATTGGCTTCATAGAATGAGTTGAGGAGGATACCATACTTCTCAATGTTGTGGAATAATTTCTTCAGTATAGGTATGAGCTCTTCTTTGTAAGTTTGGTAAAATTCAGATGTGAGCTCATCTGGTCTGGGACTTTTTTTGTTGTTGTTGGAAGATTTTTTTATTGCTGCTTCAATTTCTGTGCTTGATATTGGTCTGTTCAGGAGTTCCATTTCTTCCTGATTGAGCCTAGGGAGGTTGTATGTTTCTAAGAATTTGTCCATTTCCTCCACATTTTGTAGTTCCGGGGAATATAGATTTTTATACTATTCAAAGATAATGTTTTGTATTTCTGTGATGTCCATAGTGACCTCTCTTTTTTCATTTCTAATTGAGCTTATTAGAGTCCTTTCCTTTGTAGTTTTTGTCAATCTAGCAAGAGGGCTGTCAATTTTGTTTATCTTTTTTAAAAACCATCTTTTGGTTTTATTCTTCTTCTGTATAGTTTTTTTATTCTCAGTTTTATTTAGTTTTACTGTGACCTTAGTTATTTCTTTTCCAGGTTTAGGATTGATTTGCTCTTCCTTTTCCAGTTCCTGGAGATGGTTTACTAGTTTCTTGATTTGTGAACTTTCTGTCTTTTGAATGTGAGCATTTAATGCTATTAGTTTTCCTCTCAGGTATGCTTTTACTGTATCCTACAGATTTTGATAACTTGTGTTCCTGTTATTATTTAGTTCAAAGAATCTTTTGATTTCCATCTGGATCTTCTCCTTGACCCAACAGTCATTCAGCAATAGATTCTTTAATTTCCATGACTTCATGAAGTGGTGAGTGTTTCTGTTGGAATTGATCTCTAATTTTATACCACTGTAGTCTGAGAAGATACATGGTGCAGTTTCTATTTTTTTAAATTTCTTGAGATCTGATTTGTGGCCTAGTATGTGGTCTATTTTAGAGAAAGTTCCATGAGCTGATGAGAAGAATACATGTTCAGCTTTATTTGGGTGGAATGTTCTATAGATGTCTGTTAGACCCATTTGTTCTAGAGTTGTTTGAGTCCATTGTTTCTTTGCTTATTTTCTGCTTGGAGGATTTGTCCAGTTCAGTCAGAGGGGTGTTGAAATGCCCAGCTACTATGGCATTATTGTTTGTCATGTTATTTAGATCAAACAGAGTTTGCTTTATGTATCTGGGTGCTCCTGTGTTGGGTGCATAAATGTTAAAAATTGTTAAGCCTTCTTGTTGGATTTTTCCCTCCCCCATTATATAGTGACCATCTTTGTCTTTCTTTAATTTTGCTATTTTAAAGTTTATGTTATCAGCTATAAGAATAGCTACCCCAGTTTTCTTTTGATTTCCATTTGCCTGTGAGTTTGTTTTCCAACCCTTCACCTCGAGTCTAAAACCATCTTTGTGGGCAAGATGCATTTACTGGGGGCAGCAAATACTTGGCTTGTGTTTTTTTATCCACTCAGCCAGTCTATGTCTTTTCAGTAGAAATTTTAAGCCATTCACATTTATTGAGAGAATTGATATTTGAGATAGATTTCTGTTCATACTGTTGGATAAATTCTTATTATTTTGTTTTACCTCTCAACCCATTGTGGAATCAGGGTTCTGGACTTTAACTCTTGAGTGATTTTACTTTGGTGGGTGTCTGCAGGTCTGAGTACTTCCTGCAGGGCAGGTCTGGCCTTTGCAAATTCCAACAGTGATTGCTTGTCTGAGAAAGTCTTTATTTCTCCCTCATAAATGAAGCTTAGTGTTGTCAGGTAAAGAATTCTAGGTTGGCCATTATTCTGTTTTAGAAGATTGAGGATGGGTCCCCAGTTCCTTCTGGCTTGTAAGGTTTCAGTTGAGAGGTCTGCAGTTCTTCCTCTGTCATTTTAATCATTTTTTTAAGTTGGCATCTATTGTTGAGGATCTAGTGATTTCTTTTGGGGGTGACTTTTCTCTCTGATCTTTCATGTTGCCTGAGTTCTTTTGCTGATTCTTTCTTATCAAGCTACTTGGTTAAGAACTGGGGGTGCTAGAACTTGTTTACGGCCTATGTCCAAGTCCCCAAGGGTCATTCCTTGACAGTGCTGAGGAGAGGCACAGTGGTCCTATATACCTCTGACCTGTTGTTTTCACCTCTTGCCAGTGGAGGGTAATGAGTTTGGCCCCCAGCTTAAGCTCCCAGCTGGTGGATCACACTTGTGGGTATGACTCCACTGCCCTCTAGTAGCTTGAGATAAAAGGCACGGTGTTAAGCTATGGGGTTACCTTTTCTCTTTTTGAGTGTAGTTTGCATGGAATAGCCAGTTATCAAGGTAATCTGATGTCTCTGTGGTAGGCTCTGGTCCCCTGAGTGCAGTATACAGATGCCCTGATCTTTGGGAGGGGCCTTGCCACTCCCTAGCGTTACTTGGATCCTATTCCCCCTGAAGGTGGGGGTACGGGCAAGATAGATCAAAGCTAGTGCATGCAAGCCTGGGTGTGTGTACTTCTGTGGTTGCTTGATCTGCTGCTAGGAGGAGCAGCTAGTATGTTATTCAGGGCCCTTTCATCACACTTGGAAGGCTGCTCCTGATGCGAGGGGTCAATTGGTACAATTGTTGAAGTCTCTGGCCAGGTTTTTCCTTCCCTGTCCACAAACCCCAATGCTGGCAGCCACCCAGACCCAGAGGGCAAGCCCTGGAGTTATCTTCTTATTAGATGACTTAAGCCCATCCAGCAGGCTGAACCAACAGGCTGCCAACTATTTTTCAGCACCAAAGCCCTGCAGATTTATGCCAGGTACACAGAGAAAGCAGTTTTTCTCATTTCTCCCCACCTCCAAGGGCGGAGCCCACTACAATCATCACAAAAGCCCCCAGGCTGGAGAAGGGGTGTTGCCCGAAAGCACCACTTGCTGCAGTGTCTCCAGGCAGGGATCCCAACAATGTTGGCCACCCACCCCTGGAGAACTAGCGTTGGGGGTGAGCACTCAAGAGCCACCTGCCAGCACCAGTCCAGAGAGCCAACTCAACAGCCCACTGACTGTCTTTCAGCACCAAAGTCCCACAGATTCATGCCAGCTGCACACAGAAAGCAGCTTTTCTCGCTTCTCCCCACGTCCAAGGGTAGAGCCCACCGCAGTGGGCCCGAATGTCCCTGGGCTGGGAGAGGGGTGTTGCCCCAAAGCACCATGTGCCACAGCATCTCCAGATTGGTGACCCCCACAATGGTGGCCGCCCACCCCTAGAAAGCTAGTGTTGAGGGCAACCACTCAGGAGTTGGCAGATGCTGGTCCAGTGGGCTGAATCAACAGGCCTCCAGCTGTCACCTCTGCATCACAGTCCCACAATCTCCCTCTGCTTAGCAGAGGGTCCTGCTCTTTTTGTCCCACCCTTAGCTGGCCAAATCATTAGCAGTTTCTAGGGGCAGAGCCCTCTTTTCAGCATTCACCTCCTATGCTCTGGTCCCACTGACCAGCAGAGGTGAGGCGCCTTTCTCCAAAGTCCTTCACGTGGTGTGGTCACAGTTGCAGGAAGTAACCACTCAGACCGGTCCCTCCCCCGCCCAGTGCTGTCCCACCACAGAGCACCAGAGAGTTCAAAATGATTCCCACCACTGTCTCCTCTCCATGGAGCCTGCCGTCCTGTGCCACGACTTTGCACTGACTTCAGGCGCTTCCCTGTCTGAGTGTGTGTGCAGGTCTGTGGGGGGCAGGCATCCTCCTGTGGGTCAGACCACACTGCGCTGGCTGGCTGGGTGGCGCTGCCCTCCCATTCCCTATTGTATACCTCACAGTCTCCAGTCTTCGCGAACAGATCTCCCTTTCACCTGTTATTTCCTGTGCTACATGTCCCGCACTGTGTCTCTGCAGATTCACAGTGCTGTTCTTGGGCGGGGAGTGACCTACTGGTGTGTAGCCGTCCAAGTTCTTCACCTCCTTCTCTGGGAGCAGTGAGCCAGGAGGACACCACTAATCGGCCATTTTTTACTCAAAAGCAGATTTTCCTGGACCTGCCGTTACTGTCTGCATGCCAGGCTGCCCAGTGTGGATTACCCATGCTTTTCTAACTGTAATGTGGATAAGAATCACCTGGGGAGCTTGTTATAATGCAAAGTTTGATTCCCTAGGTCTATGATTCGGGCTGTTTCTGTGTGTCTGATAAGCTCCCAGGTGTTGCTGTTCACTCAGACACCATTTTGAGTAGCAACATCCTAATCAGCATCAATTAATCGGACTTACTATCATTCAAATCTCAGTGAACTTCTCAGGTCAAGCAAAACAATCAACGGTTAATAAAACAACATGCATACCTTGTCGCAATAACCAATCAATAAATAAACATTAAATCAGATTTTATCAGGAAGGTAATAAGTTTTGCTTATATAAGGGACAGAGAAATTTCTCTGGTAATGCAAAAGGAGAGTTTACTTCAAAGGTCTTCTCACCTTTATGCTTTAGAATGAATTGCAAAACTTACTATAAAGGGAATGCAGTGTGGTCACTTTTGAACCACAGCTTAAATTCACCAGCCAAATCCTTAGTTATAAAATGTCTTCAGACCAAGGTGTAATTCTTCCAAACTTCTTCAGTAACTTCATTCTCAAGAGAAATGGAAAAAATAGTGAAAACCCAATCATTATCAGTGATGGTTAATTTTATGTGACAACTTAACTTAGCTCTCTGATTAAACATTATTTCTAGGTGTGTCTGTAAGGTGCTTCTGGAGGAGATTGGCATTTTAATTGGTGGGCTGAGTAAAGTAGATGGGCTTCCCCAATGTGGGCAGCATCATTCAGTCTGTAGAGGGCCTGAATAGAACAAAAAGTGGAGGAAAATTGGATTTGCTCTCCCTCTGCCTGACTGCTTGAGCTGGGACATCAATCTCCTCCCCTCAGAGCTCCTGGTTCTTAGGCCTTCAGACTCAGACTGGAATCTACACCTTTAGCTGTCCAGGTCCCAGGCCTTCAAAATACACCACTGGCCTTCCTGGGTCTCCAGCTTGCAGACAGTAAATCATAAGACTTCTCAGTCTCTGTAATCACATGAGCCTATGCCTTATAATAAATCTCTTTCTAGATTATACAAACAATATACTCTCTCTCTCTCTCTCTCTCTCTCTATATATATATATATATATATATATATATATATACACACACACACACACCAATAAGGTACACACACACACACACACATACACATACGGTACTGTCTTGTGTGTTTATGTTTTAAATTTGCCTAAGTAAAGAGTGCTTTAGATCTTATCTTACTTTTTCTTCTCAACACTATGTTTGAAGGATATATCCATATAACACTATTTCTAATAGAGATAGAGTTTTGTTACCTATTTGAGTATCCCCAATATATCACCTTTCTAACCCCCTAGATACAAATATATATTTTGTCTACAATGCCCTGCTCTAAAAATAATGCTTAATTAAATGTTCCTATATATTCCTTAAGGACCAGAACACAAGTTCCACAGGAGTGGAATGGGTGTATCATGGGACCTATGTATATTAAATTAAACTAAGTATCTCCAGATTAGCTCTTTGAGTCTATAGTCTCTGCTTTGCCTGTTTCTGTATTGGTTCCCTTTTTTTCCTAAGGCTTTCTTTTTTATATTCTAGATATTAATCCCTTGTCAGTTTTTGACTTCTCAAATAATGTCTCCCAATCTGTTTCCTTTAGTTGACTTTATTGAGGGTACCCTTCATTGAATAGAAATTTATAATTTTTATGTAGTCAAATTCATCTTTTTTTATCTTATGACTTATATTTTAGGGATTAGGTACTAAGTCTTCCACAACTCAGGATCATAGAGAAATTTTCTGATGTATTTTCATTCACTTTACAGTTTTTACCTTTCATACTTAAGCCTGTAATCAACGTAAACTGTAAATTTGAGAACTAACTTTATTTTTCTCTATTTAATGACCTGATTTCTCAATATTATCTAAGAGAGAAATAATTATTTTCCACTAGGTCTACTTCTATCAATTATTAGTTCCCATGTAAACATGGTCTTGTTTTTGAGCCCTCAATTCTGTTCCATTTCTACGGCTTTGCAATAGTCTTCAGTTTCAGAACTATCATTTTTCTGAGATAAACTCACCTACATCATTTTTTTTCTTTTAGTCTCTGGATTCAGCTTGCTAACAATTGAGTAAAAAATTTTGCATCTCTATTCATAAGTGAGAGTCATATAAAAATATTCTCTCTTGAATTATTTGTAGAAGTTATGATCTCCCTAATTTTTCCCAGGCAATAGCACACAGACTTTAGAGCAGGCATAGACTCCTTGATTTTAGGGGAAATTAGGTCCCTCTCTTAGGGATAGAAGATGAATCAGGATTGGTTTAATCCAGTCATAGAAATTCTATACTCCTCTGCCAGTGATGGTTCTGGGAATCTGTGTGTGACCCAGTTCTGGACAAAGAAACATAATAAAAAACATGCTCTGGAGCTTTCCTTCCTCAATATATAAATAACCTTACTTGGGAAAAGCTTTACCCTGCCTCTCTCTTTTCTAGGAACTCTAGTTTGTCATTGTGAGCCTGTAAGTCATGACATGAGATAACAACCATAAAGATAAAAAGGTAATAATAAAAGTGGTACAGAAAAAGGTTAAAAAGAAAATAGGCTCTTGATGGCATCACTAAGCAAATGAATAAACTCTATCAACTCTAAGCATGATAATTTTTGTATGTAAGAAAAGTAACCACTATTTGTTCAAGCATGACTAAATTTTTAGTGATTTGAAGCTGAATTCATCCTAAATTATATACTCTATCTTATAGTATGTTTCCCCAGAAACAGATCCTAAGATAAGGATTCAAGATGTAAAAATCCTATGTAAATATTAATAAAATGCAAAGATATGTGAAAAGGATAATATAGTGAGATCAAATTAGGTTTATTCCAGTAATACAAGGCTGATTTAACATTTGAAAATCAATGTAATTCACTATATCAAAAGATTAAATTAGAAAAATCATATGATCATCTCAGTAGATGCAGGAAAATGATTTTATTAAATTAAGCATTTATTCATGATAAAATTTCTCTCATACTAGAAATATATGGAAAGAGCTTATTATGCAAAAATGTTTCTGTGAATCCTATTGCAAACATCATAGTGAATGGTAAAATATTGAAAGCTTCACTTCTGAGAATGAGGATGAAATATGGATGTCTGTTATCACTTCTAATCATCACCATCCTAGCTATTGCAAGAAGGCAAAGCAAAAAAAAAATATGAAAAAGATTGGAAGAAAAAACTAAACTAATCGTTTTTTCCAAATGACATAATAGGTATGAAAAAATCACAAAGAATCTATAGATAAACGTTAGAATTGTTCCCTCAATTCAGAATAAATACAACATCCAAAATCTGTTTTATGTCTGTATACTAGTGACAAACAAAATTTAAATTTTAAAGTTTAAATTTAGAGACATTTATAATAACATTAAAAAAATCTAACAGCTTGGAAAAAAAATCTAACGAATGAAAGCAAAAAGTCTATAAAATATTACTGAGAGAAATAAAGAAGCCCTAAGTAAATATTGAGATGTAATATATTCATGTATTGTGAATCAATATTGTACAGATGTCTATTTCCATTGTTGATCTATAGATTCAATAAAATTCCAAACAAAATCCCAGCAGGTGTATCTGTGGAAACTGGCTAACTTAAATGTTATGTAGAAATAAAAAGGATCAGTAATAACTAAGACCTCTTAAAGAAAAACAAATTGGAAAGCTTCCACTACTGAATATGATGCTACATTATTTAAGACAGTTGATATATTGATGTAAACATAGACAAAGAAACCAATATAACAGAATAAAGAGTGTACAACAAGAAAGTATAATAGGAAGACCCTCCTTCCCTCCATAGAGACACTGACTCAAATATAATACAAAGACTAATTTAATACCCCTTTGTGAGAAATCCAGAAACCAGTCAAGAGGTTCCTGCACCAGAAGAGAGAACATGACACCAGTCACATCAAAGGCAGTAGGACAATTTTTGGTACTGATTCAGCATAATCCCTCTGCCTACTCAGCACAGCAAAATCATAAGAAAACTCCAAGCCCCCAGGCTCTCTGTGGGGAGGGGAAGAGAAGACTGAAACGTAAGTCCAACATTCAGAATTTTCAGGTGTCTGTTTTCCGTCTTTCCTGAATCCAAATGCTCACTAGAAAGGGAACCATGTTGGGTGCCACTGAGAAAAAAAGGCAATGATTTAGAGGACTCTGTCACCATAGTTCCTCCCTCTGAATCAGCACAGAATGGTCAAACACTTGCAACTTCTGATATCTCCCTTGGGAGGGAGAGAGTTGGAGCATACATTCAATGTTCTGGCTTTTGGGGGAAAACCTAAGGGAATGGGTTTCTGTCTGACATAGCTCAGAGTACTGATGGGATCTGGCATGCTTTAGACTCCTAGGATCTACTGAGAATTAAAAAGCTGGGTGGCTTTCTGTTGCTTCAAAGGACCCACAGTGCAGCAGAAAGAGGCTGATACAGCTTGATGTCCATTCCCTCTGAGGAGTGGGGAGAAGAGGGAACATGAATCCAACATTCTGATTTTTCAGGGGCTGCCCTAGGGACTGGTTTCTTTCTTACCCAACTCATCTGAGCACTTACAGGACCCAGCATACTCTAGAAGTTGTGGGGTTGGGGGGGCACAGAAAACAGAGGACAGCTGGGTAGCTTGCTGCAGGTCCAGAGAACCTGCCATGCTATGGACAGACATCAAAGGAAGTAAGATATTACAAGCCCTGAAAAGAAGAGAGCAGCAAATTCCTCCAAATGAGAATTTGAATTCACAGGTTCAGTGGAGACATACCAATAGAAAAGGTTTGAGAGGCCCCCAAAATTTCTACCTACACTGACTGATGAAGACTTTTCCCTGTGTGAAGCCAGTCAGATTCCAAAACAAATTTACAAGGCATAAGAGTCAACAGGGAAATGTGGTCCAATTAAAGGAACAAAATAAATCTCCAGAAACCACCCACAAAGAAACAGAGGTATATGAATTACCTGACAAAGAATCCCAAATCATCATCATAAAGATTCTCAACAACCTGGGAAAAATAATGCTTGAAAAAAATGAGAATATCAACAAACAGTTAGAATACATACATAAAGAGCCAAACAGAAATTTAGATCTGAAGAATATAATAACTGAGTTGAAAAATTCACTAGAGGAGCTTAAACAGCAGATATAACCAGGTAGAAGAAAGAATCAGCAAACTTGAAGACAGGTCATTTGAAATTATCCAGTCAGAGGTGCAAAAAGTGAAAAAGAATAAAGAAGAGTGAAGAAAGGCTAAGGAACTTAAGGGAAACCATCAGGCAAAAGAATAATATATGCATATGGGAGTTCCAGAAGAGAGAGAGAGAAAGAAAACAAAGGCAGAAAACTTATTTGAAGAAATAATGGCCAATACCTTCCCAAATCTAGAGAAAGAAATGAACATCCAGATTGAAGAAGCTCAACAGATTCCAGCTAAGAAGAATCCAAAACATCCGCATTAAGATACATTACAGTCAAATTGTCAAAAGTCAAAGACAAAGAAAATTTTGACAGCACCAAGAGAAAAGTGATTCATCATATGGGAGGGCATCCCCATAAGTTAATGAGTATACTTCTCATCAGAAACCTTGCCAGAAGAAAATAGGGTGATATATTCCAAGTCCTGAAAGAAAAAATACTAAATCAAGACTGCGATAACTGTCATTCAAAAATAAAGGGAGATAAAGACTTTCCCAGGTAAACAAATCCTGAAGGAATTGATAACCACTAGTCCTGTTTTATAAGAAATGCTAAAAGAATTCTCTCAAGTTGAAATGAAAGGACATCAGACAGCAACATGAAAGTACACAGCTTACTGGTAAAGGTAAGTATATAGATAAATGCAGAATACCATAATACTGTAGCAGTGGTGCCTAAATCACCTTTAATTCTGGTTTAAAAGTTAAAAGAAAAAGCATTTAAAAACTATAACTATAAATATATGTTAATGGATACACAATATAAAAGAGTATAATTTGCAACATCAGTAACATAAAATGCAGAGGGGAGTAATAGAGTTTTTCTATGTGATTGAAATTAAGTTGTTATCAACTCAAAATAAATTGCTGTTTTATGAACCACAAAGAAAATATTTATACAAGAGAAACAAAAGACATGAGAATAGAATCAAAACATGTCATTACAAAAAAAATTAACAAAACACCAAAACACAATGGAAGACAGCAAGAAAGAAAAAGGAAGTCAAAAAAGTTACAAGACAAAATAATTAACAAATGGCAATAGTAAGTCCTTCTCTACCAGTAATTACTTTAAATTTACATGGATTAAACTCCCCAATCAAAACACATAGAGTGGATGAATAAATTTAAAAAATAAAGTTCAACTATATGTCCTCTGCAAGAGACTCACTTTAGATTTAAGGATACAAATAGGTTGAAAGTGAAAAAAAGGAGAAAGATATTCCATACAAATGGTAACCAAAAGTGAGCATTGGTAACCATACTTAATATTGGATGAACTAGACTTTAACTCAAAAACTGTCCCAAAGATGAAGAAGGATACTATATAAAGGTAAAGTCTTTTTTTTTTTTTTTTGAGACAGAGTCTCACTCCGTTCCCCAGGCTAGAGTGCTGTGGCGTCAGCCTAGCTCACAGCAACCTCAAACTCCTGGGCTCAAGTGATCCTTCTGCCTCAGCCTCCCAAGTAGCTGGGACTACAGGCATGCGCCACCATGCCCGACTAATTTTTTGTATATATTTAAGTTGTCTAGCTAATTTCTTTCTATCTTTAGTAGAGACAGGGTCTTGCTCTTGCTCAGGCTTGTCTTGAACTCCTGAACTCAAATGATCCACCCTCCTCAGCCTCCCAGAGTGCTAGGATTACAGGCATGAGCCACCGCACCCAGCCAAGGTAAAGTATTTATTCACCGGAATTATAACAATCATAAACATGTATGCACCCAACATCAAAGTACCCAAATAAACGAAACAAATATTGACAGAACTGAAGGGAAAAATACACAGTAACACAAAAATAGTAGATTTCAATACCCCACTTTCAATAATGGTTAGAACACCCCAACAAAAGATCAATAAAGATGTAGAGGAGTTGAGCAATGCTGTAGACCAAATGGCTCTAACAGACTTACACAAAACATTTCACCCAACAGAAGCAGAATACACATTGCATTCAAGTGCACATAGAACTTTCTCTAAGAGAGATCACATGTTAGGTCACAAAACAAGTCTTAACAAAGTTAAGAAGATTGAAATCATATCAAGTATCTTTTCCAAAAACAGTGGAATAGAAATCAATAGCAGGAAAAAAACTGGGAAATTCACAAATATGTGAAAATTAAACACCACATCCTTGAACAATGAATGAGTCAAAAAAGAAATCAAAAGTGAAATTAGAAAATATCTTGTAACAAGCAAAACCAGAAACAGAACATATCAAAACTTACAAGATGCAGCAAAAAGTGGTACTAAGCGGAAAGTTTATAGCAATAAAAAAACAAAATAGAGAAAAGAAAAAATAAAACTGAATTGGTTTTTTGAAAAGATTAATAAAGTTGACAAAACTTTAGACAAAGAAAATCATAAATGAAAGAAGATATTATAACTGATGCAAAAAGAAATGAAAAGGATTATAAGAGACTACTATAAACAATTATATGCCAACAAATTGGGCAACCTAGAACAAATGGATAAATTTTTAGAAATGTGTAATCTAGCAAGATTAAACCATGAAGAAACAGAAAATACAAACAGACCTTTATGTAGTAAAGACATTGAATCAGAAATCAAAAACTTCCCAGCAAAGAAAAGCCCAGGACCAAATGGCTTGACTGGTAAATTTTACCAAATATTTAAAAAAGAATTAATGCCAATACTTCTCAAATTGAAGAAGAAGAAACACTTCCAAACTCTTTTTATAGGCCAGTATTACCCTGATCTCAAAACCAGATAAAGACACCACAATTTTAATGGCAAAGGGCTTGATTCCAGAACTCCAACAGATCAATAAGAAAAAGACAAATGACTTAATTAAAAAATGGCCAAATGATTTGAACAGACACTTCATAAAAGAATATTAAAATTGCAATAAACATGTAAAGTCTTACTCAACTGTATTAGTAATTAGAGAAATGCAAATTAAAAACCACAATTTGATATCACTACACTCTTAGTGAAATATCTAACATTAAGACTGACATCAACCTCAAGTATTCCTGTGAATCACAAAAGCTCTCATATACTGCTGGTGAAAATATAAATTGGTAAAAACAGTTGGAAAACTGCTGGTCACATCTACTAAAGTTACAATACATACTCCCAATGACCAGCAGTTTTATTCTTTGTTTAACCATTCACCTGTTGTTTCCAGTTTGGGGCTATTATAAACTACTACTATAAATATTTGCATACTGGTTTTTGTGTGAATATGTGTCTTTATTTCTCTGGTTTAAACTTTCAGGAGTACAACTGCTATTTCATACAGTAGTTGCATGTTTAATTTTTAAAGAAACTGAACTATTTTCCAGAGGAGTTTTTTTTTAAAAAACTATTTTAACTATTAATATTTTTAACCATTTTTAAAGAAACAAACTATCTTCCAGAGGAGCTGTACCATTTAACATCCCCACAAGCAATGTATGAGTGATCCAGTTTCTCTGCATTCTCAGTCAGTTGTCACTACTTTTTATTTTAGCCATTCTGATAAATACATAGTGATATATCATTGTGGTTTTAATTTGAATTCTCCAGTTCATCAATATTGAACATCTTTTCATTTGCTGGTTTACTACCTGTATATCTTTGGTAAAATGTCCTTCCGTGCCTTTGCCCATATACTAATTGGATTGTTTCCCTTTTTAACCACCGAGTTTGGGGAATTCTTTATATAGCATATCCTAGATACTATTTTTTGTGTTGGATATGTGGTTTGCTAGTTCTTTGTCAGATACGTGGGTGCTCTTCCCCTCTGTAGCTTGTCTTATCATTCTCTTAACAGGATCTCTCACAGAACAACATTTTTAATTTTGATAAAGTCCAATTTATCAATTTTTCCTTTTATACATTGTGCTTTGGTGTCAAGTCTAAGAATGTTTTCCTAGTCCTAGATCCTGAAATTTTTTTTGCATGTTTTCTTCTAAAAGTTTTGTAGTTTCATGTTTTACATTTAAACCTGTGATTCATTTTAATTTTTTACCTATGGATGTTCAATTGTTCCAGCACCATTTTTTCAGATTTCTATCTTAACTCTATTAAATGCTTTTGTACCTTAGTCAAAAATCAGTTAGTCATGTTTGTGTGGGTATATTTCTGGGTTCTTTACACTGCTCCAATGATCTATTTGTCTAACCCTCTGCCAGTACCACACAGTATGGAATATCGTAACTACGTAATAACTCTGGAAGTTGAGAGCCTGTTTGGAGGTTCTAGCAGGGGAGCACAGCTACTCGCATACCCTTGACCGAAGAATGGTCCTCCTCTGTCAGGGAAGGTCGTCCTCTTTGACCAAGTGCACAGCTTCAGGAGGGACACACATGGAGCAGTGAGGAAAGAAGGAGACACCCGCCTAACCAGCCAGATCAGCCTAATCCACTGTGGCAATCAATGAGGCGACAGATGTCACAGCCAGATTGCCCTCACATCTGGCTCTTGAAGTTCAGGAGATGAATTCTTCATTTTTTTCCAAAATTGTTCTAGCTATTGTAGACTAGTAGGACAGCCACCACGTCGACTCATACGTAGTTCTCTGGTTTTCATTTTTATACCCACCTCTATTTTAGTTTTGTACTGATTTTCTTCACTTTCTTATACCTTAGTTATGCATTTAGAGTGATTTGTTATACTTCTTACAAGGTTTAAATATATTTTGTCATAGGAAGGTTTTCATTATATTTATATAGATAAAATGCCAACTACTATTATTTTTATTAAGCTGTTAAATTCTCTTAATATTTTATTTGGAACATATCATCTAGGTTCATAAGTAAAATAAGCTTATAATTTTATTTCTTATGGTTTCATTTGAATTTGTAACCAAGGTTATAGTAGTATCTAAATGAGTTGGATGGATTTCTTTTTTTTAATATGTTTTCTGTAATAATCTATATGATATAGAGATATTCTATTACTCATATTTTTTATAAAATTCTTCTATTGTGTATTCTAGGTCTGAGATTTCCCTAGGGGGGTGTCTTTAAGCTCCACTATTGCTTTTTTAATGATTGTTGGTCTATTCTTGTTCTCTCTTTTTACTCATACCAATTTTGGCATTTTAAGAAGTCACTCATTTCATCTATGCCTTAAATTGTAGACATATATTTCTTCATAATGTTTTCATTATTTTAAATCGTATGCTATATGCAATTATATGGCAATTTTTTTTCTATGTTTTGTCTTCTTTCTTCTCTTCCCATCTAGTCTAAATCAATCTTGGTAGAGGTTTGTCTCTCAGAAATCTTTTCAAACCAGCTCTTGAGTTTGTTCTCTACTGGAGGCCTTTAGACATAAAATAATAATGTCCTAAAAACATTTTGGTTATAAAGTTTTTTTATAGCTATAGACTCAATATATTATAAAGTAAATCAAGAATGTATTTACATCTAGATAGTGCTAAAGACCAATGGGTTTCTTTTTTATTATGATCAGCATTTTCATTTGTCTGGCCCTCTTATACTTAACACCTAAATCACATCATCTTTGTCACCCATTATCCAACACTCACAGTATCTGAGTTGCCCATGCAACAGCTGTATTCCAACAGTCACCACATCATGACAAATGGCATTCTCCCTAATATAAATTATGTCCCCTAAGAAAACAAAAATATCATTTCTACTTCCACTGATAAAAATGCCTGCTGTGGGAGAACTCCCTGTACTTACTTTTTTTGTTTTCCTTGTTTTTAAAAAAATAGAAAGATAGAAAGCCAATTGAACTGTCTCTAAAATTTTTCATAGGGGCAATGAAATAAAACTTAGAATCACACAATTTCATGTTAAAATTGACACTAGACATCAAATAGATCATTGCCCTCCTTTTGCAATTGAAGAATTCTTGGCCTGGAGGGTTGACGTGTACAAGATGACGCAATGAGAACCAGAACTCATTTAGACCACTGATTATAGCCTGAGAATGAACTGATTTTTTTTTCTTACTGGAACATGCTAAATAAAGGAGTAAAATTCCCAGAAACTACAAACTTAGTAGTGATGGCAGTGATGAAGGGAGGATGGAGAACTGGGAATGCAAGAGGGAAAACAGAATTTAGAGAAAGAATCCTACAAAGCAATTTTAATGAGAGAAACATAAATTTGAGAAGACTGTTACCATATGATAATAAATAAAAACTAACCTTTTTTATTCATGTCATTTTTTATAAATTAAAGCCAAAGCTCCCATTTGCATTTTATCATGTATATTGGTATTATTGTTCTCATTGTTAAAACAATATGTTTACCTTCAAGTTATCTTTGCAATTATGGAGGATGGTGTTCAGGAACGAAAGCAAACAGAAAACAGGCATCCACATTTCTTTCACTAGATAATGCTAACTCATGCCAGCATTTCCTGTCTGTCACATTTGCAATCTAGGAAAAAATGTAATGCAATTTAAGCTCTGAGCCTAATCATCAATGACCTTTAAACTCTGAAACCAGTGCTACTGCCCACATACTAAATGCAATTATGAAATTCGATTTCCTATGTGTAGTAGGCAATGAAACTGTTTTAATTGACACTGATATATATTTGTAATAACTTCTGTATAAATTAAAAATCAATGCCAATTTCAACTCTCTGGGTAATTTTTTATTGAACAGATAAAAATTTCACAGGGGTTCAACATTTGCAAATGGCAAAATAATAAGTAAAGCAGAAAAAAAAACAACAATCTGGCACAGCACTCAGCTGTTCTAAATCCAGAAATGGTCTTTAGGCTACAGGGCCTACCAAGCCCATTGAGCAAACTTACCAGGCTCTAAGGTTGCTTCAGAATTCAGGAAGATTCCCAAAATGATATGGGAAGTAGGAGCTCCTCCATCATGTCAACATTTCCTCTACCCCTCCCTTCAGACTGACCCACCCGCACCAGCGCATCTCTACTTCCTCGTCTTTTCCTGAGACCCTTTCGTTCTGTCTTAAATGAGACATAGCTGAGGGTACCGGAGCGATCCTCACTATGGTCCAACTAGGTACTTGCACTCATTCTGGAAGACCAGGCCACTGACCCAGCTTGCAGTGGTCAGGCTTCGAGTGGACTATGCTAACCAGAAAAGTCAACATACATGAAACACTGTGCATGAATGCACCTGTGTGTGGGCACGCAAACCCCACTGGTGAGACAGCTGTTGTTGAGGCTGTTCCGACTTACAGTTGGCATTTATAGGTAAAAAGTTCCCAATTCCTTTCATTACCAATGAGAGGAAAGGCGGGGTCCTGTGGACACTCGATATCTCAAAGCAGCAGACTCTCCTATAAAAGGATAGCCAGTCCCTCCTTAGTGCACTCACCTAAGCTTTTCCTTCTTAAACTGCTGGCTAGAATTTAACAGGACTTTATAGATGGCAAATGCTACAAATTGAAAAAGCTGTCAGAGCTATTATTTTCTTTTTTTTTTCCACATTGATTTCATCTGAAACTGAACATATCAGCAATTATGCCTGCCAAATCTAGGCTGAAACTTCCTATACAATTTTGAAAGTGTCCTCTATTGTCATCGACTATCTGGAGTTGGTTCCTCCTTATGAATTCTTGTACATAAACAATGAAAGCCAGTGGTTGACTATAGTGGTATTTTCAAAAGTTTCTTTTCCAGGGGTCCAAGCCAGGTAGTGTTCCTCATAATAAGAAATGAGACCTACGTATTTGTGTTAAAAAGAAGACAAATATATATGAATTGTGTAGCAATACAAATTGTGTTCAGCTGGGTTGGTAAAACCTACACAAAACTAATGTATGGTACAATTTTTATAATATATATTTGTGTTTACATATGTGCATATGTATATATATGTAACTAGATTACTATAATACAAACAATAGCATGGCAGGATATTACATGTTTTTATTTACTTTTCACTTACCCATTTTTCTAAGGTTTCTACAGTAATCTTGCATTACTTTTGTTACAAAAATATTTTTTTAAACTAGCATGAGATGAGCTATAGGAAGAATGCTTGAGGGACATACGTCTCCTTACATAGACTCAAAAAACCCAAGTATATATAAACAGAAGGAAATTTACAATTGAATGTAAGTAAACATACATAGAGCTCAGAAAATAGAGTTGAGCCTGTGAAAATAGCAGAGCTGGAATTGCCTCCCCAGAATATTTATATACACCCACAAAGATATTTATATAAACTTGTGGTCCAAGACTCCCCATGTTACATTCTTGCCATTTATGCAGCCCTGGGGGCCCCACAAGGGCCTCCTTTACAATCCTGCTCTTGGGTGCTTCAACCTTGCTCTGACATATAAATTCACAGGGAACTGTATTATAATATGGGGAATCTACTCAAATAACAGCTCAAAAACCAAAAAGCCACCAAACTTCTAAATGCCATTATGTTTTAGGAGAAATAAGGGCCAAGGGAGAAGAAGGAGTGGTTAAAAAAGCAAACAACAACAACAAAAAACCGACTTGCTTCTTTTAAGCCAAAAGTACTAAATTGTAACTGCCTTGTAAATCTCTACCAATTTGTGCTCGATGTAAATCTCAAACAGGAGTTCTCTTAGTGAACCCTCCCCTAGAAAGTGGTTGCCAGGATGTTTATAGAATCGTTACTGGTTTAAGTTTGTTTCTGCAGGAAAAGTCTCAGCTGCAGCTCCATTTATTTGTGGATACGAAAATGTATTTCGAGACGCAGTGAGTTTTTTCATATTTAAAAAAAAGACTTCAGACTTTAATTCAGACCATAATTACATTCTCACAAAGAAATTGAGAAATGAAATTTTCTTTCTTTCTTTCTTTCTGTTTTTTTCTGGTAGATCAATGGCTTTATCCAAGCAACAGCTCATGAATAAATCTCTTTTTAAAGATCTAAAATGTGACACAAGCTCATTATTTAAAAAAATTCAAATAACTAAGTGTATAGCTTTAAGGTGGAAAGGCTGTGGTATAGTATTCTGAACTAGAGCTGCATTCTCAATGATAAATCTTTTTTATTTTTTTAATTATTGGGAAAGTGCATTTTCGGTTAAAGTGAGATCTGTGAGATCACTTTTCCTACAGATATTTCAAGTGTAACAAAATAATGCAACAGTAATCTGTAAGACTTTTTCAGTAATAGATGTTTTTCCTCAGTAAATCAATGCAAAGGCTAATTGGGGTGGAAGGTGACTATCTCTCGTGGTTATAAATACATTTGCATTGCTATCAATCTTTTCCACCACCGATGTTAAACGAGGCTGAACAACCTAGAGAAAAAAAATAAATAAATAAAGTGAAGTTTAATGTTAGCACATAGTAAATGCTGCCATCAAGTGGCTAAATGGAGAGTTGCCCTAACAAAAAGTAAAGTCAACTACATTATTAACACAATGTTTAAAATGTGGATTCAATCTTATTCATAGTTTGATGTATAAACTATGAATAAGTTACAATAAAAAACAAACAGGGTCCAAATGTGGCCTGTGGATTATTTTTGTATGGTCCTCATGCTAAAAATGTGGCCCACAAAGCCTGAAAAAAAACAAAACAACACTCTGCTAGTGAACATTCCTATAGTAGCTTATTACTAAATCATATGTCCTCATCTCATATCTTGTCTATTGCAATATTATATGTTAGAACATTATACCTTGGAATATTTAATGTTAAGTCATTGAACTCAATTTTCTTATATTAAAGTATAAATTATTTTATGCAATAGTCTTTACACCTAAAGTGTGAAAATGTCATTTTTAGTAATTTTCTCTGTTCATTACTTTGAACCAACTTTGAAGTAGAAGGGATATGGCTTCCCTAAAAGATAGCCTAATGCTTTCATATATTAGACAGTGGGAGGTACAGGTTTTCCACTTGTTAAAGATGGGCCTCTATGTCTCTATGATTAATTATAAGATTAACTTATTTCCATTTTGCATGACAGGAAAGAAAAATACATGGCAAAGAATCACAAAAAAGTGCATTTTTTAAAAATCAAGAGATTTAATGATGTTCATGAGAAACTAATTTATATAATGGCAGATGCAAAATCATTGAGTCTAAGTTAAGATGTTTATTCTCAAAGATGTTCTAAATTATATAGGCAATTAAATAGCTAATCACTGCTCAATGAACATTCTAAATATGCATTTCATAACTAATAGAATTTGGAAGTAGGAAACGTTCTGAGGTTTCCAAAGTTATTCTAAAACCTATAGTGTAAAGTATTTCTCAAAATGTAGTCAACATTATGTGCAACAAAATCTTAGGAAGTGCTTATTTTAAAAATCAGATTATTAGATTTTATTTTGGACCTATTGAATTTCAAAGGAAAATGGACCAGAAATTTAAATTTTTAACATATCTCATAGGTAACTTGTACAACCTTATCATTCAAGAACCACCTCATTTTAGTAAATTAGAGACTAAAGCAAACTGATTTTGTTAAGATCCCAAAGCTGAGATTAGAATTAAAAGTAGAAGCCAGCCTTCCTGCCCTCTAGTCTAAAATTCATTATCCTATACTATATGAACAGGGAAATACTTTCCCATTTCAGGCCTCAGAGTCCTTGCACTATTACTGGGAACTACTGACTACATGTAGAGGCATTTCTTAAGTTCTATCTTATAATCTTTGAAAAGTAAAAAATAAAAGGTTATTATTAAAAAGGAGATATTACTGTTTTCATTATTCATCACCATTTAAACTAATAATAGTTTGATTTCCTGTTAAAGGCAGTAGCATAAAATTGTCTTTGCTCCTTTTCTTACTATGAAACTAAATAACAAGGAAGTCAAAAACCATAAATCAAAAGATAAACCTAAGTGTGGTAGATTGTTTGCCCAAAGAAAGCACAGTAATGCCTTCTATAACTGAATGTGCACCCTTTTACAATGTGACTTTGCCACCCCTTAAAACTGGTTTGGTTCTCTGATGTTATGCGTCTTTCTAGCCTCAGCCATTACAGGTCTTGCAGCTTCTTACCCTCTTAGAATACAGAGACCACCATGCAGTGAAGATACCCAGAATGAAACACCATGCAGAGAGAGAAGCCCAGATGTTCCAGCTGTTTCAGCCATCCCAGTTGAGCCACCAGCTAGCCACAGCCACATAAATGAATCCAGGTGAGACCAGAAGAACTGCCCAGAATTAAAAGTAATAAATTGTGGTTTATTTAAGTCCCTAAGTTTTAGAGTGGTTTGTTACACAACAATAGACCATTAATATGCTAAGAAACAAGCATAACCCTAAACCACAACATATGAAGAAATAACCACAATGCTAAACCACAACTGCTGTCAAGTGCAGTGGAAATAATACAGAGATAGGGAGGGCTCCATGAGAGACACAAGCCTCTGCAGGACTTGAGCAGAGTGAGGCATTCATCACAGTAGGTGGGATACACCAAAACAAAAAGAATCACCCTTCACTTGAGTGGCAAACCAAGTTTCATAAAAAGGCTATGGAACCCTCAGTAAACCTCATTTTATACCACAGAGTGGCAGATACTGCTGGGCCTATAAGAAAGCGTATAGACGTGCAATCTTTTCAAGTGAGTTGTTGTGGGTGAAACAAGGTAGTGGAGACATTATCTGTTATAAGTAGCCCTGCAGAGAAGCAAGAGAAAATTACTACCCAAAAAGAGAAGAAGAAGGGGAAGGAAGGAAGGAAGAAAAGGAAATGAAGGGAAGGGGAGGGGAGGGAAAGAGAGGGAAGGGGAAGGGAGGAGAGGAGAGGAAAATATACTTGTGGCTTCACTATATGCCAGGGAGACGTCTTGCTAACTCAGAATTGATTATATTCCTAGGGTAGAATATTAGTGAGAATATGTTCAAAAGCCGTGGTCTGTTAATAAAGTTCAAACTGTTTGCTGCACTCTACTCAGCCCTCCTCTGCACTATACATCTATATCTACATCATCCAAATAGCTGATTCAGGTATGTATTAGAGGTAAATAATAGTCATAAAAAAATTATCTTGAGGCATATACAAAGACCTAAAGAAAAAAATACGTCAAATGGAAGGCAGACAAAAAATATGCAAGACTGAAACACAAATAAGATAAAAAAATTAACACATAAATCAGGCAGACAGACAAAAAATTGTACTCTTTAAATAAAAGTAATTTTAAATATTATAATTCCTCTGAAACAAAAGTTCAAATAAGACACGATAAGATTCAAGGGAAAAGATCAGAAAATAAAGTTAATGAAAAGTGATATGTTGGAATCAAAAAACCATTAAATAAATGCATGTTACATTAGAAGCACCAAAAGGGGGAAAAAAACATTTCTGAAAACAAATAAATATAAAATAAAAAAGATTTAAGTATTAGAAAGAAAATTACTGCTATGGAGCCAAAGGAGATCCAACATGTGTACAATTGACATTCCTCAATAAGAAATATAACAGAATAAATATTCAAAGATATAATAAAAGAAAATTGTCCAAAAATAAAGGAAGAATTAAATGGATAGATAAAATGGGCACATCGTGTATCAGAAAAAAGTTGCAACAGAATGATTGGCACATAACCTGGTAAACTTACTAGAGTTTAATGATTCTCTGGGGGACAAGAAAGAATAAATTCTCCTATAAGAAAGAATAAAATCTGGTTGACCTCAGACTTTTAAAAAAAATCACTGTAAAAGACAATAAAGCACTATCTACCAAGTCCTTAGGAAAGGAAAATATTAACCAAGAATATTCAATGTCAACAAGTTATCATTTCAAGTATAAAAGTAATTAACAGATAATAGGAAACACACAAGAAATCAGATATAGCTCCTTTGAGTTCTTAAGACAACTACTGTAGTATATAAGTAGATATGAATGGAGAAATCACGGTAAAGACACTACCCAACCATGAGAATTAGAAGTACTATAAAATAAAATTAAATGTTTTAGGTCAATTTTAGAAATAAAAATATAATCCATTTCAGGAACTATGAGGGAAGGAGATGTGGGAGAGGAAGTAAGAGAAAGAGGAAGATACATATCTCTACAGCTCGGGGCACCAAACAGATATTGAATCTTTTTTTTCAGGATATTAAGGGGGTACAAACATTTTTGTTACATGTTATGACTTTGCCTCACCCAAGCCAGGGTTAGCGGTGTGCCCTTCCCCCATACAATGCTCACCGCATCCATTGGTTGTGAGTTTACCCACCCCATCCCCCAGCCCCCAATGAATATTACTACCCTGTGAGCACCTTAGTGTTGGTCAGATATTGAATCTTAAAGTGATAACCTGTCAAATCATGATTTATATATATAAACACATGGAAAACTATGAACATCTCAGACCATTTAGCAAATAAAAATGATTAAAAACTAAAAGCATATCACAAAAAAGACAGGCTTTAAATCAAAGGTGGCTGTCAAAATACTAAATGTAAATGAGGAGAAAATATCCCCTATGTGTGTGTATATAATCCCCTCAGATTAGATCAAAAAGGAAAAAAATGTCTACATAAAAGGGTGATTCTGAAAGGCTTAAAGAAAAAGAATAGGAGAAAACAAATGAGTAAACGAACAGACCAGAAACTGCTGGTCACGGAGGAACCAGACACCCACCAAGTTGCAGACGAGAGACCCTGTTTCTCCCTCGCCCGTGGTGAGGGCTGCAAAGCCCACTCCTGCCTGAAGGAGGGATGGCGTCTAAAACAGGAAACCAAAATTCAACAAATAATTTTAATAAAAAATAGCCCAACTTCAACATGCCTAACCAACTCATTCAACATTGATTCAACAGCATTAACAACTTTTTAAAACTTTTTCACTATATTTGTATTAATAAGTCATTTCAAACTGAGAATTTAGATGAGCTTATCTTAAATTTTTTGAAGACTACTATTTTTAACAGCTGTGTTTCAGGGTTGCTTTTACAAAAACAATAGTTTTCTTTTTTAATGTAATTTTTTTAAACTATTTTTCATTCACTGGCACAATTTGCTTTTTCACTCTAGGGAGAAAAGAGGAAAAAGGACTATCTGAAAGGTGATGGTAACCCACAGAGTTTGATATTTTTTCACATTTGCATAATTTTCACAATATGCTTCAGTGCTTCTTGAAAATGCACTAAAGTGGTCTGACAGCCCCTGGAAAGCTATGTTATTAATATAACCTTCTATTCCAAGCAGCTGAGAAGAACTGTGTAACTCAGAACTATTAGCTATGCCTAACGCTAGAGAACAGGACAACAGGGACAGCTATCTCATTCTCCACCAAGCTGCGTGTGAAAGGTCTTCCTCCTGACTATATGATCACTAAGGGTGATATTCTAGGTAATAACTTAGCACCAAAATAGAAAGCCACCGGGATAATTTTCACAGGGAAGTAGCAAGTTCAACAGAGACCATGGCTACCACAAGGTTAGACATACTAGTAAGAGGGAAAACTCCAGCAGAAAATATCAAATATGTATTGTAAGTGCCCAAATGGGGGGATAAATGAGTTTAGGTGATTTAAAGAAATAGATTGACAGAGAGAGAGAAGAAAGAAAGCAATTAAGTTACATGTACCTAATCATGACATCCTTAAATTATTCTAGTTAAGCCACAACATATGAAAGGGTGTTCACTTTAACCTTTCCTTCAAAATGGATCACCAGGTTTGGGGTGAAAGCTTGAGTCAATAAAAAAGAAGGATAAATCCCCAAGAAAAGCTGCTCTCTTATGGTCCTCTAGTAAAATAATTATACAAAATTCACACTACATTCATGAGTTGATCAATTATCTCTAAATAAACTTTAAAAATGTGTCTATTGGGTGTTACACGTGAGATTAGCTGGGAACATTATTTCCTTGCTGTCTTTGAGGACAGGTGAATTTTGTACTGAGAGGCAGGGGCTGGGAAAGTATAAGTGCAGGGACGTGAAGGAACCCACAGCTGAACACTGAATCAACTCTTTATTTTCCTGTGGTCTAGATGTGCACACAGGGCCAGCAATTTCACTTTTAAGCCATTAACTATTTTAACAGAATCACCAGCTTAAGAAATTACCTATGCCTTAGCTTCATGTAGCTCACCACACAAAAACTAGAAGGCCAGCTGGACTTTGCACTCATATATTTTAGGACTGCCCCTATCCCAGGAAAGAGTTAAGAAGTTTTTGTTTTTAAAGCCTTAGGAAAGTGACAAACAATGATCATAATGAAAACATGGAGTACCCACGTGTGCCAAGCTTTCTCACACATGCTATCTCGAGTGGTCCAAGTGCAAGAATTCAAGGAAGGGCTTGAAGAGAATATAGGGTTTTGTTTTACGGGGTGAGGTTGGGGGTGGGCTAAGAAACAATGGAAATCTTTAAGTGAGGGAGGATGGTTCTGGTTCTTGTATAGAAAAGACCAGTATCTCCCTCCAACACAGTGTCATTAGGGCTGACTGTGGTAAAAATGAACCCTGGGAGCTATGGCCTTGGGTATCACAGAATAATTTGCTCTAGCTTAGTTGTTCATTGGAGACATGGATGCTCTGAAGCAGTAGGCCAACCCAGTTGTATTGACTAAACATTCTAAGGAGGCTGAAACAATGGGCAGTGTCTGATCAACTACGCTCACAGAAGAGAGCCCTTACCCCAGATTTCTGGCCTAAGTAAGCTTTCTAGGGTAGGAGGGCTTTCCTAGTCATGACTGATATCAGATATCTTGCTAACCTATGTGAACAGGGGCTTAGATTTAATTTGATTTCAAACAATAAAGCAATATGACTGTCGTACACTTGAGTGTTATAAAACAAATACATCTCTGTCTCATTTGTTTCACAGTCACAACCATAGTCAACACAAGCTTTTCCTCAGCAAAAACGTGTTGTACTCAAATACCATCGCCACATTAAATTCAACTGTTACCCAGGGTTTTTAGTCTACCATTGCATTGCTCTGTTCATCCTTTGCCCACAACACGGCTGTTGTGCAAATTTAAATGAAGTTGAGAAATATTTTTATCTAATAGCAGTTAACAGATGACATCTATGTGAAGATGGGACAAGATTTCTAAATTCAAGGCCAATCACTGAGACCTGTTCATTGCTAAGCCCGAACGTCAGCGTGGTGGACGTCAGTAGCTCAGGGGCTCGGGCAGGCGCCTGTCTTTCTGAGCCGGTTCTGTCTATGCTCACTGGCCCAAACATGTGTTGGGACAGCTAAAAATTGTCAGGGCAAAACACTGTAGCACTGCAAGCAAAGATGCTCTCTTTTGACACTTATATCTTGTGGTTGGCTAAATAATGGCCCCAAAGATGTTCACATCCTAATTCCCAGAACCTATAAATGTTATTTTATATGACAAAAGAGATCTTGCAGATATGAGTAAGTTAAGGATCTTGAGATGGAATTATCCTGGTTATCCAGATGGATCTATGTAATCACAGTGTCTTTATAAAAGAAAATTAGGAGATCAGAGGGAGGAGAGGTTACTGTGACCATGAAAGCAGAGATTGGAGCCATGTAACCGTGAGCCAAGGGATACAGGAAGCCTCTGGAAGCTGGAAAACGTTAGAAATCCCTAAAACCTTCAGAAGAAACCAGCCCTGCCAACACTGTGGCTTTAGCCCAGGAAACTAATACATATCTCTTCTTTTCCATATTAATCCAGAGTGCTTGATAATTTACGTTGTGCTTTTATACATAGCTGACCTAAGACTTAAACTGGTCTAATATTAGTGTAATTTTCCTACTCAGACCCTGGAATTCACGCTTTTTAGGCTAGAAAGAAAGAACAGAAATCTATCCACAGGGATCATAATGAAAACACAGAGCGCCTACATGTTCCAGGCTTTCTCACACATGTTATCTAATGTAATTCTCACTATAGCCCTGAAAAATAGGTGGTAGTTTCCCAATATTTTACAGAAGAAGAAACAGGCCCGAAGATTAAGTAATTTTCTTCCTCAACCTACACCTCCTCCAAGAATCTTTCCCTAATGCCTCTCCTCCCTGCGATTAGGCTGGGTGAATCATCTGGGCTTTCTCACCTCCGCAGCATTCCCTGAACTCTTGGCGTTGAAACTGAGGGACTCACCTGCTCACCACGCCACCCTCCCTAGACAGCCTCGCAGGCAGGAACTGTGCTTCGCTCATCTCTACGTCTCTGCTAGAGTGGCCGGTATATAGTTGGGGTTCAACATATGTTTGATAAATGCATGAATGAAGTATGTACAAAATTAATACAAAAGGTATGAATTAAGTAAGCACAAAGGAGGAAGGCTAGCTTTGATGGTCCACATGCCTGTCCAGACATGATGTTAGGGATCTTCTGATCGCCCTACGAATCCTGTGACCTCAGTGAGTCTTCTCAGTTAGCAACGAGTGTTGATGATGTACTTCAAATTCAAGGAATCAAGAAGGAGATTTTAAAAAAAGAATTAAACATCTCTGATTCTTACCTCCAGTTGTTTCTAGGTAACACTGCAGCTAAATTCAAATTTACATAAATTTTTCCTCCTAAACGATCCCATAAAATCCTCTGTGTTTATCTAAGGAAAAATATACCATTTCTAGATTAAGTACCTACACAATTTTTTTGACAACCTACCTTGTTGGCAATGTTTTTAGTCATTAATTTCAGATTCAGGAAGAAGGAATTCAACTATTTTTCACAGTGCTGCAGAAGTCATATATACACATTTCTGCTGAATCAAGCACAAGATAATGCTATACGATGCACTCACCTGAAACACATCACCTCAGCCACCATACGTTACCAACGATTAAAACAAAATGAGAACCAGTTTTTCAACCCAGTAGTTTACCTAAAAGTCTCTCTTAGACAGCTTTGACCTTTATATCATGAATTTCATTTTGCTGTAAGCTCTTACATTTATATTACTGCTTAACATGCACTCTTCATAGAAATCTGCCCTAACAATTTCTAACTGTATTTATTCAGTTTGAGCAGTCTGCTTAACTACTAGCCTAAAATGCAGTACAGTTACCAGAAAAATAATATTTCCTGTTATTTCAGAGCTGTGAAGGTCAGACCAGTTTCATACAAAGGGAAATGAAATGTTTTGTGTCTTTAGGCTGTGTAGTATAATTTAAATGCTTTCCTTACTGCTTATGGTAGAGCCTTCCACTATTCCTCATGTTACTGTTTTCAACGTTGTTTCCCCTGCCCTCTCTCCCACACCTTTTTAACTGAGCAAAGTTATTTCTAACACTCTGCTACCTATAGAAATTATGGAACACATACAGTCATTAAAAATTTCAGTTAAAAGCTTTTCTAACCAGAAAGCAAAAAGTATATTAATGAAACAGTTCTGCAAATTTCTTTAATCAAGTAATTAACCCCTTGGATAAAGTAATTTATTTAATTCTCTATACTATTGTGAGGAGTCAGATGATCCCATCAAGGCTGCCTATTGCTGAGGTCCTATTAAACTTGCACACAGTGGCAACATAAGCCCAACCCTGGTGTAAGTGGCTGATTTTCAATGGAGACTTTTTAAAATTTATACATAATATGTGTACATTTTTATGGGATATGTGTGGGTATTTGTCACATGCATAGAATGTGCAATGGTCAAGTCAGGGTATTTGGGTATCCATCACTTGAGTATTTACCATTTCTATGTGTTTGGGAACATTTCAAGTCCTCTCTTCTAGATGCTTTGAAATATGCAGTACATTGTTGCTACCTGTAGTCATCCTACACTGCTGTGGAACATTAGAACTTGTTCCCTCTATCTAACTGTGTGTTTTCACCCATTAACCAACCTCTCTTCATCCTCCCCTACCACCCACACACCTTCCCCTGCCTCTGGCACCTATTATTTTATTCTCTATCTCCATGAGATCAATTTTTTTTAGCTCCCACATGTGAGTGAGAACAGTCGATAATTATTTGTTTGTGCCTTGCTTATTTCTGTTAACATAATGACCTCCAGTTCCACCCATGTTGCTGCAAATGACATTATTTTATTCATTTTTATGGCCAAATACTATGTCATTATGTAGCTAAATGCATGGGCTCTGGAGTCAGAAAGACCTGGGTTTAAAACCTAGTTTTACCAGTCATTTGCTGTGTGAACCTAGGCAGTTGGCCCAACCTCCTTTGTTCTGCATTCAATAAATTGAGCACCCACTGTTCTATCACTATTACTCTCTGCTTATGGAATTCCAGAAAAATAAGCCTAGGTACAATTGCAAAATTTGCAAATATTTTCTTCATTGAAAATTTAGTGAGTACAAAAACCAGGACAGGACCACTACAATATGGTAAGAGGAGAAGTTCTACAGGACCAAGCACTATGTCACAGTTTGGGCCTTAATACAGCCAACCAATGCACATCACAAAAAAACAAAGCAAACTTAGATGGGATTGGGATAAGTACTAACGTCAGGGGAGTCCAACCTTCTGGGCGAGACACAGCAACAGGTAAAATTCCAGCTATATTCAAAGACATTTAAGTGGCAAGGTCTAGGTGCGTGGAAAAGCACTTGACAGTCCTATAGCTATTCCACAACACACTGTGGCAAGAAAGATGGAGCTAAATAAGGAAAAAACTGATATGTTAAAAGAAAGACCCACCTGTTGGGGCAATAGAATAGAAGAGAAATGAAGAACGATAACCACAGTAACCAGTTCTTAGTAAGGTAAGAAGGAAACGCTAAGTCAACACACAAGAAGTGCTGTGACATAGTAACTTTCAATATGACCCCAAAAGATATTCTATTAGATGATAGCAGAATCTATCCCACAAGAGAGGGGCTTCTCTAATTTAAAACCTTAATTTATAAAACCTACAGAGACAATTACCTAGCCCAGCTCATTCTTCCAAAAAATAGTTAGCCAACTAAAAAATAGCTTCCTGAGCCTAGTCTATTCATCATTGACTGTGTTTTCATGCTGTCTATTCTATTCTTTGCAGCATCTAATGTCTTGATTTCTGTTGGATTTTTATTTTTATCTCTCATTTTTATTTACATTTTTAATTTTTAATTATTATGGGTACATAATAGTATATATTTATGGGGTACATGTGATGTTTTGATACAGGTACACAATGTGTAATATGCAAATCAGGATAATTGGGGTATCCATAACCTCAAGAATTTATCATTTCTTTGTGTTAGAAACATTCCAATTCCACCCTTTTAATTTTTAAAATATACAATAAATTATTAACTATAGTCACCCTATTGTGCAACTAAATACTAGATCTCATTCATTCTGTCTAATTGTATTTTTGAACCCATTAACCATCCCCACTTCACCCCCCACCACCCTTTCCAGACTCTGCTAACCATCATTCCTAGGCACATACAACCTACCAAGATTGAACCACAAAGAAATACAAAGTTTGAACAGACCAATAACAAATAAGGGGGTAGAATAAATATTCTCCCAACAAAGAAAAGACCAGGACCTGATGGCTTCGCTGATGAATTCTGCCTAATATTTGCTATATTCTAAGAACTAATACCAATCCCACTCAAACTATTCAAAAAAAATCAAGGAGGGAATACTTCCAACTCCTTCTACAAGGCCAATATTACCCTTATACCAAAACCACGCAAAGAAACAACAACAATAACAAAGACAACAACAATAAAAAAAAACTATGGGCTAATATATCTGACGAACATAGATGCAAAAATTCTCAACAAAACACCATCAAACCAACTTCAATAACATTGAAAAGATCATTCATCATGATTAAGTGGGATTCATCACAGGGATTCAAGGATGGTTCAACATACACAAATCAATAAATGTGACACATAACATCAGCAGAATGGTGGTTACCATTTCTTTTTGAGCTCTACCAGTTCACTATTTATCTCTTTCTGTTGTTTTATCATTTTTTCTTTGTGCTTTTTCTTCTCTTCTCAACGTTCTTCCATCAAAGACCATAGTTTCTTATATTTTGCTAAAATGACCCAGCCTCTGCCCTCCTTTTTTTTCAAAAGCCCCTAATAACTAAGATGAAAATAATGAGAAATGAACCAGCATGGAAGGTATAAAGAGATACTATTAAAAATATATGTATATCACATATAAAGAAACATACAGATATATATAAAGAGAGAGAAATACTTCAAGAAAAAAACCAAAGGACAGCCAAATGTTATGCCAGGAAAACTACACCAGAAAGCATATTTTAAAAGCTTAATGGAAAAAATAGTTCTTTTATAAAATTAATGAAATAAAATAAACAGAAAAAAATTGTGATTTGAATGAAACATTAGAAATATTTTTAAAAGCATAAACACTATTGAAAACAAAGTCATAAATAAGGAGAATCACATTGAGGAAACTGAGCAAAATAAAATGAGAAAGAGAAAATACTGTACAAAAAGTAGAGAGAAAATGAAACAATATGACAGACAAAAAAGTTCCCAAATTGGCATCCTTGGTATTGCTGAAGAAGGAAATAAAACAAATGAGACACAAGTTTGCTAAAAGATATAATAAAAAATACTTTTATAAAGCAAAAGATTGAAAAGGCATATTGCTGGCCCCTCCAAAATTGATATAAAACAATCAACTCATAAAAAAATAAATTTAAAAACAGCAGACGGACAATAGAGAGGGGAACGTGGGACGGCTGTACCTGCCTCACCAGCGAGTGAGGGGGGGTTCAGCCCCACAGGAAAGCGGCCTGTTCCCCCACTGACCCCCACTCCCACTCAATTAGGGATCTGCCTGAAGCCGGTGCAGAATCACCACAGGGGACGCGGGCTCTGCGGAGAGGAGACAATAGCGGGAGGCATTTTGGACCCCAGAGCCCTGTGGGCGGACTGCAACCCGTGGGAGAGGGTTCGAACTGGGCTGCAGCGAAAGACATCTGGGGGACGTCGAACTGTCTCCTTTACGTGGGCAGCTGGGTTCCCTCAATCCCCGGCTCCTCCGGCCACTGCCGGCCCCTGAACATTCGCCCCCAGCACCAGCGACCAGCACGCGGGCAGCCGCCATTGTCGGGGTCTGCAGCCCAGCCACTGCGGAGTGATTGGGAACCAGGCGGCTCCATCCCCTGGTCCACAGCCCCCCACTAGGAGCTCCACCTTTGCGTGAACACTGAGAGCTTCCCCAGTCGCGAGGGAGCGGAGCGTGGACCTTGAGGACATGGGGGCGGGCAGAACATCGCCCCCGGGAGCTGCAGCAGCCGGGGTGCTGGGCGAATGCGGGCAGCCCCCCCTCCCCGTAGCCACTGTCTTTCACGCAGAGAGAGGCAGAAACCACCTTGGGAGAGGAAGAGGCAAGGAAAAAGTCGCTTTTCATCTGCAATTAGAACAGCCCAGTGACTGGACTCTCAAACCAGTTTCAGGTCAAATTAATTCTCTGGGGCTGGACCCAACAGGAGCAGCCCCCCAGCTGAGGTAGCAAAATCCTGAACAACACATGAAGGGCTCCCCCTAGTGACAGAGGAGGCAGCTTACCTGGGCTGCTGCACAGCCCAAGATCAGCGCACACGGCCTGCCTCTATCCAGGCTAAAGCTGAAAGAAGGGACCTAACGATTGATCCAGATGGGAAGGGCTCAGCGAAAGAACTCTGGGAGTATAAAGAATCAAGCTGAAACCTTGCCCTCTAAAAGGATTACTAACTAGTTCTCTATCAATTGACACAAACCAGACTCGAAATAGCAACATGTCACAGGAAGAATTTCAAACATGGATCAGAAATAAGCTGAATATTATGCAAGAAAAAATGGATAACCAACACAAAGAAACCACAAAAAAGATCCAGGACTTGGAAGAAAAATTCACTAAAGAAATCGAAATATTGAAGAAAAATCAAACTGAACTCCTGGAAATGAAGAATTTATTCAGGGAGCTACAAAACGCAATGGAAAGTCTCAAGAGCAGGGTAGATCAAACAGAAGAAAGAATCTCAGAGATCGAAGATAACACTTTCCAATTAAATAAGTCAGTCACATAGATGGAGCAAAGAAATAAGAGAAAAGACCAGAGTCTACAAGAAATGTGGGATTATGTGAAGAAGCCTAACGTGAGAGTTATGGGCATTCCTGAGGGTGAAGAAAACAATAAGCAAGGGTTGGATAAGCTATTTGAAGACATAATTGAGGAAAATTTCCCAGGCCTTGCCAAAACTCTAGATATACAGGTTCAAGAAGCTCAAAGAACCCCTGGGAGATTCATACCGAATAGGAAGACACCATGTCATGCAGTTATAAGACTGACCAAAATATCCACTAAAGAGGCCCTTCTTCGAGCTCTAAGGAGAAAGAAACAAGTAACATACAAAGGAAAATCCATCTGAATTACGCCAGATTTTTCAACTGAAACCTTACAAGCAAGAAGAGACTGGGGCCCCATTCTCACTCTTCTGAAACAGAATAATGCCCAGACTAGAATCTTATACCCAGCTAAGCTCAGCTTTATATATGAAGGTGAAATTAAGACATTCTCAGATAAACAAAAACTCAGAGAGTTCACCAAGACAAGACCAGCACTCCAAGAAATACTCAAAACAGAGCTACACACGGACCAGCACAAGAAAGATCCAAGAATATAAAACTACTCAAGAGAAGATAAAAACCCAGTTATCACAATGGCTCAAGTGAGAAAACAGAATAATGAAATTCAACCCAACATGAGGAACAGAAATCAATCTCACTTATCAGTTCTCTCATTAAATGTGAATGGATTGAATTCCCCACTCAAGAGACATAGACTGGCCCAACGGTTAAAAAAATACAAGCCAAGTATCTGCTGTCTTCAGGAAACTCATCTAACCTGCAAGGATGCATTTAGACTGAAAATAAAAGGGTGGAAATTGATATTTCAAGCAAATAGAAGCCAAAAGAAAGCTGGCGTGGTGGTTTTAATCTCCGATAACTTAGTTTTTAAATCAATAAAAGTAATGAAAGACAAAGATGGTTACTATATACTGGTGAAGGGTACAATTCAACAAGAAGACATAACTATACTTAATATATATGCACCCAACTCAGGTGCACCCAGATTCATAAAGCAAACCCTACTTGATTTGAACAAAATGATAGATAACAGCACTTTAACAGTCGGACACCTTAACACGCCGCTGACAGTACAGGAGAGATCCTCCAAACAAAAAATAAACAAAGAAATAATAGAATGCTAGAACAAATGGGCCTGACTGACATCTACAGGACATTCTACCCAAAATCCACTGAATATACTTTCTTCTCATCAGCTCATGGGACATTCTCCAAGATTGACCATATCCTAGGACATAAAGCATGTCTTAAAAAATTTTAAAAAAATAGAAATTATACCATGCATCTTCTCAGATCACAGTGGAATAAAATTAATAATGAACCCTAACAGAAATTCTCATTCCTACTCAAAGTCATGGAAGCTAAACAATCTTCTTCTGAACGATTATTTTATAAATGAAGAAATCAAGATGGAAATCAAAAGATTCTTTGAATTAAACAACAAAGGAGACAACTTATCAAAATCTGTGGGACACAGCTAAAGCAGTCCTGAGAGGAAAATTTATTTCCATAAATGCCTATATCAAAAAGACAGAAAACTTACAAATAGACAATCTAATGAATAGACTCAAAGAGCTGGAGAAGGAAGAACAGACCGACCCCAAACCCAGCAGAAAGAGAGAAATTATTAAGATAAAATCAGAACTAAATGAAAAGGACAACAAACAAACTGTAAGGGAGATTAATAAAACAAAAAGTTGGTTCTTTGAAAACATAAACAAGATTGACACACCTCTGGCTAGGCTAACCAAGAGCAGAAAAGAAAAAACTCTAATTACCTCCATCAGGAACATGAAAGGAGAAATCACGACCAATGCCACAGAGATACATGACATCATCTATGAATTCTAAAAAAACCTTTATGCACACAAATTGGAAAATGAGGAGGAAATGGACAAATTTTTAGAAACACACAGCCTTCCCAGGCTCAACCAGGAAGAAATACAATTCCTGAATAGACCAATATCTAGATCTGAAATCAAAACAGCAATAAAAAACCTTCCCAAAAAGAAAAGCCCTGGACCAGATGGGTTCACACCTGAATTTTACCATACCTACAAAGGAGAACTGGTGCCCATCCTATATAAACTATTCTCCAATATCGAGAAGGATGGAATTCTCCCCAACACATTTTACCAAGCCGACATAAATTTAATACAAAAACCAGGAAAGGATGCAACAAAAAAAGAAAACTACAGACCAATATCCCTTATGAATATAGATGCAAAAATTCTCCATAAAATCCTAGCAAATCTAATCCAAGTGCTTATCAAAAAAATAATCCATCACGACCAAGTGGGCTTCATCCCAGAGATGCAGGGATGGTTTAACATACGCAAATCTATAAATGTAATTCACCACATAAATAGAAGCAAAAATAAAGATCATATGATCCTCTCAATAAATGCAGAAAAAGCATTTGACAAAATTCAACACCCTTTTATGATAAGAACACTTAACAAAATAGGCATAGACAGGGCCTATCTAAAAATGATACAAGCCATATATGACAAACCTACAGCCAACATCATACTGAATGGGGAAAAATTGAAAGCATTCCCACTTCAAACTGGAACCAGACAAGGCTGCCCACTGTCCCCATTACTTTTCAACATAGTATTGGAAGTCCTTGTGAGAGCTATCAGGCAAGAGAGCAGAATCAAGGGAGTCCAAATAGGGAAAGAAGACATCAAACTCTCACTCTTTGCAGATGATATGATGTTATATCTAGAAAACCCCAAGGATTCAACCAAGAGACTCCTGGAATTGATCAATGAATTCAGTAAAGTCTCAGGATACAAAATCAATACACACAAATCAGAGGCATTCATATATGCCAATAACAGTCAAACAGAGAACCAAATTAAGGATTCAATACCCTTCAAAATAGCAACAAAGAAAATAAAATACCTTGGAATATATTTAACTAAGAAGGTAAAGGACCTCTATAGGGAGAACTACGAAAAACTGAGGAAGGAAATTGCAGAACATGTAAATAGGTGGAAAACCCTATCATGCTCGTGGATCGGAAGAATCAACACTGTTAAAATGTCTATACTGCCCAAAGTGATCTACAGATTCAATGCAATCCCTATTAAATTACCAACATCATTTTTCACAGATATATAAAGAATAATTTTACACTTTGTATGGAACCAGAGAAGACCCCATTTAGCAAAAGCAATTTTAAGCAACAAAAACAAAATGGGAGGTATTAATTTGCCAGACTTCAAACTAAACTACAAAGCTGTGATTATTAAAACTGCTTGGTATTGGCACAAGTGCAGGGACACAGACCAATGGAACAGAATAGAAAATCCAAACATAAAACCATCCTCATATAGCCATCCAATCTTTGACACAGCAGACAAAAACATACTCTGGGGAAAAGATTCCTTATTTAATAAATGGTGCTGGGAAAACTGGGTACCCACATGTAGAAGACTAAAACAGGACCCACAGCTTTCACCTCTCACAAAAATCAAATCACAGTGGATAACAGACTTAAATCTTAGGTGGGAAACTGTTAGAATCCTAGAAGAAAATGTAGGAAAGACTCTTACAGACATTGGCCTAGGCAAAGAATTTATGAAGAAGACCCCTAAGGCAATCACAGCAACAACAAAAATAAATAAATGGGACCTGATCAAATTAAAAAGCTTCTGCACAGCCAAAGAAACAGTCATGAGAATAAACAGACAACCTACAGAATGGGAAAAAATTTTCGCATACTACACATCAGATAAAGGACTGATAACTAGAATCTATTTAGAACTCACGAAAATCAGTAAGAAAAAATCGAACAACCCTATCAAAAAGTGGGCAAAGGACATGAATAGAAATTTTTCAAAAGAAGATATAAGAATGGCTAACAAACATATGAAAAAATGTTCGACATCTCTAATTGTCAGGGAAATGCAAATCAAAACCACAATGAGATACCACTTAACTCCAGTGAGAATGGCCTTTATCAAAAAGTCCCAAAACAATACATGTTGGCGTGGATGTGGAGAGACAGGAACACTCATATACTGCTGGTGGGACTGTAAACTAGTGCAACCCCTATGGAAAACAATATGGAGATACCTTAAACAGATTCAAGTAGACCTACCATTCGATCCAGCAATCCCGTTATTGGGCATCTACCCAGAAGAACAAAAGTCATTCTATAAAAAAGACACCTGCACCCCAATGTTTATAGCAGCACAATTCACAATTGCAAAGATGTGGAAACAACCCAGATGCCCATCAATCCACGAATGGATTAGTAAACTGTGGTATATGTATACCATGGAGTATTACTCAGCTATAAAAAATAATGGTGATACGACATCTCCTTGGTTCTCCTGGAGAGAGCTGGAACCCATTCTATTAAGTGAAGTATCCCAAGAATGGAAAAACAAGCATCACATGTACTCACCAGAAAATTGGTTTCCCTGATCATCACCTAAATGCACATCGGGGAAGGATACCAACTGGATATCAGACTGAGGCGGGGGGTGGGGGGAGGGGATGGGTGTATGCCTACATGATGAGTGCATTGCGCACCGTCTGGGGAATGGCCATGTTTGAAGGTGCTGACTTGGGGAGGTAGGGGGTGGGGGGAGGGGATGGAGGTATGACTACATGGTGAGTACCAGGCGTACTGTCTGGGGAATGGACACGCTTGAGGCTCTCAGGGGGATGGGCAGGACATGGGCAATATATATAACCTGAGCTTTTGTATCCCCATAATAAGATGAAATAAAAAAAAAAAAATAAGTAAAAAAATAAAATAAAATAAAAACATCAAAAAATATTCTAAAAAATAAAAAAATACAATTAAAAATAATACATGTAAAAAATACAGTATAACGACTTTTAAAAAAGAAATAACATAGGAAATGGCTTGCTCTATTTAACTTTTTCAATATATATATATAGTTTGTTACACAATTAACCCAAGTTAATTACACAAACTCCTATCATTTCCAAAAATAAATATGCATTTGAAAGTTAAAAAAAATATCAACTCAATCAACTCCAAGGTTCCAAAGACAGACTTAAAAGATACCACTAACACTTGGGCAAATAAATAAATAAACTCACCATGGGGGTGGGATGAGAAGGAACTGAGTTCACTCGCCCTGAAAACTTTTGTTACCAGAAGACAGTGAAGCAGGTCTAGGGGGTCCAGGACACAAAAGAGTGAGTAAACATTTTTTTTTTCCCAGCCAAGCTGTGTAAACCTGAGGAGTCTCAAGAATAATTGAAAAAATAATAATTAAAGGAATTAATAATTTACTGGTAGGGTAAATTGATTCCACTCAAACATAAAATCTGTTGGAATTATTGTGAAAATATAAAAATATAAATATTATAAATCATGAATATGTTTTAAAACAATCTACTTAATAGATATTGAGAGAGACAATGAAGGAAAGAGTATGGTATTAATATAAGGAATGTAAGTACATTGATTTTTCTAATTTTGCAAGGCAGGTTATCACTGAAATGTTTAAAGTTGATAAATCAAACAATGGAGGTAATGTTATTTTAGAACAGAAACAGAAACAAAGACATAAAAATAATAATATAATCATGGAAATTAAAAATAATATGCATGCCCTGTTATTATATAAGACCTTATGTTGTAATGATTTTAAATCTTCATAAATCATTCCATAAATTGTGAGTTCAAAAAAAGAAAACTATTCTAGAATTATTTTTTTAAAGCTAAAAAAAAAAATAAATGTTAAGGATTAGGTCAAAAAATAAACATGCAAACATAAGTGACTAGCCTAACCAGATATTAAAATATATTACAAAGCTACAGTAATTTTGAAAACTACATAAATAAGTTAATTGAACAGAATGCAGTCTAATAATGTGTATACAGTAGGAACTCAGTATATGATAAAAGCTATATTTTGGAGCAGTGTGAAGAGATCTGTTGGTCAACAGAAGTTTTGGAGAAAACTAGCAGCTGCCTGGAAATGGATCAACATAAATCCCCACCTCACTCCTATCAAAATAAATTCAAAATAGATCAAAAGTTTTTAAAAGTTGTGTATACACATATCCTTTGATTTAGCAATTCCAATTCTAGGAACTTTTCCAATTTTTATATTTGCTAATATCTAATATACGTATTACTGGAGAACAATTTCTAGGACCTCTATTTAAATTAAAAAGCAAGCTACAAAACAGTACATCCAGTATGTTTGTACTTACATAGAATATATAGCAAATATATGATGTATATTTGTGTACATATGCCTGTGTGTATAAAGTTTACACAAGCATAGAAACATTTCTAGACAGGATATGCAAGAAACTGAACAGCGGAGGCCCGGTGCAGTGGCTCACACCTGTAATTCTAGCACTCTGGGAGGCCGAAGTGGGAGGATCACTTGAGGTCAGGAGTTTAAGAGCAGCCTGACCAAGAGCAAGAGCAAGACCCCATCTCTATAAAAAATAGAAAAATTAGCTAGGGGTGGTGTTACATGCCTGTAGTCCCAGCTACTCGGGAGGCTGAGGCAGGAGGATCACTTGAGCTCAGTAGTGAGAGGTTGCTGTGAGCTATGATGACACCACTGCACTCTAGCCAGGGCAACAGAGCAAGACTCTGTCTCCAAAAAAAACAAACAAAGGAAACTGAATGATGGTTGTCTCTGGGGAAGAGGGACTAGTTAGCTGCATATCTGGCAACAGGAGATTTCATTTCATTGTGTAACCACCTGTATTATACGGATTCCTATCATTGAAATATATTGCTCTTTGGATTCATAAAAAGATCTCTGAAAGCCCCAAGTAGCAGAGGCAGCCAGAGAAGCTGAGCACTGACCCAGACTTCCTGGGTGACCGTGGAATTACTCCACGAGTTACAGGCAATGTTGATACAAGTTACAAATTGCTTGGTTAATGGAAAACAAAAACTTGAAAGATACATGGACTCAGAGCGACGTTACACTGCTGTAATATATCACCTATTCAAAAAGTTAATTCTTAGCCACTGCTAACATGATCTTAATACTATGTTGGGAAGATAAAAGGATTCTATTCATGGACATGTATTCTAGAAACCTATACTACAGCTTAGAAAATTATGGAACTTTAATTCAGTATCCAATTTGGTCTCCTTTACTTGAGAGCAGATATTTTGATTTCAAGGCACACTTCAACTGTGAAAAATACGTGGTGATGTCTGAGGTCCCCAAATACAAGGGTCATAGCCAAAAATAATTCTTTTGTAGCCAATGAAAATTTTATTTTCCTAATCAACTTACAGATACTTCATCGAACTAGATCCCAATTATAAGGCAGAACTTTTTATCATGTTCTTTGTGGTAACTCCTTAAGTTTCAGCACTTCAAAAATGACCTTGGAGCCATAATTTCACATAAATTTTATGTAAGCCAAAGAGAAATCAAGGCCTACAGTGTGGCTCACATGAGAATGACACACCCAGTCACTAATGTATTTTTGTAGTCAAAGAAAAAGCTCCATATTATGTAGTCTGAAAGCGTTTTGCAGTTGAAGAAAAGAGTATGTTTTTAGGGCAGATGGTGATGGTGCTTTCAACTTGGGGAAAGGTAAATAAAGAGGAGTTCAGGGTATTGTTGCAATTTAGATGTAGTTTATTCATCAAGAAAGCTCTTGAAAACCTCTCACAAGTTATCTACCTGTCATTTCCTAACTGGACTATAGGCTTCATTTATTGTTTTTATAAAACAGGAAGAAGAGTCAGAAACACATTTAGTGTAGAGATTCTAAGGGTTAGATACTATAAAAGCAACAGAAATTAAAAAGCATTTCACTAAATAGTGCTAAGTCTACCATTTATATTTTACTTATATGTTTATAACACATATTTTTAATTATAAAATAGAGAATGTAAGTACATTATAATTGTAAGATAACAGATTAGTATTAATATAGTAGAGTCTAATAACTATCCCATTTTTTATTAGCCCACCTCAATCTTATTGGCGATAGAAAATCGTATTTCCAGTTTAATAGACTTCTATCAATCAATACTTTTTTCCTCCCTTTTTCTGACAAAGCCTCATGTTATCTGCTCCCTACATGGATTGAAAAACATTCTTTTTCATTAGACTCCAATAATAAAACTAATCAACAAACAATAATTTATTGTATACTATCTGTAAAGCCCTATGTATACTAGGCTCTGTGAGACACCAATGCATTTTTTAACAGCTTCAAGCCTCCAGATGGAAGGATACTAGAGAAAATCCATCTCAGTCTTGTTCAGGGGGTCCTTGTCATCTGAGTGTTTAAGCCTCCCAGCAGATTTTAGTTGGCATAGGTAAGCAAGAGTCATCATAAAAGGAACATAATCATTTAAATTTCCTTAAAAAAATTTTGGTCCCACACAAACATTTCTCTCCACTTACCACTAACACCTGTCTCATACTAACATATTTGCACGTCATTCTTTTACCAGATATTTACAACATCCCACAATACAGTGTAAATAAAGTACCTATTGATTGCAAACTGAAACTTCAAATTATGCAAATGGAGGATATCATGCTATCCATGAAGGTGATATTGAAACAGATCAGTTCACACAAAAGCTGTTAACAAATAAGGATTTTCTAGAGGAGGGCCAGTTAACAGGAAAAAAAGAGAAATAAACAATGATACATGTTTAATCTTGGTTGGGTTTGCTGAGATTCTTGACTATAAGAAGTCATAACTGTAACCAAATTAGGGAAATTTTTAGTCATTATTTTTTAGAGGGATTTTTTTAAGCCCCATTCTATCTTTTTATCTTCTTAAATTCCAATTGCACACACATTAAAACTTTTGTTTTTGTCCCATAGGTGCCTGAAGCTCTATTTATTATTTTTAAATATTTTTCCCTGTGTTCTTCAAGATGGATAACTTCTATTGCTCTAGCTTCAATTTCAATGACTTTCATCTGTCATCTTTCTGCTATTATGCCCATCCAATGAATTTTTTATTTCAAACATAGTACTCTTCAGATCTGGAATTTCCATTTGTTTCTTTATTATAGTCTATATTTCTTTCATGAGATTTTCTATCTTTTCATTCATTGCAAATATATTTGTCTTTGTATCCTTGAGTATAGTTGTAATAGCCATTCTAAAATCCTTGTCTGCTAATTTTAAACGTGGGCCATTTTAAGTTTGATTTCTAATGATTGACTCTTCTTTTAAGAATGAGTTTCATTTTCCTGTTTCTTAATATGTAGAATAATGTTGTATTATATCTTAATCACTGTGAACTGTTAAGTTGTGAAGAATCTATGTTATATTCCTCTGAAGATAAAGATTATTGCATTTGTTAGCTTGTGTTAATAGGCAATTAGGTTGCAGTCAAACTTCAAATGCTGTCTGTCTTTTGTGTGATAACTCAACTCTTATTTATTTTATGCTTAGCTACAACCTGTTCACATGTGCGGTTCAGGGGTCACCTAGAGATTTTGTCAAAGATTATGCATAGAATTGGGGCTTTCTTTCTGGAATTTCCTCCTCACTTTACATTCTCTGTGGATTCTCTGAAATGTACCATCTGATGATGCAGTGCAGAAATAGTGCAGGTTTTAAATTTGAATTTTAGCTATCTCACATACAGCTTCTGCCCTCTTTCAGGCTTAAAGTCATGAAAATGACTAACTTAACCTATGCTGCCCTTTCTGCCAAGTGCTCACTACCCTATGATGTCTTCCTGTTTTTATTCACACTTCAGTGTTAGAGTTTATTGTTGTTGTCTATGGACAGGGCAGGTCTAGTAAGAGCTCATTCAGCTATATTGGAAACAGAAAATGAGGATTCATGCTACAAATAAAAACATTTAAATTAAATGTCAAAGAGTTAAAACAATAACTCCCTCTAATAATTTTACAAAACTGACTTATTTTATGAGCATCCTGCAAAACCAAAAATGAAATGTCCTATCTCGCCATAATACAATTTTGTTAGAAACATTGCTCAAAAAAATATACATTCTTCTTTGATGTATGCATGCTTTCAATTCTAACCTAAATTTGCTAAAAATAAATTTTTTTTTCAGTTTTTAAAGGATCCATCAAATTTATTAAACTTCTAAAAAATCACTGTTTACTATAAAATATGGTTTGCATTTTATTAAAATTCATTTTAAGTGGCATTCTTTCCAGCTTTAATTATCATCAGATAAGGAGGAGTTTCTGTACTTTCAGGTCCGTCCAATATACCTAAGCATTGTCATTCACAATGACAATTGAGGATACTCAGAACTCAGAACAGTAGTATCTAGTCTTCAGACATATTCCCAACACACTCTTTGATCCAGCCCCTGAGTCTTGGCTACGTCTTTTGATTAGGATCCTTCTCCTACTCCAGAACCTTATGTTGGCCTCTCCTATCTCTCATAAACTTTGACTTCGTTATTTCTTCTCTGGTCTTCCCTCCTGTCCAACGTCTACTGCCCTGGTGTGGTAGGCAAATTCTGATATGACACCCAGAGCTCCATGCCTCCTGGTATTCATGCTCTTGCATAATTCCCTCCTCTGAGTGTAGGCTGTACTTAGTGACTTGATTCTAATGAATATAATACTGCAAAATTAGGGGATGTTAATTCTATGATCAGGTCACAAAATATTTTTACTTTTGCTAGTGGAGTCTGTTTCCTTCTCAGCTTGCACAGTTTGATGAAGCAAGCTGCCATACTGGAGAGGCCCACGTGGCAAAGAACTGAGGGTGGCCTTCAGCCAACATTTGTTAGGGAGCTAAGGCCTTCAGTCTAATAGCTCAAGGAACTGAATCCTGCAAAGAACCATGTGCACTTGAAAGTGGATCATTCCCTAATCAGGCCTTAAGAGGACCATAGCCTAATCAACACCTTAATTTCAGCCTGTAAATTTCACCCTAAAGTAGAAGATCCAGCTAAACTCTGTCCATATTCTATCAAAGGACTTTAAGCAACTAAAATATAGTATTAATATTTTTTAATAGTGGTTCTCAAACTTTAGCAAGCATCAGAATGACTTGAAGCGTTTGTTAAAACATAGATTGCTAAGTTCTTCCCTACCCTCTGTGCCCAGATGATGATGATATTGCTGGTCTGGGTTTCAAACTGTGAAAACCACTGTTTTAGAACATTACACTGGTCATGTTATGGAGAATAGATGGGGTAGAGGGGGCAAGAGAGGGATCTGTTGGAGGCTGTTGCAAGAATCCAGGAGCCCTAACCTAAAGAAGTGACACTGAGAATAGAAGTAAGTGGACAGGTGCAATAGATATTTAAGAGGTATAATGATCAAGAATTGGTGACAGATTGCATAAGGAGGGAAAGGGGACTGGATTCTGGCTTAACCAATTGGGTGCATGATCATGTCATTTAAGGTAGAAGTGGTCAAAAGTCAAGTAAAAGGATAATTACAAAATGTAGTAAGAGGGCAGTCACTGGCAATGTTAGTGGGAGCTGTTTTTGTAGAATGAGGGATAAGAGTGGGCTATAGCCAAATTGCAGTGGAGGGGGTAAGTGGAGACATAGAGTACACAACTTTTAAAGAAATTTTGTGAATGGGGCATAAATAAATAAGGCTGTATCTAGGGAAAGACACTGGACTAAATAAGTAATTAAGGCCCAGGGGTAGAATTAAGACCAATCCTATTTGTCTGCTTCATCTTTCTGTGAATTAATTGAGCAGACAGCTTTTTGAATGCTGGTTTGGATAGTGAAAAGAGGACAGAGAGTATGAGTTCAGGATATGGCAGGTTGTACTAGGGTTCGGGCATTTATAAAATAGTTGTACTGGTTACTTGGTAAGGGTGGGATAATGGCATCAGTTCATAGGGCAAAATGGGTATGCAAAGGCACTGAATATTCTTGATGGGTGTGAAATTAATTTAACACTTTTGCATCTTGGTTTATGCATCAGGAGACTTTAAAGTGTACTTTCCTTTTTCTCAGTAATTCTGCTTCTAAGATATATCCTGAGAAAGTAGTTCTAGATAGGAGCAAATGATTATAGACAAAGATGTTCATCATATATCAATTATAGCAAAAAGAATTAAATATCTTACACATCAAACAATAAAAAATTGGTTAAGGAGATTATAATATACTTAATTAGTAGAATCATACTATATTGTGAATGGTCATTTACAAAATATAATAGCATGGAAGAATACCTAGTATATATCATGTTTTTTAAAAATCCCTAAGAAATGAAGAGGTTGGAGATCATTAGAAGGAACTATATCCAATCGTATATAGTTGCTGCATTCGGATATTACACAATTTAAGGCTTAGCTTTATTTCTTCTAAAAATTCTCCTATTTTGATTATATTTAAAACTTCATTGTAAAATGTTCTATCAACAACAGAAAAACTATAATGAAAATATAAGTACTGTGTCCTTGCAAGGCCACCGTATATGTCAGAAGGATATGGTTAAAAAATGTATCTGATACTTTTGCTAACCTTATCCTTCCTACATTTTCACACTTCAGGGAGGAGGACAATAAAGAGAGGTACCTTTTTTTTTTACATAGAACCTTTATTTTTATTTATTTTTTTTATTTCAGCATATTATGGGGGTACAAAAGTTTAGGTTACGTGTATTGCCCTTGCCCCCACCCCCACCCCGAGTCAGAGCTTCAAGCGTGTCCATCCCCCAGACAGTGCACACTGCACTCATTATGTATGTATACACCCATCCCTTCCCCCCCTCACATCTGCCCAACACCCCAATAATGTTATTCCTAAATGTGCTCTTAGGTGATGATCAGTGAAACTAATCTGATGGTGAGTACATGTGGTGCTTATTTTTCCATTCTTGGGATACTTCACTTAGTAGAATGGGTTCCAGCTCTATCCAGGAAAATACAAGAGGTGCTATAGCACCATTATTTCTTATAGCTGAGTAGTACTCCATGGTATACATATACCACATTTTATTAATCCACTAATGTATTGATGGGCATTTGGGTTGTTTCCACATATTTGCAGTTGTGAATTGTGCTGCTATAAACATTCGAGTACAGATGTCTTTTTTATAGAATGTCTTTTGTTCTTTTGGGTAGATGCCTCCCAGTAATGGGATTGCTGAGTCAAATGGTAGGTCTACTTGTATCTGTTTAAGGTATCTCCATATTGCTTTCCACAGAGTTTTGCACTAGTTTGCAGTCCCACCAGCAATGTATGAGTGTTCCTATCACTCCACATCCATGCCAACATTTATTGTTTTGGGACTTTTTCATAAAGGCCATTCTCACTGGAGATAAGTGATATCTCATTGTGGTTTTGATTGCGAAAAAATTTTCGCTACACATCCGACAAACGGTTGATAACTAGATTCTATTTAAAACTCAGGAAAATCAGCAAGAAAAAATCAAACAACCCTATCAAAAAGTGGGCAAAGGACATGAATAGAAATTTTTCAAAAGAAGACAGAAGAATGGCCAACAAAGGTATGAAAAAATGCTCAACATCTCTAATTATCAGGGAGAGGTACCTTTTTTAAAAGCTGTTTTCTATTCTGTTTTCCAGCAAGAAACTAGATGAATATTCATGAGTCTGGATCTCTAGCTAGCTTAATAAAGGCAACTAAAGTATGATTCATTTTTCCCTCTGAGATCAAAACTGAGATCTTTGAGTTTAATGCAAAGAGGCAGAAAACAGGAAACCTGAAACAGCAGGTCAATAAATGCATTAACTATAACTCTCAGTTAACCTTTCAGGTACGGGCTATCCTCAGTACTTGTTATGGCTCATAAAGTGACCAACCATTCCTGAAGACCCTTAACCTTTCCCAGTGGCTCATAAAACTTTTCCTTCCTGGTTTGAGGACCTTCTGTAAAATCAGAATCTCTCTTCCTTGAGACTTCAAATCTTACCATAAAATTGATGCCCAAGGAGAGTTTAGACGTTGTTCATTGAGGGCAATACTTTCCTATATCTCTTCTCCTAGGCAGTGTTTTGAAGTGGGAAAGAATATGAGCGATCAATATATTTATGTGGGAGAAAATGGAATCATCAAGAGACTGGGTGGTGGTTCTCAAAAATGTCAAAGAGCAAGTATAATTATTTCAAACTTAATTCTGTTATAAAATTTGCTACTTGTGGCCTTCAGTTTTCCTTTAGGCAATATATAAAGCTCCTGACATAAAATGATTGAATTATAAACCTGTGTCAAAAAGAAGAAATCTTTCCCCTTCTGCTATAAGAATCCACTTTTTAAAATCTCTTTTCATATAAAAAATATTTCATAAGCAAATTGCTCTTTTAAAGAGTCCTTGGTAATATAAGATGCATTATGCATCTACCTGACATTTCACGAATGTTCCATATTAATTACCCTGCATGGTTTTTGGTACAGATGTGGAAATCTAGTTAGCTAAAATCTAAAAATTCGGTGTTAATACAACTCATCATTTTACCTTCAGATATGTATAGACCATAAATTATAATTTTTATATATTTACATTATGATGATTATACACAATGGATAAAACTTTCCCAAATCAGATGTTAACCAAAATTAAAACAAAGGAAATATATAAAATTCCATTGCTTCTAACTTATTTCATTAATGGAAAAAATAAGGAAAAGTAATTAAGTAGAATACAAAAATGGTTTGATTTCTTTGTTGTACACTTATCTGTTAAAAATATAAATTTAAATTTTCATTTTATTTCAGAACATAAATTTTATGTTTTAGTCAGCTAAGGTCTGAGTCAATTTGCTGGTTTAGACACAAATGAGGAAGTTTCTATTTGTACACATGTCTATATATCTGTACACATAGAAAATAGCCTAGGATGTGATCAATCTTAGAGAATGTTCCATGAGTTGATGGATGAGCATTATCTCTTTTCTTCCTTTGTGCCTTCACAACATACAGTCAGCAGAATGTGTGTGATGCTAAATAGAGATAATACTTTAAAGAGCAAGACGAAAGCATCAACTAACTTACAAAGGAAAACCCATCAGGCTAACTGCAAACTTCTCAACTGAGACCTTACAAGTCAAAAGGGATTAGGGTACCCTCTTCAGTCTCCTTAAACAGAACAACTGCCAGCCTAGAATTTTGTATCCTGCAAAACTGAGTTTCTTATATGAGGGAGAAATAAAGACTTTTTCAGACAAGCAAACACTGAAGGGACTTGTCAAAACCAGACCTGCCCTGCAAGAAGTACTCAGATCTGCACTGTACATTGATCAGTACAATAGAAACCCACTAGTGTAAAATTACCCGAAAGCTCAAGCTCAGAGCCCATATAAAATAATGGCTTAAAAGGTAAAACAAAGCAACTAGTTTCTACTCATCGAGCTGGAATGTGCCTGAAGCCCGTGGCTGCTGAGGCCTGCCTGCTACCGAAGGCTGTCCAGAGCCCAGGGCCACCGTAGTCATCTGGCAGTGATACACACTGGAGATTGAGTTCACACACAGGGGCTGTGGGTTGCTCACAGGACAGGTCTGGATGCTTGGTCTGCATGTACTCACCCGGACTTAGGGGCCATGGGGTTCTGCCTGGTGCTGCAGCAGGCCTTAGGTTCCACGGCAAAGTCCTATGCTCATTTCCCTTTATTTCCTCCAATGGTATGATATGCCTCTCCATGCTGCTGCCTGGGGTTGGGGGAGGTATGACATGAGCAATGTAAAACTAGCCTTTCTACCCTCTTCAATGCATCTTTTCATATTATTGTGCTATAATCAAGTACTGTGATCTCTTATCTGGTTTACTTAGCTCTTTTGAAGGTATTGTTGTGCGTGGTTAGTTATTCAAATTGATGTTTCTGAGGTAGGAGGGAGATGACAACTGAAGAGTCCTATTCTGCCATCTTACTCTGCCTTCTCTGTTTCTCTTTTACAGTGTAAATAAAGGAGGCATAATCCACTCTGGCAAACTAGCCATCTTGAGGAATAAAGACTCAGCACAAGTCTATAGTCTTGACCAGAGCTTGTTAATCCAGGTGCCATAACTTGTTCAATATATTTGAGTGGAAATCTCTATATATTATTGGGTACACAGCATATAGAGTGCATAGTTCTCTATTTTCTTAAGCAACACAGAAGGAATAAATTGAATATTTCACATTATTTAGGACAGCACTTTTCAAACATTTTTGAAAGAAGAATCTATTTATCAAACAAAGTTTTTCCTAGAACATCAATTTAGTAGGACAATTTAGAAAGGTGCAGCAGAGTTTACAGAAATCAAAAAGGCTGATAATATACCTCAGCGTGGCACTTCACTGTGGAAAGGCTGCTGTTGACCAGCGGACTTTCTGGAGCCTGGTCTCCGAAGCAAGGCACTTGCTGATCAGCATGAGGCTAGCACTGATTTGTTCTCTTTTAGAAGAATGAGGCTCTTTCTGGCTAACTCCTTTTCAGAAGCATGGCCACTGGAAGAATGTCTTTGTTGATTTTCGTAGTGTGTGTATTGATCTAAAGTTACCTTGAATTAACAGTGGTTACTTATTCACAACTTGGGACTTTGGCTAAATAATAGCCTTTTCCTTTCTTGAATATGAACAATAAGGACTTTCAATTCTTATTCTCTCCCCTTTTGGTCTTCCCTCAGGCAAACCTGTAGGAGAGATAAGGGATTGTCCAGACGTTTATTTATGGAGGTATAATTTGCAGCTGGTGTTGCCACCTAAGTATTTGAAGCACTCCACATTACTGTGGAATAAAAGTAACTCTGACTGCTCAGTGTTTCCAATTTATTGAAAAAATACCTAATACAGGATATTTAGGGCACCCTGACAAAGTTAATACAGGAAGCAGAACAAAATATAGTACAGGAAAGAAGTGATTGACTTTTTACCCATATGATGTTCAGAAATGAGATTCTAATTTTCAAGGTACAATTTAAGATGGTTAGAATATAATCTCATGAGATCTTGATAAAAAGCATAACTGACATGTTAAAGTGATTTTTCCAATGAATGAGAATGAGGGTGAAAATATCAGATAAAAACCACAAAAATGGTGGTTATATACACCATCAGGTTAGAGATGACCAAGTGATTCACTCTAGAAGAGTTTGAAAAACAATACCAAGAAGTCTTCACACTGATGCATATACAAGACTACCAAGAAGAGTTAGATAAAAAGAGGGCACAGTAAATATGACAAAGGAGTTATTGACACTTGGTACAATGAGGTTTTGATTGGAATACACACGAGGGGTAGAGAGGAGTATGTGGAGAGGATACATAGCTCTAATGAAATTCAGTACACCCAACGTAAGATGCACCATGGAAAATATTTAGGCAAAGAAAAGAGGGGGAATTGAGATACTATTACAAAAATACATTACAAAATGGTAGGCCAGATTTTTAAAAATCACATTCAAGCATACAACTCATTGTCTGGAACAAAGTGTTCAAAAAGAGCACAAAATACTAAACATAAAATTTAGTAGTGATAGAGGGTACCAATTGTCCAGAAAGTCTTATTTTACTAAAACCAAAGCATCTGCAAACTCTTTATATGCCAAAAATCTAATCTCCCAAGAAATAAAGAAAGCAAAAATTAAAGCTACTATTCTGGACCACAGAAATGACCAGCAGGCATTGATTGATAAAGGAGAAGTGTCAGAAACCTTGAGGGAATGTAAGCATCTCAAGGTCTGTGATACCTAGTGAAAAGAACTCAAAACTCCAACTTCATTTCTCCAATGAAAAATTATCCTAAAGGCCGGGGGCGGGGGACAATGTTGCAAAGTAAGACTATTGTCTCTGACAAGCTCAGCTTTTAAATGGGTACAACTAAGAACTCAAATATATTGTGTATAGCAAATGAATATGAAAAATGATAAAAATCTTTAAGGCTCTCTATTAGCTGAGGATTTTTTAAAAATGCTAAAGCCAACATAAAAAGGTTTCATAAACTAGGTGTAGAGCCAGATGTAAGGAAAAGGCTGAGAGATAATAAACAAAATTGTAAGGCTCAGCTTTTTTTTTTTTTTTCCTATTATGGTCTTTCAAAAATCAAGAATCATGATTAGCTTGAAAAGTTAAAGGTGAGGGGAGAGAATGGCAAGAAAGAAAGAAACCCAAAAGTCCTATCAATCTAAATCCAAGTCCTTTTTTGATAGTATAGTGAGAATGACAGGGCAAGGAAACAGACTAAATGGTTTACCTGGATTTCGGCAAAGCTTCTGATAAATAGTTAATGGTATTCAAGTGGTTGTGAAAATTTATCATACGTTAGAATGAACATTTAGACAACCTGTTATTGGTTCAGTGGATTGATATTAACTTCACATGGATTACAGTGGCTTGATATAGGGCTTGCCCTGGCTTTCCCATTTTGTCATTTTTATCAATAAAGGTATAAAATTAATGATTTTTAATTTATTGATGTCATTAAGTGAAGCAAAATAGCAATTGTAAATATGACAGAATTTGAGTCTAATTTTCTTTAACTTTTTGGAGACAGAGTCTCACTCTGTCACCTCAACTAGAGTACAGTGGTATCAACATAGCTCACAGCAACTTCACACTACTGGGCTTAAGCAATTCTCCTGCCTCAGCCTCCTGAGTAGCTGGGTCTATAGGCATGCACCACCACACCTGGCTAATTTTTTCTATTTTTGGTAGAGACAGGGTCCCACTCTTGCTTAGGCTGGTCTCAAACTCCTGAGCTCAAGCGATCCTCCTGCCTCAGCCTCCTGAGTGTTAGAATTATAAGCATGAGCCACCACACCCACCCTGAGGCCAAATATTTTAAATCAGATAGGAATGATGGCTTCAATACAGGAAGACAAATTTAACAAATACAGGTCTGATTCTTGTCTCAAAGAGCAAAAGCATACACACTGTATGAGAAATCAAAGTGTTGCTCAGTTCAAAACTGTACTTTACTATGAAGGTAACGGTAAAAGATACCTTGCATTGTGAGCTATCATAAAGATTACTGCTAATTCTCAGAACCATGCTGCAAAGTTGGCATTATCTCCAATTCGAGGTCAGGAGAGTGAGCGTAAGAAGTCAGATAACTTGCCACAGTTCTCACAAGTTAAGTGAAGTAGTTTGGATTCACATCAAATTTGTCTAATCTCAAAGTTCATGCTCTTCCCAAGATGACACACTGCTTCAACATCTCTATTCAATATGGGGGCTAGACTTAACTCATTTGATTTCTAACTCCCTTATGTGCTATGGTTGTATTTAATATTTTAATTCTTGATGCTGTATCAAAATGTCCCTATCTTTTATAAAGGAAAGAAATGTCATCTTTTGGTAAGCAGTTTCATTCAATTAGGTATAAATTAATTCACTACAAACATCCCAATATTTTCAGTGTTGTATAGAACACAGGTTGGCAAACTATGGTTTACAGGCCAAATTCAGCCCACCATCCTATTTTTGTTCAGCCCACAAACTAAGAATAGTGTTTACATTCTTAAATGGTTGAAAAAAAATCAAAAGAATATTTCATGACACATAAAAATTATATGAAATTCAAATTTCAGTGTCCATAAATAAAATTTTATTGGAACACAGCCATGCTCGTTCATTTACATATTGTCTATGGCTGCTTTCATGCTACAAAGGCAGAGCTGAATAGTTGTGACAGAGACCGTATGTGGCGCTTTCGTTGCTTCACACTGCTGCTCAACACACTACAAATCTCAGTGATTGTTATAATTCGACAGCATTTCAAGTGTCACACATATTGTCATACATTTTATTATTTTTTACTAGTGCATATTCATCATGTCAAAAAAAGTTTAAAAAAAGTGAACTTTGAGTGTTGCGCTTTTAAGGCACAGTGGAGTGTGGATTATTTTGTTATACAACTATAGGACAAAGCATTGTGTTTATTATGCAATGACACTTTAGCTGTGCTAAAAGAATGTATTTTCAGACTAAGCACTCATCACAATATTCCCAACTCACAAGAAAACAACAGTCATAACAATTAGAAAACTTAAAACATAGTATCTAATTACATAACAACAAAACTGAAGATAAGGGTGCAATCAAAGTAACTTTCTGATTGGCTCATTTGTTAACCAAGCGAAGATTTGCTGATGTTGAATTAGAGTTAATTAAGTTGTGTTTGATTGTAGCAACAAGAAAGTGTGTTCAGAGAAAATAAACTTGTTTACGCCTACTAGCTTTTCAGCAAGAACAATTGCTTGAAGACATGAGGACACTGAGGCAACACCAACAGTCAATTAAAAAACAAGGCAATAATTTCAAGTACTTTTTCTTGGCTTTTGGTGAGTCAACAAATGTTACCAATACTGTCCAGTTGTTGTTCATATGAGAAGTCAATGCTGACTGTGAAGTTCCTCAAGAAATAGCCTTTATGGATAGTTCGCATGAAACAACTACAGGAAAGAATATTTTCAAAGAAGTTGAGAAAACATCAATTCAGTACAACCTGAAGTGGAATCTGCTAAGATGTGTTGCAATTGATGGTGGTAAAAACACATGTGGAGCAGAAAAAAGTAAAGTTGGACAAATTTACAAAGCTTGTGAAAATGTCAGATGTTTAAAGTCAATGGTTATACATTGTATTATTCATCAGCAGGTATTTTATGGAAAAATCTGAATCTATTGTTATTGAACTAGTAAAGTCAATGGTGAATTTCCTGCACTTGTGGCCCTAATAATCATCAGTTCCATTAAGTTTTGTCAGAAATAGAAGTTGAATATTCTGACTCTCCCAACTACATAGCAGCAGTTTGATGGCAGTGGTAAACTTTTATTGCAATTTTTTGAGCTCAGACCCAAGACAAATTGTAAGAATGAGAAGAATCACCCTCAACGTTTTTTATCAAACACTGAATAGCTTTGAAAATTAGCTTTTGCTGCAGACTTGATAATGTTTCTTAATAAATTCAACCTAAAATTACAAGGCAAAACATCACTGATATGTGAAACTTACACCGCAACAGGTCATTTTGATGACAACTAATGTTTAAATCACAAGTAATTTCAAGCTGTTTTATACACTTCCCATGCTGTCAAGTTAAAACAAAACCTCCATTCCCACACAAATTTGCAGTGGATATATTTTCCAAATTCAACTACAGTTCCAGCTGCATTTTTGGTCCTCAATGCAAGTGCAAAGGAAAGTTTCATATTTCAATATCAATTTAAACATACAACTGAACAGCCACCTAACCTCAAAGCAAGTTATTAATCTGCAATGTAATAATATGCTAAAAGGCAAATATCAAGAGCAGAATCAGAAACTAATGGAATTCTATAAATACCTTCCAAATGATGATATGTTCAATTAAAATCACACACTCAAGGACTAATAACAGTATTTGGTAGTATCTACCTGTGTGAAATGACATTTTCAAAGATGAAATACAAAAGATCACATTACAAATCTGCATTAACAGACGAATAACTGCAAATGATTTTAAATACAAATTTAGTGAAATACTGTCTTCTCAAAATAATTCAATCCTTATTAGTACACCTGTATTACAAAAAAAATTATATTCAAGTGTTAATGTATTTGTAATTTTATCAATAAAACGTTTCCTTTCTCATTATATAAGCATGTAATAGTCTCAATTTTGCTTCTTCACCCATAAAACCCAAACTTTACAAAAAAATTTTGCCAACCCCTAGTCTAGAAACACGTCAGAATGATTGTCCATTTAAGTAAAATCATAGTATGGTAAATATCCCAATGAATAATTTTTTTTCTAACAAAACCATTTTCATGCCCCAATAATATTACCTGACAGTATTTCTATATATAGTCCTTTCTTTGGTTATGATCCATGTAGTCTTAAGAAGAAATAAATTATCTAAGAAAATAACTTACATAGGTCTGTATTAGGGCCGGGCAGAAAAGAAACTAGGTATCCTGAACATCAGCCGAGCTTGATAATTCTGTTTATTTGCACTTTAGCAGAAAAAATAGTTTTTAACGCTTCTAACCCAATTCTATCACTAAAACCCTGAAAAGCTAAACAGAAACAAAAACACACCAAATGAGGTACTAGTAACCTGCTTTTTCACCTGAGTCCAAAACATTTTCCAAATATATACATTCACTACAAAAGTGATTTCTAATAATATATTCAGATTTCTAAAATTCCCAATAATGATGATAATGTTTTCTAATTTAAAACAAGTGGTCTGAGTTTGGCTTTATGCTATATTTTGTTTCTTTCAGCATGATGGTGGATACGTGTTGATTTTTGCCTGCTCAGTAGCTATTCATTCTTATTCTGATAAGAATATCCTAATTTCCTTTTGGGTAATACCTCTTCTACCTTATTTGTCAGTCCAAAGTGTCTTCTGAAGGTCAGCTCATGACTCACGCTCAGCTATTGACAGAACAACATTCACTGGCTCAGGGTTGGGCATGTGAACCAATGAGGGAAGGTCAGTCTTAGGATTTTATTTTTGCTGAGGTTACTAAGATGGTAGAGAAGAAATCTCAAGCTGTGGCCTAGTGGCCTCCTAACCATCACACCTGGAAAGTATACCTGATAGTGAAAACAGCAGAGTGGAAAGCAAAACTTCTGGAGAAAGATAGATTTCTGTCTTAAGGCTAAGATTAGGCATGTCTAAAGCTAGTCCTACCACTGGAATCTTCAGTTAAATGAGATCATGTACACCTCTATTGCTCCAGCCAGATGAAGTTTCTACTGACTACTGCAACTATACAATCATTCAGATTAGAACCCCGAACTTAAGTTGGATTTTTCTAGATAAGGCCTTTTATTACTTATGTGTCTCTCCAGATCTTTCTCCTCTTCTGAATCTGGTGCTTAATGGACACATTTTTCATGTGCTGAATGTGTCCTGCTTTGCCTTATCTTACCTGGAGCATCCTTCAGTTAGTAGAGCACCATTAATGCCATTTTGTCAAACCCCGTAATGCACAATGATAAACTGTGAGTTACTGTCACAAATATATACTCTACATTTGCAAAGATTTTTAAGCCCTTAACCTAAAATTGTATTAATAATGCTTACTTTGTGTAAACACAATAGTATGATTTCATTTTCAAAAAAGAATAAAATGATTCTGTTTATTCTCCTTAATTTATCAGAAGACATTAGTTTTAATTAATTACTCTATCAACCAGTTCAAAGAAGTTTAAAAAAGAATTTAACACATTAAATAAAGCTTATATCCTTCCTGGTATGTGCTCTTTACAACTAGGTTTGACCAAAGCAAAATTAAACATAAACAATATAACAAAAGCATATTCCTTTAATTCTGCCTCTCACTTATAATAGACTAAATGAATTGAATTTTTAAAATTCCTATCTTAAATTAGCGAGTGGCATTATTTTAACCATGATTAGAGGAAATGGGAAAGAGCAAGTTTAAAAAAACTACCTTTATTTTTTACTTCTTTTTCAGTTACATACTTTTAAACAGGGATGTGTTTCATTATTCAGACATTCAGGCAATGTTGACTTCATTAGTGTTGACAGAAAAGAAGCATAAAAATGCAAAACATTGTTGGCTTAACCTGAACATACCTGCATTACCTATTATTGACCAGTTTGTGTTGCCAAAAGACTTATTCCTTGGCTTTAAAATAGAGCACTTAAAAATATTGCTAAAAAGCAAATGTCTACACACTGGTCTTTGCAGCAAATAAGGGTACTTATACTTTTAAAATATTTTTAAGTCCATAATTGGATTAATATACACACCTTCTTATGTATAAGGAGTTCAGATCATATAAACACTGTACAATCCAAAAAACCCTACTGAGAATAAAACTAGACTTATGATAAGAAATACAGATATCGCATGTATTTACAAATATCATAGACACACAAATTTGGTCAAATACTGTAAAGAAAGAAGTGGTTTCACATTATAATGGCCAAAACATCCATCTACCTTGCTCAAAGCAAACAAAAATAAAAACTCAGTATGTAATTCCTGAACTTTAAGACATCATGACAGTATACAAATAGAATGGAAACTACTGACCAAATTATATAGCAAATGTTTCCTAAGCTGAGTGTAAGTCTTTAAAATCAAGAAAAGATCATTCACAGGATTGAAAGCAACAATGATAAACAATGTCCTGATTTGTGGTGTTCATATGGGTGCCTAATTCATCAAAAACAATGCATTAAACTTTTGGCTAATAAGAAAAATAAATTACAAAATACAATTAAATCCCTGTAAATCCAATCATAAAGTTTAAAAAATGTGGATTTATTTACGTTAACACACATTTTAAATGTTACCTTGAGATAATAAAAATAAATAAGCATGCCTGGAGGCACATACTTAAAAACAAAGAAAAGACAGCATGGAAGGAGTAAGTAACAATTTTAGAAATGAGAAGTGAACATGAGATTTGTTCAACCTAATTATCTTTGTGGCCAGTTTGTTTGTTTGTTTTAATCCCTCTTGAAAATTCTGGCTACTAGAATGTGACAAAAGTACATCTGTGTCTCGCTGGCTTAAAACAAAACATACTTGAAAAGTGGAATGGGCTTCCTTTTTTACAGAATTGTTTCTTTGTTCATATGCAGGCACTTCAAAAGACTATGAAGGCAAAGCACCTGACCCATCCTCTCCAAAATATTTTTCAATCATCAAAATTATGCTAAAGACTAGGAAAATTCCAGAGAAACAGCAAACTTGAATACAAGAGACTAATGCTCACATAGGGCAAGAGAGTAACCCAGTTTTTATTGCTGGGGTTCTTTTTTATCAAAGAGCAAAATAATTAATAAACAGACACCATTGCATGGCACATCCAAAGTTTTCTGTTTAAGGGAGAATGTAATCATTCAGCAGTAGGTTTCAGTGGGATCTCTTAGGCTTCAACCTTATACACTGCAACGAGTTTCACATTTATTTCTTCTCCTTAGTGTATTTCTTTAAAACTCCAACATATATCACTTCTTAAAGTATTCATTTCTTGCTGTCTAACATACATTATTATCTGGAAGCATAAAGTTACATTATACAAATAGTTTGCATTTTTAACAATAAGCACTTTTGCCAATTCTGCAACACGGTACTTCACATAGTGGTGCAACAAAAGCAGAGCTCGTATTTACCGCACTACTTACGATTCATTTTACCACTACCATCCGCCAAACCCATAGAGCTTTTTCCTCAGTACCTCTGGGCAGTGACTGTACCATGATTTCACAGAAAGAATGTTAATATGACTCATGAATAACAGTACCATCAGTAATACTGAAATCAATGCAGATGTCATAAAATATGAACTTCTCAAGGAATAATTCTTTTAAACATTTGGGCAATGCTGTTTTCTCTGTGGCATTAACCACTGGGGGAAAAAATTCCTGTTTGATTATGCTCTCACAGAAGTTACAAAAAACCAAATTAGGCATATAACTGGTTGACATTTAAGATACTGTACTGCTTTCTACAATAGGAGAAGAGCTTCTAAAAAATGTTCTATAGAACTATATTCATCAATACCACCTCACTGGTCCATTCCATTCATCGATGGGCAAAGTACTCATATTTTGACAAAACTTTAAAGCTTCCAAAAAAGTTAAATTAGGAAAAAAATATGAATGTAAGACAACCACAAAATGAAGTATGAAAGTATGACATTTTTGTTTCTAAGAGTGAGTCCTTGAAAATATATGTGGTCACTACAGAGATGATTTAATCACAAGACAGCAGATGAACGCGTAAGTAACTCCCTATGGTCTGTCTGTGTCCAGAGTCATTTGTGGCGCTGTATGGTTTTCCTTTTCCTTCGTTTGAAAAAACAGCAGCACCTGCAGATAAGGGAAACACTCTTTTTACTATAAAAGTACTAAACTGTTACAAAGTAAAGTTGAATCTATCACATTAACTTAAATGCTCATAAAAAGCAACATGCTGGTGCAAGATGAACAGTGAATACACCAATGAAGCATATATATTAGTGAAACTATGACAGAGCTATTACTATTATGTTTCATCAACATGCCTTTTAGGAATAGCAAGACATTGTATGCAACATAAAAAGGAGCCACTAAATTCAAAAGGCTTTGCACCAAGACTAATTGAGAAGCTAAAGAGTTCTGAATTCCAAGTGACCCACCATTTTTACTTAGGATGCTCGATAATTTCTGACAGTGGTGTGCTTTTATGATATTCATCCTATGCATTCTCTCCCTTTCTCACTGTTTATTTATGATTGTTGAGGCCATTATTAAAAAGGCAATACTGATCCTAACATTGGAAATTTTATTTTCACCAAGAATCAGTTTAGATTCCAAAAGTAAAAAAGAAAAATCAAATATACACTAGTCAACAAACATTCTCCATCATATTTACAAACTGGAAAAGAGAAAATACATTAAATAGAATGTCAAGACTGGCACTTTTTAATTCTTTAAGAGTTAAAGAAGAGTCAAGCTTATTGTAAGTTATTTTAGTTAAGGTAAAAATTATGCTTAATATTTAAAATAGCACAATCAAGGTGATTTAGTTTTATAATTCAAAACTATGTATTTAAAACAATTAAGTTCTGATTTTTATTCCTAGGTGAAAAAATCTAGACACAATCCCTGAGAAAACTAGTTTTTCTCACAATAAATTCTCCTAGTCATGAGAAGATGTAACACATCATGGCTGCTGTAGAACAAGGCTGGGGCTTGTATGAACTGAAAAATGAGAATCACTAATCAGTTCCTAACACCCCATAAAACAATACAAACATACACACACACCCCTTAAAAGCCTGGCATTCCTTCAAATAAATGTATGAAGGTACGGCTTCAAGCCAAAAGGTATAGTGTTTTTTTTTCCCCTCCACACTTGAAAGAAAGTCAATCTATCAGAACATACAAAATGACAGGCATTATATATAGTGAAGCGTCTTTTTTTAAAAAAACTTTCTAATTCCTAGGATTGAGTTTATTTTTGGCATAGGCAAGCACAGTTGGCTATCTCTTGGCTATCCCTAAATTTTCCATCATTGAAGTTCAGAGTGTGTGTGTGTGTGTGTGTGTGAATCTTATTTTGTAATGCAAGCCATATTTACATGCATGATTTCATCACCAAAAGCTGCCAATTCAAAGACTGTATGTAATATGATCTTATAAAGATGTTCCTACAATTCTTATCAACCCACATTCATAAAAGAATATTAACTCAACATTTGCAAGCTAAGCATAATAGGAACCATATTGCTTCAAGTTTCCTATCCAGCAAAAGATTATGGAAGATGAAATAACTGCTAGATATGTTTTATATATTTCTGTAAGATAAATTTAAACAGAAATCCATACTGTCCAGTTAAATTACACAATCTCTCTACCCACATTATCTTTAGTCAAAAATAATTTCATATCATTATTATGATTTATGCCATGATTATGAACTCACTATGCAGGCACTGAAAACCAAATTATACAACTGTATTGTTTAAGTGCATCAAATCGCACATAATGACTAGACCATGGACTATGAATAATTCAAAATTGTGTATCATCTGATAAAGATTCAACTAGAAATATGTACAATTACTTATTCTTATGGAGGTAAACTACTGGAAAGAACTAAAATGAATTACCCAGTCAAAGGCCTAGAGAAGAGCTGCCATGGTAAAATAAGACCCCAGGTGTAATAGATTTTTCCAGGATTTAGAAAAATAAGTCAAATTTATTTTTAACTGTCAGCTATCTAATACTTTCTCAAATCTCAGTTATATAAATTTTCCAAAATAGAAAAGCAAAACACATTACCTAAGCCAAATTACTCTATAAAATATAAAAACCATTACTCCAAAATGAATCTTTCAACTAAAGACTTAGAAAAGAGTCAGAAAATGTCTATAGGGTAGCAAGCAAAACATGAAAAAATAGGTATGTAGAAGAAACAGACAAATATTTAAAATATTTAGTTTAAGAATCTGGTAATATTTCAATAGAAATTCTTAACTGTTTAATATAAAGTTCTTTTAATAATGTTCTCTGTTCCTAAATACTTTGAAAAGACATTAGTCTTTTCAAATTCTAAAATACATTGCCGAAAATTTTCTACTAAAAAGGTGTTTTAAGTTATATAAGCCCTTTTGAATGGGGAATTTAATATAATACATGTTTTAATAAACAAGCCCAAGTCCCAGATTTTCCACACTTGTATTAGCAATTCATCTTGTCTAGTTTATTTTCCCAGGATTCCTTTCAGTTCTGAGAGTCAAATTCTTCCCATTTAAGTAACTGTTCCTTCAACAGCGTAAGTATTATTGAACATGGAAATCTATGCCAAGCATTTATTTGGGAGTACATAAGATTTTCAGATGAATTCTAATGGTATAGACCCTTTAAATTCAAACATCTTAATCTAAAAAAGACATCTAGTTTTCAGAAATAAATCCCACTAACATATTTGCAAAAGACCAGTTGGTATGCTATTCCAGTAACTACCACCAGAGGGTAGCATTGCTTTCTGTGATATGAATGTATCCAACTACAAAGACAACAGAGATGCTCTCAAAATATGGTATTACTTACAGAAGTCAAGAGGTAAATTGATATTTTAACCTTATGGTTTATTTATTAAGATAGACGTCATTATCAAAACATCTCATTTATAGTCTTAGTAATTAAGAAATTAGGTCTCACTTCAATTGTCTCCCATCTCTAGCACTTAATCTGAAACAGTGGCACTGCCATATAGCCACTCTATCACATTACTGTTTTATTTCACTCTAATTACTAACTACTACTTTGAAATTCTTTTATTTGTTTACTTATTATCTGCGTTCGCACTAGAACGTAAGCTTGTTATGAAGCTTGCTCACAGATAATATATCCCAACAAATTGGTACAAAGTTGGTACTCATTTAATATCTATTGAGTAAATGAATGATTTGTCTCATAAATGCAACTAACTCCTGGAGTAAGAACATAGTCAAAATGCTAAAGCATATTCTAAAGCTAGAGTTCTTATCCATGGGCCACAAACCCTAGTGAAACCTTGTAAAATAAATATTTTAGTGCCTATGTGAGGCTTTTCTGTAGAAAAATGGTTTACATCAGATTCTTAAAGGAGTCTGAACCCCAAGGTCAAGAAACATTACTCTCAAGATGTAACTGCTGGACCACCCCTCCTGTTTCTCCCTTTCCAGCAGAGCCTCAGTCCTGGATGCCCTGAGCTGAGCTCTGCAGGTGATGAGCGGACCCGTGCCTTCAATTCGTATGAGTGCCAGCAAAAGTATAAACAGAGACCATGTAATTTCACAGCTTGGTACAGTTGAAAGGAAAAAAGAAAACACCAGTTACTGACCATAACTACTGCAAATAATAGCAAGAATTTCAGGAATTAGCACATACAACAGTTCTCTCAATGCCAGCAAGTTATTTTTATCAATAAATTTGATTATCTGGTCTTAAAAAATTATCTACACCTATAAAATTCTGAATACATTTTCTCTTTGCTGCCCCATGGCTGTATTTTCTTACACATTAGTTCATATTCATTTGAGGTCTCTTCAGATCTAGACTATTGGCAACTATCCTGGGGAAACTTACTAAGCTTACCAGACATTTGAACCATGTTCTTGTTAAGGCTTCCCTTTTTTTTTTTTTTTTGGCTTTTTATTATTCCTTATGTGGTTCCAGTGAGCCAACATGCTCTCACAAGTCAGGATCATACTGTGACATGATCATTCAGTAACTCAGTAGCTAGCCTAAAGCTTTGAAGCTACACATCTAATCCGAAATCCTTTCAGAATAAATGTTAAGTCCAGCTTCTGATGAACTCTAAGCTGTTCAGGAAACAAGAAATCAATAGATCAAAGTCCTGAACTATGCAGAAAACACATATGGTAAGGGTCAAGGATTTGCCATTGACATTGTACCACCATTTCTACTTTATTCATTGCCTTTTTCTTCATCTAGAATTTGCCTTGTCTTCCCAGATTTATGTCATATACTTACTTCCTTTTCTCAAATTCACCCAGAAACTGAAGCCTATTTCCCTGTCGAAATATGAAGTTCTTATTTATCCTTTCTATAATGACTCACTGGCTCATCCTTTGGTTGAGACTTCTAGTACCTCTAGATCCTACCCACTTAGGACTCCAGAACCTAGCTTCTCATGACCTGGGTTCATAATGACATATAATCTTTAATTCTTTGACAAAGGATTTTTCCCCTTAAAATTTATACTTGAAATATAATTTCTTATCTCTGGATCTCTTGATCTAAAAAATGAGGAACTATTTAGTTGACCACCAAGATTTTAGATCAGAGAACAAAACTATCCATTCACATAACTACTCCAACTAAAAACTTGCAGACCCATCTTCATCTCTAATTTCTTTCTCTCCATCTATATGCAGTTAGTCCTTTAAGTCTGAAATGACTTCCAAAAATTTCCCATCTTCTCATGCTGGCTTAATTCAGAACTTTTCAACTTGTCTCCACCATTGCTAAGAGCCTTTTAACTGACTTCCCGGGATAAGTCTCTCCTCACTCCAATCTGCCATCCAAATTGCCCCATCATAAATAGGCTATGTCCTTTCCCTCTTAAATCTCATCAATGATTCTCACAGCTCTTCAAAATGTGGTTCCTAACCTATTTCCTCCTCTCAGTCTTATTCTGCATTAGGAGTCCTTCCCAAGCAGCCTAAACTACAGACAAAAGGGAAAGGGAAAGGCAAAGGCAAAGGCAAAGGCAAAGGCAAAGGCAAAGGGAAGAAAAAGAAAAGATCTACCTGTCATTCACCACATGGTCTTTCATACCTCCTTATCTTTGCACACATTCCTCCTTCCACCTATAATCTACCCTCTCCCCCCTCAAATTATACATTCTCTATCACCTCATATTATAATTTTTATGCCCCTCTCTTCTTCACCGAACTCTCTCTTGAGGAAACATACTATGTTTTTCCCATCTTTATAGTTCTAGAGACTATCAAAGTCCTGAACACTTAGTAGAAACTAAATGAATGATCCAAGACAGTCATCTTAAAACATTTTTTTAAATGACAGTTTAATCACTAGAAATTCCTGACCCAAAATAAAATCTCCATCTAGTTTCATAGGAAAACTTAAAATTTATATTTTTGAAGCATTTTCTGTAATCTGATGAACTCCAGGAAGTAACATAAGCCTCATAACTGCTGCCAAATTAATTTTTCTAAGGCTCAACTTGATCATATTGTTTCTTGGCTTGCTTTCTTATAGAGAAAGATAGTGTTCAAATTTCTTTACCTGCCTACGAAGGCCCTTTTAGATTGGTAACTTAGACTACCTAAGCTTCCATTAACGTATTCACATACTCTATACCTACATGGGTTATTCCTCTAACTGGTTCCATTTTTTCTTGCTCATCATTGGAGCTCAGCCTCTTCTCTCTGACTCCTCCTAACCTCTCTGACTCCTTCTACCCATCTTCCCTGCCAAATCATACTCATCTTTGGGAACTAGTGCAAATGTACCCTTACCCAGGAAGACTTCACTGATCTTCCCAGCTGGAGGTACACATTCCATTCTCTGAACTCCAATAACATTCCATCCTTCAACTACAGTGCTAATCCTGCAATACCTTGTATTAGACCAATGGTCCTCAAGCTTTATTCTCCTTAGAATCACCTTGGAAGCTTTTAAAAAATACTGATAACCAGATTCCACCATAGAGCAACTATTAAATCAGAAACTTTGAAAGTACAGCCTAAATATTAGTATATTTTTAAAACTCCTCCAGGTGACTGTGATGTGAAGTGAGGGTTGAGAATCACTGTACAAAAGTCATTGGTGTACCTTCCATCCTCCCTCATGGTATTAATATATAAGCCTTCATATATCTTCATTGTTACCATATTAGCAAACAAACAATCTGTTCAATAAATGCTGGAAGAGGAAAAGGGTGGGGGAGAAGGGGAGGGAGAGGGAGGAGGGAGAGAGAGAGGGAGAGAGGGACAGAGAGAGAAAAAGAAAGATGGTTTCATACTATTAATATTTAAAAAGTAAATAACGGTATTAAAGGAAACACTGTGATCTTAAATTCCCAAAAGGAATGATGAGGATGTTATCATTTGTATCACCTGTCTTAACATTCTCAACTACAGTAAACAAGTAAGGCACAATCTAATTACTAATGAAGAAGTCATTTTATATGGAGTAATAGAATATTTTCCATCATTTAAAAATCATATATTTACCCCAGTGAGGTACTATGCTGGGGAACTTGAAGATGCTAAAATGTCCACCATAGAATACATTCTACTTAATGGGATGGGGTGAGAGGAATCTCTGCCAATCATAGGTATGAAAGATGGAAAAGAAACAGATTCTGAAAGAGAAATTCTAAGCAGGTCCCTAACTACCTGTAAGATGGTAGCAGAGAGAAAAGAAGAGATTGCCCTAGGCAATCACTAACCTTTTTTCTGTGCCTATGTATTTGCCTATTCTCGACATATCATTTAAATGGAATCACAAAATATGTGGTCTTTTGTATCTGACTTCTTTCATTTAGCATAATGTCTTCAATTACATTTCTTTATATTGTCAAATATTCATTGTATGGGTATACCACATTATTTAGTAATAATTTACTGAGGCATAATGTTTTAGCTACTGAGGATCTGATGATGAAAAAGGCCTTGTTCTCAAGATATTCAAGAAGTTTCAAGAAGTGGGAGATACATAAAGAGAATAATATAGCAAAGGCAGACTTAAGGAACCAATGGAATACAGGGTTCAGAATGGAAAATGGGGCTGGAAAGATAGGCAGGGGCCTATCATACCATATGAAAGGTATGAAGAGCTTGGTGCCATGCCAAGAATCTGGACAGGCTATTCCAAGCAATGTAGAATGTTTCCTTCAGGAACAGCCTTCCCACCATTTTTTCCTTCTCATCTTCCAATGCCTACAGATACAGACCCAAACCCATACACACACATTCACACTCATCCCAACTAAATAAATTACTATGCCTTTCTTCAAAAGCCATCCCCATACAGCAGTCTCTGATCATCAAGGTCAGGAAGTAATCTTTTTCTTTACAAACTCTAACCAATTTTTATACCTTTTTCATAATATTAATCATATCCTGACATTTGGTAATGCAACAGCAATCTTCCCTGCTACTTTATAATCTACTGAAGAGCAAGGACACTGTCAGGTATTTCTGAAATCTCAACAGTGTAATTGAATGAATACACAGATAGATATAATAGATTCAATTGAAAACAGGTCTCTAGGAGGGTGTGAACACAGAAAAGCCAGTTTTGATGAAGACTGTGGTAGGTATGGAAGAAAAAACACGGGACACTGGATGGAAGAAGCACAAGCCCAGGAAGAACAGAGATGAGAGAGGTCACTGGCAGCTCGAAGAGGAGAAATAAATAGGGGTGATAATAGCTACTGAATACCTCCCATGTGCCAGACGAAATACCAGAGCTTTATCACATTTAATTTTCTCAACAACCTATGAGGTAGATATTATTAGCCTCGTTTTACAGAAAAACAAACAAGCTCTCTTGAAGGTTAACAAATAAGTGGCAGAAATAGGATTTTACAATCTATCTTTAACTGCAAAGGACATGTGCATTCTAATCTGCCACACTACCACTCTACTTTCATAACTGTGCTTACTACTGTACCTAAAATTCACAAACAAATATAAGCTGTTGTTTTTATCTTTTGTTTAAAAACACACAAGTATATAGTTAACAATATCCTGAAATACACTAAACTTAGTCATGCTGTCAATAAATTCTATAGTCAAAACTAATTAAAATGCATATTTGATCACTGCTCTTTAAAAAGAACTATCTGCAAAAGTTTCCTCATTTTGCAGCCAGCAAATGAGCATTGATTTAAAAATTATGTAAGTTTCCTTTTGGATATGAATAAAATGCTTCAAAATTTACTAGTCTGAGCAACTTCCTTTATTCACACCAAGGCTGACTCAAACTTTGTCTTGAAACTGGGAGAAGCATTGTAAACATACTACAACTAAAGGCAAATGTCAGAATTAATTTAATATAATATTTCTACTAATAAGAATATTATTCTTCATAATAACTATAATTATCAGGAACTATTTAGATGAGGATTTTTTAAATTACTCTCTCAGTATATCATAAAATTTTTCAAGATTATATTCAAAGCAATGATAATTGGTTAGTAAATGTAATACTGTTTTAGTGACACTATTCAGGGAGGAGAATATCTGCTATATGTATTTAACATTTACAAACAGGAAAAAAGAAAGCTTAATTCAAAAACCTATCTTTCTCTTTAAAATAGCAAATAACAACTATGTTACAAAATGAATGCACAAGCACAAGCAGGGTTGGCAATTAAAAAGTGGCCCCAAATCTATGTCACCTGAACCAAAAAAGTTGCAGCAGGCAAAAGAGCTCCTCAAATAATTTTTTTTCCTTTTCAGGGCTATATTAATTATATCAAATACTTTTGAATCACTTCCACGAATTATGATTTCTATGTTAAGAGGTTTGTTTTCAAAAAACACAAAATGGTGCTAAATCTTAGAAATCACAGTCAACGGAGCTATTTCTGCCTGCCTACACTTGAGAACTCACCACATGTTCAACACTTTCTGGCAGCTATACACACACACAAAAAAAAAATACAAGGGAAAAAAGAGAGAGAGAGAAATCATCAGAAACAGCCCAAATTGAAATTATCACGTTGTTATTCATGCTTATATTTTTCCAGTGTTATTATAATGTATATTTTTAAAAACTAATTCAACAATTACAGCATGCAGCATTTTATAAAATTAATAATTATTCTTATGATTACAGAAAAATGTTTATCAATAGTACACAATAACTTTCATGCATCAACACTGCTAAAAATCAAAAGCTAAAAATATGCTTTTAATTCTACATAAGAATTTGAACACAGATCTTAAATAACTATCTATTATTAAAGTATTCACTGGAATAGCACAATTTTAAACTTTGTAATTAAAATAATTAAGCATACAACTTGTTTTTCATGTACCTATTCCCTGAAAAAAAATTTCTGAAATAATTGTATGACTATAAATCTCAAACATGCATAGTTTAAGAACAAAAAATTACTAAAACAAGCAAAACAAATACATACTTGGTTTCATCCATCACTTCTACTTCGGTAGGGGCTGTGATGGGCGCATTTGAACGTCCTGCAGTAGGGTCATCTGTATTTAACTCTCCATTTGTAGAACTTACAACCTGCAAAAAAAAAAAAAAAAATTTATATATATATATATATACACACAAATATACATACACACTAAGTAAGAGGTTATACAATGGTGAACATAGCTAAGGTTAAAGAATTTAAATTAGAAAGTTAATATGAGGAATACAAAACAATTAGTAGGTAGTTGTTCATAATTGAATATAGTAATAGCTTTAACATTTTATTAAACATCAAGTGTCATCTAATATGTGCTTTTTAACTCATTTCCTTTACATCTTGAAATTTGTCTTGTCTCTTTGCCTCTAGTTTTTAAGGCTAACACCTACACTTATGTCTCAATCAGTTTCCTCTTGTGTACCCCTTGTCCTTTGGCACCTTGCTACATCATAAATTACTTTCCTTGAAAACTTCAATATCACTCCTTCCAATGGATCCTTCATGTCAATCTCTAATCACACTCAGGTCTCCATCTCAAATTACATTTAAATAGAAGGCAACACCATTCATTCACCCAGGTGTTCAGACGCAGGAGTCATCGTGATTCCTCTTCAACTTAAACCCCACATGGAACCCATCTGCAGGTCCTGTTAAATCCTACCCCAAACATATCCGTATCTAATCAGTTCTCACCATCTCTACTACTACTAGAACTCCAGTCCAAGCCACCATGATCTCTTAAGAATAAAATCCTATTAACTGGTCTTCTGCTTTTACTTGTCCTCACCTCCTACAAAATGTACTGTCCACACAGCAGTCAGGCTGTTCCTTTTAAGATATAAATCAGATCATGTATAACTCCCTACTTAAAACTCTCCAACTGTTGGTTTCCCACTTCACTTAGAATAAAAAAAATCTATATTCCTTACACCAACTGACAAAGTCCCACATGATGTGATTGATGATGCTCCCTGCCTATCTCTGATTTCTTTTTCTTTTCTTTTTTTTTTCACTCTGTCACCCATGCTGGAGTGCAATAGCACAATCATAGCTCGCTGCAGCCTCCAACTCCTGGGCTCAAGCAATCCTCCTGCCTCAGTCCCCCAAGTAGCTCCCCCAAGTAGCTGGGACTACAGGCACATGCCACCACATCCAGCTAATTTTTTTATTTTTCATAGAGATGAGGTCCCGCTATGTTGCCCACACTGGTCTCAAACTCCTGGTCTCAAGTGAAACTCCTGCCTTGGCCTCCCAAAGTGATAGGATTACAGGTGTGAGCCACCACACCCAGCCCCTAACCTCTGCTTTCATACCACTTTCCCTATAGCTCACTAGCCTCCATCTAATATGCCAAGTTTCTTTCCACTTTAAAGACTTGGCATTCTCTACTGTCGCTGCCTAGAATTCTCTTCCTACTTATTGGCTGTCTTCTTATCTTTCACATTATCAAAAAGCATCTCTAAAACAGGCTTTTTCTATCACACAATATAAATTTCTACGTAGACACAGTCTTTCATGTTATAACCTATTTTTAATTCTTTGCATAGTATTTATCAGAGTTGCTATTTTTCTTATTCATTTTCTTATTTGTTTCTTGACACCACCTCTGCCCCCCTGCCTCCATTAAAATTAAGTTCCATGACAATAGGAACCTTGTCTCATTCCCCACTACACTTGGCATAGAGCAGGCACACAATAAATACTTGTTGAAATAAATTAATGCATGCATGCATGAATCAAATCCTAAAACATGATAAAAATCATAATGAAATTCCCAAATTGTCTTGTCCCTGCAAATTCACCTTATGGTCCTATTTCTTCCTTTCCCCTTATTTCTAAACTTCTTGGGAGAAAAAAAACATAACTCACCACTTCCACTTTTATAAAATTTTCCATTCATTTATTCCTTAACTCCCTGCAATCTGACCTCTATCCCTACATCAGAACTCTAATAAGAGTTTTCTTGGAGGTTACCAGTGATTCCTAGAAAATGTATTCAGTGCACTTTGCTCAGTTCCTCATTTTCCTATGCAGCTTTATCACTTGGTGCCAGCTGACGACTCTGGAGTAAGATGGGTCTAGACTCAAAACCTAGCTCTACCACCTATCATCTACATGACACTGGGAAAGACACTTTATCTTGCTAAACCTCAGTACTCTCAACTATGGAATGGGAAAGAGGAGTATCTATTTAACAAGGTTGATATGAGGATGAAATCAAATTAATACATAAATATCAATATAAGGCACAGTGCCTGGCATATAGCGAGAGCTCAATAAATGGTGGTCATCATTATTGCATTATTAATAGTTTCATCTATAATCATGGCTTCAAGTACCACCTCTATGTAAAGGTGGTTACATATGTAACCACTCACCCATATCTTCAGTTTCCTGGGCCAAGTTTGCCATCTCAGTCTCTGTATTTCTGAAACTAAACTTATCCTACTCCCTCTTAAATCTATTATCTTCTATGGTTCCTGTTTCATTTAAAGCCCCACCATATTCCCAGACTTCTAGAATCAAAAATCTAAGACTCATCTTTGATGCTCCCCCTAACCACTATCTATTTAAAAAAAAAAAGTTCATATATCAAAGGCATGGGCACCAGAGTTGACAGCTGCCTATTAGACTTAAAAGCACTATTTATAGAACCTTACATTTCTAAAATGTAATTAATTCAAAAGTTTTTACTGAGAGTCTACAACATGCCAGGCACTGTTCTAGGTACTTGGAATACCACGGTAAACAAGACAGACTAATCAACACTCCTGCTCCTGTAGATCTGATATTCTAGTGTGGAGAAATACGCCCCTCTCCTCAACTCTAGGAAGGCCCTTCTCCCCAACTCCAAGAAAAGTAACTAGAAACCAACCAACATATTTGAGTTAATTTGGGAATTATGGAAACTCAGTTTCCTGTATCCTATGTAGAATAAGTACTTAAAAATGAATACTGCGTTTGTGCCTACAGCCGAAAACATGTAAAACTGCCTTGATCATCTTCAGAGGCAATCCAAGGAAAAGAATACTCTTAAATCTAAGTGTGCCTCTCTGTTTCTGGAGCACTTGCTTCCCCCTTTCTGTCATTCTATAGAGCTGTCAATTTTTTCTCTTTATTTCTTCCTCTTCTGAAAACATTTAAAAATAATTTGTTCTAATTATTGAACATAATTTGGTTATTTTTAATTTCAAAAATGTCAGAACCTCTGCACTAAAATGGAAAGTAGTTACAAAGGAGTATTCTTATCTTATATATTCTTCACTACATTTAATGAACAGAGTGCCTTGTATACAATAGATAATCAAACCAGTTAACTGAACAATTTTCACTGTTCTTCCCTCAACATACTATTTAACAGGTTTCTTTTTCTCCCTTTTGTTCAATGGCCCTAGATAGCTGGAGGGACTCCACTTCAACTTACAGGCAGCTCCTCTAACATGTCTTCCCTTATTTTAAGAAGCATAACTGAAAATTTAAACCCCAGGTATTCTAAATTCCAGCAACAGTAACTATAGCTTTTCCAGGAACACTAACCATGTATACATTATAATTATATAATCTGATTTATTTCAGTTCACAAATGAAGAACTTTTAAATCTAACTTTAGTAAACTTTATTTTATTGAAATGTTTCAAATCCCATTTTGCCTGGTTGACCAGAACTAGATCAGAAAGAAGTAACAACTTTCAGAAAGAAGTTGTTTTTTCAGGGTTTCTCAGATTCTCTAGCACTCTAAGTAGAGGCCAGTATCCAAAGTCAGAATAGAATCTGTGTGGTAACAGAGTAAAGATAAGATACTGCTGTTGTCCCCTATAAAGTTGTCCTATTTAACACCAGTGACTTGACAGTGTATCATGGTATTAAAACTTTTCACTTAAAATTAGTGGTCTTTTTACAAAGGAAAGACAAACACATAATATTGTAAATAATGTGTCATCATATTCTGAGAAGCCTGAATCAATCAATCAAACAAATATATATAAATTATTTTTATAAGCCAAATTCTAAAGAATGATTCTATTTAGGTGACATTTCTAGAATTATAACTTGAACTAGAAGATAAAAGCCTCCGAAATATTAGTGTTCATCAGGCTGATTTCTTTAATAAAAGTGTATAAAAAATGACAGATCCTCTGAGGTTTGACATTTCAAAAAATAATTCAGATGTTTTACGGGTTTGTTGTTGTTGTTAAAGAAATTTCTTCTGACATTCCAAATTTGACAAAAAAGTTAGCACAGTTCTTATTTTAAGTTAAAAAAAAAGGCAAAGTTTTACTGTCAGAATTTAAGAGAGCTTTTGAGGAAATAGCCCATAGGTAAGTGTGAGAGATAAACAATGGTTCACTTCACAGGTGCCTGCCAAATCTAATTCCAAAAGACATCATTCTCACAGACTTTAGAGTACAGAGATAACACATAGTATCTTTATAGTCAGTGATGTTTAAAAGCCAATTAATATATTTTCCAAATATAATGAATTCACACAAATTAGTTATACTACTATCTTCCTAATTTCTATTTCATTTCTTGTAAGCATGGTTTACCAACTGCATGGTAGAGACTTACTATATTACCCAAATCTCCATCCATCCAATAAATGTATTATAAATATTAAAACATTATATATTTTATTTGTATACTCAGCTTGTTCTAAAAGGCATCTATAATAAAGCACACTAATAAATGACATATAGTTAAAAGAGTAATTTCCAAAGGGTTTACTAAACCTGTGCTGGGATACACATGTACTATATGAAACCAACTTTTTTATATATTCTAAAAACTATAGCTAGAGTTATAATTAATATTCTTGATATTCCAAAAGATGACCCCAAAGCATAGTGACATTCTTACTGACTTTCAACAAAGATAAACCAAAATGAATTTTCAATTTAACTTTCACTTACAGAGGCATTAATTAGAGCATTATTTTCTTTGAGCATTCCAGTCTTTGGAGATGTTAATGTTATTGTAAAAGAATACCAAAATAAATTCATAATCCTGATTTACCAGGTAATAACTAGACAGGGAATTTCCTAAACTAAACTAAAGGAGATGAACTGGAATCTGTTTAAGTAATAAAGGCAAGTAACTCCACCTCTCTTTTGCAGATTTCAGTACCCCAGAAAACTATGATTGGAATAGGTACTTGATTTTGATCCTTGTAACTCTGTCATTTCAGAGATATGATAGAGAAGACTGAAACTAATTTTAGAAATGTTTTAGAAAGGTCAGCATTCACAATTAGCAAAATTGAAAACTCACTGAGACATGTTACCTAGTACTTCTCTGATTTTTAACTATGCATATATGTTTTATTACCATCTCAAAACACATTTGTCTAATCCTTTTTGCATTATCATCACCTGTATTTGTACTTCTGATGCTTTATCAGCTAAAACATCAGAATGTTCATTACAACAATTAACATTACTCTTTCATTTTCTTCAACAATGCCTTGATGCACATGTCTGTACTATTTGCGATTCTACCCGTTTCTCCCCCAGGTGCTGAGAATCACATAATTACTTAGATTCAGACCAAAGGCTGCCCCTAACTATACCAGATTTCCAAACAATCGGGAGGTATACTATATACCGTGTAAAATAGTTTTTCGGTAGCATCCTTAATATTTGTCTTCTTCCCTCTACTTACAGTCACCTCTCAGCTTTATAGGATCAGATTCTCAGTTGGCATTGAGCTCAATGGAGTTGTGCTACAGTGAAAAGCACAGGTACAAAGGAAATAGAGATTACCACTATCTGCTGCCAGTGGTACATTTTAAGCCCTAATTTTGGTGCTCTTCATTTGCCAAGTAGAAACACATCAAAACAGAATAACTGAATTCTTCCTTTCTCCTCAGCTCCCATCCTCAACTCAACTCTACCTTTGGATTATTTTTCAAATCTTTTCATTTCTCTTCATCTCCACGACCCATTATTCTTCTTCAGCTACAGACTTGATGGCTATGTCCCTGACTTAGTCCCTTTAATGCTAGTCTCCAATGAAAGTCATCTTCAAAAAACAACAATCTGATCAATTTGGCCCCCTATCTAATTCTCTTTATGGCTAACCCAATATCCTCAGAATTAAGTCCAAATTTAGTAACAAGATCTGTTGGATTCTTCATGATTTGCTTCCTCCTACCTCTTGGTCTTATTTCTCAACAACACCAGCTTGACTGAAGACATGAGCTCCTCAAAGTGTCTCTCTCTCCTCCATAACTTTACGCACGTTGTCTTCTCTGACTGGTATACATACACTCCTCTCTTGACCCCTCTACCTTCTTCTGCTGATTAACTCCTACTGATTCTTCTGGTCTCCACTTAGATATCACTTTTCCCAGGAAATCTTGACCCAATTAATTCAGGTTAGGTGCTTTTCCTCTATAACCTTCTAGCACTTTGTGATGTCTCCACCACGAACCCTGCCTGCTCGTCAGCCTTCTCCGCTGACTGAAAGCCCCATGGACACAGGCACCATGTCTGCGTGTTCTTCCTTTCATTCAAAGAACCTAGAACAATGCCTATCACCTAGTAAACATTTATATAAATATTCGCTGGATAACAGCCAAGAAACTGAATGCTGTAGGTCTAAGTTTCTCAACCGTGTTTATTACCAATGATTCTAAGGAGGAACAGAGTGGGGCACAGCTGACTCCCCTAGAGGTTTTCCAGAATGCACACAGGCCACGAATAGATTCAAATAAAGTCTTTGGATAGCTAAATATTATTCTTAGTCTCTTGACTGGGAAAATTTTATCAAATGTATAGCTGTATCCTTCTGCTTAGTAAATTAACATGACTTCACTAAAGAGACAGAATAAAATTAGGAAAATTCCATTTAGCAATGGTTTTTTTATTGTACTGCTATACTTCACTTCCCAGAGACAGATAAAAATACTAGTCAAGTTTCTTAATTTGCAAAATTAATAGATTGTACTTACTTAGCACTTCCTAAGCCCCAACTTCTATGCAAAATACTTTTTTAAAATTAAATTTTCACAACAAAACCATAAGGTAGAGGTACTATTAATACCCTCAATTTACTGATAAATAATTCTCAGGCACAGAATTTGAACTGAACTATGACTTCAGAGCTTGTGCACTTAACCACAATGTCACCAACTTGGTAACTTGTATGTCTGGTCTGTTACATAATAATTCTGGAAAGGCACGGAGTTCAAATTTAGACTCTGCTAATAGTTTCTATTAAGAGCACAACTGAAATAACAAATATATGAAGATCTTCCTGTACGTCAAAAATTGAAAGAGGTTTCATCTTGGATGTCAGCTCTCAACAGTCTGGAATGCTTTTGAGTGCTGCACTGAGAGCAATTGTCAGTTCCATGGAAAAGAGTACAGTGACAGATTAGGGAAGAAAGCATAGGTCCAGAATGGCTCATTTTAGGTAACTGCTGATTCTGTTTCTGAATATCCTAAATCTATACCACATTTCATTACCACATAGCTATCTATTTATCATGGAAATCTCTCTCCTGAAAAGCTATTTGATGATATGCCCTTAGTACTTGAGCATATTTTTTTTAATTGCCATATAAAATCTTTGCATCTCCTGCAAAGCCAATGCTTGAAACTTGTTCAACAGGTGGTTTAATGACCATTGCACAAAGAACCCTAAGGCAAATTCCTCTCATACTTTTGTATTAGTAAAAAGTTTTTTCTCCTTATCTCTTCCCTTTATCAGACAATGAGAATCATAGAACATATAGTTCTCTCTCTGCCTTTGTCCAAAATAAAATATAGTATTCAATTATAATAATCACATTAGCTCAGATTTTAAGCACTTTTCTTTCCTCATATTATCATTAGTTTTAATTCATAATTTTGTAATAATTTTGAAAGTGTATAGACTATAAATTATAAATAAATTCAGTCTTTATTTTGGAACAGGACAAGATTCAGGCATGATCCTACTTAGGCTGATGGTAAATTTTTCATGAAAATCAAATGTCTTAAATGTCCATCATAACAGGTCAGTTAATATTATAAAATACATTCATGAAGTCCATGAAAACAGTATATATATTGTTTGTTTACCTAAGTGTTTATTTTATGTTATACTGAAATTCTAGTAAGTCAAATTGATCACTTCTTGAATATTAGAATGAAATTAGATGTAGTCTCCATAGGCAGAAAAGTTTTAGAGAGAAATGAGAAATGAACAAAGTTTAAATACCTCTGTGAAAACATGTGAAACAACAGAACATGAAGTATTGGAGTAATTAAGCCAACAATCAAATTCATTTACCCTTGACAGTGCAAAGGGATTCCATGAGCCACCTTTGAGAATCGCATAAGAGTAAGAAGGGGCTAAGAAAATAAATTTGTGGCAGTGGTACAGAAGTGGTAGGAAAGCTTTCTAATAATGCCTTAATTGTTGCAGATTTCTCTGAGCAAAACACTTCCTATAATACATACACACAAACTTAGAAACATGTAAACACATACAGATACATACCCAATTCAGTTTGTGTTATGCAAATTGAGTATAATTTGCTCAGTTAGCTTTTCCAATAATATGAATTGAGGTCAAAAAATTATTATAATTCAGGCATCCTTGCCTTTGAGTCCTTCACTCTGGACTCTCACAGAACTATTTAAATATTTATATCACATATTACTGAAAATTCCACAAACTTCAAAATTCTACAAAAATATTTGATTACATAATTTAAATTACCTCTAAAATTTAATGGTGAGAAAAACATGAGAGCTCATAAGATTTAATTATGAATTAATTTTTAGAGTTCAAATCAAGAAAGAATAAAATCCAGAGTATAAATCACTTGATTAAATATATATATAAAGAAAAATGCAAACCTGATAAAACATAATGGAAAATTTTCAAGTGAAAATACGCAGAGAAAAAAATCAAAATATAAAAAAAAAGATTCTAAATTAAAATGTATTAACATTTGTTATTGCAATAATTTTAAGCTAGCTTTTATAATACCTTACACCAGTATTTTAAAAGACATAAGAGACTTAGTAATCTTTCCCTATTTCTATAATACATATAAATGATTTAAATTTAGGGGGCATAGGAGGGTTGAGTATCGTAGCTGTCTCTAAGTGTGTAAAAAAGGGACAAATCATAAATAAGCGACTGCTTTAAATTTATATGAATATCCAATTTATTGAAGGGAGTATTTAACTAATACTTGTCATTAAAATTATTTTCTCCATCTGATATTTTCTACAAATATGAAAGCAAAATATTCTATTATAAAATTTAGGGTCAAGTTTATTTGACCAATTAACTAGAAAGTACATTCTGAGTACAAAGGATACAAAAAGATATCTATTTAACTGGCTTAAGTTTGAAGGAGGCAAAATCAATGAAAGGGAAAAGATACAAAAATGTCATATTACTTAAGCAGTGGTCCCCAACCTTTTTGGCACCAGAGACCAGTTTCATGGAAGACAATTTTTCCATGGACGGGGGTAGGGGTAGCTCAAGCAGTGATTCAAGCAATGGGGACCAGCTGTAAATACACAGGAAGCCTCAAAGATGAAGCTTCGCTTGCTCTCCCCGTTTACCTCCTGCTGCACAGCCCAGTTCCTAACTAACAGGTCCGTGGCTGGGGCTTAGGGACTGCAGACTTAAAGCATTAAAAAAGATTGAGGCTATTATTGTAAAATCAGGTTTAACACATATTTCAAGTAACACAGTTTTTCTAATCTGTTTGAGTATGACTTAAATATTGTTGCATATACTTGCAAAAATGAAGAAAAGCAAATCTTGGTGGTCTTCCTAGACCATGTTAATTTTGTTTTTTTAGTTAAATAACAAAGGATAGAATTATGGGTAGAGTTCAGCAACAAACTTTCCATTAGGATATGTAATCATGCCATGAGTTCCAAAAAAGGGTTAGTTGTATAAATTTGGGAAATAATCACTCATGCAAAAATCAGAAAATACCTGTACCGAGCCACCATGTCTGTCTGCTGCAAGGTGAGCTCTCAAATGGTGGGGATTTGCCTGCTGGGAGTCCCAGGCTGCCCTGTGGTCTGCCGACTGCCATTTATTTAATGCATATGGCATGCATGGAAGAAGAGAAACCCAATATGTTAAACATCTCATCCTTATAATATATAAAACAAACATATAAAAGGAAATTTAAAATATCCTTACTATTCTGAATCATAGGTATAGTTATCTTTGCATGTGGAATATGGAGAGATTTTAAACTGCCAAACTGTGTAACGATCAATAATAAAAATAAAATTGAACCATAAAATTTTAGAAGTAAAAGGACTTTAGATATCATAAATTTCACCCTCTAACTTAATAAATGAAGTTAACAAAGAATCAAAAAGATAAAAATGACACGCCCAGGAAAGCACTCCAAATAAGTCATGAGCACTCTAAAAGGCCATCCACTGTATTTTTTGATGGTACAGGTCCCCAGTGGTTTTCTGATAAATATTTTTAAGAAGATAAAAATGATCATCCTTGAATAACTGTGCTTGAGATCCTAGAAAAAATTTCTCTCGTGCTTAGTTCCATTTCTGATTGTGAGGATAACATGAGAAAACAGAAAAGTTCTTTGAAAAAAGAGAAGCACTATACAGAATACTATGAGAATAAGACCAAACAAACAAATTTTTTTAAAAGTGACAATTCTACACATGTGAATCCCTTTACTTCTTTGATCTCTTTTTATCTGGTTCAAATTAAGGAACCCATTTCCATGAAACAGGATAAAAATTCTTAGTGTTTTCAGATCTGTTGGCAAATCTGCATGGCAATAACCACGAACATAATAATCTACTAGTAGAATTAAGAGTAGTTTCTTAATAGAGGTCAATTTCTATGCTTCAAGAAAATGTGAACAGCACTAATCAAAAGAAAGGAGAAGAATACAATATTTAAGTTTTATTATGTGTTTGGTTCTGCATTAGCTACTTTATATGTGCTATTTCATTTTGAGATAGACAGCAGCAACTCACATTTTACTGATGAAGATACTGAGATGTTAAGCATTTCCCTAAGGTCACAGACCTAGCAAGGAGTACAGCAGAAATTCTAACTCAGAGCCTCCTGTTCTTACAATAATAAATACTACCTAGCTCCTCACCACAATTACACATATTCTAAAGCCTTCAGTGCTCTTTTCTTTCTTTCTTTTTCAACCAAAATCAAGAAAATCTTGCCACAAAGTACCAAGCACATTGGGCTACAGGGAGCCTAAGCAGATTGGTGGCCAGAGCCACCTTCTAGGGGAAAGATGTTAAATTCAAGTAGACACATGAATCTATGATCTTGCACTAAGCTTTCTCAATTAAATTGTACAATCCAAAATGACATACTGTGTGGCACGAAGTATGTCATCAAAACAATTATGATAATTCTCTAATGTCTTTTCATGAAACATTCCAATTCATAACCAGAATTTAACAGATTTATAGCTTGAATTGAAATAAATTATTAATACATAAAATCAAATCTAGATGAGATAAAGAATGAAAACAATGCTAAAATTGAGAAAAGTATCTACGGCAATAGGCAACATTTTGGAGTCATGGAACTCTCTAAGAATATAGCAAAAGCTATGCACCCTCTCCTCAGACTAAACAATTAAACACACCCATCATTTTACACAGAATTTCATGATGCCCTAAACTTCAACCCACTGACCCTAGGTTACCATTTATCTGAAGCCATTACAAAGGTTTCAGTCATTTGAAAGAATTAACCTTTATTTTCTTTGGGATTTTGTACTGTGGGTGTCTCCTAAAACTTAAACTATTTACTGGTACACAGATATTTAAGAAGAGTTTTTTCTAGATACCCAACTTTCTTGTCATGATGAGAATCTGTACATTTAGGTCTCAAATTAAAGATGTAGGTCTATCCTAAAGGATTTTCCTACATTTAATTCAATAACAACTGCACAAATAAGATATGGTTCCCACCCTCAGTGAGCTTACAATATAGCTAGTAAGATATGTCCAAACCATGTATAAAATTAAAAGTCTAAAATATTTAACTTATAATTTAATTCAACAATAAAAGAAGAATTCCACTTATTATAATACCTAACAGCTCAAATGAAGAACTTCAGAGAATACCAATTATTAATCTTCTTCCAAATACATTCAAGAAACTGACTCTGGTTTATAAAACACAAACTCAGGTCTCAACTTCTGAGCAGTTTCTTTCTATAGACAGCATCTTATCAGAGTGCCCAAGCTATCAACTAATTTTAATTTATACATGAATTTACATATAAGGCCCTTTACTGTCCCAATTTTTCTAAGTCAAAATTTTAAAAGTAATCTTTTAAATTGGCTATACTTTATAGCATAATATAATATTGTTAAATACCCCCTAAAGTACAGCATTTTATTTTACTATAGTTTTTAATAAGCGGTGGTCTTTCCTTTGATTTTCATTTCTTGTTTTAGCCTTGGCCTGTACTCTGATAGAATGCACAATATAAAAGTAAAAAAGGAGAACATGTTATCCTTCTCCAAAAAGGATTATAACGGAAAACTACTAGACACTTTTTAAACTCAGGGTGACAGCAAAATTTTTAAGTCAAAGACATCTTCAATAAAACTTCTTTTTACAAAAAAAAAAGAAATGAAAACATTGCTCAAAAATTTCAACATCTTTCTATTTCCTTACCCAGGAAACATGAACCATTCACTCTCAACCGATCTTCCATGCCTCTTCTCAAACTTACTCTCTGTTCTCCATCTAATCCGTCTCTACCTACTCTCTGCTCCAAGCAAATTCCAATTCCTTAAACCAACTCTACATTTTTAAACTTATGTTTCATATTTTTTATTGTTTACTACTCCCCAAATGCCTTATTCCTTCATTTCTCTTTAAAAATTCCATTCATTCTTCAGGTTTATCTCAAAAGCCACCTTTTCCTTAGATTTTTTTTTTCCAATTGTAGAAATTTATTGGTAAAAATTCAAGGGGTACAAAGTGCAATTTTGTTACATGGATACATTGCATAGTGATGAAGTTTGGACTTTTAGTGTATCTATCACCGGAATAGTGTACATTGTACCCAGTAAGTAACTTTTTATCCCTCACCCCTCTCCCGCCCTCCCACCATTCTGAGTCTCCAATGTCTATCATTTCACACTTTGCTTCCATGTGTACACGGTATTGAGCTCCCACTTATAAGTGAGAACATGCTCCTTAAAATCTTTATAGATCCCCACATGTGATCTTCTATGACACTTTACTGATATTTCATATACCTTATTCTGCTTTGAAATGTAGTTGTTTGTGTACTTATTGTAATAAGCATGATAATAACAACACCAGTCACAAGAGTTGACATTGAAAGCTTCTTATATGCTAGGAATTAACATGCATTATCTTCATTTTATAAAAGAGGAAATTGAGGCTTTGGAAGATTAATTTGCCGAGGGTCAAGCCACATCCATGTACATCTGACTCTACAGTCTGAGTGAGCTCATAACTACAATCTTGCTTTTAGCCACTTGCCACAAAACCATTTCTTACAGGTTATACTGTCTTCCTTACTTCTACATATCTACGGTGTGTAGAACAGAGGCTTGTAAATAGCAGAAACTCAATAAACAATTTATTGAACTAAATTAGAGTATAGTAAGATCAAGTACTCTTTTTTTTTTTTTTTTTTTTTGAGACAGAGTCTTGCTCTGTTGCCCAGGTTAGAGTGCCGTGGCATCAGCGTAGCTCACAGCAACCTCAAACTCCTGGGCTCAAGCGATCCTTCTGCCTCAGCCTCCCAAGTAGCTGGGACTATAGGCATGCGCCACCATGCCCGGCTAATTTTTCTATATATATATATTTTTAGCTGTCCATATAGTTTCTTTCTATTTTTAGTAGAGATGGGGTCTCGCTCTTGCTCAGGCTGGTCTCGAACTCCTGACCTCAAGTGATCCTCCTTCCTTGGCCTCCCAGAGTGCTATGATTACAGGCATGAGCCATCGCGCCCGGCCAGATCAAGTACTCTTACAATTCATTCCAATATGGTATCCAAATAGTTTCATACTAATAGAATATCAAATATTACTCAAAGTTTACATGAATTTATACCATTAATTAGGAATTTATGATTAAACATTTTAATGTTATTATTAAACTAATAAATAGTAAAATTAGGAGAAACAGTTTATTAAAAATATATGTATTTTTAATCCTTCAATCTGTTTTATTTATTGAAGAAAAAAGTATGTGTTTCAATACCGAAAGAAAGATATTTCATATCTAAAAGAGCAGCAAACCTGGTTTTTGGATTGTTGCATTTTATCTCTGTGTTGATGTGCTTCTCTGTTTGATGACAGAGCAGGATCTTGCTGAACTGCACCCACTGGAGTAGGCTACAATACAATAAAAATTGGTATCGATACATTCTACTTCAGAAATCTTATTTAAAATCATTTATTTAGCTGCTTAAAAAAATCAAGGAAAAAATAAAAGACACTGTTACATAAATTAAGGCTTTAAGAAAAGATATTCTCAAAATACATTGTTAAAGCTAACAAGGTAAAGCAAAGAGAATATAGCTACTTTTTAAAATGTTTTTAAATATTTAAATACTTTATAAGTATTTATTTTATATTTACAAAAAGCCTTCTAATACTGTCATTATTTTTAGGTTACTTTTTCATTTCAAAACAATAAAAATATATTTGGTTATGTCTCTCATTTCCAAAGCTAATGTATAAATAGAATAAATTATTTTTAAAAAATTAAAATAGTTTAAAAAATAATAAAATTAATTATTTTCAATATCTGACTCAGAGAAGAGGCTTATTAAAATTTTTAATTCTCATCAAGGTATTAAAGTATTAAAGTACTGAGACTATTATACAAAAAGAGTATCTTTGACATTAAGAACTAAATCAGGATGAAAAGTTCAAAATAACCCATCACTCTAAAAAGCAGAGAATCCAAACGTAGGACTTTTACAAAATTTAAAGAATACTAATATGGGCACTACCAGACGAAATGTCCCTCCCCAAAATAATAAAATGAATCCTTTTAAAAAGTTATTTGTTCTCAACTCTTTTAAATTGAAGAATCTGTACTATTAAAAAGAAGATAAATACTATAGTCTTACTGCATAGCATAGAGGAGGGGGCACCAACCTATGGTGAGTTGTGTAATTATTTCATTATATATTACAAAGTAATAATAATAGAAATAAAGTACACTATAAATGTAATGTGCTTGAACCATCCCAAAACCATCCTCCCCCCTACCCCCCACCCCAGTCCATGGAAAAATTGTCTTCCATGACAATGGTCCCTCGTGCCAAAAAGGTTGGGGACTGCTGGCATAGAGTACTCACCAACTGTTTACCAATCCAGTCATATTCATAATCAAACATATATCCTTTTCGATCAAACAAGTCAGTAAAAAGCTTTCTTAGGTAGTCATAGTCTGGCTTTTCAAAAAAATCTAGCCTTCTTACATAACGAAGATATGTTGCCATTTCTTCTAGAAAAAATATAAAAATTATTTGACTATACTTCTATTATACTCAATAATAAAATTATTTAAATGTCTAAAAACACATTGTATTATAAAAACATGGAAAAGTAAAAAAAATCCTATTGCAACTTAAAATTTTCTGAGTTTAATTAAGACAAAATAAAAAGGGAAAAGAAAGGAGGAAAGCAAATAGAGAAAAAAGAAATGGGAGAAGTTTAGTTTAACAACCACTATTTTTGCTTCATTTCATTAGGAAAAGCTAAAATTTTTATTTTATAATATTATTTTTAATATTGGGTAGTATTAGAGGTTAAAATTAGCAGCTGAATAATGCATGATTAATCACAAAGCATCACACTCAGTTCATGAGTTTAAAAATTTATTTAAATGTTGGTGGAAATTGACTTATACAAAAGCATCTGCACTAGCTTGCTGGATTTCCTTTAGAACCGGTGACATACACAGACGAACAGAGAATTCAAATTCTTAACCTTGGCTATGAGTGGTATTCTAACAAATTACACTAGCAAAATAAAGCTAAAACAGATCTCAAAAACAGTAACACAGGAGCACACTGTAAGTTTTCTTTTAATTTCTAGTCATATACTTAACAATTATTTGGTAATAGACAAATCTCCATAGACCCCTATAATTCCCAAATGTATTAGAGATATATATATATATATATATTTTTAAAAGGTCATATTTTCCAGAAAGAAAAGAAGAAAAAACCATAAAAGCCAACAGGTAAAATGGTGAGCAATTAATAAAACAGAGTGCTTCACCCTAAAGGTACAATCACTATAGTAAGAGATGGCAGGTTATGCCTAGCTGCTTTTCTCTTCCAATTGATTCACTGGCAGCCAGTAAGTATTACACCCAGCACAATGGGCAAGAAAAGTAGTATCCAGTGATCTTCGTCACATGGTGACTTTCCCACTACCCACTTCCTAGCTAATCACCTGGCTAATTTACTTTGGCACTCCCATTTTTCCTGCCTTTATATAGGCTTCTTTAATCACAGCCAGCTCTGTCTACACCTTCACTCCTAGTACTATCAACCAATATTTTTAAAATCTTCTACTTCTAGATGTTACAGCAAGAAAAAAATATATAATTAAAGTTTGCTGTCAATAAGTAATATAAGCAGCCTTGAGAAAGAGCTATTTAGATTATATTGATGATATTATTATTACAACAATAATGCCAGCAATGTACAGGACAACCAGTAAATATTGAAATGAGACAGGAACTCAGTCTTAAATCTGCAAATTTAGTTCCCTTTTCATTTAACGTTGCTGCACAAATCACAGCAGGTATTTTAATCCATTAACAATAACATCCTTATTCCTTAATTGATTTAGAACCCAGAAGTAAATTTTGTTGGTTTGAGTTGCCATAAACCTACTTGAAAACAAAATTATTTTCATAAATGCATACAGCTCCCCAATGTGAAATTAGCCTAAAACTAGAAAGGTAAGATTTTATTGTAATTTGAAAACTAAACTATAAATCATACTTCATACACATCCTTTGAACTTGACACTAAGACCTAAATGACTAACATTGTACACTATAACTTTATAATTGGTATTCTTTAGCAAATACTTTAACTTATTAAAAGTATGTAACTGAAGGAAATATTACATCAGCTAGTATTGTTCAATATTATTAAAAGATGGGATTTTCTTCCATTAATACCACTTTGCAAGAAAATATACAGATTGTTGCTATGGGCTATGCATCAAATGCTGACATCTTTTAAATCACATTTTGAGTTCACTTTTTTAAAGCATGAAAAAAAGTGTTTATAAACTTAAGCAATGATAATTAGCACTTCAGCTTTTCTGTATTTAAGTACATGAATGAATTTGGCATTATTCATTACCTGGAAAATTTTCACATAACACTTCTATTGGTGTAGCTCGTTTTGTATCTCCAATTTTCTGATATCTCTCTTTTAATGTGTCAGCCTAAAACACAAACAAAAGAATTCTGAGAATGTGGTAATTTTAGAATTATTGAGCTGGAAGAGAGGACCTTAATAAATGTTAACATTTTAGGAAATTCAGTAAGGAAACACAAAAACAATTACCTTTAAGCCTTGCCAAGGAAGACTGCCTCTCAGAAAATACATGAACATATGACCTAAAGCTTCTAAATCATCTCTTCTACTTTGCTCTGAAATATAAGAACATAAATTTCACTATTCTCTACTAGTTAAGGACGCAAGAATGGAGCACTGATTTTTTCATTATGTATAAACTAATTTCCAAAAGTTCAATATATAAATACAAAATACAGATCTAGTGGCTATAGATGACAAAATCATGTCTAGTTAACTGATAATGTTTTTACATTAAAATTATTGTGCATCTTAAAAATATGCCATTATAATTTTTTAGATGCTATTAGAGATTTATTTATCTGTTTAGATCTCTATTCATGGAAATAAAGGCCAAGGGAAACAGAATTCCATGGGCAAATAGAGTCACTGTGTACTATAGCTCTGACTTAAAGATTCAGAACATTACATATTAAAGGTTCTGAGAAATATAGAGTTAAAAATGTTTAACTTTCTTTAACACTGCATTTCGTAAACTTACATGAGCACAAAACTTCCATCACACATATTCTCCACTGACATTAAACACAATTAGTATTGTGTATAATATATTTTAAGAAACACTTGTGTTCGACATATACCATTAATAATCCCTCCACTATTACCAAAAAATGCCACTAGGACAAACTGTCATTTTCAAGTTGTCATCTTAGTAACAAAATGTTGTATAGCACATAACTGCATGACAATCATAGACCAAGGCTCAAGGAGACATTATATAAATATTTGCTGACAATGATATTTAAATTTTTGACACTGAAGTTAAATAGTTAAAATTTCTTGATGTTTTAAAATAATACAAAATGCTAACAATGAAAGAAAAATAATACTTTACTGAGAGGATATTTGTGTCCAAAATATTTTACCCAAATGAACAATCATCACACTATCGATGCAGTACTACATGCTTTTGGAAAAGCAAACTTCAATGTATGTATCTGAGCTAGGGTGAAAGGGTAAGAAAAGGTTTTAATTTTTACTATGTGTATTGTCAAAACATTCTATACGTCTATAACACTTGCTATAGTTTACAAATATATGTTTGTGTGATTATTATTTAATCACTATCCTTCCACCAGACTGCTAGTTGCAGAAGAGCAGATGTCTCTTCTGCCAGCGTGACGACAGGCATAGAGCAGGCACTCAACACACATACTACTGAAATAAATAAACAGGGCTAAGTGCAGTGGCTCTTGTCTGTATCCCAACACTCTGGAAGCCTTAGGGAGGACTGCTTGAGGCCAGGAGTTCAAGATCAACCTGGGCAACATAGAGAGACTCCAGTCTTTACAAAAAATTTAAAAATTAAAGAAAGAAAGAAAAGAATATTTGAAAATATATAATATTAAGTATATGTCCCTTTTCTATAAGCATAGGGAAAATATCTAGAAGAATATGCATCAAAATTGATAGTAATTAGGGCTATAAGATGAAAGAACTAGAGAAGGGACTTCAACTCAAAATTCACATTTCACATAAAATGTAGTAAAATGGAGAATTTTTCTTTTCTTTCTTATACTTCTGTAATAAAAATGTAAAGATATGCTATTAAAAATAGCTAAATTTTCTAAAATAAGTAAAGTGGACTTAAAGTTCATTTTAAATTCACTAATGAAAGTGGGGATATGAATAACATGAATAAAACTAGTATTGACTTTTACAACAAAAATTTCACTTCATTAGGTTCTGAGAGTCTTAAGAATGAAAAGCCATGCAAAGAGAAAAATACTTCTGAACTCCAGCTGAGAATCCAAATCACCTCTAAAACTTTATAAAAACTCAGATAAGCAGGCCTACTGCTAGCAATTGATTCCTTGGGTATGAAGTGGGATAGAGGAATGTACATTTTAAAAGCTTAGCAGATGATTCTGAGGTACAGCCAGATTTAATAACCACTAAAAAAGAAACTTCACTGAAGTATAATTAACAACATAAGAAGCATAATTCATAATTTACATATATTAAAATATACCCACAATAAGGGGACAGTTTGATAAGTTTTGACAACACACACGACTGCAAAACTAATCCCACAATTAAGAAGCTTTTTTTTTTTTTTTTTTTTTTTTTAATTTTTTTTGAGACAGAGACTTACTCTGTTCCCCAGACTAGAGTGCCGTGGCATCAGTCTAGCTCACAGCAACCTCAAACTCCTGGGCTCAAGTGATGCTCCTTCCTCAGCCTCCACAGTAGCTGGGACCACAGACACGCACCACCACACCCGGCTAATTTTTTCTATTTTTAGTAGAGAGGGGTGTCACTCTTGCTCAAGCTGGTCTCAAACTCCTGACCTCAAGCAATCCTCCCACCTCGGCTCCCAGAGTGCTAGGATCACAGGCATGAGCCACCGCGCCCAGCCAGGAAGCATTTCTGTAATACCTGAAAAGGTTCCCTTATGTCTCTTGCCTATTATTCCCTTACCCACACAATCTCCAGCCTCAGGTAACCACTTAACTGTTTTCATCACCACAGATTAGGTTTTTTAATAGAGTTTCACAAGAATGGAATCATAAAGTATAGATTCATGTCTGAATTCTTATACTGTGTTTTCCAGATTCATTCATGTTGTGTGCATCAGTAAGTAGTTCATTACTTTTTATTGCTGAGTAGTACAGCATAATAGATTTATCTATTTACCTACTGATGGACATTTGGGCATCTTTCCATAAGGTTTTCACTTCTCTTGGGTAAATATCTAGGAGAGGGACCACTACATCATATGGTAAGTGTAGGCTTAATTTGATAGGAAACTTCTGAACTGTTTTCCAATGGGGCTGTGCCATTCCAACAGCAATGTATGAGAGTTCCAGTTGCTTCAGAGCCTGTCCAACATTTAGTATGGTAAGTCTTTTTAATTTTAGTGACTTTAAATTCTTAGCATACTATGATTTAATTTGCATATCACTGGTGACTACTGTTGGTGAACTTCATGTTTTATTTCACATACATATTTTTGTGAAGCATTTATCCAAATATTTTGCCCATTTCTGAAATTGGGTTATTTGTCTTATTAAAAAGATATGAGTTCCATGTATATTCTGGATACAAGTCATTTTCAGATATGTTTTTGTAAATACTTTCTCCCTCTAAGACTATAGCTTGCTTTTTTTCTCTTAAGAGAATCTTTAAAAGAACAGAAATTTAACATTTTGATGAAGTCCAATTTATCAGGGTTTCTTTCCTCTTATTATTTATGCTTTTTTATGTCTAATCTAGGAAATCTCTGACTAACCTCACAATCACAGAGATTCTCTTATTTTTTTTCTTCTCGAAATTTTACAGTTTTGGGTTTCTACACTTAACTCTATTATTCATTTTGAAGTTTTTTGTTGTTGTATGTTTTTTGCTATCATTTGTTTTTTGCTTTTGAGTGTAGGGTAAGGGTTTAGATTCATTTTTTAAATATTGATATATAGTTATTCTCACACAGTTTCTTGGCAAGACTATCCTTTCCCCTTGCATTGCTTTTGTAACATTCTCAAAAATCAATTGACCATCTATGTATGAGTTTATTTCTGGATTCTGTATTTTGACCAATTTATCTATGTCTGTCTTCTTATCTATACCACCCAAAATAAGTAGAAGAAGAAAATAATAAGCGTCAATGACCAAACTATGACCAACAGACAATGAATAGAGAAAACCACTGAAAACAAAAGCCATTTATTTGAAAAGTTCAATAAAGTCATTAATACTCTGACTAGGCTAAAAGAAAGAAAAACAAATTGCCAATAAGAGCAACAAAGGGAACATCAGAACAGATCCTATAAACAATAAAAGAATATCACGAACCAACATTATACAACAAATTCAACAACTTAGATGAATGGGACAAATACCTTGAAAGCTATTAATTACCAAAATTACCTGAAGAAAAAAAATGTGAATAGCTCCATATCAATTAAAGAAATTTAATTTATAATTTAAAACCTTCCCAATATACAATCCAAGGCCCAGGTGGCATCACTGATGAATTCTCTTAAACAGTTAAGGAATAATATCAGTTCTACACAAACTCAGAATTAGAAGAGTTTCCAACTTACTGCATTACCATGTTACCAAAAACAGACAAAGACATTACAAGACAAGGATACTATAGGAAATATTCCTCATAAACAGACACAAAATCCTTAAAAAGATAATGCATCATGACTAAGTAAGTTTCATCCTGGGAATGTAAGTTTGATTTAACTTTCAAAAATCAACCAATGTAATTCACCACATTAATAGCATAAGATACAAATTGTATGATCATCTCAAATATAGAAAAAGCACTTGACAAAACTCAACATATATTCATAATAAAGGAAAGAAAAAACCTCTCAGAAAACTAGGAATAGAAGGAAACTGCTTCATCCTGACAAAGAACAGCTATAAAAAAGGTACAACTAACAATTTCTAAATGGTAAAAGACACTCCCCAGATGAGGAAGAAAACAAAGATGTCCACTCTTGCCCTCTCTATTCAGTGTTATACTGGAGGTTCTTATCAGTACAAAAAAGCAAGGAAAACAAAATTAAAAGGTATTTGGATTCCAAAGGAAAAAAATACAACTATTTTTCTTTGCAGACAACATGACTGTATATGTAATCTACAAAAACTCTACTAGAAGTAGTGAGTTTTAGCCAAGTTACAGGATACAAGGTTAGTATATAAAATCAACTATATTTCTATACTAGCAATGAACAATTGGAAATTGAATTTAAAAACCAGTATCTTTACAAAAGCATCAAAAAAAGAAGAAATATGTAGGGATACATTTATCAACATATATGCAAGACATATATTATAGCATACAGTTTAAAAGACTTAAATATAGTATATATAGAAGTATACTGATCCCTACAGGAAGATTCTTTGATACGGAGAGGATCTCAGTATAAGAGGCAATGCCTCTTTGAGTTCTATCCAAGGCGGGCTTTAGTTATCACAGTGCCAACAAGCCGTGATCATAAGGTGATCTCGCCTATGAGGTTCTATCAGAGAACAGTACTAGTCTCACAGCCTACAAGGCACTTAAAAATTCAAGCCACAAATACAAGCTAGTAAAATAAACCTACTACTGAAACTCAGTCTGAAATGCTCTGTACCCTCATAATTACTTCCTTTGTGTTCTTTCCCCAAGTGACATATCTGGAAATAAATTTCACCACGTATTAAGTAATAGAAATCATAGGAAGGCTTTCTCTTAGAAACACAGTAACTAAGGAACACCCCACCCTCAGGTCGTTAGCAGTTCTTTTACATGAAAAAAAATCTCCCAACAGTAATCTGGCTTTATTAAACCCAGATCACATTTTGTACAGCACTTAACTACAAAGGCCTGTTTGAAAATGGACGTTTTTCCACAAAGCCAAGAATCAATATAGGAACTCTTGATGTAAGCACCTAAAGAGACTAGAAAGTGACAATCTGCTTTACAGTAGGTATCACTAAGGATTCTTTAAAATAGCTTCTTTGAACCAACTTAAAAGTTATATAAAGAGTCAATTAAAATTTCAGGAATATAGGTATCACATGAAATAAACAAAACCCACACATATTAAGAGCCTACTATGTGTCTATGCTTCATACACATGCTCTTTTAAAATTACAACTACCACTGAAAGTAGACATTAGTAATCCCACATAAGGAATGTAAACCTGACAAAGGTTGAGTGACTACTACAAAACTATGTACCAAATAAGTGGAGGGACAGCTTTTCAGCCTACCTGTCTCACACTGTTTTCATTTTAGAAAGCAAAGCAAACATATCAATTAATCAAATGTTTATTGCAAACCTTCTGCAATGCTTTTCTATTTAAGAATCCTACTCTCATATCTCAACTTTTTTCTCTGTCTAGCACTATTTCCATTTCAACTGAAATTTCAATTTTAAACAGAAAAATATTTCATTTTTCATTAACTCAAATTTATCAATGTAAAAAAATACATCAATGCCTCCCATGGAAACAGGAAACTTTCTACTATACATGTATACATTTGCAAAATTAAACTTATTACTGTATTTTCTATTTCTGTTTTTCAAAATGAAAAACAATGAGGTCAAAAGGCATGTGAGTTAAACTGAATACAAATACGAAAACAGAGCTCAAACAACAAAGAGTCTCCCTGAAGAAAGTTTAAATCATTTCTTATAAACAAAAAATAAAAATTATCTACTATAAGCAAGTAAATGTTTTACTTAGTATTTCCTTCTAAAATATTAAAAGTTACTTTCCTTAGCATCCCCCAAAAACAAAAATACATCGTCCTTAAATTTCATTTAGCTCATATTTTTCAAAATTACATAATAAAGATGGGTTTTTAAAGAATGAGAACAAAAATCTAAAAGGAAAAGAAAAAATACAATTATGCCAGACAATATGCAGCAACAACTCACTACTCACTATTCCAAATACCTAATCTAGCAACGTCAAGAAAACCTACAAATTAAGAAAAAAGAGTTTTCTGAGCAACAGAACCACATACATTCACTTAATTCCTAGAGAAGTTCTCTCGAAATCTAGTACTTTTAATTTAGACATAATTGCAGTAAGTTTGGCTTAGTGGGTTAAAAGTAGCAAATCAAAAGACGAGAAACTCAAAGTGCTACCAGCAGTAGGTATACGTTACAGTATGTAGGTATACTACATGCAATATCAAAATGAGAAAATACACTTGAAGGCCAAAAGAACCACACACAAAAAGAATCTATTAAAAAATACAGATAGCATTTTCTCTAAACTTATTTAGATAAAACTATACATCCTAACACTCTCCAACTGATCATGAGACTACCACTATATAACACTAATTATACAAAAAATATTTGCTGTGAAACATAGGAAAAAAACCAATTATGCTCATTGTATGGTAAAGACTTTTTTTTTTTAAACTTCTTTTTTTCTTTTTTCTTTTTTTGTTTGAGACAGAGTCTCACTCTCTTGCCTGGGCTAGAGTGCCATGGAGTCAGCCTAGCTCACAGCAACCTCAAACTCCTGGGCTCAAGCGATTCTCCTTCCTCAGCCTCCCAAGTAGCTGGGACTACAGGCATGCGCCACCATGCCCAGCTAATTTTTTCTATATATATTTTTAGTTGTCCAAATAATTTCTTTCTATTTTTAGTAGAGACGGGGTCTCGCTCTTGCTCAGGCTGGTCTCAAACTCCTGAGCTCAAGCGATCCACCCGCCTCAGCCGCCCAGAGTGCTAGGCTGCTCCCGGCCTAAAGACATGTTTTTAAACTTTAAAAAGTTGTATGGGTAGCTTAAAGAGCAGGCCTCAGGAATTTGGACAATTAACCTAGACATTAAATTATATAAATCACATCACAGAATGATAGAACAGAAAGAAGGCATTTTTGGAACACCATAATTCTGTGATTCCTTCTCTCCTATTCAGAGAACTTACTTACCACTTAGAAGCTTAAAGTATCACTCTTCTTTGGAACTCAGATTTTTATTAACACAACCAACTCCCAATTTATGCCTCAAATCCTAGTCTTTTTATTCTTGAATAATAAATAATAATTTAAAAAACAAAAGAATTGATTTTTATTTCAAGACTACTCACCAAAGAAAAATACGCAGTACTTACTTAAATAACTACAGTAAGAGAAGACATAAAGAGGGGGACAAAGTGATACAAAGGAAGATTATAAAATAAGGTTCAAAGCAGTTGACAGAAGTCTTTAAAGAAAATATTAAAAAGCAGACACTTGATCAGATCAGACCCAAAAATAACAATTCAACATAACAATACTAAAGAAAGCTTTCATTCAAATAGACCGTGGATATCTATATCTGTCACACACAGCTTTATCGAGATTTTATCCTGGGCAATTAAGAGATATGAGACAGGTACAATAGTGAATCATTATATCTGCTTTCTGAACATAAATTACCTAGTTAAGATCAACAGATACTGCAACAATAAAGATGCAAATTCCTAGTGTCATTTTACACTATTCTCCCATATTAGAAACATCTTTTTCCTTTTAAAATCTGATACAGTGTCAGTCTACAAAAAGGAAAAATACTTATAAACCCATACAATATTCTTCTGACCAAATTCTCTATTTTGAAAAGTTTATGTAAGCAAGAAGTCCTTGAATGCACAAGAATGAATGAATGAATAGATGGATGGAAGAATGAATAAGGCTTTAAAAGTAATCACCAAAATCCAAGAAAACCAAGGAGGACAGAAATCAGATATGTACAAATTTAAATCACATTAAAAAGTCACATTGTCTCTGTTCCTCTTTCTTCATCTCTTCCTGACTCCTCACAAAGCCAAGTACTCCTAACTTAAAATGCCACTAAATATTCCATGTTCACAGGCATCACAAGCTTATAGAATAACTCTTTAGCACCCAAATTCATATTACTTTAGCTTATGCTTTTTTAAAATAGGAATTCATATAATCTGCCAAAAAAATTTTTATCTGTTAATATTACTCATTGATTCCCAAGTTTTACATGAATACTGAGAAGCAGGGCTTTTATAAATGGGTGAAGTAAACATTAAAGCATTTGCCGTTTGCAGTACTTGCCAAAGAAATACTTTTTTGTTTTCTTCCTGAAAGAGGAGTAAAAAGAGATTATTGCAGTAGTTAAATGCCATTTCCCAAGCTCTTAAGACTTTTCCCAACAAAGACAAACATGTCAGACTCACTCTGCCATTTCTACAAATAGAATGCTTATTACAGTTACCATTGTTCCGATAAAGAACATTAGGCCCTAAGGAAGTTGTGACTTCATGTTTCACAATAAATTAGTAGTGAACCTTTGTTAGTTGTTATAAAATAATCTGTTAACAACTCCCATGAAATGAAAATTTCTCACAGACACTGTACATGTAAATACAGGCATGCCTGGTTTTAACTGAAGGCAGGATCCTGAACGTTGTATATCTACCCAATCGTATTCTAAATCTACCAGGAAAGTTTGCTATTAAAAGGTACTCCCTGAAAATATTATCTGAATAAAATTTGTGTTTTATAATTTTAGATGTTTGAAGCTTTTCTTTTTTAAGGGCAAATTTATATTTTTCAGGCATTTCAGACATCTAAAAAGAAAAAAAAAATCATGAGTCTACTACCAGGCAGGCTGTTAGGAAGCATGCCAAGTGCCACTTAGTTCTGACTGAGAGGCAGAGAAGGAACATGAAGTATATAGGAGGTCAGGTTGGGAAGAATGGTTAGAGAACCTAACGTTAGGAGCTGGAAGTTGGATTAGATGACTTCTAAGGTCCTGTCCAGATCTGTGACTGTATATTTTAAGGTACCTTTGAGCAATGATGATGGATATATACTGATTGGTTTACATTTCTGTCTATCCCTTGTGAGTGAGATGTCAGGAATAGAATCTAAAAGCAAAAAATTTAGTTTATCTACAACTGATATTTTTAAGAAATAAAAGTAATTCAATAGGAAAGAATACGGTACCATAAAAAGAACTTCAACCCCTATCTCACACCACATAAAAAATTAATTCTAGATGGATCACAGATATAAAAGTAAAAGCTAAAACTATACAGCTCCTAGAAGAAAACATAAAATGTCTTTACCATAAGGGGGTAAATATTTCTTAGGAATCAAAAGCTAGACTTCATAAATACTTAACAGTTTTGCTCATCAAAAGATACCTGGAAGAAAATATACACAATGCATATATATGACAAAAGAATTATATCTAGAATATATAAAGAACTCCAAAGAATTAACAATAAAATGACACACTTCATAAAAGAAGATATACAAATAGCCAATAAATACGTGAAACAGAGCTCAAAAACATTAATCACAGGGAAATAAAATATTACCACATATCCACTAGAATAGCTAAAATGAAAAAGACTGACAACACCAAATATTGTCAAGAATGTGAAACAAATAAAACTCTCATTCATTGCTGGTGGAAATAAAAAAAGATACAAACATTTTGAAGAACAGATAGGCAATTTCTTATAAAGTTAAATAACACCTACCATATGACCCAACTGAAAACATAAGCCCACAAAAAGATTTACAAGAATGCCATGGAAGTTTTATTCATAAGTCAAAAATTATTAATCCAAATGTCCATCAATGTTAGAATGGATAAACAATTTATGGTACATTTATGCAATGGAATACTACTATTAAAAAGGAACAAACTACTGACACTTGCAACAACACAGATGAATCTCACTGATACCATATTAAGCAAAAGAAGCCAGATGATCCCATGGATATGAAGTAACAGAATCAGAAAAGCTAATCTATGGTGATAGAAATCAGATCAGAGGTTGCTTCTGAGAAGGTGGGGACTGACTGAGGGATGTTTACAGGATGATGATAGTGTTCTAAGTCTTCGTAGCAGTGTGAGTTACACAGTGTGTCCATTCATCAATACTTACAAATGGAATATACTCAAATGTTGTATACTTTACTCAATGTAAATTATACTTCAAATAAAAAAAGAACTCTTCAATAAAATAAGAATTACAAGTATTAGAATTCTAGTAGGTTTGCTTTTTACAAAGTGGTATCACTTGGCAATTCTGAAACTACTTTCTGAGTATCCTAGGCTTCTAAAAACAAATAAGCATATTATAAGTAGTCATAGATTTCTCACTGTTGGTAAAAAAAAAAAAAAAAAGATGCAACTATAGAAAAGGGAATTACTTTTTTACTAGAAAGGGAAAAAAAGAAATGCTTCAGTGAGGAAACTTAGAAGACACTACCCCAGGCAGGTGATCGAGGCTACTTGGAACCAAGCAACATCATGTGTCACTTGACATGATGCAATAAGTACACAGCACTCCTGTGATATTTGTGCATGCCCAAATCTAGTCATGAAGAAATAATAGACGCAAATAGAGAACGTTCTATAAAACAGCTGTGCTCCTCAAAAATATTAAGGTCATGAGCCATAAAGAAAGACTGAGGAACTGTTCCAGATGAAGAAAACCAAAGGTGTACGACAAATTAATGTGTGATCCTGGACTGGATCCTGGACCAAGTGGAAAAAAAATCTACAACAAATGCTGTGAGGTTGCTATTATTTTACCCTTTGTACAAATAAGAAACCCCCTTGAAAAGGTTAAACAACTTGCCCAAAGCCATACAGCTCTGTGGTCCTTAACCGCGGACAGCCTGTTAGGGACCAAGCTGCAGAGCTCCGCCTCCACCATGCCCTCCCCCCACCCACCCCCATTCGTGGAAAAATTGTCTTCCATGAAATTTAGGAACCAGAGGGCCACACAGCAGGAGGTGAGCAGCGGGTAGATCAGCAATTTTCATCTGTATTTATAGCCACTCTCCATCACTCACATCACCACCTGAGTCCACCCCTCCTGCACCCCATCCCTCCATTCCCCCCACCCCCGTAGAAAAACTGTCTTCCATGAAACCAGTCCTTGGTGCCAAAAAGGCTGGGGACTGCTGATACAGCTAGTATAGGTAAGCCACCATTAGAAGCCAGCTCTGCCTACCTCCAAAGTATATGCTTTAAGCATTATACTTCTTAGGCAGGCTGCTATTTCCGTGGCTAGCCATGTTAAAGAGTTATAGTCTTAATTAAAATTTTTCACATGTACTAAATTCAGTTAAAATTAGGTATTCTGTCATATTTTTAATAGAAATAATCAAATGCTGTATCAAAGTTGAGTATTTCAAGTTATCATAGAAATAAAAAAGATATAGCAAATGTAATAGCTTTCATTTATTTATTCTACAACAACTTACTTTAAAAGTTTTCTTCAAATATAAATGAAAGTAAACTCTAGGTAGATGTGATAAATGAAAATTACAATGAAATCTACTGTAGTCTGCAAAAACAGAACCATAACAACAAATAAAAACTCACAATGTTAGCATAGCTGCTGAATTCAAACTTCCATACTTACGAAAGGTACACATACCTTTTCCTAAATGCGTGTTTATGCTCATATATCTAGCTGTTCCTGTAAGGCTCTTGTGTTCTCTGTATGGTATGTGTTTCTTTGTCTCTGGATCAATATATTCCTTTGCCAAACCAAAATCTATAATATGAATAACTTGCTGGGTTTTGTTTCCTGGTCGTCCTATTAAGAAGTTCTCAGGTTTTACATCCCTGTATATCAAGTTCTTTGAATGAACATATTCCATGCGAGAAATCTTGGTTTAAGAAAAAAAAGAAGAGACATTTTATTTTGGGCTTTGACTAGCCCAAGAAAGCATGATAGAAGGAAGACAGAACTTTCACAATGAAAACAACATAAAAAAGAAAAAAATCAGAAATTATTTTCAATCCTTTAAAAGTAATATGATATATATTATATACATATCCAATTATGATTAAATTTTTTTACCTTTATTATTATAGTCACTGAGAAATGAAAGTGTTTGAATTTTATGAATTCCTTTCATAAAGGAATTGATTGAAGCCTGATTCAATCAACACTTTCAGAGGATGCTACCTCATAAAATCCAAAAGCTTTATTGATACAAGATCTTGAACTCAAAAGTATAACCAAACATATGCAAAAAGTTACAATTTATTCTTCCTTATCAGTTCAATAATCAAACAACTTTTATAACTATATTAAAGAAATCTGAGTCAAAACTATTAAACAAAAACAATTAACAGCACCATTCAGTATTTCTTTCTTTTTCTCTTTTATAACTTGTTTTCTTTATTTTTTCCTAGGTATTAATACTTAAAAATAAGATCTTAAAATTAGAAAAGTTTGGAATCCAACTCCAATAATAATATAGTACATAATTGTTTTACATATTCTCAAATAATGTTCATTGTACAAATTGTCACAAAATAGAACATCACAAATAAGAAAATAAAATTGCTTCATTTAGTGATGATCATGGTTAACAATGCAATGTAAACATATAGTTACACAGGCCATTCTAGCTTGTTTAACAAATTTCTGATCATATATAATATTCTATGACATATACTTTTAATTAATGGTATATTTTAAGCATTTTCCAGGTCATGAAATATTTTTTAGTATGTACTTTTTAATAGTTGCATATTATTTTATGGCTATTAATAATTTATTCAACTAACCCTGTTATTTCTGTGCATTTGCGTTGGTTCTTCTTTTTATCATAAACGTCCTTGCACATACAGCATTAAATAAATCTGACTACTTCCACAGGATAAATTTGTAGATGTGGGATTAATGAGTCAATGGATAAAAACAATTTTAAGACTTCTGCAGCACACTCCTATTGACATTTATTTCAAAACTACCTTAAATCATCCTCTAAATTATTATTCCATGGGTTTCTTAAAGTTTAAGTAATTTATTAAGACTCCTTCATGATTGTTTCTTCTTCTTCTTCTAGGTCATAAACTCTATTACCAAGACTAAGAATCCATGTTTCTGAGAGTTTTCTTTTGAATTATTCATCTTCTACATGAAAAAGGTGCTATTTAATAGAAACAACTTAATTCTCAAACTGAGCATTCTTAAAGTAGTTAAGATACAAATTTTCATACAAATAAATACACCTGACTCAGTTATTTTACGCTATATGCATCCTAGACAGACAATACGAAAAGTAGAAACATTAATATTAGGTCAAATGTTCTGTAAGATAATGTCCTAAAACTTTAAACTTTTAATATAAATTTGTGACCAACAAACCATGCAATCATTCCAACAACTTCATACATCCTGCTTTACTTACCAGTTGTATAGCTATCATGAGAACTGTTTTAAGAGAAAATGTTCTATCACATAAGTCAAACAAGTCTTCCAAACTAGGTCCCAGCAGTTCCAGCACCATAGCATTGTATTTACCACAAGGGCCAAAATAGTAAACTTGAGGTATACCATCTAGGGGAAAAGAAACAGTCATTTAATAATTTCATCATCTTAAATACTAAGGTTTTCTTCCTAGAAAACCGATAAACAATTTTTTTAATTTTATAGTTTCAAGAATGGCAGCAGTATTTTTACTTTTTGCAGACACACAATAAACTTCCTGACCAAACCTCCTTCCTCCCTATACCTTCTCCTTGATGTTCACATTGTAGCCTGGTTACATCTCTACTGCTGCTGCATTACTAAACTATATTATAAACAGTACCTTATTGTTTCTCTCCACCACCTCACTATGGACAAGAACTAGGCTTTTTAGTCTTATATTTCCATGTCCTAGAGAAATTCTTAGCACATCATGCTGAAATCAAGGTGTAAGGCTGGACTGCAATCTTACATGAGGCTCAGAGCCCTCGTCCAGGCTCAGAGGTTCTCGCCAGAATTCAGTTCCCTATGGCGATAGGATTGAGGCCTTCAGTTTCTAGGGGCTTTCTACCTGCATGTGGCTCTTTCCACAACATGGTGATTTGTTCTGTTAAGGCCAACCGGAGAGCTGCTCTGCTGTTTCCAGTATCTCTGACTTCTACACATTCTTTAAAGCCCCTTCTTTGTGATTAACTTTATGTCAACAGATAGGGGCCTTAATTATATCATCTCAGCTATATAACTTAGCCTAGCTGCATGGGGGAAATCCTAGAGATCCTGCCCATATTCAAGGGGAGGGCATTATATAGGGTGTATACACCAGAGGATAGGAATCTTGAGGGGTGATCTCGTAGTATGCCTACCACAAGGTTATTAAAGACAGCGGTGTTCCCTTGTTCAAGCCTCATATAAGATCGCAGTCCAGCCTTACACCTTGATTTCAGGATGATGAGACCTTCAACAGAGGACCCCGTTAAGCCATGCCTAGACTCCTGACCTGGGAAATTGTTAGATTATAAAGTCTCTCATTTTAAGCCACAAAGCTGGTAATAATCCATTATGCCACCCTTGTTAATGATCCTTGTAGCCAAGTATAATTGTCTTAAAACAACTTAAGTAATAACCCTCCTCATCATTTCTCTAAAAACCCTTGTCTTCCTTTACCTCTCTGAATACAGCCAAGCATATTTCCATTGTAACGCCCATTCCCAAATAAATACCATTTTCTTTTAGAGAGTCTCCTTCTCTGTCTGTTATCTAGGTTTGACACTTAATACTGCATCTATCTATTTTTGGTCATGAAGAAATGAATATCTTCCACCACAAATGTCTCAGTTTTACTTCCAAATGATTTTTTCAGTAATTTTAAAAGGGAAAAAAATCTAAACCATAATAAAAGACTTTTCCCATTCTTTTTAATGAAAAATTATTTTAGAAACCTAATATCATTCTTATTGCTTAGCCTATCATTTTTAATATAAATTAGTACAGGAACAGAACAGAAAACACTGAACTGGAAACCAGGACAACTAGGTTCTTACTCTAATATTATCTAATATTCACCCGCTGCATGGCTAGTTTGCCATTCAACCTCTCAAGTGGGCCTCAGTTTGCATATCTATATTAGTAGTTTGGATAAAACCACTGTTTCTCAATTGTGAATATAAGTGAGGCAGCAGAACATCCGACAGCGGGAAGGTGAGATAGTATAATCATGGCATAGGCAGAGGAATGAGTACAAGTTCAAACCTCATATTTGGTCTCCTCTCTAGAAACAAAGATTCTGATACACCCCCATGTGTATATTTCAACACTCTCTGCAAATGCACAAACACACACACATACACACACTCATCACACATGCTTGTCCCATTTCTTCTTGCCACTGGGAATCATTGTCTTAGTGTGAGCCACTTCTACCATAGCCACTGTTACCATGTGTGTGTCACATCTACCCCTCATATGTGTAAAAGCAGAGAAAAGGTTCAGAAATAGAGAAGGAGAGGCTTATTAAGTTTATTCCTACTTCAAAATCCTGCTTTTACTATGCTATATACATTAAGAGCCTGGAGCTGCAATTAAGACTTACCAATAGCTCTCAGCTACTAAGCTTTCAAAATTCTTTCTACAATGCTTTTTTCCCTCTAAGCCACTGAAAGTTGTTAATTTATATGTTCTCAATTTAACAACCTCCAATAACTCATTTCCACTATTTAGTTTGTTATTTCTGATATGTAGGGTGCAAGGAAACCAGATCATCAAGGCTTATTAGAACTATAAACAGAACGAAAAATAAACAGGTTTTGAAGATCTTCAACGAAAGGACTGTCAAAGGAATTCTCTACTTCCATCTGAGACACCATCTATATTCCCAGCAGTTAAAGTTGGGAATGAAGTTGTTGAGAAATGATCTCTCAACAGGACAACAATATGTTTTGGTTTATTAAATCACTGTGTTTTTTTCAAATATTTTCAAAAGTTTCTAAAAATAGAAAAACATTGAAGGAGTTCTGCTGTCTTAATTAATTCAACAAATCAACAATAACTTATCGAGCATATACTACATCCTTATGGGACTGGGCTGGACATTATGGATACAAAAGTGAACAAGACACCAGGACTAAGGATGCTTTAACCCAGGAATGCAAGGTTGGGTTAACATGCAAAAATCCACCAAGGTAACTCACCATAATAACAGAATAAATGTGGAAAACCACAAGATCATCTTAATAGATGCAAAGAAAGCATCTAAAATAACTCCGAACAAATTTGAAATAGAGGTTCCTAAATCTGACAAAGAACATCTACGAAAAGCTACTAGCTAACATCATACTTAATGGTAAAAGACTGAATCCTTTCCATTTATGACTAGGAGTAAGACAAGGATGTCTACTTTTATCTCTTCTATTCAACAGAGGAATGAAGCAAGAAAAAGAAATAAAAAGCATTCTCGAGAATGAATGAAGAGACCCTATTACTTTAAGAAAAACTGCCAATTATTTACTAACAATAAAATTCAACCTTTCAAGCAATAATTTCAATTTTGTAAAATTTGTATCTGCCATGATGACCTTAATAACTTCCCAATACTTAAAAACTTGTTCTGATGAAACGTGGTGACATTAACTATTATGATTTAATTTGGGATAATGAGATGTATCAATATTTGAAATATATGCATAACTCAGTGAAACAGTATGTTTCAAAAGACCAATGCTGGCAGTTACAAAATCACACATAGGTAAAAATGATCCATTCAAAGTACAATGGATTTTAATGTAAGCAAGTAGGAAAAATTTTTTGATATGACTTCTAACTCTACATTGCCACTGACAATTAAGAAACTGCCACTTGCCAAGTTTTGGTGTAGTATCAAAAACATATTCATAATACAAGTTAATTAGTCAAGATTGACAAAGTTATGGATTAAAACACTGATGAGATTATAAAACAGTACCTTTTTAAAGGAAAATAACGCTATCCTTTTCAAAGTAAGCGAAAGTATGCATACAATGATGTTTAAGCTCCATTGGTTGTTTCAGTAAAAAAAGAACTGACAAGTACCTAAATATCATCAAACCTGAACTAATAAAACAAATTATGTCAAACCCATTCTGTGGAATACAGGTACAGCCTTTAACTACTTTTGGAGATAATTGTGAAGAACAAACCTTTTCTATTTACTTCTTATAATACTGCTGATTACATTTTTTATTGTTTACAGTCATGCATTACCTTTTTTTTTTTTGAACCAGGGTCTTGCTCTGTTGCCCAGGCTAGCGTATATGGCATCATCACAACTCTCTGCAACCTCAAACTCTTGGGCTCAACTGATCATCCTGGCTCAGCCTCCCAAGTAACTGAGACTGTATGTGTGCTACCACGTCTGGCTAATTTGTCTTATTTTTTGTAGAGAAGGAGTCTCGCTATGTTGCTCACGCTGGTCTCAAACTCCTAGCTTCAGATGCTCCTCTGGCTTCGGCCTCCCAAAGTGCTAGAATTAATAGGCATGAGTCACAGAACCTGGCATACTTTTAAAATAAAAATACTTTTAATGAGTCATTAAACATACATGTGACTAGAAAAGATACTAGAAGAAAAAGCCAGAGAAGAAAGCTACCAGAGACTCCTGGAAGCACAGGTGATTTCTACTTTCACTTTTGTAGTTTTGGGACTTTTCCCAATTTTTATGAAGAATATATTGCTATTTTTGCAATCAGGAGAAAAATGCACATTTTAAAAATTCTTCTGAGATCACAAAAAAAACTCGAGTTGAAAAAGTATTTAGACCAAACTATAATTTTACTTCCCAGGAAAAGTCTGGACGGTTTTTTATCACTGAGTAAACAAATTAAATTGTTAAGAGTTAGGAAAAGTTGCAACTAACAAACAGAGGATGGGACAGGGTGTACCCTAAGCAAAGAACAAACAAAACAAAACCACTACACCAATATAAATATGGCAGACAAGACCACCAGGAAGATATTTTTTGGAAGTGAGAGAGGTAAGGGAAAAACAGGCAAGAGAAAAGAGGCTCAGAAAGAAGGCTTAGAAGGAAGAATAATGGAGGAGTTAAGATACTAGCTATGTCTACTGATCAAAATATTTGGCTACTGAAATGCATAAATACAATTCAACTCATGGGCAAAAAGAAAATTTTTGCATATATTTGTTCTTACACTTGGTGAATTTTCAACTATAAACTCATATTGCACCCATTTCCAATGTGTCTAAAATTACTTTTGAAACTACTATATAAAGCCCTTCATTGTGAATTCAGGAGTGTTAGTTCTGATAACGTCCAATATCCCTAATTTTCAAGGATGCTCATTAGCATCCCTAATTTTCAAGAAGTCTGTTTTTTTTCCAAGAAAAGCTCAAGAATGAGTAAGAATATAAAATTTATATATTTGAAAACAGTCTTACCCTTACTTCCCCGAAATTCACTTTACTAAATACTTCATTTTATATTTCAGTATTCCATTTAAGTAACAAAACACCATTAATTAATTAAAGTCACAAAACAATAACACATAGGAGGTTTAACACTATCAAAGCCTGCTTGGTACATCCTGCCAGGTCTTCAAATACTTCAGTTCCTTATAGGTGGGCATTAGTTAAGCAGATCATTAAAAGAAATATCATGATCCATTTCATAGTAATAATATCACAATCCATTTTCAGGTCCAGAATTGTTCATGTAAAATGTTAAATAGGAAGAATTAGAACCAAAGTATCAACATACTTATTAGGAAATTTAAACCCCATACCTCTGATTAAGAAAACCTAAAGTATGATTAGAAATACTAAGTACAGAATTATGATACAGGCTATATTCATTTTTAGGGAAGTTTTGCATTAAGGCATTCTTAACTTTAGCACAAATGCTTATACTCCTAGGTCAACAGCTCTCAATATGCAGTGTGAAGACACTTGGGGACAGAGGTGGTCCATGAGACCCTTTCAAGGGGTCAGTGATATTAAAATTCTTTTAGAGTAACATAAATACATTATTTATCCTTTTTAACTCTCAATCTCTAACAAATGAACAGGATATAGGACGTGATATCACAACAGATTGAATCAGAAGAAGATATGAGAATCTAGCTGTTTTCTATTAAGTCAGACATTAAAGAGAGTTACAAAGTATGTAAAACAATGCTACTTTTCTCACTTTTTTGTTTTGAAAAGTACATCAACAAAATTGTTTTGATATTAAAATGTTTGAATTATATTATTTTTAAATGAATTAATATAGCAACATTTTCATATTTCTCTTTTAATTTCTAATATAGCAAATATCAATAGCTATAACCCATAACAACAAAAGCTGAGATCCTCAAAAAGTTTAAGAGCATAAAAGGATCCTAAGACCCAAAAGTTTGAAAATTCTGTCCTAGCTGAATAGTAAGCTCTGACATGAACAAAACAGGTGCAGTGAATTATGGATTTGGTAACAGTCCTTCCATTAAAAGACCATAATATCTGCCATTTAGTAGTAAAATTCTAATTAGCCTCAAATAAAAGGAGTTAAATGTAAGGAATCAAGTCACCCTACTAAAGAAAGAAGCAGAAGTACAAAGAACATTAAAGTACAAAGGACGTTAAAAAATAACATCACCTACAAACAAGTAAAAGTTTAAATGTTACAAAAACAGAAAGAATTTATTATCCTCTTTGAGCATAAATAATTAAGGAAAAAAGGACTATATCATTCTCACCCCAATCCCCCAAAGTTCAAGCTTACAAACGTTTTCTTCTTACAATGTGCTACATTATGAATATGAAATTATCATTTCATTTTTCATGGATTTATATTGTCTTTTACTATTATATGGGCAATTACAAAAATGACACAGTATTTAAGAAAATTAAATCCCTTAGCACCATTTAGTAATACTCTATTCAAAAGTATGGTTTGGTTTTTGTTTAAGATTCTTATTTAATTAATCACTGAAAATACTACAATTACCACATAACACATAACTGTCCTAACACCTGCATCATATAAACCAAACTGAAACCACTATCAATTAACCCTTCTCTCTTATTGATGATGCATAGCATTCCTTAAATGTACACATTCTCCATAACTTAAGCATTAAGTATATTCACACTGTTGTACAACCATCACCATCATCCATCTCCAGAACTTTTTCATCATCTTATACTGAAAATCTTACTCATTGAACAATAATTCCCCATTTCTCCCCTCCCCTCAAGCCCCTGGAAAACACCATTCTACTTTCTGCCTCTATGTATTTGATTACTCTAGGTACCTCATATAAGTGGAATCATACAGTACTTGTCCTTTTGTGACTGCCTCGTTTTACTTAGCCTAATGTCATCAAGGCACATCCATATTATATCAAATTCCCTTCCTTTCTAAGGCTGAATAACATTCCATTGCATGTATATACCACATTTTGTTTATCCATTTTTCTGTCAAAGGACACCTACCTTTTGGCTATTGTGAATAATACTGCTATGAACATGGTGCGCAATTATCTGTTCAAGTTCCTGCTTTTAATTCTTTTATGTGTATCTAGAAGTAGAACTGCTAAATCAAATGGTAGTTCTATGTTTAATTTTTGGAGGAACCAATGTACAATTTTCCACAGTGACTACACCATTTTACATTCCCCCCAGCAATGTACGAGGGTTCCAATTTCTCCACATCCACACTAACACTTGTTTTCTGTTGTGTTTTGTTTTGTTTTGTTAATAGCCATATGATGGGTGTGAAGTATGTCCCTGTGGTTTTGAGTTTCAATTCCCTAATAACAAGTCATGTTGAGTATCTTTTCATGTTTTTATTGGCCATTTGTATATCTCTGGAGAAATGTCTGTTCAAGTCCTTTGCCCATTTTTGAATTGGATTGTTTCTATTTTTGCTGTTGAGTTTTAGGAGTTTTTTACATATTCGGGATATTAATTAAATATATCTTATTTTTTATAAGAATACTAATAAACAAATTGCTGTCTAAATGAAATTTAACATACCATAGGAAAGTTATAGTTTAAATTACTTCAAATGGCCCATTTATTATTAAGAGCAGTCTGAAAATATAATCTTTTCAGGTATGAATTCCAAAATCAAATTGTTTCAAAGTCATAAATCTTCCCAAAACAATTAAGAACTCTTGTTTTTCTACAAAGCTCACTTCGGTAGTCAAAACATATTTTTTAAATTCATGATTGATTAAAAAACACACACATGCATACACACATACACACACACACACACACACACACACACACACACACACACACACACAAAGTACCCCAAATTCATGATTCATACGAAATACTCAAAAATATCCACACCTGTCAGAGTCTCAGAGCCACCATGATGCACACCTTATTCATACGCAAACAAACATATGCAAACCATTCATATTGCAATCTATGTTAATGATGCCCATGCAGCACAGGGGAGCACCCTTAAACACACAGACTACCCTGTAAACGGTGGTACCTACAGTTGTGTAATACTGCAGTCCTAGGACAATCAAGTGCTAAAAGATGTATATTTCATTTTTATTCTTACTATATTTGACATAATTTTTAAAAGTTAAAACAGGCAAAGGTTAAAATAATAAAAGCACACTTTTGTTATTCAACTCAATGATCTGCTAAACTCCAAATTTACTTATTCATTCCTATCCAATAAACTATTCAATCCTATTTTTCTAAATGACAATTTTACTACTGTAGTAGAGATAGATCTGTTGTTTTTAATCTCTCCAGCATCCAATCCTCCTTACATAATACCTAAATTCCTGAATAGGCAAATACTGCTCCCTATTCTCAGTCTCAGAAGTTCAGGTAGCTCCTGAGATGAGCACATGATCTAACTCTGGGCAATCAAATTCATAGTGATTAAATCAAGAAAGAGCATGGGACCCAACATAAGACAGTAATATTCAGTCCTAGAACATTTGCTGGAATTTTTAAGAAAGAGATATTTTCATAATTGCTAAGCCTACATTATTGGAGGCCACCTCCACCATCTCTTAAGAAGGGCCAACCAGAAAGTAAAGCTTAGGTGTACAAAAAACATAGACCATAGAGACTCAATATGTTGATGATAATATTTGAAGCCCTGGATACAGCAATATCTTTTACATCAGGGCATTTCTCTAGTATGTGAGTCAGTAAATTCCTTTTTTTCCCACTTAACTTCTTACTTACTAGTGCTAACTAGTATATGTGGTTTCACATACAATTTGCTTTATCCCTTTAGCCTTTAAATCTCAGTTACCAGTGATAATTTTGATAACTCCCTGAGGTGTGTCCATATCAGATATAAATATGCATTATAAAAAGTCTATAATGATAAACACATTAACACAAAATCTCAAACTTACTGTCCCTGCAGTGATTACTCATTTGCAAAGTATGATCTTTAAAAACAAAATGCAAAATCAGTATCAGTATTAAGAAATAGACAGCTCTACAAATTAGAATGTAAACATGCTTACAGAAAGATGCATGAAGCTATTCCATTTTACTAAATCTGGAGAAACAAAATCCCCTTACCTGTATTATATAAGAAACTGTACAAGGAAAATCATTACAATTAGTAGAATAGGAGTATACAGAAAAGTAGAGCTGTGAGAAGTTTTAACATAAAGGAAATACAAGTAAAATCATTACAATTAGTAGAATAGGAGTATACAGAAAAGTAGAGTTGTGAGAAGTTTTAACATAAAGGAAATGCAACATACAACAGAAAATTTTTCCATTAATTTTCTCCAATGGCACAAAATATCTATTCTCACTTAGACTTAGGGTTTATGTAAAAATATACCCATATTAGCTGCCTAGGGCTACCGTAACAAATTACTACCAATTGGTGGCTTAAAACAACACAAATTTATTTATTCACAGTTCTGGAGCCTAGGGTATCTAAAATCAGTTCCACTAAGCCAAATCAAAGTATTGGCAGCACCACTCTCCCGTCAGAGGCTGTAGAGAACCTCTTCTAGGTTCTTATAGCTGCAAGAATCCCTTGCCTTATGGCTGTATCACTCCAATCTCTGCTCCATGGTCATACTGCCCATTCCTTTTCTGTGTCTGTAAAATGTCCCTCAGCCTCTCTCTTACAAAGATACTTGCGATTGCATTTGGGGCCCACCCAGATAATCCAGAATAATCTCTCCATCTCAAAATCCTTAACTTAATCACACCTGCAAAGTCTTTGCCATATGGTAACATTTACAGATTCTAGGGAGTATGATGCAGATTATCTTTTGGGGGCTATTTTTCAGCCTATCATAATAGCATAATTCCCTTCAACAGCTATAATATTGTCAAAAAGGCTAAGAAGATGGAAGCTATGTGCATTTTATATTCTTAAATTTTTTTCACAATGTTCTCTACTCATATTTATACCAACATAAAAAGCTCCAAATCTGTCATATGTAAAATAAAAAGGGATCATTAAGACTATGGTAAGAAAGTGTCTAGTAAACACAGCCTTATGAAGTGACTTTTCTTAACCAAATTTAAAATACCATTCCTTGAAACTAAAGAGTTATTTTCATTACAATCCATTTTATTCAAAATTTAAAAATTATATATAAAACTTTACCTCCAGATCCTAACTGTTTGTAGAATCTGTATTCCAAATGTAGCTGTGGTGCTCTGGATTTCATGGGCTCCTAATTAAAAAAAAACAAACAAAAAAAAACAAAGACAACATTTAAGTATTAAAAGATCACTGGGAAAAAAAAAAGATCACTAGGCCCCAACTACAAATGTTATAAATTTTGGTGTAAATGCTTATATTATATAATAGTCTACTAGTCATCTTTTTGTAAGATTAGATCCACATAAAAATTAACTTTTTGTTCAATGTAAAATAAATGGAAACCATAAATGTACATAAGGTTAAATAGCTATTAGATCAAGTGACAGGAAAATCTCTGATATTTTACTCTTTAACCCTGAAGAAAACATTCATGACTACGGAAATGGAGCCCCTTATACTCTTTCCCTTGTTCTCAGAATTCACCTCTGAACTGTACATTTCTCACATAAAGGTTGTAAGTAAAACTGAAATCATAGAAAAGTAAGAAAGAACAAACACGGTGATAAGAAAATTTTGATAATAGCAACAATGCCCTTCTAAATATTTTCAACTGAGGTAAAACTTACACACAATAAAGCACACAGTTCTTAAGTGTTAATTAGATCCATGAGCTTTGTTAACTCCAGGACCCCTACAACCACTACACCAAACAATCTACTGATTATTTCATTTCCATTATCCCTCCTTCAGAGGTCATCCCTTTTTGACTTTTATTGCCTTTGGATTACTTTTGTCTGTTGTTGTAGTTCATCTATATACAATATATGCTTTATTTGTGTGTATGGCTTTTATCAGTTAACATAAATATTTTTGAGATTCACACATATGCACACATATAGATACATACACAAAGACAACATGCACAGAAGCAACACAGACTTGAGAAATTAGAAATAATATTAAATGTGAAAATATTTTCAGGAAACAGGAAAACTACAATGGGGTAACATAGGAAATTTAAACCAGAAACACAAGGTAACAGAAAATTTCATAAGGAACCAACAGACTTGAAAAATAAAAATATAATAACTAAATTAAAAACTCAGTTTGCCAGCAGAAACACAACAGAAGAGAGAATTTCGGAACTGGAAGGCAGACAGAAAAACCATATGGAGAGCCGGATGCAGTGGCTCACACCTACAATCCCAGCTACTTAGGTACCTGAGGTGCAAGGATTGCTTGACCCCCAGGAGTTGGAGGCTGCAGTGAGCTATGATCATGCCACTCTACTCCAGCCTGGGTGACACTGAGAGACCCCATCTCTTAAAAAATAAATGAATTAATTAATTAAATTTTAAAAAAGAAAAACTACATAGAATGCATTATGAAGGAAGAAAAAATAGAAAACACAGAAGAAAAGATTAGAGACCTGGACGATACAGTAAGAAGGTTTAATATGTACTAATAATAGTCTTGGGATTAAAGGAAAGAGAAAAGTGAGCAGAGGCAATAACTGAAGAAATAATTGCTACAAATACTCAAGAACTGATGAGGGTAACAAACCACCAATTCAAGAGGAATGTGAATCCCAAACAGGATAACTAAAAAGAAATTTATACCAAGATACATCATAATGAATCCATGACCAACAACAAAGACTTCAGATAACCAACTATTAAAATCTCACTGGAAAACTTACAGTCATTAAGATTATTATAAGAGAAAACAATGAGATTAATTCATGAGAAACAGGATAGTACAGATACTATACTGTACTTAAGAGCACAAATACTGAACTGAATTGTATAAGGCTTGAATCTTGAATATACTACTTACTAGCTCTGTGACTTCGAGCAACTTACTTAACCTTTCTGTACTTTTCAGTACCCTTATCTGTAAAATAAGGTTAAAATTTTACCTTTCTCATAATATATACAAAGTACTTATAACAGTGCCTTCCACAACAGTGCTATATAACCTATAATTCTGCAATTAACTATCTAAAGTGCATAGCCTTAAGATATAACAAAAAGATGTCCACTTAAGTAATCACAAGTAAAATTAAACACATACCTTGTTTAATCACTAATACCCTGTAGGTAAAAACAGAGACTCAGATCTGACTTAGTTGAGTTGTTTCAACTTGATTCCAGCACTTTACTAGAAGTAAAATTTTATTATAACACCATATAACAAAAGTTGCCTTACAACAGGATGACATTTTCATTATTTATGTACAACTGGTTATCATGTAAGTGCAAACAACAAGATATGAGGGTTGTGGTAGAGGTCAAATTACCAAATTATCCTGAAACAAACTATCAATCTGAACTAGGATAATATTAGAAAAATGTAAAAATCTTTATAAGGGATAACAAAGCTGAAAGTAGTCACTGAAATCTGCATCTCTGAACACCATGCTATCAAATAACACCTTTATTTGTACCAAAGTATAAAAACCAGATAGCACTGAAAGTACACAGACATAACATTTTCAAGTGATTACTTTCATGCCAGGTTTTGAACAAAATCATGTTATCTGTTGCAAATAGATACAATAGATACAAGCAAATAAACAAAAATATAAGGAAATAGCAAACTAAGTAACAAACTATGCATGGTTCAACAATCTGTGAAAATTTTTGTCCTTCCAATACATTTTTGGCTGAATTTGATGAAAACATGACTATATACCACACTCCAGCATCAAAATACTAGAAATTCAGATCCAAAAATATTCCCAGTTCTCCCAAAGAATACTGAATAACCATTATTATTATATATAGTGCCAATCATTGTGCTTTAAAAAAGGGTAAGAGCAAAGGAAGAATGTCCCAAAAAGGAGAAAAAATAAGTAAGGGGATAGTGATATAGCACAAAAATAAACTTTAAAAAGTGATATATGTGCATATACATAAGAAGGCTGAAAGATGACATAATAAATGTTTACTAAGGTATCAATGGTACGGACAACGTAAACAGGTTCCAAATTTGAAAATAAGAGGACCTAAGAGTCACTACTTTAATGACTGAAAACAGACAAGGAAAGGTGAGCCTAGAGTAGTGGCTCCTACTTTCACATAATGGTTTATCTGCCTTTACATATAAGATAAATATCATTCACATGCAGAACATGCTCCCCATGACTAGAGCTACTCACTACAAGCTGCTGCATCAATACCACAGAAAACAGGCATTGCCATACTTCTATCCTTGCATGTCACTCCCACCCACAATGCAATACAATGTCTAGGTTCAACACCACTGGCATAGTGCAAGGGAAAAGGGAGAATTTCAAAGAAATGAAAGTCAGCAATGCCCAAACACTGTCCAATTCCTGCATCTTGGGCCTCGCTATTAAGATTCATATTCACTAACTCCCCTTGTCCCGATTTCATGCTCATCAGGGACCCTTGTAATTTTAACTTCGCTTTCTATGTAGATCAGCCTATAGGAAGAAACTTGGGCATTCTGGATCTATAATAGTTAAACATCTCACTATAAATTAGAAATTAGCTCTTTGCTGAATATTTACGTTTCTGAGAGCTTAACTGTGTGAACTGATTACTGTGAATCCACCTCGAAGAAACAATGACAATCTTTGTGAGATGACCTAACCAAATTTTGTGTCATAAAGCCAAAAATCAGCCTTTAATACCAAGATGAACTCATCTAGGTAAATGCCAGTCCAAAGCCACATGGGTGGGACCCAGCCAAGTCTCCCCTGATGGCACCACAGCCCTACTGTGCAACTTTATTTCCCAGTGAAAATAAACAGCACTCACTGCAGTGAAACTTAGTCTATACTCACAAAGATACTTAAAATGAAGTAGTAGAGGCTTTCTATTTCATGTCAAAAGTTTTTCTATTGCCTCCCACTTGCCTCTTCCCCTAACACTCTCTCTTTTCTATATCTATTTCATATTACCATAACAACAGAGGTTATACTGGCAGAGAAAAGCTTGAAAAAGGCAGGCAAACAGGGAAAACCAAATCATGCTAAGCCTCAGGAAAACCTAGCTGGCAAACCAAACAGAAAATTGGTGCCAGATGAAAGTATGTCTTTTAAGACTAATTCCTAGATCCCAATTCTGCCTTATGGCCGTCATACCAGGCGCATTTAAGACTTCAGAATAATCTCACAGGAGTTTGCTTTCCCTCTATCCCCTACCACATCAAACATTTCCGAAACCCTGAAAGTCAAACAACAGGCCAGCTTACCACATATACCAATAAAAAAAGAAATTTCAGAAGCTACCTGGAAGTATGTTTTCAAAGAATGTAATCCTGAATACTAAAATACTTTTTTGTCAAAATGTTTGAATCAGAAGGATAAACCTTGCTTTCTAATTTTTATCTAATTAAAACTTCTTCCCTAAATTAAAAATAGTGCCAAAATTCAAAAACTCAATTCTACAATGCTGCTAAAAAAAACAGATTGAGCTTCTGTGGCACAAAAAATCATAAATGTCCTACACATTATCATATACTTGAAGGGCGTAACAATGTTAGGAGCATAACAAAACATCAGTTATGCGTATAACTTTTCAAATAAACACTCAAGTTATAAATGACATGAAAACAAAATATAATTAAAATATAAGATAATAATTAAGGAAGTAACAAGGAAGTAATTAAGGAAAATTAAGAAACATGAACTTACCAGTTTAATTGCCACATATTCATTTGTGTATAAATTTTTCCCTTGAAAAAGAAAAAAAAGTCAGATTCTGCCAGTAATTAATTTTTAAAAATATATTATATCAACTGTACTCTGGACAAGAAAGCACATAATACATTTAAATAAAGCATAGTTTTGTGCTTCTGACTATTTAGTAAAAAATTCAATAACAAAGAAATATTTATGATCAATTCAATTTTGTATTTAGTATTTCACCTGGATTCAGAGTAGAAAGTCAAACTAACAAATACGTTAGCCCACTTACAAAAATGGGAAGATTCTGAGTTTGGTAGAATATTGTGTATAATTTAAAAAGTAATTAACAGTCAAATGTATGCTAAAAAAAATTTCAAAACCAGAACTCCTATGTAATAACAGGAATACAAAATTCCTCTCCCAATGACCATCTTATTTTAAATCCTTTATTAGAGGATATAATCTTATTAGGGCTCATATTTAATTCAGTGGATATATCAAGTACATTTTTTAAATCTGAAATATATTAAAAATGAAATAAGAAAATTATTATTCATCAATTGGCTCAGAAAAGCTAGTTAACTTTGAGGGGAAAAATGGTTAATAGCGCCTCACTTTATGACTAAATTAATTCCAAATATTTTAAGAGTTAAATACAAGATATAAAACAAAGAAAAAAATTATCATCCCCGTATCCCCATATATGAAGGCCTTTCTGAGTGTAAGAAGACATGAAGAAGACAATCAGAAGGTTTCATATATATTCGATTACACAAAATATTTTAAACTCCTGCATGTTGGAAAAAACCTACCACATACAAAGTGTAAGTATAAGACAAACCAGAATGTAGATTTAATATCACTGATATGTAAAAATTCAAATGAATTACAGTAATCTTTGGCGTCGGCAAAATTAAAAATAATCTAGAAAATTCCAATAGGCCAGTATCTATAGCTCAAGTAGAATACTAGGGAGAATTTTGGTAGCAATGACTATATGAAGATAGTTTGATATATAAATTCATGTATATGTTGATAAGTATATTTTAAAAACTGAAAAAATAGTACATGGGATTTTTAAATTTCTAGTATTTTTTCAATTAGCATGTATTACTTTTGTAATGAGGGAAATAGAACAATGGCAGATTTTTTTTCCAACTGTGAGAATAACTGGCCCTGGTTACACTGGCTACTGAACACAGAGGAAGCAATCGTCAGCTTTGATCCATGTGATTTTCCAACATAGCACTCCTAACCTCCTTCCACATAGCAGCTAATGAATGAATGGCAATAAAACTTCCAGGCAAAATTTCAACCTCAAATGTGTTGCCACCTTTGTACAGTAGTTTATTTGTATACATATTATAATTCTCTTCTAATTCTAATTTTGTCCTTATTGTATAAAAATGAGTGAAAACAAAGAGAAAAAAATTCACAATAATGCTAAGTAGCATAGGTCTCATAAACTCAATACAGTTGGAACAAGGATAGAACTTTAAGTACCAAAAGTGGTGAACACTAAGCTCTATTCAGATAGTCACTGAACCCATATAAATATAAAAAAGAGAATATTTCATATTTTTAGTCAACTAGTTCACCATTTAGTTGTGCCTTCGTATACATTTTCAAGAATGTATTATGTATGAAAATTTAGGTTTCCTCTAGTAAGCTTACAGTGAATAATTTGACAATATAGTGAAGAACTTAATCTTGAAGAACTGTTGTCTAAATTAACAAAGAAACAAGACAGGTTTTGAGTTCAAAGATTAAATTTGTATTTCCTCAAGATATAATCATCTTTCCATAACTATATTATATATGATGTTTATTAATAACTACACAGGAAAAAAAATTCACAGGACAACTTAAGTATAGATCCCATAGAACCAAAATGTACCAATCCTTCTAAAAGTACTGTTTTTGTTGTCTTTTATATGGTCAATGTCTACCTTTTAGGTCAGAGCAAAAGACATGAAAGCATCATCTTTATTTGAACCTTAGAGATTTTGCTAAAACTTGGGGTCATAGTTATGAACATGAACAAACATTAAGCAATAATACAAATGCACTTTTGTCACCTAGCATGGCCATAGTCTCACACAGTCGACTTTTAATCAATATTTGTACACACATAAACAAATAAATTATGCAAAAGTATATGTTTGTGTATATGCTATGAGTGAAAAGGAAGAAATGTGCACTTAGCAGAACCCCATTAAAAGAAGGCTCCAAGTAGACTGGTGCTAGTTAAGTGATGTTTTAATTCAATTTCAAAAGACATTTCCAATAAAGCTCTGTACCATATTAAACTTGGAAAGATAGTTTTACCAATTTTGTAGTATTGCGGTGGTTAATTTATTACAGAAAACTATGTTCTTTAGAAACTATTTTTATGTTTACAGCAAGAACCAACTAGTACCAACATCCATTCTCCCTATGATAACAACAGAATGCCCAAGTTCAAAAACAGCTGCCTAGCTACAGACTACATTTCCCAGCCTCTATTTTAGCTTCGTGAAACCCTGTGACTGAGTTCTGGATATCATGAAATATGTTACTCTCACTTCCAAGAACAAATGTGTGCCCTCCTTGCTCTTTTTGTTCTTCTTGTTGGCTGGCTGGGAGAAAAAAAATGAGACCAATCACCTTGTACACAGAAACTGAAGTCACATATTAAGGATGCCAAGGTGCCCTGATAGCCTTGGATGCTCTCCCTCTGGTCTGTGATGTGAAGTAAAAATAATCTATTTTCTTAAAATCACTATATGTGGGGATGTTTTTGTTATACCATTATAGTCTACTCCTTAGTTATTACATTTTGCAGGTAAGTTTTATATTATAATATGCTTCTGTTAGAAGCAGAAAATAAATAAACATAAAATGATGAACCCATCCAAATCTACATATTTATTTGATATGTATCATAAGACCTGCAGAATTTTTAACAAAATAATTCTCAAGCACAAACAATAAAATAAGGGGAGTTATGAGGGAATAGGAAGAGAAGAAACAAAAATAAGCAATGTTATGGAAGCTCCTGTAATATACCTAATTATGTCAAAAGTTATATCTTATTTTAGATACAGTTATTCATAAAGCAATATAAAATATCCTTGCACTATGTTCTTTAATATGATGGTCAGTCAGGTGTGGCCACAAGAGTACACAGGAAAGGCTCAAGAAAACGAAGTTTATTATACTCACAAGTCCTAGAGAAAGGTCACACTGAATGCCGCACAGGGTCACAGGGGAAGCACCAAGTTTTGATTAGGTTGCAGAAGACAGGAGCAAGGGGAGAACTTAAACAAAGCTTTTATTGGAGTTTCCAGGCTAAAGAATGCAGCATAAACAATTTAGGATTCCTAGTTTGAATCATTCCAGTGACCCCTGGGCTATAAGAGTTGGTTTCTATAATAGTTGCCTTGTACTTGGCTCTGGGATGATTAAGCCAGAGGGATATAGCCTCCTGAGTGCATTGGCCAGACAGAAAAGGTATGGCTATGGATTGGTTAGTCTGCATATCAAAGACATGCTGCCTCTTTTGCTAACTCAGAATTGGCTAAGCACAGGAGGGGCAATCTCTCCCCAGCAAGAAAGGTTTTTTAACAGGTCCAAATAATATAATACACAGAAAACCTGAAAAATATATACAATACAACCTTATATTTTAGCTATGGTTGGTCTCATTCAGTGCATGTCAAAAACATTCCTAGGAATTCGACTGTCTAAACTAGAAATATAATACATATACCAATGCAGAATGCAAACCTTACTACCAATACATAAAATAAAACCACAAATATAGATGGGCCCCAACTTACAATGGTTTGACTTAGAATTTTTTGACTTTATGATGATGCAAAAGCAATATGCATTCAATAGAAACCATAGTTTGAATTTCAGTCTTTTCCTGGACTAGCCATAGCTCCCAGTCAGCCATGCAATCCTGAGGGTAAATTACCAATACTCTACAGTGTCCTGCATTGCCCGTGTTTTTTGGATATTGTGTTTTGTGTCTTGACATCCCATCATGTCTACAAAATGCCCATTTTCGACTTAAAATATTTTCAACTTATAATGGGCTTATCAGGATGTGACCCCATTGTAAGCTGAGGAGCATCTGCACATCAATTCATCATTTTAAAATAAAAAAAGAATCCAGACAAAAATGATAAACCCATTTATTTAAATTAAATTTAAAACTGTGATTTTAAATGTTTAACAATTTTTTTAATATCTCATGTCCAATGTTTTTTTTTAATGAATTACCTGTGAGAGTTGTTTCCACAGTGGGTAGGGCTGTTTCTCCTTGGGGCATGTGAACATGGGGGGCTATTTTGAGTTGTGTGTAAGGTTGCAGCTCATATTTAATACCTAAGAGGTCTGAAGTTTTAAATGCCCTGCAATATGTGGGACAGTCTTACAAAAATAAAGAACCGTGCAGCCCAAAATACCAACAGCACCTTTGCCGAAAGTCATTACCTATAATATGTATACCTTATAGTCTTTCTTACTCAATACTACCCACAAAAAGTAACCTCAATACTAGTAAGCAAATGTTGAAGATGTGTCTATTAATGAAGTTTTAAAGAAAGTACTTTAAAAATCCAAACCAGCTTTTAACATTAGCATTCGGTTATCCAGGTATAGAAAGAATAATGCTCACAATGACTTTTTCTGAACATAGAAACTATCTGGGGCCTTTAAAAGAAACAGTAGCACTTAGCATGCCCCTTTAGTAGTCTATGAAAAGGGAGGAATAAGATAATTAAATTAGCCCTACAAGCACATGTTATATACGTAATCAATATACATAAAACATAGATTATAGATAATATATTTAAATAAATTTATGTAAATATATACAATGTATACATCAAACACCCATAGATAGATTAAACAGCTAGACAGCTATTAATAGACAGATGTACTAAGAAGTCATCTTATTCCTACTCCTGCTTGTTCACAGACTACAAAAAAAGGCAAGGGGTTATTTTACTGCTTTTCCAGTACATAGCATATATAGTTTCAGTATTTGGTATATATAGCTTCTCATATTACCCTGATTAAAATGGCCCATTAAATTTTTTTATGTGAATACACACACACACACACACACACACATATATATGTATTTATGTGTGTGTATACTTTGAAATAAATTATATGAAACAAACTTTGAATAAAAATGGCCAAGTATAGGCATTGGTATATGCATTGGTCTTTTTATATTATCACCTAAATTTAATCCTCACAATAACCTAGGAAGTAGAAATAATCCCATTATAAAGTGGAGAAATTTGAGCCCCTGAGTGGTTAAATGATCTATGTGTTCCATAATGGCAGGGATTATTTCTGTATTTTTCCAGTGTATTATCAGTGTCTAATCACGCCTTGTACATGATAGCCATACAATAAATATTGGATGGATGTTGTTCAAAGTTATACACAAGAACAGACATAAACAAGTAAATAATGTTTTCTCTAACTCCAAAATCAGAAACAATTTAAGAATATCAAAGTATCTAATACAATATCCTTCAAAAAATAAAATGTGATATATTCACCCTTTGAAATATTTGAGTCCCTACTAAACACAATAGAGACTTTCAGCCACATCATGTTATAACTATGTACAAAGTATATCATTGCCTTTTATTGGCTTGCTTCATTTAACTATTTAACGTATATTTACACAAAACTAATAAGATGAAGGAGTCACTACAAATTAGGGTGCTTCACAAGATGAAAGCAGAAGTAGTTGAGTAAATAAACATAAAATTGGATTTATTTGTAGCAACAGGGTTGGATCTAAGGAAAATTGTGAAGTCAAATTTTTCTTTCTACATCTAAAGTTCCCACTCTTGGTGGTCAATTGATCAGAGCCCTCATGGCACCTCAATAATGACTCCTGTAAACCATACTGTTCTTCTTTTTTCTTTTCATTGGAGATAGCCATATCTCCACTGTATTAGGAATGTATTAGGGCTTAAAAGACCTATATTTTGATCCTGAAATCTGTCATTAAATTGCTATGGACATCTGACAAGTAACCTTCCCTCACTGAATTTTAATTGCCTTAAATATAGAGTTCAGAGGTTTAATAAGACCATTGTTTCCCAAACTTGCCTGATTATAATAACCTGAGTCAATACTCTGAGTCCCTTGTGACTCTTGAACCCCATCCCAGACATACTTGGGGGCCATGGGGCAGGAAGGAAGGAGAAAAAAATAACTGAATTATAATGTAAATTTCATTAATTTTATGTAATTTCAACATATTAACTTGACTTTAAACCATACATATTCTCCTAAAGTGATCAGTTACTAAATGTGTTCAAGTCTGAAAAAGTGAACTTAAATATCATTCCTAAGTAACATACTACAAAGGCTTTACTGACAGCTATTTCTGCCTGCTAGGCCTTTTTAATTTACTTTCTTGTGTTGTCATATTCTAGATAATTTCAAGAATGTAGACATTGCTATCTAGGCAATTTCTTACCAATGAAAATACAAGTACACAAAAAATTTCCAACATTTGTATTCTTTAAAATTACCATAATAATTAAGCAAACAATTAAACAACTAAATAATTTTCATTAAAAAGTATCTTCTATTTAAAAAAATGCTTCTAACATAATAAAATAAACAAAATAGTCTTACCTAATCGTAATTCTCCGAAATTGCCACATCCAATTTTTTTTCCAACTCTAAAGTTAGGTCCAACCATTAAAACTCCAGATGACGAAGACCCAGTTCCTCGAGTATTGTGTCCCGATCGACCACCAGGTCGCGCCATTCTATCATCTGATTTGTCCTTGTCTTTCTTTTTATTATCCATATCAAGTTTGCGGTACTCCACTTTGAATTCTTTAATCAAGACAAGCACACTGAAATAGGGTACTGTGAAAATAGGTACATCACTAGGTAACTGTACCAGGTGGGTAATGTTAACATTCAAATTGCAGAAGGTAGTCAATTAACTGGAGCGTGTTCATCCCATTCGTAAAATTTTTCTCAGTTGTCTTTTCAGCAAAATGTATCTTTGAAATTATCTTTTCAATGACGTGAACTGATATTGATAGAAAGCTAGAATATGAAGAAAAGAAAATTAGTCAGCTAAGAGAATTTGAAAATATATGATTGGGAAATTAGATAACATAAAAGTTTAGGCAATTAATTATTGCTATTTGTTGATGCCCCCTGAAATCAAACCACGGTAGACTGTTAGATTAACCGTTACCCTTTATTTCTATACTTAAATGCCTAAGAGATCTTAAAAACAAGACAAAGAAAGGAAATCAGGGATTCAGTTACGTCTTAAAAATAAAAAAAGGAACAAAAATGTACTGAGTAAAACTGAGTAAGATCTCTGCTTCCAGCCATGATAGAGTAACTGACATTGAACATCTCTCCTATTGTAAACAACTATAAAGCCAGATAAAACACATGAAGCACTTGTTTTCAGGCACTGGATAATATGCAGTACGCATTGTGATCCTTTAGGAAAAAAACACAAAAGGTAAGTTCTACTTCATCCAAGCTCTCTGGCTAGGAACAATTTCCTGACTATAGCACAAGGAAGTAAGGTAAGGCAGCACACAGTAATCACAGAACAGAGTTCACAGCTGTTGAAGTGAGTAAGAATTTGTGGTACATGGAACCCAAAGTGAGGGAGTTTAGCAGTGGGGGCTAAGTGGACAGTAGGGCAGAAGGCTAGGCTACACATATGCAGGCAAACATTCTAAAAAAACCTAGCAGATTATGGCTACTGCAGGGTTAAATGAAGAATGGAGATACTGGAGGCTGCACAGCACTGGGAGTTCTTGTCAGGTCATGGTGGAGGAACATCATTAACATCCCAGGCATGCAGCTGAGACACCACAAAGAAAATCTTAAAAGCAAGGACCTACGTACATACAGTAAGGACTACTCTAGACTGGCCCAACTACAGCCTAAAACCAAACCTAGACAGCATTAAAGAGTAGCTCTGAGTAAATTAACTGCATTCCAGAACAAAAGTCAACATTCTCAAAAAGACAAAAAAAACAGACTCTCAACAATATTGAATTTACAATGTCTACCATACAATTAAAAATTATCAAACATGCAAAGCAGCAATAAATGGAATCCATGGCCAGGAAACAAAGTTGTACAAGGAAACAGACCCCAAGATGACCCTAACGTTTGAATTAGAAGACAGAATTTTAAAACTGCTAAATAGCTATTAGAGGCCTATCAAACCAAAGGAAAAGAATAAGACAAAAAATACTTAAAGAAATAATAGCTGAAAATTTCCCCAAATTAGTGAAAATCTACCTACAAATTGAAGATACTCAGGAATCCCATAAAACTAAACTTAGGAACATCATAGTCAAACTTCTAAAAATCAAAAATAAAATCTTGAAAGCATACAGAGAAAAGCTACACAGGACATACAGAATTAACTTCTTAACAGAAACAAGAGGCAATGGAATAATGATATTTTCAAAGCAATAAAAGGAAGAAAACAAAAAACTTTCAACCCAGAATTCCACATGCAATAAAGTCATTCTTTAAAACAAGGTGAAAGAAAGCCATTTTCAAATGAAAAAAAGTTGAGAATTAAGTCACCAGTAGACTTGCAAAACAAGAAATACTTTTAAAATAGTCCTTTAAGCTGAAGTAAATCACATAATACCAGATAGAAATTTGAACCTTGAAGAAAAAATGAAGAGCCTGAAAATGAGAAATGCATGGGTATTTGTTACCTTTAAAGATAAATTACTATCTAAGGCATAAGTAATTTCTTAGAGTCATTTATAACATATGTGAATGTGAAATACAGGACAAATGGCAAGAGGGAGGAGTTATAAATGAATTACATTGTTTCAAAATTTCTTCTTGAAAATCACTAAGACTAGATTTTAAGTGCTCTCAACCACAAAAAACAAGTAGGTGAGGTAATGCATATATTAATTAGCACCATTTAGTCATTCCACAATAATGTATATATATTTCAAAACATTACACTGTATATAAGTATATACAATTTTCATTTGTCAATTAACTGAAGAAATTAGAAAGAAATAGATGAGAATAAAAAAGGATTCTTATATTTGTGAAGAATGATATGGTTCCATATTAATTCTAAGGAGCCAATGATAAGTTAGAAATGAAGGAAGAAGCTCTGATGTTCAGTGGTACAATGGGGCAACAACTATAGTTGACGATAGTTTACTGTATTTCAGAACAGCTAGAAGTTTTCAAATGCTCCCAATATAAAGCAATGATGAATGTTTCAGGTGAATCTTGGCCTAGTTACCCTGAATTGATCATTGTATGTTGTGTGCTTGTTTCAAGATGTAACATGTAATCCATGAATATGTGCAATTATTATGTATCAATAAAAAAATAAATAAATAATAACAAAAAAGAAATGCACATTTGAATACCTATACCAAACAATAAAAAATAAATTAATTATAATAAAAATAGCTACAAAACCAAGACAGGAAATAAAATGCAATGCTAAATGTTATTTAGTTAAAACAAAAGAAGAGAAACAAAACGCTTATGAGACAAAAAAGAAAACAAATAGGAAAATGGTAGATTAAAAAACAAACACATCTTCGCAATTGTGAATTGTGCTGCTATAAACATTCAGGTGCAGATATCTTTGTTATAGAATGTCTTTTGTTCTTTTGGGTAGATGCCCAATAATGGAATTGCTGGATCAAATGGTAGATCTACTTGTATCTGTTTAAGGTATCTCCATATATGAATGGATTAATAAAAATGTGGTATATGTATACCATGGAGTACTACTCAACTATAAGAAACAATGGTGATATAGCACCTCTTGTATTTTCCTGGAAAGAGTTGGAACCCATTCTACTAAGTGAAGTATCCCAAGAATGGAAAAATAAGCACCACATGTACTCACCATCAAATTGGCTTCACTGATCATCACCTAAGAGCACATTTAGGAATAACACTGATTGGGTGTTGGGCAGATGTGGGTGGGGGAGGGGTTCGGTGTATACATACATAATGAGTGCGATGCGCACTGTCTAGGGGATGGACATGTTTGAAGCTCTGACTCAGGGGGATGAGGGGACAAGGGCAATATACGTAACCTAAACTTTTGTACCCCCACAATAGGCTGAAATAAGAAAAAAAAAAAAAAACCAAACATGAAATAGAACAAATTCTCCCCACAAAAGGTAAAAACCGTCAGACTATATAAAAAAGCAAGACCCATACTACATGCTATCTATAAGAAACAATTTTAGCCAAGAGACTCCTGGAATTGATAAACAAATTCAGCAAAATATCAGGCTACAAAATCAATGTACACAAAATCAGTAGCATTCCTATACACTAACAACAGTCAAGCTGAGAATCAAATCAAAGACTCACTACCTTTCACAATAGCACCAAAAAGAATAAAATACCTAGGAATATATTTAACCAATGAGGTGAAAGACCTCTACAGAGAGAACCACAAAACACTGAGGAAGGAAGTCACAGAGGATGTAAACAAATGGAAAAACATACCATGCTCATGGATCAGCAGAATCAACATTGTTAAAATGTCTATACTGCCCAAAGTGATCTACAGAGTCAATGTAATCCCCATTAAAATATCAATGTCATTTTCTGTAGATCTAGAAAAAATAATTCTATGCTTCCCATGGAACCAGAAAAGACCCTGAATAGCTGAAGCAACCTTAAGCAAAAAGAACAAATTAGGAAGCATCCCTTAATCAGACTTCAAGCTATACTAAAAGGCAATATTGACCAAAACAGCACAGTACTGGCATAAGAATAAAGACCTAGACCAATGGATCAGAACAGAGAACCCAGATTTAAAACCATCCTCATATTGCCATCTGATCTTTGATAAACAGACAAAAACTATACTGGGAAATAGAAAACCTATTCAATAAATGGTAGAGGGAAAACTGGATAGCCACATGTAGAAGACTGAAACAGGATCCGCACCTTTCACCACTCATAAAAATTAATTCATGATGGATAAAATTCCATCCATCCATTCATGATGGATAAATTCATAAAAATTAATTCATGCCTCAGACTTAAACCTGAGGCATGAAACTATAAGAATTCTAGAAGAGGTTAGAAAAACTCTTCTAGATATCAGCCTAGGCAAAGAATTTATGAAGAAGACCCCAAAGGCAATCACAGCAACAACAAAAATAAATAAATAAATGGGACCTGATTAAACTAAAAAGCTTCTGCACAGCCAAGGAAACAATAGAGCAAACAGACAACCTACAGAGTAGGAGAAAATATTTGCATGCTATGTAGCCAATAAAGGGCTAATAATCAGATTCTACAAAGAACTCAAGCAAATCAGCAAGAAAACATCAAACAACCCCATTAAAAAGTGGGCAAAAGACATGAACAGAAGCTTTTCAAAAGAAAATAGACTAATGGCAAATAAGAGTATGAAAAAATGCTCAACATCTCTAATCATCAGAGAAATATAAATCAAAACCACAATGAGTTATCACCTAACTCCATTAAGAAGGCTTTCATCAAAAAGTCCCCAAACAATAGATGCTGGCGTGGATGCAGAGAGAAAGGAACACTTATACATTGTCAGTAGGACTGCAAACTAGTGAGAAAGGAACACTTACATGCTGTTGATGGGACTACAAGCTAGTACAGCCTCTATGGAAAGTGTATGGAGATACCTCAAAGAACTAAAAGTAGACCTACCATTTGATCCAGCAATCACACTATTGGAGGAAAAAAGACAATCACAGTTAAAAATTTTAACACCATTCTTTCAGTAATTGATAAAGTAAGAGACAAAAATATCAGTATAGTAGATCTAAATAATACCATCGACTACCTTGAACTAGTTGACATTTATAAAGTACAACATTCAAAACTTCAGAATAAAATTTCCTTTAAATGTTCACCAAGAAAAATCATATGCTGTGCTACAACTGAAGTCCCAAGTAACTCAAGTATTATAGAGTATATTCTTTGATCAGAATAGAATTAAATTAGAAATCAATAACTATACGGTATCTAGAAAAGCCCCAAAATTTGAAAATTAAACACACTTTTAAATAAATTATGAGTTGAAAAAGAAATCACAAGGGAAATTAGAAAAAATTCAAACAGGATAATAATACAACATATTAAATTTTATAGGTTGCAGCTACAGCAATGCTTAGACGGAAATTAGAAGCTTTAAGTGCCTATATTAGAAAAGAAGACATTTTTAATCAACAATCCAGGTTTTCTCCTTAAAAAGCTAGAAAAAGAGCAAATCAGATGTAAGTTGAGGAAGTTCTTTAATAGTTATTAATAGTCATGGCCTTCCAGTAAAATACTGCCTTAAAGAATGAAAACATAGGAATTCTCAACCAACAGGAAAAAATACCAAATCAATAAAGAAAAAAATACAGACCTTAGAATAAAAGGGATCATATCTGAAATGAAAAACTTCACTGGGTACAATCAACAGCAGATTGGATAAAGCACAAGAAAGTATCAATGAACCTGAAGGAAGATGCAAAGAAATTATCCAGAGAGCAAAATCAATAAAATAGAAAATAGATCAAAATAAAGCCAAAAACTGATTCTTTGAAAAGGTCACCAAAATTGGTTAACTCCTACCAAACTGATCAAGAACAAAAGAAAATATACAAATTACCAATAATAAGAAAGAAAGAAAAGATGCCAAAAAGATCTTATAAATAGTAAAAGAATAAAAGGCTATGAGCAACTTTATGCCAGTAAATTTGATAACTTAGAAGAAATGGACAAATTCCTTGAAAAATGCAACATAGGGACACAACATGCAACAGAAACTATCAAAAGCTCCATATCTATTTTTAAAAATTAATTTATTAAAAAAAACCCTTCCCATAAAGATGGTTTCACTGGTGCATTTTATCAAATATTTGAGGAAAAAACAGTACTATTCTTTCTAAAACTCTCTCAAAAACACAGGAATAATCAATTTACTTTGTGAGATCAGCACAACTCTAATACAAAAGCCTGACAAAAACACTTCAAGCCAGGAAAATAACATCAGTATTTCTCATAGCATAGATACAAAAATTCTTCATGAAATATAAGCATATATGTAAAAAGTTAAACAAGTAATAATCAAACAAGATTTAATACTAGAAAAGATTGATTTAATATTTGGAATCAATTCACCAAACCAACATAAAAAAGATAAAACCAAATGATCATCTCAACAGACAAGAAACTATATTTGACAAAACTCAACCCATTAATGATTAAAACATCAGTAATCCGAGAAAGAGAATGGAACTTCCTCAGTCTAATAAAAAGAATCTACAAAAAACCTGCAGTTAATGTCACACTTACTAGTGAAACACTAAACTCTTCCCTCCCCCAAATTAGGAAAAAACACAAGAATGTTTGCTCCCAGATCTTCTATTCAACATTGTACTGAAAAACTAACCAGTGTAATATAAGGCCAGTAAAAGATGCAAAAGGCTTAAAAATTGGAGAGAAAAATGTAAAAACCTGTTGTTATTTCTAGACATCATGATTGTGAGTGCAGAAAACCTCACAGGATCTTTAGGGTAAAAAATGTTACTAGAAAAAAAATAAGTGAATCTACCAAGATCCCAAGAATTGAAATTAAAGACAAAAAATTTGAACAGCCCAGGCTGAGTGGCTCACGCTTGTAATCCTAGGACTCTGGGAGGCCGAGGCAGAAGGATCACTTGAGCTCAGGAGTTCGAGACCAGCCTGAGCAAGAGTCAGACCCCCACTTCTACTAAAAACAGAAAAAAGTAGCCAGGTGTGGTGGTACGCACCTGTAGTTCCAGGTACTCAGGAGGCTGAGGCAGGAGGATGGCTTGAGCCCAGAAGTTTGAGGTTGCTGTGAGCTGGGCTGATGCCACAGCACTCTAGCCTGGGTAATAGAGTGAGACTCTGTCTAAAAAAGAAAAAAAAAAAATTTGAACAAAATATGTGTAAGCCAGGTACACAGAAAATACAAAACATTGCTGAGAGAAATTAAAAAGGAGCAAATAAATGGCAAGAAATACAATGTTAATGGAATGGAAAATTCAATATTGTTAAAATGCCCCTTCTCCCCAATTAATCTACAGATTCAACAAGATCCCAAACAATACACCAGCAGGTTTTTTTTTCAGCTGACAAGCTAGTCCTGATATTGATGTGGAAATGCAGAATCCAGAATAAACAAAACAATGTGAGAAAAGAAAATCAAAGTCAGAGAATACACACTACCTGATTTCCAGACTTACTAGAGAACTATAATAATCAAGACAATGTGGAACTACCATAGAAATAAACAAATAGATGAATAAAACAAGAGAGTCCAGAAATAGATCCACACATATACAGTCAATTGATTTTTCACTAAGGCACCAAGTCAGTTCAATAATGACAAAAAAGTGTTTTCAAACTGTCCATCTATATGTGTGAAAAGTAAGTTTCAGCCCTACCACAGTCTATGAATGAATGAATGAATAATTTGAAATGCATCACAGACCTAAACACAATCACTAGAACCATGAAGGGGAATAATATCATTGTGATCTTGAAGTAAAAATTTCTTAGATGACAATAAAAGCACTATTCATAAAAAACTTAATAGAAAGTTATCAAAATTAGTAACCTTTACTCATCAAAAGATAGCATTAAGAAAATAAATACAAACACCTGAGAATAGGAGAAATTATTTGATATATTTATGAGTATGTATAAATATACTGTAACTGAATAAGAAAAACTCCATTTTTTAAATATGCAAAAGATTTGAACACTTTTCACAAAGAACATACACAAATAGCCAAAAAGCATATAAAACAATGTCCAATATCATTACTTATCATGGAAATATAAATTAAAACCATAATGAAATATCATTTCACACCCATTAAAATAGTTAACATTTAAAAGACTGAAGATATCAAGTGCTAACAAGAATGAAGAACAACCAGAACTCTCAAAAAATTGCTAGTGGGGGTATAAATTAGTATGACTTTGGAAAGTTTGCCAATTTCTTATAAAGTAAATATACACCTATCCTATGACCTATTAAGGCCACAGTCAGGTATTTACCTAAGAGAATGAATACATTTGTTTCCAAAAAGACTTGTACACCGATGTTTACAGCAGCCTTATTCATAATAGACAAAAACTGGAAACAATCCAAACATCTATTAACAGAAGACTAGATAAACAAATTGGTATATTCGTATAATGGAATATTACTCAGCATTAAAAAGGAATGAACTGCTGACATATGCAACAATGTGGTGAATCTCTCAGACATTATATTAAGAGAAAATGAGCACATATTATATGATTCTAGTTATATGAAATTTTAGAATCAGCAAAACTAAGCTGTGGTGATAAAAATCAGATCAGAGTGGTGGCAAGTTTGACCAGAAAGTGGTATGGGGGAACATTTTGGGGGAAGGAAATGTTCTGTATCTTAATTGGGAGGGAAGTATGTGGATGTAAACATTGGTCAAAATTCATCAGACTGCATTTAAAACCTATGCATTGTAATTGTATGTAACTTGTACCTCAAAATGTGATTTTTAAAAATAATCCTACACACACACACAAAACTGAATCTCAAAGTACGTATTTTCCCTATGATACCATTGCCATAAAACTTACCTAAAAATACTCCTTTTTTGAGAATTAATGAATTTCTCAGTATTTTATTTTAGGGACTTTTTAAAATTTTTTCATAAATACATATTTATGGGGTGCATAGTGAGGTTTCAACACATACAATGTATTGTGATTAGATCAGACTAATTAGTATATCCATCATCTCAAACATTTATAATTTTTTACATTGAGAACATTCAATATCCTCATTCTAGCTACTTGAAACTTTTTTTTTATTATTGTTAACTATAGTCATCCTATAGTAGTCTGGAACACTAGAACTTATTCCTCTTGGGTAGCTCTTTGAAGCTTTTTTTAAAAGAGCCCTTCTATACTTTTTTTTATTTAGAAGGAAGTAATTTTCCTTTGGCCAATTTTCATGTCATTTTCAATGTACAGCTTTTCATTTATGTTTAATTTATTAAATATCCAAAAACACACTGTACATGTAATAAGAATTCAAATAATACAATGAAGCAAAAATATCCCTTGGGAAGCCCACACCCATTGTCCCTTATTCCACTTGCCCTTCTAAGAGGTAACCATTACTTTATATTTGACATGTATGCTCCAAACCTTTTCTGTAATGCTTGTACATGCATGTATGTAGTTAGCATAGAAATATTTGTAGGTTGGATGGTTTGTTTTACATAAGAGATCCATATGAAGCCCTTGAAGAACCAAAACTGCCCCACAACAGAAGTAGTATTTAAGGTATATAAAGGACTTTTGCCCTTTCTCTTTCTTATATCCCCCTACTCTACAAGAACCCTAGAGAAGCAAGGGGCAGCTAATGAATGGAAGAAAGAAGAATCAAGAAACAACTCATAACTCCTTTCCTCAACAGAGGGTCCAGAGCTAAGAGCCAAGCCTGAAACTGGGAGGTGAGGAGAGAGGAGCAGGAAGAAGTGGTGAATTAGCTTAAAATTGAACCTCAAAAATGGAACAGGTCATCTTACTATCTGAAAATTAATCCACTGCCAAAACTGAACTATTCTTATAAAGGTATATGACAAGAAAACAATGGAAACTGACTAGGACATCATTCACGAGTAGGAAAGGAGAAATAATCAAAAAATATACATACAACAACGTGGTTAGTGAGAAATTATGTCATGTCCTATTTTAGTCCATTCAGTTCAGTAAATAGTTTAGCATAGTCAAGTAACTGTCCATAAATTTGCAATAACAGATTTTAATTTTTTAAAATATTTTTAATAAATTATATTTTTAATAAAAATATTGTCTTATTAAGCATATCAGTATGCTAGTACTTACCCTAGCATAGCACCTATCAAGCAGTATTAGAGTTGCCTACATGTTTGTCTGTTGTAGGAGTCACCAAACCCCACCAGCAAGCTGAATCCAGCCCACTGCCTATTTTTACAGCCTTCCACCTAAGGATGGTCTTTACATTTTTATGTGGTTGGGGAAAAAATTGTAAGAATAACACTTTGTGATGTGAAAATTGTAAGAAATTTCATTTTTAGTGTTCATAAATAAAGTGTACAGGAATGAAGCCATGCTAACTTGTTATGTGTTGTTATGGCTGCTTTTGTGCTACAAGAGCAGAACTGAGCAGCAGTGACAGAGACCATATGTGGTGCTCCTATCACCTCACACTGCAGCTCAGAGCACTATAAACTCAAGTGGCACAGTTACAACTTGACAGTGTTTACAGTGCCACACATACCACCACACCACTACGTTGTATTTCTTTTTTATTACCAGTGAATACCCATAATGTCAAAACCAGAAGAGAAAAGTGGACTTTGTCTTGCATTTAAGCCACACTGTAGTGTGGATTATCTGTTATCATATTATATGAGAAAGCACTGTGCTTATCATACAATGACACCATGCTAAAGAATACAATACACTTGGACACAATCAAATGTATTAATTTTCTATTACTGTATAACAACTTATTAAAAACTTAGAGGTTTAAAACAATACACACTTACTGTCTCACGGTTTCTGGGGATCACAGCATGGGCACAGCTTAACTGAGTCATCTGCTGAGGCTGTATTCAAGGCATTGGCTAGGTTACATTCTCATCTGGAGACTTACGTGGGGAAAAATTCTCTTCCAAGATGTTTCAGATTGTGGGCAGAATTCATATCCTTGCAATGTAGAAATGAGAGCCCCAGCTTTTTGCTGGCTGTCAGATGGAGGCCAAACTCAGGTTCTAGAGGTTGCCTACAGTTCCTAGAAACTACCTACAGTTTCCTTGCCATTTTGGCTTCTCCAACATGGCTGCTTGCTTCTTCATATCCCCAAAAAGAATCTCTAGCTCCAGTTTTCTAACATTGAGTCTTATATAAGGTGAGATAACCTTCTTTCATACCCAAATCCCCAGCAGGCTCCAATACACCAATTCTCCTAGGTCCTGGGATCCTGCTATCTGCATCCAGACCTCTTTGATGTTACTTGCCAGGCTATGTACTAGAAAGAGCATAGGATTAAACAAAAGAAGTCCTGGAATCCCATTCAGTTCCTAATTAGTTATGTAATCTTGGGCAAGACACTTAATCCATCTAAGCTTATTTTAATAATTATAAAATAGGCCGGTTGCCGTGGCTCATGCCTGTAATCCTAGTACTCTGGGAGGCCGAGGCAGGAGTATTGCTTGAGCTGTGGAGTTCAAGACCAGCCTGAGCAAGAGCGAGACCTGTCTCTACTAAAAACATAAAATTTAGCTGGGGTATGTGGCACGCACCTGTAGTCCCACCTACTCGGGAGGCTGAGGCAGAAGCATCACCTAAGCCCAGGAGTTTGAGGTTGCAGTGAGCTATGATGACTCTTCCCAGGGCGAGAGAGTGAGACTATATCCAAAAAAATAATAATAATAAAATAGGAGGATTAGACTATGAGATTTCTAAGAATATTCTTATATTATGTACAGTATGTTATGTACAATATTATAATTGCTTGTTGTATTTAATGACAAAGAATCAATTGTATGTAACTTTATGATCCCTGAACATAGTACACTGCCTTGGCACCTAGGACAGTTAATACATATTGTAGATTAATGAATGAGTTCTTTCTATCTAAACGTTTCTATTCAATATGCCCCATCTATTTACAGAACTTCAAGAGATTTATGAAAAAATAAACCAGCAAAGCAAACAGAACAGCAGGGGAAACTCACACGATTTACCTAGAAACATGAACCTAATCCCTCCTTCACAAATATAAAGTAACAATCAAGTATCACTAGATATATGATCGAACATAAAGTAATAATTAAGTATCCCGTATCACTAGATATGGGAAGACAGCTAACACCATGAAGGAAAAATACCCTCCCCAAAAGAAGCAAATAGGGAAAAAGAAAAAGAAAAAACCTCCAGGGGAAGAAAATCATTCAAAGAACAGAAGGGAACTTCTAAAAAACAGCAACAAAAATTAAAACAGTTAGCTCCTCAGAGGCTTTTGAAAAGTACAATAACACATAAATAGACCAAGAAAATAATGCTACATTAAGTAGAATAATCAAAGACAAAGTAGAGAAATAATCTCATATGTAAAACAAAAATATAAAGACATAAAAAGTAAAGGAATAAAGAAAGAAAAAATCCAATACCTCCAACTTCCAGCTAATAGTATAAATCAAGAGAGAAGACAGAGAAAATCAAGAAAAAGAAATCAAAGAAAATTTTCCTGAGCTGAAGCAAACAGAGGGCGTGGAATGCCAAGCAGAAAAGTACCCCTACCATATAACTTGCTTCAACAGCTAGTCATAATAACGTAAACATGAATAATTGATTTTCAACTTTTAAAATTAATCTTGCCAAAAAGAATGCAAGATAAATGTCATGGAAAAGAATATAAATCTTACCAACCTTGACAGTGTAAAAATAACACTATCACTGACAAGCTAAACTGTTACTGGGGCGTAGATAAGGTAGAAGGAAGGACAGGGCCAAGAATATATGCATCTTGCAAGGTAGCATTAAAGAATAATATAAAAATTTACTAGAACAAGAAATAGAGATGTAAGAACATTAGAGAATGAAAGGTGTTAACAGATGAAGTAAATATAATAACTATGCAAACATTTAAAGACAGACGGGAAAGTGGAAGTATGTGAGCTAAAATCTCATCATTCCTAATGGAGAATTAAAAGATAATGCAAAAATCTGACAGTATCAAACAGAAAAGTATATGTACCTTATTTACAATTATAGAAGTAACCATCCGAAACATTTAAAACTTGAAATAGGTAAAAGTGGTTATCTACTGAAAAATTCAAAGACTAGAGATATAAAGAAAAGACAATTGTTTATATATCTTTCTGTATTACTTTAATTTTTCCCATATATAGGCATTAATTTAATGAATATATTAATTCTACTATCAACAGGTAACTTACATCCTAAATAACTAAAAAGCACTGTCAAACTTGATAAGAATATTTAAAATGACTGAATAATAAAGTACTAAGTGCCTCTATAAATCATAGTTTTCGTTTTTTGTTTTTGTCTGTTTGCTTACTTTGAATGAAAATAGAGTCCACCAACTGTGCAGACAGTTGTGGAGATCTTAACCTGAAATCCATGGACCCCCTGAGCATTTTCTGAAGAGAAGATCCATAGCTTTCAACAGATTATCAAAAAATTTATGTGGCTGGGCATGGTGGCTCATTCCTGTAACCCTAGCACTTTGGGAGGCCAAAGACGGAGGATCACTAGAGACCAGGAGTTCAAGACCAGCCTGGGCAACATAGCAAGACTCTGTATCTACAAAAAATAAGAAAAATTAGCCAGGCATGGTAGCACACACCTGTAGTCCCAGCTACTTGGGAGGCTGAGGAAAGGGAATAGATTAAGTCCAGTTGTTTAAGGCTACAGTGAGCTATGAGCACACCACTGCACTCCGGCATGGGCAACAGAGCGAGACCCCGTCTCTATAAAAAAAAAAAAGTGACCCTAAAAAAGTTAAGAATCACTGAAAAGTACACTGCTATTTTCTCACTGAATTGCTTTATACATACATTCTTAGATACAAACTATCCTAAGAACTAAGTAACATCTGTCCTTTATTTATTTAAAAGCTAACCTTGTTACAAAAAGTATTTAGGGCAGTTTATATTATAATAAAGGAACTACAAAAGGACTGAAAAAAACTAAGTAAGGAAATCGGGGCAAGTAAAATAATGTTAGACATAAAACGATGTAATATTAATATACCATACAGTTCAGTATCCATTCAAAGCAAATTTATTTCTGTACTGTCTAGTGGTCAAGTAAAAACAGGCCTATGATTAGAAAAATATGATTAGATACAAGATTCAGAGTGTACATTAAAACTACACCAGTTGCTAAAACACACACACACACACACACACACACACACACATAATCCTAGTATTTTATTATATGCGCAGATGCAGTCAATAGTAAAAACAGAAAATTTCTCTCAGAGGTTTAAATTCAAAAGTTATAAGGAAGAGAATGGAAAAAGGCATTTTGAAAACTAAAAATTAGGCACCCATTAAATAAAAAACATTGAGAGAAATTTCACAGAAATATGCCCTGCTCATAAATATATGAGGCATATTTGTAAATAAATGGAATAAATAAGCATATTTTAATTTTTATAAGAGATACTACCCCTTTAACTGAAATCCATCCACTACTAAAAAATAATAGACATGCATTTAGTTAATGTAGCATAAAGCTATAATACATATGTCCATAAATGGTAATAAAATAGTTAAAACTTATGTTTGATTCTATAATTATTCTCAGTTTACTGACTTATTTAAAAATCTACATTAAAAAGACAAGGAATTCATCAAAAGAACGCTTTTTTAAACTATCTTTAAAAATAAATAAATAAATATGAATAATCAATTGCTTTGCTTTCATAAATAATTACAATTTTGATATAGTAACATCCACTAATAAAGATATAAATGAGCTGCTAAATACAGAAAATATTAGACATGATCTGATTATATGAACACAAATGTAGGCCACTGGCATACTTTTAATTTGATGATCACTGATGAATCTGCAAAACATAAAACAGATAATCAGATTCTCTAATCTTCATGGCCCAATAATTTAGGACTTTACAGAGCCAACTGACCTCCTTAAGGCTACAAACTACATAAAACAGAGAAAGTAGTCCAAGAATGAATCAGTAATAAGTATTAAAAGTTTCTATATGTATCTTTTCATGTTTAGCATATTATTCAATATTCTTTCCAAGTACAAAATGACAACAAATGGAAATTTAAAAATCAAATTTTATATTCAAATGTTACTTGTCACAGCATTGATTTCTCACTACTTTGCTATGTCAAATGAAAAAGGCCAAATTTAGCACATGAAATCACTTATTCAGTGTTTCAAAAGCTTTATTCAATCTCTATGAAAATTACACTGCAACACATGTCTACAGCCTTCTCCAAAATTTAAATGAGTAAGGATATTTGTGATGTGGTGGCTAGCCATGGAAGCCATCACATGCTTCTGTTAGCAGCAAGTGTCCCAGTTACTGGTTTCTGGCATTAGCTGAACTGTGGTTGTCTAAGAAAAGAATAAACATTATATTTAAAAGCTAGATCATCAGATGTAATGTCAAAAATGGAGATCAATTTCTCTAATTACTACAGAAACTTTTATTTTATCTCAGAAAGATTTGATAACTACCATCTACAATAGGTTATATTTTTCGAACTTGATTTCAGTGATGTCCCTTTTACATTCTACTGAGATCCAGGATTCAGGAATTTCTGGCTTTTAAAAATTATCACCCAGTTCTATTTGAGCAGTGTTCTCCAAATGGTGGATCAGGACCCATTAGTGGGTCATTAAATCAATTTAATGGGTCTCAAGCAACAGTTTTTCAAATGAAATAGTATCAAACAGAAAAGAAAATGAAGTATACATACATAATATGGACAAATCATGTTTAATGAGATTTCTAGTTCTTAAAATAAATGTATATGTATCACTGGGTCACAATGTAAAATATATTTTTATGGGTTGTAGTAGACTATATTTTTATGGGTAGTTGTGATCAAAAAATATTTCTACAGTTTGAAAACTACTATATAATGGCCCAGGAGTATCAAAACATACTGTATTATAATCAGCTACAGTTAAGTCAATTTTTAAATGAAAAACCTTATTAAAAACCTGAATTTCCTCAGTATAAATATTACTAGAAGTCTAATTAAATTAATCTTCTAATTATCCAGGTCTGAAAGTTCTCTGGTAACTAGGATATGACTGTTTCATAGGTCCTCAAAATGTCTTTTGTGTCTTCTATTTTCAATTTCACGAGTGAATTTACACGCCCATTGGCAATACCTTTTATCATAGCCCATGTGCCTCAAAGATGGGAAGGGGAGGAAATATTTAATTTGAAAATGCCCATCCTCCTAGGCACATATTATATGTACACCCAGAGAAGCAAAGAGCACCCTCATATCCTGCCCCTTTAAGAATGACAGGAATCAAAAATCAAGCAGAGGTCATGCTAAATTTATATTACTGAAATATTCACCATACCAACCTCTGAGCAGGTCATCTCCTATCTATAATCAGAAACTTGACTGCAAACCCTACTCACAGCAATGATATAAAATTTAAACTGCAAGCCATCAAAGAAAGTCATATTCCATTTTGGCACACTTACTTTGATTCAACAAATAATTATAGAGTATTTACCATGTATCAAACACAGGTCTAGCTGCTGGAAATACAGCAATAAACTTGCTCCAAAAATATCTCATCAGGCCTCTTAACGATCTACCTACTTCCATGACCCACAACTTTCTGTAATACATTTTTTATATGGATTTAAAAGGATATTCTTTTGTATCACAGAGAAACCAAAAACAGTTGATTCAAAGTAATTATGTTTTATAAAGTCACTGCAAACACAGAACTATCAAACACTGAATCACTGTTCCTAGGGCTAGGTTCCTGTCAGCCTCTGGTCACAAGATTTTCATCAACCAATCAATACAGGCCCTTGTTTTATGTGTGTTTCTGTTTAAAAACAGAGTATTTACTATATATTTTTGAGTCATTAATACTGAACTCACAGCCAACAGTATTATAACGCGTGCCTGAACTTAGCTTATTTAACACATGTATTTTTTTCCATAAGGTATATCGGAGCTTTCTTGCACTTAGGAACCTACACAGCACTTTAGCAGTAAGTTTGGGAGCCACTTTAAACAGCGAAATCACCAGAAAAAAAAAAAGCACTAAATAGACTGCAAAAAAGTAGTCTTTTCCTCAGAAGACAGAGAATCACTTTATTCAACCTCAACTGGGAACATATAGGTCAGGTGACTCTAAATTTTTGCCAATCTGTGTATACATGTCTCTGAATAACTGCAACACCACCAAGATTATTGATTTGAGGGTTACAAACATATTTTAGCAAGCAGGTGAATTTACAAATATGGAATCTGTGAATAATTAGAATCAATTCTAATTCATGACGGGAATTTTCTCTTTAAAAGTATTCTAGCTAATAAATGAATAAGATAAGACAATTAAATATTACGTTATGCAACTGCTAATAAATTAATGGACTAGGCAAGGATCATCAGTGATTGCTAACGTTACAAAAGGAAAGACAATCTTGATCATCCTGATGGAAGAAAAAAATTGAAACTGAATCTGATCAAACCTCAACATCTCACTACCAATTTAGAGAAAAGATAAGGGACAATGTTTTCATTCTTTAATTTAACATCAAGATACTCCATTTTTTAATCTGATATCCTCAAGGGCAGGGGTCATATTCTATTCAACTGTCTCCCCAGTATCTATTATAATACATAGCAGTCAATACTGGTTAAAATTTTCTTGAATAAATTAAGTGAATGAACAACCTCTTAGAAATTTAAGAACATTAATTTATATGGTCATCTCTTTTTCAAATAAAAGAGGAAAGAGAAAGGTACATGCAGCCAATTTAAAGCTCTAAGAGATACTACAAGAATTGGAATAACACCCCAAAAATCAAAAGTCATTTATACTGTAATTTCAACTGTTCAAAAGAAAGCTATGCATTAGAAGAAAAAAAAATTCACTAAATAAAGTCACAAAATGCACATTCTCTTTGTTAAACAATAAGAGTCCCTAAACTCCACTTAGAATCAGTTTACTTTTATTTTTAAATAAGTTTAACAAGTTTACATAGAAATAAAGTTAAAAGAGAAAAACTGAAGTGACTAGTAAAAATATGACAGAGAACAAGGTAGACAAACAACTTTATACTCATCAATAAATCTGTAGACATCTCTGCATAACGGCACACTTTAGAGCTAATATTCAGAATGAGAGTCCTGAATTAGCAAGATTTGAATATGTTTAGAAAACACTGAGAAAACAGTACTACCTTGTAAAGTTTGTCAAAAAAAAAAGAAACCTAAAATAAGAATACATAACGGTATAAAGAGTATGCTTCAAACTTCTAATTTATCTAACTAGTCACTCCCTACAATGCCAGATAAATGAGAAAGTGCACTCAGAAAAGCCAGTGGCTGGAACACACATGGTTCTCATAACAAAGTTTTATTCTTTCTTCTTAACTACAGTGCTAACTTTCTAATTTATAAAAATATGTAACTACAATAACAGCCTAGTGTAGGCAAAGGTCACAAGTTTAAAAAGTTCGTTCAAGAGTATTGATGTTTGGATATTTTAATTATAAAGCTAATATTGTCTACTCTCATCATAGAACAGACTTTGTAGTATAACTGATTGTACATTATAAACAATCAAGTTAACAACTACAAAATTCTAAACTGAAACAAGCAACAGGTGAGAAAAATAAGCTGTTAAGTACAACTCCTTCTCCAGAGATACAATTTCCTTCTACCCAGCCAGATGAAGAGAATCCTTCCCCAAATTAAGTGTGATAGCCTGAAGGCAGAGACAGAGAATTTATCCAAAGGTACCTTAAACCCCAGTATAAGCAACGGGGTTGAGAGCCTAGTTTTTCTTACAGAGATCAGGGCTACATTACTTGAGCAAGAAGAAAATAGTTCCACAGCAGAGTGAAGGTTGCATTCACTGAAAAATGAGGCTCCTCTGAATCGCTATCTATAAATGGCAGATCTACAGCAATAAAAATATATTTGGAATTATGTTATTGTCATGATAGTGCTGGTATGCAATCAAACTAACAAACCAAAGTAATTCAATATAGCCAATTTAAATTTAGGAACTGCTTATTACTGGAACTCTTCTATATCATAGTGGGAATGAAAATGGTACAGCCACTTTGGAAAACAGTTTGGCAGTTTCCTATAAAGTTAAACATACACTTGCCATATAACCCAACAATCCTAATTCTAGAAGCTAACCCAAGAGAAATGAAAACTTATGGTCACACACACCCAAAAAAAACCTGCACAGAAATGTTTGACAGTTTATTCATAATCGCCAAAAACTGGAAACAAGTGCTTCAACTGGTGAATGGACAAACATGCTATATACTGGAATACTGCTCAGCAGTTAAAAGAAACTACTGATACATGCTGCAGGATGGATGGATCTCAAATGCATTCTGCAAAGTGAAAGAAGCCAGGTTTCAAAGGTCATATAAGACATGATTCAATTTATATGATATTCTGGAAAAGGCAAAATTATAGAAAGAGAAAAAAGATCAGTGGCTTCTGGAATCTGAGAGTGGGAGGACGAGCTGACTACAAAGGGGCAGCATAAGGGAATTTGGGGGGAGGGTGATGAAACCGTTTTGTATTTTGATTATTGGGAGAGTGGATTTTAGACAGAAAAACTATTTATCCAATATAAAAAAAATCTTAACATCATAATTAACTGAAATGCTAAAAAAAAGGAATATTTCCTTTAGTAACCAAATTTTCGGGCTACCCATAAATACATTTAATTTCAACTTCTGCCATTTAAGAAAATCTTTCTATAAAGTATTTCTATTTTTATGCCTAAGTTAGATGTTTATTATTTTATTTAAATTGGGGCCAATTTATTTGTTTGAGATTTGTCTCATACAACTGTACAATGCAAACTAAATTGATTTAGGATGAGCTTGGTGCCTCAGGAGGCATTTAATCAAGGTTCTACCATGGTAAAATTTTCTCCCACAAAAAAGATGAAATAATTAATCCATTCATTCAACAAATAAGTGGTCATTAGAGACCTATTATGTGCCAAACACAGGAAATACAAATGGCAAACAAGACAACCACAGTCCCTAACATCACAGAGTTTAAGCAAGCAATAGTAGAAAGCATGATATGTACTACAATAGAATTACTGTGCTTTCAGAGCACATACCAAGTGCAATAACCTAATCATGTAAGTTCTAAGTCTTATTTTTAAGGCGGAGAAAAACGGTTACGTACGTCGTTCACATGCTCCCATTAGGATCTATAGAATGCCTGGTATCTTGGTGAACTTGAAAACAAAGCTTAAAAAACATGCAACACTAGTGCTCACCGGTGATATAGAATCTCTTATGTTCTCCTGGATAGAGTTGGAATTCATTCTACTAAGTGAAGTATCCCAAGAATGTAAAAATAAGCACCATATGTACTTATCAGCAAATTGCTTTCCCTGATCATCACCTAAGTGCACATTTGGGAATAGCACCAATTGGGTGTCAGGCAGATGTGGGGCAGGGAGGGGATCGGTGTATACCTACATGATGAGTGCAATGCACACTGTCTGGGGAATGGACACGCTTGAAGCTCTGACTCGGGAGGGTGGGGGCCATGGGCAATATATATAACCTAAACTTTTATACCTCCATAATATGCTGAAATAAAAAAAAAAAAAAAGAATCGAAAGAAAACAAAGAGACCACATACACACAACACTGTCCCTGCGAAAGCTGTACAATAATCACTCTCCTACAGCAAGGTCCTCTTTAGGGAAGTACAATATTAGAATATGCAGATTTATTTCTGTCACCTTTCCAGCAAGCAGGAAATTTTTCTGTTACAAAATACCATAATTATAAGTTTTTCTTTTTGAGGAATATTATTTTAAAGATGGGGGGAGGAAGAAAGCGAAGAAAAGAACCAAAGATTAAGGGAATAAGAACTGGAAGCAAAAAAATAAGCAAAAGTAGGTATACAGATTTTTGCAATGGGCCGGGCGCAGTGGCTCACGCCTGTAATCCTAGCACTCTGGGAGGCCGAGGCGGGCGGATCATTTGAGCTCAGGAGTTCGAGATCAGCCTGAGCAAGAGCGAGACCCCGTCTCTACTAAAAAAATAGAAAGAAATTAGCTGGACAACTAAAAATATATATATATATTTAAAAAAATAGCCAGGCATGGTGGCACATGCCTGTAGTCCCAACTACTCAGGAGGCTGAGGCAGCAGGATTGCTTGAGCCCAGGAGTCTGAGGTTGCTGTGAGCTAGGCTGATGCCACAGTACTCTAGTCCAGGCAACAGAGTGAGACTCTGTCTCAAAAAAAAAAAAAAAAGATTTTTGCAATGAAGCCTTAAAAACAAATTAAGGAAGTTTAAGGAAACTAGAACAGAGGCATTACAACCACACCCTTGCTTCTTTCTATTATTAAAAAAAGGAAGCCAAGATAAGTAAAAAGAGGGCTACCTACAGGTGCTTTGGCATGAAGTTATCATGTGCAAAGGTAAAATTATATAACCCCAAGGCTAAAAAGAGCGTTTGATGAATACTCAGCTATGCCAAAGTTACCTGAAACATTTTCCATCTCAAGCATCCTAATTATACAATGCTTCTGGGACCACAGGGGGACCCGCAGGACCAGGGTTAATAACTTAGTGTCAAAAACCAGAAAAGCTTTCAAGAACTTGAAAAGAAACTAACACTGATTAAAATAAAATGCTTCTTGGTAGGTTATGTATTTACAAGTAAAGAAAGCAAAAGAAATTTACTAGCATCTTACTGAAACCCCATCTCAGAGAAGATAATAAGTAGTTTCTATTAAGCGGTAGATGCAAATTAATACAGGTCCACAGTTCCTTTTCTAAAGTTCTTGCAATCAAACATGTCTTGGAATTCAGAATGTCTGGGGATTTTTGATGCGTGACAGTGTATACACCACATAACTTGTAACACCACTGAGAAGGTTGGAATGGCACAGAGAAGTCTGGGGCAGCACACTGTAATCAAACATTTGCTACAGTATTTCTGCAGTGAAACCTATCAATACATGAAATAAAGACAATAGTTCAGAACAGATTTTGTGAAAAAATCAATTTGTGTCAAACATACAAAAAAAGTTTTGGTTTTCAGAAAATTTTGGATGTTAGAACTGTTGATAAGAAACTGTAGTCCCACAGAACAGTAACCATAATCTCTTTTCATGAACTGAATGTTATTGTGGTATTTTGGTGAACCTAGAATAATTCTAAAAGTCTCCTGTTGGTTCACACATAACATGTCCTCTAAACCCTATCCAGTGTTAAATTTCTCTATCATGGATTCTCTTATCAGGGCAGTTTTCAGAAATCTAACCTTTGCAATTTATAGAACTGCCAAATCCAATTTTGCCACCATGCAGAAGAATGTTCACTGAATTGAATTGAACATATTGAACTCATCCTAAAATGGCTTGCTCCCATTTTTTCACAGGAAAAATGCTGTAACTGTTAATGGTGTTCCTGACTCAGAAAGAAACATCAAATGAGTATCAAAAACGACCCAATTTGTCATAAATATCAAGATACAATAACCCTATAAAACCCTATTACCATAGTGCATTTATGTGTAGACATTTACTGACTATACACAACACACATACTGACTATAAACTAAATACACTATGACTAAAGTAAAATATTTCCACTGAGGGCAAAACCAGAGACAGTTCCTTGTCACAATGGTATAAAAGAGAGTAAAGCAGAAGTTAGACTAGGTAACCATTAAGGCCCCTTCTATCCTGATGTTGCATGAAAAATACAACTCAATGATATTGTAAATATGATAAATATAACCTAAAATGAACAACTTTTGATTAGCAACACTTCTTGCCTTGTTATAATTTATACTAACTTCAAAGATATCACTTAGGTCTCCTAAGATTTCCAGGAACATCTGAATTGATGCCTTAAGTTATTCTTGACAAACTTCCTTTTAACAAACTTTCCAAGCTTTAGGAATCCTCTCACTTTGGGACTACACCTATCAAAAATTGTTAATGAGCAATGAATATAGTGGCCTCACTAAGGATACTAAGTATAGTCAACCCTCCATATCTGTGGTTTCCACACCCATGGATTCAACCAACCATGGATCAAAAATATTTAGGCGGGGGGAAACCATCCACACTGAACACGTACAGGTGCTTCTTTTTTCTTGTTACTATTCCCTAAACAATACAGCATAACAACTACTTACATAGCACTTATTGTACTAGGTATTATAAGTAATCTGAAAATGATCTAAAGTATATGGGAGGACGTGCATAGATTATATGCAAATAATATGCCATTTTATATCAGGGACTTCAACACCTGTGGATTTTTGGTATCCATGAGGAGTCCTGGAACCAGTACTGAGTAATAACTGTATGACACTGTGAAAAAAAAGTCTCTTATTTAACCTGATCCTCTTACTAATATTTTCTATGCATTTCTTCAGTCACCCTCACACTTCCATCCTTAATTTTAAAAAACACTTTAAAATAAAAGGATGTCTTTTTTTAAAAAAGAGATATGTGTAAAGGGAAGGAGAAATCAGTCATTTTCAACCCTGCAGCACACTGGAATAGCCTGTAGAAATCATAAAATATATCAATCCCCTAGCCCTATCACTAAATTCAAATATAAATTAGCATGGGTAGGATCAGAACATCTTTTTTTTTTTTTAAGCTCCAAAAAAATGTTAATGTGAAGTTGGGCTGAGAACCACTGGTATAAGCCGCTTCCTCCACAAACTTCTCTCTTCTATTAGTAAGTGTTAGCATTCCCAATCCTATAGCAAGGACTCCAAGGGCTATCTTTAAAATTGTCCATTTTTCTTCTCTCATTTACTCTGTTACAAGAAAAAAAATTACTAATTTTCAACTGGAAGTTCTTAAACAAGTCCATTACTATAGTAAAATTCATTTTTAGCTTATTTGATATTCTCATTCCCAAATGCTCAGGATTTCTTTTTCAGTCCTCAAAAAACAACCTTCATTAGTAGGATATTAAACTGCAAAGCATACAATAATACACAAACATACAACACACATTCCAGTTATCAACTCTCAATAATCAAAAAATACTCAAAAGAATGATTTTAAAAACCTAATTACATTTTGATACTTTATTAACTACAAACAGAATCTCACTGACATACCTCACATACATACCTCATTAACTACAAATAGAATCTCAATTATACAAAGATATATTAGCCATAATATATCCTGATATTCAAATGACAGAAAAAGAACTCAGTAAGTGCCATTTTTTTAATGAAAACTGGTAATAACAAGACTCCACATCTTCAAGATTTACATTTTTAGGGTAAGGGGAATCATATTATCAGATTCCCTAAAATAAATGTAGAAAATAAAATAACGTTTTATAAAAAATCCATCCACAAAAAAAAAAAAATACCAGTTTTTAAAATGTTGCCTACTACTGATACCTACTAGTTTCAACTTCAAAACAATACAAGGTTATTTTTTTCCCGAAATTAAGATTTTGTTGCAGAAGTCTTGTAGCCATATATTTGCACACCTTAAGACTAGTGGAATACCATGAATTTTATCTCTTCTCTCCCTATTACATTACCTAATATATTTGCCCACCACTTGAAAGTATTCATTGTACAACATAAAATATAAGTATTTCACAGAAATAGAAAAATAAATATGACACAGTCTGGGTGTAAGGGAAAAAAAAACATTTTCACTTCCTTTTTTACTAAAGGAAATTCTGAATATAATTTTAACACCAATATACCACATTCTAATACACTGCCTAGTATACTATCTGAAGTCAAAACCAAACAAGTTAAAAAAAAATAGATAACACAATAACTTAAAAATATTCATAAGTCCACTACTTTTACAAAGTACACTTGTACCAATTTCAACTTAAAACTTTATAACAAATAATTTTTAATAAATACATTTCAAAATAAAGAAAATTGCAAAGCATCAATGCATTCAAGGCACAGTTTATTCAAGGTAATATACAATGAAAGCAAAGTATATGTTAAAATTTAAGCTGGTGAAAAACACCAAGATTCTATTTTCTTTCCTTAAAAAAAAGTTACTATTTTTTCTGATAGTAAATATAATGCATAGTTGTAGCTGAAAATCCAAATATAGAGAAATATAAAGTATAAAAAGAAAAATCATCCTAAATTTCACCATTTGTAAATAACTATCATTAACATATTCTTCCAAAAGATGGATGGATTTATTCTATTTATAACCATTCACACATGTATTTGTGTATCTATGTATAAGCACATATATATTCCTTTCCTTTATATATACTGAAGGTAGAGAAATGTTTAAGATAATTTGCTTGAAAATAAAAATGATAAGCTGCTCCAAACACTCATTCTGCTTGTCTATTTTCATTTAAGCAGGCCAGGTTTGGGATTATTCTGTGTGTGTATGTTATTGATTGCTTAAGGGCAGATGAAAAAAATTGTCTGCTTGTTTTATTTAAAACAAAAAACAAAACAAAAAAACACCTCTGGCTAAATTTTTCCAAGGCCTGAGAACACAGATATCTGTATTAAAAGTGACTGGCTCAATGATTTACAGTAGTAGCCCATGGTCCTGAGAAAAACTTCAAAGTAGACAAGATTACTTTTATGGCCTCCCACTTCTTGGTCAGGAAGAGCACTACACTAGTAATTAGGACATGAAAGTTCTACTGATCATGTGTGTGACTTGAGCATTTCATTCACTCAACAACCTTCTTATGATTCATTTCAATTCTAAAATCCTGTAATTCACCCTGTCTTCCCATTCCCCCACCATCTTCTTTGCTGCTCTCACAATAAGTAAAAATCATCCCCTCCTTCTATTTCACTGGGATTCCATCATTCAAAATAAACCTTTCTTCTGACCAACAAAGTCCATTTCTTTAATGTACTTATTCACCCTTAGGTGGGAAGAACAAAGTAATCTGATGAGATCAAAGATGTGGGCAGTATCTTGGTGAAGAGGGAGGGCAGCAACTCAAAAAAAAAAAATTAAGCAAGTTTACAGGAACAAAATTTTAATTTAAAATTAAAATAGCTTTATGAGCTCCACAGGAAAAAAATTATAATCTTTCAACTTAGATCATCTATTTTATTGACTCAAAATTAGTAAATTTAAAAAGAAAGCAGTGTTTTTAGCTCCTGATATGAAGACCTGAGCATATTTAAGACAGCAACATGGAGGCAGCTTTCTAGTATTTCGTCCATTACATTTGTGCAACACTTTAAAGTTCAAAGTGCATTCATATGCATTATTTATTTTCATTCTCAAAACAAGTACATAGAGTGGTCACTATTGATTCTCTAACATCCATTTCCCCCATAATCTCCCGTCCCACAATTTTTTTAAAAATATCCTCTTTCTACCATGTAACTCTGTAAAATGTGACACCATCACCAATTACAGGAGGTATCTCCTGATTCAGAAGAGACCGATAATGATAAACTTATTCCTTGTCGTAACAGGTTACTAAGTATGTGTGACTTAACTCTAGTCAATAAAATATGAAGAGAAAAGCATACTAGTAGGCTTGTGCAAAAGACTTCCTTTGCTTTTGCACAAAAAAAAAAAAAACCTAAAAAAAAAAAGGCAGAGAGAGAGATACATAGGAAGAAAATGTTCCACTCCTTCCTCTGGCGTATGCACTTCTAGATATGATCTTCCTACCAGCCTTAGGATGAATCCAACACATATAGGATGCAAAGCCAAAGAAGAATAGGCAAACCAGAGTTCTGAAGTACTAGCTTGGGGCCACCCACATTACTCCCATACTTCAATGTTTCATTTCAGTTATCTACTGCATTTCAGCTACTGTAATGGGGTTGACACCGAGATAAACATACCTCATAAACCTCTCCTTTCCCAACCTGAACCTCCTGCTCCTTCAGCCAGAAGTTCTCCTTTCCATTCGGGCTGAGCTAGGCAAGACAGGAGGGTCACTATTACAAGCTGTTAGACCAGCATGCTTTGCACCAAGCTCAAGTTCTCCTGGTACACATTCATGGTGTTAATTTCCTCTTCCAAAGAATAAACTCTACCAACTCAACCCAGCAGTCCCTACTCAGGTTGAGGAGATGTTAGAAGTATAAGAAGGCTCCTCCTCAACCCCGATGCTATATAAAAGCTGAAAAGTAGCATATGAAATCAGATCAGGGACTGTACTGGAAAATATATGATAACAATAGACTAAATAATCAAACAATTCACTCTAACGAATGAATCTCTCATAGGTTCAGAAATATCAGAATCCTTTTTCTTTTTTTAAGAGGATGTTATAATATTAAATAAATCTCTAAGAGGTAGTGTAAACTAGGAAAGATGATATTTTATAAGCAGACAGACACCCTCTTCAACATATTAACCAACAGTTCTTAAGTTAGCTTAAAAACAAAATTGTTTTTAAAAAATCTGTGAACCCTAAATATTTTATTGTAACTAAAACATAAAAATGTGCATTCATAAAACAATTTTATAATATAGGGCCAACGCATTTTCTTCAAGTAAGAGTCTACTGATGGATGGTCTATTAGGTTAAATATGAAATGTCCGATTTCCTTAAGTACTAAGTTTGACAGTTGATATCTCTGACAATTCACTTAGACATTTCTTTTTTAATTTTTATTGTGAAGGTACATCCTCATTCTTTCAAATGCACATTTTGGCTTGTGATTATCTTTCACATTTTTTTAGAGCAATTTTTGTGAAACCATGGATAAGTCAAAAATTTGTGTTATTTTCCAATATGAGTTCCGTCATGGAACCAATGCAGTGCAGACAACTTGAAATATCAACGACATGTTTGGGAGGGATGTGGCTAATGAATGCACAGAACATCCATGCTTTGAGAAGTTCTGTTCTGGTGATTTTAATTTTGAAAATGAGCCACATGGGCAACCTGAGACCAAGATGGATCATGATGAGCTGAGTGGAAGTGAATCCATCTCAAGCTATGGGTGAATTAGTAGCAAGGTCTGATGTTACTATTCCAACAATATTGGACCATTTGAAACAAAGCAGCAAGGTAAAGAAGTTGGATAGATAAGTATCGCATGAATCAAATGAGCATTAGAAGAGAAATCATTTCCAAGCTCACTTTTCTTTGCTGTCATGACATAAAGGCAAACCATTTCTACACTGTATTGTCATGTGTGATGAAAAATGGATTCTTTTTGACAATTGCAAGCATCTGGCACAATGGCTGGATAAAGATTAAGTGCTGAAACACAGTCCAAAACCGAATATTCATCAAAAAAAAGCTAATGGTGTCTGTTTGGTGGTCCAGCACTGGTATTACACACCACAGCTTCATGAAATCTGGTCCATCAATTACAGCAATGTCTACTGCAACCAATTAGACGAAATGAAGTTGGTTGTGATTAAGCAGCTGACACTGGTCAATAGAGACAGGCCAATCCTCTTGCAAGACAACGCTCAACCATGTGTCGCACAAACGACACTGCTCAAACTACAAAGGCTGGACTTGGAAACTCTCTGGCATCCACCATATTCACTAGACTTTGCACCAACTGACTACCACTTCTTCCAGGCTATGGACCACTTTTTGCAAGGAAAAATATTCAATTCTCAACAAGCTGTAGAAAACACCTTCTGTGATTTCATGGCCACTCATTCTCCAGGCTTCTTCGCTGTTGGCATAAGCAAGCTACCATTAAGATGGCAAAACTATGTTGATAGTTTAGGTGCACACTTTGATTAATTGTACTGCTTCTTGTTTGAGATACCATAAACTACACTTTTGATTCAAAATTGGACATTTCATATTTAATGACCTAATATTTTATTTTTCTTGCAAAAACCACACCCATTGTACACACCTGATTTCCAGTTTCTGTTTCTTAAATATGGAAAGACATTTAACAAACACTGGAAAAGCAATTTTACTGCAGAATCTTTATAGATTATTAGGGGTTTTTTTTTTCCTAATCATTTAAAATTATTTCACCCTCACCTATTTCAACTGTAATCGATTTTGGCTACTGACCTATTTTCAAAGCAGCCAACTGGTTCTCATACAAACACCTTTTTGCCTTCAGACTTCACTGAATAATGTTTCATTAAACTATGTAATTACAATGTCAAGTCCAACTGCCATTAACAGTTTGTTAGGTACAAACACAAACAATTTTCAGTAAGTCTATATAATAACTGGTGGGAATAAAAAGTTCAAGAGTAAACTAGAGAGTAGTCTACTGCCACTCAATTTAACATGGGCATCAGTCAGTAAATTCTACAGAGAGAGTGAAGACCATCATTTATTCTCATGAATGGTTAAGGAGAGGTCAGTTAAGAGAGAGTCTCCTGTAAAAGGGTGTTCCCAAGAGTCTTTGCTTATCTGCCCACCAATCAATCCCCCAACAATTCATATATGTAAGCAACTTCTGAAATAAGGGAAAGAAGATTCACACAGTATCTACTATGTGCTAGGCAATCACATAGTGCTTGCCACTTCATATAAATTTTCTCAATTTTGATGAAAAATATAATGGCAGAGTAACTCCCTTCTTTTCCTTTTTTTTTTCCAAATGTAGTTATCAGTTAAAGAAAGCAGTTCCAAGTAACATAAAGTCATCTAACCAAATGAAGCAAACTTGAGTACAGCTTAAATCTGACATTACTACACTAGAGGAAAAAAAGCATTAAATATTTGCTTTTAAGAAAAATATGAGATTTTACCTAATTCCATTAAAAGCTATGAAAAATGTGGACATGATTTAGCCATAACTTTCATTAAATTAAATTATAACTATGTAATATAGCATTAGAAAAGAAAATGACCCCCAAAGTATGTCTTATTTCCCAAATATATAAACATTTCAAGTTCATTATTAAAGAATTCTTTCTTATAACTAAGACGGTAGGTAGGAAGTGGCAGGAGAAAACATAACCAATCACTTATTATGACCTAAGAACAAATCAGTATGCACTTTCCGTAGGAAAGTAGATAGAAGGGAACCCCAAATATTTACAGTTTCTAAATCTCAGCTTTGATAAGGGAGCTAGAAAAAAACATGTCTAACAGCAAATTCCACTGTGTTTCCAAAAGTTATCTATCCCCACATGTATATCTCTCATTCTATATTTTCTGAGTACTTCAGAAGTCACTTCACATTAATGGATAAAACACACTTGATTTCTACACATTAAGAATATAGAATCCCTACAATTAGAGAAAGACAGATACCTCAAAACTGTCACTTCCAAAGAAATTACATCTTGAAGAACCAACACTCAGACACATACCAATATCAGTTAATCCCACTAAATGCTAACTGCTTAAGAAAAGACAAAAAGGAAGAAGATGGAAACAGACCATTGGTGGTATAAGACTTTGAAGTCAGAAAAAAATCTAATTCAAATATGCATTCTGCTACTTCCAAGATTTATCTTTCACAGGTTATTGCTTTCTGGTCTCAAAATGGAAATTACACCATCTAACTCATAGAGTAAGTAGTCTTAACAGTACCATTTATGGCGTCCATACCAAGTAGGCACTTAATAAATTATAACAGGTATTGTTATTGGGAGGTTCAAGGTAACAAAAATTTACTTACAATGTAAGTCCTTTTTCAATGCTAAGAGGGAAATAATTAGTTTTTTTAAAAAAAAAAAATCAAACAACCTCAATCTTCCCTTTAACATGATTCTACATGCATTTAAAAACTGGTGTGAGGGTGATATTTTTCTAAGTACTCCAAATAATGATTAAGTTTGAGGTTAGATTATTTTAGGATCATCTAATATTTAAAATGACTGCAAACCTCACACATATTTGTCTGGAACTGTGGAAGTTTCACATTTTATCATTTCACTGTTATAGTCAGTTCTCTACATGTACAAATTCTTTACATTTCACCTTATCCATAGCAAATCTCACCTACTAACAATAATATAAACTATCCAATGACCTATATTTTATTTTGTTATTTAATATTTCAGCATTCCCTCTATTTAGTGTGATATAATACATCCTTTTGGGAAGACCTTTAAAACTGAACAACCACTTATCCCATTCTGAAAAAAATCTAAACCAATAAACTATACCAGAATAAATCTATTCTCAGTATGGAACGATTACAGGATGGACCAGAGGGGACACACAGAAGTAAGTGGAGAGCTTCCAATTTCTTCCTGAGTTACATTTTTACAGTCTGGATTTATTTTATGTATAACCAATGACCAGATTACCAGACATACGCATATTCAAATACAAGTAAAGAAATATAACAAAGCCATGTATAAACTGGTTTGGATTATATACTTTTCTGCTTTCCACTGGTAGCACAAATGATAGCAAACTATTTTGTTATAATCTATTTCCTTAATCCTTATTTGCCTACCTATTATCAGCATAGAATCTATATAAACTTGGACCTTCACATCTCAAACTGACTCATTGTTAAATACTACACATTCTGGACTTCATGGCCTGATCTCCACCTACTTTCATAGCTTCCTCTCCCACAAAGACCTCCTGGCACAGCAGCCTTATGTCCAGGTCAACATGCCCTGTAACACCAAACCACATGCCTGTGCTCAGGCTGTTCCCTTTACCTAGAAAACTATCACCCCCCATCCTCTAATTTGCCTATTAAAATATTTTAAGACCCAGATGGAGTGTTACCAGCTCTACACTCATTCATAATTCTCCAGTCAAAAATTAATATCTTTCACAAACACACCCCAAGCTTCCATGCACCTCTAATAAAACCCACAGGAATCTTGTACCGAATTATTTTTGTGCATGTCTGCTTCTCCCTTGAAGGCAAATACTGGGTCTCATTCATCTTCATATTCTACTCACTGTTCCATTCTCATCACATAGTAAAGGTCCAGGTTGAATTAAACTATCCTTTGATTCTAATTCCAGTCCTTTATTTTGAAGGCAGGAATAAATGCCTTTCAAGTATTGAAGATTTTGTTAATATATTGTTAACACTTGCAAATCTAAAAATGAAAATGTCAGTAATTACATATTGCATTAATTTTAAGCTGATGACTGGCAGAGAGGTGAGTAAAATAAATCCTCAGTAAAGATAATCATTTCTCAAGATTGCCCCAAAAAACTCTCATAAATGTCAACATTAAAATTAACCTTTCTGTCCCCCATTCTAATAAGAACTACTTCTACTTGATGCATATCCAGAAATGCAATCTAACTTAAAGCAAAAATGTCTACACATTCTGCTAAGAATCTATGCCAAAGCCATATAATGTACTTGATAACATCTTTCTTCCAATGCCTATAATTTTCATCTTTTGTACAACTTATATAAAGGCTAATGTATACAAAATACGAAGATAATTTATCTACACTCAGGGTATAGCTACAGCAAAGTTTGGAAATAATTATAAAACGCACTAAGCACATCTCAGAAAAAAGAAAAGGAAAACAAAGAAAGAAAAAAATAATGCCACAAACCAGATCTGATTTTTTGGTGGAAAATGGTTTCCTAAATTGGTGTCACACCTTTGTAATTCTAAAATATTATTTAATTTTTGTAATATTTTTCTCCAAATTTATTTGTGGGGAAAGCCAATATTCTTCAAAGAAACATACAGAACTTCAAAAAGTAGATATTTTTAATTTTAAAATCTAGCCCATCTTAGATATAGTTCAACATTTCTTACGATCTGTGGTCAAACGTCATTCGTATCAGAAGCAATTGCAAAAGTAAAAGAAATAATGACTTATTTTGTTAATTCTAATTTAAAGCAGTGTTCTAACAGAAGGTGTAAAAGGGGCCACTGACTGACCAGCCTGAGAGTACTCAACACAACAGAGTTAAAACTAATTCACAGTGTAGCAACAGTAGCTTTCTCCCACACAGACTCTCTCTCCCACCTGAACTTTTCCTCCTTGTCTGAAACATGAGGTGGGAGAAACTGGAATGATCATGCCACAAGCCTATCTAACCCCAGGAGCACACACATCTCCATCACCATCCTGCTGAAAAGAAATGTGGGGGCTGCGGACCAAGAGAACCGACACTTGTGTGTGTCACTTCCCCTGCATGTGGGATAAACAAACCAGCACCGTAACAGTAACCCTCAGAGTAATTCTGTTACCTTTACCGAATGATTTGGTCAAGTTTTGAGCTAAGTCAAAGCTCTATCAAATATAATAAGTAAATCCCTGTGCGCCCCCCCCCATTAAAACAAACAATCCAACGGGAAGTTTATCCCTGAACTGAACGCTGGCCCCAGTCACCTCCTTCCAGCAGATCCATGCCTCCTTCCTGCCCAAAGCCCCTACTCCAAAGGTACTTGTCTAGACACAACCACGGAGCGCAGTGGGCTGCACTCTCCACCTAAATCCCTCCTACAGCAGCCCCCGCCTTTGCCCAGCTCGCCCACCTCCTTCCCGTTCCCATTCGCGCCGCGCCACTCGGGCAACTTTTGCACCCCGCCCGGCCCGCCGCCCGCGGCCCCCCCGGCCCCCCAGCCCTCCGCGCCCTCTACCTCCCGCCCGCGGCCCCCTCCGGCCCGCGCCTGCGAGCCGCCCGCCCGGGTCCTCGCCCACCTTTGCTCGGAGCCCGCCGCCCGCGGCGCCGCCCCGCCGCCCCGCACCGCGCCGCGCCCAGCCCGGGACCCCAGCCCACCCCGCCCCACCCGGAGGGAGGGAGCCGCGCCCGCTCAGGCTGCCGCCAGGCCGGGACGGCCGGCCGGCCGAGCACAGACGCGCAGGGGGCTTTACCTCCGAGGCGCGGTCGCGAACGGCGGGGTCGCTCTGGGCGCGGGCGGCGCCCCCAGGTCCGTCAGTCAGAGGCGACGGGGGCAGCGGCGGCGGCACATCACACGCGCCGGCGGCCCGAGGAGGAAAGCGAGGCACGCAAGGAGGGAGTGAGCGAGGTAGGGGGAAAGGGATGAGCGACGGAGGTAACACAGCTCTGCTCGGACTCCGTCCCCGCACTCCTGCCGGTGCCTCCTACCGCCGCCGCTGGCCGCAGAGTCGCCGCCCGAGCCGCTGCTGTCGCCACCGATGCAGCCGGGAATGAATGCACAGCGATGCCTCACTTATCCGGAGGTCAAACATCCTTCTGCCTCGGGCATCCGGATCGACGCCGGACCCGGAAGTGAACACACGGAAAAAAAATAGAAAAGGAAAGCGTCTCTCTAGTGGCGGCGGCCCCCCAGCCGCCCGCATCAGCGAAAAGAGCCGAGTGGAGCCGAAGATTACACCGACCTGCTCGGATTGGTCGGATCTCCGACCGGAAGAGAGGCAGCTCGCTCATTGGCTGGCAAAGCCTATAAAAGTCAAACCACGCCCCCTCCCCACCTTCCTCTGAGCAGTGCGTGAGGGAGAGCGAGCAGGTTTTGTGGATACGAGTGTTTCTCTAGAGGAGGCCGTGGAAGAAGAGGCTTAACAAGGTCTACGGAGAGAACTGGAGGGAAATGCTCCCGTGGGTTAGGAGAGCTACTAAGAATGGAACGAGCAAAGAGCGTTAAGAGTGCCATTGTACCAAGTCAGGGTGCTGAGGCTTTCCCTGGTGCGCCCAGCGCTGCCCTCAGGTTCCAAAAGCTCTTAGGGCCTGGCCTAAAGGGATGACATCACTGGGTTGACATTTTTCCCTCACTGCCTTCTAACTCCAGTGTTATATCAGGGAGTCAACTGCTTAGAAATATGAATTGTGGCTTATATTTGCATCTCATTTGCTGTCCATGAAGAACTTCGTTTGTGAGCTCAAGTAATCCTCTAAACTATATAGTGTGGTAGATATTATCTCAGTTTTTCAAATGAAATTCCTGAAGTTCCAAGAAGCTGAACATCACTCACGGGCATGAAGTTGTAGAACACAAACTGGAATTGATGTTTTCTGGCTCCACTTTCCAGTACACTCTGCCCAGATAGAAAGGGCAGAAGATTACATTTGTTCCTCTCTTCCTCTTACAATTGGTTAACTAGGATAGAGATAAGTCATTTTGGAAGACCTCTCTGGAGCTTGATCTATCATGAAGGCAATGTAGAGGACTCTGAAACTATAATTTTTTAATTGTTATTTTTAATATCACTTATGCCTAAAGTCCTTTCAAAACTTGGGCATTAAGGTGTTCATGAAGAAAAATCACAGCTTGGTGCTATGTTTAAAAATGTTCATTTTATCAAACAGTTTTGTATTCTTGATATACTTCTTGTATCAAGAAACTTGTATATCTCTATCTCTACCTCTTTCTGTCTCTCACTCAAAACTTAAAGAAAAGACTACAGTGAAACAAATGTACTTTATAATAATTGAGGATTTACTTCATTTTCCTCCCTACCTTGCCAGACTAATGGTAGGGTTAATGTGTTACCTTCAGATGAGTGGAAAGATGCTGTTATTGTTTTGTAATACAACAGTGCCTTCTCTCCCTCTCTTTTCATGCTCTTCCCCAAACTGAAAGTTGAGATGAATGGCATCACCAACCAGTCTTAGAAGAACAATGATAAGAGCACTCCTTTGAGCTTGCCACACCATCATTCTAGAAGAGACTCAAAAGCAGCTAAGATTTATGCGTGCTTAGACTTGTGAACATCTTGCCTAGTCAGATGACATAATCTCAAAATTTCTGATCTATCCCGAGACCCAGTCAATACTAGACAAGAAACAAAGTTAACCCTATCTCACTAAATGGAAGAGAAATATCTGCAACACAGGAAACTCTAAATATTGTCCTCAACTCCCAACAAACATTTTATACTTTCTGCCTCAAAAAAAACTCAGTTTAGATAAAAAAAAACACCAACCCCTCTAAGTCTTTTTTTTTTTTTTTTTTTTTTTGAGACAGAGTCTCACTCTGTTGCCTGGGCTAGAGTGCCGTGGCATCAGCCCAGCTCACAGCAACCTCAAATGCCTGAGCTCAAGTGATCCTCCTGCCTCAGCCTCCCGAGCAGCATGCACCACCATGCCTGGCTAATTTTTTCTGTATATATTTTTAGTTGTCCATATAATTTCTTTCTATTTTTAATAGAGACACAGTCTCACTCTTGCTCAGGCAGGTCTTGAACTCCTGAGCTCAAACAATCCACCCGCCTCGGCCTTCCAGAGTGCTAGGATTACAGGCGTGAGCCACCGCACCTGGCCCCCTCTAAGTCTTGATAAATGTTTAAGAAATACAGGTATATAAATATGAGATCAAATCACATTTTAAAATTAGAATTGAGTAGGAATAAATGTTTACTTTCTTTACACTTTTTTGCATTTTTTTACATTTTACAAAAAATCAGAGAAGATTTTTTGTTAAAATTTGGCCTAGAAGCTCCTATAGATTAAAATTGGCAAAGCCAGGTACGATAACATATACCTGTAATCCCAGCTTCTTGGAGGCTTAGGCAGGAGGATCCCTTGAGCCCAGGAATTACAGTCCAGCCTGGGCAACATAGCAAGACTCTATCTCAAAAAAAAAAAAAAATGGCAAATAATGTAGTCAGGAAGCAATTAAATTTTCAAGTCCTTCTACTAACTTATAAGAAAAAATGGCAATATGAAAACAGCTTATATTAATGAAGAAAAAACCAAACCATAGACATCTCAACCAAAACTATTTTATAGCAAGATATCTCAATTTAATCAGACAGATCATACTTTTTCCATCTGTTATATTACAAATCAAATAAAGTTTATTTGTTGTGTCACTCTATGTTTCCTAGCATTGCCACTCTTAGGTATTTAGTTTCTATTATTTTTCATTATGATTATAGCATAAACCCACGTGTTAGTGCTATCACAAGCTTTTATATTATAGTACACTAGAAACTTGCTTTTATCAAATTTCTCTTTTGCCAAAAGCTTCTCTTCATGTCCTACAAACACTTTGTTTGAGAGAGAGAATGGTCTGTAGATTTTGTGGAAAATAAAGCTGGCCCTTTTCCCTTCTCTGTAAGCAGTAAAACTTGAAGTGGGAGAAAGAATAAAATACAACAGTTTGATTAGGGTTTTAATCAAGAAATTATGAGATTAATATATTTACTAAAGCTTTTCAAAATAAAAACAGATGAAACATTCATTTATTTCTTCCACATATTTTCTTCAATTGCATCGTGATTTGCTGGTTGACATAGCGTAAGGCCTGAGACAGCACCAAACTATGCTTAATTCTTTATTTTTCAAATATTATTTTTAAGGTAAAGTACCTGAAGGAAAGATGTAATTAAGAAAAAGTAAACGGTGAAGTAGAAAGAGGAAGGATACATAATGAGACATTGTAACAGTAGCCAGGGGCTGGGGTAGAGCAACATATTTTTCTAAGACCAGGAAAATAACTTCTTCCCCAGTCAAGCCTACAGTAAAGGGGAGGTTCAGGAAGGATTCTGGAAGAAAGCCAATCACATACAGCAGCTAGATCAGGTTTTTGAGAAGCTATCATTTAGCAATCTTTCTCTCAGATTGTTACATGAGTACATCTAGAGTCAAGACACTGGTTTATACTAACCTTAGGATGATTTTAGGTATTTTGTAGGTGGAAAAATAAATATGCAAGAATTACAAAACTTTTCTGAGAGGCTTTATTATATTGTATAATAACAATCTTCAGAAATGTTTAGTAATATCGACATATTTAGGCCTCCTGGTCTTAGCTCAGGCAGCCATAACACAATACCATTGTGCTGGGTGACTTAAATAATAGAAATTTATTTTCTCACAGTTCTGGATTCTGGAAGTCTGAGATCAGTGTGCCAGCATGCTCAGGTTCTATTGAGATCTCTCTTCCTGGCGGCGCCTTCTTTCTGTGTCCTCACATGGCTTTTACTCGGTGTGTGGGCATGCAAAGAGAGAGTGATCTCTTTCTTCTCTTTCTCATGTTAATCCCATCATGAAGGCCCCACCCTCATGACCTCATCTAAATATAATTGCCCCCCAAGGGCCCCAACTCCAAATTCCATGACATTAGGGGTTAGGGTTTCAATGTAAGAACTTGGGGGAGACAAAATTCAGTCCGTAGCACTCCTTCCTCAAAGGACTATCTTCCATGTAGAAAGCACATTATCAATAAAAGAGAAAGTAAAGGTTAGACAGGATGTTAATAATGGAAGACAAGTTATGGACAACAATGTTAAAACCTCATAGAGAAAAGAATACATTCTTAAGAGAAAGAACTTCAATAAAGAAAACTCTAGAGAGAAAAGCTATAAACACCATAAAAGTGTAAAAGTGTCTTGCCAAAAGACACTAAATCTCTAGGTAGGCAGTTTAATTTTTGTTTTTTTCCATTAGCAGACCTGAATTTTGGCAGTTCTGATCCAAAGAATGTTGCTTTGTGGTAAATGGAAGAGTTAGCTAAAGCTGTGATTTTCTTGTAATGGTTTCAAGAACTGCTTGAATTCTGAGTAATATATGAATCTAAAATTTAGAGATGGTCGTAATAATTAGTCCCTGTTCCATTTCTCTCCCATTGTCCTTTTTTGTTCCCCATAACTATATCTTCCTATATCTACCTCAGGAGTCCATCCCAGCTCATAAGCAAAATCTGAGCAAGACTAAGGATGTATCAGCACCCTCCCATAGGAATCAAGCAGCCTCTAGCTAAAGATGTAACGTGCCAAGTAAGAGCTCTTGATTAGAGGTAAACTTCAAAGTGTGCCACTCCCCACCTCCCTACTGTTTTCCCAATCTATAGCACTGGACTTCTCCTTTGGTTTCCTTTCATAATAGAAGCTGTACCCTTTCCAAAACCCCCATCCAGTGTGGAAAAGTTTTAAGTTTTGTCTGGAAATTTTTTCACTAGTCCCAGTTCTGACTATATGGTGACATAGAGTCCCGTTATAACGGATTAGCCTCAAACTGCTAAACTTCTTCAAACATCACCCGCTGACTAGGCTTACTGGATCACTATATCCTTCTGCTGGACAAGACTGCACTGGTGCCAAAGCTTGTCTACTCCATGTCTGAACTTCATGTGCCCTTTGGACAGTGAGGAGGGGTCTACTTTGTGGTGGTCAGCTTCTTTGTCTAATCATGTGTCTTTGGACTCTGTCATGCTTGCTCAAGTTTGAGCTTAACTTCATCCCTCTCTTCACCAACTAGTACTGCTAAATGCCTGACATGTCATCAACCTCCCACCTCCTCCTATTATGGTATTGATGCCTGATGACGGAACAAGATCACAAAGTCAACATAAGTTAAAATTGATGAGATAGGATACTTTAGTTATAAAACCCTCACATCTATTTAGTTGTCATTCTACTTCTACTACAATTAGGATTATACCACTTTTCAATTTCGTTCCATATTCCTTCCTTACAACAAGTTATTCAAGTACTCTGAACATCAGTTAGCTCATCTGTAAAATGAGGCAGTATTATCTATATCATATTGACCTCAGGAAGATTAAATGCAATGATTTATCTGTTATGTACTTACCACAGTGTCTGGCATATAGTAAGCACTAAATAAATAGTTGTTGTTAGATACCACATGACCACTAGGAATCTGCATTCTCCAATCTAACATGAACAGTAATCAGAAGTTGAAAATATCAGATTCCAAGCTATGTCCTAGCATTAAGAGTCTAAGACAAAGAGCTGGATTTGTGGTCCTGAGGCAAAACATTATTTGAATTTGCTCTGGGCCCTCTTTTTTTCTTTTTTTCTTTTTTAACCAAGTGTATATGGACATTTATGGTATTTTGGCTTTCCAGCATCTATTTACCCTTTTCTAATGGCACTCAGATTTTATTTTAATGGATTTTCTCCAACTCACTCTTTTCAGTGACCAGAGGCTCTGCCTTCCCATAGGGTGGGGGTCATTTTACATAAACCATGCCAATTAGTTTCTCTCACCCTAGATTTGAATCTGGAGCCAAGGGACAAGGTAACTAAAAATGGTTGGAATGTAACTACATCCCAAGAGCAGACCCCTGGCCAGACAGTTCCTGACATAGAACAGTGGCTATGATCCTACTCCCCATCCTCCAGAGCATTCTGGATTCTGCTAGACCAGGTGTTCCAGCTTCTGTAGATTCTGTGAAACCACCCCAGTTGTCTTTCACTAAGTTCCGTTTTACTTCCATTACTGAGTATATTTCTATTGTTTTACAACTGAAAAATCCTGATCACCAGGATTCATTCCTGGCTTTTGGTTTTGCTTACCTCTCTCTCCCCTACAAGTCTCTTTTTCTTGCATAGTCTGGCTCCGTGTCCACTTGCCTTCAAAGCTGTAGTTCAACCCTGCTTTACTTCTTTGGCTTCACCCTAATATAATCTCTGACTGTCTCACTGTTGTTGAGGCTCCCTGGCTTCAGGCTTGTGTTCTCCTCATTGACAAAGCTGGCCACACCCTGCCAAAGCTTTGTATTTCAGGGCAGCTGCCTGCTGTCACCAGGCAGCCCTACCTCAGCTTCTTACTGAAACCCTGCCAATTGCGGAGCTAACCCTTTGGACTGTGACTAAATGCTTTGTGTTCTGCCAGCTTAGATGACCTGATCTAACTGAGAACAAATTTCAACCAAATGCCAATACTTGCTGCTTTCTAGAACTCTTCCTTTAGTATATATTAGTGTGTATTTTTCAACTTATATTTATAATAATAAAAGCCAATATAGTCCTGTATCTCATTTCCTTTACATATATTAATATTACCTAGGCTCTTCTGACCTTATTGACTTACATCAGCAAAGAGAAATCAACTTTGTCTCTTTACAATGAAAAAAATTATATGCTCTAAAGTGGCTATAACTATTTGGGTATTTGGTGATGGGGTAGCACTTTTTTTTTTTTTTTTTTGCAAGCTACATAATCAACTCAGTCTGGTTTTGGACTATTAAAAAGAATCCAGTTATGTAGTGTTTGAACTATAAACCAAAGCAGTAGTCCCTAGCTTCCTTCTATATGCCTTTATTTATACCTTTTAAAAAATATTTTTGCAGCTGAGACATATTTCCAAGTTGCCTTGGGGAGTTCTCCCCCTCCTACATGCCTTTAAATCAAACATTAATATCTCACTGGAAATCTTTCAGTGGTGTTGAACAGGCTACTCTAGAGTCATGATCAAGGTTGCGAAAAAGAAGCTGGCTTTAGAAATCATTTCCACGTATTAGAAAACCCAATTTTAAATGATTATGTGATAATAAATATTAGTTATTGTTAAACTCAACAGACTAAAACATTGTTCAAAGCAATAAAAATAATATGTAGCAGATACTCGGATTATAACTGATAAACAGAAAGAATAGTAATTTTATCTGGTACATATAAAATTAGTCTTTAAAAGGTCATATTGTTTTTCTGGTACTGTTATGTGTGCAATATAGGATAAAGCAAAATGAGTAATTAAGATGTATTCTAATTCTGCTGTTCCTGATGTTGGTACAAATGAAATGAGAGACCAACTAAACAGCCTATGGTCCTAAATTTGAATTGGAAGTATTATCATGAATTCATAGTATTTTACACAAATATTTCCTAGTCCAGTTCACTGAAGAGGCCCAGAAGCAAGTCGAACTCAGTTGCAATGAGTATCTTTAGCCCCCACAACTTCAGACTTCAAATAGCAGAGCCTTTGGAGGACAGACAAGTAGAATATGGTACCTTATTAGCTTCTTATTGCTGCTGTAGCAAATTACCACAATTTTAGTGACTTAAAACAATAAAAATTTATTATCTTATAGGCCTGGAGGTCAGAAGTCCAAAACGGTTCTCACGGAGCTAAAATCCAGGCATTGGCAGGGCTATGTTACTTCTGCAGGCTCTAGGAGATAATTCATTTGCCTGTGTTTTCCAGCTTCTAGAAGCTTCCTGTATTCCCTGTTTCCATCTCCAAAACCAGCCATCTGCTCTGATTGTCACTCTCTTGCCTCCCTCTTTCAGTTATAAGGACTCCTATGATTACATTGAGTCCACCAGGATCATCCAGGATAAGCTCCCTGTCTCAAAATCCCTAATTTAATCTTAATGCTTAGTCCCTTTTGCCATGTGAGGTAATATATTCACAGTTTCTGGGGATTAAGATGTGGACATCTTTGGGGGAGGGCCATTATCCTGCCTACTACAGGCACCAAGTCAAACAGAAGGGTTTTAGGTTTTAAAAAGGGGGCAGAGTCCAACCCCACTTGCTGAGATAAGGCCCTAATACATACAAATGTCACATCTGGCTTTTAGAATAATTTTATTGGTATTGCCTACAAGTCTTGTATAATGGTAAATGGGATGAAATAAAACTAACAACTAGTGAGTACCTAACTGAAGACTGTCAGGCATTTTCTAGAAAACATTTCTTATTTATATAGGTAGGTAGGTATCATTTTCCCCTTTTCATACCTTTGAAAAGTAAGAAGACAGAGAGAGCTGAAGTAGTGTTCAGATCACTCAGCCAGTAAATGACAGAGGTAGGATTTATATACCGATATGTCTGACTCCAAAGTCCAAGTATTTATTAATACACTTCTTTTCATGATGTGGCAGGAGAGGTGAATTACGAGTTCCTGGCACACATTATCAGACTGAAGGATTACTTACTGCAATACCACTCCTCCAGGTCGAACCTGGTTAGGCAAAGGAAGAAGGGAAAGAAAGGAGGGAAGGAGGAAGGGAGGGAAAGAGAGATCCTAAAGTAGTAATTTATACCAAGCTGAATTAGGGCAACTGAATGTATGTAAGAGAGCAATGAAAAAGGACAGCCAGTAGGAAAACTCCTGTTTTAAGCACAGCTTCAAGGATTATAGCACTCACAGGAAACAGCACCAGTCAAGGAATTACTGTGGTCTGTAGTCAGATACTTTTTAATCAACTCTTATTCCAAATGTCGTCAAGCCTCAAAGAATGACAGGTTCTTTAAGCCAAAGAACCAATATTTACTTGTGTACAACTAGCTTACTTATATAATTGATCCTTTCAGCCATATATGTATACAGATAGTTATTAATAATTATTTTTAGTAAACATTCTCCAACTGCTTATAACTCCAGGTATTCTTTTCAACTACTTTATCCTTGAGGATTCAGTAGGAAGTTGCATTGTTTGAAATTAGATAGTGTCTGTTCTAACATGTTCTAATTACGCTTAGCTTTCTTGAAAGGATGTCAATCTAATTAATGGTCTGCCGTTAACTAGTAAGAGAAATGTTTGAGGATATAACTTGACATATAAAACTTACTGAAAACATTTGAAAAATATTTTGGGGGAGGCTTTTCTAAAAAATATGCAGGCCTTCTATTTCTCCAGATACTCTCAAATTCATGCTTGGATTTAGTCATATATATTTTATCACGTGATGGTGTGTTTCCCCCAGTGCTCCAACAAACAAACCTTGCGTAGACTTGCTTTACCAAACTGTGCCTTTCGGTTATGACAACTGCTGACATTGAGGGACGTTATAAGAAACAGCCCCATGAAACTCACTCTAGTAATTACTGTAGGACTATTTCTAAGGATGGTATTTACTACACACCACATCTACTACACGAGGACCATATCTTCTACGTGAGGACCCAAAGAACAAATTTCTTTTAAATTACAAAGCCAGGTAGAACTATGTTTCTTTTAAACAGCTGATTTGTCTTAATCTTACAGATGTCGTAAATGATTCAACTGTTATATTTACTTCCGCTACTGATTGCCAGGAAGCCTGGAGCCAACTTTGTAGCCTATCTCTAGGTAGTCCAAGTACCATAAGACATATGTTTCAGTTAACCGACTCTAGTGTAATCTTGTTTTACATATTCTTATTTCTCTCATTTTTATCTGGTGCTAAATGTATTTTTATAAACTGCTTTGGTTCCTTTAATTCCTTTAAAGCACAGTATAGAAAATATGTGGGGAAAAATTAAGTTTCCGCTTATATGTTTATTTAGCACATTCCATGAAAATTTTTGGCTTTTTTTCCAAATTTGGAGAGTATATTCGGATGAGTCTGATTTAAATGTGGCACTCCTGAATTTCTCACTAGGGGGTTCTGAGGGGCACCTCAGGAGAAATGCATTCATCTTCTAGAGCAGACAAAACTGATGTACAGGGGGTAAATATGACCCCAATTAGGAGAAATGTGCTATTAAATTAAGGTGTTTTGGTCAGAGAAAATGAATATAAGCTTAAACTTGAAAGAAGCAAAGGTAGGCAGTCATTTACATATAAAGCTGCTTTTTACATGGGTACTTTCTATATGCATATTGCTCCAGAATGTGTAGTAGCAGGGACTTGTGTACTTAGCAATGGCTAATGAATCTCCCGAGCAACATCACCTCAACAGACACTAGTAATTGAAAAAGAATTACAAGAATAAAATAACTATCAACTCATTATACATTGAAGAAATATAATAATAGCAATGCTGAGTACTGAACATTGAGTATCTACTATATACCAGGCACTGTATGATAGTACTTTGCCTGTCTTACCTCATTTAATTTTACCTTACCCCAGTAAGAAGGTACTTTTGTAATTTCATTTTACAAATGAGAAATGCAAAGAAAAGCCACTGAAGGACTTAAGAAAGAGCTTAAGTTTCTCTGATTTACGTCTGAAGAAGACTGAGGCTGCTATGAAGAGATCAGAGCATAAGGGCAGCCAGTTAGGAAGCCATTGTAATAGTGCACGCGCAACACGGTGACATGGACCACAGTGGGATTGTGGAATAATGGAAGTGCTGCAGGGTGTTAGATTCAGAATGTCTTTTAATTAAGGTATGTGTGTGTGGTTATGGGGGTGGGGGCACATCACTTTCCTTTCTCAAGGAAATAGCCTCTCCATAGACTAAATGAGGGTTATCAAATGTTAGTGAAGCTCTCTGTCATTCCTGTCCATGCTAAGGGTGAAGCCAGGGCCTTTTTTCTGGTGATTTGGTGCTACACAATCAGATTGTCTTCCAACAGAGGGGTGTGACTTTGCTGTGGAAAAGGTAGAAAACTGCCAGCTCCTTCATTCTACTCCCTTTTGGTGAGGGTGAGTGCCGTATCAATTCTCCTTTAAGCAGGTTGTCATACCCGCTGTGTCGGAGAACACAGAGGAGCGGATGTTAGGAAGCCAAAAACTTGAAAGTGTATTAAGATCCTAAGACGTCTTAGTTATTTCTTCACTTTTCCCTTTTATAAGCCTTCCCCCACTTAATACAGAGCTTTCATATATAAATAAGAGCAGTGGAAATTCTAAAAAGTCTGAAGTGAAAGTGTCAAAATCAGCTTAAATCTTTGCCAGGTCTCGAGCCTAAGAAACATGACTAAAATGAATTTATTGTGGGTTACCAAATTCATGCTCTCAAAAAACAAAATGTGTCTCAGAATGACCTAGCATGATGTAGACACTCCAGTCCCACCAAAGTTCTAATTCTTGCCCTCTTCCTCTTGCCTCAAACGTATTTTCTTCCTTGATGATCTCCTCATTGTGGTCTCAGTAATATAGGTTCCCGTATGTTTCTCTACTGTCTACAAGTGGATTATATGTTTTATGGCTTCTCTAATGTGGTATGAGGCTGCTACCATACTACTGGGCTAGTCGGAACTAAGATCCAAAATGGGGTGGGCCAGTCACAAAGGGTAAATTTGTAGCTAACTATATTCTAAACGTGTGTGCATAATAATGATATAATATTTATGTTATATAGTATATATAATACATGTATATGTATGTGTATATATTATAAAATAGGTATATGTATGTAATATAAAATAGGTAGTTGTTTTGTTGTGGATATATTTGTTTTGTATGTTATCCATCTACCACCAACACACACATACTTTTAGTGACATTGACTCTATTGCCTCATATGAGCAAACGAAGTCAACCACTTTAACCTCCCCAAACCGTTTGGACCCATATCCTTTTCCGAGTAAAATTTTGTTGCCCCTTCTGAAGGCCATGGACTTTTTTCACCTTTAATTTTAACCATGTGTTTCTACAAACTAGTGGATTCCTAGATCACTGGGAAGCCCATCCTTATGAGCCTTGCATGCTCTCAGATTGGATTATAATGACTGGCTTGGTAAAGTTACTGGAGAGAAAGCACAGGAAGCAAAGTGTATGTTTGCCTTTGGAAGCTAAGTCAGATCTAAATGTTCTGAAACTAACTCCTCTTTAATCCTGCGTCCAGAACTTGAGTTAATTCCAAATCTCCCTTTGGTTCAAATCATCCATGTGGTGTAGGTCTCAAGGATCTGCACTGGAACAAAGACTCTAGGATAATTTCTCCGTGACCTCTTTACTCACCTTTCCTATCCTCCCTCCCCAACCACCCAGTTATCTAGAAGGATATGAATTAAGGTGACCCTTGAACAGAGTTAGCTTTCTAGATATCTTCCATATTAGAAGTAGAATCTTCCTGCAATTACTAATTTCTAGACATCACTTTCCCTAGCTTATCCTCCAGATATTATAATATTTTGGGTTTTTTTTTAAACATTCTCTTGATTAAATCAACTATGTTTGAAATATGTAGGGTAATTTCTATTTTCCCTGCTGGGCACTGGCCCAGAGAGGTCTAAAGTAGTACCCGAGATGAATGGAACTCCCTGGAGCTGAACTGATATGCAAAACTGACTCACTTGCTCTCTTGTGCAAGTGTGTAATCTCTCTCTCTCTCTCTCTGGCAGCTTTGCCTTTAGCATAATTTCTAGTCTTTGCTTGAGGATACAGAGCAGGAGTTTATGCTCTGCACCCTTCTCAAACCCAGATTTCCCAATCCAAATCAATTTAGCCTGTATGCCAAATTTAGTGCACTTATCTTTCTGAAGCATGACATAGTAGAAGATATTTTAAAGTTAGAGATAAAGTCTTCTAACTTTATTTATCAGTTCCACCATTGGTATGTGACAAGATAAATCCACTTGAGTTTCAGTTACCATACCTGTAAAATAAGAATAATAATAAAACCTGCTTTATAGGGTGGTTGTAAAGATCAAATGATGCCAACCATGTTGAGAGCTTTGTGAATGAGACAAGACTATACGTAAGCAATTCACGGTACTTTTCTTTTCTTTTCTTTTTTTTTTTTTTTTGAGACAGAGTCTCGCTTTGTTGCCCAGGCTAGAGTGAGTGCCATGGCGTCAGCCTAGCTCACAGCAACCTCAAACTCCTGGGCTTCAGCGATCCTACTGCCTCAGCCTCCCGAGTAGCTGGGACTACAGGCATGCGCCACCATGCCCAGCTAATTTTTTTTTCTATATATATTTTAGTTGGCCAGATAATTTCTTTCTATTTTTTTTAGTAGAGACAGGGTCTCACTCTTGCTCAGGCTGGTCTCGAACTCCCACCCTGAGCGATCCACCCACCTCGGCCTCCCAGAGTGCTAGGATTACAGGCGTGAGCCACCGCGCCCAGCCCATGGTACTTTTTCTAAGTCATAGCTCGCTATAGAGCAGACTTTCTGGATACAGTTCTTCTGCTTAACAGCGGTCTACTGATTATTGTGGTAAACTAGTTAAGAAGTTATTTTAAAGTAGGAAAGATCTTCCTGTTTCTCCTCTTAGAATCACAAATGTAAGAAGCTACTTCCTCTACCAATATGTGAGTATCCAGGGTATTTCTGGTAAATGTTTAACAACCAGCTCTCTGGGGAGGGACTGAGCTATGATTTATAGAATTTGCTAATTTCCATGGTGTAAATATTCCCACCATGGCTAATTTCAAGTCACCAATGTGACATCAACCATCTTGCAAAATTTCTCAGTATTTAACAATTGGCTTTCTAGCACACCACTGTTTCAATCTGCCCTATTTCCATAACAAAGCTATTTCTTGATGTTAACATAGGTTCTAGAAAAAAAAATTCTGGTTATTGGTGTTAGTCAAGATTAGCTTTTTTCTCTTTACTTTTTATCAGTTAGGGATAACAGAATGTTCCTTTCTGTAAGACTGTCCTTTTTCATAGCAAAAATCCAGAAAATAAAGCCCTTCTTTTATTTTCCTTATTAGTGAAATTGTTCTCTGTTGATGAGGATACCATTTAATTTTAATTTATTAACTCTCAAGAGTTTAAAGGCTGTGGAGTACATTTTGGAAAGATTAACAGGTAATACAATGACTGCTAAAAGCCAAAATAGTAATAGAGTTTACAATGCCTGTGAAATTTACCAACTACAACATATGTAATATTAACGTTTTTTTAAAATATTAACTAAGACTTCTGTATCTTGAATGTTAACGTGTCCCTTTGCATTTGCTTTGTCTTTCATGGGCTGACAATTCTCTTATGGTTGATGTTGTAACAAAATGATCACCCTGGAGAGATTGTATTGGCAATGTGCCCAGGCTCCAACTGCATACATGCTTCTGAGAATTGATCTAGTTTCCACTGACTCTTGGAGGTGGGGATACCGGGAGAATTCTGGCTGACTCAGACTGTTTCCCACTTGAAGGGCTTCTAGGTGTGTAATTTCTGGTTTGCTATGGGTTTGAATTAACTTCATTGCATTCTTACACATTATTTTATAGTTGTTGTTTTCGGAATCTTCTACCACCCTAGATCTACCCCAATCCGACTAAAATCCTTAAATACGTTTCTATAGACTAGAGATGAGCAAGATCAGAACTGCAGAACTAAGCCCAAATGGAAACCATATTACTGCATGATGTCAAAAACCATATTGACATACCACCAGGCCATTTGACACACTGTCAGGCATAAGTTTATTATATTTGTGGTCTGAGCAGTTCTATATATTCATTTTTTGGAGAAAAAAAAGAATGTTAGCACAAATTGGTACTTCATCCCCTCTCAGCTCTCTTCCAATTCATGCTAAAGGGGACAGACAACAGAAGATAAGGTGGCTTATAAAGCATCACACCAAAAACTTATGTTTGAAATTGCTTGTAGAAGGCTCTTGAAAATGTGTTGAAAGGTGCATTGGACAAGTCACTTTTTTGTATATCTTGGAATGACTTATGTTTCTTACAATGACCTTATTATGTAAAAAGGAAAAAGTAGCAGTTTGAGGACTTAATTTCCCATTAATTACATCATGACTTGATTCAGCACAAAAATGGAAAATAACCATAGTGTTTGACTATGCTCTTCTTATAATTTATACATTTATTTATACCAGCCTTGGCAACATAGTGAGACCCCATCTCTACAAAAAATAAAAAAATTAGCCAGGCATGGTGGCACATGCCTATAGTCCCAGCTACTCAGGATACTGAGGCAGAAAGACAGTTTGAGCCCAGGAGTTCGAGGTTACAGTAAGCTGTAATTGTGCCATGCACTCCAGCACTCCAACCTGGGCAACAAAGCAAGACCCAGTCTCAAAAATATATATATGTATATATATATAATTATATATAATGTAGATTTGTATTTAAATATATTCACATTTATTTATTATAAAATTATATATATAATATTTTTTTTCTTGAGAAGAACAAAAAAATTGAGTATAATGAGAGTTCTCCTTGTAAATTAAATTAAAAATATTTGGGTAAACTTGAATTTATACATGAATTTTTCCTTCAAAAATACCATAAAAAATTGCCAGTGACTGATGTTAAAAATATCAGCCAATTTCCAAATACTATATTAAATTCCTGTCAGAGGCACCAAGGAACATTTTTGGATGAGCACGAATTCCCCTAAAACTTAGGTGTAGTGATGAACCACAGAATATCCTAATTACCTAGAGGAATCTCTTATAGATGGATTATCTATATAAAATTATTTCAACTTATTTTATTCTGTGCATGTTTTCAGCTTCTGAAATTAAACCAGTAAGGTCTACTTATAAGTCTACAACCAACTTCCTTGTAATTGTCCTAAATTCACCAACTTCAAGAATCAAACTATAGAGCTGACTTTCACTTTTTACTTGAAAATTTTATTTATATACCAAACTGTTTAACAGAGTGAATAAACAATTTTACCTTTCCATCAGCAATGTATGAATGATCCAGTTTCTCCACATCCTCATGAGAATTTTAATCTTTCTAATAGGTGTGTAGTGTTTTAATTTGGATTATTTGGTTTTTCATACTAGTTTTAAGTGTTCTTTATATATTCTTGATATCAGTCCTTTGTCAGATTTGTGGTTTGCAAATATTTTCTCCCAGTCACTACTTTGTCTTCCCATTTTCTTAACGGGGTCCTTCTCAGAACAAAAGTTTTTTATTTTGATGAGATCCAATTTATTAATATTTCCTTGTATGGATTGTGCTTTGATGTCAAGCCTAAGAATTCTTTGTCTAGCTCGAGATTCTTCTTTTTTTTCCCTAAAAGTTGTATATTTTTACATTTTACATTTAAGTCTATGCTCCATTTAGAGTTCATTTTTGTATTGGTATACTCTAGCACCCTTTGTTGAAAAGTCTGCCACTCCTCCTTTGAATAGGTTTTGCCCCTTTGTCAAAAGTTAATTGAGCATATTTGTGTCTATTTCTGAGTTCTCTGTTCTGTTCCATTGACTTATGTGTTTTTCCCTCTGCCGATACCACATTCTTGATTACTGTCACTGTAAATATAGTAACACTTAATATTAAGTAGAATAATTGTTTCTACTTTATTTTTTTTGTCATTTTTTAAAGCTCTCCTAGGGCCTTTGCTTTTCCATATAAATTTTAGAATAAACTTATCTATGTCTACAAAATTTCTTGCCAGAGTTTTGACAGGAATTGCATTAAACCTATAGGTGAATTTGAAGAGAATTGGCATATTTACTCAATTGAGTCTCCCAGCCAATGAATATGGTATGTCTCTCAATTGATTTAGGTCTTCTTGATTTTCTTCATCAGTGTTTTCTAATTTTCAGCATAGAGATTCTGTGCATGTTTTTGTTAGTGTACATGCAAGTATTTAATTTTCTTTGGAGCCACTGTAAATGGTATTGTGTTTTTAATTTTGGTTTCTCCATTTTCATTGTTGGTATGTAGAAATGATTGATTTTTGTGTGTTTATCTTGTACCCTGTGATCTAGCTGAACGCCCATACAAGTTCTAGGAGTTTGTGGGAGGTTTTTTTTTTTAGATTTCATGGCATTTTTATGCTTAGACAATCATGTCATTTGCCAATAAAGATAGTTTTATTTTTCCTTTCCAAACAATATGCCCTTTATTTATTTATCTTGCTTTACTGCAGTGGTTAGAACTTTCAGTAATATGTTGATTAAAAGTGGTGAGAGTGGATATCCTGGCCTTGTTCCCATCAAGTATAATGTTAGTTGTAGGATTTTTTGGTAGATGCTCATTATCAAGTTGTGATAATTCACCTCTATTCCTAATTTGCTAAGAGTTTTTATCATAAACAAATGTTGGATTTTGTCAAATGCTTTTTCTGCATCAGTTGGTATGACCCTATTATTTTTCTTCTTTAGCTTATCGATATGGTATATTATATTGATTTTTTAAATATTTAACTGATCCTGCCTGCCTGGGATAAATTCTACTTGGTCATAGTGTTTAATTTTTTAACACATTCTTGGAATCAGTTTGCTAATATTTTTTATTCTTTTCTTTAGGGATGGGATCTTGCTATGTTGACCAGGTTGGCCTTGAACTCCTAAGGTTAGGGGATCCTCCCAAGTAGCCGGGATTACAACCACATGTCACCATGCATGGATAGTTTGCTAATACTTTGTTGGGGATTGTTGCAACTATATGCATGAGAGATACTGACCCATAGTTTTGGGAGATTTTTGTTTTTTGTTTGCCTTTTGGTGCTTCCTTTGTCTGGTTTTGCTATCAGGGTAATACTGGCCTTATGAAATAGATTGGGAAGGGTTCTCTTCTATTTTCAGGAAGAGATTGTGTAAAATTAGTATTAATTAATCTTTAGAAGAGGTGCCACTACTGGTCTCTCCCCACCCCCACCTCCACCTGCCACTCCAGTGTCTCTGAGTGGGGGAGGAGAATCTCAGGCCTGCAGGGACAAAGAGGGGTCTCTCCTGCTAGTTCTGCCTGCGACCTTGGTATCACTCCGTGGGAAAGGGGACTGTTTGGCCCAGCAGAGGAGAGTGCCTCTCCAATCACTTATTTCCAGTGGTTTCCCAATCCATCCCCCTTACTCTTGGTATCAGGCTCACCTTATGTTGTCAGAGGGACTCTGGTATGATCCAGGGAAAGCAAAACTGTCTTCTGTTGCTAGGTTGAAAGTCAACTTATGGCTGGTGGCCTTCCTCTGTTGGGTAGGGGTATATAAGGCACCCTGCCACTGTGCTGTTCCTGCAGTCCTGGGGTCCCCAACTACCTTGCCTTCTTCTAACCGCATTTTGGAGTTCTCCTTTTGTTCTCTTTTTTACCGTTTCCAGGGATTATAGTTGTGCTTAGTGGAGAGAAACAGGACAAACAGGTCCACACCATCTTTTTCAGATAGGAAATGACCTTTATTTTTAATCATAGATGCCCAAGGATTCATTCAGTTCTAAAAGGTCTTAAATTACTTGAATTCTGCATAAATTTACAAAGACTTAATATGAAGATGAGGAAGAAGAGAAGACAGAGCCATGCATCATTGGAATTGTCCCCAAGCTGATACACCACAAATCACAAAGAGAAAAAAACAAACCAACAGCATGAGACAGGGAACAGAGTACGTTTCTTTGTAATAGCTGCTGGCCAGTTTGTCTTTCCTTGATGTTTACCTCTCTCTTGATATTTTAATGTAAAGCAAAGTTTTTCATATCCAACATTTTATTATGTGAATTGTAAAAAATTCATAAAACTCAGCAAGCAGTTATAGTGTTCAACTAAACAGTAGATTTGAAAAGAAGTTAGCTCAAACTATTGGGCAATACGGAACATTTTATCATTCATCAGCCATAGATTAAATGAAATATCAGGGTGGTGATAAGTGTAACATGTGTTTGCTCCTTATTTTTTTTACCTCACCTTCCTTCTTTTCTTTTAAATCATCATTTGTAGAAAAGACATTAGTTTCTTTCTTTTTTTTTTTTTTTTGAGACAGAGTCTCGCTTGTGGCCTGGGCTACAGTGAGTGCCGTGGCGTCAGCCTCGCTCACAGCAACCTCAAACTCCTGGGCTCAAGTAATTCTCCTTCCTCAGCCTCCCGAGTAGCTGGGACTACAGGCATGCGCCACCATGCCCGGCTAATTTTTTGTATATATATTTTTAGTTGGCCAGATAATTTGTATTTTCAGTAGAGATGGGGTCTCGCTCCTGCTCGGGCTGGTCTCAAACTCCTGACCTCAAGCGATCCACCCGCCTCGGCCTCGGCCTCCCAGAGTGCTAGGATTACAGGCGGGAGCCACTGCACTCGGCCAAGACATTAGTTTCTTAAGAAGCATTATGTAGATATTTTTTCTATCTCGAAGAGACACTGTACCAGTTTCATACACTCATTACTGATCGATTTCTGCCTATGAAAGTCCAAACTGATGCAATATATTGAAACTCTGTATTGAAATTTCATTTAAATAGGCCAACATTTATCATTTGAAATTCTTAAAGTAGTACATCCTTTGGCTGAGGTGGATTGCACTGAAATAATAGGAAACATGATTTTAAACATAGCTTGTGCCCTGTACTTTTTATTTTTGAAACCAGTCAGTTACTATATCATTGATAAATTTTTAAATCTCTTTTTGATACATTCTCCATCATAAGCTTACTTTTGAGGATGATCCATCCACTTTAGTGCTCTCATTTGCAAAGAATTCCATAGCAGAAGGAAGTTACTATGATCAACTTTGCAAAGCTATGGTATGCAAATAATTGTTATAATAGCCAATTCATTGTGATGCTACTGTAAGAAGTGATGCATATTAAACTTTATAACTTTAGATAGAATCATAACAGTATACCAGATAGTGTGACCAAAACTATTAAGGAGCAAACCTACATCATTACAAAAGCCAACTGAATTTAAAATAATATTTACTGATGAGTATTACTATCTTTAAAAAAATGCTCATAATAGCAACTGTATTTTGGCTCTTAAAATAGCACTCTCCCACTTTGAAAATACTAGCAGCAGAAATTCAACTGGAATTCTTGAATAAAAAAGCTTTTGTGTTATGAAAGATCTGCAGGGTTTTTTAAGCTATATTAAATTTACTTCACTAGGACATATTGAAAATTGTGCTGTACTTACTAAACTATTTTTTGAATCACAGAAGAATGTCTACATTTTTAAATGATATTAACAGGAACTCTTAACAGTTGGAATTTTGTGCGAAAGTGAAAAGCAGAGCAAAATCTATCCAACATTGTACACTATTTGTCAGTTTCTAAAGATTGGCCATAAATAGACTGCTTTATTTATAGTAGTCAATATTAATATACTCAGGTAAACTAACATTATAGCCAATATTTATATATTCAAGAATTAACTTTTTAAGTTCTAGGTAACCTAATTTTCTATCCCAGATAAAAGAACTCAGTCTCTTCTGCTTACATTTTTTTAGTGATATCCTAGAAATTACTGGACACTAGTCAGTAGTCATCCTTAAAAACAGAGATCCACTCGCATTTATCTTTATAGCCCTAGAACTTAGCCTCATAACTTATACATAATGGGATAATGGGTGTTCACTAAATATTTGTTAAATTAGTGTTTTAAAAGGAACTAATAGGCAAATGTTTGTCAAACTAATATTTATATACCAAACACTGTGATGGGCCATAAACCTATCATTCCATATGAGATTCTACAGTATGAAAATGCATTGGTTAGCAATGTTCTGGCTGCAAATAACAGAAAACCTAAATCAAAACCTAGCTTAGGTAATAAAAGGAATTTATTGGCTCATATAACTAAAAATTCCAGTAGTAGGTGAGGTTTCAGGTACAATTTCAACACTGCTCTGGCTGCATTTCTCTTCAGTTCTCTCAGCTTTGCCCTCATTCATCTGTCAAATTCAATTTCAGCTGAATTCCTTCATGGCAGCAACACAGCTACAGTCATTTCAAGACTCACATCAGCACACACCCCCATCCATAGGTATAGAGAGTGTCTCTTATAGTAGATGTATTAGAAGAGTCAGCATGTATCCCAGATGCCCCCCCAAAACGTCTAAGCAGTAATTTAAATTGGATCACATGCTAATGGTATGAAGTGATTTGCTCGAACCCATCAAAGCCAACTCTTAAAGTTAGATTGGGTTTAATCCTTCCCAAATTGCCACTGGCTGGGAAATATGGGATTTTCTTAGGAAAAAAGACAAGAGAACTGAGTTCTATGTAGGCAACCAACATATGCCTACTAGACACACCGTTAGCTCCAGTTAGACTCATAGAGTTTAAGTAACTCGCATCAGGTGGAAATGGTTTAAAACTGGATCCTAACTCAAAATTTGTGTTCTCTCCACTCTAAATTGTATTGAGTGCTTGGAAGAACTACCAGATAGTATAAAACATCATCCTTGTCCTAAGTTTAGAGAACTGAAACTAAAAGTCTTTTTCTAGGAGGAAAAGGTGATTTAAATAAAATATCTTCTCTTCCATACCCCTCCCCCACAGCCACTGTTCCACTATACTTACTTCCACTTCCTCTAACCCACTGGAATCCTTCCCATCTTTCCTATCCCAGCCCAGTGCTCTCATTCTCCCAGTGCAGTGGTCTATGTTCCAAAACTATCTCCTCCTCTTAATTATCATTGAACTCCCATTCCTTTAGGTGAGTGATCAAACAATTCATCATTAATGATGACATAATGCGCTGGGCATGGTGGTTCACGCCTGTAATCCTAGCTCTCTGGGAGGCCGAGGCAGGCGGATCCTTTGATCTCAGGAGTTCAAGACCAGCCTGAGCAAGAGCGAGACCATGTCTCTACTAAAAATAGAAAGAAATTAGCTGGACAACTAAAATATATATATGTACATATATATATATATATTTAAATTAGCCGGGCATGGTGGCTCATGCCTTTAGTCTCAGCTACTTGGGAGGCTGAGGCAGGAGGATCGCTTGAACCCAGGAGTTTGAGGTTGCTGTGAGCTAGGCTGATGCCAGGGCACTCTATCCCAGGCAACAGAGCGAGACTCTGTCTCAAAAAAAATAAAAATAAAAATAATAATAATAATAATAATAACATAATGCATTATCACTTCTGGGGATATTTGAAACTTACATCATGTCACTTGTTGTACACAACCACACACATTCCCTGCCCCCCAAAATAGTGTAAGAATTTCAAGAAAAGGAGATACTAAGAAGTTGGTGAGAATTTTGCAGACAACCCTTCCCCAAACCTCTGAGATCAAACTCTGAAAGTGATTGTTTCGATTGAACTGTTCCATAAATAAGGTGCCCTGGCTTGCTAAATTGTCTTTTTCCTGCAGTATTCCCATTGGCTTATCTCCCTTTTTTGGCACCGTGATACATTTTCAAGCTACTTTTTATATTTAAAGGTTGTTATTTGATTGATGTTTCCTGTGTGATGGCTGGTTCATTTTCAGATTGCTCTTTTATGTACTGCACTTAATAACAATTATCCTCACTTCACAGCGACTTCCAGAACTCAAATTGCCTTTGAATGTAATGGTATCCCCTTCACCCTCCAAAACACCTAGAGTCCACTTTCTTGAGGCTTTTAAACACACAAAAATTAATAATAAAAGAAAAACTAAAAATGACTAATAAGCCTAGAAATTCATGTTTTTAAGAATGACACAATTTGGGATTTATTTATCAAAATGTCGATTCACTGCTTCTTCATCATATAAAGCCAACTCCAGATGAATTCTAAATTCAGGAAACTGTGATGGAATTGAGTGGTACAATGTTAGTTAGACCCTAAAGACACATGAAAAAAGAAAAGTTATAATACCTCAAACTGTCAATGTGTTTGGACTGGTAAGAGCTGGACCGTGGGTTGTTTAGGATTCTTTTTTTTTTAGACAGAGTCTCACTCTGTGTCCCGGGCTAGAGTGAGTGCCGTGGCGTCAGCCTAGCTCACAGCAACCTCAAACTCCTGGGCTCAAGCAATCCTTCTGCCTCAGCCTCCCGAGTAGCTGGGACTACAGGCATGCGCCACCATGCCCGGCTAATTTTTTCCATATATTTTTAGTTGTCCAGCTAATTTCTTTCTGTTTTTAGTAGAGACAGGGGTCTTGCTCTTGCTGAGGCTGGTCTCGAACTCCAGACCTCAAGGGATCCTCTCGCCTCGGCCTTCTAGAGTGCTAGGATTACAGGCGTGAGCCACTGTGCCCGGCCTGTTTAGGATTCTTAAGTGAGCCAGAATTAGACCGTGGGATCTAGGTTACTGACCCTTGCTTTAATGTATGTGGGCTAACACAGTCTATGTGTAATTGTTTTATGCTCATAAGCTTTACCAGTGTTTTCTGCTGCGTTGCAATCGCAAACATATTTGCCGCTTAGCTGCCTGCATGAGACACTCCTTCCTGCCCACCACCCGTGTGGAGAAACACTGCTCTTTCAATATTCTGAGCTGTTCAGCCACTACAGAATCAACCCCCACACAGTAACAGTTAAAGTACTTATTATGTCCTCTTTAGAATCTGTGTTAAACTCTTGTTTTTTTCATAACCGAAAGCAACATTGTACTGTACATATTTATAGACTTTTTTGTAAATTGGGTTTTAAAAGACTCTTACTGATCTTTACAAGACAATGTCACAGTTGTTGAGATTTTGAGTAATTTTTATTGGTAGCAGAATGAGATTTCTTTTAACAAAAAAAACTGGCACTATAAAAACTTGGGAATTTCAGGTGTGGGTGGCAATTCACTTGGACATATCCGTTTAAGCTGAAATGAGCTAACTGATGGGTCTGATTCTGTCTGCTAACATTCCCAGAGCATTCCCCACATCCACACTGAGACACACACTGGAGGTGGGGAATGTGGGGTGGGGATGTGGGGGTGGCAGCTGCAGTGTCCCCATTAAGAACTGCTCCCTGTTTCAGGCTGAATATGAAGTAGTCTCTCTGCCCACTCAAGAACAAACAAGGCCAGACTGAAACGGTCAGAATTCGGGAGTAAAAATAATAAGATATCATAGTAGACAGAAGTTTGGAATATAGGGGAAGAGTTTTAAAATTCATACAGGAAGGCCATTTGACACCATTGTATCTTTTGGTGAATCGTGTGTGCAAGTTTGCTGGTTCTTTTTAAGTATCAAAGCAACACTGTTAGCTGGTTTCTTTGCTCTTATAATACTTAAATGCTATTTTTAGATCAAAGCTTTGTTAAGAAGGGTTGGGCAGGCTGAACCCTGCCTCTGCACCTTGCATGAAAGGAACATCTGAGGAGCGTCTGCCACGTGCCAGTCACAGTACTGAGTACTGGGAGGTAACAGGATAAAAAGCAAGGAAGAGCCCTACTTTCAAGAAGCTCTGTTTAATGTGAAGAGAGACATTTAAAGAAATAAACAGCTAGCCAAATAAATTCTATAATTGAGACATCTACTCCAGGAAAGACTGACCAAGGAAGAAGATGACTTACTAGGCTGGAGTAAACCCTGGTGTTGAGACAGGAAGGATTATTAAACAGGATGAATGTTTAAGTGGTCAGCTTATGGATATATTAGTGTGATGTTCTGCCATGATACCTGCTGTGTAAACTTGTAACTTGGGGTTATGAATAATAAATCCTCCAGTAGTGACAATCCTATTTCTTCTGCATAGTTAAGACCCCTAGATCCCTGCTGGGCTCTAAGGCCAATCTTTTATCCAATTGAAAAGCATTTAGGGATCTCTGATGTGACTACCGTAGACCATCCTACCTAGTGATAGAGTGGGCAGGTGGGTTACGGCTGTGAAGAGAAGGAAGAGAAGGGGCAGGGTGAGGGATACGCTCCCTGAGAGTTGTCAGATAAAGGAGGTACATTTACATCAGTGGGTACTAACTATGTTGTCATCTAACTTAAACCCACGGGTTTAAATTGAAGCTTAGAAAGGCGCAGTAACCTATTCAAGATCACACAGGCAGTATTAGAGCTGAGATTCTAACATAGTTTCCCTGACTTCAAAGATGGGATAGGCCCATTCTAACCAATCAGGCAGAGAGTTACTTTTAGTAAGAATGATATTGCATCCTACTTCTTAAACTGGGCGGTGAGTACACTGGGGATCATTATTTGACATTTCTTTAAAACTTACATATATCATCATTAGGATTTTATATCTATTCAATATTTACTAAACCAAATTTAAAAGGTAAAATTAAATAGGAATATTTGATGAGCCAGAACTATATAAAGAGATGTTTCTGAATTCAAAAAGAGAGAGAGAATTTGGCAGAAAATTAGTTGGCATCAGCAGGATCCCACCAGGAATATTGAAAGTATTCTCATAAAAGCACTGTGCTGGGAAATCAAGCGGCAGTCAGGCAGAGAGCCCCAAGAAGTTCAGTCGTAGAGCACAGGGCACCAGGCACATGTTGGAAGCTCAGGAAGCACCCAAGCCTCTGGTAGGGATAAGGAACTGGCAAGAAGCAAAGCAGGGTCCCAGAAAATAAGACAAGGTCCTGGTCACTAGAACTGGAGTCTCAGAAACAAGAAGATTGGATCTGAAGAACAAGGCAGAACCTAGGCTAGAACTAAACCAAAAGCCATAGCTTAACCAAAGTGAGAGCACCTCTCAAAGATGGACTAGAGTTTTAAAATCCATTCTAGGAAGTGAGCCTATAGTGGCAAGGATTGGGGAAGCACTGGGAATAGTGTCAAAAGTACAGGGTTATGGAGAGAAGAGGATATTGGGACAATGAATAACACAAATCCTAAAAGGTTAGGTTAAGAAAAATACTACCTGTAGAGGATATCTATTGGGCTTTTTGTTTGTTTGTTTGTTTTTACCCTTCTTCTGGGCAGTTTCCTACTTTCCCTTTGAGACCTCTCACCATCCACCAGGAATAAAGGCATCACGGTATATCAGAGTCTCGCCTACTTTAGGCCCTGATCCCTGCTAGGTCAATTGTACTCTCCCTCCCAGAATTTGAATCTCAAAGGAAGGAAGGAAGGAGGGGATGGGAAATAACTGCTGCTGTTTTCTTCCTCAGTCTGGGCTTCAGTGGGCACCTAGATCGCCGAAGCTGTCCTAGACCCTGTCTTTTCTGAAGTCTGGATTTGCATTATTTCCTGGATTTGGGAAATATCCATATCCCTCCAATGTATTATTTCTTTCTTTTAAATTAGCTAGGTCATTTCCGTTGCTTGCAACCAAAGTGTCATAGTGATTTGGCGTCGGAAATAACGGCAAGGTTCTGATTCTTTTCAGAATAGGCCTTCCCAAAGGTAGAGTCAGAATCAGTGTCTTTGAGTCTGCAATTTGGGGAGCCCCAAAAGCTGCCCTCCATCTGCAGAATCATATTTCTCCAGAAGCCCATCAAGCCAGGCAGATTTTCCATCCTAACCTCCTCCCATCCTACATTCCGACAGCTAATAAATACATTTCCCCAAGCCCCAATACTTAAAGCATGACTTAGTTCTCTGTGATGTCTCTACAATTTAAAATATTTCTATATTAATAGGTTAGCTAAATATTATCTTTCATGTTCAACGTTTAAAAGAAATGTTAGATCTAAAATAAATATATTATCATATAAAAATGTAATTTTTAATATATTGAAATTGAGGAAAATATTGTGAACAGGTAAATATTTTGACCTTAAATTAGATCAGGCTAAACATGACCACTTTATGAGAAATGTGATGAAGAAAATGACACTTTTGTTGTTAAAAAGCTAAAGTAGAAAATAATTACTTTTAGGTCCATGTCGAAAGATTTTTTTTTTAAGCACACCATTTAGCAGTTTACAAACCAAGACATGATAGTTTTTTTCTAAGTCTTTGGTTAAATCTCAACATTTTCACTATAAAAACTCAGAGAGCCATAAATGGGGAAGCTAGAACGAGTCTTAAGCTACAAAGAGGTAACTGAAGCTATTCATAGCTATTTTCACTGGCAATCAATATGGTATTGATTTTCTATTCTTGCTACTCTTGCAGTAATGTCCTTGGCTTGAAACTCAACCTAAGTTAGGAAATAATAGCAAATAAAATAATTCCAGCCTAAGAAACTGGAAAGAGAAAGCCTGGATATACTTGAGATGATGAAGATAATGGTCTGCTATTAGTTAATTCTGCTGGTCAGAAGATGGTACCATGGTGACCCAGGCTGAGAGTAGACCCAGTGTGAAATTCCAGGTTTCCCTCTATTCCACAGCTAAAGACTAGACACATATCCTAGCTAATCAGGAGCATCCTTAGTCACATGGAGAAGTAGGCAAGAGTGTCCAGGGGATGGATTCATGTCACCACTACACAAATCAACTCAAAGTATATGCCCTACTGATTGTGAGTCAGTAGCATTATCTGAGTGCATGAGGAAAAGCAAAATCTCATTCAAATTTAAAAGGAATTGATCAAATTGGAAAATTTTAACATTATCATGCATTAAAACACAGACCATTAAAGAAGCCCTGGGGAAATTCATTCCAGAAGTAGAACACAATAATTTCTTTAAAAATTGAACATGTTGAAGACTATGTTGAGTAATTCACAAGTAAAGATCAAAGCCCAAATTTTCAACTGTGAAAACTAGATTCCAAATAAAGAACATCAAATTACAGTGTTCTATTTGATAAGTATAATTTCAGTAACTTTGAGCAATAGAATAAAAATGATTTTCAAAGGACACATCTATGCTTTCCTGATCTTATGGTATTGTTTTTCATTGTCATTAATCAAATCCAAGAGTCACACAAAAAGCCGACATAGTAGAAGATGAACTATGTCTGTCTCTAAATCACAGCAGTAGTTATAAGACATCCACTTTCAAATATCTCTTTTCTTCAGCATCTTTTTAAAATATATATTTTCTGGGGAGCATTTACTCTCTGACAAGCCTGGAGTCCAAAGGAAAGCCACAATTACTTGTCATCAAAGGTACTAAGATGGGTCACTTAAATAATTTTCAAAGGACTTTTCAAAATAGTAATATGAAAAATGATTAATTTTTTGGAGCCCAACATGTGGGACATGAGTCATATTCATTTTCACAAAGCAAAACTTCTTGTACAACATAGGAAATATGTAACTTGTTGCAAATAGTAGAGTCTCGTAGTGAGAAAGGCCTGAAATTCAACTTGGCATAAATGAGTGTATTCCGGGTCAAAAAGGAGACAGCCAACAGCACCACATCCAGACTGAACTCTGCAGTGTCCACATGAGTGTCTCCTGTATCCCAGCGTATTTAGTTAAGCCCCTCTTTTCAGAATCTTCTAGAATGGTGACAGAGCGATTTCCTGAACTACTCCTACACTAACTTCTTTTTGCCAAAGTATGGAATAAACCCAACAGCTCTTTTCCCTTTGGCCCACTTCTCTTGCTAGCAGGAAAAACAAAAACAAAAACCCTTAAATTTTGTAAGCATATGCATTTTAATTAATAACTATCCTTTTCTAACCTTGAGGAATAAGAAATTATTCAGATATTTTCACATGCTGCATTTTATAGACTCATAGAAATAATGAAACTAGAAGTTATCTTATAGTTTACCTAATCTAACGCTTCACTTACTGATGAGATAAAAGTCTGCCTTAGAGGTAGGGGATTGGTCCTGGTTCCCTTCTCCAACACATAAAAATGATTGCTTTTGCCGCATTTGCCATTTCATTGACATTGTACTTTATTCTCTTTTCATATACACTGGAATAGCTCGTTTATTCTGAGTATTAAAAGAAAGGCTTAGTTCTAAACTACACAATTAACTCTGCAAAATGTACAAACACATTGCCTTAACTAAAACACCCATTTAAATGACTAAGTAGTACGTGCTCATTAATGTAGAAAGCAAATACTTAGTGTACATTTTTTTGAATAGTCTATAGCCCATTAGAACACATGATAATAATTAGATGTCAAGAATATAGCTGAAGGAGAGCTGTAGTGCAGTCTTCCTGGTAGGTCTAACGCTGGTATCAGATGCCATGAAACCAGGTGGCCCCACACTGATCTTTCAGACACTCTAGAATATGCCATTCTAGGTAGTAAACAGTTACCTAATGGGAGTCTAGGTGGTCCAACACTCTCTGTCAGGTATCATTTGATACTAAGAGCTCTGACTGATAAGAAATAGGTAAGGTAAATGAGGATAGGAAACTTCTGGGAACAGACCCTGATAGAAAGGCAAGGAATCTGGCATTGGTTGTCTAGTATGCTTAGGCTTAAAGATTAAAATTAAACTAGTATTAAAGTGTGCTACTTCGATAGCCTAATCATTCAAATTTTATTGAATTATCACCTCTGGTCACCTAGAATGAATACCCATTAAAGATACGATTTTGGGCAATCTCATGACTAATGCCATAAGGCTATATAAAGAGCATGAATAAGAGTGAGTATATGTCCAGTTTCTTCTGGATATTTTATGCCTGTTTTCCCAATATAATTTTCATTACCATCCCCTTTTACTCTCCAGAGTGTCCTGATGGGATGAGAAATCCTAGGATGAGGAGATCAGGGAAAGTTGAATGGAGTAGTTGTTGCAGTTGGTACCAGACAGCTTGAAGTTAGTGAATGGCAACAGACTTCTATGGCAGTGCTTAAAAAAAAAAGCAAATAAACACACAAAATATTTTATGTCTTGAAGCTGCTGGGCTGAAATGGCCAAAAATAAAACTCAAAATCTGATACAATGTGTTGTTGAATAATGTCAATTAAATCCACAGCTTTCCCAGGTCTCTTGTGTGAAAATTAGAATGGTTATTGAAAAAGAGTCACTCCGTAAGAATTGGAATAGGGATATTTGGAAGGAATTGAATGACTCAAAGTGTAGCTTTTCTTCCTTTTTGGATAAGGCTGTTCCTGCCTTCCCTGAAGACCTTGTAATGGCTTTACCTTAGGAAGTCATCAAACAAGGGAAATCTGAGTCCATGTGCCTGACCTACCAACTCTGATGGTCTCCAGACCTAGTTACAGTTCCTAGAGAACAGCCCACGAAGGTCCTATTTAATTAACAAAACAACGGCCCTCTAGACTTGGAGAGCCTGCCTTAAGCTACCGCAGCAGAGTCGCAGCTCTTCACCTACTCCCCAGACCTGAGTCCACACACAGACATCCCCAGGGCTTTGAGAGGGGGCTGGATACACGGAAGGAAAGACCCTGTAACAGCCCTGTAATAACAAGTATGCTCCACGATTCTCTTCCTAAACTTCCACAAAGGCAATTGTAGTCATTTACCAGAGTAACTGTGTACTGGAAAAAGGGAAATACCCAGACCTTTCAGGGATTTTTGGACACTGGCTGTGAGCTAACACTAATTCCAGGGGATGGAATGGATTATCAGTGTGGTTCACTGGGTAGAATGAAGGCTTAAAAAGATCAGGTAATGAATAGACTTGCCACCCGTGGAGGCCCAGTGGGTTCCTGAACCTGTGTAACAATTATTTTCTTGATTCCTAAACGTAGTGTCATTATGGATAACTTCAGCAAATGACCAAATCCCCACGCCAGATTCCTGACCTCTGAAGTACCATTTTGCACCTGTTTTTACGGTTTAATTATTAATAGCACTCTCTTTTACTGTCAGAAATATCCTGGTTTTGATGATAAATGATATGGTCACCTTAGCTATTATGATGGGAAAGACTAAGGAAAACTCTTAGAACTCTGCCTCCCCATCAGAAGAGTAAATCCTGGGGAAGAGACTGAGAGAGGTGGGGAAGAGATGCAAAGTTAAATGCTACCTTGGAAGACTTAAAAGATGCAGAAGTAGCTGGTTTGACCTATGCAGAATTCACCTAGGACTCAGACAATGTTTCACAAACCCCCGTATCCAGTTGATTATCATAAACTATCTGTTTTTCAAATCATAGTGGCTAATCCAGATATAATTTCTTTATTAGAGCAAATAAAAACAATTTTGGGTTTGCATCTATTGATTTGACAAATACTATTTCAAAAAAATAGAGAATCTAGGCCGGGCACGGTGGCTCATGCCTATAATCCTAGCACTCTGGGAGGCCAAGGCAGGAGGATGATTTGAGCTCAGGAGCTCGAGATCAGCCTGAGCAAGAGTGAGACTTCGTCTCTACTAAAAATAGAAAAATTAGCCGGGCGTGATGGTGTGCACCTGTAGTCCCAGCTACTCAGGAGGCTGAGGCAGGAGAATCACTTGAGCCCAGGAGTTTGAGGTTGCTGTGAGCTAGGCTGATGTCACGGCACTCTAGCTTGGGTGACAGAATGAGACTCTATCTCAAAAAAAAAAAAAATACAGAATCTCAAAAGAAGTTTACTTTCACTTGTCAGGAATAGTAGTATACTTACCTTGTTTCAAGATTACGACAAACTCTTGAGCTCTGTGCCACAATGTGGTCCATAGAGTACTTGGCTGTCTCACTGTTTCAAATGGCACATGGTAATCAACTATGTTATTGTATCATGTTGATAAAACCCCAAAACAGAAAATAGCAGTGACTTTAGATGGACCTCTCACCTGTCTGAAGAAAATAGGGATATCCTTTCCAGTATGCAGAACACCCACTGCCCTGCATCCAATACCTTTAAAGAAAGAAACATAACACTTGATAGGCCTTATTAGATTTTGGAAGCAACCAATAATATGGGTGTATTTCTTTGATTCATTTACAGGGTGACCCAAATGGCTGCAAGCTTTGACTGTGACCTGGGACTAGAAAAGGCTAAATATTCTAAGCTTCATGGCAGGCAGCTCTGCTACTTGGCTTTTGTGACCTAGTGAATGCAATAGGACTCAAAGTCTCTGCAACTGATTGAAATGCTCTCTAAACACTGTGGAAATTCCAATAGAAAAGTCGCAGCAGAGGTCCCGAGGGTGATTGAGCATGAGCACATCCACTTTGCCAAACAAAAATTCTCCTTTTGAAAGAGTTTTGGTTGCTATTGGGTCCTGGTAGAGGCTGACTGAGAGAGATTTGCAATAAAGTTGGACATTCCTTGAGATACTCTTGTGCTTGCTTGATAAGCTCATGAAAAAAATGGTCACACTGAGACAAATATAACCTCTGCATGGGCTCAAGTATATGGACTTCCCCTCACCACGCCTGGCCTGGCTATTACCACTGCTGAGTTTCCAACTGTACATCTGCAGTAACCAGACGTGAGCCTCCAGAGGGACCAGAAAGGAACTTGATATCAAGCCAATTACATTTCTTCAGGGAGGGTCAGTTTTTGTCATCATTGGAATAGACGTTTATTTTGGATTTGAATTTCACTGACTGCTGTACATCTGCAAGCACCACCATCTATGAATTGAGTGAGCACTTTATTCACTAGCAACCTCTCTTTCAAAATATTACTTTTGATCGATTTAGCTTTTACTGAAATAAGGCACTATACTGATGACCGTGGGATCACAGGTGTCACATGCCCCATCACTTAAAAGCAGTTTGCCTTTACGGAACGGCAGAATGCCGACTGAATTTTGAATTATGTAGCTTGGGAAACAGTATCTTGCCAATCTGGGGTGCTATTCTGTAGATGCAGTGTGTGCTGTGAATCAGTGGCAAATATTTGGTGCTGCTTCTCCTGTAGTGTCTTATTCAGTTCAGGCTGCTATAACAAAGTACCTTACACTGGGTAATTTATAAATGACAGAAATCTATTTCTCACAATTCTAGAGTCTGGGACGTCCAAGATTAAAGTGTTGGAAGATTTGGTGTCTTCTCTGCTTCATAGATGGTGCCTTCTCACTGCATCCACACATGGCAGAAATGGGGTCAAGACAGCCCTCTTCAACCTCTTTTATAAGGCCACTGATCTCATTCATAAGGGCAGACCCTCATGACCCAATTACTACCCAAAGGCCTCACCTCTTAATAGCATTACCTTGGAGGGTAGGTTTCAGCATATGAATTTTGGAGAGACTCAAATATTCAGACCATAGCATACAGCAATGCTGTGTGGGTCCACAAACCAGTGGGTGGAATTGGGAGTAGTTCCCCTTACTGTTAAGCTTAATGATCCCTTCCTTCTTTAGGCTTTGCTGATTTAAAATTCTTGGTACTTAAGAAAATGGTAATGGAAAAATAGTGTGGTGCTTGGAAAATCCTTTGACAGAATTATTTAGACCAAGTTTTTTTTTTTTTAAGAATATGACAATAATGGGTGTATGCCTACATGACGAGTGCGTTGCGCACCCTCTGGGGAATGGTCATGCTTGAGGGTGCAGACCCGGGGAGGTGGGAGGGAGGGGATCGAGGTATGAATACATGGTGAGTGCCAGGCGCACTGTCTGGAGAGTGGGAGCGGACGCGCTTGGGACTCTGACTCGGGGGGATGGGCGGGACAGGGACAATGTATATGACCCGAACTTATGTACCCCCATGATGAGCTGAAATAAAAAAAAAAAAAAAAAAGAATATGACAATAAAGCTAGAAATTTAAACATAAAAATAAATAAATAAATAAATAAAAGTAAAATTCTTGGTACTCAAAGATTTCATCCACCAGATAAAAAAGTTTGATTCCACTGAATTGGAAGCAACAGCCTCCATCTAGCCATTTGATTCCTCATGCCATTGGAAAACAGGCTAAGAAGAGGCTCATAGTCATGTCTGCCACACACAGGTGTGTTGTTTACATTATGGAATCATATATATATATAAAAGGATAATATATATTATACATAAGGATTATATATTGATATAATATATATTGTATAGTAATATATAATATTTTATATATATAATATTTTATATATATAAAAGGATAATTTTGGGGATTATGGCAGTAAAGTATCTTGTTCTAATAAAATCTAGTATCAGTGAAGTATCTTGAAAGAAGGGATGTCTTGTCCTAATTTGCATAAAGGCACCATATAGACTAGTGGAATCCTTGCTTATAGCGATGCTTTGAGGAATTGATCTGACTATCCGAGGTAGTTGCTGCTGTACAAGGGGGTGAGGAGGTGTATGGATCCAACACAAGGGATATCTGGGATGCCTCCCAGTCATGCAAATCTTTTGTTGTATTGGACTTTCTCTTCTTTGTATGACCTTATAATCCCCCCAAAGCATTCTGGGACTTGACTCTCTTTACAAGTCTGGAGAAATGAGTTTAGATGAGGATGCAGCCTAAGGAAAATTGCCTCTCCCTTAAGACAAATACCTCCAGAAAATCGCCAGGAATAATTTTTTAGTGTCCCCATATTTCTCAAGAAAATTTGCTGATGAAGAGTCTTAGTCACATGTCTGAGTGAAAGTTTCCAGGAGCTTGAAGATGGGATATTTGGCCCCCGTGGCTTCTGTAACAGAAGGGATTACACAGCGGGGGGTTCTGCCCAAATCTCTGACTGAAATGCTAGAAGCCCTTTGCCCCCCTTCACATAAAAAGGTAACTAGAAAATCAACTATCTAATATCACTATAATTAGTATGTGGTATATGCATAAAAATAATTAAGTCAACCTGTAAGTAAAATGAAAAGAAAAAATTTTTAGATCTATGAGTCTCTGAAAGTAATTTAGATTTAAAACAGCTTTGTTTCAACATAACACAGTATCAGTGTTGCAAAAGAATAATGACAATCTCTTATAATCTCTTGAATGGGATTTAACTTTTGAGGCCAGAATATCACAAAATACTGACAAATGCAGTGATAAGTTGACTGTGGCATTTTCTTATGATACTGGAGGTGACTACTAATTATATGATTTCCTGGATGCATTCTCTTGAAATATCGTATTTACTTGTCTGGATTCCATTCAAGGGATCAGGTTATGCTGCAAGGTTTTGCCTACAGGAGCCTGAGAGGAGGCAGCTGCCAAGCAGGGCCGGGTGAAGTATTTTCCCCTAAGCTGTCAGAAGCAGCATAATTAAAGGGGTGAGCATAAATCGTGATGGAAAAGGGATGCCAAAGACAAGAAAAAAGGTGTGAATGAGGTCAGGTACTAGGAAAGCAGAAATAAATCTGAAAGTGAAAGGGTCAGGGAAAAAGCTTTCAGCATAGACGCTACAAGAAATGCCAGAGTACCAGCCGCATGGTATGTGAAAATGTTAAGAGCCATGAAGCACCCGGCACTAGTCAGAAACTTTCTGGATCACAGGGAGGAGGCTGAGTTACAAATACCAGCTTAAAACGTTAAGATCTCTTGATTTAGGCTTGATCTAGGTTGACATGAACCCAGTCATCCATAGAATCAGGCAGGCTTCTGCCTGCACCTGTGCCCATAGCGTAGGTACTGGGAGGCAGAACTCTGCTACTGGGGATGCCTCCCAGATCCCTTTCTGGGTTACTGGGCTACTTTTGCTTGTGAAGAGAAACATGATCCACTCTGCCTCATCGAGTTACGAGGACTTTCAGTACCTCTTCCATTTTATCAGGAGACAGAACTGGCTGCTTACGTGTAAAGAGGTTCCCTCCACACCAAGCAATTTGCTCTCTTACATGTTTGAAAAATTAGAAATTTTTCTATGACATATAATAGAACTACCATTAGTTTACATGGTTGAAAAATCTCTTCAAAATTCTCAGGAAAAAGAACGGCAATAGTTCTCGTGGGCAGTGCTATTTATACCAATGCAAAATTCCAACAAAGCACAAGAGAAGAGAAAGAAACCAAACCTTAGATCTGTTAGAGGAAATATATGGTAACTTGAAACAAATGAGTGCTACTGTTTGGATGCTTTAAAACAAAATTCAGGAATAACTGTATATAAATGTTATCATACCTTAAAGCCAAAATTATTTTCTTAAAGTGACTTTTGAATTCTAAAACAGCTTATACTTTCTAGGTAACCATCAGTTCATAAAGACCTTTAAGTTCCAGCCATTTAAAACCTGGTAAACTCCAAATCATTAGGTTTGCTTCCATATTTCCATGGTCTGATTTTATCTTTTATAAAAAACATATTCTTATTAAATAGTCACCTGTAACTGAAAGTACAACATATGACCAAAAAAATAATCATTTTATTGAAATCTCATTACATACAAAAGACATTACCTATTTCTAAACATATGCAAATTGCAAAAGACAAAAAAAAATTTTTTTCAGACTAACAAGGATTGATATTTTACTTAGCCAGTCAATACCTACTATCAATGAACAAAAGAGACAAAAAATTCTTGCCTTCATGGAACTTACGTTATTGTAATCTCTGACTACTTCCTTCCCCATATTTTTAATACTTACAAACTATCCAATCTTGTCAATCTGCCTTCTGCATAATTTCTCAAATTTATTCTTTTCTTTCTGATCCCCTGACAGATTAATTTAGGCTTTCATTGCTGCTTTTAATACATATATATTTCAGATAATTCATGCATGTAGTTAAAAAAAAACTAAACAGTAAAAAAAAAAAATGCCTCCCACCTATATCTGTGTGTTCTTTCCCCTTCCCAGAGGCAACCACACTTATCAGGTTTTTGAGTATCTGGACAGATATTCAATGCATATGTAAGCGTTTATTTGTATTATGCATAAATGGTAACATACTATACACTCTATTCTGTATCTTGCTTTTTAAAATTAATGTATTTGGGAGATTTTTGTATACCAACCTTATTCATTTTAATAGGTGCATGGTTAATAAATGTATATCAACCCACAATTTACTGAAAGTCCACTATTACATCAGTCAAGATAGGCTAGATTATTTTACAGATATAGATAACCCCACAAATCTCAGTGGTTTGTTTCTTGCTTACAAAATGTTTGTTGAAGTTCTGGGCAACTGTCCAGGGCAAATGCCTTCCATGTGGCTACTCAGTGATCATTTGTTAGGGGTTCCACCATCCTATTGCTGTACCATCTGGAACAAATAGCTTCCGTAGTTGATACAACAGAGGGAGAGCTTTGGCAGAAAAGTAGCCCCACACTGCTTCTGCCTGAAATAGACACACGCACACTTCTTGCAACGTATTCACCAGACCTAGTCTCTCCTAACTGCAAGGAAAGCAGGGAAGTAAAATTCTCACATGTACATGAAGGACAGGAGAGTTGGCCATGCAATTAATTAGAAATCCCTTTGAAAAACTATATTTGAAATCCATATTATTAGTCTGAATCTTCTTAAGGTGGTACCTCACATACCTTTGGGTGTTTATAAACATATGTTAGCTAGCCAACATTAACAGTGTACCCATACCCATTGATAGCATACCCCCCAATCAATAAATAGCATGTTGGATGGGACAGCCACATGGATGTTTAAGTCAATCGTGAGGGTGGCAGGGTGAAGATGTGAGGAAGGGACCGAATTCTAAAATAGCTTAGTCAAAAGCACCATCATAAGTTAGGTATGAATTATTGCTACCATTTTCAGAAAAAGCAAATATGGAAGATAAATGGCAAATATTTTAGGAATCATTTAAGTAGTCGTTTGGTTCATAATCAAATAAGTAATAGAGCCTCTCAGATTGGCAATAAGAAAGATAAATGAGTATACCTATGTTTATAACAGCATTATCCACAATAAGGCAAAAGGTGGAAGCAACTCAAGTGTCCATTGAAAAATGAATGAATAAACAAAATATGGCATATACATTCAATGGAATATTATTCATCCTTAAAAAAAGGAAGGAAATTCTGACACATGCTATAACATGCATGGACCTTGAGGACATGGTGCTAAGTGAACTAAGCCAGTCACAAAATGACAAAACTGTCTGATTCCACTTGTGTGAGGTAGCTAGAGTAGTCAAATTCACAGAGACAGAAGGTAGAATGGTGGTTGCCAGGGGATCGAGGGAGGAGGAATGAGGAGTTATTGTTAAATGGCTATGAAGTTTCAGTTTTGCAAAATGAAAAGAGTTCTGGAGATGGATGGTTTCACAACTATGTGAAGGTACTTAGTGCCACTGAACTACACACTTAAAGTGGTTAAAATGGCAAATGTTATGTTATGCATATTTTACACCAATAAACAAGAAAGGATAATGAGTAAAAATCTTTAGACAATGACAATAAAAATCTGTGAGAAAACCCTTCATTGCTCTGATTCCTTAAGAAACTTAGGAGGCAGTCGACAGGAGAGTAGTGAACTAGCAAGGCAGAAAGAGGAAAGGCTGTAGTCAGGGAATAAGAAACCAGAGTTCATGATTTGGGATGTAAAACACTTTCAGGTGGCGACAAGATCTAGCGCATGGAATAGGAGAGGTGGCGAAGGTGCAGTGCAGGAAAAGCTAATGGAATACGTGCCTTTCAAAGAACTGAGAGGCCAGCATGTTGGATGGGACAGCCACATGGATGTTTAAATCAACCGTGAGGGTGGCAGGGTGAAGATGTGAGCAAGGGACCAAATTCTATAAATTATTAAAATAGTCAGGAAAGTTCACCCTATTTGCTTAGCATTCCTAGACTATATTTAGCCTCTAGATAGCCAACATATGCCAGAGGAGCTCATGAAAGACAGCTTGTATAAATGAGAATGACAGCTAGCTCAGAAGAGAAATGTAGCTGTCCTGTGGACTGTTCAAGTCTGCAAGAGCAGCACATTCCTCCCCTGTAGGAAATCTGCGTGGGAAAGCATATTACAATCAGAAGCTATTTAGCGACATGGAATGAGAGAAAGGGTGGTGACAGTTGAGAGGGAAAGAGGGAGAATTGTAAGGTTTAAATGCCTAATGAAATCACCCTATAATAACCTGATTTTTGAGCCTCCAGAGAAGGGTAGCTTGCCACAGGGACCCAATAAAGCAGTCTTACGATTCAGACATCTCTCCTCCACTGAACATGCTGAGGAAGTATTGCCAAATTTTCCCTCTGATGTCTTGTTTTTTCTAGGCATTCATGCTGACTACTCCACTTTTGTTGACCCATTTTTTTCTTTATAAAAATAATGGCATTATTTAATGTGTAACCAGTTATATGACTAAGGAGACATTCTGCCTCTGTAAATTAATATGTTCGTATTTGTTATTGACAGAATATTTGTGTTCCCCCTTCCCCCAAATTCCTACGGTGAAGCCCTAATCCCCAGTGTGATGACATTTGGAGGTGGGGCCTTTGGGATGTATTAATAATTAGATTTAGATAAAGTCATGAGAGTGGAGCCCCCATGATAAAATTAATGCCCTTATAAAAAGAGAATGAGACATGAGCTATATCTCTCTGTGTGCACGTACCAAGGAAGGCCATGTGAGAACATAACCAGGTGGAGACCCTTCAACAAGCACCCAACCATACTGACACCCTAATCTCAGACTACTGGCCTCAGAACCATGAGAAAGGAATGTTTGTTGTTTAAGCTACCCAGTTTATGGCATTAGTTATAGCAGCCCAAACTGAGACATTTTTCCAATATCATCCTTTGGTGTCCATTTTAGTAGACTCTAAGAGCTATATTTTGCCTTACCTTATAGCAACTATTATTTTACTTTTGCTATTACTATTATTACTGCCATTATTTTGTTAAGCTTCTCAAAATTTCTTATGCTCAGACTGCCCTCTTAGCCATATTATTCATTTAATTATTTTTCCATTAATTCATTCATTTCAATGAGTCTTCCAAATGAAAGTCTCTTCCATTGGTACATTATGTACCAAGGTTCTGAGGTCCCAAGAGTCCTAAATTAAGCTGGATCAGTCATGGAGAGACCTGAATTCCTAAAAGAATGATATAATTTGGACCAAGGACTCCTTTAAGGGAAATGAGTTCTTAGTTTCAACTCTGGAAGAGGATGCCACTAATTGGATTTTACTCAGGCATCTATTCAATTTTGAAGGGCCATTTTAACTTGCTCCATCTTACTTTTTGTTGGGTACTTAGAGAGGTGCATGAACACTTTCAAGTCTCTAGAGAACCTTTTAGCATAGTATCACATCAAGAAGAAAAATTCCTGTCATGTCTCAAGCATGAAATGGCTTTTCATTTACTCCTTCGAGTGCCAAAATTTCAATTTATTTTCCCGTTATTATGTGTAGTCCATTATAAGTACAGATGAGAGGGAACATTGGTGTATCTATAATCCCAAATTATGTAGCTTTGGATTTTTATGCTGAAAAACAATTTTTTCCTTACAAGAAAAGAATATATATTAATTACCAAATAATTAGAAAATGTAAAGAAAATATAAACAAGGAAAAAAAAGAAAACTAGACAGCAATCATAATTCCACTCTCAATCATATTTACTACCTGATTACCTATCTTTCTAATTTTTTTGGTGTCTAATGTGTCTCCTTTTAGACTTTTATTATGTGTGAATAAATAGTTTTTTCATATATGCAATCATACATACCATGCATATTATTTAGTAACTTGTTATTTTGCCTATATTGTGAATATCTTTCTATGTTGATATATACAGATTGATATTTCCTAATCATATATTCCCCTGCTTAAAATGTCTCTGTTAGTAGATAAATGGCCAAAATCCTTAGCATGAATAACAACAATTAGTCTGCCTTCAACCGCATCTTTTGATGTTTTTCTGTACTTGTGACACATCAACTATTTGTCATTTCCCTGGACATGATTATGCTCTTATCTATGCTCTTGGCTGAAACTCCTTCTATATATACACATCTTTTCCTGAACAACTCCTACTTATCTTACATATCTAAAGTCTTACTCTATAAGTCAGGTCCCCTGTTATATGATCTTATACCACCCTGTTTTTATCATGGCACTTATTGCAAATGTAATCAATTGATTATTAGATTAGTTATCTGATGGATCTCTTCTCTGCCAAATTATAAGTATTTACCTCCATGAGGTAAGAGATTATATCTATTTTCATCTTTGTATTTCTAGCATCTAGCACAGTGTCTAGTGTATAGTAGGTACTCAGTAAATGTTTGTTGAATGGATTGTAATAGGGTGACAGGAGGAAAGCGTGGGTGCAGATATAAGCTTGTAGGTCTTAAGATAATAAGTAGAAGAAATTGCTTTTTGTAGTCACTCTTCTCAGTAAAGTAGGAGATGAGAAAATCTGAGAGTGACTAAGAATTTGGAGGTAGAAGAGAGGGTATCAGATTTTCAGGATAATGGGAAACAGAATAATCATGGTGAAGAACTGGAGAGTTGGCTAAGTAACATAAATATCTTTTTATGACTTGTGAGGGTTAAGGTTAGTGATCATGAATACATGGCAGCATTAACCTGTCTGGTGTAGGATTTTTCTTCAACAGAATGTCAGGACCTGAGTGGGTTTGCTAAAGGCAGACAAGTAGATTCCTCTAGGGTTAGTAACATACGAAAAGGTAGGACAGAAGAACAACTGGGCAAAGGAGTTTAGGATATTGGGAAGAGAATAGTAAAGTGTTACATTATAGTAACTAATCTGCATAAGAGGGGGAGTGAAATCCAAGGGTTGTCAGGAGAATGATAAAAGGTCAAGGGGCGGGAGATGTAATGAGCCTTAAAAAAGTTGTGGTGAGAGTAGAGTTCAAGAAGAAACTGGAAAAAGAAGAATTTTTGGTCATAGCACAGAATACTTAGTCACTTTGAAGTTGATTATACGTTCCAGGAAATGACTATGGGAGTGGGTAGGAGGTCACGGGAGACATGTGAGGCAGGTGTCAGATAGACCCCCCCAGGATACTGAATCATCTAGGAGGAAAACCTAGCTTGGGATGAGAGGAAGGGTGAGTCAGGTGTCAAAAATTTCAGAGAATGAAAGGGGAGCAGGATATTAGAACTATTATTCTGGAGGTTGCAATAGTTGAAGTTGTGTTTATGAGACAGCATGAAGAGAGCTCATAACGTGAGAAAATGGAAGAAGACCACCAATATTTACAGAAAGGAAACCCAGTCCATTAAAAAGACAGGGAAATATGGCCAGATAGGTAAGAGAAAAACCAATACAAAGTATTGAAATTGAAGAAGCTGATAGGAATTGGAATGTTCCTGGAATAGTGCTTTTTGTATATTATAATTTTAAAAAGAGGCCAATGGAGAAGAGGGTGAAAAGAGATGATGATTATATTTGGTGATGAATGAGTTCTTGGTGACCTTATGGGAAGTTATAGAGTGAATATAATGCATCCAATTTAATATTTTAATTTTACCCTTCTTTCAGGTCTTCTGAGAAGTATAAAACATAGTTATCAAGCACAGAATGAGAGGATCTATCATTGTTTTCCACATTATAACACTTGTCCCCATTATGATCATGCATTGGTTTTAAAATTTCTTAGGATACTCTATCTTCTTCGAATGGTCTAGTTGTGATTTGTTCTATTTTAGTTCCCTACCTCCTTTAAAGAAATAAGAGATTAGGTTATTCTCATGGGAACATTGCGATCAACTGCTTTTCTAGAGAGAAATTGTCACAAATTAAAAAGATGTCATACTTTTCCATCAATTTGAAAACACCACTACAGCATTTGCAATATTTAGATAAAGGTTTTCTGGTAGATATCCACACTTGGCTCTATTCATTTTCTACTATGTGAGTGTGATCTGGCTTGGAACATGCACTATGTTGTGAAGTATTTATTTGAGGATTGTTAGGTATATTGTTTCAAAGTAGAAGTTAAGTAAAGTGTCATTCACTGTATGACCAGAGATGACATTTTAAATTGTGCATAAAAAGATTTTTATTTGAAAATGCAAGCTACATGTACTATTAAGGTTATTAAGTATGAAATGTCTGATTTTCTTAAGTACTAAGTTTGACAATTGATATCTCTGACATTTCACTTTGATATTTCTTATTTTATGTTTATTGTGAAGATATGTTCTCAGTCTTTCAAACACACATTTTGGCTTGTGATTATCTTTCAAAATTTTTTTAGAGCAATTTTTGTGAAACCATGGATAAGTCAAAAATTTGTGTTATTTTCAAATGAGTTCTGTTGTAGAACCAATGCAGTGCAGAAAGCTTGAAATATCAACGAAGTGTTTGAAAAGGATGTGGCTAATGAATGCACAGTACCCCAATGGTTTAAGAAGTTCCGTTCTGGTGATTTCAATCTTGAAAATGAGCCACGTGGGCGACCTGAGACCAAAGTAGATAATGATGAGACGAAAGCTGCAGTGGAAGCGAATCCATCTCAACCTATGCATGAAGTAGCAGCAAGGTTTGACGTTACTATTACAACAATATTGGACCATTTGAAACAATCGGCAAAGTAAAGAAGCTGGATAGATGGGTTCAGCATGAATTAACACAAGCATAGGAAGAGAAATCATCTAGAAGCTTGGCTTTCTTTGCAGTCATGACATAAAGACAACCCATTTGTACACTGTATAGTGATGTGTGATGAAAAATGGATTCTTTTTGACAATCACAAGCCTTTGGCACAATGGTTGGATAAAGATGAAGTGCTGAAACACAGTCCAAAACCAAATATTCATCAAAAAAAGCTAATGGTGTCTGGTCATCCAGCGCTGGTATTATCCACCACAGCTTCATGAAAGCCGGTCAGTCGATTATAGCAGATGTCTACTGCAACCAACTGGATGAAATTATGAGGATGGTTGCGATTAAGCAGCCAACATTGGCCAATAGAGACAGGCCAATCCTCTTGCAAGACAATGTTCAAACACATGTCCCACAAGCAATGCTGCTCAAACTACGGAAGCTGGACTTGAAAACTCTCTGTCATCCATCGTATTCACCAGACCTTGCACCAATTGACTCCCACTTTTTCCAGGCTTTGTACCACTTTTTGCAAGGAAAAATATTCAATTCTCAACAAGCTGTGGAAAACACCTTCTGCGATTTCATGGCCACAAGCTTTCCAAGCTTCTTTGCTACTGACATAAACAAGCTACCGTGAAAATGGTAAAATTGTGTTGATAATTTAGGTGCATACTTTGATTAATTGCACTCCTTCTAGTTTGAGATATAATAAACCACACTTTTGACTGGAAATCGGAGATTTCATATTTAACTACCTAATTTTTTTAAAGCAAAAATATATGTATAAAATATATGTACGTAAATATATATAAATGCATAGAAAACAGCTATCCATCCATGGCCAATATTTGTTGGATGGCTGCTATGAGCTAGACATTATCCTAGGTACTCTGGATATGCTATTGCCTGAGGCAGGCACAGTCCTGCTTCCCAAACATTGCAGTCTCTACAGAAAAGCAAACATTAAACTAACCTTACAAGCATGATGACCATTACAAGGGAGAAAATATGTAGTGCTATGGAGATCTATAATAGAACATTGCAAAGACCATCCAAAATGTTGATGGAGGTTATTTCTGGAAATCAAGGAATATTACAAGTGATTTTGTATTGTTCCCCTTATTCTTTATTTATTTTTCAAACTTTTGTTTAGAGCAAAGCTTTTTGTATTATTCAGGGTTCTCCAGAGAAACAGAATGAATAGGATATGTAGATATAGATATAGACATAGGTATATAAGAGGGGATTTATTATGGAATTGGCTCATGTGATTATGGAGGATGAGAAGTCCCACAGTATTCTGCCTGCAAACTGGAGAACCAGGGAAGCTGGTAGTGTAATTCAGCCCAAGTCTGGAGGCCTAAGAACCAGGGGAGCCAATGGTGTAACTCTTAATTAAAGGATGAGGGTCTGAGAATCAGGAGGCTTGCTGGTGTAAGTCCCAGAGTCCAAACCCCAAGAAGCTAGAGTTCTGATGTCCAAGGGCAGAAAAACATGGATGTCCCAGTTCCAGAAGAAAGAGAGAATTTGTCCTTCCTCTACCTTTTTGCTTCTGTCTGGGCCCTCAGAAGGACTGGCTGATGCCCACCCACATTGGTAAAGGCAGATTTTCTTTATGCACTCTAGTGATTCAAATGCTAATCTCTTCCAGAAATTTCTCACAGACATACCTAGAAATAATATTTTACCTGCTATCTGAGTATCTGTAAACTAGTGAAATTGACACATAAAATTAACCATCACACATTTGTTACCAGAAAAGACAATGTTAATTGAGTGAAAAAGTCAAACAAAACATTTTGGTTCTATTTTATCTCTTGCAATTCTAGTCAACAACTTTAGAATTTTTAAGTTTATTTTAAAACACTAAAATCTAAACTAAAGATAATATTATATGTTCTTTTATTGGATTAGTCAGTGAGAGTTACTGATTTTTTCAATCCTGGACATCTTAGTATCATTTTGATTAAAGAATAGATTTATATAGCATAAAAACAGCAAGATAGTTCAATGGAACAGAATAGAGATCCCAGAATTAAACCCACACATATATGGCCAACTAATTTTTGACAAGGTCATCAAGAACACACAACGGGGAAAGCACAGTCTCTTCAATAAGTTGTACTGGGAAACCTGCATATCCAAATGCAAAGGAATGAAATTGGATCCTTGTTTTATACCATATACAAAAGTTAGCTTGAAATGGACTTAAGTCTCAAATGTAAGGTCTGAAATCATAAAACCCCTAGAAGAAAAGATAGGGGAAAAGCTCCTTGATATTGATCTTGGCAATGATTCCTTGGATACAACACCAAAAGCACAGGCAACGAAAGCAAAAATAAACAAGTGAGACCACATCAAACAAACAACTTTCTGCATAGCAAAGGAAATATTCAATAAAATGAAAAGGCAACCTATGGAATGGGAAAAATATTTGTAAACCATATATCTGATAAAGGATTAATATCCAAAATACATAAGTTCCTTAACCCACATAAATCAATAGCAAAAAACCAAACAACTGAATTTTAAAAATAGGCAAAGGACCTGAATAGACATCTCTTAAAAGAAGACAGAAAAATGGCCAAGAGGTTTGTGAAAAAATGCTCAGTGTCACTAATCACCAGAGAAATGCAAATCAAAACCACAATGAGATATTACTTCACAGCTGTTAGGATGACTACTATGAAAAACACAAGAGATAACAAGTGTTGGTGAGGGTGTGGAGAAAAGGGAACCTTTAGACATTGTTGGTAGGAACGAATATGGAGTTTTCTCAAAAAATTAAAAATGGAACTACCATAAATTAATAATATAGCAATTCTACTTTTGGATATATATCCAAAGAAAAGGAAATCAGTGTCTTGAAGAGACATCTGAACCCCCATGTTCATTGCAGTGTTACTCACAATAGCCAAGATATGGAAACAGCCTAAGTTTCCATTAGCAGATGAATGGAAAAAGAAATTGTGGTACATATTAGACATACCATAGAATATTATTAAGCCATAAAAAAGCAAGAAATCCTGTCACTTGTAACAACATGGATGCACCTGGCTGGCATTATGCTAAGTAAAATAAGCCAGATACAGAAAGACAAATTCTGTAAGATCGCACTTATATGTGGAATTCAAGAAAGTTGAACTCATGGAAGCAGAGAGTAGAATGGTAGTTGCCAGGGGCTGGAGATGGGGGAATCAGGGAGATGTTGGTCAAGGAATACAAACTTTCGGTTTAAGATGACCAAGTTTTGGGAATCTAATGTACAGCATGAGTGGTGATAGTTGTGTTAATAATAATAAAAAGAATAGAATTAGGGGGCCTACAAAATAAGCACTAATTAAGAAACCCAAACATTCAGGGCTAAGTTTCATGCTCTGCTTATATAGGATCATGAACAATTTAAACCCCAATTCCTCCAAAGTAAGAAAGCAGAGACTGAGATTGACCACCAGAGCATGTGAGTAGGCTAGGCAACTTGTTTAAAGCTCCTACAGGTCATGCTCACATTCATTGCCATTAAACTACACACCTAAAGGGTAGTTAGTGGAAAATTTAATATCAGATTCTCTGTGGTGATAATAACTTTTATAACTATGTATTGTATGTTTTTTTTGGACTCTGAAATGACTCATTTATTCCCATATAGAAAAAAACATCTAAATGAGAAATAGGCAATGATGGCCAGGTACGGATAGCTCACTCCTGTAATCCTAGGACTCTGGGAAGCCCAGGAGGGAGGACTGTTTGAAGCTAGGAGTTGGAGACCAGCCTGGGCAATAGTGAGACCCTGTCACTATAAAAATTTTTTTAAAAATTTGTCTGGGCATGGTGGTGTGCACCTGTAGTCAGTCCTAGCTAATGGGGAGGATGAAGGAGGGGGATCACTTGAGCCCAGGAGTTCAGGTTGCAGTGAGCTGTGATGACACCATTGCACTATAGTCCAGGCAACAGAAAGAGACCTTGTCTCAAAAAGAAGAAAAGAAAGAAAATGAAAAAGGGAAAAAAGAAAACAAGTAGGCAAATGCCTAAAGTATACAACAATTTTTTTTCACACTGGTCACCCTGTTAAGAAAGAGAGATTAATGACAATTGACAGTTAAATATAGATACTCACCTAGAACACTTACACAACATGTACATTATATTTCAAAAGGGCTTGACAATTAACTGCACTCAATACTAAAACTACATGGACCATAATGTAATATTCAGGGCCTTGTAGGCTCTTCAAGTTCATCATTATGAACGTCATTTCCTGTACATTTTTGAAAGTATCATAGGACAGAATGCTGGGTAGACTTGCTTTTGTGATACATACACTATAAATGTATGGTACATAATATAAATCCTCATTTTTCAAGTGACAGTGAATTATCACTTCAGCCTGGTAATTGGTACATTATGTGAGGTAGTTGATTTTTTAAAACTTTAAAGGGAATATTTAAAGATACATGCAGGACAATACATAATATATTTGAGCTGAATCAAAGCATTACTATAAATAGAGAATAGTAGATAGCTTTGTATTTGTTTGGTCTTCAGAAGATCAATGATGAATGGAGGTTGGGCCAAACAGCAAGTATTTAAATGGAAAACAATGTGACAGGGATTATGGCAGGGGTATGGCATTGGCAACTAGCTAATGTCAATGATACACTTAAGAAACACTGTTCAAGATGCCTAATAAATCACAGCCAGCCATCATTAATAATCCATGACAGAAGGGAAAAGAGAAAGAAAGAAAAGAGAAGAGAGCAGTAGGAGAGAGCACTCAGTAACAAGATATACAGGAAAGCACAGAGTGTTCTATAATTAGAACCTCTGCTGCCAGAGGACCCAGGAAAGACTTTCTAGTGAGTAGCTCAACAAATAACTAGGGAGTTGATCCGCACATTGTCAGGTTATGAGTTTTTCACTTATTCCATTTCATTTTAATTATGTATATGTATGTGCTTTTTAAAGGCATATGGTACCATACTGAGCAGGTAAAACGGGGTTGAATTTTGACTTCCTGTATGTTCCTAAGGGTATTATAATTCCAAACAAAAAAAGGAGCAATATATTGCCACCTAGTCTCTGTTGGAAATCCTTAACTAGACAATTCCCCTGTGGGAACATGTGATAATAACCAGTACTTTCAGTTTAGCCATATGCAAAGAACGGAACACTCTTCTAATACCCATTTGATGTTTCCAGTCAATGTTCTTATCCCTATCTTATCAATGATGCCAGAGTTCACAGTGAGAAGTACAGAATGCTAATTTTTAAGTACTGACTAGGCTATTAAACTGGCAATTACCATATGGAGTGATAAGTGAAATGCTAGGGAAAGTAGGAGGTGCTATTGTCAAGATGGTGATTTTAAAGGTCAAGGAAGGCTTCCTGCAGGAAGAGACATGTAATATGAGACCTAAAGGATTTATAAGAGGTAAATAGGCAAAGACAGAGGAGGAGTAGGGATGGAGAATATGGTTCAAGCAGAGGGAATGTGAGAGAGAGATGGCAATATGGAAAATGGAAAGCAATGTAATGTGTACTAAGTGCAGATAGATTAGTCTGGAGAGACAAGCTGAGACCTCATTAATCATAGAGGTCTGAGGCCAGTGGCAAGGCAGTAAAGAGTTTAAGCAGGGAAACGGCATGAGCAGGTCTGTGGCAACTCCAGTGATATGATGAAGATTTAGAGCAGTAGCTGCAATAGCCTGAGATGATGGTTACATAAAGTTGTTAAAATAGGTTGGAGGCAGAATTGGCAATATTTAGTGTTGATTATTGAATTACAAATCCCTAGAGGAATTCTGATTATGATTTTACTCCCACATTATGTAGCACAGAGTAAATATGCGACAAATATTTGTTGAATGAATGAAGGAATAAAACAAATTCCAAATTTATTTTGTTTTGTAACCTATCTTGAGAGAGGAATTCTCATCTCCATTTTACTGCACTGAATTTTTAACACTGGCACTGGCTGGAGTGGTTTTTTTCATCAAATGACCTAACTTGAGAAAGAAAAATTGTTTTTCCCAAGTGTCTATTAAAGACATTTTTTAAAATATGGGGAAATTGAAATAATAGCAAGATAACCAGACACCCACCACCTTGTTAGTAATTTGCAATATTTCCTTTGTGTGTGTGTGTGTGTATATGTATCATTTGATGTTACAGACATCACATTTCACCTCTAAATATTTCAGCTATAATTTCTAAGAATATTTTCACATAGAACTATGATAGCATTATTATCCCTAATAAATATAATAGTAATTTGTACATATAATAGTAATTCAGAAATATAACAGTAATTCACCTAATGTCATAACTTTCGAATTTCTCCAATTATCCCAAAAATGTCTTTTATAATTTTTTGTTTCAAATGAGGATCCAGTAAAGGTTCACGTGTGCTTGGTTGTTAAGTCTCTAGAAATGAGTGTTTTCTGAGTAAGATATAAAAGTGATAGAATTATTCAACCTGGGACAAAAGTGCTAATGCCTTAATATTCAGTAGACAGTATTGGGCAACTAGGTTTATTTCCTGGTTGAAAATGCTTTCTTTCTCTAAGCAATTAATTCAATTAGAAAGTGCATTGTGTTTATGAGCCTTAGGTCAAGGGTTCACTTTCCATATGGGTCTCCTCTTACTCCATGGAGAATAATCTCTGTCCATGTGATCATTGTACTCCGTGTCCTAGGTCAACGCCTGAGAAAAGATTGGCCTTTGTCACCAGCAGGAACTGAATGAGCATATATAGATGGTGACGTGAAAATCTATTACACCTTTAGGAGCAAAAAAACCCTCTCAATAAATAATAAATTATTCATCTGGTGGGACATTGGCTTAGGTGCATACTTACATCATGGAGTGCTTTGCAAGGTGCTTTCCACGGTTGAGTCTATGACTGCACACAAAGAATAAGCTGAGATAAATGACAAAGTTGGACATCGGTCTCTCCCATTTCATCTGCCAAATAATTAAAGTGTGGAAAATATTAGCCCTCCTTTCAAGGACTAATATTTGTCCTCCTTTCACTTCCCTTTCCCTCTCCCCCTCCTCCCTCTCTAACTGAAATGCCAATAGGAGTTTGACAGTGAGGGACGCCCTAGTGACACCATAATGAGGTTTGCAGGTCTGGCGCAGTGTCTCTGTTTCTAGCTGCACAAGACTGTAAGATGATTATAATCTGCATCCTTTGCATACATTCAAACTCAGTATAGCATTCTAGGGAGCTATCTCTTCCAAAGTTGTGAAACTTCAAGCTGTTCATTACCTCTGGCATTTTCAGAAGACTCAGTGACTACTGGTTTATGCACTCTAGTTCCTAGCAATGAAAAGCTACTCAAAGCTTCCAGTAGTCTCCATGAGCTGTATCAGGGAGGACAGAGGACCAAACCAGGAAGATTTACATTCTGGGGTAGTTCCTTTATGATCTTTCTTTTTCCTTTTAAAACTTAAAAATAATATATAGTGTTCTATATTATGCAATCTGGTTTTATGTTAAAACAAGCATCCTGAGTTTTCAATGCTATATTATATTTTAAACATAAACATTTACAAGGGGTTGTTAGTGACAGTAATGATGGGGTGGTCGTATGGTTTTGAAAAGTTTGTGCATGAATAATAGTCCTTTCCATTTATATTAGACATATCATTTTTTTTTATTTGGAACTGCCACTGCTATTTGTAGAGCCTGGCATTGACGGTGCACAGGTGTCTCTACCCTTAACATCTTAGCCGTTGTTTCTGGGAAGCTGCCTTATTTCCAGCTGTTCCACACTAGGCTAATCCATCCCCTTTTCTTAAAATATACGTGAACAGTACATTGTTAGAGGCTGCTATGATGCAGATATTAGAGAATGCCTATGTAAAGCATTCTTCAACATTCCCAGCTCACTGGTGTTAACTAAAAATGTACATTATTGAAATGCAGAGACAAATAAGGTTCCAGAAACAAGTTATTACTAATGCTTCAGGACATTACCATTTTCTATTAAAGCTGATTCAGAGATAAAACACAAAACTGGAAATACCACCAGATGGGACATCAACTGGAAGACAGATATACTTCAGAATACATTAGCAACTGCAATCACAAATTGAACGGCAGTGTGTTCATAGCAGAAAGGACTATCAGTGGACCAGGGATTCCTAATCACCAGTGTGTGGCAGATTAATGTGAGATGAAGAGAAGGGTTTACAGCTAGCCTTCAGATTATTGTGTATAATCTCAAGCCAACTGTACCTCTGCTGAGCATATAGAAATACCAGGTATACATGCTTGTGCACATAAACATTATCCTCCAGAAATGCCTGCAATGGTTTGCCATTCCCCACTACTTGCAGAGCTTTATGAATATTAATTTCCCTCTCTGCCACTGTGAATGTCAAAGAAAAAACCTTCCAGGAAATATTAAATCAGTTTATTACCTCAACTGATACAACATTGAGTTGAGAATTTTGTCAATGGTTGGTATAATGGAGAAATTTAGTACTTTTGATGGAAAGCTGTTTAAGGAAGTATATACATGTGGGACTGTCTTGCCAGCCCTGCACACATTTCAGGCTTTACTGTGCTCACTTAGTGGCATGCTACAAATCACAAAAGCATATGGAAAGCTTTAGAAAATATATTTACTGAAAATAGTACAGGAATGTATGTTGCCCAAAAAGAACACTAAGAGGAGATTCTTTCTGCTCATTGTTCAAAGAAGGTTTCAGGATTTTATTAGCATCTTTGTGTAGCGAGATAGAGGATTCAGAGTCGTACACTGAGCCTGAGGTAAGATTTAAGCCCATCCAAGCACATCTGAGGAACTTTCAGGCAGGACTTTCTTGAGTCCACTTGCAGCAGAGTTTCTCATTGAAAAATAGGGAGGAGGTAGAGAGGACAAACTGTTTTCTGCCTCAGCTATCACTGTTCCCCAGCCAGGTCCCCAAGTGTGAAGCTGAAACAGAAAATTTACTTCTATGCATGAGGTATAGAAGCAAATTCCCTAAGGCACTCAAGGGAATAGAATGTGATAGTAAGAGGGTGGAGAAGTACTCCCTTCCCTTCTGGGTGAAAAAAGACCTTGGCTTTGGTGCAGTGAGACTCCTGGGAATCCAATGTTGGGAGCATCCGGGGATAGCATCCTTGGTGTGGCTAGCTAGACATCAGCACTGTCACATGGCCAGGAGCTGAGAAGTCAAAATGTGCCCTTCAGTAGTTTAGGCACAATACGAGTTTTTTGTTAACTCATGAGAATCATAATTGGGAAATCCCAGAAATATATTGGTGAGACTTTGGGTACAGCAGGATTCTGGAAATACCAGGCAAGGGAATGAACCAGCGTTCTCCCATGAACATGAGCCCGCGTGCTGTAATGACCAGAGACAACATCTCTTCTGAGCATCTTACCTGTGTTAAATCATCAGCCTAATGAGAGAGATGCTATTATTATCTCTGGGTTTTTTTAGATGAGAAAACTGAGGTGCAGAGAAGTTAAATGACTTACCTAAGGTCAAAGGGTGAATAAATGTAGCCCCAAATCAGACCTACCCAAGCACTTTGACCCTGGATGCCGCCTCTTGACCGCTTTACTACACTGTCCTGCAGTATTAAACCCACTGGTCTGAGAGGGATCAGGTTCAGCAAACATATGTGACTTGCTATTTTCTATTGGCATCATCTAGCCCTTAAATCTAAGTAAAAATTAGAGACTGTTTATATTACAATAAATTAGCATTAAATTTCAAAGTACAATTTGATTTATAAGATAAATGGTTCTTTAACTTAGGGGTGGCTAATCAGTATATAACAGCACTAGAATTATTTATTAAAAATTATTTTGAAGATTAAATAAAATTACATCCACGTAAGTTTTTAGAAAACTAGAAAGATCTTTTTTTAACTAATAATCAGTTATTATTCAAACTTTACATTTGTTTGTTATGGATTTCCATTAGTAGTTATGATTATCTTAATATAATAGTATTCTTTATTAGTTGCCAAAGCAGAAATTTTACAATATACTTTAGAAAGTAAAGGTCTTACTACACTTTGTATTCTTACTCAAGCCAAATGACTTTCTGTTTGTACTTTTTTTTATTCTTTCCTAGATTTTGAGTGACTTGAGTTCAGGGAATATTGGATTTAACTTTATTCTCAAGCTCCTGCCACTCAGTAAAAGTGTGTGACCCAGATGAATGAATATGCAACCAATTAGTGATTCATGAACAGTCACCGAGCTGAATACGTGCAGAAAATATGATAGAACTTTCATCAACTGAAAAAAGGTGATTCTTAAATAATTTTTGAGAGAACAAAAGTTTTGGATTATTTATTGAATTGCTATATTAAATATCCTCAGTTCTGGTTTAATATGCTTAAAGGTACATAAATTCTTTCAAGCAACGAGGGCACTCTTTTAGTTAAAATAAAACTATTTTACTAAATGGTATTCTAGTGACCTTTGAGCATTAATAAAAACTGCCTAATTTATGCCTGAGGCTAACTCGCTTATCAAATGAAGTCCCACCCAGAATACAGACATAAGGAGAAGTGGGGTTCGTATTACTCTGGGGGCAATTGAGCATCTGCTCAGTGCCCCAGGAGGCAAGATATTGAAAAACACGTCTGAAGGTGCAGAGATGTGGGCCCTAATCCTGACTCTGTCAGCAACCACTGTATGACCCCAGCTGATCAAACCTGTTTCCTCATCTTGAAACTGGCAGTGAATCTCGACCACTATTAGTTTACCACAAACGTAGATGTAGAATAGATGGCATCCTGGGTCTTTTGAACAAATTCTAACACATTATTATAATGAAAGAAAGCACAAAAACTTCTCAGAGAAAGTTTTGAGTTTGGGGTTTTTTGTTGTTGTTGTTGTTTGTTGTTGCTTTTCCTGTTATGGAGAGACCCAGAAGCTTGGTGGATTTATACCATATAAGAGATTGAAAGCCAGTGGAACTAGATGATCCCTAATGCATCTTCCGCATTAAGGTTCTGTGAACCTAGTCAATCACTAAATTTTTGTGTGGAAAGAAACAAAGCTGGCCATGAGCCAGAATTTGTTCTGTTTATCAAGCCAAGGCCTGCCCCTCACAATAATGAGCTTTTGAAGAGGCTAAAACTGTTTTTATTCTCAACAGTGAGAAGCCTGCTTATCATAAAAGGATAGCAAATTTCAAGTTAAGAGTGTTCCAGTCTCTACAAATCTAATATCCACATCAAATGAATATGCCATAGACAATTATAGTTGCAAAAATTAGAAATGATTGTCATAATTTTTCCCTTAGAGTTTAACCAGAAGTCACAGGGAATTTTTTCAAGGTTACCCACTATATTTTCAAGAGATAACCATTTTCTTATTGTGGAAAATGCAAAATCCCCTTTTAAGAAATTAAATGAGATAAAATTATCATTTTCTACATCTCATTGAAAAAGAGAGAACAAGACAGTATGTTCCAATTAGCATAAACAGACAATAGAGATTTTTTTTTTCTACTGCAGTCTCAGATCTCTGACAGGAGACATTATGTCTGGTACAAGTTATTGATGGAGGATCAAAAAGTATTTTGTAGCGTGACATAAACAAAGGCACAGAAAGCAGAAGGGAAAAGAAAACTGAAGCCACCACAGTAATAATGAAACAACATAACATTTAACTAACCTTTCAAAATTTCTAAGATTTAGGAGTGACTCTAACGTAGTGAGTTGTTTTGCAGAAATAAAATCAGAATCAGAACACTTCTAAAAACTCTAAAGGAGAGAACAGAAATCAAATAGTCATTATGAAAACTCGGCCGGGCACGGTGGCTCACGCCTGTGATCCTAGCCCTCTGGGAGGCCAAGGCGGGTGGATCGCTCGAGGTCAGGAGTTCGAGACCAGCCTGAGCGAGACCCCATCTCTACTAAAAATGGAAAGAAATTATCTGGCCAACTAAAAATATATACAGAAAAAATTAGCCGGGCGTGGTGGCGCATGCCTGTAGTCCCAGCTACTCGGGAGGCTGAGGCAGGAGGATCGCTTGAGCCCAGGAGTCTGAGGTTGCTGTGAGCTAGGCTGACGCCACGGCACTCACTCTAGCCCGGGCAACAAAGTGAGACTCTGTCTCAATAAAAAAAAAAAGAAAAAAAAAAAAAAGAAAACTTCCAATGATGGCAATTATTAGAAATATCAAGGGGAAAAAGAGTCAGTATTTAAAAGGGCATTAATTGAAAAAAATATATGTACACACACATACACAGACATATCTGCCACTTTATAGTACAACAAATCTGCCTTTACCTCAGAGTCAAAGTAGACTAGGCTGGGCAATAGGTTTTATCTCGCTCTAATTTATATGAGTAGGATCATGGGAGGACAAAATTTCTAGATGAAAACCATTAATCTGTTAGTTAATGTTTTCAGAACTGATAGCTGTTGCACTATATGCTTGTTGGGAGACAATTCTCTATGGGTTTTTTACATTTCTGTATATATTGTGACTGCCCTTTGCTCTGGACAATCTGAAAGATGTTTGTATAGTGAACAGACTTTGAAAATAGAGAAAGTATTGCCCTTTGGGGCAAAGGATAGGTTCGCTTACAGACTTAGAAGATAGGGTTAGTAGCCTCTAGAGCAATGGGCAGGCATGCTCAATACCCAGTATAACACAGAGGGTGCCTCTCTCCAGAGCAAAGGGCAGGCATGCTAACTGCCCATTATAAAAGATTCTGGTTCTCTAAGCCCAGGTTCTCTTCCTGTAACACAACCAACAGTGCGTTACAGCTGTCATCTGGCCCCCTTTGTTTTGTCTTATAGGAGTTAAGGCTTAGGGAACCAGCACAAAAATTCTGGCACTCTGGCTACTGGTGTTGCTGTCTTTCATCTCTGATCCAGAAGTCTTGTCTTTTCTTCAAGCATCCATGAAACAATGGCAGCATAACTTACAAGCTAGCAAGTGGGGTGAAAATCGCAGAACCTTCACAGTTCTTGACAATATTAACATTGGTAATTACCTTGGAAACATTATGGTCTCTTCTCTGGTGTTTTGGTAAATAATGGAAAAATTTCATGTGTTTAAAATGAATAATTGGGCCAGGTACAGTGGCTCATGCCTATAATCCCAGCACTTTGGGAGGCCAAGGTGGGAGGGTTGTTTGAGACCAGGAGTTCAAGATCAGCCTGAGCAACATGTTAAGACATGTTGTTCATCTCTACAAAAAGTTTTAAATATTAGCCAGGTGTGGTGGCATGCAACTGTAGTCCTAGTTACTGGGGAAGCTGATGAGGCTGGAGGATCCCTTACACCCAGAAGTTCAACGTTACAGTGAGCTATAATGGTGTCACTGCACTCTAGCCTGGACAACAGAGTGAGACCCTGTCTCTAATTAAAAATGGAAAAAAAAGGATAATTTTTCAGTATGCGTAAACAATGGCTTTACTATCCTATGGAGAGGAGATAGAGATGTATGCATAGAATTTGATTGACCACCCAAAAAGTCTTTAGAAGTACCAGTACTTGCAGATCCAGAAATTATATATTGTCTGTGTCCCTAGAGTTGATACAGCTCAGGGGACTAACAAAACTCATGAGACCAATATGTAGTCTGTAATGCTGATGTGTTCATTTATATCAAAAAATACACTTTCCAAGTAGATAAGAAGTTTGCCAGAAAAAAGAGGTAAGTGCCAACTCCTATATGCAAATCAAGTGCCATAATTAAAGAGGTAATTATGTGCTCTCAATAGTTAGCCTTATCGGATCTGATATATGCATGACCACTTTAGGTTATATTCCAGGTTGATTATTCATATCATTTAGTCAAGGTACTCTATCTTCTGGATAATGCTGAATAACCTCAAATTTTACCTTGGAGGATTTCCTTTTCCAGAATCTCTACAAACTACTCCCTTTCTGTGAGCACTTTTTTTCTTCAGGCAGAGGGCAATTCAACTGATTAGGTTTTAGCTTATATTGTCATGATTACTTTCTAGTAATTAATTTCATTGAAAATATAACCTTTGCCCCTCGGCTGGACTTTGTTGCTCCCAAATCTTTTCTGTCACACATTTAGAGATAATAAAATGGCTAGTTTCAGCAGCTATATTTCTACTTTCAAATTTGTTCTGAGTTACTTCACCACACATCCTAAATACATAAAATTAGCCATACACTATGTGGTTTTTATCCATTCTCAAAGTGTGGTTCCCAGGCCACCATCATTGACATCACCTGGGAGCTTGTTAGAACCTCAACTTCTAGGACTCCAACAAATCTACTGAATCTGAAATGCTAGGGGAGGAACCAAGCAACCCCTCTTTTAACCTGCCCCCCAGCTGATGCTGATGTATGCTAAAGAGCCACCATGTTCATTAAATCTCACTAGATATATAGAGTGAATTCCAGGGGTGTTGAAATTATTAGAAAATATTTGATCTGCTTAATTAAAATTAAGTTGGTCATTAACTAGAGCTTGAAATATTTTGTAGTATATAAAAATCTATGTTAATCTTTGTTATCACTGGAGGAAGCTGGATGGAGAATGCATGGTATGTTTATATACTATTTTTACAACTCCCTCTGTGAGTCTGCAATTATAATATTTCAAAATAAAAAGTTTTTAGAAACTTAAAATGTATGACATAATTGAGAGGATTTACTTTCATCTGGAAAGGATAAGTTCTCATGGAACATAAATGAGTAAACAAAGATGTTCATCTAAGCAACCTGTGTTATATTGAAATCTCATGCTTTTCCTTCTTTCTTTTTTTTTTTGAGACAGAGTCTCACTTTGTTGCCTGGGCTAGAGTGAGTGCCGTGGCGTCAGCCTAGCTCACAGCAACCTCAAACTCCTGGGCTTAAGCGATCCTACTGCCTCAGCCTCCCGAGTAGCTGGGACTACAGACATGCACCACCATGCCCAGCTAATTTTTTTTTCTATATATATATTTTAGTTGGCCAGATAATTTCTTTCTATTTTTAGTAGAGACGGGGTCTCGCTCTTGCTCAGGCTGGTCTCTAACTCCTGAGCTCAAGCAATCCACCTGCCTCGGCCTCCCAGAGTGCTAGGATTACAGGCGTGAGCCACCGCGCCCGGCCACTTTTCCTTCTTCATACCAATGAGAGGGAAAGAGGGAAACACATCAGTTCTAAAAATTGAATGTCTACTTGGGAACTGTATAACAAACCACAAAGAAACTGATAATAAAAAAATTGTACAGAATATGTGATTATATTCACAAAGAGAGTTTTGCAATTCATGGATATCAGTTTGATTCACTAAAGTATAGGTGTAAGTTTTATAGATTTTCATTAACATGGTTATGCTTTGAAGAATAAAAATAACCACTTGTTAGAGATTCCATGGTTTCTGTGCTAGTTCATGTCCTCTGAGAAGCAGGTGCCAAATGGAATTAGACATGCAAGATACATATTAGGGGAAATGCTTGTGAAGGAATAAGGAGAGGACGTGGGAGTAGGCAGGGGGAGAGCCATCAGACCACAGAGTAGGTGTAACACTTGGGAAAGGTGACAGGGAAGGAAAGAGGATTGAGTAGCCATCTCAGACTGTAGCATGGATGTAAGTAAGCACTGGCCAGACCAGGGGGCAGTCCTTAAACCAAAGTCGCCTCTTAGATGAGTCCTGCATCCTGTAGCCATAGGTCTGTCCCAGTAAGCCCCCTGTGCTTAGTCATCGGCTGGGAGCAACCCAGGGGAAGTGTGTCCATCATCTGTGTACCCTGCAGCAGGAGATGTGAGAGGTGCATTTTCGTGGCCACCAGAGTTTTTGACCAAGTGATTTCAAAAACATAAAAAAGTTCAATTATAAGAACAGTATGTGTTCTGTTAAACTTCGTGGTTACGAAGACACAATGGTGTCATATTTTTGATCTTCCAAATTGTCTTTCTTGTATTTGGTTATCTCTGAAATGAATACAACAAATGGCAATTGAGATATTTTTAAAAGAATTGTGTGCTAAAAGTTTTGGTCAGTTAAAACCAAAATTCTACTGTATCACATGGTCAAAATTAATATAATAGCTTTCATACATACAATAAAACCCCCAATGTAATTCTTTCATGATTCTACCACTCGTGCGTACTGTGTAGTGCAGGACACAAAGCCCAACCCAGGCCTGCCAGTGCCCGTGAGAGCAAGGCTACAGATACCATTCAGAGCTCTGTGATGATCCAGATGTTCACATAGCAGCCATTAATGACCTTTTCGTTTGTTTTTAATTAATAAAATTTATGTTTAGAGTATTTTAGGTTCATAGAAAATTTGAATGGAAAGTACAGAATTGCCATAAATTGCCTGTCCTCACTTTCTCTCCCCACCCCCTACAGTTTCCCCTATTATTAACATCTGGTATTAGTATGATACATTTGAAGAGCTAATATTGATACATTATTGTTAGCTAAAGTCTATAGTTTACTATTGGAGTCAGCTCTTTGTGTTGTACATTCTATGGGTTTGACAAATGTGTAATGACATGTGTCCACCATTACAGTATCATACAGACTAGTTTCATTGCCCTAAAAGTCCCTGTTGCTCCACTTGTTCATACCTTCTTCCCTTCCCTACCCCTACCCCCAACCCCTAGCAACCCTAATTTTTTTTTTTTACTGCCTGCATAGTTTTGCCTTTTCTGGAATGTAATGCAGTTGGAAATATACAGTATGTAGCTTTTTCAGATGTGTATTTAAGATATTTTCAATCTTAGTAGTGAGGTTCAGGAAATATGATTAAATATTGAGTTTATTTGAGCACAAAATTTGAGGATGGCCACCTGGGATAACACAGATTCCAAAAGGATGTGGTCAGTGCTTCGAAGTGAGGAGGGTAGAGGGTTGCTTATATAGGGCAAGATCTGAGGACGATTAACAAGATGACATCATTTTCCATACTGGGTTAGTGAATAGTTACAGCCAATTTGGTTATAGGCAGTGTGTCTTCCTTCCTTCCTCCCTCCCTTCCTTGCTTCCTTCCTTCCTTCCTTCCTACTTTCCTTCCTTCTTTCCTTCTTTCCTTTCTGTCTGTCTGTCTTTCTTTCAAAAGGTATATCTAACATTCCACATTAAGAATGTAGTAATCAAGGGGTCTTTTGTCCAAATCAAGGGGTCTTCTATCTCAGGCCATCTGGTCTGAGCTGGGAACAAGGAAGTAAGAAAGGAAGTTAATCTGTAACAAAAGATCAGTAATTAAGAGGTCAAACTCTGCGACTAGGTCTCCAAAGTCAGCTTACTCAGAGCCTAATGACTTTAAGAAGCCCCAAATAGACTATCTATTTTCTTTTACAATATGCATTTAAACAATCTACATTTAAGGTTACTCCATTTCTTTTCATGACTTAATAGCTCATTTCTTTCTATCATTGTGGTGGTGGGTATACCACAGTTTATCCATTCACCTGTGGAAGGATATCTGGGTTGCTTCCAAGTTTGGGCAATTATGAAAAAAGCTGCTATGAACATTCATGTGAAGGTTTTTGTTTGGATGTAAGTTTTAAACTCATTTGTGTAAAACCAAGGAATGTGATTGTGGGATCTCACAGTAAGAATATGTTTAGGTTTGCAAAATACTGCCTAACTGTCTTCGAAAGGGACTACACCACATTAATGATCTTTGTGTAAGAGAGCTACTCTGTGGCCCCTTTAAAGAGCAAAAATAACACTTTTGTAAAATCTTACCAACTTCCCTACTAAGGACTAACATTCTCTCTTTATGCAGCAAAAGAAAATAATAAAGCAGGGAAGACAGGTAGAGATTTTCTCTACTCCAGACTCAAGAGAGCTCCAAATCTTTTAGCACAAGACAAAGCTTTAATCATGGTAAATGGGAATTTCTAAAAAGAACTTAATGTTTATGGCTGTTTCCACCTTAACCTCAGCTACTAATTAACATCCTTTGGGCCAGTTAACTTTGAGACTCAAGCCTGAGTCAAAGCTTGTATTTCCAAAACTTTTTGAACAGTTGTTGGTAGTTTCTAAATATGTTCACTGAAAATAACAACAGAAGGTAATGCTGGATTGTAGGTATTCATTTTCTTCTTCTAACTTTTCAGTCAATGGGGATAGATTTTAAATCCCTTTCCATCCCCTTAAAAAAAAAATCTCTACAAGGAAAAACAGATGGTCTACCCCGCCTAGCACACCTGTTTTGCTGGTTACTCTTAGTCAGACAAAGCTTCAAACACAAAAGACTCACACTGATTTACTAAAAATACTGCGTAATTATAATACACATGTTTCTCTACAGAGGGTAAAGGAACTGAGGTGTTTTCCAGTGTTTAAAAAAGTACCATTGTCATTAACAAGAGATTTTACCTCAAAAATAGAAATCAACTGCCTTTTGTGCTAACTATAAAAGTAGAACATGTTCATTGCAATAATTTTAAGTAATGTAGAAGAATATTAAGAATGTGATGAAAAAGCTACCCTAAATTTTGCCACCTACAGATAATTACTGTTAATATTCTGGAGAATATACTTCCAGGTATTTCTCAACATATAGGTTTATAGAATTAGGAAAATACTATATATGTTTTACTATTATCTGTTTTTTAAAATCTGCATTATGTTTTGTGCATCTTTCCATGTCAAATAGAGACCTAAATAATCATTTTTGACGACTGAATGATATTCCACTATATTGTTACACCATAACTTATTTTATAAATCCTGTGTTGAGTAACAATTAGGTTATTCTAATTTATTAGTTTGATATGCAAAGTTCATATGCCTATAAAATATTCTTGAAGATTTATTTTTATTATCATCTTGAGATAATTACTAGTGATATAAATATCAAATTAAAGCTTATGTAGTTTTTTTGAGGTTGCTATATTTTGCCAATTTGCCTTCTGAAAGGTTTGTACCAATCTATACTCCTACCAACATTACAAAAGAGTCTGCATTTTCTAACCAACTCACCAACCATGGGGCTTTGATAGGTAAAAACAATCACAACAGCAACAACAAAACCACTTATGTGTGAAATATTGTATCGCCCTTGTGAATTCTTCTTCTGCACTCTACAATGGCAGTATATAATGTCTACTCCCTGTATCATTTATAGATAAGAACAGGAACTCAAGAAGTAAAACAGCACCACAGCATGCTCCCTTGGTGAAAATTATGTAGCCACCTGTGTCTCCCGTTACATTTTAATTAGATACTCCACATCACACGGGGAAAAGCATGCCACCCTAAATTAATGCTTTTCCATTGTTTCCCACAGAATATGGTAAACTCATACACCTACTCAACTAAATCTCCAGGTTTTGCATTATTCCAGGGACTCTAACGGATATGATGTACAGGCAGAGAAAAGCTCTCTTTGTTCTCTCTGAGTGTAGAAAATAAGTAGGTCCCTCCCTGTTTTGAAGAGAAGAGTAAAAAAAAAAAAATAGATCAGCAGTATAACATATATAGGTGTGTTGCCATTGCGTAGATTTTTCATTAATTTTTATGCTGGTTTATTTCCAAAATATAAAGTTTTTTGTTAATGTTTAATTCATCGAGGATGTAATACAAACCAACAATAAGTAGAGACAGGATCAAGTTCTGGGTTATCAATAAACAGATATAAAACAGAATTTTTTTAGCTTTTATTATCTATGGAAAGAACAAAACTCTAGAGAGGAATCATTTAATCCGTCTCTCCTCTCACCCACTCCTAGTAGAAAGAATGATCTCTATTCAGTGTGTTCATCTGTGACACAATCTGCCTTCGTAAGGCATAGGATCATTCACTCAGGTCAGACCACAAGTAACACATGATGAAAATTAAAAGTGTGAAATTTTTCTACCTCTAATTTTGTCTCTTAGGGAATGGAGGGAAGGTGCCAAGCCTTTGTATAAAATCAGAATAAAATGTGATTTTTTTATGTTCATGAAATCCTGTCTTGTCAATATGTTCACTACTTGTTTTACGAGGATGTTTTATTTTCTAATTTGATTATAAATTCCTGTTGGGCAGGAACTTTATCTCATTATTTTCTTGTATTCTCTCACAATATATACAATGAATATTTCTTTCTGGATTGCTTTGCAGGGTTTCAGGTAAATGAGCCAAAACTATCTAAAGTGTGTGATACAATGTATCCATGATAAAACAGTGCCTTGAAGAAATTTTATAAACTCTATTAACGAATTATGTAAGATGGAGTTTATTTGAAAATAATTAAATAAAGACATGTTTCAAGGTTTTCATAGAGTATAGTGAATGTCCACTCAAAATAAGTCATTTTATGTTCTGCATGTACAGTGTATGTGTATATGTGAGTGTGCACTTCCTATCACGGTTGAAAATAAATTTTTGTTCCAAACACAATAAATAATCAAAAACAGAAATATAGCATTTTATAACAGTTTCATTCCTAGGTAAGACTACATAATTAAAAAAACCTTTATTTTTCCTGCAAAAATAACAATAAAAATGGAAATTGGACCATCAGCTCTTTGTTCTTCCCTAAAAGGCTGTCATTAAATGCATCTCTATAAACTGGAAGTTCAAGTTTTGACAGACTCCCTTTTTAACTACAACCCTTTATATTCAGAGGACCCAACAGCATCTATGTTCCTGAAATACACACATACACATACAAACATGCACACACACGTGCACACACACACACACACATTTCCTTCCAGATAACAGGTGATTAAAAAGCATTAACTACATGCATTTTTCTTTAAGTGTTTCACTTAAGTGCTTATATCAATTGTAATAATTTGAAGTTTTCATAATGATTTGCATTAATGTCACTCTCCTAGATGGGCCTTTAATAACAGATAAAGATGGGTTATTTATGATTTTGTAAGGGCATCATTTTTAAATAAAATCCAATTGCATCTTGTGGCAAGGCCCCTATCTCTGAGAACATTGTCAATTAGATTCACAGCTCCATTTTAACCTAGGGCTGTTTCTATAATTGAAGTACACACATGATGATGTCAATGATACACAGGATAGCCTTTAATTGCTTGACCTGAACAGGTGCCTTATACAATCATGCACCACAAATGATGTTTCGGTCAATGAGGAACCACATGTACCACAGTGGTCCCGTGAGATTATAATGGAGCTGAAAAATTCCTATCACCTAGTGACTTTGTATCCTTCATGATGTTGTAGCTCATTGCATTACACGTCTGTGGTGATAATGGTGTAAATAAACCTACCGTGCTGTCAGTTGTCTAAAAGTATAACACACACAATTATGTACAGTACATAATACTTGATAATAAATGACTATGTTACTGGGTTATGTATTTACTGTGCTATATTCTTTACCATTGGTTTAGAGTGTACTCCTTCTACTTATTTTTTTTAAAAGTTTACTGCAAAACAGTTAACCTGTTTAACACCTCCTGGCAGGTCCTTCAGGAGGTATTGCAGAAGAAGGCATTGTTATCATAGGAGATGACAGCTCTATGCGGCTATTGCCCCTGAAGACCTCCCGGTGGGACAAGGTGTGAAGGAGGAAGACAGTGATATTGATGATCCTGACCCTGTGTAGGCCTAGGCTAATGTGTGTGTTTGCGTCTTAGTTTTTAACAAAAAAGTTTAAGAAGTAAAAAAAAAAAGCTTTTAGAATAAGGATATAAAGAAAAATATTTTTGTACAGCTGTACAATGTTTGTGTTTTAAGCTAAGTGGCAAGAGTCAAAAAGTTTTTAAAAATTAAAAAGTTTATAAGTTAAAAAATTATAGTAAGCTAAGGTTTATTTATTGTTGAAGAAAGAAAAAAATGTTATAAATTGAGTGTAGCCTAAGTGTACTGTGTCTGTAAAGTCTACAGTAATGTCCTAGGCGTTCATGGTCACTCACCCCTCACTCACTGACTCACCCAGAGCAACTTCTAGTTCTGCAGGCTCTATTTATGCTAAGTGCCCTAAAGAGGTGTACCATTTTTTTCTTTTTTACCACATTTTTACTGTAATTTAATTACTAAGTTTCAATACACAAGTACTTACCATTGTGTTCTAATTGCCTACAATATTCAGGACCGTAATGTAAGGTTTTTGGATGGTTGGTGCCAGAGAAAGATGAGCAGAGTAGAAAGGGGTAAGCAACGAGGCTTTATTGGAGCGCTCCCGGGTGAGGGTGATGGGTCCCAAGAGAGGGGCCGGGTGAGGTTCTTGGGTCCTGAGAAGTCGCACCACCCAGAAATCTTGTGTGGGCTTATATATGTTTTAGAGCTGGAGGATGGGGGTCTTTCGATTCCGTTACGGTTTTAGGGTGGGTATTGAGAACTAGGAGGGGCTGGTGGTATGTATGGATTTCAGGAACCGAGACCCTTATCAGGGTAATCCATCCAGGTGTGGCTATTCTTTAACTTAGCTGTGCCCTGCAGGCATTGTTTTTGGCAGGTCTCATGGGCTTCTTCTTTTTTACATTAGGGAGGGGAGAGGTGCCCGCCACCAGCCTTACATGTAACATGCTGTACAGGTTTGTAGCCTAGGAGCAATAAGGTATAGCATAAAGTCTAGGTGTGTAGTAGGCTCTATCACCTAGGTTTGTGTAGGTACACTCTATGATGTTCGCACAATAATGAAATTGCCTAACAATGCATTTCTCAGAGTGAATCCCCATGGGTCAGTGACGTGTGACTGTGTATGTATTCACTGGATGTCTCCCTAAGCATAATTTCTATTAGGAGACTTAAAAGTACCTATTACCATAAGAAACCAAATCCAAATGGTCTCCACATGTGCCCCAGACACTAGTGCCTCTGTAATATTAATATTCATAAGCAAGTTGAAACTATTGTACAAAATCTGCCTCTTCTGAATTTTGTTCCACTTGGGAGATGTATTCGTTTTCTAGGGTTACCATAACAAAGTACCACAGACAGGAGGGCCTAAGTAAGAGAAACTTTTTCCTCACAGTTCTGGAGGCTAGCAGTCCACGATCAAGGTGCCAGCAGGGCTGGTTTCTTCTGAGGCCTCTCCTCTTGGCTCGCAGGCGGCTGTTACCTCCCTGCATTCCTTCGTCTTCACATGGCCTTCCCTCTGTGCATGTTTGCTTCCTAATCTCCTCTTCTTGTAATGACACCAGTCATATTGGATCAGGGCCCCTCAATGACCTCATTTTAATTTAGTTACTTCTTCTAAGTCCCTATCTCCAAATACAGTCACGCTGCGAGGTATTGGGGGTTAGGCTTCAATATATGAATTTTGGAGGGGCACAATCCAGCCCATATCAGGAGAGTTTACAAGATGTGAGAGCATTCACTGAAAAACGTGTCATTCAGTTGCGGAGCAACTCCTCAATTCCTGTAAGGTTCCTAACACTGGCCCAGGGCAACATCCACTTCTGTTCCCTATCCCTTACATAGGGTGGCTTCCTCCAGCAAGTGTTTGCCAGAGGGGCGTGCACCACAGGACAGGAAATCGGGTGCTAGAAATAACATCGAATCACACAGTGAAAGTGATTCAGTTCCTTTGCAGTTCTTCTGAGGAAGTCCCTGTCCAGGCTGGGTTTGTTGGTAATGCTATTAACACTTGTTAATTCCTCCTTTTCATTACCCCACATTTTTTCTTTTCCTAAACAACAGAAATCAGACCTCGGGCTCAGGAGCCTTTGGCAAGCAACAACATCTAGCTCTAACTAATACCTTTTTGTGTGTGGGTTTTTTTTTTTTTCATTGAATTCATATAGTTACCTTGCATTTCTATTTGTGGGAAGTGATACTGTTTTTCTTTTTCTTTTTTTTTAGAGATAGGGTTTTGCTATTGGCCAGGCTGGACTCAAACTCCTGGGCTCAAGTGATGATCCTGCCTCAGCTTTCCAAGTAGCTGGTACTACAGGCGTGTGCCATTGTACCCAGCTCTGTTTTTCAATTAAAATAGTGATATGGTTTTTATTTAACACAAAGTATTTATGTTTTTAAAAAAGTGAATCAGTTCCAGCCTAGCACAGTGTCTCATGCCTGTAATCCCAGCACTTTGGCAGGCCAAGGCAGGAGTACTGCTTGAAGCCAGGAGTTCAAGACCAACCTGGACAACATAGCAAGACCCTATTTCTAAAAAAAAAAAAAAAAAAAAAAAAAGAAAGAAAGAAAGAAATAGAAAAGTTAACCAGGCATGGTGGCATGAGCCTAAAGTCCTAACTACTTGGGATGCTGAACAGCTGAGGCAGGAAGAGCGCTTGACCCCAGGAGTTTGAGGTTACAGTGAACTATGCTCATGCCACTGTACTCCAGTCTGGGCAACAGAGTGAGACCCTATGTCTAAAAATAAAAAAGAAACTAATGAGTTAATCAGGTCCAAGAAAAATATTAATTATTGCATAGGTGGTAGGCAGATTATGGCAAAATCATGAAGGTGGTCTACAAGGGATCTAAAATCTTCGAAATGCTGCTCTACCATAAAAATAAGCAGAAATATTGGTTGCACTGACCAGTATTTGAGTTGTCCACTAAGTGACACTCCTTAGAGCAATGGCACTTCTAATTCCAACCTGAGCCATACTTTCATTTCAGTGTTGTGGTCAGCACTTGTTTGCAGGGGCCATGGTCCACTTCCTAGAGTGATGTGCCTTTTTTACTGGAGTCTATGAGAAGGTAGAGCGGGGAAGAACTGCCTTCTATTTTTGTTTTCCTGAAAACTGCGATATGGAGTATTTAAACAAATGTCTACCCACAAGGCATCGTTTCACTCTCTGGATCCTTCCCCTTTTACTTCCGTTCCAACCCTAACATTAGTAAGGCTCTCATCTTAATAAAAGAGCAATTTAGGGCAGTTTAGTGCAGACACACGTAGACAAAGCAACATTTTTTACTTGGATCTGAAAACCCAGGAAATCTCAGGTCTGATTCATAGTTCTTTCCCATGCTTGTTCTCTCTTTGCCACACTTTTTGTTTTATAATTTGAGGTTTCATTCCTTCCTTCCCTGACAAATTTCTGATTTAATGCTAACTTTAGGACTTGGGTGGCTCCAATAGGAGGCTAGAATTTGTTTGTACTGGATATTCTGGCTTTATAAAATGCTTTATCTCAAAGAATAAAACACCTCTCAAGCTTGGTTAAATAACCTATTGTGTAACTACATGCTGGTTTTAGGAGAATCATTAATACATGGTAGAAATACTCATGGTATTTTAAATGAAGAAAGCAGGTTACAAAACAGCATTTCTGGTAAAAGCAGTAGTTTTTAAAAGCATTATGTATTTATGTAATTGATTCGTATATAATTGAAAAACTATGCTATAATGTTATCAATTGTTCTTTAGTTGGAGAGACTGTGAGGGTTTTAAAATTTTACTCTTTATACTTTTCTTCATTCTTAATTTTCTACATTTAATTTATATATATTTTTAATTTGAGAAAAGTATATTAAATTTTAAATGAAGCTTATGTAAAAAACAAAAAAAGTTCTGACCAAATGTTTCCAAGATGAAGTCCACCCCACCTACAATGGTGCCCACTGTGGGCCAGGACTTTCTGACAAACTCCTTTTGCTCTCCACTGAGGAAAAGGTAGCAGTGCTCTAGTTGTCCCTGAACCATTCCCTATCTACAGAAAAAAAATCTCAAGTGTGATTCAAGATCAACAAAAACAACAGGTTTGGTTTGTTTCCTTAGTACTACGTAAGACAAAATATTTTTTGTTCATGAAGTGATTAAAAAACAATAGCCATTATCACAGGATTTGTGAAACCAAAATATCAAGTGAACAGAAGCTGAAACCAGGACGAAATATCAATTACCACATGGGTTATTTTATTCCTTTACAACCATTTATCTTGATCCCTTACATTACCAATCTTTTTCTATGGCAATGGTTCTCAATCTTTTTAACCCCATTATTCCTGAAGGATGCAATATGACTTCTAAGAATAACTAATTTTCAGTGGTAGAAGGGCGTGAGCCTCAAATAGGTGCAAATCAGAATGAGGAGGAGAATTTCACTGGAATGAAAATGTGTACTCCCAGATGCATCTGATAGCCTCTCACTTTGATAATTACTGCTTGCTATAGTTTGGATGTTTGTCTGCTCCAAACGTCATATTGAAATTTGGTCCCCAATGTTCCGATACCATGGGAGGTGTTTGGGTCACGAGGGCAGATCACTCACAAGTGGTTTGGGGCCATCCTCCAAGTAATGAGTGAGTTCTCGCTCTGTTCCTTCCTGTGAGAGCTGGCTGTTTAACAAGAGCCTGGTGCTCCCCTCTCTCTCTCTTGCTTCCTCTCTCGCCATGTGATCTCCGTACACTGGATCCCCTTCACCTTCCGCCATGAGTCGATGTAGCTTGAGGTCCTCATCAGAAGCAGATGCTGGTGCCATGCTTCCTGTACAGTCTGTGGAACTGAGAGCCAAATAAATCTCTTTTCTTTATAAATTACCCAGCCTCAGGTATTCCTTTATAGCAACACAAATGGACTAAGGCACTGTTCTATAATATTTTGTTGCCTTTTAAAATAATTTTTAGATCAACATTATGAGCCATTACCTGTACAAAAGCTTTACTATATTCTGCTAAAAAACACTGTTAGTGCTAGACAGCCTCCACTCCCCCTTGTCCCTTCCTAACTGGACCCTAACTTTCATCCTGTCTCTACAACCCATGTGCTTTAAGGAAAGGTGACTTTATCTCCAGCACCAGAGGTAGGCCTGGTCAGTTTCAGGGTAATCCCAACCCCTTGGAACAATGACTGATTTAGGAATTGGACCTCAGTAAGTCAGCTGTGACATTCCCTTGGCCATGGGATGAGTTCAGAATGAGCATGAAGGCCCATGGGAGCAATGAGACTTCAGCTACTTGGAAAGAAATGTCCTTGCTCTTAGGAGAAAGCCCCTAGGGGAGACATCCTCTTTTTCTCTGGTAGTCATTGTATGCTGTTGTGATGCCCAGGATAGTTATAGCCTCTCCCCAGTGAGGAAAGTTGACCTAAGAATGAAGCAACTCAGATGAGGGATTTGCAGGGACTGCACCAACCCTAACACCCTTTCTAATTCTAAAGTACCAAGGGCAAACATTACCTTATTCCGTAAATCAGTTGGGGTAAAGTTTTTCATTCCTTACAACTGAAAGCATACTGATACTGATACAATACATGCAATACGGAAGACTTCTTCAAAATGTAGGTTTATTATCTTACTTATCATACCATAATTTTTGTTTCATTTCATAGGTTGGAAGGAATAAGGAAAGAGAAGTTGCTTTAGTCTCTATAACCATTGATTGAAGTTAATCACCTTAAATAGCATCTTAAATATTAATTCTAAAAGTTTCCATTAAATACAGCATAATAATATGGTTGGGTTATAAGAGAAGAGGGCTTTTAGCAATCACAAAATGTCAATGATCTTAAAGCAATTCTCAATAATAGGATTTGTGCTTAAACTATGTTTTACCTGTAATGTCCTTGGGATCTAATCTTAAAATACCAATGCTGATAAGAAGTGATTAAAATAAATTTCTTTGTGAATAATTTATGTATCACATCATGAAGCTGAAGAATTACACTGAAGACAGAGCGCAATAACTCTCTACAGCACCACCAGAAAATAATCCTTGTGTTCTTAAAAGTGGTATCTTTTCAGATCATCCATTCATTCCTTTAAATTTATTGAAATATTTTTAAATAGCAACATTAAAACTATAAATATAAAAGCATAGAAATGAAACTATAAAGAAGAAGTTGAGTTCCTTTTTTCTCTCTTTGGTAAAATTATTTTATATTCCATTTTGTAACTTGTGTGTCTGAGAAATCAGTACCTTTAAGATATGGGAAGAGAAGAGATGAAAAACAGATGTAAGATAATCATGTGATTATTTTCTGGACAAAATGTAACTGCATTGAAAATACTGAAAGCATACGTTTTTGAAGATTATTTAGGCACCAAAATAATTGTGGAACACCTGTGTTACATTTTGATAGAAAATCTTCTGCCCTTCAAACTTGCTTATTTTAAGGTTTCCATTTTCTCTTCATGAAATTCAGCAGTATATTTTGCAGACTACAGATCCGTAGGCATGTTGCCATCCATCTTCCATTATTTACTTATATCTAATTTGCTAGATTCATACATTTCTACATATTATAATAGCATGTAGGTAGCCACAGAGGAAATAAAGTACTCAAGCTAGCTGAATATTGATCATCTAGACATAAATTGATTTCTATTTTGCTAACACAAGAAAGTAGGAAAAAAAAATAGCCATGCCAAAAGAGAAAGCTCTTAAATTAAAGAAAAATACATTAAATTAACTCATTCTTTTTGTGTGTGGAGGTTCATGTTTGAGATTTTAGAATGGAAGGCAGTATCTGAAAAGGTCTAGACAACTCATATGAGCCAATTTGTAGGTTCTACTTCCAAAAATCTAAAAAAGACTGTTTTCAGAAGGAGGGCTTGTAGGGAAAATATCTCAATGAGTGAAATTTTGACTGAAATAAACACCATATCTGGGTATGTTGTTAACTTTAAATAAAGCCATGGTTGATTTATTTGAGGAGCGTGGGGAGAAGAAAAATGTGCTGAATAATTTTTGTCTCATTACCGGGTATCAGGTTAAAGTATGTTTGATTTAATGGATTTGAAGTTAATGAATACAACACACTGCTATGAAGTTCCACCTTTTTCTATCAAAAATGATAACATTAGCAATCCATACTCATGAAAACCAAGTTGGGCAGGGAGAAAGCTAATTGATCTACACTTTAGGGGAAAGGACAAGAAAAGAAACTCGACCACCAGTGTAAGATGAGTGCTCCCTAAGCTCTACTCTTGGAAGTGGTAAATTGACTATTTGGAAGGGATGATAATTAGGTCCATTGAGATGCATTTGTTATACCATTTAATACTTTTTAAATGAAAGCAAACTCAAGCCCTGGAATGTCTGCTCAGTTTTCCTAAAACTTAAAAGCTTACTTTAATTTTTAAAAAAGTCACCAGTGAACTGTACTGAAAATAGATATATGATAAATTTATTCAATTCTCGTGTGTAAGTTCAGAGGTAAATTTTTCAAGATAGACAGTGATATGGATTTGGGTATTTGAAATTTGAAGAAACTCCTGGGAATCTTATGGTGCCTGATGGCTCTGTTTTGGTCCAGTTAAGAAATAGGAGAAACTCCTTGAAAACTTCTGATTTCTACATTAAAAAATTGAAGTCCAAAAGTTTGACAAAAGTAGAAAGCAACTAGCCAAATGTGACAAAATGATATTATAACATTTTATTTTGAAATGTTAGATTATTATATTCCAATAAAGTTTTTAATATTTTGATACATTTACTTTACAATAGAGGATATTACTCAAATATATCATGTTGGGTTAGGTTTAGAGTTCATCTACTGGCTAAAATCCATTATATATTATACTGAATGCCTGTTGTATGCCAAGCACTACTCTAGGCCCTGGAGATAAAGAGCTGAACAGATAAGGTCCCCTGTCTCATGTAACTTAATTAATACATTGTACTTCATTGGCACTTGCACTAGCAACATAATGACTTATTAATTTAAACAAGGATTTGGGATGCACTATATCAAAACTATGTTAAAATTCCCAACAAGAAAACAATAACAAACAAGTAATAAAATATCTTTTTACCCTGCTGAATAGACACCATTTTGGTGTGTTCATATTTGTTGATAGAGATAACATAAACCAGTTTGTTAATAAACACTGGCTAAGGCTGGGCGCGGTGGCTCACGCCTGTAATCCTAGCCCTCTGGGAGGCCGAGGCGGGTGGATCGCTCGAGGTCAGGAGTTCAAGACCAGCCTGAGCAAGAGTGAGACCCTGTCTCTACCAAAAATAGAAAGAAATGATTTGGACAGCTAAAAATCTATATAGAAAAAATTAGCTGGGCATGGTGGTGCATGCCTGTAGTCCCAACTACTCGGGAGGCTGAGGCAGTAGGATTGCTTAAGCCCAGGAGTTTGAGGTTGCTGTGAGCTAGGCTGACGCCACAGCACTCACTCTAGCCCGGGCAACAAAGTGAGACTCTGTCTCAAAATAAATAAATAAATAAATAAACACTGCCTGGATGGTGGACAAAACTATAATATCCTATATCTTAAAATAATGCAAATGTTATAGAAATAAGAATTATTAGAACTAAAAATATGATATTCAGAAAATACCTCCCATTGTACTGGTAGATATTTCTTTAAGTTCTGCAGAAATCTAGATTTCCCTTTCCTCCCTTCTCCTCCCTTCCCTCCCTTCCCCCTTCCCCCCACCTCTTCCTCTCCCTCCTCTCTCTCTCTCCCCCCCCCCGCCCCCCCCATTACCCCCCTCACTCCCTAATGGATCAATCCTCTTTACTTGTCAGGCTGCCTGGGGTACTGCCAATGAAAACAGTAATGTAACATGGAAGTTCAATATTATATCTCTCCCTTTGCTTTCTTTTCTTCTTCCTTTCTTTTTCTCCTCCTCTTAACACTTGCGAAACAGACATACTATCCAAAGTTAACCTACGCACCCTCATCCCTGACATCCCTGACATCCCTGCAAAATCATCTGTTTATAGTCACTGTAACCTTTTTAGCCTTTCCCCAAAGCATCACTGTAAATCTTTCTCTTCTCTAGCCCAATACATTTTTTTTCATATTATTGAAAAGTTTCTGAAATAAAATAGATTACAATATTTTCCTTGATGTATCAGAGAATGGCTGGCAATTTTTTCACAGGCAGTCTGAACAAGGCAACCTCACAGCCTCTTTTCTTGATCTGCACCTAATTATGTATTCACTAGTTTCTACACATATAAGAATTACATCTCTATTACTCTACCACTGGTGCAGATATTGTTCTAACGTTGTAAATTTAACATTCATTTAACAAAATTTATTGAGTCTTTACTACAAATTTGTTCGAGATATTTCTAGGCACTAGGGATATGGTAATGAACAAAACAGACAAATTTATGACTTTCTCTAACTTACATTTGCCAGCTTTTGGAAGATTATGTATTTTTGGTTAATGTTAGGATAAGGCAGTCATTGTTGACATTGCAGATTCTTAGCCAAAAACTTTTTAAATTTTAAATCAATGTTTTTACCTTGGATTTAACTCTTATCTTGAACATTAATCATTTTTATGGTTAAAGAAGTAGTTTACATTCATAACAATTCAAAGAGTAGAGTACAATAACATTCTGTTATCACACTCAACAACCGTAAGGATACCTTTCAGTTAAACAAACATCCAACCAAATTTATGAAGAAAATCTGAAGTTGGATAATCTGAGTAACTAGAGTATCTAACTGAACTTTCCTAAGAACTTCACTCACTACATCGATATAACAATGACTTCAACATATAATTGGGACAATAACTTTAATCTTCTTTAATCTCATGGCACATTATCTGGAAGTGGGACATCACATCCCCTGAGACATTTTGTCTCCCCTTTTCACTGCTCCAAACAGCTTTTAATGTGAATCTGGCTCAAGAATGTAGGCGATGAGCTTCTAGAAGGTTCACTAAGTGACCTCTTAAGAGCAAAACAGGGTTGACATGGATGTGGTTTGGGTAGGGTGAAGGCTGAAGATGAAATCCAAAACAAATTTCTTTGAGATACTATGTTTTATCTTTAAAAATCATGCAAATGTTTATTATATCCATAGTTTCATATTTTACAATATAAAAACAATGTTTGACATTCTTACCAGTGATTAACGTTGTTGCTCCACAGTGTGATACACTGGGTTTCTACTCCAGTTTCCGGGCACAGTTCCACGTTCCCAGGGTATATGTATTCAATAGTTTGAGAATCACTGAGGTAGCTTAACACAAGCACGCAGAAGACCTGAGCGCTGGTCATGACCAAATTGCTCAGGTTATCCAAATTCAGATTTTCTCATGTGTCTAAAGATGGTAAAACCCCTGCTTTACTCTCCACAATGTTGCTGGAAAGATTAGTAGAGACAATGTGTATAATTGGATTATTTGACAGTATGAACTTGGGTCAGGTACAAATATGAAATAGTTCTAATTTTTTCCAAGTACTGCTTTCAACTATGCTCCATTAAGTCTCCCTTTCCCATACCTTAATGACAACTTGGTCAGATCCCATAGCTTTCTGATCACTTCCAGCTATTAAAATATCAGTTAAGCCCAATTTAATCCAATTTAAAATGCCACCTCACATGTGTTCGAAATCTCATCTCCTCCCATCACTCCAATTCTGGCAAAGTTTCTACCTAAGGGACTTGGACTGGGGAAGCAATGGGATCGACTTTTTCACTCCCTCTCCGCTCTGTTGGGAGTCTTCTCCTTCCAAGATTTGGGATCAGAGATGGAGAAAGACTGCAAATATCCTTAACTTAGCAGATGCAGGTGTGGTCCTCACTTGTCTCTTGCTCTTTCTCTATTCAAAAATCCATCAGTTTCTGATGCCCTCTGAATGGCTCCCAGCTAAAATGCAGAGACTCTCCTGGGACACATGTGTTGGTTATTTCTAGGGATGATGTTGGGGGTGGGGGGTTCCCAAGACCATATATTCTGTCCTGGAAGAACTGCCTAACTAAGTCACTTCCAACTTCTTCTGCTCAACTGCTTCTGAAACCAGATCAGTTCTGATCTTGGATTCTATGCTCCACAGCATGGTGCTGCTGCAGCCTCCTCATCTGGCAGCCTGTCCTCTTGAACACCAAGACGACTCAATCAAAGTGACTTGTCATTGTATTTTTTTCATCCACCAGGATTTCACACATTTTTGCCACAACAAAATGTGGAAGCAGGCTGCTAATCAATCAACCAATCTCTCTCTCTCTCTCTCTCTCTCTCACACACACACACACACACACACACACACACACACACACACAGAGAGAGAGACACACACAGAGTCTCTTTGAGTCTCTTTTTCCTTCCTACTCAAATGTTCATGGTGGGTGGCTACAAGTCCATCCATCTCTGTGAGAGGTTCCCTTGGATCCACTTTCTTTTACTTGGCTTGGGGTGAGGAGGGGACATGCTTCCACCTTCTAAACAGAAAGAGCCTCATTCTTATAACTCACCACTCCTGGGCTCATTATCTAGGAATATAACATTAGGTGGGTGCTAGACAGATGGTTGTGGGTAGTAAAGTCAGTGTGGTCACCTCTTACAAAGCATGGGGAGATATACAGGCCTTAGTTTCCTTAGGTGAGGGGTACATGTCACAAGTTTGTCATCTTTTGGGTAATGAGTGACAACATCAAAGTGACAAAGTCTCCATTCAACATCCAGTAAGCTGTTAACACTTGCTAGAACCTGCTTGGAAATGTACACGTTTCTGCAAATACAAAGTATTATGTTGGCAGCATAAACACATGCCATAATTCAGGAAAAACAATTTTGTAGTTTATGCAATTGTCAAGGGATAAGAGCGTTGTTATACTCCTTGTGAAACACTGTGACTAAGCTTGCTAGCTTAGGGGGTGAGGAGCTTCTGGTGTTATTGCTTAGCACACATTGCAGGCTTTTCTCTTGTTTGAACAGAGGCCACATGTTTAGAGCCTTCCTCTGAATTCAAAGAGAGTGTACTCTTGTCTGTTGTTGGAATTATATATTTATCTTTTTTGTTACTTACAACACAGAGAAATGGGGGATAGTTTTATATCCTTCAGGTGTAACTTGTAATATCAGCATTAAACAGAACCCTTGTGCCAGAGGTAGCTTGTAGTACAGAAGATTCTGTGTTATTTGGTGGGTCAGGCTTATATGGGCCAAAACACTCCCTCAGGAGCCTGGGGAATTTCTTCACCAGACAGCTGAGTAGACTGGCACCAGCTCTTCCTCCACTATTGGCTCCAGTGTGTGAAAAGGAAGCTTTTTGGATGAAAACAAAATCAACACACATCAGACATTGCACAATAGGTGAATCAAAGTCCCAACAATGTCACGTAGTGTTTCTCAATGTCACGGTGTGACAGTGACGGGACTTTCGTCCCAGCATCCACCATCTGTTCCATCCCCTACTCCCCAAATGAAGCCTCTTCATAAATCTGCTGCCTCTGGAATGTGGTCACTCTACCAGTGGTAGAGGCTTTTCAAAGCAAAACTGAGCAGCATTCTCTGTTGACCTGTAGCCCTTTGCCACAGTTCTAGAACGTCTCCAGTGCTGCCTGTTCTCTGTAGAGCAGGGGCCATTCCCCCACCCTACACCTTGCTTCAGAGAGAGCCACTGTGACACACAGCACGACAACGTGGCTCAAACCTCATCTTGCCCTAAAGTAATCCCATGAAGCTTATGTCCCAAAGGAGGGCATTCAAGAAACGATGCTTCTCTTTACTCTTAAATGCAACCCCAAGCTCCTTCTGCCACGCAACAGGAAATTCAATCTCAGTCATCCCTGGGGCTTCCCTTTCCACACAAAGTGCTGTGCGAAAGTGCTGGAGTTCTCACACAAAGCGAATATTGGGGGAGGCCTTGCTAACTTTTGCCTCTCCAGTCACTGATAAGCTACCTAATATATAGGCCAACCTGGTCCCCTGAAGTCTAGTGAGTGTGTGAGTTTGCTGAGATGTGTTAATCAGGGGCATAGGAACCTGGGCCAAGGATGACACACTGGGGCCTATGGTCTCACTTCCCCAGGGATCCCCTGGGGCCAGGCTCTGTGCTGTCCTCCAGCGAGGCTCTGCCAGGGAGTGGAATGTGGGTCCTTACCACCTCTCCTTCATCCTGTTCCTTCCTAGTTTGGGGCCATCTCTTCTCTTTTCCCTACTACCCTTTTTTCTCTGTCCTTCAGAGACACCTATTACAACCACCTCAGTGAATTTAGGCTGGAGCTAACTAATCTGTGGCTGGCAGAAGTGTTTGGTTTGGCTTGTGCAGTGTTTTCTGTTTTTAAACTAAAATTCATTACCAGCATTTCAAAGTTGGATGAGTTCACATAAAAAATCTATAATTCCAGCTTCTTATGAAACTTTAGAAAACCTCTCTCTTACCGTGCAGCACTCACCGCGGCAGCAGAGCAGGGCTGCACCCTGGGACAGCCGAGCGTCTGCCAGGCCCTGCCCGGCCTCGCTCCTGCCCGGCACCGGTCTGACCGCAGGACTGCATGGCTGCGGGGAGCTCTGCTGTGGTCCTTCACAAAGGCCAGGGACAGAAGGACTGTTCTGGGGATATCTCCTCTCGCACACAGGCATAGGCCAAGGTGAGGGAATAAAGAATCTGGCTACCTTTGCATAATCAGAAAAGGGAAAAAAATCACAAAATAATCTCACAACGTATCCCTCCACACCAGCAATAAAAAGCATTACCACGGTCAGAGTCCATCACTGCCCAGGCCTCTGACAGAAGTGATGCTGTTTAATCCTCACAGGAACCATGTGAGGCGAGGACTGTTAGCCTTGTTTTACAGATAGAAACACTGAGGCTCAGGGAGAAGTGACTTGGCCAAGTCACAAAGCTAATAATAAGTCGTGGAACTTGAAATCCAGGGGTATATGACTCTGACACTGGGCTATCCTTCTTCTTTTCTGAGAGATACTAGTGGCCCTTCTTCAAGGGATTAAAGTCACTCAAATCAATTGCCAAGTTTACTCACATTAGATCCTGGATTGAACGGGTCTAGTCACCTTGGCAGTAAGTGACGAGTACCAGTTATGACGTTCAGTCCCATCCCCTCTTCCAAACGGAGGCGGTTTTCTAAGCACCTCTTGAAGTAAGGGTCTGGCAGCGTGCTTTTACAAAGAGCAGTTATTCAATGGATGTGCTAATTTTATGACGTTTGGGAGCTTGTCTTACATTTTACTAAGTGTGTATGCATGTGAATCTGTGTGTCTATGGCAGAATAGGATGAAGAAGGGGGATAAAGCTCATAATCCCTCCTGAGGTAGGCTGCAAAAGTTGTTGAAAAGAGGAAAAAATGTGGCGAAATATTATAGTGTTTTCCAAAATGTGAAATAGCTACAAAACAAGAAAGGCTTAAAATGAGTCAAAATGCTTTGTTTTGTTCTTTGTCGATAGAAATTTATAGAAATGGAAAGCTACCTAATATGATTAGCTATTAGGTTGACAAACTGATGAATTCAGAATCAAGCCTTTAATCAACACTGTCAGTTTGAATTCACATGCTTATATGCTTATAGTGTAATGAGACTTACACTGTCTAAAGATAAAAATTGCATACATTATTAGCATTTACTTATGTATTTTGAAACAGTAATTGGTACTTCATAAACAGAATAAGATTTTCTCTCATGAATTTAAGCTAAAATGTGATGATTTAGGTTAGAACTGAAGTGACTACTGTTTAACATCACATATAAAAGGAAATTAGATTATAGAATAACAGATATAGATGGTGATAGAATTATTACTCAATTTCTAGATAGGAAAGTTTGTATCATTAATTTTGTATAGTCTATTAAAAAAAGCACCATGCTAACTAAATTGGTGACTTTTCAGTAGCTGTGATGAGGTGATTTTAGAAGTAATAATGCTGTTTGGGAGGAAAATCCAAATAAAGGGGAGTATGTGAAAATTTCATTATGTGAAAACGTTTCTTAGTCAATTTTAATGATTTGTCAAATTTTTTATGACCTGAGATTATTCTCTAGCATACAGCAATGGTTTGTAATCTAGGTTTTAAGCTCTGCAGGGTATCCTAAAGCAAACCAACAAGATATATTGATGGACAGTTTCTGGTTCTTTTACAGCTACTACTTAAGTTCTGAGACTGTTCAATAAAAAGGTAATAACCAAATGGCATTTACTGTAGTTAAGTCCTGAACTAAGGAATCATGCATACTATCACTTTACAGCTGAAACCGAGGCTCAAAGAGGCAAAGTGATTTGCCTAAGGTCACCCATGGGCAGGAAACGTAAATGGCGGAGGTAGGGCCCTAACTCTGGTCTCCTGAGGTACTCTTTCCATAGGAGAAACTTGGTCTCATTGCTTGGGCCTCCCTTTGTCTAGAGTTTAATGCTAAATACTGTTTTGTACCCCTGATAATGTACTTTGTTGGTGTTGATTTGTTTTTTTCAATCTCCTTTAAGTATTTTCTTTTGTTTACTGATTTTTATTTATTTATTTTATTTCAGCATATTCTGGGGTACAAATATTTAGGTTACATATATCGCTTTTGTCCCACCCGAGTCAGAGCTTCAAGCGTGTCCATCCCTCAGATGGTGGGCACCGCACCCATTAGGTGGGAATACACCCATCCCCTCCTCCCCCCTCCCACCTGCCTGACACCTGATGAATGTTACTACTATATGCGCACATAAGTGTTGATCAGTTAATACCAATTTGATGGTGAGTACATGTATTGCTTGTTTTTCCATTTTTGTGATACTTCACTTAGTAGAATGGGCTCCAGCTCTACCCAGGATAATACAAGAGGTGCTAGGTCACCATTGTTTTTTGTGGATGAGTAGAACTCCATGGTATATATATACTACATTTTATTAATCCACTCATGTATTGATGGCCCCTTGGATTGTTTTCACATCTTTGCAATTGTGAATTGTGCTGCTGTAAACATTCAAGTGCAGATGTCTTTTTTATAGAATGTCTTGTTTTCCTCTGGGTAGATGCTCAATAATGGGATTGCTGGATCAAATGGTAGTTCTACTTGTAGCTCTTTGAGGTATCTCCATATTAGTTTCCACAGAGGTTGTACTAGTTTGCAGTCCCACCAGCAGTGTATGAGTGTTCCTATCTCTCTGCATCCATGCCAACATTTATTGGTTTGGGACTTTTTGATAAAAGCCATTCTCACTGAAGTTAAGTGATATCTCATTGTGACAAATAATCCATCATGACTAAATGAATGGGCTTTGTCCCAGAGATGCAGGGATGGTTCAACATACGTAAATCTACAAATGTAATTTAAAACATAAATAGAAGTAAAAATAAAGACCATATGATCCTCTCAATAGATGCAGAAAAAGCATTTGACAAAATTCAGCACCCTTTTATGACAAGAACGCTTAACAAAATAGGCATAGACAGGACTTACCTAAAAGTGATACGAACCATATATGACAAACCCACAGCCAACATCATACTGAATGGAAAAAATTGAAAGCATTTCTGCTTACAACTGGAACCAGACAAGGTTGTCCTCCATCGCCAGCCACTTCTATTCAACATAGTGCTGGAGGTCCTAGCCAGAGCAATCAGACAAGAGAGAGAAATTAAGGGCATCCAAATGGCGGCAGAACAGGCCAAACTATCACTCTTTGCTGATGATATAATCTTATATCTAGAAAACTCCAAAGATTCTGCCATGAGACTACTGGAATTGATAAACACATTCAGCAAAGTCTCAGGTTACTAAATTAATGTACAGAAATCAGTAGCATTCCTATACACCAACAACAGTCAAACTGAGAACCAAATCAAAGACTCAATATCCTTCACAATAGCAACAAAGAAAATAAAATACCTGGGACTACAGTTAACTAAGCAAGTGAAAGACCTCTACAGGGAGAACTAGGAAACACTCAGGAAGGAAATAGCAGAGGACGTAAACAGGTGGAAAACCATACCATGCTCATGGGTCGGCAGAATCAACATTGTTAAAATGTCCATACTACCCAAAGTGATCTACAGATTCAATGCATTCCCCATTAAAATACCAACATCATTTTTCACAGATATAGAAAAAATAATTTTACACTTTGTATGGAACCAGGGAAGACCCCGTTTAGCAAAAGCAATCTTAAGCAAAAACAACAAATTAGGCCGGGCGCGGTGGCTCACGCCTGTAATCCTAGCACTCTAGGAGGCCAAGGCAGGCGGATTGTTTGAGATCAGGAGTTCAAGACCAGCCTGAGCAAGAGCGAGACCCCGTCTCTACTAAAAATAGAAATTATCTGGCCAACTAAAAATCTATATAGAAAAAATTAGCCGGGCATGGTGGTGAATGCCTGTAGTCCCAGCTACTCGGGAGGCTAAGGCAGTAGGATCACTTAAGCCCAGGAGTTTGAGGTTGCTGTGAGCTAGGCTGACGCCATGGCACTCACTCTAGCCAGGGGAACAAAGCGAGACTGTCTCCAAAAAAAAAAAAAAAAGAAAAAAAAAAAGAAAAAATTAGGAGGCATCCATTTATCAGACTTAAAACTATTCTACAAGGCTAGAGTAACTAAAACAGCATGGCACTGGCAGAAGAACAGAGACAGCAACTGATGGAACAGAACTGAGAACTCAGATTTTAAAACCATCCTCATATAGCCATCTAATCTTTTACAAAGCAGACAAAAACATACACTGGGGGAAAGAATCCTTATTCAAATAACGGTGCTGGGAAAATTGGATAGCCACATGTAGAAGACTGCAACAGGATCTGCACCTCTCACCTCTCACAAAAATCAACTCATGGTGGATATCAGACTTAAACCTAAGGCATGAAACTACAAGATTTCTAGAAGAAAATGTTGGGAAAACTCTTATAGACATTGGCCTAGGGAAAGAATTTATGAAGAAGACCCCAAAGGTAATCATAGCAACAACAAAAATAAATAACTGACCAGATCAAATTAAAAAGCTTTTGCACAGCCAAGGAAACTATCACAAGAGCAAACAGACAACTTACGGAATGGGAGAAAATATTTACCTGCTACAGATCCAATAAAGGGCTGATTACTAGAATCTATACAGAACTCAGGAAAACCAGCAAGAAAAAAAATCAAACAACCCCATTAAAAAGTGGGCAAAGCACATGAACAGAAACTTTTCAAAACAATATAGATTAATGGCCAACAAACATGAAAAAATGCTTAACATCTCTAATCAGGAAAATGCAAATCCTTTAAGTGTTGTTAGTGTCATATACTTATTAGACCTCTCAACAGAGGATATATTAAGTGACAACACCGGTATTATAACAACAAAATTTAGACTGTGATAAACTGTACAGGATACACAACCTGTTTCTTCAGTAAATAATTTCAAGGAAAAAAATGTAGTAAAGGGTACTTATAGATTAAATGAGACAAGGGACATACCAACCAAATGCATTGTGTTTTGGAACTTACTTGGATCAGGAGTTGAATAAATCAACAGAAAAAAATTACTACATAATCAGAGAAGTTTATATGTAACAGTATTAAGGAATTATTGCTAACTTTTTAGGTGTAAAATTAAATTGTGGTTAAATATTTGATATTTTAAGATTTTTTTAAAAAAAGTTTTTATCTTTTAGAGGTACATGTTGAAAAAGATGAATTGATGTGATGTTAGGACATTATCCCTCAAAATAATGCAACAGATGAAGATGATTGGTCTTGAGTTGATAATTGTTAAAGCTACATTATGTGTGCCTGGGAGTGCATTACGTTACTGTCTACTTTTAAGTGTTTGACATCTTCCACCAAAGAATGGATTGTTCAATGATGAATCCAAAGTAGACCGTTAAAGTAGATCATTACTTGGATTTTATATTGAATAATGCCTCATTTCAGGAACGCCTCTGATGGGGCCTGAAGTAAACTGGTTCAATCTCCACAAACTCCTCCTTTTCTTTTGGGCACAAAGCGAAGACGAAAACAACAAGGCCCAGAAATATGTTATTTGCTCTCAGAGCAACAACTTCTAAGTTTACAGAACAAGAAAGCAGCAAGAGAAACCAGACTTCCGTTCATTACCTCCTGCTATCGCAACTCTGCTGGTTTTTTTTCCTGTCATCTGTTACCGTAATTTATTTTTTGTGTTTCGAAGCAGAATTATTACAGAATTTAATGTTAAAAACGTCCACAATCGCTCCAGCTGACTTGGTTATCTAGGTTTCAAGCTGGAGAAACCTCCAAAAGATTTCTCATCTTTCCTAAAATAAAGTCCGAAATTGGCAGACGTAAGGGCAAAATGATGGTTGGCGGCGTCTCGACGCGTTACTTTTTGGTCTTGATTTTGCTCATTAGATACTTTGTGGTCGGGGGTAGAAGAGCCTATACCTTTAAAGCTCCCTACCCATGTGCCAGTGCTTTTGTTTTAGGGGAATTTCGGTGGGACAGGAAGTCCTCCGGGAGTCCGCGCCGGCGCCCAGGTGCAGCGATCACCTGCCGACGCCGCTTGTTTCCACGGAGCGAGGCTTTGAGGCGCCGCGCAAGAACAACTTAGGGACTTTGGAGTTCAGACCGAAGTCATTATTTTTCTGTGATTTAATTTTTTAAGCAGTGTTGAGACTGGGTAGTGTAGTTCAACACTAGAATTTTTTGTTATTTTTTCAAAATTCCCATTAATATATTTCTCAGTCTGTGGCTGAGGCACGAAGCGGAGACTACGTGACACTGTCCTTAGAGTAAGCTACGCAGTAAGCGACGCCGCTTCAGGAAGCGTTGACTGCAGTAGTGCGCCTGCGCAGCTAGTCCGCATCAAATTGCCCGCCTTTCCCCGTCCGGCTAGCAGAGGGCGCTGTGAGGTAATGAACGAGTCCTCCCTAGAGCTCTGGAACAGAGCGTGACAGGACGGTAGGCGAGGAGGGCTGAGGGGCGTTCTATCCTCGGCTGCCCAGGTCTCTATCGCCCTTTGTCCTCCAGCCTCCCCAGGGGCACTGGGCCTGCGGGCCCGGTTGCTAGGCGGAAGCAGGGCGCGGCCGTCGCCGCGGCGGCTGCCCGGGCGTTTGAAAAGCGGCTCCCGAGGCGGCAAAAGGTCCTTGGGCGGCGGGCTCGCTTCTGCCTGCAGACGGGCCGTGCTGCCGAGCAGCCGTTGCCTTGAGTCGGGGCAGGGTCAAGGCCTGGGTTGGCGGCCCGGGCGGGGGGCCCGGCGCGTTGCAGGCGGCGGTGGGGCAGGCCGCGGAGCAGCGTCTGGGCGTCACGGGCCGCGGGCGGGCGGCGGGGGCCCCGCCGCGAGTCCGGCCTGCGGCTGCGGCTGCGGCTTGTCCGAGACGCGCTCGGGCCCCGCTTCCTCCCGGCACACCCCGCCTCCGGGCCGCCGACCGCGGCGACCATGGTCTCCAAGTCCGACCAGCTGCTCATCGTCGTGTCCATCCTGGAAGGTGAGCGGCCGAGACTTGGTGCTGCAACCGCCGCTTCCTGAATTTTAATAGTGTGGGGCCGAGGGCTTGTTAACCGTGAGAACCCTGCCATCCTTGCTTTTGTTGCCCCAGCAGACTTGTTCAAGGTTGTATGTGGTGAAGTCTGTTAGGCAATTGATTTAAAAATCTCCCAAAGGAGTGTAAGAGCTATTAGGGATAAGTGATATTTAGCGTGACTGGCCTTAGCCCCAGAGTCTAGGAAAAACGATTTCCATCGGAAGCAGCACGTCGACGGCTTTTCCATAGAAGCTGAAAGTGTTCCTGGCAAGCACGTTCTGCTCCGCGGTCTCCTAGTAATAACAGCTTTCGTAAGAACTTTACCTTTGATTTGAGTACATGTTTCCTGCAATTTAAGAAATATTGCGGAGGCCGTTCCCTTTACAAGCCTTGATGGAGGCCTCAGGGGACTACTGTTAAGACGTATTATCCGTTCCTTAACAGTTTGCTCGTTGGATGAATGACGTTTGTTGGGAACGCATTGAGTGGCAGGCACTGGCTGGTGGTGTGAGAGTGAGACAGTCTTGGTTCTCAAACCTAAGGGTGTAGGATGGAGAATGTGTCAACAAATAATTCATCAGGGTGTGGAAGAAGGAATGACCACCTCTGTCTGGCCAAGCTGGGGAATGTTTACCAGAGGAGGTGACATTTATTTGGGTCCTAAAGATGATTAGTGGTTTGTCAGGTGAGAAAAGGAGGGTCAGTCCAGGGTAAGGGAAGAGCAAAGGGCACTGAAGGTATGGAAACGCAAGGCGTGATTTGCATTGCTTAAATGCAGCGTGGTTGGAGAGCGGAGTGCCGGAGGAGAGAGAAGGGCAGGGTAGTTGATGTGCAAAATTGGGGACAGTTTATGACTAACGTGTTAAGAAGGAGTCATTCTGAGGGGAACCAGAGGTATGGCTGGATTCCCCACTCCCCCACCCCTACTGGGAGGGTGTTTTGTGGAGGCCTAGCACTGTGTGGGAGGTGAGGGGGAAGGAAACATTGTAAACCTAATTTTTAAGTTTTGGAACAAGAAACTGACTAGAAGCCGTAAAGAGCTGCGGTGCTCTTAACTGTTAGATTACTGATTATTTAAAGACAGGACTGAAATCACCTTATAATTTGGTTAACAAAAGTTTTTAAACTTAGAACTGTGCCCCATGCAATGAGGAAACAAATGGTAATATCCATTCCCTTCAAGGATGTAGGGGTCCATGTGGGGAGATCAAATTAATGTGCAGGACAATACTGTAATTGTCCTGTAATATATTAATATTGGGGTGTAATATATTAAAAAGATGTGATATGGACTGTAAAGATAGCTTTGGGGGTGGGGTGGTGATGATGGCTGAAGTACCTGGAGTAGTAAATAAGCTTTAGATAGTTGAGAACAGAAGAAAGCCATTCCAGGTGATTGTACAACCAGGTCAACATGGGAATGAGCATGGTGGCTGGAACACTGAAGAGGACAGCAAGATGACCAGGGTGGAAGGAAGTGAATATTTAGTAATGTCATGGTAAAAAATGAGCTTTTACAGCTAGAGTAAATAGGCCTTGAAGAATCTTGAAAGTCAGGGAGTTTAGAATTAATGTTCTCAGAAATGGGTCAGCAGCATATATTCAATAGGAGAGTGTTTTTCTCAAGTTCAGTTTAATGGCAGTGTGCAGGGAAGAGAACCTGGAGTCAGGAATATCAGTTAGGTTGTTGCCACAAACACACCTAAAGCTAGCATGTGATCCTCTCTCCAAACTGTTCCTTTTCTTGTGTTTGTACTGTATTTCCATTCATGGTAACCACGCTGTTGCCTCAAGCCAAGAACCTGGGAGTCATCCTCATCCTGGATTCCCTCTCCATCCCCAACTTCCAGATGGTCCCTAAGTGGTATTGATTTTATTTTCTAAGTAATAGTAGGTGCTATTAATACATAAAAATTTTAAATAAATGAGTTTTTATTGTGAGTGCCTTGGCTAGGGGCCCTCATTATCTACCTAACTTATTGTAGTCTTTTCAGTAGTCTGATTCCTAAATATTTTCTACGTTTCCAGAAATATCTGGACTGTTCCCATTACTATGTGGGGATAGTCTTTCTGAAATGCAAATCTGATTTTCTTAAAATCCTTTGGTGTCCTAAAGGGTAATGCATATACTTCTTACATACTTACTGTATACTGCATTAAGTACTGGTATAATAATATCTAAAATTGGTATAATCACATTTTTAACTCTTTAATTCTAAATGTTATTGAGATCATTGCTACTCAAAGTGTGAACCAAGGATGACAGCATTCACATTACCTGAGATCTTGTTAGAAATGCAGACTCTCAGGCCTATCCTAGACCTGCTGAACTAGAATCTACATTTTAACAGGATCCCTAAGCACATTAATATTTGAGGAGTACTAATTTATAAATTATAGCTTTCAGTTTGATTCATGTTTCTTATGAATTATGAAAGTGAGTATATGTGTGTGTGTTAGCAAGGTAATTTATGGAATGTATAAATCAACCATTCTTAACATATATCAGATTGTAAAAACACATGCTAAATGATCCTATATGATTTTTGTGTGCTTCCAATTAACCTATATGGTCTTGTTTCTCCAGGTCGCCATTTCCCCAAACGTCCAAAGCATATGCTTGTAGTAGAAGCAAAGTTTGATGGAGAACAGTTGGCTACTGATCCTGTGAACCACACTGACCAGCCAGAATTTGCTACTGAGTTAGCCTGGGAAATTGACAGGAAAGCACTTCATCAGCACAGGTGACCATTATTTTCAATTTAAATTAGTATCTTTGTCAGTTTCTTCTTTTTCAGGCTGTTACAAATAAACATAGGTTGACTACCCTTATTCAAAATGCTTGGGACCAGGAACGTTTTGATTTTAGATTATTTTGGATCTTGGAATATTTTCATATACATATAAGATATCTTAGGTATGGGACCCAAGTCTAACACGAAATTCATTTGTTTCATGTATACCTTATATATATGTCCTGAAGGTAATTTTATATAATATCTTTAATAATTTTGTGCATGAAACAAAGCTTGTGTTAAGTGCTTGTGCTTGGAATTTCCCACTTGTAGTTTCATGTCAGGTCTCAGAGTTTTGGATTTTGGAGCATTTCAGGTGGGGCATACACAACCTGTAAATTTTATATCTCTGATTACATTACAGTAATAATCATTTATTGAATTTTTTTTAATGTATCAGGAAATTTTCAAAATACTTTGCAAAAATAAAACATTTAAACATTAGAGCAACCCTATAAGGTTGGTATTATTATTTCCCCTGTATTACAAATGAGGAAACTGAGGTTTGAGAGATTAAGTAACTTGCCCTAAGTCTAGCCTCCGGGTAGTGGTAGAGCACAGTTTTAACCACTATACTAAGTGGTTTTGGGGTTTGTTTGTTTGTTTTTGCTAATGTGTAAGACAATAGATACTCTAGAAATACTTTAATGATTCCTATTCAGTATTAAATATGGGTTGACAGTCATAATTTCTGTTAATTCATTTATTGTATATTTACCTGACTTGCCAAGGATATATAGAGAGGTACTCATTGAAAAGTCATGAAAGTAATTATATAAGGGATTCTTTGTAATTAATTTATATTTAATTTTTGACAAAAAATTACTATATAAAATAGGCTTAAAGTTAAAGCATCTTAGTTTTTCGTGAACTCTAGGACCAGAACAGGCAAGAACAGCAATCCTTTTATTTATTAAAGGATTGAAAATAAATTTTTTTCTGGGAAACACATAATCACTTTAATACTTGCTTGTTCTCAGTACTAAATCATATCAAAATAGAAAGTTAAAAAAAGAAGGAAAGCAAGGAGAAATTTATTTGCTTCTATTGCTAGATTACTGCATAGATTTATTTGAATGGGTACTAAATTCTTAGAGAATGTAAAAATGTTGTATTTCCTTTTAGTGGCATCTGAAATAGCTGCTTAGACAAAATCCTGCTGTGAGATGTTAGGGCCTGCATTTGTGGTTGTGTGTGCAGTTGGGTTAGTATCAGGTGGTACCACTGTGATTGCTATAGGCTGAGAAAATAATACAGATAAATTGAATTTACAATTGATAATTTTGTGCTAAGTGCAGTTTCTTAGTAATTCCGCTAGATAAAAGTGGTGGCAAAATCTATTCAGCTGAATGCATAAGCAAATATAGGGACTTCAAACTGAAAAAGAGCCCATGCTGTGTACCAGTCAGTATCATGCTTATAGAACATTGTCATATGTTACATTATTAATTTAAATTTTAGCAGTTTATGATTTTATGGTATTTAATTCCTAAGTTTGTTTTTTTGAGGCTATAAAAGAACTATAAGCATATATGTATGTTTGCAATTTTATGTGTGGATAATTTTTGACTTTCAAAAATCAAAGATTTTATACATTATAGAAACTTGATAAACATTGACCTAGATGGTAGCCTCTTTGACGAGAGAGACTAAGATTTTGACATGCTTTGTATATTACTTAGTTGGTATATAGATAAGTAGATATAGTTAATAGTTTTTGCCAGTTGGAGTTTTATAGAAAATATAGAATAGATACAGCTTATCCAACAAAATTTGCATGGACATATAAGATATCTTGGTAATAGGCAATTTTTTCAAGGCTAATAGAAAGTTCAATATTAAAAACCATTTTTATTTATCACATAAATTGTTTTATTACAGGCTACAGCGTACTCCTATCAAACTTCAGTGTTTTGCCTTGGATCCTTCATCTTCAGCCAAGGAAACCATAGGTTACATTGTTCTGGACTTAAGAACTGCTCAAGAAACAAAACAGGTATTGCCCTTTTGATGTTTTGTTAAGAATTATGTTAGACAGTTGATTTTTTTCAATAGATATCAGATTAATGAAAAGAAAAGGACATGAAGTACTGGGTGTGGTAGGTCATGGACTTGAGCCAGTATGGCAGTTTTAAGTTATAGTTTATGAATTTGGTTTAGAAAATCTCAAGGTTTTCATCATTCTTTTGACCAAGAACTATCTTTCTCAAAGAAACATGTCTGTGAGCTCAAACCTATATCCAAGTTGCTGTTACTTCAAGTTTAACATGTTCTGCTCCTGGGCTTTCCTTTCAAAGGTGGTCTCTTCCAGTGTTCCTTGCTTTGGTGAGTGGTCACCAGTCTCCTTCCAGTTATACAAGTTAGAAATATAGAAATCTTCCTTGACATTTCCTTTTTTATCTCTCCATAGCCACCCATTTCAGTTGTTTTTTTCCCTCCTGATCCATCTACTATTCTGTTTTTCACTGCTGCCATCCCAGCCTAAGCCACTATTATTTCTTACCTTGATTGTCATAGTAGCCTCCTAATTGGCTTCCCTGCTTCCTTATGTAGTAGTCAGAGCAAGTGAACTTACTGAAACGCACTTAACGTTATGTAACCAGTACCCCACTCCCCTGAAGGAAAAGATCTCAGGATCTTTATTCCTGTGTTAGTGCTTTTTATTATTGAACATGCTGCTGCTTATAACTTTTTAAGTATCCTGCAACCTTTTTGTACATGGTTGACTTTAGAAATCTTCCTTTCAATTTTTCTTAATGTCTTTGGTCACAATTTTCTTAAGAAAAATAAAGTAAAAAATAAAAAACCCACTAATATATTCTCTTTTATTTTAAATTCCAATCTTGATTTGAATCTTAAATTAGGATTCTGAAAAGAAAATTTCATCTGTTACTAATATTTTTGCTGCTGATAGAAATGATATTTGCAAATGATCAGTAGGGTTGTCCCAATGTGGGGTTCATAGCTGAAATTTTAAAATAATTTAAAAGAGGACTTGTTTTTCCCCCCATCCTTGGGTACTCATCCCCTCTCTGCCCCTAGGCCTTATGCTCAAAAAGGTTTTCCCTCTTTAGTCTCTAGACTCTGAACCAAGGAGGTTCATTGGGCCCCTGATGTTTCTTTAACCCAGCTTCTTCCCTGCAACATGCACGTGTCTGGAAGACACTTCTGTAGTCAGTCTGGTTGCAGAGAAGGTAGATCCTTTAAGGAGGAGGGTATCTGAGAGAAGAGAGCATGTGTGTAAATGGTCTTCGCATTCCCCATCCCAGTCCTTTAGGATACTTTGTCAACATATTTATGATCAAAGTTAAGGAGAAATGGTTCGAAATTACCTTGGTTTTATGAAAACCAAATTCTTTCTTGCTTATTCACTTTTGTTCACCAGCATAAATATTTGAAATTGACTAGTAGAATATTTAAATTTCAAAATAAATTGATTCTTTATAAATAAATATAAATACAGAAAAACCCAGATTTATTTTTCTGAGTTACATAACAGAAAAATATAAATTCTCTGAGTAGCTAAAAATCTTTTTTAGGTTTATACTCAAAATTAGAAAATGTTTGTCATAAGAAGTACAGCAACAAATACTATGCATTTTTATCTTTAAAAAACTAGGTTGTTGATTTTCTTTTTAACCTGTGGTCTAGTTAATCCTATTTTAATTATCAAATACAGCTTGAATATAACATAGCAGTTTATGGTTTTGATTAGTATAAGCACCAATTACTATATCTTTGTATAACAATGGTCAGAGTAGGAATACTGTTTCTAAGCATTGAAATGATGCCTTGGGCTGGGTGCGGTGGCTTACATCTGTAATCCTAGCACTCTGGGAGGCCGAGGTGGGAGGATTGCTCGAGGTCAGGAGTTCGATACCAGCCTGAGCAAGAGTGAGACCCCATCTCTACTAAAAATGGAAAGAAATTAGCCGGACAACTAAAAATATACATAGAAAAAATTAGCCGTGCATGGTGGTGCATGCCTGTAGTCCCAGCTACTCGGGAGGCTGAGGCAGAAGGATTGCTTGAGCCCAGGAGTTTGAAGTTGCTGTGAGCTAGGCTGACGCCACGGCACTCTAGCCTGGGCAACAGAGTGAGAGTCTGTCTCAAAAAAAAAAAAGAAATGATGCCTTGGCTGAACAGTGGTTTCCTGCTCTAATGATACATGTAGCCATGAGATTTTTCAGGCTGCTTTGGGTACTAGAATTTCTCAGGTTGCTGTAGAGAGGATATTCAAGTAATTGAGGATACTTTGTTCTGTGAGAAGGCTTTTATTTCACTATCAGTCAGGTGTTAATGTATCATCCATAACGCAGAACTCTACCATTAGGGCTTTACTTTAGTATTTTGTTAATGTTTTCTATTAACACTAAGATTCTCTTGTCCTTATTTGATATAAGCAGAACAAAGCAGAAATGTGGCAGGGAAAAAAGATATGATAAAAAATGTGAAAAAATAGGGGTTAGGTAAACAGAAAATTCATAGTTTTTTGTTGTTCAAGGGAAGAAATGAGATTGGGGATATAAGGCCAAAGGTAGAAAGAAATGTATTGTTTTCTTTTTCCTTTAATATTTTACCTGTTGAAGCATAGGAATGGAGGAAGGGAAGACAATTTAAACTTTTACTTAGTTTTTTCAAAGGAAAATTCAGTTGATGCCTTCCTAAGCAGGATTAATGTCTTTTGAATAAAAGGTAAAAAAAAAAAAAATGTTTTAAGAGAGAAAATGCTGAAAAACTACAGAAAATTTATTTAGAACATTATAGAACATTTCCCAATACTTTTTTCACCTATTAACTATTAAAATGTTCTGTTATTGTCTAGGCACCAAAATGGTACCAGTTGCTGAGTAATAAATATACCAAGTTCAAGTCTGAGATACAGATAAGCATTGCTTTGGAAACAGATACAAAGGCACCAGTGGATAGTTTTAAAGCAAAAGGAGCACCCCCTCGAGATGGAAAAGGTTTGTACATCATCTCTAAAGACATTTTCTGATAAGTTCCGTCTTTGAACTATAACTTCAGGAATCAGGGGTGTGTTATAGAGAGATAGACATTGGAGTACAAACTGATTTTATTCTAGTGTGTCAGACAAATACTGTGACACGTTGCAAATGCAACCCTTGGTGCCTTTAGCTCTTGTTTATAAATCTTAGAAATAGGAAATACTTTTCTTTTCCTTATTTGATAATATGGTGGAGCAAAGCACAATTTTGTATTTTTAAAAATGGCTACTTAGGAAAATTTTCTTACTAGAATGAGTAGAGGAAAGCTCAAAACGATTATGCTATTCTCTGCTTATTAACTCAACTGTAGTTTAATAAAACTTTTATATTTATTTCTTTCTCATTTAATTAATAAACTTTATTTTTTAGAGCAGTTTTAGCTTCACAGCAAAATTGAGTGGAGAATAGAGAGTTCCCATATATCCTCTGTCCCCTGCCACACACAGCCTCCCCTACTGTCAACATCTTAGCACGAGTAGTGTTGTTATAATTGATGAACCTACATTGACCCATTATTATCACCCAAAGTCCATAGTTTACATTAGGATTCGCTCTTGGTGTTGTGCATTCTATGGGTATAGACTAAGGTATAATGACATGTATCCTCCATTGTACTACCATACAGAATAGTTACGCTGCCCTAAAATCCTCCATATTCCACCTGTTCCTCCCTCTCTTCTCCTAAACTCTGGCAACTACTGATCTTTTTTACTCTATGTACTTTTGTCTTTTCCAGAATGCTATGTAGTTGGAATAATATAATATACAGCCTTTTCCAGATTGACTCTTTTACTTGGTAATAAGTGCATTTAAGTTTCTTCCATGTGTCTGCAGGGCTTGATAGCTCATTATTTTTTTAGTGCTGAATAATGTTCCATTGTCTGGATGTATCACAGGTTATTTATCCACTCAGTTACTAAAGGACCTCTTGGTTGCTTCCAGCTTTTGGCAATTATGAATAAAGGTGCTATAAACATGCGTGTGTAGGTTTTTGTGTGAACATTAAGTTTTCAGTTCATTTGGGTAAATACCAAGGAGTGTGATTGCTGGATTGTATGGTAAGAGAATATTTTAGTTTTGCAAGAAATATCCAATCTGTCTTCCAAAGTGGTTATATCATTTTTGCCTTCCCACCAGCAGTGAATGAGAGTTCCTGCTGTCCTATACTTTTACCAGCATTTGGTATTGTCAGTGTTTTGGATTTTGTCCATTCTGATAGATTTGGTATCTCATAGTTGTTTTAATTTATAATTCTTTGATGACATATCATGTTGAACATGTTTACTTATTTATGCTTACACACCATCTGTATATATCCTTTGATGAGGTGTCTGTTTAGGTCTTTCGCCTATGTTTTAATCAGGTTATTCATTTTTTATTGTTGAATTTAAGAATTTTTTGTATATTTTGGATAACAGTCCTTTATCAATTGTGTCTTTTACTAATATGTTTTACCCATCTGTGGTTTGTCTTCTCATTGTCTTGACGTCTTTCACAGAGCAGAAAATTTTAACTTTAATTAAGTCCACCTTATCAATTATTTCATTCATGGATTATGCTGTTGTTGTATCTGAAGTTCTTACCTTACCCAAGGCCATCCAGATTTCTCCTATATTATCTTCTAGGAGTTTTATAGTTTTGCATTTTAAAATTAGGTCTATAATCCATTTTGAGTTAATTTTGAGAAAAGGTATAGAGTCTGTGTTTAGATTTCACTGTTTTTTTTTTTTTTTTTTGCTTGAGGATGTCCAGTTGTTCCACACCATTTGTTGAAAAGATTGTCTTTGCTCCATTGCATTGCCTTGCTCCTTTGTCAAAGAGCAGTTGACTATACTTATGTGGGTCTATTTCCAGGCTGTCTGTTCCATTGATTTATTGTCTGTTTTTTTGTCAATACCATTCTGTCTTGATTGCTGTTGCTTCATAGTAATTCTTGAAGTCAGGCAGTGGCTGTTCTGGGTCTTTCGCCTGTCCATATGAGCTTTAGAATCAGTTTATGAGTATCTTCAAAATAATTTGCTAGGATTTTGCTTGGGATTACTTTGAATCTATAGACCAAATTGGGAAGAACTGACATCTTGACAATATTAAGTCTTCCTATCCATGAATATGCACTCTCACTTCATTTATTTAGTTCTTTGATTTCTGTTTTCAGAGTTCTATAATTTTTCTTATATAAATCTTGCATTTGTTAGATTTATACCTAAGTATTTCATTTTTGGGGTGTTAATGTGAATGGTAATGTATTTTTGTTTCAGATTCTATTTGTTTATTGCTGGTATATAGGAAAGCTATTGACTTTTTTATGTTAACCTTGTATCTTGCAACCTTGCTATAGTCACTTACTAGCTACAGAAGTTGTCAGTTCTTTCCACAGACAGATTTTCTGTATAGATAATCACGTCAACTGCAAACAGAGACAATTTTATTCCTTCCCAATCTGTATACCTTTTATTTCCTTTTCTTATTGCATTAGCAAAGACTTCAAGTATGATATTGAAAGGAGTGGTGAGAAAGGGACATCTTTAGCTTGTACCTGATTTTAGTGAGAACACTTTAAATTTCTCACCATTAAGTATGATGTGAGCTATAGGTTTTTTTGTAGATATTCTTTATCAAGTTGAGGAAGTTTCCTTCTAATCCTAATTTACTAAGAGTTTATCATGAATGAGTGTTAAATTTTGTCAAATGCTTTCTCTGTGTCTGTTGATATGGTCATATGATTTTTCTTCTTTAGTCTTTTGATGTGATGGATTATAGTAATTGATTTTTTAATATTGAACCAGCCTTGCATACCTGGGATAAAATCCACTTGATTGTGGAGTATAATTATTCTTATACATTGTTGGGTTCGATTTGCTAATATTTTGCTGATACATATATTTTGTTGTTAATATATTTGGTTTTTGCATCTATGTTCATGAGAGATATTGGTCTGTAGTTTGTGAGGTATTTTTTGTAATGTCTTTGGTTTATCTTCTGAAAGAGATTGTAGAGAATTGCTATAATTTCTTCCTTAAATCCTTACTGGAATTCACCAGTGAACCCATCTGGACCTGGCACTTTCTGTTTTGGAAGGTTATTAATTATTGGTTCAATTTCTTTAATACCTATAGGCCTATTTAGAGTGTATATTTCTTATGTGAATTTTGGCTTATTGTGTCTTTCAAGGAATTGGTTCATTTCATCTAGGCTGTCAAATTTGTGGGCATAGACCTGTTCATAATATTCTATTACTATCCATTTAACGTCCACGGGATCTATAGTGATCCCGTTTTATTTCTGATAGTAGTAGTTTGTGTCCTCTCCTCTCCTCTTTTTTTTTTTTTTTTTCTTATTTAGCCTGGCTAGAGGGTTATTGATTTTATTTCTCTTTTCAGAGAATCAGCCTTTGGTTTTATTGATTTTTCTCTGTTGATTTTCTATCTCTGAATTTCATTGATCTCTAATTTTTATTATTTTCTTCTGCTTCCTTTGAATTTAATTGCTCTTTTTCTGGTTTCTGAAGGTGGAAGCTTAGATGAGTGATTTTAGATCTTTCTTCTTTACTATTATATGCATTCAATGCTATACATTTCCCTCTAACCGCTGCTTCCATTGCATCCAACAAATTTTGATAAGTTCTGTTTTCATTTTCATTTAGTTCAAGATATTTTTAAATTTTTCTTGAGATTTCTTCTTTGATCTATGTGTTATTTAAAAGTATGTTGTTTAACTTGAAGTATTTTGAGATTTTTTTTTGGCTATCTTTCTATTATTGATTTCTAGTTTAATTTTGTTGTGGTATAAAAGCAGACATTGTATGATTACTAAATTTATTAAAGTGTGTTTTATGGCCCAGAATATGGTCTGTCTTGGTGAATGTTCCACAAAAGCTTGAGAAGTATATTTTGCTATTGTCGAATAAAGTAGTCTATAGATGTCCATTATATCCAGTTGGTTGATGGTGGTGGTGAGTTCTACTATGTTCTTAGTGATTTTCTGCCTTCTGCATCTATTTTTGATAGTGAGGTATTCAAGTCTTCAACTATAATAGTGGATTTAACTATTTCTCCTTGCATTTCTATCAGTTTTTGCCTCATGTATTAATATTTTGATGCTCTGTTGTTAAGTGTATACACAATAAGGATTGTTATGTCTTATTGGAGAATCAATCCCTTTATCATCTTGTACTGTCTTTGTTCTTCATGATTTTACCTGGTCTGAGGTCTGCCATATCTGAAATTGTGTAACTACTCCTAATTTCTTTTGATTAGTGTTAGCATGGTATATCTTTCTCCATCCCTTTACTTTTAATCTATATTTGTCTTTATACTTAAAGTGGGTTTTTTTCAGGTAACAAAGTTAGGTTTTGTTTTTTGATCCACTTTGACAATGTCTGTTTTTTAATTGGTGCATTTAGACTATTGATATTCAGAGTGATTACTGATATCGTGGATTCATATCTACCATATTTGTTAGTATTTTATATTTATTGCTCTTGTTCCTTGTTTCTCTTTTTATCTTCCACTGTTTTTCTGCCTTTTGTGGTTTTAATTTTATATGATTTCATTTTGTCTCCTTTCTTAGCATATCAGTTATACTTTTTTTAACTTTTTTTAGTGGTTGCCCTAGAGTTTGCACTGTACATTTACAACTTTCAAATAATACTATACTACTTAACAGTTGAGTACCTTATAATAGTAGAGTATTACTAGTCCCTCCCTCTTGTCCCTTGTATCCTTGCTGTCATTTCAATTACACATAAATATATGTGTATGTATACACATACGAGCATACATAATCAAATAAATTGTTGCTGTTTTTTGAACTAACTTTTATCTGTTAGATCAATTAAGAATAAAAAAATAAAAGTTTTTATTTTACTGTCATTTATTCCCTGATACTGTTCATTTCGTTATGTAGATCTGAGTTTCTGATCCTCATCATTCCTTGTCTTGAAGAACTTTTTAACATTTCTTGAAAGGCAAGTTTACTAGCAACAAATTTCCTCAAATTTTGTTTGAGAAAGTATTTCTCCTTAACTTTTGAAGGATAATTTTGCTGGGCACAGAAATCTAGGTTGGTTGGGTTTTTTTCTCTCAACATTTTAAATATTTCACACTGCTTTCTTCTTGCATCCATGGTTTCTAAGAAGTTGGATGTAATGCTTATCATTGCTCCTCTAGAGGTAAGGTTTTTTTCCTGCCCTCTGGCTGCAAGACTTTTTTCTTTATCTTTTACTTTTCTGAAGTTTAAATGTGATATGTTTCAGTGTAGGTTTTTTGGGGGTGTTTATCCTGCTTGGTGTTTTCTGAACTTCCTGGATGTGTGGTTTGGTGTCTGACATTAATTTAGGGGAAATTCTCAGTAATTACTGCTTCAAATGTTTCTTCTGTTCCTTTCTCTCTTTCTTTTCCTTCTGGTATTCCCATTATGTGTATGTTATACCTTTTGCAGTTGTCACACGGTTCTTAATCTGTTATTTTTATAAACCTTTTTTGTCTTTTTCATTTTGGAAGTGTCTCTATTGTCATAGCCTCAAACTCAGAGATTATTTCCTTAGCCATGTCCAGTCTGCTAATGAACCTATCAAAGACATTCTTCCATTCTGTTACAGCATTTTTGATCTCTAGCATTTCTTTTTAATTCTTTCTTATACTTTCCATCTCTCTGCTTACATTTTCCATCTGTTCTTGCATGTTGTTTACTTTTTTTTTTTTTTTTTTGAAACCAGGTCTCACTCTGTCACCAGGGCTAGAGTGTAGTGGCAATATCCTAGCTTACTGCAACTTCAGACTTTCGGACTTAAGTGAGCTGCCTGCTTCAGCCTCCCGAGTAGCTAGGACCAGTATACTTGGCTAATTTTTTTACATTTTTCTTTTGCAGAGACAGGGTCTTGCTATGTTGCCTAGGCTGGTTGTAGACTCCTGGACTCAAGCAGTCCTCCTCCCAAAGTGCTAGGATTATAGCATGAACCACCATACCCAGACTGCTTTTTCCTGAGCATATTAATCATTGTTTTAAAAAAATTCTGGTTTGGTAGTTCCAATGTTCCTGCTATATCTGACTCTAGTTCTGATGCTTGTTTAGTCTCTTCAAACTGTGTTTTCTGCCTTTTGTTTTGCCCTGCAAATTTTTGTTGAAAGTTGGACATGATATATGGGGTAGACAGAACTGCTGTAAATAGGCCTTTAGTAATGTTGTGGTCACAGGTGAGGGAGGAGAAGCGGTCTATAGTTCTGTGGTTAGATCTCAGGCTTTTACTGAGTCTGGGGGTGGTTAAACATCATTGCTTCTCAGTCCCTGGCCCCCTTCAGTGGGACTACATGTCTAGAGGGGCTGGAGTTGAGTATTTTCCTTCCCCGATGTGGAAGACTAGAGGGAGCTAGAGTTGGATATTTTCCTTCCCTTGGGTAAGTTAGGTTCTGATATAACCACAACAGGTCAGTCTCTGTTTAAATAGTTTCTCCTGAGGGCAGGCTTGTTAACAAGAACAGAATTCTCTGGTGTATTTCAAAATGATTGCTTTTCCCTTTCCCCTGGCAGAAGCATGAAGAGGTTTTTTTCTGATACTCACTGTGAGAACCTATAGAGCTCATAGAGGTAAAACTCAGAAAAGTTGGGGGCCCCCTTGTGACTGGGTCCCCCTGGAATATTTTAGCTTTCAGGCTGCTTCACACTGAGCCACTGGCAATTCATCAGTTACGGTTCAGGTGTCCTACTCCCACTCTGGTTCCCAGCGAGGTTTCAGCTCCATTAAGTTGTGATTCTTTGTACCTGCCTGTCTCTCCTGTTTGAGGGAACAGCAGTTTTCTTGAAACCACACTTCTCTCATGGATATATGAAGAATTGTTAATGTTTCAGTTTGTTCAGCTTTTTATTTGTTGTTAGGGTGGAGGGAAGACTTCTAAGCCTTCTTGCATTCTGGACCCCATATTTCTTTTTAAATGTTTTTCAGTCTCAGTTTTCTCTTAGGTAAAATGATGGAATTAGATGAGATGGCCTTTAAAGGCCTTTCCTCTAATATTTTGTGATTATACCTGTTTTGTAACCTTTCTGATCTATGGAGGATGAAGATAATTTCCTTCTGTAAAGGAGAGAAGCAAATAGTGAAATTGAAATAGTACAATTGGTACTCTACTATGTTTCAGTCATGTTGTACAGAATGTCTGAGACTTATGAGATTGATGTAAGAAACACTGCTTGTACGGGCACATATATTCTTAGTTCAGAGCAGTGAATTTATGAATAGTTGTCTTGTACCAAAAGTTTGTGAGTTGGGAATTGCCTTTTGGATTGAGATGATAGGAATTATAGTTCAGTATTTTAACAACAGTTACCTTGCCTTCAACTTCTCTCACCAGTTCTTCTTAACCTCCTTTAGGCTTTTCTTCTTCTTCCCAACCTTTATGTATTAAAGAAATCTCCTCTCAGTCTTTACATACTCTTCCAGTGTGATCTTATCAATTCTCCAGGCATCAGTTGTACTCTTTCTATGCTGAAGACCCCCACCCAGGCCTTCAGACCCAAATAATCACCTGCCTCCTGGACATACCCATTTGAATAGCTTATAGGCACCATAAACTCAAGAGATGGGAAAACTGAATTGTAGAGATGTGTTTTGCCAAAATGCTGTAAGTTGTAAGTAATGAAGCTGGAATAAGAACCTAGAAGTCAGACTGATTCTAGAGCATTCAGTATTTTTTTCCCAGTTAAAAAAAGTTTCTTAGAATTTTTTTCTATTGTGAAACAATCTCAAACTTTCAAAAAAGTTGGAAATATGTTTTAAAGAAGAATGTTTTTCCCTGAACCATTGGAGAGGAATTTGCTATTTAGTGCACCTGAATATTTGAGTGTTTATTAGGACATTCTCCTACATAATCCTGATATATTCATAAAAATTGGGAAATTAACATTGATACATTAGCACATGTAACCTTATTACATTAATGAAACATTGATACATTGCTACCATCTAATTCCATTCAGGTTTTACCAGTTTTCCCAACAATTTCCTTTATAAAAAAAGGATTTAGTTTAGAATCAGGTGTTGAATTTCATTGTCATGTCTGTATATTCTACTCTAGTCTGAAATAGTTCTTTGATCTTTCCATGACCTTGCAATTTTGAAGATTATAGGCTAGTTAACTTTTAGAATGTCCCTAGACGTGGGTTTGTCTAATTTTAGGTTTAGGTTGTGCATCTTTGATGGAAATATCACAGAAGTGATGCCGTGTTCTCATTGCATCCTATCAAGTGGCGCACAGTTTTTCTTTGTCCCATTCCTAGTAATGTTCACCTTGATTAAGATGGTGTATATCAATGTTCTTAACTGTAAACTTACTCTTTTTTCTTTGTAATTAATAAATCTTTGGTGGACAGAATTGTGGAATTATGAAAAGATACCCTTCCTTGTTAAGCGTTCAATTCATTTATTTATATCAGTATGGATTTATAGTTTTCTCTTTTTATTTAGTGTTTTACAATGTTTAACTATTCTTACCTGTTTGTTTTAGATTTGGGCAGCCCCTTCAAGGGGCATCTGTTTCCTTTTTACTGTCTCCATAATTCTTTCAGCTTTTATTATTTTCTGGCACAGGAAGATGTTCCTGGCTTATCTTGTGCTTTCCTTGTGTCAGCTTTGGATTCAACCATTTCTCTAAGGAGCCTTGCTTCCTTTTAGTAAAGAATGATGTTTAGAAGTCAAGGTGTAGGTACTAGGTATGCCAGTTACTACTGGGGTGTCACTGCTCCCAGACCCTTTCAGTAGATAAAGTTAGGGAATTTGTGCACGTATGTATGCATACATGCATATATACAAACACACATTTGTACATATACATATTGTCTTAGGCCATTTTGTGTTGCTGTAACAGAATATCCCAGACTAGGTCATTTATAAAGAATTAAAATTTATTTCTCACAGTTCTGGAGTCTGGGAAGTTCAAGATCAAGGGACTGGCATCTGGTGAGGGCCTTCTTGCTGCATCCTCACATGGTGGAAGGCTGAAGGGCAAGAGAGGAACTCCCTCCTTCAAGCCCTTTTATGAGGGCACCTAATCCCATTCACGAGGGAGAAGGCCTCATGACCTTTACACCTCTTAAAGGCCCCACCTCTTAATACCAACTCATCAGCCATTAAGTTTTAATACTTGAGTTTTGGAGGGCACACATTGAAACTGTGGCGCACATACACCTTTTCATCTATATTTATTGATATATATTGGAGAGCATGAATTCACATTGACACCTTCAATTCCAATCCTATACCACAAGATTTATTCTAGTTTTCTCACTTTCCATATTTGTAACTCCCTTCCCTGACAGTGAGAAACCTGTCATGGTTATTATTTTAATTTCTAAGCTTTGCTGGCCTTACTGTATAATGGCTACCTTTATTGAAGTGCTTAATGTGTTGGATACTATGCTAAGTACTTTCTTTCATTATTTAATTTGATCTTTTAACAACTATATAAAGGCTTTGTAGAAGAAAAGGAGACTAAATGAGATCATATAGTTTCCTGATACAATGACAGAACTGGGATTGGAACCTTGGTCTACGTGACTCAAATATCTGTGCTCTTTTTCATTATACTATTTTCAGCCAGTGCTACAGTAAGCACATTTCTTTAGGATTAACTCCTAGAAGAGGGATTGCTTTTTTTATAGGGTATGCATATATATTAATAAAATTTTGATAATCCCTGATACATAACCCTCCAATAGGTTGTGCTAGTGTCTACCTACGAACATTGAGATTATCTGTTACAGTGTTTGTGTGTGGCTGTTTTTTAAATCAATTTGAAAAACACTTGTCCCTCTCCGGTCTCTCATACTGAAGCCTATTTGATTATATCAGTTTCCTTCTCAAAATTGTTTTATGATTTTCTCTTATTCTTAGAAAACTATCCAAATGTTTCTACATAGCATTCAAGAAAACCCTTAATGATATGGCCTCTGCTTTCCTCTCTAGCCTCACCTCTTTCTATGTGTCAGTTCTCACTCTGTCATTCAGCATACCACACCTATTTCAGTTCTCTACCCACATGCTTTCTCTTGCTGCTGTGCCTTTGAACATATTGTTCCTTCTGTCTAGAACACTCTTTTTTCACTCCCCCATTCTGTTTACTCTTTTCTTCTTAGCCAAATCTAGCTGCTTCTTCACTTCCCAGTTTAGATTCACTAGAGAAGCCTATGTTAGATGCCTTTTCTAAGTAGTTTATTAGAGTTTTTAAATGTTATCATATTTCAGAATATGGCTTTTATGTACAGAAAGAAAATAGTGGTTAAATAAGGTTTCTTTGGAGAGTTTATAAGAGATTAAAGCAAACCTTATTGAAATATTAACTGTACCATGAAAATTGCCAGGCAAATTAAAAAATATAATCAGCTTTTAAAATCTTATAGTGGTTTATGGCAAACTACAGAGTCTTATAATTATGCTTTTCTCTGGAAAGTGGCTGCCAGCCTGTCTGGAGTCGACCCCAAGGACATTGTGGCAGTGCTGAATGAAGAGGGCGGCTACCATCAGATTGGACCAGCAGAATATTGTACTGATTCCTTCATTATGTCCGTGACCATCGCATTTGCCACCCAATTAGAGCAGGTAAGAGTCTCTCTGATAGTCACTCCCAAAAAATTTGAAAACTTTATTTATTTTTAAAATTTTATCTTTTACGTATTGAAAAAATTTTCTAGTACATTTTTTTACATTTTAAAAATGGATTTGAAAAAAAATTTTTTTTTTCCATACCAGGAAGAAAGCATTTTTGCTTTAGGAAAAGAATAGATTTTGATGATCTTGAGAATAAGTTAAATCTCTCAGGATTTAGGAGAATGACCATCAGTAAACATTGTTTTCCATTGTGCCATGTGGCATGATAAGGACTGACATGAAAGGATATTTTAATTTACTTTTTGGGTAATTTGCAATATTGGGAACACTTTGTGTTAGTAATACTTAATGCCTGTCAGGTCTGTGATTATATTTTATCTTGTTTATAAACTAACAAATTAGCGTGTTACTGTCATGGTTATTGGCAGAAGATACAAGGTTTTGGGGGAAGAAACAAAGGACTTTATTATCTCAGCACAGCAAGCAATGTGAATATCGGTATATTTTCTTCAGGGCCCTTAGCCCAGTCCCATGGGAACTACACAGAGGGGCCCAGGTGGTTGCTCTGCACACAGTGGGTTTTGTCACAGCTGAGGAAGCTAAATTTGGGGAATTCACCACTTTTATTATAAGCAGGAAGCAGTCCTGGTTTTTGTCTAGACGTGTTACCTTATCTCTCAAGGTTACCAGCTACATAAACAACCATGGGAAATGGGATAGGTAAATGAGTGGTCAGGTCCTTGCAGTCTTGGCACACTCAGCCAGAACGGACATGGATGCTCAGGGGCCATGGTAGATTGCCTTTTCCCAAAAGTGGCTCAACATAAAATTAGTTGTTATTCCATTCACTGTCTCAGGATCAAGTCCTCTTTTCTTGATGTTATGTTGTCTATAGCAGCTGAAATAAATTTTTTCAAAAATAGAGAATATGGCTTATGACTATAAAATTTTTATCAGACTATTCACTTTCAGAGGAACAAAATTCCCACATAGTCCACGTTCACAAGTGAAATATGCAATTAATGACCACAATTTTTTTTGACTAGCAGGATGTATCAGGTAAAAGATTTTCCTCAGGAATTGTATTTACTTTGACATACTGAATTCATGCCTACTACAAAAAGAACTTTATTATATGTTCTTTGAGCATTTACTTTTTTTCTCCTAATTTGATATGGTCATTTCCTCACTGATGTATATGTCCTTTTGTCTTTCCCCATCAATTTCATTATTTTTCTTCTTCTCTTCACAAAGCTTTATGTGTGGATTGCAGGGAAAGTCAGATGTCCATTGTCCTTTTATTTACTAGCTACATTAGAACACTCTTATGTATGTGTCAGACAGTTAGGAGTCTACTCTATTTTTACTGTGTGGTTAACATACTTGCAAAGCATTTTAGACTGCCATTTTATTTTTTCTCTTCTCTAGGGAGGCATAATTGTTAATATTTACTGATCACTTTGTGGTATGTTCTGTGTAATAGGCATTGTGTTAACTGCTTTGCATATGTTGCATTTAATCCTACTACAACTTTAGAGGTTGATATTTTCATTTTAGGCATGAGCCAACCAAGTCTTAGGAAGATTTTTATAGCTAGTAAATGGCTGAGGTATTTCTGACTATATGGTCACTTTTTAAACTGTATTGTTTCCATATTATGCCCTCTTGCCTCTTAAGAGATCTGGAGTAAGACAGATTTGAGTTGAAAACTCATTCTCAATATTTACTAGCTCCTTTAATTTAGGCACATTACATAACCTTTCTGAGCCTCGAATTGTATAGTTGTATAGTGATGATATTACCATCTTTGCAGATGGGCATGAGAAATGAGATAAATAATGTTAGTAAAGTGGCTACTATATAGTTTGTATGTGAGAAGCTACATTTGTATGTTTAACGCTTTTTGTGTTATTTATTGAGTCCATAACTAAAACTGAAACAGTTCTTGGTAATACAAGGGGATTTACTGGGACAAGTTACTCTTCAGTTTAGTTCAAAAATGACATAGATTGCTGCCTGGCAAGCTGTTTATTATCTCTGTAAAAAATTAAGCCAGATAGATTCCTCAAAATGTTAAACAGGATTGCCACTTGATCCAGCAATTCTACTCCTCGGTATACCCAAAAGTTTTGAGAACAGGTGTTCCAATGAAAACTTGTATGCAAATATTTATAAAAGCACTATTCAGAAAAGCTAAAAGGTAGAAGCTACCCAGCTGCCCATCAACAGATGAATGGAAAAACAAAATGTGGTATACCCACATGATGGAATATTGTTATTAAATATAGCTATAAAAGGAATGACGTACTGATGCATTCTGCAACATGGATGAATGTTGAAAACATGCTGAGTGAATGAAGCCAGACACGAAAGACCATATGTTGTATGATTCCATTTATACAAAATATACAAAAAAGGCAAAAATCCATATAGTCCAAAGGGGGATTTGGGGTTTTCAGGGGTAGAAGGCAGAAGAGAGTAGGAAGTACCACTGCTTAATGGTTACATTGTTTCTATTTGGGGTGAAACTAGCTGTTTAGTTTTTTCTTCTCAACCTAGTCAAAGGCAATGTGAGAAAGCCTCTTGCAATAAACAAATTTAATAAACTTTGACATGCAAATCAGTGACTTTGCATGTTACTATAAAGTTGTATTAGAATAGAGGACTGAATTTGGAGCAAGAAGACTGGATGCTGATATTCTTGCTTCCTTTTCTTAAATATTGAAAGTTAAGGGTAGGAAAAAAACATAGTCTCTAAATTCCAGGATAATAAAGGATTTTTAAAAGAATCTCTACTCAGTGAGAATTACAGGAATTAAATGTACCATGATATATATAAGGATCATCTTTATTTCTTAACATTTTTATTGCTTTCTAATTATGGAAGAAAGTAAAGGAAAACAAAAAATCTCCTCTAATTAAACTCCTCTGAAATAGTCGCTGTTAAGGGTAGTATATTTTCCTAGATATTTTCCCATTCTCACATAACAACAGCTACCTAGTGCTAGGCACTGTCGTAGTGTCAAACATGTATTATCTCTTTTAATCCTTCCAACAACCGTAAAAGAAATGGAAGCATAGAACAATTAAATAATTTTTCCAAGGTTTCATAACCAGTCACTGATTGAACCAGAGTTGTGGTTGGGGTCTGAATAGAATTTATATTCTTAACAATTATAGGTGTAAAGGGGCTCCTCTCAATATATTTAAGTCTAGATGGTTAAAATGTACTCAATTAAACATAAAATCATTTTCAAGTACAGAATTGAAATAACTTACATTTATTATGTGTCTGGTACTGTCCTATTATTATAATCTAAGCAGTTAGCACTTTTATTTTCAAAACTATACAAACTATCCTGTAACTTTTATTTTTAACCAACAGTGTCTTACATAACTTTCATGTCAGTATATCATTATTTAGCAACCATACTGTATGATAACTATTTAAGCCAACTATTGATGGACACATTTATTGTTTATAGTTTATTGTGTAACATGTTCTAGTAAACATAAACGTTCTATTAGAAGATATTTTTATCAGACAAGAATTCCATTTCTTAGTCGTATGTGGCCATGAAACTGGCAACTCTGAAAAGTAACACTTATAGTACAAAGGGCAATTTTTTGGCAACTGTTAATTTATAGGTCTCTAAATTTTGACAGAGTAGCTAAAAAACTTTTTTATTAAAAGTTTTATGTATTAAATACCCTTGATTAATTTTTTTTAACCTTTTCTCATTTATAAAGTAGAACCTCTGATGGTAGAGTAAAGATGAAATAAAGTTGTGAAAATAAAGAAAGCTCAGTTTAAAATATTTGACCCCTCAGGACTGCTTTAGCTGTGTCCCATAGATTTTGATAAGTTGTGTCTCCTTTGTCATTTAATTCAGAGAATCTTTTGATTTCTGACTTGATTTCTTCCTTTATAAAATAGTTGTTCAGGAGAAGGTTGTTTAGCTTCCATGACTTTGAGTAGGAATGAGAGTTTCTATTAGGGTTCATTATTACTTTTATTCCACTGTGATCTGGGAAGAGGCATGGTATGATTTCTATTTTTTTAAATTTTTTAAGACGTGCTTTATGTCCTAGGATATGGTCAATCTTAGAGAATGTCCCATGAGCTGCTGAGAAGAATGTATATTCAGTGGATTTCGGGTAGAATGTCCTGTAGATGTCAGTCAGGCCCATTTGTTCTAGCATTCTATTTAAGTCTACTATTTCTTTGCTTATTTTCTGTTTGGAGGATCTGTCCTGTGCTGTCAGTGGGGTGTTATAGAGAGAACTATGAAACACTGAGGAAGGAAATTGCAGAACACGTAAATAGGTGGAAAACCATACCATGCTCGAGGATTGGAAGAATCAACATTGTTAAAATGTCTATACTGCCCAAAGTAATCTACAGATTCAATGCAATCCCTATTAAATTACCAACATCATTTTTCACAGATTTAGAAAAAATAATTATAACTTTGTATGGAATCAGAGAAGACCCCATATAGCAAAAGCAATTTTAAGCAATAAAAACAAAATGGGAAGTATTAATTTGCCAGACTTCAAACTATACTACAAGGCTGTGGTTCTTAAAACTGCCTGGTATTGGCACAAGTGCAGGGACATAGACCAGTGGAACAGAACAGAAAATCCAAATATAAAACCATCCTCATATAGCCATCTAATCTTTGACAAAATAGACAAAAACATACTCTGTGGACAGGAATCCCTATTCAATAAATGGTGCTGGGAAAACTGGATAGCCACATGTAGAAGACTGAAACAGGACCCACAGATTTCACCTCTCACAAAAATCAAATCACGGTGGATAACAGATTTAAACCTTAAATGGGAAACGATTAGAATTCTAGAAGAAAATGTAGGAAAGACTCTTACAGACATTGGTCTAGGCAAAGAATTTATGAAGAAAACCCCTAAGGCAATCGCAGCAACAACAAAAATAAATGAATGGGACCTGATTAAATTAAAAAGCTCTGCACAGCCAAAGAAACAGTCACGAAAATAAACAGACAGCCTACAGAATGGGAAAAAATTTTTGCATACTACACATCAGATAAAGGACTGATAACAAGAATCTATTTAGAACTCAGGAAAATCAGCAAGAAAAAATCAAACAACCCTATCAAAAAGTGGGCAAAGGACATGAATAGAAATTTTTCAGAAGAAGATATAAGAATGGCTAACAAACATATGAAAAAATGCTCAACGTCCCTAGTCATCAGGGAAATGTAAATCAAAACCACAATGAGATACCACTTAACTCCAGTGAGAATGGCCTTTATCAAAAAATCCCAAAACAACACATGTTGGCGCGGATGCGGAGAGACAGGAACACTCATCCACTGCTGGTGGGACTGCAAACTAGTGCAACCCCTGTGGAAAGCATTATGGAGATACCTTAAACAGATTCAAGTAGACCTACCATTCGATCCAGCAATCCCTTTATTGGGCATCTACCCAGAAGAACAAAAGTCATTCTATAACAAAGGCACCTGTATCCGAATGTTTATAGCAGCACAATTCACAATAGCAAAGATGTGGAAACAACCCAGATGCCCATCAATCCACGAATGGATTAGTAAACTGTGGTATATGTATACCATGGAGTATTACTCGGCTATAAGAAATAACAGTGATACAACATCTCTTTGGTTCTCCTGGAGAGAGTTGGAACCCATTCTATTAAGTGAAGTATCCAAAGAATGGAAAAACAAGCATCCCATGTACTCACCAGAAAATTGGTTTCCCTGATCATCACCTAAATGCACATCGGGGAAGGATACCAATTGGATATCAGACTGAGACGGGGTGGGGGGGGATGGGTGTATGCCTACATGATGAGTCCCAGGCACACTGACTGGAGAATGCACATGCTTGAGGCTCTGACTCAGGAGGATGGGCGGGACATGGACAATGTATATAACCTGAGCTTTTGTACCCCCATGAAGAGCTGAAATAAAAAAAAAAAAAAAATTTGACCCCTTTCTTCTAAAAAGAACTTTCATTTATTCTTTCATGGACCAGTTGAATAAAATGAAAACTTTAAAAGAAAATAATCTATAAAAAGTCTTTTAGTCTCTTTGTATTTTTCTAAGACAAGCCTTTAAAAATTAATCAAACTAGTAATTTCATAAAAATTTAGGAATTTTATTTGGTTAATTTTAAGATATTAAATATCATCAACATTTTAGCAAATATTTTTGGAGTGCAACAGACATACTTAAGCATATTTAGTGGTTTAGAAAGTAACACTTTTCTTTTTCCTCAAATGTTTAGTTAATTCCATGTACCATGAAACTTCCAGAAAGACAGCCTGAGTTTTTCTTTTACTACTCTTTACTGGGAAATGATGTTACAAATGAACCATTCAATGATTTGATCAACCCAAACTTTGAGCCAGAGAGAGCATCTGTTCGCATACGTAGCAGTGTAGAAATTCTTCGTGTTTACCTGGCTCTTCAGTCTAAACTACAGGTAAGTTTTCAGAAAATTGTTTTTTATTGGAGATCATTTTTTAAGCATGAGTTTAGTACCTAAACTCTATCCTATTTCAGTAGTAGAGGGCATCTTTCTGTCACATCTTTTAATTTTTTAGGTATTATCTTGAATCATGAAGTCATTGGCATTACAGTTACTTTAGGAGAATAAAGTTACGTTACAGAATTTTAGGAGGTAACACCTCTCTTCCTTATCCAGTTATTGAGAAAAGAGGTATATCAGTTATCAGCCCTTTATAAAAAAAATTAATTATACCTGGAGCTAAGAGCTGTGGGCACAGGCAAGGTTTCATTATTGTTAGTGGAGATGGTAGGTGTAGGCACTCTTGATTTCAGAATTTGTGTACCTTATTGCTATTACAAACAAAGAGATGAGACAACTTTCTAAAGCTGCCCTGAAGTATATTTTGTAGTCTTTGTATTTTTTTAATGAATATGAAGTGTTTTTTCTTTCTTTTTTTTATTTCAGAGTATTATGAGCGTACAAATGTTTAGGCTACGTATATTGCCTTTGCCCTGCCCGAGTCAGAGCTACAAGCATGTCCATCTCCCAGAGGGTGCGCACTGCACCCATTGTGAAGTCTTTTTAAATTGGACTCCATTTAAAAGTGAACCTTGCCTAGTGAAAATTACTCTTCTCTTTTATGACAATTGCTTTTGATCAAACTAAGATGGGGTAGTGATATATAGGGTTAGATAGCCATTTGTTTAAAGTAACCTCGGTCATTAGACTTTGCTTGCATTTTTGTGCAGGAGGTGAAAAGAGGCATTAAGAAATTTTAGTAGAACTGAATTTTAAAGATAGTTCTGCTAAACCCTAGATATTTAGCAAACTGAAGACTATATAAAATGATGAAATGCAGGAAAAAACAGTTTGAATTTTATTCTGTATCTAATATATCAATCCTAACCAAAAGTATTGATTTATTAGTTTGGAAGACATTTAAGTCATAAAAATACTTTCCTCCAGCCCATTATTGCACCTAATATCAAGACAAAGTTACAAGTTTCTTAACTCTGTCACTGCTAATAATAGAGCTAAATATATTTTTATGTAGTGATTACTTATTGTTTATAGAAATACACAATTCCTATATTGATGCACAGTACTATATTGACATCTTCAATATAGTAAGGGGAAAGAGTAATTGTATAACATATACCTGGAACAGTTTATTCTTTTTTTGTAGTTGTCAAAAAGTGGTAATGTTGAACTTTTTATTACCTATCAGTGATTAACAGTACATTCCACCCCAGAAGTATTGTTTTACCTTTTACTATTAAGCACTCTGTTTTATATATAAAGTCTGAAAAGCAAGAAGAGAGAGAAACACTCAAGATAGTTTATGGGTGAATAAAACAAAATTATTTGAGGTTTTTAACACAGTAACTGCTATGTGAGTGGTATTTAACTCACACTGGTTTTGAGCCTGGGGCCTCATGAAGCATATATGTAACTGCAGTTGGTTCATGAAAATCTTACTTGTTGATGTTCTTATTGTTACAAGTAATATTGACAGTTTAATTGCATATAACTCACGCACAGAAAACAATAAAAAATAGCAAATTTTTCATTAAATTAGAAAGGACTGTTTTGTTTTTTAAGTTTTTTATTCTACTTTTGTAATAAAACACTGTAGCCCCAACAAAAAATTTTTTTTTCTAGTGTGACAATGTGTTAAATTCCAAATCAAGATTAATCCACTGACTTAGTTTTTAGAACTGTGTTTAAGTTAATGTTAAAATGGAAATAGAAAAATGTTGAAGTATTTGTTTTCTATTTAAATTCATGAATCCATTATTTTATTATGTAATTTGCATACGCAAAGTGGCATAGTAAAAAAATAGTAAAGTAACCGTAGTTCACCAAAGAAACTGAAAAAAGGGTGATAACATATAACTATATAATATTGGAAAAGGAAAAGAGGTAATAGCTATTATTGTGTTATTAGTAAACTTTGTGTTTTATCACCAGTTTTAACAGTCATGTATGAGAATTCATTACTTAGTCACTGCAGGTCAGTGAGGTAACCTGTGTTATGTTTTCTTTCTGTGAAGCATTTATAACTTCATGGTGTTCAGGAGAGAGGAAAAAGTATAAAGCCCTATTGTGATTTTCCCTTTCATACTAGATCCATCTCTGCTGTGGAGACCAGTCACTTGGGAGTACAGAAATACCTTTAACTGGATTACTGAAAAAGGGCAGTACCGAAATCAACCACCGCCCAGTCACAGTCGAGGGTGCTTTTACCCTTGACCCTCCAAACCGAGCCAAACAAAAGCTTGCCCCTATTCCTGTTGAGCTGGCCCCAACTGTGGGAGTGTCTGTGGCTCTGCAGAGAGAAGGCATAGACTCTCAGGCAAGTAGTGGCCCTCCTTCTATCCCCCAGCTTCTCTAGTCTCACTCATGATTGCTTACAAAAGTGGAACTTCAGAAGAGTTACCTGACATGAGAATACATTTATTATTCTTAATTAGTGACCCACATCAGTGGTCTCCAACCTTTTTGGCACCAGTGACCAGTTTCATGGAAGACAGTTTTTCTGTGGACTGGGGGTGGGTGGGTGAGGTTTCGTGGAGGAGGGGGAGTGGCTGGTGTGGGCGCAGCCCATTTCCTAACAGGCCGTAGACTGGTACTGGACCGTGGCCCGGGGCTTGGGGCCTGCAGGCCTATGTTATATGATACCTCCTTTTTGAAAAGACCCTTCTAAAATGTGCTATGGCTGCTACTTTTGTGGTTTATAATTGACTGTACCCAGAGCCCTCTTAGCCTCTGGGATAATCTTCTTGTGTAGTGGAAACCATTCTACTACTAAATGAGAACCTCCCAACTCAATGGTTATGGCAGAAAAGGAACTCCAGTAAAAGAGAATATTCTTAGACCTATTTTCTGGGAATCTGCATTTCATGGTATCTTTTGGGTTGACACAGCCTGAGCTAAATTAAGATTCTTGGTTCATTAATGGTTTGTAGTCCTCTTACGCCCTTTAGGCAGTTTTTGTAACAGAGATGGGCATTTATTTGAATATGTATGTATTTTTATTATATCTATACCCAGAATCAGCTTTGTCTTGTTCTTTCAAAGAGTTTACCTTCATGCAGATTTTGAATTAAAGGTAGAAAAGCTGAAGTAAATGTTTAAAAGATATATATGCATATATTTTTAGAGGGAAGTGGAGTAAAGGAGAGAAAAAAAATCATACAAGACATCTGTTTTTTTCTTTTTAGGAGTATAGTTCTCCATTGTGCTGCCTTGGTAGGAATAACCGTTCCCAGGGACACCTATGCCTGACTTCTTTTCTCAAATATCCCTTCTTACCCATTAGGATGCATTTTGGTACTCAGCTCTGGATATCATATTTCCTTCCTGTTCATCTTCCTTTTTCTGGTCCTAGATGCTATAAGAAAATTTGCAAATTATGAAGAAAAATAGACTAGGAATATCCAAACTGGGAAAGGAAGCTTATATTTTTAAAAAAACAGCGCCAAGTTTTTTGCTTAATTGTGAAGGAAAGTTCTTTGCAAATCATACTTTATTTAAAAATTGTTTTTAGTCTTTAATTGAATTAAAGACCCAGAATGAACATGAGCCAGAGCATTCAAAGAAGAGAGTTTTAACCCCCATAAAGGAGAAGACACTTACTGGGCCAAAATCACCAAGCATATCCCCTGTTCCACCTCACAACCAGTCACCTCCAATAAAAGATGATGTCACAGGAAGCGAAGTGGAAAGCTTACAATATGACAAGGACACCAGACAGAATCCAAAGGGTAAGATGTTCTTTTTTTTTTTTTTTTGAGACAGAGTCTTACTCTGTTGCCCGGGCTAGAGTGCCGTGGCATCAGCCTAGCTCACAGCAACCTCAAACTCCTGGGCTCAAGCAATCCTACTGCCTCAGCCTCCCGAGTAGCTGGGACTACAGGCAGGTGCCACCATGCCCTGCTAATTTTTTCTATATATATTTTTAGTTGTCCATATAATTTCTTTCTATTTTAGTAGAGACGGGGTCTCGCTCTTGCTCAGGCTGTTCTCGAACTCCTGAGCTCAAACAATCCACCCGCCTCGGCCTCCCAGAGTGCTAGGATTACAGGCGTGAGCCACCACTCCGGGCCTAAGATGTTCTTTTTACAGATCTTTTAGGTATTGCATTTTGCAGCCGTCTAATAAATGACTCTGAGAACTCTCATGGCTTGTAAGTAAAAATTGTGAGTCTTTTAAGAATCAGTAATGTGTGGTGATATAAAAAATTTCCCTTTAAAGTCATTGTGATCTCTCCAACTGCATAATAGAATTTTCGAGATTAAGAGGATTTTTCATTTTACTTGCACACTGGAAATAAATATCCTAGTCAAAAGAAATTAAAGAATATAGTTCTTTCAAATTTTTAAACTGTTAAACTCTCATATCTCGAATTCATTGGAATTTTTGAGAAAAGAACTATTAACTGATTCTTACTGTAAACTCATCATATTTTTGATCCTAAAATTAAAAGTCTGACAATGCATGTTTATCTGGTTTTATAAAATATTTTGACCCGTTGAGTAAAGGGTCTATAGTCATAGTTAGTACTATAAGTTATCAATAGTGGATTAGGAGTTAGAAGTCTTTGGTGCAAATTAAATCTCTGTCACTGAGTAGTTGTATGACTTGGGCCACTCGTTGCACAGCTCTGGTCTCTAATAGGGTTAGACTACATATCTCTGTCTTTTCAAGTTTTAGCTCCTTGTTAGACTATTTCATTTGTGCCTAAAATAACCAAAACTACTTTTCAAAAAAGTGATGTCATCATGTCTCAGTAAGTCTCAAATATAACCCTTTGAATGCTAAGTTCGGTGCAGCTACCTCTTGGAAATAGGTTAGTGCCTGCTGTTCTGCACTTGATATTGGTTCTGTATGTTTTTATGTTGTGCAATATGTGTTGAGAGTAAGCTCTTTCTTTACACAATTCTGGAATGAGAATTAAAGCCTCAGTAATTTCAGGCAAGTTCACTTTTAGATACTTATGCCTCAATTCATATATTCATAAGACAAAATAGTCAAATTCCTTGCTTGAACATAAATGAGACGATAGCTTTAAATTATATGAATAATTTAAGAGAAACTGGTAGCAAGTGGAATGATTTTTTTTTTCCTGTTCTCTTTAGCCAGTTCTTCTGTACCTGCTTCACTGGCTCAGCCAGCAATTGCATCCAATGCTTCAGAAACAGCTTCAGGACAGAAGATTGCTGTTCCAGCAACATCACATCATTTTTGCTTTTCAATAGACTTAAGGAGTATCCATGCCTTGGAAACTGGTTTTCCAATCAACTGTATATTAAGGTGTGATTTGATTTTGTTTCAAAGTATTGTTTTCTGAAGAGAAATGCCTTTTCTCTGGGGAGTTGCACAGAGAAATGTTACAAAGAAGTTATAACATTTGTTAAATTAGTGGACTAAAAGTGGGGAAGGTTAATATAGTAATGGCTTTGAACTTAAACCATGGTGGCAGTAGTGGTATGAGTGGTCTTACCTATTCTGCTATAATAATTGTAGGCATTTAAAATAATTTATTAATGCTGCCGTTTAAAACACATCAGCTCTTAAACTTTAAATTTTGTTTTTCTGGAAAAAGGTGCTACAGGTCAAAATAATGGTAGTATAGTAACTGATTTTTCTATGAAACTATATTATCATGGGAGGTTATATTCCTGATATCTACATTATATAGCTATGAATCTAAACACTATACTTAATGAGCTGTAAGTGAAATATGTTCACATTGTTCATTATATAAGTCAGCTAAACCTCTTTACGTATTAGTTTTTAATAAAATTACATTTTTATAGACTTGTGGCTACAATATAAATTAAATGTAATAGAATAATGTGTTTCGTTTGGCACATTTAGCTTCTTATAAATTCCTTTGGCGTAAACATCACTTGAAATAAAGTTCTTGGTCTTTCTGTGATTAAAGTGAGAAAATCTTAGTGTCATCATGAATTGCCATTTCTATGAGTCTCAACAAGTACATATTGCTTCTTGCTATCATTTTAAGCATGCTTTTAAATGCATATATCACCTCATACTTGCCTCTGATTTTTCAGTTCTTTGATTCCTTATCAAGTTGTTTGCCAAATCCTCTTATGCTTTGGTATGAATAATGGACAGAATCAATGGAACCCAGCACTGAGTGTGATTGTGAATTCATAGAATGAAAATCTTTCCATCTCAGCTGAATTTCTGCAGTTTACCTCTTGTTAGATACTGACAAAATAAAAATTTATTTTGAAATTCAAAATTGAAAAAAAGATTTTCTCTCACGGCCATAGCTTTTCTCAAAGGGTTTATATAACATCTCAAAATTGCTTTTAGAAATAGAATTATTACTTATTCTCTAGGGTTTTTTTTTTTTTTTTTGTCTTTTATCTCTATTCCTTTAACTGAGATCTCTCTTCTGCTACTACTAGGGAATCTGATCTTAGGATACTTAGGATGTTGGCTAGAAGGACAGAAACATAGGGATGATCTAGAATTAGATGCTGTGAGAGGGAGCTTTATACAAGCTCACTTAAAAAGTGCTAATATTAGTTTTTGTGTTTACTTCTTCAGCACCATTTGTTTAATCATTAAGCACCTACATTATGCCAGCAATGTGCCTGGTATTAGAGGTACATGAGCCACATAAACAAAGAGGAAGACAGATTCAGAAATAAGTCTACATGAGAGAGAATAGTAGTTCACTTGGCCAAGAAAAAAGGAAATGATATTCTAAACAGAGGAAATAAATAGTAATGATCCACTTAATACTCTATATAGAATTCACCAGATGTTACGGACCGTGGGTGTGTTTGAATCATTTTAAAGCATTTTTTAAAATGGCCATTTAACTTTTTTTCAGTTTGATAAATTTTATATTATCATGCTCTGCATTGGTATGAAATTATAGTTTGCAATTTTGTAATGGAATTTGTGAAGTAACACTGGTATTTGAAAAAGTTTAATCTGTAGTACTTTCTTGAATTTTTTTTTTCCTTTCAGTGACTAGATCCTGTAGTGGGATGGTAGGGGGTTAAAATTCTAGGGCATGAATTTTCTCTAAGATCACTTGATTTCATTGGATGTATAATTATATAGGAATTCGGTGAATGGACAGGATTCTTGTGCAGTTTTTACAAGTAGAGTTTAAATTTTAGTGTTTGATACAGAATTAAATGTAAGTGAGCATTATAATATCTTTGTATGTGGCTTTAAATACAGAGTAAGTTCAGCAGTAGTCAGGCATTCTTCTGTTTAGTGTGGTTTTATGATGAAAGAAAGAAATAGTGTTATGTCACTCTCATTTATCTGTAATACTTTGGAGTTGCTTTCATCCTTGATTCTCTTCATGAAAGAAACTAGGTTTACAAATTAAATTTAGCAAGCATTTCTTTTTTTTTTTTTTTTTTTTGAGACACAATCTCACTTTGTTGCCCGGGCTAGAGTGAGTGCCATGGCGTCAGCCCAGCTCACAGCAAACTCAAACTCCTGGGCTTAAGCGATCCTACTGCCTCAGCCTCCCGAGTAGCTGGGGCTACAGGCATGCGCCACCATGCCTGGCTAATTTTTTCTATATATATTTTTAGTTGTCCAGATAATTTTTTTATTTCTATTTTTAGTAGAGACGGGGTCTCACTCAGGCTGGTCTCGAACTCCTGACCTCGAGCGATCCACCTGCCTCGGCCTCCCAGAGGGCTAGGATTACAGGCGTGAGCCACTGCGCCTGGCCTAGCAAGCATTTCTTGAGTGTTTACTATATGGCAAAAACTGCTCATTTGTTTCTGGAAGAGAAGATGAAAAAGATAGGATGTGTGCCCTCAAGGAACTCTTAAAAAAAAGGCAGCTCAGTATCTACCATTTTTCTATTTAAAAAATTCTATTTGCTTATAATATTCATATACTGATTTTTAAAAAAAATCTATAAATCTCATTTGTAAACTTTATTGTAACACTCTATCTTAAATTCTAGGTATTCATATCCATTCTTTGGAAGTGCAGCTCCTATTATGACTAATCCTCCTGTAGAAGTACGGAAAAACATGGAAGTGTTTCTTCCCCAATCTTACTGCGCGTTCGATTTTGCAACTATGCCTCATCAGCTGCAAGATACCTTCTTAAGGTAATGTATAAACTAAGTGTATGATATCAGTTATTTTCTGAAGTCAACTCTTGAAAATTTGCATCTTTTTGAAAAGGAATTCCTATAGGTTTAAATCCATAGCAGTTTATACATTTGAGAATCAAGAAACTGATTTACTAATGATGTCTTTAACATTTGTGCTTCCGCTACAGAGTTTTACATGGTTTATTTTAAAGGCTCTTTGCAGATTTTCATAGCTTGTTTACCCAAGTTACTCTGTGAGTAATGAGGGAGCTTTGAGAAGTAGTCTTGTCTTTTTTTTTTTATATAATATGTGAAGATAAATAAGAACCAAATATTTTGTTTTTATTGTTGATTAACTGAATGAAAAAATTGCTTTTTCTTTTTTTTTTAATCTATGAACTGGAGCTATTCATCTGTTTATCTGAAATGGACTCATGAAGAAAAAATGAGATCTGTGAAATGTCTTTTACTTTCTCAGAGTATTACAATTCAAATTTATATATTATTTTAAAAGGAAGAATGAAGGGTAACTAAAAATTATCTTTGTGAGAATAATGTTTGAAGAGTCTTCTTTATTGCATAGAAAAAAGTTTAAAGAATGAAATAGTACAGTCATTTGTCATTTAATGATGGAGATACGTTTTGAGAAATAATGTTAGTCATTATGTAATTTCATTGCTGTGAAAACGTAGTGTTCTTATATACACCTAGATGATAGCCTGCTACATACCTAGGCTAGATGGTATATCCTTGGCTCTTAGACTACAAACCTGTTACAGCATGTTACTGTACTAAATACTGTATGCAGTTGGAACATAATGGTAAGTATTTGTGTATCTAAACATATAGGTGTAATAAAAATATGGTATTATAATCCTATGGGACCTCTTTCGTATATGTGGCCCATCACTGACAGAAACATTGTTACATGGTACATGACTGTATTTCATTTTGCTTCCTGTGAAATTGAGCCTTTAATCTAACAATTGTACTAGATAACATTTCAAGTAACAAAAACATCTTTGACTACATTAACAGAATTCAAAGATTTTAGTTCAGAAGAGACTTCAGAGTTAATAGGTATGAACATGTTTTTTCTATTCCTTAGGATTCCATTGCTGGTTGAATTATGGCATAAGGATAAAATGAGTAAAGATTTACTTCTGGGAATTGCAAGAATCCAGCTTTCTAACATCTTGTCTTCAGAAAAAACTCGCTTTTTAGGTTCTAATGGTGAACAGTGTTGGCGTCAGACTTACAGTGAAAGTGTCCCTGTTATAGCAGCACAAGGGTAATGCATTTTGTAACACTGATCTTCTCTTTGCTATTTTATTCATACAATGATTCTGAAGAGCCACAACTTCACCCTTTCATATTTTCTTTTTTCCTGATTTTTCTTCTTTGACCTGAGGGGACTATGTATCCCAGTTTACTTTTTAGCTTTCTGATACCCATTTTATCTCACAAAAGTAAAGAATCTTTGCTACTATAGTCCCATAATACTTACTCAAACTAAGTATTTTCCCTCCCCTCTCTAGTCTGACAAGTTAAAATTCAGGATCTAGTTTTTTATTTTGTATTTCAAGCTTAAATTTATAAAGTATTTTACATTATTTTGCATTGGGAATGGCTGTGACTGTTTTTCCACTTCAGAAATGTTTTAATTTCTGCCTCAAATCTAAAGTCTGAGGATGTAAACAAATATTAAGCAGTTGGAGGCAGGTTTTTTTTTTTTTTTAGACAGAGTCTCACTCTGTTGCCCAGGCTAGAGTGCCGTGGCATTAGCCTAGCTCACAGCAACCTCAACCTCCTGGGCTCAAGCAATCCTCCTGCCTCAGCCTCCCAAGTAGCTGGGACTACAGGCATGTGCCACCATGCCCAGCTAATTTTTCTATATATATTTTTAGTTGTCTATATAATTTCTTTCTATTTTTAGTAGAGACGGGGTCTCGCTCTTGTTCAGGCTGTTATCGAACTCCTGAGCTCAAACGATCCGCCCGCCTCGGCCTCCTAGAGTGCTAGGATTACCGCGCCCAGCCGGAGGCAGTTTTTAAAATAATTGTTTTTTTGCCCTGAATTTCATTGTCGTGATGAAAAACTTGAGTTTTTCACATGTTTTAAATAAAGTATTTGTTAATTTATCTTTTTGAAATTAGTAATTAAAATTAAAATTTAACATTATTTATTATATGCCTTTATTTTTAGAGCATAGTAAGGACATAGAAGGAAGTGTAAGGCTCAGTAAAAATTTTAAATCTAAAAGTATTATTGAAATTTCTTCCCTTATTCCTCCCCATTCATAGCCACTTCCAGAGACTGAAGGATTTTGTAAAAACTTTTATTCACTTGGGAGATCTGGGAACAGGTGTCTTAGAGAATCAGCTGTTTGGTTAACTGAAAATTTTTTTTGTTTTGACTCCTTTTATTAAAAATAAATTTCCCTTAAAAATTTGCATTCTGTTCTGTCATAAGTAGAATATGACCAAATCACTAATAATTAAAGCTATTTTAATGCTGTTGTGAATATTTTATTGCCCTGCTCTGTAGACAGAGAAGTTTTAAAAGATTTACCTAAGTGACAACTTCAGATATGCTCAGGAATTTCTCTCAGATATAGTAGTGCTTTATTTTACTTTATTCATTTCTTCTGAAATCTGTGAGATTAGAAGAAAATGTAAAAGTTGATTAATTAAGAGCTCTAATTGTGAGATCTATTCATTAAAGTTTTGTTCAACTGGCATACATTTGATTTAGATAAAATGGTGGGGTTTTTTTGTTGCTAAGATTTTATTTTCCTCTCATATTTTTTCTTGTTTTCATTTAGTTAATGATAAATGTTACATGCAGGTCTATGATTCAAAGAGGTGCTTGTTATGATCAAAATAATGTATAATTATCCTACTTTTAGGAATTATCCTGAGGCAATGCTTGAATCCAGTAAAAGAATTATGTACAAGTATGTTCATCCCAGCAAAAAAGAATTCAGAATAACCTATATAATCAAGAGTAGGGGAATTGTTAAATATATTTTATTATATAAATTCATTAGTTATTTTATAGGCAGTAAAAATCACATTTTTAAATTAAAAATGCTCCTGATGTAAATAGGAAAACAGGACAAAACTGTATAATGTTAACATACATGCCTACATGTGTATCTACATATAAATAAAGAGGAAGGAAATAAATATTAGTAGCAATTACCTGTAGGCAGTAAGATTTTAAATTTTACCTTTATACTTCTCAGTTTTCCAAAAAATGTATAGCTGTTGTAGGTCATTCTGTAGTAAATATGATATATACTTAATAGGGTCTTCGTGATGATCAAATCATGTATATGGAAGGTCTTGAAGCCTGTAGAAGCTGCTACAGTTTCAGCAGCAAAAGTGTCAAGTGTAAGAAATGTTGTTTATTCCTCAACATTAAAACACTGGGGAAATAAAAGGAAAAATAATGTAAAATGTTTCCATGAATTTTAAAATATTTTTTATTTCATTTGTAGGTCAAATAACAGGATAGTAGATCTTTCTTACACAATGACTCTAGAAGATTATGGACTGGTAAAAATGCGTGAAATCTTTGTCTCTGATTCATCTCAGGTAAATATAATTGAGTTATCGAATTTGTTTTTAAAAGGGATCTAATATATGTATATGTGTGAGTGTGTTTAAATGTGCTTTTTATTCATATCCGAGGGTCTATCTGCTGTACAACAGAAGCCATCTTCTCTTCCTCCAGCACCTTGTCCTTCAGAGATCCAGACAGAGCCTCGTGAAACTTTAGAATACAAAGCAGCACTTGAACTAGAAATGTGGAAGGAAATGCAAGAAGACATTTTTGAAAATCAGGTTACTTTTTAAATGTCACTTCAAACAATCTATTTTTGTTTACTTCGCATGTTTTTCCTTCTCCATAGCAGGGTTTTCTATATTCAATGGGTACCCTATCTAGTTTCTTTGAATGTCAGCAATACCTAACTTTTAAAGAAAAATTGAGAATGAAAAAATACTTGAAATGTGACAACTTGGCAGTCCTCACTCAGAAGGATGCCCAATTTTGTCCATGATGGTTGGACAAAATTAGGAATGAAGGTTACTCTTTCAATCTCAGGTCCTCATTTGTCATATGCTTCTAGAACCTGGCATCATCAGTCTCCAAACAAGAGAGTTAGAAAACAGAACCCATTGTTAGCCCTATATGCTCCTGAATTAGACTCATATGAGTGTGACTTGCCTTAGATATCCTCCTTTTATTCTTTAAAAAAAAAAAAAATGGAGAAAAAAAGAATGGGGCAGAGGGAAGAGGTGTGGCAAGGAAGGGCCAGGCAGTGAGCTTAAGGAGGGCCGGAGTGCTCATGGCGACCCTTTGCAGGCTGTGAGAGGTTCTGGCCACCTGGGTCTGGGAGAAATCCAACTTTGGCCACGCCAAGTCACACCGGCATCTCGTGGAGACCCACTGTCACAGTTACAGGGTTCATGCTGTGCACTTCCATACGATACAGTTATTGATGAAAATAAAAGTATTGCCCTCCTATCAAATGGAAAATTAATTTTATCGCTGGATAAAGACAGTTATGAAGAAGATGGACTCTCTAAGGTCACCCATTTAAAGAAGAGCTGGCAGTAGTGTCTTCAGATGCTTACAGGCTCGTAGGACTTATACAGGATTGTTCCCCAGTCCAACCAGAGGCCCAAGAGCAAACCCTGTCCCTAGGGAGAAAACCTGCAGCAGACTCTGGGCCTGAAGTGGAAGGAACATGTCTCCCTCACATCCCTACTCCCCAGCAGCAGCGACCTCTGCTGACTCTGAACCACATCCTGAACTTAAGACAATTTGAACTTGGATCCATATTGCACTTGAGAAACAGGGAGATATCAGAGCTCCGTATACTCATGACTCCTTCTCTTTCCCAAACCCAAGGTCATGAAGGTAAAATGTGAAATTAAAAAAAAAAAAAAACAATGCCTGAAAAAAACATGTTAGTGATTATTATTGGCTCTTTAATTGAAAAGAACTGATTCATTTATTTGAAATATTTGGGGTGTTTTTGTGATTTTATTTTTCTTCCATTTATAGCTAAAGCAAAAAGAACTGGCTCATATGCAGGCTCTTGCAGAGGAATGGAAGAAAAGGGACCGAGAGAGAGAATCACTAGTAAAGAAAAAGGTAATAAATTGTGAGAAAATTGAGGGAGCAAAGGAAGAATATTAATGATAACATCTTATATATGCATTAAAGAAAAATCTCTGGAAGGAATAACTAATTATAGTGATTATGTGTTGGTATAGAAGAAGTGAACAGATGGGTTGGAGTAGGAGGGAGGCTTTTCACTGTAAGATGTTTTGTGCTTTTTGGATTTTGAAACATGCAACTGTGTTACCTATTCAAAACATGTATAAATATAAAAAAAGACTACTCTAGAGAAAAAGCCTACTGATGTATGAAAAAGAAAATAGCACACTTCAGTATATATAAAAATTACATTATAGTCTGAAAGTTAAGTCTTGCTCCTGCAGTCCCAGATGCTCGGGACGCTAGGCGGGAAGCTTCTCTGAACCTAGGAGTTTGAGGCTGCGGTGAGCTATGGAGCCACTGCACTCCAGCCTGGGTGACAGAGCAAGACCCCAGCCCTAAAAAAATAAATAAATATTAATAAAAAAGTCTCAAAAATGTTTAAGCTACTTTTAAGAATTAAATCATGAAATAAATCACATCTGTAAAAATGATAACATGAGACCATCTGATCTTATTCCAGAAAGGAAAAGTTCAGTATTTATCCATTTACACTCAATTTATTAAATAAAACAACCCTGACAATTAGACTTATTTTTGAATATTGTAATTTTAGGAATTTAGAAATACGTTAGTGTCTCAGTCAGTATTCAGCCTCAAATTTGAGGGGATGACTCTGCATGTCTCCAGTGCTCATTCTCTATGCGTCTCCCTCCTCTCCTCACAAATTCCAGTTGCCTCAGCCTCTCCAGTGTCCAGTCTGTTTCCTCAGCTCAGCGAGATTGCTAGGCTCTGTTTGCGTTCTCCTTCCTTGAGCTAGTGTGGAAATTACCCTCAGGCAGTAAGCTAGAGTTTCTGTAGGGCTTGCCTCATTTGCTTCCTTCCTGTCTCTTAGGGTTCCTAGTCCTGTGCTGCTCATTGCCCAGTGTCTGAAAACAGTTTCACATATGTTGTTCAATTTGTGTTCGTAGAGGTGGGCAGTTTGTCTTTGATGGATAGAAGGAGAAGTCCCACAGTCCTTTGACTTTAAAATGACCATTTCAGCTTTGTCTAGCTTAATTCTCAACCATTAAAAACTTGAATAACCAGTGAGCTTTAAAAAAAGCTAAAAGAAAAAGATAGCAAGACTACTTCAAAGCCTCTATTCTTATGAAATGTTCAAACAATAAAAATTATAATAGTTAGAATACCTCACATATATTTAAACATTATACTAGTTTTGTTGTTACTAAAAATGAGTTTTATATTAAGTAATATTTGCAGACCTAATATAATATTAATTGATCTGAGTAAGGTGGAAAGTATCATTTTGGTTTTTTGAATTTTTCATCTAGTCTTAATGACAAGATGAGTTTATCTTTAAGCCATTTTCTTCCATGCTGTTGAAGAGTTTTTCTGAGTTGAGGTTTGCAAAATTCAAATCAGGAAAAATTTTGAAAAGTTAATAAAATTATAAGAACTGTGACAAATCTAATTTGTGCCATAATTAAACTTTCTTTTGAAAAAAAATCAGTTTTAATGTAATGAGGTAAAAAGAAAACCTCCCGACATAACTTTCGGTTTGTTTTCATTTTGGCAATAATGATCTTTTCAGTTAAAATTTTTGATTGGTTTCCATGTATCCAACTTTTACCATTTCAGCTTGAATTGATGAGCTAGTTAATAACTCGTGTTAGAAAATAGAATATGATGGGCTGGGCATAGTGGCTCATGTTTGTGATCCCAGCACTTTGGGAGGCTGAGGTGGGAGGATCGTTTGAAGCCAGGAGTTTGAGACTTGTCTGAGCAACATAGTGAGATCCTATCTCTACACAAAATAGAATTATCAGCCAGGCGTGGCAGTGTGTGCCTGTAGTCCCAGCTATTTGGGAAGCTAAAGCAGGAGGATCACTTGAACTCAGGTGTTTGAAGTTGCAGTGAACTATGATGACACCACTGCGCTCTAGCCTGACAGCTGAGCAAGACCCTATCTCAAAAATAAAAAAGAATATTCTGCTTGCCTAGTAAGTGGTTAAGCTGTCTGTTTGAATTAATCATATTGCAAAAGTAAATTTAAGTTTTAGATTTGCCATTTTCTTTCAACCTTAGTGCATTTGAGACTAAATACTTTAATTCATTTATCTTAAAGTGTCTTATCTTGAAAGAATATTGTGAACTAGGGTGTGCTAACATGTGATCAGCTTTTTAAAAATTTTATAAGCCACTATAAAATGAAGTCACTAGGGAGAAAAAAGTTTTTCTTCAATATGATGAAATCGTTCAAAGCTAAATGCTCTGAAAAATCTCACATTGTATTCTTTCATCTTTTTTTTTAATTTAAAATTTTTAGTTATTATGGGTACATAATAGTTGTATATATTTATAGGTTACTGGTGATGTTTTGATACAGGCATACAATGTATATTAATCAAATCAGGGTAATTGGGGTCACATATAATGTTTTTTATGTCAATCATATATGAGTCTTTTCTGTTTATTTTTATTTTGTTTACCTGAAGTTTCTTTTAACACACTGTATAACTTCTTTCATACTTTGAAAGTTTACCTGAAGGAGTAAATATACCTGGTTCCTGTTCTGCCATTTGGAGCAGTTGAGATAATGTTTACTTGTCTTACGTATGACTGCCCATCGGTTAGCTGAAGATGGCTTTCATATACCCACAAAGAAGGAAGACCTCAGTTCTACATAAGGGGGCTATGAGGAAGTGTTTTATAGATAATATCATGCTTTCACTTGGGTGAAGATTAGTAGATATTGCCAGATGGACCCAAAGGGCATTCTAAACAGAAAGTCCCTTGAGCAAAGGCAGAGAGAGAAGTTTGACATAGGCTGTGCATTGAGAAAATTGTATGTAGTTTGATGTGGGAGGAAGAGAAGAAAGGGTGTGTCTCATATAATAAAGTAGAAGAGATTGACAGAGATTATGAAGAGTTTAGACTAGATCCTGTAGGCTTTTTCAGCCAGTCTTCTCTGAGAGAATGAAGCCCTAAGGCATCCATTGTTGGTAATGAATTAACTTTTCCTGTGCGGTTAGAGTGGTAGAGTTAGGTGCCATTTTAGGAGAGGATGGAGGAAATAATCACATGAAGAACCCTGGTTGAGAAAGGTAAAAATTAGAGAAAAATTTTTTAATGGAGATTTTTATATAAGGGAATAAGATAACTTTTGTTTTAGAACAGACATTCGGATGGAAATATAGTGGATGGAACAGAGGAATGTGAAACTCAAGTCCTAGAGTCCAGCAAAGCAATAATCTGTATAAAAGGCTGAAAACTAACAGTAGCAATAAGGTTGTGGAGAAAAGATTACAGAATGGGTTTTAAAGAGATGATGTTAAGGAAGTTTACAACCTCAGGCTTTACGGGATCCTCAGTGTTGCCTTACAACCCTACTGCTTTCCCTAGTCAATTCATTCTCTCCCTCTCCAGAACAGTTAATTCACAATGTTCTTCTCTTATCAAACAATCCTCCCTCATCTTCATCCAGTTTTCTCTCTCCCCTTTTACAACACTTCCTCTACTGGGCTTCCTTGAGACTATGCTTTCCTAGTACTGTATTTGTGTTGTCTGCAGTGGTCTCTCCTTCCCAATTTTCATGCTAGATCCTCCTCTTTATCCCAAACTCTAAATATTGGCTTGTCCCAGGGTCCATTCCTCAGATCTTTTCTCATTCTACACTCACTTTTTTGGTGATTTCACCCACTTTCTTGATACTATATACATCAAATTGTATGTATTATATACACACACACACACCCCTACCTACTTCCATCCCCAACTTTCCTTATGCCCTTGGCTATTTAGTTGCCGGCATTGCCAATTGGCTATCTAATATGCATCTCAAATTTAATGTTTCTGCAAACAGTATCTCCATCCTCTGTAAATTTTCTTCTATTGATTCCGCACCTTAATAAATAGCACTACTTTTTACTCAGTTGTTCAGGCTGCAAGCCAAGTCATCCTTGACTTTTTCATTCCACATCTGATTCATTATTAAATCCTGTTGGCTCCACATTCAGAATGTATCCTGGAAACCACTTTCAGCCACCTCCTTCACTATTGCCCTGGTTTAAGCCATCGTGATCTCTCTCTCCTAGATTACTACAGTTACTTAACTTGATATCTGTTCCTTCAATCCTGGCCTCTGTACCTTGTTATATCCATACCAGCCTGAGGGAGGCTTTTAAAATTTAAGTCAGATTATGCCCTCCTCTGCTCAAAACCCATCATACTACTGCTCATCACACTTAGAATGAAACTCAGAGTTCTTACTAGGACCTACAAGGCCTTATATCCTTATATGATCTGTGTCCTGGCTTCTTCTCTAACCTCATCTTCCATCAGCTTTCTGTTCACACAGTCTGTTCCAGCCACACTGGCCTCCATGTAGTTCCTCAAACATGCTAAGCCACCTCTCTCCTTAGGGACTATGGAATGCTCTTTTTTCAGTGATACTTTCTGATCTCTGCTCAGAATAATCTCAGTGAGATTCTCTACCATTTCCAAAATAATGCTCCCCCCCCCCCCCCGTCCCCAGGTATTGTCTTCTCATTCTGCTTTATTTTCTTCATAGCATTTACTTATATTATATATGCCCTTGCTTGTTTATGGTCTCTTTTCCCTCAAAATATAGGATCCATAGAGGATGTTAGGTATATAATAAGTATTTGTTAAAATAAAAAAATGACAGGTTTTTATACATTTTTGAATTTTGAGATATGAGGAATATTGATGTGTTCAGCAGGTATTTAGGTCTATTGGCCTGAAACTCTGGCAGGAGTTTTGGCCTTATAATATAAATTTAGGCGTTCTTAGTACATATAATGGTAGGTAGATGAGCTCACCCAAGGAGGTCATGTAGTATGGGAGGAAAAGACATCCTGAGACAGAACTCTGAGAACACAGATGTTTGAGTGTTTATATTAGTGATTTAAGGACATAAGGCATGCTTGTAAATGAACCAAAACTAGATGGTAGAGTTAACAGAATTCATATATAAAATGACCCTGATTGGTTGGTATGCTGGGCCTAAATCATCACAATTCAATTTAACAAGGGCAAGGGTCAAATTCTGTAGTCAAAACAGTCACGTGGACAATGGGCATAGTTATGCCAGATTTAAAAACAAAAGCACTTTGACATTAACAGTGTGACTAGGATCTTTAAATAGCAAATGCAATTTCACACTAAGGTGATAGACATGGGTTGTCTTAGTCTTTGGCAGTACACTATCTTTGGTCTCTGAACTGGTGAGATCACATCTGGGTATTATATTTTTGAAAAAACTTAGTCTAGAACCTCTAAGATATCAGAAGTTGTGGAAATTATAATATGTGAATTCAAATTTGTGTTTTTTCTTCTCTAAGATAAAGACTAGGAAGAGATGTGATGCCTATTACCAGTCTCAAATAAGTAAACATATGTTGTTTTTCCCCCTCTATCCAAGGGTAGAAATAGGATTAAAGACTAGACTGTAAGGAGTATCAAACCAGGGCTTTACTGGCAGTAGGAAAGAGATCAGGATAGGGCCTGGGACCTGGAGACAAGTTGGTGAAGATGGTGGAAAAATTAGTCCAGAAAGTTCTAGTAAAAAATGGTTGAAAGATAGAAAACCAAGAGAATCCTGCATCCGATAAAGGTAGGCCTCCTGTCCTGAATAGGATTCATATCCTTAAAAACAGAGCAGAGCAGAACTTTAGGCCTAAAGTAATTGGGTTACTAGGCTAGTGGCCCAAGCAGGGATTCAGTTACTGGAACTGTAGTAAAAGGTCAGATATGAACCAATAGGAGGACTGAATGGTAACTGAATAGCTGATCTAACCACAGGTTTAGTTCTAAGAATTATGAGTGTAAGTGACAGAGGGCTTCAGATGTGTACTAGAGTATTGAGTTAGGCAGATTTTAAGGAGCTAGGTTTTGACTAAGCACAAGATTTTACTAGCAGCGTGATTGCCCAGTAGGAATGTGGACTTTCTTGGGAGACTGAATATCTCTAGAGATACGTGAGTAGTTGCTAGGTGGACTTCTTTCCTTAGAGTACAGCAGAAAGAATTCCTGCTTTGAATTGGTAGATCTAATTTGTGACTTTCCTATTCTCGGATCCTCTGTTTCTATGAAATGTGTTTTTGAATTTATGTGTATTTTTTTAATTTGAGGAGAAGGTAACTTTTTACTATATTTTAGGTGGCTGAATATACTATTCTAGAAGGAAAACTTCAAAAAACCCTAATTGACTTAGAGAAGCGAGAGCAGCAGCTTGCTAGTGCAGAGTCAGAGGTATGTCATTCGTCTACCATTTTTCTTTATTTTGCAAAGAGTCTTTTTATTAAGTTCATACCATTAATTTTTGCTGTATACTCATAAAATATATTTTATAGCACTTGTCTTTCAGACAATGTGGAGAAAACTGTTCAACTGGGTAAAGCATGTCTTATATGTTAGAATGCTAGGAATAGGTAGAAAAGTGTTATTTGAAATACTTAACTATTATTCAGCCAGCTTTTGCTGACTTCTACAGTAGTGGATGTTTGGGATTAGCTTTCCTATTATGTGGAAGGAATGCATAGTTGCACTGCTTAGAGAGAAGAAAAAATGTAGCATAGGCTCAGGGGCATAGAATCCTGATTTTGTTTTCAGGGAGAAGGGAATTTCCCTCGTTCTTGACCATTAAAGATTAGGTCCCAAGAAGAGATGAGAACTTGTCAGTATTATGCCTAGTTAGCATTTTTATTAGGGTTTACACTAAATGTTTTAAAAAATTTCTGTAAATATCATTTCAAAATAATTAGTATTTCTTCCACGTTAAATTTATGTGCCCCTTCCCTAACCAACATGTGTTTCTTAAAATTTTCTCAGCAAATCACCCCAACCATATCATTATACATTTTCTGGGATTTCTGAATAATTTAGGTGTTTAAATTTAAATATAAGATAGATTTTTTCCCCCTAATACTAAGGGTCTGTTACCTACCAAATGATCAGGCAGTGAATAAGGTTTCTAAAAGAAGAAAAGAAAATTGGGCATATTTGCTTATATAAAAGAGAGGTTTTGTTTAAATGGGAAATTTTAGTGGTTAGGGCCTTTTCTACTGAATTTATACAAGTTGTATATGGATCTTTGTATATACTTGTGTATTAGTATTAAATTATGATTGATTGAAAATAATATTGGTGGCTGGGCATGGTGGCTCATGCCTATGATCCCAAAACTTTGGGAGGCCAAGGTGGGAGGATCATTTGAAGTTGTGTTTGAAACCAGCTTAAGTAACATGGTGAGACACCATCTCTACAAAAAATACAAAAATTAGCTGGGTGTGGTGGCATGTGTCTGTAGTCCCAGCTAGCTACTCAGGAGGTTGAGGCAGGAGGATCACTTGAGCCCAAGAGTTTGAGGTTGCAGTGAGCTACGGTCACACCTCTGCACTCCAGCCCAGACAACCAAATGAGACCCTGTCTCAAAAAAGAAAAAGAAAATTTATAGTATTGGTACACTTGAACATTACCTCTCTAATAACTAAAAATGACACAACAATAAATTTGTTGATGTTCTGAACATTTCACTCTATAGAAGGATAATAGAATGTTGAACAGTATAATTCAGCTAGTAATAGCCCAACCTCTTAAAGATGCCTTTGTTTTAAGCTCCAAAGAGAAAAAAAGGAACTGCAATCAGAACGTGAACGGAACATGCAAGAACTTCAGGATTGTATCCGTAGAGCCAAAGAAGACTGTGTTCACCAAGTAGAACTAGAAAGGTTAAAGATCAAGCAGCTAGAAGAGGATAAACACCGACTTCAGCAACAGGTTGGATAAAATACTTGTCATCTTTTTACACTGTTTTGTTGCATTCTGGAAATAACAGAAGTAGTTCACTAATTATGAAAAGTGGTTAAAATCACAGTAATTTGGACTGTTAATCATATTTATTGCACTGAGACACAAATAAACGCTTTAACTTGGATCTTCTTTTTCTAAGTTAAAGCTAAGGGCTATCATTGGAATATTTTTCCTGCCCTTATAACTATTTGCATGAAATTGTACTATTTCAGGTCACTTCTAACTTAAAATCTTTTTCTGATAAATCTCCTTTTAGCAAACATAGATATTCTTCATGTTACACTGGACCAAATTCAGTTAAGGACCAAATTTCATGAGAGAATTATCTGTGCTCCTCTGCATTTCCTCACCTCACACTCGCCTCTCAACCCTTCCTGCTCTGCTTGCCGTCCCTGTCCCTCCAGCTAGCCAGTTGTCAGAGAAGCCATCAGTGGCTAAGTCACTGAGTTCATCGGGCATTATTCATTTCTCATCTGACTAAAACTTACTGACATGAACACAACATTGTCCTTGTTTTTTATATTCTCTTCTCAACTTCTGTATCTTCGCTCTCCTTGTTTTCCTCTACCTTTCTGGCCACGCCTTAGGCTCTTTTGCGGGCCTCTCTTTCTGTATCTAGTCATTAAATGTTGGGCTTCCTCCAAACTCAGGATTTACTTTCTACAAAACAATCTTATCCATGCCCATGACTTCAGAGACTATATGTACATCTGGGACTTTCACATTTATACCTAAGACCCTACCTTATACTTTAGACCCATATACCTGATTGCCTTTTGACATCTTTACTCGGATATCTTAAAGGCGTTTAAAACACAATGTTGTCCTTCTATTGATACCTGACCCTCTTAACCTGTAAGTGTTCTTTATTTCAGTAATGAGCTCCTCTAATCTGTTACTCATGTTGCAGCTAGAATGATATTTTTGAAGTTTGGGAATCCTGACACTCTCCTCCTTACAGCCTTTCAGCTTCCTCTTATTGCTCAGAGGATAAAGATCAGATTGATTACCTCCCCTGCAAGCCTCTACATGGTGTGGGGCCTGTCTCTCCAACCTCACCTCCCACTCTTTCACCTCTGCTGTATGTTCTTCACATACTGGTCTTCCTTCAGTCCTCAAGCATGCCATACTCACTTCACCCAAGGATCTTCGTGTGTGCTGCTTTTTCTGAGCCTAGTGAACTCTACACATCCTTCAGTTTTCAGCCAAAGTATCATTTACCCCAAGAGATCTTCCCTGACTCCTGGTCCCCAAGTCTAGGTCAAGTTTTTGTTATATGTTTTCATGGGACATTATTCTCATTATTCTCCTTTTCTTTTTCTTTATGATATGTTATATCAGTTTGTTTTTATTTTCATTAGTATGATAATTTAATCAGCATCAGATTATTTGGTCCATAGAAACTGTTTTGGTTTATAGCTGTATGCCAGGAGCCCATCAGCATATAACAGGGGCTCATTAAATATTTACTAAAGAAAAGAAGAGTCAGAGTGTTAAAAATTAAGTTTATCTTTCTTGAACAATTTCAGTGTAGATTAGATATGTATGATGTATGCCTCCAAAGTCTTCAGTAAATTCTGTCATGAAGAACAGTTTACATAGCAGCTCAGGGTCAGTTATGATCACAGTATTTAGGTGGTTGTAAGTCTGAATTTGATTGTTACTATGGGGGGGTCTCATTTAAAACATAAAAGATAAAGTTGTAAAAGTGAGCAATTATGATGGAATTCACCAGTAATGCTTCTCTTCTTTCATTTATCAGAAAGATTCAGCCATGTAAAACAAAAGCTTTTAACACATATTAGAATCACCAGAGGAGCTCTTGAAAACATTCATGTCTGTACCCTGTCACAGACTGGTAAAATTAGCTTACATCTTTGTAGGAAGAACCTTGGTGGGAAAAACTGAAATTGTGGAAAAATTAGCCAGGGCACACCACTGCTCTAAGACTTGGGGGCAGGAAGGACAGGGGAAGTTTCCAAGATGCCAAAATCGCTAAGTCCATGAAAGTATACGTTTCACATTTTATGTGTAGGAAAACTTTTTAGGCCCTTACTCTGACCTTTATACATGTGTTATACATACAATTCTAACTAAATGGGTAGAAGGGACAGTTAAACACATTGTCAGTGAGTGCTTAATGAATATAAAATATCTATACTCAAATAGATAAAAGCAGGTACCAGGACTTAAAAGAGCCAGCATTACTTAATAGCTTACTGCTTTACAACCTGATTGTAATACAATGATTGTTTATGGTAATGTCCTGGAATGTTGAAGAAACTACCAAATGTACTATCAAGTTTCTTAGCTTTTATTTAAAATAAAAAAGTGAGAGAAATACTTTAGAAAGGTTTCTATTCAACTTTGGATGTTAAAAGAGGTAAACTTCAGTTATATGGAAATTTCTCATGTATAGAACACCTCATGACCTAAAGATGCTAGAAAAATCTTAATTAGAATTGTGTATTATTGATGATTTAAGTTACATTTTTGCCAGAAATTCTCAGTATTTCAAATTTAGTTAAGTGTTATATCTTAGGAAAGAGATCTATCTTTGGCTTATCTAATGATGGATACTCATATCAGTATGTGTTTTTGGACAGCATCTTTAACAATTCGTGTTTGCATTTCATAAAAAAAAATCCCAAGCCAGGTGCAGTAGCTCACGCCTATAATCCTAGCACTCTGGGAAGCCAAGGTGGGAGAATCGCTTGAGGTCAGGAGTTCAAGACTAGCCTGACCAAGAGTGAGATCCCGTTTCTACTAAAAATAGAAAATTAGCAGGGTGTGGTGGCGTATGCCTGTAGTCCCAGCTACTCGGGAGGCTGAGGCAGGGGGATTGCTTTGAGCCCAGGAGTTTGAGGTTGCTGTGAGCTAGGCTGATGTTCTGGCATCTAGCCCGGGCAACAGAGCGAGACTCTGTCTTAAAAAAAAAAAAAAAATCCCAGATTCAAAAAGAACATCTTTATAGCCTCTTTTTTTTCTTCTTCTTCTTCTTTTTTTTTTTTTTTAAACATTTGAAACTGTTCTAAGGGAAATTGGCTGGCATGTTTAGTTAAGGCAGTCTACCTCATTTTTTCTTCTTTTTTCTTTTAAGGAAGCATTGACTGGTTTCATTTGAGCATTAGGCAATGAGGTCTGAATTTTATTTTTGCCCCCACAACTACCTACCTCACTAGCTCTTTGGCACTGCCTCAATTTTTTAGCTCTTTGACCCTCAGTTTTCTTACCTGTAAATATGAAGGAGTTGAACCAGAGAATCTTTACATTTTACCTTAAGTTGTAATAGTATTTGAATTTGCAAAATTCATATAATATCAAAATACAAGAATTAAATTGAGCTTATTTTTATTTTCAAAGATGATAATCTGGTATATCTTTTCTTACACCTGACATCCTAAGAAAAGTGTAAAGAAAGTATCAGTATTTCTATAAGGTGACTTTTAAATTTGCCATTTAAAGTTTAACAAAAAAATTTTCATGATACTGGTTTTATAAGAAATTTCATACCTTTCAAAAGTTTGTGTCAGTTGATTGACTGTATTTTTTTTTTTTTTTTTTTGAGACAGAGTCTCACTCTGTTGCCCAGGCTAGAGTGCAGTGGCGTCAGCCTAGCTCACAGCAACCTCAAACTCCTGGGCTCAAGCAATCCTTCTGCCTCAGCCTCCCTAGTAGCTGGGACTACAGGCATGTGCCACCATGCCTGGCTAATTTTTTTCCATATATATTTTTAGCTGTCCAGATCATTTCTTTCTATTTTTAGTAGAGATGGGGTTTTGCTCTTGCTCAGGCTGGTCTCGAACTCCTGACCTTGAGCAATCTTCCCGCCTCGGCCTCCCAGAGTGCTAGGATTACAGATGTGAACCACCGCGCCCGGCCGATTGACTGTATTTTTAATTACTAGGGTTCTTTATTTTCCTTATTATATTATATATCCTTTATGTATTTTCCAAATTTTCTACTATGAACACGCTTTAGAATAAAAAAATCTGTTGAATTGAATTCTGTACTTTTAAACTTTGCATATCATTGTTTTAAAATTGCTATAAATACTTTTTTTTTAATACAGCTTATTGAGGCTGAAAATAAGTATAAGATTTTGGAAAAAGAATTCCAACAGTTCAAGGATCAGCAAAGTAACAAACCAGAAATCCGTCTACAGTCCGAAATAAATCTTCTCACCTTGGAAAAGGTACCTATGTTAATTTTGGCAGTTTAACTAGTCCTAGTGAACAGTTTTGAAAAATCAATAAATAATACTTGTATGTACAGTATAATAATGTTTCACTGTAGTGTTCTAATATCAAATAAGAATGCATCAGAGAATTTGAGGCACATGACATTATTAGTACTTGAATTTCCTGGTTTATGTCAAGAAAGTTATAGCTTATATACTAGAGTCCTTGGGTTGCAAACAACATAACTAACCCTAGGAATAAAGGAATTTATAAAACTCTGAGGAGGCTGAAGTACCATTTTCAAAACATGGGCAGAAACCAGGGGAAGCAAGATACAGCCAATACCCTGTCACACAACAGTATACTTAGGATGCTCGAGTTGGTGCCATCACTGCCATGTCACTGGATTCCATATCCTCTGATTCTAGTGTCATACTGTTAAACTCTCAGTTTTGTGGTAGCCATTGTGAATGTTCTGTGTATCGCTATCCTCTAGATTCAATGTCCTAGACAGGAGCATTCATTTGAACTACAGATTTGCACTCCAGCTCTCAGCTTGAAAGAAGGGTTATTTGTCTGATTTTGTTTTCTGTGATTAGAAGTCATGTCTTGCCTCTCATTTATATTTGGATTCCCCCACTAACAGGATGTTCAGGAGTTAGACATTAAAAAATGTGTCATGTCCAACAGACAACCTAAGTTTAACAGTATGGATTCCTGCATTTTATGATTTGTTGATTTTTAAGCATCATTAAAAAGAGATAGCATACACAGGAAAATAACCTTTAACAGTTTAAGGATTTAAATTGTGCCAGCCGTTCCCTGTCTTTCCCACTCAGCTTTGTATTGAAGGCTTCTTTGTTCTTTCACTTCTATAGATTCAGCCACTAGGGGGCACTAAAGGAAGATTGGTGGGTAGGAGTTGAGAAAATGCCAGGGTTCTTTCCATCTCTCTCTCCCTCTCTCTCTGCTTCCCTTATTTTCTCTGGCAGTGGTTGCATCTTTTTATGGTTCTATCTTCCACCAGGCAGCCCTTCTCTCCAACTTCCTTTGGGCAATCTAGTTCACCGGACAACAATGTTCCATCAGCATTTCCTTTGAGCATCACCTTTGAGTGTCATGTTAGCACTCAAAGTTTTGGATTTTGGAGCATTTTAGATTTCAGATTAGAAATATTGAACCTATAGTAGTAGTTTACAAAATCAAAATAAGGCTGATAAGAGAATGCTGGAAATAAAGGTAATTTTGGCCATACAAGGGAAGGATGCTAAGTTAAAGAATTCAAATTTTACTTGGTAAGAGTAGTCAGAGATTACTTCCAAGTTTATATGGTTGGCTTAATGGGTATAAATGATGAACATGGTAAAACAGTAATCAGAAAGTAGCATTAGGGAGCAAGAGATAGACAAAGATTGGGGAGAATGGACTGAAGAATAGCAGTGACATCAAGAGTACTTTTAAGCAAAGTAATGACTGGTCTGTGTTAAAGTGTATCAGGGAGAGGAAGACCACTGAATAGTTTCGACACCTTTTATTTATTAACTCCAATACTCAAAACCTCAAAGTTTATGTTGAGGTACTATAATCTGATATATTAGGCTATAGGATAGTTTTTTTTTGTTATTATTATTATTTTTTTTAGAAACTTCTAATACTCCTTGTGACTGTTTCAGAACTACTGCCATCCAAACTAGATCATAAACTTTCCAAGGCAGAAACCATGTTGCAACTATTTTCATATTACTTGTGCTTACAGCACCTGTACCTTGTAGTACTGAGAAAGCCTTTTTAATAGTTTTAAAGGACTAGCACAATCTTTGTTACTCAGAATTTTCATATATTCATTCATTCAGCAAAAATTTATGGAGGGCATATTGTTTGTCATCTTGGTACAAAAAGGTTTTGAGATGTTAAGTTCCTAGGACTGTTATTAGTCTTGCACTAAACAAGACAAACAGATTCCTCAAGGAGCTCCAGATCGATGAGATCATTTTTATTAATCCCATGCATAATAAAAGTAATAAAAAGGGTGGTGTCATAGTGAATGTGGCAGTGTAGGCGGCATGGCAGGACAGATGCCATTCCACATACGGTGGTTAAGGAAGGGCTCTTTGAGGTGATGACTAACATTTGTATAGAGACCTGTGAGAAGAGGAGTGCCAGCAGTGTGCAGAGCTATGGGAACTGTGTCCAGGGATGGCTGCGAAGGCGATGAGGTGGGATTAAGCTTGGATTGGTTGATAACTAGGAAGAAGGCCATCCTAGAGCATAAGGGGAAGAGAATGTACAAGATGAGGTTCAAAATATGGGCCTTTAAAGCCATGGCAAGGAGTTTAGGTTTTGTTTTTATTCTAATACGGTTGTATTAATAGCATGATAGTACTTAACAGCGAGGACACTAGAGCCGGGTGACCTTGGTTCAAATCCTAGCTCTGCCGCTTACTAGCTGTGTCACCTTGGGCAGGTTGCTTTACTTCTCTCTACTTATCTTTTAAATGGAGGTAGTAAGGTTGATAACAGAATTAAATGACTTAATATTTGTAAAATTTAGCTCAGAACCTGGGACATTGTTTATATTACTTAACACTTATACTTACAGACATAAAATTTAAATAATGAGATACCATCAAAACGTTTTGAGTAAAAGAGTAACTTGATCTTTACATTAAAAAAAAATTCTTCACCTAGTGTGTAGAAAGTACATATAAGAGTATAAGACCTGTCCCTCTGGCTAAAGACCCATATATTTAACTGCTTACTCAATGTCTTTTCTTGAGTTCCTTAGAGCAGTAGTTCTCAAATGTTTTGGATTCAGGACCCTTTATACTATTAAAAGTTATTGAGGACTCCAAAGCACTTTGTATCTGTTGATAATTGCTATATTAGAAATTAAAACTGGAAATATATTAAAATCTTATTTTAAAAAAATAAACTCAATATTAACATAAATAACATTTTTATGAAAAATAACTTTTCTAAAACAAAAAAATTTGAGAAGAGTGACATTGTTTTACTCATTTGCAGATTCTTTAGTGTCTGGATAATAGACCTCTGAATTTTTATATCTGGCTTTGCATTCAGTCTGTTGTGATATTATGCATCATGTTTCCTCTGGAAAACTCCATTGTATATTCATGGAAAAATGAAAATGGAAAAGACAAATATAATGTCTTAGTATTATGATGAAAATAGTTTCAACCTCCAGGACCTTGGGAGGTCAGCACTTGGGTCTTCAGATTATCTTAGCATGTCCAAAACTAAACTCAGTCATCTCTCCAAACTCATTTTTATCTAGTGTTTCTGAACTCAATAAATGTTTCTGTAGTCTGTTAACTGCCGGGCTATCTTGAGCTACTTCTTATCCCCACATTCATTTAATTGCAAAGTTTTGTTGATTCTTTTCATACATATTTGGACAATCTCTTCATTTTTCTACCAGTGAACTTGAATCCAGCTGGACATTCCCCACTTCTCTTTTGATAAAACCAAGTGTTAAAGTATTTTGGTGTTTATAAATATGAATCCTATAGCACCTACCAGAAATATCTGAAGTATTAGACAATATCTCATCAATTCTCCCAAGATCCAGTAAGTTGGTGTCTTAAGGGGATTTCAGTTTTACCTTGGGGAAATTCAGAGACCAGGTATCAAAATTATAACAGAGGCATTATCTGATTATCTCTGAATATGGATTGGTTGAGTGCTAATATATACTATAGAAGTAAATTTTAAATGATTTTTAGAATTCTTTCTTTCAACTCTATATTTACCAAAAGGATAAAAAAAATATTAAACATATTAAAAGTATAAATAGTATCATGAACCTGTTGAGAGAGAAAAATATGTAATTGAACTGCCTCTGTATTAGATCTAATGAATTCATCCAGCTCTCCAGCATGTTTAAGTGCCTAAAAAAAACACAAGGCTTTTCAGTTCTTCTGAAAATTCTTTGTAAATCTTTTTGGAGCCAGAAGAGGGCAGAATCTTATTTCTTAAATAGTGACAGAGATAAAAGCACAAAAAGGAAGACACAAGTGAAAAAGTATCTGATTTAGTCTGTAAGTTCTGGTTATGTCTGATTGAGAGCTTTTTTCTTTTCTTATTACCCATTTTTTTAAACATAACACACATAATCCCATTTTCACTGAAATGGTCTAAAAACAAATTAACATTAAGATAACAGTTTTACCAAACGTAATTCTTGATTCCTTTTACAGGTTAAATATCCCTTATCCAAAATGCTTGTGACCAGAAGTGTTTCAGATTGTTTAGGATTTTAGAGTATTAGCATGATATTTTCCAGTTCAACATCCCTAATCTGAAAATCCAAAATCTGAAATGGGTCAATGAGCATTTCTTTTGAGCATCTTGTCAGCAATCAAAAAGTATTGGGTTTTTGAAGCACTTTGGATTTTGGCTTTTTGAGTTAGGGGTACTGAACCTGTATTATATAAGAAGTGAATAATGGTTTATGATTTTCTTTTAGCTAGGAAATGTATTTTATGTAGCGTGAAAATAATTGGGACTTTTAAAAAATAAAATATAGAAAGCATATAATTTAGTAGGACATATACAGGTTGAAAAGACAAAACATTGAAAGAATGTAGATATTTTTGAGCAAGCTAAAATTTATATATTTAAGAATATTTGATATCTATTATATGCCCATCCCTGACTTAGGGCAAAAGGGAAAGATAAGAGAAAATAAAAGAGAGTAAGGGAAAAAGTACCTTATCTTTTTGGGACTTCACTTTGAAAGAGTTTGTAATGTAACTGGGTGGTGACCTAGCAGTAAATGACTATGAATAATCAAATCTTTATTTGCAATAAAGAGAAACCACTTGGTGTTCAGAATCTAGTAGTTTTAAGATAGCTTCCTGTAGAGATAGAATTTGAGCTGAGCCTTAAGATTTAGGTAATAAGTAAAAAAAAAAAAAAAAAAAAAAAATTGGCAGGCTCAGGAAGTACTTTGGGCAAGGAGAGGGGACAGCATAGGGGACATAAACCTGGTCTTGTTGAGTTAGGAATAGGAATTATATTTTGGAATGCCTTGAATTCTAGGCAGAGGAGTTCGGGCTCAATACTGTAGGCAAATAGTAGCTAATGTAGATTTTTTTAGTAGAGAGTCAGTTGTTTTAATAGTGGTTTGCAGGATTTGTGGGTAGAATAGATTTGAAGCTGGGAAGACAACAGAACCTCTTATAGTCAAGATGAGTTGAGAAGAGCCTGGGCTAAGGAAGTAGCAGTAGGAATATAAAGGAATAAACTTTGAAAATATTTCAAGAGAGAAAACTATAGTTCCTCGTGACAGATTAGACCTGTGAATAGAGGAGTAAGAGACAAAGACAATGAAGGCTATACCTCTAGGAGAGAACTAGAATTGCAGATATATCAAGGGCAGAAACAGCGAAATTGGGAACCAACAAATGCTAGTCTATGCTTTTAGTTTTCACTAGCCTCTGAATTGACTCTAGGTCCTGAGCTGAGTTTTCCTTTCAGGAATGTATAACTTGGCTTATAGTATTACCTCAGTCATGGACCAAGAAAGCCTAAAAATAAAAATATAAGTGCAAAGGTTTCCAGAAATTTCAGATCTACTTACAGTAAGGGCTCTTAATGTAAGGTCTTTGAATGTCCTGAAATTGTTATCAAAATTTTAATTGTGTGCATTTTTCTGGGAATTAGGTCCATATATATATTTCTTTAGAATCACAGAAACATCTATGTATTTTAAAAAAATAAAAGTTAAGAATCATTGATTTGGTGATAGGAATGAATTAGAAAAATGATGTTTGTGTCTCAAATTTGCTAGCTACAAGTTTTTTTATTCGTTAAAAATAAATTATATGTATAACTATACATGTGTTTTAAATTAGTACAACTATGCAAATGTGAATTATTTTAATAATTATGGCAAAACTGATATAACCAACCCAGAAAGTTTTTTCTGATGGAGCTGGTCCATTGTGTATAAGTAATCCCTCTAGGTTCATCTTTGCCCTAACCCTCATCTTTGGGCCCATCCAATGTACTAGACCTTATCTAAGACCCATGGACAGGATCAACTTTTATAATTGAATATTACTGTTTTATCCTACAACTATAAAAAGGGGTTTTTTGTTTCTTCTGACGTATGGCCTGTTGTTAAATTACCAAGTAATATGTATAAATCTTTGGGACATAAGTGGAAGAGATCATCTGTGATAATCTCAGCAGTGTTATTCAACTTAAGATGCTTGAGTCTAGTTGTGAAATGTTAACACATTTAAATCCAAGTACTAGGGATTTGTAAAGCAAAAAAGACCTTGACTCCATGTAGTCGTATATCACTGCAGAGACTGTTCTAGTCTTTTGTGAAGGGAATTTGGCAATCTGCCTTTCCTTTCATTTTATTTTCATCTAAGTTTCTGCAGTTTAAATTTTTGGATAGTGTCTTCACTTTTGTTTTTCTGTAAAACATTAAGAGCTGTATGTATGGGAAAAACTAGACTTGATATAAAAAAATTAGGCCAGTTCAGAGTAACAGTGTTTTACTGTAATTCAAGCAGATTATTACATTATCACTTAATAGTAAAACTGTCTGTTGGCTACATGAATTTGTTTGGTACTTGGTTTGAAACACTGAGTGAGTACATTCCAAAATACAGCCAAGTTGGCTTTGGTTCATACACAACAGATTGCCTGCTGCAAGTATAAATAACCATATTTTTTAATTGAATCACTTTAGTGTTTTTCTTTATATATTTGAGGAAAAATAAAAAATAGAAGATGTGTGTTATTAGGAACATTATTTTTCTTACTCTTGGGTTTATTTTAACATTCTTAAAATATTTTTGACTTTGTACTCTTTCTTAGTAAACTGCTTTCTTATAAAACATTTCACTGTTTTCAGAGTTCCATGGTTTTGCCAGAAAATAGTTATAATGAAGAGAACTAGTAGAGATACTATTATAAGACAAAATTCCACATAATGATAGGCCTCCAAATGGAAAACTTGGTTTCTAAGATTTAGTGTGCCAGCTAAATTGGAATGTTAACAGTTAGAACTGCTTTTTGTAAAAAATGAATGTATTTTTATTCTATGATCTTTATATAATATACATGTTTAAATACATTTATAGTAACTGTCTGGAGGTTAAGACTAATTCAGTTCTTTTTATATAGGCTGTTAGGCAATAAAAATAAGACTATATTTTAAACAAGAAAATGTTCATGTGCCATAATATTTATAGTAAATTATATAACAGTTTTAGATGATGTCGTATGTTACACTGTATAAACTCTTTTCTTAAGCCAGACTCTTTGTATATATTATCTTTCAGTGGTTGTACACAGTGGTATAGTGTTTCACTTGATATGATTTTAATCACTGTTAGGTTGAACTTGAAAGAAAGTTGGAATCTGCAACTAAGTCTAAATTGCATTACAAGCAGCAATGGGGGCGAGCTTTGAAAGAACTTGCCAGACTTAAACAGGTATGTAATTTATAGCTCATTCTTTTTATATCTTTTCCCCTTGTTTCTTTACAACTTTGCATGTTTGGCAATATCTGTTACATTCAGATGTCTGCATTTGAATCTCCAGCGCTATTTTTTGAGATTAGAGGCTTTTTTCCTTCAATGCATTATATATGCAAGATCCATCTTTTTTACAATTAAAAACAAACTTTTATGTCTTTTTTAATTGCCAACTATTCTCTTACCTAAAGGAAATTGGGAATTTTTTTTTACTTTCACTTATAAAACAACTACTCTTTTCCTTCTTAGTAGAAGAAGGAAATTCTTGAGAGTGCCTTTTGGGGTGGAAATTTAAGGATAATTTAAATATAGCATTTTCTCAAATTTAAGAACATGTCTCAATTCAATTAAGAGAAGGGATCAGAGGGGATTTTTACATCATTTTCAAAGAATTTTAAAACCTTCATAGTAGTTTCCTGAATTTTTACATTACATTTTTTTTTCTTTCCTGCTACAAGACAACAAATGTTGTTGAAATTTATCTTCATTTTGGACATAATTTCTTCAGATGCTTAAGATCAAATAAAATATAAGCAAGCTTTTTATTCTGAATCTAATCTATTTGACCGAAAACTTTTAAGGATCAGTATTGGTTAGTTTATTCTAAATGTGCTTTTCTTTAATGTGTCAGTTTTATTCTGAATGAAATTTGCTGCATAGGATCTTTCAGGTTTGTATTTTTCTTAATTTGTCTCCATCACCATCAAATACATCGTTGTGGTATTATTGTATTAAATGCTTATCACTTTCATAGAGTACTACCAAACTGTGTGAGAATACTAGTAGACAGTTTAGCCTAATATAGTTTGTAGATGAGTTGAGCTTGTAAGCATTACAAATGAAGGCAATAAGTATAAGGTATAAGTGTAAAGTAATATAACAACTGAATATATTATATAAATGCTGTCAGGACTAAGGATAGACATCATGTATAGCACTGAGGATGTCCTGTATTCAGGGCACTGTCCTACGTGTATAATAAGTATGAAATAATAATATACCAAGCATAAGCATATACAGGACATGGGCCTTCTCCTCAGGGAGCTTGCAGTTTAATAATAAAGAAGAAACAACTATAAATATAGCATTTATTACTTAATAGTAAGAGCCCTGCAAAGAACCATCCAGAATACTCAGGAGGGGAAAGTATATCTATTTAATAGGACTTGAGAAAGGTGTCATAGAAGAGGAGATACTTGAGATAGACCTCTGGAGATGGGTAGTTCAGATTTTAATAGAGGAATTGGTTGTGATTTAGGAAAGTAATGGGGGAAATGTAAATATAATGAATAGAATGATCATAGCAAAGAGGCATGAAGTGGGAAAACAGACTGTTCATAGAAAATAAAGGAGGGCCCATTTTAGGGGTCATTTCAGAAGATAATGAGGACTTGAACTTACAGTAGGAATGCAACAAGAAGATTCTTGTCAAAGATGATATCAAGGCTTGAGCAAGGTGGCTCATGTCTATAATCCCAGTAATCTAGGAGGCCAAGGCAGGAGGATCGCTTGAGGCCAGGAGTTCAAGACAAGCCTGGGCAACATAGCGAGACCTTGTCTCTACAAAAAAAAAGAAAAATTAGCCAGACGTAGTGGCGCATGCTTGTAATCTTAGCTACTTGGGAGGCTCAGGCAGAGGGATCGCTTGAGCCCTCAGGAGTTCAAAGTTACAGTGAGCTATGATCATGCCACTGCACTCCAGTCTGGGCAACAGAGCAAGACCTTGTCTTTTAAAAAAGAAAGAAAAAAAAAAGATATCAAGGGTTCAATGCTTAGTGTCTGGAAAGAGTTTCCAGTTTTGGAGTTATGTTTATTAAGAAGCTGGTTGGAGTGTGGAAAGGAGATAGGATTTGTAAATTGGGTGTTTTGATTTTTACAGAAAAAAATTCGGCTAGTAGTTAGAAATATGGATCTGTTGTTGGCAAGATAATTGGCTTAGGCTTAAAAACAGATGAAGGAGTCCTTTGCAGAGGTGGTATTTGAAGCTGTGCAAGTGAGAACTTGGAATTCTTATATTTAAAAAGGGGAAAGGAAAGCTATTGAAGGAATAACAACTAGAGAGAAATAACGATGCTGGTAGAGCAGTTAGTATTTATTGAAGGCTCACTGTGTGCCAGGTGCTGTGCAGAGCCCTTCAGAACTTTTCATTTAATCCTAACAGAGATCCCTGTATAGCAGGTAATATTATAGATGAAGAAACTGAGACTTAAAGAGGTTATTGCATATGATCACACAGGTCCTAAGTAACAGAGCTGGGATTAAAATCATCTGACCAGAATCCAGGCTTAGGTTCTTTCCCTTTCATAATATTATGGCTTCAGTCCATAGAAGCCAAAGAATTGAAGAATTTCAAGGAGAAGAAAATGAGCCATAGAAGATATGGATTTCTAACAAGAATATTGAGGCAGAAGCAGCCATGAATTGCTGTATCCTAGCAAAGAAAATGCTAACAGAACCATCTAACGGAACCAGAACCATAACAGTTAAGAACGTGGCCTTGCAGTCAGGAGAGCTCAGCTGAGTCCTGGCTCTACCTCTTATTACCTCTGTGATGTCAGTAATTCAGCTTCTCTGAGTGGTCTCCTCATTTGTACCATGAGAAATTTTTCCTCACACGTTGTTCTGAGAATTAAGAGTGGCCTGTAAAGTGTTTATTTAATACAGTGTTTGGTACTTGGTATGTTTTCAATAAATAGTAACTGTTGTTAAAAAGACATGAGCCATAAAGCTTGTCTTGTAGTATTGTTGCTATCGGTCAGTGCAGTTCTAATTGGGTGGTAGCTTTAGATATTGATGAATAGAACAAATAATAGAGGGCTTTGTGATTGGTTGGTTGTTCGAAGAAATGATAGGCACCAACAATACTTTAAATTTTTAAGTGTGGAGAATTGGGAGATGTTATACCGTGATAGTGGTAGGGAAGTGTGGGGTAGGATATAGTTTGAGTAATAACAGTATTTTGTATTTGTATTTGGTAGTTTTAATAGATGTTCTGTAGAAAACTGCACAGAAGGAAAAGCATGTAAGTGCTAAATGTGCAGATATGCAAGAGTGTCAGTAGGTGAGCTTCCTAAAATTGAGTATGAAGGCGTGTAAGTGTATTGAGTCTGAAGAAACATCTCATAGTTTTTTCATATGTTCATTCTTTCATTCATTCAACAAGTGCCTATTGAGAGCCTACTATGGACCTTGCACAGTGGTAGATACTATGGATATAGCAGTTGCTCCCATGTGGATCTTAAAGTTCAAATGGGAGGACTGATTAACAAGAATATAGCAGCATGATGACGAATGCAAATGAAGTCAGCAAGTATTAGAAAAACAAGAGGACAACTGTAACTGGATTATCTCTGCATTTGTCCCTCAAAGCTAAGGAAGAAACATTTCAAAGATAAATTGTTTCAAATAATACTATTAGATTTGAAATCATTTCAAGTTTAAAAATGGAGAGTAGATGAGGAAGAAGTAGAAGATAGTATCTCCTTTGAAGAAGTTGAATGGTGAACAATAAGAGACTGATGCAGTGGTAATTAATAATAAGGCCTTACCAAAATCAGTTGAAAAAATGGAAAAGTGTTAGCTGTTGGTTAGAACTTCGGTCCCCAACCGCCAGGCCATGGAGTGGGCCACAGAGCTCTGCTGCCCCCCACCCCAAATCTATGGAAAAATTGTCTTCCGTGAAACTTAGAAAGGGGGGTGGGGACGACACACAGCAGGAGGTGAGGGGGCGTGCTAGGGAAGCTTCATCTGTATTTATAGCTGCTCCCCTCCCCATCACTTGCATCACTGCCTGAGCTCTGCCTCCCGCACCCGTCTCTGGTGCCAAAAAGGTTGGAGGCCACTGGGTTAGGACATTTCCTTTGGAGAATTGAGTAATCATTAATTCATTATTAAAACATGATCTCATTATAACTGACATGTTTCCCATTAAGAAATATCTGTGTAAGAACTTTTTACTTTAATTGACTTTTAAATTATACTCATATGTGTATGTTATGGATTACATTTCTTTTTTTTTTTGACCATTTGAGTTTTTTGGAATAGAAGTAAATAATGTTCTAAGTAGAAGCCCCCAAATTCATGGCTCTTTGTTAGTTTTACACTAGGATGTTGAGATAGTCTTTAAAAGGAGATTCAGTATGAAAGGCTCCCACCAAAGAACCCTCCTTCCTAACACATGCATCCTCATGTTATTTTCTGGTTTTTCCATTTAATACATTTTCTACTTATCCCCTTCCTGTGTACTTTACATCTTGCCCCAAAACCATTGCAGTGTAATTTTAACTGTTTGATTGTAATAAGGGAGGAAGGATATCACAAAAGTTCAGATGCCTTCTCTCTCGAGTTACTTTGTATATTAAGAAAAGGAAAGAAAACATAGTGTTAAATTAGTTGTTCAGCTCCAAAACTTATACTCCATGAAAGAAAAGTTCTTTGAGTGCAGTAATGTTCACAGCTTTCTCACTGGAGACCAATTTTATCCTTATCCCACAACTTTCTGCTTTAGAAACAACACTAAACAAATTTCGAGATCACTAGGAATCATTGATGTTCTGCAGACTGCATTGAGATGCAGTACTTAAAGAAGAAAAGTGATAGATTTTGGGATTACCATAGTGAATTGTGCTCTGCCACTAACTGTTTTTGGAAGATTAAAATTAATAACTTCATCAAATTGGCACATTTCATAGGTGAAATTACTTCAAAATTTTTTCCTAAAACTTATTAAAAACACATTTATTGTGTTTGAATATAAAATTGGAATCGTCTATCTGGTTTTGTTCAGAGGATTGTTTATGCAACTTCTTGTTTAAATTGGATTAGTACCATGTTAATTTTACATTGCCTCTGGTGAATAGCCACGGGGCTATAATCTCTGCCAGTAATTTGTCACATCAAAACCCTCTGGAGGACCATACAAAACATTTATGTAGTACGGATTAGACGGTGAAAGCCATATCTTAGATTGTTAATAAATGTTAATGACAAAACCCAGCTGGTAAAGCTTGGAAATAAGATCTAATGCTCAGTGCCCATTGCCAAAAGAATGTTTAAACAGAGATTTCCATTACTCAAAGGTGACCTAGTATAGTCTATTTGTGAATTAAAAAATCATAACCTTCTAATTATTTAGAAAAAAAATCTTTTTCTCTGATTCACAACCATAAAAGTCTATTTCCAAGTTGTAAGGTTTTTTGTTCTTTGGTAACTGGGAAGGCAACAGCTGTAAAATATAAGTAAGTATAACATAAAATGAGTCCTAATTTGGAATCCAGGGAAATGATACTCTTATAGTCTGGGTTTGGTATCTTGGGACAAAGTTAAAAGTTCTACTTGTTAGACATTTAAGGGGTAATTGAGTTTCCTTTTTTCCCTTCTCACTGAAGACATACTATAAAAATGTTTTAAAACCAAAACAAATACTTGAATTAAGTTTGTCCACAAATACCTGAGTTAAGATTGTCTACTCCTTGTGCTGTAAATCATAGCATGTTTACATATTTACTTAAAAACATTTCTTGACATCTTAGAATATAGTTATGTAAACAGAATAAAATTAAAAATGAATTGTCATTATAAACCATGAATTTGTTGTAGAAAACTTAACATATTTGTGTCAGATATATTCAAACTGTTTGTTCCCAGTACAGGAAACAGCACTAAGATTTTGAGTAGGATGTGGGTCTCTTACCATATTTGTGCACAGTAGATCTGTTTAAAACTAAGCTGATATATTTAGTTAAAACAACACAGACTTCATTGGCTGACATCAGCACTATCTTGTCCAGCCTCCTGCTTATCCACTCAGAGTAATTAATTTGATTAATTTATAAGTAATTTAGCCAAGGATGGGATGTAAATCTTTGTTTAAGAAAACAGTTGGAGGTCCAAGTCTTGGTTAAAAACTGTGTCTTGAAACCATCCAGGCCCTCCTACTGACTTGTCAGCTCTGGGTTATTTTCAGAAAACTTTACTTGAGTTCCTTAGTTTAGTTGTAAGTTTTTTCCCACAGACTTACATGGTATGTGTGAGTGGGAGAGTAAGTAGTGGCCACTTTTTAGCCGCTGTTTAGTCTAGTGTATGTATGTTTACATCTCCTTTCTGGATTTATAGGCAGCCAAGGCAAAATAAAGATTATACTCACTTGATTGAAGAGCCTTTAACCTAGAGCACCTGGCACTAGAGGATTTCTTTCACTAACCTCTAATTTGTATGTGTGTGATTATTATTAATGCTATATACTTGATTAAGCATTCAAGGCATTTAAAGGATTTTCTTATGTTTTATAATAAAAATGTTCTGTTTCATTAAAAAGTTACAATTTTACAGAGTGCCTAAAGTTAAATAATCAACTTTTATTCCTTTTTTTCTGCTTGTAATCATACTTGGCTCACTGTAAAAAAAAAAAAAATGCAAATTTTGTAGCACCATGTAACATAGAAAATAAAAATCACCAATAATCTTACCCCCTCAGCCAGAGATGAGAGTTAAATATATTTTTGTCCTGATATTTTTCCTTTTTTTAAAAAAATAATTACTTTTTAAATGAAATATACATTTCAAAAACATGGTTCTTATACCCTCTCCGCCGACCTTCCAGTTTAAGAAATAGCATCGTGAATGCTTTGGGAGCCCTCTGTGTGCTTTTTTAACTGTATCTTCTTCCTTTCCAGAGGTAACCACTCTCCTAAATTTGGTATTTATCATTCCTTTGCTTTTTGTTATGATTGTATAATATAGGTTATATTAAAAATATATCAAACAACATTGCTTAGTTTTTTTGTTTTTAACTTTTATATACCTGGACTCATTCTCTACAAGTGTATCACAGTTTATCCAGTCTTCCTTCAATGGACATATTTTTTTCAGGGTTTTTTTTTTTTTTTTATAACAAAGCAACACTGAATATGTTTGTACAAGTAAGAGTTTCTTTAGTGTTTATATCTAAAAGTGGAATTTCTGACACTCAGGTACATTCATTTCTTCAACTTCACTAATTATTGCCTAATCATTTTCTACAACGGTTGTATGAATTTGCAGTTTCCATTAGTATTTAATTGTTCCTATTCCTCACACTGTTGTGAACAACTGGCTGTTATCAGATGTCTTAAATTTTTCAATTTGGTTGGTCTGAAATAGTATCACTTTGTGGCATAAGTTTTCATTCCCCTAGTTACTAATGACTTCGAGCATCTTTTCATATGTTTATTGGCCACTTACATTTCTTCCTCTGTGGAATGCCTACCTCTGTCTTTTGCTCAATAGAAAAAGAACAGATTTTGGAGTCATCAGACAAGAAGTTTGAAATGCTACAATCACTATACTATGCTCTAGAGAAGAGGTGACATGATGGAGAAATGTAGTAGAGAAGTAGAATCTTTTGAGAATACTGTATGTGTATTTGGAAGCCCCTCAGAAGACAAGAGAATGAGGAGAAAGTAATATTTAAAGATATACTAGCTGAGAATTTTCCAAAAGTGGAAAAGATTTCAAATTCGTGGATTCAAAAATATCTGTGAACTCCAAGCAGGATAAATACAAAGTAAAGTATACCTAGATGCATCGTAGCGAAATTGACAAAGAGCAACGAAAACTCTTAAAAGCTGTTGGGGGAGGGTGGGAATATGATGCATTCAAAGGATTAACAATAAGACTGACAGGTGACTTTTCAACAAAAGTAAAGGAATTCATAAGACAGTGGAGTAATATCCCTAAAGTGCTGAAAAAAAATAAGTTCTGTACCCAGTGAAAATGTTCTTGGTAAATGAAAGTGACATAAGACTTTTCAGACAAAAATTGGGAGAATTTGTTATGGCAAATCTGAAGTAAAAGAAATATTTAGAGCAGTTCTTCAGGCAGAAGGAAAATGATGATCCCAAATGAAAGCTTTGAAATGTAGGAAAGTAAAGAGCAATGGAAACTAAATATCAGGCTAAGTGTAATGGATAGTGTAAAAAAACAACAATATTTGTTGAATTCAAAATATACATAGAATTAAAAGTTATGGCAAAATAGTACAAAAATATGAAGGGATAGAGTTGAATGGTTAAAATATGTCACATTATCCAAAATTGTAAAAATCCTAATTTATATTAGATTCTTTAAGTGAGGGATACATGTTATTTCTAAAAGAAGAGTAAAAATGAATAAATAACAAGATAGAGGGGGAAATTTGAATGACAAAATATGATTAATATAAAAGAAGATAGAAGAAACATAAGAGTACTTACATAAAACTTATAAGAAAAAACTTTCTTAAAATAATGAAACTTTCCCCCCCAAGATCAGCATTGTACTGGAGATGTTCTAGCCAGTGTAATAGGATGAGAAAAAGAAATTAAGATTGTATCAATTGGAAAGGAAAAAATAAAGCTGCCATTTTTTTGCAGATGACACTGATACACTTAGAAAGCCAAAAAGTATCTACAGATGACCTGTTATTATAAAAATGAGTTTAGCAGGTTTTCTAGAACAAAGTAAATATGTAAAAATCAATTTCTCTCCTAGAGATAATTAGGAAATGAAAATTTAAAACACTGCCATTTGCAATAGCATCTAAAAATCAAATATCTAGGAGTACAATCAAAGAAAAATGTTAGTCTTAGCATATAGAGAACTACAAAGTATTATCAAACAAAAGTGAAGAAGACCTAAATAATTGGAGAGAGAAATACGTTCATTAATTGAAGAATTAATATTGTAATGATACCGGTTTTGGCCAAGTTGTCTGTATAACCATAATCAAATCCCAAATCCCAGCAGGCCTTTTTTTTTTAATCACTGGAAGTTGAAATTTATATGGAAATGCAAGAGCCAAGAATAGCTAAAATAATTTTGAAGAACAGCAGAGGTAGAAGACTTATACTATCAGATGTCAAGACTTATTACAAGAGTTGCAGTAATTAGGACAGTGTAGTGTTAATGCAAGGACAGAGAAAGATCTGTTTAGAGCATCTGGTAACAAATCCATACATATATGACAGAGGTGATACTGCCAAGCAATGAGGGGAAAATGTTGCTAGGTCTGTTGGAGCTCTCTATATGGGGAAATAAATGAATCTTGATCTCATACCATACACAAAACCAACTGCATGTGAATCATTGATCTAAATGAAGCATCAAGAGGGTAACAAAAGAATATCTTCAAGACTGAAACAGGCAATATATTTTTCATAGGATACAAAGATCACTAACCAAAAAGGAATAGAAAAATTTGGACTATGTTAAATTTAAGGACTTATATTCACCAAGACAAGTGAAAAGGCAAGACAAAGACTAGTAGGAAATATTTGCAATTTATGTAACTGACAAAGAATTTACCCATTATGTATAAATGTCAATAAGAAAAGATGAACAACCAACTAGGGAAAAATGCCAAAGGTTTGAATAGGAACTTGACAAACGAAGATATCCAAATGCCATTAAAATACTTAAATGTGTTCAACCTAATTAGTCTTTTTTTTTTCCTAATTAGTCTTTGCAATAAACAAAATAAAATCACAATGAAGTACCACCACATAACCTGTCAGAATTGTTAAAGTAAAAAAATTGACATTACTAAGTGTTGATAAGAATATGGAACACAGGAACACATATGGAAGTATAAATTGGTATAACTACTTGGCCAACTGGCAATATAGATTGAACATCCCTAATCCAAAAACCCGAAATCCAAACTGCTCCAAAATTCGAAACTTTTTGAGCACTGGCATGGCTTTGCAAGTGGAAAATTCCACACCTGACCTCATGTGACAGGTCATACAAAATTATTTAAAATATTGTATAAAATTATCTTGAGGCTACGTATATATGGTATATGTGAAACAAATGAATTTTGTGTTTAGACTTGGGTCTAGGATATCTCATCATGTACATACAAGTATTCCAAAATTCAAAAAAAATCCAAAATCAAACACTTCTGGTCCCAAGTGTTTCAGATAAGGGATATTCAAACCTGTATTTACTAATACTGAAATTCTCATATTGTCTGACCCAGCAGTTCGAAGCGTATGTATATATGCAATAGAAATGCATACAGATGTGTTCCAAAAGACATGGGTAATGTCTTCACATCAACATTATTTATAACACAGAAGTGGAAACTGCCCAAATGTCCTTCAGCAATGGAATGAATATATAATGTGAATGATTAACTACACAGAACAATATGAATGAATCTGGAAAGCAAAATTAAGTGAAAGAACCCTGGCACAGATATATACTGTACAATTCTATATAAAGTTCAAAGCAGTCAGAACTTATTTGTGATGTTAAAATTAGGGCAGTAGTTATCTTTGGGAAAGAGTGAGTGGTTAGTGACTGGGAGGAGACACAACAGAGGGACTTCTGAGGTTCTGGCAATCTTTTATTTCTTGATCTGGCTAGTGGTTAAGTGGTTCACTTTGTGAAAATTTATCAAAATGTATCTTTTGATTTATTAGTTTTGTGTTTGTTATAATTCAATCAATAAGTTTGTTTTAAAAAAATAGATTACATATGTCTGTTGACTCAGCTCTCCCACTTTAACATTCTGTCCTAAAGAAAGAAAAGCACTTAAAGATTCATGAGCTAACTGTGTGTTAGATGATAGTGTGTTTTATTACAGCACTGTTTGTAGTACAAAAAGCATCTGTTATTGAGAGAATGGTTGAATGTCATGGAATGTCCATTCTGTGGAATGTTACACATTTATTCAAAAAGATTTTATCTGTTGACCTAGGGGAATTGTTTAATTTTTTTAAATGCAAAATAAATTGTATTGTTTGATTCTATTTTTGTTTTTTCAAAAAAAAAAAACATATGCTTAGGTTTTTGCATGAGCCTGGAGAAAAGAATGGAAGTGGGAGTAGAATTAGTGATCAATGTAGGGACAGTTATTGAATTTTTCTATATACCTCTTTGTATAATTAACCATTTCTTAGATACAGCTTTTACCACTGGTCCTTGTGGCAATTTATTGTGTCGACAGCAGCCTCTTTCTTGCCCTCAACTTCTTTTATCCTGTGATGTTCAGCTAACATCAATCACCAGTTTTTAGAGAATACCCAGGCATTTCTAGATAATATATGACTCATAGAATTGGCGGTGCATAGCAGCTGAGTGTGGTGGTAGTCCCAGCTACTCAGGAGGATTGATTGAGGCTGGGAATTCAGGCCTGTGGTGTGCTATGATTGCAACTGCGACTAGCTACTACGCTCCAGCCTGGGCAACATATCAAGACCCCATATCTTTTTTTTTTTTTTTTTTTTGAGACAGTCTCGCTCTGTTGCCCTGGCTAGAGTGAGTGCCGTGGCATCAGCCTAGCTCACAGCAACCTCAAACTCCTGGGCTTAAGCAATCCTACTGCCTCAGCCTCCCGAGTAGCTGGGACTACAGGCATGTGCCACCATGCCCGGCTAATTTTTTTTTTCTATATATATATTTTAGTTGGCCAGATAATTTCTTTCTATTTTTTTTTAGTAGAGACGGGGTCTCGCTCTTGCTCAGGCTGGTCTTGAACTCCTGACCTCGAGCAATCCACCCGCTTCGGCCTCCCAGAGTGCTAGGATTATAGGCGTGAGCCACCGCGCCCGGCCAAGACCCCATATCTTTAAAAAAAAAAAAAAAAAAAAGAATTGACAGTGCATAGCTATATTATGGGTATTGCCAAAGAGGATTATAATCACAAGCCAAAGTCATGAAATATATTTATTCCTAATATTAGGGATCTGGCTTATTTCTTTCGTTTCTTTCAAGAGAGAGCAAGAAAGTCAAATGGCTCGTCTTAAAAAACAGCAAGAAGAATTGGAACAGATGAGACTGCGTTACCTGGCTGCTGAGGAAAAAGATACAGTAAAAACTGAGCGACAAGAATTGTTGGATATAAGAAATGAATTGAACAGGTATAATAAGTAAAAGTATTTCTTGTTTCTTACAAAAACAAAAGTTCTAATAGGACAACTTTTTAATTAGTCACTGGTCCAGGGAAGGTACAATTTCAGGTCTCTCAAGGATAAAATAGATCATATATAAAATGTAGCAGACTTGTACAATAGAAAATCTATATCAAGAGCATTATACCCAGTTTTTTTTTTTGCTATGAATGTAGCTATAATGTTTAACTCTTGTGTTTCCATTTATAGCATTAGTACTTTAAAATTCATTTTTATCCAACTATTTCAGGATTATTGCTACTATTAAACTGAACTTTGAATTATAAAATAAGAAATTTCACATTTAGTTTTATTACTAATATTAGCATTATAATAGCTCTTATTTATTAAGCCCTTACTGTGTGTCAGGAGCTATTTTAAAATGCCTTATATGCCCATCTCAATTGTTCTTAATCTTCAGGACAACTCAGTGAGGATGATATTATCCCCATTTTATAAATAAGGAGATTGACGATTAAACAGAGGCTTAATTGTCTTATTCAGGGTCACATAGCTAGTAAATCCTGGAGCCAGAGTTCAAATTTGATTCCAGAGATTATATTTTTAACTGCTATGCTACACTGGGCTTCTCTGTAATGTCATGTTCATCTTAATCACAACTTCAGTGTTTCATGTTAGAAAAGAAATCATTAGGAACCAGCATAAAAACAAATTATAGTCTTTTTGTAGGGTAGTTTTGGGGGAAGACTTTTCAGCTTAATTTATCAAGGGACTGTTACAGTTTTGTTTTAGCAAAGTGCTGTGTTAGTTAACTTGAACTGCCATAACTAAATATAGACTGGGCAGCTTAAACAGAAATTTATTTTCTCAGAGTTCTACAGGCTAGAAGTCCAAGATCAGGAGCTAGCCTGGTTGGTTTTAGGGGGCCAGCTTCTTGCTGTGTCCTCATGTGGTGAGGAGAGAAAGAGCAAGCAAGCTCTCTGGTGTCTCTTCTTATGAGACCAGTAATCCCATCATGAGGATTTTACCCTCGTGGCCTTATCTAAACCTAATCATCTCCCAAAGGCCCATCTCCAGATACCATCACATCAGAGGTTAGGGCTTCAACACAGGAATTGGAGATGGGAGGGAGATACCGTTCAGTGCATACATGTGTACGTTTGACAGAGTATCCCATTATATCTCCATGTGTAGTGCACTCACTGTATTAGCTGGGTTCCTAGGTGAATTAAATAACAATTAAGAAGATAAATGAATAAACAGTTGTAAAAGATCAACTCTAAGTGCCTTGCTTAACAGGGTTCAATTCATGCTACTATTATTCTCTTTTATTCAGCAAATATTTGTTTGGTGTCTACCATGTTGTAGACTTGGAAGATGTTACAAATTAATGTATTATAACATGATCCTTGCCTTCCAAAGTTTTGATGTCATATATAGCACTTTTGTGGTTTCAATTTAGCAAATACATACGCCCCTGCTTTTGGTGGCATAAGTAAACATAGCCATTTTGCCTATCAAATTCATAGATGATACAAAGTTGAATCTTACTGTCTTAAAAAATTTGGATTCAGAGAGAACCGAAACCAATAAGATTAAATATATTAGAAACAAAATCAGAGTCCTCTATATAAGTTATAGGAAAAATCACTTAAGTAATAGATAAGACATAGTAAAACACTTATGTGAGGAAGCTCAGGAGGATTTAAGTGACCACTAATAATAGTGTGATTTGGCTGCCCAAGAGTCAGTGCAGTTAGGGACATTCAGAGAAGTAGTGTTCGGTGCTGATAAAAGTTTCCTCTGGGGTATTCATACCACTGCGCAACACACTTCAAGGAAATCAGGTATCTAGAGAGCTTCCAGTGGAATGTGACCAGGACAGTAAGGGACGATATATAACATACAAGAAGTGGTTAGGAGAGTGAGGGATATTAAACTTCAAGGACTCCTGGGCAAAGTGGTAGATAGCTATCTTCAAATATCTGGAGGGCTACCATATTAAAAACAAGTAGGTAAGCTTCTCCTCTTGAGCAGAATCATAACCAATTATAGGAAAGTATAAAGAGGCATACTGAGTTCAAAATAAGGAACTTTCTAACAGAGCAGTTCTACAGAGCAGTAGGTTCCCAGTGGCAGGAAGTGTGTGAGTGGAATCTAGACAGCATTTGTCAGGAATGTTACCAGAGTTTCCTTTCATAAATTTATGGGCTTCTTCAGCTACCAGGTTCTAAAATTCTATTGTGGTCACGATTGATAAAAATTTTCATTTTAGTAAAAATCTGGTAGGGATGAATCTATCAGTTGTGTAAGAATTACATTTATGATGCACAAAAGGGAAATGGTAAAACTTTTTGGTAAATAATTTGGCATTATGTGTCATTAATTTACCTAAAGGACCCCTTTCTCCAAGGTAGCCATAAGAATTAGGGTAGGGAAACACTTCAGAAATCTGCCCTTATCCATCCACATGAATTGCTCAAATTCAGTGGAAAGATTTGGGACCAGTATCTCATTAACCACTGATTTCCCACCTGGGTCCCAGAGCACAGTACCCCTCAATATTTAGGCTTTTTTTGTTAGAATAGATGAAGATGTTTGGCCTCCTTCTTGGACTGTATACTTCAGGGGTTTCTGAGACAGAGTCTCACTCTGTCACCTAGGCTAGAGTGCCGTGGTGTCAGCCTAGCTTGCAGCAACCTCAAACTCCTGGGCTCAAGCGATTCTCCTACCACAGCCTCCCGAGTATCTGAGATTACAGGCACGTGCCACCAGGCCTGGCTAACTTTTCTATTTTTAGTAGAGATGGGATCTTTCTCTTGCTCAGGCTGGTCTCGAACTCTTGACCTCAAGCAATGCTCCCGCCTCGGCCTCCCAGAGTGCTGGGATTATAGGCGTGAGCCACTGCGCCTGGCCTACAGGGGTTTTTTTTCTTTTGTGAGGAATTGGAGGAGTTTCATGTTTCAAAGGGTCATCTGAACAAATGAAATTGTATACTGCCAACAGTCATGCACCCTCTGGAGCCCAATCCTCCTGATCTGGCAAAGCAGGACCTGTCCCCACTGCTTCTTCTTCCCTCTCCCCCACTCCATGTGTAAATTCAGAAGTGAACTTCTCATTGGCTTGTTTATTCTGAAGACTATCTTGAAGGAGGGTCTCATACTCAACTACTTTATCTTATCAGGACAAAATTTAGGGATAGTTGCAAATCAAAACATTTCTGTAGCCAGTTATACAGAGGAATATAAAGTTATATTTTGATTGTACATTCTAAATTAAAACATTCCATATCCAAATTTAGTGTTACTATAACAGAGTAAGTATATTAAGTATTATAACCATTCCATTTTTAAAACAGTGTGATCAACAATATTGTATTGGAAATACCCAAATCCTAGGCCAGTACTTACTCCCTTTCTTCATCTCCAGATGAGATCATCACAAACATAACTTGAAGATATACATACAAAACCTTAGCATGTGTATGCCCTTTGACCACACATTCACATTTTATAGAATTTCACTTTCTATGAGTAATTAGAGATATAAGCTCCGTAATAGTAGGGACTTTTCTTCTTGGTTCACTGTGGTATCCCCAAACTTGTTTGGTACAAATAAATATTTGTTGAATAAATTTGGAAGAAAAAATTATGTTCAAAACAATAACAAAGGTTTGACAATAACCTAAAGATCAACAAAGGATGATTAAATGGTGGTACATCCAAATGATGGAAAAAAGCCATTTGGAAGAATACTTAATGATATAGGAAAAGCATTCACTATATAGATATGTGAAGAAAGCATTGTATGTGTAGTATCATTAATTTTTTTAGAAAAAGTATTTTTAAATATGCATTTTGTTTTCTTCTTTACACAGCTCCAAAAATATCCACAGTTTTCATGTATTTTATAATTAGAAAGCAAGTATTGCTTTTAAAACTGCCTTTTATAAGCATGCTGACTCTGAGTAGCCAAGTGGAACATTGGTTTTTGTTTGTTTTCTTCCTGAAAATATTACTGAAAACTTATTTTACCATTGGATCGTTTTATTTTTAAATAGTGCTGTTAAGAAAAATGAAACAGTTGCTAGAGTGGCCTTTGTTCTTGGCTTTTCAGGTTAAGGCAACAAGAACAAAAACAGTACCAGGATTCCAGAGAGACTGCAAGTGGAAAAATGGATGGCCCACCTGGTAATGCATTGGAAGAAGGGTTGGATGATTATTTGACTCGCCTAATAGAAGAAAGGGATATTTTGATGAGAACGGGTGTGTATAATCACGAGGATCGAATAATAAGTGAACTTGACCGACAGATCAGAGAGATTTTGGCAAAAAACAATGCCAGTAATTAATAACATTTGGAAAAATCTTTGTTAGAGACTCCCGGTCTAAATTTTAATTTCATTGTAAAACCCTTAAAAGTGAAGAAAATGGATGCTTTAAAACGCTATTTTCAGGTTTTTTATGCAAAATTTTATATGTTATTGTATAGTATTTATTTGATTGTATTTACTTTATGCTACCTCTCCCACACTGGTTTTATTTGTAATATGCATTCTCTATACTCATTTTAAATGACTTTTTGGTGTTTCTCATAGTTTATAATCTGATGGCTATCTTTCAAAACAGCTTTTCACTAAGTTTGTTGTAGGAGAAATAACTGCAGTAATTTTCAGTTATTTAATTTTTCATGTTGAGCCAAAAGAGTATATGTTGCACTTTAAAAAATGCTGTGTCCTATTCCATTTGAATGTAGATATCTTAAAAGTTAAGACCAATTATAAATGTAACCAGTCTGACTCATTTTAGACAACCTTTTTTCCTTAACTTGTAATATTTACAAGTGACAACCTTGAAAATAAAGCAGGATCAATACAGAGAAGCCACATGACATATTGAGTGACAAATTAATCATTTATTTAAATAAAGTTAATACAGATTAAACTTGTTTCAAGAGCTATTGAATTTTCAGTGTACTCTAAACTTTTAAGAACATGAAGTAGCTTAATACGGTCTTTCTTCTCTGTCAGCCTCCTGCTCGAGTTTGCATTCTTTTCTTTTGTTAACATTAGAGATTTCCTTTTATTTTCCAGTGATAATAATGGTAGTTGTTAAATCAAGCCCTCTGTAGTAGAACATGGAAAAAGACACATAAAGACTTTAGCTGAAAAAATAGAGTGAAAATGAACTCTTTTTTACTCCCCCTAATTTTAATCAGTTTTTTTCAAAAGTATATGAAATTAAGTCGTTGAATTTATGTAGAGTCACACTCTCCACCTCCTGTTACAGAGTACTGAAAAGGCTGTAGCAAATTCACAGATTAGGTTGGGTCTTAAAATATAGTTTAAAAATTCTGATTTCCAAATGTAATAAATTTAAAGTATATACTGTAGGAAGTTACCAATAACTTCCATAAAAGCAGAATAAGATATTTGGTAACATTAATTTTCTGTCATTTTCAACAAGATATATTTCTTATGAAGGAAATTAAAGTCCTTATTATATTTTTTCTTATTAACAAAGTATTAATCTTATAAAAATAGCACAGCGTAAATAAGAGAAAGAAATTACTGAATGAGAGGATAATGAATCTGTGAATCATAGTAGGAATTTACAACATTAATTATGGTTAGATATATTCTCTCAGTGATTTTGTGCCACATGAATGGGATAGAAGTATCTTTTTGTTTTGGAAAGTCTTGGGTGAGGTTCTGTGCCTGTTCACCTGCAGTTGCCGTGTGTGCTGCCTGCGTCTGTTTCCAGACGCTAGAGGGGGCCTTAGATTTAAAGAAACAAAAAGGACTTTTCTACAATGGATGTGTGGTTTATTTTGCCTTCTGTAAAGCTCTTTTGGCGATTGTAATTTAACAAATAAAATCACAATTGTATGCATCTTTGCGTTCTTGAGCAGTCTTGTTTCTAAACAGAGTAGGCAAAGTGTTCAGCCCTTCTTGTTTCAAGTCACTGTATTCTTGTTTTTTCTCAAGTGTTTACATTTCAGACACTTTTTTTTATGTCTTAAAATCAGGGGAGTGTGAAATTTGAACACTCTTTTTTAGTCCTTAAGCAGCATTCATTCCATTTATAAGTGGCATTTAACATATTTACAGATTGCTTACTAAGTGGCCTAAGAGTTAACGAGTATGACCATAGTAGATAAATGAGTGAGTGGTTGGGTGCATGGGCGGGTGAATAAGTTTCTTAATTACTACATTTATAACAGGAGACCTTTCATCAGATATTTTAAGATGAAATAAAATTTACATTTAAAATTTCTGTGAGTTTTTATGGAGAAATTCTTGTCTCCACGTTTAAGGCAGGCATATCCTGCATAGGAGGGGTATATCATATCTACCAGGTGTAAATAACACCCTGTCTATGTGAACTTTTAAGAGTTCTTTTATGGGTATATCTAGTAATTTCCATCTGGATCTGAGTTCCTGTTGCTTCAAGCAGATGTGGGAATTTGAGTGTGATTTAAGGATGTTTCAGGGCTCTGCTGAGGGGAAGGCAGCCTGGTCTGACCAGAGGATTTTCTCCTCTACTTCTCCTTCTGTGCAGACCCTGTCCGGCCTAATCTAGGTTCACAGATGGCCCCAGCCTGTACTGCTTGTCTGCAGCCACCTCAGAACGCACTGATCTGGTTCTTAGTCTGCAGGAAGGGCCCTCTGGTAGCTATATATGGACTTAGAAAATAGGATCTCACTGCCATTGTGTCTAGCTTGACTGAGTACCTGAAGCTTTTTTAAATTGATATAATTCATATACCACAAAAATCACCACTTAAAAGTATACAATTCAGTGGGGTTTTTGGTATATTCGCAAGGTTGTGCACCCATCACCACAATCTTAAACATTTTCATCACCTTGTACCCCGTCTAGCAGTCACTTCCCGCTCTCTGCAGCCCCAGCCCCTGGGCAGCCACTAGTCTACTTTGTGTCTCTGGGGCTCTGCCTGTTGTGGACATTTTATATAAATAGAATCCCAAATTGGATATTTAAAATAGAAGATATTACAAAATCTAAATGTAATTCTTCCACAACTAGTTTCTACAGTTTATAACATTGTATCAGGTATTGAATTAAATGTTACAAAAATCCAGCAAACCAACATAAAGGCATAACATTCATCATCAGTTAAGAATAGAGCTCAACTGTTCTTTTATCCATCACCTATAAAGCATTGACCAAAAATAATAGTGGAAAGCAGATAATGTTTCAGCACTTCTAGTGCTAGAAATGGATTATTGACACAAAGTATGTGTCATGCCATTGGCATCTTATCAAAATGGCACACTTTTCCACATTTTATAGAGTTTGGGGATAACAGGAAACACAGTCAGCCAGAATGTAAGGTATGAGGGCTGAGACCAGGTCTATCTTACTTTCTGCCATATGCCAGAACTGAAATAGTGCCTGCCATATATTGGCACTCAATATTTGCTAAATTTATAAAGAAATGAAGTAATTGTGTATGGCTGCCTGTCAAAATAGACATAAAAAATTTCAGCTGAGGTGCAGAGCAAATAAGTCCCCCAGCCTCACTGACAGGTTATGAACTTGTGGCCTGAACGTCCAGGCCCTGTAGAAGCTGAGGGGTTCTGTTTGTTGGATTGTTTTTGCTTTTTTAAAAATTTTGCTTTAAATTCGTAGAGACAGAAAGTAGAGTAGAAGTCACCAGGGGCTGGGGGGAGCCAAGGAGAAGGTGGAAGGGGAGGTACTGTTTAATGGGTTAATGGGTTGATGAAAACGTCCTGAATTATGGATGGTAGAAATGGTTGCACAACATTGTGAATACACTTAATGCTACTGAATTGTACACTTAAAAATGGTTAAGATGGTAAATTTTGTGTTCTAGGTATTTTACCACAATTTTTAAACAAAAGTTTGCTTCAAACTCTGCCTCAAATCTGCCTACCCAGTGTTCTCGTGCTGAAAGTTTTCTGCACAAGAGTCACTTGTCAAGTCATTCCTGACAATACCATCGTGTCGTTCCTTGATTGTAGGGATGGATCAAAGAGGCTTCATTGTATGTTTATAGCATCTTGGTTAACAAAATCTGAAATTAGTTAAAATTAATGGCTACTTTTAAATCCCAAATTCTAAATGTAAATTGGAAGATCTTTGAAACTAGAATTATACTGCCTTCACGTTTTTATAAAATTGAGGTCTTGTTATCCTTAATGACAAGAAAAATAAAACAAAGAATCATTGTTTTTTTAATTTAGCAGGTAGTCCATACCATAGATGTAAATTGGAGACCGAATTTTTGTTTGTTTACAACAGATTACTGGTTCCCTAAATGAGGCTTAGTATCTTTCTTTTTGTTGATGGTAGGTAGTCTTACTGATGGTCTTATTAACTGATAAAGTGCTTTGTGTGGAAGTGTTAAAGTCTGGTTGAGTAATTTTAAATTACGACTTGAAAATTTAAATCCATCTTTGATATTTGTATTTTAGCAATTGTAGCACAGCCCCTTGGATCCTAGACTTGTCAACATGCACTCTTTCTGGCATTGGCACTAGAGCACAATCGTGCTTCTTCCTGGCCTATGGGCCCTCTGCTTCCATGGCAGGGCAGGCAGATGTATGTAATTCATCTGTCTTGGGGGAGATGGGGAAATAGAGGCAGAACTACTTGACTACCTCAGTTTGTCGCTGTAACCAGAAGAACTAGATTGTGCACGGATTTTATTACATAACCTCTGTTTGGCATCAAATTAGAATCTGCTATTGTTAGGAATGTAACTGTGGAAAGGCTGCTATATACTTAAATCTCATTTTATTTGCTTCTCTGGGGGTTGTCTTAGTGTTTTCATTAGAAATGTTTTTACAGATGTAGGCTCTTCAAATATGAAGTTGCTGAAGTGGAGACTCAGAAGTTTAGCTTTCAAATTGAAGCGGGGTGGAAATCTGTTTAGAAAGATGAATTTATAGATAAATAATTTACTGACTCTGATACATTAATGTACAATAATCCCTGGAGGCTTTTAGAGATGTAGTCATTATATTCCTAAGGTTTCTAAGAATGTTAAGCTTGTCATTCATAATAGAGAACTAAAATAGGGTCCATTTATAATTTCTTCTTGGAAACACTTCATCCACAAATTCATAGACAAATATTTTTTCTTTTCCAAATAATTTATCCAATAGTTGGACAGCACAACCCTTTTTTTTTTTAACATGTTAACTAGTAAAAAGCATGCAGATACATTGAGTGTTGAATTTTCCCCAGTAGTTTAGATTAAAATTTGGCTAGAGCAAACAAAATATTACTGCAAAATCCTATTTTGACATAATTGTAAATTTCAGTGAATGTCAACCCAATAGTGAAAGAGCCTATGCTTAGTAGATTGCAATATATTACTCAATTAATTGTTCAGCAAATTCTCATATTAGGGAATAGATTGAGCAGGATTAAAAGCAAAGCACTGTTTCATTTCTACCACTTCTTTCCGTAATTTGTAAAGATGAGAAGGATTTAGTTACTAAAATTCCAACCTATTTTCTTAAGAGAAATTCTGAATCTCAGGCAAGACTATTATTGCATTACTTGAGTTCAGTTCAGATTGTGAGCAAAGTGTGACGCCCTGAAGATGGTATGTGGAATCGAGACTCCAAGGCGTTAATATTCACCACATACTATATCTTTAGTCATCCTGTTTGGATGGGAGGAGATAGTGCAGCAGATTGCTCGGTGTATCCACTTGATTGTTGCCTAGAGGAAGGAAATTTCAATTCCTGATTTAGCTTCATTGTTGGCAGATGAGATTAATGGTCTTCTCTTGGTTTCTGGCAGAAGTTTATTTAGGTAACTAACTGAAATTTGTAAAATTTGCACAAAGAAAATAAAGGTACCAAATAGGAAATAGCTGTGTAAACAATTTTCAGAAGTAATTTAGCCCACAGACTCTTAATTTTGCCAATAAAAATTGCATTTGCAAGTCCACATTTAGGCTACCATCTTTTCCTCTATTATCAATTCTCACTTCTTTCTCTTCTATCTCCCTGTCAATGTATAGTATTTTATCAGGAACAAATGACATCCAAATTTGTCTTAAAAAGATTCTTTAGAAAACTTTCAGAGAGAAACAGGCAAAGAGAGAGAGAGAGAGAGACCAAAAAAAGAGAGAAGAGAGAAAGAGCTTGTAGCCCAGTTTTCCTTTGATCTATTAATACGTTTTGTTTTTCTTTCTAAGGTCTGTAAAGTTGTCAGGTGGTTCCACTGGTTCTACTATTATTCTTTGCCTCAAATTATCACTTGAACCTCGGTGTCATTATCAGATCTGTCTAAGGAGTACAAATATGCAGGAGAAGCAATTGTCAACCTAGTATGTTTTGACATGACTTTGAAATTTGAAATTTGCTCTATATATGCAGTAGGCATTTTAATGCTACTTTCAGTGTACGTACATATTTAGCATAATTCCCAACAGTGTGTCCTTCTACCAAATGAAAAAGAATAATCTGTCTATTTTACTGAGATCAAATAATTCGAGGATTCATCCATTCAACCAAAATGTATTTAGTAACTATATAGAAGTGCTTTAACATAAAATTGTATATAGTTTATATATGAAGTATTACTATTATTTTTCCTATTACGGTATCTTGGAGAAAGATTTACAAACTTCTTTACTGTTAGTTGTGAAGGTGTGAGTGAGCCTCCAGTGCCTTGATGTAATCAATAGCAAAGAATGAATGAAACAACCTATCTGCATTTTCCTTCTCATTTTTATCTACTGTCATTGCTCTACCTTTCCAGTGATAGCTTCAGTTGTTATGATGCAAAGTATGCAGAACTTCCAATCACAGCATTATTATTAAAAGCTGTACGTAAGCATGCTAATTTTTTATGTCAAAAGAGACTTTTTCTCAGATTCAGTAAGAGTATTTGGATACTAAATTTGGTACTAAAAGTATTATCAAACCTGTTTGAACCAGAGGAGCAATTTGTCATAAACTACATCATATTACCTGCTAGTCACACTGAAACTTCAGGAGTAAGCCTATAAGGAGACGAAAAAACCCAACCTACTTTATAGGCCTGTGCTCCAAGAAAGTCGGCTAGCAAAGGGTGAGTGACAGGTATAGGCAAACTCAGTTGGAATCTAAGGTACCCTTAAAATCTGCAGGGTCCAATGCATTGTGTACAATGTGGCAATAGCCATTTTACGGTACAAGTAATGTTGTGGTCTGAATGCTTGTATCCCCCTCAGATTAGTATGTTAAAACCTAATCACCAATGTGATATTAGGGCATGGGGCCTTTGGGCAGTGATTGAATCATAAAGGTGGGGTCCATGAATGTCATTAGTGACCTTATAGAAGAGGACCCAGAGAGCTGCCTTCTCTCTTCCACCATGTGAGGACACAACTAGCAGGCGCCAACTGTGAGCCACAGTGGGTCCTCATCAGACACTGAGTCTGTCAGCACCTCGATCTTGAACTTCTTAGCCTCCAGAGCTGTGAGAAATAGGTTTCTATTGTTCATGAGCTACTCTGCTTCTGGTATTTTGTTGTAATAGCTGGAACAGACTAAGAAAAGTGATACTAGTGGTCAGGAGAGAAGTATCACTTGACAATATCCATCATCCATTCCTGATAAAACCTCCCCAGCAAACCAAGAATAGAAGGGAACTTCCTCAGCCTGATAAAGGACATCTATGAAAAACCAACAACCGATGTCCCACTTAGTAGTGAAAGAGAGTGCTTTGCCCAAAGATCAGGGACAGAAACAAGAATGTCTGCTCTCACTATCTCTTTTCAATAGTGTATTGGAAGTTTATAACCACTGTAATAAGACAGAAAAGGAAATTAAGGGCATTTAGATTGTAAAGGTAGGAGTAAAACTATCTTTGTTCACAAATGACGTGACTATCTAAAAATCCAATGGAATCTACACAAAAGCTACTAGAACTAATAAGTGAATTTAGCAAGCTTGTAGAAAACAAAATCAGTATGGAAAACAACCAAAAACCTAGCAACAAACAATCCCAATACCATAAAAATATGCAATATTTAGAAATAAATGTGACAAAAATGTGTAAGACCTATGCACTTAAAACTATAAAATATTGGTTAGAGAAATTAAAGAAAACCTAAGTAACTAGAGAGAGGTACCATATTTACATGTCAGGAGAGTCGGTGTCACTTTTTCCTAAGCTGATCTCTACATTCAATGTAATCCCTATAAAAATCCCAGCATGCTTTTTTGGTAGAAGTTGAAAAACTGATTCTAAAATTTATATTGAAATGCAAAGCATCTAGATAGTCAAAACAACTTTCAGAAAGAAGAACAAAATGGGAAGACTAGTAATACCTGATTTCAAAATGTATAAGAAGTACCAGTAATCAAGACTATACACGTGTAAACAGCTGATTTTCACCAAAGAAGCAAAGCCAATATAGCGGAGAAATGATGGTCATTTTGGTGGTGGTGGTGGTTTTTGTTTTTTCAGAGACAGGGTCTCACTCTGTCACCTAGGCTGGAGTGCAGTAGCACAATCATTGCTCACTGCAACCTCCAACTCTTGGGCTCAAGTGATCCTCCTGCCCAGCCTCCCACATAGCTGGGACCACAGGCACATGCCACCACCACGCTTCACTAATTTTTAAATGTTTTGTAGAGATGAGGTCTCACAATGTTGCCCAAGCTGGTCTCAAATTCCTGGCCTCAAGCAATCCTCCCACCTCAGCCTCCCAAAGTGCTAGGATTTACAGGCATGAGCCACCATGCCCAGCCAGGGTGGTCTTTTTGACAAATGGTTCTGGAAAAATTGGATGTCCATAAGTAAAAAACTGACTATACTTTATATATAAAAGTTAACTCAAAATAGTTCAGAGATCTAAGTGTAAAATCTAAAGCCTTAAAACTTCTAGAAGAAAACACTAGAGAAAACCTATGAGTTTGAGTTAGACAAAGATTTCTTATATATGACACCAAAAGCCTAATTCATAAAAGAAAAACTGATGAACTTCATCAAAATTAAAAACTCTGCTCTTCAAAAGACACAGATTAGAGAATGAAAAACCAAGCCACAACATGGGAGAAAATATATACAAATCATACATTTGATACAGGATTGATATCCACCATATATAAATTCTTGAAATAATAAGAAAACCATTCAGTTTTTTAACAGGTAAAGTATTTGAATAAATGCTTCACTACAAAATATATATGGATATCCAGTCAGTACAGGAAAGGAAGCTCAGTATCATTAGTCATTAGGAAAGTACAAATTAAAGCCACAATAAGATACTACTGCACAACTATTAAAATGACTAAATAGACTAAACAGACCGACCTTTCCACTCCTAGATGTTTACCCAGGAAATAACACATCCGTACAAAGAATTGTACGTGAATGTTGATAAAAGCTCTGTAGCCCGAAGTGGAAACGCTCAAATGTGCACCAAGAGATAAATGGAGAAACCATGGCACATCCATGCAATGCAATACTGCTCTTTGGTAAAAAGGAATGAGTTGTTAATACATGCAACATGGATGAATTTCAAAATAATTACGCAGAGCAAAAAAAAGTCTAACAAAAAAGTACATTGTGTATTATTCAATTTTAGAAAGTCCTAGAAAGTGAAAATTAGAGTGATAGAAAGCAGATCGGTGGTGGATTAGTATTGGAGTGCTGGGTAAAGATGATGAAGAAATTACAAAGTAGCATGAAGAAAGTTTTAGGAATAACGGGTGTGTGTTTATTATCTTGATTGAAGTGATGGTTTTAAGGTTTATGCATATGTCAAAACTTTTCAAATTGTATATTTTAAATATATGCCATTTACTGTATGGCAATTAAGCCTTAATAAAGCTGGTAATTTAAAAAAAAATGCCAACACTAAAATAACAGCTGCCAAACCAATCTTGGTTGTCTTTTTGTTTGTATTCATTGTTTAACATACGATTCAGTATAGTGATAATATCTCTCTTTGGCCATATTAGGGCATGTTCTTTTCCACATAAGTAGATTTTCCAGATAACTGAGGCTTAGCATTTACCCCATTGGAAATCGCTTATTTTAACCATTTTAAAGGTAAATCTTTTAAAAATCCACCACAGCCTCCTTTGTTTTTTGAGACAGAGACTACAGAAACTGAGTTGCCTTTTCTATATGTCATAAACTCCCATCATGGCAGCTGCAGCGGAGGTGAGAAAGTGCTATATTTCAAGTTATTTGATATTGTGTACAGATTTGTACTTTGCTTTCCAAGGAATTTTGCAAAATTATATTCAACAAAAAGGAAAAGAACAAAGAATTGAAGGAATCAAGATGAGGAGAAAATGCAAATTGGCAACTAGTAAAACCAGGGAAAATTTTAGTGAGCAAGAATATTGTCATAATCAATGTGCTTATCATAAGTTACAGAACTCTGGCTTGAAATTGCCTGAACACTAAACAGGAAATAATTGCCACATAAATGCTATGACAGTAATGAAGAATGGTGGAAATGGCCTTGAGGTTAACACTATTAGGACCCTCTATGTATGTTCTTGTCTCCACTTCCCTGTGCTTGCCAGCCTCTTTCCTTCACTGTGTTAAGGAAATGAGAAAAGCATAAGTAAGAATGTAGAAGACTTAAATAGTTTTTCATAAGACGTGTAATTTGTAGATATGGATTCTATACCCCAGAGAACAGAAAGTCAACCTTTACAAGCTTCCTTAAAATATTCAGGAAAATTGAGCATAAATTAGGCCAGAGAAAATATTAAATTCTAAAACTGTAGAAGTAATAGTCTTTGATCAAGCTAGAAATTAATAAGAAAACCTGAAAATAAAAGACACTTCAACCTAGAAATTATTTAAGTGTTCTCTTAACACTTGCAAAGAGAAATAAAAATCTAAACAAATTACAAGACCTCTACAAAATAAAAATGAGGAAAACAATATTTATCAAAATTTATGTTATAGTGAATCAGCAAGAGGGTAGATTAGGAAGGTCCAGGCCCTTATTCCCCCGTGAAAACATCAAGTAAACAACAACAGACTGACTGAAATAGCTTTATGGGAACTCTAGAAACCAGCCAAGGATCTGCAACCAAATGAATACCCAATCAAGAAAAAGCCATGCTCAAAATATTAGGAAATTCTGTGGGGACTTTGCTCACCTTTACCCTACCCTCTGCTGCCCTTACCTGCAGGTTCAGACTAACACAGTCAGGAGGAAACCACTTAGTTCCTGTTGCCTCCCTCAGGTTAGAAGGATAAGAGCTTGCAACATCCTGGCTTATCTGAGAAGTCCTGAATGCTGCTCGACTCATCTGTCATACCTGACAGTGCTCACACAGGAACAGTGGCATAGTTTAGACACCAGGTTGAAGGCTGCTGAAAGCAGCAGCAGACGCGTGAAAACTGCAGGACACTCCAAACCCACAGGTGCCTGAGGGCAAGAGATTACGGGCATAGGAATATAATAGAACATCTAAGACCACAAGAAGCAGCAGGGGTGAGACTCTTAGTGAAATTAACACATTTAAAATAAATTCACACCTATCTGGGGGATGGGCACACTTATAACTTTGGCTTAAATGGTACAAAAGCAATTTATATAACCAAAATGTTTGCATCCCCATAATATTCTGAAATTTGTTTAAGCAAAAAAAGAAAAGAATAAAAGTAGCCATATATACAAGGGAATTGGGGGAAAAAGTACACTCATAGGCCCAGGGAAGATACATGCCCAGAAAAGTCCTGAGAAGACTTTAAGCCTTTCTGCCAGGCTAATTAGTGAAGTTCTTCCCCTATAGGGAGCCAGTCTGCAAAGATAGAGAAAAGTGACTCTTTCTTCAAATGCTAAAATTTCAACAAAAGATCACAAAGTATGCAAAGAAACAGGCAAATATGGCCCATTAAAGGGAAAAAATAAATCTCCAGGAACAAACTCTAAAGAAACACTGGCTTCAGACTTACTAGACAAAGATTTTTAAACAACTTTCTTAAATATGTTTAAAGAGCTAACGGAGAACACAAAGAAAGAAAGGAAATCAGGAAAACAATAAAGAATATAATGAAAATAGCAGCAAAGAGATAGAAAATATTAAAAAGAGCCAAATAGAAATTCTGGAGTTTAAAAAATATAATAAGTGAATTGAAATATTTGCAAGCAGACTTGAACAGGCAGAAGAAAGAATCCAAAAACTTAAGGACAGGTTGTTTGAAATTATCAAGTCTGAGAAGAAAAAAGAATAAAGAAAAATGAAGAGATTCTAAGGGACTTATGGAACATTTAATAGACCAATATATACATTATAAAAGTTACAGAAGGAGAAGAAAAAGAGACAGGAACACAGAGTTTATTTGAAAAATAATGGCTGAAAACTTCTAAATTGGAGGAAATATGTGGATATACAAACACAAGAAGATAAATGAACTCCAAGTAAGATAAACTCATTTATAATCAAACTGTCCAAAGCCAAAGATGAGAGAATCTTGAAAGCAATAAGAGAAAAGTGATTTGTTGTGGGCTAGAGATCCTAAATAAGAGTCTCATCAGATTTCTCAACAGAAAGATTGTGTACTATGAGGCAATAGAATGATATATTTAAAGCACTGAAAGAAAAAAAAACTGTCAACCAAGAATTCTTTTGTGTGTGTGTGTGTGGGTGGGTGGGTGGCTGTGTGTTCTAAAAACTGTTTATTAGGCCATAAAACCTCTCAAATTTTTTTTATTCAGGATATTACAGGGGTGCAAACATTTTGGTTACATGTAATGAGTTTGCCTCACCCAAGCCAGGGCTACAAGCCTGTTCTTCCCCCATACAGTGCATTCCACTTCCATTAGTTGTGGGGTTACCCCCCTCACACACACCTGACTGGCACCCAGTGAGTATTACTATCATGTGAACACCTTAGTGTTGGTCAGTTAGTACCAATTTGATTGTATTCTACTAAACTGTTCTTCAAAAATTCAGGGAGAAATTAAGGCATTTCCAGATAAACAGAAGCTGAGGGAGTTCATTACCGCTGGACTTACCCCACAAGAAATACTAAAAGGAGTTCAAGTTGAAAAGAAAGGACACTAGACAATAACTTAAAGCCATATGAAAATACAAAGTTCTCTGCTAAAGGTAAATGGACAAATATAAAAACTAGTATTACTGTAGTTTTAGCTTATGATTCTACTTTTTGTTTCTTATAGGATTGAAAAGATAAAAACAAAATTATAAATTTATGTTAATGGAGACAATATAGAAAGATGTAATTTGTGATCTCAATGACATAAAGCAGGTGAGGGGAACTGTAAAGAAGTATAGTTTTTGTAGGCAATTGAAGTTAAATTGGTATCAATTTAAAATAGATACTATAACTTTAGGATGTAATATGTAATCCCTATACTAACCACAAAAAATGCCTATACTTAATAGAATATACAGAAAAGAAAGTGAGAAGGTAATCAAAATGTGTCATTACAAAAAATCCATTAAACACAAAGGAAGGCAGGAGGGGAGAATGAGGGAAATAAACTATAAGACATACAGAAAACAACAAAATGGTAATAGTGAGTCCTTCCCTAGCAGTAATTTTATTAAATGGAAATGGATTAATGTCCCCAATCAGAAAACGTAGATTAGCTAAATGAATTAAAAACACAAACAGCAGAGCCAACTATATGCTGTCTATAAGAGACTCACTTTAGGTCTAAGTACACACATAGGTTAAAAATGAAAGGGTAGAAAAAGATACTCCATGAAAATCGTAAGCAAAAGAGAGCAGGAACACTATACTAATATCAGAAAAATAGACTTTAAGTCATAAACTGCCACAAGAGACAAAGACATTATATAGTAATAAAAGTGTCAATTCACCAAGAAGATATAGCAATTATAAACATATATGCAACAAATATCAAAGCTCCTAAATATGTGAAGCAAACATTGACAGAATTGAAGGGAAAAATAAACAGTAACATAATAGAAAAGTAGGAGATTTTAATACCCCATTTTCAATGATGAATAAATCAACTAGAGGGAAATAAGGAAATAGATGACTTAAACAACATTACAGGCCTATTGGACTCAACACTCATAAAGAACACTCTGCCCAATAATAACAGTAAACACATTTTTCTCAAGTGCACATGGAACATTCTTCAGAATAGACCACTTGTTAGCCACAGAAAGAAATCATAATAAATTTTAAAAGATTGAAATCATACAAAGTATCTTTTCCAATAATAGGATAAACTAGAAATAAATTCCAGATGGAAAAATGGAAAATCTACAATTATGTGGAGATTAAACAACACATTCTTAAACAACGAATAGGTCAAAGAAGAAATCACAGGAAAAATTAGAAAATATCTCAAGACAAACAAAAATGAAAACACATTATACCAAACTATTGAAAGCTTGACTTTAGTCCCTTAAGACTCATTTGTACTTATGGCTTCTAGTAACATCATCTATGAATTTCATTTCAACATAATTAAAGGAGACTTACAAAATATTTGCTATAAAAAGGAGGCTTTGGGTCCAAGGAGGCTGAGAAGCTCTGCCTAGAAAAGCTGATATGTGCACCTGAGACAAAATCAAAATCTTTATTATACCATTTTGAAATACGAAGTAATTTAAATGTGTACCAAAAAAGAAATGATGTTTTGTACAATTTACATATTATATTGTGTATCCCATTGCACAGTGGAATATGCAGCATTTAAAATGAGTGAATGTGAGCAGTAGTTCTCAGTGTGGACCCAGAACCAACAGCATCAGCATCACTCAGGAAAATCAAATTCTTGGGCCCCACCCCATATCTACTGAATCAGGAGCTCCAGTGGTGAGGCCCAATCATATGTGTTTTAACAAGGTTCCAGGTGATTTTAATTTACAGTAATATTTGAGAACCACTGAGCTAGAGCTAGGTCTTCCACCATGGGTAAATCTTAGAAATACACTAATGCTGGCCACTAACAAGAAACAAGAGGCAAAACAATGCACGCAGTCTGATGCCATATATTACGGTTGCATAATGGAATGTACATGATTCTGTAACGGGGGGTGTATTAGTTAGGGTTCTCTATAGAAACAGTACCAACAGAATGTATAGATATATAGGTAGAGAGAGGTTTCTTTTAAGGAAGTAACTCACATAATTGTGGGAACTGGCAAGTCCCAAGTCTGCAGGGCAAGCTGGCAGTGTGGGTTGATGTTGCAGTTTGAGTTTGAGGCAGTGTGGAGGCGGAATTGCTCTTCCACGGGGGTCTCAGTCTTTTTGTCTTAAGGCCTTCAGTTGATTGGATGAGGCTGGTCCACATTTTGGAGAGGAATCTGCTTTACTCAGAGTCTACTGATTTAAATGTGCCTGTTGCCTAAAAAATACCTTCACGATGACATCTAGACTGGTGATTGACCAAATATCTGGCTACCATGGCCTACTCAGGCTAACATAAAATTAACTATTGCAGAGGGCAAGTTTGTCTTTTCTTATTGCCCCCAAATGGCAGATTTGGCCCTAGTGGAACACCAAGTGGAATACTGTTTCATTAGCTCCTCAATGCTGCTCCAAGTGTGGTCTGTGGGGCCACAGTGTCAGAATCACCTGCGAGCCTGTTAAAAATGCAGAATTTTAAAGGAAATTCTGACACATGTTACAACATGGCTTAACCTTGAGGACATTATGCTAAGTGAATAAGAAAGTTACAAAAGGGCAAATACTGTTAATATAATGTACCTGGAGTAGTCAGATTCATAGAGATCGAGATTGCTAGGGGCTGAGGGGAGGGGGAATGGAAGTTAGTGTTTAATGGGAGTAGAGTTTCCGTTTTGCAGGATCAGAAGAGTTCTGGAGATGGGTGGTGATGATGGTTTCACAACAATGTGAACATAAATAATGCTACTGAACTATATACTGAAAAATGGTTACGATGGCAAATTTTGTTATGTGTTTTACTATAGTTAAATGTTTTTAAATGCAGGATTTCAGACCCCACCTAGATATCCTGAACCTGAGTTTAGCAAGATCCCCCTAGTGTTTTGTATGCATATTAAAATTTGAGAAGCACAGGACTGGAAAGCCAAACACAAAGGGTTACTCCCAACTCCCCCACAAGGCAACACACACAGAGATTAGTGAGAACTAGCAGAACTATCCCTATTACACCTAACCCGGGCATTCTGTACAAGAAGATTGGGGAAGTGATGAGGAAGAAATCGCTGAAGGATTGACCTAGGGGAGGGTGCTGGGGCTTTTCTCTTCTCTCCTTGACTGGGGACCCAAAGGTGAAAGGTTTTAAGGGAATTACTCATAAAGTTTGATGGTGTCTGAAAGAAGGGGAGGCTGTTATCTCATTCTCTGTTGAACATCTGCTAAGGCTTTGGACTTAGTGATTGCCCCTTCCTGAGCAGGGAGGAGAGAATCACAAGAGATGGCAGGGCGAGGACAGCAGGGGAGCAGCCTGCATGCTCACCCCAAGTACTAGGATCCCTTGGGGCTGGGGAGGCCGTGGAAGGAAGCTGGGCCTGAGCCAACTTGCTGGAACCCACAGAGGGGACCATGAGTGAGAGGCTACAGAGTGTGCCCCTATCCCCATGTAGGGGATTAGAGTTGAGAAGGGTTGGAAAAAGTCAAGCTGGAGCTGGATGTTCATCAGAGAAGGTGACAGAGGGAGGTTCCACAGGTTCTGCACCCTCCTTCCCCCTCCAAAACTTCCTCTGTATGACCCAGGAGACAGCTGCCTTGGGACCTGCCACAGAGGGTGCATTAAGGGCCAGATGTATCCGAAAAACCACAATCCCTAAAGAGAAGACCATAGCCAGACAGGAAATTCTGTCCCCTCCCCTCTCTCTCCTACCTCCTTGAGCCTACAAAAATTGTTTGAGCCAGAAAGAAAAACGAGGGAAGTTCCTAGACCTGACCTGGCCACACCCTGAGGTGTATGAGGGCTGGGAGGGTGTTGAGCAGAGTGAAAGAGCAGAAGGTGATACTCTAGACTGAATGTGGGTGCTCCCCAATTCCTACGTTGAAACCTAATCCTCAGTGATGGTGGTAAGAGGTGGGGTGCTTGGGATGTGAGGTAAGGTGAAGGAGGTGAGTACTCTTATAAAAGAGACCCAGAGAGCTTCCTTGCCCCTTCTACCATGTGAGGACACAGTGAGAAGGTGCCTTCTAAGAACCGGAAATAGTATCTGTCGATGCCTTGATCTTGAACTTTCCAGACTCCAGGACTGTGAGAAACAAATGTGTTTATAAACCACCTAGTTGTATTACAGTGGCTTGAATAGATTAAGACAGGTGCTGTCTCCCCACTCAGAATCCCCCAACTCACAAGCCCTGTCTGAGCTGATAGCAGGATGGAAGTTCATGACCCAGTAGATAATTGAGTAATTTTTAAAAATTTATTTTTTTCAACAGGTAATACATTTGTATGGTTCAATATTCAAAAGTAACTAAAGATTGCAGTATAAAAAGTCTGTCTACCTCTCACACCTGTACTTCAGCCAAATATAGGGGCTCCCCAGTCTTCACCAAAGAAAAACCAGCATGTTCAGATTCTTGTGCATCCTTTTAGAGGCATTCTGTGCAAACAACAATCACTATTACCCATTTTGTTTTTTTCATTTAAAAGTATAGGAAATGACCACAATGAAGTACTACTATCCACCCACCAGAAAGGATAAAATAAAAAAGATTGATTCCACCAAGTGTTGACACAAATGTGGTAACTGAAATCCTGATATATTACCATTGACAGAGTAAAAATGCAACAACTACTTTAGAAAAATGTTTGACAGTTTATAACAAAAACATACACTATCCTATGACTCAGCAGGTTCACTTATAAGCATCTACTCAAGAAAATTGAACGCAGATGTCCACAAAAAGACTTGTACAATATGTTCATGGCAGCCTTATTCATAATATCCAAAATTTAAAAATAACACAAACCCATTTACAGAAGAATGGACGAATTGTGAATATTCACACAAAAGAATTCCACTCAACAAATAGCAAAAAGAATGAACTACTGATATGTGCAACAATGGATGAATTTCAAAAATACGTTGGTGAGTGAAAGAAACCAGACACAAAAGAACACATACTATATGATTCCATTTCTATGAAATACAAGGACAGACAAAGCTAATCTATGATGATAGAAGTCAGAACAGTGTTTACATTTTGGGGAAGTTGGCAGGGGACACGGCCTTGAAAGGGACTTAAGAGAACTTTCTGAGAGTGGTCAGAATGTTCTATATCTTGATCTGAGTGGTGATCCCATGGGTGGATACACACATGAAAATGAGTTGACCTGTAATCTTAATAATTGGGGATCTTACTATATATAAATATCCTAATAAATTACCATAAAAATATAAACATTTAAATAGGATGAAATTAGAATTTTTAGCAGAATTTTTAATAGTCCGAAATGACTGGAAAGTTCTGACAGGAGCTGGGTAAAGTACCGAAGTCCCTCTTCGTCCTCAGGAGACAGGTTCCAAGACCCCAGCTGATGCCTGAAACTGCAGAGTGTCAAACCCTGTGTCTACACTATGTTTTCCTTATACACACGCACACAAATTTAATGCCTTGTCCATCTTAACTAAGCACTTGCCACACACCATGGCTGTAACTTCTGTAGTTGGAGGTGCAACAACAGAACTAGCATGAATTTCATTTTCCTTTTTTACAATTTTTGGATAGAAGGTTCTTTCTTACTATAGAACTTAGCCACTGCAGTATATGATTTTTCCCCCTTATCATGTCAAGAACTTTCACCTTCTTACTTAAAGGAAGCACGTTACAGCTTCTCTTTGGCATATCTGAATTGCCAGCATCGTTACTCCTGCATTTTGTGGCCATTGTTAAATAAAATAGGGGTTATTTAAACATAAGCCCTCAGTACCACCACAGCTGACCTGATGACCCGACAGCTACTAAGTGGCTGCCGAGTGGGGAGCACGTTCTGTGTGGACACTCTAGACAAAGGAATGATTCACATCCTGGGCGGGATGGAGTGGAACAGTGTGAAATTTCATCACACTACTCAGAACACTGCACAGTTTAAAACTTAGGAATTATTTCTGGAATTTTCCATTTCATATTTTCAAACTGTGGTTGACTGCAGGTAACTGAAACTGCAGAAAGCAAAACCACAGATGGGGGGACCACTGTACAGGACACATTTAACAGAGCACAGTAAAAGAAGTGAGTGAAGAAAAATGAAATGGACTGATGCTGATCTTACTGAGTAGAGATTGCTCAGGAGACAGTCACAATGGAACATTCAGTTAACACATAAAGGAGTACTATAGGTGGCTTATGGAACATATGTATGTAATAAGTTATTTTAAAAAACAGTGGGAGTAAACGGCAATGTAGACATTCAGGAGAATGGACAGAAAGAAAGTGGAAGAGAGTCAACAGGATGAGAGAGTGATGCCAAAGGGTCTCCAACTTTCTCTGTTAAAAGGCAAAGGTTAAAAACCAGATATAATAAAATATTAACATTTATTTAATATCTAGGTGGTATCTTTGACAGTGTTTATTATATTTTATTTGCAACCATTGCTTAAAATATTTCATATTAAAAACAAAATAAGATAGATCTTTAGATATCAATAGAAAATTATCTCTAAGATCTATTGGAAGCCATCACAATTTTATGGCTTGTTTGCATTGATATTGTCAAACAGGTTAAATGTACACTCGTGTATAGAAAAATTCTAGAAATACCCAAGAAACCATCATTGTCCCGGGATAGGAAAAAGCCTTAACTTTACTGTATAACTGTTGATAACATTTTAATGTTTCCTTTCAATGTTGTTTATTGATAAATAATGTAATAAAGCAAATAGTTTGGTCTATATGATCTTTAAGGTATTTACAGTTTCTAAAATGCTATGATAGAATCATACAACTTTCCAGAACAAACTTTATTCTGGGATCTAAAAACATAATGTTGAGATCACATATATATGAGCTGTAATATTTTATTAAAATTACCAGATGGAAAAAGCGTAAATATTACCTTGTTCCTTTAATCAGTATTGTGTCTGTACCACCAGTCAATTGTCAATCTATTGAATATAAATGCACATGGACTGTGTTGCCATTGCACTGGATTTTAGTGGATAAAGTTATTGACCTTGGTATCAGAGAATCTTAAAATAATAGTGGAAATATATATACACACACACATACAGTTGACCCTTGAACAACATGGGTTTGAACTGTATGGGTCCACTTATACACAGATTTTCTTCAACCAAATGCAGACTAAAATGCAGTATTCATGAAACCCACATATATGGAGGGCTGAGTTTTTGTGTAAGTGGGTTCTACAGGGCTGACTGAAGAACTTGAGTAGGTGTGGATTTTTGGACTATGCAGAGGTCCTGGAACCAATGCCCCAAGTAGGCTGAGGAATGAGTGCATTTTATTTATAATTGACACATAATAACGATTAAATCAGGATAGGTAGAATATCCATCGCTTCATACCTTTATCATTTCTTTGTGGTGGTAACTTTCAAGATCTTTTTTTTCTAACTATTTTGAAATATACTATATATTATTATTAGCTATAGTCACCCTACTATGTAATAGAACACCAGAATTTATTTTCCTACCTAACTGTAACTTTGTACCCATTAACCAACCTCTCCCCATTCTTCCTTATGCCTCCCCTCCCCAGCCTCTGGTAACCCTTTTTCTACTTTCCACTTCTATGAGATCAACTTTTACGTTCCAAATATGAATGAGATCATGCAGTATTTGTTTTCTGTGCCCGGCCTGCCATTTAACATTATATCCTCCAGGTTCATTCATGTTACTGTAAATGACAGGATTTCACTTTTTCTTTTAACAGCTGAGTAGTACTACACTGTATATATACCACTTTTTATTCATCCAATGTTGATGGACATTTACATTGATTCCACACCTTGGCTATTGTGAATAGTGCTACTATCTCATGTTTATTCAGATAGTAATGGTTCAATTCCTTTGGATATATGCCCAATAGTGGAACTACTGGATCATATGTTAGTTCTATTTTTACTTTTTGGAAGAGTCTCGATACTGGTTTCCATGGTGGCTGTACTAATCAACATTCCCACCATTAGCGTATTACAGTTCCCCTTTCTCTACATCCTCACCAGCATTTATTATTTTTTTGTCCTTTGGGTAATAGTCATTCTAACTGGGGTTAGGTAATGTTTCATTATGGTTTTGATTTGCATTTCCCTAACGATTAAAAATGTTGAGCATTTTGTCATATATGCGCTGGCCATTTGTATGTCTTCTTTTGAGAAATGTCTATTCAGTTCTTTTGCCACTTTTTAAATTGGATCATTTGTTTTGTTGCTGTTGAGTTCCTTGTATGTTCTTGATAGCAACCCTTTGTCAGATGTATAGTTTGCAAGTATTTTCTCCCATTCTGTAGGTTGTCTCTTCACTCTGTTAACTGTTTCCTTTGCTTATTAGTTTGACATAATCGCAGTAGTTTATTTTTGTATTTGTTGCTTGTGCTTTTGAGGTCCTGTCCAAAAAATCCTTGCCCAGGTCAATGTTATGAAGTACTTCCCCTATGTTTTCTTCTAGTAGTTTCGAAATTTTATAGGAAGTGAAAGGTCTTACACTTTCATCCATTATTTAGTTGATTTTTGTACGTGGAGAGAAAAAAAGTCTAGTTTAATTCTTCTGCTTGTGGATATTCAGTTATCTCTGCATTCATTATTGAAGAGACTGTCCTTTTCCAAATGTGTATTCTTGGCATTTTTTTTTTCAAAAATTAGTTGACTGCAAATGCATGGATTTGTTTCTTGGCTTTCTATTCTGTTCCATTGGTCTATGTATCTGTTTTTATGCCAGTACCATGCTCTTTTGGTTACTATAGCTTTGTAGTATATATTGAAATCAGGTAGTATGACATCTCCAGCTTTGTTCTTTTTGCTTTATTGCTTTGGTTATTTGGGCTCTTTTGTGGTTCCACATAAATTTTAGGTTTCTTCTAATTCTGTGAAGAAAGTCACTGGTATTTTAATAGGAATTACATTGAATCTTAGATTGCTTTGGGTATTATCAATATTTTAATGCTATTAATTCTTCCAATTCATGAACACAGGATATCTTCCTATTTATTTGTGTCTTCTTTGATTTCTTTCATCAATATTTCATAGTTTTCATCATAGAGCTCTTTCATTTCCTTGGTTAAATTTATTCCTAGGTATTTCTTTGTTGTAGCTATTGTAAATGGGATTGCTTTCTTGGTTTCTTTTTCAGATAGTTTGCTATTGGCATACAGAAATGCTACTGACTTTTGTATATTGATTTGTATCCTGCAACTTTATTGAATGCAGTTATCAGTTCTAAGAGTTCTTTGGTGGAGTCTTTAGGATTTTCTATAAATATGGTCACGTCATCTGCAAAGAGGGACAATTTGACTTCTTCCTTCCAATATGGATGCCCTTTCTTTCTTTCTCTTGCCTTATTGCTCTGGCTAGGACTTCTAGTATTATATTGAATAAAATGAAAGTGAGTATCCTTGTCTTATTCTAGATCTTAGAGGAAAATCTTTCAGCTTTTTCCCATTCAGTATGAGATATGGCCTTTATTGTTTTGAGGTATATTTCTTCTATACCTAATTTGTTGAGAGTTTTTATTATGAAGGGATATGAATTTCATCAAATGCTTTTTCTGCATCTATTAAAATGACCATGTGATTTTTGTCCTTGATTCTGTTAACATGAAGTATCATGCTTATTGATTTGTGTACGGTGAACCATCCTTGTATCCCTGGGATGAATTCCACTGGATCATGATGATTTATGTTTTTAATGTATTATTGGATTCAGTTTGTTAGTATTTTATTGAGGATTTTTGCATCTCTGTTCATCAGGGATATTGGCCTATAATTCTTTCTTTTCTTTTCTTTTCCTTTCCTTTCTTCCCTTTCCTCCCTTTCCTTTTCTTCCTTCCTTATCAGGGTAATGCTAGCCAGGGTAACTCAAAATAAGTTTGAAAGTATTCACTCTTCTTCAGTTTTCTGCAAGAGTTTGAGTATAATTGGTATTAGTTCTTCTTTAATTGTTTGGTAGAACTCAGCAGTGTAGCCGTTAGGTCCTGGGCTTTGTTTGATGGGAGAGTCTTTATTACTGATTCAATCTCATGACTTGTTATTGGTCTGTTCAGGTTTCTATTTCTTCATACCTCAGGCTTGGCAGGTTGTATGTATCCAGAAATTTATCCATTTCTTCTAGATTTTCTAATTTGTTTGCATATAGTTTTTCATAATGATCTCTTATGATCCTTTGTACTTTTATGGTATCAGTTGTAATATCTCCTTTTCCATCTCTGACTTCGAGTCTTCTTTTTTTTCTTAGTCTAGCTAAAGGTTTGTCATCTTTTAAAATCTTTTTTAAAAAACCAACTGTTTCAATGATTTTTTTTGTATTTTTATAAATCTCTATTTCATTTATTTCTGCTCTGATCTTTCTTGTTTCTTTCCTTCTACTAATTTTGTGTTTAGTTTATTCTTGTTTTTCTAGTTTCCTGAGGTGCAAATTTAGATTGTTTATTTAAGATCTATTTTTTTGATGTAGGCATTTATTGGTATAAATTTTCCTCTTAGAGCTGCTTTTGCTGTATCCCATAGATTTTGGTATGTTGTGCTTCCATTTTCGTTTGTCTCAGGAATTTTTAATCTCTTTCTTTATTTATTGACCCATTCATTGTTGAGGAGCATGTTGCTTAATTTCCATGTATTTATACAGTTTCTAACTTTTTTCTGTTATAGATTTCTAATTTTATTCCATTGCGGTTGGAAAAGATACTGGCATTTCTTATAAGACAGGTCTGGTGTTGAAGAATTCCCTCAGCTTTTGTTTTCCTGGGGAGTCTTTATCTCTCTTCCATGTTTGAAATATAGCTTTGTTGGGTACAGTATTCTTGGCTGACAGTTTTTTTCCTTCATCACTTTGAATATATCATCCCACTGTAATATCTCCTGGCTTTCCTCACCCCCTCCCCATGGTATTTTTTGTCTTTGATTTAAAACTATTTTTTTCTTTAGAGATGAGGTCTCACTATGTTGCCCAGACTGAACTTGAACTCCTAGGCTCAAAGGGATCTTCCTGCCTCAGCCTCCGAAGTAGCTGGAACTATAGGTGTGCACCATCATTCCTGGCTCTTTGTCTTTGATTTTTGATAATTTAATTATGATGTGCCTTGGGGGATTCTTCTTTGAGTTGAATTTGATTAGTGACTTCTGAGCTCCTGTTCATGGATGCTGTTATCTTTCTCCACATTTGGGAAATTTTCAGCCATTATTTTTTTCAAATATTTTTTAGGCCTTTTTCTCTTTCATCTCCTTTGGGGATTCCTATTATGCAGAGGTTCATTCACTTGATGGTGTCCCATAATTTCTGTAGGCTTTCCTTGCTCTTTTTCATTTTTTTTTCTTTTTGCTCCTCTGATTGGGTAGTTTCATATGTTCTGTCTTCAAGCTCACTGGTTCTTGCCTCCATTTGGTCAAGCTTGCTATTGAGCTTTCTAATGAGTTTTTCAGCTCAGTTATTGTATTCCTTATTCCTAGGATTTCTATTTGGTTTTAAAAAATTCTTTCTGTTTCTTCATCCAATTTCTCATTTTGCTCCTGAATTGTTTTCCAAATTTCATTTAATTTTATATCTGTCTTTTCTTGGAATTCTCTGAACTTTCTTTGAGAGAATTATTCTGAATTCTTTGTCAGACATTTCATAGATCTTTAATTTTTCTGGATCCATCACTGGAGCTTTGTTGGTTTCTTTTTGTGGTGTCATTGCTCACACATTCCTTGTTATCACATTCCTTGTGTCTTTACGTTGGTGCTTGCACATCTAATTTTTGCAAGTGTTCTTCAGTGGTGTTAGATCTTCACTACTTAATGTTGGAATTTAATCACTAGTCTGCTGTTGTTTTCTATCCTGTGGAGGACTTATAGTAAACACTGAGACTAAAACACTGCACTGGAACTAAACCATTACCCTACTCCTGTTTCCTAGTCTGAGAAGACTTGTCGTGAGTACTCACAAAAATGCAATTTAAGCTCAGCCAGTCATAGGCAGACAACTGGGCATTAGCTATATTGTCTTGAACATTCTACTGGGATAGTCTAAATAAGGTAATTGCTCAAACTTTAACCAAACAATTGCTTTGCTTTGCTTCCACATTCACCCTATAAAAGCTTTCCCTTCAACCACTTCCAGTTGCTTATTGTTTGGGACCGCCTGATTCAAGAATTACTATTTACTCAAATAAACTCTTCAAAATTTTAATTTGCCTTAGTTTGTCTTTTAACAGAACTATGAAAAGGTATGTTGAAGTTTAAGGTTATATCCTAAAAGTTTTTTCTGGAATTATGCATTTAGATCTTTTCCTGACATGTATCATTGAAATTTTAAAATTATATGTACTTATTTCTTCTCCTTAAAAAAATTATTTTCTTTTTTAATCTATCAGTTTCTTATGCCCGAATAGGGAATGTCAATAAAAGTACTAGTTTCGCTGTTACATATGGTTTCAAGGAGTAGTCAGATCATTCCTGACTGACAGAATAACAAAATAAAGAAAAGAAAGGCCTATTGAAGGTTAACCAAGCCATAACTATTCCAAAATAAATAAAGTTGGTTCCCTAAATGTCATACCATAGGCCAAAATAAATCCCACCAGAGAAAAGAGTTAAAAAAAACAAAACAATAAAAAATAACCTCAGGGTGCTAAAGGTCTTTTGAAACATAAAGGCAAGGGAATTATCCCTTAAGGAAAGGATTGATAGATTTAATTTCTTTAAGTCAAAAAACAACATGAATAAAACTAAAATGAAAACAACAAACTGGGAAAACTATTTGCAACATATATGACATATTTATGTCCTGTAAGGAAATAATAAGGATTGTGTGCAGTAATGTATGTGAAAAGATTTTATAATAGTGATTAATAATACAACTCAGTTTATAAAATGAGGATTGTTTATAGACTGGCCAAAAATATTATACATTTACTACAAATTAGGTTATAATACTTAAAAAATAAGATACTTAAAATATATATTATAGATAAAATATTTAAATATTCTTATAAAATGTTCACATTTAATTAAATGAAAATTGTTATAACACAGTATATTTAATATGATACAAATTTTAAGTAAATGTATATTTTGACAAAACTGCCAAACTAATTAACTCTGGGAGATGTGATTATGGGTATTTTAAATTTTCTTTTGTTTTTTTGTGTTTTCCAAAATCTCAACAATGAATATACAGATTTTAAACTAACCAAAACCCTAACATATATTATTTTAAAGACACACCATGAATAGATTAAAAACAAACACTGAGTGGGAAAAATATTTCAACATATTTAACAAAAAATTAACATTCTCACCTTGGTACTACCTCTTATTTTCTTAGCTAAATATTAATCTTAGCCTGTTAACTATAATACTTGAACAGAGATGCCACAAATGATATATTTAAGAATGTATATCACAAAAAATAAGTCAAAGTGATATAAATATCCAACCATAGGGTTAAAGAAAATTATGCTAAGATAGAATGTTACCCAACTATTAAATATGCATGTTTACAAGAACATTATGATCAAAGCAAACTGCATTGTAGTCTGTTCAAAATGATCCCAATTATGTCTTTGTTCAAATATCACCTTTTCAATAAGGCCTTCCTTGACCATTCCATTTAAAATCACAATCTCTTCCACTCTGTCCCAGAATCTCTGACCACTTTACTTAACCTGCACTATGTTTTCCACGTACTTCACATCCTCTACCATATTACGTAATTTTGTTTTTACTGTGATGATTGTTCACTGTTTCTCCATGGAATGTTGATATGTACCTAAGGAGAATTTGTTGAACGAATAAACGTGAGTACATACACAGAACAAGCTTGAAAGAAATATACCAAAATATTAATTATAGCTATGGTATGATTATGGGTGGGATTATTTTCTTCTTTGTACTTCCTTAGTTGTACAAAGTTTTCTGCAATAAACACAAATAACTTTTATAAGGAAAAATGTGTGTGCATGTGTGTGTATGTACGTATATGTTTAAAGAACGTTAAACTAGACGTAGATCTTTACCCCTGAATCATTCTAGATATTCTGTGTTTTCAAAGATCTCCAGGAGAAACAATTTTACAATCTCCCTCATCAACCTGTGTCAGGATTTAACATCCCTGAGAGTCAAGAAATATTTCGGTTAGACTTAGTTCTGCTTGCCACTGGCAAGGTTAAATGGTGCCTGTGGGTCTATTGTCAGGCCTTAAGGCAAGTGTTGAAGAAAAGAAAAAAGGAGCAAGAGAGAGATACATTATTTTCCAGTGATGGAATAATGACAATGAAAAGTAAAGTAAGTAGGAGGGAGGGAAGAGGAGGAAATACACCACACTTACAAGCTAGGAACATTCATTGATCCTCTTGTATGTGTTAGCACCCTATGCTGGATGCTACAGTGTGCATAAACATGATTGTAACAGAGTCCCCGTCCTCAAAGACTTTATAATATAGCAGAGGAGACTGAAGTCTAATATTTACCCCTTGTCTCCTCCCAGAGCCTTAACTGTAGGCATCCTGCTCATTAGTAGCTGCATGAAGTGGCCCCTGCTGGGGATGGACATTGCACAACTCAGTGTAATAAAACCATTCTGATATTGAAAAAAAATCTGACTACTATATCCTTCTATGAATCATCCTCCCCACCCACTGGCGTGCATGATCTGCAGCTTTATTTTATTGGATGCTGTCTTTTTGTCTCATTTTAATCCTTGACTAGCTTTTCCATAGCACAGTCATGACACATGCTTAGAAGGTTTCAAAATAACTTTAAGACTGGCCTAGTTGAAACATAAACAGGTAAATCTAGAATAGGAAAGAAAATCACATCAAAATTCCAGTGGCAAGCAGAAATAACCTACAGTTTTGTTGTTTGGGGTATTCGGTCTTAGGGTCTTTCTCGCTCTCCAAGAAATGGAGAATTGCTTTCAAGGCGCATGTAAATCCCTCCTGCTCTCTGCCTTCCGGGAGATGACAAAGACTGAGCTGATCATCGTCTGTCATAGGATGTTTTTGATAAGTAATCTTTGATAGTTTTCTTTAAAAGAACCCAAATTCTTTGCTCTTTCCTCATGAATCCTTATGTTCTAACCTTACTATTTCTTGCAGAAATATTTTCTAGCTCTTTGCACCTTCTGGAATCTGTGGGGCCCTGTTCTAACACCAGTGTTTCAGTCAGTGGTCCCCAGCCTTTGTGGCTCCAGGGACCAGTTTCACGGAAGACAATTTCTCCGTGGACGGGGGACAGGGTGTTGGTGGTGGTGGCAGAGCTCTGCGGCCTGGTCCCTAACAGGTTGCAGCCCAAGGGTTGGTGACTACAGTTTTAGTCTTATGTTTGAACTGTGTTAGTTCACACAGGGTCATTATGTCTCAGCTCCAATTTTGAATAGTGCCCCCATTTTTATATCCAGATGAAATATATTTCTTTAGGCATCAGTGTTGCCAGAGTTACTGCTGATTTATATGCACCTCTGAGTCACTTGTGCCCTGTCCTTTCTGTCCGGGGACTGCTGAGCCTCTGTGGTTTGTTGGAATGGCTGCAAGAACTGAAGTCATGAGACCTGGGTTCCAGTTCCAGCCTTGCCCCTTCCTGTCTGTGGCTTTAATAAAATCTGAGATAAGTCCCTAAATCTACGCTGGGTGGTTGTGAGCATAACTATGAGAGCAAATGTGAAAACACTTTCCAAACTGGAATCAGAAATATGAAGACTAACCTTGTGTTGCTGTTTCTTTCGGGGGCGAGTTTCTTGACTATCCCCTTGCTCCTTTCCATCAAAAGGCTCTCGTTGTGTAAAATACTCCTCCAGCCCCTTTTCACCTAGTGAGTGCTTCCTCCGCTTTGAGATTCCATCCTCACAGCCCCTGACCAGGAAGCAGCCCCCAACCTCTTACCTGGGTAGTTTTCCTTTCAAATATGCTTAGCAGCACTGCGGACCTCTTCTCCTTAGCTCTTGGAATATGTACAATTTTCCATGGATCTGTAAGATTACTTGATTATTGAAAGTCAGTGTAGTCCAAGAGGCAGACTGCCTGGATTATACCGAATGCTGCTTACCAGGTGTGTAACTTTGGGCACTAAATGCCTCTGTGCCTCAGTATTTGCACCTATAAAATAAAGATGTTTGCAGTGCCTATACTACACAATAGGCCTATTGTGAAAATTAAATGGGGCACTGCATATAAACCACTTAAACTTGGCAGGCACACAGCGAGCACTCAGTGAAGGTCCCTGCCATTGTGTGATGGGCGTTCCCCTGTCTGCATTCACCACCGGTGTGGAAGCTCCTGAAGGACCACTTGTCTTTCAAGTGCAAGCACAAGGCCTGGGTTAGAATAAGTGCTCAACAAAGATGTGCTGAATGTAATAATGACTAACTGAATTCATGGATTTAAATTCTAAACCGGTACTCAACATGCTGGGATCCTGATTTTTATTCCATTGTTCATGTTACATTAAACCAAGTAAATGTTTAAAATCAGAGGGATTAAAACCAAACCTTTAGGAAAACAATTTCCTCTAAGTTGTACTAAATCACTGATAACTATTTACATACACCATGAACTTTCATTCTGTTGGGTACTGCCTAGTTATTTGTGGCTTCTAAAATAATAATCAATAAGCATTTGCCAGAATACAAAGAATTCTGCTAGTCATTTATGATGAGTGACTCTGGTTGGGAAGTTATAGCATGGTATCAAAACAAGTCTCTTCGTGATAAATACCTAAAGAGCAGTAGACAGGTTCTATCCTCTCATGGCAGATGGTGGAGAACTTTCAGTCATGGGTCAAGGAAAATGGAAAAATTCAAAATTACTCAGGTTTACTTCTCCCCTCCACCAAGTCCATCATTTTATTAATACGTAAAATAACTTTGAATTTATTTTTCATGCCCTTTTGCCCTGCATTTGCTATTTTTTTGTCCTAATGGTTTTGTTCTAAAGTTTTATTGACAGAGACAACTTGAATCATTTTCAGAACATCAATTTTCATAGTTTAAAAAAAAATCTTGATGATCGTAAATATAAAGAAAAGCTCTCATTGAGACAGTAAAGTTTTATTTTAATCAGTTCATATAAAATACATTCTTTTTGAGAGGAACTCAATACCTCCAAGAGATGTCTGCACTCCCATGTTCATTGCAGCAGCATTTACTACAGCCAAGATGTGGGATCAACCTAAGTGTCCATCAACAGATGAATGGATAAAGAAAATGTGGTATATACATATGCAGACAAAACGGGACTATCCAGCCTTAAACAGGAGGAAAATCCTGTCACTTGTGACAACATGGATGAACTTGGAGGACATTATGCTAAGTGAAATAAGCCAAGCACAGAAAGACAAATGCCGCATGATTTCATTTATATGTGGAATCTTAAAAAGTTGAACTCATAAAAGCAGAGAGTAGAATGGTGGTTATCGAGGCCTGGGGGCCATGAAGAGATGTTGGTCAAAGGGTAAATAGCTTCAGTTATCAGGATGAATAAGCTCTGGAGTCATGGCATGGTAACGATATTTAATATTACTAGTTGGTATCCTTGAAATTTGCTAGGAGAACAGATCTTACATAATTCTCACCACACACACCCAAACGAAAGTAACTATGTGAGGGGATGAGTATGTCAATTAGCTTTATTATGGCAATCATTTCCCAATGTGTGCCTGCATCATAACATCACATTGTACACCTTGCTTATATATAATTTTATCTATCAGTTATACCTCAATAAAGCTGGAAACAATAAAATATATCCTTTCTTGTTTTAAAGTAATTGGATCTCTGTTTCAGTAAAGTATGAAAAGAAATGCATGTTTTAAGTTTACAATTTAAATATAGGCCATTTCATCTGGCCAGTTAAATCTTCTAGGTGAAGAGCTATCTTAAAAGTACTAATTAAATTATAGCATATGCAATAAACACCTTTCCTTGGTTGAGCAGGTGGTTTTAGAGGACGAGAATTAGATTGATCTGTGGTGGCAGTCACCGTGTTGCCTAACCAGGGACCTTTCTGCCACTGTCTTCCTAGTTAGCAGAGCTCGTCCCCCTCGAGAGGCCCCAAATGCCAAGTAGCAGGATTCTCAGCCTTCCCTATAGTTAGAGCACAGGGATAGGATCCAGAGGGCTGTGAGGAGAAGTCTGCTGAGTGGCTTCTGGGAAAGACTTTGCTCCACAATCTAAAAATATAATTAACACACACTTATTTTCTGCCTTGACATTGTTATAGGAGAATGTGACACCTGCAGCCATAGCAGCCTTTTGGGGACTCTATGATAAAAGCCAACATTCTGAACATATTATAGCAGAAAGATGGAAAGAATCTGGGCTTCTGATGACATCTCCAACTGCTACACTCACCTTCCTGGTGTACAAGAAAACAAATGTGTCTGCCACTAACTACCTTTGGTTGACTTTTCTATTACAAGCACCCAAAACTATGTAATATATCAGTGTCCCTTGGCTATCATACTGTGAGACCAAATAGTATCAACTAAGCACCTTATTTTCCAAATGGGCTCACATGACTCAGTGAAATGTTTTGAGCAGGGCAATGAATTGGCCCATGGGAGTTCGGATTCTGGTCTCTACCACTCCAGTTCTGACATCAACTTGTTGAGTGATTGGTGCTAAATAAGTCATACGGCCTCATGACGTCCCCTACCCAGGCCATTTCCTTACCCGTGAAATAAGGGATTTGGACTGAGAAAGCACTTAGGTCCCTCCTTTTCCCACTTACATTGTTAAGTTCTGTGTTTATAGTGCTATCACAGGTTGGGTTCCCCGAGGAAGCAGACTGAATCTGACACAAGCTTGGAGGAGGTTTATTAGGAGGTGCCCTTGGGATCAGCACCTGTGCAAAGCGAGGGGAGGCTCCAGACTGGCAGAGGGAGAAGACGAGCTACAACGCAGTCTCAGTGGAGGCCTGGCCACAGGGGGAATGTGCCCTCATTCCCGGCGGGGGCCAGAGTAGGGCACCCTTCATGGCTGGGAACCGAAGTTCACCTGTGTTAACATAAGGTTGACATCTTTCTTTCCATTTTAACTGCTGAATTAAATTTTTTCAGTATAGAAAATTTCCAACCTCCACAAAAGTAGAAAGACTAGTATGATGAACTCCCATGTGTTCATCTCCCAGCCTCAGTCAAGATCTGCTGCCATTCTGGCTCCACATAGTCTCTACCTCTATACTTTCCCCTCTGCTGGAGTATTTTAAAGCAAGCTCAAAATATTGGAATAATCACCTGTGACTGATTTAACTCAACATAATTTAGATTGTTTAGGGTATCCACATCTGTCCCTAACCTTAAAGATCTCATTGATGAGATTTTTTTTTTTTTTTTTTTAAAGAGACAGCATCTCGTTCTGTTGCCCAGGCTGGAGTGCAGCAGTGCGATCATGGCTCACTGCAGCCCCCTGTGCCTGGGCTCAAGCGACCCTCTTGCCTCAGCCTCCCGAGTAGCTGGGACTACAGGCATGAGCCACCACACCTGGCTAGAATATTTTAAATCATAATATCAATAACAGAAAGCTCTTCCCCTCCTAAGTTCATTTTTAAGGGCACCTCATGCAGCCCTAAAGAGACACCTTCAGGCCTAGGGGCTTTCAGCTGTCCCCTCTTTCACCTTGTATGGGAAACTAAAAAGTGCGGCACTGGGGTTTAGACTGGGAGCTGTAAGTCCCGTTACCAGCCAAGCCAATCAGGCTCCTACTGAGTAGTGGTGTTTTGCTGCAGTGTTCAGATGAGCAATGGCAAGCTGGGAAGCATTACGTGGTGAATGATGATTTTGTGGTTCCCAAGGTCAGTAGATCCAGGTTTAAAAATAGTGTTTGTTTTTGCTATGCCCTCACGTTTCAAAAATTCTTCCATGTAATGGCCCTGTTCAATCATTTTTATTTCCAAACAACCATGTCCACTGACACTTCTAATAAAATGGAGGGTCTTAGCCCCATTGCCATAAAAGGGGTCCCAGACCAAAAGGGATCACTAACAAAATGAAAAGTTTGATTTTTCTTAAAAGTCAGCTGGGAGGTGTAGAAAGACACTGGGGGAAAGTTCAGATTGAACGCATCTCCCGAACCATGTGCTCTCAGGAACCCCCGCGAGGGATCCCATACTTACCTGGTTTCCAGAGGATTCAGCTTTAACCCAGTTTTGTTTGCTCCCTTGTGGGAATCTTGGCTGCTGCAGAGCTAGACAAACATTTTTAAATTCTTCAGTGATTGCTGAGAAGCATGAAGGCCCGAGGCCATCTATCGCACGTGCATTACGGAAGGACAGCTGAGGACTATAGACGCGATGCCTGTCCTAGAAAAGCATATGGTTCAATTGTGAGGAAAAGCCAGGCAAGTATGGCAATGCCATAAGAACAGTCACTCGAAAGCACAAAAATTAATTGACTGTAACTTATACGGGACACAATCACCTTCACCCAGTCTAAGAAATTTAGGTGTTTCTTGAGCTACTTGAAAAGTTGCTCAGATAATGAATTCAGGTTTAAAATTAAAAGTATAAAGAATATACTTGGGTACTGAAATATTATATCAACCTTATACAGTAGTTCCAGAATACTCATGAAGGAGATTTTTATTTGGAAGCATATGTTTCAGGGTCACAAAGTGGAATATAGTTTTAGTAACTCTTCTAAGGGTTAATATTATTGGGACTGGGCAAAGACTGGTGAAATATTTTGCTTCAAGAAATAAAGACTTGGAGGGCCAGGCGCGGTGGCTCACACCTGTAATCCTAGCACTCTGGGAGGCCGAGGTGGGTGGATCATTTGAGCTCAGGAGTTCGAGATCAGCCTGAGCAAGAGCCAGACCCCATCTCTGCTGAAAAATAGAAAGAAATTATCTGGACAACTAAAAATGTATACAGAAAAAATTAGCCGTGCATGGTGGCGCATGCCTGTAGTCCCAGCTACTTGGGAGGCTGAGGCAGAAGGATTGCTTGAGCCCAGGAGTTTGAGGTTGCTATGAGCTAGGCTGATGCCACAGCACTCTAGCCTGGGCAACAGAGCAAGACTCTGTCTCAAAATAAATAAATAAATAAATAAATAATAAAGACTTGGAACATTAGATGGAAAAATCCTAAGAAATATATTAGCAGACCAGACCCAATAATATAATTATATTAATAATATAAAATAAAAACTCAACAGTCAAGTTGAGTTTTCCCTAGATTGCAAGGTTAATTTGGCATTAGAAGATGAATTATAGAAATTCATCACAGTAAGAGAGAAAACGCATTATCTCAATAATGAAAAAGTGTTTGACAAAATTCAATATACATCCAAATTAAAAACCTTTAATTGAAGAAGGAATAGAAGTATACTCACTTCTACCGGGTATCTATAGTAAACATCACAATCAATGCTAATGTTGAGAACCTTCCTCTTAAAGTCAGAAATAAGAGAAGATTTCCTGCTATTATTAATTCTATTCAACCTGTATTAGTGCTCTTATCCAATGCAGTTAAGGCAAAAATAAATGAGTAAATAAATAAAATGTGGGCTGGGTGCAGTGGCTCACGCCTGTAATCCTAGCACTTTGGGAGCATCACTTGAGGCCAGGAGTTCAAGACCAGCCTTGGCAACACAGTGAGATCTTGTCTCTACAAAAAATTGGAAAATTAGCCAGGCATTGTGGCATGAGCCTATAGTCCCAGCTACTCAAGATGCTGAGCCAGAAGGATTGTTTGAGCCCAGGAGTTTGAGGTTAAAGTGAGCTATAATGATACCACTGCACTCAAGCCCAGGCAATGGAACAAGACCCTGTCTCATAAATAAATAAATAAGGATGGGATAGTAATAAAACTGTGTTTAGCCCCAAATAAAATTATTGTATAGAAGAAAATCTACAAATAAAGAATTACAAGTTGCTGGATACAAAAATCAGTTGCATTTCTATACTACAGCACTGAATAGTTAAGAAATGTCATTTTTAAAATGATGTCATTATATGTCATCAAAAATATAAAGATTCTAGCAATAAGTTTAAGAAAAGATATGTAAAACTTCTATGAATAAAATGACAAAGCTTTATTGAAATACAATAGAGAAGGCTTAAATCACATCATATACCATGTTCCTGAATTAAAAATTTCAATATTATCAAAAAGTGTTCTCCAAGTTGATATTTAGACTCAATCATTTCAATAAAAACACCAAAGGTTTTTTTCAGTGAAATTGACAAGCCGATTCTAATATTTGCATGGAAAAAATCAAAGGACCAATGGAGAATTTAATTTAACAGATATCACCATTTATAGTGAATAATAATTGATTCAATATGTTATCGGTTTAGGGATAGACAAATTAATCAAAGAAATAGAATAGAGAGCCCAGGAAAAAATATTAATATGTGTGTGGCATATTAGTCTGTTCCAGCTGCCATAACAAAATATCATAAACTTGATGGCTTAAGCAACATTTATTTCTCAAGTTCTGAAGACCGGGAAGTCTAAAATCAAGTTGCGTCTAATTTGGTTTCCGGTGAGGGCACTTTCATGGCTTGCAGATGGCTGCCTTCTCACGTGTCCTCACTTGGCAGAAAGACGTCAATTTCCCTCTTTTCTTCTTATAAAGCCCTACCCTCATGACTTCATGTAACCCTAAATGTCCTATCTTGAAATACCACCATATTGGAAATTAGGACTTTAACACATGAATTTTAGGGGATACAATTTAGCCCATAGCATATGGATACTTAGTTTATGACATTTCTGGGACTTTTCAATAGAGGATGCTGGGACAATTGGATATCCATATGGTAAAAAACAAAATTGAGTCTGTACCTTATGCCACATATGAAAACCAATTCCAGTGGTTTAAAGACTTAAATGTACAAGGTAAAATCATAAAACTCTTAAATATAGGAGACTATCTTTATAACCTAGGATTAGGGAAGAAGTTCTTAAATAAGACACACAAAAAACACAAAGCATATACACAAAGATTGATAAACTACATTAAAATCAAGAGCGTTAGTTCATCAAAATTCACCATAAAGATAATGAAAGGACATACTGCAAATCAAGAAGATATTTGCAATATATGTAACTAACAAACAGAAATCGGCAATGAAAAATAGACCTTTCACAGAAGGGGAAACCCAGATAGCCAATAAACATAAAAAGTTGTGCAACCTCATTCGTTAATTGGAAAAATATTAATGCAAGTTAAAATCATCATAGGAAATTGTTTCATTACCACTAAATTGGCAAAAAATAAATCTGACAATATTAAATATTGGTGAAGGTATGGATAATTTTTTTCTCTCTCTATGTGTGTGTGTGTGTGTGTGTGTGTGTGTGTGTGTAGCTAATGGGGGGTAAATCCCTATATGCAGTATAGAAAACAATTTGGCATTATCAGTATAATGCACACTGTGTATGCAGTTAAGATGTACGCACCCACAACCCAGTAACTCCACTCCCAGCTAGGCCTATAGAAATTCTAGAGTGTATACCAGGAGAAATCTATAAATGTTAACAGTACTATTTGAATAGAAAAAAATGGGAAATAACCCAAATGTCCACCTAGAGTGGATGGATACAGGAGTGAATGTGAATGGATTACAGCTACATGCACCAAAACACACGGCCCTTAGGAACATCGTGTTACTGGGGGAAAAGCAAGCCAAAAAGAATACGCATAATATGAGTCCATGTGTATCAAGTTCAAAAACATGCAGAATTTTAAAGGTGTATAATTTTACAGATGGAAACACGTGATAAAATGACATATGAAGATAGTAAGGGACTTCTGATAGAAGATTCAGGATGGGAAGGGGATACGGTCAGGGAAGAGTTCAAGGGTCTTAACCGGTTATATGCTTGTGCTACCTATTCATCATATCATTATTGTTTCCACCTTACATATACATTAAATATTCTTTTGTAATCATCTTAATAATCGATAAGTTTTTAAAATGAGTAATACTGACCTGCAGCAATCTTCACATCGATCACATCTAATTTGTGGTTTTTAAGAGAATACTTTCTTATAGAAATCATTTCCTGACAATATTGGAATAGAAGCAAAAAAATAAATCCTCATTATCCCAATAAACATGACAGAAAATCTTCAAAGAGGAACTTCAGGCAGAGGAGGAGAGAGAGTAAAATAACCACCCGCCTCCACGAAGCCAAAGCCTCCTTGGAGGGAGAGGGAGCAGACACACACGCCGGCCCCGCCGACGTCGCCTTGCATTCCGGCGATCGGGCCGTAAATCCTGGCCGGGCCGAGTTCAGTGTAAACACTGCAAGAGCCTGCGGGACCGCAGAGAGAGGCAGGCCTGGCTCCGGCAGCCTTCCTTGGGGGGTAGGGGGGGGATGCTCACTATCAACCGCTGAATCCCAAAACCCGGATTCTCCGCCTCCACCCAGGGCGGTGAGCGCCTGGCGTGGGGACAGTCGGGTCCCGGGATCCGGGCGGGGCGCAGCTCGGGATCGGGCTGCCCGGCTCCGCTCCAGCTCCCGGGACCTGCGCGCCCCGCGCCGGGCCCCTCCTCCCCTCGCGGCCTCCGCGTCACTGCGGGACCGAGACTGACCCGGCGACCGCGCGCTCCTTCCCGCCCGGGGCCGGCTGGCCGAGGGGAAGGGAAACCGGGTCACAGTCCACAACTGCCATTTGGGGCATCAGGGGGGTACCGGGGAAGACGCGCTGGGCACGGGGGCGGTGGATACTTATTTCCATGTTCATACGGGAGATTAAAGCACATCTTGCCATTAATTTGGTCGCCCCGCGAGCCACTGCGGAGAACGAACACGGTGGCGTGCAGTGGCGACAACCGTGTGCAGCTTGCGGGAGAGCGGGTGGCCCGCAGCTCCGCCCGCAGAGCCTGCCCGGAACGTCTCGGATAGCAGCTGGCAACAACAGCTTCGCCTGTCAGCCCCAGCACTTAAAGCTGATGGATATATATTATTTTTGTTTGGGGGTAAAAAATTCATTCTACAATTAATGACTCCTGGAGTATTAGCTCAACTATTTTCTTTTGTGTTAAAAGAAAAGATGATTTAGAAAGGCTTCCCATGGCTCCTCAGGAACTTATTATGCTAGTATATTTTAAAAATCAACTTTACTGAAGTATAATTTAAATACAATAAAATGCACTCACTTTAAGTGTACGGGTTGATGAGTTTAATTTGTGCAACTATACAATTAAGATGTAGAACATTTCCAACACTCTCTAAAGTTTCCTGTGCTCCTTTCCTGCCAGTCGCCCCCCTCCCACATAGCCCTGGCCCCAGACAATCTCTGATCTGCTTTCTGTCACTGTAGATTAGTTTTGCCATTTCTAGAATTTCACATAAATGGGATCAGCTAATATATTTTTAATTCAGAGTCTCCCCCATTCTAACAAATTTTGTTTTCTGAGGGTTTCTCTTTGTTTTCATTGCTCAAAGGCGCAAGACTTTATTTTTGCCCCCTCCATCTGGATTTAAACTTAAAAACCAGAAAAGTTAAAGATTTCTAAATTGAAGTGAAAATACGTGTAACTCACACAGAACTGTTTTAAAAAACACTTTCATTATATCTGTTCCATGTGAGTTAACTGGACAAGTTTCCCAACCTCAGGCTGCCTGCAAGTGTTGGTTTCTGGGGGAGTATGACAAGATCCATTTACAATATCCATGAGTCGAATGAAAAGGAAAACTCCGACAGATCAGCCAATTATAAAATAGTGAAAAATAAAAAGCCGCCAGTTGGAATTACCTATGGAAACTTCTTCTTTGTCCAGTCACTGATTGGGGCCACAGAAGAAGGTGGCATCTTCATATTTCTGAAATGCCTCCTGAGAGGCATGGGAATTTGGGGTGATATAATGGTACTCCAGTGATTGACAAGACAATTGTGCCCAGTTCCAGTAGAGCTGAAGGCTCTTCACGGTGGGCAACTCCCAGGTTCCCTGTCTCCACAGTAACGTCTTCTCAGGCACAGGGCTTCTGAAGAAAGAATTGACATGTCTTCTGGCACGATTTTCACCTATTTCTACAATTTCTAGGCCATCAGCTTTGGAGACTTTCTCAAGAGGCTGCAAGTCACACAATCATAGAACTTCATCCACTGTGGCAGAAAGTGAGAATACAGACTGTTTTCCTGCCTTCTATTTTTGCTACCCAACATATCTATTTTAATGGCAATTAAACTCTGGTCCCCTTCCTTATCTCCATCGGCTAATGTATTTAATTCCACCACTCCCACAGGGAATAATCCCAAATCTAAAGCCTGTACTATATTAAAGACCCATGGATGCTTAATCAGAGCAAACAGAGGATTTGGTTTGTATAAACTGCAAAAACTTGTGTCTTTTATGTCCAGAGAGCAGGACTGAAAGAAGAAAGTGACAATAAATCATTTCAAGAAACAGCATAACGTAAATGTTGTATGTTTATTTAATACTTCATGCAATCATTTGTCTGGAGCTACAGCCCAGCTTCAGAAAGTGGCCTGCCGTAATGAGGTTCGGAGGCAACAGCGTTCAAGAACCGAAAGACATATTGCCTCCTCCCCAGACTGGCTTATGGGGAAAACGATAAGCTCTTAAGTAGAACCAAAGCATCCAAGAGGGTAGTGCAACAGTAACACAAACGTTTGTTACTGTTTAAACAAGTCTGTGTTAAGATATTCGGATTCACAGAATTATCATGATTTTAAAGAGAGTAAAAGGATGTGACTTCCTTTTGTCTGAGTTGAAATGAAAAATCCAAGTTGATTTCACCCTTAAGTTTGCTTCCAGTAAAAAGAAACAAGAAGAATAGTGGTATTAGTCGGAGGTGGGGGAGGGTGGGGATTGGGCTGCTTGTTAGGTATTTATCAAGTAAGAGGACACGCTGTGTGGGCACTTGGAGCTTGGGCAGGCTCTGGCTTCAGGGTGCCTGGGTTTGAATTCAGACTCTGCCACTTCTCAGCTGAATAGCGTGGGCAAGCCCTTTCTCTCCCTCAGTTTCCTCATCTTTCAAATGGGATGATAAAAGCGTCACCAGTCTCAGAGAATAGTTATAAGGACTGAACAGAGAAAGAGCTTAAATGGTGCCTGGCACCTCATCAATAAATGCTGGCTTTTTGGAGAGGGAACCCTTCCATGTGTTCTAAACCCGGTATGAAGAAAACCTTGACAGTGTTTCACTAGAAGGTACAGACGGACAGAGATTGACAAGAAGAGAGTTACCCTGCTCTGTAACCCAAAGATTAGGTTTCCTGGAAAGATGAGTGAAATTATCCTCACATTGTTTCTGATGTGAAGGGTAAATATAATTCTGTTCTCACATTTTCTCAAAGCCAAGATATCTGAAGTCAATCCTTATTTCATAAGTTTGTACTCTTTGAAAGTATGCATTGTTCTCTCCTTTACTGAGAACACCAGGGAACCACAGGGCCGTTATGTGCTTTCTTAATGTGCTGCGGGCTGTTGTGCTGGTGTACACATGATCCTGCACAGAACCTGTCTCTAAGGGACAGCACTGCCGACGAGCGCAACAAGACCTAAGAGTGCAAAGTCTGACCTGTGTCAGTATCTCAAGAGCTGTATTCATCTTATCACAATATCCTGCTAGTAGTTGATGTGGTTGTGGATTTTCTGTTTTTCCCTCATTGATTTGATTAGGAAGAAGGGAAGGGAAATTCTGATGAACTTTCAACCCTATAACAACTAAATAGAGAAGGTGGTAGGTAGAGGGGAGTTAATTTTTTATTATGTAGATGCTGGTGTATAGTAATGCGCTCTGTGTGCACACATTTCAAACAAACACAAAGAAATTCTAAGGGATCAGCCATAGAAAAAGAACACAGTTTATTAGCAGTTATGAGAACTGATCTTTGGGAAAGAAATAAATGTAAAGAATATATAATGCAATCTCAAAGAAAAAACTTAAAATTTTATAGTTTATAAGAGTGTTAATGAAAATTTCAACATAATTACAAAGGAAGTGGTATGTTTTATCAGTCTACTCCCATCAGACACAGCTTGTCTAAATCGGAAAAGGTGAACTCTATGCTGATGGCACATACAGCCATAGACTTTTTGTTAGTTTTCCCAAGTCAAGTCATAGTGTATACGCATGTGATTGTGCATTCTTGTCCAGATAAATACGGACCACTCTGGTTTTCAGAAATCAATTATGTTATTCTGTTGAGGTCAGTGTGCAATTAATGATAAACACACTGATTTAATCCAGCACTTTCAAATCTTGCGTTTGAGACACACTGAAGCAGTAAGACAATGTACTTGGGGTCTTGACTTTTCCTTTTCTGTTTAGTTTGCTTGAATAGTGAAGGCTTCTGATAAAATCCAATCAATATTTATGTTTGCACTAAGAGCATTGAAGAAGCAAAGTTATGAAGCCTCTACTTTTCTCAGACTTATAATCCAGATGGGGAGATAAGATAGAAACATATAGAACATTCACAACAAAATATAATATAACTAGCTTTTCAACAAGACCTTTGAAGAGATTTCACTATCTCTATCAGATTAATTCTTCATAAAATTCCCTGTAGAAGTAATACTACTGAGAAATTCCGAGGAGAAATTTACTTCCATTGGAGAGGGTTTGCGAGAGAGAGAAGGTAAAGCTTTGCTTAGAGGCTGGCAAGGCAGGAGGGAGAGTAAGAGCCTGAGGCTCCAGAACCTACGCTCATCCACCTGGGGACTAGCGACTGTGTTTTTGCTACGTGCCGGGCGCTGTGCTTATTGTTGAGGTGCTGGGGGAATGAACTGAACAAACGGGTCCAGTCCTTGCCCTCCTAAGAGCTTACAAAGAAAACAATTTTCATAATATTTTTATTTTTGTTACCGGACTCATTTGAACTCCTTCCTTAGATGTGCCAAATAGGGAACACCTGCCGATTCATTTTCCTTCTCCCTCCTGTAGGATCCCTGCCCTCACTCAGGAATGCCGATCCTCAAGCTCTCTCTACTTTTCTCTCCATGAGAAAACTGTTGTCGTGAACAGCCGGATGTGTTCACATAAAAGACTGAGGAGACAAAAGGGCCATGTATCTCAGGAGATGTATTTTAACAGAAGTTAGAGTCACAGCTCTAACAGCAAATCCAGGTCCCAGCAAGATTTCCCAGGAGGCAATTTTGGTGTTGGGAGAAGGGACCCCTTCCTTGACACCCCACCGGACACACGAAATCCCACCCCCAGGCAACTGTGCCTGTAAGTACTAACTTATCAAAGTTCTATTAATAACATTTCTTGAAAATAGTCTGAGTTTTTTCAACATGTCAACTAAGTTGTCCATTGCAAAATAATTCTCAAACATCATTCAAGTGAAAAGAATTATTTTAATAATAAAATAAGAATGAAAATCTTTACAGCAGATTTACTCTGGTCAAGTACCTTGCAAGTCTTCTAATTGTTTTCTCTTCTTACTTATGCTCCTTGGAGCATTCTGATGTACTAGCCTTATTTTATTTTGGGACAATTTTCACATTAAAAAATTTCAGTAGAAAGTAATTTGAAATATTTTCCAAAACTAAGGGCAGTGCTGAAGTTATCTTTGCTAGAGATTCTTAGAAGGAGGCCCAGGAAAGTAAAATCTCAATGTGCAATATTGTGCAGTAAAGAAAGTAGGGACTTTGGTTAAATTGCCCTAGATTGTATTTAGGTTTTGCCACTGAATAACCTGTACCACTTTGGGTAAGTTCTTTCGCCTCGCTCAGCCTCAGCCTTCTCATTTGACAAATGTGGGTTATAATCACACCTGCCCCATTAGACTGGCGTAAGAATTTGTTGAACGAACACATATCAAATGCCTAGTGTGGGTGGAGGGCTTTACAATTGTTGGCTAGGATTCATTTCTGTGTGCCAGTTATTGTTTTAGGTGTTGGGGATATAGCAGGGAATAAAAGTTCCTGCTGCCATGCAGATTGTGTTCTGGTGGGAGCTCACAGGCAATACATGCATAGATACTCAGTGAGTCAGGGGTGGTAAGCGCTGTGAAGAAAACTGAAGCAGGAGCAGGGGAGAGAGACTGCTGCTGGGAAGAGGCATCCCTGCAGGTGAGAAGTCAGGGCAGCGCTGTGATATTTCGGCAGCACTGACTGAGGGGAGCAGGGGGCCTGTGCAGAGCTGGAAGAAAACCGAACGCGGCTGAGGTCAGCATTACAGGATCTCGCTTTCTCTTTGCCAGGTCCACTTTTGAGTCGCTCTGTGTCTTTTGGCATGTCTGTCCTCTTCACTGCTCTTTAATTTCCTCAGTTATAAAATACAGACACTTTTACATGTTTCCTTGGAATTGCTGAAGAGACAGAATCTGGGATGAGCTTCCAGAAATGAACCCCAAAATCACACCAGGGAGCTGTGGCCTGGGCTAGGAGGAGGGACAGGGAGGCTTCTGCCACAGAGGCTGGCTCCAGAAGCACCCACATCCGTGGAAATGTGCACCAGCAAATGACTGCTCTGCTTCGGGTGCCTTGCCACCCGGGGACCTCCTCTCGGTGGCGTACTCCCTCCCACACCCTGAACCGGGAAACCCCTCGGCCGTTTTCAATCCCAGGTAGCCTTTGTAAAAGCAGGTGTCCCGAGTTCCACGGTGCCTCAGAAAAGACTTGGCTGTGTCCTTAAACATGGGCAGACTTATTTCTGGCAAGAAATAAGGACTGATTGATGGCTGTAGGTCAGTCATGGCAAGTCATTCCACAGTGGTAAAACCTATAACATCCACCTTATCTGTGATCCAAGTTTGATGCCAGTAATGGCTTCTGAGAAAACTCATTATCTATCTAAATCACAAATATGGGAAACCTAGTGTCAGTAGCTAGCATTAGGCCAAATATAAGCATTTTTAAGCAAGAGGGCAAGAGTTTCTCTTGGCTGGAGCATTACTTAGTCCAGCCATCATTTACTGAGTTTCTCCTGTGCGTCACAGCTCTTGTTACAGAACCTTGGGCTTCGGGGGACTTTACCAGGGGCACCTTCCAATCACACACTGTGGCTGGTGGAAAGTGCTCCACGCTTCAGAAAACCTGGGGGTGGGGATGGGGCAGGGAAGCCTGGGAATCAGGAAAGAAGTGTGTAGTCATTGTGTACACAGTGGTCCTGCCCGCTGGTACCTCCCGCCAAATCAACACCCTGCCATTTGTTCAGATTAACAGTCCCTCCCGTTGAGAGGAAATGAAGCCGGGGATGGGCAAGAAAAGGAACACAGGTGTCCCAGAGGAGAGCAAGAGGCCCGAGACTCTCTGCCCTGCTACAGCCACGGTGTGGCAAGCCCTGGTTACCAGAAATGGGTAGCATATACCACAGCCCTCATGGAGTTACCCAGGTCCCTCAAAAGTAGCAAATTCATGCAAGATGAGAAACGAGTCATTGTCACACTGTGTGCCAGGGCCTACAAGTGCTCCATAATGTCCGACCTGTCCTATCTTTACCCACAATGGCCGTCCCCAACTACTCATCTGGCAGCTGAGATCCAAGACTTTGCTCAGGAGGTTCCCTCTTCCTGAGGCGCCACCCTCGCCTCCACAGGCGAGCCACCTGCTTTCCCATGTGGTCTTCCGAGAACCTAGGTCCTACTTCTCTTAGGTTCCGATCATTCCTATAATTACTAGTCCACACGCCTCCTCCCCATCTGGCCCCGAGGGGAGCGTCTGCTCTGCAGTGAGGAGCCCCTGGAGCCAGGTGACCTGCCGTATGGTTTTCAACCTCCACTCCAGCCACTGGGTACATTTTACAGCTACCAGGTGATAGCGCCGAGATTCACACCGAAGCCCATCTGGCTCCTCTAGGAGCCTTTAACCATGCAATTACATTTACATCTGAGCATTTTGGCTTATCGAGCATGAATTCATTAACTTGAAGGAATGAATGAGGAATTTGATCAGCTAGTAGGGCAAAGAATTGCAGGCAGTTTCCAAGTTCTCACACTTGGGCTGGGTGTAGGATGGGCTCAGCTATTAGAATAAAGGCCCAAACAAGGAGGAGCTCAGTCCCTCTCAGGTAACCTGGGGCCATGCTACCTAAAATTGGAGAGACTCCGGAAGCCTAGAAGCAGGAAGCGTCTCCTTCAGTGGCTGCATGCTTTGTCACCCTGATGGAAGTGGTTCAGGCCCTGATAAGTCAAATCTGAGATAACTCTTTTGAAATCTCCCTGCGATTGCATTTCCCCCTTTGCTTTACAGGATTTGTGCTTACGAGAGTCCCTTTCTATAGATATTTCCTCTGTAGTTAGGCTTTCCTACAGCATGGGAGCTTGAGAGTTAATCAAAGCACCCCGTGACTGTTTTCAGATCTGTAAACAGGTTTTCTGGACCACTTTATCAAGCTTCATAGCTGGGGCTTTGAGTTTTCTTGAATGGTTTTTATACTTTGTTTGAAAATGTCTTTCCACACGCAGTGTAATGGGGGGAAAAAAACCCACACAAATAAGAAGTCCTGCTGGCAGGTGTTTTAACAGCCCTAAAATTATAAAGCCAAGAGCTCATTCTCATACCTTGAAAAATGACCAGGCCCTTGTGGGCCCCTATGACTGCTTTCTCAATTCTATTAATAGATTTCCTTCACCAGTGCCTTGCAATGTATAGCACATGGCATGTTTTATGAAAACACTAAACACTAGACTCTATTTTGGAAGTTTCTTTTGCTTTCTTCCAGACGACAGTACATGTTTGATCAGAATTAATCATAATTTACACTTGTGTGTGTGTGTGCGCACGAACTACTTGTTTTAGTCTCTCAAAGTGGGGAATGTCACTCCAGAGAAAGGTCTATTTGTAAGTTAAAAACCTTTGAAACACAGAACACATTTGATTCTTGAAAACTGTTCCAAAAGTCTGTTTGGTTTCCCTCTTCAAGGTGGTCAAACGCAAGCTGAAAAGTGTTTCAAATGAAAACCTCTCTGCTGTCTGTCATATCCTGGGCTTGATAAACAGAGGCAAGAAGCAAAAATCACTGGCTCGACTCTGTAGTGTGACTAATAACCACTTGGTCCATCCCAATTTCCAAAGCATTAATTAATCCAATTAATTTTTTTTTGAAAAGTAATTTATACACATAGCTAAAAATTCGAATAACACAGAAGGGTCTACAGTGAATATCAAATCTCTCTTCCACACCAGCCCCTGGTCCTCTAATTTCCTTTCGTAGTTTCCTATGCATTCTTACAATAATCTTCTATGGGTCAATAAACATGTTATTACACATATAGGATAGCCTACTCTACCTGTAGTCTTTAAGTCACTGCACTCTATACCTTGGAGATGATATCATATTAGCACACATAGCTCTACAGAAATACTTTTAAAGGCTTTTTAGAATTCCATAACATATTTAACAAGTCCCCTTTTGATGAGCATATAGGTCATTTCCAGTGTTCTGCTATTATAAATAGTGCTTCAGTGAAGCCCCGATTCACAGGGAGGGCAGACCACGGATAGCACCAGGGTGGAAGCGCTAATACAGCAGAGAGACAGCTGCTGCTAACAGCTCATGGCAAGAGAAAGCCCTGGAAGGGCCATGTTTGGTGTGCTGGGAACACTTTTGTTTGGAGGCTGTACAGCTGTCACGCCAATATGGTTTTACAACAAAACAATAAAATAATTTGACTTTTTTTTTTAACCTCAAATGTGTATGGTAATCATTCCTGAAGTCAGGAAGTTCCATTCTGGGACAGGTTTTTAGTGAAAATGGTGACCTTTGCATGTTCCTCATTTATTTCCCTCACTTTTTCTTGTCTCCATTTGGGCGTTTGATATGCAAAAATCAGACTGTCTCTACTAGTTACTCAGGACAATTTTTATGTGTTTAGTATACTTTGAATAGCAAATGAACTGTTGATTATTTCAGCATTTAAAAAGTCAAACTGCAATTGAAATATTCTTGCCTAAAATATTGAACCTGAATCTAAATAAGCCTCTAAATCTAATTACCAAATTACAGAAAATATGACAGAGAAAGAAAAAAATTAAACCACATCATTAAGAAAGTCACCCAAGTCAGAATGTGAGGTGTTCTACAGGACAAAAAAAATCCAATTTTTTTCAATAAGTTAATACCACAATAAAAAGGGCAGAAACTGAACTTGGTTCTAGAATAAAAGATTTACAAGAAGTAACAACCAAATACAAATTGGATTGATTCAAACTATCTGTAAACAAACAGCATCATCTTTGAGACAACTGGGAAAATTTGAATATGGCTAGGATGACAGTAGTAAGAAATTATTTTTAGTTTTGTTGGGAGAGATAATGGCCTGTAGAATATGATTTTAAAAATTCCTTAAGCACAGATGCATACTGAAATATCAGTGAAATGATATGATGTCTGGGATTTTAGAATACTCCAGAAAAAAAATTGGAGGCAAAAATTGAAACAAGATTAACAAATTATTGATAATTGTTGAAGCTAGGTGATGGGTACATGGGATTCATTATACTATTCTTTTAATTTGGGGTACTGTATTATAATAGTTTTCTAGGGCTGCCATAACAAAGTACCATAAGCTGAGTGGCTTTAACGACAGAAATTTGTTTATTTGCAGTTCTGGAGACTGGAAGTCCATGATCAAGGCGCCAGCCAGACCGGTTTCATTCTGCGGCCTCTCTCCTTGGCTCACAGATGGCCACCTTCTCCCACATCTTCCACGGTCTTTCCTCTGGGCACGTCTGTGTCCTAATCTCCTCTTACAAACCCACCAGTCATGTTGGCTTAGGGCCTCCCCAGTGATCTCATTTAGCCTCAACTACCTCCTTAAATCCTATCTCCAAATAGGGATGCTGAGGTACTGGGGGTTAGGACTTCAATACATGGAGTTTGGGGAATACAATTCAGCCCATAACGGGTTCCGATGAACAGTTCCATAATAAAAAAGTTTATAAGTAAAAGCAACATTAGCTTGTGTCGGAGACACTTTATCACGGGCAGCTTGCCTGCTGATGCACAAAACAACACCAGGTGAGCCGGATCGTCTGCTCTCCCCCCCTCCCCAACAGGATCAAGAAGTCACTGACTACAGTTGGGGTAAGCTGATTTATTTGTTTCAGTTATTTGATAAACACAATAGCCCTCAACCCCTAAGAACCCACTTTAGGAGGATTATGTATTTTATGATGTGGAAAGACCACTCCAACCTTGGGAAGTGTTTACATTCCAAGAGGAGAGGAGCTAAGCTGTCCCTGTGGAGATGGAGTTTGTAGGCGTGTGGGGCCGGCTGATTAAAGCAGATTGGTTCTCCCTGTTTAGCGCCTGTTTTTCTTAAACAAACTTTAATAGCTGCCTTTAACCATACTACTGCCCACTCTTGCTTTCCCCCCCACTCTTTTTGCCCCTCCCGCCTTACAAAGTAAACCCAGGGACCATTTGTATAAATTCTATACTGACAATGACATCAGGCCTCCAGGTGTCAGTCTTTTGGAAATATAGAAAGATAGTTTTTTTGCTATTCTTACAATCTGCTGGTGGGTTTTCTCTTTAAAAAATTATTTTGACAATGTATCAAGAGCCATGTTCTGGTACTCCCATTCCTAAAATACATTCTTGTCCCAAATACAAGAAAAAAACATATGTACAAAGTTGTTTATCACAATAGTATTTATATTCTCTGAAATTGGAAGCAACAGATTTATGCTGATAAATTATAGGACATCTAATTACTAGAAAATTCTATAACCATTAAGGGAGACTACCAGAAAGAAAAACCCAGGAACTATTTCTTTATAAGAATATTTTAAATTCTGGTAAAGGGGGGGAAATGTCAGAATACAGATAAATCTGGACAAAATTTTTGTGACATACACAAAGAGTTAATTTCCTTAATATGCAGCAAACTCTTAGAAATTCATAACAATAACAACAGCAAAAACCCAATAACTCAATGAAGGAAGGAATAATGAGGACAAGCACTTCACAGAAAATGAAACATCAATGGCTAACTGTATGAAACAATGTCAAGTGCGCTGACTCCAAATTGAAGAAATGCCTGTTGCAGTTACGAGATACTATGTTTCACTCATCTAGTGCCAAAGATCCAAAGACTTTGGAAGGGATTTGAAGAAACAGTGACTGTGGATAAAAGCGTAAATGGGTATAACCTTTGTGGAGCCCAATCTGACAATGTCTATCACATTTTAAAACGCACACTCGCTTTCACTCAGGGCTTCCACTGTTAGTAATTCTGGAGAGATACGTTTACGTTGCATAATGATATGTGTGCATGGATTATTTCTGCAGTCTCTTTTATGTGGAAAGCAATCCTTGGGGACTGTTTGGATGGATTATGCCATGTCTAAATAGTGGACTACTATGAAACCATTAATGAAAATGAGACAGGTTTGCATTTGCTGGCATGAGGCAATGTCTATGATGTAGAAAGGGGAATAGGTTCAGATTTCTTTTGTGTAGCAATAAGGTGTATGTGTCTATATGTTCATTTGGTGCCTGCAAGTACTCAGAAGCGTGTGGAAAGATGCACTCTGGGCTGCAGGCATTGGCTTTCTGAGGAATGAGATGTGGTGGCAGAGAGTCAGGTAGAGGTAAACTTTTGCTTTCTGTAATTTTATACCCTGATAAATTCAGGCAAGCATGTATTACTTTTACAACACAAAAACCTCAAAGTGACAGGTATGAAAATTTAAGAGGATCCTAAGAAATGTTCAGAATACTAAGTGATAAACAGGAGACAAAACTGAATTTGCAAAATGATAAATATCAATATCACAAATAAGAGGAACAGGATGCTCCAGATTATAATTGTTTGTGATCTGGCGATGGAATTATTGGGAATTTTTTTCTGTATTACCTAAATTTTTGGCAACCTGCTTGTGTGGCTTTTACTATTTTAAAATAACTGAAACAAAGTGAAGTAAGCATACAGCTTTCTCAATTTACTGCGACTAAAAATAGAAAATCCGCAGGAGCACCTAGCAGCAGGCAAGTGCAGAGCAGACCCGAGTGCGGGAAGCCTGAGGCTCACTCGGACAGCAACACCCTGGACCCACAACTGCAGCGAGATCAAGAGGAAAATGTTCTCAGACACTTCTTGCACACCGGCCGTCTCAACCAAACATGCAGAGAGCCAGCTTTTTGTCTTGACAACTCTGAAAATGATCTAATTTCTTCTTGCCTCAAATCCACGTTGTCCCCAGCAATTTCTCAGGTTAGCCCCACAGGCTATGGTCTGCATTGATTTCCCACAGTCCTATCCTTCTCATTCTCTCTGCCCCTTAGCTCAGTCCCACTCTTCTCCGTGTCCCTATGAATCCTTCCACGTGCCATCAAGAACAGTCCCACTTTGGTCTCCAACTCTGCCTTGTCCCCAAAGTCTTCTCACATTCACCCCGTCCACTCCCTGCCAGACCTCCTCATCTGGCTCTCCCGGGGAGGCTGTTCATTCTCTCGGGTCCCACGCATCAGGGCTTGGAGCCAGGCCTGCCTCTGCCTCTCATGACAGTGCCACTTCCAAACCACTGTGACTTCCAAGTATGTTAGTCTTCCAGTCCAGTTTTCTCTTCTTCCTCTCCTGAGCCCTGGATCCATATATCCTAGAGCCCCCTTAAACAGATCTGCTACTGGGAGATCTCACAGGCACCGAACACGAAATATCCCAAATCTGACCCTTCCTCTTCTTTCCACAAGCCCGCCTCCCCTCCTCTGGTGCTTTCCATCTTCTTCTTGTTGCTAACACGTAGGACCTAGAGCTTTCCATCTTTGATAAAGGGTCTCGTCATGCCAGAAACCTGGGGTTCCCCTGACACTTCTTTCTCCCTCGCTCCCATGTCCAATCCATCATCAAACAGTATGGACTCTTACCTCCTAAACACCCCAGAGTCCAACCACCTGGCTCTTCTTTACTCCCCCACCCTGGTCCAAGCCACTGTCCTCTCCCAGGCAGACCATTGCAGTGGCCTCTACCTGGTCTCCCCACATCCTCTCAGGCCTCTTCCCATCTGGTCTCTGCACAGCGGCCCTACATGTGTCACATGGAGACGCAATCACATGCTCCTTGAGCCCCTTTAGGGGCATGCGTTTCCCCACAGGATGAGACCCAAGCTCCTTAGCTAGCTCTCTAAGGCTTTTCCTAATCTGCTTCTGCTCTGGTCTCCTCATACCCCAAGTGTTTAATGAGGAGACCAAGACTGATATGTGACCTGCCCTAGGGAAGTAAACAAGTCAACAAAATAACTAAGGCCAAGGGCATGACGAGTGCCTCGAACAGGCTCTGAGCTAGAAGAGACGAAGAGACAAGGTGTGGGGGGAGACCTCCTTAAAATGGTGTGATTAGGAAAGGCCTGGAGGAGAGACAGCAGTCAAGCTGATTGCAGAAGTGTGAGGAGATATCAGGCATTGTGAGAGCAAGAGGGAGAGAGTTGCAGCAGCTGCAAATTCTTGAGGCTAAACTAAGTGACACGATAGAGAAAGAGAAGGCTGTTCGGATGGAGAAAAGTGAGGTGGGGACTCAGGCAGGGTCTTGTGGCCACAGTTGAGGAAAGAGTGGGATTTTATTCTAAGGACAACAGAAAACCCCATTCCCTTCACTGATCACACCCCAGTCCCACAGGGGCTCTTTCATTTCTTTGAATATTTCAACATCCTTCCTGGCCCAGCGCCATCAAAACATGGTGTCCTCTCTATCTGGAAAGCTCATTTCTTCTCTGTCATGTGGCTGGTACAAACTCATCTTTTGGCTGAAAAGCCACCTCATCCCAGTGGCCAAGCCTGCCCCCAGCCAAGGTCAGGCCCTATCACCTACTTTCATATCTCCTTCTATTTTTCCTTGGTGGCACTTACCACCATAGAAATGAATGGATCACATGTTTGTTTGCCAGCTGCTGTATCCCCAGGACGGAGCACAAGCTAAATACTTTAAAACTGTGCTCTCCAACTCTCAGGCCACAGGCTGCTCCATGGCCTGTTAGGAGCCAGGCTGCACAGCAAGAGGTGAGCGAAGCTTCTCTGTGTTTACAGCTGCTCCCACCGCGGCGTCACCACCTGAGCTCCGCCTCCGGTCAGATCAACAGCGGCACTGGATTCTCATAGGAGCACGAACTGTAACCTGTGCCTGCCGGGATCTAGGTTGCACGTACCTGATGAGAATCTAATGCCTCCAGTGTTCCTGGGGGGGAGCTGAGGCCGTGATGCCAGCGCTGGGGAGCGGCTGCAAATCCAGCTCATCACTAGCAGAGAGGTTTGACTGCACGATACATGTGATGTGCATGAATCATCCCAAAACCATTCTGCTCCCCCTCCCCCACACCCTTGTCTGTGGAAAAACTGTCTTCCATGAAACCAGCCCCTGGTGCCAAGAAGGTTAGGGACCACGGCTTTAAAAGGATTCTTAAACAAATGAATAAATCCCTAAATTAACAAAAATGAGGCAAGCTGAGAGTTTGTTTGGCCAAGGCGGACAATGATCATAGAGGTTTTAGAACTGGAAGCGATATGGAATCCGTTTCAGCCAAGCCACCTGTTTATTGCTGAAGGATGGCTCCGGAGAGGAAAACTCACGCGTCCAGACTCGCCGAGCTACTCACCGGCAGGATGCGCTTCCGGATCCGGAGAAAGTCCCTCACATTTTTCTCATAGAACCCTGTGGCCCTTGAATAAGGTCCTGGGGGAAGTGAATTCCTTGAGACAAACTGTTTCTGGCTGCTAATAACTGTCTAGGAAAGAAAAAATAATGTCGGCAGCATTAGTATTTCACTGATGGATTTAGTTACAGAGATTAAAGTGTCAGCTTGGTAAGGGTCCAGCACGTCTCTGGTCTGACACTAGTTTCAGAGTGAAGGTAAAGACGTCCAGAGCTGGCTCCTTGACGTGTTGGGTAGCAGCGTCCCCTGGGTCTCTCTCTCAAAACCTCGGTTCAGTTTGTCGCGGTGGGTCTGGTTGGCTCCAGAGAGACCCACAGCCAGAAAGAATAACAGGGGTGTGCAGCTCAGCCCCGAGACCTGTTGGCACCAAAGTGTGGGAAACGTTCTCACAAGGCCTGCCCACGGTCGGCCTGGTCCAGACCGAGGTTATTAATCTTTCATGTCCCAAAACACTCAAGTCACAGAGTTGAAAAGGAAAAATAAAGTGCGAGGGCAGGGAGGCAGTGCGGTAGAGTAGAAAGGACAGCAGAAGGTGACTTGAGAGGCTGGCCTTACGTTCCTCAACCAAAACTGAGAGGGTGGGACCAGGTGATGTCCAAGCTTTCTAGCTTTATGATTGGGTTCAGGCTTTTAAATACTATCTGAATATGATATATTTGACCACATTTTCAGGAAGTGGGGTGTAGTGCTTGTGTTCATAGAATCAGACTGCCCAGATTCCAACCTTGACTTGACTATATATTAGCTATATGTTTGGTGTCTCAATTTCCTCATCTGTAAAATGGGCATCATAGGGTTGTTTTGAAGATTACAAGGGATACTCTACTAAAATGGTTAGCACATAAGTGTTCAATGCATGTTAGCTATCACTATCTTCTGACACAGGAAAAACATGCCCAGAAAAGACAGGGACCACAGAAAGCCAAAGGCTTGTAGTCACATGGAATAGAAGAAAGATAATTCCTCAGCTGTCATCTGTATCCAAATGGTATCAAAGGAAAGGGTGCTCAGGACATAATAAATAAATAAGCAGGATCCAAAACTATTCATACAGCTTGATGTCATATTTTAAAAATTCAGTACAAAACCCATACCAAGTGTATAGATAAGGAGGCACACAAGAGAATGGTAGTAGCAATTACCTCTGGGAGATGATCGGACTATCTGTGCTCGGTATTTTCTATTTTATTTCTCATTTGCCTATTTGTACTTTCTAAATTTGTTCAGCAAACATGTATTACTTGGTGAAAGCAATTTTCTTCAATGTTAACATCAGAGGAAAAGGAGCAAATAAATCAAATTTTTGGCAATGGCTTTATTACACTTAGAGATTACTCATCATCCGGGCCCCGAAGTCATTCTCATTTTGCACCTTTCCATTTGAAAGTTATTCTTACAACCGCTCCTGGGCTTCTAGTTGCAAAACAAAACAAAGATTGAAGGGGTCGAATGTCAGTGAGAAACTGACACGTGAGGAGGGTGAAGATGACAATAAATATTTGTTGAAGGAATGAGATTTACTTACGTGGTAGAGTCTCTGTGACATGACAACTGATCGCACATACGGTAAGAGCCACACTCCTTGAGGTGACTCACAGTGTGATTCCGGTTTTGCAGGAGCGCACACAAACACCGGCCCAACCTCACCCCTCGGGCTTCCTCAGTGCAGCAGGCACAAATGGAGTTATATTAATGCTACTAATTCAAATGCCACCGACACTATCCCTACCTGCTCAACACAGAGCCCCTGAAAGTAATGAAGTCAGTGGATAATGAGAAAGTAGAGAAATTATCTTCTGTTGTCTTTAAAGTGGTTTTTCTCTGTTGATTTCTAACACATCAAACTTAAGAACACCTTTCCAAATGTCCTCTTTGGAAAGACGATTACATATTTGCTTCTTTGAAATCTGAGGGTGTGTACGGCTGGGTGTGCATGTGTTTCCTTTCCTACGTGGTTTGTGTCCTGCAGCCAGTGTCTTCCTGGCAGGGGACGGATGGTCTTCGATGTCGTCTATCTCCCATGGCCCTAGGAGAGTCCAGAGCACGTGATATCCCATAATAACCACATTTTTCATCTGGAAAAAAAGCTTCAAAATCTCTCCTGCCCTTTGGCTAGTGGGGTCACTTGTACTCTCTGAAGCCAGACAGTGACTTCATGGCAAGGCTGGGGTCCTTGTGCTAATACCGGGCAGTTTTCTTTTCTCTGCACCAAATACGTACTAACTGAAACGGGATCCAGAGGCAGTAGCCGGGGGAGCCCCAGACGATGTCTCTCACTGATCCTCAATTCTTCTTCCCTCCAGTAACCCAAGAAATAGAGCGGATCTGATTGAATTTAAAGATTTAATGAGTAAAAGAAGATAAACCCAAAAACACTTCTGCCTTTCAACACCTCATCCCTTCTGAAATATTTTAAATAGTGTTTTGGGCAAAAGCAAAGGTGGAGACGGATAAATAAAGAGTTGAATTAAGTTCTTTTTTTTCCTGCTCGTCTGAAGCATTTTATTAGATTGCTGCAGCATATCTAGAAAGACCGAGAACCCGAGGGGCTCTTTGCTCTGTGTCGGCCTCCCTCTTGCATTCCTTCTGACCCCCAGTGCCCACTGCCCTCCCGTACCCCTAACAGAGACCTGCCTCAGTGCGTTAATGAAATCATGGATGTCCAGCCACATGCACCCTAATACCACTGACATTTATGTTCTGCTCTGCCTCCTGTATCTCTCATGAGGGAGTTTTTATGTGTCACTAAAAAATACTGGGTAACACTCTTTATTAGCCCCATGATACCCCAGCCCATCAATACTTGTCTGGGCCTGATGAGATCATGCCAGGGTTCTTAATCAGAGTGAAAGAGAGCAAGGAATACCTTTATTAAAAAATCAATTAAAAACCAGTTGCCCAGGTAAACAAAACACATCACTGGGACACAAAAAGAGGACTAATAATGAAATGAAGTGGCAGGAGCTGCTGCTGACAAGGCCTAGAGATTTCTGATCACCTCCGTGCATGTCAGTTTTCTTTTTGTTTTGTTTTAGATAAAAACTCTTTCTCCTTCAAACACAAAAATGCAGTCACTGACCACTCTCATGTGCTCTGAATGATTTTTTTAGGAGCAGGGATGGATTTTTGCAGAGCCATCTGTAGACGCGCCTGGCCCTCAGTACCCCCTGCCACACGCAGAGTCCAACGGCTGTTAGTGGGGTGATGCACTCCATGGATTTCTGCTCCAGAAACGATGGCTCAGTATACGTGCTGCCAAAGCAAGCACAGAAATGATGGCTTGACAGTTCAGATTTCAGGGTCCCACTCCCAGAGCCTCCTGTTAATCATGCTGAGAAGAGCCCAGAAATCTGCATGTTCAGCAAACACTCCAGGTGAGTCTCATGCAAAAATAAAGGCTGAGAACCACTTTTGTAAGAGGCATGATCCGTGGGCCCAACCTCCTTAGGGCAGAGAGTTCACCGATAGCCACCGGATGGTTAGGTCTCCCAGTGTACCCACCCGTGTAACCACCAACCCCAACCAAGAAATGGAACATTTTCCTCCCCCCAGAACGTTCCTTCAGGCCCTGGGCCGTCCAGCTTCAGCCCCTGCCCAGCCAACCGCTGACCTGACTTCTATCTCCACAGGTGAGTTTGGCCCATTCCAGAACTTGGTGCAAGTGGAACTGTACTCTGTTGTGTCTTGCTTCTTTTGCACAATATTGTGTCTATGATGTGTCATGATATAATGAATGTATAGCACTTAGCACAGCACTGGGCCACAGTGAACTAAGGCCAGCTGCTGTCATCATCATCATTAATAGCTCATCTTTGAAGATTTATTATTATTATTTTACTTTTCTTTACAATTCAAAAATAACGGGAATAAATATGGTACCCACACGGCCTGGGAACGTACTTTCTTTATGGGCCGTTAGTCTCTTGTCAAAAGGTCCAGCTGCTTCACGAATACCCCCAAGACGTCAGACCCAGGTGGCGATTAGCCTGACTGCAGTCTGGCAGCCACAGACACCGACCGCCAGAGCTCCGACACTCTGATGACAGCAATTTTATCTCGAGTTCCTGAAGAGCCAGGTCTCAATTGTTATGCGAATGCTCCTGCTTAAGGGATACTGGCTCGTGAGGCTCATGAATAATGAAGTCAGATTCCTTCAAAGGTAGGAAGAGGCCTTTAATGAGGGAACAGCTCCGCTAATACCTTGCCTTCGCTGACGATGGGGTCACATGTGTTCCCCTTAACTGCTTTCCATCTATAATTATGACACTTAGAATATAATTATGTAAAAAAACAGAGACTATGACGGGACACAAATATTATTCTTGTGTTCATTTCTGGTTCAATCGGGGTTCTTTACATGGGAATGTAGATAGCAGAGAAACTAGTGTTAGGCTTACTTTATTTCATTATTTATGTATTTATTTTTGTCATGAAGACTGTCAACCTGAAGTCCCTCCAGAGCAGATTAGAGACTCTTTCCAGGAAAATTAAATTTGGGCTTAAAAAAAATATGGCACTGAGCTCTATTTAGTAAGGTAAATTCCCCTGGTAGAAAGCCCAATATTAGACATTATACCCTGCTTGGGAAAAATAACATTCATGTTAAATAGTTGCATTTGGAAAAAAAAAAGTATAGCAAGAAACAAACAGAAAAAGCAAAAGTTCTGAGTAACGGCAATGTCTCGTTGCCATGCTGATGGGGACAGGACGAAGTGGCCCATGAGAATGGCATAATATTTCATCCCATGGCCACCAAGTTAGCAGACAGCGACGAATCACGAGGCAGAGAGAGTGAGGAGTCAGAGCCCTCACGTGACCCCTGGAACAAGCACTCTGAGGCCCTGCGGTCCTGTTCGCTTATGGCTACATCGGAAAGAATCCCTTTGGTCTGCTTTTATTACATAATTTTGTGGGCATTCTTATGCATGGATTTGTTCAACAAATATTTCTTCAGTGCCACTTTTATGCCAGGTACTGTGCAAACTTTAAGTTTCTTCTGGCTCTATCTTCAAAACAGAAAAGATGTCATTTTCATGTGGAATGGTAGACATGCTAATTCCATGAAAATTTTGTTTGGGCCATATTTTTTAATTTGTAGGACTATTATTTCTTTCAAACTGATAAAACTGTAGGGTTTGATTTCCGTCTAGCTTCTGCATGGCCCTCACCACATTATGTTCCCCGTATCTCATCATGTGTCTTTTCCCCGTGATGTGATCTCCTCGAAGGCAGGGTCTAGGTCTTATTCATCTGTCTTCCCGCTTAGCACAGGGCCTGGAACCCAGAAATTACTCCAAAAATTCTTGGGCAGGGCGCGGTGGCTCACGCCTGTAATCCTAGCACTCTGGGAGGCCGAGGCGGGTGGATCGCTCGAGGTCAGGAGTTCGAGACCAGCCTGAGCAAGAGCGAGACCCCATCTCTACTAAAAATAGAAAGTAATTATCTGGCCAACTAAAATATATATAGAAAAAATTAGCCGGGCACGGTGGCACATGCCTGTAGTCCCAGCTACTCGGGAGGCTGAGGCAGGAGGATTGCTTGAGCCCAGGAGTTTGAGGTTGCTGTGAGCTAGGCTGATGCCAGGGCACTCACTCTAGCCCGGGCAACAGAGTGAGACCCTGTATCAAGGAAAAAAAAAAAAAAATTCTTGAATGGGTGAATGAACAGGAACAGAGGAGCTTTTCTAATTTGCCTCATAAAAAATACTTACAGCAATAAACACTTAATAGAAGGTGATTCAATTAAGAATCACCTGGAGTGTCGATCTGAAGTGCTGACTCTCTGGCAGTCTCCTGGAAATCCTAATTAGGTCTGGGGTAGGTCTCAGGAATGCAAGTGTTTAACAAGCTCCCCGTGTAAGTCTTACCATCGGGCGCATTTTGGAAACTCTGCTCTAAAGTAAAATATTATTGACAGAGGATACATTGGAAAATAAAAATGATATTTCAGCTGGAGCCTTATTGGTACGGACAATTAGCATTAGCAACTAACATACACATATATATTTTTTTAAAATTAGGCTAATACTAGCATCCATTTACACAGAAGCTCTGTTTCAGAGCCTGCCCTCCTCTCTCCAACAGCCCGTCATTAAGTGATTTTGACCTGCCCCAGTGCAGAGGCCCGGAGCCCCAGCTTCGGAGGGTGCTGGGCAGCTGCGGTCCCATTGCTACTACTTGCATTTCCTTGTTTCATTCCTGATGCAAATGAGGGCCATTCTGAGGTGGTCTGAGAGGTAAATTTACTGCCCATTGATTTTCACAAATCCTGTGGGTCCTGTGAAATTCTCTTAAATGAGTATCAGATACAGGAACAAAACTGGGAAATTGAATAGGAAATGCCATAGTTCAGAGTGAAACGCGAATGTTCATCTGTTCTGCTGAAAAACACAGGCCCAGTGTGATCTGGCATAAGCCTGGGCTGATGTTGGTAAACACATATTTTAAGGAAAAGCTTCCAACAAGCCCCAATTATTGTATAGATGTCCAGGTTAGTGCAGAACAAATGGGGCAGTGACTCTAATTGGCTCTTCGGACAAATTCAAATTTTGAAGAAGCCAGAGATGGGGTGAGATATTTGTAGCATTGTATAGTGCTAACTTCTTGCAAAAGCATTATTTGATTGACATCTTAAAGCACAATACGGCTCTTCCTAGAAGCGGTCACCAAGTGCTACTTGCAAGCTCATGAAGCCACAGTAATAGGGCCATGCTTGTGCCAGTGAATGGCTGGCAACATGAGTCTGTCACCTTTCCTCCCTCCCAGCCCCACAAGCAATAGGCTTTCATGCGAAATTGACCATTTGCATTTTAGTGTAATTGAACACATCGCATGTACCTACTCTGTTAGCCTCTCCTCTGCTGGGCGCTAGAGGTATAAAGTGAAATGAGCCATGGTGTCTGACCATGCAGAGGTTATAATCTGATAGAATATTTGCCTAAAATAAATAACATCATAAGGGTAGAATGTTAAATCCCTAATAGTGATATAGACCAGTGCTTCTCAAACTTTAATTGACTCTGGGGACCTTGTTATAATGCAGATTCTGATTCAGCCCATGTGAGACAGAGCCCAAGATTCTGCATTTCTAACTATTTCTCAGGTAATACAATGCTGATCTGAGGTCCACACTTTGAGTAACAAGGCATTGGACATCCAAATGGAGGTGTCAGGTCTGTAGTCAGGGATATGCATTTGGAATTTAGAAGAGAGGTATAGATATAATTGGGGGAATTACAGACATCTAGATGGCATTTAAAGCCACCAGGATGGCTGAAGTCACTAAAAGAGTGACCAAGGAGTGGAAGGAATGGGGATGATAAGTTTCATGCAAGTGAATTTGGTTGGATCCAAAGTCTCCTTCTGAGAATCCTGAAAAATAGGAGACCAAGGCTGGAACATAGTTGCAAAGGGACTCAAATGCCACCATAAGGAGTTTGGACTTGAAGAAACAATTCTTGTTCATGATGGTTTTGGGGGAAACTAGCGGTTAATACAGCTGATGGCAAGATGACATCAGCCTCATGTAGTCACATCACCTGGTGCTTATACAAACAGAGTCGTCTAAAACAAGTGAGGCTAATACGCCACTCTGGGGCTCTGATAATTCCACAAAACACTTAAGAAAGCAATTTTGAGTGACTTTCTCAATGCTGCAAGTAAGTTATTCCTATAAATGAGAGCAGACTATAAATATGACACATCTGTTTGGTAATTGCTTTATTTCGGATTAAGACTAGCAATTTTCTTGTCAGAGACAGAAACGCAGTAGAAAGGGAATGGGGGAATTTGGACAGCTCGGGCAGTTTTTGCAACTTGGAAAAGCCATCCACAGTTATTTTCTTTTAAATTAACGTGGCAGGTTCGGCATTAGCATCAAATTTATTTTCTCTTGTGGTTTTTTTTTTTGGTTTGATGCTCTTTAGAGCTCAAAACTTTATTAACCATGCTAAGTGCAGACCTGTTGTGTCTTGTTATTCCCCTTTAAACTAGATAGACTCTATTTCAGGAGCTCTTGGGGAAATGGTTGAGAGAGCTGGAAAAACTGGATGTTAGTAATGGGCACCCAGGTTTTAACAACCTCATCCACCCCAGTCATTAAACCAAATGTGCAAATCCCCAGGACTGCAGTTAGCTCTGCGGAACCAGCTAGTCACCATGTGTTTACGTGTCTGTTATGTTTGAACACACATGTGCTAATCCAGCCTTCCCCGGGGCACCCACTGTGGAGATCCGTACCCAGGGATTATCTGATCAACATGGCTAACTTGTTCCATTTACTGAAGAAAGCAGTCATAATTTTTTCCACAATTTTTGGCCTACTCTATTCTTTCTCAAAATCAATTTTTTAGAGTAGAATATGCCAGGAGAAGAGAAGAAAGGGGACTTCACCTTTATCTATAAAGTTCTATTTTATTTAAATATAAAAAGGTGATGCAAAACTACGAACTGTTAACATTTGTTAATTCTGGGAAGAGACTATTCACGTGTTTGTTATATTTGTTTTCCTACTTTTTAAACTTTTTTTTCCACAATAATAATACATAGTATATGTATATATTTTTTTTGCATGGAAAACCAATCTCAGCAGTTCTCAGTTCTGCTGAGAACACAGAGTAAAGAAACTCTGAGGCGCAAACCCATTTCCCTCACTTGTTTTTCTTGTCACCACTTGCCTCCCATCAGAAACCATGTCCAGGCCGGGCGTGGTGGCTCACGCCTGTAATCCTAGCACTCTGGGAGGCCGAGGCAGGTGGATCACTCGAGGTCAGGAGTTTGAGACCAGCCTGAGCAAGAGCAAGACCCCGTCTCTACTACAAAATAGAAAGAAATTATCTGGAAAACTAAAAATATATAGGAAAAATTAGCCAGGCGTGGTGGCACATGCCTATAGTCCCAGCTACCCAGGAGGCTGAGGCAGAAGGATCGCTTGAGCCCAGGAGTTTGAGGTTGCTGTGAGCAAGGCTGATGCCATGGCACTCTAGCCCGGGCAACAGAGGGAGACTTTGTCTCCAAAAAAAAAAAAAAAAAAAAGAAAGAAAAAAAAAACATGTCCAGAGAGGAAAAAAGTAGGGATGAATTTTTTCTCCTTAACATAAAACTATTTTTGGATGTGACTTTTTTATACTTTTTTTTTTTTTTTGCTAATCTCCATTGAATAAAATTCACTTTTTTTTATGTAGAGCTCAATGAATTTTGACAACTGCAGATCCTGTAACCACCACCACAATCAAGATACAAGGCGGCTTTGTCACCTGTTGTCAACTCCTTCTCTCACCTTGATTCCTGGCAACCACCACGCTACGCTGTCTCTGCCCCTATAGTTTTGCTTTTCTTAGCATATTATTATTTTTTATGTATAGTCATTTCCTTACATAATTTTTATTTTCAGATGACTCTAATTTCCTGTGTTCTAATCGTGAGGGGTTTGATGAGCACACTGTCACTTTAGATTTTCCCAACCAGTTGGAAGTAAACAGTAATTCAGCTTCTTACCGTAGAGTGCTCACTTGATCTTTCAGACTCCAAATACCAAATCCACGTCTTCTGAAATTTACTTTTAATTTACTGATCATTTTGTGTGAGTGGATTTCACGTGGCTTGCCCATGGAGAGCTAACTGCAGCTCACGTTTAGCCGTCAGAATCTCACATGTAATTTCTGTCAACATCCTTGAGAAGTGTGCAGAATGAACTAACACCAAATTTATTTCGCTCTCAAAGGCTAAACAGTACTTCCTTTCCGGTTTCCATTTTGTGTCAGGGCCCACTGAAAGCTGACTTGAGCCGAAGGTGACAGCATTGCTTTTCTTCCTCTGTTCCATTTAATTATTTTTAAAAGAGACATAAAGAAGTTTTAAAATTGCTTTCAGCACCTCCTTTTCAAATACTCCATTCCAAGTGTAAGCTCAAACTTAAGCGTAATGAGACTGTTATCAACACCTGACAGAAAAGAGCATAATGAATGAATATATTCAAACACCCCTCTTGACAAGACTGCTTATGTTTTTCCTTATGAAAGCACAGTATAGGTTATTTCTGTCTACTTGCAATGCATATCATTTTCATAGTCAACCTTGGAGTCTTAGCAATACTAGGCATTTCTGAGAAAATCGGCTTCATTCTACAGACACTGTGAAGAAAAAATGTGAAATGAGAAGTGGAAACAACCCTCCACCTCTGTACTCCCTTAGAAGTTCGAAGATACATTTCCGCTTGGGAAATACACACGCTCTATCATTGGAAGTCAAGAAGCAAGCATGATTATTCTCTTTAGTAATTTAAAGAAAAAACAATTTTACAGCATGCATTGTGGGAGGAGAGAAAGCAACAACCCAGAGATTCAGAAACCCTAAGAGGTAGCGGTAGCAGACAGACAGGCACATGACTTCCTATCCTTCATCATTTTAGCGTGCATTAAAGTGCTTCTTGTGTGTAGTCACGTGGTAACTTTAATTTACCATAATGCTTTTATGATATCAGATGAACAGAAACAAATTTTCTTCCATAAGGAACAAACCTAACACATATACATAAAAGTTAATTTTACAGCATAAAATGCCAAAAACAGTAAAGAGTTATGTGGTCTGTCATCTTTTGATTTAATAGTCATAGATTGCTTAATGACAGGGATATAGTCTGAGAAATGCCCCGTTAGTCAATGTCGTCCTTGTGGGAACATCATAGAGTACACTCACACAGACCTGGATGGTGTAGCCTACCACACACGTAGGCTATATGGTATAGCACGTTACCGTACTAGATACTGCAGGCAATTGTAACACAATGGTAAGTGTTTCTGTATCTAAATATACTAAACATAGAAAAGGTATGTAAAAATAGTAAAAATGGAATATAAAAATACAATACTAAAAAAAAGTAAAAATAGAATGTACAAGATAAAAAAATGGTACATCTGTGTAGGGCACTTAGCATGAATGGAGCTTGCAGGACTAGAAGTTGCCCTGGGGGAGTCAGTGAGTGAGTGGGGAGTGAATGTGAAGGCCTAGGACATAACTGTGACCACTGCAGACTTTGTAAATACTGTACACTTGGGCTACACTAAATTTATTTAAAAATTTTTTCTTTCTTTAATAATAAATTAACCTTAGCTTACTGTAACTTTTTTACTTTATAAACTTTTAAAATTTTTAAAATTTTTTTGACTCTTTTGTAGTACCACTTAGCCTAAAATATAAATACATTTGTATTTTCTTTATATCCTTATTCTATAAACTTTTTTCTACTTAAAAATTTTTTTTTTTACTGTTAAACATTTTTTGTTCAAAATGAAGACACAAACACAGTGTTGGCCTAGGCCCACACAGGGTCAGGGTCATCAGCATCACTGTCCTCCACCCCCACGTCTTGTCCCACTGCAAGGTCTTCCGGGCCAGCAGCAGCTCCATTATAATCTTATACCACCGACATATATGCAGCCTGTTGTTGACAGAAACATTGTTAAGTGGTACGGGACTCAGTCACGCTACACGACATCACAGAGTGTACTTACACAAACCTAGATGGTGTATATATTTTTATTTATCTATATTTTTTCACATGCAAAACCAAATGTCTCAGCACCATTACTGAATATCAATCACTTCCCTTGATTTGCGATGGCAATATCAAGTGCCAAATATCAGATTTCTGTACATGCTCCATCATAATCTTATGGGATGGCTGTCGTGTGTGCGATCCATAGTTGACCACAACGGTGTTACGCAGTGCATGTGCACTTACGGCTCTACACAATCTTTCAGCCTTCAATATGAGAGTTGGATTTGTATGTATTCTTTAGATAAAGCAAGGAGCTGTTTAATATATTTTGAAAACTAGCAGCCAAAATAATCAGCTCCCAATCTACATTCCCATTATAACACTTTGGACATTTTAAATTTACACATATGGTCTACTTGAATATGCAGGCAAATGCACCCCTGCATAGAAAAGACAAATATTTATGTACAAATAAATGGTGTTTTAGTGAGCAGGCACTCAGATGTGAGGGCTGATGTTTTATGACTTGACTCTTAGCCTCGATAAAACATGCTCACAAGGCAGCATTTTTCTTTGGGGATCAGTCAGAACTTTGCCATAGAGAGCTATTAGGGGACCATTTACTGACATGGGACTGGACCTGCAATTCCCACAGAGCAATGCTATTTAAAAAGGAAGGCTGATATAGGGGATTTTCGAGAAAATCCCCCCAGGGGACCTGACGTTCTCCTGGTACCAGGCATGTAGTGCAATTTTCCTTACTGAAACAGAGAATGTTATGTTGCAGTAATTGTTCTTAAGTGAGACATGGCATGAGCACACCACTTCTCTACGTAAGATACCTTCAGGTCTACACGTGCGGAAACTAGTAACGTGAAATCGCAGGCTGTTTTTAGGACTTCCTGGCTTGCATGAGAGAATGTTTGTTTCCCTATCACAGTATGGAGAGACATGCCCCTTAGTCTAAGGTCTAAGAATACCTTCTGGGGGAGGGCCTGTGCAACGGCCTAATGGGATTGAGTCTTTGGGGGTACTAAATCGATTTCATCATAAAGCTGCAACTTCTGTCCTCTGATGCTCGAGTGGTTATAAAAAGTGGTCAGGGCCTCTCCCCGCATCAGGTGCTGGAGCTGCGATGAGAACTGCAGGGCCTAGAGTCATCTGTAGGCATCAGGTAGCCCCCTCTCCTGTCTTCACCCAAACACGGAAGCAGGCCCTAGGGAAGTTAACCACTTTTGTTCAGAGGACTAAAAGCAATGTGGGTAATTACTATTACTTGGACATTGCATTTAATATGGAATAAGGCAGGTAAAACCCTTTGTCCAGTCCCTCTGTTTCACCTGATCCACTGAAATTTCTTTCCTGTTCAGTGAAGATAGCACAAGCACAGAGCAACTGGAGGGAAGAGTCAAGGCTGATTTGCTGCAGCCTGGTACCTTCCCTTCTGCCCCCTAGTGCCCAAGTGAGAATGGCGGTGGGATCCCCAGCAGTGGGTAGAGCACTGATCCTTCTGTTCTTAATGAAGAATATGAAGGGGAAACAGGCTAAAGCCACAGGAGGAAAATTTGAGTTGCCTATAAGATGTAACTGAATAATAGCTTTCATTTGCACGTAGGACTTAACTTTTCAAATCGCTGCCTTGTTTTGTCTATCCAGCAACACACCATGGAAAGAGGGGAATACAATACATATATTATTAATGCTAATTTGAAAATAAGAGCATGAAAGAGATTCTCCACTGTCTTCTCAGTGGACAAAGTCCCTGCAGTGTTCATCTACTCCTGTGACTAACACTCCAGGAACAGCAGCCGACGTTTTGGAGCATTTACTATGTGCAAGGTATTCTGCTCGGTGTTTTACATGCATTGATCTAATTTATTCATCCCAATGCCTGAGATATGCATAGCATGGCCTAGAAGTGATCAATGAGAAAAATGATGTACTTTAGTGGCAATAGCACCAGCTCAGAGTTTGACAGCACAGCTGCGTAGATGGTACCGCTTCTAGGTAACCGACAGGCAGCCTAGCCAGCCTGCTTGCCCTTGAAGCCCACCTTCACCTACCCCTGGCAAGTTACTTAGCTATTCTTCCCCTCCCCTCCCCCGTCCGTTTAGATGGAGATAAAGCCTCACTGAGTCGGGAGTGGATTGAAGGAGTTATACAAACAACCTGCCTAAAGCAGTGCTCAGCATGTAAGTGCTCCGTTAAGTGTCAGTGTTTAACATTATTTTTACTTCCTAGCTGAATGTCACTGGACAAGTCCCCTCACCTCTCTGAACTTCAAGGTTCTCACCTAAGAAAATGCTTATGATAATCCTTGCCTACCTCATGGGCTCAATAGAAATAATATCCTGCATGAAAATAGTTTTTTAATTGTATAGTTTTAGAGAAATTTGGCACGATTTTTATGACTTCTGAGTTTGTCTCTAACCCTTGACCAGTCTCCTGAGATATACCCCAGAATTTTCTACTGACCATTTTCATGTGGAATTAAAAGGCATTAATTCTTCAATTTATTATTTCAATAAATACTAAGTAATTTCCTCTGGGCCAAAAGGTGGGACATGAAGAAGAACGTGCTATGTGCTCTCACAGAGTTTGTAACCCCAGAGCAGAGACAGACAAGAAACCAGTGTTAGCAACACAGTCCCCTAAGTGCTGTGACTGATGGGACTAAATGAGGCAGACTCAGCTGGCAGGGCACAGAGGACCACGGAGGGCCTCCCTGGGAGGCAGCGTTTCAACACCACCTTGTCCCAAAACAGTCTCATGCTGTAGTCATGCTCTCTTTCTCTGTATGTCTTTTAAAAAGATGTGCATGAATTTAGGCTAAGCACAGTCGCTCACGCCTGTAATCCTAGCACTCTGGGAAGCCAAGGTGGGAGGATCGCTTGAACTCAGGAGTTCGAGACCAGCCTAAGCAAGAGCGAGACCCTGTCTCTACTATAGAAAAAAAAATCAGCCAGGAGTGGTGGCTGGCGCCTGTAGTCCCAGCTACTTGGGAGGCTGAGGCCGGAGGATCGCTTGAGCCCAGGAGTTTGAGGTTGCTTTGAGCTAGGCTGACGCCACAGCACTCTAACCTGGGAAACAGAGTGAGATTCTGTCTCAAAAAAAAAAAAAAAATGTGAATTTATATCCATCTCAGGTGTCTATCCCAATTGCTATACAATTGGAATAATGACTGAGGGCCTCTCAAAGAATTTCTTCATGTTGTAACTCTATTAGGGTTGGGTCTGACAGATGCTAGGAATTGTAGAACTCACCATAAACGTTCAACTTGTTTGGCAGGAAAAAGTCTGGATTTTCTAGAACAGGCTTCAGAAAATGGAGTCTATGGCCATTTTTTCATTAGATATCTTAATAATTTGATGTCACTAGCCAGAAAGAGTCATGGAATCATATTATTTTTAACACCCTTGATCTTTGATGCCACCATTTCAAGATTCAACCCAGTGCTTCTCCAACTCTCTCTTGGTAGTGCCACTAACGGCAGCCGACAGGAGCCAGATCTCCTGACAGGGCCCGGACAGAGGTTGGGCCCTCCCCAAGGATGACATTTTTTTGAAGTTTCACATTTAACCCTAAAAATTAATGTGAATTTTTCAGTCTAAGCCATAAGCTAAATACACATATTTTACATCTTATATTATATAAGATTATGTTCCCTCTAAATCTTATTTTATTTTTTCTTAACATTTTTATTTTTTCTGATCATAAGATCAATGTCATTGCAGGAAATTAGAAAGCTGTATCAAATTATAAATTAAAAAATTAAGCGTTCCTATAATTCCCAAACTACTGGCCACTGTTGGTGTTTTTACTTCTAATTATTTTCATATAGATATAAATAGGCAATTATGTAAATATATACATACCATTTGAAGTCATTTTATGTCCTCCAGGGCTATGTCCTGCTTTTTAAAAAACCTAACTAGTTATTTGATGATTTGGTGGACATTTTTATTTAACCGTTTGATAAGTATAAAAGTTTAAAGTGCAGGATCTGTAGCCTGGGTTTGAACCCAAACTTTGCTTACTTACTGGCCTCAGGTTCCTCATCTATAAATGGAAGTTAAAAATATTACTTTCTGCAGAAAATGGTTGTGAGAATGAAATAATTCAATATATGTGAACTGCTTAGATGTGCCCTGGGCACATAGTGTGCACCTAAATAAGGTTTAGTGTGATTTTTTCTCGCTAATTTGAGAGGCTACTTTTGTCATACACTGAATTCCCTTATGCATTAATATTTTCTTCTACTTCTGGATTTCCTGTTTCCTTCCACTGAAAGCAATCTGTCTATTTATGTGCCATAACTACCTTGTTATACATGTTGCCTTTGTACAGAGAGTCCGAACTGGTTAGGCTAATTCCCTTTATTATACTTCTTTTTCAGAAATTTTCTGGCTATTTTTTTATCCATTTTTTCCACATAAACTGTAGAATAACTTGCTTAGTTAAAATATTTTTAAATATTTGCATTTAAATTGCATTTTCTGGATATCTGAATAAATGACCCTTTACAATCCTTCCATAACTTCCTGCTCTTCATTTTCATTACATGCTGTTTTATTTTTATCTTAGTCTACTCTATCACTGAGGATTTTTTCTACCACAATCACTCCCAGGTCTGACACCCAGGTATTTTTAAAGAATTTGCTTCAAACTTGATGTAAAAAGGGAAGAGGAGAAAGTGAAATAACATCCTAATGGTTAGAAAGCAGCACCTATGCAGCTATGCACCCAGGTAGCTTTTCCAAGTTTGCTCCTTGGAACACTGGTGCTGTAGGATGTTAACAGGTTGTATTACACAGGAAAAAATAGGGGGCTGTGTGGTTAAAAGCATTTCAGAGATTCTAAGTTAAACAGAGCTAAATAAATTTTTATGTGGCAAGAACTCTCAGAAACTTTAGTATCTCTGATGATTTTTTTCTGAATCTCCAAAAGGAGATATGTTTTGCAGAAGTGCCCAAACTTTTGGTTATGTGAGCTGTTCTAAAAGAAACATGTCTTAGGAATTAAGCTCCTAGGACACACTGGTTTGGAGAACTCTGCCAAAGAGGTTGCTCCCAAGATGTTGGTACCAAGGGTGAATTTTTATTTTTCCCTTTCTACAAGCACTGTTTAGGGAGGTAGACTATTGATTTTAAAATCATGGATAATTGTTCCTGACTCTAAGTGAAATTCCTCTCAGATTTGGTCTGTGGGTTGACTCTGAGTTCCACTTTTTGATGATGGTGTGCATTTTCATCTTGCCCAATGTCTTTGTGTGTTTTGGTGGGAAGTTGAGGAAGACTCAACTAGTCAAACGCTGTTGTGAGAAGCCTGTTCCAATATTCCACTGGTTCCACACTGAACTAACTCAACACTGACTCTGAATTACTGACTAACAGAGCAAATGCTTCCTAAAATTCATACTGGATTTATTTTTAAACTTTTCACGTGGAAGAGAATGATTTTTCTCTTTCAGGGAATTTTTATTATTTAAACAAAGCCTGCACATGTATTAGGCTATGTACCAAAATAAAGGTTTGTTTTTTCTTTTCTTTTCCTTTTTTTTTTTTTTTTTTTTGGCAGACAAGAAATTATTTTCACGCAGTCATTTGTTGGACCTTGGGGTAAAATTATGTTTCATAGTTCCCTTGTTCCCAGGGTATGGTTGAAAAAAAAAAAAGAGATTGATGCCTGAAATTTTAAGTGTATTTGTCTTACAAATTTGTTTCATTCTCTTGGGAATAATTATCTCATATCATTTGAAGGTTAGTAATTCCTTTGGAATGACCTCTCTTGTTATAATTAGTAACTTACATGCAGCTAGGAAAAGTGGAAGCTAATGGACTTAAAGTCTGGCATTACTATTTCATTAAATTGTTGCTCTTTTAAACAAATAACAGGAGTCATAGAGACACTCACTGCTCAATGGAGAAATCATGTTTTCTTGCATTTTCTGAGAATAGATAATGTAGAACTACATGACAAAATAACAATATTCAGTAAGAAAAACCTCATTATACAATGCTAAATCTATATACACAAGGGAAAAGTATGTCCAATGGCTGTTGGAAGGAAATTACAATCACAGCTTCTTTCCCAATTTGCTACCAGTAGTTTAGCTGGACCCAGACATTAGATTGAAGACTTCATGGAACAGGAAGGAAGGAATGAATAAAGGAAGGAAGGAAGGAAGGAAGGGAGAGGAAATACAAGAAAAAGAAAGGAAAAAAATTGATCTTATAAATAGTGAATCCAGAAAGTCACAATCCTTTAACAAGAAAACAAAAGAAGAGAAAAAGAAAAAAGGAGAGGAAAAAAAAAGGAGAAATAGAAAAGAAAAGGAAAAAGAAGAAGAGAAAGAATGAAAGAAAGACAGCTTTATGCAAGCCAAAGAGACTTTAAGTTCTATCCTTACACAGCCATGAAAATGGAGGATGGGAACAACCTAACCTCGCTTTGGGATTTTGAGTGAAGTGGTTCTTTCCCTAATCTTAGGTAAAGATTACAGCTTAATGTTAGATTTTTGGATACACTGAGGTTTCCCCATAGTTAGAGGTTTTATGCTATTGGGTCATAGGCTCAACACACTAAGAAGGTTCTTTAACCCAGCCACAGGATAAATGAATTCTTTTCTGTATATACTTAGATTCATATCAAAAGCTTGCTTATTGAATGCATTATTCACTATTGTTTAATTTATTGGTTTCACCTATCAAGTTACCAAAGTCATACTTCACTGATCTAGAAGAAATAATTCTACACTTTATTTGGAGGCAGAAAAGAGTCCAAATAGCCAAAGCAGTCTTAAGCAAAAAGAACAAATTTGGAGACATCACATTATCAGACTTCAAACTATACTACAAGGCTATAGTAACCAAAACAGGATGATATTAGTACAAAAATAGAGATATGGACCAATGGGACAGAATAGAGAACCCAGATGTAAAACCATCTACCTACAACCAACTGATCTTTGACAAAGCAGACAAGAACATACACTGGGGAAAAGAAGCCCTATTTAATAAATGGTGCTGGGAAAACTGGGTAGTCACATGCAGAATGAAACAGTACCCCTACCTTTCACCACTCAGAAAAATTAATCCAAGATGGATAAAAGCCTTAGATCTAAGGCATGAAATGAAACCATAAGAATTCTAGAGGGAAATGTAGGAAAAACTCTTCTAGATATTGGCATAGACAAAGAATTTATGAAAAAGACTCCAATGGCAATCATGGCAAAACCAAAAATTAATAAATGGGGTATGATTAAACTAAAAAGCTTGTGCACAGCTAAGGAAACAATAATAGAGCAAATAGACAACCTATAAAATGTGAGAAAATATTCTCAAGTATACATCTGATAAAGGGCCAATAACCAGAATTTACAAAGAACTCAAGCAAATCAGCAAGAAAAAACAAACAACCCTATTAAAAAGTGGGCAAAAGACATGAATAGAAGCTTCACAAAAGAAGAAAGACAAATGGCCAATAAACATATGAAAAAATGCTCAACATCACTAATCATCAGGGAAATGCAAATTAAAACCACAATGACATATCACCTTACCCCTATCAGAATGTTCATTATTAAAAAGTCAAAAAACAATAGATGCTGGCATGGATGCAGCGAGAAAAGAATGTTTATACGCTGTGAGTGGGACTGCAAATTAGTACAACCTCTAAAGAAAACAGTATGGAGATTCCTCAAAGAAATAAATATAGAGTTACCATCCAACCCAACAATCCCAGTACTGGGTATCTACTCAAAGGAAAAGAAGTAATTTTATCAAAAAGACACCGGCACTCAAATGTTTATTATAGTACAATTCACAATTGCAAAGATGTGGAATCAACCCAAGTACCCATCAATTCATGAGTGGACTAATAAAATGTATGTGGTATATGTTCACCATGGAGTACTACTCAGCCATAAAAAAGATGAATTAATACCTTTTGCAACAACCTGGATGCAGCTGGAGACCATTCTCCTAAGTAAAGTATCTCAAGAATGGGAAAACAAACACCACACGTACTCATTATTAAATTGGAACTAACCGATGAGCACACATATGCACAGAGGGAAGTAAAACTCAGCATAAAGCAACCATGGGGGCAGAGGAGAAGGGAATAAACCAACCTAATGGGTACTATGAACACTGTTTGGGTGATGGGAACACCTATGGCCAGGACTCAAGCATTACAAAAACAAACCATGTAACCTAAAACATTTGTACCCCCTTAATATTTTGGAAAAAAATAAGAATTTATTGGTTTCAGCAATTTAACTTAGGATCCATAAATGACTCCAATCATCTGATATAAAACTAGACTTCAGAGAAACGTCAAGTAGATTGCAATTGCTTTCAGCTCTTACTTCATAAGGGAATGTCTTTTTATGCCAGACAGGTACTACAATAGACAAGCCTACTGTGCTTAAGCTGATACAATATTTCTCCAGGTCACTATATTTCTGGCTGTAGACCCTAACTGTTAGGGTGAACTTTTAAAGGCCATACATGGGCCTGCATGAGTTGAAGAACAGTTAGTGAGAACCCTTCCTAGGGCTGGGACCCCATGAAGGACTGTCCCGGTATTTTTTTTTTTTAAAAAGCTCTTTCCAGGGGCAAAAGGGATCAGTAAGAAAGTTCAAATGTCTCCCAGTACAAAACAGAAACTTGAAGTGTAGGTCACTTGCAAATGTTGACTCTGAATTTATATCACCACGTGTTGTGGGAATCCCAACCTGAAAATTTAATGTAAAAATTGGGCTTGGGCCTATGAACTTCTAAATATACACAACTGGAGCAAACTGTGTGGGAGAGTGCTCCCATAATCTAGGGGGCACTGGATTCCTTTTAGAAAATCCCTATTAACAATGAGTTCTCCCTAAAAAAAAAAAAATTATAAAGCAATGGGGAAAAAAATCCAAAATAAGTGAGAGTCAGCAGATATAACTAATAGGATAATTAGAGCTCAATAATGCTAAAGAGAAGTATAAAATAAGTATACTTTAAAATAAAGACATTAATCGATTATATGAATGTATTATCACATGTACCATGAAAGTATGTACAACTGTTATGTATCAATAAAAACTGGTTAAAGAAATAAAGGAATAGAAATCATAATGAAATAATAGGATACAATGAAATTAACTAAAAGATTTTGAATAGAACCAAATAAAACTTCTAAGAATAAAAATGTAGGCACTAAATTAAAAGCTTAATGGCTGCGTTACAAGCAAATGAGCCACTGCTAAAGAAAGCATTAATGAATTCAGAGATGGACTTGGGGAAATTACCTACAGAATAACAGAGAGAGATTTAAATAAAAATGATGGAACATCATAAAAGAGTTTAAGAAGCACACAGAATAGAAAGCAAATGTCCAATAAACATACAATTTCTAAAAATAGACAATAGAAAGAATGGGAACATGGAACTAAATTATCATAAGCCCTGATAGATTTTAAGAGAGCATTTGTTACAATCATAGTTGAAACTACAGGACATGTGTTTCATTAACAGTTAATGAAGATCATCAGAAGAATGAGAAGACAGGTCCAATAGAGCTTTCAAGAACGGAGAATCCTAGGTGAGCCATCTTCATTTAGATGAATAAGAAGGTTATAAAATTGAGTTTCCTCAAACTAAATTTACTAAGAAGAGTGAAGAAATTTCCTGTAATATGCAGAAATTTCTTTTCATATTTCGAAGGACTGCCGACTTGTGAACTTGAGATCATAAATGTTTGTTTTAGGAAATTACATGTGTTAGATTGCTTGTTGTAGAGAATTGTGTTTGTTGACTTGAAGTTGTGTGCTATGTCATAGGAGGTTGTGACTTCAGTGATCTTGATATTTTCCATTTGCCTAAGTTAGGGAAAAAATCATATTTTTCCAAATAAAATATAATAATTCAGTTATTTTAAAGTATATTTTTATTACAAAAAAAGTACCTCATTCTTCCATGGCTAACATGTGAAAAGCTGGAGAATTTTCTGACATTGAGGAAAGACATGAATCCTTATGTAGGGAAGCAAATGAGTCCAGCAGGACAAATAAGAATTAATGTGCACCTAGACACAGCATATGATATAGCAAAACACCAAGGATACAAAGAAAGTCTAAACAATAACCAGGATGAGAAGACAGATTACCTACCAAGGAACACTCATATATTCAACACATTCCCCAAATATTTCTCAAACTCCTACTTTATGCCAAACATTGTTCTAGGTGCTTGGGGTAAATCTGTAAACAGAACAGATTTTAAAAAAAAAGAGAGAGAAAGAAAAGAAAAAGGAAGGAAAAAAAGAGAAAAGATCAGAAGGTGATGGAATGTATTTAAACTGAAATAACTTTGTGATAACTCACTCATTGTAGCCTCTGTGATCTTATTATATTGAACTCAATCTGCCTGTTTTCCTTTTTACAAAAATACAGCCACAAATGACCACAAAACAGTGGCTTAATACAACAGAAATTATTATCTTACAGTTCTGGAGGTTAGAAGTCCAAACCAGTCTCACTTGGCTAAAATCAAGGTGTCAGCAAGGCTGTTTCCTACTGGAGGCGCTAGGAGTAAACCTGTGCCCTTGCCTTTTCTGACGCCTTTTCTGACACCTAGAGACCACCTGATTCCTTGGCTCAAGGCCCCTCCTCCATCTTCAAAGCCAGCAGTGTAGCATCTTTCAATCTTTCTCTCTCCCTCTCTCCTTCCTTCCTCCCTTCTTTTCTCTCTCACTCACATACACACACCTGTGATCCCATCATTACGTATCCCCCCTGCCTCTGACTCTAACTCTCCTGCCTTCTTCTTACACTGGGCCCACCTGGACAACGCAATATAATCCCCCATCATCAGAGCCTTGATTTAATCATATCTGCAAAGTCCGCCTTGCTATATAAGGTAACGTTTGCAGTTTCCAGGTGTTAGGATGTGGATGTGGACATCTGTGGGAGACCATTATTTTGTCTACCAGACAAAATAGTTGTTTCATCTTCACTTTTGAATAATAGACACCCTAAAACTCTGTATCTAGCTAAAGTAAACCATTCAGAGTGAAGGTAAAATAATGTTACTTTAGATAAAAACTGAGAGTTTGACAATCATAGACCCTTGCTGAAAGAACCACGAATGGCTTTTCTTCAGTAAGAAGAAAATTGAATGAATATAGAAGGAAGGATCAAGAAGGAAGATGAAAAAATAAAAGAAAATATATGTGTATATATGCATTAACTATATTAAAAAACAAAGTGGTATAAAAATACTGGAAAGCAATAATATGGAAGATGAGGTGGGGAAATGGTAGGGACAGGAGCAACAGCAACCTCAGGTTTACAAGTTAACATCCAACTATCCTCTGAAAGAACAGAAATATACTGAAAGGTAGTGGGACACATCACCCAAAAGATGCAGTGACCCTGAGACTCCAAACACAGCAATGCACCTAATAATATGGGCTCAAATAGATAAAACAAAAATGGACAGAATTGCAAGAAGAAATTAATAAATGCACATTTCTAGTAGGAGAATTTAACATACCTTCCTTAGAATCTGATAGACAATACAAAAAAATTAGTAAGGACATAGGAGAGATGAACAACACAATTGACAGGCTTAATCTAATGACCATGTTTAGAGCTCTGTACCCACCAACAGAGTCCCATTCCTTTTCAAGGACACACAAATATTTACAAAAATTGGCCAGACACTGAACCAAAAGCATGTGTCAGAAATACCAAATAATCTATAGCCAATAATCTGTATCCAAAAGAAATTTAATGTGAGCCATATGTATCATTTTAGAGTTTCTAGTAGTCACATTAAAAATGTTTTAAAAATCAGGTGAAATTAATTTTCATAATATATTTTATTTTAACAATATATCCAAATATTATTTCTTTTTCTGTCTTAGAGATATAATATATCTCAATCTGCACAGCCCCGTTTCAAGTTCTCAGTAGCCACGTCACTAATGATGACTCCAAAGAACAGAACAGCGCTATATAATACAGACTGCACTCTCATACCTCGATGTAATACAATTAGACATCAAAATCAAATGACGAATTCTGATGTTTAGAAATTTCAATAGTGAATTTACACAAATTGTGAATACATTTGGAAAATTTAAAAACTTACTTCTAAGTAAAGAAGAAATAAAATGGAAGTTATGAAATATTTAGAACTGAGCATCAATGAAAATATAGATGTCAACATTTGGAGCACAAAATTTAATATCCAGGGACAGGTGTGTAACATAAATGGGAACTTGGTGTATGACCAGGGTGGCATTTTAAGTTAGTGGGAAAGGATGCATTATTCATTAATAGTGCTGAACAATTGGCTTTTCACATGGGGAAAAATGTATATAGTGGGAATCTTATCTGACACTCTCCACAGAAAATAAACTTTCGTTGGACAGCAGAAAATCTTTCCACTTGGAAAATGGGACAATCCTATCAAACTGCTTAAATTATGGGTTTAGAATATTAAATCAGGCCAAAAAAAACTGTCTCTAGCCCAAGAGCTTCAATAATTACATCCTATTTCCCATGTTATTGTGTGAGATCAAGCAGATAAAAGGGTCATAATTTATAGACCAGTATGGACTTAGGATTTGTGGAAGGCAACAGCAGAGGAAAGTACTCAGGCTTGGAATTGCCTGGAACTGGGTGTGGCCTTGGGAAAGAAAGAACCTCAGTTAGTTAGTCTTGGTTTCCTCAGCTGTAAAACAGTAATAATTATGCCTACATTCAAGGTACTCATAGGAGTTTAAATAGATCAAATACGTTAAGAGCCTAGAAAATGTTAGTTCATTTGCCCCAAAATGTAAAGTTCAGAGTGCATTTGTCCTAGTGTCCTGTACCTTTTGGCAATACTGTGAGGCCTAAGGGGTTCTGTGGTAACAAATAATATCCCAGGGATGCTCTGAGGTGGAATGAAGGTCACGGGCTCTGAAGTTAGGCAAACTTGTGTTTGAATCCAAGGCCTGTCTCTTGTCAACTGTTGGACCTTAGGCAAGTTAACATCTCTAGCCTCAGTATTTACATCTGTAAGCAGGTTAGTAACAGTACCTGTGTCTTAGTCAAGATTCTTGGTTCCAGCAATTGACATCAACTCTGGCTAATGTAGGCAGAGAGAGGCTGTGTTAAGGGTATTGAGTAGTCATAGGTTTCCCAGCTGCACAGCCAGGAACAACGTCCAAAGTCATGCCTCAGCCAGTCCCACGGAAGTGTCACGCTGCCCCCAGTGCTCACTGGCTGCTGATATTAGAACCACTTCTGCTGCTGGAACCTGGGTGTGTCTCCCTTGGCCAGAGCGGGCTCCAGTCTGTCCCTATTTCTTTGTGTCACTGGCTCTCTGGTCCAGGTCTGGCTGATTGAGCATAAGTTACTTGTTGGAATCCTAGCTGCAAGGGAGGCTGAGAAAGAAATTTCCTGCTTCTATAAAGGGAGGGAAAGGGTCTCTGCCTCCACCCATACCTCCACCTGGGAAGCACTGCGAGAGAAAGAAAGTTCAGACACTGATTGGCCACAAAGAATGTCCACTACACCTGTCTCAAGGATTGTTGTGAAGATAAAATGGGCTCACAGATGTGAAGCATCTAACGCAGCGTGTAGCGCTCTCTAGGCTTCCAGAGCTCAGCTGGAAGGCTTAGTGACAGAACACAGGGGACGTATGAGTAGTTTTGGAAGAAAAACAGAACATGTCCTCACCAGGAAATGGGTGTATATGTTAGAAAAGCTCTTCTTGTGTTCCTATCAGCCAACCTAACAAATGTTTACAGAGATTCTGACTCCTAAACTCAGACGTACAACATGAAGGGCCTTGAACGACTTGAAGGTTAGGGAAGAAGAAAGGAAACTGTGTTTCGCTTCCTTCTGGAGGGGACGCAACTGTGGCGGAGCCAACAGAGAGCAATTTGGTTTCCAGCACTCCCAGATCGTCAAATGGCTGTGAGGACATTGCCTTTCTGAGCACAAGGAGTAAACATTCTTTTTATTCCTGTGAGCTTTCTTTTTAAAACAGAACTTTGAAGAGTTTTATGGCTTTTACTTTTAGCCGAAATATAGAAACTCCTGCTTTTTTGTTGGTGAAAGAAATGAATTCACAGAAAAAGGCACTGGTTTGCAGATGCTTTTGCCCCTGCAGATAAGCTTAACTATTACTAATACATACCCACTAGGCTTTTTCACGGTCAGTTCTTCAGATGCTTTCCTGCGTCATAATGAGGCAGCACACATGGGTGGCTTGAAGACTCACAGGGATTGATCATGTGGATTTTTGCAATTTTATTAAAATTTGTTGTTCCTAAATGTATCTGTTCAAATTTTTTGTAAACTCTAAGATTTATATTAGACCATAAGCAGGTTTGAGGGAGAGCAGCCGTGAGTTCTATTTTCTTGTTACTTCCCCCCAAAACTGGGGCAGGGTTGCAGCACCCTAAAGGCAAGTGAGCAAATATTCCTTACCCGAGCGGTCCGTGTGCCGTGTCTGGAGGGCCACGGCCAACACGTGGCCCCCGGGGCAGCCTGAGAGCCCCACACGTGCATGCCAGGAGAGTGATCATCATTAGGCAATATAATATTTATGAAATAGCCCTATGCATGGGGTGCTGGGCTATGTAATATGTAGAGCAGTCGCCGCCCACGCCCTTTGGGAGCTTACAATATCAAACAGGACATTTGTCAGAGCCTGAAGTTGCCCTGGCAAGGCACAGCATTAAAAGCATTCATTCACACCAGAGGGCTGGGCTTTTCTCTCCGCCAGAGGTTCACTCCGTCTGGCTTCCCAGGCTCCAGGCTCAAGCTCAGCTCACTTAAAAGGTCCATTATTGGGAGAATTCACTGAAAATCCCTGTGCTAAAATAGCCCCTGCACCAGAACCTCCATAAGCCTAGTCACTTCCCTTCCACAAGATCCACTGAGCCCCACACAGGTTACAAAGGTAAATGTCACATTGTTTCTTCTGTCCTGAAGCTTATTGGTGACCCAAGGGGGAGTGAGGCCTGCCCGGTCACCTTGGATTACGGAGGCAGCCAGCAGTTATAATACAGCCCCCATAGCGGGCGTCTCAATACACGACGCAGGACATGCAGATGAGCACAGGGAAGAGAAAGCTGTTAATTCTGACTTGTGGGGATCAGAGAAGTCTGCAAGGAGAGGGGGGCACTTGAATTAGCTCTCAAAGTTAGGTGAGACTTTGATGGGCACAGAGCAGGGCCAGGCATTCCAAACTTTTGAATGGGTCCTGGAAGCGTCCAGGGAAATGATGAATTTATCTATCAGGCTTTCAAATAATTCCTTCCCACATGGAGCCTATTTCATCTATTTCAAAAATCCTTGGATCTATAGGTTGGAAGCAGAATTGGGACGTATTCCACTTGGGGCTAGGAGCCAACCTTGTTCTCCTTCTTCCTGCTGCTACTGCTCACTCCCTGTGTTTCAGGAGCACAAGAGTGATAAGGTAAAAGAATGGCTGTAACCCAAACGTCAGCTGTGCCAGATGAGCAAAGACTTTTGGGATCCTTCAGAAATATAAAATAATCCAGCCGTCCCTGCCATTATAGGTCACAGTCAAATGACTGAGAGCAAGACATTCCTACACATTGTTAAACACACGTGACCCTTTTCTCCCATCCTGGGAGTCAACAAAGGGACCTCCAGGGACATTTTGTCTGCCAGGTGTTTGGCAGTGGCATTGACAGGAAAAGAAGTCTTATGAAGTTTAGAGGTCAAACAGCCCTCAGTGGGTCGTACAGTCTAGCCCCTTGCCTGTAGTCTGGGGAGCACACAGCCCGTGAAGTAGAGATGGTTATTTCTCACTCAGAGGGTTTCTCAGAAATTGAGTGTCCAGGGACGCTTCTCTCTCTCTTGAACTTCCCTCTGTCCCATGATGCCCTGTTTATTGTTCTTGTTAATTTGAGTCCACACATTCAAGAGACACCTGCCTGTTCTTCCGCTTCACATTGCCACAGTTATTGTAGAAAAGGACAGCCTTAACCAAGGGTCACGGTCTTGGAAGAGGAAGCATCTGCTTTTCCCCAAACTCCTCTGCCTGTGGTCTTCTCAAATGACAGTGTACAATCATACATAAATTTTTCTATCAAAAGTAAGCTATTCTTACCTCTCTCTTTTTTTTCCTAAAGCAAAAGGCAAATGATGCCTTCATCCAAAGGATTTCACAACTTCACATCCAAAACCAGCCAAGTTTGAAAGAAAACATTTTAGCTACATATAATGAGACCTCTACCATGTGAGCAGCCAAGTTTAGAAAGAACTCACTCTTTATGTGGATGAGTTACTCGAAATTCTCCCTGGTTTTGCTGGAAGCTTGTGGCTTTCTCTCCTGTGTCTACATCTTAATAAATACGACTCACAATTTTTTTTAATGTGGTCAGTTATTAAAAGCAAATATATTCTGCTTCTATAGTGTAGTAACAAAATATGTTTGGATTACATTTGTGCATGTTTAGAAAAAAATGGATAGTGTTGTTATAAATGAAATTCCTCTGGAAGCCTAATGACTTGTACACTCTGATGCTATCTTTCTGCCTACAAAATGGGAACAATTCTAAAGATTTTGTGACATTAAATGAGGAGTTGTACAGAAATTACTTGAAAATTATCTGGTTAATAACAAGCAGCATTGGGGGTTTTCTTGATGTTATTGTTGTAATCTTTAGGTCTTTGTTATAATTATTCTGGCTACACTTGTTTCTTTAAATCTATGAGTTAGATGTTAGATACAGTAACCCAGATACGAATTTCTCCACCAGTGAATGTGCAATTCAGATCCATCACCTCAGACTTAAACCACCAATAAGATTTTTCTTCTTTTGAAAAATAAGTGGATATTATTTAACCAAGGTAGCAGGAAGTTATTAACTTTTTACTCTTTAGCTTTATAACTAAATGGAAATTTACGGCAGATGAGTAGTCAAAATCATTAATCTAATTTAACAGTCAAGTACCTACCATGGACGGGTGAAGAAAGGATTAGGCTAAGATGATTCTTTGTTGAAAAATAAAGATTCTTTTCCCTTCATCATAAACATTGCACACGTATAATGTATAGGAAAGTTAAGGGGAAAACCAACCATAATCCAAACATCCAAAGAGCAACGTGATTGCAGTGTTGGTCAATTTATCTCTGATTGTTTCTGTATTCGTGGTTATTGGTTTGTGAATGTTTGTGACCACATTGTATTTAAAGTTTTACATTATAACACGACACCTTCCCACACCTTTATTAATTATTTGCAAACCTTATTTTAAATGGTTGAATAACATTGCATTAAGCAAATGATTTATTTAAAGGCATTAGATTGTTTTGCTCTTTCAAATAAAATTACATTGGCCTCTTTGTGCATAAAGCTTTTTCCATCTTTAGGATTAATTTTCATTGGATAAATTTTCAAAGTGAGAGTAAAATGCTGGTACATTTGTCAGCTTTATTTACAAGACATTTAAAGTTTGTAATTCTTTCATTTAAGAAGAATTTTGTCCCTGCCGCAGGGAGCAGCCCCTTGCCTGCCATGAGAGGAAATGATCTCAAGGCTGCGACGTTGAACTCCATAATTTCAGAGGATTCCCTCTTCCAAGGTCCCTGTTTTTTCAGGAAAATCATATCTTAATGTCATTGCACTGTTCTTTTTCAAATTCAGGACTTCTGTGTTCAGTTTTAGAAATATTTAGGGCTTGACCCAGTGTTTAGTGTAGAGAAGGGAACTCATTAAAGACCTGAAGGGAAAAAGGGGCAGGGGAGAGAGAGAGAGAAGGAAAGAGAGAGAGAGAAAGAGAGACACAACTTCTCTTGACAATATTAAAACATTGTTTATGTGGCGAGACCAGAGTAATTTTATTTTGTTTTTGCACCATTATGTTATATAGTTCCCGGGAAGAGTGTGACACCAGGGTATGGGAACGTCCTTGTGCACACATTTCACATCTGCGTGGCCATGTGAACGTAACTGCCAGGAGCCCTGGATGTTAGTTTTCAGCATGGAAATCATGATGCTGAGCTTTAAGTTCCTCAGCAACTATAAGGGAGATTCCAGAGGGACAAGTTCAAGAATGACTTAGAAATTATAGACCAGATCACACAACTGTCATAAAGCTATCATCAGTTAATAAAACAGGGTTTTCTTTTCATTTATTAAAAAAAAAAAAGCTGGCTTTTCTCCTTCTTAAAAAAAAATATTGATGTTGGAGTCCTTTAGAACTTTGTCTGACCCTCTTTCTGCTGACTTTTTCATTTCCTGTTTCTTCCTTTTCATTTTTTTTTTTTTTGCATATAGTTGGAGGCTCTGAAACAATCTCCCAAAGTGTTAAAAACAGATATACATCCCCTAAAATTAGCGTAGTTTCAGTGTCTTTGCCCCCAGAGCCTTGCTCTGTGAGGGTCCGTTGCTTCTATGAATCGAGTGTCTCAAAAATGTGGTCTCCCGCCCCTCCCCTGCACCCCCCTGCTCCCACAGAAACTAAGATGTGGAGACGTTTGTAGGAAGAAGTCCAAGAACAAACATGAGAACATTCTGAATGGAAAGCAAGTCTCTAGTAAGGATACCTACGACAGTGTCTGTAGAATGCTTTATAGATGAGCTTGGTTTAAATGCAAATCCTTATTTATAGTTCCACAGGGGAAAACGGGGACACAGACAAGCCAGAATAGAAAATCTCACTCACACACACACAAACACACACACTCACACACACTCACACACTCTCTCTCCCCCACCCCCAGCCCTTTGGTGCACCAAGTCACCCCGCAGTAAGATGGCACCTGGGGCACCCGAGGCTCTGAGAAAGCGCTTAGGGAGTAGCCAGGCCCAGGCCAACCACTGGGGACAGAGTCGTGAACGAGAGACGCCATCCCCACCCTGTGGACTTGCAGACATGAGCAGCACACCACCAGCGGTTGTGAGCGCGAAGGCCCGGGAAGGAGAAGCACAGGCGCCGTGAGAGATCACAGAACGGGCTGTGAGACCGCGCCCAGGCCGCGCTTTAGCCAGACCCGGAGCTTGCAGGGCAGTCAGCAGGGCGGGGGCGGGGCGGGAGAGCATTCCAGGCCCAGAACCAATATATTTGAAGACCCCAACACTGCCCAGAGTGCCTGGAGGGGCGGGGGGAGATGCAGACACAGGCAGGGATGACATCGTGCAGAGGCCCCCAGACCGGGAGAGACATTTGAACTTGATCCCAAGGGCAGCAGGAAGCAGGGAAGCTGGAGAGTGACACAGGCAGACTTGCCCCTGAGGCCTGAAGTAGTTTAGGTGTTTTTTCCCCTCTCTGCCTTTTCTTCTTTATCCTTTTCCCTTCTCGATGGGTACCTGACTGTGCTGTCCATTACTTTAGGGGAGGTGTGTGGCAGGCCAGGGCAGTAGGAAGATACACCACGTAAGAATTTCTGGCTTTTATTAATACTTGCCAAAGCCTATGCACCGAGGGGGACTTGGAGATTTGTGACGGAAGTAGAAGGGGTCGTGGGGAGAAGAGGGGCAGAGATAGGGCTGCCCTCCCCATTAGAAAACTAGGCTCTTTTGGAGCAGAGGAGGAGGGGAGCGTGGCCTGTGGGTCCTAGAACAGTGGGACTGTGGGGACCACCTGTCAGCAAGGGCCCCGGGGGGCTCCCAGACCCCGGAGCACTCCTGAGACAGACACACACATGAGGCAATGGTGCCCGCAGGCCTCCCCTGCCAACCCCCAAAGTCCGACTGCAGGAGACCCTGGAAGCTTAAACAGGACTCCAGGGAGCCGGGAAAACCTCGAGAACACCTGGGGAGAAAGCTCTATCAGCCCCGGGAGGACGGGGCTTCAAACAGAGAGACAGGTGACACGTGACAAGTGCAGAGCTGCGATGTGTCATGCACCGCTGCGGCTGCGGACTACGACGCCCGTCATCTGTGCATATTGAAAGGCTTAGTCTGGCCCCGCGTGAGGAACGGACCGGAGAGAAGCTGAGGGGACGCGGGCGAGAAACAGCAGTGGCCTCTACGCGGGAGACGAGCAGGGCGGAAAGCAGTGGCTAGATTTGGAAACCGTGGAGAAGATAGAAGAGCAAGTACGCGGTGATGGGTCACACGTGGCGGTGAGTGAGACGGAGTATTTGAGGGTAACTCCCGGGTTTCGGGGCCCAACGGTGGCGCGGGTGGCAGCGTGATCCGGGAGTCCCTTCCTACAGCGACGGACCGCGCAGTGCGGTGTGAGCAGGCTGACCCGGAGATCTCACTGGGACAGCGCATGAACAAGGGGCGAGTTAGCAAACGCTCCCCAGAGCAGAAAGCAGCTATTAGCTAAGGGCACACAGTCTCGGAGTTCAACACATTGCTGGCGACATCACCAGTCCACGTCCTGTCTGTTCACCGTCTCACACAGAAAGTGCAAATTACTGTTGAAAGAGGCCCAAGGCGTCCTGTGGCTGGAAATGCTCTGCAGAGCAGGGATCTTCCCTCTCGGGCAGGTGACAGCAGCCTCTGCTTTGCTCTCCCAGGGCCCCAGCGCTCGCCATCTTCGAAGCAGGACTGTGTTTGGGATTCATTCCTACTTACAAGAAAGTTCTTGCCTTCAATGGAAAACTGCCTCATTCACCCACTGCTCCCAGTTCTGTCCCCTGAGCTATACAGAATGCATTCAGTTCCTCTTTACATTGCATCTAGAAGCTATCATCATGTTTTCTCTCTGAGTAAAACTATACATCGTTTCCTCCATCTGTGATTTTCAAGGGACATGCAGTAATAAGAACAGCAACTAATATTTACTGAGCGTTGTGAGCAAAGCATTTTACACACATGTGGCTGAAGCTGCTGTGAGTTCATCAGAACCCATTTCCTCTCTCTCCCGGACACAGTTAGACTGCGCCCTGTGACTGGGCTCTGGCCACAGAATGTGAGCAGAAGCAGCTAGACAGCAGGGGCCCTTCCCCACTGCGACAGCTTGGCTTTGCCATCTGCCGGCTAAATGGAGAGGACTCTGAGCACCAACAGGTGGGTGGAGGCAAAAAAGAGGGTGGGATCCGGGGCCACCACTCTATTATATCTGCATTAGACTCTTGTGTGAATAAGAAATAAACTTTCTGCGTTAAGCCATTGAGAATTTAAAGTTTTTCTGTTACAGCCACCTATGTTGCCTTAACAATACAGAAATGGGCAGTGGAATCAGGCACAGCCATTACAAAAACCTAAAATGTGTGGCAATGGCTCAGCAGCCAGTTCTAGAAGCTCTGGAAGTAGTAGAAAGGGCCAGAGTGATGGGACATGTTGGCTACCGCCTGGTTTTAGCAAGGTTTACAAGAAAGAGGTGAGTTCAGAAAAGAATTGGCCAAATTTCAAGCACAGAAAGTCCAAAGAATCTTACTAAGTTGGACGGGTCAATTGCGTCTGAACTCCACAGAGTATGAGATGCTTGTACCTCAAAGAACACAAAGAATGCTTTGGTGATAACGGCCCAGTAAGACTTCTTGGTTGAACAAGGTGACTCAGCCCTGGAGCGAAAACCGGACTAAAGGTATACCTGCCCACATACTGCGACCTCAGCAAAGCTGACGTTTCACTGAGAGAGAGGATGGAATCAAGAAGGCAAAGGAATGACGGCTTGGGAATAATACCCAAGAAAGAACTTTGTGTGTGGCACTAGCACAAAGAACTGATGAAAGCTAATAAAGCAGAAGCCTCCTAAGTTTCTGAGAACGTTCTATTGCCAAAGAAACCCTGAGCCTGGACCAAAAAACAAAAACAAAAACTCTTTTGACCATTAAACCTTAAAGCCACCTCCCCTTAACTACACCTCTGGAAGCTGGACAGCCTGCAAGGAGGGCATACCCAAGGCCTGGTGCAGGTGTATTCGCGGGGGATAATGAATAGACAAGGAAAACTCCCCAGAGGTGCAGAACAATAGAGTTTCTCATAGAAAGCAGGACCATGAGGAGCCTCTTCTAGACCTGATGGAGAAAATCATATTTCACTGAGAGATCCTGGACTTTGAGCCTGATCCTGGGTGGGATTTGGGGTTTGTCACCTTTAGAGAAGAGGTGAGTGTGGAGGAAGAAGGAAATGGGTAACTGGAGACCAGAATGCGAATACTGGGCTATGACAGAGATCACTGTGTGTTCATTGAAACTCATTTCCTTTTTGCCTAGGCACACAGAACATACTTCCCAGAGTCTCCTACATTTAGGTACGGCCATAGGACCCAATTCTTGCCAATGGAATGTAAGTGGAAATGATGTATGTCACTTTCCTGCCAAAGAGGTTAAGAAGAAGATGGGTTTTCTTTTCATCTGCAGGTAGAGTCATAGGACAGAAGGATTGTAGGTCCCTGAATGACCACATGGAAGTCCATCTAACAAGAACACCCGTGTTGGACTATGATATGGAAAAGAAATAAACTTTAATTGCATTTGGTCACTGGGTCACTGAGAACTTAGAGTTTTATCTGTTCCAGCAATTAGCCTTACCTTAATAAATCTAATGCATTATCTCATTTAATATCTATTTAGTAGATGAAAAATTAGAGAAGTTAAATAACCAGTTCAGGATGACTCATTTAGTAGGAGGGAAAGCTGATGCTAGAGCCCAGGTCTATCTGGTTCTGAAGCCATGCTTTGAATCCATGTGCTTTACTGTTTCCCAGAAGAGCAGGCTTCCAGATCTTGCAGCCTCTGGGCCTCCCTCCTTCGGATGTTCTTAGTCTGTCTACATTTTTCTTAGACTGAACACAACGATTTATGTAGCAATTTAGGGGAGGTGTGACCTAAGTTATTTCTCTTCTCTGAGATCATCATCTATGAATGCAGTCCAGGAGGTCACCAGTTTTTAATATATTAGTGGCCAAGCCTCTAATCAACCAACCATTGACTTTAATCAACCAGCATTTCTAGACCTTCTCACCACTGCCAAGTCCCTGCTCCTAATTGGAACTTGAGTCATTATTTTAAATTGAAGGGTAGATTTTTATAAGCAAATCTGTTTAATTTCTTCTTAATAATTTCAGCCTAGTGCTCTAGCACGTTAACATTTTTCTTGCACCATCTAGATGATTATCCGAGTCTAGATATCCCAGTCTGGGACTATCCCATACTGGGGCTGAATCAGTCCAGTGTGAAGAATAGTATCTTTGAATTCTTACTATGACCAGTCACGATGACAAGAACTTTACATGCTTATGTCGTTTACTCTTTTCCTCATCCCAACGCTACAGGTGAGGACACTAAGTTTCAGAGAGGTTAAGATCACACAGCTTGTAAGTGAAGCCCATCATCAGCCCTAACTACTAGGCAACCTGAATCTGTATGCTAATATAATATGACCGATTTTTCCTCCTAAAGTGGAAGAGAACTAGTAGTTACCGAGCACATACTGTATGTAAGATGCTTTACTCGCCTTAACTGAATTAATCCTCATAACCACCCACCAGCATGGCAAAATTTAGAATAATCTTTAAAGATTTTAAATGTGAAGTAGAATTATTTTGAGAGGCTCTCCATACAGTAAAAGAATATATATAAAAAATAATGGAAGCAGAAAGAGGTAACTGATTAGGTACCTTGAGTCCAAGCTCACTAGACTGTGAGTCTATAAAAGCAGAGATCTTGTTTCCCCTCTATAAACATTGCCTGGCACAAAAGACTTCTCAATAACGTTTGTTAAAATGAATAAATGAATGAATGTGGAACTTAGTGGGCAGGCACAAAACTCTACATGAGACAAAAACTTTACTCATACAACAGTATTTTTCAGGCAGCTACTACATGTGAGACACTTTTTGGGGACTCATGGCTTCTTCCAGGAGGAGACATGCAAAGGGAAAGAAACGACACACAAAAAAGCACATGTGCACATCAAGACATAGATATTAACTGTCTCTGACCAATTTTCTTGGGTGTTGTAGAGCTGAGCTATACCCAGGCCAGCAGCATCGTGAAGTAGATATGCAGATTACAGTTCTAGAAGCTCTGTATTTAAACCCAGTATAAATACGCAGACCTTAGCCTAGTGTTGGGTGTTGATCCTCTTAAATCAACATTGGCAGATATTCCACTGGATTACCATGATTTAAGCATCACCACCCTACATGATGGTAGGGAGACAATCCATCAGCCTTTCTCAATGCCATGGAAAAGGTAGGCTCTCCAAAGCTTCCCCTGAAACAGACACTAGATAATGGATGTCATGTAAACCAGGTGGGGGGCCCCATAAGACTCTCCTAAGTGGTGGCCCTTGTCCTTAGCAGTTTTCTTTCTTCTTGCTCCTGCCTATGTCCTTTCTTACTCCCCTTCCAGTCTCCTCTGTCTCCCTCCTTCTACTATTCTATTTCCTCCTGAGTCTCTATCTCTCCTTTGACTATTTCCCTTCCTCCTTCCCTTCCTCCCTCCCTTCCCCCCTCCCTCCATTCTTTCCTTCCTTCCTTCTTTCCTTCCTCCTTTCCTTCTCTACAACTTCTTTAGTTTCTATTCTCTTTTCTATCATACTGTTCTTTATATGTCTCTCTGTACAAAACAGTGGAATTTAGAAACCCAAGGAGGAGTTAAGCACCTCCTTGTCCTTGCTTTAGAGGCTGAGATTAGAGCTGGCAGGAAACAATTAGATTGTGATTTTAGGAGCAGCCATTCACAGGCTACATCATATTTCCTGCTCACAAATCCACCAGCTGAGCTATTCACATGCTGTCATTTTAGGCAAAATTGTTTATACATCACATAATGCTAGTCTATGTTGTGTCTGTTAGAGCCCTGGCGAGGAGTCTGCCCTGGATTGGACAGTTGGACCCAGGCACATGGTCTACACAAAACACGAGAGATCCATATTTGGGCATGAGTATGCCTTGAACACTAATGGAGTTTGGCACAACCGTGGCTCTGGAAATCCAGCCCACAGATCAGCTCACACATCAGGGAAAATCAAAACAGAATTAAGTTGGCCACTTTTTCTTTGCAGAGACATGAGAGGCATTTTGAGTTAAGTCTGCGAAACCTTGTTTTTCATAGTTAAGTCAGTATTTGGGCATGGCCAAATGTTATCAGTGCCCTATTTTATACAACTTTTTCTCATACACAAATGAAGAAAACCCAGATACAGACCCAAGGCATGGTTTCAGAGGCAGCACATGATCTAATCATACTTTCTTTCCTAAAGAGCTTTGAGATCATTGGATAAACACCCATCTGCCTATGATAGTTTGCATATGTTCCTGCTCAGTGGATGAAGAAGGAACAGGGTTGAGCCCATGATCCTCAAAAGTGGAAAGACAAAGCAAAAAACAGTTTCAGAATAAATAGAACCCAGATCACTGGCTCCCCATTATCCTGGCCTTCCACAGACTCTGAAATTTAGAAACTTTTAAGACTTATCCTCCATGATTCCTCTTAATGAGCTCAAAATCTCAACACTGGTCTACTCTTTGTTCACCTAGTTCTCCTTCTGTCCAGGTCTTAGCTAGTGTGATCTTTTCTCTTTTTACTTTCACATTTCCAAACTATAGTCGTCCTTTAGTCCCAGGTCATATGTTACTTCCAAATGGAAACAGTCCTTCCTCTCTCTAGCCATGAGGAACTGTATGTCTCTTCAAAGGTGCTTGTCATTTTCTACTGTGTGTTCCACCTGTAACCTAAGAGAATTCTGGTGTCACTACAGGGACTGCTAGACAAAAAGAATAGAAAGTCTTTGATTCCAGAGATAGGAGTTTGTGTTTCTTGGTGCACCCAATGTTTCCACCCCACTCCCTCATCCACTCTGCACCACCCTTCCCTAAAACATATACTTTTTCCCTCTTAGTATTTTGGAAGGAGGAGAGATACTCAGCTTACCTGGAAAGAGAAAGAGAAAGAAAATAGCAGCTAGTGGCAGCTCAGGAACAAAGCTTGAGAGAATTTTCTCCTCACCATATGCGTGGACCAAGGGCTTGCCTAGTGGCCAGTTTAAGAAATTAAGTGATCAAGGCCATCAGTGAGTGAGAGACAAGTAAAGATCTTAGATAAGACCAACAGCAAGGGTTTAGACATTCCAGGCAACCTGCAAAATTGGGAGCTTGTCTACACAAACACTAGGATCAGGGGCCTTAAATGAGAACCCTCCCCAGAGATGGTGAATGATGCTAACAGACACTTAAAGTTCAAGATCTCTGACTTCCCATGTAATCCAAAGATGTAATGTCTGTCTATATCTACACATGTGTTCTGTCAGTTAAACCCATCTCTTTACCTGATGTTAAAAGCACACTTTGGAGGTGAGGGGATGGTAAAAGCAAGGGATGGTACTCATGCAGGTCCTGTGCAATAAGGAATTTGTCCGACCTTTCTCCTTGGTTCCTGGGATGTATCCTCTTAAACCTTTTGAATTTCCCAGTGACAGGAGTGTATTTGTTAATCATGGTGGGGCCCTCAGATCACATCTGAGTTCATGCCAATGAGATGACTCAGGATGGGGCTGGTCATGCCAGAAAGACTAAACATGTAATTAGAGGGTTGGGGCTTGGAGCCACACGATGTCAGACTGATCTATGGGAGGAGATTGGAGATTGAGCCATGTGGACAATGGTTCAATCAATCATGCCAACATAATGAGACCCCAATAAAAACTCTGGACATTAAAGCTTGGGCATGCTTTCCTGGTGGTATTATTCTGCATATGGTCACACACTGATGTGCTGGAAGGGTGACACATCCCTGAGGACACAGCAGCTTTGCATTTGGGACCCCCCCTAGACCTCTCCTTGTGCATGTCTTCTTTTGGGCTGGTTCTGATTTATATCCTTTTGCTATATACAACTGTAATCATAAGTATAGCACTTTCCTGTGTTCTGTGAGTCATTCTAACAAATTATCAAACCTGAAGTGGTCGTGGGAACCCTCAGAGCTGTAGCCAGTTGGACATAAGTGCAGGTAGTCTGGTGCCCCCAAGCTTGCAGCTTGTCTTCTAACGTGAGGCAGCCTTGTGGAGGACTGTGCCCTCAACCTACGAAGTCTGATTCCAGGTAGTTGGTGTCAGAAGTCTTTGCAGCAGGAGAGTAGATATCTACCAGATGAGATTTGTGTTAGAAAGGTACTATGCCTAAATCCAGAGACCTTAGGCTTCCTATAAAAGAATCAGGACCCAAATAAGAACTCCATGTTTGCATATACCAAGGGAAGGGCTATGTCTTAAACAGGCCTGTAGTTCCCTATATAACCAGCACAAAATCTTAATCTGTTTGTTGAATGAAGTCTCACAATTACTTCTATAACTTTTACCAATTTAACATAATCAAAGTTTTATAAAAAGTCATATGCCTTCTATGCCTAAGTTAAAAAGTGACATTATATGCATCAAAAAATCAACAGTAGTTATTTATGAGTAGAATAGTTGAGATATTCCAAAATATATATCATTTTTTGCTTGTTGGTGTGTTTGCATTATGTTTTGCTTTTATAATCTATTAAAAAGGTGAGTTAGAAGGGGAAATGTGACAAACTTCTGGGAATGAAGGCTGTTTTCCAAAGGCTGGATAAAATGGTGGGCTCTTTCTAGACCTGCTTATGCATAACTTATATAATAATGATTTTCTCCTCCTTTTGGTGTCATTTTGGCTCTGTGATCTTGGACAAGTCATTTCACCTCAGTTTTGCCATATGTTAAACTGGGACTTAAACAAGATGACTGCTATGATTTCTTCCCACTCTAAAAGTCTAAGTGTACATCTAAAGACTTAAGTTTATGTGGCTATATCTCAAAAACATCCACAGATGTTGGAGGTGAGGGAGAGGGGTTCTTGAATAGGTGAGCCCCTCTGGGCAAGATTTGCATAAAGCTGATTTAGCAAGTGAAAAATGAACTGTGACAGATTAATGCTGGGAGGCTTGATCTACTCAGTATCTGGCCCACACAGCCTGGTCTGATCAGATCTTCAAAGTCATATGGTCCCTATTTGGTTTTACAATAAATAACTCAGACTTATGAGTTAGACACCAATTAATGAAATCATCTAGCCCAGAGGAGAGCAATCCTCCTAGAAAGTCATTTTGGAAGCACAGACCAAATTAGGTTTGCCAAGCCCAGGGCTTTTATTCCTGCTGGTGATAGAAATTATAGGATTCCTCCCAATTCCAGATGACCTTTGCTCTGAAATATAACAATAGCTGCCATAGGGGTCAGGTGGGAGGGGGGGCTTGGCTCCCACAGACTTCACTAATGACAAAGGGCAATTCGAATTCCAGTCAGAGGTTAGACTCAATGCTGGGAAGTACTTGGGGTCCATAGGTGAAGGACAAGAAACTTCTGATAAAGCCACATTTACTGATTTTTTTTTTTTGGTTTATACCCATCCTGAAAGGATACAGGAATGACTCCAGGTAGAACTGTTTTGGAAAGTACTTAGGGCAGCATCTTCAATCATGTTTCTGGTCGGGAAAGAAAACTATTGATGTGTTCATATATATTGAGAACCAAACCCACCATGGCTGCTCAATAAATATCAAGCAATTAATCAATTCTCCAGCCACAGAGAAGCTTCCTGTTCCAAACACGTAGTTATGGAAGGGAGCTTGGCCCAGGACCTATCTCCCGCTTCCAAATGATGTGACTCCAAACTCCAGGAAAAGTTCTGGGTGGTTTTTTTTCCTTCATCCCACAGCAACTGACGGCACAGTCCTTGGCAACAGTCGAAACAGTGATTTCCAGATGAAGACACCAAAGCAATGAGATCCTGCCACACGGTGGTCAAACTTTTAGAACTTAATGGAAAGAGAATCTTAAATGATAGCCAGGCAGCTGATTGGAAGTGGCTGTACCTGTTTTCAGAAATGCTCTAAGTAAAAATTGATGTGATTTTGAAAATGGAAATCTATTGTATGGAACTCTCTAGCACTGAAGCACTTGCTGGAAGATAGCCACACATTGCATTTATCTGAGTCAACTTTGCATCAATCTATGTACCTCGAAGATGACATTCTGTGTTTTTATTTAGTGATCTATATATTATAAATTTCATCTCTAAGTGTTGGGAAAGAGAACATCAAAAATACACTGTAATGGTTGACAAGCTACTACCAATTTTTAAACACAGCTACCCCTGAAGTTTGAACATTTGGAGTTACCCACTTTTCAACTTCTAATACTGAGGTTTCGCCAAATGTGAAATTCACATCCGAAGGCTCCCGGTCTACATTGCCCCTTTAAAATGATGCATGTTTTAATGGTTCCTTGGGCACAATGATTTGCAAGACTGTTTCAGCTGTAACTTTATAGACCTTTTGATGGACCATTTGTCTTTGGCTTTTAGAGAAGGGAGCTAAAGTTATATGATCATATATGTTTTCTATTTAATAGCCATGTATCAAATCTCTACATACTTCTTAGCGTGGTGGGATAATAATTTGATATATTAGTCATGTGAGGTTTTTTCTTTTACATTTTTTTAGCCTTATGACCCTGTGAGCGTCTCCCATTAGGACCGTCAGACGTCTGGCATCCACTGGAGGGCAGTTTCAGAGGGGATGGGTGAACAAAGGGACACATTATGAGTTTTTAAATTCAAAAGCTGCTTATCCTGGAGTATGACAGAAGAAGTGGTGGGAATGAGACCAAACCAATCTCCCCGGGGTTCCATCCTTCACCCAAACCCAAAATAGTGATGCTTAGAGCTGGCTAAGGGGGAGAGTTGGCTGCGAGAGTCACGAGTGGCCCTAAGATGGGGCAGATGCTTTGCCCAGGACGCAGGAAGGGTAATCAGATGGAGAGAACTGGGCCTGTTTTCCACCGTGGGGACTGAGAGGCAACCAATCCCCGTAGAATTCCTTTTGTCACTGTGCTTCTGAAATATAATTTAAAACTTACGAATTGTTTATTTCTGGAATTTTCCATTTAATATTTTTGGGCTGCGGTTAACCATGGGTAACTGAAGCTGTGGAAAGAGAAACCACGGGTAAGGGGGGACTACTGTAATTCTCCTTAACTGGAATATTAGGAATGGTTGTTAGTCTGACTACTTTTCGCATTATGATTTTAACCACATCTAAATGCAGTAAGTGTGGAAGGCAAGACATCTGCCATCCCACCTTCACCAAAAATGTCAGTAAAGAAGCAAGTAGAAATTGGTATTAACCTATCTACCTTTGCTCCCAACAATGTGTTCATCTTTATTTTACAAGGCTGATTTCTGACTCTCTATAAAACTAGTTCTTCATAACAGAAGAATATATTAAATAGATGACAACTAAGTAAATAAAAAATGCCAATCCTCTTGGGCTTCCTCTCAAGGAAAGTCAATCAGAGGCCAAGAAACTACAAGATACTGCAAAGAAATGGGACCATAAAAACCAGAACTGGGGGATGGATAAACAAACTGTGGGAGTGAAGGTATGTGAACATAGAGGAATTATTCAGCACCGGCCCCAGCGCCTGTGTGGCCCACACAGACACACGCCTGCGAGAAGGGGCCATATGTGCATACATTTAACTTACAACAGCTCTGCCACACATCACCGGACAGAATCTATGTCTTTACGTGCAATTAGAAATATTATAAATTGTTTCTTGCCTATGTAATCTTTATTATATATTGTTTGGCCATATAATTAAACTTTTATACATACATACTATTACACTTTATATGCATTACAAGGGGTTTTCAAGGATAATTGGATTACACACATTTCTTGCCTTAAATACTGACATTGGAATCAAGTCTCCATATAAAATGGGACTTCACTACATGTCTTAATAATCACTTCTCACTAAGTTGAACAGAATTTTATTTTGTTTTATTTTGAGACAGAGTCTTGCTCTGTTGCCCGGGCTAGAGTGTCATGGCATAAGCCTAGCTCACAGCAACCTCAAACTCCTGGGCTCAAGCGATCCTCCTGCCTCAGCCTCCCAAGTAGCTGGGACTACAGACACACATGCCACTGTGCCCAGCTAATTTTTTTCTATATTTAGTAGAGACAGGTTCTAGCTCTTGCTCAGGCTGGTCTCGAACTCCTGACCTCAAGTGATCCTCCTGCCTTGGCCTCCCAGAGTGCTAGGATTACAGGCATGAGCAACCATGCCTGGCCTTGAACAGAATATTAAATATGAAAGAATCATTCAACCCTCTAAGGCAGAGTCATCTGATCCATATTTATGTACCTTTGGGGATTGAGATCCAAAATAAATTCGATTCCAAATTGATCTGGAAGTGAATGTCCATACTAGATGTACAGACCTTTAGATAAGATTTGTACCTCCTTTGCTAACCTATTCATTTCACTTACAAATGACCCAATTCCAGGACTAACACTGTACTTTCAAAATCTATAGGAACTTGGCTTCAAGAGGCACTGGCTTCACATGTGGAACAGAAGGTAAGGTGAGTCATGCATCACATGTACAACCAAGGCCTGACATGGGGCAAAGGTATCTGATTTGAAAACCAATCCATTTTAATCACATCCCAAATTATGAAGATCAACATGCAGTCTTCAGGAAGGGGCATGCAGGAAGTCAGAGAATAATCTTAAATGTCCTCTTTTGCTTTTGCTAACAGTCTCTGGAGACTCAAATGAATTTTTGTTGAGAATAATTCTATAAGTCCAATGATATGAAATTATTATTGACATTTTGAATAGCCAAAATTGTGATAAAATTTGTTTTTCTGAGACCTCTTAGACTGGTTACCTCTAAACACTAGAGGAATTAGAGAGTGATTGTAACGGGCATCCCAGCACAGGAGAGACCCTAAGAGAACGGGCACTCCACGTTCATCGTTCCTTTGGGATGTTGGTACACAGAGTCACTTCCACATTACAAGGAAGGCCTTGGAAAATGATGTCAGCCAGTAGCATTAATTCTGTTCCTAACAGCATCATTCATGGAAAAATCAAGCCTAGAAGCTTTATCTCCGGAAACGCTGAGGCTATAAGCTTCATCAGCGATGGCTCCTTGGGAACCAGTTTATTGAGAATACCTGGTCCAATGCTTTTACAGTGACTAGCTTTTTAAGTTATTACCTAAAACACAAATTTCCACATTCTGTTCTATGAAGCCATAGGTGCTTCAAGGGGCAAAGAGGAGACAATGTTTTCCCCACCCCGAAAAAATATTTCCACTTTTATACATTGTGATTTTGCTTAATATTTCATTTTTTTAAAATTCCACTTAAAAAGAAGTTTAAAAATTGCTGATCTAAACTGCAGTCCTAATCATTTATTGTCTTCTACTTCATTTTACCTAAATAATACTCCCAGGCAATAAGTATCATAGGTTGATTATTCATAGACTTAAAGAGTATATCCCTGAATCAGTTTTCGGTGGAAGGCTTTGACTTAATTGAGTCTGGTCTGGGCCTTGAATTATGAGAGAACAAACTGGAAACACCTGTGTGACAGTACATTACTTCAGTGTCTGTCATTCCTCCCCGGACATGTCTTATTTGGCTAAATACTATAAATTGATGTCTTCTAATTGTTCTTCTTTAATATCTTTCTATCTTTATATTTTAGTTTTCTTCTAATAATAAGATAAGCCTTGTAAAATGAAAAGTTAGCCTCCTTCTTCTCATCAACCCATGAACCTCATAGGCTTCGCTCCTCTTCTTGCTGGTTGGAAACTTCTTTTCAGCCCATCCTGGATGATGAATTAGAGCTGTAAGAGCAATCTTCACAATTTTTCTTGATAAGAGTAAAACCCAAATGTGTCTCTAGAGTCAGAGTAAAGTCACACAGTTTTGTACTTTCCCTTGGCAGCAGGAAAAGACAGGTTTTCTGTGCATGCATGCATCAACCCAACACTTGGATACTGAGGCTAATCAATTGCTGGCCAGTTTCCAGACCACATTCAGCCTTCAGGGTCTAACACACAGCTCTCTGCACATGAAGAGTCATGTTCACTTCTGAGTCCCATTGTTCCACTGAGGGACCCCACGAGAGGCAGAAAACTTGACACTTGCTTTGAGGGGAAAGCTTCCTATGGGGCATGCCAGCTTTCAGTAAGGAAATGCTCTTTGGCCTTCGTGAGGGACTTTGGGGCTCTCACTGAAGCTAAGCCACTGAAAAGATCCACCCACCAGTCCTGTGCTAGAGTGTTCTGTGCCAACTGCCACACACCTGGGAAAAGAGGCATATATAACTTCAACAGCAGGTCATTCTGAAGAGGAAAATGTGGTCAGGCAGGGAAGGAGGGGCACCTTCTTATCACAAAGGCTCCTTTGACAGAACCAAGCATACTCGCCTGGCTGATGAACCCCAGGCCTCCCACGGCCAAACTCTGCACAAACCACGCTGATTCCTGCTCTCTGAGCATTCCTGCACCCCGAGGAGCAGCTGTCTGAGAAAGCCTCGTGAAACTGGAGCTGGTAATAGCCCAACAGAGATTGCTCAAGGGCTCTGCCAGCTACGACAGTGCTTAGGGCCCCTGGCTCTGCAAGGGCCACAGAAGACAGGCCTCTGATACAGCAAAGCTCCAAAGGGAAATTTAAAAATAAGGCCCACAACACTCCTCAAGAACTGGCTCCTGACCTTGTCAGAAACGGAGCTGACCAAGCTGTTTCCACCCATCACGCCAAACGCAGAAAAAGTGTTTGGCTGGACACACTGTTGAGTTTTTCTATTGGCTTCTCAGGTTGACCCACTGACCAAATATGATACCCCACCATTGCTTGGGATTTTGCAAGTTTATAATCCATATAGAAGAAACATTGTTATATAAACCTTGCCAAGACTATAGGCCTTTTAAATTCCCAACTAAGAAGCCGAAGAAATTTATGGCAGTGTTGCTAGATGGGGAGGCCAAGTAAACTCTCAATGTTGATCTTAGGTCTGTTTAAATTTCTTTTGCCTTCTGGCGCTTTAAGCAGTAGTGGAAAGAAATCATTTACTCACAGGGGCATTAAGCCTTTGGAAACACGGGGGACCCGAGAAGAGCATTAGGAACGTAACGGATGTGACACATGTGGCCCTGGCTGTGGTGGCCAAGGTTTCCCTCCAACACTGCAGCCATTCCTGTCACAGTGGCACAAAAACCTAACAGCACCTTCATGCAGTAAACGCAGTGAATTATATGGAGGCTCAGTTTTTCTCCCAGGGAATTCTTGGTCCTTAACCAGCATGTGGTCATAACCCCAGCTCCCCATAAAAGGACACACTGCTTGGAAATGGAGCAAGTCCTCATAATGGAAGATCCAGTTGGCCTCAAGGCATGAGGACATGGCTTTCTCATGCACATGGTTTCCTCTGCTCCTTCGTCATCAGTTCCCGGTCTCTCTTCTCTATTTTCTGCCTGCAGTGATTGCAGGATTAGCAACAGGAATCGCACAATTTCAGATCCTCTTAGGACTGCAGTTGAAGAAGAATGAGTTGAACCCTAAAGAGAAAAATCAGCATTTAGCACATGGTTTGGCCTGTATTTGCCAATTGCATGTCTTGGTGGGAGAATCTGGGAGTCAATCAGCAACAAATACTTTCAGCAAAAGGTCGTGACCCTGCAGACCTTGTGGAGGAGCGTGAGGCCAAATGCTGCAGGAAGCTCCACTCTAGCCGAGCGTTGGAAGTGACACTGGGGAGCCTATTTTTACATGCCAGGTCACCTTGATTTAACACAAGATGAAATGCAATCTGATATGTGAAGCGGTAATGGACTAACAAATGACTCGAGTAAAAAGTCATTTTAATGTAAAGTCCTGGACATGATGTATGACCTTCCCGAGAAGCCTGCTAACTGTGCACCCCTAAGGTTCATGGCTGTAGGAATTTTGTGGATGTGACGCCTGACTCTTATCTACCCTCCTCCCCGCCGTCTCCACTTCAGTGCTCGCTTGTGTGTAATCTGAGCATTTTACATAGGGAAAACTTGCTGGAGTTGAAACTGAGGGAAAATATGCCTTAATAGAATTTATAATTTAACAACCCAATAAGTCAGACTAGAATTTATTACAATAACATCTCCTAAGAACCTTCCATACCCCAACTTCCATAATCAGTGACCTAGATCTTTAAAAGAATGCCTTAGTGTTTTTTTCAAGCTAAAGGAAATTGAACTTATTTAAAGCCTATAGGGTTCTTTATAGCCATAGGGAATGGTGAAAGAAGAAGGAGAGAGAGAGAGAGAGAGAACGAGTGAGCAGAGGTCTTGGTTTCTCATTTCCCTGTAGCACGAATGACTTTCTTCTGTTTTCGTTCCCTCTGGTCTCCACCCTGCTCCCACTAAGTTCTGGGATTTGTGTATCTTTAGATGCAGACACTCGCATGCTTTCTTTACTCAGGAAATTATTCTCCTCACGCCTTGTGAGGTCTTGGAACAAAAATTAGTTGAGAAAGAAACAACTGCTGCTCCTCTGTCCAGAAAAAAAAAATCATCACACATTGCATCATGTAGCTCAAAAAAAGCGTGGGTGTTTTGGGGGAGTGGGGGTGGGGAGGAGGTGGAAGGGGAGGAGAATCTCATTTCCCACATGTGTAAATTTTCTCCCTAGGAGAATACGTGAGCCAACAGTCACTGTCTGCAAACATGGTCCGTCGTGGAACAGAGCAGACATGAACAGACAGCGTTTGACTGGCTACAACCTCCTGAGTCCGAATGTGTGGTGATCGTGCCCACAAGTATTTGGCTTAAGTCTCTCTTTGTTGTCTAATTTCTGCATGCTATTCCTGCTTCTCATTCCCACTCTCATCACTCCACCCCAAATTCTAAGGCTTTTCTCAATAACAAACAAAAATATTTTATGAAAAGTAGGCTTTTACACTCAGAAAGTTGATTGCTCGCTCCCTTGAAGGAGGGGAACTGTGGTTTGGAAAGGCTGTTTATGGATCTATAAATCACGGTCACCACGTCTGACCCAGCTGCTCGGGGGCCTGGGGTCAAGGAACCCTTTCAGAACTTAGGAGCTCTGAAGCTTCTCTCTTTGCGGGGCTCTTAATCAACCCTCCCGAGACAGAAAGAACATCAAACAGCCAAGACCACGGAGAAGGCCTGGTGGGTCAAATGCCTCAACTTCTGCTTGGGAGGAAGAATTTCTTAGATTCTGCCCCACTGGAAGTGATTTTTCTGATTCTTTGGAGGCAGGTGAGAGACTGTCAGGAGAAAGAAGAGATCGTTCCAAACAATACAAATGATTTAAAGGCAAGAGCAAAGTCAGTAAATGTCACCCCTCTGACCCAGTTCCCTCCTCTTTAAAATAGAGATAGTAATAACTGCTTCCTAGCAGCCCGGAGAGGATCCGGGAGCAGAAGCCTAGCATGGTGTGATGCCCGCCCAGCCAGTCTGCCCTGTCAGATCCTGGCTCTTTGTGCCTCTACTTTTCTCATCTGTAAAGTGGTCATAATTACAGCTCCTGCCTTATAGGGTTGTTGTGAGAATTTTGTGAGAAAGGACACAGAATGTGCTTAGAATAGTTAGCATATACTAAGTGCTCAATAAAAGCTATTATTATATACAAGCGCCTAGCATGGGATCTATACCTCTGGTGAAAGCTAGTTTCCCTACTCACAATTCTGAATTATCTGGGAAAGTGCACAATGAAGCAGCATGAAATAATTACAAGAACATGACTTGTTACTCCAATCAGACCTGGGTTCAAGTCCTGACTTTTCCACTCACTAGCTATGTGACCTTGGACAAATTACTTTCTAGGAGCCTTAGCTGTTTATCTTTCATCTCTAAACTAGATCACGATGCCTATCTCACAGGGTAGCTATGAAGACAAAATCAGAGATTCTGAATAAAAACATGTTTCATTTGATATGACATCTTCCTTGAAAGCTGACAGAAACCAAAGATGGATGCTCAGGGTTCACTGGGCTGATAAAATCAGCACACGCTGAACTCATGGTGGGCAGGCACTTCCGTGCTAGGCACTGAAGATACAAAGGTGACCATCACACAATCCTGTCCCCAAGGAACATCAAGTCTAAGGAGGGAGACATAAGGAAACACACCGTTTTAATTCTGCGTGGCTCTTAACATTGTCAAAGCATATTCAGAGGACCAGGGAAGACTGAATAATATGCTGTTCCCTTGCCTGAGACATCTTCCTCCAACTCTTTGCCAAACTAACTCCCACTGATCCTTTAACTTTCAGATTGGACCTCATTTGGTCCCAAACTGTTATACACCTCAAAGACACCCCAAATTTCCCATTTTCTAACACTCATCACGTCTACAATGGCTTGTTCATTATACTCCCTCCCATCTCAGCCCACTAGCATTTTCAGAGCTGTGTTACCCCCTCACTTGGAAAACACAGCATAGGTCTTTTATCCAGAAAGAACTGATACACCCCAAAAGCTGTTCATGGGTGAATGAACTGATTGAGGTGAACCAAGTATTCTAGGACACGGTGGCAGCTTCAGTGTCTAGCCTTTGGTCTAAAGGAGCAGAAAGCAATTCTGTGACCATCAATACAATCCAATGAGTCAAGAATTACTCTGACAGTCCAGAAATAAATCCTCCCAGATATGGTGCCAAGACCATTCAACGGGGAACGGACAGTCTTTTCTATAAAATGGTGTTGGGAAAACTATATATCTACATATAACAGAGTGATCTTAGGCTTTTACCTTACATCATATACAAAAATGAACTCAAAATGGATCAAAGACGTAAATGTAATAGCTAAATCTTAAAATCTTACAAACACATATGGAAAAAGCTTCATGACATTGGATTTGGCAATGATTTCTTGGATATGACACCAAAGGCACAGGCAACAAAAAGAAAAATAAATCAAACTACATCAAAACTTAAAAGTTTTTTGCATCAAAGTACAGCACCAACAGAGTGAAAAGGCAACCCATGAAATCAGACAAAATATTTGCAAATTATGCATATGATACAGGTTTAATATCCAGAATATATAATTTTAGAAACTCCAACAATTCAGCACCAAAAAACCTAACAACTTGATTAAAAAATAGGCAAAAGACTTGAATAGATATTTTTCCAAAGAAGATATAACAAATGGCCAAAAAGCAGATGAAAAGACTAGGGAAATAAATGCAAATCAAAACCACAATGAGCTATCCCTTCACACCATTAAGATGGCTATATCAAAAGAACAGAAAATAACAGTTTGGCGAGGATGTGAAAAAATTGGAACTCTTGTGCACTGCTGATGGGAGTATAAAATGGCATAGACACTATGGAAACCAATATGGTACTTCCTCAAAAAATTAAAAATAGAATTATCAAATGATTCAGTAATTCCATTTCTGAGTATACACCCAAAAGAATTCAAAGTAGAATCTTGATGAGATATTTACACAACTATGTTCATAGCAGCATTATTCACAATAGTGAAGAGGTGGGAGCAACTCGCATATTCATTGATTCATTGAATAGATAAATAAAATGTAGCACATACATACAGGGGAATACTATTAACCTTAAAAAGGAAGGAAATTCTGACACACGCTACAACATGGATGAAATTTGAAGACATTATGCTAAATGAAATAAGCCAGTCACAAAAGGAAAAATAATGTATGATTCCATCTAATGAGGTACCATGAGGAATAAAATCAGAGAGATGGAAAGTCGAATGGTGGTTTCTAGGGGCTAGTGGGGGCGGGGAATGGGCAGTTATTGTGGAATGTGTACAGAGTTTCAGCTGGGGAAGATGAGAAACTTCTGGAGATGGATGGTGGTGATGGTTGCATAACAATGTGAATGTATTTAATACCATTGAACTGTGCACTTAAAAATGGTTAAAGTGGTAAATTTTATGTTATGCATATTTTCCACAATTAGAAAATAAAAACAAGAGAATTACTTTGAACTAAAAGCATTTTGGTCATGAAAGGAGTCTAAGAATCCCAGCCCAGGTTTGAAGTCAGAAGCTGTTTTCCAAATGGGCCAAGTCAAGTCTTTAAAGGCTGAAAAGCAATGGCAGTTCAGGCAGCCGGGGAGGACAGGAAGCAGGATGCAGCCCGGTGGTATCTGGAGCCAGGCTGGAGTTGGAAACCCAAAGACACTGGTCTGCATGAGCTCCGCTTCCTGCTTCTTTGGACACTCGGCTTTTTCGGGGAAATGGACTCCATCTGGTCTGAGTCATTAGCACTTTTTGAAACATTGCTTTGAAGAGCTGGTTGATGTGCAAGAAAAGCTTAGCCTCTTTTTGACTCCTTTGTTTTTAGTCAAAGAGGCTCTGTGATTGGCCAGAAGACCACAAAGCAGCAAGACTCAGATTCATCTCCAAAGCTCAGGCCTGTGGAGTTTGAGCACTTTCAAAACTTGGCCCAGGGGAAGAGGGCTGCAAGAAAACGCTGCAGAATGAAAGTCGCAGAACTCTGCGCACCTGAAAGTGAGCTGGGAGGAACCGTAGCTCCTCGAAACTTCTCCTGTAAAAGGCAGGAGGGTAGGAAGGCTGAGTCCAGGCCTTGCCTCATGGGCACCTTGGTCACAGAGACACAGCCTGCCTGGCAGTAACGTGCCTCACCAGGCCAGTGTTCAGGGGAGGGAAACAACACATTCCAGAAGGCCGTCTTAAATGCAAAAAGACTCTGGAAAGCAGGAGGGAGAGCAGGATGCAGGAGCGTTCTCCTCACTGTGCAAGATGGTCTTTTAAAAGAAGATGAACCCAATCTGTCTGTGAATCTTCTAGTCTTACTCTGTGAGACTCAAGGAACCGCACACTGGATCCAGCTTATCTGCCTCATTTGAGGCACTAGTGGTCTTCTTTGTTATTTGGCCAATGCGTATGCATCAAAGTTGCCCCTAGTCAGTAGCAATGGGAGATACCAAATATATTTGTCCCATCGACAATGTCAACTTTTAGAAAGCAAACTATTTCCAAACCTGAAAACAGATCTCATCCAGCTGTGGATTTTGGCCTATTTCCATATGGATTCATGTAAGAACAATTTCTCTTAGAGCACTTGCTTTTTGGCCTGTGTTTTGTGGGTGGTGCCCTCCTATTTGGGACCCAGTGGGTCAGGTCTCCTGCTTCTCCTAACGAAGGAAGAACAGTCAAGAAGGCCTTGAAGACTCACACCAGGGAAACTCTTCACCCGGGAGATGCCCACTGAGGGGTGCACAGTGCATGAGGGGGATACAAACAGGGTGTAGTGTGAAGAAGGAATTTTTTTCCAGATCATGTATGGAATTCACTAGTAGAAGTAGCAGGGCCAGGGAACAGCAACGAATTTCCCAAGTCTAAGGAAAGGCTGAGTCAGTCTGAGGCAGTCCACAAGGGGAGCTATCTAAACACCCTGTGGCCACGGCACTAGTGAGATTGCCAAGCTCCCAGAGAAACAGAAGAACGTTGCTATCAATAGTTTATAAGAAATTTCACTGGATTCTCCTCAATCTTTCAAAATTTTAGCTGATTTCTGGGTTCTCCTTGTTCTGGCCCTGGGATATTTCTGTTACGAAGGGCTCAGAATAAAGCTCTATGAATGGCCCAAGGATTAAAACATTAGACTTTTAAGAAAACATTAAAGAAGATAGAATTGAATAATCTAGGTGTACACATCCCAGAGGAAAGTTTCAGCAGATCTTTCGTAGTTACTGGAATTCCATTAAGTGGTCTGTAGCAATTTAAAAACATGGCCCCAGAATCCTTTGACATTCCTCCCATTGAGAAGTGGGGCCAGTGTCCCCCCCTTGAATCTGGGCAGGCTTCAACTAACAGAATAAAGTGGGAGTGATGCTACGTAACTTCCGAGGCTGGTCCTTTTGGGATGCTTACTCTGCTGTTCTTATTCGGAATGTTCACGAAATTGCAGCCAGCAGCTGGATGGTGCTAGATCCTCTGAAAGCTTGACTGGGATGAACATCCATAGTGACTCCAGTGAGGCTGACAGGTAGTGCTGGATGTCAGCTGGGAGTTTAGCTGGGGCTGTTGACCTGAGTGCCTAGAGGTTGGTGCTCTACTATGTGTGTGTGTGTATGTGTATATATGTGTGTGTGTGTGTGTGTGTGTGTGTGTGTATGTGTATGTGTTTATATGTGTGTGTGTGTGTCTGTGTGTGTGTGTGTGTGTGTGTGTGTGTATAAAAGCTGGGACATGTAAATCCAACTACATGATATCTGAAAACTAGATTTTATAAAATTATCTATCCAGTCACCCCTTGTCTCTAGTACATTATATGTTAGGAAACTTTGTCATATAGGGTCATGAAGCAACTCAAGCCTTTCCCTTATTTTTAAAAACAGCATAACAACCTTCCTGATAAACCAACAGAGTTTTTCTGGAACAAGTGCAAAGTAATACTACTACTTTCTAGTAAGACATTTACAAATTGTGCTGGAAGGCATAGGTGAGACCAAAAGTATAGAGGTTTCATTTAAAGTGTCCCTCTCTATGGCAAAACAAGTCACACCATTGCCACAAGCCTGTAAACCAGCTATATGTTTGCTGATTGATACCATGTTTGGGAAGAGAGCAGAAAAGAAGCCCCCTTTTCAGACGGCATGGTGGGTTTCATGTAACGATGACATAAGTGTAAAGGAGCAATTTCTATCATGTGTAGTGATTAAGAATGTGGACCCCAGAGCCAGAGTGCTAAATTCACACCCTAACTCTGTCACTTTCTAGCAATGTGATCTTGGGCAAGGTACTTAACCTCTCTGTGCCTCAATCTGCTCATATATTAATATATAATAGGGATAATAACAGCACCTACCTCAGAGCTGCTAAGGTAGTAGCAGATGAAGTAAATCAATACTGTAAAGCACTTAGGACGGTGCTTAGCACGGGATACCTGTCACAGGAATGTTTGTCAGATAAGTAAACCAAACATGTGCGAACAGATATTTCACCCTGCCAGGGGACAAAACCCCTGATGTACAGTGTACAAATTCAGCATATGCACACCACATATGAAGGACCAATATGTGATCACTTTTTGTTCTAACTAACAGTAAAAGCAAATACTATAGAAGATATTTTTTGTTAAGTTGATAATTATTTTGTGAGCTATGATATAAATAGAAAAATGAGTTAGTCTGGGTATTGATGGGATGCTAGCTATGTGTGCAGTAAGAATAAGAGTAAAATAATTTGTCCTGAAGTGTCAATCCATATCTAGGCTTCATTCACAAAGAACAGTAGATAGTCAAAAATATGCCTCCAAAACTTAATCAAATGTTGAAAGAAATACTGAAAATTGTAAACATAATCAACTCACAGCCACTGAAAGTCTTTTCCATGGGCTATATGGAAAAGCAATGGGAAGTACAAACACTCTGATTCTCTACGCTGAGCTCTGTTAGCTACGGCATTGATTGTCTATCGCCATAGTTATTGTGGGCAACAAAGAATCACAAAATCTTTGTGGCACACGACAATCCACATATTGCTCATGAGGCTGGAATCACCTGGGGATTAACTTGGTGGCACTGTGGAATCTGGCCGGGCTCCCATACATTTAAGGGTTGGCTGGCAGTCAGCTGGGTCTACTGGGGCAACTTGAGTCAGTTCCAAGTGTCTCTCATCCCCCGGCAGACTACCCCAGCCATGTTCTCATGGCAATGAAAGAGGTGCAAGAGAACAAGCAGAAACACACAAAACGTCTTGAGGCCCAGGCCCAGAACCAGCCCACCAACACTTCCACCACATTCTATTGGCCAAACAGGTCAAAAGCCAGCCCATATTTAAGGCATGGGGAAATAGACTCCACCTCTTTACTGACCCAAACCACAAGCTCACAAGACAAAGTAGAAGGACATTTCAATGACTCAAAATGCTGCCTTCACCCCACATTTCTTTAGTACATTTTTTAAATGTACTCAAATTGGTGGGCTGTTATTTATATGAATTGCTCACAATGGGCTCTGTGGTTACCAAAGGTTGAGAACACTCTGATTTTATAATTGGTGCTAAGATATCATGGCTTTTAAATTGAAACCACAATTTCTTAAGAAGAACAAACTGGAATCCAAATGTCTAACTGCCAAGCTTTTCTGGTACTTGATAATTTTTATTGTTTGTTGGAGAGGAAAAAAAAAACGGTGTATTATTGGACAAATTTTAAAACCATAAACAAATACTACAAAAAAAAAACAGGAAGAAATACCTTCTATAGCCATATGCAAATAGAGTAGATTAGGAAACGATTTGCCTTTAACTCTCAAATTGAAATGTCAAATTTCCAACTTTGAAACACTATATGTTCTTCAGGTTAGAGTCCAGCAGAGTGCTGAAAGTAATTTTCAGTGCAAAAATTCTCCTTAATTCCTGGGTCTATGTTTAACTTGAATGTCAAGGACTCTCACAGAGCCATCAAATACCTGGCGCCATTGCAAATAACTTACAATTGGGAAGTAAGGATTTCTAAATTAAAAGAAATAAAGAAAAATAAGAGAAACTGACAAGATGAAGAAACAGATCTACAGCTCACGCTATCCATCATGGAGCCAGATAACCACATTACTTTTCAGGAAGATAATTTGGGGAAGTTTACAGACACTTTCATTCCTATAGTTTATATGAAAAAGATACAATTAATTTAAAAAATTTTTATTTGTTACTTTAAAATACATAACTCTTTTAAAAATACAACTAAAATTGGTGAGCTACATATATGCTCTTTGCCATTGTATGCTCTGAAGACAATAAAAGTTTGAAAAACAAGTAATTGCCAGTGTTATGGACAGAATATTTTGTGCTCCCAAAATTCATGTTGAAGCCCCAACCCCAATATAGAGGTGGGGCAAGAAGGCAGTTATCTATAAGCTAGAGAGCGGGCCCTCTCCAGAAACCAACTCTGTCGGCACCTTGATCTCGGACTTCTTAGCCTCCAGAACTGTGAGAAAACAAATCTGTTGTTTAAGCCACCCAGTCTGTGATACGTTGTTATAGCAGCCTGAGCTGACTAAGGTCAGCAAGTGTGTGGAAAAGAGCTTTTCCCTAGGAGTGAGCAGTATACAAATTCTGCATAGATGCAGGTACTTACCATCACGTTTAAGAATAGTTGTCATTAGGGAATGTGATCATAACATTGCAAAAGCAACATGCTAAGCCTCATTGACCAATGTAAGTCAAATGAAATAAAATTATCTTAATGAAGAGAATTTCCTAAAAGTAAATTTGATTGCAATTTGTTAATATTAAAAACTATTGTCCACTATTGCCCACTATTGCAAGATGCTGGGTTATGAACTACAACGGTATATGAGTTTTCTAGGGCTGCCATAACAAATTATCAGCCTAAAACAACAGAAATTTGTTCTCTCACAATTCTGAAGGCTCCAGGGGTCTGAAATCAAGGTGTCAGCAGGATCACACTCCCTCCAAAGGCTCTAGGAAGACTCTTTCCTTGCCTCTTTCAGTCTCTGGCGGCTCCAAACATTCCTTGGCTCATGGATGCGTAACTTCGATCTCCGCCTCCATCTGCACATGCTTCCCTTCTGTGTGCCTTCTCTTCTGGCTCTCACAAGGACCCCTGTTGGATTTAGGACCCACCTGGGTAAACCAGGGTGATTTCAAGATCCTTAACTTAGTTACATCTGCAAAGACCCTTTTTCAAAATAAGATCACATTCACAGGTTCTAAGTGGACATAACTTTTTTGTCGGGATGGGGTGCCATTCAACCCACTGTAAATGGTAAAGACAATAAAAACTCAGAAGAGAATATACATAATGGGATCTTGGAAGTCTTTTATTAAGAATATTAAAAATAGATTATCTCTTATAAAATGCGTGTGCACTGGCTATCTAAGAGCAGGGAAAACTGACAGAAAGATCGTGTAAGATTAGTCCTCACTTCATTATCCTGGCAAGTTTTGGACTAAAAATTCTGTTTTACCTAATAGGTGGGAAATAATTTATTTTGGCTCTGACTGGGATTCCAAATAATTAGTATTTCCTTGCCATTGCACACGTCATATGTAATTTCTATATATACAGTTTTGCTTTTAACTTGGGGTTGGAAAGCGGGAATAATCTGGGATGACAAGTGGGAAAAATCTCTGCCTGGCCATGAGTTACCCCTTTAAGTGATAACAAACTGATCTCTCTGCCTTGTGGATTTGGCCTGGTTTCCTTTCTGGGTATCTGTGGGCCTCGTACCAAGTCATAAACAAGGAGAGAAGTTCCTGCTGCCTAAGCCCCTTGCCTCTCTTACTGTGAGAGTGGGCCGATCAACCCTCTTTGTTTTTCCTCGTTAGAGTTTTCACGTAAGGAAATGAAGAAATACATCTGCTTTTATTACCTACTAGGAGTCTTTTATTTTCACCTCCACTCCATCTTTTGAAGCTATAATTGACTACTGACTGAATGGTACTGTTACAAATGTAAGATCTTAGAGTCAGGGTTCTTAACTTGGACTGCAGGCCCCCCTCCCTGAAATTCAATGTAAAGTTCGGTATGTTTATGAATTTTTCTGTGCAGCAGTCTATTTTTCTATCACATTCCCAGAGAAGTGCATTCTCTCAAAAAGGTAGGAATATTCACAGGTTGGCTCAATGCCACGAACCATTAGTTTGCTGTTGACTTTTGACAAGTTCTTTAGTTTCTATGCACAAAATTATCATCCATACAGGGATAACAGCAATGATAAACATTTTTTTAAATATGAGAAAAAACTTTGATTCAAATATGAGACAAACATCTCAGGGAAGGGCACACCAGGTAGCCTTCGACATAGGTGGCAGATCTTCCACATGAGCCCACGTGGACAGTTCCTTATGGTGGCCACTTAGCAGGGGAGTCAAACACTTGTCTCTGTTCATTTCAACTCACATCCCAGATGGCAACTCCTTGGATTTGCCCAAATTCCTCCCTCCAGGGAGAACTGACCACTCCCTCAACTCTGTCCCCCTAGTTCCTGTATAGTCTTCTATGACCTCTATATTTTGATTGATTACATGTCTTTTCTTCACTTCCAGGTTTTATTACCCACCATGCTCTATTCACTTTTGTATGTAAGCATCTTAGCACACAGTAGATTTTAAAAACATGTTTGTTACGAGGATGTATGAATGAATGGATGAACGACAAACTCTAGTTGTCTATGGGCTAGATGTCTCATCAAAGCTGCTCAGAACTGTTCCAACCAGGAGGCTGAAAACCACCAACCGCCCCCTTGGCTGGCCCTGCCTTGCCCCCATCAAGAGGTGCTGACCTGAGCCTACAGCCTGACCAGAGAAACAAGCTACACAAGGAAAAGAGGTCATGTATGTTCCCAGAGCACCCTGTCCTTAAAGATGCTTTCCCTATCCAGAGGGAGACTCAGGTACCCCGTGGCTGCAGAGTGCTACAATTTCAAAAGTGTATCTTCACTCTGATGTAATATTTTTCTCAAGAAACATTTGCATGTCATTCCTGGGCAATGGAATATCCACATAGTACAACAGGAGCAGCAAGATAAAATTCAACTTTGTGTTTGCAGGCGAGACTGAGTGCTGAGCTTGGCCACTCTGGGAAAGCCAGATAGCTGCCTGCTGTGCACAATCACTTTCACGTTTGTTATACTGGAATTGTCCTGGTACTTATGGAAAAGGACAAGTAACCTAAAAACTGAGTGTAAACCCCCAAACCTGAAATCTCTATCTTTCCAGTTGTTTAGACCAAAACACCGTGGAGTCATCCTTAATTCTTCTCTTTACCTAATATCCAACATCCAATCCATCAGCAAATCCTGTTCAAACTTCAGAATGTGCCCAGATTTTAACTACTTCCTGCCACCTTCACCATCACCACCCTGGCAGGAAGCACCACCATCTCTCGCCTGTGTTGAGATCTCTTCCACCCATCTCCTGCCTTCAGTCCGTGTCCCCCTGCAGTCTATTCTCAACACAGCAGCCAGAATGAGCATTTTAAACCGGATCACATCCTGCTTCCACTCTAAAGAGGATTTCCCACCTCACTCAGGGGAAATGCCAAGTTCTTACATGGTTCCATATGGTCCACCTACCTTCTCTCTCTGACCTTACCTCCCACAGTCTCCACCCCTTTCAATCTGCACCAGTCTCGATGTCATCCTCTTTGCTGTTCCTTGAAGCTCACATATTTTTTTCTAGTCAAATGGAATTTTATTTTCCAACAGAATAAGAAAGAGATCAAACAGCTGGTTTTGTGCACCGTCTGGGGAATGGTCATGCTTGAAGGTGCTGACTCGGGGAGGTGGGGGGAGGGGATGGAGGTATGACTACATGGTGAGTGCCAGGTGCACTGTCTGGAGAATGGACACGCTTGAAGCTCTGACTCAGGGGGATGGGCAGGACATGGACAATGTATATAACCTGAACTTATGTACCCCCATGATGAGCTGAAATAAAAAAAAAAAAGAAACAAAAACAGCTGGTTTTGGCTTTCTGACTGAGTGCCCTGTGGTGACATACATCCAGAAGGATCACAGGCCCAGGTCACTCTCAGAGCAAGAGCTTTCTGCTCTTCTCCAAGGCTCATGGGGCTGGAGATCAAATATCAAGTCAACCCTGCCACTGATTTGTGGCTGGGCCTCTGTCCGTGAGTGTCCTGGAGACTGGACCCAACTTGGTTGAGCAAATGAGCATGTGAGCGCGTGAGTGAGGAAGATAGTAATCTCGAATACATCTGGATAAACCACAGGCCCGAATTTTAACAATCTTTCTGCCAGCTAGGTCTATTTTGTGGTTTATGCTTCCCTACAAGAGTTTGTTGACTGCCTGCTACCTAAGCTGCACACTAGAATCAAACAGTTTATGTTTGAGAAATGACCACTGTGGAATCGGAAAGACAAAACCTGAGGGCAGATCAAGTCATCATAGAAATATTTTATTAATCAAATATATTTACATTTCTTGGCCATTTATCTCTAAATGTGTGCCTGTTTTTCATTTAAATACAACATAATCCTGGTAGATTCTATCACAAGAATACAGCAGCATGCATGATCTCATTGGTCCTTTGTAACATCATTTTATTTTTTTTTAAGATGTGAGTTTATTGAAGTTTAACAAAATGTAAGCTAATTGTTTATCATTCTAACCCAGGATAATCATTCCTGTCATGCCAGTGGTTCTAACAGCAAACCGTCCACACACTCCTCACAGTAAGCTTCATTCTCTTAACTGACTTGTTTAAACTTTCCGATCCCTGAAAAGCAGCACTGACATGAAACACTCACCCTAACCATTTTATTTGGTGGGAAGTTGCAGAGAGACTTATTTCTATTCCAATGGGGGAACATGTACAGTAAATTTAAAATATTAGTAACATTAAGGAAATTTACACAATGTCCTGATAGCATCTAAATAGCTTACTTCTATTAGCATCCTACAAAGCTGGATGCCTTCCCCTTGATATAACAAATTAACTTGGGAACATTAGGCTTCCAAAATAACTTTGCTGATCTGAGCCAAAGTTTTCCTTAATACCTTAGTCACCACTTTGGCCTTCTCATTTGAACCTGGGGAAGCCTCTTTCATAAAGTACTTGGAACTTCCAAGGAGAAGAATTTTGCCTCTGCTTTTGCTATTTCTTTCTTTCCAGGTTGAGAGACACTTGGGGATGTGTCTAGACCATTCAGAGAAATCGAGTCTCCCAGGGTTGAGTTTGTTAGCATTCGACGACGCTCGAGTGTGGGTCAACAGGACTGTGAGCTGTGGACACTGTTCTAAAGTGGCTGCTCTCCCCTACGAGTGGCGACCCCTGCTACGGCACAATTGTTTTTAAACATGAAAGGGTTCTGCTGTAGAAATAGATCTCCAACTTGGTAAAGTTTATATCAAGATTGCTTTCAGTCAGAAATGATGTGCCACGCTTTGGGGGAGAAAGGCAGCAAGAGGGACATTTTGCCAGACAGGAAACTGGAAATACCAACGAGAAGCCCATTATGTTTGACTGACAAGGAAAACGTATTTGTCATTTTAACAAACAAACGTGCCCACTGGAATCAGAATCTGGACGGAAACAGCATACGTGGTGGCTTCAGAACCACAGTAAAGAAGTGCCTTGCAATAAAGCCAGCTCAGGAAAAGTTCTGTAAACTTACTTTCCAAACAAACGTCACAAACAGTTCCATCTAGACTGTGCTCCAGAACTTGAACTGGTTCCTTGAGTACTTCATGCACATAACTATATCATTTGTGCCTTTGACAAACCAAACCTATAACGACTTCAGTCTTTCTACCTCAGTGCTTTAAACCAACATGCTAAACACATGTGCCATGTGCCTGACGCACATACTGCATAACTACTCCACTGATGCCTGAAAAGCACCTCACTTAGCACTCAGAACAAAGAAAGGAAAGTAGATTTCATTTAGCCCCATTTAGGATGTGTATTCACTTGTCAATAGTGTTTGAGCCTAGTTCTTCTCTTTTGGCCACTATCCAATATAAACCGCCCTTCCTGCATGTTGCCATTTGTCCTAATGTGAATCACTTTTTTTTTCTTTTAATGTGCAATTGTAGTTGCATATTAAAAAAAACAAAAACAATGTCTGCCAGCAATCGGATATTTGAAATTCTGCTTTCCAGCAACACAGATTTGGAGGTAACAAAATCAGCAACCACAATTATGCATATTCTAAGAGTATTTTAGCATTGCTTCCACAAACACATTTTATAAATAGATTATACTTGGGTTTGTTAGTTAATTTTAAGAAGGTCTTGTTCTCAAAAGGAAGCTTTGCATAGAGAAGTATTTTCCCTTTTCATCAATTACCTATTTATGGTTTTGGAGGGGGATAAAAGTAAAAAAGCTGTAAGGGTAAGATTAAGTATATATGAGACAGGGATAATGATAGTATCTCTGTTATCGAGTTACTGAGCATTAAATGAGATAATCCACATTAAGCAATTAGAACAGTGCCTGACAGTAATTGCACAATATAAGTTACTATCATTATCATCCCATGAACATCTGTGGGAATAAACTCAGAATTTCCTTATTCCATTAAAATTTACTCAACAGATTCTTTTCTAAGTATAAGGGTAGCACGTTCAGTATACAGAGAAGAAAACGCAATAGTTTCATGTTTTTGCCCTGTTTTCTGATATACATATTTTTTATCATTTTACATATTGATCTGAGGAAACTTCTGACACTTATTACTTAGAGAAGAAACTAAATAAATATTTTAAGTGTTCAACACAGCCATGGATTACAGGCTGAGCATCTGTGGCAAGGCTTCCTCACATAAAGCAATGCTCTTTTCTGTTTGGCTGTCTCTAACCGGCTGCACCTGACAGCTGATCTTTAGTTTTGCAGAATTTAATCTTGAGGAGGGCTGAAATATGTGCCTCTTCCCAGGACTCTCTGTTATTTTGTGGTAGTTGAGATAAATGCTAGTGATGGGAAAACCTCAAACTCTTGGGTGGATAAGCACCATGTATCTAGTCACTTTGTAAAAAGTCTCCAGAGCTCTTTACCTTGAAAGGATCCTGACATATGAATGACATTTCTGGAACTTACTATTATCACTTAAAGAAGCAAATTTCATGGTATCTTTAAGGATTTCATGTCAGGAACTGGTAAAGGTTGTGGGAAATAAAGTTACATTCCCATCAAGGAAGAAAACCAGAAACTAACTTTTTACAAAATGTGTTTATTTAGTTTACTTGTTATTCCTGATCTGGTTTCTGTAGGCATGTGGAGCCTTAATATGAGAGCAATGAATTTGCTCCCAAACATGAGACTGCGGGTATGCTCGGAGTGACCTATTGACCCTGCTTTCCTGGAAATGCTCTCCTTGTGAGATGTGCCATGTTTCCCACTTTAAACAACTCAAGAGATACCTGCATTTGATATTTTAAACAAGTGCAAAACAAACAGAGTAATGATGCTACTTTTACACACTGGGCACAGGACCTGCGTTGCCAAGGCTTGTCACACAGGAGGCCGCTCAGACCCAGCCAGGGTCTGCAGAGTGCCTTCCCCCCACCCCCCAGCAACTCCAGCCCTGTTCCATTTGTTGCCTTATCATTGGAAGGGGGTCATAAAAACCCAAGACCCTGGCCCTAATCCTGGTCTCTTGATATTGCTGCTAACAACCAATAGCCCAGTGCGTTAAGCAAAGACAACATGTCGTGCATCTCAATTTGTTTTGAAATACGCCTGTCTTCTGGCCCCCAGCTGGGTTTACATCTCCCAGATTCTCCAAGTCGCAGCAATCTCTTTAACCTCACTGAGACAATGGCCCAAAGAACTAAAATACTCATGTTACTAAGCCAGCCACTTAGGAGGAGAATATTATTTTCTCACCAATAGTCACTTAAGTAGTGCTGTTTATGGGGAACACTTAAAATGGGGTCTTTATATAAAACAAACATTCAATAAATATTTGTAGAATAAATGAATGAAACAATGAACCAATCAATTGATTAAAAAATTGATGAGTTGATAAATGTTTATAAATCTTTATATTTCTGGACTAGAATGAAGTTTTTCCAGGGTATAGTCTAATAAATTATAAGCTCTGTTAGGACAGGGCGGTATCATCATCTTTTGCTGTTCTAGTTTCCCAACAAGGCTACACTTGAATGGACACTCATTAAAAATGTACTAATTGAATCAAATTATATAAATTATTCAAGATTAAGTTTTACAGCTTTAATTACCCACACAATACCTTTGCGAAAGCATATCTCTTCTGAAAAAAAGTCATTTTTAAAGACAAAACCAAAATGAAAAGCTCATCAGGAAAAAAAAAAAAATTCAAGCACATTTCCTGGGGAAAATATTCAGCTTTGCCTCAGGTTACTGAGATTGTTCTAGAAATGTGACGGTCTGCAGCTACACCCTTCATCCTCCTGTGCCTTAACTTGTACCTGGAATTACCCTTTCGCTTAGACTGGTAGATAAATGAGCTTATGCTAGGATGGAAAGTCTTATTCCGGGAAAAAAAAAATTCCTCTGTCCCCACTGACAGAAAAGGTAAGGAAGGACAGCTCTGAGGGCCAAACCCTGATTCAGCTCTGACAGTCTACCATCATCATCTAAGATATCCTCTTTCCTCAGTGATTCAGAGCTTTTATTCTCTTTACACCACTGTTAATTAGGAAGTTGCTAGTAAGGGACACTGGGAAATCTTTATGACTGCAGTTTCTACCACCCACTCGCTAGGTCCCAAGGGATTATGTGTCCACTTTAAACAGAAAAGGCTAAAGCAATTGTTGGGAGGTTTCAAGGAGAACCCCCTCTCCAGCACATACTTTGATGCAAAGCATTTGGGACCCAAACGATCTCAGTACTTGCTTCAGGGTTCCAAGTCTATCTCCAGGGCTAGGCCTGTCTCTCGGACAGACGGTCTCTGCTGGGCTGCTAGAAGCTGGCGACAGGTCAGCAATGCGAAAACTGTGAATGTCCCCAAATGCCCCCAGAAATGGGAGTATCCAATTTTCTATCTGTTAAGGAGACAATATCTTCTGACCAAATTTAATGGAATATATATGCCAAAAATCTCTCTTAATAATATAGGAGAAAAATAGATTTAAATGGAACAGGTCTTTTGGTGTGGAGGTTACTGCCACATCCCGTGGGAGTTTGGAAGCAGCCAGCAAAGCCGTCCCAGTAGCAGAGATCATTGTCAGGAAAAGTCTTCCCACGCCAGTATCAAGGTAGCAGTGAGGGCTTCTCGCGCTCACGTGTGGCGCTCATGAGAACGGAGCAGGGTACTTTGTGTTCAATTGTGAAATGAGGCAAATGGCTGAGCTGATTTTTCTTACCAAAAAAAAAAAAATATATTAGAAGCATATAGGTGAGTCTCTTATTATCATTTTCAAAAAGTTCAAGCAAATGGTTCAGCCTTAATAAATGAAGTAGCTTGTTCGTCTATGTAACTTATCTGTCATTTTCTCGCAGGTTTCAGGTTAATATAGTTACATATTCTTCCCACCCTTCCCAATGACACATCATTGTTGGCAAAGGTCTCCATCACTTAGGGCAGGGAACTGTATAATCAGAACACTGCTACCCACCAGACAGAAGAGTTTCAGTGAGCAACAGTTGCATAGCAGCACAGATTGCTCACATTTCCATGACAAAAAGCAAGAAACCGGGGAAAATTCTAGGCAAATGACTTGAGATTGGGCAACGAAAGTGTGAATCAGCCAAGTTTCTCTTTGGAGCCCACGATTCTAGCAATTATTTTCAAATATATGTGTGTGTAAATAGTAACTACAAGCACAATGAATGAGGCCCCACTTTATTTCATTTTAAACGTGGCAGTTGGGTACTAAGGGATAGAGAAGCAAAATTAAAAGGAAAGGAAGATTTTCTGATAACCAAATACGTAACAATAGATTAAACTGAACCACCCAGTATCCCTGCTTTTCAGTAGTGAGTTTATTTACGTGTCTCCTATTTTTATGGAGGGAAGAAAACAGGAGAGCCCAAAGACAAGGAGTTTCTTTAAAAGCTATGTCCTGCTATCAGGTGGCAAAGAAATTTACAAATCAGAAATTGCTGTTATTAAACACGCTAGATAAAACCGTTCAGTTTTATCCAAACTGGCCATCGAGGTATTCAGTCTCTGAGATGCTGTTGGGAGCTAAGGGACCAACACTGGATCATTTCAGGAAGTGGGACCAGTTTCATTGAGCACCATGGTTGGACCCCGAAAGGCTAGCTGCAATTAAACTCATTTTCCAAGCACTTGATCAAAGAAAAGTGAAATTAATCAATCTTGAAAGAAGATAAGGTAATTCCTGTGGATGAAATTATTTGCTCCTGTGAAATCTGTTCCAAGCACAACCCTGTATGTGGCTCCTCCTCTCAATGTTTTCTTGGAAGAGCTCCTTTTACCTATTTTTGCAGAAATGCTCCTTCCACTCTCAGGAGTGAGTAAAAGGGCCTCCCAGGCTTCACCTGGCTGAGGAGGATAAAACTGCTACAAGGGCCTTGACGGCGGGGCTTGGCGCTGCCTTTGTTCACATATTCGACACTTCCACAGAAACAACAAAAAATCACTTTAAGCCTGATACCTTATATCCAGCCTCAGACCGAAGAACTTTATTTTCATTTTCATTTTTTTAAGCTAAAATGTTACTGAAAACAAAATTTTCTCAACTAGCTGCTTCGGAACAATATACTGTATTATGAAGCTCCGTACATTTTAAATGCTTTTGCAATCCTGACAGGACGAAATAAGTCCCCCACTTTTCCCTTTGAATTTTGAAACCGAAACCACCGTCTTCCTTTTCCAGGCTCCCCTGCATCAAGGCCAGGTTGCTGGGCGGAAGGAGCCGCGTGAAAAGTGCACGAGAAGTGAGCGTGGAGAACAGGACCCCGGGACGCCTCGGGCCCAGGGTGGCACCGCCTCAGCGAAGGCTCTTGCTTCTGCCTCGAGGTCCCCCGGGCGGCCTCTGGCCAGGCCAAGCCGAAACAGCGGGAAGAAGGGCTGTACAGCGGGTCCCCATGAAACATGCTACTAGAAAAAGGTGCAACGAGAACCAAGTCCCTGTGCATTCTTAGTCACGACTGTGGGCAGAAGAACCCCTATGATTCCTCCCTTTGGTATTAAATAACAGTTTTTAAAAAGCTTTTTAGAAACAAAGCAAAGACATGGTGGAACTGGAAATGTTAGCCATCCCAGGTTAGCTGTCCACCGAAATAAGTCTCATCCCTAGTCATAAATAAATAATCTCTTTCCTGGTCTGACTTCCACGCCAGGATCAATATCTCTTAACATCTTACTTATTTTATTACTGCTTTTGGTTTTCTGGGACTGATTGAAAGTTGCTCAGAGGAAATCTTTGGTTTTGCTTAAGTGTCCGTGACATTTAATCATGACTTTCCTTGCAGTTTAATTCCAACCAGTCAATCAGTTAATCCACTTCGATTGATTCTGGGCTCTCGGTTATTGGCTTGCACTCATTGGGCATCCGCTGGTGTCGGCTCAGCTGAGTGGCCTGCGTGAAGCTCCTCTCACACCTCTCGCACCTGGTGGAGGCAAGAGAGAAAATTGAGACCAGGGAGCGGGCCTGCAGGGTGATGGGCTTCCTCTCATCCTGCCTAATCAGAACAGACACTCCAAAGTGGCTTCAGATTTTCCCGGCTCAAGAGGTTTAATTGGTGGCTCCTTCCAAGGCCTGGACGCCTGTGATGGGACAAAGCCCGTCTGATGCAGAACAGAGGGATCTGTCAATAGGCAGGGGAGGTGATTTCTCCAGAGAGCCCTGTCCTGCTGCAGCTCTGATCACTGTCAGTTCAAATAGATAAAGAACAAAAAGAGATTTTTAGGAGTGAGCCATCAAAGCAGCAGCTTGTCTGCAGTTTTCTGCTCTGTAACCCCAAAGAGAAATTGATGACAAATAGAATTTCACCTGCTGCTAATTTACAATGGGGAATTCTACTCCCCTCAGCACAGCAGCCCAAGAGCGGTCATCTCGGAATTTGGAAACTGGAGGGAGCAGGACATGAGTCTGCAGTGACCGTGGGGGTGGGGGTGGGGGTGGTGGCTGCATTTGTTGCAAAAGCTGGTTACAGCGTCACAGCCTAACAATTTACGTAACTAGGGGCTTGCGGTAGGGTAGGGGGCTCAGAAAGAGCAGAAATCAATGGATATTTGTGTGGTTGAAGAGGTTCACCTCTCTAGAAAGTACAGTAGAAATAACAGACATTGGGCCATAGCTACGGGCCAGTGTGTCTGATGAGGACAAAACTGGCTTCACAGTTCAACATTATCTCTTCTTCTTAAGTTAAAATAGAAAGAGCAAAAAGATTGTAATCTAGAGACCCTGGGCCCGTCCCTATCTCCCATGTCCCTATCTCCCATGCAGCCCTCACTTACTAGCTCAGCAGGTAGCCAGTCTGCAGAAAACACACACACTCAAAATCTAGTGGTGCCTGCAACTCTTCTGGGGTTGTCATTCCCGGCTGATTGTGTGTGACTGTGTGTGACTGTGTGTGACACACGTGCACACACAGGTGAACTGTGGTAGCAAGCGGGCAGACAGCGGCTGTGTCTGCACTTCCTCGTCTGGGCTGCTGAGGGCACCGGCCTGGCACATGTTAGGGCCCAGCAGCCTCCTCAGCCGCCGCCGAACGTCCTTCCCTTGAGCCACTGAAGGAGAAGATATTCAGGAGGAGCTGCAGGCAACTGTCCCTCTGTTAAACAATGCAACCCCAGGGCGTGGGCCCCTGCACTACACTAAGGCAAAAACCGCTGCGGCAAGTCCCCACTGCCCTGTCACAGGCGAGGAAGCCGCCTGCCCTGGCATCCGCCAGGCATTCCTCTCTTTCTCCTCTCTAGTAAATTACAGAAAGTTCCCTGTCATGGAAATAATGACCTATAAAAATAGGCCGCATCCATGCACCGTGGGGATTCCTACATGTTTGGGCACTGGGAGGCAGCAGTTTGGCTTCGAGCTTGGGTTTTCAGGGCTCCCGCGCCGGCTGAGTGTGTCAGGGAAGAAGTCGTGTTTCTCTGATTGTCTTTCCGGGAATATTTTTAGCAGCCTGTTCCACTGTTAAAAACTGCACTGTGATCTTGACAAATGTATAATGTCAGCTTTAATGTATCAGACCTATCAGCTCAATGGAAATAACTCAGAAGTATTGACCACCTAATGATTTCTGGAGTATTCATTAACGTCCACGGGCAGCTCTTCCCCTCTCCGAGCTCCCGGGGTGCTGATGACACGTTAGCGAACTGCTGATTGTTTATTAGAAAACTGATTAGTTACTGGATTAGTGTGTCAAAATATACTACCTTTCACTGCTTGACAAACTTTCAAATTATTATATTCCTTTTTTTTTTATTTTGAAGTGCTAGGATCAATTTCAAAGACAGCAGAATAGCTGGACCAATTGTGAGGAATGACAGTTTACCTGGGTCACGCCTTTGCATTTCTAGTCTTGTGTCTTAGAATATGAGGAACTCATGAGTGGGAAGTTTAGTGCTTCATATAAGGCAAAAGTGAATGTCCATATGTAATGTTCGAACATCCAGATTGGACAAAGACATTACGAGGAGAGTTACATTGTTCTCAAGTGTTTGCCTAAATGCCTCACAGGTACTTACATGCACGGAACAGTTTGTTGTAATAGTCAGGAACTTTGTCCAGTATATAGGGCACAAGAGATTATTCCTGGAAAATCATCTCTAGTTCCATCTGCCCACCAAGTGTGAATAAAAATACATGCAGATGTGTGGAAATTACCTTCACCTAAATCCTTTCCCCAGAAATTTCCCTTTCTTGAGGGAAGTGGGCTACTAGAAATTATATCTGTGTGGTTTGGGAATTGTAAGAATATAATTTATATATCTGAGGAAGAGAGCTAGATATAAAAACACTTTTTTAAAATAAAGGAAATGCCTCAGTTTTATGTTCATCTTCTTAAACTTTAGGGAAATCTCCACAAAATATTTTTGTGTCGCTTGATGAAACTCATCAGAAGAACAAACTCAATCCAAGTACCTAGGTTCCTGAGGTCAGAGCAAGACTTCACCTGGGTTGGGATTTAATTAACCCTGAATTACAATTCCAGGCAAGTGACTGGGCACAGGCATCTCTGAGCCTAGACTTTACAAAGTGTAACAGAATAAAAGAAGGAGAGAAAGAAGCAGGGACTGAGCCAGGAGGAACGAAACGCTCTTGCACACAGGCCTTCACTGTGTCTTCCCAGCATGGGTGCTCAGTCTCAGCCTTGAAGGGAAGGAGCTCTCAGGAACGCCAAAGTGGAAAGCCTTCCAAATGTTTCAGCAAAGAGAAGGTCCCCAACATTCTGAGAGTCTTAGACTTGATTTCTTTTTAGGTTTGAGATCATTCTTCACTTACTGTGGTGGTTGACTAGATTATATGCACAGGGAGCTTAACAAAACGATGTAAAGTTCTGTTACACAGAAAACCTGCGAAAAGCTTTCTGTGCTTCTACGACACGTCCTAAGATGCTGTTTGAATTGGACCGAACTGCACAGGGCTTCGTAGGCATGATATGCTCAGTGCAGATCGGCTCTTTGGATTTGCTTTGATTTTTGCCTAGATCTTGTGCAAATATTAGATGTCCTCTGGAATCTCCTTTGATTTTTAAATACTGAGCCAAACTTCCTTTTCTTGGAAGGAAAAACATGGTGATAAATTCTGGCGCCGCCCCCCCCTCCCCGCTTCTGACAAAGATGAAGAATCCCTCCTACGAAAGTCCTGGCCCATTCCTGCAGTCTCTCAGGCTCAGACGCCAGGCAGCCGGCAGCCCACACAGAGCCTCCCAGGCAGAGCAGAGAAGCCCACCTGAAAGCTTGAGAGACTGCGTTCAGCAACAGAGAAGGAGAAAGGAGTCTACACTGCAAAGAATAATTTTTTGGATTGCTTCCTTCTTTCCTTCCTTCCTTCCTCCCTCCCTCCCTTCCTTCCTTCCTGTAATAAGGCGCTCAGACATTGCTGTGAAGTGAAATGACGTCTCTTGCTTTTGCTCATTGTCCTCCATGACTTCCAGTATCATAGAACAAACTAAAAGCCAAGACCTTCAATATGATCCCTCTGATTCTTATTTTTCCTGTGTGCTCCTTTACCTTAGAAATTCCAAGTCTACCGCCTAGGTTGGCTGCTGACAGGCCCACCTAGAGCTTGGGGGATGCATTCTTTCAGTGGGATTTCAGCCAAGCAGATTACGAGGCAAAGCCTAGATTGAAACTCCGACCTCTTACTACCAAATTTTCTCCAGCCTGCTTTGAATGGCAATAATCTCGATCTGCCTTCACCAACCTCTTCTCAGCAAAAGATCTTAGAAGTTAAAAAGGGCTTTCCCTTGACATGGCAGGATCAATCTCATGTCACCCCTAAGAATCCGGTGAAGGCTTCCTGAGCTCTGGGCGTGTGGGACAATTTGGGGACTGAGCCATCTGGGGCATCTATTTGGAAGCTGTCCAAGACATACAGTTTAGGGTTTTGCATCTTTATGAGATTCTTCTCCTTCTTTGTAACATTGTTTAAGCCAACACCCATTAGTTGAAGTAGTAAAATTAACTGTTGTGGTGAGACTCATTTTATTGACTAATCTGCAACAAAAGTTTTTTTGAATGTTTGTTTTATAAGCTTGTAAAAGGAGATCGTCATAATATTTACAAATGTCCCTGGGATGGATATCCATGAGCTATGGTTGGAAGATTCCCAAAATTCCCTTGGGACAGATCAATTCTGAAAGACCTGGTTGTATATACTAAAGAATTTAACTTTCCATTTTCTAGAAGATGTTTAAATCTTGCACTTTAAAATAAGCATACACTCAGCTCTCCCCTGGGAATATATATCTGATAAATTAAAAAAAACTGTAGCATGTGGCTATCTTGATAAGAGTAGGAGCAGAAGGAACTAAAACATGCACGTTGAATCTAGTCCAACAACCCTGGTTGTTTCCTTATTTTTTTTTTCCCAGATGAAATTAGGTATGGTCACAAAAAAACACTTTTGAAAGGAAAAAATGTAATCACTAAAGCCCTGATGAATTAAAATTAAGTTAAAGTGGCATCTCTATTGGAAACATGCCAAAAACAGGATGTTAAAGAAAAAAAATTGGGTGAAGTCAACGAGGTTACACATAAGTAACACCTTAACATTAATAGAAATCTATTTCCCATTTTGACCCTGAAACCTCTTCAATTAATTACTAAAATCTATTTACACAGCAACAAGATAAAAATCAATCTGATTCCTGGCACCGTATCCAGCTGGCTGCCCTTTCTAATGTAAGGGGCCAGACAGATCCTCAACCCTCCTGAACCTCTGCTTTTGAAAAGCTCTCTTGCTCAGAGGCAGGGCACTGTGCCATGGTCACCTTCCACCTCCAGAGCAGTGGTGAGCTCCCAGGGGTCAGGCCTGAGGGCGATGACAAAGTCCACCAGGCAGGACACAGACACTGGTGACAGGGAACTCCTAGGACCGTGGTACCCCAGCTGGTCCTTAGGGTGGATGAGGACAAGGTGCCCTCTCTGGGCTATTGCAGCCTCCAGGGGCACAGCCTGGTTGGTGAGTGCAGACGCAATTTTAGACCCCACGCTACCCCCACAGCCAGATGCCTTTATGCAGTGAACAAGCTGTGCCTATGTACACAGGCAGAAATTATCACTATTTTGATTATAAATATCATAAGTTAAACCATGATGGAGAATAGTAAAGAATGATGAATACAGGTAACTAACCCCTGGGGAAGCGAGGGAAGAGGGTGGCCTTTTCTGAGCTCCTCCCTTCACTGCCAGACACAGAGGCAGGCAAGACCAGACCGCAGGACTCTGCCACCGCGGCGGGGCCAGAGGGAAGCCCTGGGCAGTGAGACTCTCGGAAGACTTCTTGGCTGAGACTGAGCATGGGAATCAGTCTCCTATAGCCTGAATCATTTCTTCTCTTGCTTGATCTTGTCCTATAGAAGGTAAAAAAGGCCATACTTCTATGCTCTTTTAATTTTCCTTCTCAAACAGGGAAAGCCAGGATGGCAAATGAGTGAAGGGAGATTTACGAGGATTGAACAGAAAAGAGTTCATCACGCAGACGGTAAAAACTGCTCTGAGACCACCGACCAGTCATGCATGCTGGTTCACACTCCCAAGCCTTTCCATATGCTGTTTGGACTGCCAGAAATACCCTTTCCCCTGGTATGTCTGGAAAACTACTACTCATCCTTCAAAACATATCTTAAACATCATCTCCCCCAGTTAGCATTGATTAATCCATTTCTGTGCTACTCTGACACCTTGTATGTACATGTCTTATTGTTGTACTTTTCAGCCTGTAATGCTTATTAATTGGGCTTCCCCTTAGACTATGAGATCTTCAAAGATGGGGCAGGGGAGGAGGAGCTAAGTCTCATTCTCACTTGTATCTCTTGTACCTAGTGCCTAATACAAAAGTAGGTGCTCAGTAAGTTACTGAATGAATGAACACATACATAATTGGATGAGTAAATGAATGAACAAATGAACAGATGAATGAATAGGCCACCTTGCATGATTCCGATGTCCACTGTTTTGATGACTGCGCTGAATGTAGAAACACATCCTCTCGCTCAGATGTCCTTACCTTGCCAAAGCCCTCAGAATTCAGTTCCACCTCTTTCCACATTCCCTGAATTCTCAAAAAGTCGATGTCCCTGTGTTTGGTTTTGTTTTTCTTTTTTCCCCAACATGGTAAATCTGATGTCCAAAGTATGTGCTGAAAAGTCACAAGCTGGCTGCTATAATAGGTTCAAACTAACACATAGGCAAAAGAAGGAAATGGTTCCCCAGAATCCCAAAGTGTTTAAAGGTCTCCAAGAGGGGATTACTCAGATGTCCTAAACTTGTGGCCACTTTTATTATGATGGTACTTGGGCTTGCTGGTGGCCAAAAGAGCTCTGTGTGGCTCCTAGATAACATTCTAGAAGCACAGATCTTCAGGAACTGGAAAGAATATCAAAATTATTTACTCCTATCTCTTTATTTTAATAATGAGAAAATAGACCCAGAAAATTCATCTCATGTCCAAGGTTGTGAGACTTGAGCCAGGACCAGTATATAGGTTTCCTGATGTCATTTTCCAAATGTCAGCCACTAAACAAGGAGACCCTTTTGCAGCCTGCACATTGAGCTTCTAAGCAGCCTTCTCCACCACCTGGCTGAGCCAGGCAGCGCTGTGCCGACGCACCTGCCGGCTCTCGGGCAAGGCCGAGAGAAGGAGAGGGTGGAGGGCTGGCCACTACTTACTTGAAGGGCTTTTCTCCAGTGTGGGTTCGGATGTGGTTGTTGAGGGTGGTGGCCCCGGCAAAGGCACGACCACAGTAGCCGCACTTGAAAGGCCGGTCACTGGAGTGAGTGACCACGTGGTTCCTCAGTTCTGAAGGTTGGGAAAAGGACTGGGAGCAGTGACCGCATTGGTAGGGTCTGAAACAAATAAAGAGACTGCCTGGTCATTATTTCCTACGTTGGTCAGTGGAAGTCAGAATCATGACAAGGGGCCAGAACTTCTTGGTGACATTTTCTCAGTTTTTAAGACAGAGCATAGGGCTTTGGCCACTGGGTTCCCACTACTTTCCTTGTTGCCATAGGAACAAAATTTACAGAGCTGCTGAGACATGCCAGTTCCCAAAAGAATATTCCTTTCTAGCATTAATCACGCTGCTTCGGGAACCCCTGCTTTCCTGTTTTTCTCTCCCCCCAGGCAAATATTAGTGTACTTTCATGAGCGCTGACAAGCACAGACTTGATTAAGCAGAATGTTACAAGAAAAAATATATAATTGTCTCTTACACTTCCATGGCCCCTTTAACTTTTCAAAGTGCTTCAAAATCAATTATCTAGCTTAATCTTCACAATAATCCTCTGGGACAGGGAAAGCAGTTGTTATTATCTCTGTCAGTTCAGAAAACTGAGGATAAACTGTCCTCACAGGACATAAGCTCTTAATGTCAAGGTCATTCCAGGGTGTCTGGACCTCATTCTAAGTACCAGGTAAGCCAGCAGGCAAGTGAGCAAGTTACACATATATTCTATAAATACTAAACTTAAACTGCCTTAGAGTCTGTAGCACAACCACTGGCTTTGCACAGATGAACACAGATGTGCACCCAGATGTGTCTCTTTGTAAAAGAAATCCTGACTTCCACTTACTATTCCTCCTCCAGATATTTATCCACTGGGTCTTTTTCTTGAATCTCAGCTCTCTAGTTTAATCTAGTAGCACGGAATGATTTACAGCGGCACAGAAATGACGGGATGTCACTATGCTTGCAGAAGGATGACTGTGATGCAAAAGCAAATGGAAGGAAGTTGTGACAAATACCTGATAATTAGCAAGATTATCAGAGCACATTCTTTCCAGCTCATGAGAAGTAAATCAATTTTTGATTTTCATAAAATAGATTAAAATTCTGTCTTCCCTACAGAAGTTCTTCTGCTTACTTAAGCAGAATCTGGTGAGTGATATAAAACCTGGGGAGTTTTCCCTATTCGAAGCTATTTCATATCATTCCTTGACAGGGCTCTAATTTGTTTATCAAAAATTTTGTTCAGACAATTACTAATCTGTCATGAGGGATATTAACAGCATCCACTAAACCCTGGTTTGTGGGCCAGACGTTTTTGGCATTTAGAAACCAATGGTGAAAACGGACTGAACTGCTCAACCTTTAACAAATGTATAAGCTCCAATAACCAGAAACCAAAATGAAGGGCCAGGAGACAACAGTGGCCGAGCGTGTACAACAATTCAATTAAGTGCAAAATAAAGTGTACCCTCTCATTTGTCAAGTGAACTGCTTAATTGCGGCTATTTGCCTCACTGAACACAAATACTATTATTTTACCAGGCTTCAGTACACTGAGTTCTGATTGTAGAATTTTTTAGCTTGATTAATAGTCCAGGATTGGTCAATAACTCAATACTATACAATTTTAATTACTTACATTTAGAAATCTATCTAACTGCTCTCAAACAAGTTTCAAAGAAATACATAAAAGTCTCTGGTAAGGAGTTTATCAATCTTGACAAATTACACATGCATTTTATTACAATTATAAAATAACACTTTTAAGCCATTAAAATTATATGTAGATGAAAATGTCCTTTTGCCAAATATGTTCTTTGTAGTAAACATTAACCTTAAAGCATTCTTCAAAAAATAATTCTCTCAGGGGTGAGTTTTTAAACATGTTACTGAAGATTATAAACAAAATAATCTATTAATATATGCTATATCCACTGACAATCGATTTTTCTAATAGTGAAGGGACCATTAACATTTATTAGCCTCTGGTTATCTATTTTTAATAGCTATCACAATAAACAATAAGCCACTAAATAAAACCAATTAATCTTTTCTTTTTTTTTCTAACTCTGCTGTCAAAAGTTGGGGAGATTTATTTCTTACAGTCAGAAGTCAATCCATCCTTTTTATGTTAGTAGTCACAGTGGCAAAGATTTATGCACAGAAGAGCAGAAATGACCACAGAGAGGCTTATGTTGAACTCTTATAACAAGGTAAAACCAAAGAAAGGAAAATAGGATTCTAAAACATCATCATCATCTCTGCCCAGCATCAGCCTGGGAGGCATGTGCTAGGAACCCAGTGACCTACATGGCACAGTTTTTAAAACTTTGCAGAATTCAGCTTGACTGAATGGAAGGGCCTGGAACAGGAGACATAAGAGAGGTGAGTCCTACTTCAGCCCCTGACCCCGATCAGCTGTGGGACTCAGACAAGCCACTCAGCTTCCCTGACCTCTGTTTTCTCATCTATCAGATAAGGAGGATGGCATGAACAAGATACTCGCTTGCACCTCGTCATGCTTTGTTCCTGCTTTCAGGTCACAGACAAATGTACGTCACCCGAGTATCTGTCTGACACATAGCTTACAAGAGACAGCATCATCAATGTGATTTCAATCTTCCGTCACGTGTACTGGCCAGCGCCCTGTACCTGGAGCTTTCTGTGGTTGTGTGTGTGTGTGTACACGCTCGACAGACTATGGAAAATTTAAACCTATTGGTAAAAAGCTGAGAATTCAGAGCAACAAGAAATTCTAGCACCAAAACGTAGGACCAAACCTTATTTTAGTTAATCTCAACAAGCAAAGTGATATTCCTTCATTCTTAGGTACCTTGAAAAATAAGATCTTAGACCATCTAGTCACATCCGTCTTTGCAGAGGCCAAATTTATGCAGAATTTAGAACTAAACTATGTACCTCACCTGCCACTGTAACAACAGTGTCTCTCTCAGCCTAGAAACGTGTAGAAAGTTAGCCCTCAGCAAGTACAGAAGTTACACAGCAAGTAGACAAGATTTAAATCTTCTTTTCCTGTATTTTCAATATTTCCTTAAAAAACTGATAAAAAGAAATGATCAAAAAGTAATTTTAAAATTGACTGTGTGTCTAGAGTTTCATCTAAGGACAAAGGAAAACCTTCAAGACAGAATTAACTCTTCAAGCCCAGGAGCAGAGCTTAGAAAGCATTATCACCACTTTGGAATCTCAGGCATCACAACTCCTTTTGGAGCAGCCGGCCACAGGAGTTCGGAGTATGTGTGAGTGTTTCATCTGGCGCACTCTAACTCCACACCTCTCGATTTATAGCCGAAGGGCCCTTGGGGCACAGAATTAGTTGTCATTACTCAGCTTTTTGTTCTGACACCCAACATTCCCATTAATATTTCAAGGGGTCTGGCTGAAAAGTAAAAATGTATTAAACTTTTGCATACCATCAATTTCAACTCCAACGTTTCTGCCTCTTTTTGATGCGTCATATCAGAAGGAGCTCATAAGGATCGACCTCCAGGAGTGCTGTTTGGCTTTACTCTTTCCAGGAGCAAAGCTAAACACAGCATGTCACTGCGCAACTGAACGGCAATCCCCTTTCCAAAGCGCTTTCTTCTCCCCAAATCATCACAGACATACAGCATTTCATGCTTCTCAAAGCAAAGGCAATGAGCATACCTCCCAATGGGATGACATCTCACAATCACAAGCATCTCGTGGCTTTTTGCCACTTGAGACCTCTAACAAGCAGCGTTGTCCCGCGATGGAGGTGTCCTGTACCTCAGCTACCCAACACGAGCAGCCACCGGCCACAAATAGCTGTGGAGCACTTGAAATGTGGCTAGAGCACCTGAGAAAGTGAAGTCCTATTTTACTTAATTTTGATTAATTTAATTTTAAAGAGCCTCGTGTGGCTAGTTCCAACACAGAAATGTCTGGCTTCATGGAAAACTAGAAGGTACTCCTTACTGAGCAAGGGAGTTAGGGAAGAACAGACAGACCCGGGGTCGACCGGGTTAGCGTGTATCAGCGCTGGCACGTGTTCCAGCGGAAACAGGCAGAGAGACGACTGTGTGCAGACCCTGGCATGCTCGTCACCGGCAGCCGCTCTGCCAAAGATTACTCCAGTAAAATGTGCAATTCATTTGCTTTGAATCTACAATTGGTTTGGTGTAAACACAGGAAAAGGAGGAAACATTTAAAAAAATTAAGTGTGGTTTGGTTTAAAATTATTAATCCTTCTTTGATTTTTCTCTCGTGGCCTCCAGGATGAAAGCTGTTCAGCTGGGGCCACGTTCTCTCCTTGCTCCGCGTCAGCCAGCCCAAGTTCAAATCTCCCAAGACTTCAAAGGGAGACGACTTAGGTCACTGCTGGCCGTGTGGAGTGAGAAAAGAACTTAGCCCTATGTAAGGAGGAAAATATTTTAGGACAGTGACAAAAGCGCAGGACCAAAGGGCCTGGAGAACATCAGAGCTAGAAAGAAGATAACCTTCACACTTGGGGGTAGGGGGAAGAAACAGCGCAACACAAGGACGCTGCTGCATTCTAAGAAACTACTGTGCTGATGGACTGTCTCCAGGCTCTTCCCACCAAATAGCACCTTCCTAAAGTCACTTTTCCCTCTGGTCTCAACACAGCCCACTGCAAACAATGATACTGAAAACACCCATGTGGACGGACAGTGTGCCCTGGAGGCTGAAGGCAGACCCTCCCTATGTGGCACACTCAAAAAGGAGAAAGGAAAAGAAAAAAGATGCCAAATAAAGATAGGCATTATAAAGACACTTTCTGCAGAAAATAAAAGAGAACGTATTCATCAGAAAATCATCCACTGTGATTGAAGGCTTCGCTGACCCCTTTCTGGAGCCCCCACCCTCGCCCAGGAGTGTTGAGAGTTTCTGCAGCAGAAAAACAGAAGAGAAAAGGGATTCCTAACTCCTCATTCAAAGCAAAAGTGAGTCAAGCTGCCCTGGCCTAAGCCATAAGTTTATGCAAAAACCAAAATGTTAACAAGGTCCCTACATAAAATCTCGGTTGGTCTAGATTCTAACGTTTCTTTCCTTTGAAATCACTCAGAAAAAGTCAGTAACCTGGGAAAAAGGAAGAAGAGATTTTTGGTTTTGTTTGTTTAATAGTAACAGAACAAAATCAAGAAATAACAATTCCGTGGCTCTTGGACCCTCATGGGTGTGTTTTTATCTTCAGTGCTTATTTCTACTTTGAGAGGTCAGACAGAAGTCCTTTCTGTGTTCAACTGAGTAACGCGGTGGTGGAAAACGGAGATGCCGGAGGCCCACGGCATCCACGATCCCGTTCCTTCATATTGGGGCACAGCCTTTTCATGGTACCTCGCATGAAAAAGCTCATGATTATAGCCACAGTCTCTCTGATGAAGGTTCAACTATCTGGGGATTCATGGTCAAATATTCAGCCCATTGAATGAAAAATCTTTTGGACCTCAGATTCAGGGGCCTGTTTCAAATTTGGACCTGGTGGAAACTCCAACCTGTTTAACTTCTGACTTTGTCTTGTATGTCTCCCTTTCTTGCCTCTGGTTCTAGCCAGATTTTTCTATCAAAATATAAGCATTTGAGTTTTTCAAACAAGGGAAATGCTTTCTGACTTTTAAGCTTTTTCACTGTACATGGCTGAATGGGTATACACTGCCAAAGACTAAAAACTAACTGATTTATGGAATCAGTCACTAAAGAGTATATGTATACAGGTTGAACATCACAAATGCAAAAATCAAAAAATCCAAAATCCAAAACTTTTGAGCACCAACATGACACTCAAAGGACATGGCCATTGGAGCATTTCAGATTTCAGGTTTTTGGATTTGACATGCTAAACCCATGAGTCTAATGCAAATATTCCAAAATCTAAAAAAAATCCAAAATGCAAAACACTTCTGGTTCCAAACATTTTAGATAAGGGACACTCAACCTGTAGTCAGCAGTTGTAAGTCTCCGCATAGATAACAAAAAAGATTCCAAATTTAGCAACTACCTTGAACGAATTTGACATTCCACTGTAGTTCTGTATGTTTCTTCCATTTAGCAATTCACCTATGTGGTTAAGAATTATAGAGAATATCTTTTATTTCCAAATTTTCTGGTACAAAGAGAGCATCCTGAGCTCTGGGACAGGAAAGAGTTATTCCAGTCCTACATGCTAAAAGCAAATTATGTATCTAGAATAAAACTAGTGAGCCAAAGTGGCAAGGCATCTCCCTCTATTCCCCTTATCTCCAGTAATCAACCCAGACATGATGGTGTAATTCAAGCGACTCCCCATGGTTACTATGAAACATTGTACTTTATTACTTTGCCTATAAAGGGACTGATTTGTTTTAAATCATAATTTTTAATTTTAACTTATTCATGAATGATGGTGGCCACCTCTCCAGTCTTCACCAACAAAGTGCAGGGAAGGGAGAAGCAGGAACCCACTGCTTGAGGAACTCGATCCCACTCTGGCTGTTTCCCAGACACCAAGCACCCACTGCTTCCCCTCCTCTGGGAATGCCGGCCACGCCGCACCCAGGTGTCTGAGTCAACTAAGCCCACCGGGGTCTAGCACAGGACAGGAGTCTCAGGCCACCTAGATTTTTGCCAATGACTCTAAATTAGCTTGAAACCAGCGCTGATCTAACTAATTTCTCCCGCAAATGTATTTTGTACATGTAAGGGTTCTTTTTAGGTATTTTTCTGATAGTATACATTGATGGATTATAAATCACGACACTATTATTTTACAAGACAGACTTCACAGGGACATACTACACATATATGATTTTCTAAGTTTAACTATGATCAGACAAAACAGTCTGTCTCAGTATCTTTCTGTTTACCATGAAATAGTTTCATTGCTTTATATGACATTCAGCATGAACTCATATCCTCAAAGCTAGGCTTTGAGTTCCAGTATCCAGAAACTTTATTATTTCATTTTACCTGGCACGATTAGTTATTATGACTACAATGAGCCTTTGCAAATAATAGATCTGTAAATCTGAACTCACTCAATTTAAAAAGCAAGTTTATAATGATAAGCTTTTAATACCATCTTTTATATTTAAAAAAACTACTAAAATGCATCGCAAACTTGAAGTAGATATATCTTGAGGTTATATGCATACTTGCAAGGAAGGCAAACTTAAAAAAAAATCCTTTCTGAATGAGGAAAACGTTTTCAAACTTTTGTATCACCTCTACAACCAACAGTACTAAGATGTGTAGAAGTTTGCTGATAGTTTTACCAAAGGGGCTCTCCTATTAAAAATAAAAGATTGTGAAGACACAGATGCCTTACGAGCCCTAACGTAAATGTTTCAACATTAATTAATTACAGCAGTGCTTGATGCTAAGCAAGTGGTTTCTAGAAAAGCACAAATAAAAATGTATACACATGTAAATGTGCACATGTACCCTATAACTGATGATTATTATCTTAGAAAATATCTGTCCCCCGTCCACCACAACTGCATCTTCCCTGCACTTGCTTGAGTTTTCTAGGCACACTGTTGTATCCTGCAGATCTGGGAGGGAAGAACTGGGTGTATATTATTAGGCAAGAAAAGCCAAATGGCTTGCTTAAGGTTAGGAAGTGGCAAAATTAAAAGAAGAATTCTAGAGTCTTGCTTTTAAGTCTCTTATCCTAGTTTCAAAAATTATTTTCTGCTTTTATATTCAAAGTGCATTTTAATGGTCTTCTTAGATATTTTGGTTTTAATCAAGTTTTCATAGGACATGAAGGAGAGATAAAATACCAGCAATGCTTTCTTATTGAATTAATTTGATTTTTGTCTTTTGCGCTCCCGGCTATCAAGACTGTCAGATAAACCAGTTTTGATTCATAAATAATAGTTCCATTATATCTACTGTGCCACTCGTCAGAGTACCTGAAATTTTAATTCACTTGTTCAGCTAAATTTCATCCTCAGTTCATGGCCATAAAATTCTTTATTGACAAACTTTCAAACCAACTTTGACTCTGAGGTATCTAGTCAACATTTTTCTTCTGTGTGGATATTAGTTTATTGAATAAGTGGCATCTGTTTTCCTCCACATCACTAGCAGAGTAGGTATTTCCTTTTGACAGCTTTGCAGGATTTATAGGTTTGCATGCTCTGAAGAAAAATAGTACTAAGCAAAAAATTCCAATTCATTACCTCTTAGTACTTAATTAAGTTCATACCCACTGCACACTGGAGGTGAACCCTGAAATGACTGCGACAGCAGCACAGCAGCCAGCTATATTATCTTTGGAAGACAGAGAGGATTCTAATTATCCTGACCTCATTTTTCTATCTATGATATTCACAAATGTTCCTTCCATTTTGCTCCCTTTTAGACTGAGACAGAATTGTCTGGAAAGCAAGTGCAGACTCCTCTCGGCAGCCACCAGCCTGTCTGTGCAGCCCCTAGAAGCAATACAGTCAAGCAGTGGCCTAACATTACTCTCCGACCTTCCAGAACGCAGACGCCTCTTACACGGCAGGGCTTGCCCCGCGCAGGCGATCGGCAGCTGGCAGGAAGGCAGGCAGTGGGTCTCACTAGGCAAACACACCGTGAGCAGCGAGAGTCGGGGTTACCTGTCGGGGTTCTGCGTGCACACGTGCATCTGTAGGAGGATCCGCTGGGTGAAAGTCTTAAAGCACTGCCCACATTTCCAGAGATGCCAGTCACTGAACTCCGAGTGGAGCTGGCTCGTGGAAGTCGGGCTGGCAAGGACTCGCTGGTTTTTCACGTTGATTTGATTAAATCCTGACTCCATGGGCCCAGACTTATCCAGGAGAGCGAAGTTCCTGCTGCACGGGGTCTGCGGGAACACCACCGAGCGCTGCTGGGTGGCCGGGCCAAGTTTGCTGCTCTTGTTGAAGGGCTGCAGGGCGTCCTGTCTGCACATGGCTTCCATTACCGTCGAAGGGACGTTTACTAGGAGAATAGCAACAGTTTAGAAGGTCACTTTTACTAGCTCTTAAAATAAGCACAACACGTACTTTTAAAAAGTCCTGTAAATCAACATTTTAAAATTTTGTTTTTCTGGACTCAGAATTAAGATCATAGCAAACAATTCGATTTGAGGGGGAAGGCACTCTTATTACAGACTGATAACTCATCCAATGTCTATTTATCAAGCAACTACTATTATATATGCTCAGGACTGTTCTTACATGGTCTTTGCCCTCACGGGTTTCACTTATGACTTGACACATACAAGACTCCGTAATGAGGCTCCACATTGCACCCCACATTTAGATGGAGTTCAGACAGGAGGCTCAGCAAGGGAGAGGGAAGGGGGTGGGGCGGTGCTGCCCAGAAAGGGTAGCCTTGGCCAGTGCAGAGAAAGCGGATTCAGCTTGACTGGTGGAGAATTTCAGGCCTTCCACCAGACCTTGCCAGCACAGGACAGGCATCCTGGAAAAAGCTGACTGAAGAGATGAAGGGAACACGATGAAAGAAGCTGGGGTCAGGAGACTCCTGGCGCGCTGATGGGATGGCAAGGAGGACAGGCTGACTGAGCAGGGCACGGGTTCTGGGCACTGCAGGAACAAAGGTTGGGGGTTGGGAGAGACCTCAGAAGGCCTCAAAAGTCCAAATAAATAAAGAAAGACTTCATACCTAGGAAATAGACACAGGCTGCTTCTGAGCAGAGGAATAGCAAGAGAAAAAGTACCAGTGTGCAGGGAGGGCTTGAGGGAGGCCTGACTTACAGACAGGTGCACAGGGATAAGGTAAGAGTGGGAGGCAACAGAGTGTGGTGCGTGCAACTCAAGCTTTGGAATCAGACAGCCCTAGGTTCAAATCTTGACTTTGCCTTTTATTAGCTTGGCGATCTTAGGAAAATTATGAAATTGCTCTGTGCCTCAGTTTCCCCATCTGTAAATGAGGACAGTGGTAGTAATTAATACTCCTAAAAATAACAGCAGCATGGTGCATGGTGGTTGAGATGGCCTCGATTTTAACTCCACTATTTACTAGCCTTGGGCAAGGATGGAACATCTAAATCCACGATTTGGTCCCTGGTAAAATGTAAAATAGTCACTCTAAGGACTGAATGAGACAATGCAGAGATAGCATCTAGTAAAGAGCTTGACCTGAGGCTGACAGGCAATGGGTGTTAAGCTCTATGAGCCCTGTTTCCTCCTCTTTGAGTCCCCTTTCCTGAGGTCCAGATGTGACAATGAAAGTCCTCATCACAGGCCCCCACCAACAGCAGCCGCCACTCCTCTTATCCCGGAAGGGGAAGAGACTGGCATGAGGGCGATGGCTTCAACAGCGCTGGGGGCAGGGGCATGGGGAAAGAACTAGAAGTAAGAAACACTTTTGAGGAAGGAAATCTAACATATTCAAAATTCACTTTTCTGTTTAAAAAAATTTTATTGTGTTAATATTTATCAAGGATTGTCATAGGTCCAGAGGTGATTAGAATTTAATAGGCTTAAAAAATTATTCTTTTTTAAAGTAACTACTGCATTTATTGGTCCTTTCAGGGGGTCAAAGAGATTAAAAATTACAGGGTAGTCAAGAGAGTGAAATTAGAGACCAAAAATATTTGAAAAGGATGATTAGCAAAAAGATTGGTGATGGCAAGTAACAAAATCACGCCAACTATGGCCATTGGCCACTGGTTCAAGGCCACAGGGAAGGAAACACGTGAACGGAGAGCTTTCACTGCACCCTGCCACAGACTGCCACTGAGAGTCCTGCGTGGCAGAAGGACTCAAGCGTCCTCAGTGGTAGAGGACCATGGCTGCCATGAGGCTTTGTGCTTGCGTGGACAAGTAGACACCGTGTGTGAGGACAGAAAGGGGGAGGTGAGCTGCCTAAGGATTCTTCAGCTCAGAGTGTTCCACAGAATCACATGTTAAACAAATCCGACAAGAGGAATACCTCTGTCTGCAGGGCTCTGGTCAGCATGGCCCATCCTGTCTTAGGAAGCAAAAATAAAGCAAGAGACTTGCAGACCTGGAAAGAGCCTAGAGTTTGTCTAATTGGCAGTTCTTACCCCTGGCTACTTCACATTAGACTCAAAGAAGAGAAACTTTAAAAATCAAATCAGGCAAGTGCAGTGGCTCATGCCTGTAATCCTAGCAATTTAGGAGGCCAAGGAGGGAGGCTTGCTAGAGCCCAGGAGTTCAAGGCTCTAGTGAGCTATGATCGTGCCACTGAACTCTTGCCTGGGTGAAAGAGTGAGACCTTGTCTCTAAATAAATCCATAAATCAGACTATCTCAATAGGGCTCAGGCTACATTTTTAAAGTTTTCTCAGTGGTTCTAATGTGAAATCAGGGCCGAGAATCACTGATCTAATCCGACCTCTCCTGTTACAAATGACAAAAGCTGAGTCCCAAGGAGGTCCAGTAACTTGCCCAGAGTCACACATTCAGCTAAGGACACATCTAGGCTGCAAGCTTTAGCTTTCTGACTTTCAGGAAATGTTTTTTCTGACTGTATACCCATACTATCTCTGCTCATTAGCTGTGTTTCAAAAATCAAAAGGACATTTTACAGCTAGTACAATGTTTTGTGTGTGTATCATATACATAAACATATATGTTATATATACAAGTAAGTTATATATATATCTATATACACATACATATGTATGCATATATGTCTATATTCCATATATAAATATTTATCTATCATTTGAACTTCTGGGGCAAAGGAGTATAATCCATAAGGAATTTATGGACCTTTTTTATGCTTTCAAAAAATCGTTTTTGGCACACAGATTGTTACTTTGTAAGCAGGCATTGAAAAATAAGAAGGTATGTTTTGCCATGTTTTGGTACTTTTTTAACAAAAAATAAAAACATCAGCACTGCCAGAGATCAGGGTAAACCATCTTGTTTAGCCCATTCATTACTAATCTAAAGGAGGCAAAACACAGGGAAACCCACAAGGTTTCAGGCAACACCAAGCTCTTGCAGGCCAGGAAATTTTAGACTAACAGGAAGGGACGCATGGCGGGAAGACTGTGGAATAAAGATGTCATCAACATGCAGGAGAGCGGGAAAAATTGGCCAGAAGTGTCCCTGTTGGAAAGAGGAATATAATGCCTTTGGGGAGAAATAATACAAATAGTACTCTAAGTATCGATGATGGATGCCGGCTTCTCACTCATACTCCTAGAAAGTAACCTAATCGAACAATTTCTTAAAATCCTTAAGGTCACATAACCTTTACATTAAAACAAAAGAATTTGTGGGCTAATGAATTTTTGTAAGTTTTGTAAGTTTACTGATCAATGTCAAATGATAATAATGAAAAATTAATATTTATATATCTACAACTTTGCATAATAATCTAAGATGTATGGGATCTGAGTGAATGAAAATAGCATTTAAGAAAAAAGAGTAGAAATGGCTGGAATGAAATTATTCTCCATTTTATTATTTCCTTTTCCAGGACACCCCAAAACAAATATAATATGTTTTCCAGCTATAGGTGGCAACACTTGCACTCTACTTTTGACATGGTCCTTTACTGTACTTATGAATAAATTCAAACCCACAGAACGAAAGTGAGCATATAATTTAAAGAAAAGAAAAAATAAGGATAGGAATCAATAATTTCACAGAATCAACTATATTTGATCTTAAGCTGTCCCACAGGGTTACTGTACACTTCCACAGGACCCTAGAGGTCTAAAAGGTATAATTCTTTTTAAAGCAGAACTTTTTTGAAGACACAGAAAATTATTCTTCTTAAATGTCAGCCTCACTGGCTATGACAAGCAAAAGTTTAACATAGGAAATTATCCGAAAAAGACAGGACATGAAGCAGAAAACACTATCTCATCCCAACTAAAGAAAGATAATACAGACAACTGAGAAAGGTGCAGAGATGGCTAGCTAAAATGACCAGGAAGATGAAGTGGTTTCTGCATGAAGCAACATTGAGCTAGCAAATCCTTTCAGGCTACAAAGGCAAACATTAAGAGAAAGAGGACAACTCTCAAAGCTTTGAAGGATACAGTCAAGGAAGAACATGAATTCATTAATAAAATATCGAAGCTGGGCATAGTGGCTCACCCCTGTAATCCTAACACTCTGAGAGGCCGAGGCAGGAAGATCACTTGAGGTCAGGAGTTCGAGGCCAGTCTGGGCAAGAGCAAGACCCCATGTCTACTAAAAATAGAAAAAATCAGCTGGGCGTGGTGGCACACACCTGTAGTCCAGCTATTCAGGAGGCTGAGGCAGGAGGATCACTTGAGCCCAGGAGTTTGAGGTTGAAGTGAGCTATGATGAGGCCACTGCACTCTAGCCTGGGTGACAAAGTGAGACTCTGTCTCAAAACAAACAAACAAACAAACAACAACAACAAAAACACCAAGGGAGGCGAATTCAGGATCCATAAAACCAAGTCCTGCTTTACTCCTCTGTCCATTCGGTCAGTCCACAAATGCTTATTGAGCACATGTGACATGCCTGGCACTGTGCTAGGTCCATGGATATCGGGGATCAAGAAAGCCACAGTCCTGCCCTCGTGGCCATAAACTCTAGTGGGAAACACAGACATAAGCTGATGTTTTTACAAATAAATATTTACGCACTTCCGTCAAATCTATCATTCCAGTAATTTCACCATTATAATTGTAAGTCACCATTAAATTACAAGACACCTACCAGTTTCAGAAAGATTAAGATGTGAAAAATGCACAAATTTTAGAATCGACAAAATATAGTACCACAAGTGTGGCAAGTGCTAGGAGAGAGAAGAAAGGGATGGCAGGAAATGGTAACTCAGAGATGGCTAAACTTGGTGTCGGAGGGTCCCTGAGTCCTGAAGGGTGGACGGGCGCCAGACAGGGAGGCAAAGGCTATGCAGGGAGATGGAGTATCAGCAGCTCCGCCGTGGGGTCCGTGTGCCATGCTGAGGTGGGAAGGAGCTGAAGGAAAGCCAATGGCGCCCGACAGAGAAGGGGCGATGGGCTGCAGCTGAGGCTGGAGAGGAAGGCAGGCGCCAGTGCCCGTGGGAGCCGGACAGGCCATGGAACTACGTGACGGGGTGAGGGGAGGCAGGGAGCACAACAGAGGACGGCAAGGGCTGCAGCAAAGCAAACAGGGCAGGGCCAGTCCGAAGACACTTGGACTCCGACCCTGTGAAACACTATGTGGGCCACGCAAAATGTCTCTGGAGACCGCATGTGGTCCACAAGCTACCACATCAAGGAACTGGGCATTTAGCACAAGAGTAATAGCAAACCAAAAAAGGGTTTTAAGCTACGGTGTGAGATGATCAGACTTAGGCTTTAAATGCATCACCACTCTATACTGATAAACAAAAAAGCAAAGTGCAGAACAATGTATACAAAGTATGCTCTTATCTGCATAAAAAGGGGAGCGGGGGAGTGAGAGCCAGAAGAGGAAAGGGAGAATATACTTGGATGCTTGAACTGGCAGAAATTATCTCTGGAAAGAATGCCTGAGAACCTGTCAAGATTATGAATCGCCGTTTGGAAGGAGACCTGTGTGTCCACAGCACTTTCTGGTCTTTGATCTATGGGACCCAGCTACCCATGGAACAAGCAAATAAACTGAAACAATGAAATAAGCAAATCAATGAAATTTCACTCTGGCTGCTATGATACTAAAGAGGCAAAGTGTGGAGACCTTGGGAGGAGTCTGCCGCAGGGGACAAGCCAGAGTGGACGGTGACACAGATCACGCGGTTGTAGCAGAGATGAGGAGAAACGCATTAAGAATGCACAGTCAGCAGGACCTGGCGAATGAATGGACAGAAGGGCCGGCATGAGTGGGGTGCCGAGGCCTCCAGCAAGAGCACCCAGATGAGCGAGAGTGAGAAGTGCTGGGCTGGGGTGAGGCAGTCTGTGGGAGTGAACAGAATGGGGTCAGTGTCACATAGGTTCCGTTTGAGGTGCCTGTGAGACATGCAAGCGAAGATGTTGCAAACACAGTTGGACAGGAGCTGGGGGCCCAGTAAAGAGGTCAGGATGGAAGACATAAATCTGGGAGTACCTGTCTTAAGTCGGGTCACCTGGGAGGCAGACTCTGAAATGGAGATTTGGGGTTTGGGGATTGCACTTGGCATCGACACCTGTTGGGGAGGACTGGGCTGAGAGAGGAGCTTAACAGCTCGGGGCTGGGAACATCCTCCAGAGTTGTCCCGCCTTGAGGCAAGGGGGCTAGTCCCACAGTGACCAGTCATGGGACATGGGCTACCATTGGGAGGAAGGATGGCCAAGGGCCAGGTGGCTCTCTTGGGCTGAAGGTGATTCCTAGAGACAAACTCCTCTCAGACACGTCAGCCATGAACATGGGGAATGAGCACCTCTATCCTGTAGCAAGGACGGAGACAGCAAACCACAGCATCCTACAGTCCCAGAAAGTCAAACCTCTCATGACAGTGACGTCCCTGAGTCCTTTGCCATGTTTCTCTGTGATCACATTTTCAGTGTGTGTTGCCTCTTGTTGGCATCCTGTGTGGACACAAAGGCATCCCTACCCTCTGAGTCCTCCTTTGCTTCATCTGGGAACCTACAGGTTTCAACAGTTCTAGACCAAATTGTATACTGGTTTCTTGGCCCAGGGTTGCCATACCTGGCAGGTGGTGCAAAATCAAGCCTCACACCGTCCTACAGCCAGGGCTAATTTTTCTAGTGTGCCTGTTTTCACCAATGGCCCAAGATGGACAGTACGTTGGCTTGAGGGCAACAGATTTCCAGTCCCCATTAAGGGACAGGATACTACCTTCTGGTTCCTGGTTTACGCAAGGAGTCCAATTTCCACTTCAAACACTACACAAGGGGCTGGGAACCTTGACTCCTCCCAACTGCGTTAACAGTCGGCCTGGCTCAGGCTTGGCGCTGTGGCCATCTCACGCCCTGTTGTGTTTTCTGTTGTAGCTGTGTGCTCATGCGCCTTCTTCTACACGGAGCTCCTCTAGGACAGGGCCTGGGCTTTTGCACCCATCACAATACCTCCCGCAGGGCCCTGCACACAGCTCGTCTCACGGGCTGACCTACACTGTGATCTTCTAAAGGCCACGGGCAAGGGCTTGAGCAGGGCCTCCTTTGCCCCGGCCCGGCTCTCACTGTTGGTTGACTGGGGGTGGGAGGAGAGGGGCACTGTGCAGAGGGCTCCCTTTTTACTTTCTGCTCTTTAAAATCAAAGGAACCAGGCTGGCCTCCTCCAGGCAGGGTTTATCCAGTGCGGCAACTCCCGCGTCGCCGTGGAGTTTCACATTCTGCTACCTCAGCTTCATGTGCCCGGGCAGAAAAAGCAGCAGGAAGACTTGTTTAACATTTATTCCCAGGTTTTTTTTAAATTTCCTCTGAAACGAATATGAATACACTATGGTCTTTGGACTCTGCAGGAGCTAATCCCCCACTGGAAGCGTTGGGGAGCCTCATTCCTCCTCGCGGATGCCATCTGTCGACACAGGCCGGCCTCCGGGCTTTCTTGAAAGCCCGCAGTGGACGGAGCGGCTCTGTCTTTGGGGCTCTATTACACTTATAACCATGACTTTTTTCAAAAGAAAATAACATACGAATTGCTTCCAGAACCCAAATGCCTGTGTGAAATGCTCTCTTCTCTTTGAGGCACGGCGGCTTTCAATGGCCTGTCGGGCAGTGAGCGTGCCACAGCCAGCCCCGCTCCGGCCGCGACAGGGGGCCTTGCTGAGCCTGGCCCCGCACACGCTCCGTGGGATGTGTGCTTCCAGTGTTGAAAGAACCACGGGAAGAAAATTATATTTTCATAAATGAAAGTGCTTAATAAGTATTATTCACTAAGTAAAATCATATTTCCCTGAATATCTTGGTCCAGGTATCAATTTCGCTAACAAAGAAAAATCCAGTTAAAACATTTAATCCCTTCTAATAATGGCAATGAAAATTCTCAATATTTATCCAGTGAGCATTGATTAATTGTTTACTGTGTGCCTAGAACTATAAGGAGGCTCTGTGGAGGTATTCTATCTAACAAGTCTTTGATCCCAAGCTTCTTTTTAAGGTACCTAATTTATTCTGTGTTTATCTCAGTGGGATAAAAATTGTCTTAGAATTGCTAATCTGGTGGAGATGATTTAAATTACTCAGGCCTGTGGAAGGCTATCTGTTAAATTATTCTGTCCATGCCCTTTCACACATCTGTGCTTTTAAATCACAGAGTATTTTCTCAGCACGGAATAAGGAATCCTCATTATACAGCATTCCCAGGTCTCTCCGTTCATCATATGGAATGAGAATCCATCTCAGGGGCAGAGGCAGAGTCATATATCTCCCCCACACTATCTGATGAAGGCTTCTGCTGGTTTCTTGGGTGGCCAATCACATGACAGATACATGAATTTGAAACAGGAACTGAAATAAAATTCCCGTAATACTCTTAGGGGAAAGGAGGATTGTCACTGCTGAGCACTTTAGTCAGTGGCTTAATTCCCTTTAAACTTCCCTCCACGCTTTCTTAGTGCTCTGAACTGAACCCAAAAAGAGCTGGCTGGTTTTCCTACTGAGTCCATGACACTTCAAGTTCCTGTGGCTTCGCAAATTTTCTTTCAAGGATTTCAGGTGTCAAATGATATAACATACACCCTGGTATATTCACCCTCAAGAATGCTTCACACAGGTTGGACTGTAACAGAAAAAAGGCCTGAAAGCAAACCATGTATTGTTTCCAGGAAGTACATGTCTGGCACTATTGCACTGAACCCGAAGACCAGGTGGGACACTCTTTGACACCCACTGTCAGGAGTTGTGACCCCAAAATGCTGCACCCCGACCCCTCAGTAACCTCCTATCTGTGTAACAGCATCGCGAGGGAGAAGCAACATGTGGAGGTGAGTGTCCCACTCACAGGTCCGTGTCAAAGGTGAGAAATGCATTCCCTAAGCGGTCAAGCCACGGTTTCCATTTCTGCCTGAGATCCTCAGACCAAAAGCCTCAGAGTCAATCCTCGACTCCTCTTTCTTTCTCACTCGGCATCTAATGTGTCAGAAAATGCTGCTGGTTTAGCTTTCAAAATATATCTGGAATCCAGCTACTTCTCAGCACCTCCACCACCACCACACTGCTCCAAACCGCCGTCACCTTCCCCTGGATTCCTGCGAGGGCCTCTAGCCGGACTCCCGCTCCCCCCGCACCCTAGTGTCCAGTCTCCACTCAGCAGACAGGGCGACCCTGTTAAACTCCGTCAGGTCACTCTGCTGCTCAGAACTCTGCAACAGGCCGCTTCGCCACCGGGCTTACACAGAGGCAAAGCCAGGGTCCTGACGACGGCCTCCAGCGTCCTCCAAGGTCCCTGCCCTGCCCCCACCCACGTCTAAGTTAACTTCTCCCTACCCTGAGCACTCTGCCTCACCATGCCGACCTCTGCGATGCTCTTCCAACACGCCAGGGACATTCCAGTCTTGGGGCCTTTGCACTTCTGGTCTGGCTGCCGGGAATGCTCTTCCCCCCCGTTAACACACGGTTTGTCCCTCTACCTCCCTAAGTCTCTGCCCAAAGGCCACCTTGCCACGGGGCTTAGCCCGATCACTCTCTGAAACGGTAACTCCCAACTCCTGGCACCCTGACCCGCTTTCTGCTTTATCCAGTCCTACTACACTTATCTCCCTCTGACAAACTATGCATTCACTTATATACTTGTTGATAATCTGCCTTTGTCCACTAGAACGTAAGCTCCATGAGGGTAGGAATTCTTGCCTGCTTTGTCCACTGCTGTGTTTGCAGCACCTAGCAAAGACACTGTTCCATAAATATCTGAGCAATGACTGAATGAATGAATGGGTGACTATTTGGACTATGTGCTATGTACTTTGGAACTCTAGGCCTTGATGTGTTTACTCCTAGACATTCCTCAACACACACACACCACACACCTTCAGGGCATATAGCAGGTTGTATTAAAGGAAGAGACAGAGGACCTCAAAGGATTTCTGGAATCCTTTTGGAGCAAATTCCACACTTTAGAAGGTGAGGTTATGTCAAGTTTCCAACACACAGACAAGCCCATGTCAGCAGATTGGGGGGCTGATGTTGGTGTTTTCCTGTGTGTGGACCTAGGTCCAGTTTCAGGAGAGTTTCAGGAATGGAGCAATTCAGGGCAAACCAGAGCACAGTGGCCTCCATGTCCACATCTGCCTCTGACTCCAACCACATACTCGTGTCCAACACTGAGATTTTCTCCTATGAAAACAGTCACTCCCTCAAACAGCAGTATCCCTGCAGAAAAGAAACTTTCCAGTGGAAACTTGGGAAGGAAGAGGAATGTACTATAGGTCCAAAGATTCATTTTTTGATTTGCGATTGGTTTGGGGTTAGGGTAAAATAGAAAAGGAAAGTTGATAGTAATAGGCTTTTCGAGGATTTTACTTTTGACAAAGAAATTTAAGCCAATATGGAAAAAAATATCTGATCAGAAGTAATATGAACATTTTTAAATCAAGTTCGTGTGTGGGTGTGTGTGTGTGTGAGTGAGAGAGAGAGAGAGAGAGAGAGAGAAAGTGGAGAAGAAAAAAGGAAAATTACACTTTTTTCCATAATGAAGTTTCTTATCCAATAACAAAATATATCTGTTATCTTTGTTTCTTTTGGTAGCATAATATCAAATTATCAGTTCACAAATTAGTCAATTTGGTGACAAGAAAACACAGCATCACTGAAACCAGTGTTTCTCACTGAAGCACATTAGAATGACATAATTCTGTTCCCAAAACTGGAGATTATTTAATAATACTTTCCAAAGAATTGATAAAACAGAAATATGAAGTTTAAGTGAAAGCTGCTGCAAGCTCACATTTGTCTAGATGTTAAATTATTTTTTAAAGATAATGGTTAGCATGATTATAAAGATGTTAAGAAAATTACCTGGTTCTAGACACGATTTTAGACAAAAAATTTAGAAAGGCACAAATTCCTCAGTCACATATCTACAGTTTTTACTATCACTTCTCATTCTAATGACTTCACAGGAGGAAGCATGTACCCAATTGACTGGGGGGGTTCTTACCCCTGATTAAACGGCATTGTTTTCTTATTATTTCATTTTTGCATACAGTATAGCTCCAAGAGAACTGTGGATCCCTTTAGAGCAGAAGTCATATCTTTCACTGCTCTTCTAAACTTCTAAGGTGGCAAGCATAGAACCAGGCACACAGTAGGTGCTCAGAGGCTTAACTTTGCCACCAGCTATTATTTAAAACTCTGGCAGTCTTTGAAATTGTGAACAGGGAAGAAGAATCGGCCTGCGCAGACTAAGGTGCCCGGTGAGAAAGCAAACGACATACAGGGAAAAGAAAACGATGGAACAGACTTGCGCACGTTTACGTTACACATCATAGCCAACCATGTTTCAGGAGTTTCAAAAAACACTCTTAAAAAGTTAGCTTTGAAATAGGTATTTTGAGATGTGAATTCAGAGCTAAAATAAATTCTTACAGTTTTCATCCTGGGCAATGCATTGTAAGGGGATCCCAAAGAAAGACGTATAGCTGTCATTGTACCACACCAGAAGCTCGGTGCCCCTGGGGATATCTATACAGGCTCTGTAGAATATATTCGACCTATTCAAAACAAAAGAAAACCCAGCTTAGTGATACATAGGACTCATGCGTCCCCATCCACATTTTTATTGCCCCCCAAAAGTTCTGCCCAGCTCCACCTAAACAGTTTCTGTTTGTGATAAATCTACACCTACCTTTTTGTCCCCATCAACCAATTAGAGCCCATAACTCGGTATGGTAAACAGTGCACAGTTTATATCCACAGTGTCCCTCCATAGCACGTCTTGGCTAAAGAGACAGATATTTGGCCCAAGAGACAGCAGAAAGGAAGAGTTCATTTTTTAAAAAAAATTCCATCTCACACTAATGAGAAAATTCTCTCTCTTGGCAAAATGCAAAGACACTGGTGCCCCAACCCCATATATAAATAAATACTATTGATTTCTTATTTGAAGGAAAAGCATTAATTGTATTCTTGCAATTTGGCATGGGGAGTTCCTGAATTTGTAATAAAATTAAGCAGCTTTGTGATATAAGGACTAAGAGAAATAAAAATCGTCTTCACTGCCTTTCTTGTAAAGTTTGATACAGGAGAAGAGAAAAACTCTCTTATTTGAAATGAATGGAAATTCAATAAATACAAGAAGAGCACTTTACTCTGGCTGAAAGATTACACTCTGAAATGATACAGTGAAGGAACCAAGAAATAAACATTTTTTATAACAGCTTTGGTACTGTAAAGAAAAAATCTTCAGATTAAAAAAAAAATGAGGAGAGTGCGACTGGTTTTCTCAATGAAGAATTGCTACAAATATTAGCCTCAAGTTCAAGATAAAAGTGTGTAGGGTTGGTGGGCCTTAAATTTCTCCTTTCTGTAAGGAATTGGCTGTAGCAGGGCAATTTGTTCCTTGTATAACAGTGCAGACATAAGGCGAATCCTTCTCCACATTTTTCATGGCAGTGAGATATGCACTTGTCAACATATTTTGTCACCACAAAGTGGCTCTTGGCAATAGGATCATAAAGATCAATAAAAAAGTGCAGATTCTCAATATTTTACTTGCAGCTGCAAAAATTTCATTTATCTTGTTATTTTCCTTACTTGCTGCCATTCTGTCTCATGAGGGCACTGCTAGCTAAGCAGAATGTTTTTCCCAACATTCTATGAATATCTGACAAAAACTCCAGCCAGTTGTCCGACCCCGCTACCCTTCCTCCCTCTGCATCTCGAAGAGCTGTGCATTTTATTAATTCTTTCCACTGCTACATAAAAAAATCAAAATTGGAGCCGGGCTATAAATCACTGGCATCTCCTAACTTGAGAAAAATTGAGTCTACTTTGTACTTCACCCTTGTAACATTTCATCTCTCGGTTTGGCTTCCCTTAATATAAACACAGCGCCCGGCAAATGAATGTGCTAAAACCAAATGACACACTTTGCCGCTGAAAGAGCAGAACTGTTTTCGAGCAATGGGTGGTCTTCTGAGACACAGAGTAGGCCGAAAGGGGGAAAAAAATGTGTAAGCATACACCGTTCCTTACAAGCGGGCAGAGCTTCCAAAACTCGCAGAAATCTCTGCATGTTGAAGCACATCAAAGGGATTTTTCCCTTTTCAGATAATATTTCCTTTGCTGACATGTATTTAGTATTGTGGTTGGATGACTCATAAAGATAGCTTCATGGCGTCCCAACGCAGTTGAAGCAGAACACATGCCAACAAACATTATTGTCAGCCTCAAAATAAAAACAAAACGTTCAGCTAAGGGTCAATCAATCAAGGGTGCTTTGAAGAAAATTCCATTTAGATATTACAAATCATAACAGAATGAATTTAAACCAGCTGACTTTTTGTGAAGAGGACATTCATGTACAATAAAAATTAGGCTGGCTCTTCAGGGTCCAACTTTTCTATTTTCTTACTCTTGGACCTGGTCACTGGTGATGGATGCCAGTTTTTAAAATTGTGTTTTTGTAGTTCGTTTTATAAAGATCTGAAGTAATCGAAAACAGATTGGCAGAGAGAGCTCGTAGTTTAAGCACCATCATGAAAGGGGAGTTGTAAAATCCACTTAATATTGACAGATAGGCGATGACTTACTGGTGCCCACCTTCCTCCAAGGGGTTTCTGGTTTTCCCAAATTCGGAGTTTGCCCCAAGTGTTCCCTGGGTACTCACGACAGAACCAGCCAAACTATCTCTGGCTGAATGGACAAGTACAAATCTCTACTAACTGTCTAGCTCAGAGTTTTATAAAAACCTCAGGACAGAAATGCAGCTGTAATAAAGGTGGGCAAAGCCCGTACACAACAGTGTAACCAAATACTGTCTTGCACTGTTTCATTTAAACCATCATTTAATGAAATAAAACTGCAATGGAAACCAAGGCAGTGAGTCGCATGCTGCCCAAATACGTTTCTTTTGAACCGGAGACCTTCAGAGCGCAAGCCAGATTTGTGTAGCCTTTAACCTATAAGGGGAAGACGGTTAAAAAAAAAAAAAAAAAAGCTTCATTTTCTTTTTTTTTTTTTAAAAAAAAAAAAGGAAAGGAAAATAAATAGCCATAGGCAGGACTCCAAGTTGCCGAGCGCAGAGCCCTCCGCTTTGATGTGTCCGTGGTGCCTAATAAAGCTAAACAGTTGCTTCTGATTCTAAAGGGAACACGGCTGTTTATAACTGAGGTCATATATTTATACGGCACATGTTTTCGAGGGATTTTGAGAAAAGAAGGCTTAGTGGTAGGGATTTTTTCCTATTTGATTTGTTTCTGCCCTCTCGTTCTACCGCAGCCCTCTCCAGCACTACGCAGGCGCCTGGGCGCAGGTGCGCGGGGAGCGCTTAGCCGGGGAGAGCGCGCCTGGCTCCCAGCGCCCCAGGCCCCGCGGAACTCCCTGCAGAAAATGGGGATGCTCCGCCTCACCTCCATCACCCTCGGGGCTTTGCCCACACATCTCAGGAAACCGGGGCTTCTCTACACTCCGGAAGCACCTTATCATCTGCAACGTACCCTACATCATCAAAGGGCCAAACCCAAAGCTCTGGCACCTTTTAGGGAGAGCAGGAGAGTTACCCCGGCTCCGCCATGGCCGCTAGGCATAACGGTTTGGGAAGGGTGGCCTTGGGAAGGTAGAGAGTACTTGCTTTCCCATGCCTTTGTGCAAATGAAACTGTTCCCCTTGCGGAGACGGCCTGCAGGAGACTGAAAGCAAGGGGCCTGGAGCGGAATCTCTGAATTCCCACTTATCTGCGTACACATCTGCTGGGGGAAGCCACCCCACGCCAGTGGGTTTGCTGGACTCCTTTAGGCCACTGTGCAAGTTCAGACAATGATGTGGAAGTAACGTTACCATGTGCACTGAGTGAAGGAAGTTGTCTACTAGCACCTTTAATACGAATGCTCATGAAAGCACTGTCATAAGAACCTACCAAACAGTGTCTGCCCGGCCCTGCAGAGGTCTGCAGGATTTTTCCAACCACTAGCAGCAAGCCTGAATTTGCATATGCAAGCCAGACGGCTTCAGCTCTATAGGTGGTAAATCAAGATATACGTTACCTGTACTGAACTACTGTTAGATTCTGCTCTCCGCAGTGCCTTGCACATCGGATATACCTCATCCAGCTCGACTTACTAGGTTCCCCACCATCAATAAAGTGCTGTAGTGTCCCATCCTGGTCATATATCTGGAGAAGAGGTCAGAAGGTCAAGTAGTTAGAACGAATCATCAGCAATCATTTTCCCTGCTTCCCTTGGTGTCTTTATGTGTCAGCTGCACAAATTTATTGCCCTTAGGTTTGCTGGTGCTTATTGATGCTTGTAGAAACTCAACCAGAATAACAGGAAAATATTTTTTGGTGAAGCAAGTCGATCATGTTTTTCTTATCAAGCCAATCTTCCCTGTATTAAACATATTTGCGGTATCTCCAGGATGTGACCATATTTCCCAAAGAATATTTAACCTATTTTGACAGGCTAGTCTTAAGTAATGAGCTGCCGGATAAACAAAGCAAGCTGAAGGAAGAGGCCACACTGACACGGTTGGAACATCCACATTAAGAGGCCCCCAGTCTCCAACACACAACTGCTGGAAGGCATTTAGGAGGCAGTAACTGTTCAACAAGCTGGGTGACACCGAGCAGAAGGCAGACACGGCTGTAAGGAACTGGTAAATCAGAACCTGATTCAGATGAAATAAATGGACTCTCACCTCGCAGAAGATGTAGGACTTCTTCTGCTGTCAGGACCTGAAACTATTAGGAGAGGAGTCATCAAAAAAGAGAGACCCTCAAAAAGGAAAAGAAAAAAATAACTTTCCTATCCTATGGATTTTAAATTTCTTAACTGAAGTTGGTCTAATAATTATTGCCTTAGATCAACTCAAGCAGATTTTATTTCAAGATCACATTCAAGAAAATGAAATCCACTTCAAACCATGCAATAGGCATGGGACGAAACGTCTTATGCAAAACAACTAGCTAGCCAAGCAATCACGGAGTTAGTGCCGACACAGAGATAATAGCTCATTATTCCAGAAACCACTTCAGATCCAGGGCACTTTGGGGGGATGTGGTTTCTAGGGGAGCAGGAGATGAGAAGGTTACATGTCCACAGCAGTTCTAGAAAGTCGTTTCAGTCCTAGTGGCGTCCAGGAAGTAAGGGGCAGTTAAAAGAGTTTCTTAGGGGTACAGTTCTCAGAAGGACCATTGTACAACTGGACCTTTTCAAACGAAATCAACAGTGGGATCCTTCTTCTGGTAGCTATTGAGGTGTTCCCCAGAGTAGCCTGAGAAATCCTGTCTCTTACGCTGGCTAGTCAGCCCTTCTGCTTTTCCTTCCCAAACAGACATGGAGAATAAGTCTTACAGAGAGCCTCACTGGTTACATTCAGGCCCCCAAATTAGTATAATCATTCATATTAATTTAGCTCAGTATTTCTATTCTGGGGGCACCAAAGGGCTTAGTGATGACAGTTTCTTTTTCCTATCACCATTTTAAAACAGCTGAGATTTGTGGGGTTTTTTTTTCTTTTCTTGAACTCATTCCTCTCCACACCGAACCTTTCCACTAACTCTCACAAATAAAAGACAAACATTAATCTAATAAAAATAATTGAGAAGTTATGACTGGGTAAATGCACCAGAGTGATCACAGCTGATGGTAAGTTTAGCCTGAGGAGAATGAAGAGATTCTTGGATTACATTTAAGGCTAATGACTTCTTTTTCCTAGTTTTTGGACAATGGAAAACATTTCATGTGTTAGATACATCTGCTACATGAGCAATCTAATTACAGATAATATATTTAGGTTAGATGATACTGCAGTTGTTTCTGTTTTTATTGTTTTCTTTTTCTTTCATTTTTGTTTTTTAAGAAGCTGGTTAAAATTCAAATCTCAACTCTGAGTCTGCTGTTGACAGACAATGCAATATTGAACAAAGCCATCGGTCCCTTAATGCCCCTATTCATCTTTAATGGAGTAAAAAATGTTGATGGCCAAACCCCTGCCCTACCCTTCCCCCATAAATAGACCTTCCCTAAGGACTGCTGGTGAAAAGTGCCACGAAGCATTTTGAGAAGTCCATGTAATTATCCTCCTGTGTGTTTCCAGCCAATGTCCTCAACTGCAAGTAAAATGCTCTAACATTTACATGTAGTAGGGGCCATCTTAACTGTTAGCTCATTTGAACACCAGCCACTAACCAGTCCATCTTGAAGATGAGTATAAAACATGTTTCCTCCTACACTCTTGCTTCAGCAATAACCTTCCTCACTGAGTATACTGTGACTACAAGGAAAACTACGATTTTTGCTTGCCTAATGTAAATTGCTACTTGCCTTGAGGAAAAAGTAGAATGCCATTTGTCGGGCTTTTCCCAGCTATCACACAATGTAGCAAACGGCACGCGGATGGACTTCCCTGGCTTCAGCTAATAGTGCTATGATTATATTTCACATGAACCTGTGACACGAAGCCCATGCACCTACTTAAATCCTGTAACTGCATATCCAGAGTTGAGGAAACTCATTCGACCGCGATACTGCTCTTTCCCTGGGCCCCTGAGCCCAGCCATCGCCAGATCCAGTTGAATTTGCCTCCTACATACTTTTCCTGTGCGTCCATCTCAGCCTCTCCACTGTTACCATCTTAGCCCACGAGCTTCCCTCTCACGGGAATATAGCAAGAGCCTCTTAACTGATCTCCCGCAGCCTCTCCAGGCCCCTCCCACCCACTCTCTAAACCGTAGCCAGAGGGATCTTTCAAAACACAAATCTGATTACATTCATTTCACTCAACTTCCCCAAAAACAAAAAACAAAAGTTTCATAAATGTTATAAATGTCAAGTCATAACAACACATATTTATAGTATGTGGGGTTTCCTCAAGGGGGCTCCGCTTGCTAATATGACCAGCACCTCCTACCAAGGTTATTTAGAGAGGCCGAAACACAGTGCCTTTGTATTGGGCTCAAGACAATTCCCAGCTCTTTCTGGTCTGCCTTGTGAAGAGTTTTATATTAAAACTCAGTGTTTCTTGAAAGAGCAGCAATGGGTCAGAGGCTCTGATGCCTGTTTCTGTTCATTCCTTTAGTATAATGAGAATAAAATTTTAAAAAGCAGGATACCTGAATGTGAATGCTAAACAGGACCTAAAACAACTTCTCAAAAGAGTTCCAGATACTTATTGGGGCCCTATCATTAGTCTCTATCATTAGCTCAACTTTGTTACCACTTAAGAGCTCAGTTTAAAAACATTTCTGTAAACAACTGAACTTCCAGACACTCTTCCTGGTAGGAGGGAAGGAGCTACAGGGGGGAAATGTTTCAACAGGTTTCAGTCTAGATTTGCAGCAACAGTTTTGGGTTCAGGAAGTTGTTCTTGGAGGTTGCATTAACATCTACATTTGTGTGACACTAAAATGAAATTTTAAGTTAGATATCTGATAGGTCTAAAAAACTCAAGGAATTTAAGGAGATGAACTAATGCCAACATCAAGAGTTATTTTGTTTTTATTACCTTTCAAAAGATTTAAAATAGAAAAATAGCAAAAATTATGCACAAAGTGTTCAGACAACCCCCCCAGGACCTATGAAAATGTGGAAAAGGTCAGAAATACTATTCATTTAAACAGTGAGAATGAAGGAAAGAGAGTTAAATTTAGATTAAGGAAAAGATTCTGAAAGAACACTTGAATCCAGCAAAATTTTGCTAAAAATTGTGTTCATTATTCTGAATGAACGTGAACAACAAAGTTTTGCTATTTGTTCTGTTCTTTCTAAGAAAGCCAGACAAATGAACCTTTGGAGGTGGGGGAAATATTAATACATGTGAAGAAACATACAGGACACTTGTTGGGAAAAAGGTTAAATTTCACAATGCAAAACCCTCAAAATTATAGAAAGTATGCTTGGCATATTTGTTTTAGAAAGCTAGTTCCAGCATTGCTGAAAAAGAGTATAACTTGGCATGGCCGTGTGAGAGAACAATTTGGCAATACCTAAATAAAGTTGATAATGCATATATCCTATGGCCCAGCAATTTCATTCCTAGGAAATTACCCCAGTGAAACCGATTTATGTGCTTAAGGAGACAAGTTCAAGGGCACTCACTGCAGCACTGCTTGCGACAGTAAACAATCAGACGAAACAGAAATATCCGTTATCAAATGAGTAAACAGTGACTTATCTATTCAATAAAATAGTATAAAACAATTAATGAACTAGACCTATTTGTATTATATCTTGATATAAATATCAAAACATAATGTTTATTGAGAAAATCAAGTTGTAGATTGTTGATTATGACGCCATTTGTTAAAATTTCAAAATATACAAAATAATATTCTAAATAGTATATTTTACAGTAGCATATATTGTAATATATATATACAGAGAGAGACAGAGAAAGCGCAAAATTTTGAAGACACACTAGAAGGATTCCTGACAATTTCCTCAGAGTGGCAGCCTTTGAAAACAAGGGAATGGAAAGAAAACAAAGGAACTTATACTTTATCTGAAATGCTTCATTTCTTTAAAAAAACATTCTCACACAAACATGGCAAAGTGCTAATACTCATTCACTTTTTCTGGGCCCTGTATGTGGGTACCTGTATATTATACTTTGCGCTTTTCTGATTCCCCCCCCCAAAAAAAATGAAAGAAAAATAAATGAAAAGAAAACCCAGCCCCCCGCCCTTTTTGTAATGCAGTTTTATATGCATTGATAAAACAGAGAAGCTCTGTTACACAAGGTTAGAATCTATATCTGTGTTATCTTCCTGGGAAAATATGTGCAATAGGTATCACTACATTATCAGCCTCTGATTCTGTGATTGTTGTTGCTGCTATTTTCAAACTATTGCTTTCGGTCTGTACTTTCTCTTTTATCAGTGGGAGTAGAAGGATAGGCAAGGGGGAGAGCTAATTCGCACGTTGTAAAGGAGATTTTAACCATTCTCAATCCAGTTATATTTACTGGGACACCACACTTATGGTTGAAATAATACCACACAAATTCTCGTTCACTACAAACCATGCATGGAACTCACTAGAAACCACCAGAAGAAAGGAGTTTTATTGTGATCCTGGATTTGAGGAAGCACCACTCTCTCCCATGATCTTATTTCCCTTGAACAAAATCTACTTTAAAGGAGAACAGCAGGAGTAAAATAGTGTTGTGTGTTACAACAACTGGTCGTCAGTGGCTTGTCCCCGGCTTTGTCATTTATGAAGGCCGCCAGTCAATATTAACAATAATAATCCTAGAAACAATGTAAGCCAGTGACTGATTTAAGCCCATTCTAACATAATAGCAAGAAAACCATATTCTGGATAAGAATTTGTGTGTATTGGTCATTCTGCGCAAAGGGTTTCTCCAAAGCAAGATTTGCAAATTAGTGGATCTCAGGCTAAATTCAGGCAATAGAAAAACTTTGTTTTTCCCTCACAGTGTTTTAAATTTTTTTTTAATTCCAGAATATTACAGGGGTACAAACGTTTTGGTTACATAAATTGCTTTTGTACCGTACGAGTCAAAGTTGTAAGTGTGCCCTTCACCCAGATAGTGTGCATTGTACCTGTTAGGTGTGAATTTACCATTTTACCTAATTTAGATTTCTAAATTCTCCTGAAAAATCAAAAGATGAGTACCCAATCTTTGGCAATAATCCACTGAAGCTGAGAAAAGGTGGCCCCCTTTAGACTGGGCAGGTGCTTTCCGGTTCTCTAGTCCCCACCACCCCCTATCGTCTTATGTGCTACTGACTTCACTAACTTACTTACCCGCGTGGCCTCGTTAAGCATTTACATCTGTAACCCCAGCTGCAAAGGAATTACTGCAACCACTGAAAATCAGTCTGTTACAGCTGGGGACACTTTCAAAGAAAACTATTTGAAGTAACAGTCTAGAAACACTGCAAACATTCATCACTCCTGTGCTTCCCAGAAGACATCATCTGACCCAAGATCCAAGCTCTCTGTTCTGTAGTTTTCCAGTGAAGGGGAGTGCAGAGTTCTTTTTTTTTTTTTTTTTTTTTTTTTTCATTTTTACCATCACAGGCTTTCAAAGATCTTTCTTAGCAAAGGACGCCTTTTAATACAAAGAAGTCTTAAATGTAATTCCACTGAAAAAACAGATGACAGTCTTTGCCCTGGTTAAAGACGGAGGGGTTGGTGGAAGTCCCTCACCAGCACAACTGCTCTTTGAGACAGTTCCCGGACGTATCTAGGGGCCCGCAGTGAACTGGGGGACCCTGTGTGAAAACCACAGGCAGAGCATTTCCTCCAGCAGATGAGGCCCCCATGAATATTTCAGTCATTAATTCTTCTACTAGAACGCTGAGTGCCGTGGCTAAATTTAGAGCCCAGGAATATCAGATTTGGAAGGGACCTCAGAGCCCATCTGTTTCAACCCAGTTAGTTTACACATAAGGAAACTGGGGTCTCCAAAAGAGAGTGACTTCAGCAAAGTGAGACCACCAGTCCATGAGAGCATCAGGCCCTGTCTCCAGGCCTTCTCCCCTGCTCTCACCTCTCTGCCTCCCGGCCTGGGAATGTGCTGAGGCCTCCCTCTCCCAGTTCAATCCTGTGAATGCCCTGAAGACAGCCAATGACCTTAAACAAAAGGAACTTGAATTACAACTCACACCGGAATCTGTTCCTCCCAGAACGTGGGTCCCTAAATTTTGGCATGGTGATAGGGTAGGGAGATCCAAAGGTTTCATGTAAAAACGATCGGCCAATTCATAGGGAGTGGGGAGGCGTTTCAGACTCCCTCTCCTATGTTCCCAGTCTTGGCACACCCCTGTGCCAAGGCTCCAGACACCAGCATTTGGTTGTGTGTTGAAATGCCAGCCTCCTTCGGTTATTGCCAAGCAGCTGAGGTGAAGGAGCATATTTTATGCCCAAACATCTAACACAGGGCCCAGAATGGAGGAGGAACTCAATACTTGCTGAAGTGAACTGAAGTGAATTCTCACACTAATTCTATAGGTTCTTAAAGATCTTGGACTTTACTCAAAGCTTAGAAGAAATTACCATTAAATGCAATTAAACCTTGATTCTAAGTACTAACAACTAGGGTTTAAAGGAAAAAATTACAGCCTCCTTGAAGCCGACCTCTTTCAATTCTATGAAATGAAAGGTGAATTTCACCTGATGATTAAAAATGTAGTAAACAATTACTACAGAAAAGGGCCAGATCATTGAAGTTTTCTAGTTTAGACCTGTGAACTCAGCACTATCTAAAATCCTTGCACAGCTCATGGAGGATCCAAGGAAGAAGAGATAAAAAAACGGTTTGTCAGAGCTCCTCTATTTTCCACACACTGCCTTTATGCAGCTCCATGGTTCTACAAAATTCAGAAAATTGAGGCTCAATAGTCAAGTATATTAGTAATTTGAGAAACACAACTGAAAAACCTACTGTGTGCCCAGAAGAGATTCCTCTGTGTGTCAGGAGGTACAAGCACAATATTTTGTAGTCCATGGACAGCTCTACAACCATTTACTTAAAAGAACAATTCTTGCTGGGCACAATGGATCATGCCTATAATTCCAGCACTTTGGGAAGCTGAAGTGGGAGGATCCCTTGAGATTAGGAGTTTGAGACCAGCCTGGGCAACATAGTGAGACCCCCATCTCTACAAAAAATAAAAAGTTAGCCAGGCATGGTGGTGTACATCTGTAGTCCCAACTACTTGGGAGGCTAAGGCAGGAGGATTGCTTGAGCCCAGGAGTTCAAGGCTGCAGTAAATGTAAGATGTAGTGGTGTATGATGATGCCACTACACTCCAGCCTGGGCAACAGAGCATGACACTGTGTCTTTAAAAAAAAAAAAGTGTGAAAAGTGTAATTATTAGAGGAAAACTTCTTAAGTATTATCAGTGAAAACACACAATATAAGCCACCACAATTATGGGATACCATAGGGGTAGAGTGCACAAGGTCAGTTTCAATGTGCGTGGGTTACAACTGTGGCTCTGCCATGAGTGGTGAGTGGCAATGTGGCTTTGGAAAGATATTTAAGCTCTTGAGGAAGACACCTTCTTTAAAAAAAAAATGGTGCTAATGATAGTCCCTACCTCAAAGGGCTGATTTGAGAATCAAATAAGCAAGTACAGGTAAAGGACCTAAAATAATGCTAGGCACCGGTAAGAGCTCAAAGAACATTAGCTATCCCTAGTAGATGAGAAATGTCAGCCCAGCCATATCCTACCAGCCTGCTCCTGGACACTGGCCACAATATAATATGTATAGTGTATACAAATAAATCATTGCTAAGGTTGCTGCATCATAAGCTCAGGGAGGGCAGGAATACATTTTAATCCTTTTTAAAATTTCACCCATAGGCACTTTACACAAGGCTTTGTACACACCAGGAAATAAGCTTTTGTTGAAAGAGAAAGAGGGAGAGAAAAGAAAAAGACTTGGGAAGACATCAAGGGGGTAAAACAGTAAAACAGTTGTAGTTTATACTTTTATCTCCCACATGAATCTTTTTTAAAAAACAAAATATAACAAACAAACAACACCATATAAATGTAACTACTGTCCAGAAAACACTAAGGAATTTCCTACAATTTCCAATTCCTAAATTTAATCAGTTTACAGTTTAATGCAGTGTCCCTTTGTCATCCAAAAGGCACAGGCACCTGCCACGCCTTTAAGAACATCTCTGGGGCACACTGGAAACTGACAGCATTTGTCACAAGTGTTTCAGTTAGTTGTGGCTTCAGGACCCCAGTCGCCCTCTCACTGAACACCACCTGCCATGCGGGATTGCTTGACCTCTGACGTCACTGACATTTTTGGCCAAAGGAAGTCCCCGTGTACGGTGCCCCCTTTCTACATGAACACGCCACGTGCTCGGATGAAGGGCAGGGGACATCCAGTGTGGCCTTCTAACCTCTTTGTTTTTAAAGTTTCAAATCAAGCTAAATCAAGACTTGAGGGGAGAGATCACAAAGCAAAACTTTCAAAATGAGCGAAAGCATCTGCCTCCACCTGAACACAGAGAGAGAACAGCTGTTCACAAGCAAGTCATACACACATATGTGGCGTTTGAGTTTATAAAATGCTTTCATAGCCTTGTCTGAGTCTTATAACTGCCTCTGTGGGAGGCGGGGAATATTACTGTTTTACAGATAAGAACCCATGGGCTGAGAGAGGTGAGGTGACTTGCCTGCAGTTACCGCCATACATTTGGTAAATGTAAAATCCTCCGGAATCACAGGCTACCATGTTACTGCTTTTTTTTCATCACATTCCATTTGTCCTATCAGGGAGAAACAGAGCTCTTGCTTTAAAAGCATCTGAAATTCTCCAAAGGAGAGTCATAAAAATGTTCATAATGACTAATAATGTCATTTATCAAACAAATTCCTATTTTCAGAGCAAATGTCAGTTTAGTGTGAATTACTTAATCTGTTAATAAAATTCACACAACCAGCAACCACGCAATGGATAAAGGCACAAATCTCCCATTCTAGGTAAAGCCTCTCTCCGCGCACTGGCAATGGGCCATACTGACCAGGAACGTCATAAAACAGGCAATGCCTAAGACTGTGGATGCAGATGCTTATTTTATAATAAAAGCTTTCTCGTTAAAGCAAACAGTGGCTAGCGTCCCCATATTATTTGTGTTCAGTTTTTCAATTTTTTCGCAAATATATGATACTATAGGTTTTTTCATCTTGATAATTTCTTCCTCCTCCTTCTTTAGAATTAACTTCTTCTGGTTTTGCTTCTAGTAAGAAAATCCTTTCTCCTCACTCTGGTTTGGAATATTTTGGAATGTCTGGAATGTGAAGATTCTAAAACAAGGCTTCAAAGGTCAAGTAATAAATGCCCCATAAAATAAATGAGTAATGGTTATATACACCGTTGCTGTATTTTCAGTAATGCTGATATAAAGCTATATACTGTACTTAGTCAATTCACATTCATCAAGTTCCAGAAATATTAGAAAATCATTAGAGGTTTATGTTGAGTCTGCAGATAATACTACCATATAAGTCAAGACTGAAATATGGTAATCAGAAAAACAGTTGAAAAGTGTCAATAAACTGTAAAACACCCATAGTGGCGTCTGCAGAGCCTTCATCAGAGAGCTGGCCTTGTGAAGAAATGGAAACGGGTATTTTGGTCCCACTGTGGGTCAGCTGCTGCTAAGTGTCATGTTAGCAGAGGAGAGCTGGTGACTCTGAGGATTACGACAGGATTCAGGAGCTCCTGGGAACTGCTGAGCATGGGGTGAACCCCACTTATCTCTGAGGGATGGCGCTGGCCGTCTGTACGAGGCCTGCCATCCATCAATCTGGAGTCTTCTTCAGACATCCTCCGTCTGTTGATCAGAGGAAGACTTTGGGGAATTAGGCTTCCACTATCAGGATTTTGTCTGTGATCTGAACAAGCCACTGAACCTTTAACTTTTCACTTGGCAAAAGCATATACGCTGGAAAAGTCCTGACAGTTCATTCATTTTGCTCCATCCTGGAGCCAGCTGATGTCTGACTGGTGAGACCCGCCCTCTTTGATGTTGTACTCTTTTGAGAGTGCCCTGCTGTGAAAAAATTTTATCCATCCAAATTAAAGAGAAATAGTTCTGCATCCAGCTGTTAGCTGTGACATGTTTGCCATTTTTCAGGGCACTGGCTTGGTGCCATCCACAGGCACTGCTGCAAACCTATCTTTTCCCCTCTCCTTCATTGCAGCAATACTATCCACAGTGCACAACTATCTCCAGTGTCCACAAAACATCAACACTAAAAAGGAAAAAAATGGTAGACTGGCATTGCTAAGAACAACCTTGGAAATATTTGCATGCAGCAATTTCTTTTTTATTTCTATTCTTTTCTTTCTCTTTCTTTAGTATCAGTGTTAATGCATATCACAAACTGTAAAATTCTTTGACACAATCTACCCATTTAAAAATTGCTTAAATCCAGTTTTTTAAAAACCCGGTTTAAATTAAAGCAACCAAGTCCTAGCCTCTACTAAATACACTTACAAATGAAATGAATTTCGTTCCTGTGAAAACTTGGTTCACCCGTACTGTGCCCACATTAAAAAAACGGACATTTGATCATTCTTTCTGTGCAGAGAACTCTGTGTGATTGAAGAAAAACTCTTAAGAAAGCTTGAGGAAACATTTAACTCTAAATAATCAAGAAAACCTGTATCTTGTATTTATTAAATGCCATTGGGGGCTGTAAAGATTGCTGCCATGCATTGTGCGTGCTGGAAACAAAAGGCAGCTTTCATTATTACCACGTTTTTCTCCATATACTGAGATGAATGAGCGAAACACCACAGTTTCCAGCTCCCCTCCCATTCTGGCCTTTCTTGCGCTTCTCTCATTTTCACTTTTGCTGAGATGGGAGCAGTGAGCTAGATCTCAGCCCCGGCATCAGAGATCGCTGCTTGCAGCCGATCTCAGACTATGACTAGCAAACGTGAATAGCTACTCACCATCCTTTCTCCACTAAGCGAAAGGTAGATTTTGAAAAAATAAACAACAAAAACATTCTATATGTGAGAAAGTATCAGTTTTATAAAGTAAACCACAGAGAAATTTTAATTTGCATCCTCCTCCTCTTGGAAAAACAAAGCCTTCGTTTTCTACCAAACAGAAAAGGGGACCATTATTTTCTTAAAATAATCCTAGAAATAACAGTGATGTGAAATGATGGGATTTGTATGTCACCTGTAATGGTATGCCACATAGTTCTGCACTTGAGAACTAGGAAATAACACGCTAAAGTTAATGCACACTTGTGCATTAAAGTTAATGCACATTGTGACGCACTTAAAGTCTTCATATGGCCCGTGCAACACATCTTCAGGAGAACTATTTAACTCTTCGTTGTAATGGAAACTTTTAGTTTATATAATCTAGCGGGTGCAATAATGAATAGATCTTGGTGGAAACTGTCACTGATTTTATACCTCAGCACAGTAGCTACTGAAGAATATGATTTTCAAGAAGCAGCTTAAACCAAAGCCTAGGCGCAAACTCCTATTGTTAGCCAGCAATCATATTAAATACTTACATTGTACTAAGTGGGAAATGTTTGTAAAAGGAATGTCCTTTAAAAATCAGAGAGACTACTTCCATGTATGTGTAGACACTCACACATCATGCCCTAGAGCTCACCCGCTGTTTTTAGTAAGGAACTTTCTAAGGACACAGAATGTTTGTCCCAATGAAGTAATGGTTTCCTATGGTTTTACTTCTATTCGGAGCCGTCTACAGCTTTATTTCTTTGCTGAGATGTGTCACTCTTTAAATTATTATGTTTTTCTAAGTCTATGACATTCTTTGCCTAACCACACCAATGAAGTGTGATTGTCAGGCATGCTTTATTAAGGGGCAAATGACCATCTGCTGAGGATGGAAAACATATTTGCAGATCTTAAATAATTTAGAGGACATTCCTTATGTCAAGTCAGGACAGTGCTGAACATGCACTCAGTTCCCAATGTCTACCATCCTGCCCTGGATCGTAAGACAGTGGCAGGGAGGAAGCCAACCCTCAGATTCAGGGCACTCAAGAAAGAGTTCGAGAGCCCCCACTGGCCGAGATCAAACACCTTTGCTTGCCATAGGTCTCCTCCGCATCAAGATCCAGGAGATGAGGCACCAAGGATAGAAGGTGATGACAGTAAGAATGAGTCTCAGATTTAGACTTTTGACCTCCCAGACAGCATTCTTTCAACAAACATTTAGTGCGCAGCCACTGTGCCAGCCACAGTGCTTGGTATAGGGCATTAAAAACATAATAGTGTCTTTGGCCAAGCAAGGTGGCTCACGCCTGTAATCTAGCGCTCTGGGAGGCTGAGGCGGGTGGCTCACTTGAACTCAGGAGTTTGAGACCAGCCTGAGCAAGAGTGAGACCTCATCTCTACTAAAAATAGAAAATTAGCTGGGCATCGTGGTGCACACCTATAGTCACAGCTACTGGGGAGGCTGAGACAGGACAATCACTTGAGCCCAGGAGTTCGAGGTTGCTGTGAGTTAGGCTGATGCCACAGCACTCTACTCAGGGAAAAAGAGTGAGACTCTGTCTACAAAAAACAACAACAAAAACAACAACAACAAAAACATAAGACCCAGTCCCTGCTCTAAAGTAATTTACAATGTAATAGTGAGAGAGACACACAAAACAAATCATTAGATATTCATTCTGGCACCAAAATATATAGATTTTCCCATCCAATCTTTGGACAGTTGTTATCTAGAATGGAGTTCTTAAAGTATGGAAAGGGTAATCCCTTACAACTTTCAGAAAGGACATCAGGACTTAAGAAGAGAGAGTCAAAGCCAGTGATTTAAAACAATTCTGGACTGTGAAAGCAGCATTAAACCAACAGTCAATTAAAATCTGTCAGACTATAACCTCAATGAGGACAAGGATAAAATCGGCCTTGTTTGCTGTGGTGTCCCTAGTTTTTAACATAGTGCTTAGAACACCATAGTGCCTGGTGTTCAGTAAATGTCTGTCCGTTGGTTGGTTGCTTGGATTGATGGGTGGGTGGATGAATGGATGGACTGTCAGGTGGATACGGATGAAAGGATAGGATGTCTCTAGGTACCCAAGTACTAGGGGCCGGACCATGTCTCCCCACTCTCTGGGAGGGCCAAAACAGCTATGGCAGAGTTGAATATCCAACTGGAGAATTTTATGGGGTGCAATGTTGTTTTTAAAAGTGTGTCTTGCCTCTATGACTAAAATTAACACTTCCTTAAAAAATACCCAGCAGTATCTGCAGAGCTGGCAGCTGGATAAGACTTCAGTCAGTGGACAGGCCAGTGGCTCCCAGAGCCTAGCATGGACCTGCCTCTCTCCACACGTCCCATGCTGAGGATCACTGTTACCACCCCCAGCCTTGCCTTTCCGTGACTCTTTCTCACCCTCCATCATGCTTCCTCATGCTTCGTCACGTTCCAGTGCCTCCTTTCTGGGCCCAGGGCTCTCCTAAGGGTCCTGGCAGCTGTGACTTACACCTGGTTGTGCAGGTGGGTCAAGGTGCTACTCCTGAAGAGAACACTGCATGTTGAGCTTTATCCTTAAGTGAAGCTTCAAAGGGGACAATGATCTTTTAAGGGAATTTGAAATACCACAGTGAGGACTGAGGTTATCTGTCATCGGGGAGGACCAGTGACCATTCCCGGGACCCTTCCTGTCTCACAGATGGCTGTTCTGCTCCTTACAAAGACACGGGGGAAGGCCACGCGCTCTGCCGCTGCAACCCCGGGACAGGAGCACAGGCTCGTGTCAGGGCGGCTGCTCCCGGAAAAGGGAAGGGATTCCGGTGACAGGGGCAGCCCCACACATCCTCAGAAACGCTGTCTGCACTTCCTCTGCAGGGGACCAGTAGGGCCATTCAGCCCCCCTTTCACCAAGAGCCTCGAATTTAGACCTTGAAGTCATTTCCAACTGAGGTTACACACAAGCCCAGAGGCAGGCTGACAGGGTTGAGAGGAGGAGGCCTTCACAGCTCCACACCTGGGTCCTGGGACGGGACCACACTCCCTGCAGCAAACCACAAATTAACATTTTATAAATCCTGTAATTAATTGATGAATAGCACAAGTCTATGTTTCTGGTATTAAAAGCAATAAGTTGTTAAAGGTAAACATTTAAAGTACACCACTGTTTTTGTAACCCTCGTTTGGCATTTTTTCATTTTTCAATGGATCAGGAGTCTCAAGAAATGGAAGTGGCCCAGGCCTCTAGACAGCCCTGGTCGGGGCTTGTTAATAAAGCTCCTTTGCACGGTTGGGCCAGAGGCCTGGCAAGCGTGCCGCCGGCACCGGGACGCCTCGGTTTCTCGCAGAGAGACAGCCCTGTGTCTCTGGATAGGTGTTCGAGTCCACACGGTGTGATTCCCCGGAAATCTGACCAAGAGATCCAGTAAACCTGAATGCCTGGGACACAAGGTTTACCAACGCTTGGGTTAGCAGAAGTTATGACTAATGTCAACACCCAAAGAAAAGCAGCCATCTAATTACTGGATTGTTATAACTGTACGCTTCCTAATTTTTAGATAAAACTTGAGATTCCCTTCTTTCCACCGGAAGCATCTGTGGGCTGAAAGGAAAGAATGAAAAGGAATCTCTTACCTTGGGGTCCATAGAGAGGTTTCAAGCAAGACTACAAACACCTTGAAACTGCAACAAAACAGTGTATGTGCATATGAGTAATCTTCTGGGAAGAAGGCTCATAGTTTTTATTAGATTCTCAAAGGGTGTGTGTATACACACACATGTTAAAAACTACTGCCAAAGCCCACACTTTCAGATAAAAGGAGAGTACTGAATGGAGAAATAGAAATGAGAACATCTGTGGATGAGTTAGAATTCTTGGGGTGTTTTATGTACTTTCGAGGAGGTTCTCTTCAAAGACTGACAGGTTTCTTTGGTCTGAAGTACTCAATCTCACTCATTTCCTCCTTTCCTGAGCTGCAGACCCTGGGCTTCCTGTGTTCCTTTCACTGCACTTTCGCTTTGTATTTAATTGCAATTGTGTTTTGATGTACTGGTTTTACCTAAATCTCTGACCGCATTTATAGGACCACTAAAAAAGTAAACTGGCACAGAGTCCTTTGGTTGGTTGATTTCATAAGACAGATATTTTTAGGTTAGAAATCATGTGAATGGGCCAGATTACACTGGGCGGCTCTATGTTTTAGCTCTGTGAACGTTTAGTGCAGCTTATTGCTGGATTTAGTGAGTCAATGGTTATTAAAACACCAAAGCAGTCCCTTTCAGCTTTGATAAATCCTCTGATGCCACCATTTTTCCTATTAAAAAGAAAACATAAAATCACATTAAATTAGCCCACCCAATAGAATCATTTGCCTGTAAAGTTTTTATAAATTAAGACATTGTTTATTTTCCTCTGGCTTATGCTCTCATATTTTCTAGTTAATTAGTTGGTAGATGAACTACAAACTAGGAATCCTGGGTTCTAATTCTCATTCTGGCAGTACTAACTTTGTGACCTAGTAAGTCACTTAACCTGACTCTTCATATCCTCCAGTGTGAAGCACGGGCACTAAATCTGATATCTCTGGGTTCTTCCAGCCAACGTCTATGATCCCACGAATTGATGACTACGTAAATGTGCCTTAAATATAAGTACTTGACTGCCGGCACCTAGAAGGATAAAAGCCATAATGTAACCATTTCAAGTATATTTAAAAAATATTTCAATACGATAACATAACCCTAAGTCACATAATCTTTTATTAGGCCTACATAAATTCAATCATAATTTATGCCTTCCAAGCTGTAGAGTATAACTAGCTCAAGAATAAACTGTTAAAAAGTTACTGTTAAAAAGTTTTACTGAATCTTAGATTCAGTAAAACACGTAACTCATTTAGAAGATGAGGAAGATCTTAATATCAACTTCAAAGGGTTCTGTGAGGATGAGATGAGAGAATCCATATGAGTGCCTGACACATAGTAAGTGCTCAATAAACAGCACCACTGTCATTATTTTTTACTGGTGGGTTTCAATTTTCCTTTCCAAACAAATTTCCTTCTGCTTCAATATTTCTGAAAAACTAAGTATCAAAGAAAATGTCAGAGAATTTTGGACCCTCAAGTATTGTGTGTTAAGTGGAATCGGGCACAGCAGGAATCAGCCCTCAGCTATGTGATTTTAGACACGTTACTTAGTTTCTCCACACTCATTTTCTCATGTATAAAAACAGAGTAACAACAACTCTACAGGGTGTGCAAGGATTAAGAGAAATACGGCATATTAAATGCTGAGAACAGTGCCTGCTATACAACTACAAAAGGGAATTCCTAGAAAAATAAAAATCACTTTTTCTTTTTTTTTGGGAGGGGGTTTTCCAGTAAGGACTGGAAAACCTGCTAGACAAATTCTAAAAGAACTGTAACACTAAAAAAAATTACTTTTTCTATAATTCAGTGACTCCCATTACTGTATAGACTAAAAGTTCCTTTCACAAGTCATAACAAATTCTGAAAAACTTTAATACAATCATTTCAATTGTACAATGAATTAAAAATATAAATAGCAAAGTATCAAATAATGTTTTATTAATTGAGACATATTCAAACTTGAAAATCCTTTTCCAAATTTCTAAATCATCTCAAATTTTTCTCACTGGATCATGCCATATTTTTTAAGTTAAAATAATATTTTAAAGAGGGAAAATAATTTTACTCCCATATCCTCAATCAGAATTTGATGCATTCATTTACAGAACAATTTTGAACATGAGATAGAATTACTCAAAACTGGGTTTATAAACCAAGAAATCATAATCATGATAAACTGCCCAAGGTTTTCTAAGTTTAATTTCTACAATCAGCCTTGTAACAATGACCAGGATTGACCCTTAAAAATAATTGACTGCATTAAAAAAAAAATTTAACTTAGAATCTGAGGTTCATTTTAAAAGGGGGACATGTCTGATGAAAAAATAGGCTAATAACCAACTTTAAAAACAATAATATCTATAATTATAATTTATTTAAGAATTAACAACTTGCATCCTCTTTATCATCAAGCCATTTACAAACCTAAGTCTCAGCAAGAGTAAATATGTAAAACAATTCCATGTACCAGAGAGAAGGCTGAATACAAAGATTCTGTCTTATTCATGAAACATATTTCTCAGAACTTCGCTTTGTAATAATTTCATCAGGAAGTAAAAATATATAGCCTTACCAAGATATGTGCCATTTTTTTATCAGGTAATATTTTTTTTCTATAAGCCATCTTTGCATTTCTTTTGCCATAAATTAAATACATGTCAATTTCTAAATGGTATAATTAAAACCCAGCAAATATCTTTTTTTCTCCTTGAAATTGAATAATTTTGTCCTGCTGAGAAGCTGCATAAATCTTGGCTAGTTTGTACATTTTTACTTTCAAAGATGTAATGTAACCATCAGAGCTGTTACATCATGTAAATAAATCTCAAAGATGGTATTAATATAAAAACTATATCACATAACCCTAAAAATTTAATATATCTGCCATGGCAATAACCAGATCATTTTTCCAAACAAATATATATTCCATCATGTCATTTTGAACTTTTGCTGACCTTTTTTTTTTTTTTTTAAGAAAGAAAACTACAATTGAGACCAAATGTTTTGTGAAAGAAAATACAGGCAAGCTGATTTGGCCAAGTACAGTTAATTTCAGATTAAAGATGTTATTATATATTAGAACCTAACCCATTTTTTCATAAGCTGGAGTAATTGTGATATAATCACGATATCACTTAGGAAGTCTAGAAGATGGCAATAGTGCTTAGAGTGTGTTTTTTGAATGGTTTGATATAAACTATGACTACCAATTACACAATTTCTTTTTTTAAACAAATCAAATGCAAGGTTTGCTGCAGTTTGAATAAGGGCTACAACTATGTCAGCATCTTTTCACAAATTATAAAAACATTTATATCAAATGGAGAGTGTTCCTGCAGCATCCTTTGTGCCACCCATCCTTGCCCCTTCCAGGTTTTCCGTCCACATCACCCAGCCCATCTCTCATGCTCCTCTCTCTTATTTAGTTCAACCTCATCTTGGTTCCAGAATCTCTGGCTTCTTTCAATTCAACTCTGCACCTGTAATAAACCCAAAGTCCCCAAGTCCCCACATTTTAAGCACTGGTTGGATCAGTCAAAGGAATCTAAACAGCAGATGCAGTGACTCTATAGAAATAAAGTCACGAGGGCCCAGCACAACCTGTACACTGCAAGTGAAGCCTGTGTCCCTGAGGACTGGGTCTGCATACAACAGTAAAGAAATGATTCTCTAAAGACCCTTGCAAGAATGGCAAAATCCTACGAACCACACCATCCACATCCTCCGCTCTCTGGAGCTCACCATGCTGAACTACACACAAACACACACACACATACATACACACACATCTATTAAAAACATGGATGCAAAACCTAACTTTCCCTGAGTATCATCCGTAAATTATACCTGAGCCTCTTCTGAATGTTCCCATGAGGAGATCAGTTCACATACTACCTCATAAAGGACATAATTCCTACTATGGAATTTACTGAGAGATTCTGTATTATATTTAATACTTTAAAGCTCATTTCAGCCAGGTTAACACATTAACTGCCATTAGAGTTGTATTTAACTCACTCTAGTTTGGATCCTGAGGCCACGTGAAGCATATATAATGTTGACGTTCTCATTATTACAATTAACGTCGAAAATTTAATTCTAAAAATATGGATTAAATGAATGGAAGTCAATAAATTTTGTTTTTCTATTTTTGTTTACCTTTAAATTACACTTGAAGTTTTTATTCTATTTTCATAATAAAACACTGTGGCGCCAAGGAAAAGTTTCTGGTTTTTCTGTGTGGCAGCCAATGTGTTAAACCTCTAGTTTGAGGGATAATAAACTTCTCCTCTTTCTTATTTGCCAAAGAACTGTGAATTTAATAATAGAATTTTCATTCATTTAAAAAATGACCTAGTGCACTTTAAATGGAGGGGGGAGCGCGGCTTAACCAGGGTTAGGAGGCCAGGCGGCTGCTCTCCACTAGACCAGCTGACATCCCCAGTAGCTTCTTTCCATGCTTCAAAAACAAACAGCAAAGAGCACAAACTGAAACAAAACCAAACACTTGTCATCTTAATAACTCAGATACTGAACGTTCTATGATTATGTCTGCTTTGCTTTTAAAAAATGTGGCATATAAAAATTCAAATTTACAAAAGAGATAAAGGAATAATTTTGCTTGACAAAAAACTTTTCCTTAGAACATCCAACTTGTCCAGAGCCCTAAAGTATGACTCAAATAAAAAAAAAATTCAGAGCATAATATTTCAAAAATATAGCTGCTGCATGAAATAGGGTTTACCTGTGTATACGCACAGATAAAGAGAAGACATAGGAACTTAACAATCTTTGCTGAAAGCAAATGGGTACATGCTCATATGCATGTGATAAGATAACCTGCTATCAGAACCATTCCTGACATTTTGGTTTTCATATCTGCCTTTTCCTTCTAAAGTACATTTGACACTTTCCTCAGCTTGGTGCAATTGCCAACAGCTTCTGCTCCTCTTTGCACTTAGGATTCCAGAACAGTATGTCATATGGTTAACCAATATTCACTCATGTGCTTATTTTTTTTAAGTTATTAGAATAAGAAACTCCACAGGCGTAACAAGTTGCTTATCTTTGGGCACAAAATCATGAATGAAAAAGAATCTTGCCCCAAAGGAAATCATGTGGGCTGTCACATAATCCTGGCCTCTGTCAATATCTGAAAGGGAGGTGGGTGAACCTGGAGTAGGCAGGATTTCTCACACCTCAGCACCAGCATTCGTGGTTTGTGCTATATCTTTACACTGCCTGTACCATTATGCACTTAATACTCTTCTGAAATGACTTTAAATCAATTTGTTCATGGTACTTAGACTCACCTTAAGCAATACTATTTGTAAAGTAGTGGATTTGATGTACAAGATATATCAAAAATATTTTTCTGTATATTATCTAAAATTACTTTGACTACCACAACATGCCACACACTGGAAAATGCTGGCTTAAAAAGCAAGAACACTGCACTGGCTTCCGTGGCCAGCTCTGCCCTAGCTACATGTGCCATAGGGTGAGTCATTTTAAGCTCTGGGGATCTCCTGGTTTGCTCATCCATAAGTAAAATGCCAGGGTAACCTCAAAAGTTTCTAAATCCTAAAATTCGATGATCCCAAGACTCCGAGAGTGATTTGTACAGTCACCTTGCACAGTAAATCAAAGCAGAGTCACACACAGGCCTTGGGATTCTTAATTCCCAATTTAATGCTTCAATTTCGTCTTCCACATCCTAATGTGCACACAAATGCACACGGAATTTGGAAATCCTGGGAAATGATGGCAAGCACGTATCTAGTGCTTACCTTGTGTCAGGGACAGTTCCAAGAATGCAACATACATTATCTCACTTCATCTTCACAACCATCTGATAACCTATTTCACAGATAGGAAACTGAGGCACGAAGAGGAGCAGTACTTTGTACAAGATTATGGGGTTAGGAAGCGATGTAGCTGGGAATTGAAGGCCTCGGAACTTGGCTACAGTGTGGCCTTTTGCCACCAAACAACACTACAAATTTAGGGCACCTCTCAGCCGCTGAGGCCCCATGCAGGCATTGCTAGCAGGACTTTAGAATGAGGACAGCAGTGGGAGAGACAGAGAGAAAAAACACCAAAAATAATATGGGAAGTAAATGACAGTTGGAAGATGATATGGAAACAGAGAAGAAATACACTGCAATATGTATTCTTTTGATTAAATTCAGCATAAGTAAAATCAGCAACATAAAACCTTTTTCTAGCACAAAGAGCAAATAATAAAAATCCGGATAACATTACATCTCCAGCCCTTTTTGCCCAAAAAAGGATGATTAAAATCAAAAAGAAAAATTGTGGTCAAATGGCTCTCCAAAATAAAGTCAAATGTGCTAAAATATATATGAAATCTCTTAAATTTACTGGCTACATAAAAACAACTTCTAGTTGGGTTATTTTTTTTTCTTTTTATATTTTCATTCTTTCTACAAAAGAAAAGGAAATAATAACAATGAGAACACTTGAACTGGCCTCTTGGGTATTCACTTTGTAAAGCAGTCTATTGGGTGAATAATGTTGTGTATCTCACTGCGTTTCTCAGCCACCATGAACCCTGCAAACACATTAAAATGGCCAGAGAAGAAATAAAATAGAAGTGATGTGGGTCACCATGGAACATGCCGAAGAATACATTCAAAGTTATAGTCATGATCATAGTCTTAAAACTCATAAATGGAATGATTTGTAGAAGGAGATAAAGGTCTAATTTCAGAGTTGGATGGGGCTGAAAATATAATCTTATAATTGAAATCGTCCTTGAAACTCTCACGAGAAATCTGGTCACTCTCACTTCAGAGAGGCCTCTGCAAAAACCAACAGAACAGTGAGAGTTGGCCTAGCAAGAAAGTTTCATTTCTCCTGTAAGATCTTAGACCATCTGCAAATATAATTTTAATACTTTAATTTCCTTTACTTTAGTGAGAGTGAAAAAGTAATAAAATTTTTTCTTAAATATCCCAAGGCAGTGTGACAGTTAACAAAACAAACTAATGAAACTTTAAAGTAATTATGTTGAACTCTGCTGTCCAAGTGGATTGGTCTGGTTATTTTAATATTTGTGTATCATGGATAAATATGTGGGGGTGAGGGGTAAGTGTGTATGAATAGATTCTCAGGAATTTAGAAATTCATCCAAAATTCAGCAGTTTGAGATGACTTAATGAGTTTGATAATAGGATACAGAAACTTTAATTCTTAAATCATTTGTTTTATTTCAAAGCAGTCAGGGTTGATTAATCAGCTTTAGTAATAGCTGAGTGGCTTAGATATAGTTCCTGGGGTTCTGGTAGGGAGTTGCGGGGGAGGTCATGCTGCATTACCAACTTCCTATCTACAGCAACCATTAATGGACACACTCTCAAGTTTTATTAAATCCACAGGTTTTTAATACCAAGCTGAGCTTAGCCCTTGGACATGTGCACAGAGTGGAGCCACCTCGGTAGGGAAATTACTGCATTCATTCTTGTAGCCAGTGATGCCTTTCTGTTTTATTTTATTTTATTTTTGTTTTGGGGAACAGCCTTAATTATTTTGGAGTAGTGAATTTCACAAGTCTTACGTAGCCTTAAAGGTTCTCCACTACCACTTTTGTCTGAGTTGCTGATTTCTAAACGTCTCTCTGATAGGATGAGTAAAATGTTTTAAATGCACATAGGTAAAGGTAGCTTCGTTCATATGACAACACTTCGCACTTGTGTAGGACTTTATTGTTTTCAAAATATTTTCATATATTTTACCTCGTTATGGTTTCCAGCCTGTGTAAACCATCTAATAATTACTAACTCTGGGATGATCGTGATCTTTTAAATCAAGACAATCAGATCATTTGTTTTCAACAAAAGTTTTAATTACTTAAGGAGCCTGGGATCAGTGAGTTGTTCTGTTTTTTTGTTTTTTTCCAAAGAATACCTCTGCTCCTTTTATGCATTATTTTGATAAGATCTGGTTGTCCTTATTGCCTGTGGAGGCTGAATGTGTCAACCACTGCAGGTTAAACGTCCCCGCATTGCAATGTGATTAGCTTCTTAAAATACTGATGTCTTACATAACACTCCACTGCACATCTCTGCCTGCAGAGTGGTAACTTGAGATGATCCAATTTATTGAAACGTACTCAAAGAATTAATTCCTGGGAGCTAAACCACACACTATTTAGCAGAAATCCTCTGCTAAAAATGATTGGTAGGGATATGAGGTTAATAATTTTTGTGTTTGCTTACAGTTATTCTGGCTTAATTTCATTTAATTAAACCATTTTATGACAAACACATGAAAAAACTCAGTACCTTTAAAAAATGAAATCAAATATGCCCATAAATTAGCTTTCTGTGTGTGCTACTGTAATTTAAAATACATAAAAATTTAAATGCTTTCTAAATAGATCAAGGGGATCTAATATCTGAATCTATCTTCTTATATCTATTCATATTTGGTTAACAGACCAAACCAATTCTCATCACTAAAATAAATTTAATATACTTTAATTGTGCATGAAGTTAACATATACAATTTTTACTCAGTTTTTTCTAGATGCTAGTTTCAGGCACTAAAATAAAGATCTCTACTGACAAGCTTAATTGACTTTGCATGCATCCACATTCTTTTCGATGTTACATTTTGGGGTTAAAGTCTCTAATAATTAAAGCCATTACAATTATTAGGAAAAAGACAACAAGGAACCCAAATGTAGTAGGAAAATCATGGTGGGAAAAATATTATTTAAATCCCACATTTATTTTCCAGACACATTTTGTGTTTTTATAAGGGGAAAAGAAGTACAACTTGGCTAACAATTAGAGAAAGATATTTAGTAAAAGAATATGACTTTGAGTTTTTGGCACTATTTACAAAGAAGTAACCCAAAAGTTTGTAAACTGACCCTTAACTGGTTTGATTAAAAGAAGGTAATTAATAAATGACAAGACAGAATGAAAAGTTCATTGTGGCATTTGATAAACCACCCAAGAAGTTAAATCAATGCTTTTCTGTTTAATTTCACTATTTGTTTTTCCATTTGAGCTGCCAACTTTCTAACATGCTACAGAAGGAGGAGGCGATTTTCCTTTTTTTTTTTTGATTGATAAACATCACATATTTTTGTTTCAAATCAATTGAACTTTTTCAAGATGATCCTTGCATTTGCTGTCACACTTGTGGTGAAGCCATTATTCCATCAAAACTTTTAAAATAGCACCCCCTTTTGTAGCTACTTTGACAAGAACACCATAACAGTTCACATCACCCTTGACCTTCAGGGTGTATATCATCTTGTCAACATATAAACAAACACACTATTGGTTGTATTTTAATAGATTTTTGGTAAATATCAAGATCCAATTTATCAAAAGGTTCACCCTAAGTGACAGCTCTGAAGTTCTGCATTGCATTTGCAATGCTAATTCTGACTTTTAATAAAAAATGATATTTGGGTTATGTTTTTTCTTTTGTTTTTTTCAGCAAAGTGTAGTACACTACTACAACCTTTTTTTTATTCTTTCTATGAAGGAAGCTTTTACTCATTCAGTTACAAAAGGCTAAGATTACTAGTATTATCAAAGGTGGTTTTGTTCTCTCAGTTATAGGAGAAACACACGTTTGCACAGGAAGAATTTATGTGAGATTCCTAGTACTGTCCCCCTAGCTTGCAAAATGCATAACCTAGGATAATAAGAAGACTTTATTTTAAATGGAAAAGGAGATGATAACAAAGATGACTAACACCATTTCTGCAATCAATTAATTATTTCCTTTTTACTTTCGTATTCACAGCCCTCTCACACTGGGTGTGCTGACTTTGTATCTTCTTCTAAAAACATAAAATGTGTTATCAATATTAATGTGCCCTCTCTCCTTACAATGCCTTGACTAGAGAGATAACTATAGGAATGTTGTATACTTTGTGGACTAGGAGAATTGGATGGACAAAATGTACAGGGAATAGCCTTCAAGATAAAATTCGTTAAACATAACATGTAAGAGTTTACAGACCATGGATTACAGGTTCACACCTGTAATCCTCCTCCAAGGCAGGAGGATCACTTGAGCTCAGTAGGTGGAGACCAGCCTGAGCAAGAGCAAGACCTTGTCTCTACTAAAAATAGAAAAATTAGCCAGGCGTCATAGCGCACACCTGTAGTCCCAGCTATTTTGGAGGCTGAGGCAGGAGAATCGCTTGAGCCCAGGAGTTTGAGGTTGTAGTGAGCTATGATGATGCCACTGCACTCTACTTGGGGTAAAAGAGTGAGACTCTGCTCAAAAAAAAAAAAAGTTTATCAAACTTCAACAACTGTAAAGATATATTATCTACATGCTGATAAAATAGAAAAAAAATATATCAGAAAGCTAGTATATCTGGGAAAGAAAATTTTTTTATAATTAAGACCTCTAAAATAACAATATTAAGAAAAAGACAGGGCCTCTAAAAGATATTGACTACATCTACACACACGTGTACAACTGTAATTCTATCATTTCAGAAATCATACTTGGAAACTACCTTGTATAGGCACAATTTCTTTGAGTCTGTGCCAACCACTCAGCAGAAAACACAGATGTATTTAGAAAACATTCAAAGCTTCCTGAAATGTCAACACACTTTGAGAGTGCTTCACCAGTGATATGGGGATGATATACCTACTCTTGTGAAAAACTAAACAAGGAAACCCATTAGAAGGTACTTGCAGAAAATCCAAGATTTGAAAACTTCTCTGTGATAAGTTAGAAAGAGGAAACGCGCACAGGTACACACACACACACACACACACACATACATACACACACGCGCACACAAATCTCCACATAACTCACTGTTACTTGGAGGAAATTGTTTACCCTTTTTATGTGAAAAGTGATCATTCTAATTTAATTGGAATTAGCAATAATTCTAATTTTGAAAGGCCTTAGATGTTTCTCCACATTTATGCACCCATGTGTCAACGGATGGGATTCTTAGCACTAAAAAAACTAGAAATGTAGCTAGTAATAGTAAAGGAAGTTTGGATCTCTCTACATAAACATATTTAAGTATGACATCAAGAAGGATAAGTGTTATAAGAAAGGCACATACTTCAGAATGAGAAATGCCCAGGTTAGAAATAATGACAGTTAATAGTCATAGGCTGCTCACTCTGCAAAACACTGTTCTAAATGCATTATACATGGTTAACTCATCTCAGCCTCAAACTGCCTTATGGAAAAGATACTATTATTGTCCATTTTATCTTTGCGGTACTCAAGGCACAGAAAGGCTAAACAACTAAATCAAGGACTCACTTCTAGTAGAGAACAGCTGAGATGCAACCCTGTCTTAGATGCAAAACATCTGGCACTGTACTACATATATAATAAGCATTCAATATGAATAAATAACTCTTATCATCATTGTTCATTCAGCAAATATCAAAACTTGAGGATATACATTTGAGTCAGACAGGACCTTTGACCTCAAGTTGTTTTTATTCAATCTACTAAAACAGATATTAAAATTTATGACTATAATGCATCATGATGTTAAGATAGACATAGTTTTCAGGCTTCAGCTTTTGATGTATTAAAAGGGAATAATTAAACCACCCTCAAAAGGATGATTCAAGGTGGATAATGTGTGCAAAGTGCACAGAACAATGCCTGACACATGGTAAATGCTGTTAATATTAATAATAACTTTAAATTTTTTTAATTTTTATAGATACATAACAGTTGTACATATTTATGGGGTACATGTGATATTTTGATACAATTATACAATGTGTAATGATCAAATCTGGGCAATTGGGATATCCATGACCCCAAACATTTATCATTTCTTTGTGTTGGGAACATTCCAAATCTATTCTAGCTATTTTGAAATATACAATAAATTGTTGTTAACTATAGTCACCTTATTGTGCTACCAAACACTGGAGATTATTCCTTCTCTCTAGCTCTATTCTCCCCCATTAACCATTCCCTCTTTATGCCCCCACCACTACTCTTCCCAGCCTCTGGTAACCGTCATTCTATTCACTACCTCTATAAGATCAATATTTTTTAGCTCGCACATATGAGTGAGAACATGTGACACAATTTTTTAACATAATGAAAGGAGTATAGTAGCAGAGAATACTGTGTGCTATTAAGAATAAAGAAATACAAGCAGAATTGCAGCTGCACCAAATTCTCAGATCATCTCTTGAGAGAATTAGTAACTGCTTATTGGCTATCATTTGGCTCAAATGCAATTTTTAATCTCTTAATACCATAAACACATTAATGACAGATGGCCTTTATTGTTTGAAAAGAATTCCTAAATAAATGACAGAATTTAAGTAAAGTCACTACAAAAAGAGATCCTCAGTGCCTGATTCTAATAAAAAAAATATGTGCACTGCTGCGCATATTAAGAAATTAGTTACTCCTCATGCTTGAGGATTTCTTGATACTTTAAGATGCGTTTCAGACTTAACTACTATTGAGAAAGAGATAAAGAGAGAAGGAGGAGGGGAGGAAAAACGGAGGAGGGGAGGAAGAAGGAAGGAAGGAAGAGAGGGAGGGAGGAAGGGAGAGAGGGAGGAAGGGAGGAAGGCAGGCAAGCAGGCAGGAGCCAGTTCAGATGCTATTTTTATAAACAGGAACCATTTAGGTATGAAATACTAGATTTTCTGATTCTCCCTGGCTTAGATACTAACTGGAAAGAACTTCATACTCATTTAGAGATGTGATTATATAATAAGCAGTGTGCTATGAAATTTATATAATTTAATTTTATTTAATTCTTATCTAAGTTAGGTGAGATTGATAATCCCCCATTTTACAAATGAGAAAACTGAAGTTAAGAAAAGTAAAAAGTGACTTGCCCAAAGTCACACAAAGAAGAGTCAGGAGTTGAACCAGCCTGCATGATTCTAAGGCCTATTCATTGTATTATCCCATCCAGCTCCTTTAACATAAAGGTTCACTCCTTGTATGACACTGGAAGGAAGAAGGATGCTTGGGAAGATCACAAGCAACCTTTATTTAATGTCCTCAGACTTTGTGCTTATTTACATTGCAAGATGTTTCACATACACCTTAATTCAGTGGGTTTTAGGGTAGTCCTACAGGTTGGTGAGTACCCCAGGAGATTTTTACTGGACTTAGATTTGAAGATGCTCTTTGTTAATGATAATCTATACATTAAGTCTTGGATTTGGTATTGTTTCATAGTTACATACTACCCCTTCCCTTTCTTCTTGCCCTTCCGTATGAGGAATCCCTTAGAATAGCATTTTTCTAAAAGCTCTGTTTTAGGATCAAAATCATCTTTTGCTTTATTTTCATCCATAGATAGTTCCAGGCATAGATTTAAAAGTTAACAATCCTTGAAAAGGATTAAGTCTCATAACAATGCTTTAATTTTTTCAACCCCAAATAAGTACTCACTTCTCCATTTACTTCCCTTGACATTGATGCATACAAAGACTGAAGTCATAGGTCTAAGGATTAGAACTGAGAACTCTCCAACCTCTTGATTTTTTTTCTTCCTCAACTGTCAGATTTTCCCAATGCTTCTGGAGAATAGGAGGAAAAGAAAGTGTTGGGAGTGGGGTGGGTCTTTGCCTAAATTTTCGGAGTCAGGATTTTCAGTTACATTTACTGCTAAACCATTTGCACCAAAACAACAATAGTGAACATTTATCAAATCTTCCTTACCCCAAAAGAAGAAATTATTTTGTGTCACATTATAAAGCACAAAAAGTTTATTAAGGTGCTAGGACCAGGTGAATAGCTTGAAAGTTTCTTTCTTGGAAACGAAGGTAGAGACAGGTATAAAACCTTTAGAAATTTTTTTTTTTTTTTGAGACAAAGTCTTGCTCTGTTGCCCTGGCCTGGCTAGAGTGCAGTGGTGTCGTGATAGTTGACTGCAACCTCAAACTCCTGGGCTCAAGGGATCCTCCTGCCTCAGCCTCCTAAGCAGCTGGGACTAGAGGCATGCGCCATCACGCCCAGCTAATTTTTCCTATTGTTTTTTTTTTTTTTTTTTTTGTAGGTACAGGGTTTCGCTCTTGCTCAGGCTGGTCTCAAACTCCTGACCTCAAGCTATCCCCCCACCTCAGCTTCCCAGAGTGCTAGGATTTACAGGTGTGAGCCACCATGCCGGGCTGGAAATTCTTATTGGCTAGGAACAGTCTCCTTAAAATTAATCTTATTACCTACATTCTAAGAAAATGTAGGAATATATATTATCTGTTCTGCAGGAGACATATCTTGCTTAAACAGACAAAACTTGGATTCCAAGAAACTAGTGGCATCTTAAAAAGGACTGGGCTGGTTCCAAGAGCATTTCAGAATCCAGGTTTGTAGGTGGCTGGCACAAGAGTATCCCATAACTAATTAGCTAAGCCCAGAGAAAAGGTTCATCCCAAATAGTACTGGTCTGATGGTCATTGCCGGGGTCCTGGCCCTCTATTATGATGGAGATGCTACACTAATTTCACCAGAAAAATCATGATCAATTAGGATCAATAGCTCCCTGCTTTCAGACTTTTAAGTACTCACCACCTCCTCTGACATTTCATGCAAAGCAAAAGAGATATAGTGATCACCACAAGTGTGACATAAATCATGGCAGCCCCTGGTTCCTCTTTCTGACCTCGCTGATACTGTCCTGCACTCTTCTCAGATGAATGAGGAAGATTGGGCCTAGTTATACATGAACAAGAGCGACAAGCTGAAATGAATGCATAAGAACACCTTGCAGGTTGTTTCCTCATTCCCAGAACTTGTTTGTTATACCAACTTGGTTCCTACTTCCTGGCTATTAAAATGTAAGTAATTAAGACCTTAAAGCAGCCTCTGTCCAGCTGTAGATGAACTACTCCACCTTCTACTCTCCCATCCCACACTCACGCACAGGCACAACAGAGTAAACACAGACAGACAGGGACAAAGACCCTGTAAAGTTCTGACAGTTAGCATATAGTTGTTCTCTAAGATCTCTAAGAAAGAACTTTCTACGGTTTCTCTCTGGCACCTGCACACTGGGATTCATCTTTCAAGAGCATGAAACTAACCCTGTCTTCAGTGATACCACTCAGGGAAACTATCTCTTCTGCAGATTTCTGAAACCAAAAATAATTTTTTTTCCCCAACTTTCAAGTCTCTCCTATTGGAAGTCACAAAAAAGGCCAAAGAAATGGAGGAGGAAGTGCCATTCCGAATACCAGGGAACTTCTTCCCAAGCCTAATTATAATTTCCCCCAACCAAGAATACTCATCTTGCTTATATTTTTGCCTTGAACCTATTAAGCACATAGGAGGAGTAAGATTGGAGGAGGGGCATGTCAAGTAGACTTTGAATTTCTGGCAAATGGCTCACTGTATATTTCATTTCAAAGGCCTAATTATGTCTGCATAAATAAACTGTGCTACGCAGCTTGATGCATGGCCATTTGTCATATTAAAACAATGGCATCCAAAGTAAATCTCCATTAACATTGTTTAACTTTAATGCTTTGGGGTGTTTGCTACTCAAATGATTTTAAAAAATGGAGTGATTTATGATACCACAATTTAAATGAGGCAACATAACAAATAGACTATGAGTCACCAAGACTTAAAATGTGCTATAAGCCCAGCTGTTAGCAGTGCAAAAGGCACCCACAGCTGAAGAGTCCCTAGGCTCTGTGGGGCTTTTGCCACGTGTGTGTGTGTGTGTGTGTGTGTGTGTGTGTGTGTGTGTGCGCGCGCACGCGTGCGCGCATGTGTAATTATATGGAATGAACAGGGTACTGGGAGAATTTTCAGGAAAATGTAACACAAGATTTCAAAAAAATCCAACTTGCCAACAGTCAGTCTCCAGGGTAATGATGAAGTCCTGGCATCAAACCTTTGGGATATACAAAATGGAAATAGAGAAAAAGTAAAATTTTTTTCACATATCTGGATGCAACATCATGGACTATTCTTTCCTTTAGTTTACTTTGTTATTTTAGAAAACTATGTAGAATCTTTATTTTACATGTAGAAAAAAAATACAGAGCTCGAAGACATGTCCTTTCAGAGGTCATAGATCAGTCTTCCAAAGTAAAAACAACTTACATAGGCCAATAAATTAATAAATGGCAGAGCTGTCCAACTTTCCAGACTTCTCTGGTCTTAACCATAAATTTTGTGGATGCAACAATATCTTGGTTTTCACTGCTGTCAAACTTGTCTACTTTCCTCCTGGGTAGAACCATTTTAATCCCTGATCCCTGTCCCATCTAAATCAAGGCAACGTGATTGCCAAAAATAGCAAAGTTTCTGAATTAGATACTATATATCTGTAAAAGACCAGAATAATCTCATTTAATGCCAGCTCTAAGTTAGGCTATTGTCTTAAAGAGCAGATTTGGGTAAACACATTTACCAATGGAGCAATAATATTTTTGTCTTAGGCCTTGAGAACCAAACTTCCTGTGTGTTTTCCATAAAAATACTTTGAGGTCTTTTAAAACAAGGCACCATATGAAGTGTGTCTAAACAGCACAAGAGTAAACTGCAATTTGGCAACAACATTCATTCTACCAATGTGAGTGGCTAAATTCGACAATTTGAGATAAAATCATTTCCACTGGAGTCTGAATTATCTGGCTGGCCATCTACACTGAAATAATTATTTAGAAAACCACCAGATTGGTTTTTCCTGTTGCACTGCATAAACAGTTACAAATGCAAAGAATTTTGGTGTGGTTGCCCTGTTGCAGGACAGTTGCAGCACGAAATAGAGATGCACGACTCGACTTCTGCACAAGGGGAGCAGCTGCTCAGCCTGGCAGGTCAGTCGCTAAGGCTGGCCTGCCCTGGACCAGGTCAGAGTTTGGCAGGGATCCTGTCTTCCCGGCCCTGCTCATGTTCCTCTGGTGAGCTTTGTTTAAAGGCTGTAACCCACTCCAAGCCGTGGATTTCTCCAGTTTTTCAAAATTTCAAATATCCGAGCTCTCCCTTTCTCTACTCAAACTTTAGCTCTCTACTTTTCTTCTCGTTTTCCTTTTTCAGTCACCCTCTAATGAGAGCCCATAGGGCTCCATCTGATATAAGAGACCAGACTGAGGCAGCTAGAAAAGCCAGATAAGAAATCAGGGCACATCTAAGGGTTTATATTAAACAGGCCTAAAGTTTCAAATGTTATCAGAGTGGTATAGAGTGTGCATGAGAGGAGACATCAAGCCTATTTAGAGAATCAGTATAAATGTAAGAAGAGAATGAAGGGCAATACAAATGACAATAATACAACCAATTCTAAAATATTTTTCCTGCAAACTTGGATGCCAAAGATGCCAAAGATAATTGAGAAGGTGCATTTATTTTGGATTCATTTTAAAGCCTACTGCTGAAATGCAGTCACCTCCAGAACCAGGGCATTTCATTCTTTCTGCCACAATGTGGTATCTAAAAGTGATCAACTAAATGAAAAAACTCCATAGCCAGCCACATGGTTCCAAGCATCCGTAATCCCTGTAATAAGAGCTGAAGGCTTTGAACTGACCACAGGTGGTTTCCCAGAACTCCAAAATGTGTTTTCCTAATACTCAAGAGTCAAAAGAGCCAAATACTAAATCCTCAGGTGTGATGTGCCTCGAAATCACCTAATTGAGGTCCTCTATCAAAAACCACTAATATGAAAGACATATGAATGGTTTTTAATAGAAAAAGGCCACAGTGTAGACAAGGGATCAGGGAAACAAATACTTTCCCACCCAATCAGGGGAGTGTAAACTGATACAACACTTCCAAAGGCAAATTGGGCAAAATTAAAAGCTTTTAAGACACAGAAATATTTTAATTCAGAAATATAAAAACGTATACCAAGAAAACAGTCATAGATAAGCAAAAAAAAAAAAAAAAACCATAAGGATTCAAATAAGGACTTCCATACCGGGGGAAAAAATTTAAGCCAATCAAATATCCAAAATTAGTCTGTATCCATATGCTGAAATACGAGCCAGCCATTAAACTTTTAGTAAAGAATATTTAGTCATTTAAAATTTTGTATAATATATGTTTTAAAAGTTACAAAAATGTTTGTAGTAGGATTTTAAACTTTGGTTTTTAAAAAGTTTGTTGTCACAGGAAAAAACTACAATGAAATACAGTGAAAATACTAACAGTGATTACCTCTAAGTGGAGACTTTATAGGTCATTTTTATTTTCTTCTTACTTCCCTACATATTCCTAGTTTTCTAAAACAATTATCCTCTGTAGTCAGAAAAAAATTTTTTGCAAAGAAAAGACAGATAACTATAGATATGATGCAAACAGATTGGGGAATTTAAGTAAAGAGTGCTCAGGAGAAAGCAGTAAAAACACTCTTAACAAGAAATGATCACCAGGAGAAAAGAAGTAATCACAGAAAGAAGCCGTAAGTCATCTCAATCATCATCCATATAAGTGAGTCCCACTTTGGGGAAATCCAATAAATAAAGGGTTTGCATTTAGGCTAGGGAACGAGAGGGTAATTATATTTCAAAAAGTTTACTACTTTACTAAAAAGTTCATTCCAAAGGTGTCTTAAATTTGCTCCTTTATACAGAGGTTCTCAAAGCTATTTGTTCATCACAATCCCCACTCGAGCTTTTATAAAATGCAAATCATCACACCACATCCCTGATTATTCCAATCCAGTAGGTTATAGGTGAGACTCAAGAATTGTTATTAAAAGGCTCACGCCTGTAATCCTAGCACTCTGGGAGGCCGAGGCGGGTGGATCGCTCGAGGTCAGGAGTTCGAGACCAGCCTGAGCAAGAGCGAGACCCCGTCTCTACTAAAAAATAGAAAGAAATTATCTGGCCAACTAAAATATATATATAGAAAAAATTAGCCGGGCATGGTGGCGCATGCCTGTAGTCCCAGCTACTCGGGGGACTGAGGCAGTAGGATCGCTTGAGCCCAGGAGGCTGAGGTTGCTGTGAGCTAGGCTGACGCCACGGCACTCACTCTAGCCTAGGCAACAGAGCGAGACTCTGTCTCAAAAAAAAAAAAAAAAAAAGAATAGTTATTAAAAAATAAAAAACTCCCCAACTGTTACAGATTAAAAGATATACAAGAAATATTTCAACAAAATGCAATGTGAAGACTTTGTTTTGATTGTTATTCAAAAAAACCAACTATAAAAAGGTATTTGGGAGAAAACGAAGGTACCTGGAAATTAGATGATATTAAGACATTATTGCTAATATCATCAGGTGTGAGGCTGGTATTGTGGTTATGTGGTGTTTTTAGAATACATGTCTTTTAGATGCTAAAAAGATAATTTACTAAAATATTTGTAGGTAAAATGTTATGGTGATTGGGATTCCATTAAAATATTCCAACAAAAAAATATAAAACAAAATAAACACAAAGTATAAAAAGCTGGAGCAAACAGTGGAGACAAGCATGGAAAGAAAAATTATTCAAAATGGATACTGGGTGCAAGGGGATTTATTATGCTATTTCTCTCTGCTTTTGGGCATGTTTGAAATTTCTATAAAAACTTAAGAGAAAAAAATTCTTCCCAGTGGCTTGGGAACCACTGCCCTAGTGGTTTAAAGGTATTCATTTTCCAGTCTGCAAAACTGGACCTGAAGCAACTTTTCAGGACTTTTGTATAAAGTAAGAAATTTTATATTTTTGGAATGATCATTTTCAAAACATCAGTGAGTTATCATTTTCAAAACATCAACTCACAGATCCTTAAAACAGCCCTATTAAGCCCAAGGGTAAGGAAACAGGGTTCATATTTACTAAGCACCCACTATTGATCACATATTACTTTATTCGGTACTGCCAAGAACCCTGTAAGAGAGAAATAATTCCCAATATAAAGAAGTCAAATCTATGGCTCCAAAAGATTAAGTAACATGTCTAAATATATACACTAAAATAATGAAAAACTACTAACAACCTGGATGCTAAATGATTAACGATAAAGAAACAGTTAAGCATATTCTGACTCACTCATTTGAAAAAAAATATTTTAAATATAATGATTACAAAGAATATTAATAACACTAGGGCATGTTTAGGTAATAATTTTAAGTAAAAAGGTTTTTCAGTATAATACAAAGCCATAGGCACATATAAAATTTTCTAGAAAATAAATACATTTAAAATTTTAGAGTTTGTCCCAGGTGGTGAGCCATGAGAATTTAAATTTTTTCCTGTATTTTTTGAATTCTGGTAATGAACATCAATTATTTTTTTAATAATGAAAAAGTCCTTAATAAAGAAATCCAGCATCAGCTAGTTAACTACACCCCACAGAACAAGCCTGCCCAATCCCACACCTTCCACCTCGTCCACTGTGTGACGTTGCCTCCAGAGGATGGGGCAGAACATGACAGCACGGTCACGCCATTGCCATTCAGCAAACAAACAAACAAGAGAATTCCTGGAGGAGGACTACATCAGGTAACTGCTCGAAACAACACTATTTGGATCCAACACAGTTACCATCAACACAGCATCTACAATATTTTTAAATTATGCACATTTGTTTCCATTTTAAATTTTCCATTTTCAACTTCTCAAAACATTTACCCATCTCTGAATTTCAACTTTCTAAGATCCACTTTTACATCTTATTCTGGAACAAGGTGAATTGAGGATAAATAAACACCCTTAATAAAATGAAAAATATTCAAAATTGACCAGTAACTCTTTACAAGATATCTAAGGTATATTGGGCATTGTAGGAGAGATAATAAGGGGAAAAAACCTTTAAAAAAATTTTTTTAAACTCAACTTAAAATTTTTGAGTTAAAAAGAAGTTGAAATAGAAATAAAAATATAATTTTTTAACCTTATTTGAAGCACTGGAATAAAACTGACTTGGCTTAACTTGGTAGTATAACCATCAATATATTTTAATTGAAATTGTCTCCACTTAGCTTGCCTGCTTGAATTCCTTTCTGTTGCTTAATTTCCAAACAAGAGATATTACTGCTAGTCTTAAATGGCTGAATCATCTGAGAAGGGTCTCTCTGACACCACTGACAATGTAGTTCTAAAAACAGAAAATTATAGATTATCAGAGAAGGAAGTTTAGAAGTATCAGCTTAGGGTCTGAAGCATGTCTTGTGAGGCCACCCAAAAAGACAGCTTTCCTCATAGTCCTGACCCTGGGCTCTAATCTCCAGCCCACAAACAGATGCATTCCTCTAATTCCAAGCGGGGGCAGGGCCAGGCATCACCAGCAGAAGCTTCTGGTCACTGTAGCAGGAGTGTAGATGTTACAGCTAGGAAGCAGCGCAGGGCCCTGAAGGTGGCAGAATTGCAAACCCCATCTCTAACAGGCACCTGAGTGCCAGCTGCTCTCAGCACCTCTGTCTGCCCCCTGAACTTCTTCACCTTCTCAGAGACTCCCATCCTTTTGCCCACGTCCTCCTCTTCCTCTCAAGTCCTAATCTTTACCACCCATTTTGTTCTTGTTCCCTCAGGTTTTAAATCTCTCAGTCTAATCTCTATTCACTTAAAAAATTGCATTCCTGGTTTCCTTGTTAGTTTGGAAGTTGGTTTAGGTTAGTTTCTCTCTTTTGTGTTTCTCAGTATGTAGGAAATAACAATAGTTGATGCTACTTGCCACACATTAGCCACTCCAGTGCATTATCAGACTTTTTCTAGAAGTACTATATGAACGCCACCACCCCCATCTTTCAACTCTGAGCTCCTATACAGGGTGGGATCCTTGTTTTTTGTTTGTTTGTTTCCTCCATTTTTGAGCACAGCTCAATGTCGTTTATGGAAGGAATGCATAAGGGCAGAGACACTTAGATCCTGAATCTAGCAAGATGCATTCATTTGTCACAAAACATAAGACATTCCTCCCTGTTCCAGCAAAAGATCATATACTTGTGTGTGACTCTAGCACAGTCACCATCAGAAAAAAAAAACTTCCAATGCAGAAAATTGCTCTTAGAGAGACTCCTTTTCCCCATTCAAGCACAATTCTACTCATCCTTGTTTCCCCTCTACTCCTTGTCCATCTAATTAGAATGCCAGTTTGAGTTACATACCCAATCCAAGACACTACAACATTCAAAAGTGCCCTAAAAGCGCCACAAACTCTGACTTACAGCTCCCGTGTAAGACAGACTGTGCTTTGGTCGTTGAAGTTCGCGGGGGCTCAGGATGTCCCTAGCTTTATCATGATCTTTACTGGGCCAAATGAAGGGGAGAGCTCAGGTGTCAGTGAAACTTCCACTACCTGCAGTTTTACCAGATGAAACCTTATCTGTCAAACCGTGTCCTCTCCATCTGTAACCCACCCTCTTCAAGTTTCCCTCCTAAAAATTACGCTGTAGTTTCCTATGTACACCTCAAATCTCAACTCTCTAACCAGCTTTCAAGAGGAAGTCCATTGATGTGGTTTTCTGAGTCGTCACTCTGATTTTTTATTATCAACCTGTTGAGAGAGACCCACTCGCCAAGTCAACAGAACAACCTGCTTACTCCTCTTGGCTTTCGCACTTGCTATTCGTCCCATCTTCAATTCCATCTCTCTTCTTGGCTACGATTCCATGTACACTAATCCTGAAAAGCCTGACTGCAAACTAACCTCCAGAGGAGGCTTTAGACGACTCACCTCCCCAAGGGGTCCTTCATTCACCGCCTCAGTTATCCTGCTGGATTTTCACAATCAGGTGCTTTACTATGCTCACTTTGACTTATTTATTTCACTTAAATATCTTCCTCGGGGATCTCATGTCTTCCCCACAGACTGCAAGCTATTCCTGGGCATCGACTGTGTTTAATACAACACTATCCCCCACAACCCTGTACCGTGGCTGGCACATAGAGAAGCTTGTCAAACATATGTTGAACAACTGAATGACATACCCCAGTCACACTGTCAGCTTGTTCAAAGTAAGAAGCGCCTCTGTTAACACCTTACTCACCTTCACAATTTCTGGTCAGCTCTTGGTATGATAGTCACTGTGCATGCAAACAGATGAGCAAATGCTCTTTAGAACTTCACATTCACCCTGTGTGACACACTCCACAGTTGCTTTGAATGAAACTCCCTGCTCTGGCAACTTCAGGAAGATTAAACAGAATTTCCATCATTAGAGACCTTATGCCAGCAGGGTGAATCTGAGGAAAACCCATCAGTGACTCTCACCAAACAGGAAGGGTGACGGGGACACCAAAAGGAAATCCACCGTACTTCCTGCTGGTTATCTAGTCCTTTCTACTGTGCCACTAAAACGCTCGTTTTAAACTTTCCAGACACAAACCTGCTGTGATCCAAAGTCAAGAGCATGAAAATTTCCATCATGCCAGGCCACTAAACAGTTTTCAGAAGTAGAAGTCACTGCCACTCCTCTCCCTTGGCTAGGGAAAAAAAATGCCAGAAACCAAAGGTAATTCGAATGACCTGCTGCCTTCTAGGCCAGGCCAACTGTGGCTCTAACGCTTTTAGCCACGAGGGCCCTAGCAGAGATGGCCTGGGTATGGTATATTTACTGCCTTCTCCCCAGACCCAAGCCCCTCCTTGCTGGGAGCTCTAAACTGTTAAAATTGCATAACTCAGAGTTACTCTGGACCTGGCTCCAAATTTAAATGAACTGTTGGGTTGTTGGGCAGCCCTGGAGGCCCCCTGGGAAAAGTCATCAGAAAGCCCAAAGCCCTTTCAGGGCTCCGGAGCTCACTGTCAGGGACCAGTAAGCAGGAGACGAGACTAAAGTCTCACAACAGAACTTGGTAGCTGGAGAGCCAGTTTATTTGAGGTCCGGATCACAGGAATTTGCCAGCTACAGAGAAGTGAAGTAAATTAGGAAGAACAAGGAAATTACTGGCTGGGAAACAGAATTATTATGGAAAACTGATTTCACTGCCCAAAAATTTAGCCTGCATTTATTCTCAAAATTATCCAAATATTTCAGCAATTATCTATTTATATGGTTGTTTTCTGCACATTTCCTTACTGTTTCTCTCCAGTCTTTTATACAGTGCAAAATGATTTGCTTTTGAAATCATTTTTGCACTTTCATCACAGCCTGCAGAGCCTAGTCTCTCTGCCCCTCTAGGTTCCAAAAGGTCTGGACTTGGAAAGGGTTTTCAGCTGGCGCAGTGCAAAATGCCCTGTAACAGAAAAAATTTTTTTTCACTTGTACTACATAATCGAGTTTGATTGCCATGTTTATCCCCTCCAATAACCACTGTGGACATTGATCAAATGTGTTTTTAAAAGATGTTTCAGTTTTCTTTGATAACTCCAGATCTGGAACACGAGATGTATAATGATATGAAACGACTTTCTTAATTTGAAACCAGTTCAATATCACCTTGGCTATATACAGTTTGCAAACCAACTTCCCTCTGTTTTGTACATTTTAGAAAGCAAAGCTCATAATAATGAGTGTATGAGTCATTCACATGGAGGTGACTTATAATTCAAATTGAATTAACTGTAAATGCAAGCAATTTGAAAAAAATTAAGGCCTTATGTTCAGTGTTGTCACTACATTTGTTAGGGATTTCATCACTGTGTGGAGGCGTTTAGTTCCAGGCTCACATTTGGGCAGATGGAAAGCTCCCCTGGAGCACGCAGGTCAAAGGAGCCAGCTCCACCCAACCTTCCGAGGAACGGGGCAGAGCAGGCAGCCTCCCGGACCCACAGCTTCCCCATCTCACTGGCACCCGCAGGGCCGGGCGCTCCCTGCATTCGAGAGGGTGCAGCAGCAAGACCAGCCACCCGGTTATGAAATCTCTTGTAAATTAAAAAACAATGGACAAATGTTCACTGTTGTTCTTAGCATTATTGCTGTTAGTACAGAGGGAGTTTCTCTGTGTTTTTTCCTGCAGGTATTTTGGCAAGCACACTGCAACACACTCAAGATAACAAATGATTGGTGACATTTTCAAAGTGAGGAGAAAGAGAGAGAGCAGACAGAGAAAGGAGGAAAAAAGGAAGGATGGGAGAAAAGGAGGAAAAGAGGGAAGGGGGAAGAACCAACACAAATGTTCAGCAATTGGATTCAACCATATTAAGAGTATAAAGCCAATAAAAATTACGTTCACAAAAAATTTTCAGTATGGGGGAAATATTATCATGATTTTATAAGAGACAGACAGCATGTATTCATGTATATATTTAAAGAAAATACTAACTACAATAAGAATTATACCAAATTAATTTTTCTCATTTTTCTTTCTTTTTAAAATCTTTTTCAGCATTTTCCAAATCCCGTTTTAAAAGTATTTTCAGCCTTTATAATCATAAAACATAACCAAAGTGACAACAAGAAATATTATGAAAAGTTCACGAGGACAGTGTGTGTGCGTGTGTGTGTCCATGTATATCCACATAATACATACATGTGGGGCTAGCACTCCTCTCTAGACTAGAGAGAGAGATAAGATTTTTGGTACAACATTTAGCTAAGTCAGATTAAGCAGCCCTCCATTTGGGGAAGGATTTTGGTATAGGCCTTAGCTGGAACACACAATGGCCCCGTGTCACAGAGTCCAGCACATTCAGGAGTGACAATATCATTCTGAAGTCACTGTACTGCTGCCTCACTGTGTTGTCAACCATGGAGGCAAAAGTAAGGGCTCTTCCCATTGTTGGCAGAGGAGGGGAATAAGATGAAGCACCCACAAGTATATCTAACCACATGGTTATTAGCTCACATTCAACCTGCAGATCCAAAACACACAAGTTTATAGAACTACCGACACTTGGTCCTCCTCTAGTCCAAGCTCTGCCTACCCTCACTCTCCAGCACACCTGAAGCAGCCCTGTGGATTGTAACAGCAGCTATAGGCTTGCAGCTGCTGATTTATCTCTCCAGCCACATCCTGTCCACTGAGCACCTCCTAACAGCATCCACCCTTGCCCCACTACAGACTGTTTTCCACACAGTACCCAGAGAGGTCCTTTTAAAACGTAAGTCAGCTTGTACTACTGCTGGCTCCAAACCTACTTCACTCACAATAAAATGCAAAGTCTCTCTGGGGTCTAATTCATCTGACCCCGGCTACCTTGTCCTTATCTCCCACTACGCTCCTCCAAACTCACCTGGCTTCTGGCACACTGGCCTCCTCAGACAATCACTAGATTCTTTCCTTTTTCCATCAGGTCTCCCCTCAACTGTCACCTTAATCTTAAATCAGGATGGTCAGGTTCAGCAAATAAAAATGCAGAACACCCAGTCAACGTTGAATTATAAATAAACAACAAATAATTTTTTAGTACGACTATTTCCCAAATATGAGCTTCTCAAACTTACTGAGGCAACAAGCAGTATCAGGAGAAAAACCAAAACCTCAACAACTCTCAGGGGAATGAATGAAGGAGGGAGAAAGTGGAAAGGGTGATGGAGATCCAGGAATTCTTGAGAGACGTGGCTCTAAAATAGTAAACTATATGGGTTGACCAGAATAGGAAGGGAGAGCCTCCTAGGTAAAGAAACAACACAGGCAAGATCACAGCAAGACCCTGGTAAAGAACCAAGCAGTTTGATTAGTGCGAGAGAAGCGGCTGGCAGAGGAAGCAGAGCGGGCTTGGGAAGACGGTGGAGCCCCAGCGAGGAGCAGCCGACATTCATTCTCCCAGGAGCATCTTTCCTCCCAATCTCTCGCTCTCTGTGAATTAGCCATCTCTGCCCTCGAGGCCAAATTCTCCCTCCTTCTCCGACCTTCCAGCAGGAGGGCACCACTACCTCCTCTGTGCACCCCAAAAAGCACTTTTTACACCCTGCTTTCAACTGGCATCACTCATGGTCCTACCACTTCACAGTTCTTGAAGGCAGAATTGGTTTTCTCCATCTTTGTGAGCTGCTCAATGTCTCATGCGCGCAGGTTCTCCACAAATGTGTTTCTCTGGAGGGAGTTTAAACTTTCAGGAAAAGTAAATATGGAGCCCATGGTTCTGGAACACAAGGAGGACAACCAGGCGAAGAGCCTGAGCCCCAGGGTCTCCCTGCAGCCGCGGCTGGACGGTCTGAGAGGGCAATGCAGTGTCCACCCAGGACGGAAAGCCCAGAGGCGGGTCCAGAGGCCAGGGGCAGCTGGACGCAGACACCTGCGGCACAGACTGGGGCCACAGTTTAATGGGAGCGCAGGCCAGACGGCAGGAAGGGCAGGCAGCAAAGCGCAGACCGGTGAAGAGGAAGGACTCTGTGGTCCACCGCACCTCCATGGAAATCCGACCTTCACTACACACAGCCCTGGGCAAGTAACTTAACCTCTCTGTGCCTTCATCTGAAGAGACTCCTCATCTGAAACATGAGTGGAGCCCTTACCTTATTGGGTTATTCCGAGGATAAATTAAAATGATTCCTGTAAAGGCTTTAGTGTGTCTGGCACATAGTCTCAGCACAAGCATGTTAGCTCTTATTATTGCTATCAGAGCAAAGGTATTTATTAAGTGCCTTCTGTATGCAGGATTCTCTTAGCTGCTGGGAATACAAACATTAAAAAAGCCATTACAGTTAACTCCAAAATGTTGGGCTCATAGGTTAAAAAGGGCCATGAGAGAACTGCAAGTTAAAGGTAAGGAGACAACTATTCGGAGAGATGTGAGGTAGGGTCAGTTAGTGAACTCAATTTGAAACCATGTCCAGACTTCCAAATTGAGATGTCACACAGACAAGTGAGGATACAGGATTTAGGAGCTATCAATGCAGGATATGGAATCTGAGAGCCATCCCTCAGAGGGAGTAATTGAGACAAGAAGAACAGGTGAGCTCTCTGGGTGTGAGAAGGTAGGATCAGAAAGCAGGCTGCATGCTCAGACTACTTCCACCAACAGGCAGCAATGGGAAGCTGAGGAGGGAGACAGAAAAAGATCAGCAAATCAGCAGTTGCAGTTGGCATATGGAAAATTTACAGACTGCAAATCACAAATGTCATGCGAGGAACATATGGCCTCTCCATATGACACAGAACTGCACAGAAGGGGCTGGCAGGAGAAGCAGAAAGGACAGTGTTGCTGGATGCGGCACTGGGAGAGCTTAGGGCCTTAAGATGTCCTGCAAGTGGTCACATAGCTCAGACACCATGAGAGCTGGATCTCAGGCCCTTTGTACACCACCAAAGGCCTTCCAGTGGGCCACCTCCTCCTGAAGTACACCTGGATTGCTCAGGCACCAATTACATACTGCAGTTTACACAAAGTATAAAGCTTTCTGCCATTGTGGCTGCTTCCTTATGCCTAGCCAGGTGGAGTTTCAAAATACAGAAAGATGGAAGTCATGGGAGTTCATGTTGCTGTTAGTAGTTCTTTAATATTTATATGTATCTTTATCTATCTGTATCTATCTATCATCTATTTATTTATACCTGGGGAAGAGGGGAGGGGTGATAAGGGAGGAGATTGGAAATGTCCAAAGGAGATAAGCCAAGGTGGAGCAGGGTGAAAGCAAGGTGGAGACTAGAATTAACACAGGAACAGGACTAGACCAGGTGTGGGACTGAAGCAGATGAGGACAGGTGAGCTCAAGAGTAGCAAAGACAACGGAGAGGCAAGAAGGGAGGCTAACACAGGGCAAAGAAAAGTAAAGCCTGGCATTTTGTTTCTTAAAGGGAGTTCCGAGACCACTCAGGGCATTTGTTAAAAAAGTAGATTCCTGAGCACCAATCCAGGGTTACTGAGTCAGAATCATTTAGGGGAAGGTCCCTAGATTGCATTGTGCTTCATTCCCTGCTCCTGGAGATTCTTATATACACTAGAGCCTGAGAACTACTGAGCTGTGAAAAGTCACTAAAAAGGTAGATTTTTTTTTTTTAAATTGTGGCAAAATACACCTATCATAAAACTTTCCATTGTAACCATTTAAGTGTACAGTTTAGTAACATTAAGTATGTTCTCATTGTTGTGCAACCAATCTCCAGAACATTTTCCTCTTGCAAAACTGAAACTACACATAATATAGATTATTATTCTTACTCTTTAATAGCTTTGCTAAAGCTTGGCCAGCTATTCTGGATTCCGAGCTGAAATGCAGGCCATGGAGCACAGATACCACTGCTGGCATCTGGGACTATGGGTCAGGGTCTAAGCTGGAGTGGTGGTGATATATCTGGATATCACCCTGCTTAGGTTGCCATAAAAGTAAAAACTCCAGGTGCCATAATGGAAATGCTTAACATGAAATGAATATATATTAGGAAAAATTGATTTTAGTCTAAAATTTTGTTCTTTACGGCATGCTTTAGCATTTATGTGTAGTTTTTCATCTAAAATTTCTAACCACAGACTGTCACTTGGAATTCTTGCTTTTCATAGGGGCCTCACTGACACATATGCAGAATTTGTACGATGTCCTGTTTTGTCTGTATTCACTGTACAGACACAGCTGCACACACATTTTTATGGACAGTGGCAAATATGCCACTATGTTGAGTTGTTGTCATGTAATATTTATTGACAAGTCACAATATGCTGGACATTGAGATGTTTTTCTACCCAGAATTCAATATCCAGTGTCAAACCCACCTAATAAATTGCTGCTGATTTGAGGTCTGTGGACAAAAGGCTTCCGTATGATTTTTCTAGATGTTACTAAGTAATTCTCTTTACATTTTCATATTGTAAGTCAGTTCTTTGTTGTGAGGGTTTTGAGTTAGCATTTGACTTACTGAAATCATGCACATCTAGGAAATCTTCTTTCTTTGACCAACATTTGTAGTTATTCTTGTTGCTCTCCATTAAAAACACAGTTTTAAAAATTAAAACCATCTAGTGATTTTTTTTGTATCCATTTTGAATAGTATCCCTTTAATACATCATCCCTTACTAGTAAGGAGTGCTAAATAAATTGGCATCGAAATATTATTTAAACTTGATTTTGTATTAATAGTAATTAAATCCAAACCATATCATGGTATACTATGTACAATCTTTAATCAGATAAGTAAATAGTGATTTTTTTTAATATTTGTGTACAGAGTCCAATAGAGACTTAAAATTTACTATTAAAATCCCACTGGATAAGGGGGGGAAATCTCACTGATTACAAGAAAGTCATAAATAATTTCTCTCTAATTTGCATAACAGTCCAACATTACTCTTCTTCACACGTGGAGAAAAGAGGTACAAAGAAATGAAGTAGTTTCCCTAAAGTCTCACTCACAGCTAGATAAATTAATATCTTCCTACTTTAAAAGCATTTCCAAGAGACATAATCCTTTATTGTTAACATCTTTATGTATAAAAAAGAAAACAGAAATTTCTCCATCCTTCTCTGAGGACCATTACAATCTCCTTATAGACCCCCAGGAAGACTCCGGTTTTATTAAAGACGTGCTATAAAACATGAAAATATCAGCAGATATATCTAGAATCTATCAGTAGGGTCCGCAGACTGTTAATGAAAGTTTCCACAAGGAAAGAAACAAAGAGGGGAGGACGAGACTAGACACAAAATCAAAATCTATTCATGGATGAGCCAAATTTAAACATTTGCAGGAGACCCTATGGAAACAGTGCCATCAGCTGCTGCTTTAAAAATGTGTTTTACAAGGCTGGGTGCGGTGGCTCATGCGGTGGCTCATGCGGAAACAGAGTGAAACCCTGTCTCAAAAAAACATATCAAGGAGATAGTGCAAATACCTTTTACCAAAACCCGTGACTCAATGAAATAAATGTGTATTATATAATCATCTCTTAAAAGCCATTATGAAAACCATTAAAAATGGTTACCATTGGTTTATACTTTTATATAATTTGAATTTCTTATGATATATATCAATTACTTGCTTTTTGTTTTTGTTTTTGTTTCTGTTTGAGACAGGGTCTCATTCTCTTGCCCAGGCTAGAGTGCAGTGGTGTCATAATAGCTCACTGCAACCTCAAACTCCTGGGCTTAAGCGATCCTCCTGCCTCAGCCTCCAGAGTAGCTGGGACTACAGGCATGAGCCACCAAACCCGGCTGATTTTTCTATTTTTTGTAGAGACCAGGTCTCCCTGTGTTGCCTGCATTGCCCAAGCTAGTCTTGAACTTCTGGCTTCAAGCGATCATCCTGCCTTGGCCTCAGAAAGTACTAGGATTACAGGTGTGAGCCACTGTGCCTGGCCTATGCATTAATTACTTTTAATATAAAAATTCATTTCTATTATTTTAAAGCTTAATAATGATATTTTCCATTTTGTAGATTATCTGGGTCAAAATTAAATTGCAATTAATTCAATAAATTGAAATTAAATGTTTTCCTTAGCAGCCCAATATTTTTCAAGACTCCCCCAGGAATTATGTGTATTTTTTATATGACAAATGAATTTCAATATTAGTTTGGGACAAACACAACAGGTTCCAAAAGCACTGTATTCTAATGTAGAATTTATTTAGGAGCTATCTGCCATTTTGAAGTGTGCATGGAAATCTGAGAATTTAGTGCTGTTACTTTTGTGATAAACATTAATATTCCCAAGTGTGCTAACAACACTTAGCTCTTGGTGCTTTACAAGACACTGAAAACATGACTTGATTACATTTAATTTGATTCCAATTAAAAAGCACTTAAGAAGTTTCTACTGAATTAGATTACACTGAATGTTTCTATAGAAGACACTTCATTATCTTAGGCAGCTTTAATCTGAAATGATCACAGGGAGTGAAAAACACTCTTCATTTTAATAAAATGGGCTTAATCCCATATCATTATTTCACAATTGCATACCATGGATTTTGGTTTGTTAAATAAATGTACAGGGGCACTGGGAAAAGCATTTGTAACACTGAGCACCTCGTTCACAGTTCACCCAAGAAAGAACTAGTCACATGGCTTTTAAGTCTTAACAGAAACCAGAAATGCTGTTAAAAAAATTATTTAAATAAAAATGAGATTATATCAGGGTACTGGTGAAAATACTGCCTTTTTACTGAATTTTTAAGCAGTGAGTTTTAGAACTAGCTAAAAATGAAAATGAACTTCCCAGTTATTAGGCAACAATAGCCAGATAAATGCAAGGTACCACCAAGTCACTTGACTTCCTGGAATATAACATTTCCCGTTTTAAACAAAGAACCACCTTGAGATCAAATTATTATACATACACAATCAGGACAAAAATTTTTTGTCTTCCCAACACTGTGTTAAACAATTTTCTAAAGTGTTATTATTTTACAAGCCCCAGTTGGTGTTAAAGTTTCAAAGCGGGAAAATGATGATTAAAAAAATGATGATTGAAAACAAATGTCCTAAAGTTAGTTATTTTGCACTAAACACAAACGGCATGGCTAGCTTTCCCTGGACAGAGCCCTGCAGATACATTTGGCATGCCCATCTCTGATACTTCAAGAATAAAGGCAACTTTGTGGTTTGTGGTTAGTGATTAAGCACACAGTGAACTCGTGTGTGTTCTTGTATAGGCAAATCTACAGCATTTTGAGTATTTCACATTTGTAACAATGTCTTCATTATGCCTTCCAGAATTAATTGACCTAAAATCCAGTGACTCTACGATGTATCTATTGGATAATTAGAACTCTAAGGACCAACAAATAGAACACATTATTGACCTTTAGATGTTCCTTCAAACAAATATTTACAGACGCAATTTGCAAAAATTATTTCCTTTTAAATTGGCATCATATCAAAATCTGTGCCACTGATCTGAAGCATATCAGTATAATCAATACCCTCCCTCAAAATTATTAATAGAATTAAACTCTAAGAACAGTGCTATAACCTTTCGAACAACCTGCACCTACTCTCACAGCCTAGATGGGTCTCCTCTGAAGGCAAATGAAACTTCATAATTGTAAGCTTCTTTGAAAGTCTCTTTGACCTTGAGACCAAGAACAGCAGGGTGGGGGAAATAGTGACCTGGTTTAGTGACCAGTAGCTATAGATATCAGAGAATGTGCTTGTTGTCAATGATCATTGCTGAAATCTGTCTATACCACACTGGAACAATCAATTTTGTAAATGATTGCAATAATCAAGGAAATTGCCTAATTTATAAATCCTTGCATACAGCATTTTAATGGATTCCTCCATTTTAATGCTGATGCCTTCAGAGCTAAATGAATTGTTGTCCAGGCTGTCATTACACAAAATGATAAAAACATTCCGGCTGGTGGGGAAACCACATCTCATGGATATTCAGACCCTCACCCCATAATCACTCATTAGTGACTTCCATGAAAGTTTCGCACTGCTGAGCCTCAGGAAGAGCAAGAGAGCAGGTGTGTTTGTGTCTGCACCTTTGTGGAGATCCCTGTTACAGTTTTGGAATTTGAACAAATTTCCTTTTACTGGACCGCAGTGCACTGGATGTGTTCCCCAGTTCTGACAGCCCCATATTGCAATAGTTTTTCTCTCTCCTTTTTGTCTGCCGCTGCACCATTTTTCACCACCAAGCCTCGGAGGCAGCAGGCTCAGCCACTCTGAACTCCCAGATCGTGAATCACATCAACACGGATGACGCTGGATGCGCTGAAGCAAATGTGTGATGTCCCAACCCTTACGCTCCCACTAACAGGTAAATCTACAAAGTCCACCTGGAAAGCCAGGCTGCACACTTAGCTCTCTCCCTAAGTCTGCCACACATAGATTGCTCTTCTCAGTTAAACCCTGGCCAATTGATTCCAGCCAATAGTGTGCTGTCAGTGCTTTACTTACTGCTCAATCTCACTAACCTGACATTTATGGTGCACTGATTGGCCTCTGTCAGTGGTGCTGGTTGTAAATTCACTTTGAAAAGCTTTGTGTTAACAGCCTTCAACCAGGCTCCAAGAAGAGTACGAACAGGCAGCCTGACAATTGCTCGACCTCCTGCCCTTATTATAGTGAGTAAATCAGGGTTTGAGCCATTAGGCTGGAGCCTGGGGCCTACACAAAAAGGATTGACATGACGAAAGGTCAACCTCTGTCACACATGTGTAACAATTTGGATAATGGAATTCTGTAACTTATCTGAGTGAGGTGGCAAATGCTTACAAGGAAAAGTATATTCTGCTCTGGCTTCTCTGGCTTTTATGCTAAGTACTTATACCAAAGCCTGTACTTCTTGTGTAAATACACAAGGAATGTCTGAACTCATGAAATCTTGGAGTATATATGATTCTATAAAAGAAAGAAAGAAAAAGAAAAAGGGGGGGGTGGCTCATAGTCATTCTACACACAGCGTTCTTTAGAAAGGCAAAAGGTTTTCCCCACATTACCAGCATATTACATCCCTCTGCCGAGAAGAGAGGACTTTGATACTGTGGGCATGATTCCCCAGCTAAGTAATTTGCAGTTTTTCATAGTCAATCAAAAAAATGTTTAAATCTGTAATATTACACCACAGATGTAAGTGATCCCTGGGTAACGTCATTTTCTCAAATAATTAAAACTGCTTTAATTTACGCAATGAAATAAGAAGGCTCCCCGCGGGTTTCTCAGTACCAATATTATCATATCAGATCACTTGCTGCAGTGATTGAGGAGGGCGGATTTCATCTATCCGCTAGCCTCTGAGATTCTGATTTTACTTTCTATGCCCTACTTTTAAGTCAATGTGGAAGAAGAAAAACATTACATGATGTAAGAAAACATGCCTTTATGGACTTGTGAATTACTTCTTCACACAGACAAAATGCTATCAATAAAAGAAGCAATTTGTAAACAATAGATAAACCGAACTAATGAGAAAAATAGTCCTGTGGATACAGAATACATCAGTCTTTTTAAAGTATTTGCAGCTAAAGCAATGTAGTGTCAAATGCATGTTTGGATTAAACCTCACTGATGTGAGAATTTCCAAATGGCCGTTGTAATTTTTTTTAAGCAGAATCATTTCTAGACTTAGAAAACCAAGGGTGGCACTGTGTAGTGTGACACATAAAGCAAAAGGACCGGGACTTTAAATGGACCTTCAAAGCCAACTTAAAGTACCAAGTTTTGATTTTTAACACAATGCTGGAAACCATTCCAAGAGGTGGCAGATGGTTTTACAGTTTATGTAAAACTACAAAATGCTCACACTCTATCAAATGGGCACCACGATAAAAGACATCTTCAAATCAAATGAGGCAAAGCCAGAGAGATACACCAGCTGTTACTCTGCATAATTTAAAACATAATAGTAGCATTACTATGGTTTATTTTTAAGGAGAAATTATTTGAATTTCACAAAATTGACATATTCAAAACCAAGCTGACAGGCAGACTCGTATGTTAAATGATACATTGCTGAGAAACACATTTTTTACTTCAATGTAACTGTGACAGCCACATAATTCCATCCCCTGGTGTTTTGGTGAATCAGGCCAAAATGAGTCAAAGTCAAAATATGGAGTATATAATTACAGGATTATCATTGGAACAACTTTTAAATTATTTTAACGTAATCTAAAATGATTAATTTAAAATGGTTTTTTCAACATCCAAATACATACAAATAGGTACGGTACTATATATATGGAATTGGGTCATTATAGAAACATACATACAACATTTAAAATATGAAATCAATTCACTTTCTTCTAGTACCAATTACCTATGATGGTTTTGAAATATAAGCATTTAGCAATGTGTAATATATTTTTAATATTGGTTTTCATTAATATCTTTTGACCTAAGCTAAATCGTAATGATGAAAAATAGACCATTTGCTTAAAAGCAAAACTCTTATTAAATCTAAAATATTATGGCACAAAATCAAACTACAAAAAGGTCCACATTATGTATCCCCCTTGATTTTCTAAAGAAAAATGACGGTTTCCACATAGGGCAAATGAAAATGAGACACTCAAATTTACTCAGGCAAAGAGAAGACAGGTTCTGTAAAATTAAATCTCTTTCTAGTACCTTGACTGTAATCCTAACAAGTCACTACATTATTTCAATTAGCAGGATAATTTTTCTAGGGTGAAAATAAGTACAATTTATTTTGTCATTGTTGCTAAAATTTCTTGTCAAATCAGACTTTGAGTTGAAAGGCCTGAGTAATATTAGCCTATCTTAAACCATAGCTTTATTTTAAACTTCCGTATTTTATTCCAGTAGAGTTTTAAGTATACACTGCTTACATTCCTCAGGTCCAGTCATATTAAATTCTGATGTTAAGCAGAAAGGGGAAACCATGTGCAACTAGATTAATTTATCTCAAGGGAAAAATGGCACATTAATAATTGAGATAATGTTTTCATAAATGTTGGAATCAAATGTGCCTTTTCACTTCTTTATTAGAAAACATATTAGGATAAAATTATCTCACTCTCATCAATAAGACCTAATTGCTGAGAAAGATTCTGTTTTCTTTGCAAAACATTCAGAAAGATTTTTTTCCCATTACATTAAATAGCTAGAAATGTATCATGCATCCAAGTCTTGTTTGAATAAATGTATATAGCCAAGGCAAGTGATTGTCTAATGTACCCTATATGTAATGTTTTGTTTGAAAGTATCTGAATTTATTATTTTTTAAAAAAACATATTAAAATTCTGATTCTAAAGGCAACTGGCAAAAAATATGACTAACGATTTGGTTTTCAGTTTGCTAATCTCCTTAAACTACAAAAAAAATTACCTTGGCTTATTGCTTAAAAAAGAAAAATACTTGGCATTTCCCATAAACACTCAAAATAGTCAAAACATATTGAATGGAATGGAATATTTAACTTTCTTTAAATTGCTGTATTTTGAAGAACTGAGATTATACACAAAGAGAATATTAACTAAAAGATGATAATATGCTTATAAACCAAACAAGCTCTCCAAGGCTGATGTATATTAAATATTAAAAAATCATTTTTCTACAAAGAAAATAGAGCTTTTAAGGATTAAAGAAAAGGAATAACTAAGGTGAATCTGATTGTTTCTGTAATAAGCCTTCTTGTGTATAATAAAGTACAGCCATACTAAAAACAATGAACTGTAAACTGAAACAAAAATCCATCATCTACTTGGAAACAGTGACGGGAAAAGATTAGCAATCCATTTATTGTACTGAAATAAAGATAAGTAACCCAGTAAGATCCATCAGGACCTGAGTATTGAACTCTAAATATAAAGACATTTCTTCATCAGCAAATGACTTAAAAAATGTGAGAAAGAGAAATGATTACAGTTGACTTTTAAAATGAAATAGTCATGATTCAACTGCTTTTAACTTTTTTAAAATTTGCTTTATGTTGACCTGATATTTTGGAAGACATTTAAAAAGAATATGTTTTTGAAATGGATAATTATTATATGAGTCATTAAACAATTATTGCCAAATGTTTCCTATAGACCTACAGTGTATACTAATCACTGATTCTTTCGCATATAAATAACATAATGATTTAAAAAAATCTCATAATACAATTTAGGTTTGAAAGGAAGAACTAAAATTTAAGGAAACTTCTAACACTTAGACTCTTCTGTTATAAATGTAACTTAATTCAAATAGTCATGTTTCATAAAAATAATAAAGCTTAAAAATTTAAAAATTTAAAACCTACTTTGTAAAGTATTTTATCTTAGAAGTGGACATCAGCACTAAGTTACCTGGCCCCAATAAGTCACATTTTATATGATCTCCCTGAAGACTGATACATTCTACATGGCTGAAGTTTTAATATCCCTTCAATTCCCCAAATGTATGTTATTCTAACTCTTGTTACAGATGATAAAAATAAATAGAATCATTATGTCTTAAATTTAGGAGTAGGGGACCTGTAGATCATCCAAGCATACACCCAGCAGGTCTTTTTTATAACACAGAACCAGCTCTATGTACCCCACACGCACTCTCAACTCACATGCCCCAAACAACAGATAACATTCACTTTACATCTACTGAAGTAGCAAGAAAAAGAAAAACACCAATTAAATCCCCCAGTCTCTTTACTACAACAGAATTTTAACTTCGTCAAGTACAAGTAAAGGTATAAAAGAAAGGTTGCATCATTTTTAGTGTTTATATATTACGTTCTATATATGTAGTGGCCTCCTGCCAACGTTCCAATCATAAAAGCCTTCCAGGAAACACACACACACACACACACACACACACACACACACACACACACACACACAATAAATGACAGGAATCTTTTCATGTTTATGGCTTTTTCTCCTGGCATTCTAAAAGTAGACAGGCATCAGAAGGCAATATAATAGTGTTCAGTTTTAACATTTTCAGATAGAGCAAATCTGTACGATGAGTAACTGCCGTATAATTTCCTTGGAAAAGTATTGGCAGACCTTTAACTATATGATATCAGAGTTCCTAATAACACACTGGAACATGAAAAGTGTCTATAAGTGTTTTATAAACTTTAAACCACATTGGAGGTTACAACTAATTATTCAGAAACAAAAACCAACTAGGAAATGTCTCAAAACCAGATGCTTTGAGCCTGTGCACAGCACTCCAGCAGGTTACTCTGGAATGGACAGCCCATTGGCTGCCATGTTCTCATCTCGGGCTGCTGGGCTGTGGGCTCATACATTTACCTCCCCCTCCATCAAAGGAGGCTTTGCAGCCCCAGGCCTCAGCACCCAACCCCCAATAGTCATGTGAGGGTTCTGGATACCAGTTTTGTTTTTCACAACCCTGTATCTCCAGGGCCAGAGTGGGGGCTCAGCAAAAATTTAAGTGGTTTATTGAGTCCCGGTGAGTTTTATTTAGTGAATATGAGGCAACTCACAGTGAAAATGATCATTTTGACAGGCCAGTCATCAAAGTGTGAGGGGCAAACTTTGGCAGAAACAACCCATTAATGGAGCCCAGAGGTCCATGTCAACTTGGCCCCTGGCATTTAAGAAACTTTCTTTCCCGGCTATTCACACTTAATCACCTGCCACAGGTAGTCAGATTTACATATTGCCTAAGGGTATGACTTCTAGCATCTTGTATTTTATATATAACTCTCCATAGGTGGAGGTGGCTAAAACAGGTGGGAGGATTATCTACTGATAAGTGTCTGTCCCTTCAGGAGTGAACCTCCATGATCAACCAGGAAGCTTCTGGAGAAATCTCAGGTTGACATTTTTTCAAATAGGTTATTTTTAAATAATAGCATCAGGTATTATTGTGCCATAAAGTATTATCATCAATTGGGTTATGCCAAAGTGCTGAGGTTTCCCATGTTTTGATTTTCTATCTTGAGGAAGATTACATAATTTCACATTGTCAGAGAAGAAGCAAAATTTGTAATTTCTGACTCCCAATAAAATTTGCTTAGTTTGGGCACTTTGCAAGTTGTGAAACATGTTGCAGTCTCTCACATTCAGCATTTACAAAATTGTTTTTGATCTGTGAAAATAAGCCTGACTCTCCTTCCTCCCCTCTATGCTTCTGTACCCACCTGCCCAGTGCACTGAAACACATTGGAAAAGCTTAGAATGGGACATAACGGTCACCCAGCTCTCACCCTAATGCCTAACCGCCTCTGTCCATCTCCTCAGCTGTTTTCTTTTTCTTAAGATTTGGAAAGACCAAAGGCAAATCCATTCCAGCTGGAACACAGGCAGGTTAAGGAGACTCTGTCTTCAGAAACCTGTAGGCCCTGTCCTCTTGGCCACGTTGCTATTGTGCCAGACTCCATCTCTGCCGCCTCCTTACAGCAGGTGCTTCAGACACCAGGCATTTACAGGGATGCCAGGGAAATCTATTCTCCGATACCCTCTGGGGACCAAGGGAGGCTCTCTCTGAAGTTGCCACCCGCCAAGGGCCAGGCTCTGTGCCGGCCAAGGCTGGGTGGTGAGGTACTGGGCACCGGCCACTTACCTCCCAGAGATGCTGCGTGTTCCTCACGGCCCCCGCCTGCACCTTCTCTGGGGGCAGGAGCACGCCCTGGAAGGGCCCAATCCAGGTGCCCTGCTGGATCCTCTGCGCCGCGCAGATGCCGTAAGCCAGGCCAGGCACGGTGCTGGTGCACAGGCACACCTCCCGCGGCAGGTCCCGCAGCCACTCCGGCAGCTCCGGCGGGGGCGCAGCGGCTGCGGCGCTGCTGGTGCCCACGAGCCGGCGCAGCGAGTGCAGGGGCCCGTGCATGGGGCACTCGCCGTTGCGGTTGTCTGCGCACATGTCGCAACCTGCGGGAGACATGCAGAAAGAGGGAAGGGAAAGGGTTAACCTGGCCGCTCAGAACGGCCCATCCTAGGGTAAATCCCCCAGACAACAGTATCCCTGCCCGCCAGGGTAAGCCATCCTGGAAGGAGGTGACGCCGTTGGGGCGCCCAGGCTACTCAGAGTAGGAGAGAGGCCAACCCGCGCCGCCCCGTTGGAATTTACTGCACCCAAATCTGCCTGGTACCGGGTACAGACCCTGGGCTCCCTAAAACGCCTTCGGAGCTATGCGGATTGCCTTGTCCTCTCCCCGCAACTGACGGCTCTTGGCGGCTTCTCCTCCTGGTTTCCGTCTCTCTGCACCTCCCTCTGTCTCTCTCCCCCTTCCCTTCCGTCTCTCTGTTCCTTCTGACCCTCTGGTCATTCTGGCAGTTTCTCTCTATCCTGCGCTGCAGGGTGTATATTTCCCTGTACCACGAAAAAAGCCCATCTTTTCCCCACTCTGATATCTTGGAGAAATTCTACACTGGTCGCCTACGCATTTAATTTTCCTCGTTTTACAATTACACAGGAGACGTTTTTACAGTCACCAGGGCACGTGGGCTGCCAGTCTGGCGTGGGGCGCCAGTCGCACTCCCCTCGACCCGGGAACTCACAGGCTTCCTCCACCGCCTCCCAGGCGCCCGCGGGATGGATCAGAGCAAGCCTGGGGTTCCGTGGAGCCCGAGGCGCAGCCCCAGGAAGCCGGGCGCGCCCATGCTGGGGTCCTTGGAGCGCCCTGACAGCGCCCACTCTAGGCACTCCAGCCAGGCGGGGACAAGCGGAGACCCGGGGCTGTTCCGGAGGGTTTGTGTGCAAGCTTTTCCCAGACTCGGAAAAGAAACGAATAGCAATTTAAACGATCGGGGTAATGGGCCTCTAATGATCAGGGTAATGGTTCAATGGGGAGGGCCCCAACTACTGCCCCACGGTTGATCCCGAGCCTTCATGCGATTATCCTGTGCTGTAAACTGAGCGAAGCTGTTGGTGAAGCTGTCTCTCTCCGACACTTCCCAGAGCAGCGGGCGCCGAGGGGACCCCCACCCTTCGGGCCGGGCAGTAGTGGGCGCCCAGTGTCCCTCGAATGGAACTGGGTGGGAAGGGGCCGGACGGCAGCGGGAAGCAGGGCCTGTGGCGACCGTGCTGTCGGATCACAGCGCCCTCCGGGTTATTAATGGGCCTGGCGGAGCCGCCGTGTCTGCGCCCTGGCGCGGAGAGCCTGCCCGAGGAGGTGGCCTCGGCGCCCGCCGGCGCGACCCGGCCTCCCTGGCCCAGCTTCCCTGGGGAGCCACCGCAGCTCCGCGCAAGTGTCAGGCCTATGGCACTGGGCCTGACACCTGGCGAGTCTGCCTGGCGAAGACGGTGAAAGCCAGGCACCAGCGTACGGGCCGGCGCTGGGAGATCGGTCGCCCTAGGGGCCTCTGGGCACCTGCGCCTGGCCTTGATAGCAACTAGGCCTGGTGGTCACCCTGGATGTGCATTATCTGTGCTGAAATAGCCTAAACGCCCAAGGAACTTGTGAGTCAGTGAGAAACTTTTGAGGAACACAGAACCCAGCATGGCGAGGGAACCCTCGTTTTGCCATTTGCCTCACAGCAAGGGAAGGTTGACATCTGAGCATCCTATCACAGTGGAATCCGGATCCGGCCAGCTGTGCCTTCCCCTCAGTCAGTAGTTACTCCTCCACTCCTCCCAAGAGAGCCCAGGGAATGAGGGGACCTTCTGACTGCCCCTTCTTAGAGGTGTCCCCAGTCCTTTCAGGTGAAAAGCAACAACCTGTTTTCACAGCTAGAGAAATGTCCGTGCTTCTGAGCCTCTCTCACACAAAGGTCCTCCTCTGCCTCCCTCTGCCAGCAACACAAATGTTCAAATTATTCAAGGCTCCATTTTCTAACCCAGGGCCTAGATGGGCGTAGTCTCATGCTTATCCATATGTCAATCCCTCTGAAGCACACACACTGTGCACACCCTCTAGAGCTTTTGATTGTGAAAATTAAAACACTTCAAGACATTTGGGGAATGGGAAAAAAGTCAATAAACACTCATATTTACCAAATGCCTAACTATGTTCCAGGCACCTGTCTTGAACCAAACAACCACCATATTATCTAAGAATCATCATTCTCACTTTGCAGATGAGGCAACTGAGGATTCGCAGCCCTTAACTTGATCAAGGATCAGAAGCAAGAAGGTGGCTGGCAGAGAAAGGATTCAATCAGGTCTGTCTCATTCCAAAGCCTCCAAACCCAGAGATTTGGGAAGATTAATGAAAGCTGGGAGACATTTATATCCAAACTCATGACTCAATCAACAGAGTTGAAATATTTCACTGAAATAACTATTTTGGGGCCACAAAAATTGCTGTAACAGGATTGCGTTACAGGGGTTTCTCTGCTTCCCACACTCTTGGGTCTGGGGACATTAAAGTAAGAGAATGAAAAGGAAAATAAATAGATAATGTCCATAATTTTGAATGTTAGTGTCTGACTTCAGAGATGGCCTTTCAGCACCTTAGCAAAAATAGCTAAAAACAAATGACAATAAGCAAAGGCAATATGCCCAGGAAAATAAAAATAAATCACTTCAGGAAGTTGCTTAACCAAGATTTTTCCTTTCTGGTTGACTCAATGAAGCAAAGAGTGAGAAGCAAGAGTGTTTGGTATTCATTCCCCCAACAGCCTGTATCAGAGATCCTGTTAACTTCCAACATCACCACACGTAATGTCACATCAACTACATCAGTAATAAAATAAAGAGCAAAAGTAGCAACTCCAGCCACTACCCCACAGACAAGAAGCACACAGCTGATATTTGTCATACCTGATAATAAAACTATGGCCAAGTTCTTTCTCCAAGAAATCCTCTAAAGCCCTTTTTAACTTATTGTTTCATTGGTCTCCACAAAGTGTTGCAAAAACTTAACGGTAGCATTTGGCAGAGTGAAAAACTGAGGCTTCCCCACTACCTACAAGACTGTGTGTATGTTAGGTCCACAGCAGAGTAGGGAAGGCCAATCCATTTTAATTATTCTACCCAACATGAATCTTCTTAATTTGTGAACCACCTCATGTTATATCAAAATATTCTGACAGAAAAGTTGACCAACTGCCATCAAAATACACATTCCATTCTATTTTTTTAATACACAAAATCTCCCCAACTGAAAACATTTGGGTGCTAACCTGTGCCTCAGAGACCAAGGGGAGCTTGAGGATATTAAAAACAAATAACATTTCTTGGGGTTGACAAACATGGTGCAAGTAGACAAACGTTCTAAGCAAAGTATTTTCTAGATATGAACACCTACATGAAAAGGTTTGGGAGAGAAGCCGGCTACATGCCCAAACTACCTACAAATACATATAATATACAATGTACGTCATCATATCTTATACATGCACACATACACACAGCATTCCAGGCCAAGCAATATATGAGTCTATTTGTATTTGTAAAGAGGAAACAAATAAATGTTCCTTTCTCTTAAAATCAAGGAAAGAATTTTTGTACATGTTCATAATTATTATTCATAAAGAATTTTCTATATTTCTGAGAGATAGTCTCATATTTTCTAAGAAAGATACTTCGAAATACCATTTTAGCATTAGAGAATATAAGAGATTATGGTTCCTTTCCTAACTTGAACAGATTTGTTAGTGCTCCTGTCTATGGGTCCCTGAGTAAGGGAAAGGGCTGTCAGAAGGTTCCAGACTTCCTCACCTACTGCCTGCAGAAGGTCTGGCCAAGTGAAGTGAAAAGCAGACTCTCACTCTTTATTTCATATCCTTCTGTATTGTTTGAACGTCTTTACAAGTAATGTGCTACTTTTATAATTTTAAATGCATCTATTTTAAGGTACAGGGGGCAAAGCAGGCCAAGGTTTCCTTTTCTGGAATGTCATTCTAGGAAAGGTGAAATATAAAACGCTTCAGGGCTTTGGTGTCTGGAAAGGCCGACAGGCGCGTGTGCGCGTGGGGAGTGCCCGCCACGCCGGGTCCTCACTCCGCATGGCTTCTCCGGCGCCTTCGCCGGCCCTCGCCCGCCTCTGTTAAGGGAACCAGGGAGTGGCTGAAAAGCCTCCTTCCTGGCCGGACAGCGAGACCCGCTCAGGCTGTAAATCCTCCTCGACCGCTGCCGAGGTCGCCGCCCTCAGACCCGCGGGTCAAGCCCTGCGGGGCCGGCGCCCATCGATTCCAGCCCAGCTCTGCGGCCACCCGAGTGCCGCCTGCTGGCAGCGCGGCGAGCGCCCTGGGCAGGGGGCCGGGCTGACGGGCAGAGGACGGGCAGAGCACCCGCCCGCAGCCTCTGCCCCGGAGTTCAAGCCCCCAGGGGCTCCCTCCCGCGCCAGGTGGAGCGCGGGCAGAAGCGGTGGTGCGCGGTGTGGGGCACCCTGGCCCCGGCCGGCAGGCGGCCTCCGCACCTACGGCTGCATTTTGAAGGCCTCATCTCGCTTCCGCCCGCGAAGGGCTCTCTCCCAGCACCAGGCGTGGCCGCCGACGCCACCCGCACTCCGAAGCCCCTTCTGGGCCCCGCCACCCACCCGGCCCTCCTCAGTCCCCGCCAGGAAGAGGTCTTCCCAGATCCCAGAGCTGGTCTAGAGGCAGATCCAAAGGCCAGGCGGTTTAGCCCGGCCGCCGGCAAGGGGAGCAGATGGTGGTCGTGCGCAGCTCGCGGGGAATCTTCTCGGAGCCCTTCCCTCTACCCGAGTGTAAAGCTCTCCGAGAGCCCCAGAAGCGCTGGGCTTTCTCTGCCCGGCCTGGCTGCCGGCTTGGCCCTGGGACCCAGAGGGAGAGACAAAAGGGGGAGGACGAGGAGGGAGGGAGAAAACGTGGGTTTTATTTGTCTCCCGATGACTGTATTAATAAATTAAATGGGAGCGCCAGTGTGTGAGGGTGAGAGAATATTGCGCGGAGATAAACCTCGCCGGCCCCTGCCCCTGCGAGGCCGCCATATACAATGCGGAGATGATGAATAGGAGCCGCGAGAGGAGATCGAAGCTGGTCTGGGCTGGCTCCACTCTCTCCTACAAAACTATAGGGCAATTAATTGTGGCTTGTCCCCTCATCCTTCATCTCCTGGTGGCACATATCGATGGAGATTACTGCTGATGGACCATTTTATCACCTTAAATAAACAGTCGCCACCTCTTCTAACCTCAATCTAATATATGGCTGTATGTTCAGTTTCAGGGCGCTAGATAACGAAAGATGTAAAATAGCTAAATCATGTGTGTTACTGGATGGGGCGGGGTCTGCACACAAAAAGAGCGAAAAGAGAAAAAGAAACAGAACAATACAAAAACCCACACACCGACGCCGAGGCTCCCTGCCCCCCGGACCAGGCCTGAAATCTAAGTCGCTGGCTGGTCACTGACAGCTGGGACGCTGGGCGGTAGGGGCAGGGGCGCAGCGGATGTGCCTCAGTGGCACAAACAGCCCGCTGGTGGGCCACTGGACTCGAAGCTCCCCAAACAGGATTTGTGTCTTCCAACTGGGTGGGAAGAGATCAGGGCAGTCAGGAAACACTCACCCTCCTTTATCTCTTTCCCTAACCCCATAGCACGTACCCCACAACCAGACAAATCAGTGTTGGACCCAGATTTCCTTCTCTCTCCCCAGCCCGTCTCCCCAAACCCTTGAAAAGCTTGGCGCTACCAATAAGGGAGCCTCAGGTCCAACTCCTAAACCCAAATACGCACCAGGGCAGTTCGCGCTGTTCCCTGCAGGAGGGCTTCTGTAAGTCCAAAGGAGACAGGGATCCACCCTCCTAGCTGGGAAAGTTACAAGGTGGCCCAACTCTCCGCTGAGACACCCAAATTGTTCAACTCCCACCTCCCTACCAGGTACTATGGAAGAACATCTTCACAAAAGGGTATGAAAAACCAATTGGCTCTGCCAAGAGCAGACCCGGGAATTCTCCATACAAACTCCAGGGGCGCCTAGCCACTGCCTCTCCCTACCTTGCAAGAGTAGTGACACGGTCTCAGAAAACCTGAGGTGAGGTCCCTGCCAGGGAGCCTGACCAAATCAATGGCTTCAGGCAACCAAGCAGCAAATATGGGCAGCAACACAAGAAGGGGAAGGAAGGCCCCCATCCCTCATTTATATTACACCTCGCACCACTTGACTTTTAAGAGAAGAAAGCAGCAGCAGCTAAGCATTCAGAGCTTCAGTGGAAAGTGTACTTCAGTCACAGAATAAACTGATACAGACTTAGATAACACATATACTGGAAGCGCTCCCTGGGGCTAGCTTGCAGTTTCTGCTGTTTTAAAATCCTTTTGTGTTTAAGAGAGCTAAAGCCCCTTCTGTGGTATTTGCCATAGATGCCAATAAAGTTTCAAGGTGAAACTAGTGTTACTAAGTTCTTTTCTTACAGAGCAATGATGTCATGTCTTGCTGATCCTAGGCAAAAAGTAACTTTGTCAAAGGGAAGGGAGAGGTAAGGAAGCCCCACCCCCCCACCTCCGCTTTTTTTGCCTTGTAAGAAAAAGAGAAAATGACTCAATACCCTTTTAAGTACAAAGTGACAAAAAAGAAGCAATGTTGAGTTCACTTCACAGTGTTTCTTTTAGAGGTAGATGGCCAAAAAAACCAAAAGGAAAACTAGGGAAATCTACACGTGATAGATTAATAGGAGTCTCCCTTCTGTCTCCACCCTTCCTCTAACCTCACCCCCACTCACATACAACTCAGGAATGAGGAGAAGCTTCTGTTTTTCAGTCTTTCAAGTTAACCACTGTACCAACCTCTCCTGTGAAGGGAGAAAAGTTTCCCAACCTTTGCATTTCTGAATTGTTCTAAGCCCCTAGTTATAGTAAATGTAATCATTTTTCATCTTTATAAAACACATCCCATGGTTTCAAAGGAGTGCCTAAGCCTTGCTTGCCGGGAGAAGTTCCTGGAAGAATGGGAGACCTGGTCCACCAGCATTACACAGAGCTACCTCAGCTTTCTATTTTCTTTCTCAATTGCCCTTTAATTAGTGAGCAGCGGAGTGTAACTCTAATAGGATAACCTAACTTCCTTTCCCTCTGTCTTCTTCCCTGTACACTGAAGCAGTCCGGTTGACTCAAAAGGAGATACCAGGAGATTAACACAAATAGGAATAATTTAAATAAATTCATAATTCATTTCCTCCAACTAGAGAAAAAAGTTACCTAGGCAATAAACTGGTTCAATAGCCATATGTTAATTAGGAATCTAGCCTAATTCTTTTTCTGATTAGTCTAAGTTTTCTCTAGTTAAAATGTGTTAAATCTCAATACTGCATTGTAAAGAGTTTAGGGAGCTCAGCATACAGCCAGGGCTTTGGGGTGTGTTGCTGGTGTCTTTCCCAGCACAAATTTGATTCAGAAGAGAAACTGCAAGTTAATGAAGCACCCTCAGCCTGCAATAACTATAGTTTACTAAGCAGTAAGAAATGCCTTTTCCAAAGTTTTTTCTATGTTTTTATTTCACATTTTAAAAAAGAACTGCTTTGAAAACTACACATTCAAGAAAATCAGTAGGAAATAAGTGTTTTTTAAAAATCCATTAAGACAATATAATTTTGTGAAATTTTCTGAAACTCTGAAATACGATAGTCTTCTTAACTGCACAGCAAAAATCAAAACCCCCATTTTAAACCAGCACTTTACCCTCAGACTCTAGAAAGGAAAAAAGTAAATACAACTGCTTTTTGTTTGTAATTACCTCCATGAAAATTATCTCCAACATTAAGAAAATATTAATAACACCTCAATCACTAGGCTGATGCCCAGTGTTTTTTCATCAAAGCAATGACTTTGAGAATTCTTTAAATGGCTATAACTGAAGTTATTTTGCTTTTACAATGAATTAAGAAGTTCACGGAGTGGTAGACATTCTGCCAGGAGCAACTCATTCAAAATAGAATAAAAAGAAATGTTTACAATCAACTTTTCTCATACAGAAGCCAGATGAAGGAACAAGATGAAGAAAATAGCTAAATGAATGCTAATCTTTCAAATCCTGTATTGCTTTCAATCTGACTCCCTTAACTTGTTTTGATGCTATCTCCAGAAGTCTCTGACAGTCTAATTTACACTTACCCCAAACGTTAGGTGTAAACATATTAGAACTTCTGAAACTAGCAAAAAGAAGCAGATATAAAGCAATACACATTCTTGATCTTCACTTAGAGTTTTGCTTTAAAACCTCAAAATGGAACTGTATTTGTGATAAGCGTTTGAAATTGTGAACATAGGAACGAAGCTAGAGAGTCCTGACGTTTATAGGCATTTGCTATTTACTTGAGAGAAGAAGGAAGTAAGGTTCTTTTACTAAATTACCGTCACCCGAATTTCTAAAACTAAATAAACCAACACGGATTGCATACGTTTGCAGGTTGGTCAAGGGTGCGCGGAGAATGCGGGATCCGTAGCGAACAACCCTGACCTAAGTCGGAAATTTTCTTCACAGTAAGTAGGGGCAGCTGTTTCTTTTCCTTCTTTTTAAAATAAAGAGTAGACCTAAGAATAATGCCTGCTTTAAGGGAGAGACAGACTCAGTGTCATCCAAAACTACTCCAGCGAGGCCCCTACAGGCAGCAGCTCCCGCCCGGCCCCCCACAACTCATGGCCCGAAAATGACCTGGTTGCAGTTAACTTCAGAGTCGGAGTAGACAGTATAAGTAAGCCCTGGTCTCCACGTTCCCCAAAACACCGAGAGTCCCTCCCTTGTCCCCGCTAAGGCCCGCAAACTGTCAACTCCTTGTCGCGCGATCCAGTACCCACCCGGCCCCGGGCAGTGTCCAGCGGGAGGGCGGAAGTCTGTATTGCCCGGTTGACGGGCAACTCCAGTCCCAAATACTTGGGGCTGTGAAGCAAGAAGATGAGGGAAGGAAAAGGGAGGCAATCCCAAAGTGCCACCGGGCCATCCCATATGTTCTCCTTTCCTCTCCAACGCCAGAAAACTTTTGCCACAGTGGTCTGGGAGGCGCAGGCCAGCGGCCTGGACCAGTTGCTCCCCCCGCCCGGGTGTCACCCTCATCCGACCCGCCTCCCCGACAGGCGCCCGCGCTCGCTCGCCGGCGCCAGAGCCCTGGGAGTGAGCGCGCGGGCTGCGGCTACGTACGGTTGTTGGGGTCGCTGGTGTGCTGGTTGAGCGGGATGATCTCCATGCGCTGCTGGCCGTACAGGTAATAGTCCAGCTCCTCCGCGCTGCAGCGGAAGCGCGGGGCGCCCCGGCCATCCCCGCCACCGCCGCCGCCGCATTTGGCGGGCCCCGGGCCCGAGGAGGCGCCGAGGCACAGTTCCTTGGGGGGCAGCGGCTCGGCGGCGACGGCAGCGGCGGCTAGAGGCGCGAACACCGGCAGCTGCGACACTGGCAGAGCCGAGAGACCTGCCAGGGCGGCTGCAGCGGCCGCAGCAGCGCAGGAGGAGGCAGAAGAGGCCGAGGTGGAGGAGGAAGCTGGGGTGGACGAGGCGGAGGAGAGAGAGGCGGGCCGCGGGCGCAGGCTGTCGGGTGGAGGCTCGGCGCGCTCCGGTGGCGGCGGCGGTGGTGGCGGCGGCGGCGGCTGAAGGGGCTGCGGCGCGCCCAGGGGACCCGCGGCGCCGCCGCCCTTAAGCGGGCCGCCGCCGCCGTGCGGGAAGAGTTGCTGCCAGTGCTGCAGGTAGGCTGGGTCCACTTTGAGGAAGGCCGAGCCACCAGGGTCTCCCGGCTTCAGCATGTCTGATGCCTCGAGCTGGGGGCAGAGGGCAGGGAGGAGGGTGCGCGTGAGCTGGACTCAGGGCCTGGGCGAGAAGGGCGGGGAGGAGGGCCGCTGGGACCCTGGAGCGGGCGCCGGAGCCAGTGGCTCTGCCAGCTGCAGCCTGGTTCGGCAGCTCCCTCTTCCCAACTCCTCCAGGGCACAAAGTTTCTCCGAAGCCGCGGCGCCACGCAGAGGGGGCTCTGCCCAAGTCTGCCCGCGCTCCCGCGCTCGCGGCGGGGCTGCTCTCGCTCCCTCCGCCGGCCTCCACGTCCCTCGCTCGCAGGCCAGGTGCACCCGCCTCTGACCCCAGCCCGCGGCTCCCAGCTCCCACCCTGCAAGGCTGGAACCCAGCCGGAGGGCGCTTCCCCACAGAACTCAGCTGCAGGACGTAGCCCCCGCCCTCGGCCAGCGTCGGGAGCCGACCCGAGCCTGAGTGGCGCAGCGCCCGAGCCGCGTTGGCCTCAGGCGCCTGGAGGCGGGACAGTCTCGCCCCCCGCCCCCAGCCTAGGACCTCCAGCCTCCCTACGCACCCTGCCCTAGACCCTCAGCCCGAGACGAGCCTCACCTTACTGGAAAACTCGGAGCTGCTGGTGAGTACGTGCGTGAGTTTCGGCGAGCGTGCGGGAGAGTGCGCCCCGAGTGCGCTACATGCCTATGGGCAGCGCGGGAGGAGAACCCTGGAGATCGGGAACCCTCGTGGCCTGCGAGCGAGGGACGTGGAGGCCCGCGGAGGGCGCGAGAGCAGCCCGGCCAAGGGCGCGGGAGCAACGGCGGACCTGAGCGCCGAACCGAGCCGCTGTGGGCTGCTGTGCTAGGTCGCCACCGCGCCCCGGCTCCTTGGCTCCGCGCTCTGGCAGCCTCCCGGCTGGACACGTGGGTTTTACGACAGCACAAAACACAAGTGTGTGTGTCTGTGTGTGTGTCTGTGTGTGTGTGTGTGTGTGTGTGTGTGTGTGTGTGTGTGTGAGGTTGCAGGGTGGGGAGAAGAGAGAGAGAGAGAGAAAGGGGGGAGGGAGCGGGACGGGAGGCAGACCAGAAGAACGAAGGGGAGGGGAGAGGGAAGAAGGAAGTTCTAACTCGGGCCGACCCACACAGCCCGCGCGCCTCTCCCGCACAAATACCTCCTCCACCCTCCCACCCCTCAGTTTTTGGCGTGACGTGTCCTGCCCGCCTGTTGTCTGTTTCTGTCTGTGATATGTCTTTTCTCGGTGCCAGCTCAATGCCCTGATCCTGAAAGCAGTGGAAACACAGAAACCGGAACGCATCTTCGCACGCGCTCGAGTGTCCGCGCCACAGCAAGCGCGCGCCGCCAGGACCGGTTTGCGCTTTTGCCCAGCTCGGTTTTTCCGGGAGTGCTGCTGGGTGTCTGAGTGCCTCGCCTGCCACGCAACCTCTAAGATGAATCCTCCGGGGAGAAAAGTTTGGGGTGGGGCGGGGGGCGTTACGCACTGGAAAGAGACCCTCAGTCTGCAGCCAAGGAGGCGGGCTTGGTGCAGGGAGACTTGGGAACGAGGGTCTCAAGAGCAGCTGGTTCTGGTGGGACTCAAGCCTGGTGAAGGGGCTAGGGGGCGGCTGCAATGGAGTCTCCACAGTGCCAAGCGCTCAGCCGACCCTCTCTCGGGTTGTGTTCCTGGAGGGCTCCCTCCCTCTCCTTGTTGGCTTCCCAAGGCAAGTATCCAGAGCTACATCTGGTGGCACGACTGCTCCTGGACACTGGCGAGGCTGCTTGACTTCCGCTGCCCGGGGCTGCCCTAGGAGGTCACGTATAGGTTTCTCTCCCCAAAACCTGAGGTGCAGGGTAGGAGCTCAGCCCTGCCTCCACCGTGCTTTCTCCCCGGGCTGTGGCGCACACTCGCTCTTCGTAGGCAGTCTCTCATTCATGAATGAGGCACTTGCCCCCAGCTCTTTCTGGCATTTGTGGGACTCGGTGGTAGAGGGCACCGACAGGGTGTGCAAAACTGACCGACTCAGGCATTTTCCCGTCGCAGGAGTTCTGTCCATACCGCAAAGAAATGGCATTTATCTTTCCCCAAACAACCCAATTTATTTAGCACTTGTCACTCTGAACAATTAATAACCATTTTTTCCTGATTTCTGCTTGTTTCTTTTTGTCTTCCCATCACTCATTTTGTCCGAGCCTGGGAAACGCGCTGTTAAGACTTTGTCCGAGTTTCACGCAGGATACCTCGATGCTGGTTGGAACAGAGTTGGACCAAAAATGTTTTGACTGGCTCATTATGACAAGGCAATCCGTCATGCTTGGATAGATTGATAGCAACCAAGTTTAATGCAAACACCACGAGGGAAAACCCACACGGCTCTGTGGACCCAGAGGCTAACCAGGCAGTCTCCGCAGACTTTGAACAACCTCATCAGGAGGAGAGAATGAAGTTCCAGGCCCGTTTCAATTAATCTGCTCGCAAAAATGCCGAGGAGTGCCTGTCGGGCTAAGAAAGAAGAAAACGCTCTCACACTCTCCCGGGTTCATTGCTGAGAAAACAGGACACTCCTCTGTGCCCTGGGAGCTCTGGGGATGGAGGTCCGGACACTGTGACAGCAGCCCCGCCGCCCAGCTTCTTGTTTCCGTCCAAAGATTGCTATTCCCAAGCGCTTGGTCCCCAGGACTCCAGGTCCCAAAGAATCCCTACCTACTTCCCACCCTCCCCACACTAGAAAGTCTCAAGATTTTAAGATGCTAGCTGTAGCAACTGCTTCAGAGCCCTCTGTCTCCTACACTCTGGGAAGCAGGGGAGGGAGGATTCCCATTGTAATAAGATTTGACCCGTTAATGATATGCCAAACGCGGGTAGGCGATTCATGTATATTTAGTCCACCTAGCAGTTGTGCGGAGAAGGCTTTATTATTACCCCCATATTACAGATGCGGACCACTGAGGCTTAGAAAGGTTAAGTGAGTTGCATAAGGTCATGTCATTCGTGAGTAATGGAGGCGGATTCCAAACACTGGTCAGTGATCTGCCAAGTGCATGTCCTGTCCACTCTGGTCAAACCTCTACCCACTCTATCCAGACTGCGGCCAGATTGGGTTGAGGGTACCTTGGGAGAGATTTGGCTCCCCTGCTGTAGGGGCCAGAGGGAGAAGCGTAAGTAACGAAGGCCCCCTCCCACTGTGCCTGCTAGTGGTATACCTGACCTGTCTGATTCGAGCTCCCCCGCAGGGCCCCGCAGGGCCGGGCACGTGTCAGTCGCAAGGCAACGGAACTCTAGGGCCCCGACGGCACAGGAACCTCGCTTGAAGGAGGCCGGGAAAAGTCTGCAGCGGCGCTCAGAAAGCCCGGGAGCGAACCAGAACGTCTCCAGGGAAATGTATCCGCAGTCTGGACATCCCCTGCGCCTCACCAGCAGGCCCGCGGCGCGGGCGGGGCCCCTGCTCCCACCGCTGCTTGCGGGAGGACGGCGGGGCCGGCGGGGCAGAGGGCAGCGGAGCCCTCCCACCGAGCGAGCGCCACCGAGAGCCGGGCACAGGCGGGACGCCAGCCCTACGCGCGCTGCAGGGGTTGCTTCCCCCTCACACAACTGACCCTGGGTCGGCTCGGTCACGGTCACCCTCGCGCGCCCCGGGGTTTTTAGAAAGTGATCCCACAGAACTCAGAGACATGCACCCCTCAAATTCACTCCCCTCCTCCTCGTTACTCAGAGCGGAAACAAATCACTTCGACCACTTAGGAAGCAATCAAACCTTTATAAAAATCCATCGCTCCCAAATCGATGGGTGAATATTTGCTGGGAATTTGTTCCAGAGGAATAAATAAGGAGCGTGAGTGTATTAAATGCAAACGGGGGGACACAGTGGTGTTTTTCTTCATTGATTAATGACCTCTAAAATAAAACAAGTGGGAAGAGGAGTAAAGATCGATAAATTAACTGCCCAAATTCATCATTTTCTCTAACATTTTTTTCGCCCGAAAATTATCCTTAGGAAGCCCATTGTAACCTTAACGGGGAAGGGAAGAATGCAGCCAGAGGCCCAAGTAGGGCGGGAGAGGCGGGAATGGGCAGGAAAACAGAAGGGAATTCTCCCTCTATCTGATTTCGTTTGACATACAATTAAAAAGTTTGCCTTTCATATTAATTATTTTTTCCTGGTGGGGGAGGGGAACAAATGGTAGGCTGCCTTTGACAGGACTCCAATAAAGGATTCAGCAGCTCTCCTCTCTGCCCTGGGTGCTCCACTTCTAGGTTTAAGGTCACGGGTGGCTGAGTTAATAATTCATTAATATAGACATTTATTCAGAAGGGTTCTCTGAGATCCACTCTCCCTGCCTCCTCCCAAAGATTTATTTTCCTGTGAAATGGATGGAGGGGGTGTCAGGCTGCAGGTGAAAGGAGGGGGAAGGAGAAAAAAATGGAGGAGAGGCTAGATACAGCTAGGAGGAATCTTTGCTTAGCCGTATTAGCAGACAGGTCCTTTTAGCCTGCAATCAAAAACTTGGTTGAAAATGTGGCATCCGAACAGCACAGGGACTCTGACCTCTGGTGGCCCTTTCCCCTGCTTCTATACCTGGTCATTCATGTCTTCAGAAAGCTCCTTTCCTCAATGTTTTAGGATCTGGGAAGAGGCATCTGAGGACCTTGGAATGCAGCCAAAGAAGGAAAACTCTGGAAAAAGAGCACCCCACACCCGTTCCTGTGAGGGTCCCAAAGTAGAGCTTTGAAACTTGCCCAGACCTGGAATCTAAAGGAACTTCCTCTCCTAAGGGCACAGGCAACTTCTGGTGGACACTCCACCCCTAGGAAATAGGACCATGGGGGCATTATGAAACAGACCAAACAGCTGGTTCCTCCAGCTTACATTCTAGGGCTGTGGAGACTGAACATAATCAATAGAGGAGTAAATTGTAAGATGATAATAAGTGCTATGGAAAACAATAAAGAAAGGATAAAATGAAGAGAGTGAACATTGGTGGACAGCGTTACTATATTACGTATAGTGGTCAGGGAAGGCTTCTCTTAGAGGGTGAAATTTGAATAGAGACTTTCAAAGCAAGAATATGCCAGTTTTGTGTCTGGAGTAGGTTATTCCCTGCCCTCACCTATAACCAGCGGCTAAAGCAATGGAAAGGGCCTCCCTTGAGGAACTGTTAAAGCCCTGGGTAAGGATTCTGCCCTCTCAGCTACTGGCCACACATGCTGCCCTTAAGATGCTGTGAGCTACTCCACATCCTTTCAGTACATCCAAGCGCTATTCACATCACTTGGAGTTGCCTCTGTTGCTGGTGACTTAGACCCTGACACAGTGACCCACCTCAGACTGCCTGGGCTTCAATTTCTTCAGCAGCCAAACGAAGAGGTGGGACGAATGCAGCTTTCTATTCTAAGCTTTTAGGAAGCAGCTACCAGATTCTGACCTCCCTCTCTATTACACACTTGATACCCCACCTCCTGGATGCTGTAAGTCTAATGTGTATCAGGTATAAAACCTACTGAGAAACTGAAAACAAGAAAACCCACAGCGTTAATCACTGCAGTCTTCCCACTGATCCCTTTGCGTCTTCACTTGTTTGTCCTTACTCAGTAACAAAAAACAGTGCTGCTACCATTGAAAAGAAAGGGTGTGAGGAGTGAGGCCATGAGGTGGGAGGCAGTGGGAAGCTCAGCTCACATGACGCTGCATGAGCCTCCACTCAGCTGACACACCCTCCTCCTCTTCGGAGGCCTGGGCAGTTTAGACACATGTCCTTCCCTGAGCTTCCCTCCTCTCCCAGCAGTGCTTGAAAGGCCAGCTCCTCATGTTGCCAGGTCAAAGATGGCCTCTGGGGCCAAGAGACCACGCTCAGGCGATTTCTAACCACTCTCTTTCATCCTCTGCCAGGACCGTGCAGACAGCACCTGTTCACTTCACTTGAAATGCAGCAGAACCTTCCAGCTCGTTTCACCCTGGTCACCCAACAGCTGCCACTCAAACAATGCCTCTCAGCCACTCAGGCCTGATTTGGATTTGACCTACTGACCTTGAGGTGAAAGGCTGTACAGTCCATTACCAATCCCTGGGGCCAGTTCATTCTCCCAAGAAGCCTCTAAATATATCCCTCCCTTTTGCAGGGAAATCAGCTATTATAATTTACAAAGGTCTTGTGAGTTTAAAATATATTGGCGGCAGTTCAGTCCCATAAAGATTTAATGAATAGCCATTGGGTGAAAAACAGCTGCTCTTTTTTCTTTTTTTAAGTCTTGACAAGGAGAACTGTCCCTTCAGAAACTCACATATTCCCTTCATTATCTCCTTCCCATCAACCCTTTCCCCAGGAATTTAATCTTACATTTTACAAAGAGTCTGTAACAATAGACAAGCCCAGCCAACGTTACCTGCAATTTAACAGCTATCCATATCTAACAGACACCTACTGTGTGCAAGGGACTATTGATAGAGATCTTTGGGACAATCTCCTCTGAAGCTCTTCTAGCGAATGCTACCCAGTTCTAGCACAGTCTTCTTTTGGTCCCCAGATTTTTCTCTAAATTAGTCGAAGCCTGTAGGCCTTTGGTTGTAAGAAGGATGAGCAACCATGTTACAGGGTGTCTGTTTGCAATTAGGAACATATGCTATGGGTGATCCACGGTCTGAGGGCTGGCAGTTCCTAGTGCACGGTTGCTTCTCCTCAGTGCCCAGCAACAGTCTGTGGGAGCCAGGACAGCTTCCAGTCACCGCATAAATGAAGGGGCCCTGGGCTTTCCCACCACGGCAGCCTGAGGAAAAAGGACACATACTTTCACGGGGGCTCGTACACATACCTGCAGGAAGCCTGTCTGCCTCTCTCATTATACACGCTCCTGGCTAGACAGGTGTCCTCCTCTGAGCTGGGGTGTCAGAGGGTGAGCCTAAGGCTTTTTTTTATTGGATTATTTCCAGTGAATATATGTTCCCTCTGGAGGGATTCGCAGTTAAAGGAAAAGAGAAACTACCCTCAGTTTCCTTTTTGAAACTGGAAAACATGACTTTAGACCAAAATAAAGACACTGTGCAGGTTGCTGTAGGAAAAACCAAAAGGATGTAAATTATGGTGCCCCTGCCTTCAATGATCCTTATGCTGTGGAAATCTTTCAGAGACCGGCTTTCCTCCTCCAGTGCCCTGGTTCTGGAGCCAGTGAGTGGCATGAGGGTTCAAAAGAGGAAGCCATCACTTTACTCTAGGAGATGATCAAGCAAAGCTTTGCAAGTGAGATGGGCTATGCAGATTTCCCGAGTTCAGGTGGGTAGAGAGGGAAGATGTTTTAGGAGAGGGGAACTTCCTGAGCAAAGATCCAAAGACTGGACCCAGCACAAATTATCTTGGAGGCGCAGGTGACTTTTCTTCCTCCATCAGTGAGGGTAACAATTAGATAGCTGGCTGCACTCTCTAAGGGCCAGGGCTCCATAGCTTTGGAGTCCCTGAAGTCATATTCCCCAGATTCAGAGAGATGCTTCTATGAGAATGCCCTGACCTAAAATACACTCAAGTTTAAGTCTGAGAATCAATTCACAATTAAGGCAACTGAAAAACAGTTGAGGGCCCAGGATGAAGCCATTGGTGCAGCAGAAATTGCATTGAACTATGATTTGGTGAGCTTGGAAATGCCATTTCCTGGCTCTGGATGGAACAAGCTATGATTCTCTGACTTTTTTTTAACTGTAAAGAACTATTTTTTAAAAAGGAATAAAGCTAAAAAGTTTAAAAGACTAGTGATCCAGATCCTTCTGAGGGAAAACACCATGTAGGAAAATGTTTTAAAATGAGCCAATACAATTGCCAAAAATCCTTACAGACTAACTACGGCTAATTTCCTTTCAAAAGAAAAAAAGAATTGCAGAAAAATGACTTAAGAGTCCCAAAACTCAAAGAAAAGAAAAATCTCTGCCTTGATAAGACTGCCAGATTCTTAAATAGAATTTAAAAAGATGTGTAATACATTCTTAGTCCATTTATATAATATAGTAATTGACAAGTGGCACTGGCTCATTGATTAGAAAATTAACATTTTGAAAATTCAGTGATTAACAATTTGACTTTTAAAAATATTGCTAAGTTTGACCATATTTGGGTCATTTCCTTCTTGTCTGTCTACATTGGCAAACATTTTCCACTGAAACATATGTTTGGGTGGACAAGTATTTTATTTGGCAGAAACCTAATAGTTTAAGTATAGATTTCAAAATCAAATGTTTGCTCCATAAGCTAATGTTTTCAAACAGAAGCATTTCTCACAATTGTTTCCTCAAAACAAATGTTTGTCTTGGAGCCAGCAGAGAAGGCCAAGCATTCCAGTAAACTTCTTACATAGGACTGACACTACTACTATTCTGTCACCTTTAAGATTTTCTATTGGTCACATTCACTCACAGATTTCCATGGGTTGCATTACAGAGCTAGTCCCCCCAAAATGCTTTTGTAAGATGAGTGCAAGCATTTTCAGAATTATTATTATTATTTTTTTTGGCAAGAATGAGTTGGAAGTACATTCACATTTGGCAATGTTCCATTTCATTTGTGTGTCTCACAAATTTTGTTTAGTTTATCTTGAGGAGTTTTAGCTCTATTCTTACTGTTGTGAATGGGGCACTTCTTTCATTATATCTTCTATCTAGGTAGTTTTTATACATGAAGCTTACTAAATTTTATGTATGATTTATATTATATAAATTATATTATTATAAAAATGAGTTGATAGACTGAATTCTCTTATTGATTACTTACATGAGTTTTTCTATTGATTCTCTTGTTGTTTTCCAGGTGTATAATTATGCCATCTACAAATAATCATCATTTTATCTCCTACTTTTCAATGTTTCATGTTTCTAATTTATTTTTCATATGGAGTTGCATTGTCCAGTAACAGCAGAGTATTGTTAAATAATAACACTAGTAATGCTTCCCCATTAATCATGATGCTGGTTTTGGAATATACTTTTTAAAAAGTTCTGTATAGACTGAGAGATAAACATGTAGTGGTTAAGAGCATGAACTCTGAAGTCTGAATGACTGGGTCTGAATCCAATTTGGACAACTTACTAAAAATGTATACAACTTTCTGTGCTATAGTTTGGACATTAGTCCCCCCAAACCTCATGTTGAAATTTGAGCCCCAATGTTGGAAGTGGGGCCTAATGGAAGGTGTTTGGGTCATAGGTGTGAACTCTTCATGAGTAGATAAATGCCCTTCGTTGGGTGGGGGTGAGAGAGTTCTCACTCTATTAGTTCCCGAGAGAGCTGGTTGTTAAAAAGAGCCTGGCACTTCTTCCCTCTCCCTCTTGCTTCCTTTCTTGCCATGTGATCTCTGCACACACCAGCTCCACTTGGCCTTCTGCCATGAGTGGAAGCAGCCTGGGGCCCTCACCAGAAGCCGAGCAGATGCTAATGCTGTGCTTCTTGAAGAGCCTGAAGAACTGTGAGCCAAACAGGTATTTCTTTAAAGCAACACAAAACAAAGGAAGAGAGTCTGGGTCTAAGTTTTCCCATTTTTAAAATGGGGTTGACAATAACAGAACCTATCCAATAAGGCTATTGTGAGGATTACATGAATGGTATATACACAGTGCTTACAATAGTGCCTAGCATATAGTACTACATAAGTATTATGTATGTTATTATATCTATATATAATTTGTTCTTGTTTGAAATTAAGTGATGCTAATGTTTAAGGAAAGTATAATTTGTTAGACATGTGAATTATCTGAAACTTAATAAAGATCAAGTAAAAGTGATTGTCTTCAACTTTAGTTAAAATTGCTGGAGTTGCATATATTAATAAAACCATCCCTTTTGCCCTGAGCTACATTAACCATTAAACCTTTCCCACAGTTTAGCTTTGTGAGCCAATACATTCCCTTTTCTAAATAAGCCACTGCACACAAGGCTCTCTCTCACCGGCAAACCCTTTCTGATTCAGGTTTACCCATGCAAACATCTTATTGTGGCCTCCAACGTTTCACATAGGGTCAGGAAAAAACATCACCCTTCTTTGAGCCCTTTCCCCACCCCCCCTCCCACTACTTATTAAGGGGGTTGCCTGTGTCAGGACTCACTTCCCCCCATACATCCAGGAATACCACTTGATTATTTGGGTAATGGTGGAACCCTTGAACTATCTTAAGGTCTTTGCAACAGCATCACATTTCTATTCAAGAGTGTCAGAGGTTCTCAAGACCCATATTGAATAATATCAAAATATACCATTTCTCTTATTCAAATTCCTTTATTATTCTGGCTCTAATTTTTTGCTTTTTTAATAGATTTAGGGAATACAGGTTGAATTGTTACACGTATATATTACATAGTGGTAAATTCCAGGCTTTTGGTGTACCCATCACCCAAATAGTGTACATTGTACCCAATAGGTAACTTTTATCCCTCACCCCCTCCCACGCTCCCCATTTGTGAGTCTTCATTGTCCATTATACCACTATGTGTGCCCTTGTATAGCCATAGTTAAGCTCCCACTTAAAAGTGAGAACATGCTGCATTTACTTTTCTGTTCCTGAATTACTTCATTTAGGATAATGGTCTCCAGTTCCATCCAAGTTGCTGCAAAAGACACTATTTCATTCTTTCTTATGGCTGAGTGTTACTCTGTGTGTGTGTGTGTATGTGTGTGTGTGTATCACATTTTCTTTATCCACTCATTGGTTGATGGGCATGTAGGTTGGTACCATATCTTTCTGATTATGAATTGGGCTGTGATAAACATATGAATGCAGGTATCTTTTCAATATAATGATTTCTTTTCCTCTAGGTAGATACACAGTAAGGGGATTGCAGGATAGAATGGTAGATCTACTTTTAGCTCTTTGAGAAATCTCAATACTGATTTCCATAGAGATTGTACTAATTTACATTCCCACCAACAGTGTATAAGTGTTCCCTTTTCACTGCATCCTGAGCCAACATCTATTGTTTTTTGACTTTTTAATAATGGCCGTTCTAATTGGAGTAAGATGGTATCTCGTTGTGGTTTTAACTTGCATTTCTCTGATGACTAGTGATGTTGAGCATTTTTTCTATGTTTGTTGGCTGTTTGTATATTTTCTTTTCAAAAATGTCTGGCTGTAATCTGACATTCATCTTTCATAACTCCTTCTCTCTTGCCAGAATGGTCTACCCCCTCTCTTCTATAAATGCTGTTATCATTTATGACCTTCAGCCCTTGCTTATTCCATGCTTTCTGCTTTGAGGTTCCTTCTCTCTGTTCCATACCCGCTAACAGCCCCCATCTTTCAGGATCCTGCTCAAATCCCACTTTCTCCAGGTAGCCTCTACTGCTCATGTTGGTCTTTCCGGGAACTCCTACAACTCATACAATCTGGGTCACTTTTTTGGCACTGACATTATGAACACAATTTAGTCATACTAAACTCTAAAATATGTGCTAGATTGGCCTCTCAAGTAAAATCATAAATTTCTGGAGACAGGCATTGTAACTGTCCTTTATTTTCAAATACAACTCAGTACCTGACATGCCACTAGGAACATAGAGGTTCTCCATCAAATACTTGTTGAATCATTGTTAAATGAATGAATGTGTTAGTGAGTGCATGAATAAATGACCAAGAGTGTACATAAATTAATGTACAAATGAAAGAATGAATTGGTCCCAAATTCCTACCACATGGAGGATTGTCAGAGACAAAACCCAGAGTCAAAGCTAGCGGTGGCTCAAGGTGCTCAGAGACCATGGCAGGGTAGAGGGTGAGGCTGGCAACCTGGAGGCTTGAGTATGCCGCCCTCCCTGTTTGGGAGAGTGATTTCTTTCTCCCTGCCTGTGTATACAGGGCTCACTCCCTGTCATGATGCCAGTCATAAATAGCTACACACTGAATTATTTCCCCATTTTCACCTGTTTATCCTCTTGAATCCTTCCAGAAGCAGAGGGTCTGTGCCCCTGAGACCCCCATGTAGGCCTCATGCAGCCCTTTGGATTTGTTGAACTATACCTTCATAAACAGTTCTTCCAATGAAGGAAGGAAAATTAAGAGATTCTTCCTCTCAAATGGAATGACCTGATAAAATTACCACATTATCATTATCTCTTACAAGTCTTCCCTGCGGTCTAATAATTTCCATTAAGACCTTGTAAGCATGAGCCAGAGGTGTGTGGTCCATTTTCTCTTTAATGGGAAATGCCAGCACACGTCTGTGGACTGGCAGAATGCACTCATATCTCACACGGGAGCCACGCCGAGACATTCTAAATGAGCTCCACAGAGTGTAATCACGGGCTGCGAAACCTCAGTATAAAACATCATGTGATCTAATCGACACAGAGGGAAGAACCAGGAACTTGGCTGGTCCTAGCAGAGCCCCAAATAATCTGAGAGAACAATCAAATTAATTTTGAACTCCATGCTTCATGAATTCTATTAATACATGGAATGCAGAGTTTGGACATAACATAAGCTATGTCAGCTCTTGGAAAAGTAAAGGAAACTTTCATTTATTAAATGCACTCAGTTTCCAGATTTCTGAGTCAAAAGTGAACAAGTGTACACACTCAGAAAGGAAACCCTTCACAGACGGCAGTTACGGGATCAGGGTGGGGTGGCGAATGCGGGAGGCCAGGGCAGATGGGAGTCTAATGAGGAAAGAAAAGGGTGGTGATGAAGATTAGAGAACTCTCACTTCTCTCAAGGAACAGAATACCAGGGGCTGGGACACTTCATTGTGCCTGCAATTTCCATGAGGGGTCCATCACCAGCAGACATAACATATAGGTGCCATCATGTGAAACCCGTGCACTGGCCACAGCTCATTTGGCCAGGAGCGGGGTCTGACCCCATCACAGCTGTCTCTACCTGACTAGGTGGCCTTGTCCCAGATTTCTGCCTAGAGGCAAACTCTGTGCTGGGTGGTGGTGGCAACTGGATGACTTTTTCTCTTGAGTAGTGTGATTTTGGGATAGGGTCTCTGGGTCTATAAGAGCAGGTTCTTTGGAAGAAGAGAGAGAAAAGCTGAGTCACCCCACAGTAGCATAGTAGAGAAGCAAAAAAATAGAAAGAAGCCGACTATTAAAGAAACAACAGGATGGCCCATTGTCTCGAGTTGTGTTATTTCTTAAGGACATTGCAGTGGGGCAGAGCTCCCTAACGAAGGCATCCTGAATGAATGTCCTCCTTTTCCACTCAAAGTACCAACAAACAGACTGCATAATTACCTAGGTCTTTGTGGTACAGAGGCCATTCAGGCATCTGCAACTTAACAGAAAGTCTTTAATTGTTCATGCAATATTCTCTTGTGCTTATTTCAGCCTCAGATAAAAAAAGAAATGGGCTGAAATCCTTCATCCTCTTTGTCTTAATTGAAATGCAGTACCTGTTATGTAATGTTCAGGGTAACCCTCTACTATTGAAATTAAATTAATGGTGGGCAAAGTGAGAGAGATTTGAAGAAGGAGAATTAGAGTTTCTCCAGACTAGACACCTAGCAAAGTTAGGTGGGAGTTTTCTATGAACAATTCCCCCAAGGAACTAGAACTTGAAATACTGGAAGTGTGCCTGTTTGAAAATGATAACAATCCAGTATTTGTGGTTCCAAAGTTGTGAGTGTTGAAAGCTTAGCTTGAGGCATGCTGGTTTTAATGATCCATATTTTGTCCTAGACTGGGGTCATGAATTACTCACGATTTCTCTTCATGGACCAAGAGCTTTATTAGACTACTTTCTTACCATGAAAACCAGGGCAGTTTCACAAGACAGCAGGGCAGTGCATCGGTCCTGCGTGAACTCTGAGCAGTGATCTCACGTGGCTCGTGTCAAGGCCTCTCCATCCATGTTCACGAGGTGCTTCCACATCTGAATATGCACCTGAGAACTAGACACTTCAAACCACGTTTAACTTGAAGCTCACGCTCTCTTTGTTATAAGGTCCACAGCGTAGCAACAGCTATTAGATGGAGGGATGATTTGATATATATACAAACACCTCCATTGTCTCACATAGTTATCTGTTTGTGTGTGTGTGGTGAGAACAAAGATGTGGCTTTTCTAAATGATAAGAGTATACCACATTTTAAAAAATGTGAAATTTTAAAAAGTGAAGGAAAAAGAATAAGACAAGACTTCACAGTTTAGGATGTGACATAAATAAAGTGAGAGCAAAATACATAAAGAAACATTCACCTTTCAAAGTCCTTAACTGGAGAAATAAAATTGCTCAAGTCATATCTATTCCATCTAGCCTATTTGTTTAAAGATCAATTTTTTTAAGGTGTCTTTGGGGAATTTCTTCTTCTTTCCAAAGACCTCTCCACCATCATGGCAAGAAGGAATCTGAACAGACTTAGCACTCTCAAATGTCCATCAGTACCTCCCACCCCTTATTCATCATAAAGGAAATGGATATTTCTCCAATATCATAGAAAGCGCCATGCAAACATAACTTCAGCCAAGTCCCCCTCCCACGTTTTACCACCAGACTGTGGCACCCAAGTCTCTCTTAATATGGTGATTCTGGTGATGTTCAATCTTGATCATGCCCTGACAAAAGCACAGAAGTGGTGATTTTGTGAGCAGTAAAAGGGGGTTGTGCTGGGCTGTACAGTATCTCCCCCAAACTCATGTCTACTAGAACTTCAGAATGTGATCTTATTTGGAAATAGGGTCTTTGTGCTGATGTAAGTATTTAAGTTGTGATAAGGTCATATTGGATCAGGCTGGGCCCCAAGCCAGGACTGATGTCCTTTCCAGAAGGCCACGTGGAGACACAGAGGGAAGACAGCCACATGAAGATGGAGGCAGAGATTGAAGTTCTGCTGTCACAGGCTGAGGAGCCACCAGAAACTAGAAGAAACAGGGAAGGATTCTCCCCTAGAACCTTAGCAGTGAGCATGACCCTGCTGACACCTCAGTTTCAGATGTCTGGCCCCCCTGAACTTGAGAGAATAAATTTCTGTTGTTTTAAGTCACCCAGTTTGTGGTACTTTTGTTATAGCAGGCAGAGGAAACTAATACAGGAGTCTTGAAAAGAATCACGGTCACAGACAAAAGCAACAAAGATCAGGGGAAAGGAAGAATGGATGGATGAACGGCTGCTCGTCAGTGAATAACTGTGCAGGAGCCTGGCTCTGGCTGCCCAGGTGAGTTCACTGTGGCACAAGTGGCCTCCCTGAAAGAGTCAATAGCTGTGACTTACAATTCCAGAAGGCTGAAGGGAGGTCTGGCACTTGCAACTTCCCTTCTGTTGGCCTCAGGAATAGGCCCTGGAGTTGTTCTACCTCCCCTGCCACGGTGCAGCCCTCAAAGTAGAGCTGGGCACCCTCCAAGAAATGAAGGACCCTTAAAATCAGACTGGGGGTTGTGAGTTCAGGGACAGGACAGAGGAGTTGCCCGGGGCCTCTCCATTTCCTGTTGTGGGGCTGGAACAAGTTCTCTAGAGTCTCAGAAAAGAGGTCCAAGTCCAGAGTCTTTGAAATCTCTCACAAAAACCGCAGCACGGAGCACACAGACCTGGATTTGAATTCCACTCTACTGCAGAAATTACTGTGTGATCTTGGGCAAATGCTTATTCTCTTTGGGTCTTGGTTTCTTTTGTCTGGAAAACAGGAATAAGAAAATACTAAACTCTCACTATCTAAATATTTGCCATGAAATTTGCAAAGAGTTTTACTCGGAATTCCTTGTCCACATTGCAGAACTGCTCCCAGTAAAATGGGATACTGCTCCACGTATCCCACTTTGCCCCAGGTAGTTCCAGTTTCAGCTATTTTCCCAGCGTAATAGTAACAGCTCCCCTTTCACTCACAAAACCTGTTCCAACTTGACCGTGAATCATATGGTCACCCAAATTTTGATAAATTCTCATGGACATGACTCAGAAAAAGTTTATGTTGCATGCTGAGCATAGGCTAGAGGATGCAGAGAACATCACAGTGGCAGCTCATCCATTTTCCCTAAAGGGATTGCATTTTGTGTTATCTGCATTTATTGTGTATCTTTAACACACATGCATGTTGCTTATTTTCATTACAGTTCATTTCAGTGTAGAAGGAAAATGTAGTTGGTATATAATACTGTACATTTTGTGTTTCCAACACAAAATATCCACTGATGTGTTTAATAATTAATGATTGGTGTTCTTAATGCTTTAATATGATGCAGAAATCCTTGGTGGATTGCCACATAGATGCTGAAGATGTTTGGTGGAATGTGAGCAAATTTATTACAGTTTTTGGATAAGCCTGGAACTCACTATAATTTTTTTATATTTAAAATAATGGCATATAATCTTTCTCATCCCAATAATCCTCTGGCACATTTTCAGGAACAAATTAAATTGATAATGAGGGGCACTTAACCTCACTGGACTGCAAAAATGAACTAGAATAAGCACATATAAAGCATGCGGCTCACTGTGGATGCCTCCCCCGGAAATGGAAATGAAAACATTGTGTAGATAGCAGGAATTTCAGCCCCCAAGCTCAGTATGCAAGAAAGATCACTTCCTGTATTTATATTTTAAGTGCCCATTTAGCCTGGGTGACAGAAATTTAATCTCACTTGAAGGGAGCTTCTAGCCTTCCTTAGGGTTGAGACAGGAAATTCTGGGGTGTGCCTGTCATACCAGGGTAGTGGTTGTGGAGCCCACTGGGTCCTCGGTCACCAGTCCACACATGTCACTGCAAGGCTTCCCTTGTCCCTGTGTGTGTTCCTTCAGGTCTCCTGCTGGCTCCCTGCTGCTGGACTGCATTTGGGGCACAGGAGAGGCACTGCCCAGCCTCCCATGGCCTTCCTCCCTCCATCCCTGCTGTGTTAGTTTTCTGTTGCTGCTCTAACAAATTACCACAAACTCAGCTGCAAAAAACAACACAAACATATTATCGTACAGTTCTGGAGGTCAGAAGTCCAAAATGAGTCCTATGGGCCCAAATCAACGTGGCAGTACGGCTGGCTCCTTCTGGAAGCTCTAGAGGAGAATATGTTTTCATGCTGTTGCCACCTTCTAGAGGCTGCCTGCATTCCTTGGCTCGTGGCCCCTTCCTCCATCTTCAAAGCCAGCAGTGTGGCAGCATCACAACTCCCTCACTGACTCCACTCTCCTACTTCCCTCTAACAAGGAGCCCTGGGATTACATTGGGTCCACCTGGGTACCCCAGACTACTTTCCCCACCCCAAGATCCCTCACTCAATCACATCTGTAAAGTCTCTTTTGCTATGTGAAGTAACATTCGCAGGTTCTGAGAATTAGAACGTGGCCATTTAGGGGGGAACCATGCATCCACTTTGTACATCCCACAAATCCATCCCCTCCCTGGAGCCGCTGCCTCCAGGCTATGCTGGAAGCAGGGCACAGGCCCCTCTGCTCTGAGACCCCCACTGCTCCCTGCAGCCTCGCCCACACGCCCTCCTTGGCCTTCCCCACCAGGCCCGGAGAATCTTTTTTCAAATTTGGAGGTGAAAGTAAAGCTCCTTCCCTCTCAAACGTTTGGTTCAAACTCATCATCTACTTAGCACCCCTAAATATTTAGGCTTTTGGAGCACAAAAGTCAGTAACTTACCATTTCCTTCTGCCGTTTGGCCATTTCCCTTCTTTTGTTGAGATTATGGGCCAGGGCCAACCATCTGATTGCGAGGAAGGAGGCGAAGGAGGAAAATATGGCAAGAGAAAAGTCTGTAAATTAATATCTCAAAGAATTGTCCGGTCACATGTGCAAAAGAACATGGCAGCTCCTGTGGGCTAAATATGTCGGGGAGGTGGGGGGGTCCCAGAGGAAACCAGCCCTGAAATCCGGCTGAGCCCATCCTTCCTCCGCGTCTTCTTAGCCTCATTTTCACCGTAGCCGCTGCTTCCCCTTCACACTCCTGCCCGGAATCCGCACAAACCCTTGTCTGTGCCCCCAGCACACCTGGGACGGGCTGGCATCTTCACGAAGAGATGTACTTACTTGGTGTCAAGACAGATCCAAAATACAACTGACAAAAAGTGTGACGACTCTCTCAGAGGACCGTCCCCCCCACTGACCCCACCGGGCCTAAGCTGCACCTCCGGGGACAGATGGCTGAGCTCGCCCTTCGCGTCACAGGTCGCCAGTCCACCTGCGGAACGCCACCACCCGGGGAACGCTTTGCGTCTTACTCACCGGCAAGGCCGACTGCCCACCGCGTACACACAGCTCTACACCAGCAAAGCATCTCAAGAACGTGGTAACTGTATTTTCCCAACTCAACTACACAGTTATGGAGCAGGAAGGTAAGTTTTCAAAAGGCACAACTGTGACATTTTAGGAGAGAAAATGTCATTTAATTTTTAAAAAGAAATACAGAAGCAACCCAATTAACAAATGGGCAAAGGGCTTGAACAGACACTTCCCCAAAGAAGATATACACATGGCCAATGAGCACATGAAAAATGCTCAACATTAATTAGGGAAGTGCAAATCGAAACTACAGAGAGATACAACTTTACACCCACTAGGATAGCTACAGCTTAAAAAAAAAAAAACAAAAAAAACACACCACATTGCAACAACAAGTATTGGTTAGGACCTGGAGGAACTGGAATTCTCATCCACTTCTGGTGAGAACGTGGAACTGCGCTCAGTCCTTTTACAAGATCCAAGTTGTGATAAATGTACTCACAACTTTTTATTTTTTTTAATTTATTTACTTTTTTGAGATAAAGTCTTATTCTCTCACCCAGGCTAGAGTGCAGTGGCATCATCATAGCTCGCTGTAACTTCAAACTCCTGGGCTCAAGCAATCCTCCTGCCTCAGCCTCCTGAGTAACTGGGACTACAAGCACGTGCCACCACGCCCGGCTATTTTTTCTATATTTTATAAAGATGGAGTCTCACTCTTGCTCAGGCTGGTCCAGAACTCCTGACCTCAAGCAATCCTCCTACCTCGGCCTCGCAGAGTGCTAGGATTACAGGTGTGAGCCACTGCCCCCGGCCACAACTTTTTATTTTTCATTTATATATTGTAAGTGAAGGATTTCAATAGACCATGTTTTATTCAAATAAGTAGGTAGCATTTTGAAAATTTACTCTTGGATATCAAGTCTCGTTGTAGAAGTGACTTAGGGAAGGAAGGCAAAACACACGTCACAAATTCTTTATGGGCACGTGAACGAAATTTGAGTCATTTTCTGTGCCCAACAGGCACAAGTGACACATGGGCATTTGTGGTGTGTCGATCTTCCTTAAAGCAGGTTTCCACAATATTTTCAAAACAATAATGATAAAAATATGAGGGGACATTAAAAACATCTTTAGTTTAAGAAAATATAAATAGGACTTACTTCTTGGTTGCAATGGCTTAATGTTTAGTTGCCCTGTTAATAAAACAGGCCCTCCCCCAAATTTTAACCTAGTTTCAGTCTAGTTCAATCAGGATAATGGGAAATTTGACTTAAAAATACAAAATAAAAATTATCCACGTATTAAAAGAGTTAGGAAATACTACCAAAAGATCAAGTTTCTGTCTCTCTCTTTCTCTTTCTTTCTTGAATGCCATAAGTAGTCCCAAAATAATTTAGTAATAAACAAAGTCTGATGAAATAATTAGGATTTTTATAGCATATTTATGAGACTGGTAAGTAGTTACTCTTCTCTGACTTTATCTCCCCAAAGTATGCTAGTTGATAATTTCTTGAAACATTTTTTAGGGTAAAATACAAGAGAGTTGAGGGTTTTATAGGATTTCACAAATAATCTGGACTATTTAAATATAACTCTGTTTTTCTCTAGAATGCCATAGTCCTTTCATGCCACTGTGAGAGTCTGACTGTCTATTAATAAAAGCCTGTGGTTAAAATTATTGATTTTACACCATTTAGTAATTAGCAATAAAATCCTCTAACACAAATGAAACATGAGTTCCAGACAAAAGTATAGTAAGTAGCTCAGTGTAGCCAGAATACGTGTTGTCACTGCTGTGATGCTGGTTTAGTTTCATTACTAAACAGACTGTGTGTCCAGCAGCAAACACTTCAGTCTCTCCAATTCTGTAAGCCCATCATGACTCTGAAGTTGGAAGCCAGACCCAAAACAGGTGGTTTGGAAATAACCAAGGACTCCCTGGATTCCAAGTAACCGAGGACACCTCATAAACTCCATATGTGAGCTTTTATATGTCAAGTTACATATACGAATAGTTCATTTTCTCATTTTTAATTAATGTGACATGTGTATGTACCAAGAAAGATTGCTGATGAGCATAAGTTGATACATTTCCCAAAAGAATTTTACATTTTAGTTAATATTATTACAAGTAAATATAATAATTCTATTAGTCTTTTTGAACTATTAAAAATAGTTTGCAGCCCCCTTGTTACTACATCCAAGGAATTCTATGCATCAGTTGCTTGGGCTGTAAACAGAAAAGATCCAAGATTATTGATACTTATGATGTGCTAGATTCTGTGTTAGACACTGTATATGATTTTGGCATATATATAAATATAAAATTTTATTGAACTCTCACCAAAATCTTGTGAACAAGATGTTATCTTCAGCTCCTTTTGAGAGATGAAGACACCGAAGCTCACAGAGTTTAGGTAAATCATAGCTAACATCAAATTGGGGCTCAAACCTAGGACCTTTTGACTCTGAGGCCAAGGCTTAAAAACCCAACTTAGCGTGTTAACTGAGGAACCTAAATCCCAACATGAAGCAAACCTCCTGGATGTTTAGAATAGAAAACCAGTGCCAACCCTGGATTTCAGGGTTGATGAATACTCCTCTCACAAGCATCCTCTAAGCACCTGCTATGAACCTTGCCTTATGAGATGTGCATGATTTAGACTTGGTCTCTGCCTTCACAGAGCTCATGCACTAATGGTTGGTGAAGACATCAAGCCAGTGACCAACGAGCTCTAAAGACCTATGGAAGTGGTGGTAGGAACATGCCACAGGAGAAGGACCTGCTGGCTCCCAAGCAAGCTCTCAAGATGAGGGGGAGAAAGGTGAAAATAAATCTTGTAACAGTGGCAAATATGATAAGGTTAACAAGAGGCCTTTGATTTGGCAGGAATTGACAGGGCACCAACTAAGTGCAAGGCACCAGGCTGAGCCCTCCTTTTCGTAAGACATTCCAATATTTCATGAGCTTCCTGTTTCATACATACAGGCATCTCCTAAGAGAAAGCTGTATTTCCGTTGAAAGATCACAAGTATTTGTTAAAGATTTCATTGATTATTCTAAAATTGGTTTGGAGATCTCTTCAATGTGGGGAGCCTGGCTGGACTTGAAGACACAGGGTGGGGTGTTCCAGACCAGATTACATGCAGGCAATGACCGCAGAATTGAAGCATTCAGGTCGTGTCTCCCTCCAATGCATCTAGCTGTGGAAACTCAATCAGGTCCAGAAATGAACCAATTTCCTTTGCCTGTGTCCTTAAATTTGATGAATAGAGCCTTTGCTTAGAGCTACTGAAGCTGCTATTCATCTCAGTTAGTCGCTAAATAAAACGTTGTTTTTGGATGTAATTCTGGTGAATATGACTTTGGAGATTTTTCGTTTAACTATGTAAGTCCAAATTATTCCCCAAGTGATTCTACATTGGAGCTATTTTTGTTCCACATGCTCCATATTTTTTTCCATGTTAGACTAGGAATCTAGAAGACCAGGTTTTCTTGTTGAATGGTGAGGAGGCTAAATCTGAGTACAAGTGCAAATTTTTTGTGACAAAACAGCTAACGTCACTCTCATTAAAAATTACTTTTCTGGTCAGCCCAATCTGATAATCTGAAAATAGTTTTGGACCTTTAGACATATAACATTTAAGGTAATGAAGAAATACAAAGTTTAAATAAACAAGTAAGCCTGTGTCTGATCAGAGAATCAGTAATTTGGACTTGAAACAGGGGGTCTAGTTAAACTTTCTTCATACAATAGTCCAGAACCTGCTGTCTTCTATGATTAAGAACTGGCCCAAGGTGACGTTAACTAGTTAGTAGTAGGATATAACTGGACCACAAACCTTTTCTCCCTTTCTTTAAATTTTTAAACAAAATTTTATTTTTAATCTAGGTGAAACGTGTTCATAGCTTAGAAAGTCAAAAAGTAAAAACTAAAAGCCTTCTCACAAAAAACACCAATCCCTGACCAGTGATTAGCTACACCCCTAGCCTCCATCTTCAGAGTGTACCGCTTTTGAGCTTTTGTTTCCAGCATTTACACATCTTAATTTTCCCAATTCATAAGTTTTTATCTATAATTTTTTATTATGAAAAACATTTTACAACTTATATATACATAGGTAATTATACACACACATTTGTTGAATCCTTTAAAAAGTAGGTTGCAAACATCATGACACTGCACTCCTAAGTACTGTATGTGATAGTAATACCAAGTATAAAATTATGCTATCTTCGCTTCCTCTGATTTACACATTATCATTTCACTTTGTATTAGGGGAGTTGAGGATTTAGTTTTCTTACACCACCCCCCATCTGCTTCACGTGCCCCATCCTCTCAGTATCTAGTACAATTTTAGATTAAATGTATTCAACACTGTGCACTCTTTGTTTTTCCTGAAGTTAATAATTGCCTTGATTTTTCATTTGCTTACTTTCTTTGCTTAGTTTCTTATTAATTCATCCTATACCTTCCAAAAGTCTTTTAAAACATTTCACTCACAAACCAATCTCATCCAGCTGATCTATTACATATATAAACATGTACATATCTATAATTTTTTTAAAGAAACAGTCCGAGAGAACGCCACTGTCCTTCTACTTAGACTCATTACGACAGGCAGACTGGCAGCTGCCATGGTGAGCCCTCCCTTGGCGCTCAACTGCCTTTGCCCATCTCCAGGTTCAGATTCTGTGTGTCACGGGACTCACGTCTTCCCCTGGCTTGGTGCACTCCCTTGTTTTGGCAGGGCACAGCCTCTAACAGCTTCACGCGGTTGAAAGGGCAGCACAGTGGCACCGCGTCTATCTCTTGAGTCACTTTGCTCCAGTCAGGACTGGTTTCCCTCCTCCCCTGGTACGCACCCTGGCATCCTGTTCCCAAATATTCTGAGGATTCCTGTACTGTACTCCTGCGTCTGAGCTTCCTGGTACTGCATAGCGTGTCTTCCTCTTTCTTGGTTTATTTGCTCCCTTGCTTTGGCAAGGCACAGCCTCCAGAAGCTTCCTGAGAAAGGGTGCAAGGAGGGTAAAATTTTCCATCCAGGTTATTACAAAAGATACTAGATCATCATTTTTTTAAATGGCTGAGTAGTGCTCTGTGGTATGCACATACCACGTTTTATTAACCCCCTCATGCATTGATGGGCACTTGGGTTGATTCCACATCTTCGTGATTGTGAATTGTTTTAATATGGTAGCCCAGCCCGAGCCCTGCCTGGCCTCCTCCAATCCAGACTTCATCAGTTCACCCTCTGCCCGGAGCAAACCTCCCAGGCTGAGGGGCCAGTTCCCAGGGTGGATAGGCAGACAGCACAGGGCTCTGCACACCTCCACAACCGCTCTCAGCTGGGCCTCCTTACTTTGTTCTCCCCACAACCGTCTTCCTTCTGTCCCAGAAGTCCCAGGTGCTGCCAGTGCCCGAGCCTTTTGAGGACTCTGCATGCAAATCAGGTTGGTTCTCAGCTTTTCCCGCTGCAGCTTTAGAATTTGGTTTCCCGTGTCTGCGAAGATGCCTCCCGTCCGTCTGTTTTCTAATTTACAAACTGTTGTTGTTCTTGTCTCCTGTTGTGTCCACTCTGTCCTGATGAGTTTACCTTTTATTTTAGATCCCTTTACTACAATCTTGCTCTGGAGGGAGCAAAATTGGACAAATGTGTTCAACCTGCCATGTTGTCCAGGAAGCTCCACTGTGGTGTTTTCTTCTGCTCGAGTGCAGTGGCCCAATCGTAGCTCACTGTAACCTCGAACTCCTGGGCTTCAGAGATCCTCCCACCTCAGCCTTTTGAGTAGCTGGGACTACAGGTATGTGTGACCATGCCCAGCTATTTTTAAAACTTATTTATTTTTTTGTAGAGACGGGGTCTTATATGTTGCCCAGGTTGGCCTTAACTCCTGGGCTCAGGTGATCCTCCCTCCTCAACCTCCCAAAGTGCAGAGATTACAGATGTCAGTCCCTGCACCCAGCCTTTTTCGCTCCTTTATAAGTATTTCTGCTAATTGTATGAAGTATGTAATTCAGGAATATATGGTAAAGATAATTATGGTACTTATATAAATAACCTCCTTAATCAGCCAAAGTAACTATTTCAGATAAAACCATGAAGTAATAACCAGAGGTTCTGAATTTTAAAAGGAAGAAAAGGTTGAAAAAAGAGGGAGGGAAGAAAAAGAATTTTAATTTACTATGAATGATGTAAATTCCAATTTCCTTGCAGAACAAAAATGATTACCTAATGTAAGAGGGGCTTCAGAAGCTTCTTAGTGATCACACATGGGCAGTTATTTGGTGCTTGTCCATGCAGGCAAAGGGCCCCAGACACAAGGAAGATGAAGAGAGGACGTGGGAGCAGGAGCTGGGATGCTTTGATCAAGATTGAGAGCTGGAAGGAAGGAGCAGGTCAGAGTCTGAAAAATGTGACAATAAAAAAGAGAAATTAGTTTAGGAAGTTTCCTGTGACTGGGAGGCTACAGGATCCCCAATGCCATAGGCTTCTGGAATTCAAAGACCCCAGCTGGGTGACCCAGTGGTCAAAATAGGATGAAAAAAGAAAGTGGGAAAGAAGAGAATTAGAGAGAGGAAAAAAGCCCCAGGATTTTAGCTTGGACTGGGAAGAATTAATAGAATGACCTGGAAAGTGAAATAGATTAAAACATACATGTGTGGATATAGATATGAACACACACCAGTTCAAGCAGTAGATTAGCTCACTGCAAGCAGGATGTAATAAATACTTTGTGTGCCCATAAATTACCCTCCTGAGGTCTCTTTCTATTCTCTTAAAATATTTTTGACTTCTAGCTGGGTGTGGTAGCACACATCTGTAATCCCAGCTACTGAGGTGAGTTTGAGGCTAGCCTGGGCAACATAGAAAAAGGCCCCATCTCTTAAAAAAAAAAAAAAAGAAAGAAAGGAAAATATTTTTGAATTCTACACAAGCATCGAAGCCTGTGCTGTACAGTGGCAGGTTGGAATCTAAGGGTTAGGGGCATAGTCTTTGCAGTTGCATTATGGAGAAGAAATTCCCAGTCCTTGCGATGAATTGCGAGGCATCCTCTGGAGGGTCCGATCCGTTTCATCTGACAGACTACATGTCCCCCAGCCCTGGCAGTTAAAGAGTTTAGCAGCCCAACTGCTACAGTCTCTCCTGAGATCGTCTTTGCGTTTACTCATTGCACAAACATTTATGGAGTACCTACTTCTTGGCACGTGAACTAGGTGCTAAAGGTACAAAGATGAATCTGACACGGCCTCTGCCACTGAAGAGACCACGGGAGAGACATTTGATGGCTCCCTGGCCGAACTGGGAGATGGTTTTAACCGTCAGGAGACGCTGCCTGTTCTTTGAAGAAGGAACACATAACTTAGTAATCGAAATCCCTGGTTTTACTTCTTTTGTTTCTTGCTAAATTTAGACGCACAGGACATGTTACGTCATTATATTCTCACACGCTTTCATTTAACATGTACTTGATCCAGTTTTAACATTACTAGTAGCAAAAGCTATGTCTCTGTGTTAGCCTGGGTTCTTTCCTAAGACGGGAAGACTACACTTGAGATTCACTCAGAAGGCTTGTCTGGGTCCACGGTTACAGAACTGGAGAAGCCGGGACTGTGGCAGGGTCATGGCAGGGACTGTGTGTGCCCAGAGAGGGTGCACAGCCCTCCCAAGTGAGTGCTCAGCGGAGCAAAGCTGTGGAACACCATGTGAAGACTTTTCAGTTTTCCATCTCTCAGTAACCTACGTGTGACAATCAGCAACCCTTGCAGGAAGGATTCCACGCTAACGGGGCAGAAATCAAACGGAAAGCATTGCCATGCAGGGCCTCACCCACTGAAAGTTCCGCAGTTCTGTTTGAACAGGATGTGACCCAGAGCTGCTAAGGCTGTGTTGATCCAGCTCGCACACGAGCCACACTCCGCTTTAGGCTGGCCACGTAGCCACCGGCCAATTAGTGCATCAGGGATGAAGACCTATTCTGCAAGGCTCTGTTCTGCCGAAGCAAAGCGGAATATACAGCAGAAAGTAAGGCAGCAGCACAGCAGGAAGAAGGCCCTGGTCTCCCTCTCCATCCTGTGACTATATTGACTCCGCCCAAGAAGGCATTGCCCTTGTGCAGGGAGGAGAGGAGGTCGCGGAGGCCACGGGGACTCTGTCTATTTAAAAAGAATCAGGGAATCCTTGCCAAAGCGGTTTTTGTTTGTTTGTTTGTTTGTTTGTTTTTTTAAGAGTCACAAAATCTGAGCTACCCTACCAATGTTCAAGAATCTTTTAGAAAAATTAGGAAGAACATTTCACTACAAGAATGATACTACAAAAAACCAGAGTAACTTTCACAGAGAAAATATAAATGGTAAATGCAGACTAAATCTCCCTTCAATGAAAGCCAAACAACTAAAGGGAAAGAAAGCTCTCCCCACCCCCCAAAAAGCTGACATTAGTAATAAAAGTTGAAAACAATCACTCAGTGATACTTGATTGGATTGAGTACTCGGTATAAACAAACTTTGTTCAGTTCTCTTATGTATTTTACACAAAACCACCAAAGCCTTTACTATTTTAGGTGTACATTAATGTGTAGATTTCTGTAGGATAGCTAGAAGCTGCTATAATCTGTAGTCACACAGTTAGCATGTATGTCCTCTCCCGTGGGTAACTGAAAGAAGACAATCACTCAGAGCAATGACTTTTTCGGTGCCTATTCATGAAAGAAACAGCAATTAAAATGTTGAAAGAGACCGGGCGCAGTGGCTCACGCCTGTAATCCTAGCCCCCTGGGAGGCCGAGGCGGGTGGATCGCTCGAGGTCAGGAGTTCGAGACCAGCCTGAGCGAGATTCCGTCTCTACTAAAAATAGAAATAAAAATTATTTGGACAACTAAAAATATATATAGAAAAAAATTAGCCGGGAATGGTGGCACATGCGTGTAGTCCCAGCTACTCGGGAGGCTGAGGCAGTAGGATCGCTTGAGCCCAGGAGTCTGAGGTTGCTGTGAGCTAGGCTGACGCCACGGCACTCACTTAGCCTGGGCAACAAAGTGAGACTCTGTCTCAAAAAAAAAAAAAAATGTTGAAAGAGCCAGAGAACTGATATTTCCGGTAACACCTGTCATTTCCTCTTGGGTCTTCCTCCTGTAAGCTTCACAGAGAGATCTGCCAAAGAGTCATTGTCAAACACAGGGGCTACTGGGTATTGTGGATAGCATGTCAGAATTAGCTAGAAGAATTTGAGCAAGAAGAAAGAGCTTATGAAAAATCTGCAGTCAAATATAGTAGATTGTTCTTAACACTCAGAACTTTTTAAAAAGCCCATTCACTGCATTGTTATGGAAAAAGAGGAAAAGGGCGGAACCCAAGGAAGAAGTGCTCAAAGTCTGGCCACTCTCCCTTTAGGGAGATGCAGCTGATGACAGGCATGACAGAAAGAGACCCTTCTCCAATGGGGAGCTGCCTGGACTTGTCCCCTGGTCGATGCCATGGGGATTGAGACCGCCACGGAGACAAGCAAGCTGTGTTTTGCAATAGCATCCTTCCTCTGAGAACTCCCAGCTCCACCTGTCAATCAGAGAAAGGCTCGGTTCTCAACAATTCTTCTGGACAGGGTTTGCCTCATCAGAAGCAACAACTTAACTTTGGCTTGCTTTCACTTCTTCCCAGTAACTCTGTCTTATAAGATAAACAAAGGCAATACTTGGAATTAAAATATTTTTATGATACATTGGCTGACTGAGACAAATTACCTGTGATTCATTTTACATTTTAAACCAAGAAAGCTCTCTGATATCTGAGCAGGAGATACCATTTCCTCATGCCCACAAGGAAAAGGGTCACCAATTAAATGCTAAGACATGTCCCATATATTGATCCACTAAGATTAGAGCATGCACACCTGTGAAGGGGCTGTCGTTCTTCATAAAGGGTTCCTGACTTGGCCAAATGCTGTTGATGAAACTCAATTGGGACCTCGTATCCCGGCTTTACTTCTCCAACCAACATGATCTTGCTCTTCAGATGTGGATTCTCTTGCTTATTTCTGCTGAGGCCTGAGGTCTCTGTGGGTTGATTTTGTTGCTGACTCAGCCTATCCCTGACTCGACACTTATTCTTTGAACCAGGTTTTATGGATTCCCTCCTATTCTCTCCAGTATGAACTCGGCGTTTCCACTCTCACGTTGGAGTTGACAGGTGGAAATTGAAATCAAGGGAAATGACCTTGTAGCTACTCAAATGAAACTGGGCTACTGTGTTCCAATGTGCTCTGTTTGTGGAGGCTACTCCAATGTGCTCTGTTGTGGGTTGGGGGAGCAGTGTCCCCCTGTATTGGTCAGGATTTTTGAGAGCAGACAACACAATGCATGTTAGGTAGTTTAAGCAGAGAAGGGTTTATTAAAAGATATTGGGTACCTTGTGGAATTTCTGGAAAGGCTAGAGAACTGCACTTTAGACCCCAAAATCCCCAGCACAGCTGTCCCAGGACATCCAGGTGCCTGGCTCACTGCACTTGCCAGATTTGATCTGTCTCTGCAGAGCCACCACTCATATTTGGTATCTTTGTCTCCTAGTCTCAAGCAATATGTCTTCTCGGTGACAGCTAGGTCACGTGTGGGGACTAGCTACAAGGGAGTCTTGGGAGAATGTAGTTGTAGCATTCCACCCTGCAAAGTACAAGAAAGAAAATTGAAGTGAAAGAATGTTGAGTGCAGTAATTTAGAGTATCTGCCACACCCTAAAGGGAATGGGAATTCTCCACATTACTCATCTGGACTCTGAGAGTTTAGACAAGAGGGTGCTCCCGGGCGGTGGAGGAAGAACAGCGTCTGGACCAGCGGGGCAGGCTGGGAGTCAGATAAGGAGCCTTCGCAGCAGAAAACCCCATTAGAATGGGTTGGTACCTAAGATAGCCACACCTAGGGGTCACTGTAGGTGATTCTTTGTGGCAGTGGAGGGTAGTTGTTGACAGTACAGACTCTGGAGCCAGAGTACTGGGTTTGAATCCTAGTTCCCCCTCACTAGCTATGTGACCTTAGGTTTTCTGTATATATGATACATACTTTATATATTACATCATGTTAACTACTATATATGTTAATATTGTATATAATATATAATATATAATGGTTAGTACAGTATACAATGGTTTTTAGATATATATAATATATATATATATATATAAAGGCTAATTTATGTGTCAACTTGAATAGGCATGGGGTATCCAGATCAAACAATTTTTCTAGGTGGGTCTACTGGGTGTTTCCAGATGAGAATAGCATTTGAATTGGTGAACTTAGTAAATCTGATGATCCTTCCCAATGCGGGTGGCATCATTTCATCTGTGAGGGCCTGAAGAGAATAAAAGGTAAAGAAAGGAGGATTTTAATCCTTTTTTCTTGCATCATCTTCTCCTTCCCTCGGACTGGAATCTACGTCATCCTCTCCCCAGTCACAGTCCTTCAGGCTTGGACTGAATTACATCAGCAGCTCTCCTGGGTTTCCAGCTTGCAGATGGGAGATCGTGGGACTCCTCAGCCTCCGCAGTCAGGTGAGCCAATTCTTCTTCATCTCTCTCTCTCTCTCCACACACACACACACACACACACACACCACTGGTTCTGTGTCTCTGGAGAACCCTAATACAATACACTCATGCACATGTATGGTGGGTACATGAGGGTTTTTCCCCTTTTCGCTTCTTCCCAAGTCTTTGGCAGGTCCAGCTCCACCTGGGGGTGGGTCTTTGTTGGTGCCAGGGTGGTGATGGTGAACAGAAGAAAGGGAGGAGCAGCACTCCCCATACAAGATTCTCAGTTATAAGAAATAACGGTGATATAGGATCTCTTATGTTCTCCTGGAGAGAGTTGGAACCCATTCTACTAAGTGAAGTATCCCAAGAATGGAAAAATAAGCACCACATGTTCTCACAAGCAAATTGGTTTCCCTGATCATCACCTAAGTGCACATTTGGGAATAGCACCAATTGGGGGTCGGGCAGATGTGAGGGGGAGGGGATGGGTGTATACCTACATAATGAGTGCAATGCGCACCATCTGGGGAATGGACACCCTTGAAGCTCTGACTTGGGGGTGGGGGTGGGAGGGCATGGGCAATATACATAACCTAAACTTTTGTACCCCCATAATAAGCTGAAATAAAAATAAATAAATAAAGAGTATTCACAAAAAAAAAAAAAAAAGATTCTCCCTCCCCTACTAACCTTGGAAGTTCAGGGTGTTCTTTTATTATACAAGTAAACAACTTTCCTAACAGGAAGTCTAACTTATGAGGAACAAGGGAACAATGCAGAGGAATGATAAAGGATTCCCTTAAGCAAATAAGCTTCTATAACATAATTACAGATTAAAAGATTATGACAGGGTGCGTGAATTATCTATTACTGCCCAACAAATCACCCCAAAACTTAGTGTCGTAAAACAACAATGGCTTATTATTTCTCAGATTTCTGTGAGTTGGCTGGGCAGTTTCCATGCTGGTTTTGCCTGTGCGTAACTCACATAGCTGCATGCAGCTAGACAGTTATCCGGCTGGAAGGCTAAGACAGCCTCACTCACATATCTGGCAGTTGGTGTTGGCTGGGGTGCCTCGGTTCTCCTCCATGTGCACCAAGTCTCGTGTAGGCTAGCCCAGCTTCTTTACATGGCAGTCCCAGAGCAGTGCTCCAAGAGGTAGGTGAAGGTAGCACTTTCAAGGCTACTTGATGCCTAGACTCAGGAACACAAACAACCTCACTTCTACCACATTCTATTGGTCAAAGCAAACAAGGTCAGCTAAAATTCAAGGGGCTGGTGAAATGGGCACCACTTCTGGATGGGTTGAGAAGCAAAGTCACATTACAAAAAGGAGTGCATAATGGGGTTGGAAAGGTGGAGGAGGGGATTTTGGGTCATTAAACAATTTACCACATGGGTAAATTCAGAGCTGATACAATTAAGCATTTAGTGATTGCTATGGTCTGACTGTATCTCCCCAAATTCATATGTTGAAACTTAATCCCCAATATGATAGCATCAAGAGGTGGGACCTTTTGGAAGTGATTAAGTCCCTCATGAATGGGATCAATGACCTTATAAAAGAGGTATGGGGAGAGGGGTATGGAGTTAAAGTGTAGAATTTTTAGTCCGTCTGTCCTTCCTTCCTTCCTCCCTCCCTTCCTTTCCTTTCTTCCTTTTTTCTTCCTTCCTTCCTTCCTTCCTTCTTTCCTTCCTTCCTTACTTTCTCCCTTCCTCTCTCCCTTCCTTCTCTTCCTTCCTTCCTTCCTTCCTTCCTTCATTCCTTCCTTCCTTCCTTCCTTCCTTCCCTCCCTCCCTCCCTCCCCCTTTCTCTCTCTTTCTTTCCCTCTCTCTTTTTCTCTCTCTCTTTTTTTCTTTCTTTTGCTTACAATCAAAGTTAGGTTGTCATCTGTTTAATATAACTTGCTATAACTATAAGATCTTTTTGTAAGCCTCATGGTAACCACAAAGCAAAAACCTATAATAATACACTAAAAATAAAAAGCAAGGAATTAAAACATACTGTAATCCAAGGAAAATCACTTAACCACAAAGGAAGACAGTAAGAAAGGAAGAGAGAAGTTACAAATCAACTGGAAAACAAGTAACAAAATGGCAGTAGTAAGTCCTTACCTATCAAAATAACATTGAATTTAAATGACTAAAGTCTCCAATTAAAAGACATAGAGTGGCTGAATGGATTAATAAACAATATGCAACTATATGCTGCCTACAAGAAACTTACTTCACCTATAAAGATACACATAGACTGAAAGTAAAGGGGTAGAAAAATATGTTCCAGGCAAATGGAAACCAAAAAAAGAGCAAGAGTAGCTATACTTATAGCAGATAAAATAGATTTCAAGTCAAAAATGGTAAAAAGAGATAAAGAAGGTCACTATATAATGATAAAAGGGTCAATTCAGCAAGAGGATTAGCAATTTATATATATATAATACAATTTATATACATACACACAATTTATATATATACAATGTACATAAATACAATTTATATATGCAATGTATACAAATATAATTCATACATATACACATATATATAACCCCAATGCTAGAGTATCCAAATACATAAAGTAAATATTAATAAATCTAAAGGCAGAGACAGACTGCAATATAATAATACTAGGGGACTTCAACACCTCCACTTTCACTAATGGACAGATCATCCAGACAGAAAAGCAACAAAAAAAGAAAAGATATAAAGGGGATCCAAATTGGAAAGGAAGAAGCCAAATTATCCTTGTTTGCAGATAACATGATCTTATATTTAGAAAAATGTAAAGACTCCACCAAAGATGTCTTAGAACTTATAAATGCATTCAGTAAAGTTGTATGATCCAAAACCAACACACAAAAATCAGTAGCATTTATATACACAAATAGCTTATGTAAATCAAGAAAAAGAAATAAAAAAGCAATCTCATTTATAATAGCTACCCCAAAATACCTAGTTTTAAATTTAATCAAAGAAGTGACAGATCTCTACAAAGAAAACTAATTTGTTTTCTTTGATTGATCTACAGATTCAATACAATCCCTATCAAAATACCAGGGACATTCTTCACAGAAATAGGAAAGAGAAATCCTAAGATTCATATCACAAAAGACCCCAAATAGCCAATGCAATCCTGAGCAAAAAGAACCAATCTGAAGGCATCGCATTATCTGACTTCAAAGTATACTACAAAGTCATAGTAACCAAAACAGCATGGTTGTGCCATAAAAGCTGATATATAGACCAATGGAACAGAGTAGAGAACCCAGAAATAAATTCACACATTTACAGCCAACTGATTTTCAACAAAGGCACCAAGAACATACTTTATGGAAGCACAGTTTCTTCAATACATGGTGCTGGGAAAACTGGATTCACCATATGTAGAAGAATGAAACTAGGCCCTTATCTATTACCATATATACCAATTAGATCAAAATGGATTAAAGACTTAAATGTAAGACCTGAAAGTATGAAACTACTAGAAGAATACATTGGGGAAATGCTTCAGGACATTGGTCTAGTCAAAGAAGTTTTGGGCAAGACCTCAAAAGCACAGGCAGCAAAAGCAAAAATAGACAAACGGGATTACATCAAGCTAAAAAGCTTCTTCACAGCAAAGGAAACAACAAAGTGAAGAGACAACCTACAGAATGGGAGTAAATATTTGCAAACTATCCATCTGCCAAAGAATTAATAATCAGAATATATAAGGAACTCAAACAACTCAATGGCAAAAAACCACAAGTAATCCACATAAAAAATAAGCAAAAGATCTGAATAGATATTCCTGAAAAGAAGACATATGAATGGCCAACAAGTATATGAAAAAAATGTTCAACATCACTTATCATCAGGGAAATCCAAATCAAAAACATGATGAGATATCATCTCACCTCAGTTAAAATGGCTACTACTAAAAAGACAAAAAATAACAAATTCCAGCAAGGATGTGGAGAAAGGGGAACTCTCCTGTCCTGTTGGCAGAAATGTAAATTAGTACAGCCACTGTGGAAAACAGTACGGAGGTTCCTAAAAAATCTAAAAGTAGAATTACCTACCATATGATCCAGTAGTTCCACCACTGGGTATTTATCCTAGCAATCTCCCTGCTGGGTATATATTCAAAAGAGAGGAAATCAGTATATCAAAAGATATCTGCACCCCATGTTTATTACAGCACTATTCACAACAGCCAAAGTACAGAATTAACCTAAGTGGCCATCAATGGATGAATGGATTAAAAAATGTGGTATATATACACAATGTAATATTATTCAGCCATAAAAAAGAATGAAATCCTGTCATTTGCAGTGACATGTATGGAACTGGAGGACATTATGTTAAGTGAAATCAGCCAGGCACAGAAAGCCAAATATCACATGCTCTCACTCACATGTGGGAGCTAAAAAAATTGATCTCATTGAGGTAAAGGGTAGAATGATGGTGACTAGAGGATGGGAAGGGTGGGGTGAGGTGGGGCAAAGAGAGTTTGGTTAATGGGCACAAAAATACAGTTAGATAGAAGGAATAAGTTCTAAGGTTCAATAGCAGAGTAGGGTGACTATAGCTAACAACATATTATATATATCAAAGTAGCTAGAAGAGAGGACTTGGATTGTTCCCAACACGTAGAAATGACAGTCAAGGTGATGGATACCCCAAATACCCAGGCTTAATCATTACACATTCTGTGCATGTAACAAAATATCATGCATAGCACATAAATATGTACAAATATTATGTATCAATTTTTTAAAAAGCTAAATCTAAGAAAGGAAAAAAAAAAAAGGTACAAGGGAGCTCCTCACCCTTTTTGCCTCACTTCACCATGTGAAGATGCAGCAAGAAGGCCAAGCCCTCACCAGACACCAAATTGGCTGTCACCCTTTCTTGGACTTCCCAGCCTCCAGAATAGTGAGAAATAAATTTCTATGATTTATAAATTACCCAGTCTAAGGTATCTTGTTATAGCAGCAAGAACAGGGTAAGTGATGATAGGGAAATTCGATGTTCAATACCATCTTCTAAACAAGGCAAACACAAGCATCATAGTGACTAATAATTTCTCACTGTTGTTTTGGAATTCAGTCCAGAAAAATTAAAAACTATTTATTTCTGCAGTAATTGTAGTTGAAGGCAGGAATGTTTAGTAACCTCTTGGTGATGGAATTAATAACCTCTTTGGTTTTGTTATTTTTTTTAACTGTAGCTTAAATGTCATAAGTAAACATCACCTTTATAATGCCCCTTCCAGCCCCAAGAGTCTAGAATTCTGGAATTTATATCAAGCCTTGAAGGGCAGCAGGACTTTATTAGATCTTATTGTTGAAAACTTTAGTTTTTAAGGTTCTCTGGCATGTTCCTTCATTGAATGGAAAATTTGCAGGGTTTTCAGAATCATTTAAATGGGTTTCTGATATGCCCTTGGTAGAAAAGGTGATAGAAATCCTCTTCCTCCTCTATTTAAAACCTTCCCTCAGGCCTTATGCTTGAACACAGGCTGACTTTGGCCCACTGCTCGGCAGTCCCCTGCAGTCCCCCGTAGTCCCCCGCAGGCCGCAGAGCCATCTGGGAGGAGAGGTGGAGAAGTGGCCCCAGTTCTCCCTCAGATGCCTGGGGAGGGAGGACTGCTGCCTGGTGACAGCGCCAGCCCTGCATTGTGTTGTTTTACTTCCCTGGATCTCGGCATTCTTATCTGTTAAGTGAGAGGACTGGACTAAAGCCCTTCCTGCTCTGATATCATGAGGCTCTAGAAGCAGGGCAGATGGGCAGGGCGTCCCTGCCACGTTCCTCTCGGGGCCTGGCTGGCTGCAGCCGCCCTGTGCAGGGCAACACAGAGGACAGCACTGAGGTCTATAAGGAGCCCAGTGGCCCTACGGCAGGTGGGGGACCCTGGTGCTCACCCCAGGAAGTGAGTGACTCTTCAGACCTTTGCCCATCAAGGCTGGAGTTTTTACTTCTCCCCGCTACCTCTTCAAATTCAATTTTTAGTTCCTGCACTTGAAAACTACTGTATGCTGTTCACAAGATTTGAATATCTTTGCTTTTGAACAATTTTGTTATTGCTGTTGCAGGAGAGATAGCACTTAAGCATTTTTCCTTTCCATTTTATGTCTTCCAAAAACATGTCTTAAACTCATAATTTACACATCATCGTAAAAGACATCCCAGAGCATTATATTAATTGTATTCAATGAAAAAATAAAATACAAATTTGGATGAGCGGAATAACTGAAAGACTGGAAGGAAAAACACCAAAATATTAACAGTATTTACTTTGGGGGATTGGGATTGGATTTTTTCCCCCTGAATGTTAACCTTTTTTATTTTATTTTTTAAAAAATGTTGTACAGGAAAAATTAATTTGCTCAAAAATACTTTTTATAATGATCCCAGACCTAGAGCTACATGCTTAAGGAAAATTAAGAATTTTTTTTTCACTCCTAAAATAACATAATTAGCTTGTTTGTACAGATCGATGTGAAAACAGTGGCTTGCAGTTTATCTTACATTTGACTCTAATTTTACGGCTGTGGATTAGCCCTGTGATAGTGAATACAGGCTAGATTTACAATACCAGTGTCTTTTCTCTCCAAGGAAAGCACGTTAAACTGCCACTCTAGTTCCCGGGCCACCTCAACCTGAAAGCCCAGTAGCTGTTAGACCTTCAAAAGCTCCTTTAAATAGGAAAAAAACAAGCAAGCAACAACAGCACAACACAAGAAGGGAAGGAATGCTTTCTGTGACAATCTCAAATGGGTACTATCAGCTCGCTTTCTGGAGCAGAGCTCGCCACCAGAAGTCCTAGGAGCCACTCACTTATCAGTTGATGGAGGAAAGATATTCAAGGAGAAATCCACACAGACACTGTTAGCCAGTGGCCAGCACCAAACACACAAAATGATAAGAATGTCAATGTTTAAAAGAGCTGGAACTTTTTGAAACAGAGAAGTACATGGACTTTGTCAATCTGATGTTTTAACGAGGAGACAGATGCCACCATTTTGCTTTGCCAACCTTTTTTTTTAGTGGGGGGCGGAGGGGTTGCCTGTTTCTGAGGATACTAATTATATCTCAAGTTGCAGTCAAGAAAAAACTTCCTTCTAGACTACTGTTGCTACCAGCAATTGGGCTCAGAATTAAGTATTTTCATAAAATAGTAATGCTGGAAGTATTTTAATGTCACTTAAAATACAAATATTTTGAGCTTTCCTAAATTTCCAACTTTTAAAGAAAATTCCTTCAGGCAATTTCTCTTAACAAGAATGCAAATGACATAGATGTGTTTAAAGTGGAATTTCTCTCTTCTAAAACAGTAGGATTTTCTCAAACACAGTGAGGGATCATTACCAATAAATGAGAGTCAATCTGTATTTTACCTTTTAAGCTAAACATAATATATAGCATGATTCAGTCCAACAAAACATGTTTTGAAGTAGGTAAATCTGTTCATAGCAACTTCACAAATGTTCCTTTGACTTCAGATTTATTATTTCAACTGTCTCTGGTGAGGGCATTTCATATGCTTATAAATCTTTTTAGTTTCTTTTTGTGTTTTAGTGCTTCATGTTAATGGACTCCATAACTGTTACATAAAACACATCTATCAGCAAAGGTTTGGGAACAAACATTTATACCAAGACTGTTTAAAAGTTGGCAGCCTTGGTGAGCAGTAAATAACAGTGAATAGGACAGAACATAAATACACAGATCAATTTAATAACAGATTGTCTCCAAAGAATTAAAAACAGTGTTGCCTGAACTGTCAAGGAAGACACATCCAGCACTCGGATCAATGCAGCATGAAGTAGGAATATTCAGGGTTTCACGGCACTAGATTTTAGTTCTCTTGCATAAATAAATTTTCCTTAATTTTTGGAATATAATCAATGTTTAATCCATCTCCTTCACAAGTTGCAAGAACCGTATTTACTTGCTCTTCTTGTCACTTCCATATTATCATGCTGGAATACAACTGTGCTTCCATGTTTCCTAAATTAACCATTTTTGACCACTTACTTTAAGTTAGATGTTTGTACAATCTCCACGACACTTGAATATCATAGAAGCAGGCATATTAAAGTTTCTGATGAACTTCAGTTCCTCAGTTTTCTTGGTTTCTAACAATACCTTCCTCCCAGAGTTAAACAGCACATTGTATGCAAGATCCTTTGTACATAGTAGGTACTTGATGAAGGTTAGATTTCCCTTCTGCAATCTTTCTCCATGGGCTGAAAAATATTCCTTTACATAGTCTTAAACCTGTCCATGTGCACATCGTACCTTTGAAATGCCTCGAGGGGATCTTCATTTTGTATCCCGGCACCCAGCCTGGGTCAGGTCAACACTGCTGCTTCTGTTCTGGCTGGTGGGAAAGGACTCAGGGAGGGTGAGAGCAGTGTGACTTCATGACACCTGTCTAGAAGAGTGTTTGTCAGTTTTGTCCAGGTTGGCAAATAAAAGCAAGATTAGTTTTTAATCCTTTGAAGAGGTTGTCACCGAAAGTTTGGCAGGGGCACTCATGAAGGGGAGAATACGACCAGCTCCAGAAGAACATGCTATGCATGTTAACAACAAGACGTGAGAGCCCAGTAATTTCCCCCCTGATGTCAAGTTCTAGCCAGGAGGCTCTAGCACCTCCTGAGGATCTTAGGTGACTTCATGCTTCCCTTATCCTAACACTTGAAGGAAATTTCCCAGGCAAAAACTCATCATGAAAACAGCTAGTAATGAACAAAGGCCTCCTTAGGCATTTATTTGCAAAAAGTGAATTTAATGTTAAAAAGGCAGTTGTGTCAGTTGCATTGTAGTTTGAGGCGAAAGTAATATTTGACTGAACTAAGATGTCATTTACATAAATGAAGGAAAAAGTTAATATACTTAACAAAAAATAAAGGGTTTTGAAGACACTGAAATGTAGTTTTGAGAGCCACATTTTACAAGTAGCTAAAATCTAAAACTTGCTTCTGATATGCTAGGAACAAAACCCACTAAATATGGATAAAACTGTACTCTTTGGTACTCATAAATGATTAATAAATGAAACATAAGCAGTCTGTTTCTGTGATGAATCAAAACTACAGCAACAAAAGAGGCAAACTGAAAACACTACACTGTTATTATTTATTTTGATATTATAAAATATAACTGCCAAAAGATTAGCTAATCTTTTTATAATTCATACATGTGATACTAGGGTTTCATTTCATAGTCTTACATTTTATCTACAATTTTAATTGTACAATTTTACACTATGATTATATCACTTCAAATATTTTTTGCATGTGAAAGAGACCATACAGGAATGCCCGCAAGTGAAAGTAATTGTATTAGGGTAGTAAGATTGATTATAAGTGACTTTTGAAGAATTTTAGTGACTAAGAATTTTCAAAAATTGTTAAAAGACATCAAGTCACAGAATCAAAAAACTCTATGAATCCCAAGTAGGATAAATACATTTAAAAAAATCTACACTTACACAAATTCTTTAAAGCTGCTTAAAAAACAAAATATATAGAGAAAAATGTTAAAATAATTTAGATAAAAAAACAGATACCTTCAAGGGAGCAATAATTAGACTAACAGATTTCTCAACAGAAATAATAGAAGATAGAAGTCAAAAGAAATGACATAGTCATATCGCTGAAAGAAAATAATTTTATACTGGGCAAAAGTATCCTCAGGAATGAAGACATTTTCAGGTAAACAAAAATAAAATAATTTGTCACTAGCTGACTAGCACTTAAGTAAATACCAAATGGAATTCTTCAGGCAGAAGATAAATGATCACAAGTATAAAGTCTGAAATACAGGAAGTAATGAACAGCAATGATAATATAAATATGTGGATGAATCTAAGTGTATATGTTTATTAGTCAATAATAATTATGTGTTATGGGGGTAAAATAAAATACATGACACCATTGCATAAAATTCCACAGAGGGCAAAAGGAGGTAAAGTATCCCGAGGTTCTGCCATTACCCAGAAAGAGAATAAAAGTAAAAAGTAATGTTAGGCTTTGAAGAATCAATAATACATGCTGTAATCTCCAGTATAAGTACTTAAGAATAATACGACAATATATAACTATCAATGCCGTGTGTCGGGGGGAATACAGAATATTAAAATCTGTCACACCACATGAGAATAAAGCAAGAAAGGAGAAAAAGGAGGACATAAAACAGGAAACCAATAGAAAGAAAACAGATGTTAGTTTTAAACTCAAATATGTAAGTGAACATATTAAATGTCAATGGACTACATGTTCTATTTAAGGTTATTAAACTTCATTTAAAAACAAATTTATGCCACTTAAAAGAGATATATTAAAACATAAGGACAGGAAGAATGAAAGTAGAATCATAGAAAAAGATAAACCAGGCCGGGTGCGGTGGCTCACGCCTGTAATCCTAGCACTCTGGGGGCCAAGGCGGGTGAATCGTTCGAAGTCAGGAGTTTGAGACCAGCCTGAGCAAGAGCGAGACCCTGTCTCTACTAAAAAATAGAAAGAAATTATCTGGCCAACTAAAAATATATATAGAAAAAATTAGCCAGGCATGGTGGCACATGCCTGTAGTCCCAGCTACTCAGGAGGCTGAGGCAGGAGGATCACTTAAGCCCAGGAGTTTGAGGTTGCTGTGAGCCAGGCTGACTCCACGGCACTCACTCTAGCCTGGGCAACACAGTGAGACTCTGTCTCAAAAAAAAAAAAAGAAAAAGATAAACCAAAAGAGAGTCATATTAATACCAGACTTTAAGGCAAAAAGCATCACTAGAAATAAAGAATGATATAATGACAAAAATTCATCAAAAGTTTAGATTGGTTTGCATTCAATAAAATTGCCTTAAAATATATAAAGAAACATATATAAAGAAAAAATTTACAGACCTACAAGGAGAAATAGACAATCTACAGTCATAATGAGATACATTTTTAACACACTTCTCTCAGGAACTCTCATAACAAGCAGATAAAAAGTCAGTGAGAATACAGACATGAATGCAGGGCCGACAGATGATCTAATGGACACATATCAATCCATAGAATACTAAACCCAACAAGGGCAGGATCCAAAGAGTTATTCAGATCCTCTGTGAAAAGGAAGTCTCTACATATTTGAAAAGAATGAAATAATACAGAATATGTTCTCTGACCACAATATAACTTAAGCTTGAAATCACTAACAAAAAGATTTTTTATAAGTCATCCTTTGGAAATAAAGTACTATACTTCCACAATATGGGTCAAAAAAGAAATAAAAATGTAAAGCAGAAAATATTTTTAGCTGAATAATAACCAAAACTCGAGGGAAGCAGCTGAATCTGTGCTTATTAAGGGAAACTTTTATCATTTTCATTGCATAAAAAAGGCATAAAGATTGATGAACTAAGAGTCTATCTCGAGAAGATAGAAAAATAACAGTAAATTAAACTCAAAGAAGTAATAGTTAGAAAATAAATTAATAAAATAAAAAAATATATTAATATTATATTCACCAGTTTCCTTGGTGAAAGTGCCCAAGGAAAATGAGAAAATAAATAACCAATGTCAGGAATAAAAAAGAAGGTATCACTATAAGTCCTTACTATATGTCTGTGTTTTGTAGACATTACTATAAAATCATAAAAAGATATTTTAAACTTTATATAAATCAATTTTAAAATATAAATGAAATGGCTATATTCCTTGAAAAATACATGTAAAAATTGACAGAAGGATAGAAAATTTGAATGACCCTTCAACTATTAAAGAAATTAAATATATAATTTAGAACTTTACAATATGGAAAACTCCAGGCCCAGATGGCTTTAAACAAACATTTAAAGAAGAAACAGCAATTTTACACAAACCCTTTAAGAGTATAGGAAAAACAGCTACCATTTGCCATTTCATGGTAAGGGAAGTAAAAATAGACAGGACATTCCAAGAAAGGAAAAAATTTCAGGCTAGTCTCATTCATGAATTTAGATGCAAATATCCTGAAAATAGTATTAGCAAATTTACCTACTAACATCAAAATAGCCTGTGGGTGATCAATTCAGTCTGCCCTGGAAAGCCAGGGCCACACTTACCTACTGTTTTCTCCTGAACTTTAGGAGAAAGCCTTTTTTGTTTGTTTATTTTTGGTGAGTTTTTTAATAAATAAAATTTAGCAAATCACATCTAGTAATATACAAAAAGGCCAATACATGTTGGCTGTATTCCAGAATGCAAGCTGGGGTTCAGATTTGAAAATCAATGCAATTCATCACATTAACAGAATAAAGGAAAATCATATAATTATTTCAATTGATTTCAACAGATGTTAATAAAATTCAAATCAAACATATGATAACAAAAAATTCCTAGCAAACTAGGACTAGAAAGGAATTTTATTAATCTGAAAATAAATATTCCCCAAAAGAACCTTCAGCAAACATCATACTTCATGGTGAAACATTAAAAGCTTTTCTTCTGGGCACAAGACCAGTGTATGAGCTTCCTAGGGCTGCCGTAACAAATAACCACAAGCCAGGTTGCTTTAAAAGAGAAATTTATTGGCTCACAGTTCTGGCGGCTAGTAGCCTAAATCAAGGTGTTGGCAGGGCCAGGCTCTCTTTGAAGGCTCAAGGGGAAGATCCTTCCTTGCCTCTTCCTAGCCTCTGATGGTTGCCAGCGATCTTTGGCATCCCTTGGCTTGCACGCTCAGCACTGCAATCTCTGTCTCGATCTTCACAGGGTGTTGTGTGTGTGTGTGTGTGTGTGTGTGTGTGTGTGTGTGTCTTCTCTTCTTTTTATAAGGACACCAGTCCTAGTAGAGTAGGGCACACTCTACTTCAGTATGATCTCATCTTTACTTGATTATGTCTGCATAGCCTCCATTTCCAAATAAGGTCACATTCACAGATACTGGGTTTAGGACTTTGATATCTTTTTGGGGGACAATGCAATCTACAACACAAGGACTCCCACTGTTGCCACTTCTTTTTGTACCATAGGTCCTAGCCAGTACAATAAGGCAAAAAAAAAAAAAAAGAAAGAAAGAAAAGGTATGATAAATAAAATAGTCCTTATTCATAAATGATAGAATGAATTGTCTATGGAGAAAATCCTAAATAATTCACAAATTATTAGAATGAATAAGTAAGTTTAACAAGGTTGGTACATAAAAGTTAATATATAAAATTAATTTTACTACAATATAATAGCAACAAACAGGAAAATAAATGCTTAAAATGGTACAATTTATAATAGCATAAAAAACCAAATACTTGGAAATCAATCTAATAAAATATGTGTAAGTCCTCTGGGCAGAAAGCTATAAAATCTTATTGAGAGAAATTAAAGAAGACCTAAATATGCCATGTTCATGAGTTAGAAGACTCAAAATTGTAAATTTGCCAAGTCTTAAATGATCTATAGATACAAGGCAATCCCAATCAAAATCCCTGTATGTGGAAACTGACAAGTTGATTCTTAAGTTGATATGGACATGGGAAAGGTCAAGAATAGCCAAGAATTTGTTGAACAAAGTTGAGAGGACATGCAGTATTGAATACGAAGACTTATTACAAAGCTATTTTAATTTAAATGGTGGGGTATTGGCACACAAAGGGGCCAGTGGGATAGAGTGCCCACAAACAGGCACATGCATATAAGGACACTTGCTCCATGACAGAGACAGCACTAAAGAGCAGTGAGAAAAGAGACTTTTCAATAAAGTGTGCTATAACAAGTGGATATTAATGTAGGGAAAAAATGAATTTGTTCCCTACCTTATGCTATGCACCAAAATAGCTACATGCAAAAATATGGATGAATTTTCCAAACATAAGTTAAGCAACAGCAACAAAATACTGTAATATTTCATCCATACAAAGTGAAAACAAAACTAAACTATAAGAAGTCAGGACTGCAGTTAATTTGGGGAGGAAAAAGTGTTAATTGGCAGGAGCTATAAGAGGAATTTCTGGAAAGCTGGTGAATATTTCACTTCTTTGCCTGGGAGTGGGGTGGGGAAGTAGTGGTATAAAAAGTAGTTAGGCACATTCATTCATTCAACAAGTATTTATAGAGAAATCACTATATACCAGGCATTCATTGTACTACATCAGGGTCATCAAAAGGCATGATCCCTGCTCTGCCGGTGCTTTCCTCTGATAGCAGAGACAGACAAAAATAATTGCAGTAATGAACACAGATAAACGTATACAATCACCTAGTGGGGTAGGTGCTCTGAGAGTTACCCTTAGCTTGCTACACAACCTGGACTCTTTACTGGGGGTGGGGCTGAGGAGGAAAGCCATCAAGTCCTTCACTGGACTGAATCATAAAACTAGTTCAGAAGTGTTCTGCCCACCCTAAAAAGCAGTACTTACTCCTTTTATCTATAGTAAATGGTTCCAATAACATTTTAGATCTACACTTAGTTACCCTTAGGTATCCCATCCGTTTATCCAAGGAAAATCTTGGCCTGAAAGTCATGACACCAGCCCCTAAAAAACCCAAGAGAATATCATTAATTTTTATTTAATTTTAGGGCTCTAACTCTAAAATCCAAAAGTGTTTTTGAAATCCTAATTCAAAAAGCAATGAGTATTAAAACAACATGTTTCAGGTTATGAAATACTTATATGCTCATGGTAGAACACCTGGGAAATCGGAAAATTACAAAGACAACAAAAATCCATAATTCTAGCACCATAGCTACTGCAAATGTTGTGGTGCATCTCTTTCAATTTTTGAAATGCCTGTATGTATTAATTCTCACATTTGAGAACAGAATTTCTATGTGGTTTTGCAACCTGAGTTTTCCATTTAAAAATATAACGGGAATTTCTCCAGTCATTAAATAATCTTCCTAAACATAATTCTTAAGTTTGTAAAAAGTCCATCCTATAGATACCCCTAAAAGTCAGTTTGTCTACGCTGTTTTCATAGGAAAGAATTCTATCGACCATGGTTGTGGGCCTGTGTAGGTAAAGCTGCCCTGTCACCAGCGTAGGTTAGGATCACAGGATCATCCTCCAAACAAAGTACTTAAAACCAATTTAAAAGTTTTTCCAAGGCGAAGGGAATATTGTGAATCCAGCAATTTCCAGTTTTCCCCCAAACGTGAATCTTCGCAGTGAGAGGCCATCCAGGGATCGCCTTATTGCTGAGAAGCGTCCGAAGCGTCGCCGAAGGTTCCGGGGGCCAGTGACCCGCAGGCGCGGAGCGGCCCCGCGGCGGCTGCAGTCGCAGACCCGGCCCGGGCCGCAGAGTCCCGCCCCGCGGCGCGCGGGGTGCCGGGCGGCCTTTCCGTGCGGGTTTAGCCGCGCCTGCCCCGTCGGTTCCCGGGACGCTCCCGCCGCACCCGCTCCGCGCCGAGGGTCCGCGCCTCTCCGGCGCCGCGCGCGGGCAGCGGGGTCCCCCCGGCCCCGGAGCGCGGCGCACCCGCCGCACGCAGAGGTCGGACCCGGCGGCGCCGTCCGCGCGCGCAGCTCCGAGTCCCAAATTCTGGTCGCGCGGCTGAACTTGGGAGCAGCACGCTCCGAGTCCCCGCCCTGTCCGGACGGCCGGATCCCCACCCCGCCGCCGCCGGGAGCGCGCAGGCGCAGCCGGCCGGGAGTCCCGCCGACGCTGCGGGGACCGGTGGTCGCTCCGGTGTGGGTCCCGCCGCCGCCGCCGCTCGCCATGGCCCCGGGGCCCCGGCTGCTGATACCTCTCGTGCTGTGCGTGGGGCTCGGCGCGCTCGTGCCTTCCTCGGAGGCCTCAGGCGTTCGCAAGCGAGGCCCCCTGGTGACAGCCAAGGTGACCGAGGGGCGGGCAGCTACTTCCCCTTACGTGGGCTCGGGTGCCTTGGGCGCTGGGACCCCTGTGGCAGGGCCGGCGAGGAGGGGGCTTCCCTGGCGGGGCGGGGACGGGAGGCCGCCGCGGGGCTAGGTGGGAGGGGGCCGCCCGCGGGGCGGGGGTGACGCTGTCCCGGAGACTCGGGGGGTTCTGGGCTGCGTCCAGCCCGCCCCCCGCTGTTCGGACTCAGTGTCCTGGTTCGGTGGTCCGAAATCACCAACCCGGGGGCTGGAGAGGCTTCCGGAATCGGCGGGCCGGTTCTCCAGGAAGGAGACTGACCAAGTACTTCCTTCGGCGTGGCCTGGACGCGGGAGCAGAGCTGGACGAGTTGGGAGGGACTGGCACGCGCAGAGAGGAAGCGCTCGGGGCAGAGGGCTGGCAGCCGGGCCACCCGCTGCGGACGTCACCAGGTGCCGTTAGAGCTGCGGGGCAGGCGATTAGTGCCTCGCTGAAGTGAGAGGCTATCTTCCTCCTCTATTTAGGAGTCGTCCTCCCCTCGGAGGGAGAAGGGCTGGTGGGCAGGCCCTGGGCTTGGGATGGTGCTGGGCACGCAAAGACGGCACCTGTCGAATTGGGGACAGCTTCCATGGAGGGGGGTTGGCAATCTGTGGCCACTGCTTCCTTAAGGCTTCTTCGTACTTACTCCGCTTCAATTCTTTTTTTCAGCATATTTATTTACCCAAGGATAGAAGATAATGGGAGGGTGCAGGGAGAGAGACAGAGGGAATAATTTGGTGCCCTTGATCACCACTTCTAGAAAACCCTCTGGCAGTAGCGTCTTGGAAACTGGAGACGGGAGGCTGAAAGTGGTCTTAACAGTCAGGCTGGGGTTTGCCAGTGGAAATTATACTGTTGGACTAGTAGAATGCTTTAATCCTCTGCAGCGAGGAGCGGGCAGGAAGAGGGGTGGCCAGAGGGGTGTTCAGCATCTGGTGCAGCAGAAGAGAGAACGTAGTGGCCAAGCGGCACTGCGGGTGCAGTTGATGAACTCAGCCTGATTGTTTTGAGAAGCACAGATTCTATTCTCAGCCCTTGATCTTCTAGGCATATCTTAACGTTGGGAAATGGCTTGTGCAGGGCCACAGAGCTGAACAGGGGTCTCCTGGGATAGAGCCATGAACATAAAATTCATAAAATTATGAAATGATGATGGATGTAAACCCTAATATAGATTAGGTGACATTTAAAAACAGCTGAAAGTTCAGTAAAACCAACCTGGTGAAGACTCAGGAGGCCAAAGGGAACTGCGCCTGCAAAGGTCTTCGGACAGGAAAAAGCCTTCTGTGTGCTCAGAGGATGCAGAGAGCTGACGGTGGCTTCAGCGCAGGATAAGAAGAGAGTGACTTGAGATGAGGTTGAAGGAGTGGGCAGCAAGATCATGCAGGGCCTCAGGCTGCAGGTAGGCGTGTGGGTGTTGAGGCAATTATTCTTATAATTTGAGGTCTTATCCTAAGCGCAGTTAGAGCCACTGAAGGGTTTTAATCATGGGAATGACATCATCTCGTGTACGCTTTTAAGAAATGACCATGGCCGCTCAGTGGAGAGTGAACTGGGAGGTCATTCGGGGCTCCAAGACGGAGTCCAGATAGTGGCGTGAGTTAGTGTGGCAGTCGTGGAAATGGGGAGCAGCTAAAATACAGTGTGCCCAGTCAGATGTGAATTTCAGATGAACAGTGAATAATTTTTTAGTGACTATATCCCCTGCAGTATTTTGTGAACAGGTTTCACCTGGGAAGCATTTGAAATCTGATGGAGAGACCCATCCCAGAGCAAGTCAATTACAATCATGGGGTGGGGCCTAGTCTTAGACCTTTTAAAAGCTTTCTGGTGATTCTGACCCCGAGCCAGGGCTGGGCACCAGTGGGGGAGACAGGCAAGGGAGGAGGAAGCTGGGGTATCCTAACCCCTAGCCCAGGGCACTGTCACTGAGGGAGAGTTTTCATGTACTCTCCTCTCAAAACTGTCACTCAACATATTTTTCCCCCAAGAAATTTATCATTAAGTTCTAAAAGCTAACTGTGTGAGTCTTAAACAGATTCAACTCTGTTGAATTATTATACTTTTTCAGTGAACTTTAATTTTTTTAATTTTATTTTTTTTCAGTGAACTTTTCAAAATAACTAAATCTATTGGAAAATGAAGACATTAAAAGTGATTTCTCTGAGTGCAGAAAAATAGTTTAATTTGCCATTGCTCTAGTGTATCATTTGCCCCAGCAGTCTTTTTGATTACCTCAGATGTCATTTAAAAATAGGAATCTGTAAATAAGGTGCTATGGGGCCTGTTAGTGGCACTAACTTCCTCCATGGATCCTGCTGCAGGGCCAGGCTGGCAGCTTCCTGCCCCAGCCATAGAGGCCCAGGTGGGGGCTCTGTTCACTTGTCTCCGATTTTGCAGCCCTGCATTTTCCAGCCAACGCCATGGGATCTGTGCAGGGCCCAGCACTGAGAGTGCACAAAGTAGTGGTGCCATCCTTTCAGCTGCATGCACATCACCACTTGTGAGCACATGAGCATGCAGTGGCCAAGAGGCTACGGCTGACCTTGGCAAGTTATCCAGTGTCCAAGGCTCAGTTTCCTCCTCTGTAAAACGGAGATGGAAATAATACCTATCTGGGAGGGTTTTGCACTAGATTATGATCAAGCAAATGTCTTCGTCTGTGTTGCTGTAAAGGAATACCTGAAGCTGCATAATTTATAAAGAAAAGAGGTTTATTTAGCCCATGCTTCTGCTGGAAGGTTTAAGACTGGGCATCTGGTGAAAACGTCAGGCTGTCTCCACTCCTGGAGGAAGGCGAAGGGAAGCTGGGGCTGGTGTGTGCAGAGATCACACCAGTGAGAGAGGAAGCAAAGGGGCAGGTGCCAGGTTCCTTTAACAACCAGCTTTCCTGGGAACCTATAGAAAATTCCCTCCCTCCACTCACTGCCTGGAGAACGGCACCAAGGTGCTCATGAGGAATCACCCCATGACCTAAACACCTCCCACTGGGCCCCACCTCCAACACTGGGGATCAAATTTCAACATGAGGTTTCGAGGGGGGACAAACATCCAAACCATAGAAGATAAAGTGCTTAGTCCACACTGAACCCCATAACATTTCCTAACTGCTTGTCTGACACTGTGCCAGGCACTGGGGAACTGACACATTCTACCCCTCAGGGGTTCCCTGCCTAGACTGGGAGAGGCTATTAATGATAGATCGCACTTTACTGGAGGCATCCTGGGGTCGAGATTCCGGCTCTCACATCACTTAACCGCCCTCATTCCCACTTTTCTCATCTGTAAATTAATGATAATAGTTCCTGCCCTGCCCCAGGGTGTGGTGAGGATTAATTATATAAGGTATTCATGTCTGTTTCCTTCCCTCTTTCTCCCTCCTCTTCCAGTTTCTCCCCCTTTATTTAAATGCCCCTCTCCCCCCTACCCCATATATTCCCTCAGCCCCCACCCGAGTGCAGGCCATCCTGACCTTAGAGTAAGAGCCTCCAGATTTTCTTTCTCCCCACTTGGGTAACATTCCCAAAGCCTCCCATGGCCCTATTCTTTCCCTTCCCTCTGTTGCCTAATAAAACGCATTCTCTCCTCTGCCTTTGGGAACTGGTGGGTGGCTCCCTCCCAGTGCCCTGTAACCCCTGTTGTGGTCAGCAGGGCTCCACTGCTTCTCTGCACACACACCACACTCCCTGCCCTGGAGCTTTGGTCCTGGAAGAACTCGGCAGGGCGGGGCCTGTGCCCATCTTGTCCTTGGAAACTACTCCCCTCCTCCCAGACCTGTGACCCATCATGCCTCCTCCAGGCCGCCCGCCCTCCCTCAGCCTGGGTGTGCAGCGTTCTCGGGCACTGGTCACGTGCTGCCTGGTACTGTGGTTACGCGTTTACTTATCCTGTCTCTTTATTTGAAGCTACCTCAGGACAGGGATTTCCTTGTGCAGTTTGTGCCCTCACTTTGCCTTTTACATAGATCTTTAATAAATACTTGTTGACTAAATAAGATTTTATTTTATCCTTTACGTTAGAGTTGGGAAAACTGTATTTTCTTGCATTCACTCATGAAGTTGAAGGATACTGCAATTTGGAGAAAAAAATCATATTAGTATGTATGCTAGGCTGTGTGTAAAAAATACGATTTTTATTGAAGAGTTATGCCGGGTAACAGGTTGTTTTCCTTCATCTTCTCATGCTGCTCTCCCAGATTTATTCTCTCTGCTTTGCTTTCAAAGTCTGGGAGGCTTTTCTGGTGTCTTACACGATGCTTCTTTTAAGATTGTGTTCCTGATTCTCTTTCCGGTGCTGCTTTATTTTTGCCGGTTATTGAGTTTTCACCTTGGCGTGGAAGTCGCTTTGGAGACACTGTTTTCGATACCAGCTCCGCACCGACCGGGCTCACACGTGTATGGACGCGGCTTCCTAGCCCCAGCCCTGCTGGGTTGCTTTCTCCTGCATGCCTCATCTCCGGGGCAGGGCCTTTTATGTACTCTATAAAGCGCTTCTATATAAATAATAATAAAAGCTTTGCTGCTATGGCCATGTAAAAATTTTAAAATGCCACATGGAACCCTAAATACCACATCACCCAGTGACAGGCGTACCAATGTATTGGCAGAAGCTCTTGTCTTGAACTAAAGCTTGACAGTCTTTACTTAGCGATTTTTCTAAACTGTAAGACATCTTTTTTCTTTGACAACCCTTCTTATATTTTTTAAAGCCATCTCTTGAATGTCTTTTTTTACCCATTCAAACAGTAAATTGGTTCATATAATCTAAACTCACTAATAGAACGCCCTTCGACTCCATGGCCTTTTCAGGCGTTCTGTCTCAGAATCATCGTAACACGGTGGTTTGTAAAGCAAAATGTGTATAATTTCATTTCAGATGAAACAGCTGAAAAAAGAGAACTTCTAAGGTTTAATCTGCACAAAGTGACATACTCACTTCTAGCTATATGTTTTCTTTTCTCTGTTCTAAAACATTGTGGTAAAGAAAGAATAAATTGTTCTTGGGTAACTTTGGGAACATGAGGACCGAAGCCAGCGTCTTAAGTTTGCAGGGTGAATGGCTTTGTCAGGCCCGAACGTAACTTTGCTGTCCTTTGCATGAGGCTGGGGACCTGGTGCCGTACTGTGCCCATACGCGAGTGGCAGGCCATCTGAAGGACCACTGTGTGTGTTTCATTGTCTTTCTCAGTTTCTTGGATAGCAGACGTCTATTGAGAACTCATTGGGATTTGGCACTGTTTGAAATTACAAAACAATAAATCTGGATGGTTAGCCCTTTTCTCTCCTCACCGATTTTTTTCTCCTGCCAGATTAGAGAGCACTACCTTTTAAGAGACACATTTTCCACTCTGATCTTCATCCACAAAGCCAGGAAACAGGAATTAGCAGCAGTATTTGTCTGGGGTATGAGGGGAGAAGAATTCTGGAACACTTTGTTGGCTGACTCCAACAGTGTTTGACAAGACTTTAAATTCAATACCTAGAACAGTGCCTAGCCCATGGGTGGTGCTCAATAAATGTTTGTTAAGTGGATATCTGTGAGTGAAATTCACCCACACATGGTTTTAGAGTACCCTTAATTGATACCATGCTCTTTCATGACTCCTTTTATAAAATAGTGGTGGACAGGGCCTTTGTATTTGGATCAATTCTCAGATTTTAATTTTGACTTGCCTTGTAGTTGTGGCTTTTCCACATTATAACCTTCTACTCTGCCTTTCAATCACACACAGGTCTTCTTTGACGTGAGGATTGGCGACAAGGATGTTGGCAGAATTGTGATTGGCCTCTTTGGAAAAGTTGTGCCCAAGACCGTGGGAAATTTTGTTGCTCTCGCAACTGGAGAGGTGGGTCTTGGTTTTATTTCCTTTAACTGTGCACAAAATTGGATCTTCTTTCTTTTAAGCAGAATATAAAGAAGTCTTCTGGGAAAATAAGTATTAAATTAGTATGTCAGATGAACCTGTGACATCTTATCATATTTTGCTTCATTTTCCTATAAAATCTGTACAATTCAGGCACTCAGTGCCCTGAGCCTTCTAGAAATTGGGGGGAAATAATGATCAAGTGAAAATGCACTTTGCTCTCTTTTTACTTATTCATGTTAATACTTCTGTAGTTTGTTTATTTTTTGGTCAGCTAATGATAAATTTTTCCCAGTAAATCATTGCTAAGACCTAATCAAATCCTATAGATATTTAATTTTCTCATTTTGTTCTTATTTTTTTGTAGAGATGGGGGTCTCACTGTGTCAGTCCCAGATAAACACTGGGTTTATCTTTCAGTATGGGTTGTATCTGCCTGTGTATTTAATGGAAATAATCTCTTTAGAAAGGCTATGGATATAAAGGAAGCCAGTTTCATCGCGTCATCAAGGACTTCATGATTCAAGGAGGCGACTTCACGGCTGGAGATGGCACTGGCGGTAATGTCGGTCTTGGCCTTTCTCCTTTCCCACTTGCCACACTGAAACCTAAGATTAAGCCAATATATTAACCCAGTATGTTGAAATCCCAAGTTTAAGGAACAAAGTCATGAAGACAACTCTAATTCTTTAAGGATAGAGTTTTGAGGGCCTTATCTACCAGAGTCTCACTAGGTGTGAATGAGCCAGGAGTCCTGATTTGAAGCGGGATTGTTTTGGTGTTCAATGCCTTTCCGGGTGGAGATATATTCATCTGGCAGGATGCTTTGCAGTTATTAAAGTGCTAGACTGCTGGTCTGCAGCCACAGGGAGCAGCGGTGGAGAACTTGAAGCCTGTGCTCCGGGACGGCAGCTCTGCCGAGGCAGGTGTTGGGGGAGGCCCGAGGGGGAGACTGGATTTGGGGCAGGATCACGGTGCTTTTCCCGCCTTCTTTCAAAAGTCCTTCATTTTATTGTCAGCTTTTTTAGTAATTAAAAAAAAATTACAGTAATAGCTGAATTGTCAAAATTACAATATGAACTAATTCTTATAAACAAAGTTTGAGTTTAATAAAGTACAAACAATTAAATTTCTTCAGTTCCAAGTCTCCCTCAGCCTGTTTCTCAGGGAGGATTACAGCTCCCAGCTCTAGGGACCGTTTTTGCTCAGAAATACAGTGAGTTCTTTCCCTGAACACGCACTGTATGTGAACTACACAGAATTTAAATTGACTTCAGGTTTCAGATTTTCGATTCAGCAAATACTGGTTTTGGTGGATATTAGTTGTCAATTTTTAAAGAAACACTTAGGCCATTTTCAGGCACTATTTCTAATTTTATGTTTATTGCCACGGTTTCTTCATTTATGTTAATAACAAAAATGGCTACCATTAAATGCTTTGGTTTGTCACACACTTTGTGAAGATTAGTTTTAGTTCTTGCAAAAATGCTGAAGCACATAGGGATGTAGAATGGAGCAGAGAACCGTGTTCAGGTTGCTCCGGGCAATGAGGTTTGCTGGGAAGGCTCACGGAAGCAACCCCAGCTGCCGCATGGCCAGCTCTCCTGGCAAACCCCACCGCCCTGGGCCTGTGCCTTCAGTGCTGGCATCCCACCTTCCCGCCCAGGGCCAGCAGGAGTGCTGACCGGGCTTTACTCTTTCTGCTGTTGTTCTCCTCTCACTACCTCCCCTGCCCACTGTGGGCATGTCTTGAGTTAAAAGTCTGTGAATTTTGGAGAGAAGAACTTTTGGACCATTTAAATTTAGCCAGGACCCCTCTGTGGGAGAGCTCTCCTACCAGGACACCTCAGTTGCCACTGACCAACCAGTTATAAATTGCTTTTCTTTGAGATCCACTTCTGGGTCTTGTCACTGAGCCAAGATTTTGAGGTTGGCAACTGACGGATGAGGAGCCCCACAGAAGGGGAGGCGGGCAGGGAGGGCCCTTGAGGCGTTGGAAAACAGGCAGACCCCTCTCATGGTCTGTGGGGAAAGGTCTGCTCTGCCTGCGGCTTTGCGAGAACTCCAGACCACACGCCTCCTTGGGTTGTGTTCACGGTTGATCACTGGGTGCCCCCACTTGCCATCACCCTCTGTGTCATGATGAGCCCAGCAGTTGTTGTACCTAACGACTTCCAGACTAGCTACTGTTGCTCTTGGTGCTGAGGCAAGAAAAAGCACCAGCTTTAGAGTCAGAAAGTCAGATGTTCAAATTCTGCTCTGCCATTTTCAGGTTTTCTAACCTCTTTTTCCTCTTTTTTCCCATTGTAAAATGGAACTGAGAACACCTGTTTCTCAGGGTGGTTATGGGAATTGGCAAAGGGCGTATACTGAGGGCTTGGAACACCCTGGCTGGGTGGTGAGGTAGGAGTGGCCCAGGACAAGTAATCTCAGCCTCAGGACAGAAACAGAGCCCCTGGGATGGCTCACCCACCTTTCCCTCTGGCTTTAGGAGGCCATCCTGCCCTTTAGTTCCTTCTCCTTCCAGAGTGAGATCATTGACCTGCTGGATCACGGTTTGGCCCTTGCTTTGTGGCCAGAGGGTACCCTGACATCCTGCGCCACAGTTGGAGCTTTCTGTTTGTTTGTTTTAGGCCCCGGTGCCCTCATTCCTTAAGGAGTTAATTTTATCCCCTCCTTCACTTCTTGTCTTTGAAGACCTTTTCCCCATCCCTACCCCCTGCAGGGAGGGGTCTACTAACTGATTCCACTAAAGCCTTACATTTCCCTTTGCAGAGTTTACTCTTATGTGACATCTGTTGACTCTACTCCTCCGCCTTTTGTCTCACCCAGGTGTGAGCATTTATGGTGAGACGTTTCCAGACGAGAACTTCAAGCTGAAGCATTACGGCATCGGGTGGGTCAGCATGGCCAATGCTGGGCCGGACACCAATGGCTCTCAGTTCTTCATCACCTTGACCAAGCCCACCTGGTTGGATGGCAAACACGTGGTATTTGGAAAAGTCATTGATGGGATGGTAAGTTGGTATGTTTTTTCTCTTTCAAAGCTTTATGTTTTTAATGAGAGTACTGGTAGTGATTTATTTTAATCTTAAAATGTGCTTGTTAGAGACCCATTATTATACCTGGCTTCTTCAAAGGTGAATAAATTATGTATGGTATGGCATTTTAATTGTTGGGGGCACTGGAGCAGCAGCTAGGGACTTGACAAGGAGAAGTTAAGTACTTAATTTATTTCACTACTTGATATAAATAGAAAGCCCCTTTTAATGGAATCACATAAAACCAGGGCCCCATATATACACACAATGGACTATTATTCAGTCTGAAAAAGAAAGGAAATTCTGACACATGCCATAACATGGAGGAACCTTGAGGACATTATGCTAAATGGAATAAGCCAGTCGTAAAAAGACAAACACTGTATGGTTCCACTTATACGAGGTATCTAAAGAAGTCACATTCGTAGAAACAGAAAGTATAATGGAAGCTTCTGGGTGGGGACGGGGTAAGTGGGAAGTTGTGTTTAATGGGTACAGAGTTTAAGTTTTGCAAGATGAAAAAGTTCTGGAGATTGGCTGCATAACAATGTGGATACACTTAACATTACAGAACTGTGCCCTTAAAATGAATAAGATGATACAATTTATGTGTTTCTTACTACAGTGAAGCACAAAATATTAAAAAAACAGAACCCCATGTGGTTCAGTGCAGACACCAAGTCACCTCCAAAGACACACAGGTAGCAACCAAAAATTAAAGAGAATTCAAATCTATACTGTGAGGTCTCAACAAATGTCAGAGGGGTCCAATTCATAACCCACAGGAACACTCCTTAAATCCTCATTACCTTTTCCTCTCAACATTTCTCCTTAGCAACAGCCTGTAGTGGCTTTCTCCGGTCCTATGCTGGCCACTGTGCAGTCTGCCCCACCCAGCCCGGGACCATCCTCGGCTCCCTTGCCCGCTTCTGTGTTTCTTTCACAGCTCTCTGCCTGCTATTCTGATTTTGTCCAGCGGAAGTCTGGGAACTGAGCCAGTAGACTCAACTCTGTTTGAGAAACTCACCAAAAGCCTACTTTCTTGGTCCTCGACCAGTCCTCACCTCCTTCAGTGTGAGACCCTAGTGAAGCCCTCCAGGGCAGAGCAAAGGGCCTTTCCACCACTGTGGGTTTGGGGTGACATTAGTATTTGGACCCAACCTGTAGATTAAGGGCTTGGGGTATCCTTTAAAAAGGGCAAACCCAGAAGTAGGTCCACTTCTAAATTTGCTTTCTGGCCCATTTATTATGCCTAGAACTGTCAGGGTGGAGCTAGAACTGACTCAAACTCTGTGTTAACTCTTATATTAGGTAGTAGCAGATGGATAGAAATACCTTTTATTAGAGCTAGGTGTGTACAAAAATACCTAATTTTTTAATATAAAATGCTTATTAAAAAAGAAGGGAGGAAATAGACCAATACATTCTCTGCGTGACAAGGTAGTGAATGAATTTTATTCTGCGATGTATGTATTTTCTGCATATTCTAAGTTTTCCACACTTAGCTTGCATGGTTTTTGTAGTCATTAAAAAAAATTATTTTACACTTGGGTTTTTTTGTTAGCATTGATTTTACCTGTGGATTGCCATAGCTGCTGGTCAGAATTGAACCACATGTCTGCTTTTCTCTCACCAGACAGTGGTGCACTCCATAGAGCTCCAAGCCACTGATGGGCACGACCGTCCGCTCACCAACTGCTCCATTGTCAACAGTGGCAAGATAGACGTGAAAACACCCTTTGTGGTTGAGGTCGCTGACTGGTGATACAACTAGCAGAAAACAAGGAACATGCTTTGGCAGGGGGGTGTGTGTGTATGTTTGTGTGTGTATCTGCGTCTGTCTTTGTCTTTCAATTCCTCAGTTACTGTTTTGCTTTATTTTTTCACCTTCTTTTAATTTTTTACCCCAGATCACAGGAGTTATAAAAATCAACCAATCAGTGTTGAGTTTGCATGAATTTTGGTAAATTACTCACTTAGGGTGGTTTGAACTTAGACATATCCCCTTCCTCCAATGGTGCTATTTTTAAACTAGAAAATTTTGTATTGGCTTTTTTTTTTTAAAGAACATGGTAAATTTTTATTGCTGAATTCATTACGATCCCCAAGTTAAGCAATGCTGAAGATTTGTCTGAAACAGATGAGGACATGAAGTTTATTATTTTGTATTCAAACAGAAATTCAGGTAAAGCTAAATTTGATTAGTATAATCTGATATATGTTACAGGGATTTTTACCTGATAAAAAGGTGCTTTGGTATTCTCTATATTAAATACTTTTTATATGGATCAACTCTTTTTGCAAGACTTTTTTTTAAATTTAAATTTCTTTAAAAAAATATACAAAAATACATGCACTCTAATGTTAACAATGAACAGATTAAAGAGAGTTCTATAAATCACAATACTAATGCATTGGATAATTTGGGATAGGAATGCAGAGAAATTATGCCTGTCTGTATTTCAAGATGTAAGTGAATTAGTAAAAATTCACTAATTTTTACTCAGTGTTACATTTTCATAAAGCTTCCTTGACTCCAGTTGCAATAGAAAGGAGTCTTTTTGTCACTTACATAATGGGGATTAAGATTCGGGTTATATTTAGACTAGATGGGAAGTAACATCCTGCCTGGCCCTGTAGCATACCCGGCTGTGACCGAGGGTGCCTGATCTCTGTCCGGCTGGGAAGCTTGACCTGTGGAACAGGGTGCCAGGCCTCTCCTCCAGGACTCACGCAGTGAGGACACAAGAGGACTCATCTCTGGAGTTGCATTCAAAGAAAATTGCCTCAGTAAGAGATGAAATGTGTGTTTCTACTGTTGATTTGTAAATTAGCAATTTGTTAATTTTTTTCCAACCAATATTTATTGAGGGCCTTTGACATGCCAGGTTCGAGTTTGAGTTCTGGGGACACAACAAAGGACAGAGAGAAAAGGGTCTCATGGGTTTTATGTGGGAAAGAAGAGAACAAACAGGAAACTAATAGAAAAGAGTGGTGAGGGCGGTGCAGAGAATATGGCTGTGTTTGCTGGAGAGGCTGGAAGAGGAGCATCCTTACAGTGGCCAAGGAAGGCCTCTTGCGGGATGGCATCTGCGCCAAGGCCTGAGGGAAGGACCTTCCAGGAAGAAGAGAAAATAAGAGCCCTGAGGTCAGAGTGAGTGGATTCCACGCAGAAGAGAATGCCAGTGTGCTGGGGCTGGGTGTGCGGAGCGGAGTGTGAGGGTCAGAGAAGTGAGGCTGAGACCAGACCAGTTCCCGCCTGGGCGCTGGGGAGAGGAGTTCTGTTATTCACAGTACAGTGGGGAGCTACCAGTGTTAAGTTAGGGAGAGATGTGATGTGATCTGCATTTAAGAAATATTATATTATCTGCTACAAAGAGAATTTTTATAGAGTGGCTAAAGTGGAAGCAGTACTTATCAGGAAGCCCAAACCTTCACATCCTTTGGATTCCTACTCCTGGGATTTGGTTTAGAAAGTGATCTGAAGTTGTAATGGACATCCGGGTTTTGGGCAGCCCAGCATCCAGTCCCCTTTTTCTGGTGATGCCTGTGCTATTTCTTATTTTTTCACTGGAGAATCACATCATTCTCTCAACCATCTCTTGTCCTTCGAGTGGGCTGACTCTGCAGGTGGGTATGCACTTGGCTTGGCAGCCTCATTCATTAACTCACTTGATGCATATTAATTGAGTGTGGGATGGAGCTGCAGTGTTGTCCCTCATGGTTCCCATGAAGGTGACACATCATACTGCATGAATATATAACAGAACGTCAGGTGGTAACAAGTCTGTGAATTAAAATAGACCAGGGGGAGAGAGTAGAGTGTGAAGAGTGGCTCGGGAAGGCCTGTGAGTGGGAGCGAGGGAGCAGCAGGCCGTGGGGATCCTGGGGCAGAGTGTGGAGGGGCAAGAGCAGTGGGCTCAGGGAACAGCTGAGAAGGCCGGGTGTGCAGAGCGAGGGAGGTGGGGGAGGGGCAGGGCTGTCCTGTGGGCCAACCAGAACATTCCCTTGCCAGCCCCAGTGACTGGCTCAGGCCCAGGTGTTTGACCTCAGTCATGTTAATGAGCCTCCCTCCTTGGACTTCTGCTGGAATTACTGGGAATTATTGGGAAAGGGTAGCTGTCTTTCTAGAAGATGATGTAACAGAGCAGGCCTAAGGATGAAGCCAATGCAGAAGGAAGCTGGTCCAGAAGAGAGAAAGATGGATTCCTGAGGCCGTCATTTAGCCCCTGTGTCCAGCCACCCCTGAAGCTAATCCACTCCTAGCTTTTTGCTACATAAACCAAAACATTTTCTTAAGCCAGAATGATTTGCTTTGACTTGCCACCTAAAGTCTTTCTCTAATGAGGCAATACTGAAAAATTTTTATGTATAAAGATGTGAATTGCAGAATATTTATGATAACAAAATACTGGAAGCAACTTGAATGTCCCAAATGGGGGGACATTTTATAAATGGTTATGAAACATACATCCCATAATAGAATAGTATGCATTAAGACTGATGTTACAGAACTTAGAGTAACATGAGAAAATGATCTCCTTAGAAAAAAGTAGAAATTCCATATGCAGCGTGATCTCTGTTATGTCAATACATTTTCCTAAAGCAAATTCAACAAAATGTAAATTCACACAAAGTAAATGCAAATGGTGGGTTTTTTTTTCCATTAATTTTATGTTCTTTTTTCAGTCTTTTTTCTCTAGGGTACATTTCTTTTTAACAATTAGAAAAATAAAAATTAAAACATTTTAATTAAAGGTAACATGGGAGGAATTTGGAAACAAATGAGCTCTTATACATGCAAAGTGCCTCATGTCTCCAATGTCAGACAGCACATAGCCACCGCTACCCCTGTGCATGAGGACGTACACTTTACCCCGTGTTTGCTATCTAGTGTTTCACTGGTGTGAGCATAAATGACATCTCCCTAGTCTTAAAGCAAAAAGTGGTTCATTGTCGAAGTGCTGAAATTCTGAGACCACTAGGGCCCAGGTGATCAGTGACCATTTTACCTGTTATGCCAGATGACTGATGAGTGAAGGACACACCCCTGCTAAAAAACAGCTTAGTTCTTGTTCACCAAGAGAGTCAGGCCTCATACCAAAAACATCAGCAAACTGACGACTATGAAAATACAAACTGTTACTTTTTATAGTCTAATGTTTTCTGCAAAAGCTTTTGAAATAGTTCACTATTTTGCTGATCATGTTACCAAAAGGACACATTTGTAGCTGTGGGCTGGTGTGGAATCAGGAAAATTTACACTGGCTAACACCACCAAGCCCAAATTATTATAATTTAGTCTCAAATCACTTTAATAAACAATTTAAAACATTTTGGTATTCTTAGCCATAATCTATTTTGTTCTCTTACATGTGTTATTTAGCGATTTTCTGGATCATCAAATGAGAATTCAGTAAAATTTATTTTGGGGTCAGATTAGTTGGAATGACACTTTTGGAATTATCAACCTCTTCATTTCTGATGAATTTTTAGGTTTTGAACAGGACTCACCAACCTCATTTCTCAGTTCAGCCGTTTTGAGTTACATAAAGACAAAAGCATGGCAAGGATTTTATAGCAGGAAAAGGATTTGTTTTTGTTTTTCAGCATTCCTATAATTCAGACAGCACAAGAAATCTTTGATCTAGAAGGCTTGGAAATTCAAAGCTCCCTCAAGGCACTTTTTTTTTTTTTTCAAATTAAGGAAGAGTAAAAACAGTATTTGTAATGGAAAATTTTGGTGCTGTTAAGTACATAACGGCTGTTAAGTCTGTAATTCATCTTGTGGATTTAAGATTTTGGCCAAGAGTGAGTTTTAGGTGTGATATAACATAACCTCCTCCAAGATTTGCTGGTGTTACTGACATTCTAGAGTGGTGGAGAAACAACTGGCATTCATGCAGAATTAGACCTAGTCACAGGAGTTGTGTCAGAAAACAAAGATCCGTCTGACAAATACTGAGTTAAAACAAAATACATTTTAAAAATCCCAGCAGTCGTTAGAATGCTTAGGAGTCACAAATTTGGAGGATTTGGAGGACTCAGCATCGTGAAACACCTTCTGTTACCCACTTTTGAAGTTTTATTAGGAGTCACGTTAAGTCTCCACACCTAGTAATTTTTCAGAGCCTGAAGGTCTTCTTCCTGGAGCACACTGGGCCTCGTAAGTGCTGTTTAAACTGTGGTCCCCGTCTGTCCTGGGTGGTGATATTAGGTCCTATTATTTGGATAGGTATTTCTACTTGAGAATTTGAACCTTCTTCTTCCACTGGTCTGGAAGACAAGTCTGCCCGCAGCGGCTGTTAAGCCCACGCTGTGACAGCCCCGCGGAGCGGAGGAAGCGCCCCCAGCCTGGCGCAGCGAAACTCGACCTGGCTTACCCCTGCCAGCCGGGAAGTGTCTGGCGAAGACCTGGGAGCTCCTGCACCAGGGTCCCCTGCAAGGTGCTCTCCCTGCCCGCTCCCGGGCGTCCTCCGGGACTCGAGGCGGCTCCCCTGGGGGGCTTGCCCGGTGCTTCCCGTCCGAGTGACAACTGCAAACTGCGGCGGTGTCTCCGCTGCCCCGGCCTGGACGCCCCTCTGGGCGGGGTGGGCCTTCCTCCTAACCCACCCCGGCCAGTGTTGCACGCCAGATGCCCAGTGGGTGTGTCCCGAATAAATGGCCCCCCAAAGGCCTACATTTATACTATGAGGTGCTTAGCTCTCAAGCCCGTAAAGATTGCCCAACACTGGATTCATCTTTCACCTGTTTCTACTATTTATCAAAAGACTGTTATCTTTAAAAAAAAATACACTTTTCCTCTTTGTTTTCAGAGCTGGGGTTTGAAGGGCGTGACAGAAACAGAGGGGAGGAGAGGCCCGGGGAGGCGGCGGAGCCGTTGGGACGGTGGCGCTCCGCTGTCACAGCGTCACACCGTGGCTGTGAGCGTGGCGCTGCCCGGCGCCCCGCTGTCACAGCGTCACACCGTGGCTGTGAGCATGGCGCTGCCCGGGGCTCCGCTGTCACAGCGTCACACCGTGGCCGTGTGCGTGGCGCTGCCCGCCAGCCCCGCACCGAGCGTTTGGGTTCGGCCCGAGAGGCGGGGAGGAAACTGTCGCTGGAGTCGCGGGCACCGCGGACACGGGCGTCCACTCCGGAAACCTTCGCGTGTGAACCCTCACGTGCCAGGTGACTCCGTGGCCCCCGAGCCCCGCGAGGTAACTGAGCGCAGCCACACCGCGCACCCCTGCGCATTCAGGCAGCGACGTGACGCGCTTCCACTAGGTCCGAGTCACAGGTCTGAGCTCCGTGCTTGGCTGTGCTCCGCGCTCCAGCGCCTGTTCCTGACCCTGGTCCACAGGGGCAACATCGGAGATGGTTCAGCACAGACCTGTCTCCACGGTGGAGAGAATCTCGGCTCATTTCCCGCCGCTGGTGGCTCGGTGTCGCATCTAGCTTTGCTTTCGAGCAGCTGCAGACATCCTAGCAGGTGGGGCTCAGAGTGTCTAAACTGGAGGAGGGAACGAGGCCTGGGAAAGGACTTCTCCAGCCACACGGAGCTCCCTGAAGGTGGGGTCCCCACCTTGCGGCTCCATCAATGAATGGCACCAACATCTACCCAATCGTTCAAGCCCAAAACCCACCGTTTACCTCCCACATCCAAGTCCATCAGCGAGCTCACTGGGAGCCCTGCGGCAACCCCTGAATGTCCGCATCTCATCCTCTGCACTGCTGCCCCCTAAACCAGAAGGGCACCTCTCAGCCGGATTACTCGGTGGCCTCCTAATGGTCTCTCTGCTTCAGATCCTGCACCTGTCCGTTCCATTCTCCACCAGCAGCAGAGTGAGCTTTCCAGAATACACCAGATCAACTGCGATCCATTATGTACCTTATCCCAAACTGCATAGTGTTTACTGATGCCCGTGAAGTATTTGGAGGATTTTTTTAAAAATCATGTTTTTAAAACTTTCACACCTACTAAAAATACATGAATGTAAAAAAAGTTAAATAGATCATGTCCCTCCTGTGTGAAACCTGTCAGTGGCTTCCCACCACCCACAGGCTACGAGCCAAACTCCACCACCTCCTGTCCCTGCCCACCTCACAGCCCAGCCCCTCGCTATCCTCCAACTCACAGGCTTCCCTTCAGGACCCTGACTAGCCTCTTGATTTCCCCTCCCCTGGGCTTTGCCTGGCTAGTGCCTCCAGCATGCTTCAGGTCTCAATTTCAAAGTCACTACCTCAGAGAAGGTTGTTGGCCTGTCCAAATCTAAACTGGGTATCTTCCCTGCATATAAGCAAACCTTATCTTTCCTCATAACACGTAACGTACACTTTTTAAATTTTTTATTAAAATTTTTTTTTTTAGAGACAAGGTCTCACTCTGTCACCCAGGCTAGAGGGCAGTGACACAATCATGGGTCACTGCAGCCTTGAAGTCCTGGACTTAAGCAATCCTCCCAAGTAGCTGGGACTACAGGTGTATGCCACCATATCCAGTTAATTTAAAAAACTTTTTTGTAAAGGCGGGGTTTTGCTATGTTGCCCAGGCTGGTCTTGAACTCCTGGCCTCAAGTGATCCTCCTGCCTCGACCTCCCAAAGTGCTGGCATTACAGGTGTGAGCCACCATGCCTGGCTTTAACATACACCTTATAATTACAAGTTGTTTCAGTATTTATTCAGTCAATATCACATCATTTTGTAAGTTTCATGAGGGCAAGGATTCTAGTTTACTCAAATTCAAATTTAGGAAGATACCAAGGATTTAGAAAGACTCTGTGTTGCCTGCTGTGATGAGAAAAAATTACTGTAAGTAGATATAAAAGTTAACGCAAAGATGACAATTTCTAAGTGTGTGATATCTTTTCTCTTTTACTGCTTTTAAAATACCTTATTAGTCTTGTTCAATCATCCTGATACTTGCTTGAGTTGCCGAAGCGTTGGACTGCCGTCTGAAACATACCACCAGCCTCTCATAGTAGCCGTCCTGGCATTCTCTTTGAATTTGTGTCGGCTCCCCGCAGAAATATTGAGGTGGGTTTGGGCTGTTTTTGTGTTCTTTTTTAATTAGACAGTTTAAAATGTCTAAAAATGTGTAACATGAAAATATTTTGAAATGCCCTAGGATTGTGGTTCTCAAACTTGATTGTGCGTTAGAATCACCTGGAGGGCTTGTCAGATTTCTGGGCCTTGATTCAGAGTGTCTGATTCAGCAGGTCTGGGGCAGGGCATGGGCGATACCGATGCCGCTGGTCTAGGGCCACACTTTGCAAACCACTGCGGAGGGTGTCTCAAAACCAGGGTTTGTAATCGGAATTAGCTTAGTTATTTGTAAAGGAGAATAGACATGGAAGAGATCATCCAAATATGTAGTTACATAACCAATTAACCACTCTGTGAATCAAGTTGGTGAGTGAACTATAGAAAGTCACTGTTTTCAGAACAATCAGGACATAACAAACCACTGTGGGAATCTGGGAAGATGTTAACGAATCTTATTTCAAGGCCATTTAATCAATGGACAGTTCTGAAGCCCCTGCTCTGAAGTACACAGCCAGCGTTGACCTGGGGGCCAGGAACATGGGCTGCCACACACATTCAACAGTGGTCCTTGGCCGGGCGCAGTGGCTCACGCCTATAATCCTGGCCCTCTGGGAGGCCGAGGCGGGTGGATCGCTCGAGGTCGGGAGTTCGAGACCAGCCTGAGCGAGACCCCCCGTCTCTACTAAAAATAGAAATAAATTATCTGGACAACTAAAATATATACATAGAAAAAATTAGCCGGGCATGGTGGCGCATGCCTGTAGTCCCAGCTACTCGGGAGGCTGAGGCAGGAGGATCGCTTAAGCCCAGGAGTTTGAGGTTGCTGTGAGCTAGGCTGACGCCATGGCACTCACTCTAGCCCGGGCAACACAGCGAGACTCTGTCTCAACAAAACAAAACAAAACAAAACAAAACAAAACAAAACAGTAGTCCTTAACGTCGACTCTGGGCCCCACACTGGAGAAAGCACCAAGTTAGCAAGACAGCAAACAGGTGACAAATAAACAGGACAACTTCAGGTAGTGCTAACTGCTATGAAGCAAGCAACAATCTGCCACAATAGACTAATGGTGCGGAGTGGGAGCTGGGGTGCTACATTAGATGGAGTGACCAAGAAGGGACTCTCGAGGGGGTGACATTTAAGCTGATACCTAAAAAAGTGAGAATGAGCCAGGCTATTCAAGGTGGTGGACAGGGTGTTTCAGACAGAGACTAGCAGGTCTAAAGGGCGGGAGGAGAGACCAAGGTTGGCACATCCTGGGAAGTGAAAGGCTGTCTGCAGTGAGTGCTGGCCAGAGGAGTGCATGAAGAACCTGGAGGGGGTGGCAGGAACTCAGATTTTATTCTCAGTGGGAATGGACACTACTGGAGGATTTTGAGCAAGAGAGTGACATGATCTGATGAACAATTTAAAAAGGTCACTCTGGCTCTTGTGCTGAGAATGGACTGTACTAGCAGTGGAAGCAGACAGACTTGGGAGGAGGCTGCTGCCTGCAGGGAGCTTGGTTTAGTCAAGTAAGATGGGAAAGCACCTTGCAATTTATAACGTGGTACAGAAACGTTAACAGCTAATATAATACTAGTTCTTTCCGATTTGCGTGTTCATGTCTGCTTCAAAAATGCATATAAATACAGTTCTACTGTGAAGCTGATTGGGGTAGGGTTTTGTAGAGGAAATGTTTAAATCCTGATCCCTTTTATTAACTGGTGGCCACAGTCAAGCTGTTTCACCTCATTTTTCTCACTGTAAAGTGGAATAAGAATCCATATCTGATTAAAGATGTCATGAGGCTTCAATGGAATAATCTGTGAACAGGATTTAGCCCAGTGCCTCTAGGCCCCCAAATTAGTGCTCAATCATATTAGCTACTTTTTATTATCACTAGTCTCTCTGATCTTCATTTTCCTCTTCAATAAAATACGGGCACTAAAAACTACTTTATAAGGAACTTAATGGGATAATATATGCAAAACCCTAGTCCAACAACACATAACATCCAGTAGAAACTCAGTACATAGGAGTGTCTGAATGACATAGAATATCATAGCTAGGGCACAGGCAATTATGGCAAAACTAGACAACTGGGATTATATTAAGCTAAAAACATGCACAGCAAAGGAAACAATCCACAAAGTGAAGAGACAACCTAACAAATGGGAGAAAATATTTGCAATTATACATCTGACAAAAGATTAATAAACAGAATATATAAGGAGTTCAAACAACTCAATAGTGGGAAAAAAACCTATTAAAAATGGGCTAAAGATCCAAACATACATTTCTCAAAAAAAGACATACAAATGGCCAACTGGTATATGAAAAAAATGCTCAACATCACTAATCATCAGAGAAATGCAAACCAAAATCACAGTGGAATATCCGCTCACCCCAGTTAAAATGGCTTGAATCAAAAATACAGGCAATAATGAATGCTGGTAAGGATGTGGGGAGAGGGGGACTCTTGTACACTGTGGGTGGGAATGTAAATTAGCACAGCCACCATGGAGAACAGTATGGAGGTTCCTCAAAAAAACTAAAAATAAAACTAGCATATGACCCAGCAATCCCACTGCTGAGTAATGTACCCAAAAGAAAGGAAATCCATATATCAAAGAGATACCAGCACCCCATGTTTATTGCAGCACTATTCACAATAGCCAAAGTATGGAATCAACCTAAGTGCCCCTCAACAGATGAATGGATAAAGACAATGTGGTGTATAAACACAATGGAATATTATTCAGCCATAAAAAAGAATGAAATCCTGTCATCTGCAGCAACATGGATGGAACTGGAAGGCATTATATTAAGTGAAATAAGCCAGGCACAGAAAGACAAATATCACATGTTCTCACTCATATGTGGGAGCTAAAAAGAGCTTCTTCTCATGAAGACAAAAAGTAGACTGGTGGTTAGCAGAGGCTAGGAAGGTGAGCAGAGGAGAGGGGATGAAGGAAAAAATATATAAATGTATTTATTACCCCCGAACTGTACACTTAAAAATGGTAAAGATAGTAAATTATGTATGTGTATTTTACCTGAATAAAAATAAATTAAAAATAAATTAGTAAATAAGTTAATAGAAACCAGAAACAAAAGACCACAAATATACACATAAAAGAATACCATAGCTAGGAACACCAATGATGTCACTATAACTGCTGTTACGAGTAATGAAGAGAGAAAATGGTGCACATTTTATATGTCAGATCTACAACTACACTCTTAGGACACAAAACAAAATTCCTTTCCAGTAAATTACATGCACTCCACTGGCTTACCATAGTTAACATACCCTCCCTCCCTTCATACAAAAATAAATGCCCCTTTACCTTCATCAGAAGCCAGTCTGTCACTGTGTGTTTGCATGGACAGAAAACACAAATGTTTCAGAATCTCAGGTTTGAGTCAGCACCTGCTACTTCCCTGGGTTTCCACTGCTGAATTCAAAATCTACAGTTACCATCAAGGATAAAACCAAAACAAGGCCAAGATGAAAATGATTACTTGCAAGCAGAGTGGAGACTGCAGAAGACAGCCTTAATCACTGAACTCTCTGTCTAATCCAGTAAAATGGAGAGATGCTCCCTAGCAAATGGCCAAAAATTCCAGAAAACAAGGATTACGTCTCTATTCTTTCGGTGATTAATAAAGTGCCTTAATCTGGGGCAGGGGACTCAAACTCAAATCCATTCATTGAACAAATGGGTGAATGAATGAATATGTATCAATAACTTCCCAATTACACATAGGGTGTCAACCGAGACCACTACTCAAACTTGTCATCCTTCCTGCTGCTTCAGAGAGTCCCTTCCTGTGGTCTCACGCAGTATGCTGGGAATTGAACAGATGTTCTCTTCAATCGCTGGTTACCAGAGGCTGGGAAGGGGAGTGGGGGTGGGGAGGTGATGAAGGAAAAAAAGTAAATGTATTTATATTTTAAATTAAAAAAATTTATTTTCAATAATAAAATACATTTATTTTTCCTTCATCACCTCCCTCCCCTCTCAGCTGGGGAAGATAAAAGTTCTGGAGATGGGGAGATGGAAGGGTAAGAGGCAGCCTGGCTAGCAAGGAGGGGCTGGACTGGAAGTCGGGAAATTACATGATTCTCAGTACAGGATGTAATGAATAGAAGCTATTTGTAATTAAAGAATTCTTAATAAAAATTCCTAGAACCTCCGTATCTCCTGGCAGCTCATGTAGCTAAGAAAGAAACCCCCCTTTGGGGGAAACTAAAGCCCACCAGCATCAGCCTGCTCTGGCTCCCACGCCAAGCAGGAGCAGAGCAAGGCTCCGGGGTCTGAGCCTCACTCTGAAAGGGGACTGCCGGCCTCCCGCAGCCTGCCAGTGGTGCTCCTGCAACTGACGCTCCTCCTTGATGAACCGGAGGGGACTCTGGCCGTCCTCTGAGGCAGTGCAGTTCAAATCCTCCCAGGGTTCAGGTGAGGCACCACGCAGGGCGGGGAGGGTACAGGGAGCTGAGTGGGCAGAGTCCTGGGGTCCCTTTTCCACTTCCACCAGGACAGCTCTGCTTTCACAAGTGTCCCGGTTTAGATAGAGGAAAACCGTGAGCTAGAGCCACAGCTTTGAGGCATTAAGTCTCAGTGATGAAGCAACTGGCCGCAGGTCATTCAGCCAGCTGGTGGCCAAGCCTGGGGTAGAATCCAAATCTTGGGGTCTTTGCACACAGTCCCTTTGTACTTCACACACCTGTGCTGCCAACTGCCTTGTGTGCATGCATATCTCAAATAATGATGCTAGAGGATGCTCAAATAATACATTTTGAAAAAGCAAGCATGAAATGTCCACAAAAGCAGGCACAAGATTATCTATTGCCAAAAGCCCTACAAGACAAAGATACCGTCACACCCAGCCTGAAAATGGACTGTTCTCTCTCCTCCACCACAAGTGAAGATAAACAAGGCCAACTCTTGGTATAGTCAGCTAGTCAGTAACTTTGTTCTCTGGGTCTTTCTTTAATAGCAGTTCCTCCTCCTCTTCAGCATCCCTTTCCACTGTCAAAACAGGGAAGAATCTGCCACCAATAATTTTACCTGTGGCTCAGTTGACCGATCACCTTTACATTGTGAATAAATCTCTTCAGCATGCTAGAAAAAAAAGTTCTGGAGATGGATGGTGGTGGTGGTTGCTCAACAATCTAAATGTACTTAACGTCACAGTATTGTACACTAAAAAATGATTAAAATGATTAATTTTGTTATGTATATTTTATCACCATAAAAAACCAAACCAAAACAAAGAAGGATTTTAGTGACTATATGCTCAGTGAGCAGGTGTAGGAATCAACTAGCGCTATGAGAAGTTTGGGCACCACAGCAGTTGCTAGGTTCACATTCTTCAGTGGATTGCAAAGGAGGCATAAACATCAATAAATCATTCAAGGAGACGCTAAAGGGTAGTTCATAGACTCTCTCTCGAACAGTGAGCCCGAACACTGTTGGTATCAGAATCAACTGGGCTGTGTTTCTAACTACCCAACGACAGGCCCCAGCCCAGACTTACTGATTCTGATGCCTATCTCTGGTTCAGAACCACTGTTTTGGCATCTTAGAGTTTGCTGGGAATGTGAAACTAGCCCCTGGTGTGTGTGCCCAAACTGCTCCCGCACCCAAGGCAGACAGTGCTAACTGATTACTACCGAGCTCATACTCACTCAAAATTCTTTTTTGTTGTTGTTGTCTTTTTTATGGTGGTAAAGTATACATAACAAAATTTATCATTTTAATAATTTTTAGTGTACAATACTGTGGCATTAAGTACATTTAGATTGTTGAGCAAAGACCACCACCATTCATCTCCAGAACTTTTTTATCTTCCCCAACTGAAACCTATTAAACCCTAATTCCTCATTCCCTCTTTTCCCCAAGCCCCTGGCAGCCATGATTCTACCTCTGTCTCTATAAATTTGACTATCTCTATATATCTCATGTAAATGGCATCATAAAGTTTTTGCCTTTTAGTTTTTGGGTTTTTTTTGTTTTTCTCTGTTTTTTTTTTTTTTTTTTTGAGATGGAGTCTTGCTCTGCCTCCTGGGCTAGAGTGCTGTGGCATCAGCCTAGCTCACAGCAACCTCAAACTCCTGGGCTCAAGGGATCCTCCTGCCTCAGCCTCCCAAGTAGCTGGGACTGCAGGTGCATGCCACCACGTTTGGCTAATTTTTCTATTTTTAGTAGAGATGGCATCTCACTCTTGCTCAGGCTGGTCTTGAACTCTTGATCTCAAGAGAGCCTTCCGCCTTGGCCTCCCAGAGTGCTAGGCTTACAGGTGTGAGCCACCATGCCCAGCCTAGTTTTTGCCTTTTGGTGACTGGCCTATGTATGTCACTTAACATATTGTCTTCAAGGTTCATCTGCGTTGTACCTTCTTTTTTATCTGTCCATCCATTAATGAAATCATTGTTGACCTGGATTGTTTCTACCTTTTGGCTATTATGAATAATGCTTCTATGAACATGGGTATATAAATATCTGTCTGAGTCCCTGCTTTCACTTCTTTTAGGTATATATCCACAAATGGAATTGCTCGATCATATAGTAATTCTATATTTTAATTGTTTGAAGAATCGTCATACTATTTTCCAGAGACTGCAACCATTTTACATTTCCACCAGCAACGTATAGTTACAAGCATTCTAATTTCTCCAATCCTCTCCAACACTGGTTATTTTCTGTTTTGGTAGTAGTCATCTTCATGGGTGTGTAGCACTTCAGGCAGCCGTTATCAATTGCTCAAAGCTGGCAGGTGAAATGAAAGCCATTTGTTATTTCTAAAGTGTGATCATATTTCTCTAAACTATGAGATTTTGACATCTTTCAAAGGGAGCTTATGTAACTGTAGGATTTACCAGTTGGCGATTGTCATTGTGTTACTGGGCTTGTACACATGTCCGACTGCTGGAAATGGAAGGAGGAGAGAGGACACCAGGGCAGCCAGTATGCAGAGTGGCCGGGCGAGGGGGGTGGAGCCTGAGACAGGCGCTGCACAAAGCCGCACTGAGAACAGTCCAGGCAAAACACCAAGTTCAGCATAGGAGAGCGGGGGCTGTGCCCACATCCTGGCTTAAGTGGTAACGGGATTTCTTTTCCTTTTCTTCTGGTTTCTTCCTTCTACCCTTTACTTCTCTATTGCCTATGAATCCATGTTTTGAATAATCTAGTTTTCTTTATATTTCCCCAAATGCAGGGCTCCGAGCATGAATCAGGGAATACCATTCACATGTGAATGACACCGCTTAGACTCATGCAGTGCACAACCTGCACAGCAAAATGGGGCAGCCAGACCCAGTGAAATAGTATAGATGTGCATTTACATATCTGACAGTTTTTTAATAAAAATTTTTGCTGTTTTGGCTTTATACTTTTATGCAAATTACTAATAAAATATGTGATGATACGTATGTACACACAAAAAAGTTATTGTCCATGGCATTCTTATAGAAAAATGAAAACAAATGCCCATTAATATGGTACTGGTTACATCAATTATAGCAAATGCATGCAGCTGTAAAACAAAGAGGAACATACGTTATGTACTACTAGGGAAAGGTTGCCAAGACACACTGTTAAATAAAAATAGAAAACAATGAGTACTGTATGCTACCATTTTTGTAAGAGAGAAATGGAATATATGTACACTAAATGTACAATATTTGCTTGCATGTAGATGAAATATCTCTCAAAATATTAATACACAAAGTACAGTAGTTGCTTATGGGAGGGGAATTGGGTATATAGATGAGATAGAAGAATTTCCTTTGTATATATGTTTACATGAATATTTTTTAAATTACATTTTCAACCATGGAAATATATTCCATCATCTTTCCAGTGTGCATTCCTGAGCTGCAGAGACTAGAAGGCCACCAGCTCCTTCCCAGTCTCCACTGCAGCTTGGGATTGAGAAATAAGTTTCTACAAACTGGATGTACTTTGAAGGGAGATATGGAGCGGGAGATGGGAGTGGGCGAATACTATCTTCCTGCTGCTTTGGGCTGTGGTTGCTCGCGAGCAGGTCTGTGGGTGTTGAGAGGCAATTGTGACGTAGGGGGTGGCAGCTGGACACTTTCTTTGTTCCAGTGCTCAGTCGCCAGCTTCCTGTGTGCTGCTATGAGGCAGCACCTTGTGGAATGTCTCCATGATATCTCCTGTATCTCCATGTCTCCCGCAGAAAACAGGTACTTTCTGATCCTACTTGCTGATCCTGGATCGCAGCTATGGTGCTGGCTTTTTTTTTTTTTTTATTTCATCTCATCATGGGGGTACATAAGTTCAGGTTATATACATTATCCATGTCCTGCCCATCCCCCTGAGTCAGAGCCTCAAGCGTGTCCATTCACCAGACAGTGCGTCTGGCACTCACCATGTAGTCATACCTCCATCCCCTCCCCCCACCCCCCACCTCCCCGAGTCAGCACCTTCAAGCATGACCATTCCCCAGACGGTGCGCAACGCACTCATCATGCAGGCATACACCCATCCCCTCCCCCCACCCTCCATCTCAGTCTGATCTCCAGTTGGTATCATTCCCCGATGTGCATTTAGGTGATGATCAGGGAAACCAATTTTCTGGTGAGTACATGTAATGCTTGTTTTTCCATTCTTTGGATACTTCACTTAATATAATGGGTTCCAACTCTCTCCAGGAGAACCAAAGAGATGTCGTATCACCGTTATTTCTTATAGCTGAGTAATACTCCATGGTATACATATACCACAGTTTACTAATCCATTCGTGGATTGATGGGCATTTGAGTTGTTTCCACATCTTTGCAATTGTGAATTGTGCTGCTATAAACATTTGGGTACAGGTGTCTTTGTTATAGAAATTTTTCAAAAGAAGATATAAGAATGGCTAACAAACATATGAAAAAATGCTCAACGTCTCTAATCATCAGGGAAATGCAAATCAAAACCACAATGAGATATCACTTAACCCCAGTGAGAATGGCCTTTATCAAAAAGTCCCAAAACAACACATGTTGGCGTGGATGCGGAGAGACAGGAACACTCATCCACTGCTGGTGGGAATGCAAACTAGTGCAACCCCTGTGGAAAGCAATATGGAGATACCTTAAACAGATTCAGGTAGACCTACCATTCGATCCAGCAATCCCATTATTGGGCATCTACCCAGAAGAACAAGTCATTCTATGGTGCTGTTTTTTATCTCAAGAGCTCCACTTGCAGCCTCCTGACTCCCTGAACTCCTGCTTGGGGCACAGGTTGCAGCTGCCCTGGCAGTTCGGTGCTGGAGGTTGCTGTGGCATCCTGGAATCCATTTCTGGACACCCACCAGTGGTTCACTTCTCTCACCCTTCCAAAAGATTCTGTAGGCATTCAGTTTCTGATGTTATAGCCCTTTCTACTTAAAAGACTTAACAATGGCTTCTAGTTCCTGCAATAAGCCTGACTGATAAAATTACATATTAAAAAGTTAAATATAAAAAAAGAAAATCATTATTAAAAAAAATAATTCTCAAAAAAGATTTCTTGAGCAGTGTACCATAACAGATGCTCGGTCTTTTAAAAACCTTATCTTTTATACCATGGAGTACTACTCAGCTATAAGAAACAATGGTGATCTAGCACCTCCTGTATTTTCCTGGATACAGTTGGAATCCATTCTTCTAAGTGAAGTATCCCAAGAATGGAAAAATAAGCACCACATGTACTCACCATCAAATTGGTTTCACTGATCATTACCTAAGAGCACATTTAGGAATAACATTAATTGGGTGTCGGGCAGATGTGGGGGGGAGGGGACGGGTGTATACATGCATAATAAGTGCGATGCGCACTGTCTGGGGGATGGACACGCTTGAAGCTCTGACTTGGGGGGGGGCAAGGGCAATATATGTAACCTAAACTTTTGTACCCCCATAATATGCTGAAATAAAAAAAAAAGAAATGAACACATATAATTGGTAAAATGCTTTTGAAATTTTTATTTTTTATTTTATATTTAATTTCACTGAGAAAAGTTTAATTTAATTTAAATTAATTTCTAAATGAGAAAATGAAGGCATGGGATATTCATTATTGTTCCAGATATCACACAGTGGGTAAATAAAAAAAAATAAAAAACTTATCTTTTAAAAAACTTATCTTGGTAAATCATTAAATATTTAATAAGAATCTATGGGTTTAATAATAGACGAGGTAATTTAATAAATTATCCTGTCAGATTAGAAATAAATGTCTATGTGCATATGTGAAAGGTATTATACGTGCGCGTGTGTGTGTGTGTGTGTGTGTGCATTTGTGTGTGTAAAGAGACAAACACAATTTGTGTTTCCAATAAAATCCTAGGAGCGGAAGACAAATATTTCTTGTTCTTTATTTTTATTTAACTCAAAATAGCTAATAACATAAAAACATTTTAAAAATATCTCTGAAGTTTGACTAGTCAGTTAATTTTGGTTGATGACACTTGATTATTTAGTTCTTCCTTGTTTCCAACATGTATTAATAGTAGCAGAATGTATAGTAAAACATATCTTTAACAGTTTGCAGTAGGGTTTAAACCTTTATGTTGAGATCTGAATCAAAAACCATGATGTAGTTATTAGTTTTGATTTTAAATATTTTTCTCCCACACAGAAACTTATTAAAACTAATAACCATAAATAGGCTAGATATTAATTGGTTTGCAATGAAATGTCCACATACAGCACATACAGGCAGTATATATGCGTTTACCCTTTGCTATTCAAAATGTGAATGTCTGATGTACAGTGGAGTTGTATCATACACGCATTTAACTTGCATTAAATACATGAGGTCAGGAAAAAGCAGGCCAAGAGGAAAATCACACGCGCTCCTGCGGCGACACTGCCGGTCTGACGAACGCAGGCCTTGGGCGCAGCCCAGACGCTGCTGTCCACCTGCTGGCCCCTCACTCGCCGTCAGTTCGCGTCTTCCTCTCACAGGGCAGGCATCTCGCAGGGCCGAGCGTGATCCAGTGTTCAAAGGTATGTGTTTTCTGTATAAAATGGCCCCTACACACCGACGACGTCGTCTGGTCTTCAAGCGAAGAAACGCTCTTTTCTTCCAACACCGGAGTAAGAGCTGGCGGAGATGGACGCACAGATTTCCAACACGGCGCCTTTCTAAAGGCTTCCAAGAATCACCCTAATGGCCCGTTTTACCTTCTGCGTTGCTGTTGGAAGCTACCCCTGGGTATGATGCAACTCCACTGTCATGCAAATTAAAATGCCATAAGATTATCATTATAATTTAATTTCCAGTTTAGTTCCTCCCTCTCATTGAGCGTGGTGTGTTTCTGTGACAGTCTCCTGGTGCCGGCACTTCAGAATGTGCTGCCACTGGCTGAGAAAACGTCCTGGTGAGATTAGTGTGTCGTAAGATCTGAACGAGAAAGCTACCGAAGTTGATCAGTCTCAGCATGATTCAGGATGTGACTTTCAATTACCAAATGGTGTGACTGAAGCAGAGGGTGACTGTTTTGCTGGCCCAGTACTGTGGCCTCCTTTCCGTGGTTTCTAAGTCGGCAGCTACAGTTTACTTCTTAAACACTTGGCCTTAACCTGACCACTGCCCTGGTTTAGTTTCTATTTTTAAAAGCACCATTCTAATGGAAAGGTCCCTGCCCTGAATTAAGCCGGGACTGTGAATTTTACCACTAGCTAGAGTCGTCATGTCATAGAGTTTAGGTTAATTTGGTAGGTATTGATTTCCTTGGCCTTCGAAACTTGCTTCAGCTTCTTGTAGCCATGCAGGATTTCTACCTGGGCTGCAGATGAGGGTAAAATATCCCATGGAGAACTCCTTCAATAACCACATTTGGAAAATCTGAAAAACAAGAGGAAAAACTGCTTTTCTTATGCGCCACAATCAAATATAATGCATTTTGTAGAATTTAGCAAGGTGAGGCCCACGGCCCACGGCCCACGGCAGGGACCCGCAGCTCCGTGTGGGCTGCCTGCGCAGGAGCCATCAGTCACGCCGCCCGGCCTCCGCTCAGCACACGCCGGGCGCTGCAGGAATGCACGGCCAGATTTGTAGCTTATTGATTTAAGGGATGTTCTAATGGTTAATGCTGCTGGGCCCCAGCTCTTTAACTGAATGTTTTCTCACAAGGAAGATGGATTACACTGGCAATTCAATTTCTAACAAAATCTCAATATACTTGAAGGAATTCCAAGATTTCTACTGGGAATACTTCGCTGCAGTTTTCCATCGTGGTTTACAGTGGCGTTTAGTCCACGTGGTCCTGAGTATACTTGTTCTATTATACTAGCTTCTAGAGAGCAGCGAGATGGGGGCCTGTCTTCCGAACTTACAAGGGCACATTTCTGACAAAAGCCATCCTGCCAAACTGGAACAATCAGCTGCATTACTGCAGGAGATACAAAGGAAACCCGGAGGTGCAGCGTACACGACACCGCATTCCAGCTATGAGGGCAGGTAAATATGAATGGGCGACTTGAATGTGAGAAGCAATCTGTCTCGTGGTTCAGAAGTTTAGTTTCTAAACTTCAATCTGTACATAATGACACTCAGGAATTATACTAAAGCTGAGCATTTTAAATAAATACAGTTATTATGTAAGAAAACTAAGTGGTCCAACATTTTAAGAACAAAGTTATGTGTCCATCCAGCCCCTGCAGAGCACCTACTATGTAAAACCGCTAAAGAGGAGCGGGCCTCATGAGGGAAGGCAGGGAGGCAGGGAGGCTCTCAGAGGCGCAGGCAGAGCGAGCTGACCAGGTGGGAGCCTGCGGCAAGAGGGGGCCTGGAGGGTCCAGAGACCTAAATGGAGGCCAGTGCAGCAAGAGCAGGCTGAGGGCACGGGTGCCAAGTCATGCCCGAGAAGAATGGACAGGAATTCTGGCTTTCTCTAAAACGCAATGAGAAGGTATTGAGGGATTTTAAAGCAGAGTGAGACAGGATGGAACTATGTTCTGAAAAGATGATTCTGGCTGTCAGCTGGAGAACGGACTGGACCAAGCTCAACGTGGACACAAGGAGATCAGCTCAGAGTCCCCGGCAGTAGTTCAAGAGGGAGACCCGGCGGCCTGTCCAAGATCGTGATGGTGGGAGGGAGGGAGTTGGAGGGCTTTTCCAGAAACAAAGGACGTGACCTAGTGACAGATCAGACGCGGCTAGTGAGGGAAAAAGAGAAGTCAAGGGCGCCTGCTGGGTTCCAGCTTCACCACCAGGAAAAGCGGGGAGAAAACACGGAATGGGAGTAAAACCGAAGACCGTCAGTGCAGTCTGGGACTTGCTGAGTTTGAGGCACCCTCGAGACTCGCCGGAGGGGAAGCAAGTGAGTGGTTGGATACAGTGACAAGTCTCCCTCAGCAAACAGTTACTGAGAGGCCTCTGTGTCCTAGATCAGCCACTTAGTAACTGTGTGACCTTAGGTGAGTTAACTTCTCTGTGCCTCCCTCTGCTCAACCGGGAAATGGATCCCATGATCGACCTACCTTAGAGGCTACTGTAAAGATTGCTGAGTGAAACAAAGTGCTCAGATCCGGGCTTGGCCCACAGTAAGTACTAGCAATTGCTCCATAGCAAATACTGGCAATACAAGCAAATAACTGTCCTTGCCCCTGCCAGGGGACACATCATATGCCAGCCAGGGAGACAAGCAGATGAACAAAATATGTTTTAAAAACAGCTCTAGGCCGGGTGCGGTGGCTCACGCCTGTAATCCTAGCACTCTGGGAGGCCGAGGTGGGTGGATCGCTTGAGGTCAGGAGTTCAAGACCAGCCTAAGCAAGAGCGAGACCCCGTCTCTACTAAAAATAGAAACAAAGTAGCTGGCCAACTAAAATATATATAGAAAAAATTAGCTGGGCATGGTGGCGCATGCCTGTAGTCCCAGCTACTCGGGAGGCTGAGGCAGTAGAGTCGCTTAAGCCCAGGAGTTTGAGGTTGCTGTGAGCTAGGCTGATGCCACGGCACTCACTCTAGCCCAGGCAACAAAGTGACACTCTGTCTCAAAACAAAACAAAACAAAACATCTCTAATACATGAGTATCCAGTTACTTTTAGTTGCTGACACTTGATTTCCTAGTGTATGCCTTTCTTCAACATGAAGCAACATAGTTTTTCATAAAACATATCTTTAAAAGCGTGCAATAGGTCTTACATGTACCTGCATATTTCAAATCCAATCAAAAACAATGATTTGGCTAAGTTAATTTTAATTTTAAATGTATTTCTCCCACATAGACGCATATTAAAATCAATAGCCATGAATAGAGCTGTTAATTAATTTTCAATAAAATTCCCAATAGGACACATTACATGCAAGGAATGCACATGCCTTTATCCTTTGCCATCCAAAACACAAAAGTCTATTTGAAGGTCAGTGAAATTACATCATAAGCATAGTTAGCTTAAATGGATTTGACGAAATAAGTTCAGCAAAAAAGGACAAAAAGGAGAATAACATTAAATATTATGGGTAATTCTACAGCAGTGGTAATATGTCAAGCGGTGACAAGGGAAAGGCAAGGAAAATAAAGGCGGGGCATAGTGCTAGGGAGGGACAGGGTGGGACAGTAAGGGGATGGCCTGTGTGAAGGGCGTCTGGGCAGAGACTTGAACACAGTGACATCGCAGATGAGCGGGCGGGTGGCTGGGAGAAGGGTGTTCCCAGCGGAGGGAACAGCAAGTGCTAGCCCTGAATTTATTGTCTGCCAAAGGCTCAGCATATGCTAGACGCTGGGGATTCAGAGGGTAAATATGAGAAAGAGAGAGAGAGAGAGAGAGCGAAGAATAAAGACAAACAGTTTGTGACCATTCCTATGAAGGAAGCACACACGGTGTTCCGATAAAAAGTGAATGGGATGGAGGTATTTGATAACCAGCTAGGGATCAACAATAAGACGAGCAAGGCTTTGGGCTTTTCTCCTCATCTTTTCCATCTCACTTTAAACTTTGCATTTTGGCCTCATTATATGCATGATTTAATTCAATGTCCACTGTTGTCTGAATTACTCAGGAAACTGTCCTTGCCTCTGATTCCCCTTAAGAGGTGATGAGAAGGAACGTGGCGCAGGGTAGGCTCTGTTGTTATTTTTGTTGGTTTCCATTTATTTAATAAACATCTACTGTGAACGGGTGGAGGGGCTCACAGAGGCCACCTGAGGTGGGCACTAGCCAAGGCTCTCAAAAGCTGCGGCCTGCAACACGAGACCCGGCAGGGCAGAGAGCCACGTCAGTGGCAACAGGGCGGTTCCAGGCGGGGGAACAACAGAGCCCCAGGGTTGAGGGGAGAGGCCAGCACATCCGAGGCCCAGAAGGAATTCCAGCGAGGCCGGGGCAGAGTGTGTGAAGTCCCGGTTGAAACAGGAACCCGGGGCAGGCCACAGAGGGATTTGGAAATGACAGTAAGTCTGGTGCTGGCAGGGGAGGGTTGGGATGGAAATACAACATTGTGACTCAGCTGTATCCCTGGGTAGTCACAGCCACGAGCAAGGAGGAGATTGTTCCAAAGAAACATAGTGAGAAGAGGAGAGGGTCTTTGAGAGCCCCAGGGGAGCGGCCAGAGATTGGAAGAGAAGTGAGAAAGCCCAGGGGAGACGGTGCTTGAAGGAGGGCAAGTGGTCAACATGTCTAAAGCTGATGAGAGGCCAAGGGAGATGAGGACTGGAAAATGCCCATGGGTCTGGCCACAATGAAGTCACTAAGGACGTCGGCAGGAGTTGTTTTGAATTTCCCAGAAAGATCAGAACAAAGACCAAAAAGCATACGCTTTTCAATCTGTTAAGAGAGTATTCTCCTGACTTCTGATATCAAAAGCTAAGAGGAGGCCGGGCGCGGTGGCTCACGCCTGTAATCCTAGCTCTGGGAGGCCGAGGCGGGTGGATCGCTCGAGGTCAGGAGTTCGAGACCAGCCTGAGCAAGAGTGAGACCCCGTCTCTACTAAAAAAATAGAAAGAAATTATCTGGCCAACTAAAAATATATATACAAAAAAAAAAATTAGCCGGGCATGGTGGCTCATGCCTGTAGTCCCAGCTACTCGGGAGGCTGAGGCAGTAGGATCGCTTAAGCCCAGGAGTCTGAGGTTGCTGTGAGCTAGGCTGATGCCACGGCACTCACTCTAGCCCGGGCAACAAAGTGAGACTCTGTCTCAAAAAAAAAAAAAAAAAAAAAAAAGCTAAGAGGATAACGTTCGATTATTAGCATTTTACAAGAGGAAGATGTTTAATTCTCAGATCTTTAAAGACAACCACTGCTCTGACTTTGTGGTGGTCAGTATATTCGTGAAGATATTTCCATATCCAGTATTCTCTGCAATAATAACTTCAACATCTTCCTAGGAGGCCTTATAATACAAAAATGTGATGCAAGTAAAGTTTCTCTTCAAATTGAATGTTAAAGATTTGCAAGAATATATCATTATGTAACACTTCTAAGACAACAGAAATCTGATTCATGAAAGTGGGTTGGTCAAAATTCCAAGAAAATAGATACGGCGACTGGCCCTCCCATACCTGTTCCATCCCATTCATCAAACCCCTGATTGCCATTTACTGTCACACAGGAATCCCCTTATTCTGCAAGTCTTCATCCACACTCCATGCTACCAATGAATGATACCTGCTCTCACTCTTTCTAGCTCAAGACATTTACTTCTGATATTCCTTCCCACGAAGTTCCTCCTGTTCTTTGTTGCAAGCCAGGTGCGGTGCACACAGTAGGTGCTGCTCACTAAGCCCTGGGAATTGGATTTAAGGGTCACGAAACATCTTCCCTTTTCCATCAAGTATCCTGGCCGTTCTCGTCTATGGTGATCACTGCCCTCTCAGTATGTTGGCAGGAATTTCAATCAGATGCATGAAATATCTCCATTTTTAGAAGATAATACTTTGCAAAACACTGCCTATTTAATCTAGACTAGGTTGCATCACGAATATTTGTTAAATATAACATTTTAACACAACATCAACTAATATAACATGCATATTTGTTAAACATGGGGAGCAAATGTTACCACTGCAAGGATCTTATAGGAAAAACGCTGAGAAAATGTTGTATAGTAAAGGTAGCCTTCTCTGATCAGGGTGCTGAAAGGTTCCTCAACAGAGGAGGGCTGTGTCCCGGCCACCCTTCTTTAAACTGGCAGTTAAGTGGGTGATCTGAGTACTTACATCCTTGCCACAGAGAACAGGCCCCTTTCTCTTGCTGGTGATAAAAGTTTTATTGTCAGAAAGTAGGAATGGTTTCAGTGGATCATCTATCCATTGACAGTTAGTGACTCTGAAAATCAAAGGCTGAAAATTCACTATACGCAAAGAGCACAGAAGGAGAACTCAGGCTACAAGGACTGGACAAGTCAGGGATCTCCCTGAGCCTTAATTTTCTCATTCGGCCAGGGGTAATACCTGCCCTGCCTAGTTCATAAGGTTGTTAGGAAAATTAATTGAGAAAATGTCTGAGAACATACTCGGAGCTGTACAAGAGGACACACTGAGAGGGACTTGGAGGAGTTTGAATTTCTTGGCACAGAGAAAGGCCTCAGGCTAAAATATTCATTACAGTTATAGTCAAATCAATTAATTGTATTTAAAATATATAACTTTTAAAAATACATAGCTGAACATCAAAAACATTGTAATCTAAATGGAAACAGAGATGCACCGGCAATGTGCATACACCGCTTTTGGAAAGGGGCTTTTTAAAAAAAGATTAGAGGCTTGAATTAGAATTCTGGCATCTGGACAAAAATAAGCAGAGGCCAAAATAACACTACCCAAAAAATTAAAGACCGTAAATACCTTTCCCCGTTATTACTCTAATTCAAAATAGCCCGGTAAGAGAGAAAGAAAAATTACATTTCTTCCTGAAAGGCCGGCCCCAATTAAAATTCTAAATGTCTCTTACACCAAGAGCACTGGTTTATTGGCAGATTATTAAGCCCTGGACCAATGTCACTCTGTTAGACCTGTATTAAAAACGTGGTTTATGTGGTGCAGGGTCAGATCAGTAAAGAGCTGTTAGCAGATGACAGGTTTGATTACCGCTGGCTGCAGGCAAGATGTATGGATCCCTGAGGAACAGCAGCACGGGCTGGTGGGACAGTTTGCTGGAAAGGTCAAGAACAGGCATGTCAGCATCAGGGGACGACGGTAAACAGAAAACACTACAAACTAGCTTTGAGGGGATCAAACTGCTGTGCGGGGACGTCTCAAGGTTTATGCATCTAACAGGGAGGGCGAATAACAGAATAACAGCAAACAGAGTCAGAGAGCGCAAACTAGCCCGCACCCCTCTCCCAAACCTCTCTTTGTGGAGTTTGAAGCAGATATACTATCTAGACAATAAATCATGGCTGAAAAGTGCTTTCTTAAAAATCTTGTAATACGATTATGGATAAAACATTCTTATTACTCGTATGAAACAAGGTAGGGCTCTAACTCCTTCCCTCCTAATTATAACTGGTTACTCCTGTAACAGCCTTTCAGATATTTATAATTTTAAAACTAATTTCGTAACAAAGGTTTTCAAGAAAAACACGACCTGAAACACTGCCACGGTGGGTGTCTGAACATCTAACAAGACCACAGTCCTCTCCCTGGTTCGTACAACCCCCGAATGACTAGTGTTAGTTCTTACCTTGACTCTTCAGACTCTGTCTCATCAAAAGATCTAGAATTTTCGTAAAGGGGGGAAAAAAAAAGAAAAAGACCACATAAGCTGGGTCAATGTTTACGCCAACAAAGGAAAAAATAGCCAGTATTCTTAGAGCACTGAATTGGGAAACATTAAAAAAAAAAATAATAGAGTTGTGAGTTTTCACAGAGCCACAGAATGGCTGATGTCTCACCCTAAGGAATCTTCAGACTGGGATATTCTTGGATTTCCATTTTCCTGAAGATCACTTAAAAATCCCAATGTTTTATTACTACTTTTGGGCTTGTAGAGTGGAGAAAAGATTTTACTCACTGCCATTGCTTATATTTCTTCTAAAAAACACACAAACATATATGAAGCCTAACCTCCCAGCAAACGCAGACAGGTAGGAACAGAACACACTGAGCACACAGATCATTTAGGAAGTGTGGTGCATAATTCACGCTCTGGGGTGAGCGGGACGTCGTGGCCCTGAGTCAGCAGCGCCTGTGCGGAGCTGACAGGTGTTCACAGCCTCTCATCCAGCAGACAGCGGGGTTTAATGTGACTTTGGGTGTGGTCTGCAGGATGCTCTGGTAGTCAGTGTGGGTCCTTCAGGCAGGTGTGGAGGCAGCGAGAAAATAGGTAAAACCCTCTTCCCTGTTTGGGTTTTCAGAGAGTTTCTGATGACTTGTTTTTCTGTAAATGGGTTTACTATGCCAAGGATGCTGCTGACAACGACCTCTGAGGCTAGCTCAGCCCAAGTCACGTGCCCATCGCTGGGCAAGTGGCTTGTTTCAGAGTTAATTCTTTGGGTGGTCTTTTCCCAGTTGCTGGTGATATCAAACCTCTGGTTCCTTGGTAGACAGAGGTTAGGATCTGCCACCCTGGCATTAGACATTCCTGAGGGAGGGGAGGCAGTGGAGGGAGAGGGCTCTCGTTGGAAGGCCCAGGTTCTGCCAGCTACAAGGCCAGAGATCTTAGGAAAGGTTCTTAATTCTTGTGTCTTTCTTCGCTCAACTACAAAATGAAGGGGGTTGGATCAAATAATTTCTAAGGTCATTTATAGATTTAAAATTATATGAGTATGTATGCCAAGAGGATATGGACTTTGTTTGAACATCCACAGATAAACAAATTAGACCATAAACAGGCTCTCTAGATTCATAATTCCCATCATGTAACATCACTCTACGGAACAGCATAATTTAAACGGTCAATTCCTTAAGTGTAAACATGAGTTACTGAGCCTTGGCCACTTGGCCAAGACAGGGATGAGGACTTCCTTCGAGCACAAGCAGGGGGCAAGCAAGGGCTGTCCCAAGCCAAAAGAATGGGCATGGCCAGGCCGGCCCTTCTGGCACCACTCTGGGCTACTTGTCAGGCCAATTGGTAATCAGTCATTGAAGAGTGACTTAAAATATGCATCCAATATGTAAACGACCGTTCTTACCCACAACTTTCTGCCTTTGGTAGAGAGGGCAAGTGTCGCACGTTTAGAAAATCAAGGAACAGTTTGGGAAGTTCTTCATTTTCTAAAATGACAGCCTGTGAAAGCAGAAAACAGAATTAGAAACTGGAGTGAAGTTTGCTAGGCGATCAATCAAACAAACTATTTCAAAAAGTCATAACCGTCCATCAAAGTTCTTGCCAGCCACATTCCACACGATCAGTATGAGGAGTGGTCCCCATGTCACCCACCAAGGATTCGGGCTGACAGCAAGCTGTGCAGTGCCAGCAAATGCTGCATTTTCTCTCTTCCGTCCAACCAGCACTCACAGAGCACCTACTGTATGCCCGATGCTGACTAGGGGACAAGACAGTGGGGAACCAGTTAGGTATGGCCCCTGCCTTCATGGAGATTCTAAGCCAGAGTGAATGTTTCAAAACCTGGGAACAGCAGCAACGCTGCTAAGACATGTAAATCAAATTTTCCTTACTGAGTGATGAAGTGGTCTGGGGTGTGTGTGTGTGTGTGTGTGTGTGTGTGTGTGTGTGTGTGTGTGTGTGTGAAGTGGTCTGGTGTGTGTGTGTGTGTGTGTGTGTGTGTGTGTGTGTGTGTGTGTGTGTGTGTGTGTGTGTATCTCCACAGAAGACCACTGCTGATTAGGAAATACTATAAATGGTTTTTCTAACTGGAAGATTTAGTCAAGACCCCTCAGCTATCACCTGTTTCGGCATTAGGATCAACTGACATTTATTGCCATTTGGACAGCTCCACTTAAAGGGTCACTAACAACTTCACTGCTAAAGTGTAAATCAGTGTATATACTGAAAAAAATCTATAGAGTTCTTCCATTTAGGGAGCTCTGCTAAATAGCTGGCATAATGGCATAACCATGTCAGTACTCAGAGATCCAAATTATGCAGTTTCAAGGAGAAATCTGATGGAGAGCTACAGAGTCCATTTTCATATCTACGTATTTTCACAAATCTGACCGAGTGTGCAAACTGACTGCACATTTGCCACCCCCTCTCCCCTTTTTCCAAAGACAACATGAGAAAAGCATCAAAGATTATATAATAACCCCTGAAATCAATATAACTACTCTTAAGGGTCATTTTTTTATAACTTAACATGGTGTAAGTTTTGTCCAATGAGCACCTGTTGTTTGAAGAACAATGAGAAGTGAATGTGAAATACCATTCACACAGTTGTCCAGGTACGTTGCAAGCCCATGCACAAGATACATAACTAGTAACAAAAGCAAGGTTGAATGACGTGTATCTTGTGTATACTTAGCTCTGTATAACATCTTGTTTTTAGCCATAGTTTACGTACTGAGTTGCCCCGTTTCTCGCCAGGTTTTGGAATACTGTCACCTGGTTCAGGACATATAAACGGGGTGAGTGACTGCCCAGGCTGCCAGTCCTCCCAGGCTGCCCTCTGTTCCACACCAGCGCACAGCCCCATTGCCCCTCTGTCCTAGGCAGGGTCACCCCGACAGCCAGCTCTACAGGGGGCTGCTACTGTTCCTGACGTAGCCCACTGTACCCACTGAAGCTTAAGCAATAAGAGTGGGCTAGGTCAGGAATATTTATTCATTAAACAAATATTTACTGAGCATCTTTTATGTTAGGCACTGGGATATGGCTGTGAATACAACTAGTCCACTGGAACATGGGCTGGTGGAGAAAACTAGTGATAAATAAGTTAAATATACACACAAAACAACAACTGAACTTGCCTTACAATATAGTGATATGGATATATACATTCTCTAAGTGTTTTTCCATCCATCCAACCATCTCTCCCTCCCTGTGTGTGTATGTTTATTTTTTTCCTGATTGTAAAAATAGAAAAATGGAAAGTTTAGAAAATAAAGAGAAAACAAATGCCTCTTCCCAGGCATTTCAGTTAAATTACTATTTCTATTACTATTACTATTTCAGTTAAATTTCCTTAAATCATTTCACCTTCATCTAAATTTTTACCTACCCAAGGAAATTTCTGGGTGACCAGACGTCAGAATTTCAGTGCCCAGAACTCAGAAAGTTCTAAGAATCATCAGACATATAAAACTCCAAGGTATTTGTACTATGATACAAGTTTCAGTGATTACCTAGTTTTTCTAGATATCTGTTTAAGGGGATGATATAATACTTATTTGAATAATAAAGCTTAATGTTGTAACAAATATAGACCTGTTCCCCCAGGCAATAGTTTTAATTATCTGTACAAGTGGTAGCTTTCAGATTAAAAAAAAATTGGGGGAGGGTGTAACATTCTTATCTCCACCCCCACCTTTTTAAAATAAATTAAATCAATAACAAGTGAGGGACACTTTTAATGACCTGAACTACTTAATTTCCAGGATCTTTAGACATGTCATCCATCATGGCAGTATGGAGGAAGACATCTCTTGAGTGTTCAGGGGGTTACTTTGGTTTTATTAATGCAAGATTTAGGGAATTTTAACAAGGTGAATTGTTTATTTGCCTTGACAGATTGGCTTACAATGCACTGGGCTACATCTACGGCATGATCATTAATGACAAAAGACAGGCAAAAAGCTGTTTACACTGCAACACAGGGACAGGAATTAATCCTGCTCAGCCGCCCCAAACAGAGTTCTCCAAATAGATGATCACATTGCTTTACGTAAGCTACAGTGGCAAAAAAGGAATATAAAACACTCCAGAAATTTGTATTGATTTTTTTGTTAAATTTTCACCGAATATTCTCAAATAATATTTTTCATAAAACAATGACCATTTATACTTTTAAGACCGAATTATAAAGAAGGCGGCACTGGGGGTTAGTTAAGCCTGCAGTTATATGGACAGGACTATTTCCCAAACTCTCTTTAAAAGCTTTTAAGAAAAGAATTAATACTGTAGTCCAAGCAGAGATGAAGTGCAATATAGCAGAATTTACCTATGTTAATATATTATGTACAGTGAGATGACTGTCATTAATTAGGGCAGACATACAAAAGAGGAATTAAATCAGCTCAACCAAATCTTTCTGTTCATAAACACATGATCTCACTTGCGAGACACGGAGCAGGGAAGTGGGGCCTCACGACGTTCCACTGGCATCTTCTTCAGCTTCTGGAAAAGCTTTTGCTCAGGAGGAGCTGCCCCTTCTCGCGGCTGCACCCTGGCTCACCTCATGTACTTTGGACCCTACTCCGGTTTAAATCACCTAACTCTGTTCAACAGATAAGCTCTTAATTTTTAAAAACAAACCACAGTTTTGAATATGAAATCCTACTTCCCCATGGTTTTAGATTGTTTATTTTTGATCAATCTTCAATAGTTAATCATTTTCATTCTCTAGAGAGGCTTTGTGGTGTAGGAGGCATGTGGGCTTTAGAGAAAGACCTGGGTTTGAATCCCTTCTCTGTCTACCTTAAGGGGTTGTTGTGAGGATTAAATGAGTCTCCAGGACTCTCTGGCATACAATTAGCATTCAGTAGGTGTTAATTCTCTTTCCTGTGAGTATTTTTGTTGTATCAATTCCCAACAATCTATTTCATTCATTTTGGAAGTTTAGATTTTTGTCCATCTCTTGAACAGAGCTTCTTAGCCCTCTATAATTCAGGGATTCTTTTGAAAATCAGATAAAAGCTGAGTATCCTACTTGCCAGAAAATACACCTCCATATAATTGTGCTTTCAGTGGCAGGAGGATCATTGGCCCCTGAGAGCCCAGCCCAGGACACCCGCTTTTATCTCGGACGAGGCAGCAACGCTGCTGGGCCCACTGTCCTCTGGCCTGGCGCCTCGTGCACTGTCGGGGCTGTGCTGTGGGCCAGCTCCCCAAAGGACACGCTGGCCTTCTTGTTTCTCTCTCCCTCTTTGTCAATTAGCGCCCGCTGGAGGGTGCGCTGCCTCACTATTAGAATCCATTAATGCTTTCAGCTCTGGGCTGAGGTTGAAAATACTTGTCTGGCAGTGACACTACCACGGTAAAGGATTCTATCTGATTAGACCAAAATCTACTGCTGCGCCAATTCTAAAACGTAATTCATATTCATGGCTTCTGTGTCCTCTATATATCACTTGAAAAAGCAACAATCAGTGGGGTGGAGGGTTCCCAAAGCCAACAAAATATTGGGGAAAGCTCTGTGGCTGCTGGGTCAGAGTCGGGCTGGCGGAGCTCTCGTGTGCTGCACCTGGCATGAGGGCCACTTTGAACCGCAGGGCGGCCACGGGCCCCAGCCCCCGCGCTTCTGACTGACGCCTGCAGACTGGTGGTACAGCTCTGGCACTGCTCGTCCCATTCCTGGAGGCAAGTGGCACACATGGCCCAGCAACTGGTTTATGCAGTGAAACATCTGAATTCAAAAGGAACGTGGTGAGTTGGAGAAAGAGCTAGAAATAGATCTCATTACATTTTACAGGTATATGTCCTGAGTGAAACACTGTAAGAGGCAGAATTATCCAGATGCAAGATGGAGAGTTGCTGTTTACTACAAGGGTCGGGGGTCTCGAGCGGTAGGTCAGCAAGAAGTGCTGCTTCCACGAGGTATCAAATAAGCTGAACAATCCTCTCACCCCACTCACTGCATGTTATCAAGCCCTGCCCCCAGCCCCTCCCCAAAGAGAAATAAGAATAAACCTAGGAAGAGCTAGAGGCAAAATAATTAAAAGATTTCAAAATAGTTTCCATAAAAAGAGGTCATCCAACAGCAGGTACCAAGCACGGAGTACGGCAGTGGAGGGCCAAGGGGACAGTGATCTCTAAGTTAACTAACGGTTCTGTTAAGGAAGGTGGTGGCTGGTTAGCCAGCATTTTCAAAGCTGTTGGAATAAGAACAAAGTATTGTCATAACCAGCAGGGAAGGAGTCTATCTCTAAATTAAAGCTTGTGCAATAAAACTAGCAAAAGTGGCACAGGTCTGGGAAGAGTAGGCATCAAAGAGTGTCTACATATCCTGGGCTCTTTAATACACACGCAGACTGGAGATGCTATAGAATTAACAAAAAAACGCACTAAAGAAATTTCCACCCAACTGGTCACTTAACAATGTATGTAGAGTAGGCCAGCGCGGTGGCTCACACCTGTAATCCTAGCACTCTGGGAGGCCAAGGCAGGAAGATCGCTTGAAGCCAGGAGTTCGAGACCAGTGTGAGCAAGAGTGAGACCCTGTCGCTACTAAAAATAGAAAAATTAGCCTGGCCTTGTGGCATGCACCTACAGTCCCAGCTACTCAGGAGGCTGAGACAGCAGGATCCCTTGAGCCCAGGAGTCTGAGGTTGCTGTGAGCTATGATGACACCACTGTACTCTACCCAGGGCAAACAGAGTGAGATTCTGTCTCAAAACAAAAAAAAAAACAACAGGGAAATTGAACCTCACTCCCCTCTACTTATTAAAAAACAAAGAGAGAGAGATCAAAAAGAAAAAGAATGCATGTAGACTAAAAATCAGATTATTATTAAGATGCACAAAGGAAATGGGGTTAAATCAAAGAACTATAACAAGTGTGTGATATATTGTGTGACCTACTTTGATATTACTACATCCAACTGTGATAAATATTAAAACTGAGTGACTGATGTATTTTATAAAAAACAAAAAAAATTATTTTTCTTTATACAATGTTACTCATAAGAATAAATGATTTCCTTTAAAATAGACCCAGTAGTCCTTCAGAAATATCATTCTAAAAGACGAATGGGAAAATCTTACACTCTATGAAAGCATTTACAAAAAACTGCCTGAATGGGGCAGAAAAACAATAGCATTGCTACCAGCAGCCCCTGCAAGTTCAATGTTTACTCCAGGAGAAATGTCTTTTTTATTGAAAAGGTGCAATTATCATCATGTAACACAAATCACAAAATCCCGATTTTTCTACCTTATCAGCTTTATAAAATCATGTTCCCAAAGGATACCATTGATTAGCTGCACATGTTCTTTCTGTGACATCCCAAATACTTAATTGTCAGTTATCTTTTCTTCTTCAGGAAGTAAAATGTAGTCACAAAATTACAGAGGGACTTGTTCTGCCTTAACCTTCGCAAGATGCCATCATGCAGTAGAAAACACTGGTAAAATATCACAGGATAACGCTGTCCGACAAGGGAGACATATAAACACTGTAATGATTTCCCACGAGTTTCCATTTTAGAAAATTGTCACTAAGGCGAGCATAAACGGTGACACATCTCCACCGAGGACACGGTGAAATCGAACGCTGGCATTCTAGTTAGGTCCAAACCTACCCGGCAGCCAATTATAACAGGAATGGAACATCTTGTTGAAAACTTGGACAAGACCACTTTGCTAACCTTCCAAGATCCCTGCACAGAGCTGTGTTGTTTTCGCTGATTTGATCCTTTTATTCGCTTTTCAAGACATTAGACACACATGCACATATTTCTTTCCATTGTCTATCAGGGTTGCCTTAAACTGTAGGGAACTTCTCTGTCCCAAACGCCAGGGTACTGAACTAAGTCAGGAGGTTTACAAGAGTCCTTTAAGCCCTTTTTCCATTCCATCTGGTTTGGTTTGAAATATCCAATTGTTAGGGTGACAGAGTTCACCACGACAGTTTTTCCTCTCTTTACCAGGAAAGATGCTTCCAACCATATCCACTTCAGAGGTGCGGCTAAGCACGGGGAAGGAGAAAAATCAATACCTCCTCACTGCAGTAAGTGGGCCGCAGTGTCACTATCCTCTGGGACCCAAACCCACTGGCTCACAGATGCTTTGCAGTCCTGTCTTCTACTTACCCACTCCCCTGCACTTGGTCACAATTTTATAAAATGAGCCACGGTCAGGTTAGCAAAGGAACACATAAAAAAAAAAAGCCAGCTAGTAAACAGATCCAAGAAGGATCATGATCACCAGAAAAATAAAAATCAGATGTGCGTCTGAAGAACCCACTGCACCATGCAACCTTCTCTCCGCATGTGACACCATTCCTAAGACCTGTCCACCCTGTGCCTTGGTAAAAACTGCAATGCTCATGGAATTTAAACAGACATCTGTTATGGTTCCACAGGGCTTTATAGACTATCTTGAAAGAAATCCAAGGACCTGCACTAAAAGCTGAATGCTGAAATGGGTCTATTTCGAACAGCAAAGAATCTGTGCAAAGTAACAATGTAATTTGACTTAAGAAGATTTGAAAAAAAGGAGTATCATTTCTGATAATGTAGGTAAAAGGGCAAAACTAACCATAGAACAAAAGAAACTAGAAAATAAATCATCCTTGGAGCTATTTTAATATCAAAACTTAAGCTCTGTGTTTTTCTGGACTGTCTATTCATATAAAAATATTTATTCAGCACCTACTAAGTACAAGCATGGTACTAGGGACACAATGGTTATTTAGCCAAAGAAACATGGTCCTGCCCACTGGGCCTTATGGTCTAGTGGGAAAGATAGATGCTATTCAAATAATTACAGTAATGATATAAAATTATAAACTGAATTAGTACGTTGAAGATAAGTAGCTAGCTTCCCTGATCATTAGTAACAAAGCATCCTATTGACCTGTGGGAATGAAGGGAAGTTCCCCTGGGGAAGTGACCCTCGAGCTGAAGTTGAACGAGTGAGTTAACGTAAAGGGAGTGGGATATTCCAAACACAAAGCACAGCTTGTTCAAAGGCCTAAGAAAGGTAGAAGCATGACCTTAGAAGAACTGATAGAAGGCCAGAGAAAATAATGCAGCTAAGCAGTAAGATGGGAGAACCTGAGCTGGAGAGGTCGGGCAGGGCTCCAGGGCCACGTGAAGGCGTTTGTTTTTCCTCTTCTGAGGATTTCAGGGGCCATGACGTGATCTGTGAGTGGATGGTAGGTGGGTATCTAGGTGTACGTGACAGGATCCAATTAGTATGTTGACTGTAACTGGAACAGCAGTAGTGTTCCTCAGATGGAGTGACTGTGCATCAAATCCTCTCTTTGGGTGTCTCTAAACTGCTTCTTAACTAACCCATCAAGTTAATTTTAATGACTATACTTTTTATTTCATATTTGGTTCCTTTTCAAATCTGCCTGTTCTATTTTTCTTAAATTCTTGATCTATGTCTTCAATTATTTTAAACATTTTTATATTTTGTTTCCCATTAAATTGTTCTTTTATTAATACTTGAAGTTCTTAGGATCTAATCCTGCTGTTTTTTGAGTCTACTGACTCTCACTCATAGCTGTTCACTTTCTTCTGTGTTTTGTAGTTCTTGGTTCATAAGCTTGTCTTCGGCAGGACTTTATCCGTGGGAATCCACTGCAGGCCAGGTTCAAGGTATGTCCTCCCTGAGAAGTTTTGCTTCTATTCTTAGAAGCGGATCTCTGATTGGGATCCTATTGATATAATAATCCTTGAGCAATGATTACATTAATTTTCTAGACTGGGGCTTCTGAGACCATGTAGGTACTGAAAACATAAATTCTAGACTCACAGGAAACATGGTTAGGAAGCATTAGGAAAACCTGTTCATGCTCAGTGATTTTTTTTCACAAGCCAGTTGTCTCTAAAGGGGATTACAGATATGTGGAGAGTTAAGCAAGATCATTAATTGTGACTCAGGAAAAAAATATCAGAATTTCTATTTTTAATTAAAAAAAGAAACCTATTTTTTATAATTTTAATGTATCAATTTATAGTAGGACATAGGTGAAATTTATTAAATATGCATATAATAGAATGTTATGCTCAAACATTTTTTATTGATAAGGATGTATAGTCCTAGACCAGCAGACTATGGTTCTGACTATAGTGTAGTAAAGAGTTTATAATAGCCACCAAGGTCCAATCTATCCAAACAATATGCCTTGAAATAGTCTATTTTATTTTCTATTTTTTTTTTTTTTTTTGAGACAGGGTCTTGCTCTGTTGCTCAGGCTGGAGTGCAGTGGTGTGATTATAGCTCACTGTGCCCTTGAAACTTCTAGACTCAAGTGGTCTTCCCACCTCAGTCTCCCCAGTAGCTAGGATTACAGGAACATGCCACCATGCCTGGAGAATTTTTAAATTTTTTGTAGAGTTGGGGTCTCACTGTGCTGCCTAGGCTGGTCTCAAGTGATCCTCCTGCATCAGCCTTTCAAAGCACTGAGATTACAGGTGTGAGCCACCATACCTGCCTGAAATAGTCTATTTTATCTTCATTTACCCTAAGGTAAACTATGGGAGGGTGCAGCTCTATTACTGGGAATGCCTTTCCTACCTCTTTTCATTTCAAAATATTACGGGAGTACAAATGTTTTTGATTACATGGATTGCTTTTGTAATGCTTGAGTCACAGCTATAGGCTGCCCATCAACCAGATAGTGTTCATCGTACCCACTAGGTAGGTTTTTGCCCTTCCCCTTCTACCTGCTCCTCCTTGCTTGATTTCCACTGAGTTTACTTTCCCTAAACCCTCAAGTGCTAAGTTATCTTTTTTGTGAATAACAGAATCATTTTATGTGATGTAATGATTAATGCTGGGTTGAATCACTAGCAGAGAAATGCAAATTGAAACCACAATGAGATACTGTCTTACTCTAATCAGAATGGCCATTATTAAAAACTCAAAAAACAGTAGATGTTGACATGGATACAGTGAAAAGGGAACACTTGTACACTGTTGGTGGGAATGTAAATTAGTACAACCTCCATGGAAATCAGTATGGAGATTTCTCAAAGAACTAAAAGTAGATCTACCATTCAATCCTGCAATCCCACTATTGGTATCTACCCAAAGAAAAAGAAATCATTATATCAAAAAGACACCTACAGTCCTATGTTTATCACACCACAATTCACAATCACAAAGATATGGAATCAACCTAAGTGCCCAGCAACCAATGAGTGGATAAAGAAAATGTGGGATACATACACCATGGAATACTACTCAGCCATAAAAAAGAATGAAATAATATCTTTTGCAGCAACTTGGATGGAACTGGAGGCCATTATCCTAAGTGAAATAAGTCAGGAATGGAAAACCAAATACTGCATGTCCTCACTTATAAGTGGGAGCTAGGCTATGGCTAGCCATGGTCACACAGAGTGGTATAATGGACAGTGGTGACTCAAAAGTGGGGAGAGTCGAAGAGAGGTGAGGGATGAAAAGTTACCTATTGGGTACAGGGTGCACTATTTGCGTGATAGGTACACTAACAGCCAGACTTCACTACTATACCATATATCCATGTAACAAAACTCCACTTGTACCCCCTAAATCTATTGAAATAAAAAAAATAATAATAAATAAAATGTAAAAAATACTAGGTTAAGTCATATTAACGTTCAACAATTTTAGTCTACCAAATATGGCAATTTTCATGTGGTTTATAGCAATAACAATAATATTTACTTAATGTCTACAGTGTGCCAGGCTATCTTATTTAATTCTCATAATACCATGAGATATCATTATCAAAATTTTATGTTAGGAATTTGGGGCTCAGAAAGGCTAAATCACCTGTGCAAAGTTTCTAAGAAGATAAGGGAACATGTGGGATTGGAACCTAGGTATCTCTAGTTTCAAAACTGCTATTCGGGCCGGGCATGGTGGCTCACGGCTGTAATCCTATCACTCTGGGAGGCCGAGCCGGGCGGATCCTTTGAGCTCAGGAGTTCGAGACCAGCCTGAGCAAGAGCGAGACCCTGTCTCTACTAAAAAAGTAGAAAGAAATTAGCTGGACAATTAAAAAATTAAAAATAAATTTAAAAAAAACAACCCCCCCCCCTGCTATTTGGATGATGTATTGATTCACTGATTCATTCCTTCATTTCCTAAATAGTTACTGACATTTACTACATGCCCAATAGCACTATGCTGCATAGTTTAGTTTTCTTCTTATTGAACTTTATTGGAATCTTCTATATTTCCCAATATGTATTTTTCAATTTTATTTATAAGCTTAATTTATTCCAGAGATGAATTTAAAGAAGCCATTGAAATTGGTTATCTTAAAATACATTCCTCATTTTCCTTGGATTTAACATTTAAAATTTAAAATTATTAACATCTGAACTAATTCTTACATGTATACAAGGATTTCCAGAAGAATAAATTCTATTAATTTCTCTATTATATTTTTAAAAACCTGAAAATAAAACAAATCCATAAACAAAAGGATCTGGTCTTGTAACATTTCAAAACCTGTTTGACAACTTTTGACCAACTCAATTCTTTTTAGCAAATGATTGGGTAAAATTACTTTAAAGTCACATATTATACACATCTGATCCATTTAAATTACCTGTGTGTTGACTAAAAATGTGCCTTATACGTAACACCAGAATTTATGAGGTATTTTCTTGATGATCCAATAGAAAAAACTCCAAACAAACAAATTCTAAAAGCAATGATAAATTAGATATTAATACTCCCCTGTAAGTCAAACCTAAGATCAGGGGACTAACCCATTTGAATATTAGTGCATCACAGCAAAGCAAACCAAAACTGATTTAATAATTCAAATAAAGTGGTAAGGCACTAAGTTAAATACAAATTATAGAATATGCTTACGGAAGCATATTCTTATTACTTTAAAGAAGAAATATTAATCACAACTAGGCTTGTAAGATGTTGCCTAGAGATGGCCTCAGGAGACCGGTTTTTAATGAAAGATTTACAATTAGCATAGCCTATGCGTGTTGATGAATTGATGTTTTTAAAGTGTTTAAAGCACTTAAAAACAATTTGCTCTCTCAAGTCCCTTACACATTCCCCCAACTACCTAGTTTATTCCTCTAGTTCACTTAGCATTCTTTCTTAATACACTGCACACTTTGACCTAGTCAAGCATAGCTGGGTTTCAGCGGGTGTAGTTGAGAGCAATGAGGCCTTCCTAGGCATTCACATTCTTACTGAACTACAGTTAAGACGTAGCGTACTGAACTAACATCATTTCTTTTAAAATGGAGACCTCCAACACCATTTTATGTTTGTTCAGTTATAAGCACTGCAGCGAGTCACCTGTTTAAATGCTACAGTAGTGCAATTAATGTTTTACATGAATTTAGGAAGGCTCAATGAGCAAAGTTTAAAGTGCACAGTACTTAGTGGGAACACAACGGGAAATAGCTACAGAGTGTAACAACAGACTTATTTCAGGATGCGTAACTAGTCCTCAGAGAAACAACACAAAGAAAGAACAGTGGCACTTGTGGAGATGGCTTATAGGTCTACAGTTAAAAACAAATCTATCAAGATAGCCAGGAGGAGGCGCCTGGCCTCTTGACTGCAACAGAAAACACAACCAATGAAATTGTTCACACAAAACACGCAGGTAAGCAGCGGTAGCCAAAAGGGACAACACTGAGGGAGACAGAACACAATGGCAAGAAAGATGAGAAATTAGGCCTATATATCCATGACTGGTCATGACTGCACAGTAAGTCCAAGCTGGGAACTGTTCTCTAGGTTCACAGAAAGAAGGACATATCTACTCTAGCCCACATCTAACACTGAAATAAATCATCCCATAACTTAGAGTTAAATTATAGACATTTTTGCGGGCCCTATACCGAACAATAGACATGGATCTTTTCCTGTGAGTTTTCTGGATTATATGAGCCTTTTTCTGATTGGCTCCCAGGTATCCTCAGGAGGGAGGAACAGAACGAATTCATGGAAAGCTGCTCCACGCGTGAGCGCCAACACCCAGATCTCTGCCTGCCGCCTGCCACTGGAGGCTGTGGCACAGACTGCCAGCTGTCCACCACAGAGCCATTCTCCCCTTCTTCCTTACTAACGGAACACCAGTATTGTTCGGGTGTATGGCAAGTTTCTAAGCTAAAAAAAAAAAGCAAACAACTGTAACAAAAACCAATGAAAATAACAATACTTGCCCCTCACAACACTTCCCCACAAAGCCCCTCCCCAGCATTGTCCCTTGGCATGTGACACAGATCTCGCCAATAAGATGTCAATGGAAGTCACTGGATGGGACTTTCTCAAAATGGATGGTCGGGCTACACTGGCCCTCATCCTTTTGCTCATCTCTCTACCCCTTTCCTCCGTCCTCTTGCCTGGACCATGGGTATGATCTTTGAGCTTCGCTGTCATTTTGTGACTATGAGGGAAAGGCCAAAAGAATCAAAGAGATGTAATTCCTGATAACCTTGAGCCAATGAACCAAACCCACAATTACTCACCACTGTACTTCTCAATGCTTGAGAAAGATAAACCATAATTTTAGTTAAGTCTTTGTATTTGGGTTGTTATCTGTGGTAGAACACAAAGCCCTACTGATGCAGACCTCTTGCCTCTGCAGGTTGCAAAGTCCTATTTTTGGCCCATAGAACAGAGTACTGAATAGAATACGTTTTAAAAAGAGAGAAAGAAAGAAGAAAAGGAAAAAAAACCAATTTTAATATTCTTTTTTTTTTTAAATTAGAGATAGATGAAAGAAAGAAAGAAAGAAAGAAAGAAAGAAAGAAAGAAAGAAAGAAAGAAAGAAAGAAAGAAAGGAAAGAAAGAAAGAAAGAAAGAAAGAAAGAAAGAAAGAAAGAAAGAAAGAAAGAAAGAAAGAAAGAAAGAAAGAAAGAAAGAAAGAAGGGAGGGAGGGAAGGGAAGGAGGGAAAGAAGGAAGGGAGGAAGGGAGGGAGGGAGGGAGGAAGGAAGGGAGGAAGGAAGGGAGGAAGGAAGGAAGGAAGGAAGGAAGGAAGGAAGGAAGGATGGACGGACATGGTGTCTTGCTATGCTGTCCAGGTTGGAGTGCCTTGGCTATTCATAGGCATGGTCGTTGTGCACTACAGCCTTGAACTCCTGGGCTCAAGTGATCTTCCCACTTCAGCCTCCCGAGTAGCTGGAACTACAGGTGTGCACCAGCCCGCTTGGCTCTGATAGTCTGTCTTTAACTTGTGACCTTAGTACTGGGTAGAATACTTGGGGGTGAAAAAAAGAAAAAAATAATCCTGACATGATACTTTTAATTTACTACTTTTAAAAAGTCCATAACGTAAAGAATAGCATATGAAAAATGAAAAATCAATTAGGTTCACACAGACATTGCACAGTCTATAAAAAGCAAGGAACAATACATGAAAAACTTATATACCTAACACAGTAGGTAACAACACTGATCACCGGGCAGTAAAGAAATCAAGCATATAGGTAACAAGATGAGACTAAACACAGAAAAATGTAAGCTGATTATGTGGAAAATTTCCTCCTCAATTGAGTCTTTTAAATAAATCATAGACAGTATCCCCAAGGAAATGGCGTGTTTCATTAAACTTACTTTCCAAAGGATTGTCTGAATCACTGTGGAATGAGCTATGGGGAGTAATTTAGCACTGGATGGTGGAAGAAAATACAATGCTACTTTAATAGATCTTTTTAATCACAAATTTTATGATCTTTTAAAAGCTTTCTATGAAGAGCAATTAATGGGAGATAGCAAGGATTTACATTAATATTCTAGCAAGTTAAAATGACTGCATACATCTTTAAGCAGAAGTTTTCTGTTTTGAAGATCTTAGCTAAGTTTGAAGGAGAAACACTAATTTATTTTTTAAAAGGAAAATAAAAAAGAAGCTGGAAGACGTGCCTCTGGCGTCTCTGGATAACATATTTGGATTCATTTCTCCTCCCTGCCCATGGCTGTCCCTGGGTGCACAGCCAACTGAGGGGGTGACACATCACTGGGCCTGGGCAGAGGCTCAGGAGATGCACAAAGACACCACCTAATACGATGGAGAGACCCATCCCTGACAACGTAGACAGCTTGTCGGGTCTGCACACCACCCACTCCAGTCAGCAGACGAGCCATACCAGGCAGCAGTCTACTCAACCACCTGCACACCCAGCCTGTCCCAACCCAGAGAGGAGGCTGGGGAGGCCCCGACAGGTGTGCTCCTCCTTCCTGCCAACATGCTTTGCTGTGTAACTCTCTCTGAGGCTCAGCTGGGTGAGATCACTCCGGGACAGCCAGTGATTTCATAGTTAACTGAGAAGTGATAGGTAGTTTTGGTTTATAAAAATTGTATGCATTTTTGAACATTTACTTACTTCAATTGTTTGGAATTAAATTTTAGGCCCATTTGTTAGGTTCTCTGTGCTTCAATTTCCTCATTTATAAATAAGGGTCAATAATAGTATCTATTCAGAGGTTACAGGCATGATAAAATGAGACTCACATTTATGAACTTGCTACAGTGCCTGGTATGTAGTAGTAATCTAGTAAATATAGATTACTTATAAATAAATACATTTAAAAATAATAAATGAATGCCTGGTATATCTAATAAATATAAGCTATTATTAGTACTATTAGATAAAAAATAATCTAGTACAGAAGCTATTTAAATAGCTGATTTAAAGAAAGAGAACACTTTCTTACACGGTTTTACTTATATCATTATTAGCTTTTCTTTAAAACGCTTGTGATTTGTATGTACTCCAATTATGTTGTAACTTCCTGGCCCCTTGATGCATGCACACAGGCAAAAGAAAGTATTCGTTCCATACATTTTGTACACAGAGTCCATTTAGCCAGATCTTCAGAGCACTACCTCTGTGGGCCAGTAGGTTCAGACATGACCTAGCTCTGCCATACAAAGCCCTTCTGTGCAATGGTGTTGCCCCTCGATTATCAGCCAGACCTCTGATACCCTGACCCAGTACTTTCTCACTCCCATTAGCCCTCCCTTTTCTGCCCTCCCTGCCCAGTTTAACATTCCCTGAGCTACCATTGCAATCCACCCCCTGAAACAGCTCAGTCCCACCTGCGCCGCTCCCTCTGCTGCACGCAGGGCAGCCCAGGTCTGGCTGCGTCCCAGCCATCTCTTAACCACGCCTCAACTCAAGCTGCTGAGCACCGTGAGAAAACCACACAATACAAACAAGCTGGTTTCACTTAAGATTCAAGCTCTTATCCTCAAAATATTGTCCAGTAATCTTGTTAGTTTTCTCTAGAATGCTGGTTCTCAAACTTTAGTCAGTATCAGAAGCACCTAAAGGGCTTGTCAAGACACAGTTCGCTGGGTTTCTGAGCCAGCTGGTCTTTGGTGGGGCTTAAAAGTTTGCATTTCAAAGAAGTTACCAAATTTCCAGTTAATGCTGAAGCTAATGGTCCGGGAACTACACTTTGAAAACTACTGCTGGAGAGGACTCCATCTTTCCTCATTTCATATCTTCTCTTCTCCTTTTATCTCCCTCATCCCTTCCTCCACTCTCCCTCTCAGCTGATAACCACTCTCCACACAGAAACCACCCCACCGGATCTTCTGCCCCCTCACTGCACCGACTCTACCTACCCTTCACCTCCACCAGCCTTCTCCTCCTTCCCCTGCTGCAGGGGGAGGTGCCCTCCTCCTGGCAGAGGCCGATTCCAGCAGCTCCGCTCTGGCTCTCCACAACCCCCTTGCCTTTCTCAAATATTCATTCCTGTAGTTATTGCTCTTCACTCTCTTGCCTGTTCACTGAGTATATCCATCCATGCATTCACCTACCTACCTCCCATCTTCCTGTCATCTCTGCCTGTAACCTCTGAATAGATACTATTATTGACCCTTATTTATAAATGAGGAAATTGAAGCACAGAGGACCTAACAAACGGGCCTAAAATCAGCAGGTAAACACTCACTAGAATGTCTCATTATAAAACAACAGACAAAACAAACAAACCAAAAAAATCCCTCAGAGGCTACAGTCCATTTTCCTGCTCTTCCTGGCAAAAGTTCTCAAGAGAGGCTCTTGCCCTTCCTCAGGTCCAGTCCCTTCATTCTTCTGCCCTTGCGAACTGGCTTCAGTTTCCACCATGCTCCACGTGCCAAGGTCACAGATCTCTCTCATCTTGCTGAATTCCACGGCCACTTCTAGCCTCACCTTACTCAACTTCTGCGCAGCCCTTACCCAACCAGACAACCACTCTCCCACTGCCTAAAATACTCATTTGTTTTTTTCTATGACTCTTCTAAGCTTCCTCCTATCTCAGTCGCACCCTCCTTTGTTGCCTCTTCCTTTTCTACCCAAACGGGGGGATTTTCAAGGCCTGGCTGGTGGCCTCACCTCTCCCCACGCTCCCCCTCTCCCTGAGGGCAGGGACTGCTGTGGGTTTTCCAACCCTAACACTGATGAGGTGTAAATTCACCTCTCCAAGCTGCAGTCTCATTTGGGCTCCAGACTGGTGGAACTAAACATCTATTTAACATCACCTGAATCTCTTGTAGACATCTCTAATTCAAAAGGTCTAAAGCAGAACTCAGCATTTCCTTAAACAACAACAAACCCCCTTCCCCTCTAGCCCCACCTCTTTCTTCACCTGAGCAAGTGAAAGCACCGTCCACCCAGCTTCCTCCCCTACCTTCCCCAGCAGGCCACCAACAGCCCCGCATGCAGCTTCTCCCCATGTGCGCACAGAGTTGCAGCCACAGTGGTCTTCGACCCCCCACTGTGCCCCCATCTGGCCACAGCCTCTGCACGTGCTCCGTTGGCCGCCTTCCCACACCTCACAGGGTCACACTCCTTGTTCTTAGGTCTCAGCCTAAATGTCACCGCAGAGGTGCCTTCCCTGACTACCTGAACCCAAGCAACGGTTCTTACTCTGATAACCTTTTTTCATTTATTTACTTATTTCCTTAACAGCACTAGTAAATATTTTATTGATATGTTTACGTGGTTTCTGTGTACTCAGTTCCAGCTCTAAGAAGGCAGGACTGAGTCTGCCTCACTCACCACTGTACCTCACATCCAAGACAGGGCTTTGAATGCATGAGGATTATTCTAGAAGCAGAATCAGGGCCAACAAAGGCAAATACTGAGAAGGCAAATTCTGGCTTACTAGAGAGAGAAACCTTATAACTGAAGCCTTCTGATGGAATGTTCTGCTTGGAAGGTAACAAGTACCACTGCAGCAAGTATTTGACCAAAAGCAGCTGGAAGTTCAGTTCATAAGAATGCTGTGGCAAGGATTTATAGACAGGTAGGAAATGATGCAAGGAGCTTGCTAAGAAAAAATAATAATATCTACTACCTGCAAAATGTTTTTTGTCTTGCTAAGTGGCCTCACATATACTAGGTCACTTAATCCTCACAACCACCTTTGAGGTAGATAAGCTCAAAAGTATTTTATGGATGAAAAACTGCCTCTGAGATGTTAAAAGATTTGCTGTCCTTAATAAAACCAAGCCCAGATCCTCCACGATGGACAACGTCTGCCCCTTGCGTCAGGAGTGTTAAGGAGTCTCACACTTCAGGGTCCTTCTCGCCCCAGCTCTGGTCCTTCAGGGGTCAGCTCCTCCCCCTTCACCCTCAGGCCACAGGGGCACCCACGCTGCTTTCTTAAGCTCTGGAGCAAGGCCAGGCTGTGGCTGACTCAACCAAGGAGGCTGCCAGAGGGAAATAAACAAAGAGGGGCATGACACTAGGATGTGGCTTACAAATCACCAACAAGATAAGCCATTGCTCATCTAAATCTTGGGAAAAATAAACCAAACAGAACAGTGATGCTTTCATTTGGTGTTAAATGTACCCCGCTACCCAAAGAAGTCGCTTTTTGACCCCTTTATTACAGCTCATTACGATCTGAACTTTAATAAGGATAAAAGGGGAAATTGGAAACAGCTTTGTTCAGTATAATTTTTAACGCATGTGGAAAAATCCAGGTTGAAAATTGAGTAGCTTAATTGGTTTTTAATTTTTAAATCTTATCATAAATGCTAAAATTTAGTGTTAAATTTTCAAATATTTTCTAATTTGTTTTACACAGCCTACCATGTCTTCATTTCTGGAAGAGGAAAACAGCTACTTGCTAGAGCAATCTGTCTTCAGTACAGAAAATAACTGAGTCAGACAGCAGCTTGGACTCTTTTAAAACACAGGTCCGAATAATGCAGTGAGAGGAAGCTTCCCAACTGTGATATCTTTTCTTGTTTTGTCTCACTGATATTTCCTTATGAGGGTTTTTGGGTCAGAGTAAACTCCCCAGGACTGGTCTGACATTCCCTTTGAAACTAATTACGTTAAACAGCAGGTGCCTACTTCTAGTTGGAGCAGAAGAATGCAAGCCGTTCAGGGAATTCAGCGCACTTGGGGTTAATGCTCTCATTTTTTAGGATCTTCTCTAAGCTTAGATATCTCCCGCTCACTCAATCTGATAAATCAAAATGGAAAATTATAAAATACAACTTTTGGGGTGTATTGTAGCTGCTCTAAGGAAACACTCTGAAATGCTTAAGTACTTAAAAAACAAACTGGCTAATCACATTTTCAGGGAAAAAACTGCTATTCAAGTAATAACTTTCAGCAGATTGCTGTGATGACCATACGGCACAAAGGAACAAGCTGCAGGGAGAAGGGTGACGGATCTGCGTCCGTGTTCGAACTCTCCATCAGTAAGCCCAGTTTTCATAGAATAGGCATTTCTCCACTAATTAATACAAACAGGTATTACTCTGAAAAAACATTGATGCTGATGTTCTGCCCAACCAATAGAGCTCCATGATTTCTCAGTGGCCTTCTGTTATTAATTTGATGAATGACTACCACAATAAGATGAATATTTAGCAAATCCAAAAGTATGCCTTTTCAAATATACCAATTTCACTCTAAATATAAACAGAAGTGATACATTCATAGTTTACAAAGAACTGCTCATTACTTTCCTTCTTATATTTGAAGAATCTTGAGAAAGTCTGGATAGCCAGTAATTCTAACAATATAATATAATATTATAATATAAACTGACTCCTGGTCTTGGCCTGAAAGTCTGTCTGCCCTGATGAGTGGCTCCAAAGGAGTTGATTTTGACTTGAAAGGAGTCTAGGGTAAGTGGTTTCTATTATGTGGTATAGCTGAATATCCAAAAATGCTTAAAAACCACAGGTTCTAATTGTTTTAAGGCAGACAAAGAACAAAAGAGAAGAGGAATTTTAAGATACCTTGTAGTTACGCAAAGTAAACAAGGATATGCAAAATTTAAATAATATTTAAGAGAAAAAGAAAGGATGGAAGTGAAAGAATAATCAAAATACAACCTAAATTTTTGTACTTGCATACAATAATGTCAGAAAAGTTCACTTGAGAATGGATAAGGGTCTCATTTATTTCTATCTTTGGGACTAATTTTATTATTACTTTATTCTCATAAGTATTGAGAAGAAAATATTTCGGATTGAAAATAGAATGATTAGTCTGATTTCCTTAATTCGATAGTGAAGCAGACAGGCAAATTTTGGAAGTAAATATTTAAAATTCTATTTGGAGAAGCAGATCAATAAGTACTGATACCTTGTATTATTATCACCACTACCACTACTGTTGAACAGCTTTTTAAAAAAATTACTGTTTTTCCAAATGAAATATCTGATGTTTAGGTAATACTTAACATATTATCCATGATAGACAGTATAAGAAAATCTCCTATGCATGGACTGAACCTTTATTATTCTTACTTTTAAATTTAATATCAGTTTTTATTCTACCAAAGCACTAGGCTAAAAGCTAAGTAACTTCTCTGAACCACTCATGCAATGAACCAGACTGATCCCCCTTTAGTATTTGTGTATCACTATACACATTTCTTTCAAACATACAAATGACACTGTAGAGTTTGTTTAGATATCTGAATGGTCGACCTAAATTCCTCAAAGGCAAGGATTATGTGTTAACAATTTATGCCAGCCACCTTCCACAGATTTCTCAGTATCTACTGAACACTGGCCTCTTTTTCTTAGTTTGTTGACAGCATGTTCTGTATTTTGATAACTACAAAATTTTACTCCATGAGAAATGCTTTTAGTAGAAGTTATCACTTTAGATTACCCATAGGTCCCCTTTTTGTCCACTAGCATAAATAATTGTCTATAAGTCTAAATTTTTGTAGTACCTGAAAGTTTAATTTGCCACAAAACACTACATTTTACATGCTGAATGGAATATGATTAAACATGTGTCACAAGAATTGCCCAAAACAAAGGGTGAATAAGTAACAATGGAAGGTCATACAACAGCCCCTGCACCTTAATTCAACCCCACATAGGAAGCACCGACAAGCCCTTAAAATATAGCAGGTGCTCAACAAATTTAAATTCCCATTCCTTTTCCCTCTGGCATCCGCTACTATAGGGCAGTCAGGGATGAAATTAACTCAGAAAAGGTTTCCATTATCTACCAGGCATTCTTCCCTGGACAACAAACATGTGTGCCACAGGAAGTGACTAAAGCAGAAATGGAATGAAGGTTAAATTACTTTCCTCCTGCCTCTCCTTTTCTCCACTTCCTGCCTTCTGTCTCTTTCTCTTGACTATCTGGGAATGCAGGTTCCAAAAGCCACATTTTAAGATAAAGACAGAACCTTTCAAGGTAGCCTACATTTCAAGGGCCAGTCTTCCAAACCGGAAATGCACTAGTGAGTGGAGACTCAAAGACTAATGGATGAGAAAAGGGAGGCACCACCAATTAACATGCATTTACTTTTTTAAATCTCAAGTTTGTAATAAAAATCACTCAAATTACACAGGCAAAAAAGTAGATCCTATGGACGTGATGCAAATGTTGAGAGTGTCATAAATACTCTAAAACTATATTGTGCTGATGGTCACACAATTCTGTAAATTTACTAAAAATGATTTAATTGTATACTTATAATGTGCATTTTATGGTATGTAAATTGTACCTCAGTAAAGCTGTTAAAAAAAAGTACATCTTTTTCTCCTTTTCACTCCCCTGTAGCTGATATTCAGAGTCTAACTGTCAGATGATCGGGCTAAGTAAATCCTAGAAGATGCTGATCAAGTTTTTCCTGGGTCAGCAGAAAGATTGTTAAATATGGCTGATACTCAGTGTCTGGTGTTACCGAGAGAATAAGGAGGAATTTTGTTTGCCTAATAAAAACTAATTCAGCTCACCACTTTTTATGTACCTAATGCATGTCAAAGTAGAAATACTGCTTATCTACTACAAACATACTGAATTGGCACAATGACATATACTTTGCCTGAATTAGGGTAAGTCCTAACCTTAATAATTCTACTTTAATTTTTTCACAATCGACACACGGGCATGCAAATGGAATGCCGGTAGCTTGGTTCTAAAGCACTTAAATATCTGCTCTCTGACATCATCTGACCTTCAGCTTGCTGATTACCTTTTGACCTCACGGACACTGCTCTTGTTGGTTTGGGGCATGGCATGAGCACTGTCAATCCCAGGGGCCCTGCCCTGACTGCGTGTCCCCACACTGGTCCTGCTCCCCTACCCACAGCGACCAGTGGAGGGGAAGACTTCCCTCTTCTGAACTTCCTTTTGATTCTGATAAGCCTGATGTCTTACCTTCCTATCTTGGAAATGATAGCTTATATTTCATGGGCAAAACATTGAGTAGGTATTCTCTGCGTCACACCGGAGACTGGAACAGGCATGGAATATAAACCAGTCAGAGCACTCACCCTCAGCTCAACACACAGCACTCCCAGTGTGCCTCCTTCTCCTTAAATCCCTTCTGCTCTCCAAGTTTGTCTCTTGTGTGAAAGGTTTGAGAAATTACTTGGGTTTTCTACTATTAGAAGAGAAGAGAAAGAAATATGAAGTCCAACTCTCTTTTGTTACAGAAGCAAAGAAATGAAATCTCACCCCCAGACCCTTTATTGCCAGGGTTAGGGGTGGAGGTTGGGAAGAGACAGATAACATTTTACTTAGACTCTGCAAAGTGAACTTGCCTTTTTCCTCCACAAACAGGGAAATATCAAATGATAAAATGCTGCCATTATAAGGAATAACAACAGTTACAGAAATGCTTTTAGAACAATTATTTGTTACAACAGTTTGTGAAAAAGAACCCAGAGAGGTAGACCTGCAAAGTTCTACTCTTACAGGCAAACAGCTTCATTATAAGTTTTCTCTTAATATTTCGCTTACATTTAAAATTATAAATTGCAAAAAAGTTGAAGTTAGCTAAACATGACTAATGTGTGTATAACTGAATTAAAAAATATGTGTTTTATTATGTAAATGTATTTACTATTTGTTCATATTGTTTTTGACAAGAGGTTTTCTGTATTCAAAGAGTCTGGAAGGGGAAGAAAAAACCCCACAATTGGTAGGTTAGCCTGTCCTTAGTTTTTGAGGTATAAAGTCATTGTTGGACACAGCTTCAAGGAAAATGTTTATAAATTCAACATCTGCAACTACCTATTATGGAAAGACATTTCAAAACCAAATTTGACTGCTGACAAAGGATGTGGGTGGACTGTTGAATAAATGGAGATGGCACAACTGGTAAATAAGAGGTGGCTGTCAGCAGAACTTGGGTGTTCACTTTTGTTTAAGGCCAGAAGGCTCAGTGGTGGGCATTACATGGTATATCTGAAGATTGCCTAATTTTACCCCAAAGGCAGGAGGAAAGGTTTTATTTGGTTTTCTTCAAATATCACATGCTTAAAATTAGTATTCTGTGATTATTACTCTATTTGTTATTCACTGGAGACATCTGCATAAGTGAGGACCACAAATGTTCTTTCTTTAAAAGCACCAGCGCATACAGTGGCCCTATCACATCTAATTAATTCAAGTTTTCATGTAAGTAGATATGCATGGTTTCCAAATAAGATTTTCTTTTTCCTTAGGATTTTGGGGTGGGCCCATCAGTCCTTCTTGTCTTCTGCCCTGGTCCCCAAACCCACACCCCTTTTCACAATGCAGTGGGCATGCCGGGCTGCAGGCTGCTCCTTAACTATGGAAGCAAATCAATAGCAGCTGAATGCCATCTGCTTCGGCCGCAGAACAGAACCAAAGTGTAAGCCATGCATCTTCCCTTATTGAAAGGTTATTTTATGCAAGTAAACAATTCATCGTCCTCTTGCACGCTTGATGCTCATTTACCACTTTGATCAATAAAATATGCAAAACAACAAAAAAATTGAATCCTAAGAGTAGTTCTGATGCCAGCGTGATAGTTAATCAATACCCGGCCTCTGTTCAGGAGGGCCAGTGGTGGGGGTACTCCCATTGTAACCTGTGAAATCCGGAGTGGTGAATGTAGCTCTTTCAGAAAAGACTGTTTTAGAAAGGAGATATATTACATTTACCCTGTAGATTACATAGAACACATTCTCACTGAATTAAATCAAAAACTAACATCAACAGGCTTGAATGTTACTGATTCAAGCCAGTACTTCCCAAAGCTCAAGAAAAAGTAATTTTGGTTTGTATGCCTTTTAGAATCTCAAAGACAAATATTGGATGAGATCACTGACACAGGCCTTTGGACAGCAACCAAAGGCTCTTTCTCTGCTCTGCCTTATTAAGTCTTGGTTTTCAATGTATTCATGTTTCAGGTGAACTCAGTTTTTCTTCTAAAAACAAACTGCTGTGGGAATTTCTTGTGCATGGCGCTTCTTTCAGTCATACCACACGCTGCCTTATTATATTAAACCTCTTGACAATTGATTCAGGCAGGACACTTTTCTCCCAACAAAGAAAACTGTATCATCGCACAGATGCTACCATATAAAAGCCCTCAACTGAAGACTGTTTCCTGGCAAAATGCAAAGCACTAAAAAAGCTGGAAATTTTTCCATTTTAACTGGATCTCTCTAGCTGAGCTGTGAATTTTAGCATAGCACAGGAATAAAAAATAAGATAAAATAAATTAGATATCTTTCTAGAAAGTCTAACAAGCAGTTTGATAGAAAAACATTGCCATGTGAAATAAGAACTGCCCCTGAGAAGATGGCTTTTCTCTTAGTATGTTTTCAGATTTTCTGTATGCTATAAAAGTCACCAGAGTGACCTATTAATCAAATTCTCTTTAGTTTTCCAGATAACTATCACAACACCCTTTAAAAACCTAATCTTTTTATTCATTATTACCCTGATCTACTGAATTTATCATACCTGTAAATATTTCTCTAATCATTAGATATAATTTGTTACTCAATAGACATATTTTGTCCTATTTTGTCACCTGTATAAACAAAGTGCATTGTTAAGGATCTTAATGACACATGGAGAAAAGTAATGTTATTTATTAGGTAGAAGGAAGGAAAATAAATAGGAAAAGTCTTAATAGGATATCTTTGATATAAAGGAAAAAACAATGAAAAATCCCACCAAATTCTTATCAATACATATTTGTATGTCATTTCACATCAAAGACTGTTACAAATACTTTTCTTTATAAAGTACTTAGCTGAGGTTAAAATTTCCCCCAAAGTCCTCCATTATGAAACAAGCTAAATTTTACAGCATTGACTATGGGAAGTAATTTCCTTGTGATATTCCTAGCATCATAAGAACTCAAACAATAGAACTCTCTATTTCTTGCTATTATTTTAAAATCATCATTCTAGAACTGTAGCTAACTCATCTACTCTGACTTTTAAAACACCACATATACATAACAACTTAAATATTTACTTAAGTCAAATAACTGTGATGAAATTAACAACAGCATGACTATAGAAGTGCAGTAGCTTTGAGTCAATGACCCAACCAGCAGCAAGGGTATAATTTAAAGGCAGAAATTTCCAGTGCATGCACCGTTAGCCACAGTGAACCTGTTACTGCTCTAAAGGGAATTGTTTGCCTCTTATTAGATTTTCTACAGCACAGCCATAAGTGATAAATGTACTGCTGTACTCACTGTCAAGTTAATCAATGCTGCCAAAGTTTTGTTGACCTAACAGTAATCCATAAAGTGAGCAGCATTTTCTCTATCCCTATGACATCTCAGTCCACAGAAGGGCTACGAATCCAAAAGTAGCTTCGCAGAAGAAAGAGTCTGGGTGGCAGGGGACTGGGGGGGGGGGGAACATTAGAGCAAGAGAGGGTTGATAGAATAGACAGATTGGGTGATTTTCAAAATTAGCAGGTATTATGGGTCCCCTATCCTGACGAAAAAGCATTTACGATCACAACCACAAGCAAAAATCACTTTTGATGTTTAAAACCCTAATAAATGAGTAACTTTCCTAATAAAAGATGATTCCTTCCACAACTCCCCCACTGCTTACTTCAAAGCAAAATAAAGTATATCAGACCAAACCTTCAAGAATCTCAAAGCAAAATAGCCATTTTCAGTGTATGGTCTATGCCTGTCTACAGTTCAATGCACTGATCAAAGCCAGTACAGGGCACCAGTAATAAGAATGGTAATGTGGACAAGAAAAAAAAAATCCAAGTTTTGCTCCACTATAACCTCAGAGCATGTGAAAAACATGACCATCAGAAATGAGAAAAGGAAGGAAACAACAGGAGAGGAAAAGCTGCCCTGCAGACAAACTGCTGCCATGCTTTCACAAGCAATTATAGACATATGAAATATGAATTGCAATTGATTTTTCTTCCTGGGGTCACTGTGCTCTGTGTTTTACGCATTCTAGGCATTTATTTGGGCAGCAGACTGACAAGTTTTTGTAGAATGACCTGAGCAGTGTAATCTTTGCTCAATCACGGGTACTTCATTGTGGCTTCTCTTCCTTGACACTTGTCCCTCCCAAAAACTCACTGGCGAGGGATTCCTTGATAAAGACATGGAACAATGCAATTACTGGAATAAAGGGCTGGCAGGACCTGACCAGGGGATGCTCAGCAACCTTTTGTGTGCCAGTGAAAAATAAATAGCGGCAATCTGGAAGAGTGACTTTCATCCTCGAACTTCTACAGCAAATTCTCTTGTTTGGCCTGTGATGATACAGCAGGGTTACTAAACATGATTTGTCTTGCTAATAGGAAAAACAACAATACAAAGTTGTGGTTATGAGAATAAATACTACAGATTTCTTAGACTTAAGCAAGGCTTTTTAAAAAACCCCAACCATAACAAGATAAAAACATAAGATTGATTTGCTTGTTTTTTATGAATCTGACTGATTATAAGATTTTCCTGTATTTTGGTCTTCACAGACCTTCAAATTGTGAATGTTACTGATCAGAAAACATTATTATTATTTTTTAAAGTCTCTGGAAAGCTTTTCCATCATTCTTTCTATATTGGGCCACAGGTTTTGTACATCTTTCCCTATCAGAATACATAAACTTACAGCATTATTTTGAGCGGCTATGGAGTATTTTATACATCTTTCCACTGTGTGGATATTCCAATATATTTTCAACCAAATCCCTTCTTATTGGATAATTTTTATAATTATATTGCAATGAAAATGCTTTAATACAGCAGAGTCTAATTATGTAAGAATAATTTTCAGATAAATTTATAGAGAGAGAATTGCCAAATTGCTTCCCCAAAAGGTTGCCATAATTTGCAGTTTACCTTACGGGAATGCTTATTTCTTTGTACCCTTACCAATGATGGGTTACAAATGTTTTATTTTAATCTTTTCAGATCTAAAAGTAAATATATTACCTCATTCTAATTTATCATTTCTGATTAATAATGAAGTATCTTTTCCCTTGTTTACTTAGCATTTGTAATTATTTTTTAATGAATGAATTCTGCCAATTTTGCTTATTGGATCGTCTTCTTCCTGGTAGGCTGTAAAAGCTCCCATATCATGGGAATTAGACCTTTGTCATATGTATTGTACATATTTTTTTCAGTCTATTTGTTTTATGATTTGAATTTGTAGTGGCTTGTTTGCTGTATAGAATTTTAACATTTTTATGTGGCCAAATTTTAAAAGTTGCACCTATCAAGTAATACAGAAATATCCCTATCAACTCAATATAATACACTGAAATACAACATAATAAAATCATGTAGACATGACTCATTTAAATCAAAGACTGTATTCCAAGCTATCCGACAGGAACAAAAATATGCAAATTCACTCTCAGCAAACAAAAGGAAGGGTTACAATGATATAAAATATCATTTAAAACAAACTCTCCGGCAGCCTTGGGACAGCAATCAAGAGGGGCTGAGGCCAGGCACAGTGGCTGATGCCTGTAATCCTAGCACTATGGGAGGCCAAGGTGGGAGGAGTGCTTGAGGCCAGGAGTTTGAGATCAGCCTGAGCAAGAGTAAGACTCTGTCTCTACAAAAAATAGAAAAAATTAGCTGGGTGCAATGGTGTATACCTATAGTCCCAGCTACTCAGGAGGCTGAGGCAGGATGATCCCTTGAGCCCAGGGGTTTGAGGTTGCTGTGAGCTACAATGATACCACTACACTCTAGCCTAGGTGACAGACTGAGACCCTGTTTCAAAAGAAAAAAAAAAGAGGGGTTGAGCTCTCAAGTTGGAAAACCGAAGACACTGGTGGAAGCCCAGACAGGTGACATGAGGCAGGGCTGGTAACCTGGTGTGGAGAAGTCAGACCAACACCCTGAGACCTATAACCAAAGGTAAAATGTGATGGGATTACGGTCAAGTAAAGTGCATTAGGGTTAAGAACAGCACTTCTGGGTGTGGAGAATCAAAAAAGGTCCCATGAAAGAGGGGGTACTGGAAATGAACCTTGTGATGTGCTTTGGTAAACAGAGATGAGAAAAGAGGAGGTACCAGGTACCGGGGTATGATAAATAGATGAGCCAAGGCCAGGGGACAGTTAGTAAGATGGGGTGGCTGCCACATGAGATCCATGAGGAATCAGGCTGGAATTTGGAACACCTGGTCAAAGAATATCACAATTTTATAGTTGACAAAGAGCCATGAAAGAGTTTTTTGGTAGGTAGTTTTCATGATTAGAGATAAAGTTGAAAAGGAATATCTACCCAGAAACAGAGGGTGAATTAAAGTAGCCAGAGCTAATGAGAAAACTACCATGACAATCTTAAAGGAACAAAGCACCTAGCAATGACAATGGCAGTGGGAATGACAAACAAGGAAAGTACTCCTTTGACTACTCATGAATAACATCTAGGGCACAGCAATGGGTCTATTTAGTGAAGAGAGTGATTTTTATAAAAGAACCTAACAAGGGCCCAGATTTTCCCAAAATACTATGAGAGAGGCTGTCGCGCCTGCCTCGCCAGCAAGGAAGACGCGGCAACAGGAGTTCTTCTACAGTGCTTTATTGGGGATCCCTCTAAGCTTCAAGATGCGGAAGACCCTGAGCACAAGCTTTCACACAGTAATATACCCTCAGGGAAACAGGAAGTAACAGAGATAGGTCAAAGTCAATCACAAGCGGTCACCAATAGGCCGAGTCAGAAAACCTCATATGCATACTTATGTAACAGACCTACAGATGTACTACGCATGCGCCACACTTGTTTACCTCAGCCAAGCCACCGGAAATCGGCGCCATCTTGCAATGGCGTCCGCGCTCCCCACAAGAGGCCTGTGAAGAAAGTCTCCAACAGAGGGAGGTGACGAGACAAAGGACAGTAACACCTGAAATAAGCAAGCCCAGGCAGCAGCAGCAGCCTGGGTAGATGATGCTGAATTCAGTAACATATGTCAAATATAAAGAAAATCTCAACGGGGTGTGAGGGGTCCAGAGTGGGTTTCCTACTGTGAATGGTTTAACATAATAACAGAGACAGATTATTAGAGTTTCAACATCACATGATGTCCTTGTCCTACCCCTCCTGCCCCGGTGTATGAGGGATAAAAAGAGAAAAGTTGACTTATTTGTGTATCCGCCACACGAAAGGCACTCTGGGGCGAGAGACAATAACAAGTCATCCCGAATCCCTGGGAGGGCTGGGGAACAGAGGAAGTGGAATGCAAGCCACAATTGCCACTGAGGACGCAAGCATCCTCTGTGGAAAAAGTAAAAATTTTTTGAAAACCAATACCCATTCTGTAAATTTCTGCAAATGGGGACAAAAAAAAGTAGAGAAGGCAAAGCCAGGGAATGCTTTGGCAAGTATTAGATCCTTAACACCATTGCCACAACTAGAATTTACTCTGGATTCAGGGGTGTGCAAGTGAGGCCCTTCGTCTGTCTTGAAAATAACCCACCACTGACACTCCACAAGCAAGTTTGCCACTTTTTGAATGGGAAAGGACTTTTAAAATAAAGATTTTTTTTGGAAATAGAGCACCTTAATGAATAAATTATAAACAAGCATCCCAGGAAGAATATCTTTAAATAAAAAAGCCCTAAACACACTGCCACTATACTATTTTACTTACTTAAAACCCATCGGCATGATTGGAGCAGGGGTTTCCATTCGAGACAGAGCAGTCTTAGGTCAGTGTTTCCCAAACATTTTTCACTGTACACCTCCCAAATGGAAAAGGGTTGAGTCCTCACCCTAACAGATATACATTTATTTAATTATACCTGATATAAAGGTACTACTGTGTAAATTATGTACCACACAAAGCATAAACAAAAAGAAATGTTAAAATTAAATAAAATGAAATAATATTTAAAACAAATTTTATTTTAGCATATTTATCAATGGTACAAAGAAGCTTGCTGTTCTTATTTAGAAATGAAAAATGATATTTTAACATGTGAGTACTGTGACTGAATATGCTCTGTTAGGTTGGAACACAGTGACTGCAGTTCATTGTGTCACAAGTGACTGAAAATTTGGCTGATTTCATAAATGCTTGGTTTTAGTGACTGCCATTATTGAAAACGACAGCCCACAAAGACAAGTAGATCCAACAGCTGCACTTACTGAATCACACTCATTTTTTCAATTCCATCCACCTACAATGCAAAGACTTTTTGATGAGATTTGGCCAGGAAATTCCCTTTTCTTGATGTCACACAGTTGTTCCTTATAGAACAACTAGAAAATGCTGCATTTTTAAATTTGGGGGGGGAGGGCAGAGATCCACTGAAACCCTTCCCATGAAAGATTTTTGAACAGGCTCAAAAGTTCTGCCTCCAAGTTTCAAAGGAAGTAGAGAGTTTTATAGGTTATACACATTCATTATGGCAACAAAATCCCATAATGACAAACTTTTTCAAACATTCATGTTCAAAATGTTCTCTCCGAGACTTGTGTTCTTTTAAAAGCCACCTACTTTCCTACTTGGTGTTCAAAGGGCCTTTATTCTGAAGGGTCGGACTGAGTGAAGGTGCAAAGAACTTGCAGCAGGAGCCAGGGCGGCGCTGGCAGGGGGCTGTCGCCACTCGGCGCCCCCATGTCCTACCTTTACCTTCCGTCTGGGGTTTCAGGGCAGGACTCCCGCTGAGCCACGTGGGCCTTCTGTGCCCTTGAGCTGAACGCAGAAAACAGAGCCCATGAGCCCACCTAAGCAGGCCCCCGACCTGCAGCAGCTGTGATGAGCACGAGGCAGGCCCCCGTTGAGGGGACAACCACATCACACGTGACCTCAGGGGGTCTAACACTTGGACTCGTGAAAGCGGCGATATCAGTTTGAACAGTAATATTAATAAAGCTTAATTCACTTCATTAGAAGATAAAAATAAACAGAAAGGCAAGTTTTCTGACTGCTTCCTGCAGCCTCATGGGTCATTGTACATGCGCTACCTCGGGGACCCCCCCGTGAGAGGGCTGCAGGCGCCCTCCCCAGATCAGCTCCCCTGACCACGAGGGTCTGAGAGGTCAAGACCATGTGCACGCAGGTTGCCACCACGTTGTCTACTGAGGAAAATGGAGGGACTTCAGACAGGCTTACTTATGCCTGCTGTCCTAAGCAAAACAGTACACGCTTAGGAGGGCTGACTCAAGTCCCAGATGAGGTCGCTGAGCCAGGGCAGTGGTGACGACTGCGAGGGAGCAAACGTAAAGCACCCTGCAGAGGGTCTGGCCCAGAACAGGTCCTTAAAAGATGTCCATTTTGTGACTTAACGAATAAATGAGAGAATGGATATAAGATTCCATCAGAACGTTTTAGTCACGGCTGCACATGGTGGCTCACGCCTGTAATCCTAGCACTCTGGGAAGCCAAGGCAGGAGGATCACTTGAGCTCAGGAGTTCGAGACCAGCCTGAGCAAAAACAAGACTCCATCACTACCAAAAATAGAAAAAATTAGCTGGGTGTGTGATGGGAACCTGTAGTCCCCGCTACTCTGGAGGCTGAGGCAGGAGGACTCAGCCCAGGACTTCGAGGCTGTAGTGAGCTATGATGACACCACTGCACTCTGCCCGGGGTGACAGAGAGAGACTCTGTCTCCAAAGAAAACACAATATAACTTTCTAGTCACAACATTCTGCACTATCTTTAAAATTTTCTGCCTTCTATAATCCCAAATAGCATTTTAAATTAGTTATCGTTTCACTTGAATTGGTAAAATGGTTCCTGAAAGAACATTTTCCAATTTAATTTTCATGGCTAAATAATTAAGATTAGGCTAAGGAGTCCTAGGGATATCCTGGGATTTGAGGAAATTGAGGACAAAACATACATGCCAAATACAGCCCAGATTCGGGGAAAAAAATGTATGCCTACTATATTTCAGGAACTGGCTGGTGTTTCATGTATTTTCACTCATTTAGGCATCATCAACAACCTATGAGGTGTGTCTTTTTCTTCCTCTATTATAGAAAAGGTAACTAGTGCTCAGAGAGATTCAGTAACTACCCTCCTTTGTACGGCACAGAGTGGAGGCTCAGGGCTCTGCACCCACATCCACCTCACGCCAGGCCACGCTCTTCCATGCCAGCCCTCGCTGTAGCCTCTCTGCCCAATCTTGGGTCAACTATAGCCCAAGAGCCAAATTTGGCCTGCTGCTGCCTTTGTAAATAAAGTTTTACTGCAACAAAGCCCTTTTCCTTTCTTTACTTCTCATCTGTGGTAGCTTTCACTGCAATGGCAGAATTCAGGAACTGTGACAGAGCCATAGGGCTTGCATAGCCTAAAATATTTACTACCTAAGCTTTTACAAAGAAGTTTGCTGACTTCTGCCTTGTCTAGAAGTTCTTGTGTTTGCAAGTCTATCTCTGCCTATCAGAGGAACAATACACACTTCTCTTTTAATTAAATCACTTCCGCTTTCCCCAATTCAAGGGTCAACTTTGATTTAGAATATATCAAACATCCTTCTTATATAACTGGAGATTTTGGGAAGCAAATGGCTTTTGGTACTAAAAATCATAAGCAATAGGATAACATGTAATCAACTTTCTTTTTCAATTAGCCAGAGGGAAAAGTGACACAGTTACCATGCCAAAAATTGCCAGATTCATTAATAATGTTGGTTCACATTCTCTATTATAAGAAATCTAGAACTAATTGCTCTCAATTAATCTGCTCCACTCTTTGATAGCTTATTTATCAGATTGGGAAAGATAGATTTAATAGTGCTTGCTTGAAACAGGTTCTTTAATTGGAAACATCACAGCATTTAGCTCACTTTGTACTCGAGCAATTAAGAACAATTTGGAAAAGTGTTGTTGATTTTTTTTACACTATTGTCTCCTTGATTAGATTTCCGAAGATCCAGACAAAACAAATGACAATACTAGCTAGCACTACTGGTACAAATAAAAGCCCAACAGCCAAATTACTTACTATGAGAAATGCGAGCCATCCCCATCCATTTCGTCAGTGTCTTACATTTATTTCCCCGTATCCTTGTCTCTTGTGTAGGTAAGTGGCAATACCTCTTATAAAAGGCATCATTTTGCACCTACCTTTACACAATTATCTTTTCTCCAAATAAGCCAAATCAACAGAAGAAATTATTTTTCTTGATTAAGCACCCACATTTCTCTTGGGAGGGAACAAAACAAACAATTAATCTTTCCTTATTTGTTCTCAGAAGTCCCTGCCTCTTTAAACGCAGGCTATCCAGGTACCTGTGGCAGCCAGTCGGCAGCAATTAGGCCTGAGCGGAAAATGAATGCACTCCAGGCTGCGCCCCGACCTGCTGAGAGTCTGTGCAGAGGGCAAGGTTACACCAGGAAAATTCCCTTGTTGTCGGAACACTGTTCAAAATTACTACCTGACTTCAGCATAATTAACCAGGCTTGGGAATTTATATGAACTAAGTAATTGGAAAGAATTAGCAAGAGATATGTACATTAATCTTTACCAGTTACACAGTGTTTAATGAAATTAAGGGTCCTGTGCTTATTCTTGCCTCGCTTAGTTTGCACACTTTCTACTTCACCTGTAGAACAAGGAGAATATGCTATATGAAGATTAAAAAAAAAGTGAACAAACAAAAAAACAACAACAAAAATTCTAGAGGTAAAACTAGACACAATTCAACAGCAGGCTCTTACTTTAAAGTATTCACAGGGTAGAATATTATGGGGGCCTTTATTAAAATTGTTTTATAAAATAATCTTATTATAGAAAATCTATTAGGGATACATACTTGAATATTTATGGATAAAAATATGGTATCTGGGGGTTCCTTCAAAATAATAAGGGGGGGGGAGTAGGTAAGTGTGGGGAATACAGGTAAGATTTCCCCTGAGCTGATAATTGTTGAAGCCAGATTGATAACCTGGGACTTAATTCTATTATTTTTATACTTCTTATATGTTGAAAATTTGCATAATAGCAAAGTTAAGAAATTTTTTAAAACTTTGTCTAAGAAGAGTATTTAATACATGGTAAATGTTTATGATGTATTTTTTTCTTTTTTTTTTTTTTTTTGAGACAGAGTCTCACTTTGTTGCCCGGGCTAGAGTGAGTGCCCTGGCGTCAGCCTAGCTCACAGCAACCTCAAACTCCTGGGCTTAAGCGATCCTCCTGCCTCAGCCTCCCGAGTAGCTGGGACTACAGGCATGTGCCACCATGCCCAGCTAATTTTTAAATTAAAAGAAGAGTTTAGAAAGCATTATAGAGGACATTATAAATATTTTTAAATGTATTATTATAAATATACACAAGAAAAAGACAAAGAAAGCACATCACAATTTTGACATGTCTTAAGTCAGGGTTCTCGACTTTGCCACTATTGATATTTTGGGCCCCAAATTGTTTATTTCTGGGGGCTGTCCTGTGCATTTCGGGGGGTTTAGCAGCACACCTCTACCTATTGGATGCTAGTAGCACCCCAGCCTCGGCTGTGAGAACCAAAAATATCTGTAGACTCTGCCAAATGTCCCTTGTGAGGCAAAAGCTGCCTTTTGTTCATAACTATTGGTCTAGAAGTAGATGAATTACAGAAAATTATTTTTGTTCTTTGTTTTCCAAAGTCCTTGAATATGCACACATATGTATAATCAGAACAGTAACAAAAAATACTTTTATTAAAATATATTAACCTGCAAGGAGAGAACTCTTAATATCTGTGAAGAAATAAGACTCAAAGTCTGTGAAGAGACTATTTATATTAGAAAATAAATGACTATGGAATAGATACGTAGTGATCCTCCTTTGATTAAATTGGAGTCATCAAGCTAAAAGTGAACCTCATTACAAAAGCTAGTTGTTTTAAAACTTACAATTCCATCACACACAAATCTGATAAAATACTAATCAAAAGAATAATGTCTGACTTTCTACAATCTTCTCTGAATGGAAAATTGCAATATTGAAGAGATGAAAGCTCACAGCCACCTTCAAGGGACTGATATTCACAGAAATAAAATGCTAACTTGGGACATTAAGTTTTTATCAGACAAAACCACCTACTTTTTAAGGTAAGTTTGCAAGTGAAGCAAAGGTATTACAGTGTGTGGTCTTTGTCTCCATATACATGAAACGACACCACCCACGATCTATTTCTAGAAGGGGCTTCGAGCTGCCTTTCCAGTAATGAGTACAGGTCTGTGCGATGTCACCACACACCCCTCCAGTCCTCTTCCTGGAAACGGCACGCAGCCTGAGCCCACCAAGCAGCACAGCCAGCTCCAGGGGAGAATTTAACCCACTCAGTAATATGGGGCTCCAGCTTAGGGCACTGAACCTTAATTAATGACTGCTGAGGGTTTGTTTCAATCAGTACACACAGCCAAACAGGTGGTCAACATTTGATAACTCATCGGTTTAAAACTCTCAGAGTTTTAAGTTTTAAGCCCAAAGTTTTGGGGCCACAAAGCACTGGAGGTTCATATTTCTGTTCCATTCTCTTCTCTCACAAAAATTCCTCTCCATGAAATAATAAACATTTTTGAGAATCCAGAGCTTTTCAAACTGCCATTACTGATGCTACCTCCACTGACCTATATTATCTCTGCAGGCTCAGTATCTACAGCTTAGGTAGGCTTGGCTTCCACCACGCTTGTCCACCCAAGGTGAGCGAGAATGCATTATTGGAATTTTAAAAATACTAGTTTAATTTATTTCCTTGAAAAGGGAGTGTATTGTCTTCCCTTAAAGAAAAAATATATATGGCTGGTTATAGAAATTTAAAAAACTGGTCTGCACTAAAAATTATTTTAAAGGAAGTATAAAGTATACTTCAAAATAATGAAGTATAAATGATCTCCGTTTTGAGGTCAGTGGAAAGAAAGTATGCAAATCACCGGGAAAAATAAAATGTATTTGAAATTAAGTAGCACAGTTCTCCACAGTTAAAATGCAAGCCTTTAAAATATATAGAGAGAAGTATCACATATTGTCCTAAGAAATTATTTGTAGCCTTCAGAAAGTATTTTCAGCTTAGTACAAAAAAGTCTTATAGAACTACCATAAAACCTACGAATCTATAGGTCACTGCTTATTAAAACTAAATTTACAAAATAAAGACTTCTAAAGGTTTTTTTCTTTCTCATATTTTGTCAGTCATTTCACCCAATTATGATGACAAACTTGTCTGCCAAATCCTAGATAAGTGGTTAGGGTTTTTCTGTATGAAAAACCAACCACTGAAACAAAGTTATAGGATTTCTAGCCAGGCACAACAGAAACAAGTATGCACAACAGAATCTGAAAACACTTGCTAGCAATGATAGATTTAAGTTATTAACAGATCAAAAAGAGATGGATGGTGGTTTGCTTTTTTTAATCTACATCATCATCTAGATCTATTTAAAGATATGTGGTACACTAACAAACTTGGTTAAGGTTTCGATAAAATCAGTAAAAATAATCTGCCCCCGTTACACTGAGTCTGTATCAATCAATAAAATCACTTGTACAAGGAAGGTACTGTTAAGTACTGACAATTCCAGCCATTAATATTATTTAACACACTTCACAATCTTTAACAAGAACAAAGAACAGTTTGTCTCGTGTTATAAGCAGGATCTTCACAGATATTTCCACAGGCTTCTATGGTGATTTTATAATGTTCAAACTATACATCCCTCTTTTACCAACCCCCACCCGCTCCTAAATACATAAGGTCTTATTCTCTTCTTCAGTTGCAGTTTAAAGGAAATCCTTGGCAAGAACCAAAGGTGCCATTACAAATCACTTCTTAATCTATGAATTAAACTCAAAATTCTAAGAACCCAGCTGTCATAGTTAGGGTGGCAACAGAGACAGACAGCACAGGGTTTCCCTGCTTCAGACTCTACTCAGCTTCAGCAATGCCTTTACCTTGTCAAGGGTGGATTGAATGAGAAACTTTCAATGAATCCTTAGGGAGAGTTGGATGGCTGGGAACAGATATGCACATGTTGGCTTAAGACTACAAAAATGGAAGGTGAAGAAAAAGAAAGGGTAAAAATATTTTACATAGGAAATTTTTTTATCTATACAGACACCTATATGCATGATAATAATGAGAAAATTTATTTAAGAATTAAAACTTAGAAATAATAATAATCCTCAGATATTAATTAGAAATCTGTTCTAAACTTAACCTTTGAAGTTCTGACTACTCAAAATCCTAGCAGTTTATGATATGCAGTGATTTCCAATTTTGCTAAGATAAGCAAGAGGGAAGTGGTGGTAAGTGGACCTTGAAAACTTTAAAGACCTGAATCTCAGTTCTGTTTAATTTAGTCCCTTGTTCTCACCTCAGTTATGTGTACTTTACAATTCTCATGAAGCGATTTATCGAACAAACAAAAACATTGGGGGGTCTCCACAGGACTTGAAGAAAAGGCCCCCCCAAAGAATATTAATTGCTAGTACTATTTAAAGAAATGAGGAAAATGTGGAAATATGTACTAAAAATGGCTCTTAGCCATAAAATAGATATTTTAGGCTATTTAAGAATAAAATGCCAAATATGTAAGTGGTTTACGGTCATGACAAGTAAGTCCATGAATACACTCCAGTGGTTCACAAAATACTGTAAGGGCATGTCCCAACTCGTACGAAAGCTGCTTATCAAGTGAAAGAGAACAACAGAGAACACGGCACGGCGGCACAAGACATGCTCTGCCTGACACACGTCATTAATGACCACATCACTCTGGGGCAGATGGGACGTTGTTTAAGCATTTTCATGAAGCAACAGGTGATAATGGTAGCAGAGAAGCTACTGACTCAACAAATTTTCAAAATAAAAAAATGATTCCATCATTTTAGGAGTTTTCGCTGCATCATGGGGAAGGGGATCAAGTTGCCACAGAATATTTTCTTTAGGAAAACGCGGGAGGTTGTGGAGAAGAAAGACAGACGGAAAACACATCCAGTGTGGGGGAAGGCAGCCCACTTTGGAAGAAAATGTCTAAGGCACCGGGGCTGGCTGAAAAGGGTCAAAGGCAGACACAGAGACTCCTCTATTATTTCATACCCCATGATATTAAGCCTATAGATAAGCTGTGCAATTCAAAAAACCGTTTAGGTCCTGATGCAGCCCCTGCTGGGACTATCTGGTGGGAAGGTTTATTTCCCACCACATGTGTGCAAGTCTGACAGGCTGCATTTTATACAGGAGCATGCCCCACTAGGGCCTGCCTTCAAATGCACTATCTGACCAGCCACTTGCTGCCACTGTTGGACCCCTCACCCCCAGGTTCCTGTGTAACCTCGATCCCACCTCCTATATTCCCATTCTTGAAAGAACAGGATTTGAACTCCTTTTTATGTGGTGGGATATAGCATCTCCTGGAATTTTGAGTTGGAAAGCAAACATTGCCAAACAAAATTTTAAGGCCAGTAAAATAATTAATTTCTTTCAAAACCTCTCCATGTTTGAGGAGTGTATCATCGGAGAACGTGTACGTCACTGCTCAGAGAAGCGCAGTGTAGACGTCTGCAGTGTAGATCTGGGTAGTGTTTGACTCATGACGAAGAATGACTTTGTACTTCAACACTCAACTAGTGTTCAGATTTTCTTGGAAAGGAATTCTTAGGATCCTAAAATGCTGGATTTTTTTTTTTAAGAAAGAAAAGAAAACATATTACTGACCTAGTAAGAAAGTAAGGAATCTGCAGCACCACTGCACTGCATATAAACAGAAATCTTGATGGACAAGCAAGTGCTACAGCCGGCTCTGTCTTTCAGGCCTGTTGTAAAATAAACCCGTAACACTGAACGTCCACTCTGGGTGCTGCGTGGGCGCAGGGAATGTAGACAAAGACGGACATTTGCCGGAGTTGTGTGGGGGTGGAGATCTAAAAGGCAACCTCCAAATAAAGCTGGTACCTTAAAGGGATGCATCCCAGGGGAAGAAGGGGAAATACATGGGAAATAAATACACCATGAAGAATGGCCTGAGCGTGGCACTGTGACGTGAAGGGGGAGAGGATAAATACCCTTTGAGAACTCAAAACTACAAGCTGACTCCCTGACAGGACTGTAACCTACATTAATGCCATTAGTGTGGTCAAACAAACAAAAAACCCAAAAGCATCAAAAATAAAACAAACCAAACAACCCCCCCTAAAAACTCCCTTTACCTAAGAAGTCCCTGTTGATAATGCTCCCAGATTTTTGGCAAAAGCAAATAAAAATTCTGTGTAAATTCAGTTCAGTCCTGGCCATAAAAGAATTCTAAAGATAAAAATCCCAGAACTTGATTACCAGCCAAATATATAAAAACAAACAAAGAAATCATACATATATACTATGAGGAAACAAAAGTATCATGAGCAAGAACCAGCAAATCAAGAGATAGTCAACTTAGACCTGCCACAGCCTAAGTTATTACAGTTATCAGACTCAAAAGAGAAAGTAGAGCAGAAAATGAAGAACAGAAAACATTCAAAGATATGATACCTGAGCATTTTCTAGAAATGTTCAGGGCATATAAAATGATCCTCAAAACTACAAATTTTTAAAAATCTATACCTAGATATGAAATAACTATAAGAATGAAGTTCTAGAGTAAAATTGAAGAACACCAAAGATAAAAGGAAGATCTTAGAAAAATGGCAGATTATTTTCAAAAGGCAGAAAATTAAGCAGTTCTATTTGTAAAAATTAATATTTTAGGATTTTATGCTTTCTTAGATGTCTTCAAAGAACAAAGAGAATATTTATATAGCTTCTAAAAATAGAATAAAATTCATTCTATCCTATGATTACCATATGGATCCATTGAAATTTTTCTAAAAATACATTTTGGAATCTTAACGATCTTATTTTTTCCTAAAACCTTGAAACACGTAACTTCCTCATCATCCTAAGTATCACTTCATCATTACTCACCAATTATTCCCAATGCTAAGACTAAAATAATAGGAATATTGAAGAATCATAGAATCATCTAGAAGGATAATGAAATAAATCATAATTATTACCTCACCCTTCAGTTTTCTTGCTATGTGGCTCAAAGTACTCATCATCTTTCAAAGAGTTCTGCAGACATCATCGCTGAAGTTTTCCTTAAGCTTTCTTTGAACACAGTTATAATTTCACAAATTTTTATTTTCCACTTAAAATTGTAAAGAAAAAAATCAATAGAGGAAAGTGTTTCACAATTATTAGAGGACTCAGATGGTGACTGCAGAGACAGACAGCAAATGCTCTAGAGCTGCAGTCCCTAATCCCCACTCACGGCTGCTACCACTCTGTGGCCTGAGCTCTGCCTACCCCATCCCTCTCCCAGTCCGTGGAAAAATTGTCTTCCATGAAACTTAGGAACCAGGCTGCACAGCAGGAGGTGAGCGGCAGGCCAGCCAGGGAAGCTTCACCTGTATTTACAGCTGCTCCTCATCACTCGCATCACTGCCTGAGCTCTGCTTCCCACCCCCCAACAAGCCCCTCCCTGTCTGTGGAAAAACTGTCCTCCATGAAACTGGTCTCTGGTGCCAAAAAGGTTGGGGACTGCTGCTCTAGACCACCACTGTCTAACAGAAATATAATGCAAGCTACTTATATATTTTTCAATAATTGTAATGCAAATTTAACATATAAATTTTCTAGTAATGTAAAATGTAAATTTAAAAAAGTAAAAAGCATGTAAAAGCACTTTTAGTAATGTATTTTAACCTAATATATACAATATATATAAAATATTTCAACATGTAATCAATATAAAAATTGAGATACTTTACATTCTTTTTTGTACTAAGGTTTTAAAACCTATGTGGACTTTATATTTACAGAACATCTTGATTCAGGACTAGCCACACTTTAAATGCTCAATAGCCACATGTGACTAGTGGCTACCACAAGGTACAATGTACAGCAAAATGGCAAAATCTCAGAGACTTCAATAAGGACATTATAGATGAATTTTCTCAATATAAAGAATCAATAAGGAAAAAGGAAATGTGTATTCTCTTTGAGCTGCTCATTCAGCAGGAATAACTTTATTTCAGATTATTTTGCATGAATAACTTGGACCACCTCATTTTGCTAAAGTATGAGGAACAGTATTCTTTTACTTTTTACAATGCTTGTACATTAAGATTTATTTGACAAATGCTTTACTTTACTGAAGTGTATACAAAGTGACCAGAAGGAAATAGATAATGTAAAAATTTAAAAATTGAGTTAGTTATTCTAGTTGGTATTTGTAAATCTAAAAACAAAAATATTTTGCAATTATGCAGTAATTAGCCACCATTTCTTCACCAAATTTCTAACCATCAAATTTTTCAAGAGTATTAGATTCTAACAATGCATGTCCAAGAAAAAGAACCAGACATAATGATAAGCTAGAACCTATCAGCAATGTATTTTTCAAGACACATCACGTTAGGCCACAATTAAGTCTCAGTAGATTTTAAAAGGTAGATATAAAGTATCTTCTTTAATCACAACAGGATGAAGTTAGAAATCAGTAATAGAAGAAAACTGAAAAATTCAAAAATTTGTGGAAATTAAATAATACACTATTAATAAACTAATGGATCAAAGAAGTCACAAGGGAACTTAGAAAATGTTTAGAAATGAATGAAAAGGAAAATACAACATACCAAAACTTATGGGACACAGTAAACAAAGTGCTCTGGAGGGAAATATAATAAATGCTTACATTAAAAAACAAAAAGATCCTGCCGGCACAGTGGTGCACACCTATAATCTCAGCTACTTGGGAGGCTGAGGTGAGAGGATCACTTGAGCCCAGGAGTTCAAGGCCAGCCTGGGCAACATAGCGAGACCTTGTCTCTAAAAAAATAAAAAAAATTAAATTAAAAAACCCCAGAATGATCTCAAATCAACAACCTAACTTAACAACGTAAGGAACTATTAATAGAAAGGGAATAACAAACTAAACCCAAAGCTAGCAGAAGGAAGGACATAAAGATTACAGCAGAGATGTAAATGAAATAGTGACAAAAATAGAGAAAATCAATGAAACTAAAAGTTGGTTCTTTGAAAAGATCAACAAAATTGACAAACCTTTAGATGAGCTAAGAAAAAAAATGAGAAGAGTCAAATCACTAAAATCAGAATCAAAGTGGGGACATTGCTACCAATTTTACAGAAATAAAAATAATTATAAGAGAGCAGTATGAGCAATTCTTTGCCAACAAATTGTATAACATAGATGAAATGGGCAAGTGGAAAACTGTCCATTCTAAGAAGAAACACAAAACCTAAGAGGACTAAGCCATGAAGAAATAGAAAATCTGAACAGGCCTATAACTAGTAACAGATTAAATCAGTAATCAAAAATCTCCTGACAAAGAAAAGCCCTGGCCCTGATGGTTTCACTGGTGAATTCCATCAAATATTTAAAGAATTAACACTAATCCTTCTGAAACTTTTCCAAAACTTGAAAAGAAGGGAATACTTTCTAACTAATTCTGTGAGTCTAGCACTACCCTGATACCAAAGTCAGACAAAGACACTCCATGAAAAAACTACAGACCAAAATCCCTTACGAATGTTGATGCAAAAATCCTCAACAAAATACTAGAAACCAAATTCAACAGCATATTAAAAAGATCATACACTATGGCCAAGTGAGATTTATTCCTGAAATGCAAGGATTGTTCAACATATAAATATCAATCAATGTAATATACCACACTAACAGAATGAAGGGAAGCAAACCACATGATCATTTAATTGATGCAGAAAAAGCCTTTGGTAAAATTCAATATCATTTCATGAAAAAAATATTCAACAAAATAGAATAGAAAAATGCTACTTCAATATAATATAAGTTATATATGAAAAATTCACGGTAAACATTATACTCAATGGTGAAAGACTGAAAGTTTTCCTTCTAAGATGAGCAACAAAGCAAGAATGTCTGGTTTCCTCACTTCTATTGAATATAGGAGTGGAAGTCTTAGCAAGAGCAATTAGGCAAGAAAAAGAAATAAAAGCCATCCTAATTGGAGTAGAAGAAGTAAAATTATCTGTTTGCATATGATATATCTTACATGTAGAAAACCTTAAAGATTCCACAAAAAATCTGTTATAACTAATAAACAAATTGAGAAAAGTAGCATGATACAAAGTCAAAATACAAAAATCAGTTGAATTTTGATATATTAACAATGAACAATCCAAAAAGGAAATTAAGAAATCATTTCCATTTACAATAACATCAAAATGAACGAAGTACTTAGGAATTAACCTAACCAAGGAGGTGAAAGATCTGTAGAATGAAAACCACAAAACATTTCTGAAAGTAATAAAGGAAGACACAAATAAATGGAAAGATATCTCATGTTCATGGATTAGGAGACTTGATATTGTTAAGATGTTAATATTACCCAAAGTAATCTACAGATTTAAGGCAATGCCTATCAAAATCCCAACGAGGTTTCCTGCAGAAATATAAAAATCCATTCTAAAATTCATATGAAATCTCAAGGGGACCACCAAATAGCCAAAACAGTCCTGAAAAAGAAAAACAAAGCTGGAAAATCACACTTCCTGATTTCAAAACTTATTACAAAGCTACAGTAATCAAAATGATATGGTACTGGCATAAGGTAGATACATAGACCAATGTTATAGTATAAAGAGTTCAGAAACAAATCTTCCCATATATGGTACAGTGATTTTGGATAAGGGTGCCAAGACCATCCAATGGGGGAAAGATGGTCTTTTCAACAAATAGTGATGGAAAACTGGATATTTACATCTGAAAGAATGGAACTGGAGCCTTACCTAACATCATATACAAAAATTAACTCAAAATGGATCCATGGCCTAAATGTAAGACCTAAAACTATTTAACTTTTAGAAGAAAATAAAGGGCAAAAGCTGCATGACACTGTATTTGGCAATAATTTCTTGGATATGACACCAAAGGCACAGGAAACAAAAGAAAAAATAGAGAAATAGGACTTCATGAAAATTTAAAAATTTTCTGCATCAAAAAGACATTATCAACATAAAAAGGTAATACACAGAATGGGAGAATATATTTGCGAACCATATTATATGATAAAGGATTGATATCAAGAATATATAAAGAACTCTTAAAACTCAACAATGAAAAAAACCAAATATCAAATTAAAAAATGGCAAAGGACTTGAATAGACATTTCTCCAAAAAGATATACAAATGGCCAATAAGCACATAAAAAGATACTCAACATCACAAACATTAAAAAAATACAAATTGAAACTACAATGAGATACCACCTCACACCAATCAGGATGGCCATTATAAAAAAACAAAAACACCCAGAAAATATAACAAGTATTGGTAAGGATGTAGAGAAACTGGAACCCTTGTGCATTGTTGGTGGGAATGTGGATAATATTAATAGTATGGGAGTTCCTCAAAAAATTAAAAATATAATTACATAATCCAGCAATTCCACTTCTGGGTATACACCCAACAGAATTGAAAGCAAGACCTCAAAGAGCTATTTGTACATTTATGTTCATAGCAGCATTATTCACAAAAGCTAAAATGTGGAAGCAACCCAAGTGTCCATCAATGAATGAATGGATAAGCAAAATGTAGTACATACATACAGTGGAATATTATTTTGGTTTTTAAAAAGGAAATTCTAACATATACTACACAACATGGATGAACCTTGAGGACATTATACTAAGTGAATTAAGCCAGTCACAAAGACAAATACCATGTGATTTCCCTTCTATGAGGTATTCAGAGTAGTGAGAAATCACAGAGACAGAAGGTAGAATGTTGGTTGCCAGGGGCTGGAGGGAGGGGAAATGAAGAGCTATTGTTCAATGGGTATAGTGTTTCAGCTTCAGATGTACTTTTCCCTATTCATCCTGCTGATAAGTTCAACTAAAAACCCGGAACATTATATATCAAACATAAGAAGATTACGAAAGGCCAAGGAAGGAAGACAGACCTGCCAGGGATACAGGACTTGAGGAATGACCTGAAGACCGCCATGGTTTGAATGTCACCTCCAAAACTCAGTTTGAAATTTAATTGCAATATGACAGCATTAACAGATGGGACCTTTAAGAGGTGATTAGGTCCTGAGGGCTCTGCCCTCACAGATGAACCAATGTCGTTATCACGGGAGTGGATTAGTTATCATGGGAGTAGGCTACTGATAAAAGGATAACTTTGCTGCCCCCATTTTCTCTCTGTCTCTCTTGCCATGTGATACCTTCTGTCATGCTATGACACAGCAAGAAGGCCCTCACCAGATGCAGCCCCTCAATCTTGGACTTCCCAGCCTCTAGAACCATAAGTCACATAATCCTCTTTTCTTTATAAATTACCCAGTCTGTGGTATTCTGTAATAGCAGCAGAAAATGGACTAAGATACACACATAATGATGAATTTTATTTTCCCTGGATTTTTGTTTTGCCCCATATATTGCAAACTTGGAGCCAAAAAAGATGGCAATCAGGAAATACCCAGAGATGCTGATAAATAAAGCCCCACCAAAAGCCTGCTTTCTCTAGCCAAAGGACCAACAAAATGGCAGCCTAGCAAGATGGAAAACTTTTAGACACTAACCACTCTATTCCAGCCAAACACCACAGAAGAAACCGTGGCTCCCACCTCCACTCATGGCAGCAAAGTCATAGTGGCCTCGACTTCCACCTTTATGAGGCTATAATGAGGTGCCCAATGTTAGGGTGGGATCAGAGATAGCCAAGTAAGGACCCAAGACTTTCTCCACCACCTGGTAATGTGCCCCCTCTTATGCTGTCACTGGCCACTACGTGGAGAGCCTGGATTTCCACAGCTACCTGGCAGTAACATGGTGCTCTTCCCCCACTCGGCAAGGACGGCATCAGATGAGTCCGAGTGGACAGTAAGGACCTTTTGCGTGCTAGCAGTAATGAGGAGCACCCTCCACACCCAGCTGTCAATGAAGGCCAAGTGTGGAACCTGATCTTCTGCCTTCACCTACCTGGCAGAACCAAGGCAGTACTCCATACCCCATCTACCCCTGATGGAGCTATTAGAGAAAGCCAGCTAAAATAGAAGGTTTAAATAAGATCCAGAGTCTCATAATAAAAAATGTATAAGGTTCAATGAGAATCATTCATCCTACCAAGAACCAGGAAGATCTCAACTGAATGGAAAAGATAATCAATAGATGCCAACACTAAGATGAGAGAGATGCTGGAATTACTGGACGATGATTTTAAGGCACCTACAATAAAAATGTTTCAATGAGTAATTATGAACACATTTGAAACAAAACCCCAGGGAAGAAAAACTCAGTGAAGCAATATCAAGTCCCAGCAAAGAAATAAAAGCTATAAAAAACCAAATGGAAATTTTAGAACTGAAAAATATAATAACTAATATAAAAAGCTTAGCGTATGGGCTCAGCAGCAGAATGGAAGGAATGAAGGAACGAATCAGTGAACTGGGAGACAGGACAACAGAAATTATCCAACCTGACCAATGGAGGAAAAGCAGTGTGAACAAAATAGGGCCTCAGGACTATAATAAACAATCTAACATTCCTGTCATCAGAGTCCTGGCAGGAGAGGAGAAAGAAAGAGCTGAAAGTGCACTCATGAGATAATAGCTAAAAACTCCCGAATCAGGCAAGAGACATTAACCTACACATTCAAGAAACTGAAAGGACTTTAAATGGGAAAAACTCAAAGAAATATATACCAAGACACATAACAATTAAATTTCTGAAAAAAAATGCCAAGGATAAAATCTTGAAAGGAGCATTTTAAAACAACATGTATACAGGGGGAAAATAAGCATACAAGGGAAAAACTATATGACAGCCAATTGTTTTTTTTTTTTCTGAGACAGAGTCTCACTCTGTTGCCCGGGCTGGAGTGCCGTGGCATCAGCCTAGCTCACAGCAACCTCAAACTCCTGGGCTCAAGCAATCCTAGTGCCTCACCCTCTCGAGTAGCTGGGACTACAGGCATGTGCCACCATGCCTGGCTAATTTTTTTCTATATATATTTTTAGCTGTCCAGGTCATTTCTTTCTATTTTTAGTAGAGACAGGGTCTCACTCTTGCTCAGGCTGGTCTCGAACTCCTGACCTTGAGCGACCCTCCCACCTCGGCCTCCCAGAGTGCTAGGATTACAGGCGTGAGCCACCGCGCCCGGCCTGATCTTTTTTTTTTTTTTAAATCAGAAACCATGGAGGCCAGAAGGACGTGGCATGATTATTTTCCAAGTGCTGGAAAAAAAGAACTGTCCGCCCAGAATCGTACATCCAGAGTGATCAGAGTTAAAACATTTTAAGGTCCTTGTAAATTTCAGGAGGAAAGTAAAGATAACAGATAATTAATAAAAGAATAAACTAACCAAGGGGGAAAAGTAGAAAAAGGAAAAAAAATCTGTCACTAATCCAAAAGTAAAAAAAAACTCATAGAAAAATATGGAGTGATAGCACAGATGGTTGAATTAAGCACTATTATATCAATAATGATAGTAAATTTAAGTGAAAAATATTAACACATCTTTCTTCTTATAGATCAAGTGGCTAAGCTTAGAAGAGATTTAAGCAGCATGCTTAACAACTTTGATCTGATTATATATAGTTCACTATACTCAAGAATTAGAGAATGTACATTTTTAAGCACATATGGCCAATTTACTAAATGTCTCATGTACAACCAGAAAAGTTAAAAATACAATACTCTTTGACCCATTGTGGACTACTGACCCAATGGAACATAATTTATTTTAAAATTTAAAGAATGAACAAAGGGCAGGCTAGTCAAGTAACAGGGTCTTGTGAAGACAGTAACCTCCATCTACTACTGTTTAGCAAACCAGTCCCACTCCTGCTTCAGAACTAGTCTCTTCAAATGAACTTTTAAAAAAAGATGTATATTATTAGCTTAGATTATCCTTAGTCCTGAATTCTTTGAGCCATTTCTGTTTAGTTCCCAACACCCACTGTACATTTAATTATTGTTCATTCTTTATAAAGATGAAAATATAAACAAGAACTGTTATTCTCAAATACTAAAGAATAATAATATAGAATAATAATATTCTCAGAATGAAAAATTTCATGTTATTGCAACTAATGGAACAAGTAAGTATGCATAATTCTCGTGAAAAACTTTTGTCTGGAAATTATGCCAGTTTACAATTTAATGTTGCCCCTGAGGGAAGGAGAGATGAGCCCACTAAAGCAGCCTCAAAAGAAGAGATGAAGCCATGATGGAAACTCAACCTTGCCCACCATTTTTTTTACTTCCTGGAAGACTGTGGACTTTATTTCCAATGTACTGAAATTTTACTGAGTGTGTCTAGGCATTAGAGCTTCTGTCATTCTTTGTTCTCTGGCCTTCGAGCACCTTTTCTATGTAAATGCTCATATTCTCCAACTTGGGGAAGTTTTCAACTATTTATTCTTTTTAATTTAATTTAATTTTTTTTTGAGACAGAGTCTCACTCTGGTGCCAGGGCTAGAGTGTCGTGGTATCAGCCTAGTTCACAGCAACCCCAAATTCTTGGCCTCAAGTGATCCTCCTCCCTCAGCCTCCCGAGTAGCTGGGACTACAGGTATGCACCACTGCGCCAGGCTAATTTTATTTATTCTTTGATCATGCCCTTCCCTATTTGTGTATTTTGCCCTCTTCTTTCCTTCTGGGACTCCAGAAAAAAGTAGGACATTAGACCTAGATTGGTCCTCTATGTCTTTTGCCTTTTGCTTGAGAGTTTTTCTATCTGTATTTTGTGGAACAGTTTCCCAGCTGAGCATCTACTGAATGTTTTCAATTGGACAACACGTTTAATTCTAAGAATTCTTGTATGTTCTCAGATTTTTCCTTTTACACAGCATCCTATTGTAATCTTTTGGATATAATACCTTTGTGAAGCTCTCTGGATTTATTACATCAATTTTTAAGATATATTTTGTGTCCTGAATTTTCTCTTTCCTGAAGAGTCAGTATTTTAGTTCATCTTGGTCTTTTTGTTCACGCTACTTGTTTTCTTCAAATGCCTGGTTATCAGATCACACTGAAGAAAGCTGCCTGGGTGGGTTTTCTCTGCTAGCATGTCAGCAGGAGGGCCTGGCCAGGCCCCTGCCCGAGTGGAAAGACAGTGCGATGAGCACGCAGTCACGCAGGCTCTTCCTCTGGGTAACTGGGGAGGGGGTCACCAACTTGGAGGCCCTAAGAGCCACCTTAGAAGCCTTTACTCTACCCAGCCATTCTGTTTAATTTGTTGTTGTTTTATTGTTTTGTTTTGTTTTTTTCTTTGAGACAGAGTCTCACTGTTGCCCGGGCTAGAGTGAGGGCCGTGGTGTCAGCCTAGCTCACAGCAACCTCAAACTCCAGGGCTCAAGCAATCCTCCTGCCTCAGCCTCCCGAGTAGCTGGGACTACAGGCATGCGCCACCATGCCCGGCTAATTTTTTCTATTTTTAGTTGTTTGGCTAATTTCTTCCTATTTTTAGTAGCGACAGGGTCTCACTCTTGCTCAGGCTGGTCTCGAACTCCTGAGCTCAAGCAATCCTCCCGCCTTGGCCTCCCAGAGTGGTAGGATTACAGGCGTGAGCCACCGCGCCCGGCCTATTGTTTTGTTTTTAAGAGAAAGTCTTTTTTAAAAAATTTGGTCATAAACATCAGGCTGCATGTATTCTGTACAGAATGAGTGGCCCGGGCAGCTGCTCCATGCAAATACAGGTTGAGCATCTCATCTGAAATTCACGGGAGCAGAAGTGCTTTGTATATCATATTTTTTCAGATTTTGGAATATCTACTTATACATAATGAGATATCTTGGGGATGGGAGCCAAGTGTAAACATGAAATTCATTTACGTTTCTTATATACCTTATACACATAGCTTGAAAGTAATTTAATACAATACTTTTAATAATTTTGTGCATGAAACAAAGCATATGTTAAGTACTTATGCATGGAATTTTCTACTGGTGGCATCGTGTCAGCACTCGGAATGTTTTAGATTTTGGAGTACTTCAGCTTTCAGATTTTCTCATTAAGATACTTGACCTGTACCCTCAACAGACCCACTTGTGCTCAGCCTCACTTCTCAGCCCTGCACTGCCAGCGTCTCCTGCCGACTCTGGCCCAGTCCCTCTCCTGCACCACCGTGCACAGGCGGCCTCTCGCCTCCACTGCAGGCCCTCACTGCAGGGCTCACTGCAGGCCCTCTGGCTGAGCCTGGACCTCGGCTTCTCCCCCTGTCATTTCCATTCACACGCTCCAGCACATCCCATCTCCCAGAAAGTTGTTCAGATTTTTCTTCCTTTGACAATCCCCTCTTTTCTTTGCCCATGTACTACTGAACTGTTGTGTTTATTCCTTCTTAAGTTTCTCAACTTTTATTTCAGTGGGGAGATCTCAGGAAAGACAGCAACTCATCTCAAATCAGGAAGCAAAGCTACCATATAAACCATATTTGATGGTCAGATAGGTTTGGGAAACTGCAATTATTAATAATGTATTCTTAAGATTTTTGTTTCTTCTCAGAAACCGGTAAACACTATGAGATGCTAAATTCATTAATGTTCTAGCTTATAACTTCATTGGTAATAAAACTTTTACATCTAAAAGTAATTATATTAGTTAATGAGAATTATTATTTTATATTTTTAAAAACAAAAATGAAGGGAAGAAACATCTCTGGTCTTTAAATCAAAAGTCAAGGATACTAAATTTTTAAAGAAATTTTATCTATCTAGGAAAGAGCCTTGAATTCTAGTCTGAGGAAAGTCCCCACCTTTTCATAACCTTCAACAATTCACTCAGATTTTTTGGGCATCATCGTTTTTTGTAGTGGGAATTTGATCGTTGCCTTCCACTTCCTCACCCACACTCAGGATATTCATTTTCTTTTACCAAGAATACCCTAGTCATTCCTTAGGGAAATCACCCCTTCCTCACCCCCAGCTTTAGGGGTAGGCCTTGATTCACTAACTCAGTGAGTGACCTCTGGCCACAGTGAGGTTCAGGGGGGAGCGTGTACACAAATATAAGCCAATGAGATGAGGGCAGACAGCTGCTGGGACCCCTAGGAAAAGACCTTTCTTCTTTCTTCTGTGACATCTACTGAAAGAGATCCTACTCTTCCTCTGTACTCTGGTATATGGTGTGAGTAGGTGAGGTCTGGAAGTGCTGCAGCCCTTTTGACCATCAGGGGGCCAGATGAAGCTCACACCACGGACAGTGAAAAAGCAAGATGGATAAAATAACTACAGTAATTTAATTTGGGCTATGGTTCAAGGTTTCTCTGAAGCTAGATCTAACCTTCTGCCTCAAACACCATAGGTGCTTGAAGAATGCTTATCACTAAGCAAAACTATACACAAACATACACTTATTGGCAAGTTAATATCAAATATTAACTTGTTTTTACCTTCAAGTTAGTATAAAACATCCCCTGAAGTAGATGAATTTCTAGTTTATATAACTTGGAAAATAAAAAGTTTGTTACTAGAAAAAAATCTTTATTTGGCATAGACATTTTGTTGGGATGAAAACCAATTAATTTCCTTCCATTCATGCAAAAAGATGTTTTGCTTAATGCCACCTTTATAGATGATCAATTCCCTCATTCATTAAACCTCAGGGAGTTTTCCTGGGGTGTATTATCTAAGGAGGAGAAGATAAGAAAACATGACAAGTAACAGCTACTTGATTTCCTATTCAACAAGTAGAAAATGATCCTAGAAATGAAATTAAAGTTCACTGTTCATCAGGTGGACTGCCATAGTTCAAATTACTCAAATGCAAAGTGTAACTTTTATTCTCTTCTTGGTTATTTCTAGATTTGGATTCTAAGATGCTGTAGTTACTTAGACATATAGTAAATTTTGTTTTAGAATTTGCTTCAAACCAAAATCATTTGGAAATTTAAGTAGGAAAGCAATAATGCTTCAGAAATATACTTAAAAAATAAAAACTCACTCATGGAGCCTCCATACTACCTTTTTTTAAAAAAAAAAAATCTCCAGGCAAGTAATACTAAATAGCATTAGCTGTAGTTGCTATTAACATATTGTTACAATGTGTGAAAATGACCATTTGGAAATTTCTAAGCTGGAAAAAGTTTTTGAAGGTATTATAAATTCACTGATTAGAACCTAGCCACAATGCTGCAAGGCTATTATTTGTACCGTGGCATTTCCACACTAGTTCCACCTAGCTCCTATTGTCTGCAAATAGAATCAGGTGGAAAAGGGAGAAGGGAAAGCTCCCTTGAGCTCCTCGGGGAATTAAGTGACAACAAATTGACTACTAAATGCACAACAGGAAGGAAGCCCTCTCGGCCCTTCACCCACCTCGTTCAAGCTCCAGTTCTGAGAATAGAAAATTCTAAGCTCAATTGGAGTGTCACTCTAAACTCCTCTCTGTGCCAGATGATTTTATGCACATATTTATATCCAAAGTACAAACAATTTAAAATGTTTACACTGAGTAGTAATGGAAGTCATGTGTCAAATACAATGAGGGGAAGAGAGTGAAGCTTTATTCAGAACTAAAGCCTGAAGATATACAATATCTGTGGAAAATCTGGCTTACAAATAAAAATGCATTGTTTACCTATTCCATGTAATTATAGAGAACATACATTTTTGTCCTTTGGGTACAATTTCTAAAGCCTCATTTTTTGGTTTTCCAGTTTGTGTTTTGCTCTGCAGTGTTGCCTGAGGCTATGGAAGTGTCATAGCTCTTCTTACAGAGTCTCAAAAACCGAGGCCACACACGCTCCTGTGGTTTGTGATCTCCGTTTCCTTCAAGCTCTGAGCCCCGGGGACAGGCAGGGAAGGATTCTTCCACCAAGCCCAAAAGCAGAAGAGCACAAAGAGCAGAGAGAGCCCTCCTCAGACGTCTCAGGGGCCTCCGGCCGTCAGCGGTCCCGTTTGAGCAGCGGAAAGACTGGACAACTGCAGGAGGCCGGCAGCAGCCTCTGGCATCTTTCTACTGCGAGTCCTCAGAATCTGTCACCAAGCACAGCCTAGCAGTCAGCCTCTCCTCAGCTTTAATCCCCAGAGATTCGGGCACTGAGAGCTCTGTAGGAAAGGGCACAGTGGCTCCACAGGGTCCCTAGCTTCCCTCCTACACAGAATCCACCCGGGTTAACGCTTAGAGGGGCTGCGGAGATACCAAGGGGAGAACACAGCCACGGCGGCCGAGTTCTTGGCTGTAACGTGTCTTAGAGGGGTCAGGCACGAAGTCAGAACTCTCAGGTGCGGTCCAGCTCTTCTTTGAGACCCAAGGTTCCCCCGCTCATGCATCACCTCTCAAGGGACTCAGATGCTCGAGTGCACCCCCCACCCGCCGCAAGGCCACCCTGTCCCAGCACCTGCCCTGCACAGTGCTCTTTGTCCTTAATGACGACCATGAATATTCACCGGAGGCTCCTAGGCCTTTTTGTTTTAAAACTCAGAGAAGCTGATACTGCTCAACCTTTTCCTTTCGCTTTTTCTGTCACTTGGTGGAGAGACTGCCTTTGTCTCATCTCAGACAGCGCTGCCTGCTCCTCTCCGCTGCAGAAAAGAGCATCCTAATGCATTCTTTCTAAACACATTTTCAAAGAAGTTGGCGCTTCATCACAGGCAATTTGTATACACTCATTTTCAATTTGATTCCATAGATACACTAGCCAGGCCCACTGAAAATTCAGTTTCTCGCCGCACTCCAACCAGCACCCCCAAACCCAAAACCTAAAGGCTGGGATTGCTATGAGGAAGCAAAGTCCTGGAGGGAAAACAAAAAATAAAAACAAAGTAATCTGTAGAGCTGGATTAAAAAATGGACAGATTCTCTCTACGCCAGTTTTCACCTTTGTAATAAAATTTCACTCACCCAATGCATACAACCAATTTTAAATAGAAACTAATTAAAGCTAAAAGAACCAGATAGCGACATATTTATAATTTTGAACTTCCTTTAATTTAGAATCTTTGCCTAAATGATATATTTTGCATCATACCCATACAGCCTGAGAAAAACCAGACACATAATTATTTAAGCTACATTATATTAATTGGGGATCTAAACATATCTTACCTGTAAATATGTTTCCAAACCTTGTCGTCGTTGTTCCAACACTTTTGGGACCCAGTTCCTAACATGTTTAGAAGGGATTTCTGGAGTTTTTATACATTTCTTAAGCTATAAAGACAATAACAGGAAAAAAAAAACCAGAGATATCTGTTAATTATTATGACATTATTTGGGAAAAAAAGGCCAATAAAAGAAAGTGAACCACTCTTGTCTCCAATAAAAAATAGAGGAAAATATAATTATACCAAAATTTTGTCAAAAAATTATTTATTTAAGTGTCCTAATCGTTCAGGTTTCAAGATAAGGGTTTTATGTTTTGGTAGATGTTATTGTGGATATTTTAGATTGTAATTATTTTTCCCCAAAAAATAAAAAGTCCAGTAAATGAATTAAAAAGAAAGTAAATTCAGTTTCAAAAATCAATTAACACAACAAAATTTTGCTTGGAGTAAGTACTTTTATGATAAAAAGTCTTTCTACATATTTTTCCCAGAAAGCAAAACAAAATGTTATTGTTCATAACCATTGTCCCTAGAAATGCCATATGAACAAGACCACATCATTTGGAAAGGGAGCTAAAAATCATAGAGGCCAGTCTTTCCAACGTTCCTAACAATTAGGCTTGCTCTATTGTCCTGGCTAGAGTGCAGTGGCGTCATCATGGGTCACTGCAACCTCGAACTCCTGGGCTCAAGTGATCACTCATGCCTCAGCCTCCCCAGTGGCTGGGACTTCAGTCATGCACCATACACCCGGTTTAGGTTCAAATTCTGTTCATGAAAACAGAATGATGGCTCTTAGCTAGGCCTTTCCTGGCAGTAGTTTTAGGGGACAAAAGAAAAATTCTATTGGAAGTTAAACTAGAGCTGCCTGTGGTAGGCAGAATAATCTCCCTCACCCAAAGATGTCCAAATCCTAAACCTGTGAATGTTTCCTTACATGCCAAAAGGGACTTTGCAGATTTGATTAAATTAGTGATCTTAAAATGGGGAGATTATACTGGATTATCCAGATGGGCTGCATGTAATCACAAGGATCCTTAGAAGAGGGAGGCAGCAGGGTCAGAGTTAGAGATCAGAAGACTCTGACTTTGACAAAGGAGGAAGGCAAGTTCCTCGAAGCTGGAAAGGGAAGGGAATGGATTCTGCCCTAGGGCCTCCAGGAAGAACACAGCCCTGGTGACACCTCGATTTTAGCCCAAACTCATTTTGGACTTGGGACCTCAAGAAGTATAAGATAATAAATTTGTGTTTTTTAAAGCCGCTAAGTTTAAGGTAATTTATTACAGCAGCAACAGCAAAGTAATACAGGGACCCTAAAAATGGAATGAATCTTAATGTTCTAATTAAAACTTGGAAAAACCTACCAAGGTTGCTCCTTTACTACAGATGCAAAGAAACAGCATAACAATAAGAAAATGCACACAATGAAACCTGGGCAGCCAAATCTGTAATAAGAGATTCTTCCCATACATAAGAATACATTCACCATTAACCATGCTAGGCTGAAATTTGTCATACATCATGAAGAAAAAGGAGCCTGTGAAATGGCTGGAGCTGCAGCAGCCACCCTTGTCCCTGAGGTAGAAACCTCACGGTAAAGATGGCAAAGCAACAAGAGCCTGGGTCCCTGATGATCATGAAAGTGCCACACCAGCCCTAGACATTTATGTGAGAGAGGACCAAAGTTGTACCTGTTAATGTCACCATTATTTTGGTTTTAGAGTCACTTGCAGCCAAATCTAATCCCACATGAATAATGGATGTGGCTGGCACTGGTAGCTGCCTACCCAATATTCATTCCCTCCTTTTTCTTGGAGAACCCCCTGCAAAATTCCAATGTTATTCAGAGGGCCAACATGCTGAGCTAAAAAGCTTGGTTTTCCAAGTTCCCTTGTAATTAGGGTGACCACGTGACAGAGTTAATGAAATGTAATACAAGTATACTGGGTAGGGCTCCTGTTTTCCAAAAAAAAAAAAAAAAAAAAAAAAAAACAAAACAACTCTTTTTCCTGCCAGAAATGCGGAAACAATGCCTCCAGGGATGGCAACTATGTTGTAACCAGAAGGGTGAATATCACCTGCTAAGGTGAGGATGGTGAAGCAGGAAGACAGGAGGAGTCTGGAACATGGATGTTGTGAGATTGCAGCAACACCTTGGACTGCCTGCCTTTAGTTTTCCTGTAATGTGAGTAATAAATCTCTTACTTAAGAAACCTAGTTAAGTGTCTATTATATGCAACCAAAGAGAGCCCTAACATAAGGAAATCAATTGTTCTGTTCTGAGGATTTTAAGTCAGAGATGCCCAACAGGCATCCAAGTGGAGATGGTGGGTAGGCAGTTGGATATGAGTCTGCAAATCTGGGAGTCAGAATATAATAAGTGGTATTTAGAGCCATAGAACTAGAGGAGGTGACACTGGGATTTAGGTATGGATGGAGAAGGGCTGTGGTAGGCAGAATCCCAAAATGGTCTCCTGGGGTATGTGCCCTATGTAATCTCCCCCTCTAGAGCATGGGCAGGACCTGAGAACATGGTGGGATGGCCACTCCCACGGTTATGTTGTGTTATATACGACTTAGTCCTAGCAGACTGCCGGCTTTGAAGAAGTAAGCTGTCATGCAACCAGAGGGCCACACGGCCAGGACCTGAGAGCTGCCCCGGGCCTCCAGTTGGCAAGAAAAAGGGACCTCAGTCCTGCAACTGCAAGCTACTGGATTCTGCCTGAATGAGTGTGGAGGAGGACCCCGAGCCTCAGATGACATCCCAGCCTTGGCAGACACCTTGATTTCAGCCAGGTGAGACCCTGGGCAGAAAACCAGTAAACCTGTGCCCAGACTCCTGACCCACAGAAACTCGGAGGTTATAAATATGTTGTTTTTAGCTGATACGTTTGTGGTAATTCGTTAGGCTGCAGTAGACAACTAATACGTGGGCCAGGGTCCGAGACATCCAACTCTGACAGGCAGGGAGGAGAAACGGGGCAGTCAGTGAGGAAGGCATGGAAAGGAACTTCTGTGAGGAAAGTGTTTCAAGAAGGCGGCGTGATCAGGTGAGGACGGGAAGTCAGTAACGGGGGTACAAAGAGAAGGGGAGCGGGGAAGCAGAGGCCCTTCTATGAAGGAATTCTACTAAAAGAGGAGTGCAATGGGACGAACATGGAAGGGAAGCACGGGGCCAACGTGGGCTTTACTTTGTTAAACAGGAACTACTGTAACAGGCTCGTTGATGGATGAGACTGAGTCAGTATTGAGGGGGAAATTGGCAATGCAAGAGAGAGGAGGAGGGGAATTCATGATTGCCTGAAAAGGAGTAAATATATATCTCATCTCTACACTGCTGGAGGTATTTCTCAACAGGAACAAGGCCAAAATGCTAAGTTATTCTTTGGTAATAAGCTTATTAAGTTTCCATTTAAACATAACCTAACTTGCTTTAAAATTATTGAATCATAACATATATTTCAGAATAGAAAATCAACTCCATTATCTTTCTTTTTTTAAAAAAAAAAAAACCTTGAAGATACAGCACCGAAAACGTTTTTCCTTTTTATTTATGTCAGGAGTACCAAGGAAGCGGATCGTCATAGCTGGTAGAGTCCGTGACAGCATTTGTAGGTGAGTAATGAATTGCTTTAGATGAGAGACAAACCCAAGACAATCTGTTTCCAGTAAGACTCAGCTGCTGGCAAGATAAATACTCCTCTGCTGCTTCCTCCGGTGATTAACTGTCCTGGCCACGCTGTGTCCAGGCAAACGGCCTTTCTGATCCATGCAGATAAGTAGCAGATCCCACGATACCACAGACACAATCCCCTTTTCCTGGTGTGACCACTCCCTTTCCTTTTTATACTGCTAAGAGAATTTACACAGAACATAACTCCACATAGACCTGTCATCACATACAGTGGTCATGGCAGCCGTCTTCCACAGAAAGGATCAGAAATACTTTTCTCAAGCACATGAATAAAAAGAATGAAAAAGAAAAAAAAAGGTTAAAGAAGTAGGGGACATTTGGGGTAAAATCTAATCTTTTCCTCCGTTCTGTCACCCCTGTTTCCTCAGGGTCCCCTTCAGAGACCCTGCACAGGGTGCTGCACTATTGCTTTGACACCATATGGCAGTTTTTTGGTTCTTCTGAAATGTGTACTTCATTGAACTAAACATAAGACAATGAAATATTTTCCTCAAGCCCAAAGTAGGCAATAACAAAAGTGAGGACAGTTAATTTAAACCTGAACCAGCACCATCACTGCCTGAAACCTTTGTGAATAAACGGGTGGGCTGCGGTTGACACAAAACAGCTGGGACGGCATGTAAAATAAAATATGCTCAGCAGTCTGCAACGCACGGAAGGTTTTTCTGCCCAGACATGTGAGTTTGGGCCCAGGAAAGTAAAGCTCTTTTCAAGCACCACCATTTCAAATGGTAGATTATTTAGCCGTAGTGGGGCGTGGACGGGGCGGCTGGAGCACAGGGGAGGCACTTCCGAGCCTGGAGGCTCACCCTGTCCCCAGAGCCCTGCCTGAGCTGTCACAAGGGGCAGGACGGGGGTTGTTTTGTTTCGGTGTGGTGGTGGTGTCTTTCCCACCTTGTACCAGCAGGGCAGAAGCTACAAAGAAATGAGGGCAAGTGTAAGCCGGGGTCACGCTTCACAGTGAATGTAAACCCCCCACAATAGAAACTCTTCTTCCCAAACAAAATGTTCCTGCAGTAATTCATAAATATGCATCATGTTCTCCAAATATCCCATTTGCCAAATATTTATTTAATAAAGTTTAACAGGCGCTTCACACGCTAACAGTGTGGAAGATGTTACAAGAGATAAGACATGGTCCCTACTTAAAAAAAAGTCTCTTCTAATTAGACAAAATTTAGGGATAACTAAAGTGCAATTACCTCTTAAATGTCCAAGTAGAGACCTTAAATTACCTCTTAAATTACCTCTAACGTCCAAGTAGAGATCTCTATTCTAAATGGAATAGGAGGTCCAGGAACAAAAAGATTAGGGAGTAGAGGGAGCTAACACAGAAGAAAGAGAACTTGAAATAAATGTCTTGGTTTGGCTGGAACAGACCAGTGCACACAGGGAAGGGCACTGAGCACGGCAGAGGCAGACGGGCAGTGATTTTCACAGCATGTAATGGGGTCCGGGGGGAGACTGGCTCGGCTGTCACTGAAGATTTCTTAGCAAAAGCAGTGAGATATAAGGTCGGCCAGTAAAGGGGTTAGTAGTACATAGAATAATGGTTCCTTCAAAGATGTTCAAATCCCCATCCCCTGAATCTCTATCAGCTTACCTGGGAAAGGGGCTTTGCAGATGTGATTAAATTAAGGATCTTGAGATGGGGGATTATCCTGGATTATCTAGATGGGCCCAGTGTCATCCCAGGGGGAAGAAGGACATGTGATGACAGATGTTAGGATGGAGGCAGAGGGTGCAGTGAGGTGACTGCTGCCTTTGAAGATGGAGGAGGGCCGTGAGTCGCAGAACGCGGGCAGCCCCTAGACCCCGGAGAAGGCAAGGACACAGATCCTCTCCTAGAGTCCCCCAGAAGCAACACTGCCCCACTGACCCAGTTCAAGCAAGATAATAAATCTGTGTTGTTTGAAGCCACTAGGTTTTTGGTGATTCGTTACAGCAGCAATAGGAAACTAATACAGGGTTTAAGATTATTGGCCTTGGGAGTCAATGTCTATGACGTGGGAGACAACAAAAACCTAGTTCAGTGTATTTGAGTGAAGATGAAAATGGTGCTTTAGGAAAACCTGTCTGCAGCAGAGAACAGATAAGAAGATAGGAATCCGAAATGGTTAAAGCACCACCAACACAAAGTGGTAAGATCTGGACTGGGACGGTAGGAGCAGAAAATGAAAAGTGGTGCATACTATAGAAATTTGGAAAAATAAATCAACAGGACTTAGTGACATTCTGGATAAAGCAGGGTCACAGAAAGGTAAAGGGACCTTCAAGGTTTAAAACCTTGAGATGCACATGCATGGTTCTAAGCCTTGTGGCTTCAGAGTGTGTGAGGGGGATGGGTGGCAAGGGGCATGTCTAAGTGATGCCTTTAAAAATATAACCACACAAGAGGAATTCCCAAATTTCAACCGACATTAACAGCATCCGGGCTCTATCACAAAGATTCTGATTCAGTATGTCTGAGGGGGTGCCCAGGAATCTGCCCTCAACGTTCACACTTTAAAAAAGACCAATCTAGAAAAACTAAAAGAAAATGGAATCAAATACTCATCACAACTCTCGAAGAAATGACTAATTTTAGAAAAAATCTGAAAGGGTAAAAATTGACATATTAGGCAACATAAAAATTTAAAACTTTTATAAATTAAAATAAATACCATAACCAAAATAAAAAGGTCTTTGGTAAAAAACACTTTCAGCAATTGGCTAATATTTCATTAACAGGCCACACAAACTAATAAGTAAAAATAACCAAGACCCCAGCAGATAAATGAGAAAGCACATAAATAGATAATTCAAAAAAAAGGGATTACAACTCCTAAAGAAACTTAAGAAATACCAATTAAAACAAGGTAGGGGAGGCGTGGTGGCTCACGCCTATAATCCCGACACTTTGGGAGGCTCAGGCAGGAGGATAGCTTGAGGCCAGGAGTTCTTGACCAACCTGGGCAACATAGTGAGACCATGTCTCTACGACAATAAAAAATAAAAAAATTAGCCAGGAACAGTGATGTAATCTATGATCTCAGCTACTCGGGAGGCTGAGGCTGGAGGATGGCTTGAGCCCAGAGTTCAAGGTTGCAGTGAGCTATGATCGTGCCACTGCACCCTAGCCCAGGTGACAGAGCAAGATCCTGTCTTAAAACAACAATAAGGCAACATATATGCTTGCTAAATAAACAAATATAATTTTTGGAGGGGTAAGACAGTTGAGTATTTCAAGAAAATTAAATGATAATAGATTAAACTACACTTAAAGGGAAAATATTTTATGCTAAAATATAACATTCAAAGCATGTCACAAAATTCAAATATGGAAATTGAAGATACCAAAATTGCAATGAAAGAATAAAGTTGCACAATGCGGCAGCAGCAATCAGTGAAGCTTGTGTATTCTGATTACATTTTTACCTGTTTTAATCCTTCTTAGCACACGATTTTACAGTCATGATTACCAATTTTTGTTTATTCTTACCATTACTTGTATGTAATTGCATTTAACTGCCTTTTAGACTTACCTTTTTGTCAACTCTAATACAATCACAATGGGCAAGTGAAAAAGACTTCAAGCTTCCCCTCTGTAATACGTAAGATCAGATAGTGTATCCCCACTAAAACTCCGCCCCACAAAGCTATTTTTATCTCCATGACCCTGTAAAGATGTCTCTAACATTTTAACAAGGCTGCTAAAAATATGCAAAATTGAGAGATTTGAGAATTTCTACTTTATTAACTCTGGTAGGCCTCATTATATAACTACAAGACTAGCTAATATTATTAATAGAACTGCCAAAATTGAGAGAAGAGCGAGTCCCAGAAGATCTAGGAATTTTTCCTGACCACGAATATCTAGGAACTGCCTATGATCACTGGGGAGAGGGTCCTCTTCTGCAGGAGGAAACAAATCGTGTTAGAGAGGACGGGGCGAAGGAGCCTCCACTCAAGAAGCTTGGGCGGCTCAGGGCGGGCCTAATTGGCAGTCACCCAGCTGTGCCTCGAGTGGAGTTGGTCCCCGAGTACCTGGAGAGGACAGCTGAGCTGTGTCGGGGTCATGGAGTGCTGGGTGCTGACCCGGGCAGTTAGGAAGGGGCCTGCACGTGACAGGCTGCCTAGTCCAGCCTGGCCAGCAGCGGCTGGGCCAGGAGGGGAGCTCTGGCTTTAATCTCAGGCGTAGGGACTTATTTCATCATGTGCATGACAGAGACCTCTCTAGAATCTGTTTCCTCAAAAAACACACAAACAAAAACAGAATTCCACAAGAAGGAAGTGAGTGAGACCCAGATTCTGGGTTTGTTTCTCTTTGAGGCCCCCAGAAGTGGTGCTTTTGTAAAGTCTACTGGCAATACCTGGTCTAAACTGTACTCACCTGTATTGTTTCTTTTGCAAGTAACCTGGACTTAACAAAATGCTAATTGGAGAACTAATGTGAATTATCCCGTGCCATCCTAACGAACAGTGTGCAGATAACTTAGGGCCAGCCCTCTTTAGAAGAAAATAGAGGGAAATAGTCTTGATAATCTCTCAATAATACCCTGTTAAAATTTATACTCAATTCTCTATTCTCTTGACTAAAAAAAAGTGAGACAGCTTAATTTTTAAAAATGTTAAAAAAATTTTAATACAGAGTTAGCACACTATCACATCATTTATGCACTGACATTTCCCAGAAAATTTAAGAAGTTTTTAATGAAATTGAAATAGACACTTTCTTAACATACTTAACATACTTAATATCTAACCATCTAACTTCTTACCTAACGAAGTGAAGAAATTGAATTGTCATACACTGTGTGTGTACATATATTTCATGTATGTGTATGTATACATATGCACATGTACATACAGAATTCATTATATATATGAAAGAAAAATGGTAAAATTATACTGGCTGATACATAATGATTTTCTGGGCAATCTCATGAGGCATTTCTAGTTATTAAGATAATTTCAGGATCTCAATAATAATTTATCACCTGCAAAAAATTAAATTTGGGTAGAAAATAAAAAAGTATTCATTCACTTATTCGTTACTGATCTTTTCTCCTCCCCAAACTCAGCTTTTCCTTTTGCATTTCTGTTTCTTTTATCTAAGGCTTTAAATGAAGTGGATCAGGAATTGAAACATCAGTTTTGTAAAGTGGCCCTTTACAATTCAAAAGAAGGCTATGAGCCTCTTTCCATGTGTTCCCAGTCGTTGAATACACATGTACATATATACGATCTTTTCTAGGTCCATGTAAGTATAAGTTGAATTTAATAAATTTTTTCCTATAAAATGATCATTTGCTTTTTTTTCCTTTTTGTAAAAAAACATTAAGTATATTTCACAGACAAAATAGGGCCTGGGTCTTACTCTATCTGAACCTATAACATCCAATGCAGCATACTGCAAACAGCTTGCAGCCTCAGATTTTTATATGCAAATCTTTATTTTTTTTGATACTCACTTTACAAATGAGGAATAGACAATCTTAAAAGAAAACTCACCTACTCAAAAAGCATACCTTTAAGGGACTGAGTAATTTATTTTAAAAGGAAATTTGTTTCATGATAAAAGAAACTGTATATACATAAGAAATATTAACACTTAGAACCACAGAAGAGCCTTAATGTTATGCCATCTGCTATATAGAGAAAAGGAAAGAAAAGAAAAAGGTTACCTTTTTGTGCAAAGCATGAAATTCGCTGTACCTTTTTTCAACAAAGTGTTTTCTTCCATTCATTAGCACTTCTATCTTAAACACCTAGAGGAAAAAATTAAAAAGATTAATTTTACTAGTCCAAAACCTTCAATTGTCTGATCTGGTAAGTTTGTGACCATGATATATTTCATCCCTTTAATTACAGTAGCTGATTCCCCCAAAACCCAGAAGGCTCAGGAGACCCTGGCCCAACAGCACTGATTAATGAGCACTCCAACCAAACACTCACTAACAAACTACAGTATTCTCTAAAAACGTGTCTAAAAACAAGGGAAACTGGAATCCATTAAAATGCTACTTAATATGTTAACCAGAAAATATTTTTTGCTTAAAATGATTTCACCAAATAAATATGATGGTATTGAAATAAAAGTGAGATGCAACAGCACCACTCGGGTAAAAATCTCAGGCACCCAGCGCTCCATTATGGGCATTTCAACGAAGGCAGTACTATGTCATCTAAAAGACAATCATGCAAACAGTAGTGCATTTTAGGTTAATTTCTTCCTAACCTGCATATTCATCTCCAGTCTCAGCTGGGCTTATTCTGCTGTTTGCAAAACAGGGAAAAATGTAGTAAAGGCTCATTTTCCCTGCATGATATGAATGACAGCTTGTGCTCCTACCTCCAGAAGGTTGAAAGGCCAGATGAAAAGGCTCTCTGGGTGCACTAATTAGTAGGCACTAACATGACATTTTCTTGATTCTTGGGTCAGTGGGTCAAGACTGGGAACGAGGGATGAGAAATATTGTGAAATGCTCATGAAAATACAATGTTAAGGTCGGGTAGGGAGGGTTGGTTGGCAGGAACTAAAGAGAAGGTGCTCTGTCATTCCAAGAGTTTGTATTTGACCCTTGTTTTGCTAAGTGAGAGTCTGTAAACACCAAGATGAAGGAATATTGTTCAATTACTCGATAAGCCTAATTTTCTATTTCAATTGCCCTTCTGGAAAAAAAAAAAACCTAAACTAAACTACAGTGAGGTCACATAACACTAAAGAGTGCTTAAAGTATGCTTACTTTAAGCCTAAAAAAAAAAACTACTTAAATTTAGCATATGAGATACAAAGTCACATACTTTCATTATGAAAATAGATCCCTATGTTTATATTTCTGCCTTATATGCAAATATGACTGTTTTAGAAAGCCAGGAATTACGTCACCAAACATAAAATCTGTTTGCGTTTTTGTGCTTCTTTGAATCAGAAACAAAATCTTCTGTTGTATGGCTCAGTTTAAGAAATTCACTTTTATTAAGTGGTAAATTTTTACTAACATTTTGTTTGTTCAAGAAATTCCCATAAATAAATAGTTTTCTTTGTTAAATTAGTAAAAATACTTTCTTCTAAAAACACATGCATATGTTTCAAACTCTCCAATATATGTACACTATTTTTTTTTAATTCTGTTTACTAATTCAACAAAGAAAATTATTCTTCAAAGACCCTGCCAGAAATAAAATCAGGAAAATATTCCAAGAACACAAACACAGCTTTAACTTAGGGGCTTGGTTAATAGGCTACAGAGCCCCCTTTTTAGTGTCTGGTCCCAGACTGAAATCAGGACAATGTGGCAGAAATGAAAGTAGTTTCCACCTGCCGAGCTGTATGAAATGAATGAAATTATGTTCTGGCTCTAGTTACTTAAGGCTTCATCACAAAAACCACCACGTAAATTGGCATATTTGCCACAGAATCTACAGAACAGGAGAAGGCTGAAGACTCAGTAAGGCTCAACCTACTGGGTCACCCCTCAGATTGTCCCCTCTTGAGGGCCAGGCATAAGCCAAGTTACACAGAGTCTGCTTCACGGAACATCATCCCGTCTACTGACCCGACGGTTCCGTTACCAAGTTGCACAGCTATTTTCACAAGCACTGAATTCACAGTGAGGGCTAGTGCGGGCAGGGGCAAGGTGGATACACACATACACACACACGGGAAAGTTTGTAATAAACTTTAATTCTAATATTTATGTCACTACTGAAAAAGTACACAGTATACCTAATACCGTTATGACTTTTTTCTTCTAAATTTTAGGAAAACATCTTGAACAGGAAGTTGGTTAATAAGGATTTTCATGACAAAGTGAAGCAAGGAATGGAGTCAGTTTAATAAATCCTATTTTCCTGACTACCATACCAGACCTCTTTTTTTTTTTTTAAGTCTTTCTGAGTTTCTTACATATGTTGTCCCCTTTCTTGCTTTGCTCTCTTTGCAAACTAGTTATTATCTACCTGGCATCACAGGACAGTGTAAAGCACTCAGCACGGTATCTATCTGGCATGCATTTGTTTATTTATTCTACAGATATTCACTGAGGGCCTATGATATGCCCAGGAGTTGTTCCAGGCTCTGGGATTCGGCAGTGAACACACAACAGATGAGAGCCCAGACTTTGTGGAGCTTGCATCCTATCCGGTGAGGGAGGCTGACTATAAAACATGAGCAAATATCATGATTTCAGAAATCATCAGTCCTTTGGCGAACAATACAGCAGCTGAAGAGGGTGCAGAGAGCTGGTCAGAGAAGGCCTCGCTGAGTGGGGCAGGGTGAGGGGAGCTGGACCTGGGGGAGACACCGGGACAAGGGAATGCAAGAGTTCAGTGCGGCCGCCTCTGGAATTTCATACTGGCAAGGGGTGAACAAGGACTGTTTTTACTCCTATTTTTTAAAAAAAATTTTTTTGAAGTTAAAGCCTAAGGCACTTGTGGCCCAGATGGATTAACAGGGAGTTACCATTACCTTCTCACTTGAAGCAACTGACTAGATAAATAACTGCAAAAAATAATGTGGGAAAAATGGTTCTCAAGACATTGGGCCTGACACCTGTAATCCTAGCACTCTGGGAGGCTGAGGAGGGAAGATCGTTTGAGCTCAGGAGTTTGAGACCAGCCTGAGCAAGAGAAAGACCCCGTCTCTACTAAAAATAGAAAAAAAATTAGCCAGACAACTAAAAATAGAAAAAAATTAGCCACATGTGGTGGCGTGCAACTGTAGTCCCAGCTACTCAGGAGGCTGAGGCAGAAGGATCGCTTTGAGCCCAGGAGTTTGAGGTTGCTGTGAGCTAGGCTGACGCCACGGCACTCACTCTAGCCCGGGCAACAGAATGAGACTCTGTCTCAAAAAACAAAACAAAAAAAATACTATAAGTAACCAAGCTTATGAGAGTGATTCAATGCACATATACTTAAAGTTATGTTTTTAAATTAACAGAAATATGTTCTATGTAAAGTACTATGTATAAAATAAAAATGTACAATTTTAAGGCCAGTTAAAATTTTAATCATTATTTTAAAAGTATTTATTCTTCCCAGTCAAATGATAACAATAATAGCAAGATAACAAAAAGACTTTCATAGCAATTATTATATGCAGGCACTGTTTCAACCTCTCACTCATAGTTATGACTCACTTCATTCTCACAGCAAACCTATAAGATGGGTACTATTACTCTCACTTTGCAGGTAAGGAACCTGAGATTAAGTAAGGAAATGGAGAGATTATGTAATTTGACCATGGCAGCGCTGCATTTTGAATCCATCAATTTGGCTCAGAATCTGTCTTCTTGACCACTGCACAATACTGACCCCCAGTGAACAGATCCCCCCTTATATATAGTCCTAGTCATTGGGAAACTAAACACTTGGAAGTGAGAGAAACTCAGAAAAATCCTGGAGTGATGACGGTATCTTCTATCCATTCTCTCAAGCTTCTGCCCTCTGAAAGGGACTTTGCAGGAACCCAGAACTTGGAAGCAGAGGAGGCATGAGGTCTTTGTCCCCAGCTACTTCAAGCCTGTGCTCCCCTCACTCCCCTGAGAAAGGTAACAGGGACACCGAAGAACCAGACACAGGTCTATATAAAAAGCACACAACTCTGTAGAGCAGAAGGCTGCTTCTGCATATTACCTCTTCCTGGCAGGGTCTGTATCCTCCCCACCTTCTGAATCTCCTTGCATTGTGGTTCCAAATCTTAGCTTGTATGGTTTTTACTATAAAAATAATATGTAGTTATGAAAAAAAAATTCAAAAAGCACAAAAGAATATAAACTGAAAAGTTTGTCTCTTATATCAGAGACTTGTGTAAGTCCTTGCCAGCTCAAGAGGTAACTTAAATATCCTCTCAGAAATTGTCTATACACATATAACTCTGTATGTACAAATGTATATTGAAGTTACTTAATTTTCTTACACAACTGGAGACATACCATACAGTTCCACCACTTTATTTTTTCATTTAATACATCTTGGACATCTTTATTTATTGGTATATTGTGACATACTGTATCTCATTATTTAACGGCTACATAGTACTCCTAAGTATGGTATAATTGTATATAATATTCTTATGTATAGTATTATTGTATCATAATTTATCTAATTAGGATTTTAAGGTGAACATTAAATCACTTACAGTATTATTTATTTATATTTCAGAATATTATGGGGGTACACACATTTTAGTTACATGATTTGCTTTTGTACAGTTTGAGTCAAAGTTGTAAGGGTACCCTTCACCCAGTTAGTGTGCACTGTACACGTTAGGTGTGAATTTGCCCATCCCCTCCTCCTCCCTCCCACCTACTTGATTTCCCTTGGTTTTACTTCCATATGTGCACATAAGTGTTGATTGATTATTTCCAATTTAGTACTGAGTACATGTAGTATTTATGGTACATTGAGTATTCATCTGATACTTCAGTAAGAAGAATGGTTTTCAGTTTCATCCAGGTTGTTACAAAAGATACTAGATCACCATTTTTTTATGGCTGAGTAGTGCTCCATGGTATACATATACCACATTTTATTAATACACTCACGTATTAATGGGCACTTGGGTTGTTTCCACATCTTTGCAATTGTGAAGTGTGCTGCTATAAACATTTGAGTGCAAGTGTCTTTTTTATAAAATGTCTTTTTTTCCCTTTGGGTAAATACCTAGTAACGAAATTTCTGGATCAAATTGTAGGTCTACTTTTAGATCGTTGGGGTATCTTCATACTACTTTCCATATAGGTTGTAGTTTACAGTCTCATCAACAGTGTATAAGTGTTCCATTCTCTCTGCATCCTTGCCAGCATCTCACTGTGGTTTTGATTTGCATTTCCTTGATGATTAGAGACAGGAGCATTTTTTCATGTGTTTGTTGGATCAGAACAGAGAATCCAGATATGAATCCATCCTCATATTGCCATCTGATCTTTGACAAAGCAGACAAAAACATACACTGGGGTAAAGAATCCTGATTCAATTAATGGTGCTGGGAAAATTGGATAGCCACATGAGGAAGGCTGAAACAGGACCTGCACCTCTCACCACTCACAAAAATTAATTCACGATGGATAACAGACTTAAACCTAAGGCATGAAACCATAAGAATCACAAAAGAAAATGTTGGAAAAACTCTTATAGATATCAGCGTAGGCAAAGAATTTATAAAGAAGACCTCAAAAGCAATCACAGCAGCAACAAAAATAAATAAATGGGACCTGATCAAATTAAAAAGCTTCTGCTCAGCCAAGAACACAATCAATAGAGCGAATAGACAACCTACAGAATGGGAGAAAATATTTGCATGCTATACATCCGATAAAGGGCTGATAACCAGAATCTACAAAGAACTCAAGCAAATCAACAAGAAAAAAATCAAACAACCCCATTAAAAAGTGGATAACACATATTTATAGTCTTATGCTACAATATAAAAAGAGAATATCCTTGTACCTGTGCATGTACGTACATACATACATAGGATAAACTACCAAAAATTTAGCCAGATTTCTCCCTCCTTAATGTACTAAGTTACACTGTCACCAGTAGAATATGGAATGTCCAGCCTATCCTGATCAACACTGGCTATTAGTCACTTTGGCCATTCTGGTGAGTGAAATGAGATTTAATTGGGTATATTTTAATAAGTATGCAAACTTATGTTGGCATATGTTTCCATTCCAACTATCTCCCATAAAATTACACAGAAGCCCAACCTACCTGTTATGCTTTCTACTCCTAGAGATATCTTTCCCTCAGAGATTTCTAGAAATCCCTCTGTATAAACCAAGGGAAGCTGCATTTAATTAAATAAATGTATTAAGGATTCCATTTAAGTTTGCTTAACAAAACAAATTATTTTGTTATTCTGACTAAATTTTTGCCACAGTTCTGGAAACATTAAGTCAACAGAATTTAAAAAGAAAAACAAATGCCATTACTTTAAAGGGAAGATTCTGATTCCTCAGTGTGGTTTTTATTAAATGTCAGAGCCAATTTTTTTCCTTTGTGATAATATCTCTGAAATTATACTGGAAGTCAATGATAAAATATTTCAAAATGTGGGTTTACACCTGATTTTTCAGGAATATACTTAAGAAATAAAATAAACTTCACCTAAGGAAGGGCTTAACCCATATACTCCAGGTTAAACGGTCTCTCTCTTCCAGATGCTTATATCTTACAATATTATTCACTTCTAATCAAAGCAGGAAAAAAAAAAGCTTTCCTTATAACAGATTAAAAGTGTCTAATAAGTAACTCAAGTGCCTGCCAAATACAGATGGGGATTCTATATACAAATAAAGTGTTAAGCTCCAGTGTTCCACACTAGCTTAGGTCAGTATATTGTTAAACTAGGAATCTGAGATATATTAATACACAAAGGACTACTATCTGCTAAGAATATGACTTTTCATATATATATTAGAACAAGATGCACCAAATATTAACTCCAGGCTTGAAATCAACATACTCTCCTTCCTGAGTAGAGATAAGCAATAAAGATAAAATAAAATAAAGAAGGTTGTTATTCTGCGATAAAAAGTTAAATCTCTAAAAGAGCCATTTATGGTTTCCCCGTTATGAGCCAGATTCTCAACAAGGTATTCACAATACATACAGTTTTTATGAGGGGATGTGAGTAAGAAACCCTTTAATTGTAAAGAATTAGTATGATGTTTGATTACTAAGTATATTTACAGTTAAAAAAATTAGTGTAAAAATTTGATTGTTTCTACTCTGAGCCTTAAATCACATTTCCTCTATTCTAAGAAACAACTTAGGAACAAAATGGTGAGTGGGGAACCTAAAATGGCAGCTTTGCAGCCTTAAAAGCATTTGAATTAGAATAAGAAGCCAGGGGCTCCAAGAAGAATGCCTTCATGAAGAAAATAAATATGCTTAATACCAATTATAATTTGTAAGATTTCAGTGATAGTGTGAAAGCATTTATCTTTCTCTATCAAGAGAAAAAGGTGCTTAAAATTTTCAAGAAAAACAAACAAAACTGGAAATAATATAAAGGTTCAAATATAAAGCAAACTAAATATAACATGATTTGGTACAGTTTCTAGAATAATAAGAAGAGTGTCCATTGTCATAAGTTTTGAAATATTTTCCATTGAGCTTTACAGATATAATAATTTGTAAGGGAATATTTCCTTCTCTACAGTTCTAAACACACTTCTTGATTATATAGTGAAAATATAAATAAATATATATACACACCATACATATAATTATACTATTGGAAACATTAATTATGGTGCTCAGTTTTTAGATTCAACCTATATTGCACAGAAGACAATTATTTTTACAGAACAGATTGTAAATATTTTAAAAACCTGTCAATATAAAAAAACATGGCACACTGAGAAGATATGAGATGAACTGGGGAGGGAATGGGTGAAAGGAATTGAATGGGGTGCATTTTCTCATCTTAATAATTGGTAGTCAAAAGATACTGCTAAAAGTTGGTGGGTGAAGAAAGATTCAAGCTGCAAAGCAACCAACAGAAAAAATTATAATGTCAATTTTTTAAAAAACTGATGAAATTAAAATCATATACAAAGTGAAAATTGAGTGTGGAGGGAAAGTGAATACACAGGTAGGTGAGCTAAATTCACCTTTCAAAGTGGAGGGACAATGGAGATATTCGAAGATTCAGACATGAAGAAATGGAAATACAGATACGTTATTTATAGTCATTGTGCTTTAAACAAACCAGCAACTTTTCAACTAACTTCCGGTTCTGGAAGGTCTAGACATACTTTATTTTTTTCCTTTTACATGTTTATGCAGTGTTGGAATTTTTTCCACACACATATATTACTTTCAGACATCCTAATAATAATGTAATCTCTGCAAAATGTTTTAAATCTTTCTGGTTATAAATGAAAGATTTTCTTGAGTTTACTGATATTTATTGGGTTACAGGATTGCAGATATTTATAGGATTCCAAGTTTCAAGTCTAAACCCTAGGACTGACTAATTTTAGCTATAGCTCCTTGACTAATTATTTGAGTGTGAAAAGTCTTCATTTTTCTCCTCTTAAGCTGTATCAATATGACACAAAACCAATCAATCAATTCAGTGTGAGGGAAAAAATGCACTCAAATACATCAGGTCATACATGCTGATTGGCTACCTAGTTTTTCATTTGTTTCAATGTCATATAACGTTGACTTAGATTTTCTGTAAAGTGTGAATACTGATGGTTGTTGCTTACCTGAGTTGTGACAATAAATCATGTTAAACAATGAAACATTCTCAAAGATAGCTGCTATCATATAGCTTTATTTTTCTCCTTTACATCCTGCTTTAAAAGAATGTAAACAGATAAATAAATTTTATCTCCACTATGTACTAATTTGGGCAAATCTCTAAATATCTTTTGAGTCATAGTATCTTCATTAATAAAAAAAAAGAAAGAATGACAAAACAAGGTCTACTGTACCAGACTGCTGGATAATAAATGTCTTGGTGCTTTGTAAGATACTTTGAAATGGCAGGAATAATCATTGCAAATTATGCAGAGGTCAACACAGTCTCCAGCAGGAAACAGAGAACGGCTTTCATGGGCATTTCAGGACAGACTTCCTCAGAGGCTGCTTAAAGAAGGGATTTGTGGTTGAAATAGCCTGTCATATACAGGAACAAAATAATCCATCTTTTTGCTCTCAAAACTATTTAGCTATAGACTGTGCTTCCTTATCACAAGCCCATGGCTTCAGCAAAAAAGACCAACTCTTCCACTTGCTTCCAAAATCCTGCAGAATCTGCTGCAACCCAAAGACGCATTCTTGTGTTCCACAGCTCTCCTGGAGGAGCCGGCCACAGCCAACTCCTTCCTGAATCCTCCCCGCTCTGGGCACCACCTGCACAGAGCTGGCCCACCTTCCTCAGGCCCAGGACTCCTGTCCTGCCCTCCTTTCCATGATCAAGTGAAATTCCACCTCCATTCCAGAGCCTTCTGGAACTTCAGGCATCAATGTCTTCCTCCCCTTTAAACAGAAGCACCTAAACGGAAATTCAAATATGCTTTTCCACAGATATTTACTGAGCTGCGTTCCAGGCACTTTGCTATGCTCTGTATTAACAACGACAGAAGCAGCAGCTAACATCACACCTTATAATTATAAACTGTTTTGATAACTATCTTAATATCTCTTAGTTTCTAGTCTATAAACACCATGAAGGCTAAGACCATGGATTTGCTATAAGGAACTGTGAGTATGTTATAAAGTAGAAGTATAAGAAGCTACCTGACATATACTTAGTATAAATTGCTTGTTTTTAAAACACTATTTGAATGTGTAAGAGAAGACAGATGTGCTCTCCGGAGTCCAGGATGTTTTCCCTCAAGAGCTGATGCTGCCAAATAGACCTACAGTAAAAGGGGACAAAGAGGAGGGGCAAGCGTTGCAGACAGAACAGGTACCAAGACCCTGAAGCAGCAGGTGAGGGGTGGAAGAAGCTGAGTAGTACAGCCAGCCAGCGAGGACAGCACCTCTGCAGGAGGCTGGAGAGGGAGGAAAAAGCTAATTGCACAAAACGGCTCAACAAGTATTAATTGCCTATCACATGCCATGCTCAGATCTAGCCACAGGAGAAGAAACAACAGCAAACATAGAAAAAAATCCCTAACAGAGCTTACTTACATTTTAATGGGCCGCGGTGGGGGAGGGTGTTAAAGACAATCACACAAATGAATGCATATTAGCTGACGATAAGTGCTATCGAGAAAAATAAACCAGGACAATGGGGACAGAGAGGGCCTGGATGAGAGGGTGTATGACTATTATATGGAGTAGTCAGGGAAGGTCTTGATGGTAAAATGATATTTGAACAGAGACCGTACATAGTTTCCTATTCCTTCTGTAATAAACACAACACCCATTTATTATCTCTCAGTTTTATAGGTCAGAAGTCCAGTGGGTTTAACTGATTTTCCTGTTCAAGTCTCACCAGGCTAAAATCAAGCTGTTGGCAGGGCTGTGTCCCCTTCTGAGGTTCCTGCAGCAGAGTCCTTGCAGTTGTAAGACTGAGGTCCCCATTTTCTTGCTGGCTGTTTCCAGGTCCTTGGAGGCCACCTGCATTCCTTGACTCACGGCCCCTTTCTCCATCTTCCAAGCCAGCAACGACAGCTCGAGTCCTTCTCTAACCTACTCTCCTACTTTCCTCTTCTATTTTTAAGGATCCATGTGATTACACTGGGTCTACCCAGATAATCCAGGATAATCTCCCTTATCTTGAGGTCCTTAACCTTAATCACATTTACAAAGTCCCTTCTTTTATTATATATATAATGTAATATATATACAATATAATATCTTATATTCAAGGTAACATATTCAGAGGTTCTGGGGATCAGGGTATAGGGAGTGGTGAAGATCCATCATGCCACCACCACCGAGCTGAAGGACATGAGGGTGGGAGTCCTGAGACTGGGGCAGGAGGCAGGTGGTCCGGCAGAAGGAAGAGTGATTGCTTGGCATGTCTATGCTCCTCGAGTGATCAAGAGAGAGAAGGGTGAGAAGGTCTGAGTGGTGACGGGGAGAGGTGAGTGAAAGTAGAACCAACAGGACAGGCTGATGACTGGATATAGGGTTGGGAAAAATGAATAAAAGAGAGAGAGGAATCAAATGCAATGGTGACAGTTTTGGCCTGAGCAAGCGGCAGGATGGTGGTGCTTCCATCACCGCTGAATTGGGGAAGACGGCATCGACCAGGTATGGGCAAGTAAGAGCTCAGCATTGGCCATGCTAAGTTTGAGATGCGTATTAGACATCAAGTGGAGATGCTGGGTAGGACAAGCCTGGGGATAAGAGGTGAAGTCTTAGCTAGAGACAAAAATTTAGGAGTCATCAGAGTGTGAATGAAAACTGGATCTGATCACCTGGAAGGAGAAGTTTATTTAGAGGTTTTTAGATCATATTAGGGTTTGTGGTTTTATCATTTCAGCAACGAGAAGCCTTTGCTTCATTTTAAATGCCTTCCTTTTCCAAACTAAACATTTCTTGCTCCTACAGCTGTCCTTCTGATCACATGGTTTTCAGGTCTTGCACTACAACTCCTGGAATAAAATACAATTTTTCAATGTTGTCCCTAAAATGTTGAATCCAGGATTCAATGAAATACCGGTATTTCCCAATAATGAATGGATCATGTCCCCAAAATCTGTTTTTCAGGTAGTTTAAAATTCAGTACACATTTTCTGATAGAATCAGTATAAAAGATAGTTAGGTTTAATGTCAACCTTTAAAAAAACTATAATATACAAATATATGTTTGTATATAATATATTTCATATTGTATACAATATATACAATATACAAATAAATATACATAAATTACAATACTGATTATTTCACCCATCAGATTTGCAGTATTAATCGCAGTGGTTTAGAGTTTTAGCTCTTGAATCAAACTGCCTGGGTTTGAATTTTGTGTCTTCTACTACTCTCTTCTGGGCTCTGCTAGTACTCTATGATTTGGGGCAAGTTTACAAGCCTCAATTTCCTCACCTGTATGTAACATGGAGCTTACAGTGGTGCTTATCATACAGGTTTGTTGCAAGGATTAAATGTAATTATGCACGTAAATCCTTACAACACTGTGTGGCATTTAGCAAGAGTCCAAACAACATTACCTGTTCATATCATCATTGACATCTAACCACAGCTACAACTATTTCTTTAGCAAGGGGGGTGGGGGAGCCGTTGATAGATGGAGAGAGGGAAAAACCATCATGAGAGTAACTGACTGACCACATTCACCCGAGGGGGCTGACCCGCAGTGCACACGTGGTGGGGTCTCTGCACGTACCTCTGCCAACGCCCACGCATAGCCCTGGACTCCTGAGTGGAGCCGTGGCTGCCCTCAGTTTAGCTTATGCTTCTGCATCTGCACCCTGCGTTCACCTAAATGTTTTGGAAACCATATCTCAATGTCAGCTCATGATGCCTCCGAGGTCAAATAAAACCCCCAGGTCTTCCCCAAGGGTTCCTGAATAGCTAATTTTCAGATCTGAGGTCAGGCTCTATAAATGACCTGTTAAATACTATCATGTTAATTTTGATCCATTATGTAAGACTGCTGAAACTTTTCTGAAAATTGATTCTGTCATCCAAAACATGAGTCAGTATCCTTGCCGAGCTGTGTGTCATCTGTGAATCTGAAGTGCCCGCCTTCCGTGCCCTCACCCAGGCCCGAGTGCGCACGCTGCAGCCTCCCAGCCGGTCTCCCTGCACCACTCTTGCCCCGTGGCAATCAACCCACACTTAACAGCAGCCACAGGGGCCCTTTTCAGTCTTACATCAGATCCTCCCTCACTCCCTGACACACCCCTCACTCACCTGGCACAGCCACACCAGCCTCCTTGCTCATTGTCAGCTGTAACAAGCACATTCCCAACTATAGGCTTTTGTGGTACTTTTTCCTCTACCTCTGCTGTCCCCAACCCCTGGCCGGTGGACTAGTACTGGTCCGGGCCTGTTAGGCATCGGGCCAGACAGCAGGAGGTGAGCAACGGGCAAGTGAGGGAAACTTCATCTGTATCACTGGTATCACCACATAAGCTCCACAGTCAGATCAGCTGTGGCATTAGATTCTCACAGGAGCAGGAACCCTACTGTAAACTGCAGCATGCAGGGATCTAGGTTGTGGCTCCTTATGCAAGTCTAATGCCTGATGGTCTCAGGTGGAGCTGAGGCCGTGATGCCAGCGCTGGGGAGCGGCTGCAAATACAGATTATCATTAGCAGAGAGGTTTGACTGCACAATAAATGTGATGACTTGAATCATCCTGAAACCACGCCCCCTCGCCCCATGGAAAAATTGTCTTCTATGAAACTGGTCCCCAGTGCCAAAAAGATTGGGGACTGCTGATCTACCTAGAAAGATTCTCCATCATTTTGTTCAATTGCTGTTCCAAGTCATCACCTCAAAGAGGTGTTATCTAACCCCCCACCCTAAAACAGCAACTAGCTCCTCTCTATCCCTAGACCTGGCTTTATTTTTCTTCTGTGCATTTACCATTTACCACGGTCTGGCATAAACACACACAAACACACACACACACACACACAATGTTTGCTGGCTGGCTGGTTAGTTTACTATCTGTTTGTTCATTACATTATAAGCCCCATTAGGACAGGAATTTCATCTGTTTTGTTCACTGTTATATCCCCACAGCCTTAAACAGCACCTGGCAGCAAAGCAGGTTGAATCCATGAGATAAGGGTGGAGGGGAAGAAACGGTGCTCAGGGAATTGAGAGCTGGACGACAAATTGAGAAGAACGTGACTACGCCTCTGTCCAGCCCAGCTATCTTATAGCGAAAACAGTAAAATGATTTAGTTTTGTTAGAAAGAACAACCAATAAGTTAGATATGATAGAGGCAGATTGTGCAGTATAAGATGGTTTCTTACAGGAAGGTGGTTGTAGTTGGTCAAAAGAATACTGTTAATGAGGGCCTGAAAGCTATGAAAACAAAGATCTTCTATTATTATAAAAAGAAACTATCAATCTTAATAATTTGTACTATAAGCTAGTGATATGGTAGAAAGACACCTGACACCCAGATCTGCCATCTCCTGGCTGTACTTCCTTATCGATGTTGCTGATCCACTCTGAGCCTCAGTGTTCACATCTGTAAAATGGAGATGATAATGCCTACTTTCCTAGGGCTGGTGATGAAGTAAATAAATAAGACAAGGTATATAAAGCCCTTAGCACATGGCCTGGCACATGTTTGGTGCTTAATACATTGTCGTATCTCCCTGAATACAGTAGGTGCCTCCTCCCCCACTTATCTGTGGTTTCAGTTATCCATGGCCGACCACATCTGAAAACATCAAATGAAAAATTCTAGAAATAAACAATTTCTAAGTTTTAAATTGCATGCTGTTTTGAGTAGTGATGAAATCTTGCTCTGGCCCACACCACCCTACCCTGTCCCACCCTTTTGTCCACTGTATCCACACTGCCGATACTAACTGCCTATTAGTCACATAGGAGCCATCTCAGTTATCAGACTGACTGTCATGGTATCACTGTGTTTGTGTTCAAGTAACCCTTATTTTACTTAATAATGGCCCCAAAGTGCAAGAATAGTGATGATGGCATATTGTTATAATTGTTCTATTTTATTATGTTATTGCTGTTAATCTCTTACTGTGCCAAATTTATAACTTAAACTTTATCATAGGTATATATGTATAAGAAAAAACATACTATATATAAGAGTTCGGTATTAGCCAGGATTTCAGGCATCAACTGGGGGACTTGGAATGGATCACCCGAAGATAAGAGGGGAACTACTGTATTGTTGGGTTTCTCATAAATCTAAATGGAATCTAAAGCTATTGATAGCCTTTATTTCTCCAAAACACCATGAAGTACTATGATGTGCTATGCTTATTTCTGAAAAGGGACATTCTCATTAAAATCCTACGTAATTCAAAAGATCTAAAACCGTAAAGTGTCCTCTCTTTCTCTCACACACTTAAATATACATACATATGTGTGTGGATGGATAGATAGATAGTTCTCTCTTTAACCAGAAGAGGTACAAAGCATACGCTTGGGTGGCTGAGAATTACTTGTTTCATTCATGATGCATCACGCTCCTTTCTCTGGGCACCTGGAAGAGGAGATCCAAGGTACTCTTGTGTTCTCCCAAGGCTAAGCTTATGTTCTTTACTGGATCCCAGAAGGGGAAGGTTGCTTGAGAACAGCAGTGTGCAATATGGCTGCCAGCTTCAAAGCTCTGCCGCTGCGCTGTGAAAGGCGGGTTGAGAGCAGGTTGAGAGGGACAAGCTCCCTGCCCGTGGGCCATTTCGTAAGGCCTACAATTGTGGCCCCTCCTCATGAAGAGGGACCCTGTTCCTGTTGAGGGAAAAACTTTTTCTGTCCTATGGGTAGGTGTTAGAGAGCATACATTCGTGGTTTTTATTTTATTTTTGCTTTGGCCTTTTTTTTTTTTTTTTTGAGACAGCATCTCACTCTGTTGCCCGGACTAGAGTACCGTGTTGTTAGCCTAGCTCACAGCAACCTCAGACTCCTGGGTTCAAGGGATCCTCCTGCCTCAGCCTCCCAAGTAGCTGGGACTACAGGCATGCACTACCATGCCCAGCTAATTTTTCTATATATATTTTTAGCTGTCCATATAATTTCTTTCTATTTTTTTTTTAATAGAGACAGGGTCTTGCTCTTGCTCAGGCTGGTCTCGAACTCCTGAGCTGAAACAATCCTCCCAGAGTGCTAGGATTACAGGTGTGAGCCACCGCACCCGGCCAATCCAAATATTTTTTGAGCACCTACAATGTGCTAGACCCCGTTCAAGATGTCTGAAGTCTATCACTGAAGTTAGGTGACAAAGAGCTCTGTCCTCATGAAATTTACATTCTAGCAGGGGACACAGAAAACAAATGATGACTATAAAAAATACGCACACTATGCAGTAAGTTTTAGAAAGGGATTACCTGACTGTGGAGGGGGGAGAAGAAAGCCAGGCAGAAGAAATTGGGAGTGCTGGGGACAAGGTTGCAATTTTCAACAAAATGATCAGAATAAGCAGTGTTGAGGAGATGGCAGATGCAGAATCTGAAGTTGTATCACAGAACTTAACTTAGGAATAGCCTTTATTTATTATTTTTAAGTTAATCTCCTTAAAAATGCCCTCATATACAGCTTTAAATGTTAAATACTAAGCTTATCGGATAAAAAATTTACAACTAAATTTCTGTATTAAAGCAATGACTACCTCTTCTACAACTATATATAACCAACATCCACGTCAAAGACTTTCAGAGAGCAGTTGGGAGTCTAACGAGGCTGGGCCTCAGCATGAATCACTGTCAGTCCTCATGTAGAATCAGCATTTCTAAACCCATATGTAAGGAACCACTAAAGTGAGAGAGAGGAAAAGGCCGTTCCAAGAGCTTCTTGTATTGATTTCTTTTACCCCAAACAAAGAGATCCTCTTAGTTACATGATATATCATAATCACTTGATTTGTCTGACTACTGTAAAGAAAGAACAATGGATTCAAGAAAAGGTGTTGACTTGCAAAACTATAATCATTTTGCAAGTTTTTTTGCTGCTTGTATGGGTTCCTTTCCCTTAGTAATATGACATGTGTGGTCTCTACAGAAAAACTGAAAATGCAAGGCTCTAATTCATGCCATTCCCAAGAGTCTGAGCTAAATCTAAAGCAGCCAACATTTGAAAACTCTTACATTGCTCCTGAGGGTAGGAAGGATAAAGTTGTTTTTCAAGCCTTATCACTAGGTTTAATATATTAGCCATTCACAATTAAATCACCTATATCACCTGAATATGAACATATTTTTCTTTCTCTCTGCAGTGTTTCTGTACAGACAGACAGTACAACTGTGAGTCTCCTGCCGGGCATTTCCCCACAGGTTTTGATGAAGTCCTTTCCTAGGCAAAAACGGTTCACAGGACAGGCAACCGATACCTCCAACCATGATTAACGTCTATATTTTCCAAATATTTGCTCTCTAAGTGACCAACCACTCTATCCCTCACCATGGCTTTGCCAAAGCTATCCTTGTGTAAACCAAAATTCTCAATGTCACTTTAACATGGACACATAAAAACATTTGCAGAGAGGTGAGCTTCCTGGCCCTCAGGGATTTATTGTGCATCCAATTTACATATAGTTGAGAGTAGGAAAGGCAAGTTGTATCAGTTTTAGTATGCAGCTTTTCAAGGGAGGTATCATAAGAATAAATTATCTGGAAAGATACATATGAAGAATAGAAAATGTGTAAGGGTGATTTCTCAACTAACAGATGAACATGTAATGTGCAGATACGAATTGTTTAACACAGTGGCACTAACCTGAAATGAAAATATGACTTTTAAAAGTAAAAAAGCATATTTATAATTATAAAAAATTATAAACCTAATATTTTACTAAAGAATCGATTGATAAATGGTTGTACATTCATATCATTTCTCACAAGATTTATTAACATGGGCCAGGTGCGGTGGCTCACGCCTGTAATCCTAGCCCTCTGGGAGGCCGAGGCGGGAGGACTCCTTGAGGTCAGGAATTCGAGACCAGCCTGAGCAAGAGCGAGACCCCATCTCTACTAAAAATAGAAAGAAATGATCTGGACAGCTAAAAATATGTATAGAAAAAAATTAGCCAGGCATGGTGGCACATGCCTGTAGTCCCAGCTACTTGGGAGGCTGAGGCAGAAGGATTGTTTGAGGCCAGGAGTTTGAGGTTGCTGTGAGCTTGATGCCATGGCACTCTAGCCCAGGCAACAGAGCGAGACTCTCTCTCAAAAAAAAAAAAAAAAAATTATTAACATGAAATGATAGGGTTACTCTTATAAAATTTTTTAAAAAATAAAAGCTGTCGACAGAGAGTACACTTTAGTTTCATTCAGTAAATGTATGTTCATAATAGTATATGTATATGTATGTGTATACTGTTTATAAAAGAAGCAGGGGGAAAAATATCAATATCAATGTTTTGGAGGGATTATAGACACTTTTTTTCTTCTTTGTACTTTTCAGTTTTTCCCTGTACTTTTTCTACATTGGACATGTATATCTCATATCATTTTTTAAAATTTGGAGTGAAAACATTCTATGATGAGAAAAAATAGCTGTGAATCAGAAATCCTGAGTTCCAGGTCCCTCTTTGACCCTTCTTAGCCACACAGACAGAAAAGTCACTTCTCGGCTCTGTGCCTGCTCATCTATAACATGAGGGGGTGACCCAGTGCTTTCTAGCATCTTCATAGTTTACTTGTTTATAACAACTGTGTATTGCTTTCTCCTGTATATGGCTCAAGTCCACTCTAAGGTAGAGACTGTGCCACAGTTTACACACTGCACAGGACAAATCAATGCTAGCACACTTATAACTAACCATGCATGTTCACCTTACCATTCAAATCGCTGTCTTCAGGACCAGATTCTGTTCAGTTAGTTGTCTTAGTCTGTATCTCTCAAACAGCAAATTCAGTTCTCAAGGCAGGACAACTCTATCCCATACCCTACCTACCCCACTCTACTTCTGCATCCATTGTGCAATTTCTGGTTATGGCATCAGAGAGCTCTACCAAATGTCAGCCCCAGGTTAATCTGGGCCAGAAGTTAGCTCTCAAAAAGGCTTGGCCACACACCCTCTGCTCATTTTTCATGCCTTCTCATCCTACCAGCTTTTCCAAAATCCTTACCCCTCTCTCTCCCTTGGCCTGAAAAGGAATGCAATAAAGCCTGCATGTTGCTATCCACCTGGACTCTCTTGTTTCTAGATGTTTTCTCTTGCCTTGGAGGGACACATAAAACATTCTACTGCTACAGGCTATAAGCAAACACTTGCTTTAATTACCAGGAAGGGATGGACTTGGCCAATAAGTCGCTATTAAAAAAATTCAGCTAGGATGTCCATGATAATGCGACACATAAATCAGACCCTTTTAAAGGCATTTTTCTGAAGTTGTTGTAACCATGGGCCTTGCTACAGTATGGGAAGGGTTCGTCAGGCCCTGGTGCCAGTGACCTGTGTAGGTAGAGTCTAGGTTGGGAGGGGAGCTCCATCAGCAGGCTACTCGGCCTTTCTCTTGGCTTACTGTGCAAAAACACACTGTCCCGGCGGGCATGGTGGCTCACACCTGTAATCCTAGCACTCCGGGAGGCCAAGGCGGGAGGATCATTTGAGCTCAGGAGTTCAAGACCAGCCTGAGCAAGAGCAAGACCCTGTCTCTACTAAAAAAATAGAAAGAAATTATCTGGACAACTAAAAATATATAGAAAAAAAAATTAGCCTGGCATGGTGGCTCATGCCTGTAGTCCCAGCTACTAGGGAGGCTGAGGCAGAAGGATTGCCTGAGCCCAGGAGTTTGAGGTTGCTGTGAGCTAGGCAGACGCCACGGCACTCAAGCCCAGGCAACAGAGTAAGACTCTGTCTCAAAAAAAAAAAAAAACAAAAACAAAAAAAAAACCACTGTCCCTCTGACAGGTGAAAAAGAGGTTTTTTTTTGTTTCAATTAAATCATAATACCTTATATTAATTATTTTCCTAATATCTAAACAATCCCGAGTTAACCTACTGTTGGGATCTCTTTAATACAGTTTCTGAAATACAGTAAAACTAAAATGACTAAAAGCCAAAGTACTACACCAAACCACAGGAGCAAGTCAAATGAAGCCCTCTCACCATTTTCCTGCACAGGTTTCTTTTTGATCGCATGATATGACCCCCAAACGAGCTCCGCACTTTCTTTTAACTCAAAGATATTCCCACTTCATTAACACAATTCTTTATTTTCTACTTCTTTGTTATTACCAAGGAGAAATTCCAGGCTTTAAAAGATTCAAATGACTTGTACCTAAATCAGACCTGGACTCTCGCCTCCCCACATGCCGATTTACATGAAATCTCTTAGAGTTTCTCTGCTTCCACGGAACGCGGACGCCAGGGCCCATCAGGCCCAGGTCTGCCTCTCCGCACAAACAGTCCAAAACAGTTTTCCTGATCTGTTTCAACTTGAAGTGTTGTCAATATATGGATTGTCTTGCTTTCTAATTCAGTGAAAAATCTAGTTTTCCATTAGTCTCTGCCTTTCTAATTTTCGATACAGCTTTACTAAATGTAATTATTAAAGGCAGATTCAAGAAAGCAATTACTGAGCTACTGGTTTGTATCTCTGAAGTCTTAATAAGCGGCAAAAAGTTGTAATTGCACTAAGAGTATAAAATAAATTTTTGTATAGATTAGAGATATACACCCTTAAATTTGTATATGGGGAGACATATTTAAAACGGTATGTATATATAAAGGCATCCCCCCCTTAAATCACACTTTTTAACCCTCATTTAAACTACTCAAAGGCAGTGCAATATGTTTTCAGAAAGGCCACATTCTGTTCTTTCTCTAGGAGTCTGTGACTTTGGTAAACCACTTAACTTCTCTGGATCTCCTTTTTCTTTCATCTGTAAATATGTGAGAATGTTAAACTAGATGGTCACCACATACTCTTTCAGCTCTAAAAATCTATAAAATATTTATTAAATTCCTAAGCTATGCTAGGCTCTGTACTAGACACAAGACAGAGTAAGACATTATACAAATTCTAATCCTCTTAAACTTTAAGAGGCTTAAAATTTAATAAAGAAGACATGTAAACATAATTAATTATAAAGCAATACATAAAAGTGCCATCCCAATGATATAAACCGAATTATCTCTCCAAAAAGTCTTAAGCAGTAGCTGTACATGCAAATGGGGGTACAAATTTATTGGTAGTCATCCAAATTATGTAATTTGGCTTTCTAACTATAGGCAAATAGGAGATTATTCATTATATGGTCACTTAACACTGGTCTTGGGCAAACAACCAACCCTATGCACAGACCTCTGCCTGTTCCGGACTGTGCATGCCCTCCTCCCCCACCCTCCCCCCACCTTTATATGGAGAAGCTCTAACCCCCATGTGACTGTATTTAGATAGGGCCTTTAAGGAGGGGGCCCTATCTTACAGGCAATTATGGTTAAATAAAGTCATATGGGTGGGGCCCTAATCCTATAGGACTGGTGTTCTCCTATAAGAAGAAGAGACACCAGAGATCTCTCTCTTTCTAAGTGCAAACACAGCGAACGCCCTGTGAGGACGGAGAGAAGGCAGACATTTACAAGCCGGGAAGAGAGACCTCGCCAGAAACCAACCCTGAGGGCACCTTGATCTTGGACTTCCAGCTTCTAGAACTGTGAGAAATTCCTGTTGTTTAAGTCTTTTCCACCTTCTTAGGGCAGCCCAAGCTAACTACTACAGTCCCTAAACCAAGATGCCTCTGGAACATGTAATAGCCACATAGCAATCATTTAATCATGCTTATCTCAGTTTGTGATATTATTTACTAGCTCATGAGAGGCAGAAGGAGCAGGTTATTATCATCATCTTACAGAAGAGAAGATCAGATGGGGATTAGAAAAGTAAATGACTTCTCAAAAGCCTCACAATGGACCTGGTAGTCTGTCTTCCAGGATACTATGGGCAGGCCTTTCTGCAAAATTAACTATTGCATAAGAACAAAGGAAGCTTCATCCTTGCGACCTTTCTTGTCCCATTAAAACCGTCACTGCCCTGGGCGATGTCCCTTGGTTTGTCAGCCTCATTCAAAATAGTACCTAGTATTTACCTTTTTTTTTTTTTTTGAGACAGAGTCTAGCTCTGTTGCCCAGGCTAGAGTGCCATGCCGTCAGCCTAGCTCACAGCAACCTCAGACTCTTGGGCTCAAGAAATCCTACTGCCTCAGCCTTCCGAGTAGCTGGGACTACAGGCATGCGCCACCATGCCCGGCTAATTTTTTCTATATATATTTTTAGTTGTCCAGATAATTTCTTTCTATTTTTAGTAGAGACAGGGTCTTGCTCTTGCTCAGGCTGGTCTCGAACTCCTGACCTTGAGTGATCCTCCTGCCTCGGCCTCCCAGAGTGCTAGGATTACAGGTGTGAGCCACTGCGCCCAGCCCCAGTATTTACCTTGAACACCATAAAACTACTGAAACCATTTCTAATTCTATCTTACATTTATTTAGTTGACATGTGAAGAACACAGCTTTGTATTCTCTGTGCTGTTAGATTTGGGGCAGAGTCCTTACACCAAGGCCTAAAAGTTTACGGTGAGCATCATCACCACCATGATTTGAAGATACATCTGCAAACTGAAAGCCAAACTGCCATGGTTGTCTTTAAATCTTCCTTCCTGAATGTCTGCCAATCGAATTTGAAGAAGAAGGAAAGAATGGGGGGACAGAAATAAGCAAGTAAACAACATGCTTATTCCTTTAATTCTATCGCAAGGCTAAAAACCTATACACTGGGTCCACACAGAACCACCTTCTAAAGGTGTATTGTGCTCAGGTCTGGATGACACATTTTAAGAAGGTCATTGTCAAATGAGATAGAGTCTTTTCATGGAGAAGCTACAGCAGGACCCGAGGTCTTCCCTATGGCACCTGAGGAGCGGGGAGAGATGTCTACCCCGAGGGAGCAGTCTTCAAGCACATTCAGAGCAAATGAGTTGAGGGATTGTAGTGAGGTTTTATAGATCCCAATAACAGAATTAAGGCCAGCTAGTAAATTCTATGTACGGTCTAGAGATGAGAAAAAAGATCACAACGGAGTATGCCTTGCAAGCATAATGAGCCCATGTCCCAAATCGCCCACCAGATAAGGCTGAACTGACAATTTGCAGGAAGGTTATGTGGGGAAGGATTACTATTCAACCCAGTCTCTGGTCAGAGTATGTGTTTTGGGAAAACAGACTACATGCCACTGTTAAGTAAACAGCCTCTTTCTTTAAAGTGAATCAATAAGGGCCAGGGTGACATTAACTATAGAAATAACACACAATTTGGGATGCAGAAAGTTAAAAATAAAGGCCCCAGATTGACTATTTAAAAATAAGGAAGCATCATGATCAAGGCTCAGAGTAAAGGCTTCTAAAATACAAAAGCACAAAATATTATAAACATAAAACCTGAAACAGTCACTTTAAAGAATTAAGAAAAGAGAAATATTCAAGTTCTAGCTTTCTGATGCCAATGGAATAAAGCAGGCCCCCAGTGATGGACCTTAAGAGGGGACACAGGAAATGTACCAGAAGACACCAACTCCACAGAACGGCTGGGAACAAAAAGCAGAGATCCAGGTTTCCCTGGAAACAAAGTCAGAGGCACATTTCCCACATGCAATCAAATGACCAAGTCACATATGTGGACCCAGACTGCTAATGAAGAAACAAAAACCAGATACAGCAGAAAGTGCTGTGGGTTTTGTCCTAATTCTGATATTAAGTGGCCATGCTATCCTGGATACATCATTTACTCTCACTTCTGGCTATAGTTACTTTATTTATTTATTTGGGAAAAATTTATTGATGACTTTTACGTGTGAACATGTGCTAGATGCTGGGAATACAGTGAACTAAGAGCACAATGAATCATCGCACCGTGCTCTGTGGGGAAAGACAGAGTATAGAGAGCACGAAACAAGAGAGCCTCCTCAGGGCTGAGCCTCTGAGCAGGTGATGATGCAACTGAGGTCTGAGGCCTGAGGAGGAATTGAGGGGGAGTTGAGCGTGGAGGCGAGGACAGGGCAAAGAGGGAAGGTCAGTTTAACAAAGAGACAGATTCACGTGAAGAACTGAGACTGTGAGCCTAGAGCTCGAGGGGACCGAGGGATCAAGAACAGCTAAGGTAGGGGGAGGCCAGACGACACTGGGGATTACAGGCCACAGTAAGGACTGGCGAGCAATGAGAAGCTTCCCGACGACTGCGAGTGGGAACTGACCCAGTGCCGTGGGCACGCGTGCTGCAGAGTCAGAGCAGGAGGGGCAGGTCGGGGAGGAGGTTAGCACAGTAGTCCAGGGAGAGATGAGGGAGACAGCGTGGGTGAAAGTAGCGGGTTTTAAAAGGTGATTAGGTGGGAGAGTCCCCAGGACTTGGTGTTGGGGCTTAGACATGGAGGTTGGCAGAAAGGGAGGAGACCAGGGTGACTCCCCGGTTCGGGGCTTGAAAGCTGGGTGTGTGTAGTGGTGGCTGTAGAGAAGGAACTGTGAAGAAAGACTACAATAAGGAGGTTAAACCCTCTAAAGTCTTCTCCAAAGTTCTCTTCCATCTCAAAAATATTGTTACTAATGTTTCACAGAAGCATTTTATAATTACACCGTTATCAACTAAAAAGTGAAGTTAGTCATGTAACAATTCACCAGGACCTTTTAAGAACTTTCTCCAAAAAGGCTGTTCTCGCTTCTCCCTCCATGCAAGACAAGAGAAGGCTGCTCTGCCGGTTGAGAAGTGCGAGAAAACCCCTGCCAGTCTGCAAGGCACGGTCCCAGGAGGGAAGAGCTGGCCAGTGGTCCTCTGCCTCCGCTGCAGCATGTGGAGCCCCCTCGAGGGCAAAGAGGGCAGTGCAACGCCCGCGGTCTGCAGGTGTGCCCAGAGGAAAGGAAACAAGCCAGGGAAGAGCGGAGTGGGGGGCTGGGGGTGGAATACCACAGTAACCATTGGGGTAATTAATCCATGGAGGGAACTGGATTTTGAAAGAGAAGTAGAACGACTTGAGTTGTCCCATGAAGAAAGAATACTGCAAGAGAGACCTCTGAGGTCTCCAGATTAACTGTACGTGTCAAGTGTCCTGATGATACGATTCAGATAACGATGGACCAGATCTACAGTGTCTGGGTTAGTGTCCACCAGGAGGAAACAATGTATCCTATTTATGACTGGGATTATGTGTGACAACAACTCTGGGTTCCAGTCAACCATGCAATGACCAGGCTGGTGACATAATTCTGAAGTATCAGAGATAAGTACCAATGAGGGGTCTCGTTCTCCATCCAGCACATGAATGGGAGAGGGGGTCAAGGACACACAGGAGCACATGCACCTGTAGCCTATTCATGCATTGCAGGAAGCACCGTGAAGGTGTGTGTGAGGACAGAGAAGGCACTTTAAGCCAGTCTTAGGGAAAGGTGTGGGTGGGGAACAAAAGGATAATATCCAGGGCACAGTTTTTTGTGTACAGATTGAGTATCCCTAATCCAAAAATTCAAACTGAAATGTTCCAAAATCTGAAACTTTTTGAGTGCTGACATGATGCTCAAAGGAAATGCTCATTGGAGCATTTCAGATTCAGCTTTTCAGATCTGGGATACTCAACTGGTAAGTATAATGCAAATATTCCAAAATCCAAAAAAAAAAAAAAAATCTGAAATCCAAAACACTTCTGGTCCCAAGCATTTCTGATAAGGGACACTCAACCTGTACCTATTAGTAGCATCGCCTCCCACCTCCACCTCAACTGGATCAAAGGAAAAATGGTCAGGAATCCTCCACTCTGGAGTTTCCATTCTCAACAGAGCCACCCCTACCTAAATTCCTTCTTCCCTCTCCCTCCTCCCTCTGTCCTCCCTCCCTCGCTCATCAAAGCCTGTCTTCCAGCAGGCTGGGCCTGGAGGAGCAGTAGTGATGACCATAATTTTGAACTCCTCCCCATATTTTTATAACCTTAGTCTTGAAATGAACAGGTAAAGAACTTCAAAGGTAAAAATGAGAACAAAAGGCAAGAGAAATGGGGATGGTTGTGAACAGAGAAGTCGCCTGGGCTGCAGACCAGGGAATTAGCCTGGGAGAGGGGAGGTCTCAGGATACCCCCACACAAAGCAAAGAGAACCTTAAACACTGAACATCACAGCGGCGGGATTAAAGTTCTACCACAACTTTGTTCCACTGGATTTTTTTCAATTAAGTTTCCCATTCTCAAAGTAAACTTTATCTTTGGTGATTTTCTTAACTTCCTAATCTTCTCTCTTTACAGCTGTACTCCCAATACTAAAGTGATGGTTCACTATTTATAGAATAAACTGATATCTTTCTGCCTTGAACCTACAAGCTCTCAATCTGCTTTGGCTTCAAAATTGCATTCCTCATTAGTGAAAAGCATGCACTAGAAAGAATTATTCCATTAGGTAGTTTTGGAAGATAATCATCGCAACGTAATGTAACGTTGTCATCACCACAGGATCAGTCTGTAGTAATGGAGTCATTCCTTCAGCAAGTATTAAGTACCTTCCCTGGGACAGACTTGGAGCTGGAATATAGTGGGCAGTTTGTCCCCCATGAAACTCAGGGAGGAGATAAATTAACCAATTATAAGCACATAATTATGACCAAAATAGGTGCTAAAAGGAAACATAGATGGTGGCCAAAAATCATTTTAACAGAGAAGCCCGGCAATGAAGGACCACCCCAGAGGTTTAGCACTGTGCTCTACTCTTGATGGCATGGCCAGGCTAAGGCAATTGTCCTCACAGGTAGACACATGCTCAGCTGTCTGTGCCTGTCACTTGCAGCTCAGATCCTGGAGTTACCTCTGGAGATTGAAAACCTGGGTTCAAATTTCAGCTTTCCTACTTACCAGCCTGTATGACCTACAGTAAATTATTTAAACTCTGAGGCCGGGTGCGGTGGCTCACGCCTGTAATGCTAGCACTCTGGGAGGCCGAGGCGTGTGGATGGCTCGAGGTCAGGAGTTCGAGACCAGCCTGAGCAAGAGTGAGACCCCCATCTCTACTAAAAATAGAAAGAAATTATATGGACAACTAAAAATATATATAGAAAAAATTAGTCAGGCATGGTGGCGCATGCCTGTAGTCCCAGCTACTCGGGAGGCTGAGGCAGAAGGATCGCTTGAGCCCAGGAGTTTGAGGTTGCTGTGAGCTAGGCTGATGCCACGGCACTCACTCTAGCCCAGGCAACAAAGCTAGACTCTGTCTCAAAAAAAAAAAAAAAAAATTAAAATTAAACTCTGAGCATCATTTTTTTTTATCTTTTAAATAGAGACAATAACACTACTTTCTCCGCAAGGATTTAAATAAGTTCACATTTATGAAGCATGGAGTATGGTGTCTAGCATATGGTAAGCACTCAATCAATAATAAGTATTATAACTTTCATGATCTAAGTGTCCCTGAATTTTTGTCAATGACAAAATGACATTAAAATCATTTAAACTAGGATTTAATGAGATATCATAACCCCTCATTCTAATATATCGGAATGGCTTTTTCTATCTTTGGTAATGAAGAACCTAACCAGAGTGCTCTTGGGATATGTGTCCTTTGGTAATATGGTAATACTGGATTTCTTTTCAAGTATTTAAGACAATTTCATATGTGGAATAAATAAATAACTTTTTGTAATTTGGCATTTTGAATAGGTAATACAGTCATATGTTTTAAAAATGGAAAAAAAAAAGATATACAGTGAAAAGTCTCCCTTGCGACCTGACCACTCCCCGACCAGGTCCCACACTTCACTCCCCCTCCCAGTGCTCACTGGCAGCAGATCCTTTCACCTTGCTGTGTGTGCACATTCGAACATGAGTCTCATGTCCTTCCCTTGTATACAAAAGGCAGCACATTACACATGCTGTTCTACCTCTTGCTTTTTCACATAGCAGTGGACCTTGACAATCCTCCCATAACATCAAGAACTTCCTTTTCTTCCTTTTATTGCTACATAATATTCTGTTGCATGAATACTGTTATAATAAATGTCTTATATATATTACATGTATAAATGGCTACATCTCTTTCTGGACTGATAAACTTTCCTAATTATAGTTTTGGCAGTGGGTGTTGGAAAAAAATGCGTAGAAACATAATATTTTAATTTGCCTTAATTGTTCTTAGTCAAAAACTAATAGCAACTAATTATTTTTGGTATATTTTACACAATCTATACAATCAATATGCTACAGTTTACAAGAATAGTTTTTCCCTTCTATTATTTTAAAACATCTGCTCTGTATTTTACACATAACAGGATCATTTTCCTCAGTGTTTATATGGGAAAAGTGCCGGCTGCTACAGTATCCAATCGGTTACCCGGAGGAGATGTCAGCTGTCAACCAAGTCTGTTGCAGCGATTTCCCTCTCCTCTCTCCCTTCCCACTCTGGGTGAGCTGTCAAGTTTCTAGTTTCTGACGTGCATTTACATCACTCAATGACATCTGACAGCGGTGAAAGGCCACAGAAAACTGCTTATTGATCAGAGCAAAACTAGTTGACGGAACAGATGAGGTTGTATCACAGAAATGCAGCCACATTCAGGTGATGACATTTTGCTCCCCGTACGCAAGAGCTTAATGGAATACAACTTCATTATATCATGCCACTTGTGCTTACAGCACCAAACCCATCTCCTGACTGTTTTGTCTATGTGGTGATGAGGACAATCTATTTGTGCTGGTTTCAATGTATTACTAACCTGATTTGTTCATGAACACTTGCAAACTGCTTGTGAATCTGTCCTGACAAATATACCAAGAGACACTGAAGTCTCAATTAACCAAAATCTAATTGTGCTGTCCTTTAAAAAAAAAAATAGAATCACCATTTAGTGAACTATAACTGCTCAGTTATACTTTTAAGTTAAACATCTATACCACTGTGTTAAGAAGTTTAAATGGGTATATCTTTGATTATTGTGCCATTGTCAGGAAAACAAACAAAAAATTGATAACTTGAGATATAGTCAAAATTTACTTATAAATGGGAGAATTTGGCTGTTTCTAAGAACTAATACACCATGTTAAGGCCCTCTGCATACAATTATTCATTATTCATTTCAGTTTTAAAGATAACAATTTCAACCACTTCCCATTTCCACTGCCAATGCAGATAGATGACTATAAAGTTATAAATCAGTACATGTCTAGAACAGGGATCATTAAGTCAGACAGACTCTTAATATTCTGCCATGTGACTTCTCAACTATAAGAAAAGGAAAAGGCAGCAAATGAGACAGAATTACCAGCCCTCTGACTCCTAGGTGAAAGAATGCTAAAACTTTACCCCGCTGGTTGTCTGGCTTTTATCTCTACTCCTTAATCCCTCCCTTGAGGAGGGAGTATTCTCCCAGATCACGAATTCCCACACTACCTTCCCAACTTGGCCACATCTGCATCCTATCTAGACTTAATATTTTTCTTTCCACAGACTTTTTACTTCAATAAGATTTAAAGAAAACTTTATGTCACAAATAGATAAGGGAAGCCAATAGAATGTGCCAGAAATAGAAGGTGACTATAAAAATAAATATTCACTTTTAAATTACAGTTCTTACAGAAGGTTCTAAGCCTGAAGCTGCTCTCCTTTGCTTAGAAAGAGAGATTTGCAAACTAAAGCCAAGTTAAAGCTTTTGGAGAATTTTTTAGGGAGTTGGGGGAAATGACATAGGAATAAAAAATAAATAAATAAAAAGGGAGTATCTTTCTCCCTTGTGAAATCCATGTTATTCAATGTCCAGGCACCACTTAACTCACCTCCTGCAGCACTGGTGGCCAGTGTCCAAACCCAGAGAACATGAGCGTAGTATGCCGAAGTCACGAGCTGGATTCATGCTGCCAGGGTCAAATCCTGTCCCTCCCCTTTACCATGTGGCCTCCCCCACAAGTTATTGAACCTCTGTGTGCCTCACTTGCCTCTCATCTATAGGAGATACTAACAGCAATATGAACCCTAAAGATTTGCTCTGAGAAGAAAATGAGATTATGAATATAAAGTGCTTAGCATAGTATCTGAAAGTAAGAAAATGTTCAATAAGTGTTAGCCATTATTATTCATTTCTTCCCAGTCTCCTTATGTAGACTTTCATTTATCAAACAAAGAAAAAAAGGACAGACAGAGGACAGAAGACACTCAGACCCCGTCAGCAGCCTCCCGAAGCTTTCCCGTCCAACCCCACCCAAGCCCTGTCCCTCGCTTTCCTCCCAGCTCCTGGAACACCGCTCGGGTGGTTTCCTGTTTTATGTGGGGGCCTCTCCCTCAGCCCTGCCGCTCCTCCAAGACAGAAGCCACGTCTCCCCGCGCGTCCTCAGGGCCCAACACAGCGCCCGGGTCCAGCACGCATTGAGTGGAGTTGGCTGAATCCACGAACACCTGATCATCTCCCTTCTGAGGGCCACGCCAGCACTGGCCAGGCCAATGGGGAGGTTTATGTGGATCTGAATAAGGGATGGTCTGACATGGTTTTTGACTTTTTTTTTTTTTGGAGACAGAGTCTCACTTTGTTGCCCAGGCTAGAGTGAGTGCCGTGGCGTCAGCCTAGCTCACAGCAACCTCAAACTCCTGGGCTCAAGCGATCCTCCTGCCTCAGCCTCCCGAGTAGCTGGGACTACAGGCATGCACCACCATGCCCGGCTAAGTTTTTCTATATATATTTTTAGTTGTCCAGCTAATTTCTTTCTATTTTTCAGTAGAGATGGGGTCTTGCTCTTGCTCAGGCTGGTCTCGAACTCCTGACCTTGAGCGATCCTCTTGCCTCAGCCTCCCAGAGTGCTAGGATGACAGGCGTGAGCCACTGCGCCCGGCCCTGACATGGCTTCTGACTTTTTTTCTTTTTTTATTGTTTAAAGGCTGGTCAAGTGAAGCAGTGGGAGTGGAGAAGGAACAAAAGAATCTGTAGCTGGTTGTGATCAATTAGTATGACTCTTTTCTTACAGCACCAGCTTGAATAATGAAAAAAAAAAAACAGTAACAAAAACAGAAAGGTGCTAAATGTCTTTATTTCAAAATGTGAGATTTTTCAAGAAATACTATGAGTTTTGCCATTTCACAAATCATACCACAGAAAATGCTTCAGCTTCATTTTTTGTATTTTGAAGTTACCAGAATTAAAAATCTTCCTTTTTAATCACCTAGACCAAAACGTATGCCTTAGAGCTGCAGTCCCCAACCCCCAGGCCAGGGACTGGGCTGCAAAGCTCTGCTGTCACCCCGACCCCAACCCCTACCCCTACCCCTACTGCTCCGTCCTTGGAAAAACTGTCTTGCATGAAAGTTCGGAAGGGGCGCTACACAGCAGGCAGCGAGCAGTGGGTGAGCGAGGGAAGCTTCATCTGTATTTGCAGCTGCTCCCCTTCACTCTCAGCACCCCAGCACCGCCTGAGCTCTGCCTCCCCCTCACCACACTCCCTTCTCCCCCATCCGTGGAAAAACTGTCTTCCATGAAACTGGTCCCTGGTGCCAAAGCTGGACTGACCAATTGGCACCAGCAACCAGTTTCATGGAAGACAGTTTTTCCACGGACTGGGGGCAGGGCGGGGGGGCATGCTGGATGGCTTTGAGATGATTCAAGCACATCATGTTTTTATTGTGCAGTCAAACCTCTCTGCTAATGGAAGCCTGTATTTGCAGCTGCTCCCCAGCACTAGCATCACTGCCTTAGCTCCACCTCGGACCATCAGGCATTAGATTCTCCTAAGTAAGGAGTACACAACGTAGATCCCTTGCAAGCGCCGTTTACAGCAGGGTTCCTGCTCCTATGAGAATCTAATGCCCCCACTGACCTGACAGGAGGTGGGGCTTATGTGGTGATGCGAGTGATGGGGAACGGCTGTAAATGCAGATGAAGCTTTGCTCACTCGCCGGCTGCTCACCTCCTGCTGTGCAGCCCGGTTCCTAACAGTCCGTGGGCCAGTTCCTGTCTGTGGCCCAGGGGTTGGGGACCACAGCCTCAGAGCACTCATAAGTGCAGGGCTTCTGAACTATGGGCCACATGTTATTTTCCAAATACTTTTACTTCATACTCTTTGTGTTCTAGGCCTACCTGGAAATAAAAAATTGACTCAAATCAGACCCATTATGCTATACCCACAATTAACAAGGCTCATGACAACCATTAAATATAATCTTGTAGGAGAAAGGCAGAATGGAGTTAACACAACCATTAGTTTTTAGACATCCTGAAATTAGGTACCTAGAGGATGTCCAGAGGCAGACAACCTGTGAGAAGTAAGTCAGGGCCACTGCAGAGGAGGATCCTAGGGCCAGATATCTGCCAGGCATCGTATTTACCCCCCAAGGCCAAGGCCAAACAGAACAAGAACATGTGTTCAAGACATATCCAGGGGAGAGGATGGAGGGTCCAGATCCTGTGTGATGAATTTGTGAAGTCCAAGGGGCAACGACAGAAGATAAATTCAAAACTGTCCAAGGCCAGGTAAACACCACATTGGAGTACAGAACACAGGCAGCAGCAGAGCGTGAGGTCCTGGACTTGGCAGTAAAAGGGGCTGGGACGCCCAAATGCTTTCTGCGTGTCAGCCCCTCTGAATCAAGTTGATAGTCCCTAAATTCCAAGAATACTTCTTATCTCTGTATTTTGCCCCTAACCATACACTAGTTTTCATTGTTGTTTAACTGCAATCTCTTTAAATAGCCTGTAAATTCCTATGAGAAAGGTATTACATGTTATAAATCTTCTACCTCTTACTTATTGTCCCCACAATACAAGGCATAAAGTAGGAACACAATAAATGCTTGCTAAATGAAAAGAAAACAAGCTCTATTTTCAGAAATCCAAAACTTTTAGGTAGGCTGCAATAGTTCTTTATCATAAATACTATTTTATCTTTTTAAAATATATAAATCATTTTCCCTCTCAAAAAGCATTACTTATATTGGTAAAGGAATAAAAACTTGGCTCTTAAATCTTTAAAAAGATTTTATTGCACTTATGTTTTCTATAGCACATAATACCATTTCCATACGCCACACGGAACTGAAACTTGAACTTACTTTCTAATGCATAGACCTGCATGTTCTGTTCTTAATTTTTTAAAAAAGGTTTTATTTTAAAAATTTCTTCTACACACACCCAAAATCAAAACCATGTAAGGTGATGTATATGTTAATTCGTTTGATTGTGGAAATCATTTCACAGTATATACCTGTATCAAAAACATCACCTTATGCACTTTAAATATATACAATAATTATTTGTCAATTATACCTCAATAAAGCTGGAAAAAAGGGAGGAATCGAGATTTTAAAAATTGCTTGTACTCACGCTATTGGTTTACTCACCTGTGAGTTAATCAGTCCTACCAAGAAAAACTTTGCCTCACTCTGCTATGAGAATTATCCCCACAAGAACATGTGCTGCCCTTGAAGATTAAGAGCTCACAGAATTCCTTCATCACTGTAAGATAAGTACCTAGCCAAGAGTCAAGTAAGTGCTCAAGTAAGTGCTGAAGGAACTTTATATTATTCAACAGAAGCATTACCAATAGACTGGATGTTAAACTGTTTTTTTTTCTGGAGCAAATGGTAAATTCCTATTGCCTCGGCAATGGCTGAAGACATATGTTCACTCACGCTACTGCTGCTCCTGTGGACGCCAACCTCCCCTTAGAACATCTGTTGCCAGAACCCTACCAACAGCAAGAGACTTACTACTCTACCTCCAGAGCCACCATCACTCCTAGCCAGGTATATGCTGAAGAGCAGAAGAGGCTGGGCTCTTCAGGTGGGGCAGAGATCTCATCTCTCTCCCACCAACCACAGTTGGCTGGCTTGCTTAGGAATAAGACTCCATGTACACCAATGATTCTCAATCTGGCTGCACATTAGCTACCTGCAGGATGATTTGAAGATACCAGTGCCCAGGCATTCACCCAGACCAATTAGATCAGTCACTGGCAGAAAACAGTATGAAGAGACACATCTACCCATCATCAAGATTTAACAGATATTTATGTTTTACCATATTTATTTTGATTTCACTTTTTCTTTTTCTTTGAAGAAACGAAATGTGACTGATTCAGCTAAAGCCCCATATTTTACCTACACAACAACACTTGTCCTCCTTTCCCAGATTAGTAAACTCAAAGCTGGAGAAAATCTGAGCTCTGCCCATAAACTCACAACTTGGAGTGCTGCTGTAGCAGCTGAAGCTCTGGCCATCTGACCCCAAGGCACCTGGCTCACTGCACAGTACCACACTGCCTGCAGGAACTCGGATTGGGGCAAGAGTTTTTACTCTAAATATTATTAATTTAAAAAGTTACGAATGGAAGGAAATTTTGAGCAAGTCCCATTGCATTTCAATTGCTATCTGTAGTATGTCTTGTAGCCAATTTTCCTCTTGCCACCAGTTAGAACATATCTGTAAGTTTATTGTGCATATCAGGGAAAATAGGGTTGAAGGTGATTTGACACTGACTCTGTAGGAATGCATCTATGCCCTAAAGTTTCGCACAGGTACACTCAGTCACCATGAATCTTCCCCAAGTCATTCTTCATGAAAATAACATCAACTTTCTTCTGAATGGAAAAATCACACGTAAGTATTTCAGACAACAGATCACAATTTCAACACCACCACAGCCCCCACATACACACAAACACAGCCTTCCAGAACATTGGTACAACCTCAATTTGTATTGCTAAACTGAAGAAAGCATTCTACAATGCCCCTAATCTTAACAGTTAAAGCCTTGTAACAGAATAAGTGAGCATCTTACTATTTCCTCCCCCCCAAAAAAAAGCAACACAAGACATAAAGTCAAATGCTTTTACATTTTTGAAGCGGTAAACAGGACAGTGAACCCATAGAAAAAAGACTCAGATATTTAGACGATGAAGTCCCACTAATATTACTATATACAAAACTTGATCAGTTAGGACTATGAAATATGATAAGATAGGAAACAGTTTCTTTTGTTTCAGAAGTTTCTGAAATAAAATTTTCTTCTTTTACACAAAAACTAAAGAATCTGAAGAAAATAGAGTACTTAAAAATACTTGTTAAAAAAATCTTCAGGCAGCAAACATGTATGTGCTTGCACACACGTGTATTTATTCACTGCATGTTAGGTTTTTAAAAGTACTCTTGTATTGTCATAAATAAATATTTGGAAAACGTGGAAAAATATTTGGAAAAATTGATGAAATCTCTACAACCCCTCAAAAAAAGATTTCTAGCAACACACTTCTATAAAGGAAGAGCGACATACACAAGCACAAAATGATCCATTCCTTCAAGTTAACATATTAGTCTCTATGTTGTCTTTTGATTCTTATGAACACACTCAAACATTTTCATATGTACCTAAGAGCTCATGTAAGGTAGGAGGACTGGGGAGAGAAAGAATGAAGTTATGTTTTCTTAAAATAGCCTAAGAAAGTTTTAAAAACAAAAAAGGTCTAAATATTCTTGCTTACTATTGGGAACTCTGTTTTTGAAAAAACTGTAATGATATACTTAATTTTAGAAATTCCTTTAATGACAACTTTGATTTCCATTTAATGTACACAGTGACACCTACTGGCATACTGATGAGGCAATGCAGACAAGATGTGAAAATGCATACACAGGCAGAGGACTCTGAAATAGATATGTTTATATGCCCCCTGTAACATGAACTTTAGTTAAGTACAATATTCTAAAACACTGTATTGACCTAATACTAGAAAGAAGCAAGGGAAAAGCCCACATGTCTGTTTTCAGTTTTAAGTTACTGATACCACCGGACTGACACACACAGGGTTTGGAGACTTGACTTTAGTGTTCAGTTCACATTTTCCAAAAGCCGTAAGCATTTATGTTTGGCGGTTAGAGTTAAACCTCAGACCTCACTGAGATCAATATGCTTGGTTGAGGGCAGTCACATAACATGATAATTTTTAAAAATCATATAAACCAAGAAAATAGTAGTTGGGGGAGTTAGCTGCTTTATAAACAAGCTGTGGCCTATTATAAATAAGCTGTGGTCTATCACCAAAACAAGACAAGACTCGTAAGATCTTTTTTTCTGACTATACATATGCTATTGTTGAATTTGGCTGGAGGGAAAGAAATAAATTCAAGATGAAGCAGCTGGAAAAAATATGGGCAAGTGAGCAGAGCATCCATCAGAAATCTGGTCAAGTATAGGTAGTCTCACTTTAAACTAGAAAAAGAAGAGTCTGGAGCTGAACACGACAGAAGGTTCCAGAGATGGCAGGAATGGTGGCTGCCACAGGGGCCGCCACTGTAGGAGATCCTTAGCCAGCTGCAACTAAGTTGGCTTCAGGCCAGACCAGACAGAATGACATGAACATATGCATGATAAGTTCTGTCTATGAAGCCAATCTGTTGGCAAAATTTAATTACCTTAAGAATAGGTATGCAACTTGCATGCCAAAGCTGCTTGACTATCATGACTACACTGTACTGCTCTGATTTCCAAGGTGGAATCAATAGAAGAGAGTGCTGGGATCAATTAGCAATGTCTGCCATGGGCATGCAGAAGGGAAATTACAACACATGTGCCAATGACTCGCAACCTCGTTACCCTAAGATTAAAAACAAACAAACAAAACTCTGCTTCATAAACTCACCCATTTCTAAACTGCTGCATTTTTTCTTTGTGTATTTGGTCTTTCCCTTTGTTTCCAAGTGAAATCTAGTTTGAAAACAGCCCTATCATGGCTCAAATAAGCAGAAGGGGGGTTTTATTTGGATAGCTGGAGAGGCATGGTGAAGGTGGCAGAGACTAATGCTGACGCAGGACGCACTGGCCTGGAAAGGAGTGGCTGGTGGTGCTCAGGGAACACACTTTGCAGAAGTCCCCCCTGCCAGGGGTGACGGTGCATCCCCCTAGCTGAGCCTCTAACACAATCTCACCCTTCCACCGGAAAAGAGCCTAAGGGAGGCTCTGGGTCAAGTCACCAGGACCCAAGGTTGCCTATACCCTTGGCCCAAGATGTGGATATGAGATGGTGGGAATTATCACAGGTGGGCTGACTTCTAAATCTGAACAGTAGTGAACTCTCCACTAGTAAATCACTGGCCTTGTAAACCTGGTTCTAATGTATTCTATTAGAAATGACAACATGTTAAAATTAAGACATGTTTTCCCTAAAATTAATGAAATTGGGTAAGCTAATGTGGTTAAGTTAATGATTTAAACCTTCCCCTAAGTTTATTCTCTCTTCTTTTCTGTCTTATAACTTTTCTTTTAAAAATACATACTAATTTTTTAAAATCGTGAGTGGGCTATGCAACCCATGTTTGTGTTTACTGTGTAGGAATGAAAGTTAGATATGAAGTTTTAAAAAGGACAAAATAAAAAACAGACTATTTTGGCTGAATAATACTGATATGAGAAAGATTTCCCTAACTGTATTTTACCTTTAGAAAGTGCTGTTAAACTAAAATGAAGTGATACACTGAGACTTAATATTTGTAGTTAAATAAACGTATTAAGTACAGATTTACTAAAGACTATTTAATTTAAAAGGTTTTGTTCTATTTTGGAAGCTAGTCTACAGCATAATAGTTACTTCCGATATATTTATCTCATCTTGTTTTTATGAGAATGTGCATTTGATACTCAGAATCACTTAGACTTCAGATTATACTTAACCACTAGGTACTAGGCTGCTTCTCTTCCTAGCCCTCTTCCTTCTAAAACCATCCCTCCACTAGGCTATAAACACTTCAGGGGCAGAAAGTATACCTTATTCTTCACTATATCACCAAGTAGTAGTACTAAGACAATACCTTTTCTATAGCAAATGTTCATTTAAAAAATTGGCTGAGGCTGGGTGCAGTGGCTCATGCCTGTAACCCTAGCACTTTGGGAGGCCAAGGCGGGAGGATTGCTTGAGCCTAGGAGTTCAAGACCATTCTGACCAACATAGAGATCCCATCTCTACAAAAAATAAAACAAATGAGCATGGTGGTGCATGCCTGTGATCCCAGCTACTCAAGAGGCTGAAGTAGGAGGATCACTTGAGCCCAGGAGTTTGAGGTTGCAGTGAGCTTTGAGGATGCCACTGGACTCTAGCCTGGGCGACAGAGGGAGACTTTGTCTTTAAAAAAAAAAAAAAAATGGCTGAAGGCATTATTTGTAAGAGAAAAATACTAGGAACAACCCAAATGCTCATCCAAAGGAAACTAGTTGGATAAACTATGGTTAAACTATGATACAATCATACAATGAAGTACCATGTAGCTACTAAAAATGAGGAGGATTCTTATAAACTCATATGGAGTCTTTTCTAGGATATATTGACTGAAAAAAATAATCAAGAAAGAAAAGATTATATATAGTATGATATTTGTTTAAGAAAGTAAAATTAAGGGATTGAGATATAATAAGAGATGGAGATAGATTATATTAGGGATAAAGAGTATGTGTGTATACAAAAAAGAAACACAGGAAGTATAAACTAGAACCTAATAAAAATGATTATTTATAGACATGGGCATAGGATGGAAGGGGAACAAGAGTTTTTCAAAAATACTTTCATACAGTTTTGGGTTTTGAACGAAATAAATGTTTTATATATTCATAAATTTAAATGAAAAGAAAGGGGGAAAAACCCACAAATGGAATATGAGCAGGAAAAAAAGAGCCTTACTGTATATAAAATTGATTACCTAACAATATATGGCAAATAATTTAAGTAACTTTTGAACATAGTACTCTGGCCACATAAACCTAATGGGATATATTCTAAGACAAAAAGAACTGCATAAAAATCTTAAATTCTGTTTAGTAGGTTTACTGTTAAAATAGCTTTGTCTTAAAATACTGGAATTATTATGTATGAGGAAAAAAGATATAAAATCAAATGTAGTCATAGCTTAAAATATGTGTGTATTCTCATACTTTAAAATATACATAACTATAGATTGTTATGTATAACTATATATTATAAATGTATGTATATATTACATATACACACATATATAATAAGCATATGAAAGGGTCTAGAAGCAATGATAAACCACAGCACATCTACCACCCAAATCTTGGTTTCTGTGAATCATTCCCCACTAAAAGGAAGCAGAGGTCCTTGGAAAAATCTAGAACTGCGAGAGTACAAGGTGAACCTACATATCTTTTTGGACAGAAAGTAAGAAGTGGTAATCAAAGACAAATGGGATCGTGTCAAAAGAACACAAGAACCAACTTAAAGGAGATCCCATGCGACAAATCTGAAACAATTTGGGCACTGAAATGAATCATGACAATAGTAGAAAACAATTTTAATTTGAAAAGGAAAGACAGGAGTCTATAGAGACACAAGAAGGAGGGAGGAAGGGGAGAAGTTCCTCTTTTACGGAAGAATGCCAGCTAAAGAAATGATAGAATTAGAAAATTACTATTTTGCAACTACCATGTAATAGCTTATTTAAGCAAAGACCATTATTTAGTTAATCACTTGGTCAAAGGGATGAAATGTTGTAATTTAGGGATGAAAGTAAAAGCACAACTTACTTTCCAAAAGGTTCATCCAAAAAATATAAATACATAAAATGTGTGTGTGTGTATAAAGAGAGACTAAGAGAGAAAAAGAATATAAAGTGAACACGACAAAAGATTAACTGGTGAATCTGAGTGAATAAAAATGATCCTTGTATTATGCTTTCAATATTCCTTGAGCTTTAAATTTTTCAAAGTTAATCATTGGTGGGAAAACCAAAAAGAAGTCCGCAGTGAGAACTCTCCCAATTTGAAGGTCCTCACTGTGTTACACACTTATGCCTTTGAGCTTACAACTCTCCCATACTCTGACACTCTCAACTCCTATTTCACTGAAAGAAGTAGCCTTTCGGTCACTAGACAGTCTCCAGTGTAACACACATACTTTATCCTTATATGTTTGTTCATAAGTCAACATCTAACAACACATTTCTTCACAGAAACATTCATTTTCCTGGCCAGTCCAAAAAGCCTATTCAATGAAGAACAATACAGCTGAACATACTAACAAGGTTTTGAGAAAAGATCAGTCTATACAAAAATAAATCAGACCAGAGTCAATTTAATTTTTAATAAAACTTGAAGATCCAGGGATACTTCTCCAGAATAATAAAGAGGCCTTCTTTGTGAGTATGCACGATTGCTGGAAGGGCGGTCAGTGTGGGAAAAGACAACTGAAAATTGTGCGAGGTAATAATGCAGAATTTATACTTTTAAAAAATAGATTTTATTTTATTTTTAAAAATGAATACATTATCACCATAAAAAAAAGCAAATAAAACCAAGTGAAAATTCCCCCATTTTACCTCCCGTAAAACAGCATTTTCCTTAGGTAACCATGATTATCAACTTGGAGTGTGTGTACCAATAGAAACAGAATTCATTGGTATTTTTTCCCACAAACAGTCTCATATTGTACATACCATTTTGTAAGTAGCTTTTCTTATTTAATGCTTAGCCTTACAGAGTTCTTAAAGTTACCTACCAATCAGTACTTTTTAAAATAGAATATGTTAATATTAAAATAAATAAGGTAAACATTTTATTTTTATTTATTTATTTATTTATTTTTGAGACAAGAGTCTCACTTTGTGGCCTGGGCTAGAGTGAGGGCCGTGGCATCAGCCTAGCTCACAGCAACCTCAAACTCCTGGGTTCAAGCGATCCTCCTGCCTCAGCCTCCCGAGTAGCTGGGACTAATTTTTTGTTTCTATTTTTAGTTACCCAGCTAATTTTTTTCTATTTTTAGTAGAGATGGGGTCTTGCTCTAGCTCAGGCTGGTCTTGAACTCCTGAACTCAAGGGATCCGCCCACCTTGGCCTCCCAGAGTGCTAGGATTACAGGAGTGAGCCACCACACCCAGCCAAGATAAGCATTTTAAAGTCAACACTCTTAATTTCAACAAAGAAAATAAAATCCTTTGGTAAAAAATGTTAGGTAAAGTTTCATAAAGTCAAAAATATTTGATACGTAAATTCTCAATTTGAAAAAGCAATCTGCAGAAAAATTACGTATGATTTCATTTTTGTCTAAAAGGCTATATACCAAACTATTACCCCTTGAGAGATGAGACACGGAAGAAAAGAGGCTTTTAGTTTTTACTTCATACACTTATGTGTTCTTTAAATTTTACTTTATAATCCTTGCAGGGAAATCTTGAAGGTATAAAAGTTTTAACTAATAATTATTATTTCTGAAAAGCTACAATAGGATTAGAGTTAAATTCAATATTCAATTACAACTCATTTCCTCAAAATAATCAGTTATGGAAAATTATAAAAAAGAAATTATCAGTTATAGAAAGGAAGCCAAAAGGAATATTGAAATATTAAGGATTTAATTGTCAAAATAGGGGCTATAAATTCATGCTTTAAAAATCCCCTCTGAATGGAAACCTCTTCCTTACAGAGAAGAGATGATGGAATTAGAAAGTTACCATTTTGCCAACAACAGAGAAAAAACTTATTCAGGCAAGAATGATCACATTTACTGATTCAGAAAGGAAAACATCTGATGAGGAACAAATGTTTTATATTTATATAATGTCAAAGTGTCTCCCCAAATGTTACTAATTACAAAAGGAAAAATAGTAATTATACAACAGAGAAAACCAACAAAACTTATCCAAGTGGTCAAAAATAGCATCATTAATAGGGGCGAACAGATATCATGTGCCTCTGGATGTGATAATCTAAAAAGGACACAGTATCACTCATAGAGTCGTCCAGCCCCAAATGCACCATCTAAAGCTATCTATCAGGAACCATCAGATGAAGCCAAATCGAAGCACAGTCTAAAATAACTGACCTGTCTCTTACAAAATGACAATGCATGGAAGACAAAGAAAGGCTGAGAGTTCTAGATTAAAGGGAACTAAAAAGACATGACAACTAAATGTAATGCATTATTTGGATCCTGTACCAGGAAAAAAATGTTATAAAGGACATTTTGGGACAACTGACAAGTTTGTAATATAGACTACAAAGTATTGTGTCAATGTTAAATTTCCTGATTTGACAGTTTTATTGTGGTTATGTTAAGGGAATAACCTTGTCCTTAGGTATTATGAAATAATGAGGGATAAAAAGGCATAATATATACAATCTACTCTCAAATGGTTCAGAAAAATAAATTACGTACACACACACACACACACACACACACACACACATATACATGCATATATATGGGCTGAGTATCCCTTATCTGAAATTCTTGGGACCAGAAATGTTTGAATTTTTGGACTTTGAAATATATATATATATATATATATATATATATATATATATATATATTATACACACTGATTGAGCATCCTTAATCTGAAATCGAAAATGCTCATTGGAGCATTTCTTTTGTTTGAACTTCCTGTCAGCACTCAAAAAGTTTTGGATTTTAAAGCATTTCAGATTTTGGATTAGGGATACTCAACTGTATATATCTATACAGACAGATTAGGTACGGGGGTGTGTGTATGTGTGTATATATATAAAAAACAGAAGGAGACAGGAGAGAAATGATAAAGCAGGGGAGAAATGCAGTAAGATGTTAAAAATTGATGAATCTGGGTATACAGAAATGAGAATTCTTTTTATTATTCTTGCAACTTTTTTGTACATTTGAAATTATTTCAAAATAAAGTTATAAAATAAAGTTGTCCCATTATATCTACAATGAACCAGATGCAGGCAGAGGGGACTGGGAATTCATTTTCCATAGTGTAATGGGGAATAAAAGTCCATTTTGAGGGAATAGAGTTGGGAGAGCCAGGATCACCCACTGCTTGAAATTGGGGAATGTTACAGCGACCTAGAGCTGTGCCTTAAATAAAGCTGCATATTGGAGGCAGCAGGAGGTAGCTGACACAGCCAAGAAATGAGGTATTGTGCAAAAATCCTGTTGGCTCATTCTGGATCTGCAATATTCCCAATATATTAGAATTTATTGAGTACTATGAGCCACACACACTTCTGCACAATAACTCATTGAATCATCAAAACAATAGTTTAACTTAGATACCACCATTATCCTCATTTGACAGATGAGGAACTGAGGCATGGAAATGTTGAACAATATGCTCAGGATAACACACAAGTAATCTGTAGTACCAAGATGTGAGCTCAAGCTATCAGTTTTCAGAGGTTGTACTCTTAGCAACTGTGCTATACTATCTCTCTCTCTAAGTGATAGGAGCCAGGCCTAAACTAGAGACCAGGAGGCTGGGACAGGACAGAGGGGATGGAAGTCCACCAAACCACCAGACAAGGATAATACAAGGGGTGGAGGGAGGGAGGACTCACATTCAAAATAAGCCTGAAGACTAAAATTCCAAACCACAGGAGAATAGTCAACAAACAGTAATTGGAAAAAACTGCAAATAACAGAACTGAAAAATTTAAAGAACACTTAATTATTCCAAAAGGATAAAGAAATGAAGGAAGAAATGACATTCATTAGAAAGGATAAAAAAAACAAAAGCAAGTCAAATGAAACATATATAGGTAGGGGTGAAAATAAATCAAATATAAATCTTATATATATGAAAAATATAGTCACTGAAATCAAGACTTATTGGTTCAGTTAAACAATAAATTAGACAAGGCTGAAGAGAAAATTGGTGAAGTAGAAGAGAAGTCCTGTAAAATTACCCAGAACACAGTGAGAGAGATAGCTAAGGAAACAATCAACAGAATAGACAACCTATAGAACAAGACAAAACATTCACAAGCTACACATATAAAGGCTAATAATCAGAATTTACAAAGAACTCAAGCAAATGAGCAAATAAAAATGAATTCTATTAAAAAGTGGGCAAAAGGCAGGGCACGGTGGCTCACGCCTGTAATCCTAGCACTCTGGGAGGCTGAGGCAGGTGGATCCTTTGAGCTCAGGAGTTTGAGACCAGCCTGAGCAAGAGCGAGACCCCGTCTCTACTAAAAATAGAAAGAAATTATCTGGACAGCTAAAAATCTATATAGAAAAAATTAGCCGGGCATGGTGGTGCATGCCTATAGTCCCAGCTACTCGGGAGGCTGAGGCAGGAGGATCACTTGAGCCCAGAAGTTTGAGGTTGCTGTGAGCGAGGCTGACACCACGGCACTCACTCTAGCCCGGGCAACAAAGCGAGACTCTGTCTCAAAAAAAAAAAAAAAAAATTTCAGTATTAAATATTCTAAAATTTATAGTTTCCAAAATGGCTGGCAAGGTATGTGGAAAGGAGAAACAAAGAAAACTATCTGCCTAATAGAAGACAAGGGAAGAGAGAAAGAGGGAGGAATTAAGATTGATAAATAAAAAAACACAAATTATTATAAGATGATAGAAACACATTAGTAATCTAACCAAATGGACAGCTTTATTAAAATTTATATTTTCTTCTACAAAGTATTCCATAGGCATTTATAAAGTGATCAATAAAAATGAATTCTCTCCCACTATCAAGCATCAATTCAGTATCTGTAGGCTTCCACCCCCAGCAGGCCCAAGCCATCCCCGCGCAGCGCTGGCGTCTCCTGCACTCTCGCCACCCACCGTCCTGCCCCGGCACTTGGGAGGCCAACCCTGCCCTTTAGCACACACTGTACCTGGTTCTGCTCCAGCACCTTTGCTCTTATTTTTCCCAAACCCAGACTCCTCCAAACCTCCGTCCTTATCCAAAATCCACGGATCCCTGAACCTTCCCTGCCTGCCCACCCGGGAAGTGCGGGCGCGCGGGGGGCGAGGCCGGCAAGGCGGCGCGGTGGACTGGGGTAGGCTGTAGGCTGCCCGTCTGCGCCAAAATCCTTAGAAATGACTTTGGAGTATATCTCAAAATAACAAATTCACGTCCACATTACAAAAAAGAGAGTGTGTTCTCAGTAGGTCATAAACTGTCACAGACGATAGATAAGGCATTGGAAGGGGTGAAGCAGGAGGCCACAGTTCTCGGAGCATGCACAAGAAAGCAGGATACAGAAGCTGGGAGGGCTGCAGGGGTCCCAAACCCAGAGCGGAAGACCCGGCAACAGAGGGCCCGGGGGCACCGGCCGGTGCGTCCCACCGTGGGCCAGGCCGGGAGCAACAGGCGGCTGCTCTAGCTGGAACAGAGAATGAGCGTGGGGAGGAGGCAAGCCAGGGAGGCAAGCAGGAAAGCAACACCCAAGAACAATGCGGAGCCCCCAACACAGGGCCTGGCTACGGACACACCCCGGCCCACCTGCACGCCAGCCTCCTCTCTTCCTTCCATTCTCACATAAGACAGGGGCCTTCCCCCATTCAAGTCCAGCCCTGCACCTGTGCTTTTTAAAAACTGTTTGACTTGTTTACTTCTAAACTGTTTATACCACTTTCATTTCAATGTCTCCTTTTCCACAAAACCATTCTTCGGAAATGGCCAGTGGGTCTCTAAGAATATATGTGCCAACCTGGTACAACAGTCAGATGTAGAAGTGTTGATATAAATGTTTTCTGCAGTGGATGCATTCTTCTGAGAAGCTAAGTTGAAGTCTCCATTCAGAGACTACATACCTTCTGCTAGAACAGAGACCCCCTCACGGAGATGTCCGACGCTCTAGGCAACCAAACAGCACCTCCAGCCCTTGACACCCGCTCCTCCACCCCACACCCCTACTCTTTGTCAGAACCTCCCTCTTAATCCCCACCCGACACACTTACAGTCTCTACTGCTTATTCTCTGTTATTAAAGTTTAAGGTAAGTCCACTGCAGTCGGGGCTGTAATTATTGAGGACAGATTTCATTGAGAGAAATTGATTGTCTGACATATGTTTTGTCAGGTAAAGAAACAACTGGGGGTAATTCAATATAGCAAGAAGTGGAGAAAAGATCTAGAATTCAAATCAGACCAACTCACTCCTATAGGAACCCAAGAAAAAGTTAGAAAGTGTGCTTCACATCTGAGACTTCCACATTCTAAATTCATAAGTTAAAATGCACATTTATATATTTAATTAAATAAATCAAATAGTGTTAGTCAATGCTGCCCCTAAATCTGTTTCCTCTATGGAACCAATGAGATTATCACAGAAAATTTATCAATCTACCCATGCAAAGTTCTATTATATATAAGAATCAATGATGTGACAAATCCTGAGTAATAAACTTCTGACAGTTTTGGAAGCTTACTGGTTGCATTAACAGCTCCGTGTAATACACAAACATTACAGAGGTTCACAGAGTTATGGCAGAAGCTAACCATCACTAAAACAACCAATTCATCAAGTAGGTTTAAAATCTCAAAAGAATGTAATGGTAATATTTAGGTAGGTATGCCATTTGTTCATTTCAAGACACACTAAGAGATTTCACTAAATATCATATATGAACAAATACAGAAAATGCTATTCTATTAGTAACAGTGATTAACAAAGAGGAGAGTCCTTAAATATAGAGAAATACAACTACAGAGAACGGTTTTGGCTTTTGCAGAAATGCCATTTGGAGTAGTGATGTGCAGTGATTCTGAACCTTTCCTGGGGTCATAGATCCGAAAACTGAAAGACCTCTGTGGAAACGTACACATAAATACATGCAAGACTCTGCATGTAACTTCAGGAATAGGAACTTGTGGCAAAGAGCAGCTGCCACCCACCTTTTGAAACACTAAGGAGCAGTTGACCAATACTGAACATACCCCTGCAGCTGAGGTGATCGTCCGCTGGGTCTGGACACCCCCTTGCCCTCTATTCCACTTCTGGGTTCTTTGTTCCTCATTCCCTCAGATCTGCTCCATCTGTCCCTACACCTGATCCCTTCTGCCTCTCTGCCCAGCTTTCCCCAGTTCCTCACCTACTCCCAAGTCTCCCTAGGGATATACCCTCCCACTCCCACTTCCTTAACTGGTCCCGATATGAAAATAAGTCTTATCATTGGGTGACCTAATTAACTAAACTTTTATGTTATTCTTCATAATTTTAAAAGCCAGTGTGCTGAAAATTTACATTTGCAGACAGAGATTGAGAGAAAACAAGATTTCCAAGAAAAGAGAGACTGCACTCCTGCCTGTGGCAGTGAGGAGGTCTCAGGGACTCAGACAGCCCCAAGTATACACAGCGGGTCCAGAACACAGGGCACAGAGACAAGGGCGGGGCTTCATCCACGCTAGGCCAAGGCCAGGAGGCCTGGAGGGCTCTGACTCTGGACCCTGGCCGAGGCTGAGACGGCACCAGTCCAATCTCCAGGAGTCCGCAGGCGCATTTGCCACACCTCTCCAGGCAGCCAGCATGGTCCACTACATACTCTGAATCATGACAGAACAATGCTGTAGGACAAAGGTCAACAAGTCACGTGATTACGTGGGAGGGGACAGAGGCATCTGAACACAAAACACAGTCGGCTAAAGTTCACCTATAAAATTCACAACCCCTGTAGCCTGGGAATTATTTCACAATTAGACAAATTTTAAAGTTCTTAAGGCAAAATCCATGGAGAACCACCACTATATACTATTTTTTAATTTATTGTATGCTTTCTCTATGTCAGATACTGTATATATAGAGGTATCTTTATAACTCTATCTATATATACATAATTTTATTTAATCCTCAAAATAACCACATGATATAGTTACCATAATCCCCATTCTGTAGATGAGGAATCTGAAGCTTAGCACCACCAACCAAACTGCCCAAAGTTAAACATACTAAGTCAGAGAGATGGAATTTCCACACAAATCTCTGACTCCAAAGCCTGTGCTCTAACCCTGAGGTCCTCAGCTTCTCAAGCTTTCAAGTATTAACACATGTGAATCCCCTGGGGCTCTGGTGAGCCTGCAAACTCCGATTTGTGGGTCTAGGGTAGGGCCTAAGAGTCTGCATTTCTAACACACTCCTGCTGCGGATTCACAGACCAAAGTTTAAACAGCAAAGGGCTAAATAAACTATTATATTAGACTGACTCTATACTTAAAGCAATGACTTCTGAAAGTTGAGTGTGCTGCTAGCAATACATCTCTAAAAAAGCAACTACTTTAAAGATAAAAACAAACAATATGTTTTATAGATATTAAACTGTGCAATTTTTTTTAAATCGGAAAACACAACTCTATAGCCTAAAACCAATTTTTAATGAAATAAAATGAATCTCCAATTTTTCTGCACACATTCCTGTTGTCTTCAGCCAGAAGAGTCTCTCGTGTCCTATGTCCAAACCAGATGCATTCTGTGTTTCTACAAGGAAACCATCAGAATCTATTAAAATTACTGTACACTGATAGCAGCAGGGACATGACAAATCGCAGGCCAAGAGTCAGATACCACAGAATGTGTTTCAGGGCTTTGGGGGCAGGCCCATTTGCAACCAAATGATATTGTGTGAGGCCGGCATGCTCAGTGCATGACAAACTGATGCAATTTCAGTGCTGTCTGCAGGCCAGGGGAGATTTCTCTGATGCTGGTTGTGGTTAGTTTACAGAATTGTGCAGAGTTCCCAGATTTGAATCACTTGGGGCTTGAAAGGGCTTCACTTGACAAGCTACAAATAATTACACTCTACTCTTTCCATTGTACTCTATTATTTTGCCCCCCTTATCTCTAGAATTTGAGCTTTTGTGAACAAGCAAGGTCGGCTTCTATTCTGACCACAACACAACAAAACATTGTTCTTTTCTGATATGATAAATAAAATGAGGCCTTGCAGACTAAACATTTTTATCAGGTCCATTTTCCATTTTTATAGGCAAAAATCAACTTTGGACTCAGTTGGAAGGGTTGAGCAGGATATAAGCAGGCAGGGTCGGTCCATGCATCCTCACTTAGTGATGTGATCCAGCTATCTGGTTATTGTAAAAGCTCATTTGAAAAATGGCGCATTGACTAACAGATAAAGGGCATATGGACAGTAGCTTTTACAAGGTTTCTACTCCCCTTGTCCCCCTCTCCCCCACTCCCACCTCCATCCTAATAGTCTCTTCATTCAGATATTCTTAATGAAAAAATTTTCCAATTTAGGATGCAATTAGAACGAAGCTGCCTTATGTCAGCGGCACACTTCGCAGAAACACCAGCATCTCAGATTCACGTTTGCCATTCCATTTGTGAAAGGTTTTAAAGAGTGTACTCCCCACTCTAAGGCAGTTCCTAAGAAGAATATATTGATTATTGCTCCGTATATTTTAATTTAGTAAACAAGAAACCTTGTCTATGTTCTGATATTTCCCCAAAGAAAACACAAGATTAGGCTGGGCATGGTGGCTCACGACTGTTATCCTAGCACGCTGGAAGGCTGAGGTGGGAGAATTGCTTGAGCTCATGAGTTCAAGAGCAGCCTGAGCAGGAGCAAGACCTCTACTAAAAATAGAAAAATTAGCCAGGCAGTGTTGTGTGCCTGTAGTCCCAGATACTTGGGAGGCTGAGGCTGGAGGATCGCTTGAGCCCCTGAGTTTGAGGTTGCTGTGAGCTAGGCTGATGCCATGGCAACCTAGCCTGGACAACAGAGCAAGACTGTCTCAAAAACAACAAAACAAAACAAAAGATTGAAGGAGGCAGTTTTTTGTTTAAGCTCCAACTTCAACATTTCATAAAATCCTAGTCCCTAAAAATTTATTTTTGAAAAAAAATCTAATGATGATTAACATTGATTCAAATAAAGTTGTCTAAATGTTTTCTTTTAAAATTTAATTTATTTGTTAAGTCTTAACTGTGGGTCAGGCACTGTTCTAAACCAACTATATTTAATTTTTGCAACAACTCTATAATATAGGTATACAATTTCATTTAATTAAACTTTCTTATCACTACCCCCATTTTAGAAATAAGGAAACTGGGCACAGAGAAGTAAAGTAACCTGCTCAAAGTCTCACAGCTCATGAGTGGCAAAGACGGGGATTGAGCCCAAAGAGTTTCCCGTGAGCCCCCATTCAACACTGCTTCTTAGTTCCACAGCTCCATTCACTTAAGGACAAGGTGACAAGAACAATATGCCTCACCTGTGCTGCAGCCAACAGCTGCAGAGAACTCACACTGACAGTGTTAGACAAGTAATAGTGAGATTATATTCTCAACAGGAGCTAAAGATGCTAAAGCTTGAGATTTTAGCTCCTGAAACCGAATACTATTATTCCCGCCTCAGTGCATGCTTTGCTATAAACTGGACCCCTCCTATTCTCTAAATCTTCCTCATCCAACACAGTGGCACTCGCCACATGTTGCTCTCTAGTATTTGAAGTGTGGCCCAGTCCAAACAGACAAGTCCTGTAAGTGTAAAACCCACCAAATTTCAAAAAATTACTACAAAAATAACATGAACTATCTCACTAATAATGTTATATTGATTATATGATAAAATAATATAAAATAATATTCTGGATTGATTGGGTTAAATCAAATATAGCCTAATGATTCATTTCACCTGTTTCTTTTTTAATGGAGCTATTAAAAAACATCTAAAATCCCTATGTAGCTCACATTTGTGGTTCACATTACATTTCTATGAGACAATCCTGTGCTAAACTCACCCCTTAATCCCAAACTTCGCGGGGCTGAATCATCACCTCAAATCTGTAACCCTGATAAGAAAAACAACTCCAAGAACGGCAGTTCGCCTCCTGGGAAGCTTCATTCCCACTTACACGCTCTCTCCCTTCCCAGCTCTCAGGCTCTTACACCACTGCCTCCTTTCTGTGACCTTGAAGTACTCACTATCTTTGGTCTAAGTTACAAAAGGTCTTCACCTGACCTACCCCACTTTCCCTCCTTGCTGCTATGATTTCTCTCCCTCTTCTCATAGGCAAAGCATCCAGTAGGGCCCTCACTCTGCCCCAAACTCCCTCAATGCAGTGCAATCTGACTCCATCCCCCACAGGCCCCTTCTCCACCTGGTTCTCCTGACCTCTCTAAACAGCGGCTGGGTCCCCAGAACCACACAGCAGGCTCCAACGGACCGGAACACCAACCAGGCACTTAGAAGGAAGGACAGAAACTTATTTACCAAATTCTGTGAACAAAAAAAAGGAGTGGCACTGAACTTCCCAGCCCATTCTCCCACCCCTGGTGCCAAAGAGGATGCCCTCTCATTATCTGGGAATTCTTTGGCTCAAGGCAGATGTGGCTCACTGCAGCTGTGCTATTCATGGAACCTCCTGGGTCAGCCACTATTTTGTTGTGTGGGCGTGTCTGCCACCCCATGCCGTTCCTGTCCAGGAAAAGCTGGAGTCAGACTGAGTCTCAGGCATCATCTGAACAGAGTGGACACCTGGCCCCATGTAGCAGCCACCTTTCAGAGCATGGCCTGAGGGCTCCCGTCCTTTGAAGCAGGGCCACCAAGAAGGGGTTTCGTGGGGAATTATCACTCATTGGCTTATAGGTTTGAAGACAGGGTCAATGGAGTAAGGAACAAACTCTGGGGCAAAAGTGGAAATCCCACCATCGGCTACGAGGAGGAAGTGAAACTGGAACGAGAGTGGAAAGGCAGAATGCAAGTTAGCCAACTTCGGTAGCGGGAAGAGACAGGCAGAAGATCATGGGACCCAGAACATGAGCACCCCAGGCCCTCCAGCAACTGAGGGTGGGCAGGGGCAGTTCAGGAGTGCAGGGCAGGAAGTGTTGAGTAGACAGTGAGTAGACGTGAGATAGAGGATACTAAATTTTATTTTTTTCATTTACCTTTTTCTTTAAGCTACCAACTCTAGATAGTTTCTAAAGCCTACTGACACTCTCTTAAGAATTTCATGTCCATCCTATGCCACTGGCCCAGCCCAGACCATCATCCTGGGACTCCATAGCTGATTTCAATCAACCCTCTTTGGAAACATTCTGTACACCAAGGTAAGTTTAATCAGCATGATTTCAACATTTTCATATCACCGTGCTGTTCAGAAACATTCTACACAGCCCTGTTTATTTGTGCAAAGGTACTGGATTTCAGAGGTTCTGCTCTTACCCTTACCTGGTGCACAGCTGCCAGAAACACCCTCGGTGGTCCTGCTGATACGGCTTGAACAGTGCCACCAAGGGGGCATTCTCTCTTCTCCACCCCTCCCCCCAAAGCAACCAATGTATTCTCCCTATTGGAATGTGTGCCCCTCTCCCCACGCCCCATCAAAAGCGGAATGGACTCTAATACCTTCAACACTGGTCACTGCCCACCCTCCAAGAGCACACAGAACAAAGGCAGTGCTCCTCAGGGACCTCTGCAAGGTGCTCTGCTCAGGGATCCACAATATTTCCATTCTCTACCCACCATGCACTCCTGCACACAGGACACTGCTCGCTTCCCATTCCCCGTGACATAATGTTCATTTACATCTTCCTGACTTTACGGGGGATGGGTTCCTTCACAAAGCCCTATCCTTTCCCGTGCTCATCTAAATCCTACCTAGCCTTCAAAACGAAGCTTACCCCTCTTTCAGGAAGTCTTCCAGGTATTGTACTCCATTCTTCACTGATTTCATTCTCAAAATCTCCATTCAAAATAATTTATTACCATAAAGCATTCATTATCAATTCATGGGAATTGTGTCATTTTGTGCAGAGCCAAACTACAAACTCCTTGAGAGCTAGACTCATACCTTGTAGTACTCAACTGCCTGTAGCTGGCACAACAACAGGTGCTCAAATACTTGATTTACTGAGTTATTTTAATTAATTATGCTACTTTATAATAGCTAAGTGTTCTGCTTTCATGGTATGTTGTAACAAGAGCCCAAGAGGTTAAACAGCATTGATTTTAATAATCCCTGTCTATTTTTTATGAAACTTTTTCTTAAAATTAATTGTCTTACAATGTTATAAATATATTAAACAATCAGTTCAAAATATGTTCAGGTGCTTTCAAAGACTAATATTCCTCCTTTTCATAAACTGACATTAATGGCCAATGAAAATGAATATATCTCTAACATAAAGCAAATGTTCTTTTTAAAAACCCTCCAAATCTAAAAAATTGTAAAATAAATATATACTTTCAAAATGACAGTATGGACAACTCAAAAACCCAGTGCCTACCCATACTCAATTAAGAAATTCTGTATATCACTTGAAAAAAACCAATGAAACCGAGCATAAATGTTTAAAAACAAAATGGTCCACAAGAAATTCAGGAGGAAAGTTCCTGGTCTCACAATACTCCCTTGTACAAGGAGGTGCTTTTTGCATGGACCCAGAGTATCCAAAAGGGAGCAAAAACTGGACAAATCATACAACAGAAGTGTTTAAGGCCACCTTTCAGATAATCTAACTTTAAACACACACACACACACACACACACACACACACAACACACACAACACAAGATTTCAAATCATTTTTCATCATTATTATTTAATAAGCCAGTCCTGGCACTTCTGGTTCTGCATCCATTTTTTATGTGAAAATGTTTCCTATATTCTAACTCTACACATTACTGGACATTTAGCCTTATAAAACACTTCCTCAAATTACCAAAACTCACTGTACCATGGACCATGCTAAGCACTGAGTTTCTCTTTTAAGTTCCTTGCCAGTGCTTAATGACAATTCTGGAAAACTCTCTTTTGTTGCCTGAATTAATTCCCGCATTTCACATCTGACGTCCAAATCCCTTGCATGCCCAGGAACTTCCCCATCAGGCACTAGCATGACCCTCGCACCAGGACCAGACTGGCAACAGCAAAGCCAGAGCCCTTGGGACCTCGGTTCAGGCAGGATCCTCATTGCTGGGGCTGTTGGTACTTTGGTCCAGTCAAGAGTAACTCTGCCTCTCAGAGCACCAGAAACACAGCAGTCTCCTTTATACTCTCCAGAGCAGCAAGGACACTACGTGCAATCTACCCGGCAGGCTGAGCTGCTTGCACTTTCCCCCCCTGCAGTGCAAATCCCAAGAGACTCTGCCCCTGAGCAGGTAGCACTCAGAGAAAGGGATGCCCCAGGCCAGCAGTAGAGATGGCACAAGAAAATGTAAAATCAGTGCTCTTCATGTCCTGCTTGCAATGAAGAGAACCTACAATTCTCCTCCTGCTTTTTAGACCCAGGATGATGATAACTATTTGTTAGTACATGCCTGGCACTGTACTAGGTGCTATTTGTTCATTATCTCCATCACGCGTTTATCCTGACAAGGTTTGGTGATAGCACTGCCCGCTAGAAATGAGGGGCCTGAGGCGTGTGCAGGCGTGATAGGTGAGAACCCAGGTCTGGCCTGCCCTCTGCTCCCCCGCACTCCTTCCACACGCATGAGCCCCAGGCAAATGATGGCGAAACACTGAAAGAGGATTTCTTCAGAAGTGCCGATTTGCATGGTCTACCCATAAGACTTACATACGTTTTCCCCATAAAAGTGAAGTCTTAATATTTGAGCTCTGAGGAGATCTGGATAATCCTTTTTCATGGCATCGTATTTTCCGTTTGTTGAAACTATATCATTAACTGGTTTTAATAGAGTGTCTCTACTGGGCGCAAGAAACAATTCTAAACAGTTCATGGATAAAATGAACTCAGGTGAAATTCTAATCCAACTTCACGAACCCGAAATCCCTTTGCCATACTGGAATGTCTATCAAATGTTTACTTGAAAGAATTATTTGTGCTGTTTTTATTTAGGTCTAGAAGTAAAGTGAAGGAACAGGAGAGGGGTTTACAGGATTAACCGTCCTCAGATCAGAAATCCCACCCAAGTCTAACTCAGGGACCCCTCTGTAGAAACCCAGCATAAAGATTTTAATTTTTAGAAACAAATGCCAACACTAGCTATTATAGGACGGATTATGCGTTAGGTCCTTGACACCTATCATTTCATGTGATTAAAACAGTTCCTGTTGGTTACGAAGCAGTGACCGTCACCCCCGCTGAAGGAAGCCGGGCTCAGAGCGGGTACGCGCCGGTGACCGGTCACCACACTGTTGGGAGCGGCGGGGCCGGGCCTGTCCAGGCTCCATCAGTTCCCAAGTTCACTCTTCAGCTGCTTTGTGACTTCGCTCCTCACAGAACCCCTCCCGCAAAGGTCAGGTTTACAGAATAAATACAAGCCTAGCTTCTCTGTGATTCCCAAGAGCTGGCTCTCGCGCCGTGGAAAACCCGCTGCTCGCTGGTCAGCACCCAAGGCATGCACATCCGAGTCCCTCTCCCCAGTAATCCCACCTGTTCAATGCCCCACCCCGGTCTGAATGGGTTAGAAAACGAGGGAACCCACTTAGCCACCCCTCCCTCAGGCCATCTGGCCCGGCTGCCTTCCTGTCTTTCACAGTGCTTTCCAGACAGCCTAGGGCCTGCCCGCAGGGGACCCCGCCAAGGCGGTGAAGGCTGGGACAGGCCCAACCACGGCAGCTGGCCCTGCCGAGCTGCCTGCAGCCCGAGGCAGCCACCTTGCCGGACACTGCACACGCACTATTCGAGTTCGGCAATGACCCTATGCGGTTAGGTACTGCCGGTAAGGAAAGCGAGGTTAAGTGTTCACATTGAGCTCGCTGACGAACTGCATTTACATGTGAGCTCTCCATGGAGCAACACAAGGTGAGTTAACTGCAGCTCCGGTGTAGACTGTGTTCACGAACAGGAAGAATCCCTTTGAGAGCGAGCTCTGGAATTTCGTGAGGGTCTTAGAAAGAAAACTACTGAAAGTGATGGCAGCACCAGAGCCCAGCACAGCGCCTGGTACACTGCAGACCTTCAAGGATCATCGGTTGTATAAACGAGTCTAAGTAAACACTGGGGCTGATAAAATTGTGCCTCACACCCGACATCTCTGTGCTCTCACCCAGCGCTCACCCCCGCCACTCTCACAGCTCTGGCGTGGCACCGCTGCCTGCCCCTGCCAGCCCTCTCTTAGGGCCCGCCAAGCACCAGCATATCCCATAAACTCTGCGCTAAACTTCCAATACACAGGCCGCCAGCATCCCCGCCAGGCTTTTAGAATTCTCTGGGCCACAGAAAGGTGAGCTCCACAGACGCTTTCCAGACCAGAACTCACTGAGGGAGCAAACCCTGACTGCAAAAACAGCTTCAAAAACAAAACTCTAGGTTAAAATCACGTTTGTTGAAACCGACCTCATCTGAACTGGCTGAACCTGAACACTGAGAAGTCAGGAGTCAAAATTTCTACTTCTGCTCAGAGCAAAGCTCACAGGAACAGGCCTGGGCGGGAGCTGGCCCCACTTCACTGCCAGGCTAGAGCCATATACTAAGGGACCGTTGGCCCTCAGTACCTGTGGGTTCCACATTCACAGATTCAAGCCACCGTGGATAGAAAATATTAGGAAACAAAAATTCCGAACATGTACAGACTTTCTTGGTCATTATTCCCTAAACAATACAGTATAACAACTATTTACATAGCATTTGCATTGTATTAGGTATTATAAGTATTCCAGAGATGATTTAAAGTATACAGGAGGATGTACGTAGGTTATATGCAAATACTATGCCATTTTATAGCAGGGACTCAAGCATCTGTGGATGTTGGTATCTGTAGGAGGTATCTCTCTCGCTTCTAAAAAGACCTTCTCGTACATGGAGAAAGTAAGGAACCAATACAAGGGTTTTTCCTGAGAATACTGTTAGGAGCCTAAAGTACAGAAAGGTAGTTGGAATTTCACCTAAGTATTCTGTGATCATAAATAGCTGTTAATAATTGCTTGTTTAACCACAGAATCACGGTTCTTCATTTACTCTTACACATGAAGTGACTGGGACACTTCAGATGTCGTTCTCTAATTTAAAAGCACTCCAAGGATCTTTCGATACTGCTTTTTTAAAAACTTCATTTAAAGCAGTGAGTTAAATATGGAATCATTCAAAGGTGAGAAACAAGATAAATTCTCACACTAGATGAAAGGGAGGTAAAATATATGATGATACATTAACTCCAACTGGCAAAAAGTTCACTAGAAGTATTGGAAATAACAACAGCTGCCCCACATAGTGAGTTCCTACTTTGTTCTTGGTGCTTGCATTTGACCTGTATGAGAAAACCAAGACAGGCATTTCAGGGAAATGAGGCTCGGGGAGGTTAAATGACTTGCACAAGTTCCCTAACTGGTCATAATGCTAGAATGTGGAACCAGGTCTGTCTGGCTCCAAAGCTCAATAATGACCCTCCTTAGTAGTTCCTCAAACAGGCTGAGGTCAGAAAAGTTTTTCTTAGGTTTATAAGCCAGTCCTAGATGCACGTTTCCTGAATCAGAATATGAACAAGTTTGATAAAGCTTTAAAAGAAAGCTGATGTTTCTCCTTCATGCTAAATATACACTCTATACGGCATCTTTTCCAAAACAGGGAAGCCACCTATCCCATAGTTTGCAGGCTTAGCTACAAATTAAAATCACTGGAGAGCTGTTAAATAGTACCACAGCTGGAGCTCCAATTACATGATAATCTCTGGGGACAAAAGCCTTAAAATCTATTTTCAAATGTTCTCCAAGAAACACTGATCTACCTCATTAAGATGTGTTGGGGCAAGTAACCTGCCTTAATCATCTCCACACGTATCTTGGGGGACATATTTAGTGCAGGAGTTCTCACCTTTGATGGCTCATTAGAATCATTTAAAAATTCTGATGCTCAGATGGCTCAGCCCAGACCTGGCGGAGGGAGGTCCTGGGCAGAGGTCACGAGATTGTCTTCAGTGGAGATGGGATGATTAGAGTCATCAACTGTAGTTGAACAGCCGTTGCCTGAAGCTGAGAACCCACCCTTCAAAAGCTCTGTATTTCTGCTTATTCTGATGACAATAGCATTTTTCAGACAGTAGTCTCCATCCTCCTCCTTTGCTGGCAAAGCAATAAACTTCTCTTTCCTTTTTCTCAGAAAAAAATTCTCATGCTCAATCCATATCCCAGAACCATCATATTCTCTGAGGGTGGGACCCAGGCATTAGTAGTTTGTAAAGCTCTCCAGGTGATGCCAGTGTGCAGCAAGGGATGAGCACCGTGGCCTCAGCACCTAGAGGTGTGCACTAGAAGCCCCAACCTTCTCTGGATGGTGTTCCAATGCGCTGCCCACCGGCAGCACTGTCACACCAATGATTAGCCTCCTCTCAAATCCCCTAGCATCAGGCACCCAAACTTGGTACTGCCACCCAAAAAAGCCTTTCCATTTGTCAATCACGTGGCCCAACTCCTTGCACATATGCATGCCCACTTCAGAGAAACGCTGCATGACTCTCCCTTCTGTCCCTCAGAATCATTCCCACTATTAGATGATTCATTCCACATGCAACATTTGTCATTCTACCACCACTTTCAGTTTTATCATCTCCACTTCCTTTTCTCTCTTAGTAGTATTTTCAACACTGTCACTTCTTTTGCCCTCATGAACAATACGGAGTTAATGCTGTTCTGGACACATTAAACTTAGGCACGAAGCTACAGGCTAAGGAACCACAATGTGGCTGAAACTAAGCTGACATCCATCCCAGGACTGCCGCTGTTCTCTAAATGCGGGCGAAGTTGAGGTCCATTTTACTCTGGAGGGTAGCTCTGTTTACATCTATAAAAGTTCATACTGGAAAGTTTTGAAGTAGAGGAGCTTAGTGCTGCCTTTTGATTACATGCAGCTCCTAAAGATGCAAAGCTCAAAAGGTTATCCTGAATTCCCGAAAGACACATTTGATTAACAACAAAGATCTTCACGGTTGAAAAGAATGAAAACCTTTATACATTTCCATTCTAAACTTTTGAATTACATAAACATTCTTACATGGGGCATAAATGAAAAATATTTTAAACTGAAAGCAAAATGCTTTTTTTTTTTTCCTTCTAGAGGAAGGAAGAGCCTGGGTCTCACTCTGCTGCCCAGGCTGGAGTGCAATGGTACACTCATAGCTCACTGCAAACTCGTACTCCTGGGCTTAAGTGATCCTCCTGCATCAGCCTCCCGAGTAGCTAGGACTGCAGGTGCGTGCCACCACACTCAGCTAATTTGTCTATTTCTTGTAGAGACAGGGTCTCACTATGTTACCCAGGCTAGTCTCAAACTCCTGGGCTCAAGTGATCCCCCACCTTGCCCTCCTAAAGCACTGGGATTACAGTATATGAGCCAAGGCACTGGCCACAAAATGCTTTTTATCCAACAATATTTAAATGCAAAAGCAGCAGCATTCAGGGTGAAGATATTCTCTCAAAAAGGAAATCAGGTGTTGATTAAAGCTTCCCTAAGGCATATACCACTTTGGACTACTAGTGAATGGCTGACAAAATTAATCCACATCCTCACCCTGCACACAATCCTCCTTCCACATATGCACAACATCAGTGAAAAAGCTCATAGCACTAAGAAAGTGCATTTGCTTGATAAGAGTACTTCCTGTACTAGGTAAGACTTTGTCCGTTACTGTGTTTTTTTTCAATGCTATCTCAGATTATTTCTGCAAAACTATCAATGGAAAAACCACAGACAATGAATTCAGAGTTGGTGATGGAAAAAGCAGATCTGATTTCCATACAAATTATGAGATAAAATGTAGCAATAATATATTCCAATAATTTTTATAGGAAAGCTCAAGTTTATTGACATTTAAAATAAGGTCTCCACTAATATCCTAAGTTAATTTCAATTTTGTTCCTAATAATTGGTACTTAAGAAAGAATTTTAGGATAATATTTAAAAGTTAATTATAAACAGTGTAAGCATTCATGTCAGTCAAACATGACCTCTGCTCTACAACGCATTTAAATGCATGTCACCTTGACCTGTAACAGAGCAATGTAAAAAATTTTGGTCAATATAAATCAAATGCACACTAATTTATTCAGCAGGTTTCCTAGTATCTGAATCAACATCAGAAATCTAACCAGTATTTGTTATTCTGTTATTGACAAAAGGAAGCATATTTAAATGATAACAAGTACTCATGGGTGTCATTTGGAAGTTAAATTGTTCCCTAAGGACAGCCTCCATAAACAGCTACATTTAAAGGTCATTTACCACCAAATTATGAACAACTGTTGCATTCATTAGCATGGGCTCAATAGTTGGGAAGCTGCAGTCATCAATTTTTTACTGACAATGAGATCTAATTGTTCACTGATAATAAACAAGGAAAACAGACCTTTTCTATAAACTTTTATCCTGAACTGTATTTACGTTTTAAAAACTAGGATGCTAGCTTTTGATTTAAAGTGAGAAAAAAAAAAAGAAAAAATAAAATGAAAACTGGGATGCAAACTGTCCATAGGTATGTGCTGAAGAAAAACCTCCCAACTGCAGGAAGGACTAAACAAGTTTAAAATAAATAGCAGATAATAAAATATAAAAACTTGTTTTCTCATACTATGTTCATCTGAACTGAAACAAAATGGAGGAAAACACTACAATGTTTACACGAATGAAGAGTGTATTTCACATTAGAAAGGGAATGCGATGGTTAATTTTATGTGTCAGAGTGAACGAGCCATTGGGTGCCCAGATATGCAGACAAATGTCACTTTGGTGTCTCTGTGAGAGTATTTTTAGATGAGATTTATATTTAAAGCTGTAGACTAAGGCAGATTACCTTCCATAATGGGGCAGACCTCCGAATTTTGGAGGCAACATGTTCCTCATTTGGATGTGTTACTTCAGCCCGTTTACCAAGTGATTTGAAAAGCTGCTAGGTTTGAGTGGGGCCCAGAATAAGGGAAGGTTCTGCAACAGGTCCAGGCTGCTGTGCAAGCTGCTCTGCCACTTGGGCCACACGATCCAGCACGTACGATAGCACCGGAAGTGTAGGTGGCAGACAGGGTTGCTGTTTGGAGCCTCTGGCAAGTTGCTATAGGCGAATTGCAACGCAGGTCCTTAGAGTTTTGGAGCAAAGCTCTGCCATCCTCTGTGGATAACTACACTCCTTTTGAGAAACAGCTCTTAGCCTGCTACTGGTCCTGAGAGAATGCATGCTTAATCATGGGCCACCAAGTTACCATGTCACCTGAGCTGGCCATCACAAACAGGGTGTTATCTGACCCAGCAAGCTATAAAGTTGGGCATGAACAGCAGCTCCATCATCAAACGGAAGTGGTATATCTGAGATCAGTCCAAGCAGGTCCTGAAGGCACAAGTGAGTTCCACGAAGAAGTGGCCCAAATGCCCTTGGTGCCCACTCCTGCTCACTGCCTTCTCCCTCCCAGCCTCGTGGGGGGTGCCCTAGGATCATTTTGACAGAGGTAGAGAAGACTAGGACCTGGCTTACAGATGGTTCTGCTTTATTTGCAAGCACTACCCCAAAGCAGACAGCAGTAGCACTCCAGCCCCTCTCTGGGACATCCCTGAGGGACAGCAGTGAGAGGAGATCCTCCCTGTGGGCAGCGCCTCAGGCAGTGCACCTGGCTGTGCGCTTTCCTTGGAGGGAGAAATGGCTAGATTTGTGAGTATACACTTATTCATGCAATGGTTTGGCTGGATGGTCAGGGACTTGGAAGGAATATGACTGGAAAACTGGTGATAAGAAATTTGAGGAAGAGGTATGTGGTATCTGAATAGACAAACAGTGTGAAGGTATTTATATCCCATGTGAATTCACTGGTCTTATCGTATTTCCCAGCATCCTGAGGCAGGTGGACTGATGAATGATGGGTGGCCTTTTGAAGACTAGTGACAGTGCCAGCTGGGTGGCTACCCCTGCAGGGCCGGGCAAGGTTCTCCAGAAGGCTGTATATGCTCTGAATCAGCCTCTGATACATGGTGCTGTTTTTCCCATGGCCAGGATTGACAGGGCCAGGAATCAACGGGTGAAGACGGGGGTGGCACCATTCACTCTCACCCCTAGTGATTCACCAGCAGAATTCCTGTTTCCTGTCCCCAAGACTGTATGCTCTGGTGGCCTAGAGGTCCTAGTTCTAAGGAGAGGAATGCTTCCACTAGGAGACACAACAATAGTTCCATTGAAATGGAAACTAAGGCCATTTTACACTCCTCATGTCTCAACTGACAAGAAAAGAAGGGAGTTATTGTGCTGTGTATTGCCAGGCTATGTACTCACTGGGGTGGCGGACCCTGACTACCAAGGGCAAACTGGACTACTCCTCCACCATGGAGGTACGGAAGAATACTTCTGGAACACAGGAGATCCCTTGTGACTAAAGTCAATGAAAACTAAAGCAACCCAATTCAGGCAGGACTACCAATGGCCCAGGTCCTTCAGGAATGAAAATCTGGGTCACACACCAGGTAAAGAAACATGATGAGCTAAGGTGCTTCCTGACAGCAGAGGGAATATGGAATGATGGTGGCAGTCATAAATACCAGCTGTGACCACACAACCAGTCACAGAAATGAAGACTGTCATTATCGTATTTCCTCCTTATTTTATTAGGAATATGTTTGTGTGTGTGTGTATTAACCAAACATCGTTTTCTTCCCTCTTTTTTCCCCTTATCATGTGTTACGAGGGCTATCAAGGAGAAGAGTAAGCATCACTCAAGGACCTTTCCTCCTGGGGAAGGAATTAGTAGTTTTTTGGTTGTATTCGTGTTAGTTGTGTTGTGTCAAGTAGAATTGTGACCTTGCTATTAAGTGTGGTTTAGGGAGACATGTATGGGTGTCAAATTGACAAGGGGTAGACTTGTGATGGTTAATTTTATGTATCAACTTGATGAGCCACAGAGTACCCAGATATTTGGTCAAACATTTCAAATAAAGCATGTCCAAACATGGTACTTCTGATCTTGTTCCCAAAACCTGCTCTACCCACATTCTGCCACTTCTCAGTAAACCGCACCATCATTCTTTCCTTTGCTCAGGCTAAAAACCTAGGGGTCACCCTCGTTCCTCACTTTTTCTCACACCATAAATCAAATCCATCAGTGGATCCTATTGGTGCCCTCATCAACCAAAATCCAATCATCTTCCACCACTTCCTCCTACAGAACCATTCTAAACCATCATCATCTTTTATTACTTGGGATACAATAACAGCTTCCTAACTGAGCTTTCTGCCTACACCACCCTTCCTATAGCGTATTCTCTACACCAAAATAAGAATGTGATCCTTTTAAGACATAACTCATGTAACCAACAGGTAAGCTCCAAAAGGGCAGGGATTTTCATCTGGCTTCTTCACTGCTGTGTCCTTGGCATCTAGAGCAGTGCCTGGCACACAGCTGGCAGTGAATAAATACTTACTGAATCACATCACTTCTCTGCTTCCCATCTCTCAGAGTGAAAGTCAATGCCTTATAATCGCCTACCAGACCCACTGGCTGCCCTCCCTACCCCACCACTCCACTTCCCCTCGGCCCCCTCCACACCACATACAACCTCACCTCCTACTGCTCTCTGTTCTCTTACTCCATTACAACCTCACTGGACTCCTTTCTATTCCTAAAACACACTGAGCACACCCGCACCTCATGTCCCTTGCACAAGCTGTTCCCTCTGCCTAGAACACTCTTCCCTTGATAACCTCATGAATCACCTCTGGCTCCTTCAGGTCTCAGTTCCAAGTTCACCTTCCAGGGAGGGCTCCTCTCATGATCTCCCAGCACCCTCTGTCTCCCTCCCTTTGTTTATTTTTCACCATAGTGCTCACTACTACCTGGGATACTATATAGAATGTAATTATCGTGTTGATTTCTGCCCTCCCACCTTCAACCAGAATTTGAGCTCCCTGAGGATAGAGACTTTTGATTGTTTTGTTCATGGCTGTATCCCCAGCAGGCAGATTACTGCCAGTCACTTAACAGGCAGTCAATAAATATTTGTTAAATAAGTAAATGGATTGTTTCCATTTTCTCTAGATATTATAAACAATGCTACAATGAACAATTTTGTACGGATATCCTTGTGCATTTGCAGATACAGACTAAATAGTGGGATGGCTGGGTCAAAGGGTAAATATCTTATTTATTAATATTGTCAAATCAACCTCTAAAACAGACCTTCCGACTTTCAATCTCATCAACAGTGTGTTAGAGAACTGTCTCCCTTCATCTCCATCCTCATCAGTATTGGTTTTTATCAATCTGTTTCATTTTGCCTATTAAATTAAAAAAAACAAACTCTGTTTTTACTTTGACTTTAATTACCAGTGAAATTGACTATCTTTTCTTTTTTCTTTTTTTGGTCATCTGTAACTCTGATGTCTCTCCCTTAAAACACAAAAACAAACAGAAAACTCCTCTCTACTTGTAGATGCCTCCAGGCCATCCTTTTAGCTGGGGAGCTATATAGTCCCACTGCAACCACTCAACCTAAATCTTCAAACTCCAGTCCCACTCCCACCATCTACCCTTCCTTACCAACCATCCATATTTCTTAGCCTTCCCCAAGCCCTTCCTTGAACCTGAAATGATCTCCTTCCCCTTCTCAAACTGTCAAATTTCCACTCACTCTTCCAGAACAAGTTTCCGTGTCAGCTACTCCTGCACCCACGATCCTAACACAGTGCCTAGGAGTGGGGATGCAAAACATAAATAACCATAGCAATGAATTTTTGCTCTACCTGCTTATGTAATCTCAATAATACAACAGATTTCCATTAGCAATAAAGAGAGAAGGGTGAGGGTGTAGAAGAGAGAGCTTATAGTTTCTAAAGTGATCCCTAGATTCCTAAATTCATCTAAATTCAAAGAACTAAAAAAAGGCAGTTGGTGAGACTTAATCCACACATTGTTCTTCCTTAGAATGAGAATGATAAAATCAGTAAGAGCCAGGTGCAGTGGCTCATGCTTGTAATCCCAGCAATTTGGGAGGATGAGGCAGGAGGATCACTTGAGGCCAGGAGTTCCAGACCAGCCTGGACAACATAGTGAAATCCCTGTCTCTAAAAAAAAAATTTAAAAATTAGCTGAGCATGGTGGTACATGCCTATAATCCCAGCTACTCAGGAGGCTGAGGCAGGAGGATCATCTGAGCCCAGGAGTTTGAGGTTATAGTGAGCTATGATCATGCCACTGAATTCCAGCAGCAGAGTGAGACCCAGTCTCTAAAAATAATAAAATACAATCAATAAGAAAAGGACAACAGCATATTTTAAATACCTACCTACTCTCATTAAAAAAGAAAAGGCTCTAGAAAGGGACACTAGCATGTTTCAAATATGCCCAATCTAGTAATCAGATTTAGCCAGCCAATTACATGGGATCTGAGAGGGCTTTTAGCTATATGAAAGGTTATCTGCTCCTTCTAAAGTTTTCCGGACGATTAAAAAAATCCTGTCAGAGTTTTCCCAAATCATTAATTGCGTTTACTTATTAGATTGGGAACATAAGGGGAAGTGGCAAAAAGACCCCATCCGACTGAAACTAAAATTAACTCTGTTACTATGAGGTGACATTTTCCTAGCATGACAGATAATTCAGCTTTTAAAAATTTTTCTTTCAGTCTTTTCAAACTGTTAGAAATATATACTCCTGTAAATGCCCTTCCATCTCCTACAGGGCTAATCTGGTTCCATGAATGGAAAAAATAGAGTCAGCTTTCTTTCAATGTTCACAGGGGGCTGAAGCTAACAAGCTCAGCCTCTGAGCGAGGACAGTGAGCGGGGAAGTGCTTAGGGAACTTTCACATGTGAAGCATATCAGTGGTGAGTCTGCGCCTCCAAGGTGAGCCGACATCTCACCCATTCATTTGTTCAAGTGCAAATGATGACAATATCCATGCGTGCTTCTTAGAAATCAATGGCCTCAAAACAGATCTGGTCCTTGCCTTCAGGGAGCTACAGTGACTACCAACTGTTTCTGCATTACCTCACTGCCTACTTTCAAAGCACAAATTCACAAATATACACAAGTTAGACATCCCTTTGTCCCTATTTTCTTGCCTATTTTCCTGAACCAACTATTGGCCTTCATTTTGCCAAATGAACCATTATTACTCTATTGCTCTATGTTTCCCTAGAATATGGAACAATCAAAAAAGAAATGTTTTGAAAAATGTAGTGACTATCTGAAAGCTTCTGTATCTTACAGTTTTTAGTACCTTATAGCTCACAGGTGATAATATTTGTATTTCATCTGCAAGCATTATGATCTCCAAGCAGACAACTCCAAACTTACCAGGCAGACTTTAAGGTTAGAATGATCCTTTTATCTGATTAGTACACAAATTAGAACTTTACATTTTGGGAAAGTTTCCCTTCAGCTACCTGAGGTTTTGTGTGCTACAGTCAATTCACAAAGCTGGAGTGTGTGAGCATGCAAGTTACTCCTGAAGAAACAGATGTTTCCACCAAAAACCCTTAGGCTTCACAACTGAATGGAATACCTCAGTATTAAATGTAATTTTTAGTATGAAGCTTAGTGCATCATCAATAAATCACTAGGTTACCACAAACCCATGGTCTGACCTATGTTTGATCTTTTCTCTCAGGAACTTCAGTGAAAGTTAGATTCAAATACAGAACTCTTCATGGTGGGAATCTTGCTCTAGAAATGCATGCTTTTGGCCATTTACACCCATAATCCTAGCACTTGGAAGGCCAAGGTGGGGAGGATCGCTTGAGGCCAGGAGTTCAAGAACTGTGAAATGCATGCTTTCACTAGTTCAATTTATGAATAAATATTCTAGCAACAGGATAAAACAGCCACCTTTACTAACTAGCCTAGCCTTATATAAAATATTTTTGAGGATATTTTATTTTCACTTTCCTTGTTTATGGATCTACCTTGTGCACATAAATGTGTGATGATGAAATCATTATTATTATTATTAAGAGATAGATTCTTACTCTGTCACCCAGGTTTGAGTGTAGTTGCACAATCATAGCTCACTGCAGCCTCCAACTCCTGGGCTCAAGCGATCCTCTTGCCTCAGCCTCCCGAGTAGCTGGGCCTACAGGCACATGCCACCATGCCCAGGTAATTTTTCATAGTTTTTGTAGAGACAGGGTCTTGCTATATTGCCCAGGCTGGTCTTGATAAAATTATATTTGAGTGGTTAATGAAAGAAACAAATGCTTCTCTTTTAATGGGATGTCTTGATTCACTATGAATCACTATATACTGTTTAATAAAATCTGAGTAATTGTAATTAGATAGAAAGTAATCTGAAATAGTGAAAAGTTTAAAATAATTCTATTTATTTATAACATTAATATCCTTAATCATAATTAATGTCAATAAAATAATAATTATTTATAATATATAAACCATCTTAGTCACAGAAAGATAAATGCAAATGGTTCTTAACCATATAAAAAGATGCTCAACTTCATTGATAATTCAAGATGTGATGAATGACATTAAGAACTACACTGAGGCTGGGCAAGGTGGCTCACACCTGTAATCCTAGCACTTTGGAAGGCCCAGGTGGGAGGATCACTTGAAGCCAGAAGTTGGAGACCAGCCTGAGCAAGAGTGAGATCCCATCTCTACAAAAAATAGAAAAATTAGCCGGGCGTGGTGGTGCACACCTGTAGTCCCAGCTACTCGGAAGGCTGAGGCAGAAGGATCACTTGGGCCCAGAAGCTTGAGGTCACATGAGCTCTGATGACACCACTGCACTCTACCTGGTGCCACAGAGTAAGACAGTGTCTCAAAAAATAAATAAATAAATAAATAGCAACAACAAAAAACTACATTGAAATACCACTGCTCACCTATCAGGCTGGCAAAAAAAAAAATCCAAGAGCCTGAAAACACATTCAGCTGGCAAGCTTGTGAGTAAGCATGCACACTCATAAACTGCTATGGTAATGCAAAAGTAGCACAATCCCTATGGACAGGAATTTAACAATATCTGGCAAACTTAAACGTGCATTTACCTTTGGTCCGATAACCACTGCTAAGAATTTATTCTACAGAAACACTCACAAAAATACAAAAAGACAGACACACAAGGCTATTGATTGAAGCCAAACCATGGAGAACAAGTGTGCTTCACAGATATTGCATTTTTCACAATTGAAGTTTTGTGGCAATTCCAGTCAATCAAGTCTACTGGCGCCATTTTTCCAACAGCATGTGCTCACTTTGTGTCTCTGTGTCACGTTTTGGCAATTTTCTCAACATTTCAAATGTTTTCATTATTATTATATCTGTCATGTTGATCTGTGATCTCTGATGTTACCACTGTAACTGTCTGAGGGAGTCATGAACTGCACCCACGTGAGAGGAGAACTTCACAAACGTGTGCGTTCTGACTGCTCCACTGACTGGCTGTTCCCCCATCTCTCTCCCTCTCCTCCAGCCTCCCTACTCTCTGAGATACAACAATACAGAAATTAAGCACTTAATAACCCTACCATGGCCTCTAAGTGTTCAAATAAAAGGAAGAGTCACACCATCTCTCTCTTTAAATCAAAACCTAGACACGATTAAGCTTTAGTGAGAAAGGCATGGTGAAACCCTGATAGGCCAAAAGTTAGACCTCTTACACCAAACAATTAGCCAAGCTGGGAATGCAAAGAATAAGTTCTTGAAGGAAATGTAAAGTGCTACTCCAGTGAACGTGAATGATGAGAAAGCAAAATAGCCTTATTTCTGACATGGAGGTCTTAGTGGTCTGGATAGAAATCAAACCAGCCACAACATTTTCTTAAGACAAAACCTAATTCAGAGAAAGGCCCCTAACTCTTCAGCTGTATGAAGGCTGAGGGAGGTGAGGAAGCTGCAGAAACATAAGTTGGAAGCTAGCAGAGGGTGGTTCATGAGGTTTAAGGAAAGAAGCCGTCTCCATAACAGAAAAGTGCAAGGTGCAGCAGCAAGTGCTGACGGAGAAGCTGCAGCACGTTATCCAGAAGATCTAGCTAAGATCACTGATGAAGGTGGCTACACTAAACAACAGGTTTTCAATGTAGATGAAACATCCTTCCATTGGAAGAAAATGCCATCTAGAACCTTTATAACTAGAGAGAAGTCAATGTCTGGCTTCAAAGCTTCAAAGGACAGGCAGATGCTCTTGTTAGGGGCTAATGCAGCTGGTGACTCTTAAGTTGAAGCCAATGCTCATTTACCATTCTGAAGATCCTATGTCCCTTATGAATTATGCTAAATCTATAGGGTCCATAAGAATTACATACGCTAAATATAGAACACTCTGCCTGTGCTGTACAAATGGAACAACAAGGCCTACATAACAACACATCTGTTGACAACATAGTTTACTGAATATTTTAAGCCTTCTGTTGAGACCTACTGCTCAGAAAAAAAGATTTCTTTCAAAATATTACTATTCATTGACAATGTACCTGGTCACCCAAGAACTGTGATGGAGAGTAATATTTTTTCATGCCTGTTAACACAACATCCATGCTGCAGCCTGTGAATCAAGGAGTCATTTCAACTTTCAAGTCTCATTATTTAAGAAATACATTTTGTAAGGCTATAGCTGCCATAGACAGTGATTCCTGTGATGAATCTAGGCAAAGTAAATTGAAAACCTGGAAAGGATTCACAATTCTACACATGATCTTAGCCAATGGCTGAGAAGTGATGAGATTCATCATCCTAGATGCCATTAAGAACATTTGTGAATCATAGGAGGTTATCAAAATATCAACACTGATAGGAGTTTGGAAGAAGTTGATTTCAGCCCTCATGGATGACTTCGAGGGGTTCAAAACTTAAGTGGAAGAAGTAACTGCAGATGTGGTGGAAACAGCAAGAGAACTAGAATTAGAAGTGGAGTCTTAAGATGTGACTGAATTGCTGAAATCTCAGGATAAAACTTTTAATAGGCGAGGAGTTGCTTCCTATGGATGAGCAAAGAAAGTGATTTCTTGAGATGGAATCTACTTCTGGTGAATATGCTGTGAACATTGTTGAAATGCCAACAAATGATTTAGAATAGTACATAAAATTAATTGATAAAGCAGCAGCAGGGTTTGAGAGAACTGACTCCAATTTTGAAAGAAGTTATACTATGGGTAAAATGCTATCCAACAGCATCACATGCTACACAGAAATCTTTTGTGGAAGGAAGAGTCAATCTATGTAGAAAACTTCATTGTTGTCTTATTTTTAAAAATTGCCACAGCCAGCTGGGCATGGTGGCTCACGCCTGTAATCCTAGCACTCTGGGAGGCTGAGGTGGTTGCATCTTTTGAGCTCAGGAGTTCAAGACCAGCCTGAGCAAGAGTGAGACCCCATCTCTACTAGAAATAGAAAGAAATTAGCTGGACAACTGAGAATATATAGAAAAAAAAATTAGCCAGGCATGGTGGCGCATGCCTGTAGTGCCAGCTACTCGGGAGGCTGAGACAGAAGGATTGCTTGAGCCCAGGAGTTTGAGGTTGCTGTGAGCTGGGCTGATGCCACAGCACTCTAGCCCGGGCAACAGTGAGACTCTGTCTCAAAAATAAATAAATAAATAAAAAATAAAAAGTAAAAAATTGTCACAGCCACCCGAACCTTTAGCAACCACCACCCTGATCAGTCAGTAGCCATCAACACTGAGGCAGGTAAAAAGATTCTGACTCACTGAAGCCTCAGCTAATCATTAGCATTTTTTAAGCAATAGAGTATTTTTTAAATTAAGGTAAATACATTGGGATTTTTTAGACCTAATGCTATCACACACTTAACAGACTACAGTCTAGCCTAAATATAACTTTTATATGCACTGGGAAACCAAAAAATTCATGTGACTTGTTTTATTGCTATATTTACTTTAGTGCAGGGTCTGGAACCAAAGCAACAGGTTCTTTGGTATGTATCTATGAGGTATGCCTGTATAGAAAGGAATGATGCTTCTGCAACACATGCTTCTGTGTAGTGATCTCCAGGATACATTGTTAAGTTACAAAAAAACAAGGAAGAAGAAAATGTTTTAGTATACTATTGTTCATCTAAGAAAACAAGTGGCGGCTACAAATATATTAGTATTTTTTAATATATTTTTTAAACTGAAGGATAACCCATAACTTTTTTCTTTACATAGGAAACACTTTACTTTTTTTTTTACATTCCATCTTTTGATCCCATAATCTGCTAGCAGTGAGTTCTTCTATAAACAGAAGAAAAAATAATTCCTCATTATCAGTGGAGTGTGGTGACAGTCACATATCTTTTTTTTTTAAGACAGGGTCTCACTCTGCTGGCCAACAGGCTGGAAGCACTGGTGTGATCATAGCTCACTGTACCCTTGAACTCCTGGCCTCAAGTGATTCTTCTACCTTGGCCTCCCAAAGTGCTGGGATTACAGGCATGAGCCACCATGTCTGGCCACAACGTTTTTTTTTTTTAATAATGGTAACCAATGGGGGCAAGGGAACAAGGCCAGGAGGATATAAACGGAAGCCGAATTTCAGCAGACAAACCTGATGTGGTGTAATTGATTTAGAATTATGTATGTATCTTACACAAATCTAAAACAAAATTAATTCTTAAAAAAATTCCTAAACATACAAAATGAGATTGGGTAGCCAGTTGGTGTTATAAGCAGAGAAGAACTAATCCAATAGATTTAAAACACAGTCATTTGATTGTACACTCCTAGAAGAATAGGTCTAAGAATCAAAGAACTTGTTTTTTTTTATTGTAAGCTGTATTCAGTAATCATGTTGTTGATGGTAGTACTGGTATTATAATTAAGACATACGTATGCTTATAACAGAATGCAAATTGCTAATCATGTGATATGCAAATTCTATCAGTTTCAGCAACTCAAGAACCAAGATTTTCAGTGTGGCAGAAAAAAGTCACCGTTGAAGACTGAAGAGAGTGTGAAATTAAGCAATTCAAACTTAAAGCTGTCAGGAACTTTAAATTATTCTGAACCTTGAGAAAAATGTGGCTATGCAGCCTGAGTCACCTGGCATGCAGCTGCAACTTCTGCCTTTTTTTCCGTAAATAATCGGGAAGACCAAGCAGCTCCAGAGATAAGACCCCCTCAGATCTTTATCCCTCCTCAGGAGTAATAAAGTGATCTTCCTTGGAATGTAGTAATCTGTAAGCAATCAAATCCCTGTAATGTATGCACTAGTCCTGTATGAAAACGTAATTCTGCTAAAACTTCTCAGGCTCTGCCTGTATAACTGAAACCTTAGCTCCCCACTCATTTGCAGCTAACCCCATTCATTTGGAACACTGTGTGTTTCCCAAGTGGCTGTCCTCAAGCTTTGCACTTGAATAAACGCTATACTTAATACTATTTTCTGAATCTCATTATTTAAGGTTGAAAAGAGTAAGAAAAAAATCCTGATATCCTCAATTTATCATGTATTTTCTCTTAAAAAAAAAATCCTACATTTGATCACTGAAAAGATCTAGAAATCTTCACAAACTAGTCCACACCTTGCGCCCAGATTGTGGTTTCTAAATCTCATTTCCCACTAAAAGCCATCAGGGATCTTTATAGAAATGGCTAATCCCAGATCTGGAGTGGGAATGTAAAAGACGTACCAGGAATATCTTGTTATACGAAAAGCAAGGAAGTTATCAAAGACTACCAAGGTTGTGTCAAGGGCATAGCACCCAAGTTGAAAAGGCCAAACGTGAAAATGAACAAAACTGGCATGAAAAGCCATAAAATGGTAAACACAATGGACTGAACTATATCAAATATACTATATCCTCAAATTCATAATGAATTTATGTAAAAATAGACTGGTATTTGTGATATTGCTCATTTTTAAGTGAATGATATTATAGCAACATTTTAAAGGGAGAATCTGTTTTTTAGATATACAATATAAATATCTGAAAATATTTACATATAGGTCTGAGTTTTGCTTCCAAATGGAATGGGGAAGGATGTGCAAGGAGTAGTGGGAAAGAATAGGATATGGGTCCTGAGTTTAATTTTCAAATCTGAGTAAAGGGGTCACTATTCTCCCTACTGCTGCATAAGTTGAAATTTTCCATAATAAACAGTTTTAAAAGAGCAAGAGGGAATAAGACAACAGTAAAAAATAACACAGTAAACGCATATACAAAGACAAAATAACAGAAAATTTCATTAAAACTCTAAATGCGCCGGGCATGGTGGCTCATGCCTATAATCCTAGCACTCCGGGAGGCCGAGGCAGGAGGACTGGTTGAGCTCAGGAGTTCAAGACCAGCCTGAGCAAGAGTGAGACCCTGTCTCTAGTAGAAATAGAAAGAAATTAGACGGACAAAGAAAAATAGAAAAAATTAGCTGGGCATGGTGGCGAATGCCTGTGGTCCCAGCTACCTGGGAGGCTGAGGCAAGAGGATCTCTTGAGCCCAGTAGTTTGAGGTTGCTGTGAGCTAGGCTGATGCCACAGCACTCTAGCCCAGGCAACAAAGTGAGACTCTGTCTCAAAAAAAAAAAAAAAAAAAATCTAAATGATTCTAAACCAGATTAAGAATGCAAAGCATGAACCTGACAGTTCCTTTGTTTTGAAGGGACACAGTAGGGCCCAGAAAAGAATGAAGACTGAAAACATCTCCATGACCTCTGTACTATATCCTAATCATTTATGTAAATATATTAGCCTGAATGATCATGAGGGAAAAAGCATGGACAGTAAATAAGGCTACAAAATGGAATCTTAATTGAGCACACACTTTGCAAGTTGTAGTAAGAATACCAGTTGCTTATAAGTAATTGTTGTTTCTAAAGTACTGTATATCAAATTATTTGCATAGAGTTTTTTTATAACATAAATATTTCACCTGGACTTTTGTTTACATTATTAATTTACATTAAAGAGCTTTAAAAAAATAAGTAAACTTCAAAGCAGACCCTACTTAAAATAACAATAAATCACAAGCATAGGGAGAACATTCCTGGCCCTTTGTAAACATTATCTCATTGAATTCTCAAGCCAGACCTATAAGGTAGGTACTCTTTTACAGATTATCCTCTTTTATAGACAAGGAAAATAAGGCACAAGGGGATTAAGTAGCTGAATCTCTTCAACAGTGCTGGAGGCAGCTTTGAACGCAGACGGCACAAGACCACAGCCTCTGCCCTTCACCACCAGGCAACGTGAGCTTGCATCACACACTGGTGGAATATTATCAATAAGCTCACAGCACAAAAATCACCCAGGAAGCATCTGAAATAACCAAAATTCAATTTGATCTGTGCATGTTCATCTATTAATAATATATCTGTCTCATTTTTGAGTCATAGTGTGCCATAATTTGGACTACAAACTTAGAATCGGATCAAAGCAAACTAAAGTAAATGCAATGTGGTATCCCAGACTGGATCCTGGAACGGAAAAGGACATTAGTAGAAAAGCCGGTGAACTTCAAATAAAGTCTGGAGTTAGTATCGATGAACCAATGTTAGCTTCCTTGTTCCAACAAATGTACCATGGTAATGTAGTACATTAACAATGGGGGGAACTGGGTGAGGGGTACACAGGAACTCTGTGTACTAACTTCCCATCCTTTCTGCAAACCTAAAATTATTTCAAAATTAAAAGTTTTTTAAAAAGAATACATAAATTTGGAAATAACTACAAAAAGATTAAGACATATTTCTAGCTCAATGAAAACAAACTTAATTCTGCCCCCAAATTCCTAAATACTACATTTCCAAAACTCAATCTTCTTGTACCTATTTTGACTTTTAAATGAATGTACTGTTCTAAGTTTGTTAATGGTCAAGAAGAATGTTTTCAAGCTGTATTTCTTGTCCTTCGGGGTAAGGAACATATCTTACACATGCTTGATTTAATCATTCAACAAATATTTAATGTGGGCTTCTGCTATGAGCGTACCACAAATGAGGCACCGTGCCAGCTACATCCTTGTTACACAAAAGCCGCCTTCATCGTACGTGCCGGTAATGGATGACTGAAGGATGTTGTGGACATCGTGGTCTCGCTGACATGCTGCGGCCCTTCTCCCGCTGTGGTTGGTGGCTGGGGCGTTAGGTGGCAGGAATGCACTGATCCACTCCCAGCTCCAGAGGTGCTGACTAACTATTTTAACTCCATCTGGTTAGCCTACCCTTCTTCCCATGGTGATGGGTTCAGATAACCCTGGCCTCAGCAAACTGGCATACAGAATTCCTCTGAATTCCCCTGGCAGCAGGGTTGTTTGAGAAACCAACTAGGGATTGATGAGAGACTCCTGGGTAAAAAAGTGCCCCTCCTATGAAGAAATATCCTCTCTTCCTCTGGATGCTATAGTCTATAAAATTTTTAAACAGGCTGTAATTTTGTCCATTTTGTCTTCAGGTGGAAGCTACTCTGAGGATGAAAGCAAACAGAGATAAGAGGGCCACTTTCGAGTAGCCAGCCAGACACCCTCAACCTATATTGCTATAAAATAGCAATATAGTAACGATAAAATGTAAATAATTGTTAATTCCAAGGTAGTATTTTCATTGTAGTTATGTTAAAAAACAACAAAAACAACTGGGAATTGGACATTAAAGTGTTGCTAATTTTATAGTAATATTTACATTCTGGTTATGGTTTTAAAAAGTCTTTAACTGTCAGATATTCAGTGAAATATTTACAGGTAAAATACTCCAGAATTTAAAAAAAAAAGAGAATAAGGGATGGCAAATGAAATATTAATAATAATTGTAAAATACCAAAAGTGAGTAATGGGTAAATAGTGGTTTGTTATATTGTTTAATTTTTGTATTTTAATCCATAAAAACTTTAAAACAACATATATCACAATATTATGATCCTGTATATATGTACATCTGAAGCTGCCTTATGTACTGAAGAACATAATACATTTTCAATGTATAACAAGTAAATCAGTCATAGGTTCCAGATCCCAAGAGGATGTATCTGTATAAGCATAACACATGTAGTCAGTCAGACATTCAGTTAAAATGGACTTGAATCTAATTCATGCTTTGATTTTTATAGCTATGAAAACTGAAATCTAACACATTCAAACTTTTGTGTTGTTACCTAAGTAGTAATTCCAGTTTTGTTGATTTTACCAACAATATCTTTTTTTTTTTGAGACAGAGTCTCACTCTGTTGCCCAGGCTAGAATGAGTGCCGTGGCGTCAGCCTAGCTCACAGCAACCTCAAACTCCTGGGCTCAAGCCATCCTCCTGCCTCAGCCTCCTGAGCAGCTGGGACTACAGGCATGCGCCACCATGCCCAGCTAATTTTTTCCATATATATTTTTTTTAGCTGTCCAAATCATTTCTTTCCATTTTTAGTAGAGATAGGGTCTCGCTCTTGCTCAGGCTGGTCTCGAACTCCTGACCTCGAGTGATCCTCCCGCCTCGGCCTCCCAGAGTGCTAGGATTACAGGCATGAGCCACCGCACCCGGCCAACAATATCTTAAAATTGAAAATACTAGTCTAAGCTGGCATCCGAGACCTGGTATTCTGAGGTCTTAGACTGGGCTGTTGTCCGTCCTCACCTTGTAAAACCACTCAGCAATACTTGGTACTTTCTTGTAAAGCATCTCCCATCCTTCCTTTTTCCAGCCTCATACCCCTGGGTTTCTTTCTCCTTCTGGATTCTGTGCTCAGACATCTTTGCTCATGCAAATTCTAGGATTTTACCCTTGCTCCTCCCTCTTTGCTCACTCTGCATGTGTTTACTTATTTGTTTGTTTGCTTGTTTTTTTCCATCTTTTATGTTGAATGTCCCCTTAGAGCCATATTTCTAACCCAGAACTCGAAAATCAAATGCCTGCATCCATCACCAAAACTCAGCAGGTGCCCAAATGAACATCTCCCCTGCTTCAGTTCTTATCTTACCTGCATCCACAGGAGTCACCCTGCTGCCCTACATCTGGTCCCCAGGCACTGGAGATTCTTGTAGTCGTCCCTTCCTTTCCGTGTTGAATGTAAAGCCTCAGTTCAGGCCCTCATCCTCTCCTTCCCGATCATAAGGAAGTGTCTCTTAAAGGATGAGTGCTCCAGGGCCACTGCTATGGTCTGAGTATCTGTGTCTCCTTCCAATTCACATGTTGAAATTCTAACCCCAAGGTGATGATATTAGAAGGTGGAGTTGTGGGAGGTGATGAGGTCACGAGGGCAGAGCCGTCATAAATGGGATTAATGCCCTTATAAAACAGGTCCAAGGGGGATCTTAGCCCTTCTCCCATGTGAGAAAACAGAAGCAGGCACCATGTATAAACCAGGAAATGGGCCCTCACCAGACACAATCTGCTAGCACCTTGATCTTGGATTTCCCAGCCTCCAGAACTGTGAGATACAAATTTCTGTTGTTTATAAACTACCCAGAAGACTGAACTAAGATAGTCATCTTTCTAAATGCAAAGCTAATCATGTTATTTCCTTCCTTGAAACTCTCCAACAACTTCACCCTATCTGAGGTTAAAGCCCATATTCCCTTTAAAATAGCTCTCAAGGCTAGTGAGCCAGTCTCTCCCCCAGCTCTCTCTGGAATCGCTTTGCACAATCCCTGCTACTTACCCAGAATTTCAGTTTGCAGCCTGACCCCCACATAACCCGCTGAGCTGCTTCATGCCTCAAGATCATTGCTCTTCTGATTTGCTCCTCTTATGAAGATTTAATCACTATTTATTCAACAGACATGTACTGAATTCTTACTATGTGATAGGCTCTGTACTAGGTGCAACAGGGGAGATGAACACTATTCTTAGCCTCAAGGAGCATATAGCTTAGCAGGGAAACAGATATTAAACAAGTAAACTACCGGCATATGGAGGGGGGCAGGAAGAGGAGAAAGAAGAGAATAACTTTCCCAGGAAGCAGTAACATTTGACTTCACCATGTTTTGTTACAATATCCTTTCCTACTTCTTTGTAAAGGAAACTGATGGAGAAGTGCCTCCCCCTCCTTTTTGGTGTATCTGAGTTTTAAAATGCCTTTCTTCTGAGATGACATTTTGCCCTGCATTTCCTCTTTCTAAAATTTACAATCCTAGCAAAAATCTAACCAGATTTCAAAGTCAGCATTCCCAAGCAGCGCAACCCCCACCCTGCAGAGCAGAACTGACCTTTCACTCCCTCAGGCCCCTGAGTACCCTAACCCTGCCCTGCCTTGCTCTGAGCAGCTCCTAGATGGGCCGAGAATCCCTAAGGACAGGAACAAAACCTTTCCTTCCTTTAAATCCCCACCAATACAGTGCAAGCCCACAGCAAATGTTTAAATGCTTAAAGGGCAAAAATTTACTCCTTTAAAAGTAAATAAATTTGTACCTTGGGCATAAATTTGTATAAACTTTTTGAATAACAATTGCACATTATCTATAAAAGCTTTAAAAGTCCTGGAAGTACCACTTCTAGTTAAGGTTCTACAGAAAATCTCAGTAGTTGCCATAAAAAAGTATGGACAACAATGTCTTGTTTTAACATAGATACAGTTGCTAACAATTAGAAACAAATGTCAATGACCATCAACAGAGACCTGGGTAAACAAATAATGGTACACCATACTGTGGAAGAGCCCTTCACTAGTAGTTAGAAAGAGGCGGCAGACCTCTCCATGTCAACAATGAATGATGTCCACAATTGTAGGATGACAGCTGTAGTAAAATCTTGCCACTTATTTTTTAAAAAAGAAAAAAATATATGTCTTCACAGTGTAGGGAAAAAATCTCTAAGACATAGCCCTACACTTTATCTCTGGGGGCATGCAACTAGACACAGAAAGGAGAAACCATCTGTTTCTAGTTTAAACATCCCATCATTGAATTTGTTAGAATGAGATGTAATGCTTTTTAAATTTAAAACGCAGACATAATCACTAAAGTAAAAAGGTGGCTTTGTTTGTTTTTTGTTTTTTACTAAGGTATACAGTATTTTACCAGTTTCTTATTTAGGAAACTGAGATTGTTATCTTTTAAATTCTAGGGCTTTTGTAAAGCTGAAATATTATTCACTGCAGTATTCCCAGCACCTACAACAGAGATTTACCGCAGGTGCGCACTTAATATTTGTTGAATGAATCAGCTGCTGTACAAGTATAAAATCAGTTGCTCAGGGGGAAAAGGTATTAACTGCTTCACAAACTCATAGAGGAAAAAAATCACTTCAGAATGCATTTTAACAGTTTGGCTCCCAATCTAAATGAGTTAGGATTTTTTTTTAAAGTAAACTTTTAAAGAGCACAGATCCTCCAGTAGAAGAAAATCAATAATGGGCAATGAGCCTTAATTATGATCTATTTCAAAGTGCTTATTTCTGCAAGTAATTAACTTTTAGCTTGGACTATTGAGACCAACTTCATCTTCTCTCTGAAAACCAAGGCCCCTAACAATCAGCCTTTTTACCTTCAGATGCTAAAAGAAAGCCCCCCAAATGGTAGACCCTCCATGACTGTTGAGGATGCTGATGAGAGAAGTGAGATACCTGGAAAAATGAATCAAGGTTTTAGGCTTAGGAGACTTGGATAAAACCTCCAAGAAAAAAAGTCTTGAATGGATTCAAGTTTAAGTTCAATTTTTTGAAAAAGAAGATACAGAATATTTAACCAAATGTTAATGCACTGGAAAGGATTATTTACATAAATAACGACCACTATATAGCACAACTCCCCTCTCCCTGCAGTTTCCTCCCCACGGAAAGCACTTTAAGTAAGCACTTGTCTCAGGACACTTGGACCCAGCAGTCTACTGAATTCTAAAAACCTACATACTTGCTGGACTTTTATTTTTCAATCACTGCTTTTGATTCTAAATCTTCCTTTGACAGGGTGATTTAGTCCTTGCTATGAAAACACAAGGGCCCAAAAGACTGTCACCAAATACCAATAATATTTAGAGGAGGGGAGATGGGTTAAAATACTTTTCTGCCAAATTCATGTAACTGGTGTTTAACAAGTTAGAGAATTGGCCGTAAATAAAACAATCCTTTCAGACGGCTCTTTACAGTCTCTCTCCAACCCTACCCGTTCTTTAACAACTGGAAAATTCTCCCAGGGTTTACCCACACCCTCTGACATCTCCCCCACTAGCAAGAATGCTTAAATTCACGGAGAAATCACCACCAACAGTTCACCTAGTAAACTTGTTACCCAAAAGAGCCCACGCCCTGGTCTCTGCCCTCCCCTTCGCTCTGGAGAGCAGGGGTCCGGTTTCACGTATCTGGGTGCCCACAGTCCTACGCATGAAACAGGTGCTCAGTAAGTACTGATTTTGCCATTTCATGGCACCGCATAACTGGAAAAAAAGAAAAAAACAAACTTTGGAAACCATCGAAAATCAACACATGTGTTTACTTTGGCTAATAAACAGCTACAAATGATGATTTTTTTTTTAAGTACCATGTTTTCCAGCTGCCCTTGGAAGCCAGCAGGAACCTGCCGCGAAGCCGCTGCAGTCTGGGCTAAGGGGGCAGCTGCGCTGGGGGCGAACGAAGCCCATCCCGGGCCCAGGGCGGGCGGCGGGGACAACGGCGAGCGCCGCGTCCCAGCCCCGGGCGCCCGCGCTCCTCCCAGGCCGGGGGCAGGGAGGGACGGAACCGGGGGGCCCGGGGGCGCCCGCGGCCGTCGCGCCAGGGAGGGGCGCCCGTCTCCTTGGCGACCGCGGCCGGGCACAGCCCTTCCTCCGGGCCGGGGGAGGGGAGAGGAGCGAGGCGACCCCCGCGCAGGGGCGGCGGCGGCGGCGGCCTGGGGCCCCTCCCGGGGCTCGCGGGGCCCTGTCCCGCCGCGGCCCGCGCCTACCGTGTATCCCCGCTCCAGGTCGCTCTCCTCGTAGCGAAAGGACGGGATGTAGACCTCCATGGCCGCGCCGGCCGGCCGGCGGAGGGCGAGCGGGGGGCGGGCTCACGGCCGCGGCCGCCCCGCCTCCCGCGCCCCGCGCCCGCCGAGGCTGCGCCGCCGGGGCCGGGGCCGCACGCCGCGCTCTGGGCGTGCCCGGGGCCGGGCCGGGCCGGGCGGAGGGGCGGAGGGCGCGGGGCTGCGGGCGCCCCCGTCTCGGGCCTAGTGGGCGGCGGCGACCGGCTGGGCCCGGAGAGGCGGGGCCTGCGAACCGGAGTCTGCGGAGAAGGGGCGCGCGGCCCGCGCCGCCCCCGCGCTCCCTGCCCCGGGGCTCCGGCCGGCGCCCGGGGTGCGGCTTGCAAGGCAGGAAAGCATGGAGTAGGGTGAAGCTTTTTAATTGTGTTTCGGTTGGCTGAGCTTTTGTTTTTGCCCTTGAAGGGCACGGACGGCTGTGAACCCTCCAACTTTTACCAAGACTCTCGTGTTTGCCTTCGATTCGAAGGTCAGGGTCCCCTGAGCTGGCCGCCGGCCCTGGCATCGGTGCGGGGCTGCAGAGCCCGAAAGCCCGCGCGAAAGTTGGCGGGCCCCTGCGACAAGCCTCCTGCTTCAGGCTCCACTTGGAAAATGCTGCCTCTAACTGTAAGGAGCTTTTTAACAATGAGAGAAAGTGGAAGACGCAATAAAAGGTAGGGACTAGGGACTAGTAGCTTGAAAGTACCTCAAAGATTAAGTGTCCCAGCTGAGGACATTGTTTCCTTTTTTTGTTTTCTGTTGCTCAGGCTGGAGTGCGGTGGCGTGATCATAGCTCACTGCAGCCTAGAACTCCTGTCCTCATTGATCTTCCCGCCCCATCCTTCCCTAGGTTTACAGGCGAAAGCCACCACACCTGGCCATGACAAGACTTTTTAAAAAGGCACTTGCCCTAAAACCTAGTCGGTAAGTCACAGAAGACAGTGTGATAGTCACTAGAGGCCTAAGGTAACCTATAAGCTGAGCTCTAAACTCACAGCAGAGAGTCCACAGAGCTGTTTAGTTCATCAGGAGGTGCTGGCCGGAAGAAACAAGGAATGGTGGTCTAGTCTCAGGCCACAGCTAAAAGTAGGGAGTTTTGAGCGGAGGGCACATCTTGGAGCTGCAAGTGTGTGAGTGCTGGGTTAGGAGGATGGATCCTCAGATGAGGTTGATGTAGAGGGCTTTGCAGGCGAGTTCTGAAAGCAAGAAGCCCACTTATTTCTCTGTCCCATGACTCAGGGTTCCATCATAAACTCTAGAGTTTGTTAAGCTGAAATGCCCCCTACTCTCAAGGACAAACTGAATTAAATGCAGCTGCAGTCCAAGAAGCTCACTGTCAGGTTGCCTTCTTTCCTGGCTAACTGAGGTCACTTCTCAGTGACCCACAAGCCACCTCCAACAGAGCAGTTTCAATTCTGCACTGTGCTCTAACCTAAGGAAGGAAACTCAAGGCTTACTTGAGTAACTTGATAATCAAGTTTCCTCAGCTGGGACCCTGTGCGGTGGCTCATACTTGCAATCCCAGCACTTTAGGAGGCTGAGGCAGGAGGATTGCTTGAGGCCGGGTGTTTGAAACCAGCCTGGGCAACAGAGAGAGGGCCCCTACATCTCTACCAAAAAAAAAAAAAAAAAATTAATTATCCAGGTTTGGTGGCACCTGGATAGTAGCTGTAGTCCCAGCTACTTGGGAGGCTGACGCAGGAGGATTGCCTGAGCCCAGGAGTTTGAGGCTGCAATGAATTATGACCACCCACTGCACTCCAGTCTGGGTGACAGAGTGAGACCCTGTCCCCCCAAAATAATAATAGTAATAATAATAAACTTCATAACAATCCCATGAGGAAGTGTTATGTACAATAAGATGCAATATGACTTTCAAGGGCTAGGAAGCAGTATTTCTGTTTTTTATTTTTAAAATAGTAACAGCTGATGATGGCAGAAGACCCCCCCCCAAAACAACTTCAAGATTGGTTGAAACAGGTAATATAACCCAGGATCATGTGGTCATGAAATCTTTGAGCCACAGATTACTGATCAAGCTTTTATTTATTTATCTTTATTTTTTTGATACAGACTCACTCTGGGCCACAATGCGGTGGCACCATCATAGCTCACAGCAACCTCAAACTCCTGGGCTCAAGCGATCCTCCTGCCTCAGCCTCCCGAGTAGTTGGGACTACAGGCATGTGCCACCAGGCCCAGCTAATATTTTCTATTTTTAGTAGAGATGGTGTCTCACTCTTGCTCAGGCTGGTCTTGAACTCCTTTACCCTACAAAAGATTAGGGTAAAATAAGGTCACAAAAAATATACTTTTTATGCATTCATTCTCAGGAACCTATCCTGTATATCCACCAAAATGAGGGACTAAGTCAAGAAAGAGGAAAATATGATTATAGAAAATAGAAGATACAACCCAGGGAAGCAGTGAGGGGAATCTTCAGGATCACCACTGTGCAACGGGCTTAACAAGGTAACCAGTCCAGACTAGAGCAACAAGACTTGAGAGGTGGGTATTTTGAGGGCTGTTTTCACAATGCTTTCTGCCATATCTTCTTTTTAATCTAAAGAAACTACTGGAAAATATACATCACCAACACAAGAAAATAAACCAAAAAAAAAAAAAAAAAAAGAAGAAGAAGAAAGTGGCCTGAGTCCCAGTATATATGGAATACATCCCAGGGGAATGGCAAAGGCAATTCCAAAGTTGAGAGCAAGAGAAGTCCAAGGGTAACTCTACAGCAAGCCCAGAGAGCACTAGCCCCAGAGAGAATATTAGTTTCCAGGAGGGCTCTAAGGGAAACAACTGGAATGGCGAGATTACCTGATATGAATGGTCTTACAGGAAAATGCACTGTGACACTATGGGAAGACACGGAGAAAATTACCAATAGATTAAGAATAAAAAGCACCAACCAAATTAAAAAAAAAGTTAAAGCATGTTTTACCTCAGAAAAACATAGCAACTTCATTGAAAACAAGGAAAGCCTGAGAAACTGTCACAACCAAGAGAAGCAGAAGGAGACATGACAACTATAATATATGTATCCTAGATGTGGTGTCCTGCAAGGGATCCTAGAACATAAAAAACATATTAAGCAAAAACTAGGGAAATCTGAATAAACTACAGACTTTAGTTAGTAATAATGTATCGATATTTATTAGTTGTAGCAAATGTAGTATACGAATGCAAGATGCACACTTCAGTTAACATATCAATATTTATTAGTTGTAACAAATGTACTAAACTAATGCAAGAAGTAGACTTCAGTTAATAAAAATGCATCAGTATTTTTTAGTTGTAACAAATGTACTACACTAATGCAAGATGTCAGTGGGAGAAACTGAGTGCAGGGTATATGAGAACCCTATATGTCCTAACTTCACAATTTTTCTGTAAATCTAAAACTTCTAAAAAATAAAGTGTATTTTTTTTAAATAAAGATCACCATTAACTATACTGCAACTTTCAGCTGTGAGCAGTATTTCTATGGGCACAATAATGCAGATACTGATTTAACCAAAAATTGTAACATAACTGCATCGGAAGGGTGGGGGACAAGTGCGTAAAGCAGAGTGGTGGCAGAGCAAGTGAACTAGACTCTTACTTACCATAAAAAAGATAAGTAGATGATGTCCAAAATTGATGTTTGATAGCAGTGTAGGCCTGTTATTTAGAAATGGGAAGGTGGCAGAAGAAACAGCTAAGAGTAGAAAGAGGAGCCTCTGAGGAAGAGGATTGGGGAAACCGGGGCCCTATGGGGCAAAGAACCACTGTATTTCATTAGCCTTGCCGATGCTGAAGTTTTCAGATTTTGTGCATGTATTAATTTAATAAAATAAACATTAACTAAAAAATCAGAAGATTGCAGTAGATTTTTACATATTGACAAGCAAAAACTTCTAAGACACTGGCAAATCAAAAAGCAAATTCTAGGAACGCCACAGAAATAAACCTAATGGCCTAGGCAGTTGTTTGCCATATTAAAGTCATTCTTTTTAAAAAAGTGCCAAATACATTAAAACTTAATGTTGTTTCTGAAACTTAAGTTCACCTTTGACTTTCTCCTCCTTTTCTTTTCTTTTTTTTTTTTGAGACAGAGTCTCGCTCTGTTGCCCGGGCTAGAGTGAGTGCCGTGGCGTCAGCCTAGCTCACAGCAACCTCAAACTCCTGGGCTCAAGCGATCCTCCTGCCTCAGCCTCCCGAGTAGCTGGGACTACAGGCATGCGCCACCATGCCCGGCTAATTTTTTCTATATATATTTTTAGTTGGCCAGATAATTTCTTTCTATTTCTAGTAGAGACGAGGTCTCACTCACGTTCAGGCTGGTCTCGAACTCCTGACCTCAAGCAATCCACCCGCCTCAGCCTCCCAGAGTGCTAGGATTACAGGTGTGAGCCACGGCGCCCGGCCTCTCCTCCTTTTCTATTCCCTCATTACCAGAAAAGCTACTTTCACTTCATCACATCCCAACCCTCCAATTCCTACCTGTCTTCTCTCTCTTGCCTTCATTTTGCTCAATGTAACCTGTCTTTTAAATTCATATCTCAAAATCCCTTCCTCCCCCACCCCCATGTTCCCTCAAACCCACCACCAATCCCCAATATTAAGTCCATCAATTTGCTTAGGTCCTGCTGTCTGATGGCTGAAGAAATGGATACTGTCTTCTATTGGCTTTATTTGTAAATTCGTGATTTCCAAACTGATTTGAAAATTAACACTCATCTCTATTTCTTTTTTCTAAGACACTTTTTTCTAAACATTTACTATTCCTTTTTGGCCTCCAATCTCTTTGGCCTTCCTGTCGCCCCCTGATGATGGCTTAATTTCTTACTTCATCAAGAAAATAAAAACTTTCAGGCTTGAACTCATACAGCTTTTCTTTTTCACCTCCAAATATACTCATTCTACCCTTTCCTTTTGTTGAAAGTAAGAAATATCCCCACTTCTTTCTGAGACTCTATCCACCTGATTTTTTTCCTCCATTCTTCCCTTAGATATTAGTTTTACCCAGGATTTTGAAATCTGCTTGCCAATCTCTAAATAAATGGATAAATGAGTGACTAAGTGAAACTTGCCATCTTTATTTCCATTCCCCTAAATTATCTCACTTCCACAGCAGTGGTTCAGGCGCCTGCATCATTTGGCTGGACGGCTGCCACTCCATCAATTGTTCTCATGAAATTCTCACTCTCCATCTTTCTTCCCAGATTACTATTTCCCTTAGTCTACTACATATTGAAGGCTCTTACACAAATGTGTGTGAAAATAAACTTCTTGTTCCCAAAGCGATTACCACATTTCTATTTTGCCCTTCCTTTTTAGCCTCCAGTCTTCTTTAAAGGTCTCTGACATTTACCAACAACACTCATTTAACTATAGTAGAATATCTCCGTGGTGGGGGGAGTTTTAAGCTTTTGTTTGCTGAATATTAATGGATTTTGACTGCAAGCTTTCCTCCCCTCCCCATCTGATCTTCAGCCCCTGGACTCTCAGAGTAGATCTCCTTGAGGTAGACTGTTCTGGGAGGGAACCTTTTTGGTAAGCCTATTTAGGCCTTAGGCAAGCATCAACCTGTTACTTTGAAGAAGCCTTAAAGAAGACTGGTGAAATAATCAAAATGCAGGTGCTTTGTTCATACTGAGATGTTCCGTGTTCTGCAAATATTTCTTGGATGTATAAGAGCTAATACTTATTAAGCACTTGCTAAGAAATCCTTATCAGTTATCTTAATGCCCTTAAGGAGCATGTGAAGGAGTACTTTCCATTGTCCAGAGAAGGAAACTTAGGTTCTAGAGAAAAATAACTTGCTCATAGTCAATACTGTAGGTTCTTAAGCCAAGATTCAAACCAGTGGGCTGAATGCATAACTGTGTTCTTAATCACTCCATTACACTGTCTTGGCTGTAGCACACTAAGTTCTACAAGAAATAATAAGGGCATGGTCATTTCCCAAGAAACATACAGACCAGTCAAGGAAGTAAGGCCAGGTAACTATAATACAAGACAGATCTCAGTAAGTACAATCTGAAAGAAACTTTTTATTAGAGTGATATGGAGAGATCAAGAGATCCCCTCCTTCCTTCCTTCTAGCTAGGGAACTTAAAAGGATGTGGACTTTAGATTTGGCTTTAAAGTTTAAAGGATGGGTAGGATTTAAACAATTGCTGTTAAAAGGGAAAGGTAACTCAGACAAGGTGTATCATTAACCAAAACACTGAACCAGGAAGGAATAGGGTATGCTCACAAGCCAGGAGCCTCATTTGATTAAAGCAAAAGATGGGTGAAGGTAAGGAGTAAGAATCAAGACAGGAAAAGTAGTTTGAGACCAGATCATGGAGCATCTGGACTTTATCTGTAGGAGGTAGGGAGTCTATTGGAGATTTCTGAGCACAGTGCTGTGACAAGAATTCTTTAGGAAGATCAATTTAACAGCCGGTTGTAGGAGTAGCAGAGTAGGGAGAGACTGCAAGAATAGGCTTTCATAGGAGATTTAAGATAGTTCTGGTAAATGGTAACAAGATCTTGACCCTGGTTCTGGCTGGGGACTGGAGGGTGGGCAGGCGGTTTAAGATCCTGACCAAGAGAGAGAAACAGGAGAAATGAGAAGAGCAGAGATTTCAGAAATACAATCAACTCAAGTTGGTCTTGGTAAAATTATGATGCCTAAGAAATGTAACTTTGAAAACATAAGCATTTGGTTTTACGTCTCAGTTACAGAAGGCTGGGAAACATTTTTAACTTAAATGTAGACACTAAGTTTGGTTTAAAAGCCTACTGTCACACGTGCACACACACGTTTCCACACACACAAATACACACCGTATACACATATATAGTGAGAACACTTGAAATAAAGATCTAGAGAATAAAATACAGGTTAAAATCAAGATACGACGACTATGAAGCAGTAAGAAGGCAATTTATTCTTTAAATAGTTTTGTTAAGTTTTGTCTAACTTTAATTTTTATCAAACAGTTACATATATAAATTTAAAATAGAACTTTTTTCTCAAAATACTCTCTTAAAATGGTTTATCCCATTAACTGACCTTAAGAAAATAATTTGTGTATTAACAAATGGGCAGCTTCACCTTGATTGGCTATAATTACAAAATTTCCATTTCACCCAGTTAAGAAATACTTAAAATTATTCAATCTTCAGAGACTTTTTTAAAAGTATGTGACAACAAGAGAAAGGAAGATGAGCATTTTTAATTACTTCATGTGCATTAAAAAATTAGACAGAAAGCCACAACTTCCCTATCTTCTACAATCTTCTATTCTTAGCAGCTTCTGAAGCAACAGTTTGAAGAAATAAGTTCTCTGTATCCCAAAGGACTTCCTAGAATTCTATATATAAATGATTAGAACAGGAATCTTGAAAAACTTATACATTTTCAAAGAATGTTCACACATGATTAACACATAAATTTAAGAGGAAAAAATCAGTTCAATCATGATTTAAGCCCTGAATCTGCTATTTTATCTGTAAGATGAAGAGGTCAAGAGACAGTCTGTAAGTTTCCTTCTGGCAATACAATGCTACAATTTATTCATAGCAGATATTGAGTATCCACTACTTGCAAAACATTATGCTACAAAGTTTTATACCTAAATTGTATTTGCCCCTTAAAAGCACCAAGTAGGAGTCATTTATTAAGCTTTGATTGCTTCACTGGGTTCAGGATGGTAAATGAACTAGCTGTTGGACTTACTTTCCATTTTCACTTCCACAGGCATTGCCTAAACCATTGCTGTCCAATATCATAGCCACTAGCCACGTGTTACAACTAATCACTTAAAATGTAGCTAGTATGAATGGAGATGTAATGAAACTGTAAAATACACACGGATATCAAAGACTTAATACAAAAAAACAATGTAAAATATCTCATAAGTTTTAGTACATTGGAACCACTGGATTTAATATTAAATCTTTTTTTTGGAGACAGTCTCGCTGTGTCGCTCCAGGCAGAGTGCAGTGATGTCATCATAGCCCACTATAACCTCAAACTCCTGGGTTCAAGCGATCCTCGTACCTCAGCCTCCGCAGTAGCTAGGACTACAGGCAAGCACCACCACACCTGGCTAATTTTTTCTATTTTTAGTAGAGACAGGGTCTCACTCCTGCTCAGGCTGGTCTTGAACTCTTATGCTCAAGGGATCCTCCCACCTCGCCCTCCCAGAGTGCTAGGATTACAGGCGTGAGCCACCACGCCTGGCCTTGTTTCTTTCTACTTCTAAAAATTTGGCTATAGAAACTTTAAAAATTATGTATGTGGCTCACATTATATTTCTATTTGGTGTAAACGTTTGGTTTGTTTAGAGACAGGGCCTCACTCTGTTGCCCAGGCTGGAGTGCACTGGTGTCATTACAGCTAACTGCAGCCTTGAACTCCTGGGCATAAGCCATCCTCCCGTCTCAGCCTCCAGAGTAGCTAGGACTACACGTGTGTGCCACTATGCCCAGCTAGTTTTATTTTTTGTAGAGACTGGGTTTTGAACTCCTGGCCTCAAATGATCTTCCCGCCGTGGCCTCCCAAAGTGCTGGTATATAGGTGGGAGCCACTGCGCCTGGCCTTTCTTCATCTGAACTCTTAAGGACCTCATCCAGATTAACATGACCTCTCTCCGTTGCCCTGATCACAAAGGCAGGGTAATGAACAATTAACTCACATTTCTCTTGTATCAAATGATTTCCTTTTCTTGTTATTTCCATGTCTGGCCCATGATCTACTTTCATCATTACTTGCAACCATAGCCTTTACTGTGAGGGTTAGGAATGATACTTCTTTTACTCTGAATTTTAGATGAGTAGGCGATGGTGGTTCTATTCAGTCTTTCTTCAATACTTTGAAACAAAGAATATGTCATACACACACAGGTATCATAACATATACATTTCTTGACTAGTGAATGATACAGAAATGCCTCCAAGGTTCCTAAGCCACTGACTGGACTTCCTTTTCACAAGTGTTATTTCCCGCCTCACTACCAGAAACCCATCCTTCCTTTAAAATAGAACTTTTAAAAATTTTCATTTTATTTTTTGGAGACTGGTCTCAAACTCCTGGGCTCAAGCGATATTCCCACCTCGGCCTCCTAAGCAGCTGAGACTACAGGCACTGGTCACCACTGTCAGCTAAATAGGATGACTTTGATCAGCCTGTCATTACTGTTATTGAATATCATCTGTTTCCCTAATCACATGACTGCCCATGCAGGACCATGGCAGGAAAAGTGAAGTAGCCATTTAGCTTAGTCACATCCTTTAAGACAGAAAAATGGAAGTCTTTATAATTCCCTTAGACATTAAGATTAAGTATTTTTAAATGAATATACTTTCCTTCTCTACTTATTTGACTTCCTTCCTTTAAAGAAAGCTGATCATGTTAAGAGGCTTATTTATTGTATATATTCAAACCACTTATGAAACAATTTGTACAGTGAACTTGAGAAACTTTACTAGATCTGGAGAAAAAGAAAAAAATTCAGTAGCAACAATGAAACAAGGGCATTTTGAGATTAATATAAATATATATGTATAAAACAAGTAGACTGGGGGTGGGGAAAAACAAGTAGAATAGTTGAATATAGTTCAGTAAAAAACACAATCAAAAAAACTTACTCTTCTGTGTTAAAAATCACATTTTTACATTCATTTTGCTCTAGCATTGTTTTACATAATAGGAGGTAGTCTGATTAGAATTTGGTTTTCTAATAGAATATTTATATTGAAGTTTGATATTTTAAACAAGATATTTAGAAAGGCACTTCAAGAATAGTTTTATGTTATTTTATAGATAAGAGATTTAAGTGACGTGCAAAGTCCTACAGCTACTGAGAAGACTGAAGACATGTATGTTAGTTTAGCTTGTTCCACTATATTACGCTGCCTTAGTCCCTTTAACTTTCCACCTCATAAAAAATACTTAAGTTCAGACCTACACAACTCAAAGATTGTGTTATTAGCACTGTTAATGCTCTTGTTTTATTTGGAAGGAAAGCATTTTAGAAATATGAACAATAGAAATGAAGATTGATGGATTGAGTGTTGAAATAACTAAATCTTGTTAAAATGTTGGTAGGTATCAGAGGTTCACATAATTTACTTGAAATATCCAATACACTGCTTATCTTTTAGTAAACATGCACAAGGGGAATGAAGTATGGGTCTGTTACTTTCTTCAGCTTAAGGCTAAAAATATTTGTGTAATATTTTAATTGGAGGTACCGAATATTCTAATGAATGTACCACATCTGAATGGAAGATTTTAATAATAAATAACTTGAATAAGTTATTATCCCATGTACAAACGATACCTTTGTAAGGAATATAACCACGGATATAATACTAGGACATCATTCTAGTGGAACTCTATTCCTGGTAAACCTATTTTTTGCCCAATATTAATGAGACACTAAGGTAGCATCTGCTATATATTACCAAAGAATATCATTTCTCAAAAGTATTTCTCCATAATAGAAGCAACAAAGATTGCACTATTTCTGCTTCAGTTTCTTCTTAAAAGGGCAAACATCCTGTTCAATTCACTGATTCGTTATTTTTTCTTAGAGACAGGGCTATGTTGCAGAGGCTAGAGTGTAGTGGCTATTCACAGGCACAATCATTAAGCACTACAGCCTTGAACTCCTGTGCTCAAGCAATCCTCCTGCCTCAACCTCCCTAGCTAGGACTACAGGTACATGCCATTATGTGTGGCCCAAGTCTTTATAATAAAGTTATGTGCCATGCAGCCTTCTGGGGTATAAATATGAGTATAATATGAATATAAATATAACATATGTATATGTTTCATATTTATATGAAATATAAATATGGGATATATATAGTATAAATATAACACCTATAGTAGGCTTAACATTTCAACTGAAATAAGTGGAAGCAAACACATGCTGAGGATACTCTGATATATTATTAAATACTTCTATCCAGTAAGCCACAACATGAGGGCTTAGTTACACATACCGTATCTTGTTCCTCTGGAAGGGAGATGTGGTTGTTAAGCTCAAGAAGAGGCGTGTTTTTTAAGAATACTTTTTAAAAAACAAAAATAACTCTGATTCCAGTTATAACTTAAATTTTCATCAGCATTAAGGATAACAGCTAAGCAGCACACAGAATAGGTAAGAAGGCTGCCAAAGACAATTTCATTTTACTTGAAATTGCTTCATGCTGTCCTTGTTTATTCATCAAATAATGGTATATTTGGTACCACAAGGAATGGTACCATTCCTTGTCAATTATGATCATAGATGACCTACTTTTACGTTTTTTTAAAAAAAGATAAGGAATAAATTAAATATATGCAAAGACTTAGATTTTGAAGATAACAGAAGATGAGTAAAATCCATGGGACTTCTAACAGAAGCAAATACATTTTTTCCTTAATTCTTAGATTGGGCACTTATTATAGGGATGGATACAAACAAGTCAAGACAATTTATTCTCTTCTGTAACCCAAGACAACCAAGAAATCAATGTTCTTTGATTTATGATGGTTTCATAAGAAAACCTAAGCTTCAATTAGTCATTTAATAATGTAAGAGTTCATTTTTTTCTGTTAATTAAAGTAATTAAGGAATCATAGCATCACCCATAAACATCTAGAAGAAAAAGTTCCTTCCTATTAAAAATATGCCTGATATGTTTACATACCCAAATAATTTGTTACTAATACTTCACAAGGAATATCATTTTATTACTGTAATCACAAAATCATAATTTCTGTACAGGAATGTATAAGTGAACATTAATCAATGCATTGATAATTCACTTCATAAAGAGGGTAAACATACTACAGAACATATTGTAAAGAAAAAATATTGTCAAATTTTCTGGCCTTGCAGTGCACTTTTTAGTGCAAGTATTTAAGACACAATAGTGTTCAATTCAGCAAAGTATTGCAGAATGTCATGCCACAGTCCACTTAATTCAAAGAGGGTCAGGACATGCAGCTTGTAATAAAATGTCAGAGTGTGTGAAAGTGTGTGTGTGTGTGTGTGTGTGTGTGTGTGTGTATGTGTATATATAAAACCACATGTAATTCATAAAATATATAGTGGTTTATTTAGATGGTTTTAAATGATTTCACTGTGGAATTCAGCATAACTGGAACAAACATCCAAGGTCTTCTTAAGAGGAATAATCTTATTGCTAGGCAATGGCTTTGGCTTCAGGTAGGAATGCTTCCCAGTATTTTATCAGCTGTGGATGATAATAAAAATAAAAAATACTCTTATTACCTTTTTGTCATTTATATGCATATATCCTATATTGCATTAAACAAAAATCTATAGAAATAGCTAACAATGATTAACATTTACTAATGTCTGGCTTGCAAAGGGATCATTTTAACTTCCTTAACTGAAGTCTGTCAAAATAATTCACACATAAACTATTTAAAACACCAGTTACTCCTAATTACAGTTTTTAATGTAAACAATATAATTTTTGAAAACTTATAATTTTTTGATTTATGCAAAATTGTATAGAGATTGTTACCACACATTAAAGATTACTTTAATACAACTACAATTACTTTTTCCAACACAAAGTGATAACATCTCCTAATTCATAGGCTATTCACATTTTATGTTACTGCTAGCCAAGAAGAATGAGATAAAAGTAGGAAGAAAAGAAAATACTGAGCAAGAAAGGAAAAAAAGGGACAGGAAAGAATTAGCTATGTATGAGTCGCCCCCGGACAGTCCAGAGAATAGACTGAAGTATAAACTAAAGTTACCTTTAAAACAATTCCTTAAAAATAAGCTTATATGACTTATTTGTATTCATATTTTTAAAAATTGAACTTTATGAATTATCTTATTAGAAACTAAATATATGCTGGGTGTGATGGCTCACACTTGTAATCCCAGTGCTTTGGAAGGCCGAGACAGTATGATTGCTTGAGGCCAGTTTGAGAACAGCCCGGCAAACATAGCAAGACCTCATCTCTAACAAAAAGTTAAAACACTAGCTGGGTGAGGTGGCACATGCCTGTAGTCCTAGCTACTTGGGAGGCTGAGGCAGGAGGCTCGCTCACTTGAGCCTAGGAGTTCAAGGTTACAATGAGCTATGATCACGCCACTGAATTTCAGCCTCAGTGAATTTGAAGATACCATAATTACTTAATTCAAAAACATAACCTATTATATTTTATACAAACAAGTTTCTAGATCACATATTTTAAAACTAGAAGAAGAAATCCTTCTATTCAAGACATTAAATTATTTGATCTATTACTCAAATTTACATTAAAATATACACAAAACACTCTGCTATTATCTATCTTGTTACTGACTTTTACTTAATGTACCATTAAAACTCATGGTCTTCACTAGAGACAAATGCCATTTGCAGCAGGCAACCACCACCAACCCTCCAAAATAAAACAAAAACCAAAACAGTGTAATTTTTTTTAAAACTTAAAAAAAACAGAACTTAGTTTAAGTTCTATCTGTTAGGGAAGAATGTACTATGAGAATTTACTCAAACAGGTCTGAGCAACAAGGAAACAACGAGAAAGACAGAGGAAGGGAAAGTTGTCCATGAGGTTCCTTATGGCCTAAAATTGGGAAAAGTGTATCTCTGCTACTGTTTGGTAGAGGCAAAAAGGACTTGAGATAGTGTCCGATTACTTTAACTACCATTTATTCCTTTGCTGTCACTGGCTTTCTCTTTCCATTTTTTATTCTTCCTTGAGTTTAAAAGCCTATTTCATTAATCATCTTCTTTAAAATAAAAAAGTATACCAAAAACAAATCCTAAAAGTTTGAGTTATTAAAAAAAAAAAATCAGCTTACCTGTTGTTGTGTTTGTACTAATGATTCTAAGTACTTGATGATAACAGTTTTAAAATCCTTCACTCTTTCTTTCTATTAAAGTACAATATATAAAAAAAGTCCATTAGTAGAAAACTAAATTTTACCACAAAATTGCAGCAAAATGTGACCATGCTATTACGAAAAGTGCAAAATTATTATACATGCCTCAAATCTTCCCACTTCTTTTCGAATTGTTTTAGAGATCTGTTCAAAATCTCTTTCTCCTTGTTGCACTTTTGCCTCCCACTAATAAAAACAAACAAAAAAAGAAACAAATATTTTATTCCTGTCTGGAAAAAAAAAAAAACTGTAGTACTAGCTGTTATGACCACTTTTTTAATTTAAATATAATGCCTGGAAACCCTGAGAAAGCTCAATATTGGCAAAGCCCAATTTAGCATTATTCAAACTTGTACCTAACTTCCTAGTGACAGAAATGTATGTCAGTTTAATTTCCATTAATATTTCACTGCCAGATTTGCTCAAGATTAGAATATTCCAATACTGTATTTAATGAACTACAATATCCAAAGCTTAATTAAATATAACTAAGGAAAGATTTTTGAGTATAAAATTCACTATCAAATAAATGAGCAGTATTACAGTGTAATTTTCTCATTTCTTTTTTTTATCATTATTTCAGAATATATCAACAATATCGTTCATTTCAAGAATATGTGTTCAACGCAATTTATATGCCCACGGAAATATTTTAAACTAGAAATTGTATGACCAACATTAAAAAAACATTTTTGCAATGGTAAAATGACCAGATTCTTTTAAAAAGTGGAATTATGGTATACAGAAGACCCATCATCAGTAAACATTAAATTCAGTACAGAAACAACAAAATGTTGTGATTAGTGACCAATGGAACAGCTAAAATAAAATAACTGAAGATTTTTAAGCAATGAAATGATATTTTTCCCACTATGTAACCAAAACACTGGTACATACTCTTCAAAGAGCAGGTACATTTATTTTTAGTAATATAAAGGTTGTCCTACCTCTTCAATTTCCTTATTGAAGCATGGCAAAAAAAGTGTATAAATTATAATAAACTTATACAGATTTACTAAAATACCATATATAATACATATATATGGGGGATAATGTTGCCTTTACAGCTAAATGTGGCTTAGGTCTCTCTCTAAAACCATTTTTAGACACAAAATAAGTAATTATCTGAAATAAAATTAAACACCTAAAAAGAAATGTGTAATTATTAATGTAAAGATTAATTTTAGGTCTTTTCCTTGTATCCTTCTTTATTTAGGCCATAATCATGTGGAAGTAACAAAGGGTTCTAGAGATTTTAATGATGATCAAAATGTTAACATAATTCTAACACAGTTCATAAAAATATGGAGAAATAGCTAAGTGCTGAATGGTTCAGAAAAAAATTTATGAAAAATTATGTATATATGAATGACTCATGAAAATTTTGAGTAAAGAGATAAAGCATTTAGTAATCACCTCTCTTATTTCATTTTTAGCTTGCTGTATTTTATCTGGTTTGTTAGCAACCGTCATTTTTGCCTCAGTTTCACGTTTTTTGAGCAAAGTAATTTGAGCATCTTCCCACTTCTGCCAGCACTTCATTCGATGGTCAAACACACCCTGTGAGTGAATGACATAATGTTATCAAGTAAGAGTAACACTGTAAAATACTTTCATAACACTATAAGTGCTATAATACTGAAAGCAATAAAACCAAGTATTTATGTGCCATTCTAATATACTAAGATACTGAAAATATGCAGACCAATGTCAAAGAAAAATAATTTCCATATTCTTACTTAAAACAAAAAACCCTGGCACTGGATGAAAAATGAGCACTCAGAATCAAAAAATGACATGCAAAATCCATTTCACCAGCTGTTAGGGTTTTAAATGTGGTTTATAATAAGATTTCTAACAGAGTTTTAGGCTTTGAAGAAAGATGTCTTTAACAGGAAAATGCTGGTGTCATATCTACATTGGAAATTTTCCTACTAAGTAATATTAAAAGCAGATTTGAGTTGGAAACATATCAGAAATTGAATAAATAAAATGGGAAAAACTCATAAGATAACAGAAGTTAAATAAAAATGGGGTGGAAGAGATTACAATAGCAAATTTAAAAAGGCAGAGCAATTAAAAAGGTATAACTAAACGAAAAAAAAGTCCTACACAAGATAAAAAAGGCAAAAGATAAAAAGATGAATACACACACACAATGTAAAACTAAATGAAATAAGCAAAAGACCCTACACAACAAGTCAATCAAACTCAACCAAATCTAGGACTTCTCTCAATGGGTCTGACAGAGCAAGAGCAAGTGAATAGAGATAAGAAATGAAACATGGACGTAGAATACCTAGAAGTTTCATGAAAAAACTGATGGGTACGATGGGAGAATCCACTAACAATCCCTATTCTAGCTTGATGTTGGGGATATTAGTATTATTCTAGTATTTACTAAGTGAACATTCATGAAGCAAACATTAATAACAAGAAAGCACTAAACCAGAGTTACTTTAATTTATTCCAAATAAAAAACTTTGAATAAAGAAGCAGTAAATAAATATATGTTCCTACAGGGACCTGCTGAAGAGAAAAATACATAGATAGTGTATTTTTAAACAGTAGGCTTTGGAACAAAACAAATTTGGGTTCTAATATTAGTTTTGTCACTGTATGACTATGGGTAAATTCACTTACTTTCTCCATAATTCTGCCAAATATAAAAGGGGGGAAATGTCTACATTTGTGAATTATAAATAACATGACAAGTATATTATTGCACAGTGACATAACCTACAGGATGCTTAATAATTAGTAGGTGTTACTATTATGGATTACTTCTAAATAACATACATATTTAAATATAGTTGATTGATTAATTCTAGCTTTCTACTAAAAGTACAAATAACAATATTTACAGGTGGCTCACACCTGTAATCCTAGCACTCTGGGAGGCCAAGGTGGACGGATTGTTTGAGCTCAGGAGCTCAAGATCAGCCTGAGCAAGAGTGAGACCCCGTCTCTACTAAAATAGAAAGAAATTATATGGACAGCTAAAAATATATATATAGATAGATATATATAATATTTATATATATATAAATATATATAAAATATATATAGAAAAATTAGCCGGGCATGGTGGCACATGCCTGTAGTCCCAGCTACTTGTGAGGCTAAGGCAGAAGGATTGCTTGAGCCCAGGAATTTGAGGCTGGGCTGACGCCATGGCACTCTAGCCCGGGCAACAGAGTGAGACTCTGTCTCAAAAAACAAAAAAAAAGCACAATTGGGCAATATTTATATCATATTGCATATTTAAAAGTGTGGGCATTATTAGCATTAAAAAATCCAATCAACCAGAAAGGATAGTATTTTTTTTCCAAAGAGTTCTTAAAGACTGTGGACATTTTAAATTAACCAGAACAACAGATATCCTGAGCAAACTAGTAAGTCAAAGCACCTTATCCACAGGTATTTAAACCCACTTTACTATATTTGTCATCTCATTTCTCTTCTTACACATATATTAGTAAGTGCATCTTACTGTCCCCTTTTGATTTCCTTATATTTACAAAACCACATTTCCCCCCTAAAACATTCCTTAGAAATTAACTTTGCTTCAGTCAAATTAATTTGGGCCAAATTCACAAAAAGTAACACATTGAACACAAACAGATTTCAGAAAAAGTCACTATCATGTAAAACAAACAATCCTTGTCCCTCACCTCCTATACAAGCATGTGCCCCCTAACCCCACCAAAAAGTAATCTAAGATTTTAGGCCTAGCCTTTCTTCAGGGGAACATGGCCATCTCAGCTCTTCACTTATAAATTTCTCTGTTTAATAACAATTTTAGCACTTAAAATATGTATCAACACAGGGCAAAAGCTAGCCAAAATCCCCTTTAAGTTCAATATTTGCTTAAGTTCTTAATATACATCAACTGGCTTTTTCATTGATATGCTAAATCTAAACTAATTTGGTTCTTGTCCAATTTATTATCTCATAATATTTCAGAATAATTACGTGTTTATTGTGGTACAGATGCAGAAGCTATGGTAAAGTCAGGTTATTTCAGAAAAATAAATTAATCTTAAATATGCAAATTAACTTTTTCATTTGTTTTCCTACTCTTGTAATATAAGAGAAAGCAAAAGAAAAAAAGAATCAGAACTGTACTCAAACTCCTAATAACACTATGTTAAATTAATTACATCATAACTTAATGTTTCCCTTTATATGTCAAGATACTAATCCACTCTAGTAGAACCAACCTTTTCTATAAGAGGGATAAGTTTACACTGATCATCTGCTTAGGACCTCTATTCCCCTGCCAATTTGTGGCATATGCAAGCTAGTCTAGGTTAGACAAGGTTGCAGATGTAGAATAGTGATCCTAGCCCACCAGGAAATTTGACACTGCAATTTTAATGATTATAATATTCTAACTTGGTGAATCTGAAAGTATGCTGCCCAGCTTCCTGGGGTTTTGAAGGGGTGCTGAGTATTTATAGCCAAATAATAAAGGTTTTAAACTCCTTGGGGAACTTATCTATTAGTTTTTAAAAATATATATTTTATGTATTTTTTAAAGTGGGGGCTCCCTGTAAGAATTCTTTATGAAGAGTTTCAGTGCTAAAAACATTAAAAACCATTGCCCTCAATCCCTGACCCTACTATAGTGGTTCACATTAGCCCAATACATGACAACACTTACAATGATCCTAGCCAAAATTTGTAGTCCTAAATGTCAGAGGCCATGTACTGTACAAAAAAAAAAAAAAGGGAGTTTCTTGGATGCAAGGCCAGGCTTAGGCAATGTTTTGAAAAGGGAAAAGTTCATGTCTTTCTTTAGGGCCCCAATTCCTGAATCTTAGCTCCCCACTATGGCTCTACATTCTAATCCCCAAAGTATTCCTAGTTTCAAAATTATCAGAAAAGCACTCTCAATATGGATAAAACAAAAGGCCAATTAATATTAAGCTATTAGAAATAGACAAGATAAAAAGCAAACTGGGCAAAGGACATGAACAGTTCATTCATAGCAAAAGAAATATAAATGGCTTATCATTTGTAAAGATGCTGAAATTCATCCTAAGTAAAAAAATTACAACTCATACAAAAAAAAAAAATGCCTTCATCACTGGGTGGAAGAAAAAAGGAACATATGTATTGGTGAGAGTATGAAGTACAATCTCTTTGAACAGTAATTTGGTAATATTTATCAAAATTTAAAATGCATATACCCTTTGGTCAACAATTCTACTTCTAGGAATTTTAAGCCCAAAGAGTTGTTAACAAAATATTTGATATTCTTTAAGACTGGACTGGTTAAATAACTCAAGGTAAATTTACGTTATATGATGCAATGCTATGCTACCATTAAAAAGAATGTGACATATTTACCTATATTGATATGGAGACCTTTCTCAAATGGAGCACATGAAAAAAGCAAAGAATAGTGCATATAGGCTGGGCTTGGTGGCTCATGCCTGTAATCCCAGCACTTTACAAGGCTGAGGGGGGAGGATCTCTTGAGGCCAGGAGTTCAAGATCAGCCTGGGCAACATGGTGAGATCCTGTCTCTACAAATAAATGAGGAAAAATTAGCCGGGCATGGTGGCATATACCTGTAGTCTCAGAGACTGAAGGAGGAGGACGGTTTGAGCCCAGGAGTTTGAGATTGTAGTGAGCTGTGATTGTGTCATTGCATTCCAGTCTGGGCAACAGAGCAAGACCCTATCTCTTAAAAAAAAGAAAAAAAAAAGAATAGCACAATATATATAGTATGTTCCTTTATGAGAAAGCAAGGATGAGAGGGAGATGGAAGAAACACAGAGGGAGATGGAAGGAAGAGAAGGAGCAGAACTGAGGGGGGTAGAGAGAGAGAATAATAGCTTCATATACATGCATAGCTAATTCTGTGCAGACACGTAAAAATCTAACAGTTTATGACTGAGGTCAGAAAGACTAGAGGTTTTAGTTCTGTAGAAGGGAAATTTACCTTTTGAGGGGCTGACAAAGTTGTCATGTGAATGTATTACTTTTACATAGACAAGTGAATCAGTTTATTTATTTATTTATTTTTGAGCTGGGGTCTTGCTACATCTCCCAGACAGGTCTTCAACTCCTGGCCTCAAGCAATCATCCCGCCTCAGCCTTCAGAGTAGCTGGGAATATAGGCAAGAGCCACCATGCCCAGCTTGAATTAGTTTAAACAAAAAACAAAAAAAAAGCAAAAACCATAAATATTACCTATCACCCTCTTCTATAATTTCTCAACTCCTTTATGCAGCTGACCTGGGCTAGGTTTCAATAAAAAACCAAACTGAAAGAGCTTAATTTGCCTCAAGGTATAACTTGACCATAGCTCTTTAGTTCTCTTTTAAGTTAATGGACCATTAATTCAGTATTTCCCAAAGTGTGTTCCATATATTAGGACAGATACTAAATGGAAAAGAATTCCTGCTCATATGAATTTGGAAGCCTCTGAATTAAACAAAGTTAAACAACTTACTTTCTTTTTGACTCCTAGACAGTTCTGGCCTTTTAAAAGGCATTATGAATCACCAAAACAGGGATACTATATACATTATTCCCCAAACTCAGTTGACTATGGTCTATTTTTGGTACCAGTGTTCTGAAGAAAATATTTTAGAAAACATGAATGTAACTGTAATTTCATGCAATGTAAAAATACAACAAAAAAGACTTAGGCAGTATGAGGAAAGCTATTTTTGAGGGATCAATATCCTTTATGTGGGCAGGCCATCCCTGCTAGGGGGTCTTTTCCCAGGTTAGCTCTTCTCTGCAGGTATGCCTTCTTATAGACACTGTCCAATTCCCCTTTTTTGAACTCCAGGTTTTTCTGAAATGTCATACTTTTTACAACAGCTAGTGGGAGCTCTGGAATGAGGTGAGAGTAGGTGCGACACAAATAGGAATCGTCATCGGTAAGCTGGATTTCTGTATATCACAAGTTACCTATATATAATTAAGTATATTCTGATAACTGCTGCCTATATTAACATCTCTAAATAGCTGAAAATAAAAACTAATCACCAAGAACATAAAGAGTTAACATTTAATTTTCCCAGCACCATTTATTGAATAGGGCTTCATTTCCCCAGTGTACATTGTTGTCTGCTTTCTCAAAGATCAGTTGGTTGTAGGTAGATGGTTTTACATCTGGGTTCTCTGTTCTGTTCCATTGGTCTATGTCTCTATTTTTGTATCAATACCATGCTGTTTTGGTTACTACAGCCTTGTAGTATAGTTTGAAATCTGGTAATGTGATGCCTCCAAATTTGTTCTTTGCTTAAGATTGCTTTGGTTATTTGGGCTCTTTTCTGGTTCTAAACAAAGTATAGAATTATAGTTTTTCTAGATCTGTGAAGTATGACTTTGGTAACTTGATGGGGATTGCACTGAATCTGTAAATCACTTTGGGTAGTATGGACATTTTAACAATGTTGATTCTACCTATCCATGAACATGATATGCTTTTCCATTTGTTTCAATCCTCTGTGATCGCTTTCCTCAAAGCTTCGTAGTTCTCCTTGTAGAGATCTTTCACCTCCTTGGTTAAGTACATTGCTAGGTATTTTATTTTCTTTGTAGCTATCCTGAATGTTATTGAGTCTTTGATCTGACTCTCAGCTAGACTGGTATTAGTACATAAAAACACTACTGATTTATGTACGATGATTTTGTATCCTGAGACTTTGCTGAATTTATTTATCAATTCCAGGAGACTACTGGTGGAATCTTTGGGTTTTTCTAGGTACAAGATCATACTGTCAGCAAAGAGTACTAGTTTGACCTCCTCTTTCCTGATGTGGATACCCTTAACATGCAGAAGAATGAAATGGGACTCTACCTCTCACCACTCACAAAAATTAATTTAAGATAGATAAATGACTTAGATCTAAAGCATGAAACCATAAGAATTCTAGAGGAAAATACGGGAAAAACTCTTATAGGTATCAGCCTAGGCAAATAATATATGAAAAAGACCCCAATGGCAATCCCTAAAAATTAGTAAGTGGGATTTGATTAAACTAAAAAGCTTCTTCACACCTAAGGAAACAATCAACAGAATAGACAACCTATGGAACAAGAGAAAATATTCACAAGCTACACATATAAGGGCTAATAACCAGACTTTACAAACAACTCAAGCAAATGAGCAAGTAAAAACAAATTCTATTAAAAAGTGGGCAAAAAACATGAACAGATGTTTCTGAAAAGACAAATGGCCAATAAATGTATAAAAAAATGTTCAACGTCACTAATCATCAGGGAAATGCAAATTAAAACCAAAATGAGGTATCACCTTATCCCAGTTAGAATGGCTTTTATTAAAATGTCCAAAAACAATAGATGGTAGTGCGTATGCAGAGAAAAAGGAGCACTTACACACAGTTGGTGGGACTGCAAATTAGTATAACTTCTATGGAAAACGTATGGAGACTCCTCAAAGAACTAAAGGTAGACCTACCATTTGATCCAGCAATTTCACTATCGAGTATTTACCCAAAGGAAAAGAAGTCAATTTATCAAAAAGACATCTGCACTCAAATGTTTATTACAGTACCTTCATAATTGCAAAGATATGGAATCAATCCAAGTGCTCATCAGTTCATGAGTGGATTAATAAAATGCAGTATATGTTTACCATGGAGTACTCAGCCATAAAAAAAGATGAATTAATAGCTTTTGCAACAATCTGGATGGAACTGGAGACCATTCTCCTAACTGAAGTATCGTAAGAATGGAAAAACGAACAACACATGTACTCAATATTAAATTGGAACTAACTGATGAGCACGCAAGTGCACAGAGGGAAATAAAACTCAGTGAACAGCAACCTGGAGGAGGGGTGTAGAGGGGAGGGTAATAAGCCAACCTAATGGGTACTTTGAACAGTATTTGGGTGACCGGCACACCTATAGCCAGGATTCAAGCATTGCAAAAATGATCCATGGAACCTAAAGCATTTGTATCCCCCAATATTTTGAAATAAAAAATAAATATCCATTGTATAGAAAAAAGAAGAGTAAGATTTAAAAGAGTAAATACTAGTAATACTGGTAATTTTACCAAATGTAGGAAAACACCATTCTGAAGTACTAAACAGCCCTGTAGTAGTAACTGTCACCAGTTGCTTGGAGAACAGAACCATGAACAAATACAAACTATATCCATGTTCTGACTGTAGATGAATACTGTAATAGTTGGGTCACAGATTTTAGCTGATAAAAATTTGAGTAAGAAAGCAAGGAGCAAGGTCTCATTAACTTTCTAGATGTTTAAACTCAAGGTAAAATGTAAATACCCATTACCTCCCAGCCAATGATAACTAATATTTGTAACAATACTTCAAAGATGCCATAAGATCTTAAAGTATCTTCTGAAACATATGATAGATTAAATAATATTCAGTTAAGTTTAACTGTCTGAATATTGGAGATATCTGTAGAATACTAATTTTTATTAACTGGATTACTTTCTCAACTATTCAGAAATTAGGCTATTTATATTTAAACATCAGCATTAGATGGCACAACTTATGATCTATTCTAGTCCCACCTCATCTATAAAAACTTGGTGACTACACATTTGGCTATACACACAGAAAGTCCAAATTCATGCTAAAGACCCCCTTAAAACATATTCAGTGCAGTAATCATTTTTGGTTTTATCCTACTTTGTATTACCCAGTCAGCTTTACTAACAATAATAGAGTCTAGTGCGTAGTTTCAGTTAGTACTAGAATGAGCAAATAAATACTATCAGTTAGTTGCAAACTTGTATATTAAATATATAAGTAAATGTGTAATGTTTTGTATATTATTTAGCATTCCTTAGGCCTCTTAAAAACATTAATTCTCTCTAATGTACAGTCCAAGTCAAAGGAGAAGAAAATATTTAGTTATGAATACCCATCTTAAAGCCATTTTATATATACTAGTATAGTAAGGAATTTACACACTTAAATACATGCCTAATAGGATACAAAATTCTTTTTAAAGCAAACCACTGAAGTGAGAAGAATGCAACAAAGACTGTAAAATAGGGCTTACTTTCACTGCAGCAATAAGACGAATGTAGTCACTAAGTAATTCTGAAAACATATAAAAGTCAGCAAAAGCTTGCTCTTGATGTAACTGGTCTATCTTCTCCTCAACTTCTGCAAGCTGAGACAAAGCTCTAGATAAAGCAGTATGATCCTCAGAATTGCCTAACATGGCAGCACTTTTAGCAAAGGCAGCTGTGTTGGATGAAAGTTCTGAAATAAAAAAGTATTCACTTTTAGTGTTCACTAGAAAAATTTTAAATTATTGTATTAATTTTCTACTTTTCTCTAAATTTTACCTATTCACAAACTGCACAAACAGTATTTTAAAGTAATTAACATAAAACAATTAGTCATTAAAATGCCTTGGGCACAAATGCCAAGTGCTCAGAAATCTACTGAAAATTAAAAAGAACTACTGCCTATATTCCCAGGGGATGAACTATATTTAAATAATGTAATACAATAATCTGCCTCTTGTTTCTCTGCCAAAGTGCTCATTCTTTCTCTGTCCTTTCCTAAAGAAATATATTTTTAATATGAGAAGCATCAGGAACACTCAAAATTGATTTATACTACATTTTGGGCCTTTAAACATTTGTCATTGAAAATAATATCTATGATTTTAATGAGATTATTTAGCTAACAGAGAGAAACAAGATAAAATTGCACATACAATTCGTATAAATCTTACTGCTTTTTTCTTGTGTAACAGCACTCAGTAAAATATTAGAATTTCTAAAAATATTTTTGAACATGACCATATTAGATATTTTAAATAAATAAAAGTAGTGTTGATACCCTAGATGCTGTCAATAACTAAAAATCACATTGCCTGGAAATTGTTCTGTTGCTCTACATTATGTAAAGTACTCCAAAAGAGCCATGAAGCCCATTCCCTAAGAGATATGTAACCCAAATGGCAAAAGCTGTCACAAACTATTCTCAATAATAAATGTATTAATAGGCTTCTGTAATTATCTTAATGAAATGTATTGCTGGTAATGTCACATATTAATTACGTATTACGTATTTTGGAAAATTGATAGTAAAAGCCTTGGACTCTTTAAAAAAAAGCAAACCAAACCCAAAAAAAAAAAAAAGCCCCAAATCCCTTATTGTGGACTAAAATTTTACAATTCAAATTTTCTAGGAATTTTTACTAAAAATGTCCCAGATTTTTAAATACCATGGTTCAAAAATGAAGAAAATATTTTAAAGAGTTTTCCAAGAGATAGAGACACAAAACAAATACTTTCAAGAAAATTTTCAAATACTGACTTTTAAATCTCAAGTTTTTTATTATAATCAAAGTTACTAGAGGCCAGGCGTGGTGGCTCACGCCTGTAATCCTAGCACTCTGGGAGGCTGAGGCGGGCGGATCCTTTGAGCTCAGGAGTTTGAAACCAGCCTGAGCAAGAGTGAGACCCCATCTCTACTAAAAAATAAAAAGAAATTAGCTGGACAACTAAAAATATATAGAAAAAATTAGCGGGGCATGGTGGCGCATGCCTGTAGTCCCAGCTACTTGGGAGGCTGAGGCAGAAGGATTGCTTGAGCCCAGGAGTTTGAGGTTGCTGTGAGCTAGGCTGACACCACAGCACTCTAGCCTGGGCGACAGAGTGAGACTCTGTCTCAAAAAAAAAAAAAAAAAAGTCACTAATCGATAAGATATCTTCATCTGTTCATTTGTAAATACACCTAACAAAGAATTGGTCAAGTGACCAACAGTTTTAATCCAAAATTCAAATATAGTTTTATAAGCTCAGGATTTTTCTACTTCTAAACAAGATTTTAGATCACAATAGAACAAAAAATTTTAAACAATGAAGTTGAAATGGAAAACATTCTCTTAAACTATTGTTTTCTCTTTTCTACAATAACTTCAGTGTTTAATAAAATTTAAATGAAATATTTTAATTAGATTTATGGTGCTAAACATACAAATAACAAGGCAAACAAACCTTTTCTATGACAGACCAAGGCTTCAACACTGGCATGAAGTTTCCTAAGTTGCTGATCCAGATTCTCAAATTGCTGCTGCTTTTCTTCAAACCACTAAGAACAAAAATGAAAAATGGAGCTAATTTAGGAAGAACAAACCGTTGTAAATTAGGTTACCAATAGTAAGCCACATTCCTTGTTTTAAAGCAACAAATTAACCATGTATAACCATGGTGGTCAACTGATGTGGCTGAGAACTAAACTCAATAAGCAAATTAATATCCTATTTTCTACTTGTACAGCTTTAAAATGCAATTGTTGGGCTCATTAATTCATCTCATTATTCAAGTCGAAAAATCAGCTCTTACTGCATCCGATTCATTCATCTTGATTGTCATTTTGTTGACAGCGTCGGCAGCCTTGTTCACCATCCTCAATATTCCTGCTCCACTCAGAGCCTGTGTATTAACTGCTCTAGGCAGCTGGAATTGAATGACAAATAAGGGCAAACAAACCAGTTAAAAGCTTGGAGGTTTAACTGGGCACAAATGCAACCCCCCCTTCTCCCAAAATAAAAAATAAAAAAGAAAGAAAAGGAGGTTGTATTTTCTTCACTCTCATACATTTCAATAGTGAGATCTAATTTCTCAAATATACTACTTGTACATTCTCAAAGGAAAACTTAAAAAATAGACTTTCCATTTGCTTTTCTTCTGCGCGTTTACATTTAGATGGAACAAACACCTTGTATGTCAAAATATATTAAGAAATTGCCAAGCACCCTAACACTGGCCACCTGTTTGCCAACAGAAATAAACTATTTAGAAGGAAAGAAGAAAGTCCTGAGAAAAATCTTATGCTCAGTTACGATTGTGTGGTTTTAAGTTTTTAAAAAATTCTGGGACTCAAGTAAATTTAAAACAAAATCTCAAACTAGAACTCTAAACTGTTCTAAAGAGCCCATTATGTACCTAACATCTCAAATATAAAGAGCATCATGGTTACAATTTATGCTCTTTCAAGTCACAAATTTGCATTTTAAAACCTTAATAAAGATATCAGATAGATGTAGATACACACATTCAACTTTCTCTAAAATGAGGTTGAATAACTTATTTCAACATGATGCCTAAGCAAGAACTTAGGGCATTCAGAGTTAGATTATTCACAAATCATTTTCTTAAATATGGTTTTAAATTTTCAAGAAAGGGACAGAACATCCTACTGATATCAATGCAAAGATATCAATGCTAGTGATTTAGTTAAGTAATTAAAGCACTAAGCAAAATGAAAAAAACTGCTTTATTCCATCTATTAATCCAATTTGTACTGTGTATCTAGTCATATAAATTATTACAATGACAAATGAGAAAATTTATATACAAAAATTCAAAGTAGAAATAATACCTCTGAGCTTTCCAAGAACTGCCTTAAATCAGGATCCTGCAGTAAAATTGGATGTTTTACTGTTCTTTGAAGATACCTAGATTTAAGAGTAAAATTGCTCCTTTATCAGTAGCATTTTATTTTAAATCCTATTTCAACAAAATAATAAAAAACAAAATAACTAGGTAAAAAAGTGTTCTCAGTATGCCTCCTATTTGCCCTCGGTGTAATTATTTAGAATCCTATAGCAATTTAATAATTAAAAAGCTTTTTGTTCATCTTTTAAAAATTGATATGCTACCCCCTTTCATAATTACATAAAAAGAGAAATGGCATGTGGGTGGGGGTGGGAATGGGGAGGGTTAAATAACTTACCAAACTTCTCTCTGCAAAATATTAAATTTGTAAAAGGGTATATGAGCCTATTGAACAATTTTATCTTCAGGTGGAGTATGTTCCCAGTTATAAATTTAGAGTTCTAAGACACATATTACTACATATATTCCACTCAAAAAAAATTTTAAATTGCTTTTATCACCAAAATGGGGAAGAGCCTAGCAATTTTTTTGTTTGTCAGCAGATTGAAATGATCATAATCAGCTTTGGTCCTCATTTGACAAGGACTAAATTTTCTTCAATACGTCTTTTCTTTTTTCCCCACACCTCTTCAAAGCTATTTCTTGAATATTTCTATTATTAAGATTTTTCTACTTTTGGAAATGTCTTATCTAAATATAATACCACATAAAATAAAAATGAAAATGTAAAGAAAAACATCATCATGAAATCACTATTTGTCCAACTTCAGTCATTTTCCTTTACTAGAAAAGCTCATATTTGACTGTAATCCATAATAAATCACCAATCATGATTCCATAAAAGGAAATAAGGTCAACTATTAATATTTGATGATTCTCGATTTGCCTAATCCCATTTAAAAAAAATTATGTTATCTTTCCCCACATTAATGACTATACAAAATATTTCAATTGTTTTACCTTACAATTTTTTTTTTTTTTTCTTTTGAGGCAGAGTCCCGCTCTGTCACCCTGGCTAGAGTGCCATGGCGTCAGCCTAGCTCACAGCAACCTCAAACTCCTGGGCTCAAGTGATCCTTCTGCCTCAGCCTCCCAAGTAGCTGGGACTACAGGCATGTGCCACCATGCCCCGCTAATTTTTTCTATATATTTTTAGTTGTCCAGCTAATTTCTTTTTATTTTTTAGTAGAGATGGGGTCTCACTCTTGCTCAGGCTGGTTTCAAACTCCTGAGCTCAAACGATCCGCCCGCCTCAGCCTCCCAGAGTGCTAGGATTACAGGCAGGAGCCACCGCGCCCGGCCTTACCTTACAATTAATATACATTTATTCTGTTTCTTTAGAATATACACAGTAAATTCTTCTACCTTTTTACAAGATTATAAGATATGCCTAAAATTAACAGAGTATCTGAAAAAAACTGATAAACTTCTCTGAAGTCGAATTTTATACAATGGTCCAAATGACTATTAATGTTTAAATGTTAACTTCTGTTTTTATACATTTAAATAAAATATACCTTATTAAACTTCATTTTAAGTCAGTAGTCCCTATAAGAAGTCCTTACACTAAAAAAGAGTGTTTAATAGATATGTGCAATACAATGTATGCTGTGGTTTAAAACAATATTTGCTGCCTCTACTATGAAGCCAAAAATGAAATGCAGCAAGAACACTAATCCTGTAAGTTTGAGAAACGGTGGTGTTTTCCCACTGGAATTTGACTTTTAACAATGAAATCTCCCAACACTATTAGGTAATTAGTTTTTTGGATTAGTTTTTGCAGAGTATTAGTCTCATGTAATACTCCATGAAAAGAGTGATTCTATAATAAAGAAAGTTTGAAATATATTATATGGATGTTACTCTCTTTAAGATTCTTTTTTTTTTTTTTTTTGAGACAGGGTAGACTGGAGAACAATGACTCACTTGGTAAGATTCAAACTGAACAGCATTATATTAAGTGCTGTGAGAAGTCCTACAGGAAATATACCTAGCTTAACTTTGTTAAACCCTTTGTGAACAAAACTCCACTGACTTGGCCGGGCACGGTGGCTCATACCTGTAATCCTGACACTCTGGGAGGCCAAGGTGGGAGGATCACTCGAGGTCAGGAGTTCGAGACCAGCCTGAGCAAGAGAGAGACTCCGTCTCTACTAAAAATAGAAAGAAATTAGCTGGACAATTAAAAAAATATATATAGAAAAAATTAGCTGGGCATGGCAGCGCATGCCTATAGTCCCAGCTACTCGGGAGGCTGAGGCAGAAGGATTGCTTAAGCACAGGAGTTTGAGGTTGCTGTGAGCTAGGCTGATGCCACGGAACTTTAGCCCGGGCAACAGAGTGAGACTCTGTCTCAAAAAAAAAAAAAACAACAAAAAACAATTGACTAGAGATCCCTTTTTTACCCTGCCACATATTTTGGAAAATGATATTCTATTAACAGACAGTAAAACTTTCCTTCTTAAAGTTTACATGGAAGAGCAACTAATTTTTCTTTTTTTAGACACAGAGTCTTGCTCTGTTGCCCAGGCTGGAACGTAGTGGTGTAATCACAGCTCTCTGTAACCTCAAACTCTTGGGCTCAAGCGATCCTCCCACTTCATCCTCTCGAGTAGCTGGGACTATTGGCTCAAGCCATCAGGCCTGACTAATGTTTTTTTTTATAATATTTTTGGTAGAGATGGAAGCTTGCTATATTGCCTAGGCTGGTCACAAACTTCTGGCCTCAAGCAATCCTCCTGTCTTGGCCTCCCAAAATGCTGAGATTACAGGTGTGAGCCACTGCACCTGGCCAAGAGCAACTAATTAAAAAAATGTATATATATATATATATATATATATATATGTACACACACACATACACACATATATATATGTCTTACATAATTTTAAAATTAAGAACAGAAACATAAAATGGATTTTATAACAAGGAATATTTATAAATACACACTAATTCCGAATTAAGACCATAGACGGTTATAGATATATAAAGGAAGGATATGGAAAAAAAGTGAAAGGAGTGTAGGAAGAAGACATAAAAAGAGAAACTGAAACGCTGAAGTAAGACATAAATGAAAGACACAATGGAATTGAGGAAAGTATCACACACAGTAAGAGGTGGTCAGTAGTTGAGCTTCCTCAGATTTGCTCCAAGTAAAAGTTACTGATAAATTTAGAATAGTCATTTAGGGCTTTCAAATTTCTGTTTACTTACCAAAACCAAAACAAAAGAAAGCAGGTTATAGAAAACATTTGAGAGTAACAAAGTTAAAAAATATTTCTATTGCTTGAAACTCAAACACAAGTGCTCAGAATGAGAGAACAGAAAGGCAGAGTGAGCCCGGGTACTAGATGACATTCATTTGTTCATTTAACAAATATTTCCTGAGCTTTTTATTTGTACCAGTTACTGTTTTGAGTACTTGAAACACATCAGTGAGCAAAACAGACCAAGATCCTGTCCCAGGTGGAGCTTATATTTTAGTACAAGAGAATAAACAATAAACTATAAATAATAAACATATAAATTATGTGACAAAGTAGCAAGTGCTATGGGAAAAAAAAGAAAGGACAGAACAATAGGGTAAATGGGACCAAGTGTTTAAGATGTGGTTGGTGGCAATTTAAACAGAATAGGTCAGAATTAAGCCAATGATGAGAATAGACTTGACTGGAAAGGTGATATTTGAACATCTGAACTTTAAAAAGGAATGAGAGCCATGCAGATACCTGGGAACAAAGCATTCTTTCTAGGCAGAGAGAGCAGCCGGTGAAAAGACTCTAAGGTAGGAAAATGCCTGCGATGTTTGAGAAACAGCAGAAGGATCTGTGTGGCCCAGGGTAGAGTGAGTGATCAAGAAGGATATGAGATCAAATGGATAACAGTAAGAGGTGCTGGTCATGTAGAGTTTTGTAGTCCATTATATGGATTCTGGCTTTTATTAAGTAAAATGGGGGGTTAATATGATCTGATTTATGTTTTAAAAGGATAACTCCAGCTGCTACATTAAAAATGAGTAGAAGTGCCAAGAATGGAAGCATGAGGACCAATTAGGATGCTACTGCAGTTAATTAAGGCCTTTGGACTAGTAGTCAGTAGGCTGGTAAGAGAAATGGTTGTATTTCAGATAAATGAAGGAAGCAATAGAATTTTCTGATGAATTAGATAATCCTGAACAGCTTTTTACCTTAAAACTGATTGATATGAAAGAGTGGATTAATTAACTTACATGAAGTGTTTAAGCTCTGTCAGTTGAGTTTTTAGATTGAAATGAACACAATCCTAACCGATATACTCTAAAGAATGTATTTCAGTAACTTGCTCAAGACCACACAGGTAGTGTGTAGCGTAGTGTACTGAAGCGCAGGCTGCAACTGAAATCTTGTACACCATTATCATGCTCCTCTAAATTTCTCATTTTATATTTGCAGAAGTGTATCCTTACCTATAAAATAAATTCAATATGATTTTAAGATGTGAAGCACTCTCAAGAAAACCAAGTAAGGGATGTTAGGGATACTCAATAGAAGTAGTCTCTGTTTACTTTACTGAATGAGGCACAGGAGAGTACCTGTGTAACCATTCCCTTTCTCTTCTTAGCTTTTAATCCCAGATGTTATCCTTTTGTTCAAGATAGTCATCTGGATTCAAATAAATATGTAAACAAATATTAGACTATTAAATAAAGCTACACAAAGAGAAATACTTCCCTGACCCACCAGATCCAACTAGGTCAGGTATCCCACAGATACAGCTGTTGTAATGTTTTAAGTTGAAAAAATGCCACAGAAAAATTGCTTCAGAAAAGTGGGCTATATGAAAGGGTAAGAAAATTGCAGTTTTAAAATCCTGTACACAGCCTAGGCAACACAGTGAGACCCATTCTCTACGAAAAATAAAAATAAAAAATTAGCCAGGTGTGGTGGCATACACCTGTAATCCTAGCTATCTGGCAGGATAAGGCAGGTTGCTTGAGCCCAGGAATTCAAGGATATGGTGAGCTATGACTGCATCACTGCACTCCAACCTGGGCAATAGAGCAAGACCCTCTCTCTAAAAAAATTAAAAAAAAATAAATTTTTTTTTTTGAATAAAATCTTGTACAGATTTTAAAAAATCTGCACAGGAACTGATTAAAATTGTCTGAGAAGGGAGTATTAGGATTAGATTAAAACTAAAGAAATTATTCCAGTTGCTTTGCTTCTATACTTTTATGCCTGTATTTGCTTTAGTCATTTTTTCTAACTGAAAATGAATTTTCCCTCATTACTATACTGTTCTTTTTTTCCCACTAACATTTATCAGTAAAGAAACTATTTTTACATACACACTGGGTCAGGTTTCAATATTCCCTTAAAATTCTCCTTAGCATTTCATACTACATGAAGGTATGGTAAGTACTATGCAATGCAGTCAAGTTAGAAGAAAGGTGAACGTAGAATCAAATTATATGTCCTTGGTACGATAAATCTTCATTAAGTTTCTTATCAAGCATGCCATCTGAAATATTTCAAATTTACTCATAGAAAAATAAGACCTGAAAGGTCTTTCAAAGGGTCATGGTTACATTTTCAGGAAGGACTTAAGCGAAATCAAGGCAGAATATTATCTACTTTTATTCTTAAAAATATTCAGTCTATGACCACTCTTAGAACAGAATCAATTCAAATGCCTAACCTAAACTTCTCTTCATGCAATTTAAATCCTTTGCTGATTCTCATAGACATAATCCCATCTTTTAAGTACTCTCTAAAATAAGATTTTAAACTGCATATTCCTTACCTTTTCTTACTTCGTATCATTCAAATCTGACTTTACTGTGGCATTTTCTTAAAATTTAAACAATTTACTACTAAAAAGAAGGAATAAGTTGCCTTTAAAATAGTTTTTAAAAATAATTTGTACCTAGAGAAATATATACCACCCCCAAAACCTGTCTTATCCACCCCAACCACTGAATTTAAGCCAAAGAGAAAATAAAGAGCAAAAAAACTATGAAACTAGAAAATATTTCAAGCCTAGGCAATTACCAACTTACGTTCTAAGTGCTGGGCTTTTAAGAAAGTTTCAAATTTGTTTTCTCATATTTTCAGCATTAGCAAGGAAGGAATAGGTGAGATTCTGGGAATGGGATTCCTTCCATGCACTCCCCTTTCAGTCTGCTATAATGAAGACAAGTGTTCAAAGCTATACGAAATGTATAGAGTCAAGTACTCTAATGGAACACAGAGCACATATATTAGTCCGTAAGTACAACTGCCCCTAGGTATCTATTCAAGATTTGTTCCAGAACCTCCTGGGGATGCCAAAATCTGAGGATGGTCAAGTCCCTGATATAAAATGGTCTAGTATTTGCACATAAACCATGTACATCCTCCCGTATACTTTAAATCACCTCTAGACCACTTACAATACCTAGCCTAGTACAATGTAAATCCTATGCATTAATAAATAGTTGTTAAACTGTATTGTTTAGGGAATAACGATAAGCAAAAAAGTCTGTGCATGTTCAGTACAATTTTTTTTTTCAAATATTTTCCATCCATGGATGTGAAATCCACAGATATGGATGGCTGACTGTATGCGGTCAACTCAAGCAATGACTAATATCTTTGTACATTCAAGTCAAAATCAATTACATAAAAATAAGGAGATACAAACTGCATTTTTCATTGTATTTAGTATTGTTCTTACCAAGTAATAACTCAAAAATTAATTTAGATGAACTATAATTAGCTATATTATCATCACAGTACATGAATATGGTATAACTTCCTAAAAACTTAAACAATATCAAAGTGGGATTGTTTTTATCCAAATATTTTTATCAACTCTTTCCCTCCATTCACAACTTGTTTCCCTTTTATAAGCCTAGCAGTTTCTTAGTGTTCTTGGTGACTACATCTCTGATATAATTCTATCCCCAAATAACTCAAGCCTTTATAGTCCTGCTTGTAGCATATGATATGAAAATAGGTATTATTTTGTTAGACAGACTATTAATTAGGATTAATAAAAACAGAACAAGGATATTGCATTGTGTTGCTGAAAGAAGCAATTTTCTTAATGAAAGTTTAAAGCACTCTTAAGGGTTATCAAGTGGTACTTCCAAAATAATTTAATTATTAAAACATAGTTGTACCATATAATGGAATTAGATTTACATTACTGAAGTACAAACATGAGAGTAATAAAGTATAGTTGTCTAGAATTACCTTTCAAGAGCTGCTCTCCGTTTTTCAACAAACTCAGTGGATGATGAATCTTCTTTACCGACTTTGACCTTGGTCATGCCTTTAAAGAAGTTGAATGACATTCATGATGGTTTTATATCATTGTACAATAGTCTTCTATAACCGTTTCTTCATAATTTAGAATATACTTTGAATTTGACCTTGACAAAAAAAACTCCTAAACTTGTTACTGATATCTTACTTAAAAAGCAAAACCTTTTGAGGAATTAAATCTCATGATATGTTAACAACTCTACTTGGTAAATACTGACAACATGAGACAAGAGAAAAAAAAAAAAGTTGAGTCGCATTTGTAGTTTTCTGACCCACACTGTTTGTTTAAATAAAAGCTTACATTAAAAGATCCCTTGTCTGTTATATTTCACATTCATGGTAAATTAAAATGTTTGTATTTCAATATACATAATTCCAAATCAGTAAACTTAAGTTCAATTAACATTTTCATTTCTTATGAGTAATAATTAAGGTTCATTACTTTGGGGGACAAAAATAAAAATACATGTAACCCATGAATTTGCTAAATGTTTTCCCTCTTGCGGATTTTCTAACAGCATGCTCCTGTTTATTTATCATAGCTGGTTTTATAACAGTTTTAAGAAAAAGCTCTTTCACACTTGTTTACAACATTTCAAATTTAAAAAATAAAAGTCATGTTAATCATTTCCATATTGGCAACTGCAATTTTAGACTGCAGATTTTTCTATTTCATTCCCCTGTTCTTTTTCCATTCAAATGTGTATTGCTTCCAGCACTTGAAAGTTCCACCCAGAAAAAAAAAAATGTATTCTCTGGAAATAAAGTACTGATACATGCTACAACATAAAAAAAACTTGAAAATATAATGCTAAATGGAACAAGCCTGTCACAAAGGACTACATACTACATGATTCCCTTTATATGAAATGTCCAAAATAGGCAAGTCTATAGAGAAAGAAAGCAAATTCATGATTGCCTAGGGCTGGAGAGGATGGGGAAGTTAGGAGATAATGGCTAAGGAGTACTGGATTCCTTTTTGGGATAATAAAAATATCCTAAAATTGACTGTGTTAATGTATGCACAACTCTGAATACCCTAAAAGCCACTGAATTATATACTTTAAATGGAGGAATTATAAAGTATATGAATTATATCTCAATAGAGCCTTTAAAAAACATTATGTAAAACCTTGCAATTCTTCAGGTTGGTACAGTTGGTAAATAATTAACCTATTAATCACTTATTCATGTTTTGTTTAACAAAATTCCATTGAAATACATGGTTTGAAAAGGAAGACTCAGACACCTAAAATTACCTACCCTGACTAAACTACTGAACCACTGGATGTGGGATGTGAATCACTTCACATACTGTTTACCTGAAAAAAGTCTCACCACTATGTAGTTATTCACTTCTTTTTTTTTTCACTCATGCTGCTTCCTAGAGGTACCCATTATGGGACACTGGGAGAACATTAACAATTAAAAAAAAAAAAAAAACCCATCTTGTGTAGCCGAGCAGCAGTAATAAAAAGAATTAAAAAAAAATAATAATAATAATTTACCCTAGCCAGTTCACTTTTAAAACTTTTCAACTTTGTTCCTTTCTAATAATTTACATGCAATAGCATTTTTAAGTCAACTAAGGTCCTACCAAAGTAGTAATAGCCATATGCTTGCTAATGAAGACTCCTCTTCCTTTAGAGGCAGTTATAGCATCCCAGCAAAGAGAAGTTACTACTCTCATTCCGCCACTCCACTATAAGTGCATGCTACTTGAAAACTACCAGATATGTAATTAAAATGGCCTCTCATGTTTTTAGTTTTTCTTAAATGGATTTAATTTAATTTAAAAAATTTATTAATATGAAATTTATAAATGATTGCCTCTCTACCTGGCTGGCTGCCAAGAAGTTCAAAGATCAATTTGTCACCCACCTTTAATAATTGTTCAAGACTTTACACGCATATTTTGAGGAAATTGTTTTGTTTGGGTTCACCTTACTATTTGACTATTTTTATTTTTCCTGCTAATTTCTTTATATGTAGACACACACACACACACACACACACATATCTGTATTACATGTAGTTGCCTCAAATCCTTTTTGGAATGGTAGCATATAAATAATTTTTAAATAATTTACTTTAAATGTATTTTAGACAATTCTACAATAACAGCATTATTTTTAAAAACTGGAATATTTTCTATTTTAGATTTAAAAAAAATACAAGCAAACTATAATTGCATTGAAATAACCAGGAGGCAGAATAAAATAGTGGTTAAGAGTACAAGCTATGGACTAAGAGAGCCTGTATTCGAAGTTCAGCTCTGCTAATTAGTAGTCGTACGACTTGGGGCATGTTACATAACCTTGATTAATCTTAGTTTTCTTGCCTATTAAAGACAACGATAAGTTAATCTCATAAAGTTGTTGTGAGAATTAAACAAGAGAATGCACATAAAGTACTTAGCACGGTGCATTAGCACAATAAGCATTCAGTGATTGTTAGTTATTCCTAAAATTTAATACACAGCTTTATAATTTAATGGGCTAGGCTGGTAATGTACATGGATAATATAACTGTGTACTATTCTTCATTATCATTTGGAGCCTGTCAGAATCAATAACAGAAAAGGATGCTCTTAGGATTTAGTTTCTACTTCTACTTTGAATTTACATGTGCTAATTATACTATATTACAATAATTTGTGGAAAGTTGAAGATTATTAAGACAAAAAAAAACAGTTGGAAACATAATGATCTTGGGCATGAGAATTTAGGTTTTAAGTATTTTTTTGTCAATGTGTAAGAATTAGACTAGCATATCTAGCCACCAAAATGAGAAAAAGTAATGTTTTATTTTACCTTTTGGTATATAAAAATAGTTGCATGACAAAGTCAAAGAAAAATGATGTTAATAATAAACGGTTTAGGATAAATGAAACTTAAGTTCCCTATATAGACAATAGGATACCAAAAGATACTACTGCAATACTTTATAGAGAACTCAGATTATTAACTACATCAGCAGTTCTTAAATATGGTTCAGAATATCTGGAAGGTTTCAGGGAGGGGACACAGTCTACTTTAACAATCACACCAAGGTATTATTTGTCTTTTTTACTCTCATGATTTCATGAGTGTTCAGTGGAGTTTTACAAAGGTTGTATAATGCGTTGTATCACAACAAATTGAGTACAGAAACAGATATAAGAACACAGCGATCTTCTATTGAGCCAGAGATTAAAGAGATTTAGAAAAATGTAAAAGAAAAAAAGAGCAAGCCACTTTTACCATTAAATATTTTTGTCTTACAGAAATTAGTTTTCACAAAAATTTTAACATATATAATGAGTTTACTGTTATTTTTAAATGAATTAATAAGTAAAATTTAAAAAATGTTTTCAAATATACTAAATGTCAATAGATATAGCCCACATTAGCAAAAGCTCTTTAGGGTCTTCAATAAATTTTAAGAATACAAAGGGGTTTTGGACTGAAAAGTTAAAGAACCACTCAAATAGATTTTTGAATTTAAAAAAAGGAAAATAATAAACTGATCTAAATACAATAGGTTTCAAAATCATAACAGGTACTAATAAAATTGCTTCCCAAACCAAATGTTTAAAAAAGAAAAACCAATAATTTAAAAATTAACATAATTTATCTTAAAAATCTCTCAGAATAATAATCTAAGTATTAAGAAAAGTAAAGTAAGGTAAATAAAAACCAGTAACTTAAAAAGATTGAAAAAAATACTACAAAATTTTAAGAGATGAGAGATGTCTTTTAATGGTGAGACAATGAAGGTATTCCTGCTGTTTTATAATTTTCTGCATTTTCTTAACTCAGCCTTTATTGCTTGTACAAGTAAAAAAGTTTTTAAACATTAAATTGAGGTACGAAATAAACTAAGATGAATTTAAATAAGTTTTATGTGAGATGAGGCTAGATCCAATTTTCAGACAACAGATAGCTGAGGGTCAAACTTAGAAAAATGTTACTATATTAATAATATGAAGTATTCTCGGAATGTGACTCAGTAAAACAGTATTCTAATGACCCTAAAAAGTTAGGGTTTCCAACTGCTTTGAACTTGGTAAATTTCAATCCAATATTTAGCATCACAGTATCATACAAATCAAAATCCTCAGATGTTAGAAAATAAAACTGTTAGCTACATATTCTTCAAGCAATGCACAATTAACATAAATGAGATAAACTCAGTATCTCTAGACATTATGAAATGGTAATAGTGAATGATTATGGAATCCACAAGTCCATACAGTTAAAATTGAACTAGCAACAGCAACAAATTCTAATTTTTTAAAAATTTGTGCTTACCTACTATACTCTTTTCTGGAGCTGGTGGCACAATATAACCGACATGTAAATACTTGCTTGCCAATTTGCTGTGCAAACCAAGAAAGTCACTGAATCTTCTTTTCACTGAAAATTCACTCTTACTGAACATGGAAAGAGAAGTCTACAAGTGAAGAAGAGGTACTTGAAATTTTGAACATTAGAAGTTAATGTTATACATAATTGAGAATACAAAGATGTTATCAACTTTGCAAAAGAATGCCAAGTATCTAACTAATATGGTATATAGATTTCTAAGAAAAACCTAAATCATAGACGCATTTTATAGAACTTAAGAGGACAGAAAATAATTGCTTTATTCTATGCTTGACTCATCTCATCCATTCTACTTATGCTAATAATTTTTAAATCTTTACTTCCAGCCTAGATCTCCTTCTGAGCTTCAGTCCAATATATCCAAATGCCCAAGGGACACCCCCCACTTAATCTCTTGGGTTCTTCAAATTCGCCATATTTTCCCCTGCTGGAACATAAGTTGTCTATATTGTTCACTACTATACCTCAGTGCTTGCAACAGAGCCTGACACCACAGTAGGTATTTAATAAATATTTGTTCAATGAATTAACAAATCCCACCCCTATCCTGTGTTCCCTCCCCATGTTGCCTTTCTCCATTGGATCACTTCCCCAACTATGAAATTCCTTTAGTCAGTAACTTAAGCATCCCATTCCTTCCTCACCCCTTACAACCAAGTCCTGTTGATTCTACCTCCTATATAACACAAGAAGCCATTTATTTTGCTCATCTCCAGAACCACTTCCTTAGTGTAAAGTATTACTTTTCACAGCTAGGACTGCCGCAATAGACTCTCTCTCCCTTTTAAAATTCAAAGCCCTATAATCCTTTAATAATTGCAATGGCCTCTTTTTTTTTTTTTCTTTTTTTCCTTGCTCTGTTGTGTAAAACAGTACAGTGGTGTCATCATAGCTCACTGCAACCTCAAACTCCCAAGTAGCTGGGATTACCCGCACGTGCCACCACGTTTGGCTAATTTTTGTATTTTTTGTAGAGACAGGGTCTTGCTATGTTGCTCACACTGGTTTTGAACTCGAGGCCTCAAGTGATCCTCCTGTCTCGGCCTCCCAAAATGCTGGGATTACAGGTGTGAGGCACCATGCCCGGCCTGCAGTAGCCTCTTAACTGGCAATCCTGACCTCTTTGACCCTCTCAATTCATACTGAAGCCAATGAGATCTTTCTAAAACAAGAATCTAATTGTGCTACATTCTTGTTTGAATCTCTTTAATGGCTCTCCAACATACTTAGGATAAAGCTCAAACTCCTTAATGTGGCTGTTCATAATTCACAGAACCTTACTGCCAAACAATTCAATCATGTATCACTTCTTACACATCCTAGAAAGCACAATGCTTTCTTGACTCTTGTCTTTTGCACAAGTAAATCCCTTTGCCTGGAACAAGCATTCTTTTCCTTCCTTCTCATCCTCCCCTGATCACTTCGTTCTCCTTTGTCATGGCTTAGATACTGCTTTCCCCAGGAAGCCTTTCCTGACCCCTCAGGTTTAGATTAGGTCCCTTCCTGAATACTCTCACAGAACATGCTACTTTTAAGTATCAAACCACTCATTTTAACTACCTCTTGGCAATCTTTACTAGGTGGTAACCTTTACGAAGAAAGGGATTACTTCCACCTTAATCATAGTCATATCCTCATGCCACACATAGTAAGTGCTCAATATTTTTTTAAAGAAGCAAAAGGCTCACCTTCGTTGTTACTCTATATGCCATGTAAGCATTCATGCCATCACCTATAAGAAAAGTCAGACAATACTATTACAAATCACATGCTTAAAAATAAAACCCTACTGTCCATTGTGATTGGGTGGGTTAAAATAAAACTAATTTTAATACTATACTGATGCATTTAGTAAAGAAAAACACCATAGAGCTAAACTAATAAAAAAGGAGTACAAAATACAATAAATAGTGACTTACCAACTTTCTCTGGATCAGATACACCAATTTCTATATCAAAAATGTCTCCATTTGCTTCTTCCTCAATCTAGAAAGTATAGTATTTTTGGTGTTAACAAAGATTCCAATTTATATTATTGTCATAACACTAAGAACTATAATTTTATCATCATTCTTCTATTAGAGTCACTGTCACAATGAGTAACGTAAAAGCCACTCAGCATTTCATTTCTGAGAAATAAAAGCTTTCACATTTCCTCACTATGTAAAAAGAAAATACACAAAGACAATAGGAAAAAGATCCCTTGGAGAAGATAGAAAATCTTGTGTTCTTATAACTCCTCAGATGTCTTCTGCATAAATATAAATATTGTGGAATTCTTTTTGTTCTATACACTGAATCTTCAGACTCAGATTAAAATAATTATCTCCTTAATTAATTTTAATAGGTCTTTTCAAAGTTGTATCTCTACTGTTTAATAACCAGGAGGTAGTCATTACTTTCACCAACAGAATCTTAAATACCAGCAGAAATGATGATATTTAAGAGCAACTTTACTATCATGATCTTCTTGAAGTCAATGAAAGAACTATAAAGCTCGGCCGGGCGCGGTGGCTCACGCCTGTAATCCTAGCTCTGGGAGGCCGAGGCGGGTGGATTGCTCGAGGTCAGGAGTTCGAGACCAGCCTGAGCAAGAGTGAGACCCCGTCTCTACTAAAAATAGAAAGAAATTATCTGGCCAACTAAAAAATATATATACAAAAAAATTAGCCGGGCATGGTGGCTCATGCCTGTAGTCCCAGCTACTAGGGAGGCTGAGGCAGTAGGATCGCTTAAGCCCAGGAGTCTGAGGTTGCTGTGAGCTAGGCTGATGCCACGGCACTCACTCTAGCCCGGGCAACAAAGTGACACTCTGTCTCAAAAAAAAAAAAAAAAGAACTATAAAGCTCATGAAAAAAGACAGTTAAGTGGGAAAAATGATAATCCTATGAGACTACAGAGGAGCCCTTTTTAATGCCATTATAAATAATTCAAATAGCAGCTCTGCAGGAAAGCCTAGTTATTCTTAAGAAAAAAGGTCAGAGATTATTAAACTTTGCAAATTTTTCCAGGCAATATTAATAGTCTTGATTATAAAAAACAAAAGTTTTTCTAATCATAATCTTTTTTTCAAGGTTGCCTTCTTGTACAGATTTTTTAAAGTAAACCTTTTCTGAATCATCACATACAGAAAAGCATGTAAATTATAAGTGTACAGCTCAACAAACTTTCAAAAAGTGAACACACCTTTGTAACCAGAACCTAGATCAGCAACACGACCCATCATTACAGCTTAGAAGGCCCTCTCATCCTTTCTCTCCAGTCACAACCCATCCTTCACCCACCAACATAATCACTATTCTGACTTCTACCACTGCACGTTAGTTTTTCCTGTTTTTAACTAAGTTCCTATGTTAGAATCATATGGTAAGTACTCTTTTATGTCTTGCTTCTTTCCCTTAATATTATGTTTGTGAGATTATTCATGTTTTTACATGTGGTTGTTATTTAATCATAATCATTTTAACAATCTATTTCTATATGAATGAATTTAAAATATACAATTTTGCTATTAAAATAACCTCATCATTTTCTCTTTTCCCAAATTCACTTTATCAGAAATTACTGCCAAGTCATGGAAATGTATCTTTAACTGATATACATTCCTTCCTTTAAAAAATAAAGGCAAGATAGCAATGGCTATGTAACAACAGTATTTATTACAAATTTTACTTTATTATAAATTTCACTTTATTAAATAAAATTACTCAAAATACCACTTTGTTGTGATTAACAGTTTTTGAAGCACATTTATACATCATCTTATCTGATCAACATAGGAACACTGAGAGGCACAAATTATCATCATAAGATCACAAGATCACATGATATACCCAGGTCACGGGGTAGAGTGCTAAAGATAAAATAAGTAGCCGGATCCCCTAACTTCTTTAGTCCAATGTTCTTTTCCCAAAATACCTGAAAGGCTTGACTAGGAACGATTAACACAAAAGTGATACTGGATATGGAACTAAAGACATGTATTTACATATAAATTTAAAATACAAACATTTTCTTATACCTCTTCCCTGGATCTATCAAAGATCACAGGAGCAGACATACTCTTCGATTCAATTCTAGGAGCAATGAGTGCAGTAGGGGTGACAGGTGTGACTGCAGGAGAAGGTTCCGAGGAGAGGATAGGTTCCCTTTCTGGGCTATCCAAAGAAACTTCCTCTGTAGCTTCTAGATACAAATTAAACAAGTTAGTTAAGAATACCTGGCAGCAAACCCCTAATATTCTCTGTAGCAGTTAAGGAATTATAAAAAATATTTTTATAATATTCACAAATATCAAAATAATATTTTAAAATAATCATTACAAAAGAATTTAATGAATCCTTCCTTAGTTGTTTATCATAACTTTAAAACAGTTAATTTGTTGGTTTTAGAAGAACCCTATTAAGTCAGCTTAATTACCTATACTACTGGTAGGGATAAGGTTAGGAGAAAACATTCCACATTTGTGTTTGGATCTGTAATATATCTTATGCTTGTGATAACTGACCTTCCAAATATTTTATTCAGGCTAATACTATGATTATTTTATACATATGAAAACAAATCTTATGGTGGAAGGCTACCCAGAACTATTCTAACTGGAATTAAAGGCTGGTTATGGAAAAGCCACAAGTTAGTAATTCAAAGCAATTAACTGCCAAAGATTACTGGATACCATTAGATACACAAATATGACACAAAGCAAATAGGTCTTTAGGTTTTAATTTAAAATGCACATTCACTTAAAAAATCTATAACTAAACACATTTTAAAAAATCAAACCAAATAAAAAAACTGAGCATCTACAGGGTACACAATATTGTGCTAAGGGCAATGAAGAAATGTAAAGAAATGCAAAACATCATATTTGCCCTCAGGGAGTTTACAATCTAGTTGGGGAAAACAAGACATAAGCATGTGGAATGTTAAATAATAATATTAACAAAAGACAAAACAGTCAAGAGAACAGTAAAAAGAATGCTAAAATGTTCCTAATTGCTATAGGAACTATAGAACAAACACAATTTGAGTTGAGACAGGAGACAACAACTTAGGGCTATGGAAAACCAAGAGTAGTTTATGAAACTGATCTAATAAGATTTAGACAGGTAGAGAAAAGACCAGGAAAGAATTCTATGAAAATAGAATAACAGCATAAGCGAAGGCTAAGCAAGGAAAGTGAAAATTACAATCAATGACCATAATGTAAATCATAGCTTTGCTGGTCTGTAGGATTGATAACAGGAAAGGGAAGGCAGGACTATAAGGGAAACACAGGATCAGACCAGTGGTTTCTAACCTGAGGTTTAGACTCCTAGAGGTTTGGGATAGTAGTAATGAATGGTTTAATTTTAATACTTTAAAAGTATAGCAGTAATAGCATATTTAACTGAAATAACATTTTATTAAGCTATTCTTACTGGTTATCTCATGTTGATGAGATCTTTACTTGGCATAGATCTCCTTATATTTTTATATTAAAAGTAGAAACTATTAATAACTAAAATCTTTCAAACTATGGTAACGAGGAAGGAAAATGGACTACAGATGTTGAAATAGATTATAGATGACCATAACATAAAAAAACAAAAGCTTATATGCAACTCAGGCTGTGAAGATTTCTAGTATTTATAGTCCTTTTTTTAAAGAAATGAAACCAGTGAGCAATATAAAAAAAAATAAAAAAGCAGTGTTATCAAAGCTAGGAGCAATTAACTGCCAATAAGCAAATGCCAAAAACGCAGCAAACAAAACAAAAAAATCCCCAAGTATCCGTGAAAGAGGCACTGTTATTGGCAACAGATCCACAGACAAATAAATTGTGAAAGAGATAGTAACATTATTGAGAAATCAGTACAGATAAAGTCATTTTAACTTTTAAAAAAAAATTTTTTTAGAGATGGGGTCTCAGTCTGTCCCCTGGGCTGGAGTGTAGTGGTGTGATCTTTGTTCACTGCACCCTCAATCTCAGGGGCTCAAGCGATCCTTCTGCCTCAGCTTCCCAAGTAGCTGGGATTAGAGCCATAAGCCACCACTCCCAGCTAAATTTTTTTTTTTGTAGAGACAGGGGTCTTCGCTTTGTTGCCCCAGCTGGTTTTGAACTCCTAGGCTCAAGCTATGCTCCCATTTTGGCCTTCCAAAGTGCTAGGATTACAGGTATGAGCCACCATGTCCCGCCCATTTTGACTTTTCAATCACATTTTACTTCACTTGATACCAGGTTTTGTGTTCTTTACAATGAGTAACAGGCTGCTTCATAAACGGTAGAATTTATTTATTTACTAACAGTAAACAGTCTGCCCTAAATTCTTTGCATGACTTCTTTTAGCTTAAGTAAACTAACATTATAGATTCACAAGTTTTAATTTAAACCAGACCTAAAAGGTTCAGGAAGATGCCCCATAGGTACTAACTATAAAGATTAACTTTTCTCTGGAGACATACTTTGGGACAGGTATAAATGGATTATGTCATTATCAGCTAAGGAATACTTCAAATTTGACAGATATCACAGATTTTTTTAAACAAAGGAATACTCACTAAACTTACAACAGGCATAACCTGCTGAACAGCATAAGTGAAGTAAGCCAGGTACTCTGGCAGAAACAAGTTCTAAAGGTCTAGGACAATTTCAGGATTGGTAATTTGCTCATATTTACCTTCCTCTAGGATAGTTTCCTGAGGTATGCTCAGTGAAGCATTAGTGTCAGTTGTAACAAATAATGGAGGAGAGGAGTTCTACAGTTACCTATTAATATATTAACATTCGGTGAACACACTACGTAAGCTAGTAACTGCAATATATGTCACAGTTCAATTTTTTCTGGTACCACTTCTGACATACACTATTTGAAATGCTACCAAAAACATACTAGCACATGTACCAATATAATATAACCTCCTTATGGTTTTAAAGTCCAAATGACAGGTCACTAGAATAGTATCTATATTCTATCCTCTGGTATAGGAGAAACAAATCAAGTACATGTTCTCATTACTGGACAAGAGTTTTCACCATGTTGGTAACATACACTATGGTTTCCTAGAACCATACACTTCCATAGAAGGAAAAATGATATAGCTGCTTAAACGTATTATAAATAAGAAACAAGTATAGTATTAATTCATTCATATAAAAATAATCAGATGTCTCAGATCACCTAAATGATGTCATTATAACATACAGCTGAGTTTAAGATAAAAGATAAAGCATAGAAAGTATTTATTGCTGGGCGTTGTGGCTCACTTCTGTAATCCCACCACTTTGGGAGGCCTAGATGGGATGACTACCTGAGGCCGGGATTTCTAGACCAGCCTGAGCAACACAGGAAGACCCGAGACCTGAGACTCATCTCTACCAAAAATAAAAAAAACAATTAGCCAGGTGTGTTGGCGCAGTCCAGTAGTCCCAGTTACTTGGAGGCTGAGGCAGGAGGATCACTTGAGCTCAGGAGTTTGAGACCGCAGTGAGCTATGATAATACCACTGCACTCTAGCCCAGTCAACAGAGTGAGACCCTGTCAAAAGATAAAAAGTGTTTATATTTGTAGGTTAACAAAGCAAACAGATGACTATGTTTATTGTTCTTTAGTCCCCATCTCTCTCTTTTTTAAAACAAAAACTGACATTGATCATATTTGAATCACAGAATTTAGCACAGGCTGCTATGTAGACTAAAACACCATAAAGGTTTTATAAATTGAACTAAGTGGGCAAATATCATTGTGTAGTCCTCTTGAACTAAGTGGGCAAATATCATTGTGTAGTCCTCACTTGGCTAATTGTCTGATCAGCTGTGCATACTGTAAAAAAAACCTTTCCTTGCACACACACACACACACACACACACACACAAAGTTCTGTTGCTAGAGTAAGGTTTAGCACACTCCTTTATATAGAATTCTGAGACTATAAGGTGAAAGAGTCTTTAATAAAATGGATAATCCAAAACCTCTATGAATGATCCTATACTGCTGGAGGAATACACACAATTTTAGATTAGTACTTGCTTAGTAGAGAAAGGTCTTATGTCATCTTTTCGCTTAAAACACAAATGCCCTGAAAGAAGTTTCAAGGACTGCCTGGAAAAAAGTTCAAAAAAGGCAACAAAAAGGAATACTGGAATATTATAACTTGGGTTAACTGTGATTTTGACTTTAAGTTGTTAGATGGCAAAAAAAAAAAAAAAAAACCAAAATCAAAAAACTCCTATATGATTGGTATTTTAGTATTTGGTATCACACTTAAATTTTCTGACATGATAAAAGACATGAATTCATCTGTGGTGAAAACTTTTCATGAAACTAAGCAAGTTGGAAATGATATGGACCTTTGGTAAGGGAGGACTGGAAGACTTATCTTCAAACATATTTGTATGAAAAATACAGAATGGTCTGAATACTGAACCAGTATGAAAGTTGAGAGCATAATATTAATTTTTTTTTCTATTTTTTTTCCTTTTTCAAGGCAGATGGGTAATGTGCCAACATTGGAACAAGGTTTGAGGGCGGCACATCTCACACATTAGTGTGAAAATCCAGTCATCACAGTTATGAATCATAAAAGGACCCAACCATACTATTAAATTTTAACTCAATGAAAGCCAGTTCAGGTACATTAAGCTGTTAAACAAATGAAGATTGACTATTTTAATTTTTTGAATCTCCAAGAGCAAGGAATATTTTGCTTTTTAATATTAAAACACTAATTTGTACATTAAATTTAATCTTAAAGTAGATACTTGCTTGAGTCTAATTATTTTAAAGTTACGATGTGCCAGGCGTGGTGGCTCATGCCTGTAATCCTAGCATTCTGGGAGGCCAAGGAGGTCGAATCATTTGAGCTCAGGAGTTCGAGATCAGCCTGAGCAAGAGCAAGACCCCGTCTCTACTAAAAAAATAGAAAGAAATTAGCTGGACAACTAGAAATATATAGAAAAAATTAGCTGGGCATGGTGGTGCATGCCTGTAGTCCCAGCTACCCGGGAGGCTGAGGCAGAAGGATTGCTTGAGCCCAGGAATTGAGGTTGCTGTGAGCTAGGCTGACGCCACGGCACTCTAGCCCAGGCAACAGAGTGAGACTCTGTCTCAAAAGAATAAAAATAAAAAAATAAAGTTAAGGATAGACTACACCAAATCCTGCCCTCGTATCAAAAATACATTTCTCAAGCATCAATTTACTCAACTAAAAGTGAATCAAAATGGAAAAGGCGGTGCAGCAATTTATTAAAACAAATGTCAAACATAAATGGAATAAAAATAGATTCTTAAATCCATAGCTTAATTTTGCTTTGTGACAACCTGTATGTAATAAAAAGTATAATCACTGCTATTTCTTAAAGTATGAATGCCACAACCATTAGCATTTAAGTCTAAGTACTGACTAAAACAATCCAATTATAACACGGAATTTATTTTCAAATGCTTAAAACCAGAAAGGACCACATTTTTGCTTCTCTCAACAGTCTGTCTATATTTTTCATAGAATGAACTAACTGGGAATTCCCTATCCTTCTAAGTTTTTACAAGAAGAGCTACTACTAACACACTTTACATAGAACTTCAGTTTTGTTTTAGCGAATATTTTCTATCTAACAGAATATATATTACTACTGGTCATTATTTAAAAATAAAGATACAACAATTACCTGCAAAAAGATCTTCTCTGTCATCATCCAGTACAACTTCTGCAGGTTTGGGGCCATTGGAGTTTGCACTAATATCTTCTGCAGGAAGACTAGCTGGTTCTGGAGATGATGGACTTGACTGTTAAAAAGAACAATAACAGATAATGGATTGGCATGTTTATCTGTTGTAATTTTTCTTGATAAGAAGGGAGGAAAGAACAAGAACAGCTATTTATATTTCCTCTTCTTAGAGTAACAATGAACCAAAAACACACTTTTGCTCATCTTCTCCTTTCTTAACAAAAAGTCACTTAAGATTTAATAAAGAAAGCCTTTTCTAGTCATTCTTTTAGAGATACTAGTTTATCATGTTGACTCATAATTAACAAAAACCAAATAATGTTTTACATAGTCATATACAATAGAACTGAAATCAGATCAAGTCCCTTGATTTTTAAGAATCAATGCTTTTGTTTATGTTATTGCCATGTTTCCCGCCGCCCACCCCTCTCCCGGGTGGGAGCAGATGTACCCAAAAATGGAAATTCCACGCAACAGATCTTGAAAACATGCTGTATGTGCAAGAAGAAAGAAGTTGAAAGCATTGAGTATAAGAGGAAGGCTTACTACTAGTTGAATTAAGACTATAATTACTCTAAAATTTATATGGTTTCCATATAAAAATATGCCTTCTTTCAAAACATTTACATTTCAACTAAGCCAAGGGCTATTTTTGTACTTTTTAATCTGAAAGTATAATGATCAATATAATGGAAACTAGGCAGTGTAGCTTTTAGTTTTATTGTAGTTTTTTTTTTAGTAATAGTTAAAACCAAGACTTAAAAAACCATTTTAGTGAGGCATAACACACACACATAATTATATATCTCAAAGTTTACAGCTACATATTTTCAAAAACTCAACATACTGTTAAACCAGCACCCTCCAGAAGCTCCACTCACGTTCCCTCCCATTCTTTACCATGCAGGCTTCTACCAACATAGATTAGTTTTTTCTTGTTTTGCTCTTCATAAAAATGGAATATTAAGTATACATTCTCTTGGCTGGGCGCAGTGGTGCATGCCTGTAGTCCCAGCTACTCGGGAGGTTGAGGCAGGAGAATTGCTTGAGCCCAGAAGTTTGAGGTTGCTGTGAGCTAGGCTGATGCCACAGCATTCTAGCTCAGACAACAGAGAGAGACTTTGCCTCAAAAAAAAAAAAAAAAATATATATATATATTCTTTTGTGTTAGTTTTTGTTCTTAATGTTATATACATGAGATTCTTCTATATTGTTCTGTGTAGTAGTAGATCATTTATTCTCATTGATGCATAACATCCCATTGTGTGAATACCATAGGTGATTCATTCTACTGTTGAGGGCATTTGCATAGTCGTAAGTTTTTTACTACTACCAATAGTGCGACTATGAACCTTTTAGTTTGTCTTTTAGGTAATGTGGTATATATCTTGGAGTGGAATAGCTGAATCATAGGGTAGATGAATATTCAGCTTTAGGAGATATTACCAAACAATCTTCTGAAGTGGTACATGCCACCATGCCCAGATATTTTTTGTAGGGATGGGGTCTCACTCTCGCTCAGGCTGGTCTCGAACTCCTAGCCTCAAGCAGTCCTCCCTCCTTGGCCTCCCAAAGTGCTAGGATTACAGGTGTGAGCTACTGCGCCCAGCCCAATTACTTGGTTTTGACAACTGCATCATTTTTGTGTAGGATGTTAGCTGAACTACTATAATATTTCTGCAACTTTTCTATAAATCTAGAATTATTTGAAAATTAAAGATTTTAGAAATTGCAAATGAATTTACAGTTGTTTTAAGTTAAAATGCTTAAGGTATACAAAAATACACACAATCAGATTTAACAACTTTTTTGATTATCTGACCAATTACTATTCTCAGCCATACTGTCTACTATATTTGCATGAGTGTAATTCTAATTTTCAAAGAAAGTAAAAATTCACAAAACACAAGTCTCTTCTCTCTCTGTTACACACACACACACAACATACTAAACTTTATTAGCAATCAGAGAAATATAAAGTTGACCCTTTAACAACACTGGTTTTAACTGCAAGAGTTCATTTATACATGGTTTTTTTTTTTTTTCCCAATAAATATACTGGAAAATTTTTTGGAGACTTGCAACAATTTAAAAAACTTTCAGATGAATCATATAGCCTAGAAATATCAAAAAAAAGAAAAAGTCATGTATGTCATGAATGCATAAAATATATATACATACTAGTCTATGGGGTGATAGACTGTTTCCATTATCAGTAAGGCTTCTGGTCAACAGCACGCTGTTAGTAAAGCTTTAAGGGGAGGCAAAAGTTATACTTGGATTTTCAACTGCACAAGGGGGTAGGTTCCCCTAACCCTCTCATTGTTCAAGGGCCAACTGCACATGAAAACAAAATATAAAATTTTGCCTATAGGCCGGGCGCGGTGGCTCACGCCTGTAATCCTAGCACTCTGGGAGGCCGAGGCAGGAGGATCGCTTGAGGACAGGAGTTCAAGACTAGCCTGAGCAAGAGTGAGACCTCATCTCTACTAAAAATAGGAAGAAATTAGCCAGACAACTAAAAATATATATAGAAAATATTAGCCGGGCATGGTGGCGCATGCCTGTAGTCCCAGCTACCCGGGAGGCTGAGGCAGGAGGCTCACTTGAGCCCGGGAGTTTGAGGTTGCTGTGAGCTAGGCTGACACCATGGCACCCACTCTAGCCTGGGCAACCAAGCGAGACCCTACCTCAAATAAATAAATAAATAAATAAATAAATAAATAAATAAATAAATAAATAAATAAATAAATAAATAAAAATTTGCCTATAAAATAAGCAAAGATTTAAAAACATTTAATATGCGATTTTAACAAAGTTATTGAGATTGCCAACTTAGATACTACTAACAAATGTGTAAATCAGTTCCGTTTTTCTGAAAAGTCAAAAAGCACTAAAGTCTTTTTAAAATTTCTGCTGTGGCTCTAGTCTTAGGAAATAGAGATACAGACCAAAAGTTAGGAATAAGGATATTTATTGTGTATGCTAAAAATACCCACTAATCTAATGAAAGGAGAATGGTTTAAAATTAAATTCTATTAAAACTCATGAAGAAACATCATACAGACATTTTAAAAAAGCACTATTGCCAACACTACTTAACAATATGGGAAAATATGCTTTAAAGGTAAATGGAAAAAAGTACCATATAGTATACAGTGGACCCTTGAACAACACCGGTGTGAACTGTGTGGGTCCACTTATATATACGTGTGTGTGTGTGTGTGTGTGTGTGTGTGTGTGTCTGCACGCGTGTGTGAGAGAAAGAAAACAAATAGTCTGTTTATTTTGGGTTTCTAAAAGTTGTTAGGCCGTGAGGAAGGTTACCTTTGGAGATCAAGTCACAGAGCATAACCTCGTAATTACTGACCTGGTATTATAGATTAATCTCCTTCCTTATTTTCCTGTTCCTGGCTCAGACCAGATGGTGCCTGAGATAAAAGACCTCTTGACTATTACATCTTTAATGCGGAATGTTAAATATACCCTTCCCCAAAAAGAAACATTCCCTTTAACCTATCAAATTCTGTAACTATGCACTAACCTTGTATGGAAAATGTTCAACCTTCCCGGATCTTGCCTATATAAATGACCCTTAAACCTCTCTACTTCAGAGCACTGACTCCATCTTTTTGGAGTTTGTATCTTCCCAGGTGGCCATGCTCAAACTTTCCACTCAAATAAACTCAATACTTAATCATATTGCCTCAATCTTGTTATTAAGGTTGATATTTTCAACCAAATGCAGATAAAAACTACAGTATGTGGGTGGATCACCCACATTATATAGAAATTCAACTTTTTACATATGTGGGTTTGCAGGGCCCATCGAAGGACTTAAGTATGCACTGCATGGATTTTGGTATTCATGCGTGGTCCTGGAACCAATGCTCCCAACCCCCATAGAGGGATGAGGGACAATTGTATACTAAATTCATTCCCTATTTTACACAAAAAAGTATGCTACAAAAAAAAAAAAAAGAGGAAAACTGTGTAACAGTGATCATCTCTACGTGGTTGAATGTGGTGATTTTAATTTTTTTTCTTCCTATCTTTATTTTCTAAGAGTTGAAGTAAAGAATTACGAGGGGCTAGATGATGAAGGGTCTTGTAAAGCTTGCTAAAGATTTTAGACTTTACTGTGAAAACAATGAGGAGACACAGAAGTCTTTGTAGGGAGAAAATTATGCCGGATTCTAAAAGAACATTCTAGAAGCAGCACTGAGATTAGAATGGAAGCTAGCAAATGTGTGGAAATTAAAACAGATTAGCAAACTATTAATCTAGATAAACTGTGAAGGAACAGTAGTGGAAATGGATTCAAGAGCTATGAATTAAAGAGCTTCACAAATACATTAAAATTAAAGGAAATCAAAGAATCTGCACTTTAGTTACAACAATGATGAGCTACAGTAAGGCTGAACAAACCAGTGAATTTACTTGGACTCTGAACAAATCAAGTTTAGTTTCCTATTATGAGTAGATTAAATGATCCCTGAGGTTCAATTCTAATCTCTACCTTCTACAACAGCCTGATTCCAAGTAGCCATTCCCTTCTGACTACTACATTCTCATGTTAAAGAAAAAGCACATTTGCTGTTTTACATCACGAGCTTGAAAGAAAAAAAAAGGGTTAAAAAGCACAAATTCAAAGAACATGAAATTATGGGTATTAGTTTCAATTACGGGTATAAAAAGTAGATACTATATTTAATCAGCATTAATAGTCACATATTATTATGTCAAATCTGTTGGAAAGATAATGTGACCATTCAATTGCTCATTTGGAAACTTTTTTGTTGTTGTTTGAAACAGAGTCTCACTCTGTTGCCCTGGGTAGAGTGCAATGGCATCATCATAGCTCACTACAACCTTAAACTCCTAGGCTCAAGCGATCCTCCTGCCTCAGCCTCCTGTAGCTAAGATTACAGACTTGCACCATGACGCCCGGCTAATTTTTCTATTTTTAGTGGAAATGGGGTCTTGCTCTTGTTCAGGTTGGTCTTGAACTCCTGAGTTCAAGCAATCTCCCACCTTGGTCTCCCAGAGTGCTAGGATTACAGGCATGAGCCACTACTTGGCATCATTTGTAAATGATGTCTTCCATCTTGGGTAGTCCTGTGCTTGCCCTTTCTGTCCGACAACTCAGTCATGGAGAAAACGGGTTGCCAGACGCTGAGCAGTCTATAGAGAGGCCTAGGTGGAAAGGATCTGAAGGTTCCCTCAATAGCCATGTAAGCAAGCTTAGAAGTGGATCTTCCCCAGCCTTCAGATGACTGCAGACCTGACTGAAATCTTGACTATGATTATATGAAGAATCGTCAACCAGAATACATAGATAAGCTGCTCCTGGATTCTCCAACCCTTAAAAACTGTGTGAGATATGTCTGTTGTTTTAAGTTGCTAAGTTTTGGAGCAATTTGTTACACAGCAACGATAACTAATACATGTGGTAAGTCTACTAGAGTCTTTCTTTCCCTCTGATTACAGCTAAAGCCTACAGACAAAATATAAAAATTACTAAGGAATCTGAAAAGCAAACAAATTCAAACAGACTGTAAAAGGCAGTGAGTCTATTTTTTTCCTCTTTTCTCTAATAGTTTTGTCCTAAAAGTAGGCCACAGTCACAGACCTGCCCAATGGTGTACTGGCACAGGCAGCTAAAAACTCTATTAGAAACATCATCTTTGCGGCCAGATGACTCAGATAAAAGGTGTCCTGTGAGCTGAACAGTATGTGTGTATGAATAAATTCCTGTTTTTTCCCTCTTTTCTCCTGTGGATTTGCCAAGAGCAAGCACCAGGCATGGAGCTGCACTAGAGGAGCAACAGCACAGGTAGATAAAATTCCAAAATAAACCCAATCTTTCCGGCCACAGGATCTCAGAAAAGGGGGTCTTATAGCCTGAAGAATGTGGAGAAAATCCCAGACAAAAAACTATGAGAAGGGGATCCCCTAATTCTGTGAATGAATGTGTGCACGTCTCAGGCTCAACTCTGAGCACCGTACGTGCAGCAATAGGCCCAAACAGCATAGCAATTCTCAAAGACTTTTGAGAGCTGAACTGATATTTAGGTCATTGCCAAAGTTCCAGACTAAGCTTTGAGTGGTGAGCGGTGCATGCACAGGACAGACTTTGAAAACTGAACTGAGATTAGAACTACTGACTACAGAAGGCAAAACAGAATTTGTAGTCTGAACCTAAGCAAATTGATTGCCTGACAAAATAAAAAATAAAAAAAACCCCAACATGCTTCAGAGAATTATAATAGGATGCAGAGTCTACATAATATTGTACTTGAAATGTCTAAGATACAGTCCAAAATTATTTGTCATAAAAAAGAACCCAGAAAATGTGATCAGATATTAAGGGAAAAAACAATCAACAGATGCCACCCCCAAAATAATCTAGATGTTGGATGTATTAGCAAAAACAACTTTTAAAAAACTTTTAAAAGCATTTCTAACTATGCTTTATGAGGTAAAGGTAAACATGCTTGAAATGAATGAAAAGACAGCTATCAGAAAAGAAACAGAAGCTACCAAAAAAAAAAAAACCCTGAAAATCTTAGAACTGAAAAAAATAATCAGCAATAAAAAGTTTACAGGATGAGCTCAATAACAGAATGAAGATGAAAGAATCTGCGAACTTGAAAATAAATCCATTGAAAATATCTAATCTGAATAATAAAGATAACTTCTGAGAAAAGAAGTTGAAAAAAATGAACAAAGCCTTAGGCACCTAAGCGACAATATCAAAAAGTCTAACAAATTCATGTCACTGGAGTTCCAGAAGGAAGGATGAAAAACTGCTGCATAAGTATTTAAAGAAACAGTGGCTGAAATTCCCCAAATTTGGTGAAAGACGTAAATTTATAGATTCAAGAAGCTCAGCAAACTCCAACAAAGATAGTATCAAAGAATACTATGCCTACACACATTATCAACAAACTGTTGAAAATGAAAGATACAGGGGAAAAAAAGTAAGCAGTTAGAGAAAAAGAACCTATTTTTATAGGGGAATACCAATTCAAATGACTGTGGATTTCTCATCAAAAATCATGAAGGCTATAAAAAAAACAGTGGCAGAACACTTTCAAAATGCCGAAAGAAAGATCTATTGACCCAGAAATCTATAAATAGCAAAAGTATCCTTCAGGAATGAAGGTGAGATAAAGTTTTCAGATGGAAATACAAATAAGAGCACTCATCACCAACAGATCTACTCTAAAAGAAATGCTAAAGGAAATTATTTATGTTGAAGACAAATAAGAGGGAAGCTTGAATGAAAGAAAAGCAACAAAAATAGTAATATCTGAATAACTAAAAGAGACTATTTTTCCCTCTTAAATTCTTTAAAATAGGTATGACTGTTGAAGTAAAGATTGCAATACAGAACCCAGCTATTATACAAGTAAACTATCTGCAATCTATAATGTATTATTATAACTGAATGTTCATACAATGCTAATATCATAGTGTTCTGACACCAGAATTAGAGAAAGAAAAACTAACAACATGTTTATATAACAAAACCCTTTTGCCTCACAGACCAGAGCCCAAGAGTAGAGTGTAGAATGGGAATGACGTGGGTAGCGGGCAACTTCAGTAGAGGCTGCTGGGACAGCACTCATACCACTACAGAGAGGCTATGAGGAATACACTTCCTTTGGGCATCCATCTATCAACAGCTTGGAGTGCTATGCCTTACTGCTCAGCAGTCATTCACTAAAGGCTGTAAGGACCTACTTATCTCTGTCCCTGCCTCTCCATGTTTTCCAGGTTCCTCGTGAGTACAAGAAGAGCTGTCTTCCAATGGATGGAAAGAAGTGTGGAGAGTGACCAGCAAAGGAGAAAGTTATGGTGGAAAGGAACACTGATAGCTTCTGTGCCTGGAGTACAGGTTCTGTGTCATCACAAGCACAGTTGTCCAAGATATGCAACTGAAGGCCAGGCACATGGCTCATGCCTGTAATCCTAGCACTCTGTCATGCCGAGGTGGGAGGACTGCTTGAGCTCAGGAGTTTAAGACCAGGCTGAGCAAGAGAAAGACCCCATCTCTACTAAAAATAGACAAATTAGCCAGGTGTCATGGCGCCCATCTGTAGTCCCAGCTACTCAGGAGGCTGAGGCAGGAGATCACCTGAGCCCAGAAGTTCGGCTACAATGACTCCACCGCACACAACCCAGAGCAACAGAGTAAAACTCTGTCTCTAAAAAAACAAAACAAACAAACAGAAAAAACTTGTCTTAAAAAAAAAAGGTATGCAACTGAGAAGACATCGGTAGTCTTAATAAAGGAATATTCTTTTATTCCCCCATACCATCACTTAGTACTGTGCAAGAGGTTTTTTTCTTAATGAAATATTTTAAGGTTTTCAATTAAAAAGTTGTGTTTTGGATTCCAACCAAAATCAAAAAGGCCCACTACAGTCTCTCTCTGTCTCTTGCTCTCGCTCTCTCTCTTTTTCCCTAACAGACACTAAAAACTCTGGCTGGATAGAATACAAAAAGCAACAACATAAAATAAATAACAGCAGGCAGATTGGACAGGGAGCCAAAATGTGAAAAATGATCCTTACAAGGATCTGTTTTGCCATTTTTGTTTTGTTTTGTTTTCTGTTTCAGCTTTTCCTAAGGATGGTGCCAACTGCAGGACTACGTACAACTATGGATGTGGGCAGCAATAACTCCAAAAAAATCTCTTGTCTTTCTGGCCATAACTTTGGGGCCCCTGTAACCTAGAAAATATGGGTGGAAAACCCTTCCCTTTTTCTTTCTTTCCCCCATTTTCTTTCCTGGCCCTGCCCCGAAGCCAGATCCAGTGGCTTCACTGCATGACAATGGCAGTGATGAAAATGCTGACATCAAAAACCCCAAGAAAGGGAAGTGTCCTTTCTTCCTTTCTGCTGTAGGCCCAGCTGGTTGCTGTTGAAATAGGCAAATTTACGAAACCCAGGAAAATGATGCTGATACTAGCTGGATGCTACTCTGGATGCAAAACTGTCATTGTGAAGAACACTGATGATGGCACCTCAGACTGTCCCTACAGCCATGCTCTGATAGCTGGATTGATCACTACCTCCACAAAGTGACAGCTGCCTCGGGCAAGAAGATGATCACCAAGTGGTCAAAGTTCAAGTCTTTTGGGAAAGTTTATAACTACAATCACCTCATGCCCACAAGGTACTCTGTGGATATCCCCTTGGACAAAACTGTCATCAATAAGGATGTCTTCAGAGATCCTGCTCTTAAACATAAGGCCCAATGGGAGGCCAAGGTCAAGCTTGAAGAGAGGTACAAGTGGGCAGTAACAAGTGGTTCTTCCAGAAGCTGTGGTTTTAGATATTTTTTGTTTTGGTCATTAAATATTAAAGAAAAAAAAAAAAGAGAAAATCTAATTCTCTGTTCAGAGAACCAGGAAAGGGGGACCAGTAGTCTGAAGAGAAAGGGGTAGAAATCCTCATTAGTATTTTCTCTTCTTTCTTTTACTGCTTTTCTGCAAGGCTGACTCAAGCTGGCAAAATCACATGATGGTACAGGCAGCTACAACTCTGAGGGAAGCTTATGTTTCTAGCCAGAGAAACTGGAAAGAGAGGTCCCTGGGAGGTGAAGAGTGGGAAGTAGGGAATCCTGGAGAACAGACAAACAGAGAAGAGGATTTCTTAATCCTATAAATGAATCTACAAAAATCATGGGCTTACCTAGGCTGCACATTAACATAGAAGAGACTCAGACGGTATATAACTTTTCCAGGGGTTTCTCATGTTTTAGTATATATTGCAAGCAGAGACATTTACTCTCCTCTTCTGGACTATCTTCATGAACGATTACTATGGTGAACAACCTTGGGAGAGAGAGGTAAGTGTCTCTTTTTCAAGCAAAGACCAGGTTTGTTTACTGTGCAGTATAATAAAGATAATGTCTCCCCTCCAGTGCAAAGAATAGGGAGACAATACCTACTATAAATGACTTTGGTTCCCTTGGCTTGGGTTCCTCAGCTGTGACACAAATCAAACACAGGTGCAACATCCACGTGGGCCCATTCACCTCAACCCTCTGGGATATGAAGGGCAAGGGAAACTGGCACAAACATGATACTCACGCTGCTCGCTGTGCTCTGAGAAATACAGTCCTTTATCATGTCTTCTGGCAACCATAAAACAAGTTAATTTGTTAGTGTACAAAAAGGGTAAAATTTCAACCCTTTACAGTTCTTGAGATAAGTCAGTAAACTTGTAGATCAACAGAAAGTATTCAATCTGAATAACAAAGAAAAAAATTGAAAAAAAAAGAATAGAACCTCAGGGACCTATGAAACAACATAAACAAGTTTAACATTCATCTCATTGGAGTCCTAGAAACAGAGGCAGAAAGAGAGCAGTGCAGAAAAAATGAAAAAATATTTCAAGAAATGATGGGTAGGTCGGGCACGGTGGCTCATGCCTGTAATCCTAGCACTCTGGGAGGCCGAGGCGGGAGGATTGCTCAAGGTCAGGAGTTCGAGACCAGCCTGAGCAAGAGCGAGACCCCATCTCTACTAAAAAGAAAAAAAAAAAAATAGAAAGAAATGATCTGTACAGCTAAAAATATATATATAAAAAAAAAAACTAGCCGGGCATGGTGGCACATGCCTGTAGTCCCAGCTACTCAGGAGGCTGAGGCAGGAGGATTGCTTAAGGCCAGGAGTTTGAGGTTGCTGTGAGCTGGGCTGACGCCACAGCACGCTAGTCCAGGCAACAGAGCGAGACTCTGTCTCAAAAAAAAAAAAAAAAATACTAATACTATGGAAAGAAAGTCCCAAATCAATGATCCAGGCTTATACGATAAGAAACTAAAGAGCAAATTAAACAAAGCAAGCAAAAGAAAGGAAATAAAGAGTAGAAATCAATGAAATTCAAAACAGAAACAACAGGAAAAAAAAAATCAATGAAAGCAAAAACTGATTCTTTAAAAAGATCCTAACAAAATAATACACCTCCAGCCAGATTTTTTTTTTTTTTTTTTTTTTTTTTTTGAGACAGAGTGTCACTTTGTTGCCCGGGCTAGAGTGAGTGCCGTGGCATCAGCCTAGCTCACAGCAACCTCAAACTCCTGGGCTTAAGCGATCCTACTGCCTCAGCCTCCCTAGTAGCTGGGACTACAGGCATGAGCCACCATGCCCGGCTAATTTTTTTTTTTGTATATATATTTTTTAGTTGGCCAGATAATTTCTTTCTATTTTTAGTAGAGACGGGGTCTCACTCTTGCTCAGGCTGGTCTCGAACTCCTGACCTCGAGCGATCCACCCGCCTCGGCCTCCCAGAGCTAGGATTACAGGCGTGAGCCACCGCGCCCGGCCAGCCAGATTAATATATAAACAAACAAACAAAAGACCTAAATTACCAATATCAGGAATGAAAAGGGAGGAGTATCACCACAGATTCCACAAAAATAAAATAGCATGATAAATGAGTATTATGAAAAACCTTATGCCCATTAATTTCGTAACTGAGACTGAATGGACAAATACGTTAAAAAATACATGCTACCAAAGTTCATTAAGAAGAAATAGTCCTGTATCTATTTAAAAAATTGTCACGCCTGTAATCCTAGCCGAGGTGGGAGGATAGCTTGAGCTCAGGAGTTCAAGACCAGCCTGAGCAAGAGTGAGACCCCATCTCTACTACAAACAGAAAAAATCAGCCGGGCATGGTGGCATTTGCCTGTAGTCATAGCTACTCAGGAGGTTGAGGTTGCTGTGAGCTAGGCTGATGTCCCGGCACTCACCCAGGCAAAAGTGAGACTATCTCAAAAAACAAAACAAAACAAAACAAACAAACAAAAAAACCCCAACTAAATTTAAATAAATAAATACATACATACATAATTGACTTTACAGCTAAAAGTCTTTCAAAAAACAAAACTACAGTTCAGATGACTTCACTAGTAAACCCTATCAACATTTCAGGAAGACATAAGACTAATTCCATACAACCTCTTCAAGAATGTAGAAGAGGCAGAAACACTCCCCAAATCATTTAATGAAGCCAGCATTTCTGATACCAAAACCAAATAAAGACATTACAAGAAAAAGAAAACTACACACACGTCTGTCATGAACACAGACACAACAGCCTAAACAAAATGCTAGCAAATTAAATCCAGCAATATATAAAAAGGATAAATACATTATAACTGTGTGGGGTTTATCTCAGGAATGCATGGTTGATTCAACATTTGAAAAATCAATCAATATAATCTACCTTATCAATAAAGAAGAAAACTGTATGATCATATAGATGCAGAAAAACCACTTGTCAAAATTAATACCAACTCATGGACAAAAGCTCTCAGAAAACTAGGTATAGAAGAGAACTTCTTTAATCTGATGAAGTTTATCCAGCAACAAAAACCTTACATGTAACATCATATATAAAAGAGATCATTTGTGGAACTGGGTTGTAAAAAAAAGAAAAAATTAGAAAAGAGATAAAAATTAAATTTTTTAATTTTGAAAAAATAAAAAAAGAGAGAAAGAATATTTTCCTCCTATGATCATGAAAAAGGAAAGGAAATTCACTATCACCATATCTATTCAATATTATATTACTGGTCCTGGCTAGTGCATTAAAGCAAATGAAGAAATGCATAAAAATTGGAAAGAGAAGCAAGAGGATGGCTTGAGCCCAGAAGTGTAAGGCTGCAGTGAGCAATGATTGGGCCACTGCACTCTAGCCTGGGCAAAAAAGCGAGACTCTGTCTCAAAAAACAAAAGAAGAAGAAGAAGAAAGAAAAAGGAAGAAAGGAAAAAAGGAAAGAAAGGAAGAGGTCAGGGGTGTAGTGGCTCAGACCTGTAATCCTTGCATTTTGGGAGGCCAACGCAGGAGCATCACTTAAGGCCAGGAGTTAGAGACTAACCTGAGGAGGAATGAGACCCCATCTCTGCAAAAAATGGAAAAAAACAGCCAGGTGTGGTGACAGGCGCCTGTAGTTTCAGCTATTCCAGAGGCTGAGGCAGAAGGATTACTTGAGCCTAGGAGTTTGAGGCTGCAGTGAGCTATGATTATACTACTGCACTCTGGCCTGAGTGACATAGAGAGACACTATCCCTTTAAAAAAAAAAAAAAGGATAACTTTACCAAAATTATAAACTTCTGCTCTGTGAAAGACAGAACAAAAGGACAAGTCACAGACTGAGAAAAAATATTCAGAATTCATGAAGAATTCTCAAAATTCAATAAAGAAATTCGATTTTTTAAATGGGCAAAAGATGTGAAATGACATGTCACCAAAAAAGATAACATTCAGATGGTGAATATGTACATGAAAACATATTCAGCATCATTAATCATCAGGGAATATATATATTAGAACTACAATGAGATAACAATATACATCTGTTAGAATGGCTAAAAATCAGTGGTGTGCTGGTAAATGTTCAACAACCAGATCTGTGGAAAAGAGACCCAGATTTTTAGCTTTTGCTGATTTCTTTCATATAATCACATCCTCCATTTGGAAGATGGAGAACTGTGGAGTTGGGAAGACATGTACTTTCCACCATATAGACACAAGAGACACAAATAACCTCAAGAGCAGAGATAATAGTAACATTTAATAAAGGAATTAGGATGTAATGAATTTTAAATATTACCTTTTTTTTTTTTGAGACAGAGTCTCACTCTATTGCCTGGACTAGAGTGCTGTGGCATCAGCCTAGCTCACAGCAACCTCAAACTCCTGGGCTTAAGCGATCCTACTGCCTCAGCCTCCCGAGTAGTTGGGACTACAGGCATGTGCCACCATGCCCGGCTAATTTTTTGTATATATATTTTTAGTTGGCCAGATAATTTCTTTCTATTTTTAGTAGAGACAGGGTCTCGCTCTTGCTCAGGCTGGTCTCGAACTCCTGACCTCGAGCGATCCACCTGCCTCGGCCTCCCAGAGTGCTAGGATGACAGGTGTGAGCCACCACGCCTGGCTGGTACAGCCACTTTGGAAAATAGTTTGGCAGTTTCTTACAAAGTGAAGCTTATATTTGCCATACAACCTAGCCACTGTACTTCTAAAAGTATTTATCCTCCAAATTGAAAACTTGTGCTCATGCAAAAGCCTACAAGTAAACGTTTATATTACTACGTTCACAAATACCAAAAACTGGAAATAACTGAAATGTCCCTCAACTGATGAAGAGATAAACAATTGTGTTATACATACACAATGTAATACTAAATTAAGCAATAAAAAGGAATGTATTCATGATACATTAAACAACCTTCAAGAATCTCAAATGCTTTATGCTAAGTTAAAGAAGTCAAACTCAAAGTTTCATAATGTATAATTTCATTTATATGACATTCTGGAAAAGACAAAACTATAGACAAATAGGTCAGTGGTGTCAGAGGCTGGGAATGGGAGAAGTTAACTACAAAGGGCAACGTGAGAGAATTGGCTGAGGTAATGGAAGCAAGTTCTGTATCTTGACTGAGACGGTAGCGAACTTTACTAAATTAAATTTTACATCAACCAAAAACTATGAGAGGAAAGAAACACAGGTGTCCAATTTCACAGAAAAGTGGATATTTGTAAAATTAACATTAAAGATGGCAGGGTGCAGTGGCTCATGCCTGTAATCCCAGCACTAGGGATTATAGTGCTGGGTGGGAGAATCACTTCAGGTTAGGAGTCCAAGAGCAGCCCGGCCAACACAGTGAGACTCCACCTCTACAAAAAAATAAAAAACTAAGCTGGCCATGGAGGCTTGCACCTGTAGTCCTAGCTACTCAGGAAGCAGAAGCAGGAGGATTGATTGCTTGAGCCCAGGAGTTCAAGGTTACAGTGAGCTATGATTGCACCATCACACTCCAGCCTGGGCGATAAAGCAAGACCTTTCTCAAAATAATAAAAAACAGGATGGGTGTGGTGGCTCACGCCTGTAATCCTAGCACTCTGGAAGGCTGAGGTGAAAGGATCCCTTGAGCTCAGGAGTTCAAGACCAGCCTGAGCAAGAGCAAGACCCCATCTCTGCTAAAAATAGAAAAAATTAGCCAGGCATGGTGGCACACGCCTATAGTTCTAGCTACTCAGGAGGCTGAGGCAGGAGGATCCCTTGAGCCCAGGAGTTTGAGGTTGCTGTGAGCTAGGCTGATGCCACAGCACTCTAGCCCAGGCAACAGAGCGAGATTCTATCTCCAAAAAAAAAAAAAAAGACAAATTTTGTTCAAGAAAAACACTTCAAAAAAAGTTGAGAATCTCTGTCTCAAGTAACTTCAAAAAATAACATATTTTTATAGGATCTAAAGATCATTCATTCTAAAATTCTTAAACTTAATGGTTTCAAGGGAAAGTCGTCAACTAGAGTTATGCTTTTTCATGAATCTCTTTCTAGTAATTTCCCATGTTTACTGCCTTTAAATACCTGTTCACAAAATGTTTTTTTCCCTCTGAAATATGAGTAATTCATAATGAAATTTTTAAAAAGTTAGCACATTTAAAGTTCAAGGCCTACCTAAAGATTAGAAAATAGAATTAAGGCTGGGCATGGTGGCTGGCTCACACCTGTAATCACAGCACTTTGGGAGGCCAAGGCAGGAGGATCACTTGAGCCCAGGAATTCAAGACCAGCCTGGGCAATATAGCAAGACCTTGACTGTATTAAAAATTAAAAAATAAAATAATAACAATAAAAAAAAAACTAGCCAGGAGTGGTGGTGTGCTCCTGTAGTCCCAGCTACATCAGAGGCTGAGCCAGGAGGATCGCCTGTGCTGGAGGCTGTAGTGAACTATGACAGCACCACTGCACTCCAATCTGGGTGACAGAGCGAGACCCTGCCTCAAAAAAAAAAGAAAGAAAAGAAAAGAAAAGAAAAGAAAAGAAAAGAAAAGAAAAGAAAAGAAAAGAAAAGAAAAGAAAAGAAAAGAAAAGAAAAGAAAAGAAAGAAGGAAAGAAAAAGGAAGGAAGGAAGGAAGGAAGGAAGGAAGGAAGAAGGAAGGAAGGAAGGAAGGAAGGAAGGAAGGAAGAAAAAAACAGAATTAAAAAAACAAGTTATATACACTCACTTCTGCTGGAACTTGTTTTCAGTTCCTCTTTATCAAAAGCAGTCTTGTCTTTTTCTACTTACTCTCACTTGACAATGTCAACCACTTTTGGTGTCTCAAACATCATCTCTATGCAATTAAATCACTCCAGTCTTCTATACTATTTCTGCACCTTGTGCATATTTCAATCACACATGTATCAACTGGTATTGCAGGTATGATTTGTTCACACAGTTTTATTATATTGACTTGTTGGTTCATACACTCCACGAAAGTAGGGACTAGATAGATTTCCACACAGAGCCTGGTGAAGCATTATCATTAAATAAGTTTATGACGGACTCCCAAATCTACATCTAGCTCTAACCCATCCAGCATTCCTAACTGCCTGATCTTATCTTCAGTAATATATCCCCAAATGAAATAAAACTGTAATTCCTTCCTCTAAGAATCACCTGAAGAGAGGCAGTTAAGTCTACAAATGCTATCTTTTAATCTAGTATTACATTAATTCTCTTCTCTCCTTTATTATTTGCACTTTCCTTCTTCAGGTCTTTAACCTCAGACTGTTAAAAGAGCAACCAACTCATCAATCATGAAACCACTGTGCTAAGTGAAACAAACCAGTCAAAAAAAACCACATGACATGATTCCATTCATATAAAGTCCAGAATATGAAAATCTATAGAGACAGAAATTAGATTAACAGTTGCTCAGATTTGGGGGCAGATGGGATGGGGAAATGGGCAGGGAGTGATTGCTAAAGAATAGAGCATTTCTTTTTGAGGCAATGAAAATGTTCTAAAACTGTGGTGATGGTTGTGTATCTGAGAATATACTAAAAACCATTAAATTGTACACATTAAATAGGCAACCTGTGGCATGTGAATTATATCTCAATAAAGCTGTTTTTAAAAAATAACCAGGTATATAATAAAAATTCCTGACTTTTTTTTTTAAAGGTTCTGTGTACTAGTTCATTGAAAAAGGTGCTTAAAAGTCAAGCACCTTTAAGTATAGGGTCATATCATTTAAGGAAAAAAAACAGTATTCACAAATAATTTAAAGCCTTACCTCTCAGGTACCATAAAAGAACAAGCTTTGGCCAGATTCTTTCTCATCTCATTCCCTTCCCTGCCCCCAGCCCAGACCACTTTCTTGTTTCATAGTCACAACAGAAACATACAGTTGTGGGTTTGAAATATGTTTTATTTACTGAATATAGATTTATATGACTGTTACTAATTTTGAAAGGAAGAGTTTAATGTTGGGATAAAAATGTATACACACAAGAAGAAAAATGCTCAATATCCTAATCATCAGGGAAATGCAAATCAAAACCACAATGGGATACCATCTCACCCAAGTTAGAATGGCTATTATCAAGAAGAAAAAAAATAACAAATGCTGGCAAGGATGTGGAAAAAGTGGAACTCTTACATGCTGTTGGTGGGAATAGAACTAGTACAGCAATTATAGAAAACAGTATGGAGGTTCCTCAAAAAACTAAAACTAGAACTACCATATGATCCAGCAATTCCACTAGTGGGTATATATCCAAAGGAAATCAGGATACTGGAGATATCTGCACTTCCATGTTTATTGCAGCAATATTCACAATAGCCAAGATATGGAATTAACTAAGTGTCTCTCAACAGTTGAATGGCTAAAGAAAATGTGGTATACATACACAATGGAATACTATTCAGCCATAAAAAAGAACGAAATCCTGTCATCAGTGGCAATATGGATGAGCTTGGAGGACATTATGTTAAGTGAAATAAGCCAGGCCGGGCGTGGTGGCTCACGCCTGTAATCCTAGCACTCTGAGAGGCCAAAGCCGGAGGATTGCTCAAGGTCAGGAGTTCAAGACCAGCCTGAGTAAGAGTGAGACCCCGTCTCTACTTGAAATAGAAAGAAATTAGAGGGACAACTAAAAATATATGGAAAAAAAATTAGCCGGGCATGGTGGTGCATGCCTGTAGTCCCAGCTACTCGGGAGGCTGAGGCAGAAGGATTGCTTGAGCCCAGGAGTTTAGGTTGCTGTGAGCTAGCCTGAGGCTACGCCACTCTAGCCCAGGCAATAGAGCAAGACTCTGTTTCAAAAAAAAAAAAAAAGTGAAATAAGCCAGGCACATAAAGACAAATCTTGTATGTTCTCATTCAAATACAGAAGCTAAAAAAGTTGATCTAATAGAGGTAGAGAGTAGAATAGTGATTACCAGAGGCTGGGAAGGGTAGGAGGATGGCCAGAGGTGAGTGGACACAAAATTAAAGCTAGATAGGAAGAATAAGTTCTAGTGTTCTAGAACACCTTAGGGGGACTATAATTAACAACAATTTATTGTATATTTTCAAATAGTTAGATGAGCAGACTTTGAATGTTACCAACACAAAGAAATGATAAATGTTTGAGGTGATGGATAAGCTAATTACTCTGATTTGATCATTACACATTGTAAACATGTATGAAAATTTCACACTGTACCTCATATGTACATCATGTGACAATTAAAAATAATGGAAGCAAAAAAATTAGACATAAGCATGCAGATATACTAATGCCTAGGCATTATAAGCTTAACAGTTATGCCATTGAAACTATTTATAATTTGATTTTCACTTAGATATATTTTAATTGATCCCCCCAAATAAAATTCCCTCAAATGAAAAAGTTTCTACGTGAATAATATAATAAAACAAACTCTGGCTTACTTTTGATAAAAAACATTCATTAGTATGTCTTCTTTCAATTTACGGTTTAGGTAATAAATATTTTTCTAGGTAATAAATATTTAAGACAGGTGACCTACAACAGAATCACCTAGGGCTTGCAGCTCAGTGTTGTTCACGGACCACAAGCACTGTCCTCAGGAAAGCTTGTTAAAAATGCAGACTATTGGCTGGGCACAGTAGCTCACACCTGTAATCCTAGCACTCTGGGAGGCTGAGGAGAAGGACTGCTTGAGCCCAGGAGTTCAAGACCAGCGTGGGCAAAAGGAGACCCTGTCTCTACAAAAAATAAAAAAAAAAGTAGCTGGGTATGGTGGTGCATGCCTGTAGTCCCAGCTACTCAGGAGGCTGAGGCAAGAGGATCATTTGAGCCCAGGAGTTTGAGACTGCAGTGAACTGTGATGATGCCACTGCACTCTAGCCCAGGTGACAAAGGGAGACCCTATCTCAAGAAAAATTAATACATAAAAAATGAGCTCATAGATTCCAGCGACACACAGGCATTTACATTTTAAAGATGAATACTGCAGATTCTCCTGCACACTGAAGTTTGAGAAGCACTGTTTAAAGGAAAAGTAGAGTACTGAAAGAGCATTTTTTTAGAGAAGTTTTAGTATACTAGAAAATACTGCTATATATCCTTCCCCAGTTTGGGGAAAAAAAAAAACATTTTGAATTTACAAATCTCACAGCCATACCACCTTCTTAAAATAACCAGAATAACTACATGAAATAAGAGGTTTAGAAGAACAACCAAAAAAAAACTGTATTTACAACTTTCACAGTCATTAACTAAGATAACTTTAAAGTATTCATAATCAAACTTTGCAGACTTTTACTATAAAAAGGTCAAACACCATATTTTTTTAAAAGTTCCATCCACATTGAAAATACAGATTATAGTTCCTTTTACTCAACTCTAGATGAACTCAATTAAACAGAACGCTTAGTGTTCACAGTATTCTAGTTCACATTAGGGTCAATCAAGTTTGTTCTGATTCTTGCTACCAGAAAACCTTTTACCCCCAAAGGGAATACAGGTGTTAGGATCCTGCAGACACTAACTTTCAACACATGTTACGGTACAGTACGTATAAAGGAATAAAAGCATAGTAACCTCCCAAAATATATTCTGAAAAATAATTTTTACTATTTTGGAGGATGTGCTGTTTTGACAATCCAACATTTACTAAACGCAGATGTTAAAGATTTTGTGAGAAACACAAAGGTGATCAAAACACTAGCCCCAGGAAGCCTATAACCTGAGGGGTGGTGAGTTTTGGCTGGGACACTGCACGTGCAATTAATAGAATGTGGTCAGTGTGCTGAAAATGGTTCCCAAAGTTCCCAGTTTCAGGTAACTGAATTTCAGACAATGGATATTTTACAGTAATTTCTAATTGATTTGGTGTAGAATTGAACAAGCTAAGAAAGCTTATTAAAAAGTACTTTATAAGGAAGTACAGCCTGAGATAAACAAACCTCTGGGAAATCTGCTACATTTTCAATATACTTGAACACACTTAAAATTAGAGTATGAGGTGTGTGTGCTCTCATCAAATGCAAAGCAATTCAAACATGAACTGGATATAGGAGGACCCAATAAAGTTATGTTCATAGAGGGTGTTTCCTTTGACAAAAACAGGAACACTCAGCTTCAGAGATCGCTGACCATGCGAGAAAAGAGGAAAAAGGCGAGATCTGCTTCTATTTCTACTCTGGCCACTTACACACACGCAGTTTCCTGGACTACTCCCTGCTTCAACTTTGTATTTCAAAACACTATGACCCCTAAAAAGTCTAGGAACTAAAGACAGTCAAGTACAGGTAAATGTATTTATCTACTTAAGAGTTCAAAACAGAAGCACCTCCCTTAAGAGGAACTAGCCGTCCACGAGGGGCCATGACTGGGAAAAGTGCATTCACAGGCTCCTTGCAGACTCCCACCTCGGCCACTCAGCGCTCCCTTCGCTGCTCCCCCGTGCAGGGCACACCCTCCCATGGGAAGGGGAAAGCGAGTACCTCTCCAGAGGAGCCACGAAGCCCCAGGGGAGGGCGGTGGAGGTTTGCCGGGACCCAGGGCAAGATCCTTCCTAGGCTGGAAGAGGTGCAAGAGAAACTGAGGACGGCCAGCTAAACAGGGAAAGGCGCTGCGATGCTCCGTCTGGTCCCGGCCCCTCAGAGAATTAGGCCGCCCCCCAGGCCCGCAGGCTGCTCTCCTCAGGAGGCCTTGCCGCCCAGGCCAACCCTTAACCTACTGACAGGCCCCGGAGGTGGGGCCCGCGTGACAGGTGTCACCCAGAGCAGGTCCTTGCAAACCCGGGGGGTGGGGAGGGACGAGTCGCGGCAGGGGAAAGGCACCTAAAGATGCGACGCGCGGCAGCGGCGCAGCGCAGCACCCCCAGCGACGCGGTCTCACCTCTAGGGTGGAGACAGTGCTGGTGAACAGGTCCTCTCCGTCCTCCAGCTCCTCAAAGTCGGTAGGCTTCCCGTCCCCCAGCGGAGGAGGTTCCCTCTCGGCCGCCATCTTCGCTCGCCCTGACGACTGCGCGAGCGGGGCCTCGCGGACTGTCACGTGAGCACGCACGGCTGGGCTGGCGCGCGGCCCCGCAGACGCCCCGCCTCCCCGGCCAGCCTCCCGCGGCCCCGCCCACCGCGCGCGGCCCCGCCCCCGGCCCCGTGATCGCCCCTCCTCTCCCCTCCGCGTCTGGGGCCCCGCCTCTTTCCTGACGTGTGGAAGAATCTTGGACTTTCATGACCACGTCAACTTCTTAGCAGAACTAGGTCAAATGTTTATGTTGGCCCTGCCAGTTTTAAAATCTTCTTTAGGAAGTGGAAGTAGCTTGGGAACCAGTCTTTGGCCTTGATTACACACACACTGAGGGCAAGATTGAATACTGGTGAAAGAGACACATACCCTTTCTTCTAGAACAGTCCAATAGAACTTTCTTTTCTTTCTTTCTTTCTTTCTTTTTTTTTGTGTGACAGAGTGTCGCTCTGTTGCCCGGGCTAGAGTGAGTGCCCTGGCGTCAGCCTAGCTCACAGCAACCTCAAACTCCTGGGCTCAAGCGATCCTCCTGCCTCAGCCTCCCGAGTAGCTGGGACTACAGGCATGCGCCACCATGCCCGGCTAATTTTTTCTATATATTTTTTAGTTGTCCAGCTAATTTTCTTTCTGTTTTTAGTAGAGACGGGGTCTTGTTCTTGCTCAGGCTGGTCTCGAATTCCTGAGCTCAAACGATCCTCCCGCCCAGTAGAACTTTCTGACAGGATGGAAATGTACTGTGCTGTCCAACACAGTAGCCACTGGCCACTTGTGACTACTGAGCACTTGAAATGTGACTAGTGTGAGGAACAGACTTTTTAATCTTATTTAATGTTAATTAATTTAAATCTAAATAGCCATATGTGGCCAGTTAGCTACCTATTAGACATTACAACTCTAGATAACAAAAGGGCCCTAATTGTTGTCTGTGGTTTACTACAGCTTCATCATGAGCCACACAATTTTTCCTCAGTAATGTAAGGGTCAAAAAGGATGGAAAGATGGCAGGAAAATCAATGGTTGGTAACAGCACCATACTGACATTCCCTGGCCTGCACTCCACCACCTATGGACAGTCTGGGATCTGTCATGGATCAGAATCTTCAACCTCTTAATCCTCACAGCCTGGGTTGAGGTGATTCTTCTCTGTATCCTTAATTTTTACCTGTGCCTCTATTTATTGCTTACTACAGCTGTTTTGTGCTATGGTCATTTATATTCCCAGCTTATCTTTTAGTCCATATCTGATTTAGTTGAAATATAAGTGCTGTTGCTTATAACAGAGACTCATGTTAAAAGTGGCTTGGAAAATGGGCAAGTTTAATTGTGCCTAATGTAGGACCAGGGCTGGTATGAAGGAAGGCTCCATGAGACATCCAGGGATACAGGCTCCTTCTGTTGTTCTGCCCTCCCAGAGATGTAATCTCTTCCCCATGGTTCAAGTTGGCTCACACCCCTAATTACACCACATTCCAGCTGGCAGAAAAGAAGTAAAAAGGAAACGATGATATCGCTTTTTTTTTTTTAAGGGTACATTCCAGAAGTTACACACATCCCTTCTGTCCATATCCTCTTGACCAGCTTATTAGTTACTTGGCCATCTCTAGCTACAAGAGAGACTGTGAAATGCAGTTATTATTTCCCCCCTAAAAATTCAGGATTCATTTACCCTAGAAGAATGTGGGCATTCTTAGTTGGATTTGCTTCTGGGTAACCATCCCTCTCCCACCCTCAGCTGTGAGTTTTCTCCAACTCAGCAGTAGAGGGCATAGCCTAGGCTTAAACCGAGTAACATTGACTCCCCTAATTGCAGTGATTGGTAGGAGGTCAGAATCAGCTGCATTTTCCCTAAATTCTCAGGGGCTCTGGCTGTCTTTCTTTCCCTATTCAGCCTAAATTCTCTGAACTAGGACTGCAAGAATTGTCTTATTATTTTTGTCAGCTCTCTGTCTTCCTGGGTTTCTTGCTTTTCTGTTTTATCTTCTCTAAAATCCCAAATTCAGCCACAGCTTCTCTAATCTTATATCCAGATTGCTAAAAGCATTTGAAAAATAAAGCCCAACCCCAGATTGAAGATCCTATACATCTGTGATCTCAAATCTCAACTCCACACTGCCTAGATACCATCATTTGTTTCCTTTCCAACTTCTTGAACTCTTCTTCCCAGCAGAGGTTCTAAAAATTCATTCTTTCCTTATGTTTCCTACCACCTTTTTCTTCTCATTTTCATCAAATGATTTAGCCTCCTTGTCCAATGACAAAATAAAATCCACTGAATAAATCCTTCAACTTTCAGGTATGATTGAAATGCTCTTTGCTTTGTCTCCAATCAGTTGCTATATACATTTTTGTAACACCTATCATATCATACTGTGATCATGGTCACTTTTCTATCATCCCTAATGAACTAGAGGATCACTGATCTCAGGGACCATTTCTTATTTGACTTTGGATCTGGAGTAGCCCTGTATTAGTTATCTATTATTGTAAAATAAATTACACAAAAACTTAGCAGTATAAAACCATAAATATTTATTTTCTCATGGTTTCTGTGAATCAAGAATCCAGTTGCAACTTCGCTGGGTGCCTCTGATCCAGAGTCTCTCACAAGGCTGCAATCAAGGTATCAATTAGGGCTGCAATCATCTCGAGACTCAGCTGCAGAGGACCTGCTTCCAAGCTCACCCAGGTGGCCGGTGGCAGGACTCAAGTTCTTGCTGACTATAGGCTGGAGACCTGAGTTCTTTGCCACACAAGCCTCACCATACAACTTCTCACACAACATGTCCCAGAGCAAAGACAGAGACAACCCCAGGAGAAGGCAAGAGAGGTTAAGAAAGAAGCCAGAGTCTTTTTGTAACCTAATCTCAGAAGTAATGTCTCATCGCTTATGCTGTATTCTATTCATTGGAAGCCCACACTCAAAGGGAGAGGTAAAACAAAGGTGTGAGTAATAGGAGGCAGGGTTCTTGGGGGACATTTTAGAAGTTGCCACAAGACTCCACAGTGTTTAGCACTCAGTAAAATAGATACCCTATTAATACCCTCAATGAATGAATGAATGAATGAAGCTCAGAAGAGAGGCTAAGTGGAAGATAAAGATCTGGGAGTTGAAGCCAGATGAGGGGGCCCAGGTAGTCTGGGAAGTACAACCCTAAGGATCATTCAAGAAGCAGGGAAGGAAGAGGTGCCATAAAGAATCCTGAAACACAGCAGTCAGAGAGATAAGGAAGCAATCTAGGAGAGAAAGCTATAAAGAAAGCAAAAGGACAAAGAAAAAAGCATTTTCAGTATCAAATGCCTTGAGTAGATTAATAAGATAACATCTGAAAAGGGTAAATTGCTCATAGCTACAAAAAATGGATATAGGACTCTTGTCATAAAAAAAAATGGATATGGCAAGTTGTATTGGTTAATTTTATGTATCTACTTGGCTAGGCCATGGTGCCCAGATACTTGGTCAAACGTTATTCTGGATGTTTCTGTGAAGATTTTTTTGGATAAGATTAACATTGAAATTGGTAAACTTTGAGTAAACCAGATTAACCTCCATAATATGGATGGGTGTCATCTAATTAATTAAAGGCCATAATAGAACAAAGATTGACCTCCCTTGAGCAGGAAAAAATCTATCAGCAAGCTGGGTATGGTGTATCACACTTGTAATCCTAACACTTTGGGAAGCAGGAGGATTGCTTGAGCCTAGGAGTTTGAGGCCAGCTGGTGCAAGAGCTAGACTCCGTCTCTACAAAAAATAGATATCCTGTTGGTTCTGCTTTCTCTGGAGAGAAAGGAATAGAATTCAAGGAATAGAATGAAAAAAAATGACAAATAGGTAAGTAACTTGCCAAAGACACAGGTTTATTTTTTTGTGTGTTTGTTTTATCTTAATGGGAGAGATTTGAACATGTTTATATATAAGGGAAAGAGGTCAAAAGAGAGCAAGAGGGTGAAAATACTATATAGAGAGAAGTTATCAAAGGGATGAGATCTAAAACACAGGAATGGGATAAAGAGCAAGTAGAGGAATTTGCTTTAAAAAAGAGAAGGAGCAGCTACTCTAGAGGCTGAGGTAGAAGGATTGATTGAGGCCAGGAGTTCAAGACCGGCCTGGGCAGGCAACATAACAAGACCTTGTTTCTTAAAAAAAAAAAAAAAAGGGATACATCTTCCTCTGAGAGTAGAGAGATAAGAGTGACAGTTTGTGTTAGTTAGCTGTCATTACATGACAAACCATTCCAAAACTTAGTGGTTGAAAACAACCATTTATCATTTCTCATGAGTCTGCAAGTTAGCTAGACAGTTCTGGACCAGATTTGGCAAATCTTGTCTTTAGGCTTGTTCATGTGGTCAGCTGATGGATTGGCTGGTGCTGGTTTTGGCTAGGACAATTCAGCTGTGCTCCATGTGCTCTCATCTTCCAACAGGCTAGCATGGGCTTCTGTGCAAGGCCCTGCCAGACTTCCAAATACAAGGTAGAGACGTGCAAGTACTTCTTCAAGCCTCCACAAAAGGAAGTTACATGGCCAAGCCCAGGGTCAGAATGGGAAGGGACTCCAAAATTTCAGGGAAAAGGGAATGGAAAAGGGAGGCCATTAATGCAATCAGTTTATCCCAAGTGGATATATTTATAGACTTGTTTGTAAATATGGTAAATATAAGGGCAAGAAAATGGAAAAAGTCAACACTCAAGATAAATATTTTTTGGGGGGGAAGAAAATGTAATTGCTATGAGAAAAGAGGTCAGCATGAGCATAGGTGGCCTGAGGAAGTTGAAGAATATCTTCAGTGATTGGGTGTAGAATTAGAACATTCACCAGGGATATAAAAGGGATTAACAAGTAGTACTGAAAGCCTAAATGAGGTGGAGACTGTATGTTTCTGATAGAAATAATCCCCACATTTGTGTGATTTTCTCCAATAGCCTAGCAATGTTGGTGCAGGAATGGAGGTGGATGATTGGTTGATTTAAGGTCAGGATTTTTTAGGATGATCTTGGTGGAGGGACAAGGGGGCAAAGATTTTGAAGCCTCTCAGTAGGGAGGAGTGGCCAGAAATATGTGGCTTCCAGTAACAAGGAGTGATAGCAGAGGTGGCATCATCTCAAAGAAGGAATATTTTCAAGGGTGTTAGAAAGTGATGGCATAAAATGATATTTAGAACCCAACATGAGCCATATTTGGGGGGGAAAGTGACATATTACTCAAGGCATGAAGGTTGAGGGAACTTTCTGGGAGGAACCAGGTAATGTAAGAACATTTGTTTGTATGGGAATTGGGGCTCTGGAAGGCAGAGTGAAAAGGGTGAACAGGGAATTCAGCTATGGATTGAAGAATACGTAGGAGGTGGAGGGAACACCTGGGAGCTACATTAGCTCCTGGTGAGTGAGGTGAGATATAGGGCAGCAGCTTTGAACAAATAAGAATTCATTATGACCTTCTTTGCAATTATATTGAGAAAAATAATCATTTGGTTGCTTAAATAAATATGATTGGTTATCATTAAGTGAAAATGTTTAAGCTCCTTATTGGGAGATATTAAAGGGGTTCATATTTGTTAAAAAAGAAAGGAAGGGGCCGGACGCAGTGGCTCACGCATATATATAATCCTAGCACTCTGGGAGGCCAAGGAGGGAGGATTGCTTGAGGTCAGGAGTTCGAGACCAGCCTGAGCAATACGGAGACCCCCGTCTCTACTAAAAATAGAAAAAATTAGCTGGGCATGGTGGCATGTGCCTGTAGTCCCAGCTACTTGGGACGTTGAGGCAGGAGGATTGCTTGAGCCCAGGAAGATTGCTGTGAGCTGGGCTGATACCATGGCACTCTAGCCTGGAAGGGAGGAAAGAGAAGGAAGAAATGAAGGGAGGAAATAAGGGAAATAAGGGAGGAAATAAGAAAGGGATGTATGGAGGCTGGGAGGAAAGGAGGGAGGGAGAAAGTCAAGCATAGTGTTTTTTTTTCACAAGCTATAAATGGAAACAAATAAACTATGATTACTATAAAAGTGTCAGCCAACCCTTAATCAGTGACATTACTAATAGCTGTGAAGTGCTTATACAATTGACCCTTGAATAGCACAAGTTTGAACTCTGTTTATCCACTTATAGGCAGATTTTCTTTGGCCTCTGTCACCCCTGAGACACCAAGACCAACCCCTCCTCATCTTCCTCCTCCTCAGTCTACTCAGTGTGAAGACAATGATGAGGATAAAGACTTTTATGATGATCCACTTCCACTTAATAAATGGTAAATATATTTTCTCTTTCTTATGATGTTCCTAATAAACACTTTCTTTTGTCTAGCTTGATTGTAAGAACACAGTATATAATACATATATCATACAAACTTTGTATTAATCAACTATTTATGTTATAGTAAGGCTTCTACTCAACAGTAGGCTACCAGTCAAGTTTTTGGGAAGTCAAAATTAATATGCCAATTTTTGACTGCGTGGGGGGTAAGTGCCCCTAACCCCTTGCATTGTTCAAAGGTCAGCTGTATAGTGTGACCCCTATGTCTCAGTCCCTGTATGTCAGCAGAGTCCTACAAACTAAAACATCCTTTCATAATTGTTTCTTCACTTTTATTTCTTGAACACCATAAAGGGGGACGTGCAGTTCACAGCAAGACTTGAAAAAACAAACAAACAAGAAAACCCTTATATTTTCTCCTGCATTAAAACCAAAAAACAAAAGACTCATACGTAAACTACCCCTGTGCCTCTCTTACCCCTAAATGCCCCAGAAACAAAAACTTCACCCTACATCTCTGAGCCATGTTTTCCCACTGCCCACCTGCTCCCCACTCCCCTGGCCAGAAGTGTCCTGAGTTCCACCACTACAGCCACGGCTGGCTTCATGGGCACAAGACCTGTGCGGCCACGAGGACCCACACTCAGAAGCACTCCATGCTTAGTTTAATGCTACACTGTCGCCGTCTTGAAATGCTTAATAATTTTGAACACAAGCCCTCACATTTTCATTTACTGGGGCCTGCAATTTATGGAGCTGGTCCTGGTCATGCCAGTTATGACAGCATGAAAGGACAGCCGAAGGACTGGGTGACTCATCGCCCAAGGGCAGGGAAAGACTCCAGCTGGTATTCTATTCTCGCAGCTTTTCCTAAGAGAATTGACAAGGTGACTTTGGTCTACTTCACCCATAGCTCTCACCTCTCTACTTCTGGGAGGAGCAGGAGTGAAGGTTGTAGACATTTACATATTAATAATGTTTCATCGCACATCCTTTTGAGGACAATAAGTCAAGGTCGCACATACATTATTACATGTATGTGCATATGCTTAACTTTACAAGAACTAGCTCATATAAAGAAAAGCTTAAAATATTTTTTCTATAGAGTAGAATATTAACAACAAATAAGGAAAAGAATATTTGATATTTCTGAGAGATAACATTTTATGAATACAGAATTCTAGGGACAGAGTTATTTACTTGAGTGAGCTAAAATGGAAATGGAAACTAATAAACATTGAGAAAAGACTTGAGGAAATAAGAGACAGTATTTTGGGTCAGGTAAAGAAACGGAACTAAAAACAAAATAAAACAAACTACAAAACAGCTTACTGCAACTTCTTTTTTTTTATTTTCCAATTCTAGTCATGAACCCTGTCTCCTACATCAGAGACTTTCTTGTTCTAGTGAAAGATTGTATCTTTCTGTCCTTCATCACCCTTGACATGGTATCTTATACATCGTAGCCCTCAATCAATATTTGTTGTTTGATTGAAAATAGTAAATCTAAAAAAGAAACAGTGCCAATTCTTTTAGATCAAAGGAAGCATGAGGGCTTGACACAGATGGGTTTTGTTTGGCCTGCACTAGTTTTTTATATTTTAATCAGCTAGCAATATTTAAGAATCAGGAAATCTCACATAAAAATCTACATTTCTGGCTTCTTTTTAAAAAACTCAAAGACCTGGTTACATATGGCCCAGACCTCTGTGAGCAATCCAATCCACCCTGTTGTCCATCCAACACAAATGCATTTTTCTTTCCTATGACAGAGACTGGGTCCCCCAAATCCAGCCCTACCTCATTCTTTCTTAATAATAAACACCCAGGTTTCAGCAGGCATCATGGCAACCCAGAATAAGAACTTCTCTTCCCTTACAGCCAGGGATAGCCATGTACATAAGTTCTACCCTGCCTATTTAATGCAAACAAAGTTGTACGTGCAATGTCTTGAAAATGTTCTTTAAAAGGGGGAGGCCTGACCTTCCCCCAATTTCTCCTTCTGCAGGCTTCTGGAGCTTCAGCAGCCGTCTTGGACATAAAGTAAACTTGGGACTTATATAGCAATAAAGTAGGGGGGCCTGAATCCCTGGCTCTGAGATTCTGCTCTATCAGCCCAGAGATGTCTATCTCAGGCTTTTACATAACACTAAACAAACTTCCATCTTGATTAAGCCACCACTGTTTAGAGATTTTTGTCACATGTAGCCAAATCTAATGCTAAATAATACAATTACAAATCATCTCTGAGAAACTGAATACTTCTTTATCATGGCTACCATTATTAATGTTTAAAATGTAAATATGATGAAAAATAATAGTCTTTAGAAAGAAGCATGTATACACTAGATCCCATAGTTTGGAATTGGTAGTTGTACATTTGATGAATACAAATGGGTTGGAGCTCCTTTATCTCTGGTAATAGTGGATGGTGGAAAAGCATGTAGGCTTTGGAGTTTCTGAATATGTCTGGGACTCAATCTAAGAGGAGAATAATAAAAATAGTAACTTCCTTAATAGATTCTTGGGAAGGTTAGACAAGATAATGTGCATAACCAAATACAAAGGTCTCAATCCTTAAATTCTGGGCAGATGAGACAGAATGGTGGCCTGGAGGTGGTCAGGCATATGGAGCTAAAGAGACGTACATTTCATTTTCTGCTTAATCTGCTCTTCCTACATCAAGAAATATTAAATAGGGTGAAAGAGAAGTGGAAAAATTTTCATTATATCATGAAAGAGCTCAGTATGTTATTTCAAGCCAGCATATATAGGACATATTGGAAAGTTAAGACTAACAAGGGAATCTCAAATCTTATCACTTTTACATCACACTTAAATTATCTCTAAAATCAGTGAATCTGATGACATTTCTTTCTTTCTTTCTTTCTTTCTTTTTTTTTTTTTGGAGACAGGGTCTTGCTCTTTTGCCCAGGTTAGCCTGCAGTGGTGGTATCATAGCTAACTGCAACCTCAAATTCCTGGGCTCAAAGGATCCTTCTTCTTCACCCTCCCGAGTAGCTGGGACTATAGGTATGCACCACCATGCCCAGCTAAATTTTTTTTTTTTTTTTTTGTAGAGATGGGGTCTCCCTCTTGCTTAGGCTGGTCTCAAAATCCTGAGCTCAAGTGATTGTCTGGCCTTGGCCTCCCAAAGTGCTGGGATTACAGGTGCGAGCCACTGCACCCGGCTTGTTTTTTTGTTTTTTGTTTTGTTAGAGAAATTAATTGTTGGAGAAAAGGCATAGAAATTTCATGTGTACATGAAGAGAATGACAAAGGGATTACCCCTCTGATGGCATTTGAATGGATATGTATTTTCTTTCAAGCCACCATTATTAGACAAATATAAATTTTCAAAATAGCCCTGAGTTTACCAAGAAACTTAATTTCTGGTGTTGGAGTGAGCTCCTGGTCACAACAGGGCTCATGAAATAAGAATAATGTATATATAAACATAGACATTTCACCTTTTATTAATAGAACAATTTCCACACATTTGCATAACTTTTTCTTTTTTGAAACCAGTGAGCCAGCAAACTACAATTAGAGAGAAATTCCATCCACTGGGTAGAGTTTTTATAAAATTAAAAAAATTTTCCTCAGCCAATATCTAACTCTTTCCTAAAATAATCTCCAACAAAGCCTAAAACGGGGCTAGGGAAACTTTTCATGTTGGAAGGCCTCATTAATTTAGCCATGATGAGATAAGGCCACATAAGAAACTTCAATTAAAAGTACTTAAAAATGTACGTTATTTTGTAAAAATCTAACTACTATGGACTTAATAATTTCAAAAAATGAAAACTATTTGTTAATTTTAAAGTTAACTAACCTTTTAATGATTTTGTTGTGTTAGCTTTTTGTTGGAAATCATTTGAATATCTGGTTGCAGCGTGGAAGTCCACAGTTTCAGTTGATCCTCTAGATGGGTATCAGTCATTTATGACTTTAAGGGAGTCTTGATTTGGGTTAAGTAGGCGAATGTAGATTCACAGCAATAAGTAGTTGAAAAGCAAGAAGGCATTTTTTTAGGCATGTTGCCAAAGGCATGAGTACTCTGCGTTTTCCATATTTCAATTGGATCTTTTTTAACCATCAAACAATGACTTTAAAATACCACCTACTGAGATCTCAATCAATTCCATCTGTAGTTCTTTAGGTGCCTTAGTGATATCAACTAGGTGAGGCTGAAATGCTAATTTGAGTGTGATATCATGATTCTGAAAGTCAGTGAACCTCTCATTCTATTCTCCAATTAATAGGTTTATAACAACTGCCTGTTCTTCAAATGATTTGCATATATGATCCTGCTCATCAGTGACCTTTGCTAACTGGGAAAAATGTTCATCTGAAATATCCTTTTGAAGAAGTGTTTTGAAAGAAGATAGCTGTCTTCAAAATGCTTGGATTTTTTGCCACATATTTTGCAAAAAAATATTCAAGTCATTTTTGATTTGACATGGTATCACACAGAAATGCTGCATTCCTATGGAAATCTTCTTTCAACAATTCACATTGCTGATTCTGTTGTTCATAAAATTTAATGATCTGTTCTCATAGACAAAAATTTGGTTAACACTTGTCCCTGCAATAGCCAACGCACTTTAGAATGGCACTGCAAATCCACACTGAATACCTCATTGTTTCAACTGTAGCATGTTTCAAGACTGACAATGCTGTGTTGCATTTGCAGGAATATAGTTAATAATACTTATAACTTGTTGCAAAGTGTCACTTTAAATAGCTTTAGCACCAAAGTTTTGCTGATGCAAGATACAACGAAAAGAAATGATAGCATCTGGATCCGTTAATACTTTTTATATCCAGGCAAAAAAACCCTTCATGTTTTCCTGTCATGGAAGGTGCACTGTCTATGCATATACTCACTAAATTTACCAAATTCAATCCAACTTCACAATATTAATCTTGAAAGTTGTTGAAGATACCTACTCCCCATGTTCTGTTCACAAGAATGCCCAAAATGAGTGACTCTTTGTAGCAAAGAAAATCTCCTATTATGACCCCAATGAAATATAAAACCTGCGCCAAGTTAGTAGTATCAGTTGATTCGTCCAAAGCAATTGAATAACATGTATTTTCCTTTTGAAGTATTGCATGAAGTTGTTCTGTTAAGTTGAAGGCCAATTCATGCTGCCAATCAGTTACGGTTCTCTTGGAAAGAGGCTGTTTGTAGTTTGAAACATTGTCAGGGGTTGGGTGTGATGGCTCACATCTGTAATCCTAGCACTCTGGGAGGCCGAGATGGAAGGATTGCTTGAGCTCAGGAGTTCAAGACCAGCCTGAGCAAGAGTGAGATCCCATGTCTACTAAAAATAGAAAAAATTAGTCAGGCATGGTGGCACACACCTGTAGTCCCAGCTACATGGGAGGCTGAGGCAGGAGGATTGTTTGAGCTCCAGGAGTTTGAGGTTACTATGAGCTAGGCTGACGCCATGGCACTCTAGCCTAGGCAACAGAGTGAGACCCTGTCTCAAAAAAAAAAAAAAAAAAGAAAAGTTATCAGGGTGTAAGTGTCCTACAACTTGGACAATGCATTCTTTTACAATTTCTACATCATTGAATGGCTTTCCCTTTTCCCCCCTGAGTATATAAGGTACTTTATAAGTTGCTTTAGTGGCATTATTTCCAGGTCTTATTGCTGCTTGAAAGAACTGTCTTTGCTTTGCATTTCATCTTTTAATTTCTGCAATACAAACTTTTGTGCCTCTCCCTCTAATTTAAAATATTTGTGGTCCTTCTGAGTGTTATAATGCTGATGAGCATTGAATTTCTTTGATGATGATATTGCAATAGCACAAAGCAAGCAAATCATCTTATCTTTAGCAGACAAAAGATAATATTGCAATTCCCAATCCTCATTTAAAAATGTTTTCTTCCTTCAGTTCTCTTGGTTTTCTTTGACATGATGGGCTGTTAAGCAGACAGAATTAAAAAATACTGTCAATCTGTGCAACTATTTACAAATTCCACTTCAAGCAGAAACACAGTACACTATTGTCAAAAGCTGATAACAGACTGGCATACTCCACCCCGGTAAACTCTCTCCAACCAGCCTCATGCAGTAGTGGCACCAGTCAGGCAGGGACGTGGGGGAGGGGCATGTACTTAGAACTAAATTATGAGTGGTCAATTTAGCCCTATGGCTTACTGATGTTCTAATTGTGCCAGTCAATCTGGGAGGGTTATTTCATTGAAACTTATTCTATTCTTTGGTATTTTAAATACGTTCATCTGAAAAATAAAATAAAAATATAAAAGGTGAACAAACATGTATTAATAAAAATAAAATGATTTGTTCTGTAAAATTTGGATTCAGTCCAGGGGCACCTGCCTGCCAACATCTACAGCCATATCACCCTGAACGTGCCCAGTCTTGTCTGATCTTGGAAACTAAGCAGGTTAGGGCCTGGTTAGTACTCGGATGGGAGACTGCCTGGGAATGCTGGGTGCTGTAGGCTTTTAAAAAGAAGAAAAAAATTTTGGATTCAGTCAAAAGGCCTCACTTAAGGACTCATGAGGCCACATGTGGCCTTAAGGCTGCAGGTTCCCCACTCCTGGCCTAAAACTTTAAAAATATCTTTAGTTGGAAGTAAATAGAGGGTTTGGCCTTGCATGGTGGCTCACACCTGTAATCCTAGCACTCTGGGGCAGATTGTTTGAGCTCAGGAGTTCAAGACCAGTCTGAGCAAGAGTGAGACCCCGTCTCTACTAAAAATAGAAAGACATTAGCTGGACAACTAAAAATATGTAGAAAAAATTAGCTGGGCATGGTGGCGCACGCCTATAGTCCCAGCTACTAGGGAGGCTGAGGCAGAAGGATCGCTGGAGCCCAGGAGTTGGAGGTTGCTGTGAGCTAGGCTGACGCCAGGGCACTCTAGCCCAGGCAAGAGGGTGAGATTCTTTCTCAAAAAAAAAAAAAAGAAGTAAATATGGGGTTTAGAAGAAATAAAGAAGACAGTGTCACTTTAAGGAAGTATGTTAAAAATGGTTCTATTAAGCTCTGTGTTTCTGCTTATTATTAGGATGATGCATTTCGGATAGGAGTCTCCATCGTCCTCCTTTGCCAGCAAAGTAATAAAACTTCTCTTTCCTTCTCCTCAAAAAAAAAAAAAAAAAAAAAAAAAAGATTTTATTTTGGCAAATAGAGAATAGAAAAAATCTGCATAAATGGAAAATGAATGTTTTACTTAGAGTAAATATGTTATTGACATAGAGTTAGATTGTGACATTTTTGTTCATTATTCTTATTGTCCGTAGTGAGAACATCTTATTCTTCAGTACACTTTTGTATAAGTCATAATTTTACCAGTGAAGAAATAGCCTTTACATATCATTTCCTGGTTGCCCTTCATATTTAAAGGCATATTCTAATTTAATTATGATATAATGTTTAATGAACAAATCACATAAAATAGTGCTAAGATCTAAGCAATCATATTGTAATTGGTAGAGGTTATACTAGTAATTTTTTTTCCAATTTTTAAAAACTCTATGAAGTTATAATTGTGGTATGTTCTTTTATTATATATATATAGTTGTCAGTTTCTTTTTTTGAGAATTTTCTAGGATAATTACTTTGGATTTACCAGGGCCCCTCCAGGTAAATAGCAATTATGATGAGACTTTCTATTTTTGATGCTAGACTCTCCTTTAAAGTATGTGAAGCCATACCCTTTAGCTATAAAGCATGCTGATGGACTTTGATTAAATGTAACAGTTTAAGTTTAGGTAGCAATGTTCTTTTAAATTGTTAGTGTGTGATATACTTTAAAAGACTTGGAGAGTCTCTCTTGCCTTTCAGGCCTTCCCTGAACGCTTGATTTCTTTTGATGTGACTGGGCAGTGCTGCCAGTGTCCTGCCCTGTCACTGAGAGGACCACAGCCAGCCAGCCAGCCCAATGGCAGGGAGGGCCCAATGACCTTCTCCCTGGGACAGCATAACACAAAGGAGCACACACCCAGTTAGCTGTCAGCTAATTTGTGTTGACCCTGTTTGTTGGAGCAAGGTTAAGCTCAATTTCCCTGAAGACTTCTTGGCTGTAGGAATGCCTCCATCCACCCACCTCCTCCACTTGCCCAGACTGGGAGACAAATTAATCCTCAGTCTCTTCTTGGCTAAGGATCCTTGGGAAGATGACAATCTGTTGATGCTCTCCCCACATTCTGTGGGCTTGTGTCTTTGTGTAAAAGTCAATTTATGGTGAGCAGTGATTCTGAAACTTTAGTGTGCATCAGAGACTCCTTCAGGGCTTGAGAAAACACAGATTTCTGGGCTGTATCCCCAGCATTTCTGATACAAATAGTCTGGGGTGGGGCCAAAAATTTACTTTTCTAAAAAGGTCTCCATAATGTTGATGCTGTTGGTTGGGGTATCACATTTTGAGAACCACTGATCAAGAGGAGAAAACAGTCCCATTTTTGGCTCTGCCTCTGGAACTAGAAAGTTAGTTTTTAAATCAGCTGATATGTAGTTTTATGTCTTCTGGATCTTTGGGTATATAAGTATCATTTTGTTTGTTTTTATAATATACATTGGATGAGTTCTTATTGTGTAAATAACACAACCCATTTAAATAAAATAGGTGTTCATTGATATGGTTCAAAACCTAAAGCTCTAGATGGAGACCTGTCTATAAAACCAACCTCCTTGGCTCACAGCTTATTGAAACAGTTATTATATTTTACAGACTGGAGTGTTGCCCAATTCCAGAATGGCAAGTAAAGGCAATTAAGATCTTTAAACTAAATTTTGTGATTTTGTCTTTTGTCACTGTAAATCCAGTTGAATTTACAGGCTTGAATAAGACATGATCTTTTTTTTTTTTTTTTTAAGATGATTCCTGGGCTCTTGATTAGATTTATCCACAAAATTCCATTCAAGCTGCTGCTATTTTTTCCTTTGAACTTGCCTATGGAATAGGAGATTTGACTACCTTTTGCTTTGAACTCTCCAGAGGAAGATCTCTTTTGCTATTCTCATGCTTCTTTTTACTCTGTGGTCAAAACAAAAGAACAAAACAAAGCAAAACACACACCTGCACATATGTGTGTCTCTCCAATCTACCTTCATCTGCACATGTCCTTTCTTCTTGTTACAGTGGAAAATGGAAGAAATGTTTCTCCTCCTACCTAAATTTAGTCTCGCTCCTGTGTGCTGGGATCCATCCCCTTCCACCTGTTGAGATTTAAATAATCGTGGTGGATCCTTGTGGAGGAAAACTCCACAGTTGACAAATAGTCATTTGTAGAAAACTGTTGACATGAGACAATGTTCACAATATATTTCTAAATGAAAAAAAAAATCAGGCTATACAATAATATGAATAGTAGAATAGCATTTAAAATAGATAAGATATGCACATAGATACACAAATAGAAATAGGAAAGACTGAGAGAATGTATATATTAGTAGTGATTATTTCTCAATAGCAGGATATGGGTGGGAAGGTGTGTGTATGGGGGGGTGTCTATATTTTCTAATTTGTATTCACAATTTAATTATGTTTGTAAATTAATTATTTAAATAGTTATTACTTTCACGTAAGTCCGAAAAAAAATGGTACAAAAGGGAAGCCAGTTGTACAGGGAAGGCCATGCCATAAGAGCCACTACATTTTCCAGAGGGGACCTGCCAATTAATCCCTGATCTTTTTAGCAGCCAACACAGAGGAAGCAATTAACTACTGATTTAGAAGGTCCATGAGATAAAAACATCTCAGTTTACTAATGTATTATTAGTCCCATTTTTCAAGTAGAGAAACAGAGGCATTAATGCCACTGTACCTGGCAAAAGCTTCATAATTTTAATAAATTTGTGTTAAAATCCTACTGAGTGGAGAAGTATGCTATGAATTTTTACTCAGGTAAGCACTTGGGGGAGAAATACCAGTTCTCTTAGTTCTTTTTTTTTTTTTTTTTTGAGACAGAGTCTCACTCTGTTGCCCAGGCTAGAGTGCTATGGCATCAGCCTAGCTCACAGCAACCTCAAACTCCTGGGCTCAAGCAATCCTCCTGCCTCAGCCTCCTGAGTAGCTGGGACTACAGGCATGCGCCACCATGCCCAGCTAATTTTTTCTATATATTTTTAGTTGTCCAGCTAATGTCTTTTTATTTTTAGTAGAGACAGGGTCTCGCTCTTGCTCAGGCTGATGTCGAACTCCTGAGCTCAAACGATCCACCCACCTCGGCCTCCCAGAGTGCTAGGATTACAGGCGTGAGTCACCGCGCCCGGCCTCAGTTCTCTTAGTTCTAACTCCATCCTGGCTATTTGCTGTGGGTACTCCATCATTTGTAGTTTGCTTTAACTCTCCCTAGCAAAGAAAGGTGATCTCTTTCATTTTGTCAAAAAGGAATTTGAAAAATTGCTGCAGTTGCTACTCAATCACAATGTGAAGCCCTGGGCACGTTGGCTTTGCCGTTGGCTGTCAGCCCATGTTGTCAGGCCCCATGTCATCTGGCGAGATGGTACGATTGCTTGGCCTCCTTAGGCTCAGGACTGTAGGGCACTTGTGTTCTCCTTCACCTTTCCGCAAAAGGAAACTCACCTTGAGCCCCACGAGCCAGCTTTCTGTGTCATTCCTGCAGCTATTTTCCAGGGCCTGCGCCCTGATTTACCTCTTCACACAGTTTTTTTCCCCACTGACTTCCCGGGCTCTGCTTGACCTTTGGCCATCCCCACTGCAAACCCCTGGAGCTGTACGTCTTATCTGATCCTAGATCAGGCCCTCCTACTCCCTGCTCTTCCATCAGCTTCCTGGTGACCTCCCTGCCTTGAAATCTCCCTGACCACTCCCAAATGCAGGCCAAATAACCATTAGGAAACAAGCCCTGGAGCATAACCTTAGAAACTCAAACTTACAAAAAAGAGCAAAAATATGAGACACATCAAAACCGTGGAGCATCACGCAACAAACAGGAGCTGTTATGTTACCATGACCCGGGCTCTATTCAGAAGTATGGAGAGCAGTGTAGCGATGTAGGAAATAGAAAGGTGATGTGTATGTTCTTGAGTTGCATCAGAGATGAAGATTAAAATGTTTATGTTTAGGCAAAATTCAATCTATTCACGTCAATATTAAATGACAAAGGAAAGCAGGTGTACTCACCCGGTTTGTATTTAACATCCTGTTTCCCGGTTGATTGCTTCTTTCTGTAGATAACATCTATGTTACTGGCTTATTTGACTTTATAATTACTGGTTTTCAAGTGTAAACACGTGGGATAAGTAGCTGGTTAAAAGGTCTTTAATGACATTGTGATTCTTTAATGACATTAGGCTTTTCAAATGTAATAATGGAAAATCAAAACCAACCAACAGATATTCATGCAAAACGTAGAAACAGTTTCTTAATTTATGTATACCAATCCTGCCAGTCCTCAACTAAATTAACTTTTATTTCCTAACAAAAGGTTTATGTTTGACATCTAGAAATGAGGAAAGTATCATAAATCATTATGTTTACGTATCACTAATTTAAAATGATATGGATGTAATCAATTAAATGTAAAAGGTTACTGTGTTTAGTAGGTACTTGGGATAAACCAATAATTAAAACGTAAGGTTCTTGCCCTCAAGGAATTGACAATATGAAATGTAGGATATGTGAAGACTTAAACAGAAGTATGAAAATGTTGGAAGTGCTGGAAAGTCGGCTTAATGAGCTAAAGGCTTCGGGACAGGAAATGATGGTGGGTGCTGGGAGGGGCAGTCGGCAAAGACCTTCAGGGTGACAGAGAGAGAAATGATGAATGTGAACTCATATTAGCAGTAAAAGATAGTAGATAAGCAGGCAAGAGCAAGTTAATATGTATCATCCAGAAGTCACAAGGTCCAGGGGCTTATATGTAGGCAAGAATAGGGATTTTGAAAGAGCTCAAAGGTCAAAGAAAGGGGACAGCCTCTCTGCGGCATTTCCTGGTATCCAGAAAATACGTCATTCTACCTCATTAAGTTCTATGAACAACTAAATGTGAGAACTACAACTATGACTGATCAGAGTATTCAATCAGGATTTTATAATGATTACATTGATAATATTTTTAAAATTTTAGAGTAAAGAAAGGAAGAGCAAATTTTATCTAGCCATTTTCTCACATCATCTCTAGTGGGATAAAGAAACGAGCGAAAGGCAAATATAGACTCCTCTGCCATCAATAGATGTGTTTCTAAGTGGACCTCTTGTGGGGAATGACTGCAGAAAGGGTTCTAGATGTTCTAGGTGTTCTCTGTAAGGGGTGACTGCTCCCTCCCACTCATTGCTTACCGTGTGCCCCTCACCGATAGAACTGGCAATTGGACCCTAACTCAGGTTGTCCTGTTTTTTGTTTTTTGTTTTTTTTTTTGAGACAGAGTCTCACTCTGTTGCCCAGACTAGAGTGCTGTGGCATCAGCCTAGCTCACAGCAACCTCAAACTCCTGGGCTCAAGCAATCCTCCTGCCTCAGCCTCCCGAGTAGCTGGGACTACAGGCATGCGCCACCATGCCTGGCTAATTTTTTCTATATATTTTTAGTTGTCCAGCTAATGTCTTTCTATTTTTAGTAGAGATGGGGTCTCGCTCTTGCTCAGGCTGGTGTCAAACTCCTGAGCTCAACGATCCACCAGCCTCAGCCTCCCAGGGTGCCAGGATTACAGGCGTGAGCCACCACGCCCGGCCCGGTTGTCCTGTTCTTGAAAGACTGAGGGGAGGAGGTTGGAACCTCGTGCCCTGATTATCTTAATACAAGGCAGCGTACTCCCTCTGCGTCTTTTCTCATTCTTTTTTTAGGGTCAGGGTCAGGGAAAAGCATCCCATATGTGAATAGCTTATAATTTTCTTCACAGTTCAGGTTCTTGTCTTCGTCAAATCTGACCTCTTAAATTGGCAAGGTCAGTATTACCGCCAAGGTTGTTCTGGAAGGGGATGACAGTGAGGGAAGGGCACCCCTGATCCTTGCAGTCTCTATACAGCAGTGACAGACTTCACCTCATTCCCATTGGTCCCATTCCATTGGCCAGAGTTAGTCCCATGGCCCCGTCCAGTAGAAGCGAGGGGGCTTGGAATCGAGGTCCCCGGACACCTTCCTCTCAGACGCTGGAGCATCCTGTGTGAGTGCGTTTCTCTGAATGCAGTTAGGCTGTGGGCTACACTGGGCCTCAGCCAGATTTTATTTGGCCTATGTAGTGTTGGCCAGGACAATATTTAAGATACTTTTCAATGTGTTGTCAATATCTTTAAATAGGGAAATTTTTTTTTCACTTTAAAAAAAATCTCCATTTTGGGTTTTTCTCAACAAAGTCAGACTGTCTGGCAACAAATACTAGGCTTGTACTTCTTCATGGCAGTGGCTGGAGCTGGGTACTATTCTCGTTTGCGTCAGTCCCCTCTAATAATCCTGGCTAGTCCGTCTAGCAAGGTTCGCTCCTTTTGGTGACCTGTTTGGGCACTGCTGGCATTTGAGCTTGTGATTTTGGAGCAGAAATCCAGACTATGGCCTGTCTTTTCTGGGGCTGAGGGTGGAGGAAAGCTTATTGTTTTGTCATATGTGTTCGTATGCTGGCATTGCTGTGACAAAGAACCACACACTGGGCGACTTCATCAACAGAAATTAGTATTCTCACAGTCCTGGAAGCTAGAAATCTCAGATCAAGCTGTTGGAGGGGCTAGTTCCTTCTGAAGTCTGTGAGGGAAGGATCTGTTCCAGGCCCCTGTCCTTGGCCATAGAGGGCCACCTTCATGTTCAGATGGCATTCTCCCTGTGTGCGTATCTGTGTCCACATTGCCCCTTTTTATAAGGACACCAGTCAGGCTGTGCCAGGGCCCACCCTAATGAGCTTGTTTGAACTTTAGTACCTCTGTAAAGCCCCTATCTTCAAATAAGATCCCATTGTGAGGACCTAGGGGTTAGGACTCCAACATATGAACTTTGGGGGAGACATAATTCAACCCATAACACCATATTAACTCACTTGGTTATATACGTATTTCATAATTATAATACATAGAGATAGGGAAAAAACTCAAAATGTTCTGAAGTAGAAAGATGATCATTTTACCATTGTATTAAAAAAAACTGGACATATTTTACATGAAAGGCGAGATCCAATTTCAAAATGAATCTCCTTTCTTGGCAAAGAATGCTATGTTCTTGGTTTTAAACTGTACAGCTGAGCCCAAGTGTGGTGGCTCTCACCTATAATCCTAGCACTTTGGAAGGCTGAATGGGGAAGATCACTTGAGGCCAGGAGTTTAAGACCAGCCGGGGCAACACAGTGAGACCCCTTCTCTACAAGCATGGTGGCACATGTCTGTAGTCCCAGCTAATCAGGGGCTGAGGCAGTAGGATCGCTTAAGCCCAGGAGTTTGAGGCTGCAGTGAGCTATGATCAGGCCACTGGATTCTAGCCTGGGCAACAGAGTGAGACTCAAAACAAAACAAAACAGAACAAAACAAAACTGTATAGCTTGCGTGGCCTATACTGAGGCCCAGAAGAATCTCACCACTTTGTGGGGAAAAATGTCTTCATATAAGGAGGGGCAATGCAGAAGATGTTGTGTTCCTTGACAAAGAACAAAGCAAACTTATTACATAGTCCTGCTCAATCCTGGATATGCTTTTCTTCTCCCCCAGGCAGAGATTCATGTAATTGTTTGTCTACATCCTCCATCCCCAGAGCAGTCATGAAACTACACCCATATTCGGTGGGCTGTCGAGTCTGTCAGGAGCAGGAATTGCCCCACAGAGCAAGCTATAAAATGTCACCAAAGTTTAAGTTGTGGTAAATTTAACTGTTTACCAAGGGGAAGAGGAGCTAATTGCTATTCACATGTTTTCAACTCCTTTCACTAAGCTTTCACAGACTTTTCTGTGGGGCAGTGGAGGCTTTTCTAGCTGAGGATACTTGCTAGGGATGGCCAGGACGGGCCCTGCCGGGATCTCCCAGCATCCAAGGGAGTGGCATGAAGCACAGCACACTCTTCCTCTTTTGCATCTCATTACTAATAAAACACCTACACAAAGGGGAAAATAAAAATAAATATAGTAATAACACTTCTTAAAAATCTGTTTTATGACTGGTGTGGTGACATGTGTTTATAGTCCCAGCTACTTGGGAGGCCGAGGCAGGAGGATTGCTTGAGCCCAGGAGTTTGAGGCTGCAGTGAGCTATGATGACACTACTGCAGTCCAGCCTGGGTGACAGAGTGAGACCCTGTCTCTAAAAAAAAAAAAGTCTATTTTATAGATAGTTGGGGGCTCAAACTGCCCAAACTCAAATGGCCTGGTTTAGAGACAAAGGGCTAACGAATTATTAATAAAAGTGGAAAATAAGGCCCAATTTTTGAGTTTTCATGATGACAAGTAGTCAGTTTAACTGTTTCCTTTTATCTTTTAGCCAGCGATTTGACTGAGCTCATCAAACCGATCAGAAGTTTGGGGCCACGTGAGCATAGCCCCACATAAAACACTATTTAAAATCTTTAAATAAAGTCAAACCAGAGGGTTATAAAGGTAAACAAATAACTCTGATGAAAAATTAGCAAAACATTCCACTTAATTAGGAAGACCCAAATTCAAAATTCTTGGGGCTGTTTGGATAACTGAAGAGAACTTGGTGCTACAGCAGTCAAGTGATTAATTTCCTCCCTCAGGACAAGAGAGGCTGAAACCTTCTTTCGTTAGCACTGGTTGAAAAAGAGGATCTAGAAGTCCTTCTCTGGTTGCTGAAATGCTGAGTAGCTGAATGTAACTGTGTAGAATTCTATAACTCAGCACAAATTCGGTATTCCATGTCTTCTTAGGAACAGCAATAGGAAATAACCCATTATCTCTTCTCTGCTTTTTTCTTTACTTCATCTATCGTTAAGAAGTAGACTTTCCTTAAAACCGTGTGGCTGGGTGTGGTGGCTCATGCCTCTAATTCTAGCACTCTGGGAACCTGAGGCAGGAAGATTGCTTGAGCTCAGGAGTTCAAGACCAGCCTGAGCAAGAGTGAGACCCCGTCACTACAAAAAATAGAAATATTAGCTGGGCATCATGGCATGTGCCTGTAGTCCTAGCTACTTGGGAGGCTGAGGCAGGAGGATCTCTTGAGCCTGGGAGTTTGAGGTTACAGTGAGCTATGATGACGTCACTGCAATCTAGCCTGGGCCACAGAGTGAGACTGTCTCAAAAAAAAAAAAAAAAAGCACGTGGCTACATCCTCCTTTAACCCAAGCATCTGCTGCTGGGGGTTCCCAAGCCCTCCATCCTTGCAGAGTTACTCTTTCCTTTAATATCCAAACAACATGCCCTGAGTCCCCACCCCACTCACTGCAGCCAGAGCCCTCGCTAATAAGCTCAGGGAATGCAGGGGAGGGGAGAGCCCGGGACACATCTGCTTCAGCTCACACTGCTGCCTGCTTCTACAGAGTGTCCTGGTTCCTCACATCACTCTTTGTTTCCCCAGTTGTCCTACTTTTATGTTTTAAAAACAAGAGTATCATACTCCTGCTGAAGGCGAGGGGACAACAGGGTAATAATGGGGTAATCACAGCACAGAATATTAGACATTCTGGTCCTAAAATTCCTCAGCTACTTTGACCATATAACATTTCTTGCACAACTTTCTCTCTGGGCTCTGCGTGCCACTACATTACTCGGGCCTGTCTCTCTTTTATGTTACCCCAAACAACCCTCCTTCAGCTGCCACTAAGGCAACAGCAGCCAATTCTCTTGATACAGTGTCTGTAAAATTGGGCTTAGCTTCTCACTCACCCATTACAAGATAAATTGTTCTGGGTGTTTCTAATTCTAGATCTCAAACCCTGGCCCCAAACTCTTGTTGATATGCAGTTCCATCTGGCTAAGAAAATATTTCCCCAAACTTGCTCTAGAAAGCAAGTCCCAAATTATATTTGTTTGACATAATTTTTCTTTTAGTGAGTGGGTGTATTTTTAGCTCTGGGAAGATTTGATTAAATATAGAAATGGTGAAGTAAATAAAATCTGTATTATTAACATATTTTTTGTTAAAGACTAATCTGTATTTAGATGTATATAATGTTTTAGATAATTTGGCCTATTAGAAGGGCCCCATGGTTCCAATTTAAAATGAGTAATTGAATAATTATTTTATATTTGTGATTTTAAGTTCAAATTTAACTAAGTTTATGGAGTATTAGAATGATTAAGAGAATTTAAGATTTACCTTATCTATAAATTTAACTTATTTGATTTTATAAGAATCACTTGACTAAGAAGTGAGAGATTTCTTTGTGAGGTGATGAAAATGTTCTAAAATTGATTGTGATGATGGTTGCACATCTCTATGAATATACTAACGTCACTGAATTGTATATTTTAAATTGTACACTTCAGTTTTATAGTTTAAATGGGTGAATTTTGTGTCATGTGAATCATATCTCAATGAAGCTTTTTTAAAAAAGAATTACCTGGCCGGGCATGGTGGCTCACATCTGTAATCCTAGCACTCTGGGAGGCCGAGGTGGGTGGATTGCTTGAGCTCAGGAGTTCGAGACCAGCCTGAGCAAGAGTGAGACCCCGTCTCTACTAAAAATAGAAATAAATTATCTGGCCAACTAAAAATATATATACAAAAAATTAGCCAGGCATGGTGGCACATGCGTGTAGTCCCAGCTACTCGGGAGGCTGAGGCAGGAGGATTGCTTAAGCCCAGGAGTTTGAGGTTGGTGTGAGCTAGGCTGATGCCATGGCACTTACTCTAGCCCGGGCAACAGAGTGAGACCCTGTCTCAAAAAAAAAAAAAAAAAAAAAGAATTACTTGAGTTCTTCAGAAGGGTTGTGAATCAAGTATAATGCTAAAGAAATAAAAGCAAATGAAGTACACTTTTAAATTCAGCTTAAAATGCTTTATTTTTTTCTGAGACAGAGTCTCGCTCTGTTTCCTGGGCTAGAGTGAGTGCCGTGGCGTCAGCCTAGCTCATAGCAACCTCAACTACTGGGTTCAAGCAATCCTCCTGCCTCAGCCTCCCAAGTAGCTGGGACTACAGGCATGTGCCACCATGCCCAGCTAATTTTTTGTATATATAGTTTTAGTTGTCCAGCTAATTTCTTTCTATTTTTAATAGAGACGGGGTCTCGCTCTTGCTCAGGCTGGTCTTGAACTTTTGAGCTCAACCATCCACCAGGCTCAGCCTCCCAAGAGTGCTAGGATTACAGGCGTGAGCCACCTCGCCTGGCCTATATTCAGCCTAAAAATATTTAAAAGCATTAGATTAATTAATTTTTAAAAGCTCCCTTAAGAGTGAATGAGCCTGTAATCCTAGCACTCTGGGAGGCCGAGGCAGGAGGACTACATGAGCTCAGGAGTTCGAGAGAGCAGCCGCAGCAAGAGACCCTGTCTCTACTAAAAATAGAAAAAATTATCCCGGCGTGTTTGTGCACACCTGTAGTCCCAGCTACTCGGGAGGCTGAGGTCGGAGGATCGCTTGAGCCCAGGAGTTTGAGGTTGCTGTGAGCTAGGCTGATGCCACAGCACTCTAGTCCAGGTGACTTAGTGAGACTCTGTCTCAAAAAAAAAAAAAAAAAAAGTGAGTATAATAAATTGAATAATAATAATAAATAAAATACCTCATGCATGCTAGAACTCTTGTACAGAATAAGAAGATAAGATTTATGCTATATGATTAGTCATTACAATATAAGTTAGCAATACCGGGGTCACTGTCTGATGGAAGATTTCTGTCTTCCCAATTAGATTACTGGAGATTCCGTGAGCCAAGAGATAATGTTTTTTTTTTTTTTTTTTTTGTAGTTATTAGTGCATATCTCATTTGTGTTTTGATGATTTCTTGCACTGAGTGAAAACCACAAATAATCTCAAAAATATTTTCTATTAGAATAGTTTTAATCTTTATCCCATAAAATCATTACTAGTAGAATAGTAGTCAATTAGCAGGAAACACAAATTTGTTGTGCTTCATCCCTAGTTATTAAAGAGTTAACCTCAGCAGCAGAAAGGAAGAAAGGAAAAAAAAAAGGGAGCAATGGACAGGATTTTCTGCACAACTGATCAAGAAAAACTAACAAAAATTCCAGTAAAATTTTACTTAAGTTAGCAAAATTGGGGTTGAAAATCTAGTAGTTCTGCAGTTAGAGTCAACACCTTTAACTAGATCCAGCTCTGGTCAGTCATATTTTACAGGACGGAAGCTGGCAAAATGACAGCTTTATCTATCTTCCTTATGTAAAATAGAGAAAGAAAAGTATCTACCTCCTAGGATTGTTGTGAGGATTAAATAAGACAATGCATATAAATTGCTGAGTTACTTGCACAGAGAAGGGGCTAAATATTAAATAAATGTTATCTATCATTGTTAGCTGGTCAATGATAGTGAACATGCTAGGTAAGTTCATAGCATGGACACTTGACTCTCTTGGTGTTGTTATTTTTGGCCACTTCACATCCGTTCCCCCTTCCCAAGCCTTGATTTCCTTTTCCAGGAGTTACTTATTTCTCAATGTGCATTCCCCTTGTATGTCAAGGTGCTTGTCCTCATGGGTAGGCAAGTAATCCAAGCTTGACTAACTGAATCCCCACCCCTGGGGACTTTGATTCTTGGGTCAGATGGTGTAAGAAGGAAAATATTTTCTAATCCGAGATGCGGGCTGTGTTAGTCCACAGACAACCATTGCATGGTGAGCCTGGGGCCACACTGGTCAGCAGTGCCAACAGTCAACAGATGAGCAGGACAGAGCACGGAGGACAGAGCAGACAAGATGAGACCTGCTGGGCACCCCTGCATCTGTCTGTGATTGTATCTGACAACCTCCCAAGAGTCACGGCTGCTGCTTGCTCTGCCTTCCAAATCTCCAAACAAGTTCTTTGCCCAACTCTAACTTGGAACAGTACAGACAGAGTAGGGGATTCTGAGAAAGAGAGCTTCCAAATAAATCAAGTTGACAACTGCACATTCCAGCACAGTTTTTAAGAAAATAAATGGAGATGATATATATGAATATACCAGCACAGGGCCTGGCCTACCGTCAGTGTTTACTAAAACCTCATTTATTTATCATAGTGTACGTAAATCAAGTGACCTGTGCTAACAGTATTTAGACTTGAAGTCATTGTTTATGACCATTTTAAACATGTGAATTGCTGATACACATTTTGTTAGAGTGAATAGTATTGCCAGTCCACTGTATCTTTGCCTATGAATATATTTGGAAACTGTTTATTGGATAAGATAACTGTTAATTTGGTTAAACATCAAAAAAATGATAAATATAATTTTTGCATTTTTTGTATTTAGATTTCCTTTCACTAGCCTTGAAATGTATCTTTAGCTTTAAAAATAAGGATAATGAACTTTTTCCTCATTTCCCTATCAAACGTTTTTTTTTGTAGAGACAGAGTCTTGTTATGCTGCTCAGGCTGGTCTCAAACTCCTGGCTTCAAGTGATCCTCCTGCCTCGGCCTCCTGGAGTGCTAGTAGCATAGACTTGAGCCACCGCGCCAGGCTCTATCAAATTTTTGACTAGTATTTGTTAGCACAAGATCTATCTTCCTTCCTTCCTTCCTCCCTCCCTCCTTTTCTTTCTTTCTTTTTCTTTTTTTTTTTTTTAGACAAGATTTTGCTCTGTGGCTCCTGCTAGAATGCAGTGGCGTCATCACAGCTCACTACAACCTCAAACTCCTGGGCTCAATCAATCCTCCTGCCTCAGCCTCCCAAGTAGTCGGGGCTACTTGCTATGCCAACATGCCTGGCTAAGTTTTCTAATTTTAGTAGAGAGGGGGGTCTCTATCTTGCTCAGGCTGGTCTCAAACTCCTGAGCTCAAGATCCTCGTACTTCGGCCTCCCAGAGTGCTAGGACTCCAAGCATGAGCCACTGCACCTGGCTGAGATCTTTTTCTTATGATATACTTTCTTCAACCTAATTTCTTTCTTTCAGCTTTCTAGCATTATTCATTAAACTATGCGAATTTGCTACCTGTGTTATTCCTGCCTGTACTTTTCTTACAAAAGAAGTAACTTACCAGCTTTCATGAGACTCTCTGTAATTGTATCAGAAGGGTTCGGGCAGGAAACAAGGCGTGCTCAGTGGGGATGTGGGGGAGAATTTAATGAAGGTGTAGGTAAGGCTAACAGGACCAACAAGGAATGCTGAGGCACCCAGGGGCTAGCAAGAATTTGGAATTTTCACTGCCCCTAGGCCTGAAGGGACCAGGGGAAGAAATGGCCTGGTAGGTGCTGAGTCAGCGGGAGGGGTTGCCTAGAAGGAACTGTAGTTTTGAAGAGCCAGAGTTTTCAACAGAAACTTCCACTGAAACAGGGCAGGAGTGAAGGAAGAAATGGTCCACGTTTTTCTCCTCCTCACTGATCTGCCAATGAACACAAATAGCCAGAGGGCAAGGGGGCGTGTGGGGGGGGATGATTGGTCTCTAGAGGGCAGCTCCGCTGGGAGCAGAGGACCCACGTATGTGCAGCTGTGTATGTGTGAATGCTAGGCAGGGTCTGTGGGTGTCCCCTGGGACGGCGTCAGACAAGCTCCAACATGGGGAGAAAGAGGCACTTAAAACAGGCTGAGGTGAGGTACTATTACTGACAGGCCGAGCGTGAAGCCAGTAGGACTCATCCCTGGTCACAAAAACTGTGGCAGGATTAAGAGGCAGGCTAGGAAGTGGTGCACAGGAGGTGTCTGATGCAATTCTGTAACAGCGCTGATCATAAGCTACCGTCTTTCTTCCCAGTTAGACTACTGGAGATTGTTGTTAGCGCATATCCCATTTGTCTTTTGATGATTTCTTGCATTGAGTGAAAATAATCTCAAAAAATGCTTTCTATTAAAATAGTTTTAACCTTTGCCCCATAAAATCATTTTTACTAGCATACTAGTTACTTGGCAGGAAACACAAATTCGTTATGCTTCATCCCCCGTTACTAAGGAGTTAACCTCAGTACCAGAAAGGAAGAAGGGGGCGGGGGGAAGCAATGGACAGGATGTCTGCACAACTGATTAATAAACAGAAAAGTTGACAGTTATCTTTTTATAATTGTTAGCCAAACCAGTTGTGTTTCTTGTATTTATTAATCCCATAAATGTTTATGGAGCAGATTTTAGGGCTTTTTTGTTTGTTCTTAAAATCACTATTTTATTTTGGAGTAACTTTTAAGTCAACTTGCCTTCTTAATACATTTCTGCATATCCATTTATATTTATCCTAAGTTTTGTGATCTAATTCATTGATTTTTCTGCCATATTCAACCTGCTTTTAACTGTCTATATTTGTAGGCAGAATACCATCAATGGTTAAAAGACCAGGCTCTGAGTCATACTGCTTTGGATTAAATTCAAGGTGAACCACCTCCTAGTGTGTATCTTGGGCAAGATATTGAACCTGATACATGGTTAAATTTATCATGCACAGCCTGAGGAGAAAATGGAGAACATAGCACGCCTAACCTATAAGGTAGTTGAAAGGATTAAGTGAGCTAACAAATGTAAAGTGCTTAGTGCACCGACTGACATATAGAAAGCCCTTGATAAATGATTGATGCTATTATAATGGGACTTTAAAATCAGCTTTGATAACTTTAATTTCCACCCTTTTTATTTATCAAGTCAATACATGTTTAAAAATGAAAACCTGGGAAACAGAGAAGGCAGAAAAACCTCACTCCAAATCATAACACTCAGAAAAAATTACTGTTAATAGTTTGGTGTAATTCATATTCATATGTAACAAAAGGTTATTACACTTTTCATAGTGCTTTATGACCTACTTTTTATTTTTATTTTATTTTCTGAGACAGAATCTTGCTCTGTCACCTGGGCTAGAGTATAGTGGCGACATCATAGTTCACTACAACCTCAAACTCCTAGGCTAAAGTGATCCTCCTGGCTTAGCCTTTGAAGTAGCTGGGACTACAGGTGCATGACACCATGCCGGGCTAATTTTTGTGTTTTTAGTGGAGATGGGGTCTTGCTCTTGCTGGGGCTGGTCTCGAACTCCTGACCTCAAGCAGTCCTCCCACCTCAGCCTCCCAGAGTGCTAGGATTACAGAGGTGAGTCACTGTGCCCAGCCTATGCTACTTTTAAATGTAGTGTTATATTATGAACATTTACAAATACATATTATTCCACACAATTATGTTTAATGGCTAAACAATATTCTAAATAATAATTAAACCACATAATTATTTTTAATGATTACCTATACAGAAACACAATAATTCTCTCCTAGTCAGGTCTCTGATTTGGGACATTTTGGCTCTATTCAATTTCTCCCTCTTATAGACCATTGTGGTGAGTAGCAGGAACATAATGAATACGTTTGCACCCATGTTTGCCTATTTTTTCATGATAAGTTTCAAAAAACTGGGTTGTTCTTTCAGACTATCAAAATTTAATGGTACGTATTTTAAAATTATTACTGTTAAAATGTCTTTCATATGAGATATGTCTTAACAGTAATAGCATGTAAGCTCCATGAAGGCAGGAATTCTGGACTGTTTTGTTCACACTTGTGTGCTAAGGATATAGTGAATGAGAAAAAATATTTGTCAATGAAGAAAACAAACGAAACATTGAGAATACATATTAGTATGAACTAAGATTAGCTGGACGACTTTGAAGACCTCTGCTAACAATACAGAAATTTATTGAGGAAAAAAGTGAAGTAGTTTTTTTTTTTAAAAGAGACTATGACATCCTAATTTTTTTAGCAAAGTATTCCTAAATGCTAATAGAGCAAACAAGAATATTGCTAAAAATTTAATTGTAACTAACATTTTCATTATAATTCAAAATTTAGGAAGGCTATGCTTTTACTTGTGCTGTAGATGCTGTTGACTGCCTACCCAACAACTATTCCCCCTTCCTCCCTTTTCATAAAATCCTCATTTTGTTCTGCCTTCTTTTCCTTCCACTTGACCTCTATTCTGCATCCAGAATAGAGGTGTGGGAGGACAGCAATCCTGATTGGTCTGTATCACTGATGGCAGTCCCATCCCCATTGCCAATGATTGGTTTAGGAAAACTATGTGACACAATTCTGACCAATGAGACTTGAGAAGTCTGCTGGATGTGCGAATGGTGGATTCTGGGAAAGTTTTCCTTGGTTTTAAAAAAAGATCCAGGAAAGAAGATCCCTGCCCCTCCCTCCCTGCCCCCCCCTTTTCCTTTTGTTCTCTGAACATTGTATTAATTCCTGGAATTATCCATGGTAGGGGCGGGGGATAGGTAGGTAATCTGAGGATGAGGCTGATACACCTAGAAGACAGAACAGAATGATAGAAAGAACGAGGGTTCTTGGAAATATCATTGGGCTGCTGAATTCACCAGCCCTGAACCCACCCTACCTCATGACTTCTTATCATGTGAGACTGTTTTCCTTGTTTCAGCCAGTTAAGACAAGGCTTTCTATTCCTACCAGCTGAATGCATTCTAACCAATAAAATGTACCACAGGCATCATTTCAAATATTTTGGAGTGAGCCATGTGTGTAGTACACGTACAGTCATTTGATAATTCTTAGAGCGTGGCTTTACATAACAACAGAGGTATATATTACACATTTAGCATATATGGTATATAGTTGGTTAAAAACATTTATAAAACACGTGATGTGCCAGGTACTAGACTTAGCTCTGCAGACCCAAAGTTAAATAAAACATGGCACACCTCCTGGAAGAAAAACATGATTGTTTTACAATAATTTTATTTTTATCATATGTTTCCAGGAATGAAAAAATGAGCTTTGTTCAATATCTGTTTATGCTGTTTCTTTCTTTAATATCTTCAAAGAATCATTACAAAAATTATGCTATTTTAAAACCCCAGAAAGAGAACCAGAGGCATGTGTGAAAGGCTCAAGAACAAACCCTTATTTATGAAAACTGCCATACATATATATATTAATTTTGTGCAGTTCTGTACTAGAATGCTACTTTTGAAAAGACCAAAGGAAGCATATTGTTTTGGATCCATAGCTCATCCCACTAGGGAGGTAAGTGTATGTTAATGTCCTAATAAATTTTTTAGCACATATTTTATGTGAAAGGTGAAATATTATAATATTTTTGACAGCTAATCAATAAGGTAGGCATTTAGTTTTACTACTTTCCAGGTTATTAGGCTGTTGAGTGAAAGGAATATAGCTAGTTAAAGGAGGTATCCATTTAATAAAAGACATGTAGAATGCGAATTGGTCTTTAAGATATATGCCATATTCCTAGTTGCCCTGTCTGATTTCCTCAGCCTGACATTTAAAAAATTAAGTTCCAAAGTTCTCAGGCATCTTTCTCCTTCCTTTATTGATCTTCTTTAAATCTGTCACTGACCAACATTTAAACAGAACACATAAATCATACATATAAAGTTATAACTCTAAAAGAGTAATATAATAAGTAAAAAGCTAAACCTGTGAGGCCCTGTTAAAGCCCTTTTTATCTGAGGGAGGAGTTTGCCACTGACCAGTGCTCTATCGGTGGAAGGTTGAGCCCAGGAATTCACACCCATGGCATTTTACCACAAGGCATGTCGCCATAGGAACTGGATGTTTTATTGCTCCGGGAGTTCAGTGCACCGTTCCCATGCATCCCACCCTTTGTCTCCCTCATAGAGGACTGTATCGGCAACTTCCGGTTAGCATACCAATGAGCAAAATATATTTCAGAGGTCTTTCAGGGTTTTACCCTTTAATCCTGCTCGGGGTGATGTCACACATGTCTCACTGCAAGATTCTTCCCTTCCAGGCTGGTTCCTGGTCCTTCAGACTCCGCACTCATGGCAGTTGCTACAGTGAAGCTATGATTGCTTCCACATAGGTGACAGATTCGCCTCAGGTCCTGCCCAGCTGTTTGGAGATAGGCTAGTAGACCTCGCAGGTGTAACTTGTGTATGTACAAAGTACATACCAAGTCAATTGTTGAAAGGTGCTCTGAGGGATAAAAGAAGTAGGAGACCCAGTTCCTGCTTTCAGTGGGTGAGCTGGATAGCTTCCCTGCACCGTGCCAAGTTCCTGCCATATCCTTCTCCAACCTGCTGTCTGCTCCAGGAAAGAGTTCCTGTGGTTTCTGGCTTCTGGTTGGGCTTAGCCATTGGGTTGTTCTGGCAAGAAATTAAAGGAAGAGAAAAAAATGAGGCCAAGATATTTACGATCCTGGTGACCCACCTGGGAGTTTTCCGTAAGCTGTCTGTTACAGGTCATGGCTCTTCGCAAGGAAGTCCGCTATCTGGCTCTCTCTGGTCTGGTAACCTCCTCCACTCCCTGTGTCTAAGGTGATGACAATACTCCTTGGCTCTCCCAGGAGTCCTCAGCTACCTCTTGTGTTTCCCCTGTCCACATCTGTGTCACAATTTCATTGTAAATTATCCTAATGTGTGTGTGCCATCTTTTTAGTGTTGGGACCCTGACTGTTACAGTGGGCTTGTAAGGCACACATAAAGAGATCATAAAGAAAAAAACCGCGTTGCAGATAAACCAGTATAACAGGGTTCCATAAAGAGAAGCAATGCATGCTACCGTTGGGTGATGCAGGAGCTTTCTTTGAGGAGGGAACCTTGAACAAGGTTCTGGGGAAAACGCAGCACTGATCTCTATTTATCTTGATCATGTTTAAACACAGGTCTCTACCCACTGTGCACGTTTTGAAAAAAGAGTGGAAGATAAGACAAAGTGTTAAAGATAGTCAGTAGCAGCCAAATATATTTATCAAGCGCCTAACTTAATGTGAGAAGTCTGGGGATAAGCATTCCTTTTCATATTAACAAATTCTTATTTTCACTATTCCATATATTACCTGAAAGGTGCTACAAAACATTTTTTTTGCTCTTTTGCTATTTTCTGCAAACTTGTTCCCTGTTCCTAAGAGGGATGGGAATAAGTTATAGCCATTATTTCTTTAGCTGTCTCATTATTTTACAAGTTGTGAATTCATACACCTCTGATTCTCACTTGCTTCAGTTAGAAAATCTGTGACTGTCCTCTAGACAAATAATCGTAATTACAGAGCTATTAAAAATGCTCATTTGAATGTTTACATAATTCATTTATTCTTTTATTCAACAAATATTTACAGATATTTACTAGGCACAGAGAAGTGAACCAACATGAAAAAAAAATCTGTCCTCAGGAAGCTCACATTTAAGTGAGGCAACACTGACAGTAAACAAAACAAATAAATAAAATATATAGAATGCTAATGCCATGGAGAAAAAATAGCACAGGAGAGAATGATAGTGAGTGCTGGAGACAGGGTTGCAACTTTAGACTGAGTGATCATGGCAGTGGTGGTGGCTTTGTAATGTGTAACTTGACTATGCTGAATTGTTTCTCTTCCCTGTGTATTTTTTGTGTACTATTTGGAGGGAAGACATGAAGCAGCCACTATTTCTTGTTTCATACTTGGAAGGCCAGGACAGGTGTTACTGTAGCTCATCTGCTGGCTCATTTCATTACCATGGGCCTGCAAATACTTCGCCTTCCCCTGCATTCTTCCTCAGCATCTCCGACTCCTGCGCCAGGTGTGTGTTCAGTTCTGTGATGAAGCGGGCTGGCTTCTCTTGTAGGACAACCACATCATCTGGTTGGAGGCAGTGAGAACCGATGTGGGTTCTCATGCCCTGTTAGATGCCAGCTTACCCATGCTCTCCCATCGCTCTCCTCAACTTTATATCCATCTTTCCTTTCCACCCTCTGATCTGTGGACTTCAAGCTCCAGCAGCAAATGCAAAGAAAACAGCCTTGCAGAGACTGCTTGATGAGTTCCTACAACTGGTAAAGTCAAATCCACTAACAAAAATTACCTGAACAATTTTCATATCACCTGTGACAAGAATTACATGAACAATTCTTTCCTCCCGCAACTAATTCTGCTTCTTTGATTGAACCATGTCCAAAACAGAAGTCCTAACTGAAAAGGTGCTATGTGAGCAAAGATCTAAGGGCAGTGAGGCAGAAGCTATGCAGATAGAGATCTGGCAGAGAAGAGCAAAGGCAGAGGCCCCGAAGCAGGAGCAGGCCTCCTGTGCCTGAGGGACAGCCAGGGAGCCAGGGAGGCCAGATCACGCCCAGGGTGGGGAGAGGAGTTGAGGGGAGTTCAGAGAGGTAAATGTGGGTGGCGGGGGGCAACTCTACACAGTGTGGATCTGGTAGGCCACTGAGTGGACTGACTTTTACTGTGCATGAAATGGGGAGCTATTAGAGGATTTTGCAGCAGAGGAGAGAACTATTTGGCTGGCATTTTAGCAGGATGCCTGTGGTGGCTGTGTGGAGAATCGACTGTAAGGAAGAGAGAGTGAAGCAGAGAGACCTGGCAAGAGGGTACTGTAGGATTCAGGCAAGCAATAGTGGTGGTCTGGAGCGGTGGGAGCGCTGATGTTGATGAGAAGTGTTGGGTTTGGGGTATTATTTGAAGGGGGAGTCAACAGAATTTGCTGATGAATTTTTTTGAAGAATGCAAGTGTTACAGTCTGAGTTTTGCACCGAAAGATCATTAATCTGCCATTCTGCTTCTGTAAACCTGCTTGCTCCTGCTTGCTACCCCCAACACAGAAATTCCTAAGTGACTACAACACCCATGTTCTGCGTAAAATGATGACAGCCCCCACGTTTTGCGTAAAGCTATTATGACACTCATGTTTTACGTGAACAAGATATGGCCCAGAGCCCAAACTGCCCAGATCCTGGTACACCAAAGATAAGAAAATGATATCATGCTTACTCAAGGCTTTTTGTACACGTGCTTGCTCTGTCTTAGTAATTGTCCACCCACAAACTTACACTATAAAAACTTTCTGTTTCAAAGGCTCACGGCTGCTCTCTGTGCCGCCTTTGGGCGGTGCAGAGGGCAGTCGCTGGCCAGCTAATAAAGACTCCTGATTTGGCTCAATTCGGTCTTCAGGTGGTCATTTCTCGCGTCTCAGACCATAACATTTGGAGGTTCCACCGAGATCCTGCCCTAAGATAGGGCAGGTGGCGACCACTGGTGCCTGGAGACCAGGTGCAGAGTCGAGTGTCCTGCCCAGGGGAAGGCCTCTGAGAGACATTCCTCAGCCCCAGGCAGAGGCTTGACAATGCACCGCCCCGGCACCTTCAAAACTGCAAATTCTTCTGGATGAGTCTTCTGATTCTGTTCCCAGGGCAGATGGGAACTGGCTCTAACAGAAGGTAAAGAGGAAAGGTAAGGATGATCTGTGATTTTGGGCCTGAGCTGCTAGGTGAATGGTAGGATGGGGGAACGGTCAGTCATGGAGGAGAGTTTGTGGAAGAATATTGAGGACTCAGTTCTGGGTATAATTCTGAAACATCTATTTTACATTCAAATGAATGCCCTGGAGTTCAGCTGAGGAAAGATCCAGGCTGGAAACATACACCTGTGAGAGGCTGCAATGAAATATAAACCACAGGGCACACTGAGATTACCTGGGGAGTTGATGACCCTGACAAGAGCTGTTTCAGTGGAGCTGGGAGGATCGAAGCCTACCTGGCATGGACTCAGGAGAAAAGGAGAGAAGAGGAATTGAAGAGAGCAAACCCAGACAATGCTCTTGAGAAGGTTTCCTGCTATCAATATCAATTTATAGCCCCAGTCAAAGTACACTTGAAACACTGCCAATCATTTGTATCTTACAGATGCTTTCATTAGGGAATCAAAATGACATTTCATTTAATATTTGCTCACATGTATGTCTTTCCCACTAGCCAACCAGCTCCCAGAGAGAATAATCTGTGTTTTTCTCATCTTCCTATTCTTGCCAAGCACAATGCATGAAATAGATGTTTATTGAATAACAACCACCTTTTATTAAGTGCTTCGTCAAGTTAACTGTTTTGTCTATCTCTATAAAGTTCTTGGAAATATTTAAGAGCTCAACTGAGCATGGTTTTCATATATTCACAGTAGTCAAAAAATACATCAGCATCTAGGGACTAGGATAAAAACCTGTTCATTTTCTTTATAAATGTTGCTAGTCACCGATGAGAAATAGGTAATGGCTCTTTAAAAAAAATATATATATATATACTTTCGCATCAGAATAAGGGAGCAGAAGAATTCAGAAAGTGAAGGGGGGATACTAGATTGCATAATAAAAAATTTTTTTAATTATATGTTTAACCTACTTTTATCTTGCACTGTAAGACAATGCTTATAAGTATCACTTACATTTTCTGACAGCTTATTTACTTAATCAAAGATTTGAAGATTTAAGAAACATAAAAATAGCTGAATTGTGTTACTAGAACTCTGAGGAACTTAGGAAAACATGGTAATAATTATTAGAAGAGAGATCCGAATAAGACTCTTTATTAAGATGGATAGAGAACACCAAGGAAACACAAAAATTAAAATGAGGGAAACATCAAGACATTACAGGGCCAAGGAAGTAATAGCATTGCTGTCATAAATGTAGCTGTGTCTAACATGGAGAGCTTTTGCTACAACTGTTAGTACTGCAATGCTATGTGTTGAAGATGCTAGGGACTGAAGGATCTTCTTAAAATTCATATGTTGAAACCCTAACCTGCAATGTGACTGTATTTGGATATAGATCATTTAGGAGGTAATTAAGGTTAAATAAGGTCATGAGGGTGGAGTCTTACTCCCTTTGACTGGTGTTTTTATAAGAGAAGGAGACATCAGAGAGCTCCCTTTCTCTGCCATGTGAGGAGAAGGCAAGAAGAAAGCTGACTGCAAGGTAGGAAGAGAGCCCTCATTGGAAACTGAACTCTTCTGGAAGCTTCATCTTGGACTTTCCAGCCTCCAGAACTGGGAGAAAATTAATTTCTGTTCAAGCTACCCAATGTATAGGTTTTTTGTTTGTTTGTTTTGTTTTTTAATGGCAGCCTAAGTAGACTAAGACAGGGGACAGCAGTTAAAAATTGAAAAAGCCGTACTATTTTATTTATTTTGTGAGACAGGGTTTTACTCTGTCACCTAGAGTAGAGTTCAGAGGCCTAATCGCTACAACTTCAACCTCCTGAGGTCAAGGGATTCTCCTGGCTTATTCTCCCAAGTAGCTAAGACTACAGGTGTGCACCACTACATCTGGCTAATTAAAACAAGTGTTTTTTTTTGTAGAGATGGGGTTTCGCTATGTTGCCCAGTCTGGTCTCGAACTCCTGGGCTCAAGTGATCCTCCCACTTCAGTCTCCCAAAGTGCTGGGATCACAGGTGTGAGCCACCGAGACCAGCCTATTTTATTAATACGTGAAAAAAACCCAGAGCCCTTAGAATGGAATGTGTACATTATGCCACGTATGTTTATTCCTCAGAATAATTCATTGAGATAGGATTATGAGTCCCATGTTAGTGAGGTTCAGAGAAATTAAGTAATTTATTCAAGGTGACACAGCTAGTAAGTGAAGGAGTGAGGCTTCGTACTTACCTCAATTTGATATCAAAGGCCATCTTCTTAGCCATCCATTTAGTAATCCTTCAAAAAGTACTGAATCTCAATCTACCATCTGGAAGGTACTGAAATGGGTGTAGTCACAACTTCCTCCTGTTCCCTGCCCTCAAGGGGTTCGCAACCTGTGGTGCTAGGTCTAGGCCAGGGTATGATATCCTGAAAGCCTAGGCCAGGTATGAGGGCAGCACCTACCTGAGGGCTGGAGGACATGGAGTCAAGGAGGAAACATCTCAGAGGGCCAGATGGAAACCTCAGATAGGTCAGATTTAAAGTGAAACGTGAGCCTTGGAATCTGAAGCACTTGTGTGTTCTAGAGCAGTATTTTCCACAATATACTGGAGATCTTGTTAAATACAGTTTCTGATGCAGCAGGGGTGGAGTGGTACCTGAGAGTCCATTTCTTGCAAACTCCCAGGAAATATGGTAGCTACGAGTCGAGGGACCACACTTGAAGTGGCAAGAGATCTGAGAACAGCAGCAAGTGGTGTTCATCAGATAATGCCACCTTTCAGCCCAGAGAGAACACAGATAGACACTGGTCCCGTGTGGACACACATCACACATAATCTGGTTCACTGAGGGGTTAGAAAACAGGGTTCCTTTGTTAAGAAAACATGTATTCTTTTATGGAACTATTCCTTATTGAGCACCATGGTTTAATTGCATTGGGTTTTATGGTTCTATATAACCCTCAAGTGATCAGTTAGACAGAATTTTAAATTTCACAACTTGTGCTTTTACTTTCTTAGAGGGCTAGATTTTAACTCCTTTATTTGAAGTCATTACCACATCCCTATTGCAGAAGGTATAGGAAGAAAACAAATTCCCCAAACAAAAGCATTGTATATACAATGAAGTGTTTTTATATGTTCCAAACAGCCAGTCATGTAAATTAACTTTATTTTAGTTATAGACACTGAAACTTGATATATTTCCTCTTCCTTAACCCCCCATTTAATGACAAATCATATCTGAGGCTGATCAACAAGATCAATTTTTTTTCCCCATGAACCACAAATAGCCAGGAAACTCCATTCTATTTTGGGATAAAAATACAACCTTTTAATAGCAAGGGCTTGATAAAAAAATTTCTGTGATGATGTCTTCTGAGGTTTTCCACTCCCTAAGACAATGCTTTATTCTTCTTCATGAACAATTTGGAGTTTTAAAATTGCTAATGTTTTCATCTAAGAAAGCCTGAGAAGATATAAACATTTTAAATAACCTTCCAAAGTTGGCTCTGAGACCTTTTGTTTCAGTCAAATAAATGTGAGGATTAAAGGGCCAGGTGCAGTGGCTCATGCCTGCAATCCTAGCACTCTGGGAGGCCGAGGTGGGAGGGATCACTTGAGGTCAGGGTTTCGACACCAGCCTGAGCAAGAGCGAGACCCCATCTCTACTAAAAATAGAAAAAATTAGCCTAGAGTAGTGGTGGGAGTCTGTAGTCCCAGCTACTTGGGAGGCCGAGGCAGGAGGCTCGCTTGAGCCCAGGAGTTGGAGGTTGCAGTGAGCTTTGGTGATGCCACTGCACTCTACCCAGGGTGACAGAGTGAGACTCTGTCTCAAAGAAAAAAAAAGTGAGGATTAAAAATAGTTATAAGAAATTAAAGTCTTTGCCTTCTTCTGTGATCCCTGATTTATCCTCATGATAATTATCACTTGATATTTACACAGTGGCTTTCTCCAAGTTTCTCAACAAGCATCACGCACTTTGAAATATTATTAAAATATTCCTGTGAGAAATACAGATTGGAAGGAAAAGTAAAAGCCACTATTATCTTCTTGCGCTGCCCTCTTCAGCATCCATAAAAATAATTCTTAAACTCTAAGAACAAAAACTTTTGTAAAGGTTAGAGAAATTTGAGTTGAAACAATTAAGAAATACACTCAAAGGCAGAAGTAAAGTGTTACCCCAAGGAGGGAAGTTACACAGGAAGTAGTGGCGATGTCACAGGAAGCAACTGCAGATTATTGTAGGATGTGGCCGCCCACCAGTTTGGGATTTTTCCTTCCTTTCTAGTTTCACTGCCATTTCCCTAGAAGAGACTATTAGCACCATTCCACTGAGGCTTTTGCAATTGGCTCCAGATTGGATGTTCCTGCTCCCCCACCCCTCCCTAAGCATCCCAGTCCATCTTTTCTCCTGCCACAGACTCCTCTAAGTTCATGAATGTATAAAACCACAGCTGTGGACCCTTCTTTTCACCCAACTCAGCTAAAAATTCCTTGCAGTGCCTCTTTGGGTCCTTCCAGGTAATGCTAAATGCTGTGACTGATCTCAAACCTTCAGTGGCTTAAAACTGTGGAGATTTTACAAACATATTCAGAACTAGAAAGAGTAGTAAAATGAACTCCCAAAACACCATCAGCCAGTATAAACAATTTTCAACTTTTTGCCAATCTTACCTTATCTATCCTCCCAACTACTTGTTAGTTTTGTTGGATTATTTTAAAACAAATCTCAGACATCAAAACACTTCAGCTGTAAATATTTCAACATATAACCATAAGAAATAAGGGCATTAAACACACCCACCCACATGCCATTATCCTACTGAACATGCCTAACAATAATTCCTTGTTTTTTTTTTTTTTTTGAGATGGTTACTCATTCTGTAGTCCTGGATGGAATGCAGTGGTCTCATCCTAGCTCACTGCAACCTTACACTCCTGGGCTCAAGCGATCCTCCTGCTTCAGCCTCCCAAGCAGCTGGGACTACAGGTGTGCACCACCATGGCCAGCTAATTTTTTCTGTTTTTGATAGAGATGGGGTCTTGCTCTTGCTCAGGCTGGTCTTGAATTCCTGACCTCAAGCGATGCTCCCACCTCGGCTTCCCAGCGTGCTAAGATTACAGGCATGAGCCACCATGGGTGGTCAGCAATTCCTTAGTATAATCTAATACTTAGTCCTTAAAATTTTCACAACTGTACAGAAAAAGTCTTTTTACAATTGGTTTGTTTGAATCATTATCGTTTGGTTGTTACATCTCTTAAATGTCTTTTACTCTGTAACTGTTCCCCACCTTTTCCCTCTTATACCATTTATTGGTTGAGGAAATTGATCTTGCTCTTTAAATTGTCTCACATTAAGGAAGTAACTGATTATTTCTCTTTCCCTGTGGTGTTTTTTAATTTGTTCTTCTACCTATTCCTTACTCCTCCCCTATTTGCTCTAAATTGGTAGTTAGACCTAGAGTTTTGATTAGATTCTGGAATGATTTTTATAGGGGAGGGGGAAGAACACTTTATAGGATTGCTTTCCATTTGTGGTAGACAGTCTCTAAGATGGCCCTAATAATCCTCCCTTTCTTGTATTCGTGCCTTTGTGTAGTCCCTTCCCATAATGAATAGGAGGACTGACTCGTAAACCAATAGGACATAGCAGAAATGTTGATATGGGACTTATGAGGCAAAGTTATAGAAGATATTGTGGCTTCTTCATCTCTCTGTCTCTTGGAACACTCAATGTGGGAGAAGCCAGATGTCAGGACAGCTGCAAACTCAAGCAGCCCTGTGGAGAAGGTCATGTGGTAAAGAACTGAGGCCCTTTGCTGACAGCCATGTGGGTGACCCATCTTGGAAGTGAATCCTTCAGCCCCAATCAAGCCCTCAGATGACTGTAACCTTAGCTGACACCTCAACTGCAACCTCATGAGATTCCTTGAGCTAGAATCACCAGCTATCCCACTCCTGAATTCCTAATATGGAGAAACTCTGTGAAATGATAAATGTTCACTGTTGTTTTAAGCCACTCAGGTTTGGAGTAATTTGTTATGCAGCAATAGATAAAAAATTTGCCAGTATATGACATACAGTTTGCTTGACATACTTTTAATCATACTGAGATTGATGAATGTGTTCAGGTGTTGTCAACCTGATACATCCATTATAAAGTTCTCCATGAACATTTCACCTAGTGGTATTAGCAGCCGCTGATGCTCATTGACTAGATTTATGATTTCATTGGGGAGGTGTGTATAACTTCTTCTGCATTTATTAGTAGGGATTCTTCTATAAAGAGCAGTGTTCCATCATGAACTACATGGACACCCTGAAATGCCATTTGTACAGGAAAAGTATGATAAATACCCCATTCAAAAGTTTCTTAATGACAAATGTAGAAAAATTACAAAGAACTAATTATTTGACATTGAAAAATACTTAAAAACTTGGAAGTTTTATGTAGGCTGAATTAAGAGAGACACTTTGAAAAATTTAATTTTTATATTATTACATCCCTCTTCACTGACTGGCCTAAATGAATTAAAAATCAGTATCTTCAAATCAGAACATTTTAAATTAAAATGACTTGGGTGTGGGGGAAGAGACATTTATGACATAATGCTAAATGGCTAGTCTAGCTTGTTTTTCAAGTATGTAACTAGCTGTTTTGATGTCTGGTGCTGAATGAGATGTGAGATTCAGAGAATGTGTTGCTGGGTTGGGTTGCTAGTGAGTGCTCTTTTACCGGAGGAGCAGGTCTAATATGACTACCAGCATTTTCTGTTCCATTCAGCTTTAAAGAGTCTCCTGGGCTAAGTGTTTTGCTGAGCAGCAAACATTACTGCCCATGTAGTTCTTATTATAATCACTTTAACACGATTTTATGTAATCACTTCTGGGATACAAAGTGGTGCAATTCCCAGCACTTTAAGGTCATCTAAAATCATAGCTAAAAATATACACAATAATTGCCCACAATTCTAGAAGTCATTCCTCAACCAGCTCTGGTTACGAGGATGGGATTTTTCCCTCTCCTCAAATACATCACCTACCACAGATTGTATTTTCTAAATAAGTGAATCTGTTAAAATATTTTATTTCTTAGGATCAGGAATCGTTAAGTGCCAGGATTTTGCTTTAAATGGTTTCCAACCATTTCCTCAGGGAAAGCTTTTATGTACATTTAAGATTTTATTCTACATTTTGTGAGAACACTGTGTTTGGGGAGAGGACTCTCTGAGTTCTCACATTTTTAACGTGCACTGTAGAAGTTATATCCTTAACTCATGATTAGCTTTGTACCAGTTACCACTGTCATTAACTTATCTTTAGACTTTGCCCTCCATTCAATTCAGTTCTACTGACAAACATGTATTGAACATTTTCTAGGGGCAAAGCTTTACACTCAGAAGATATAAAAACTATTAAGGTTACAAATGTAAAACAGTACGGATATAATACCCAATGTTCATCCAAACTGGCCAGGAAGTTTCATTTTATGAGCAAACTTTGTGATTGATTGACAGGGACTTCCAAAAGTACTATCTGGAGAAGAAATCTAGGACTGCACTCAAGGTCAGCAGGCATGACTGTCACCATCAAAGTTCATGGTTCAGAGAGTGGAAATTGGTGATAAAATGGCAAATTTTAACCTGAAAATTGTGGGAAAATTTAGGAGAAAAGGTCCTTATGTCTAAATTACATCATAGAGGAAGTAGCTATGAATTAGGCCTTGGAAAAGGAGAATTTAGACATCAGAGAATGAACAGGGGAAGGGATATTCCAGGCAACAGGCATTGGGAAGATCGAGGCATAGATGTAAGCAATCCAGATCAGCCAGTGGATGAGGCCCAAGCAAAATCTGCATAGAAGGATGTTGCGGGAGACAAGTTTGGAAAGAACACACAGGGACTGAAAGAGGAACAAAATCGCTTTTTCATTAGGTATCAAAGTGGCTGGGCTTGACATCTTCTGTACTTGTATATCCGACCATAAGTGCTTGTAAACCCAAATGACTCTACTTCTCATTTAAAAACACACAAATAACACTCAAAATGTCTTTTACTACTACTATACACTGTTGGAGGGAATTTATGGAAAACAGTGTGAGGTTTTCTCAAAGAAGTAAAAGTAGAACTACCATATGATCCAGCAATCCAACTACCGGGTATTTATCTAAAGGAAAGAGAATAAGTCTATCAAAGTGATACCTGTATCCCCATGTTTACTGCAGAAATATTCACAATGGCAAAGATATGGAATCAACCTAAGTATCAAACAACAGGGAAATGCATAAAGAAAATGTGGTGTATATACATGATGGAATACTATTCAGCCATAAAAAAGAATGAAAACCTGTCATTTGCAGCAACATGGATGGAACTGGAAGTCATTACGTTAAGTGAAATAAGCCAGGCACAGAAAGACAAACATCACATATTCTCATTCATATGTGAGAGCTAAAAAAGTTGATCTCATTGTGATAGTAGAATGATAATTATTAGAGGCTGAGAAGGGTGTGTATGTATGGGGGGGATGAAAAGAGGTTGATTTATGGGCACAAACATACAGTGAGATAGAAGGAATTAATTCTAATGTCTGATAGCAGAGTAGGGTGACTATAGTTAACAATAATATATTGTATATTTCAAAATAGCTAGAAGAGAGGTCTTGAAATATTCCCAACACATAGAAATGATAAATGCTCAAAGTGATGGATACCCTAAATACCAACTTGATCATTACACATTCTATGCATATAGCAAAATATCACATGTATGCCATCAATATGTACAAATATTATGTATCAATAAAAATGTCTCCTACTGACATCTTATAACAGCATATCATAGTAGGCTTTACTGCTGCCTAACATATATTCACAATCTTTCTAGTATCTTAAAGTTCCTTTGGGAAACCACCACCCTATGCTTTTCCATATTTTTATGGGATTGACTGTTTCCTCTCTTGCAGGGGAAAAGTCAGGAAACCTATTAGCATATCCCAGTCTTCTTCCCAAGTAATAGGGTCAGTGATGGGCCTCTAACCCAATCAGAGATGAGGAGACATTTGGAGACCTTGGCTGGGCTTCTGAGAAAGAAGAGCATTCCCACTTCTATAGAATTAAAGGAGGTGAGGCTTGATACTGCTGTAGCCATCTTGGTGTCAGAAGGGGAGGTAGCCTCAGAATGAACCCAAGACACAGAAAATGGCAAAATCAAGATTTGGAGATTAACTGGGCTCGAATAACATTGGATAAGCCCCTGGGTCAAGTTATGACTGAAGTTTAGTCCTTATGCCAATATATTTCTTTTATTAATTAGGCCAGTTTGAGTTGGATTTTCCATCATTTGAAACAAAAAGAGTCTTAAATGAGAGAATTATTTTAAATCTTCACAGGTTTTAGTTTTTTGGAGTCCAATAAAATTTCTTTCTATGATGTAAAATGTTAATAAGAAATGTGTCCTTATTAACTTGCTCCTGAAACTTCTTTTGATGTGCAGCTTCTAGGGAAACAGACCAGTTATTCTGTGACCCAGTGACTTTACATTTTTGTTTACTGATAGGTTTCTGCAAGTGTTCTTGGAAGTCCTTTTGACTTTCCTAATGAAGCTTAGTTTCACATCCTCTTTTTGTTTGATTGTTGATGTACATTGTATCAGTTCTCCTTATTTAATAAAATTGCAGTCAGAACACAAAAGTTCAACTGAAGTTCAGTTTACAGGGAAATATGTTCACGTTTACTCCATATTTGAGCAATATTTATAAACATTCAAAAATCATGTTTATCTTTTTAACAAATAGCACCATGTGATGTATTATATTTTATCTGCTATCTCTTTTGACTCACAGCCAAACTTTTGGGAGTATCACAGGGATTTGAGTAAAGAGGGTACTTGGTTCATTATACCCTAAAGCTGAACATGGGTCCACCTATCTGTGTTTGGATTAGTAGGCCAGAGTGAGTTTCTCTGGGATCTGAAACTGGTTTCACTCAGGAGAAATTGACTTTCTTTAAATCACAGTCACAGTCTTTAACAACACCAAGAGATGGTCTTCAACAAATAAGGAAGAATGAAGAATAATTATCCTATTTTTCAATCAAATGTCACTTTACTGTGGACATTTTTATGGGAACACTTACTATGAAACTTCTTTCTGAAGAACTGAAATGGTCTCATCCCTGTCTGAAAAATTTAACTCTTGTTATCTGGTAGTATAATGACCAGTGAAAAGTGTCATTTCAGCTGATAAAAATAGCTTTATTATAAAACTTAATTGCTAAATATAATTATCTCCAGGATAACAATTTTTACTACCACTAATTTAAAGGGGCATTTATGGTTCCACTGAAAAAAGATACTTAAACATAGAAAATTAAATCTACAAAGCATCTCCAAATAGGTTAAAACAAGAAACCTGGGCAAGCATAGGAATGCTCAAAAGCCTACTAAAAGTCATTAATTTTTCTCTTATGTACTTACTGTTAACTGTTTAATCAGTCATTTTTAAGAACAATACGTTTGGATTTTACTGTGTGGACTTTAAAGGAGTGGTGTGTGTAGGAACCTCTTCTTGGAGAAAAAGAAGTGGTGGTCAACAATGTCACCGCTGAGAATGAGGACAGAGAAAAGGCCACACCGGGTTTGGTGCAAAGAGGGCACTAGAGCCCCCCAGGAGAGCAGATTGAGAGAGTGGCAAGGAGAGCAGTGATGTTCAGGGAGTCTGGAGGAGGAAGTGACTGGTGAAATTTTGGCGGTGGAAGCGTTGGAGTCTTCACAGTGAAAAATGTAATACCAGAGCCAGGTAATTAAAATTTTTGGGTCACTTTGAGAAATTAATTACTCTGAGCCTGAATTTCCTCATTCTGGTTGTCTATCACTGAGGAACAAACCACTGAAAAGATAGTGGTGTAAAACAACAATAATTTATTTTGCTCACAAATCTGCAATTTGGGAAGGTGTCCATGTTAGTTTTCAATTGCTGCTGTGACAAATTACCAAAAATTTAGTGGCTTAAAAAAACACAGAATTGTTCTTAGAATTCTGTAGGCTAGAAATCTAACAGAGTTCTCACTGGGCTAAAACCGAGGTGTCAGCAGGGATGTGTACCTTTCTGGAAGCTCCGGGGAGAGTCTGTTTCCTTACCTTTTCCCGTTTCTAGAGGCTGCCGGCATCGCTTGGCTCATGGCCCTTTTCTCCATCATCAAAGCCAGCAACAGCTGGGCAAGTCATTCTCCCATCGAATCACTCTCACCTCCTCTGCTGCCTTTCTTTTCCTCTTTTAAGGACCTTTTGATTACACGGGGAAACATAGATAACCCAGGTAATCTTCCTAGTCTAGGGTCAGCTGATTAACAATTTCTTTTTTTTTTTTTTTTTTGAGACACAGTCTCACTCTGTTGCCCAGGCTAGAGTGAGTGCCGTGGCGTCAGCCTAGCTCACAGCAACCTCAGACTCCTGGGCTGAAGCAATCCTCCTGCCTCAGCCTCTCGAGTAGCTGGGACTACAGGCATGCACCACCATGCCTGGCTAATTTTTTCTATATATATTTTTAGTTGTCCAGATAATTTCTTTCTATTTTTAGTAGAGACAGGGTCTCGCTCTTGCTCAGTCTGGTCTTGAACTCCTGAGCTCAAACAATCTGCCTGCCTCGGCCTCCCAGAGTGCTAGGATTACAGGCGTGAGCCACCATGCCCGGCCTGATTAACAATTTCATCTGCAACTTTAATTCTCCTTTTCCATGTAACGGAAATATATGGTTCTGGGGATTAGGACGTGTATACCTTCCCATTAATCTGCCTACTGCAGGCTCACTGGGGATAGTGATTCATCTCTACTCCACACAGTGTCTGCGGGGCAGCTGGACTGGGTCTGAAGCATCCACCTCCAGGACAGCTTGCTCATGTGGCTGGCAGGTTGGTGCTAACTATAGGAGCTCAGTTCCTCTCTGTCGGCGTCTTTGTGGGGCTGCTTTGGCTTCTTTACAACACAATGACTGGCGTATAAGAGCTATTATTCCAAAGGACAGAAAATGGAAGATGTCTTTGAAGTCCTGGGCCTGAAAATTGACACAGTGTCATTTCCATCATATTCAATTGGTCAAAGTAGTCACAGAGCCCATCTAGACTCAAGGGGAAGGGGCATAGAGCCCCTACTGTCTAGAGAAATGTCCAACAATCTGTGGACACCTTTAATTCTCCATAGTCCTCACTGGTAAAAAATGGGATAATTTTTACTTGCAGTATTGCTGTCAGAATTAGAAATGATGCATGTAAGTGGCTAAACACATCCTTCCTGTATGTACAGCAATACATGGAGAAAAAACAACTCTCAAGTGTCTGTTGAAAATTGGAATCTGTGTGAATACATGAATATCGTGGTTCTTGATATTTGCAGGTGTGGATGAATATTACAGTTCTCCTCCCCAGAAAACTTGTATACATGTTCTTATGCACCTTCTTTGGTACATTTCAGGGCATTCCCAGACTAGGGTAAGATCCTCAGTACTAAGGTACCAAGTAATAGGGCATGAAAACCTTGCAGGGCTATTGTGCATGTGCTGTGGGGCATAGTTTGGATTTATTTCCTTTTCAGACATGGGGCTGGGAGAGTTTTCATATCTGCCTCCAAGATGGCCTGCTTTGGTTTTTTTCTTAAGCAGGGATATGAGGGAAAGATGTTTTGTTGCAAGTGCCTGGCTCCATTGTTTTGTTTTTTTCCTGCTTACATAAAGAAAATGCTATCAGAAGGTAGTCATATTTAAGGAAAAAGGGGGCTGAATATTTTCATTATTCTTGTCAAAACTTTTAATATTTCATAGTACTTTTTTTCATTTTCCCTCTAGCCTCACGAATATCTGAATAATTTTACTTTTATGCAATTAATCTTTAATTATTTCAACAGTTTTTTTTTACTTAAAAAAGCTTCATTTTTTCCCCTAATGATCAAAGTCTGAGAATTTAAACAATACAGAAATAAAATAGAAGAAGAAAGGCCTTTATAATGTGGAAGGATGACCACTGCTAATGGTTGGGAAGATGTCCTTCCAGACTTATTACCACGTTTATATACACATAAAACAAAACTGGAACCTGTTATACATACCATGCCGCAGTTTTCTTTAAATATATAGGGCATAGCTTTCTATGCTAGTGCTTATTGTTCTACTTCACTCTTTTTAATGGCTGGATAATTTTCCCATACGTGATGTAACAGAATATATTTTACCAAATAATAAAAACCTTAGTTAGAAGACACGGGTGGGAGGGGCCTATCACAGTCGACTGAACACGGGGGCAAAGGACTTTGTTTTTCCTTCCCTCCCCTCCCTCTAATTCATCCTCATATTGGTTCAGTGAAAGACTCCACATGCCTTGATGGTTTCCCACTTGATCATGTATTCGTGTTGATAACTGCCACAGTCTGCAGTGGAAAGAGCCCTGGGCATCCAGAGACCTGGGATCGAACGTGAGTCTGTCACTCAGTGTGTAACTGGGCAACTTCCTTACTCCTCAGGTCTCCAGAGTCCCCCTCTGCAAAAGAGAGAAGTGGATTAGGTGGTCTCTGCTTTTGCTCACCTCTGCTTTGATTTATTGACTTGATCATGTGCTGAGCATTGCACCAGGGGCTTTCCACGGTGCCCTCATACCAACTGCATTAGGTAGATAATATAATCCCCATTTTTCACACAGAGAGAGTGAAGACAGGGGGAATATAAGAACCCAGAAGGCAAGAAGAGAGACTGGCATTATTAGAATAGGACTAAAGAAGAACAAGGCAACTTTACCTAAGCTGAAAGTGTGGGGTTCAACAGCACTTGACAGTTCATGGTACAGTTTCACATGTATTCTTTCAGTGGCACTTCCCCATGCAGATAAGAAAGATGTTTTTATTCTCATGTAAGAGGTGATAAAATAGGTTAAGTGGCTTATAAAAGATCATGTAGAGGAACTTTCCAGAACGCTTGGTGAGAGGCGGAGGAGCAGCGGATGCCCAAGCTGCACACAGCTATGCGCTCCTTCCCGCTCCTCCACATCGGCCTCAGCCAGCTCCCTGGCTGTAGAAAATGGTGAAAGAAACCACTTTCTATGATGTTTTGGGGGTCACACCTGATGCCACTCATGAAGAGTTGAAAAAGCCTTATAGGAAACTGGCCTTGAAGCACCGCCCTGATAAGAATCCAAATGAAGGAGAGGCGTTTAAACAGATTTCTCAAGCTTAGGATGCAAAGAAAAGAGAACTATATGACAAAGGAGGAGAACAGGCAATTAAAGAGGGTGGAGCAGGTGGCGGTTTGGGCTCCCCCATGGGCATCTTTGATATGTTTTTTGGAGGAGGAGGAAGGATGCAAAGAGAAAGGAGAGGTAAAAATGTTGTACATCAGCTCTCAGTAACCTTAGAAGATTTATATAATGGTGCAACAAGAAGACTGGCTCTGCAAAAGCATGTGATTTGTGACCACTGTGAAGGCCGAGGTGGTAAGAAAGGAGCAGTAGAGTGCTGCCCCAATTGCCGAGGTCCTGGAATGCAAAGAAGAATTCATCATATAGGCCCTGGAATGGGTCAGCAAATTCAGCCTGTGTGCATGGAGTGCCAGGGCCATGGGGGAACGGATCAGTCCTAAAGATAGATGTAAAAGCTGCAATGGAAGGAAGATAGTTAGAGAAAAGAAGATTCTAGAAGTTCATATTGACAAAGGCATGAAAGATGGCCAGAACATAACATTCCATGTGCAGGAGACCAAGAACCAGGACCAGAGCCAGGAGATATTATCATTGTGTTAGATCGGAAGGACCATGCTGTTTTCACTCCACGAGGAGAAGACCTTTCCATGTGTGGACATACAGCTGGTTGAACCATTATGTGGCTTCCAAAAGGCAATATCTACTCTTGACAACCGACAGTCATCACCTCTCATCCAGGTCAAATTGTCAAGCATGGGGATATCAAGTGTGTGCTAAATGAAGGCATACCAATTTATCGTAGACCATATGCAAAGGGTCACCTAATCATCGCATTTAAGGTAAATTTCCCTGAAGATGGCTTTCTTTCTCCTGATAAACTGTCTTTGCTGGAAAAACTCCTACCTGAGAGGAAGGAAGTAGAAGAGACTGATGAAATGGATCAAGCAGAACTGGTGGACTTTGATCCAAATCAGAAAAGACAGCACCACTACAATGGAGAAGCATATGAGGATGATGAACATCATCCCAGAGGTGGTGTTTGGTGTCAAACCTCTTAATGAGGCCAGTGAATGACACTCACTGCTGGCATTTTATGTGCAGTAGTGAATGAATGAAGGACTATAATCACAATATGCTCACTGCTTGCTATTGTTTTTCTTTTAATATTTAACTATAGTAGTGTTTTAAAAGTTAAACGAATAAATACAAATATAAAAGCTCTGACTTTGCCCTGTATGTATGATGACTTTAGTGTGCAAGGTGAAATTTAATACCTATAAAAATTACTTAAAAAATAAGTTCCCCTAGCATTTGTTAGGCTAAACTTTGTAACTGATTTCAGCTATGTATGTGGACAAGCTTAGACTGAAATGCTAGGTGTATGTATTGGACTCATGTATGACCCTTCATTGTTAAGCTATGAAATTAAAACTGTATTTAACTGGCAATCAGAAAAAGAAAACTTAAATTTGTAGAGACTTGTTGGTCTGTATAGTAAATTTGTATTACCTGGGATTCATTGTGATGCCTCTGCATTTATTTTGCCTCAACTGTTACTTGAAGATGGTATACTATACTATATAATTTAGCCTGTGGTATCAGTGATAGAAAGGATGCCTTTCAAAAGAAGAGGTTTATCATAATATGCTGATTGAGGGCTTGCACTTCTAGAATTGCATTCCCTCTGTACCATCCATATATAATATATCCATATATATGTAACTTGACCAGTCCTGAGTTTTTTTTTCCCTCTTCTCTTTGGACCATGATAAGCCCCTGAGTAGTAACTTCCAGAAGTGGATAATTTAGAAGTGAAGAGACCTTTACATGGAGAAGTAATTTGCATGAATAATATAGGAAGGTCTTCCTTAGGTATGTTACAGGCTTACTTTAAACCATTTGACTTATGCTACAAAGTAACTGTAATTTAATGTTGGTAGTATAGCAAATGATGAATAGCTTTCTTTTTTTCTTTTTTTTTAATTTTTTTTTTTTTTTTTTTTTTGAGACAGAGTCTCACTCTGTTGCCCGGGCTAGAGTGAGTGCCGTGGCGTCAGCCTAGCTCACAGCAACCTCAGACTCCTGGGCTCAAGCAATCCTCCTGCCTCAGCCTCCCGAGTAGCTGGGACTACAGGCATGTGCCACCATGCCTGGCTAATTTTTTCTATATATTTTTTAGTTGTCTGTAAGGTTTTGGGATGGTCGGCGCCAGAGAAAGAAAGACTTGAGCAGAGTAGAAAGGGGCAAGCAACGAGGCTTTATTTGAGCGCTCCCGGGCGACAGTAACGGGTCCCAAGAGAGGGGCCCGAGAAGTTGCACCGCCCGGAAGTTTTGTGTGGGCTTATGTATGTTTTAGAGCTGGGAGATGGCGGTTTTTCTGGTTCCGTTATGGTTTTAGGGTGGGTATTGAGAACTAGGAGGGGCTGGTGGCATGTATGGATTCCAGGAACTGAGACCCTTATCAGGGTAACCATCCAGGTGTGGCTATTCTTTAACTTAGCTGGGCCCCGCAGGCATTGCTCTCGGCAGGTCTCGTGGGCTTCTTTTTTTCATTAGGGAGGGGAGGGATGCCCGCCACCAGCCTTACATTGTCCAGCAAATTTTCTTTCTATTTTTAGTAGAGACGGGGTCTCACTCTTGCTCAGGTTGGTCTTGAACTCCTGAGCTCAAACAATCCACCTGCCTGAGCCTCCCAGTGCGCTAGGATTACAGGCGTGAGCCACCGCGCCTGGCGGATGAATAGCTTTAATTATATGTTTAAAAGTCTCATCCATGTGTTCACATGCTTAAATCTGGGTATCAGAATACAAGCAGTTCTTGAAATGTAAAAAAAAAAAAAAAAAAAGATCATGTAGATAGGAAGTGGTATTAGAGAGAATTAATTTCTTGGTTAGCAAATATCAAAATTGAACCTCTGACTCAATTCTGGTGATCATTTTGAGAATTCAAATTGTATTACTTAAATTTCATGTGCTAATTTCCCAATTATTATAGATATAGAAACCCATAATGGAGAAGCATACAGTAGGAAGGAGGTATTTTTAGGCATCAATGTACATTTGCACATAGACTATTCTGTCTTATAGTCTTATAATTCAGTTAAAATTTTATTTTATGACTATTTTATTCCCTCTTTTCTTCTTTTAATAATACTATACTTAGGAAACCAGCAATAAGAATATCCTTTAAAATGAGTTTGGACTCTGTCAAGTGGCAAATATTTGTCAAGCGGCAAATATTTGTCAAGCAAGTAAGAAGAAAAGGATATTTACCAATACTGTGAATATCTAGTTTTATTTCTGTTTGTGAACAATTGACAGCCTTTCCCCTTCCAGTCCCCAACCCCCTAACTCCATGAGGGATCATCTTGCTTCATGGATATTTAAAATAAATACAAAGCATATTATTTAGACACACTCCCTAGTCTAGTAAAACTCAGTGTTTCTATTACAAGACTTTAACAGCTGCTTCTCACATTAATTTCATTTCCATAGTTGCCTTTCAGAAAAAAAGCTTCAACAGCTGAGTATGGTGGCTCAATCCTGTGGACCCCATTACTTGCAAGGCTGGGGCAGAAGGATGGCTCGAGTCCAGGAGTTCTGGGCTGCAGTGTGCTACGCCAACTGGGTGTCCCCACTAAGTTCAGCATCCACCTCCTGGGAATGGTGGACGAGGTTGCCTAAGGAGGGTGAACCGGCCCAGGTCAGAAATGGAACAGGTCGAAACTTCTGTGCTGATCAGTGCTAGAATTGTGCCTGTGAATAGCCACTGCACTCCAGCCTGGGCAACTAAGCAAGACCCTGTCCCTGGTTTAAAAAAAAAAAAAATTAAAAAAAAAAAAAGAGGGCCAGGCACGGTGGCTCATGCCTGTAATCCTAGCACTCTGGGAGGCCAAGACAGGTGGATTGTTTGAGCTCAGGAGTTCGAGACCAGCCTGAGCAAGAGCGAGACCCCATCTTTATTAAAAATAGAAAAGAAATTATATGGACAGCTAAAAATATATACAGAAAAATTAGCCGGGCATGGTGGCGCATGCCTGTAGTCCCAGCTACTTGGGAGGCTGAGGCAGAAGGGTCGCTTGAGCCCAGGAGTTTGAGGTTGCTGTGAGCTAGGCTGACGCCACGGCACTCACTCTAGCCTGGGCAACAGAGTGAGAATCTGTCTCAAAAAAAAAAAAAAAGAAAGAAAGAAAGCTTTGACATGTATAAAGCACACAGGAATTTCTTCTGATAAGACTATCAAATGGGCAAGTGCTTACTCATTGCCCTAAAGTATCCCTTCTGGGCATTAGAACGTACGTCTGCTTAGAAAACAGGCAAGAGACCTCTTAGGACCTATTCCATCTCTATGTGTAAACACTATGGCTACTTGGAATTGGTTTTATGATCTCACTTTTAAAGTTGTACTTTTGTCCAGACCACTTCTGGTTTCAATTACATACTTGGCTCAGCTCTTTGAAACAGCCTCCTGCCTCGCCTCTCTCTCTTGGTAACAGTCTTGCTGCCCTTTCCTCCTTCCCCCCTTCCCTTAATCCCTGGTCATTTCACAGACGTTTCCCTTGCCCTGCGCTTCACACTATTTTCTCCAATTTCATAAAGGACTCTTTTTCATTTCCAAGTATGTTGTTTCCTACCTCTATGCTCTTCTTATGCTGAAAAAAAAAAAAATCACTCTTTGTTGCCTCAAACAAAGGGAAACTTTGCTGTTTGCCCAAGTGATTCTTGACTTCAGGGCTGTACTAGGTCCTTTTTGTATACAGGGCTACCTCAATTTGGGGGCAGAGGAAAGAATGGTAAGTATCTGGACTGATTATCTTTTTTTTTTTTTTTTGAGACAGGGTCTTGCTCTGTCACCCAGGTTGGAGTGCACTGAGATGATCAGAGCTCACTGAAGAAACCTTGAACTCCTGAGCTCAAGTGATCCTCTTGCCTCAGCCTCCTGAGTAGCTGGGACTACAGGCACAGGCCATCATGCCTGGTTAATTTTTTTTTTTTTTAATTTTTTGTAGAGACAGGGTCTCACTAAGTTGCCTAGGTTGGTCTCAAACTGCTAGCCTCAAGCAATTCTCCCACATTGGCCTCCCAAAGTGCTAGGATTACAGGCATGAGCCACCACACCTGGCCTGGACTGATTATCTGATGGGTACTTTCACCGGCAGTTGTGATGAGGTGTTGCCCAAAGACCGCCAGAATGGCTAAAGAATGGAAAGGAGAGCTGTACTGGTGATATCACTTTTCACACTGGGAAGAGGCAGTCTTCAGCATGTAACGGAGGAGCTCTCGCTTTGAAGAGGGAAAGGGCAGGCTGGTTTCTATGCTTCACGGAGTCTGTGCTACACGATAGAATCGTACACATTCAGGAGGTTGGGGGAAAAGCTATACATATTTATGAAGGGGGTTGAGAGCATGCACAATGAATAAACAATATATGTAGCATACGTCCCACTTTCACTTTGGGGTGAGGTGTTAGCATTAAAATGAGGTGGAGTTTGGCTCTTTATGTCAAAGGGTGAACCATAGGACACAAAGACAGCATGCGTGTAGTCTCTATAAGCTATCTGAAATTCCCTCAAAGTCTACAGTTGTTTATCAGGAAAGAATGTAAGGCTGGTCCAATCAGAGTTGTAGCGGTCTGGGTTGTAAATCAGAGTTAGGAAGGATCTGACAGTTTGCCTGATAGCTCCTATTGTTAGAGAGTTTAACAAGAGTGTGGTTTTTCTTCTAGCCATAAGAATTTAGGAAATTGCCATGCCAGCTGAGCCCTGAACCCTCGACCCATAGGAAACTTTTGTTTCCTTAACCTTAGGATCTATCTTAGTTGACAAAGGGGCATCTAATTTAGTCTCTCAGTTCACAAGGAAATGTCAAGGGTTCTCGTATCAACATGTATTTGCAATATTCTCCAAGATGGTTATAGACTCAGAGATTGTTCTGGGTGTGAGTGTAAGAGAAGGCACAGTGGTCTCTAAACCTATGAGTGGGTTCCTTTCTCTTGGCTCTCCCCAGGGTGACTGAATTTCCTGTTCTCTTTAGTTATACTCTTTTTTAGTATTAGTTAAGATAGAGGTTTGGCCTCTGTAATATGCACTCAAAATAACAGAGGCTTTTTTTTTTTTTAATTCTTTTTGTTTTGTTTTTTCTTTTTCTTTTCTTTTTTCCTGAGACAGGGTGTCACTCTGTAGCTCAGGCTTGAGTGCAATGGCGCTATCATAGCTCACAGCAACCTCAAACTCCTGGGCTCAAGCAATCCTCCTGCCTTAGCCTCCCTAGTAGCTAGGACTACAGGCATGCGCCACCATGCCTGGCTAATTTAAACAATTCTTTTGTAGACACAGGGACTCACTCCGTTGCTTGGGCTAGTCTTGAACTCCTGGCCTCAAGCAGTCCTCCTGCCTCAGCCTCCCAAAGTGCTGGGATTATAGACATGAGCCACCGTGCCTGGCCTTATTCTTAAATATTATCCCATAATAAGCAGTCCAGAGATAATTGTGGTTTCATAACGCTGGGATCCATGTTCCATTCATCTTGTTGCTGGGCCATTTTCAACATGTGGCTTCTATCCATAGTCCAAGATGACTGTTCTCACGATTGCACCATGTCCTCATCACAGCCAGCAGGAAGGATGAGAAGAGGAAAACAGATCATTTCCTTTTCTTTAAGGGTGTAAGAATGAATTTAAACATCACTTCTGCTCAAATGCTATTGGCCAGAACTTAGTCAAATGGTGCAAGCTGGCTGCAAAGGAGAGTGATGGCCATGTGCCCAGCTGTAATTTGGGGACACTATTCCTAAAGAAAGATGGTGAGAAGAAATGCTGAAGGATAATTAACAATTAACAGTTAACAGTTAACAGTTGCCACAGTCAACTTCTTTAACCACCTAAATATCTATGCACATGCTTTTTCTGAAAAATGAAGCATGCTTATTTCCTTTTCCATTAAAGGGAAGATAACTCAGAGGTCCTATCGAATCACTGCATCTCAAGCAAAGTCTACGTGTAATCCTTTCTTTGTGTCTGGCTCTGGCTCCTTGTGGCCTAGCAACCTATGGATTGCAGGACATGTTATCTCTCCTCCACAACATAGTAACCACAGTTAAAACTCCCATTTAGAAAAGGAAGGAGGCTGTCACGGGTCCAGATGAGCAGAAACCGCTAGGACTCCTTCTCTGGGAGTGAACGCTCGTCTTTGCGGGATCACGTGGCAACATCTTTTTCTGTTTTCTGGGAGAAACTCTCCATGAATCATCTTCCATGGCCTCATCTGTGGTGGACATTGTAGAATAAACCTTTCTTGGAGACCACATAACTTTGTAGCCCATGTTCTTGCCTGTGTGGGTTTGTGTTTGTGTGGAATATCGTTTATTTGCTCCTCTAGATCAGTGATTTTTCTCCTTCCCCACACTGGTCTTTCTCTGAGAGGCTGACCTGTATGGATCAGATCAACAGAGCTTCCCTGTTCTCTGTTTTCGCATCAAGTTCAGCCAGTGGGGAGCCCGGGAGAAAGACGAGAGGAAGGGAAGAAAGAGAGAAGTGGAGTATTGCTTCCCCGGCTCTGTCCTTGCAGGGTTGCCCACGGCTGGTGGTGTCTCTCAAGCAGAGGTCACATCAGTCAGGCAGCTCTTTCTGTCCCCTAGTTTCAGTGACTGCTTCCTCTCCTCACTCTGAGGCTGAAGGGTGGTGATAGCACCCCACTGTTCCGAGCAAAGGGTTTCCCTACTCTGCCTTTCTGTCTCCTGCTTTTCCCCACAATTTATAAATAATTCCTTTATTAAACTCCCCTCAAATTACATATTTTGACTATTTCCTTATGGGACCCTGACTAATGCAGAAGTAGAAGCCAAAAAACAGCAGGCTTATTGTTGCCTTGGAAATAAAATAACCCCCTTCTGCCCCCACCACATTAGTTTTCTGGTTAACTTGTGTCCTATCAGTTTCAGGTACAAGTAGCCACAAGCATATTATAGATCTCACCCTGACACAGCTTGTGCCACTGAAATATCTGATCTATCTGCTGGCCTCCGCACTCTGTCCATTTGCCTCTCAGTTTTATGGTGGCTGTCTTGAGGCCATTTGAAACAATGGATTAGGTTGGAAGACCACAGCTATCATCTGATATTTGGTGTTTTTAAAAATTTTTTATTTTTTAAACAGTTTTGTTGAGGTATAATTGCTTTTTTTTTTTTTTGAGACAGAGTCTCGCTCTGTTGTCCAGGCTAGAGTGCCGTAGCATCAGCCTAGCTCACAGCAACCTCAAACTCCTGGGCTCAAGCAATCCTCCTGCCTCAGCCTCCCAAGTAGCTGGGACTACAGGCATGTGCCACCATGCCTGGCTAATTTTTTTCTATATATATTTTTAGCTGTCCAGATAATTTATTTCTATTTTTAGTAGATATGGGGTCTTGCTGTTGCTCAGGCTGGTCTCAAACTCCTGACCTAGAGCGATCCTCCTGCCTTGGCCTCCCAGAGTGCTAGGATTACAGGTGTGAGCCACCACGCCTGGCCTATAATTGTTTTTTTAATCTATGGTTTCAATTATATGCATCTAAAACACATATTAGATCTCATAGACTGAATATGTAGACAGATGTTTTAAAACATCATTTTGTATGTGATAGCTCTGTTTTTTTCATTTTCCTATTTTTATTTTCTTAAAATTTTTATTTAGTTTTTAAATTTTTTAATTTCAGAATCTTACAGGGGTATAAACACTTTGGTTACAGATATTTGAACTGAGCTGGCTCCTACTGTCTGTCAGGGACTTCTTTATCAGAGGTACCCAAGAAAGTTTTGGAGGCCACATTCTAATTTCCTCTCACAGCTACCTTTGAGAGCCACCTCTTAGTCTTTCTTCAGTGTTTAGTAAAGAAAGTTGCCTTTTTCAACCTTTTGAGCACCCAAATTACTGTACTTTCACTCATTTAGATTTTAGGCAAGACAGAGAAAGCCTCTTTTCATGAAACTGAATTCTCCTCTTTTAGGGGAAACTATCTCTGACTTCATCCCTTTTGTAAGACTTGTTTTAAGGGGCAAGAAGCAGCCGACACACATCACAATTCTGAGTTTTTTCCCACTAGGTTCCAACTATAACCAGAATTATAGGCTCTGACAGTTTATGGCTTGCCTTCCAATGCATGGCCGGTAACAGCTTAACCAAGTATTAATTACGGCATAACAAGAGTCACCAGCCTTCTCCCTGGATTGTCTGATATTTGCTGTTCCCTGTCCAATTGCTACATCAGTATTACTTATATCTCTTTTTACCAAAGTCCTATATCCAGATATTAAGCTTATAATAGTTATAGATTTAACTGCTATAACAAAGATCCCCAAATAACAGCAGCTTAAGAAAAACAGAAGTTAATTTCTTTCTCATGTTTCAACCTAAGTGCAAGCTGACCATACCTAACATGGCAGCTTCATGGAGGTAAGGCTCAGGTCCCCTCTAGGGTGTTGCCTTTAACACGTGGCTTCTTTAGCAAGTAACTTCCATGTTTTTGCCTAAGACAGTGTCAGCCATCAGGAAGAAGAAAAAGGGGAAGTGGTAAGCACAACCCATTTCTTTAAGAAAATAACTGAGAGTTATAAAAGTCACTTTTACTCACATCATTGGCCAGAACTTGGTCACACTGTCACACCTAGCTTTAAAGGAACTTGGAAAGTATAGCTTTGCTCTGGGTGGCTATGTGCTTAGCTAAAAATTTAGGGCTCCACTAATTAAGAAAGAAGAAAATGGATATTGGAAAGAGCTAGCAATATTTGCCACATTAAACTTGAATCTAAATCATATTTCTCTAAAAAGTCTGATGTCTATAACCCTATAGCAATGAGTTATATTGGCTCTTCAGTTTCTTCAGTGGGTCTGAAATATTTTATCTCCCAAAATACTCAGACTGGAGATCTAGCTAGCCCTTTGGAACTCTCTGAATGTTGAAAATAGTCCCTTAAAAAGAGGGCTTTTGTTACTCTCTACCAAGAATCACATAATTCAATATTTTGTTGAAATCGTAGATGGAGTCCTCCAGTCTCCAAGGGAACTTTATTTCTGATGTATGTGGAACTATAATAACAAAGAGGCCAGAAGTTAGCTCGGGAAATTACATCCGAGTTTGCCTCAGCCAAAGTTTAAAAATGGTCCTGTAAGACATTTTAATTTTTTTTGAAATAACTTACTTTCTGGCAAGTATCTCCAAGTACTAGAATCAGAAAAAGACTCAAAATATAAGAAAAAGCCCAGGAATGACTATGGAGTTAAAAATGTTCTTTTTAACTCTCTCCCATTCTGCACAAACAGAAAAAGGTTACTTGGAGAAGTGGCTGTCACCAGAGCTGGAGCAAGGAAAGTGCCAGATGAATCTGCAACATCGTGCAACGCCAGAACGTAAGGAAGCTCTTAAAAAGCGACGTGGAATCATGTCAGAAAGACACAGGAGCCAAATGGAAGGAGTACCCAATGGCCAAATGGGGACAACAGGGCAAAGAAAAAAAATTTAAAGCAATCAATTATAGCCCATAAGATAAATATTCCTAAGTCCATGTTGATATGAATAAATAAATAAATGGTAGGGTAGACAGTTCCTCCTCATAGTAAAATTCCAATTAACAAATGTAGAAGCCAGGAAGGAAACAGAAAATCATCATTTGACAAACACCTCATTAATAATAATTATTATAGGTAAGAATCATTAAGGGATGCTTAAAATTAGTGAGCAAAACTATTTTTTTTCTATAGATTTAGGGGTACAAGTGGTTTTTGGTTACATGGATGAATTGTATAGTGGTGAAGTCTGGGCTTCTAGTGTACCTGTCACCTGAATAGTGTACATTGTACCCAATAGACAATTTTTCTTTTCTCATTCCCCACCCCTCGTCTGCTTCTGAGCTTCCAAGGTCCATTGTTCCACTCTGTATGCTCCTATGTGCTTAGCTAATCTCTCACTTATAAGTGAGAACATGCAATATTTGGTTTTCTATTCTTGAGTTACTTCACTTAGGATAATGCCTTCCAGTTGCATCCAAGTAGCTGCAAAAGACATTATTTCACTCTTTTTAATGGCTGAATAGTATTCCATGGGATATATGTATATATGTGTGTGTATATATATATACACACACATACATATATATATATATATATATATATATACACACACATACATATATATCACAGTTTCTTTATCAATTCATGGTGGATAGGTACTTAGGTTGATTCCATATCTTTGCAATTGTGAATTGTGCTGTGACAAACACACAAGTTCAGGTATCTTTTTGATATAATGACTTCTTTTCTTTTAGGTAGATACCCAGTAGTGGGATTGCTGCATTGGATGGTAGATCTACTTTTAGTTCTTTGAGAAATCTCCGTACCATTTTCCATAGAGGCTGTATTAATTTACATTCCCACCAACAGTATATAGAAGTGTTCAGTGGATGAGACTTTAATGAGAAACAGGATATTTTCAGGAGCTCAAAGTATCCCTCCATGAAATACTTATTAATTAAAGTGAGGAATTACTACAGTGGGGAAACTTGGTAGACCTGACCTTAACTGAGAAATCGAAGTTATCATCAGTAATGAGATATATTTGACATCATGTTCCTCCAGATACTATGCACTGAGAAGGGCTCAATATAACTTCTGCAGTATTCTTGCCATAAGTATGTAAGCTGAATTTAATGTTGAGGAAATAGCAACAAACTAAAATTAAGAGACATTTTACAAAAAACTAGCCAATACTCTTCAAAAATGTCAAGGTCAAGAAAGACAAAGAAAGGATATAGAACTGTCCAGATTGAAGGAGACAAAGGAGATATGACAACTAAATGCAATGTGAGATCCTGGATTGGCTTCTGGAGCAGAAAAGCAGGTATTAGTGGGAGAGTGAAACTTGAATAAGTACTATAAATTAGTTAATAGCATAATATCAATATTAATTACTTGTTTTTGATCATTTTATTACGGTTGTGAGAGATATTAACATTTGGGGAAGCTGGGTGCAAGGTATACATGAAGTCTTTGTACTATTTTTCAGGTTTTTTTATGTCTAAAATTATTTCAAAATAAAAAATTTTAAAAAGGAATAAAATGGTGATAAGGCTTGGGAGGTGATCACAGGCATTGCGTAGGTTCTTCTTTCCCTCAGATAACTGAGTTGGATGCTTGAAATCATTCTGATTGTATTCATGTACTTTATTAGCAAAACTTATGTATCACTAACTTTTTATTCACTCTTCTCTGGAACTTTATTTCTCTTGACTCTACATTACAGTTAAGTATAGTCTAGTTATATAAGCTCTGTTATACAATATGTTATAGTTTAGCAGCCAGCACTGTATGCAATGTTCCATATATGGCAGTACTGGAATGAGTTACTGTTTTGTATCAAACACCCTTTTCTGACAAAGCCTGCCATTTTGTTTACCTTTTGGTTATAGCACCACACTAGGTCTACACTTTTGGAGGTCTATAAAAAGTGACTTTTAAGATCTAGTCTCCAGATCATGACAGAATAGACTTTTAAAATGTTTGTTATAGAGAGCTTGGATGATCTGTGTCCTCCACATCATGGATTATCCCAATTTACATGAATTTGTCTTCTGCGTTTTTGTTTTCTACATTTCTGATCATTAACAGAATCATATAATTCCTCTGTAGTGTAGGAAATGCTTGAATCTGGGATCTCACACATGGTTGGAGCTATCTGGTAAATAATGGAATGGAAGCTTATTTGCGTGGAGGTTGAAGAGCTCCTGGGAAAGGACTCGTGTAAGTCCTTACTTGGTGTTTGGACAAATCTGGGCATTTCTGACAATACGGTGGAGCAATCTTACAGAAAGCTGTTTGCAAAATTCCATGAAAGTTCTCCCAGGAGAGAGAGTTCCTATAGGTAAAGTTCCAGGCATGTGAGCATAACCCAGGAAACAGGTCTGAGATTTTGTGGGAGAGGAGGAGACAAATCTGAGTACTATCTGATGTCAGTCATCAGGATTTGACTTCTGTCAAAGCTCCATTAGTAGAGCAAGGAGATTTTGAGTAAAACAATTAAGAGCTGCCTTATTGAATTATGTCATGCATATTTAACACCAAGGCATTGGAGTCCTTGCTATAATGTAACAGAAAAGTGTCGGGAGACATTCTTCTGTAGTTTAGAAGCTGAGAGCTAGAGGGTTGCCAGGGTCTGGACCTAGCCCAGGAATCTTGCCCAGGAATGAGGAAGACTGTGACACCCAGGAGGATGTCTCATACCTGAGGTTAAATAAAATAGATCTTTTCTCCAAGTTACTTCTCTCTTCAGTATCTGTTACCATACTCAGAGATGGCTCTTGATTACAAAATGATGTTTATTTTCCTTCAGCCAAGTGTTCAATAATTCTATCAGAATGTTTAGTTTAGATGGGAAATTTCATACAGCATGTCTTCTCTGTAGTCCACATTAGAAGTTTAAAATGAACCAGTAAGATTTTTATTTTTTAATACTATCTTTCTTTACCATTTTTTGTTTATAACAGTTGTTTCTGTCATTAACAAATATTTTCCTTAAAGTTTTTCAAAACTTATGGGTATATATCATCTCTAAAGCATACTGATGTAATTAAATGGGATTAGAGCCTCATGCAGGTTATTTACCATTTGATCTAATATCTCAGACTTCAAAACAGTTTGTGAATAAATTTTTTTAAAGCCTCCCTAAGTAGATTTTTGTTATTTCGTTTTTTAAAAAAAAATTATTGAGTGTGACCACTGCATGCTAATGCATTTACATATGTCAATCTAATCTTTTGAGGCATTAGTATATCTATTTATTTTTATTTTTATTATTTAGAGATGGGGTCATGATATGTTTCCCAGGTTGATCTTGAATTCCTGGGCTCAAGCAATCCTTCCCCCTCCCATCAGCCTCCTGAGTAGCTGGGATTATAGGCATGTGCTACCACATCTGGTTTATCTATTTTTCAGATGAGAAAACTGAGATTTAAAAGAGGTTACATAAACTTAGAAAATTGCCACTTTGAACTTTGTGTGTAAAATTTAGAGTTTCTGTTTATTCCAGTATATCCTCAAATCTTCAGGTAATTCCAGAAAATCCTTAACAGATTCTAGCCGGCTTTTGTTCTCTGACGCATTTACGTAACTTCTAGCAAATTGAATAGGGGTTCTGTTCTCTCAAGAATCAGATTTCTTTGAACATCAATCAAGATGGAGAGAAATGAAAAGAAAGTATACTCAACAGCTTTTTTTAAAAAGGATGATTGATTAATTTCCATTAGGTCTTTGGTACAGCTCTTAGTTTGGCTTAAGTACATGCTTATTTTCATGTTTTCTAAAAGAGTTCTAAGTAGCCACTTCTAGATCCCAGTTTAACAAAATTTCAACCAGCTGGGTCATGCCTGTAGTAATCCCAGCACCTTGAGAGGCTGAGGCAGGAAGTTCACCTGAGGTCAGGAGTTGGAGACCAGCCTGAACAACATAGTGAGACTCCATCTTTACAAAAAATAGAAAAATTAGGCAGGCATGGTGGCATGCACCTGTAGTCCCAGCTACTCCAGAGGCTGAGGCAGGAGGATCACTTGTGCCCAGGAGCTTGAAGTTACAGCGAGCTATGATGGTGCCACTGCACTCTAGTGCAGGGGCAACAGAGCCAGACCCTGTCTCAAAAAACAAAACATAACAACCCCCTCCACCCACCAAAAGCGCTTTCTTATCAATGAGGCTGCCCATCGAGCTGCAGACGCAGAAAGGTAGGTCTATGTGAAGACCCTAAGGGACAAGTCAAGAGCATTACCCTTGAGGTCAAGCCCAGTGACACCATCGACAACGTCAAAGCCAACATCCAAGGCAAGAGGGGCATCCCACCCGACCATTAGCGTCTGGTATTTGCAGGCAAACAGCTGGAGGATGGCCGCGCTCTTCACAACATCCAGAGAGAGTCCACCCTACAGCGGGTGCTTCGCCTGTGAGGCTGCATCGTGAAGCCTTCCCTCCACCAGATGCGACAACATGGTCTGCCGCAAATGTGCTTGCCTGCACCCCCAGTGCTGCCAGCTACCACACGGAGGAGCGCGGCCACGCCAATCACCTGTGCCCCAAGAGGAAGGTGCAATAAGGCCCCTCTGCCGGCTCCTCCTCCTTTCCCCTGGGGCGCGTCTTGCCCAAACCCCTTTGCCCTGGGGCCTCAATAAAGTTTCCCGTTCACTGGAGCAAGAAAAAAACCCTCAAAAACAAAAAACCAAATTGCATCTTTATTGATGCTCAATAAATAGTACTTTTTGAATCTCTACATACTGCCTGGAAATGGCAAAATTTTAACATCTTGGAGACCAAACTTCAAAACAGTTACCTTAAATTACAAATGAACAAATTTTGCTTCTCTAATAGGTAATGTTTACAGGAGCTTTGGCTACCGTTGATTTAACCTGATAATGTGAGTAAGGAATTCGGGGCTTCAGTAAGTTGCATGGGGTGGGGGGACGTACGGGGAGAGGAAACGTTTTCTATCAAGAATTGTGCTTTCCATTCCTGTATTTGGAGTTGTGCCACACGGAGCATATTTATGGAATTTAATTTTGTTAAATAACTTTTCCCCAGTGGTCATGTATTATAGTATCTTTCTGTTTTATTCAATCTCTATACATCCTACAAGATAGCTATTTATAGCATTTAAGGTAAAGAGGAATCTCAAAATAGTTTGGGGCAGAAATTATTATAATTATTATCTAGAAGTTTTCAGTTATTAGCAATGTATCATTGCTTCACATTTGAAACAATATAGTATGATCATAAAATACAGAGCATGGCATACCTTTTTCTTTTGAAAGTGTCCAGTTTTCTCTGTTCTTATTTTCTAACCCATGGTAAGAAGTTGGACTTACATACTTTCTTTAAGGGAGCAAGCCCTATAGAGAGCTCTGCAAGAAAGAGAAATTATTACCATCAATTTGGTGAGACATGTGTCTGGCACTGGGAGACCTTTGGGAGCTCAGCCATGGGGTTTCTAACCTTCTTTCCTGAACACTGCCTAGAGTCATGTAAGAAGTAAATAGTGTATGCATGTAGCAGCAAATTCTTAACGTCTCAAATCTATAACACCCAACTCTAACAATTCAGATATTTTATTTTTATCTAAGTAAATTTGCTTTTATTTGTTTGTAATCTGTTACCAAGAGGAAGATTTTCTTAATTACTACTACCATTGTATTCATTGTACCTGATTCTTTTTGCATTGGCTTGGTTTCTAACATCTGTTAAAACCAAAAATATTGTAATAAAATTTGACTGGGATAGAAGAAGCTGAAGTTAAAGTACTGGAATATCTTAGATCTTTGGGGGGAAATATTCTTTTGAACATTTTCCTTGTACTGTATTTTTTTATTTAAAGCCACAGCTTAAGCTACGAAATAATCAGAAAATATTTAAAGTAAAACAAACAAAAAAAGACTGAGTCCAAAAGAAAGTAATTTATATTTAGCTTGAAAGTTGCTAATTTCCATTTTTGCTTTGGTTGTCTGTGTTTCTGAGGTCTTATTCAAGAAATCTTTGCCCAGACCAATGTCCTGGAGTATTTCCCCAATGTTTTCTTCTAGTAATTTTATAAGTTTCAGGTCTTAGATTTAAGCCTTTAGTCCATTTTGATTTTATTTCTGTATACGGTGAGAGATAAGGGTCTAGTTTCATTCTTCTGCATGTGGCTATCCAGTTTTTCCAACACTACTGATTGAAGAGCCTGTCCTTTCCCCAATGTATATTCCTGACACCTTTGTCAAAAATGAGTTGACTATAAATGTGTAGATTTATTTCTAGATTCTCTACTCTGTTACTTTGGTCTATGTGTCTGTTTTTTATGCCAGTACTATTCTGTTACTATAGCTTTGTAGTATAATTTGAAGTCAGGAAATGTGATTCCTCCAGCTTTGTTCTTTTTGCTCAGGATAGCTTTGGGTATTCTGGGTCTTTTGTGGTGTCATGCCAATTTTAGGGTTTTTTTTTTTTTCATTTCTGTGACGAATGTCATTGATATTTTGATAGGGATTGCATTGAATGTGTAGATTGCTTTGGGTAGTATGGACATTTTAACAATATTGATTCTGCTAATCTGTGAACATGGAATATCTTTCCATTTTTCTGTGTCCTCTTCAATTTCTTTCATCAATGTTTTAAGGTTTCGCTGTAGAGATATTTTACTTATTTGGTTAATGGGATCACATCAAGCTAAAAAGCTTCTGCATAGCAAAGCAAACAATCAACAATGTGAAGGGAGAACCCATATGATGGGAGAAAGTATTTGTAAGTTATTCATCTGACAGGGATTAATAACTAGAATATAGAAGGAGCTCAAAAAACTCAATGGGAATAAAACAAATAATCTAATTAAAAACGGGGAAAAGTTCTGAATAGACATTTTTCAGAAGACATACAAATGGCCAACTGGTGTATGGAAAAAAAATGCTCATCATCACTAATCATCAGAAATCAAAGCTACATTGAGATATCATCTCACCCCAGTTAAAATGGCTTTTATCCAAAAGACAGATAATACTGAATGAGGATGTAGAGAAAGGGGAACCATAGTACACTGTTGGTGAGAATGTAAATTAGTATAGCCACTATGGGGAACAGTATGGAGGCTCTTCAAAAAACTAAAAGTTGAACTACTATATGATCCAGCAAACCCACTGCTGGATATATGTCCAAAAGAAAGGAAATTAGTATTGTGAAGAGATATCTACACTCCCATGGTTGTTGCAGCACTATTCACAATAGCCAAGATAGGGAATTGGCCTAAGTGGCCATAAATGGATGAATGGATTAAAAAATATGCAGTACATATATACAATGGAATATTATTAAGCCATAAAAAGAATGAAATCCTATCATTTGCAACAACATGGATGGAACTGGAGAACATTATGTCAAGTGAAATAAGCCAAGCATAGAAAAACAAATTTCACATGTTCTCACTCACATGCAGGAACCAAAAATTAAAATAATTTGTCTCATGGAGATAGAGAGTAGAATGATGATTACCAGAGGGTGGAATGACAGTGGGGAGGGGAGTGAGGATGAAGAAGGAATGGTTAATGGTACAAAAATACAGTTTGAAGAATAAATTCTCATGTTCAATGGTAGAGTAGGGTGACTATAGTTAACAATAATGTATGTATATTTTTAAATAATTATAAGAATGAAATTGGAATGTTCCTAACACAAAGAAATGATAAATGCTTGAGGTGATGGATATCCCAATCACCCTGATTTAATCATCACATGCTGTATGCCTGTATCAAAACATCACATGTACCCCATAAATACGTAGAACTATTATGTGTCCATGACAATTAAAAAAGTTATAAATTTCCTTTTAGGATATCACCAGTTTTTATATTACTTAGATGATTTTCACTCTCTGTTTGAGAAATAGATATAACTCTTAGAGGAAAAAGACCAGTTTGCTTTTCCCACACTTTTATTGCTAGAGTTAATAATTAAGGCAATCTGTTCATTATTAGAGATTATTCCGGTGCCACAGTCCTTGGGGCTTCTTTTAGAAAATTAAGAAAAATATTGTGATATTATATACATTTAGAGTTTTATTTTAATAAACACTGTGTTAATATTTTTTTCTGATCAGTACTATTTTTTTGATCCAATAGGTAGAAATGATAATGGTTTGCTGGTCTTATTATAATTAATTCTATTGTGATAATTCTGTTATTTATGGAAACTTTATCGAATCCAGTGCTACAGAAATGGTCTATGTTTATAATGGAATCTTAAAGTTGGAAAGGACTTTAAAGTTCACCTCACCTTCCTTCTTAGTGTAGAATCTCTTCTGTGGAGTCCTAGGCAGATCATCATGGACTATTTCACTGAATATCTCCTAAAAGGACTCGTCTTTTTCTAGAATCTCCTTGACACTCCTAGAGAGCTCTGGTTTTTGCTGACCTCCCATGTCTTCTTCACCTCCTTGCAAACACATAAATGAAACACCTCTTAGTTACTTCTACTCATTGGTCTTCTTTCTGTCTTCTAGTCTAGAGCATTTGTGATGAACTCTAATCAAGATTACCTGATACAGTCTAAACACTGACAGATTTTTAAAAAGTGTTTTGAAACCTTTTTCAGTTTTCAGGGATTACAGACCTAGGGATTATGTCCTCACATAACGAATAAGTCAAATGAAAGAAGTTTGCAGGGAAAAAATGTAAAGTCGAGTTCATTAATCTAGTAACATCTTTTGCTGTTTGCCGTAGGAATAGTTTTTCTTTAAATGAAACTGACCAGGAGGTGCAGAACTTTCAAGTCGGAAATGACCATGGATTTGGAGTTCAAATTCTTCATTCTGTGGTTGGAGCAACTGTAGCCCAATTACGTGTTGACATTCCCCAAGTGCCCAAGTCAAATGGTCCACAGACGGAGTGAAGGCTTCAGGGGGAAAAATGGAAAGAGTCTGTTCACATATATTTTGCAAACTTTGTAATTTAACATTATTTATTATTTTCACAGGAATTTTTATTTCTCAATAAGTATGATATTCTTAAAAGTGTGCACATGTATGATAAGGACTGTGCCGGTTAGTTCATCAGGTATCACATATTTACACACGATGTGCTTGTTATTTCCATGTGTTAAATTATCCTTTTTATAGTTATTATATATTGTTATATGCTCAATGTACAAAAATGAATCAATGAATCAAAAGTGACAAACACAGCCATACAAAGCGTCCCACAACTCTGTGTTACTATAGAATTTGATTCTCATGGCCTGAGACAAATGAATTAGTAATTGTGATGATTTCACAGGGGCAGCTGGATTAGATAGAAAAGGGTGGATCAGAAGTAAAAAGATTAAATATTTGAATATTGGATTTAACCAGACTGACAGTCTATTTGTTCCTAATTCCTGGTGCATTGTCAGTTATGAAAATTTGATACAGTCGCATGAAGACATTGAAGCATTTGTGTAATTTTAAAACAAAGCAGTGATTTTGGTGGTAAGTCAATAGAATTTTCCAAGTATTAATACAATGGTAAAATAATGCTTTCCTGGACAAAATTGCTAGAGTTTAAGAAGAGGACAGGTAGACAAAGGCTTTATTCAAAGCCTCAACCATTATAGAAAAATAAGTGTAAGTTTTCCTACTGTTAAAAAAGTTATAAAGGCAGCTATGATAATAAAGATAATTATGATCAGAAGTAAAGCAGATGGAGCAACTGACAGAATTCCTTTATCAACTGACAAGGTTTGATATTGTATATCAGCAGCATACAACATGGAAGAACATTTCCTGTCTAGAGTGCGCTGGCAGATATTTCACTTCATAAACGAATGAAATTTCTTTCAGTATATGTGAGGGACATAAATGAAGGGAGAAGTATTTGAGGTCTGCTTTTTTATTTATGCTAAAATATCAAGCTCCAGAGAAAGTTTTCGTCACTTACATGACAATGACGCTAACTGTCATAGAGAATGGAAAAGGTTTGTTGGTTTAGTACAGACAGAACTTTATGTGCAGCAGGGAGGGGCATTTGCAAAGTGAATAAAAGAACCCATACATTGATTTTGTTATAGAAAATAGTAGGTGCTTGACTTAATGTTGAGGAAAATTGTGAAACATTGTGGATGTAACTAAATTATGACTACTGAAATTGTATACTTCCATACAGAGAAATGGCAAGGAAGTAAAAGACTGCTTTTCTGGGAAAGATGCTCACACACATTGTTTAGAAGAATCTCTTTCCTGGGAACTGACGATTTTCTTCACTCATCAGAAACAGAAATCAATGATGTATTTTGGGCATATTTAAAATTACATCCAAAATCTATGACAAATCATGAAAAGAGTGGACTACTAGAAGTAGGCCGTGGCAGATGCTGTTAACTGCTGTCCAACAGTTACTCTTTCCTTTCCCCTCACTCATGAAGCCATCATTTTGTTCAGGGCAGCCCCAGGGGATGAACGACTGTTAGAGGTGGAATGACATACTCCTATACCGGTTGTGCACTGTGGCCATTTGCCCTTGCCCTGGGTCTAAGATAGTGACAGTAATTCCGTCCCCCTTTGCTTGCAGATAGGAATGGCCACGTGATATTGCTCTGGTAAGGAGATACAAGGTGAGGTATTTGGAGGCCTCTGGGAAAGCCTAAGGACAAAAAGCTAACATGCTAAGGATAACAGAAGAAAGATAAAGTCAGCATTCTTGATAACATCCCAGAGCCACTGAACTAAGCCCAGAACAACCTATCAAAGGACTTCTTGTTATATGAGAAAAACAAATGTTTCTTTATGTAAGCCAATGTTTTTGAGTATTCTTTCCTTGTAGCTAAAAGCCTTTGTAACAGGTGCCTAAGCATACCAATCCTTTACGAGGAAAATACTTCTCTGACTATCTGAATATAGCAGCTATTAGCTATTGACGTTTTGATGATTTTACTTGCAGACTTTTCTGTACATATCATAGTACATAAAATTAGTTTCAGCCCATACTGGCGTGCAGTGAGGTGCTGGGGACTGAAACACAAACAGCACGTCTGGCATCGCTGTGTGGTAAATGGAGAAAGCAGGTCCATGCGAAGTAATTTCCGTTGTAAGGTCAGAATCATTGGAGCAATCTTTCTTTTTTATTAGTAGTAAGGCAAGATTGTTTACACCGCTCTATCAAATATTTATAACAAGACATTTTTTTCTCTTTTAGTTTTTTTCTCTCTTAGGAAATCTCTCAGCTGGGCGCGGTGGCTCACGCCTGTAATCCTATCACTCTGGGAGGCCGAGGTGGGAGGATCACTTGAGGTCAGGAGCCGGAGACCAGCCTGAGCAAGAGCGAGACCCCATTTCTACTAAAAATAGAAATAAATTATATGGACAACTAAAAATACATATAGAAAAAATTACCTGGGCATGGTGGTGCATGCCTGTAGTCCCAGCTACTTGGGAGGCTGAGGCAGAAGGATTGCTTGAGCCCAGGAGTGTGAGGTTGCTGTGAGCTAGGCTGACACCATGGCACTCACTCTAGCCCGGGCAACAGAGCGAGACTCTGTCTCAAAAAGAAAGAAAAGAAAAGAAAAGAAAAAGAAAACAAAGAGAGAAAGAAAGAAAAAGAAAGAAAAAGAATATCTCCTTCCTAATAAATCCAGAGTATAGAACATGTGGAGAGAGTGTACTATTTTGCCTGAGGAGTGCAGAGGTTTCTAGAAGGGAGGTATCAAAACCCCAGCCTTTTTGCCTGAGATTTAAGTTAGGGAACCTATTAGGATGGACTGAGGTGGTTCTGATCAAAGCCCAAAAGCCCAGTTGAGAGGAAAGTTTACAAAGCCACCGGAATAAAGTGACCAGGTGCTTAAAATCAGCAGAACCCATGGCCAGGTCCAGAATTAAGTTGTGGGAAAGTCAAAGGGGATGGTGACAGGCCCCAAAACCTGTCCCTCCCATTCCTCTTGCGGGCTGACTTGTACCTTGGGTAGTAGTTGTGTAACTGAATCAAAGTTTCTGTAACTTTGAGAACTCTGCCCAGGTTGGAGTGGGGCCATTCTGATCTAGCAAAACACTGCCGGGGGACTCCTCTCCCAGATTGTTAAAATGTTTTTCTATCTATTTAGATCTAAAGCTTTTGGTACAGCTTCATCTGCTAGCTAGGTATATGACCTTGGATAATTTGATGAACTATTCTGGGTCTCTTTTTCTTCAACTATAAAATGATGATCACTGAAGTTTCTTTTGAAATGTTGAGATGAGAAATGTAATGCGTTTAATATATGATGTTTTGATTGGAAAGTTCTAAAATACAATATCAGGATTGGGCTGTTGACTTGGTTAATGCATAGCAGGTTGCCATTTAAGGTTGAATAGCACACAACTGCTGCAAATTCCTACATTTAATATTTTAAAAAGTTCACAGTGCCTGCATAAACTAGTGTTTGAATTTTGCTTTTGTGTGATGAGACATAATTTAATTTTACATATTCTACACAGCCTCTATCCTTTTAAAGGATTTGTATTTTTTTAAAGAGAAAGAATTATGCCTGGCCTTAAGATTTGTGGTTGTCAATTAAACATTATAATGTAATTTTTATCCTGGTTCAGTCATTCCAGTACATACTCCCTCTAGTGGTTCAAGCTCTTTAAAATATTTATTGAACATTTCAGACCAACTTAGTTTCTAGCTGTCCTGTATTAAGTTAATGCTTATATTTATTCTCTCATAGCCTTTCCTTATCTATCCAGGACTCATATTCATTTTTTAAATGCATTACTTAAGATGAGAATAAAAAAAATGGATGATTTTTTTTTCCATTTTAATTTGACAATGAAAGGAAACAAGGTAATCAATGAACTCAAGCCAACAGAAATTTGTTGAACAGTATCTATACGTTAATAAGGGTAACCAAAATACAACAGGATGGTCTCCATCCTCAGGGAGCTAGCAGTCTAGGTGGGGCAGTGTCATTTGTCTCCTCTGTGTGGCATGTAGCTTATGGAGCATTGGAGGGGTTTTGGGCTGGCTGGCAGGGTTTTGTGCTGGCATCATGGTCACAGTTTTTAGCAACTGGCTTCTATCCTCACTGGCATCCTCTGAGATGTTTGTGATTCCAGAGGATTTCTAGTCCCAAGATCTGTGCTGTCTTCCACAGCTGAGTTCTTTCAACACAGCCATGAGACCCCTGTGGACCTCCTGGTCTTCTCTCAGTACTTCCTTATCCCTCTAGGGGAAGGGAATGAAGAGAATGAGAAACTTCCTGTTGTTTTACTGTGACACTCCGGGGCCCATAGGAAGCCGTGTCTTCCTACTATGGCTTCGTTTCTACTTTACTGCTGTCTAGCTAGGGTCAGCCTGGATGGCTATTCCATGTCTCCCTCCAGAGGGCTCCTGCACCTGGTCACCTTGACTTTCCCTGTAGATTTCCTTCCCTTTCCAACTCTGAGGACCACATCCAGGCAAGGGGTGGGCAATCACCCGTCTCTCTGCCAAGACTTTTGACTGAAAGGCCAAAGATTAGAGTGCCTGTCCCTAGTTCCTTCCTGACACTTCCTCCTTCCTGCCCCTTGGAGCATGCTAGTCTCACGTCTCATGGCCTGAATAGGAAAGGGTCATAGGAAACACACATCAGTTAATTCCTCCTTTGTCCCAAGACAGTGGATGTCCCAGTAGGAGGGGTGTCAGCTTTGTCAAAGCTGCACAACCTTTAAGGAGAATGAGGGGGAAAATGGGAATTGGCCTTTCATTTAAAGATTAGGAGGCCATTGGTATCTTTCAGAAATAAATTTCAAGCCTCTGGGAATGGAGGAAGAGTGGCAAGAAGGCAAGGGGTGTAAGCAGTGTGTGAGGAGATCTAACACCTCACATTTACCGAGCACTTACTATATACTAAGCACTATTTTAAGTGCTTAGATGAATTAACTCATTTGGTCTGCAGAACAACTCTATCACCCCCATCTCCCTTACAGATAAAGCAGCTGAGGTCCAGATAGGTTAAGTTATTTGTCCGAGGACACACAGCTAGTACATGGAAGGGGCAGCCTGGCTCTCAGTCCCTACACGCTGCTGTGGAGGGTAAGGACCTGGTGGCAACACATCAGAGAGCACCAGCTCAAGAGGAGAGCAGAGCCCAGAGATTTATGTTAGAATAAGGATACCTGGACAGCTGCAGAGAGTGAAGAGGGAACTGGTGGAGTGGCAGGAAAACCTACCTTAATAAACATTCCTTCAATCACTGACACATAAGAGAGAAAGGGAAGAAGAGATGGTAGAAGAAGCAGGCATGGGACAAGACCGCGGGGAGGAGTTAACCCTGGGTAAGGCACACAGATGCCTCTCCTCCTGCGACAGCAGCAAGGACCGGTCGGGGGAAGATGCTGAGCAACTCGGAGCTTTGTGAGGGTGTCAGGACAGCTGGGGACGGGGTGGAGGAAGGGCTAGGAACCATGCCTGGCTGATCTCAGTGTGTGGTGACCAAATCTGCTGAGAGTGAGAGGGAAGACTGGGACTTTTAGAGCTGTAGAAGCTTTCTGGATTCTGGAGTAGCTTCTGTGAGCAATGCAATAAGGAGTCAAACAGAAAGAAAGGAAAAAAATGGCTGGGTCAAGCTGAAATTTTGATTCTTCTTATCATTATTATGTATCACACACTATACTATAGATACATTTTTTTCATAGTAGTCTTTCATGATTTATTACCCTCATTTAACCTTCAACGAAAGTGAGAAGCAGAGAATTTAAGTAATTTGCTCATGGTTACTCCGCTGGGAGTGGTGGAACTTACACCCCAGTTGGGGTGTTATGAAGCTCAGGACTTTCCAGCCCAGCACAGGCCGCTGTGACATAGGGCTCCAAGAGATGATCCTTGAGGCTGTGATAATGGCTGGCATGGCCAGGGGGACCTGTAGAGAGGCTGGAGACGAGGGCCTGGCTGTCACCAAAGCCCGGCAGTGTCTCCTACCAATGGTAGAGTAGAATGAACCTGCAAGGCGCTGTCAGCACACTTACATCTTTCTCCCGAGAGTCTTGGCAACTTAAGGGAGGAAAAAATAGATGATCAGAGGTACCAGAATTGGGGACTGTTGTGGAGCTAATCCCAGTGGGTAAGGCGTCCTGGAGGGAAGTCCTGGCAACTTCAGGCCCTCTTGAAGCATAGTAATGTCTTATGTCACTTCAAGTCAGTTTACTTTCAGCACCTTTGAAATTTAAACCTTTGGTCTAAATTTTTATGTTGCATAAAGGAATGTCCTGGCAATTTAGATTTCTTTCTCTGAACTTTCTTTTCTCGCTTTGAGATCATTCTGTGCAGCAGGAGACCGACCATAGGTTTAGTGGCCATGTGTGTTCTTGGTTGAAAAGTCTGCATCTTCAGAGTTGGTTGGGAGTATGTTTTTGTAAAAATTCTGTTGTTGATGTCTATTTTCTTCTCACGACCATGTAGATGAATAAATTCACACCCTTTATTTTACCTTTCTAAACAAAATAAAATATGATATCTGTTCAAAAACATTTAATAAGGAAAAGGAAAATCCAGTCTGAAAAAAGGTCAGCGAGACACAAGAACTGTGATATTTGCTGAAAGCTCCTGTCAGAAGAGTCTGAGTAGCGTGGATGGGCCCAGGGAAACAAGACAAAATTAAGATGAAACTCATCCCCTCGCGTTTGTGAAAATGTGAGTTTATGAATCCGAAGAGCTGGGAGGCCAAATGAGATCTAATTGTGTCTTATTTAACTTGGCCTTTTCAATGGATAATCCTTGGCTCTCCCTGCAAATATCACACTTTTGTCAAACGGACCTTACTCTAATATGTTTTTCTTCTTGTAAATGCAAAGTATTTTTGATCATACAATGGTAACTCAACTAATAAAATTTTCAACTATAAATGTAGACTAAGCTCTAATGGAAACCACATATCAGTGGAAAGAGTCCCAATCTTTATTATCATGTTCTAGCTCAAATAGTTCACACAGCAGGTCCTCTAAAGGGGCCCAGAAAAATAGCTAAAGAAATATTACTTTATGCAAAGATTCATATACTCAGTTTAAATATACTGTAAAAATAGGAGACTGGCTTATGCAGATCAATAGATGTTCATAATTAGGAAAGAAAGTCTGAAATACGGGCAACTCCAAATTGTCTTCATGGGCAAGGTGGACAAAGAGTTGTATTACAGAAAAATCCAAAACAGACATAGTTCTCAAGCTAATCGGCTTACGGTTTATATTGAAATATATAATATTTTTTGAAGGAGAATTAACTTCCAATTTTATTTTTTTGTCAGTGTCCATGAAGTTCTTGAGACCTTGGCTCAAGGGGATTAAGGTTCTAGTCCAAACTCGGCCATCAGCTCGCAATGTGTATTTAGGCAAATCACTTGTTCTCTCTCGACTTCATTACCCATCTGACAATGAGTGTTTTCAACTAGATAATCACCAGGTTCTCTTCCAGCTCCAATCATATATAACTTTATTTGATTCTGAGCCTTCGTGAATAATCTAAAGTTGAGTTAAAGTTGGAAGGAGATTGTGGTTTCTTGATATCTTTAGTTTTGCTCTTTTTTTGCTTTTAAAAAAATGTCAGACCACCATTCCCTTAAGAAACCAACGCGTCGTGTCCTAGGAGAGCTGCAGTCTGACCTGGCTCCTTGTGGGAAATACTTCAGTGTTAGATGAAAGCAGAAGGGGAGAGAGGACCAAAATGAAGGCAGGAAGGACCGAGACGGCTGGGAGCTTTGGTTCTGAGGGTTTGTATAATTGTCCTTAACTCACATCGACTGAATGCTCGCCTGCCTATCTTCCTGGGGCTTGTGTAAGAACATCTGCAGAAAAATTTTAACGGCGTGAGTGAGCTTCACTGGGTTTAATGATTCATCGATTGTAAAAAATGTTTTACCTGGGATAACAATGAGTGTGTATTCCTGGAGCCTAAACCCACTGACCTGGAAGGAGGCCCCCAAAAGTGTGCTAAGTAGACAAGGGAAGCCTGGCTAGAGTTTATATTTATCTAACCAGATAATTGAGTGAACTAAAAGGTCTTTTATTATCCTTATGTGGATTACGTACTTTGTAGAGTATCCATGGTCATTATTAAAACCATGTGTCTCTCTGTCTCCCTTCTGAGCACCTTCTCTGGAAATCAATCCATACACGCTCAGGAATGCAAACCACACTCATTTTAGAGTCAGTGTAAACAAACATAATCAAGGAGGCACATTGACTTCATAAATTATCTAATGCCTTCTGCATTAAAATGGAAATGACTTTTGGCTGCTCCCATCTACTCATGTGTATAACTGTTAAGTTCAGATGTGTTTTTCCTAGAAGAGCAAGTTTGAATCTCGACAGGCTCGGTCTAGTCCCCTGTCTTCGCGTTCCCCATGGCGACAGGTAAGTCATGGAGATCACCGTCCCAGCATTTTAAATATAACCTTCTTCAGACTGGAGTCAAGATAATCTCACGCAGATAAGATTATAGGTAAAACTGACATTTAGAGAAGAGGTGCAGATCTGAGCAGAAACTCTCACAGGGCTTCTGAGTCACGAATACTCTTGTTATAGAGGAAAAAGGGACTTGCGGTTGTCCTCTTGATTATAAAGAAGAAAGAAATTAGAAAGCTTTGAAAATTCCCATTAGAACCTTATTTTAACATATTTTTGCCAAGACATAAGGACTTATATAAACTAAGTGAAATTTCTTGATTCTCACTGATTTGCATATTAGGTCATCTAATTGTGTTCATTGCTTTTTTTTTTTTTTTTTTTTTTTTGAGACAGAGTCTCGCTCTGTTGCCGGGGCTAGAGTGAGTGCTGTGGCGTCAGCCTAGCTCACAGCAACCTCAAACTCCTGGGCTCAAGTGATCCTTCTGCCTCAGCCTCCTGAGCAGCTGGGACTACAGGCATGTGCCACCATGCCCGGCTAATTTTTTTCTCTATATATTTTTATTTGTCCATATAATTTCTTTCTATTTTTAGTAGAGACAGGGTCTCGCTCTTGCTCAGGCTGGCCTCGAACTCCTGACCTCGAGCCATCCTCCTGCCTTAGCCTCCCAGAGTGCTAGGATTACAGGTGTGAGCCACCGTGCCTGGCCTCATTGCTCTTTCTCAAAGCTAAAAATGCCCTACTTGTTTTCATGCTGCTACAAAAATGTAGACAACAGTTTTTTGTGGTCCAAGACATGTTAGGTTGTAAATATTCTTTTAGAAATTATTAATAAATTGAAAATATAGAGGTGAAACATATGAAAGTATTTTTATGAAACAGCATTTTATGATAACTTAAGAATATCAAATATCTCTCTTTTAATAGTCATTCCTATTTATTAAATGTTCTTGCTTATTCTTTTATAGATATAAAAATTCAATATATGTCAGTGTCCTTTACATTTTACTTTAAAGTTGTTAAAAAATTTAAAGTTAATTTTTGGTTATATAAGCAATAAGTGAATATATTCTTCTGGTAAAAATTAAAACTCTAAAGATCTAGATACAGTCCTTTTTGATTAGCACGTGAAATCCAGGCCTCCTTCCCAGATGATGTTGGTCCCGACACCTGTGTACTGCACATCCTCTCAGATCACTGCCTACATATAAATACATCTCTCTCTCTCTCTCCTTGAAAAATATAGACTATTTTAAAGCATGTTAAATATAACTGGTATGAAATGGCTGCTATTCCATAGCTTGCTTTTTCATTTAATTATATGTTTTGAGGAGCTTTCCCTGTTAGTACGTATAATTAACTTAATTATTTTAAACTGCTGCTTAGTACTTTATGATATAGCTATTAAAACATTTATTTTCTATTCTATTTTTGACAGATGTTTAGGTTGTTTCCATTTTTTCTACAATGACAAAAAGTTCTGCAATGAATTCTTGTATACCTCCTTACAACTACGTCTGAACAGCATCCTAAGCAATTTTGCTTTCTGCTCTGAAGCTGTGACACCAGCCATTTCTAAGTCCCCTACAGTGTTGCTTTTTACCCCAAGCCTCTTTGGAGGCATTTTCCCAAACAAAGACCATTCCCTCCTCAAGAGGCATTTTGAGGGCAACTGTTAAAATAATTTTAAAATTTCCCCTGTCATTTTGTTTATATCTTCAATGCTCAGAATTCAGAAGAGCAAATAATTGATATTTGGTGAAGGTTTTTGTTGAATGCATAACTGATATATTTGGGAAAAGAATATTGCCTTGGAAATGAGAGGGGCTACGCTTTTGTGAATTGGCTTTGTGATCCCGGATATGGGAAAAATTGTTTCTGGCTTTTTTCCTCTTCAGGAGGTCGTCAATTAGGAGATTTCAAAGGTCATGTTCATTCCTCTACTTTGTGGTTCTATTTTTAGGGGCAGTGGAGGTGGGTGAGGGGCTTTCCACAGTGCAGTACACTTACTACATGCTAAAAAAACATCTGATTATGCCATAGTTTTATCTAATTTTCACAGTATTGAAATGTTGCAAACATTTCAATATATGTGTATAAATGGATTTTGAAAGTATGGGTAAAATGAAAAAGTCATAGTTTGAGGCAATTTGTCACAGTAAAGGAACATATGTTTGCATCTAGGTATTAATCTTAAATATTAAAGGCAGAAAATATAGATCTCTAGAGATCTAAGGGAAAAATCATTCTGGTGATCATTTTTTAGGGAGCTATTATGCTTTATAATAAGGAATTTGTGATTAAATTCCTATTGGTTTAAAGAAAAGAATATTCACATTGAACTTGAGGCAATAAATAATTTATTAGATGCTTAATTTATTCTATTAGACTCATATATTGTAGGTGACTACACTATCTTTTTTATAAAATGCCCCTGTATATTTGTTATTTACCAAGAGAATTTATGAGACTCTCTGTTTTGAGCAAGTAGAGTTCTTTTAGGATGGCTCTAAAATGCTCCCCAGAGCTGCAGCATAGGAACTAAATGCAGAGTTATAAGTCCTAAAGGGAAAAAAGGGATATGTATGTGTATATAAATGCCTCATATTTCCTAAATCTCTTTCCTACTTTTTTGTGAGAGGAGATGTTACAAAGAGGGAAGGCAGGCCTTGCACAAATTCTTTTACTGAAAGGAAAGGCTTCATAAATTTAAAAAAACAACAAGTAAAGGATGTACAAAACCCAAAATTCTCATATCATTGTGCAGCTAGGTAATTTACTCTTATGATTTAAAATATTTGAAATTTGAACATGTTATAATAAATATTTTTACTTACATGGAACTCAATTATGTTTACTTAAATTACTATTATCTTAAAGTCAATATGACTCTAATTAAATCACTAGAGTTTTATTTAAAATTGACTAGAGCTTTCCTAAAGATTTTATTCCTATATTCTTCTTAGATTACTATATTACTATTATTGCTCCAATAAAAAGTCTTTAAGAGCTCTTATATAAGAGTAACATGCTAATTGCGTAAATACTCCTTACTATAGTATTACTTTTCACTAAACTTTAGCGATAAGGCATGTGGAAATTTATTTTTCTCTCCGTATGAGTGTGGGGTAGATATTCCAGTCACTCAGGGACTCAGACTCACAGTGGTCTGCCCGGTCTGCTAAGGTTGCTCTGGTTGCCATTCCAGCCAGCAGGGAGTGAAAAGCGAGTGTAGAGGATTGTGTGTGAAAGGTTTGCGGTCTTGGAAGTGTGATTTTGCTAGCACATTCTATTGGTTGGGGCTTGTCACATGGCTACACCTAGCTGCCAAGGAGACTTCGAAATGCAGTGTCTGGCTAAGCAGCTATTCCCCAAGCACAGCTCTATCACTGTGGAAGACGGGGAGCACAGCTGGCAGATTCTGCCATGGTGTTTTACATAATTATCCAGTTTAATTACTACTTTTGACAAATAGGATTTTATAGAAAGGGTAACCAAAGCTCAGAGGCTAAGTACTTTTCCAAGGTCATAGAGCTTGTGAGAGGCAGAGTCAGAATTTGAACCTAGGCCTGTTTGGCTCCAAAGCCCGTTTTTAATCTGTATGCCACTTAGTATCACAAAAGTTGGGATATAGCCCAAGCAATTGGGTTCAATAAATTGCAAATATTCATTTTCTTAAGACAGATTTCCCATAGATCCATAATACTTACCCCATACAAAGAAGGAATGATACAGTGTGTTGTTCGATTTGGCATTTAATCTTCAGGTCTCATTACAACCAGGAATGTTGCTCTAAAAGAGTTAAGGACATTCTGGACATTTTCTAATTTAATGCAGTTACTTTCACTTCAAATGCATTTGTTGCAGCCCATTTTGCTGAGTTGGGTTGGCTGCGTCCACACCTATTCCAATCATCTTCTTCCCTGCGTTTCTCTAACTCAGAAGCTGAAAAGCTTGACTTCTGTATCCCATTTCATCCATCGGTGGTCACCAGGTATAGTTCTGCCACTGAGAGACAGAGAGGAGTCTTTTTAGCCTGGCTTCCTTGCACAAATAAAAAGACAGAAGGCTCCGTTCCTATTTGCCTTATTTTTGCCTGGAACGTAGATGGGATTTCTGGAGGTGCATCCGCCACCTCCAGATCCTGAGGATGAAGGTCTGCCAAGGGTGCACAGTGGGAAGATAGAAAGTTTCTGGTGGATCTTGATACATCCACCCTAATGAACTTACCTCTTGTGGTATTTTCTATTACTTGCTTCAGAAAGCAGTCCATATACACTGAATGTCTTATCTCCATTTTCCTCCCTCCCTCCCTTTCTTCCTTCTTCCCCCAGCCCTCTCTTATTCTTAGTTTTTGACTTCAGGCCATGGCAGCCTGAGATCAGTCCAGAACTTAGCGTTGGGATTTAACTGTGCTTAAATTGCAGCAAGGATTTCAGTGGGCGGGAGCGAAGGGTGTTAGTGTGGGAGGGGAGGAAAGAAATTGCTCTTGTTCTCAGTTTGTTTCTCTGCGATTCCCAGGGATTATAATCCTTATCTATCTGTCCATGTTTGTATAATAATTTTAGTGGTGGAGGGCAAGTTTTTCACTTAAGTTCTAGGAATGGCAATAAAAAATGAGTCCTTCTGGTTGGTGGTGCAGCCTCCTTTCCTCACTGGCATTTTGCAAGTAGCTATTTAATTACTTTGTGGTAAACATGAAAAAAGTCACCTACTGAGAGGATTTCTGTTAAATGAAGTTGTCTCCATTCGAAAAGAAGGGTCATTTGAGTTTGTAAAGTTCATTTGGTTCCTTTTTTTTTTTTTTAAGTGTCTTAATTTTTGTTTGTGAAGGTGTCCTTGAGGTCAAGGTTGAGAGGTAAGAGCAGCTAGAACTCATGGGGGTGGGGGCTGGTTCCTCCATGCTCTCAAGGCAGTTGTCCTTGTGTGTTTCTGACAAGGAAAAGAGTCCTGCTCCAGCAGAAGGGAATGGCGCACACTGGGTGTCCCTACTGTAAGAGCAAAGGTAACTCCATGACAGGCCAGGCTTCCTGGAGTAGGCCTAAGTTTCGGTTTCCCTGGTGCAGGCCCTCCCCTTCCCCGAAATGACGCCGATGGCCACCGGAGGATCCTGAGATTTGGACTCGACCAATCAGGAGTTAACGCGACCATGGGACTGACCAATGAGGAGCCGACACGGTCAGCCAGTCTTGAAGGAACAAATGAACTGAGGGAGGGAGGGGGATGGTGTGCCCAGCGTATGTAGCCCACTGGAAAGTATGAGAACTTAGTTTTACCCCAGGGCAGGGTCCTGGTTCGAGGAGAGGCCACTGCGTTGGTGCTCTGGGACTTGGACCCTAGCTCGAGCTAGCCAGTAAACTCCTTTGCCTTTTGCAGCCTCGGTGACTCTGCCTCTCTGTTCCTGGGGCCGAGGGAAACCGGCTCTAACACCTACTTTGGTTTGTTATGTGATAGAACCTGGACATTCCACTAGACCTCTTCTGGGAAGCCATTTTTTCAACTCTCTCAACACTGTTCTTTTCTCCCAGGCGATCCTAGAATAATGTTAAGGCTGGCAGACATGCAGGTTCTTTAGCCCAAGAGACTGATTTGGTCCTGGGCCAGTGTACGGTCAGCTACTTGCATGAATATACTTCATTCTTTTAGTGAAGATGGCTTGTCTTCGTTAAGGAAAATGTTTAAAAAGACACAGTACAGAAAATGCTTTGGTTTTCTCATATGTACATAATAGGATATTCCTATTTTGCACTTTAGATAACACATATTCATGTTTCTCTGCATAACTTTTGGATAGTGGAACAAAAAGGAATAAGAAAAAATGGGCCTAAACAGAGTGTAATAATAATGTTAGGAAAGGGCCAGGGCTCTTATTTGACCTTGCAGGCTGTAGTCCGAGTAACTGTAGGGGTGTCATTCACATAGATTTTGATGTGTTTAATATTCCTTAGAGTTATGCAACACAGTGGCCCTGCTACGCTTCAGTAGCATTTACTATGTGTCATGCACTATACTAAGAATATCCTTTTCAATGAATCTTTACCACAATCCTATGATGTAGAGCCTAATATCCTATGAAGTAGACACTAATACTTTCATTTCTTTCATTTTACAAATAAGGAAGCTATGATGCAAAAAAGTTCAAGGTCAAAAAAGTGGCAGAGCTGAGATTTGAGACCAAATCTGGTTTCAGAGTTGGGGCTCATAGCCACCACACCACACCACCCCTAATGAGTGAGATCAGATTCCAGGGACAGATTCTGCATTCACTCATGTAACATCCCCAAATGATTTTGATTGCTCTGGGCATTGTGCGGGATGCTGGAGTAAAATGGTTCAACAACCCAGTTTTTGGCTCAGTTTAAACTAAGAACATTGCAGGATTGTCTTTTCTTACGATTTTAAACAGTGTCTTGTCATAAATTTCTAAGGTGACCTGAAGAAAGGAGATGGGCAGGCTAATTTGTCAGGGTCCTTTTGAGGTGCAGGAGCCATGCTGGGATACGATTCACGAAACTTTAAATACTCCTGGCTGCAAGACTAATGTTCTCCTAGATTCCAGAGTGTAAAGGCATGAATCTCACCTCCTTCTGTGTCCATTTCTTCCTCCTCCTCCTCTTCTAATAGCTCCTCTCTCTCCTCCTTCTCCTCCCATCTCTCTCTGCTGATGCATTTTCATCTTGTTGCCTGAATAGCAACTCAGAAGAAGGACTCAAATCTTCCCTACTAGAGAGAAATGTGTTGATTCACCGATCTCATTAAATTTATAAAAACCATGATAAATGAAATAAACGTTTTACTTCTGAAGGTAGAGACTCAAATTATGTTTTATTAAATAAATTGAATGACCTAAACTTACTTTTCTATAGTCAAATAAGTCAAATTTGAGCCCCACGAAATCACAGAGGAGGCAGTGTAGGAAAAGAATGGAAACATTTAAAGCGGCAAAAATCCATCTGTAATCACCATGTTCCTTGTGTGTTAGAGTCACAGGCCAAAGAACCTCCCAGCGAACATATTTTTCCTCTTAGGTTGATCTATATTGACAACCACCCGTGGACACTAATTTTTTAAGGGTAGACTGTGGCTGGAAGGAGGCAGAGGCAGCCCTGTACTGTATTTCACTGAAGCACATTTGCCATGAAAACAACTGTTATTGCTGTTGCCACTCAATGGTCAATGCCTTGCAGTATGAACACGGGGAGTTACATAAGTTACGTTTGTACCAGGTTCCCTGAAACTGTGACAAGGTAGAGGCAGGGGGGCGGGGAAACCCAGGTTGAATTATCCCCATGTTCTGTGGCGGTTGTGAGGGGGAGAAGCTGCAAGGGCAGCGCACAGCAGGGTGCAAATGTAAGCAATGGTTAGCCCCATCTGTTAATAACGAGCAAGGCTTGCTTGCGGGTGCCCCAGTAAGCCGTGCCTCATAAGCATCGTGGTTTCCAAAATTATTCCAAGTTAGGCACTGCTACAAGTAAAATATACTGCTGGCTGTGAAATAATGAGTGGGATAATAAATATATAAAACTTGGAATCTCCTGATGAAAAATGAAAGAGATTTTATGAACCCAACCAGTCAAACTCAGATGAAAACCCCCCAGTGTGCTCGCCGTGATTGATGCCCTGGCCTTCCATGAGAGAAGCTCAGATTCAATTTCCTATGCTGGTGTCTCGCTCTGGAGGCAGCTGCGGTGGGGATTATTGCAGAGATAGCGAGTTCATCGAGTGCTGGTAAATGTGTGGCTCCAAGGACCTGGTGGGAGAGACTGAAAGGTCAAAGCCGTGGTGTGTCAGCGCGCACCCAACGGTAATGACCATGTGTCTCTACAGAACTGGGTGCAAATATTAGAGGGGACATTTAATGGCCGTAATATTGTACTTTGATAATATCAATACAGAGTACTCTCGTTAATTATCCTTTTGCTCATCTGGTCTGCATCGTGACCCTGGGGGTGACAGTTGAATGGACCATGTAAGACCATCTAACGGAGGAGGAAACAAAGGATTAGGGAGTCTTGCTTAAGGTCACATGCTCGATAAGTGGTGGAGCCCATGGGAAAAGCCCAGTCCGGCTGCTGGTGCAGAGCTCTTTCTGCTAATCTCTGCGGCGTGACTGTGTCCCTAACCTGCAGTTAAACACACACGCACATGCGCACACATGCTTACGCGTACACTCCCGGGGGTGTGAACAAACCAGGCATCCTGTCTAAATTAATTTATTTCATGAGATCATTTCTCCACACTCCATTTCACATTGCCTGTGGAGACATAAACCTCATCTTGACTAAAAGAATGAGGACTTTGGTCCCTAATTTGGCCCTAAATGTCATGCAGAAAATGTTTTCTTAACTCAACGTGAGGCCTGGAAGGCTTGTTTGCTTGACTCTCAAACTCTGCCAGCCAGAGGACACATCATTCTAAAAGGTTTTATAGAGAAGGCTGAGTCCTGATGGAAAATGTAAGCCCAGGGGGATGTTATTGTACAGGAAAGATTTGGGGGTGCATAAAATTTGGCAAAAATTCTCCCTCAGCTGGAAACTCTGGCCCATGGATTCCCAAGCAAGCTTAATCTTGCAGATACTAGCTTTTATGCATTACCATAAGGGCTACCATAGGGTATGACCTCATCTCAGGTTTCTGAAGTGAAGGAATGTCTCTTAATTAACTATTAAGGAAAAAATAGAAGAATAAAGCAAGAGGAAAATTACATGTTTGTCTTATGCTAGATAATGTTTTAAGCTCTTTGACCCTGCTGCGCCCACAGAAACCTGTCTGTGACACCAAAGAAGTAAAATAAATTGCCGGGTCATCACACCTTGCCCATATCAGACCTCCTTTCACCTTCAATAAATGATGTGTGATTAGAGGTGCGCCATTGACATCCCGAGGGAGGATGTTTTAGGAGATCTTTTTCTCTTTCTTCTGAACATGGGGGCTGTGGCTGAGAGCCACAGTATTCCAATCCACCTGTCATCTCGCATCAAGCTGGACGTTTTGATGGCTTCTGAATGTACCTTCAGAGGTGTTTGCCTAAAACTAGCTTCCCTGCCGTCGCAGGGCAGTGGGAGCTGGTAGCCACTATGTAGGATGCTCTGTGATACAGGGTGGGATACCTTCTGCCCACACGGAGATTCCTACAATTTTTACATAGTCATGTTTTAAGAAAAAGACGTCAAAGACCCCTTTAAAAAGCAAACACAAAGTAACCCATTACCTCTCATTTACATGCCACGATAGTGTTTCTCAGTCTTTAGGGTGCACAAGAATTATCTGAAGAGCATGTGAAGGCCTAAATTACTACCCCTGACTCCCACAATTTATTAGGTTGGGGATGGGCAGGGAATTTGCATTTTCATACGTTCCCATGTTATGCTGATGCTGCTGGTAGGGGACCTCTTACTGAGGAACACTGTTCTAGAATTAGACGTTCAGATTAACTTAGTGGGAATTTGAGGGAACGGGAAAGAAGATAGTAAGTTGTGATGCAGAAAGGAGAATGAAAAAAATTTCAGAGCATGGGAATCTGTACAGAGGACAAATAGAACTGCAGGTTTCCCAGAGGAGAGCTCTGAGAAGCCTACGGGAGAAGAACAAAGAATGACGGAGGAAGGCAGGTGGAAGAGGACCCCATCAAAATGTCCTCTCTTCATACACGTAACCAAGGCGAACCCTGGGACTCCTAGTCATCGACCATGACCTTCCCGTTCCCCTCACTTGTGATTGGAAGCCTTTCAGAACATCAGGAACCATACACTTTGATGGTGAAGTTAAACTTTAAAACTGGCAAAATAATAAGCAAGACATGAATCAAGTAAGGTTTTGTTCTTGAATGACTAGGAAACTCTACCTGCCTTTAAAGTTGAATCTATTGACATGAATAATGGAAAGAAATGGCAGGGGGAGATTTGTGGGGGCATAGGAGTCTGGGAGTGGTGTGGGCTGGGGGTTGAGATATTGTATATACCGTTTCTTTGAATTCATGGAAGAACCTCTGACATGCCTCTGCCTAGCGGGGGTCCTTGGTAAACTTTGATTGACCATATTGTCCACACTGACAAAAGTTCAGTGCTGCTCTTTGTTGCTTCAGAAATGAAAGGATTGAGAACAACTGCCAAGCCTTTGAAGCCTGTGCCTCTGGGGCTGGGCCTCACAGCTGCTCAAAGCTGAGAATAATTATATCACCACTGCAATGACTCAGCTGGGGTTAGAACCTCACCAGATTGGGGCTTGACTACTTCTAATGCAAGAATTTTAAAAACAGTTGAGAAGTGTAGCTCAGAATATAACCTACCTAGAAAAATGTGTGACCTCATGCAGTTTCTGGCAACCCAAGTCCTCCGTGGCAGCCCCCACACCTCCAGTCCTGTTTCCCAAGCAGCACCCAATTATTTAGACTCCTAGTTTCTCCCCGCTCTTCCCTCATCAAAAATTGTCTCCTACACGCTAACCACACACTACAGTAATAAGCGACTGTAGCTAGGTCATTCAATGAATATCATAGCTGGCTTTTGCTTGACTTTTGTGTCTTAGCTCACTAATCACCTTTTCAGAGAAACCCTCCCTGACCACTCAGTGTAAAGAAGCAGCCCTTCCTTTATCATCTCACACTGTTTTATTTTCTCTGCATCATTTACTGCTCCCCGAAATGAGCTTGTTCACTTATTTATTTGCTAGTTCACAGCCTACCTTAGTATAAGCTCCGTGTATGCCGAGATCTTTTTACTTTTGTCCACTGCACTATCTCCAGTGCCTAGACCTGCGTTTGTCACATAACAGGTGCTCAAAGATATTTGTGGACTACATGAATGCATTCAAGCCAAGGTGAACATTGATAGTGTCTTATGGGTTAACGCTACAGGATAAAATACATTTTAACAAGACCCTTAATTCTTTAACTCAAAGGAATGAAAATGTGGGAATTTTGGGTTCTTTGGGGGAAGCCACAGGGCGTTGGTACCAGTTCATGCCTTGCTCTGGGGTGTCATGGAGGTGACTGGAGCGAGCCCTGGTTAGGCTGGCATGCTTCATCACAGAAAGCGCTTTCTGGCCAAAGGGTTAATTGGAGTCTCATGGATGTGATGGAAAGAGCTTGTTAGCCCAAATTCACCCTTCCCCATCTGATGAGTACCTCCCTGGAGGGAGTTTTATCTGACAGATTTTAGAGGGAAGTGACATATCATCTCAAAGTTTTGTACCAAGATAAAATGAGATATCAATTCCAGGTACATGAACTTCCTATGTTTTTGAAAAACGAGTCCTTATCCATCTTTTAAAACTGAAAACCTGCATTGTCCTTTACTTTTCATGTCCTTTCTGTTCCCAAAAAAGACCAAAGAAGGGAAATAATAGAAGATAATGATTGTGATCTTTTCTAGGATTTGTGGTGATATCAAGTTTTTGCTGTTTGCTTAGTACTCTTTGATGAGTTTGAGAAAAGAGAAAATCCAAGTCCTGAAAGATATTTATTTATCAATTATAGTACCTCCCCAAGAATGTGGCCTAGAACAGTAATTAACAATGTGTGGTCCCGGGACCACAGCATCGGGACCACTCGTGAACCCAATGGACGCACATTCTCGGGCTCCCCTCCAGACTGAAGGTGTTGGGGAGCACTGAGCTTCCTCTGGAGGGTCGAGGGGAGAATCTGCTTTTTGCCTCTTCAAGGTTCTGGTGGCTGCCAGCATTTCTTTTTTTTTTTTTTTTTTTTGAGACAGAGTCTCACTTTGTTGCCCGGGCTAGAGTGAGTGCCGTGGCATCAGCCTAGCTCACAGCAACCTCAGACTCCTGGGCTTAAGCGATCCTACTGCCTCAGCCTCCCGAGTAGCTGGGACTACAGGCATGAGCCACCATGCCCGGCTAATTTTTTTGTATATATATTTTTAGTTGGCCAGATAATTTCTTTCTATTTTTAGTAGAGACGGGGTCTCGCTCTTGCTCAGGCTGGTCTCGAACTCCTGACCTCGAGCGATCCACCCACCTCGGCCTCCCAGAGCTAGGATTACAGGCGTGAGCCACCGCGCCCGGCCAGCATTTCTTGACTTGTGGTTACATCAGTTCAGCCTCTGCCTTGTGGCCATGTGAATCAGAAACTTGGGGGGAGGCAGCAATTTGTGTTTTACCCAGTCCTTCAGGTGCCTCTGATGTATGCTGAAGTTTGAGTATCAATGTCTGGAACGTTAGTACTCAGTATGTGATTTTATCTAACATCGATCTATTATCTAGATCAACATCTAACAGCATCAGCATCACCTGGGAGCTTATTAGACCTGCAAAGCCACAGGCCCCACTCCAGACCTATTGAGTCAGAATCAACAGTTTAACAAGATTCCCGAGGGATTATCATGAAAATGAAAGTCTCAGAAACACTTGATCTAGAATCTACATAGACTGTCATGCCCTGGTAATAGGTTATATGAGAAAAAGAGGGTATTAAATCATTGTATCTTGCTTTTGCACTACATTTTTAGGAGCTCACTTTTTACTTTTCTTAATCTTACATGTTTTAATAATAAGAATAATCTAAATTTCTTTCTTCTGTGACAGTTTTTCTTAAAGTGTGGTTAGCAGATGAATTCTCTGGAATATTAAAATTCATATTCCTCAACCATACTTTATTTCAACAAAATAAAAGATACACCCTAGAATCTGCATTTTAAAATAAGCATCTTCGTCATTCTTAAACCCTTTAGTCTAAAGATAGAGGGCTTTTTTCTTGGAGATAGTTTTTCTCTATTTTAAATCTTTGAATTTGCCCTTAAACATTAATACTTGTTAATGTTCTAATGAAGAAACTGCTATGAAAAATCAATGCTATTAAAAGAAAAGGCTGAATAAATTTTATTATAAATTTTAAGTTTAATAACTGGAGATAGTTACGTAGAGATGTAGTCTCTTCTTTTGGTATTTCTGACATTAGCAGATCTAAAGCTAAAAAGGTAACATTTCTGAGAAACATAGCAACCCATAACGGTCTTAGAGAAAGGGCTCTAACTTATGTTGGACGAGATTCTCTTTTTCTCATGTTATTATTTTCCTACCAAATTATTTTTCTATCAAAAATATAAAATGTTATGAAAAATTAAAAATGCAATTCAGGAGAACTCATCCCTTCATCCCTGCTCATGCATTCCTCCTTCATTTTGTTGAGGTTGTGTGAGAGCTGCCAAGAAATCCACACTGGTTAACAAATGGCTAATTGACAGTCACCCATCTGTTGATGCAGCGTTGGCTGTTTTCAGATAGAGTCAATGATCATTAAGTTTTGTCTCCCCTCATGGGGGAAAGCTGTGACATACTGATTACTTGACAGTGTTAGAAAGATTTCTGACTTATTACTTATGCATCCTAAACAAATTTTTCTTTAAGGTGAGTGGACCTAATCCCACATTCATTTTTTATCTAAATTCATGGAGTTTAATAATTTTTATAATGGCAAACAGGTATTGCAGGTTTTAATGGTAGTGATGTATAAATTGTGGTTCATATTTTGAAATACAGCAGCAATAAGTAACTGACAAATCATGGTTTGCCCCTCTAAGCTGAAGCAATTTTTCCCCTCTACATCCTATATTTTCTCTTATGCTTTGTGATCTTTCTGGTATATAAAATATACAACAAGCATTTTCAGAGTGAGAGGGGAAAAATGTAAGATGCTCTAATCTTTTCATGGTTGAAAGCCTTCACTAGACATGGCCCAGAGAGATTAGCCTTGAAGCAGTACCAAGCTCTGAGACTCTGCATGAAGGTAACTTTTCCCTTTGGACAGTGAGTCTGTTTCCTCAGTGTGGGTTATCAGACTCCCTGTGTGTTCTATTCTTGTTTCTCTCCTCTGCCTTCTTGTACTTAACCAATGACCATCCGTTCTGCTTGAGAGGTTGGCCTCTTATTAAGGCTGTGATCCATATGTAGAAATCAGTCTACTTTGCAGTAATTTTATGTCTTTAGGAACAAACATATAGGTATTGTCTAAGTCTTTACAGTGATTTGAGTTTATTTAAAACATTCAGGACTCAAAGTAAGCAAAATCTGTCCTATAAACATTAAATTATCCTGTAATTAGAACCATGCATTCAATGTGTTTATTGAGTACCTACTATGTACCAGGAACTGTACTAATAAGTACAGGGGATAGCATGCTTAGTAAATCAGATATGGTCTTTGTTTCCATGTAGCTTAGATTATAATGGGAGAGATGGGAATTAATCAAATGATCCTACAAATAAGTATTAAGTTGTAATGTGAGGAGTATCCGGCTGGTTCAGGAAGATTTCTTCAAAAAGATGTTTGAATTGAGATTTGAAGGAATAGTAGAAGTTAATTAGGCAAAAGGGAGAGGAAGAGCAATTCAGGTAGGATGAAAATAAAAATGGTGCTTTTTATGGAAAAAAGGAATACTATAGATCACCTACTTTTGGTGGGAGAGGATCATGAGTTGAATTTTGAACATGTGGAATTTGAAATGCCTTGGGGATACTAAAGAAATGATGTGACCTCAGCAGATGTCTGGACTGTTAATACAGATTTGTGTTTCCATATGAATTTTAGGATTGTTTTTTTCTATTTTTGTGAAAAATTCCTTTGGAGTTTTGATAGGGATTGCATTGAATCTGTGGATTGCTTAGGGGAAGTATGGAAATTTTAACAATATTAATCTATGAATCTTTCAATCTATGATCATGGGATACCTATCCATTTATTTGTGTCTTCTTCAATTATTTTCATTAAAGTTTTATAGTTTTCAGTGTACAGATTTTTTACCTCCTTGATTCAATTTCTTCCCCAGTATTTTACTTTTTTGATGCTATTATACATGGGATTTTTTTCTTGATTTCTTCTTTGGTTAGTTCATTATTAGTGTATAGGAAGGCTATTGATTTTTTTATGTTGATTTTTTGTCCTGAGACTTTACTAAATTCATTTATTAGTTCTAAGAGTATTTTTTGTGGAGATCTTAGGATTTCCTCTATATAAGACCATGTCATCTGGAAGAAGAGACAATTTAACTTCTTCCTTTCCAATTTGGATGCTTTTTTATTTCTTTTTCTTGCCTAATTGCTCTGGCCAGGACTTCTAGTACCATGTGGAATAGAAGTGGCAAGAGTGGACATCCTTGTCTTGCTCCTTATTTAGCATGTTGAATGGGTTCATGAAGATGACAACTGAAATCACCAAGATGATAGGAAGACTTGTATTGGGGAGTAAGATGGTGAACCAGGGCTGAAGCTCTGGTATTTGAGAAAGAATGATGAATGAAGGAAGTCAATGAGAATAGCAAAGACAGGAGTAGAGGATGAAAGAGCCAAACACTACCAGCCTTAGAATTTTTTTTAACTGTGAGATTGGAGGAGAAGTAGTCTGAGAGAAGAAGTGTTCTCACCTGAGATCCATGCTTAATTGAGGGCCAATGGTAAAGGGGCCCTGGGAAAAGAGATTTAGGATTTTGAAGTATTTGTTGTTTATGGAGTGTCATTCATTGAGAGGAAAACAGAATAGATACTATTGTCTTTATATATTTTTTCTTCTTAATAGATGAAGAAATAGAGGCTTACAAAGGATGAATGACTTCTCAAGTCTACCAAGCGAATAGGTAATGAAGCAAGGACAAGACTCCAGGTCGTCTGATTTCTAGCTCAATGCCCTTTCCACTCCCTCATGAAGCATTAGAGCAAAGTTATCAAGCAGCGGAGCCAAGTTTTGTAAGCGTATATGTCATCCAGTCTGTTCAAAGGCATTTGTTGTTTCATTTATTCTGATTAAAGTTTGTGATGACAGCATTTGTTTTGTTAACTAAAATCCTTTTTATAAATGTTTTGAGTGTCCCTAAATGATTCTCTGAATTTTGGCATCATTTATTTCAAACAAGCAAATTGGAAACCAAGAACATAATACCTATGAGGCATGTCTTGGACGGGGAAGGAAAAAGAGCAATGAGGGTAATATTTTCCCACTGAAAGGTACTTAAATTCTCCTTATTCTAAGAGTCTGTGTGAACATGTGCTTAACAAATACTTTTAATGTAGCATACTCTCCCCTCTCCCCAAATGAAGAGTAAACCAAATTGTAGAGAAAATACAGGTAACTTAAGTATTTTCTTAAGACCATTTATGGCTTATTTTTTTCTATCTCCAAGTACTAGATTTAAAATCTGTGCTTTCATTACCATCAATTTTATTTTATTAAAATGTATTTGGGAAAAATATATGCATGTACAATTTGGCATTAGATTTTTCTTTTCACACCTAATTATATGGAATAGTCATTAAACTGGAAAATTTTAGAACGGGTTTATCCCTGACTCAAGTTCTTAAGGTGCACATGTGTGTGTGTCCCAAAGTGCACGTTTCAGCACAGTGAAAACCATCTGTGAAAATGTTTCCTACCCGTTGATAATTAGTCATGAGTTACCTGATTTTGCACACTAAGTTGGTCCAGGCCTATTTGGAGTGATATTCACAGAGGCGTTTGGTTTGTTGAGACTATTTGAATGACTCAACTGCTTCCCTAGTAAACACATTACTGTGTGATTATTTTTAATAGGGTCCTGACATCCATCGAACAATGTAGCACATCACCCTTTGAGGCAGAATACTCCAGACAGTATTTCAAACTTAATTCTCCAGCTGGAATGGAAATAAGAAACTACATTCGATACAAAGAAAGTATTGAGTTGTAAGGATTTCTGAAAAGTCCTCTTTATAGCTTGCTAGGCAAACTGGTAGTCTAACCTTCTGGAAAAAGAATTAGATAGCTCATTAGAGGTTCAATTGTACACACATTGTTCACTCATAACTTGGCACGTTAGAATCCGTGCTGTGTGCAGCACTGAATATGAAATAGGTAGGAGAAACAGAACAAAGGTTTTCATTACAAAAATGAACAAACAAGCAAACAAAAACCACTGCCTGGTTTTATTTTAAACTTGTGGTTTGGAAGGAATAAATATTTTAATTTTATTCTTCATAAAAGTATAGTTCATTTCCTCTCTTTTAAAAGCTGAAGCTAGTGGATCATTAAAAAAAACAGCAAGTTTGTAATTGGCAAGATGATGAGTCGTAAAGTAAACAACACAAAATCAAGACTATAAAAGATGTAAGAGGAACAACATGCAGAAGGTAGTGTGGGGTGAGTGTGACACCCACGTATATTTACAGAGCTCAGCTTGTATTGATTTTTTATCTCTACAACAAAATCTCTACCCTACTGCTGAAAACTACTTTAAATTTTATAGATATGCATATTTACCACATAAAATGTATATTTAATTGCTGTGTTAACATGTATACACATCATCACACAAAACAAATACCCATGGTGCTTTATAAATGACCTGATTAAAAGTGGGTATATGAGAGTGTATGTATGTGTGTGCATGTTTATTTATTCCTTTATTTATTCTAAACCTATACTATATCTAGGGGTATAAAAAATATTGAGTAACCTTAGTTATTTTAGCAATTTTTTAAAAGTTTTTTTTGTCCCTTTAGTAACATTTTTGGCTTTTGAGGGATTTTTATTTTTTTTTTTTAATTTCAGCATATTATGGGGGTACAAAACTTTAGGTTATGTATATTGCCTCCCCCCGGGATTTTTAATTTTTAATTTTTTTCCCTTTGTATTTGATTTTTTTCTTTATATTCATGTATATATCATATGCTGTACTGTTCTTATATTGGCTATAATTTAACTAGTTATTTACTCTTTTGGCTCTAGTTTCCTAATTGGATTTAGCAGAAGCTATAAAAGATGAAATTTACCTTGCCTGATATCCAAAAAGTAGATATTATAACTCCCCTTAATGTCTTACATTTTTGTTTAACAATTCTTTTTTTTTTTTTTTTTTGAGACAGAGTCACGCTCTGTTGCCCGGGCTAGAGTGAGTGCCGTGGCGTCAGCCTAGCTCACAGCAACCTCAAACTCCTGGGCTCAAGCGATCCTCCTGCCTCAGCCTCTCGAGAAGCTGGGACTACAGGCATGAGCCACCATGCCCGGCTAATTTTTTCTATATATATGTTTTTAGTTGGCCAGATAATTTGTTTCTATTTTTAGTAGAGACGGGGTCTCGCTCTTGCTCAGGCTGGTCTTGAACTCCTGACCTCGAGCGACCCGCCCGCCTCGGCCTCCCAGAGTGCTAGGATTACAGGCGTGAGCCACTGCGCCCAGCCTGTTTAACAATTCTTACTCTCAGTAAATTCTTCTTCATTTCTTGACTAAATCTCAAATAGGAATCAACTTTGCCCGTATATCAGTTATCTTCTCCAGTTCTTTTGGTTTGTTTTCTTCCGTGGATTCTGTCCAAGGCAATCCTTTACTGAAATGTGAAAGTAACTGACACAAATGCGTGCAGAAGCATCACCGTCCAGCTCTTCAGTGTTCTCTTTCTCTCTGGCACAGCTCAAACATGGAGTTCAAAGGGTGGGATCTGGGGTCAAATGGACTATATTCCCAATCCCAGTTTAGTCTCTTACTAGGTGGGTGATGTGATTTTGTTTAGTATCAATTTTCTCCTCTCAAAATTGGTGGGAATAGGACGGGCATAGTGGCTCACGCCTGTAATCCTAGCACTCTGGGAGGCCGAGGCGGGTGGATCGCTCGAGGTCAGGAGTTCGAGACCAGCCTGAGCAAGAGCTAGACCCCATCTCTACTAAAAATAGAAAGAAATGATCTGGACAGCTAAAATTATACATATAGAAAAAAAATTAGCTGGGCATGGTGGCGCATGCCTGTAGCCCCAGCTTCTCGGGAGGCTAACGCAGAAGGATTGCTTAAGCCCAGGAATTTGAGGTTGCTGTGAGTTTGATGCCACGGCACTCTAGCCCAGGCAACAGAGCAAGATTCTGTCTCAAAAAAAAAAAATGGTGGGAATAATGATCACTCTCTCATTTGAACGTGGTAAGGATTATATGACATAATGCTTAAATACTACTTGGCACTATGTTAAGTGTTCAAAATAAATTATATAACAATTCTAGTCCAGATAGTGAAATACTTAAAGTATATAATATTGAATATTTATTTTAGGCGGGGTATAAAATATCTGAGTAGAGAAATAAGAAGTTGTTATTTAACATGCCAATGTGCGAATAAATCGAATGTAGGGGATTTTAACTTGTTAGGTCATTTTCAAATAAAGCCTTTGCAAATCACTAGGACTTACAGAATAAAACAATATCTCACATGAAAAACTATACTCCACATATAAACTATATAATGCAGAAGTTACCCAGAAGTGATGTATAGAGATATCTATATATTCTGGAGCTTATTTAACTAACACTGTGATGCTTCACAGAAGTTGAGTTCTCACTTCTGGGTAATAATACTTTCATTTATACAGCATTTTGCAAGGCCCTTTTACATACCTTAGTACAATTTATCATCACAAAAATCTTGCAAGACAGGTAGAGCATGTGTTATTACCCTGATTTTGCAAGTGAGGAAAACCAAACTTGGAGAAGGTAAGTAATTTGCCTAAGGCCACAGTATTTCTAAGGTGAAAGAGCTCCCTCTCTGTTACTATTAATAGTTCTGGGATTTTTTTCCTCCCATGGGGCCTCTGCCAGCCTCAGACAAGGTTCAGAGTTGAATGTAAGAGATCAGAGAAGGGGAGGTGTTTGTGTTTCTTCTTGCCGTCTTCCAGGCCCTGTGCTTGGAGTGGGTCACAGGACAAACAACTCCTATGTACTCTCCATAGTTTCCTGCCCCCTGGACTCTACCTGTATATGGAAATGTCTCAAGATGGCACTATGAGACTGAAACGTGGGTCTTCGGAGGTAGGAAAGAGGGAACTAGATAATTTCAACCTGGGGAAGTAGAGCCAGGGTTTGGAGGGGGGGAGATGAGAATAGGGAGAGCATGCCTGCCCTGCTCCTCCTGGCCGTGAGAGAACCTCTGTGCCTGCCAATTCTAAACATCTGCTATTTGCCAATGCAGACGGCAAGTAACAATGATCCGCTCTTTCTTGAAAGGTTGATTTTTCTCCAAGATCAGTGAGAGTAAACAAAATCTTTATCCAACTCAACAATAAAAGGACAAATAACCCAATTAAATAATGGTCAGAGATGTAGATAGACATTTTCCTTAGATGATAAACGAAAGGCCAATAAGCAGATACTCAACATCAGCAGTCATTAGGGAAATGCAAATCAAAACCACAATAATGAGATACCATTTCTCACTCGTGAGGATGGCTAAAATAAAGAAGACAGATAATAACAAGCTTTGGTGAGGATGTGGAGAAATTGGGGTCCTAATGCTTTGCTCATGGGAATGTAAAATGATGCAACAGCTTTGGGAAACAGTTTGGTAGTTCTCCCAAAAGTTAAACATAGAGTTACCATTTGATCCTACAATTCCACCTCTAGGTGTATACCCAAGAGAATTGGAAACATACATCCACACAAGAACTTGTACGTCACTGTTCATAGCAGCATTATTCATAATAGCTAAAAGTGTAAACAACCCAAGTGTCCATCAACTGATCAATGAACAAAATGCATATGTTAGATAGCTATACAATGGAATATTATTCAGTCATAAAAATGAAAGAAGTACTGATGCATTTTACCATAGGGATGAACCATGACAACGTTATACTAAGTAGAAGCCAGACACAAAAGGCCACGTATTATATGATTGCACTTATCTAACATGTCTAGAGGAGACAAATCCATAGAGACAAAAATAGGTTAGTGGCTGACAGGGGCTGGGGGAGAAGAGGGAAGGGGAGTGTTGGTGGGTATGGGGTTTCTTTCTGAGGTCATGAAAGGTCCTGGGATTAGCAGTGATGATGATTATACAACTTTGTGAACACACTAAAAGCTTTGAATTGCACACTTTCCATGGGTCAGTTTTATGATGCATGAATTATTGTATATCTCAATAAAAAATCCTCATCTAAGATGATGGTTATAGCTAACATTTATTAAGAAATAGTGCTCAAAACTGTGCTATGGGTTTTATGAATTATTTTATTTAATTTTCCCAGCAACAAGAAGGGCACAAACTCTTATGATTTTCACTTTATGGAAGGAGAAACTGAGGCTTTCAGAGGCTCAGTAATTTTCCCAGATCACATGAGGTTTGAGACCAAACTCTGGTTTTTACCTCTATGGTAGGCACCACTAGACCTTAAACAATGTCCTGTTCTCTCCGTATGGCAGTCACTGGGTTCAGCTTTGGTGTTTTTGGAGTTTTCAACATTTTGTTTTTTCAGAATTCTGTAATTGGGTGCTCTAGTGACCAGGAATAGGAATAGATCTGAGCAGTGGTCCACCCCTCACCACCCACCTCAATAAAGGACTCTGTTCAAGGCCGACGCTAACCTTTGTTGGCTCAAATGTCCTTCTCTTAGAGCAGCCCTCTTGATACCTCAGTCTAAATGAAAGTCCCCCTTCCAGAGGCTCTCACTGAACCGTGTACCTCTTTTTTATAGCACCTATTGCAGCCCAGTGAGATGTGATTAATATGTGTCTTCCTCACTAGGCTACAAACTTTATGATGCTGGGGACCACGTCTGCTTTGCTCACTATTGTACACTCAGCAAGTAACACTGAGCACACAGTAGGCACTCAATAAGTGTCAGCTGAATGACTAAACACCAGCACAGTAAGAAAATTTCTGCACTCTTCACACCTCTCTACTGTCCCCCACTGTGTCCCCCTTTTTAGAGATTTGTATATTACGTTTCTGGCTTCTGGGTGCAGCAATTAAGCCCGGCCTGGGAGTGCCTCGGGGCCACGGCTGGCCCGCGCGGTTGGAAAGTAACGCACTGGTGGAAAGCTTTGGCTGCAGTTCCAACCTCAGAGACCTCTCTAAATGTTTCCTATGTGTCGTGCTTCTCCACTCCAACTGGGATTTTGGCTGTCACCTCATTTCTTGCCTCCATTAGCCCTTATGACTATTCATAATGACATTTCCCATGAACTCCTTCGTGATCCTAAAAAATTTTACACCCAGCAAATCTCACACCACCACCTAAGTGGTTAAACATGTACATTGCAATATTCCCAGGATATAAACAAGCTGAAAAACCCAGAAATGTTAATTACCCCAGGTTATGCAGCAAATAAGTGATAGAAACAGAATCAGAAACTAATAGATTGTAAATTCCTTAAGGCCTTTGTTTTATAGGTTTAAATTTTCCTTACCATGCCCAACATAGCCTGGCACATATTAAGAGCTCATTAAATATTTCTTTAACGAGAAACCCAAATTCTTTCTGAAAGGAGCTCACATTCTGTTCTGCATCAGCTAATTCCCACCCCCTTGAGAATATATTTCCCCTCAACTAACTTTCCTAAACTTCATGAATTTTTGGATATGATTGGAGTGCCCAAATTCCAAAGGTACCTAACCAAATGCGCCAAAATAGCCCCACTTTCTCATTTTTCATATCACTAATGTTAGCACCACCATTTTTTATCCACCCAGGTTGAAATCTGCATTTTTAATTCTTCAGTCTTTGTTATTGCACAAGCCAGCAGTCAAGCCCTACAGATTCTCCTTGGACGGTACCTTTGTGTTTTCGTTTCAATTCTCACTGCCACACCCCAATCCAGACTCATTACCAGCCAACTCGACTTTCCCCACCTCTCCGCTCTCCCAGCTGTAATAGCGTCTGGATGCTGTTTCCAGACTAATTTTTCTGATTGTGGTATGTTTTTCTCAAACACTTTCAACAACTCCCTACACTGTTTTGTCCAAATTCAAATTTCACGGAATTCAAAGTCCTTCAAAAATGATTGCAACTTACGTTTTTATCCTTATCTCTCCCTTCTATGGACACAATCCTCTGGGCAAACCGAAAGGTACTCCTCAGAATTCCCTGGACATCCCCGCATTTCCCCATGTCGTGCTACCTGTGACTTCTTCCTTATGCTTAAACGTCTATATCTTGGCCTGGACGTCTCCAATGAAAGCTCGTCCAGGATTTTTTTTTCTTGATTCCTGCCCCCAAAGGAAGTGTTGCCTGTTGCCATGTTTTGGCTCCTTTAGAATTAGGAGTCGAATTTTTGTGCCTCTCCTGTGGTTTGTGGTGTGCATGGCATCTCCCCTAGTAGACAGTGAGAGCAGGGTCCATGACTTACACAATTTTGTGCCCCGTAGCACTAAGCTAGTGTCTTTTAAACAGTGGGCAATTTTGAATTTAAATAGCTTGTTTTTCTTCATTGTTCATTTCTTCCCTTTACGTACCACCCCCCCCATTTCCTTTGATTTCAACGTCTTATAAATCTGATAAACTGATCTCATGTATCTAAGCCCATTGCTCAGCTCATTCATATAGTCCATGTATATGAAACAGTTTACTAGCTTCATGTAATTGAATAACCTTTATAGTTAGAAAATATCAACTTTTAAAGAAGGTATAGCATATGGTGACTAAAAGCTTTAGATAGTTATTTCTAGTTTCAATTAATTTTTAATAGGAAAACTTAAAACATAACATTAAAGACACGATGGAGGAGCCAAAAGTCTAGTCTTAGTATAGCCCATGGAATGCAAGTTTCTGGCTCTTAAAACTATTTGCAGTTATCTTTTTGGCTGCTTTTGAGTGGCAGTAACTGGCATTAGTGGGATTCTCTTCTCTTGGGGATGAAAAATGAAGTCTGAAAGAATGTTCATTACCATCAGGGTATGTGTTGACCAAACTAATTTTTCATCTGCCAAAATGTGTATACTGGCTTCTGTCTCATCTAGAGACCTCTGGAACTAAAAGTAATTGATCAAATTAGCCCAACTATAACCCCCCACTAGTTCTGTTATGATTGCAGCTTGTTAACCTTAGTACACTGTTTATTTAAACCATGTGGATGACATCATGAAAACCACCCCCACTTCATCAAAGCATGATGCAAACGATGAAAAACAAGTTGGTTTCAAACCACTCTGAGATAGGATCTTTTTTCCTTTCTTTCCTACATTAAAAGATAAAATGTGAAACCTCTGTTCTTAGCCATTTGATTTTCACTCCAGCTGGCCCTCCCCCAGTGAAATGGAAGCATTTTTATGCCATTTAGAATTAAGCAAACTAAAAATACTAAACAAGTATGCTTCAGTCCTGGAAAAGGAGAACTGAGGACAGAAAATGTTCTTTCGATTTTCCTATTATCCTTCCTTTGCCAAGTTCACTTTTCCATGTTCTATAATTGTTTCTTGCACCACAGCCTGGCAGACAATGCCCAGCAAGGTCTTTATGCTGGAACTGGCCACAAGACTAGCAAGCTATTTTCCCTAGGCTGTGATTATTTTCCTTCTTGGTGTCCTTCTTACATTCCCATACAAGCTCGGATCTGCTTTGATTAGAAAGATTGGTGCATGTGTGTACCATTCTCACCTCCTGAAGCATGCTAAGCCCCTTGGCTCCCACGGTGTTCCTGCTGCCATGGTTCCAACATCATTCCACCGCCACAGTTTTCTTCTTAGTAAAAAAGTATTAGCATCTATGAAGCCTAATTTTTGGATATTAGTAAGAGATAAATTGACAATTCACAAGGAGGTCATTGGTTTACTGGTGGCACCAATATGAGGTAACACTCCAAAAGGAAAAATGAAATTCAAAAAAGTAATGGAATAAATGTCATCTTTACTCAGTGGACACTTGCAATCTTTAGTACTTTTTTAGCCTATATTTCCTTGACACCTTGGATGAGAAGCTTATCTTTTAAATTGTAAGAATTCATTCAACTATCTCACCTTGCGTGTATTAGTAAGCCTTGTTTTAGGCACCATGAGGGGTTAAGAAATGTATAAAGTCATGGTCATTGTCCACAAGGAATTGATACTCTAGTTTAGCATTTCTAAACTGTTTTCTTTGGAACACTAGTTTTTTGTTTTTTTTTTTCCCTGATATGGAGTCTTGCTCTGTTGCATGGGTTAGAGTGCCGTGGCGTCAGTCTAGCTCACAGCAACCTCAAACCTCTGGGCTCAAGCAATCTTCCTACTTCAGCCTCCCAAGTAGCTGGGACTACAGGCATGCGCCACCACACCCGGCTATTTTTTTTTTTTCTTTTCCCTATTTTTAGTGGAGATGGGGTCTCCCTCTTGATCAGGCTGGTCTCCGACTCCTGAGCTCAAGTGATCCTCCCACCTTGTCCTTGGAGAGTGCTAGGATTACAGGCATGAGCCACCGTGCCTGGCTGGAACACTAATTCTAATACAAGCTCTGTGAAAAAAGAATTCCATGTACAAAGAAGTTTGATTTCTCTCTTGGAAAGTTACAACATATTAAAGGCCTTGAAAAATTCTGAAATGAAGAATTGTGTTTATAATTTGTTTAACCTAGAGTTTCCCAAATTTATTTGATCATGAATTTTTTTTAATGTAATACCCAATGTTTATAACATCTCATGGAATATGTTTTGGGGAATGCTGGCTCAGTAAGCTTTTTTTTACAGGAATTATTTACTTTATTTCTTTTGTATCACCCAGAGAAATACCCACAATAAGTTTTTAGAAATACTTGATTAAACAAATATACTGTCTAATCCAATAGTTAGAGCAGTGGCTTCCAAATTCCAGTCCATAGATGGGTGTGTGCTGTCTGCGTTAGTATTTCTTGGAGAAGATGTTATAAATACAAATTCCTGGGATCTGATCCTGGAGTTTCCTATTTAATGGGTTTGAAGTTGGGCCTGAGAATCTGTATTAAAACATCCCAGGTAATTCTTAGTCATGGCTAGCTTAGGAAGGAATCACTGGTTGGTATACAAAAAATAAACAATGCCAGCGCTGAACATTTGGCAATCTTTGATTTAAGTTCTCCATTCCATGGTCACAGACTAAATTCTGGCTTTAAAAACATATGTCCATTGTAATCCATCAAGAATGTGAATGTGCCTGATTGAGTCCAAAGCACTGGGCCTAAAGATAGGTCAATAAAATTATCTGTACATATAGAAAAAAGAATAGTATACTTTGGTTTTACAAGTTTAGCATAAATCTATAATTTTGAAGGGCACAGAAGAAATTTGAAATATTTCTGGAACTGAGAGTGTTTTTTGGCCTGGTCTTTAGGACCGTTGCAATGATACTGCTGGCTGTGTGAATCCTTCTTAGACTATAAGAAGGTAGCTTTAAAACTTGGAAGTTTGGTCTGGAAGTCTGATAGGACCATGAACTCAACCTTGGGTGACAAGACAAGGCAGATAGGATGATTTTTTCCTACATCAGCATTGTAAACACTATACAACAACAATAAAAATTTTTATAAGATCATAAACTTTAGAATATCCCATGACAAAAAAGATTATATGTAGAAATATGTACTGAAATAGTTTCTATGTTTTATGCCACAAATATTTGAAATCAGTTCTGGTTTGGTTCTCCTCTTATTAAAATTCATTTTATAAATGGCTCTATTTCATGGTTATTTTTCATGTATTTCTGATTAAGAAAGATCTTATAGATGGTAAAATCAGCCCAAACAGGTAGTACTACTTAAAAGATTTTGAAGAACCTTAGATACTATTTATTGAGGATAAACCACCAGGAGCATTATAAGGATTGTACATTAGGTTTTTTAAGTTATTATTTAAACTCCCTTCATCACTGCTTTTAAAAAAATCACTGTGTGCCTCCTTTTCTCTCTCTGCCTCTTCCCCATTCCTCCTCCTCCTTTTCCTTTTGACACTAGTTTATGAAGCCAGCAAAGAACATTAAAGTTTTAGTAGCAGGCTATACTTTTACTTTTTGGCTTAATAACCTAATCTTCATAATGAGGTTATATTATGGACTAAAGCATCTAGAACTGTTTCCTTTGATCGGTTAAATAATTTGGTATATCCATGCCATTGAATGCTATGTAGTGATTAAAAGTTATTAACGTACATGAATATTCATTAAATATAAGGGAAAGAAAAAGGTGCTCAAGGGACCTTGAGTGAAAGGTTAAGTGAAAAAGCAAGGTGCCAAACAGTATGATCCCATATGCTTAGATTCCATGTATTTAATGTGTAAATTTAAAAAGGAAATAATAGCTAAAGTTTGTTAACCTGAGATCATGTGCCAGGCACTATTCCAAGCACTTTATATATATTGACCTATTTAATTCTCATAACCACCCATTAAGGTTCCTTCCCTTATAATTCTCTATCCCCTTCCCTTGAGAAACTAAAGCACAAAGCCAATAAATCACCTGCTCAAGGTCACAGACTAGTAACTGGCAGATGTGGGATTTTTAACCCATGTACTTTGGTTTCCCAGCCTGCACTCTTAACCACTTGCTATGGGAAATGTATCAAAATGTTGATACTATTTGAAGGTGGTATTGTGTTCATTTTTTATGCCTTTGTAATTTGTTACAATTTCTTCTTCAATCAGCCTTTACTACTTTCAAATTAGAAAGACAAAATTTTGGATGAAAGCAAAGAACTCCTCCCTTACTTAAATAACACAGTAATAAATGCAACAGAGCCTCAAATGACATCATATTGTTTAGGGTTCAGTCTAGCAATTTAAAAGAAACTCTTTAAGGATTACATATTATCTTAACATTACAGATAAGGATTAAAAACCTCTGAAATATAGTGAGTTCTCCAGTCAAAGATGAGTCAGTGGCAAAGAATTCGCAATATAATCCGGTATATCTAATGACCTGTAGACCCTATAATCCAGTATATCCAATTTTAAAAGTCGATAGTGCTGAATGGATAATATAATTTTTTTGTACAGTCACAACTTGGTATTCGTAGGATACCAAAATCTAAGGATGCTCAAATCCGTTATACAAAATGGTGTAGTATTTGCACATAACCTACACATATCTTTCTGTATACTTTAAATCTTCTCTAGATGACTTATAATACCTAATGCAATGTAAATGCTATGTCAATAGTTGTTATATTGTATTGTTTAGGGAATAAGGACAAGAAAAAAGACCTGTACATATTCAGTACAGATGCAACCATCCATTTTATTTTTCCAAATATTTTTGAATTTAAAAAGAATATGGAACGCTTTACGAATTTGCGTGTCATCCTTGAGCAGGGGCCATGCTAATCTTCTCTGCATCGTTCCAATTTTACTATATGTGCTGCTGAAGCGAGCACATATTTTTCCAAATATTTTTGATCTGTAGTTGGTTGAATCCACAGATCCAGGACCCCTAGGCAATTAAAGCCGAATGCAATTATTATGTTAAAAAAGTCAAGTCTACTAGTTGAACTTGCCTGTGTTCTGCTCACATCCTGCACACCTGAAAACAGTGCCTTCCATCTGTCCTGCTTAGTGGGCTCACAGTGGATGAGGAGAAAAAGGTCTTTAAGGGTAGTATTCTGAGCTCAAACCCGAATCATGTCCCAACTCTACTAAGAGGTTTTTCTAAAAAGACCAAAAAAATTCACATTGTCATGCTTCATGATTGCTAAATAATGTAGAAAAACAATTGTCCTATCAGTCTGATGGCTTTGCTGTTTCATGAATTCCATCATTTTCAAATCAGAGAAATCCCTCCCTTTTGTATGTTAAACTCTGCTTTGTGTAAATCAATTAGATCTAGAAGAAACCTCAAGGAAATATAATTTGTTTCATTCTTTTGGATAACCCAACAACGTAGTCCTTTAACTGATATCAGATTATCACGTAGACGGCACTGGAAGTTTCTAGGGTCCTTGTGATACTACAATTGAAGCAGTATTTGTTGAGTAAACACTGTATGTATTTCTAGCAGAACTGTGCTAGAAAGGGAAAGGAACTGGGAAAGGAAAAGAAACATAAATACCTGTCACTATTCTGTCACTCACATTGATTTCTTGTGTTCCACAAATAAAGGGAACATTAGAAATTGCAATTTGGAAATTGAGTATTTCCAATAGACAGAAAGGAATTGGTAGGGCAACAGTGATAATTTTGAGGTTTAGTATTAGGTTGACTTGTAGGTCGTGTTGCTTGCTATTCCCAAAATTGGAGAAGAGAATGTCAGTAAGAGATAGCTGAGATCTTTTTCTGAGTGTAAATATAATATGTACCCCACAAAAAAGTTAAACTATACAGAATGGTAGAAGGAAAAAAATCATACAAAATATCACTGCCTAGAGATAACTAATGTTCTTATTTTAGTATAACTCTAGGTTTTGTTATGTACATTTCTTGCAAAAAATGGGACCCCAACTGTTTTAAAACCCAGTTTGTCAATAATATACTTTGGAATTTTCCTATCAATAAATATAATTCTACATTTTTATTTTTTAATAGTTGCTCATTTCATTGTGTGGTGTGTCATAATAAATTATTTAATTACTATAATCCTGTCTTTTTGGAGATTTAGTTTAAGTTTTTTGGATCCTTATATACAATGCTACCACATACACACATACAAATGTATGCATGTCTATGTTTCTGTTTATATTTACATAATATGTATATGTATACTTTTCTGATCATTAATTTGATTATTTCCTTAGGATTAATTCCTGGAATTGGAATTTGCAAAGGGTAGGCACATTTACATCTTGACACAGTATTGCCGAATTGCCCTCTAAAAATGTAGTTTATATCCTGACACACAAAATGGGAGTATTTGCATTGAGATCAATACCACCAACATTATGTGTTACCAGTTTTTAAATACTTGGGACTCTTCTAGGTCAAAAAATTCTCTCCTCTTTGAAAATTAGATGAATATCTCTTTCCATGTTCAATGGACATTTTTATTCTATCTTTGTGACTTGCCTGCTCATGGCCTTTGTCCATATTTAAATTGAGATATTCATCTTTTTCTTAGAGATTTTACAATATTCTTTATGTATTTATCATATTACATGTTACTTTGTCATATATGTCACAAATTTTTTCCAGTTCATTTTATTCTTTACTTATGTATTTTTCTTTTCTTTGTTTTTCTTTTTTTCATAAAGAACTTTTAAATCTCTAATTTTTAGACAATATAAGTAAAGAAAAATTTTCCTGGGGAGGCCTTGTTTGTTACTTTTTTTTGTTGGTTCAATTTACAGAGAGCAAATCTAATATAAGACTAGTAATGAAATACGGGAGTGCTTATCTCCATAGGTTGAATAATAAATATAGTCAGTATTTTATAATTGAAAGCAGATAATTTCTACATTTTTAGCCATTATTTAAAATTTGAACTAGAATGTTTTCCCCATTAATGTGTATACTATAAAACACGTACACTTTTATTCTTTTCTAATTTGATTATAATTTAGTGTCTTTATATATCTCTATATCAATTTCTATATATCTTTACATTTTAGGCACTTGTGTTTTTTATGTGGAAATACATAAACAGACATTTAGTAACTTGGCAATTTATATATTTACATATATTCACACATATACATAAATTAGATCTCTGCATTGTCAGCGAGCATTTATTGGGCTCACAGAATGTGTGTAGGAAAATATCACTGTCCTAATGTGGCTAATAGAAATGGAAGTTTGTTACACACAGTTACTACTAACAGAACTTACATCTGCATTGTTTTTTAAGTGTCATGAATCTAACCTTTCTATTTTGGCAACTGAAAGGTAGCAGGAAGGACAATAATTCAGCTGTGGGACAATGTAAGGGGTTTTAGTAAATGCTGGCCAAATACCATTTGACATGCGCTTACTTGCAAAGCAAATAGTGATCTTATTGCACAGCCCAGCTCCATGTGTTCAGTCAAATTTCCTCTGAAGAAATCATGAAATGAACCGCCACCCACAATTCAAGTTAGTTAAATGTTACCTCTGGCTTTTAATGAAAATGTAAAACCCATGGGTCCAATTCTCCCTGCTTGGCTCTGTATGTGTAAAGGTTGAGTTGAATAGAAATAATTAAGGACAGACTGGGAACATTTGAAAAAATTAAATCAGGGATTAATTCAGATGTACTAAGAGTTGTTTAAGTTCTTTTTGACCTTGTCTTATAAACATAGTCTGTTTTAGTAACCTTGATTGCTTTGCAAAGTTGACTGGCTGACATAGCATCTCCCTGTGAGGTAGGCTCCTAGGCATTCAATCACACATGAGACTAAGAGATAGGAGTCATAGCATGTTTAATATCTGAATTATTACTTCAGGATATGCTATATAGACTCTTTAAAAGAAAAAGCGTTTTCACACTCACGTTTCTGATCCAGTTGGGGGCCATACTTTTATTGCCACATGGACTTTCAGAGACTCCAAGCTCATTTCGATTGCTGGTGCAAGGGTATAATATATTTCAGTAATTTGGCATTTGTTTATTATTATTGTCACTGAATCTGCACATTGGAAATTTATTTTTAGTTAATGAATGCTGTTGTACATGAGTGGGCCTCTAAGACGCCAATAGGATACACCAAGACCCCAGTGTCAATTAAGAGTTGAGTGATGGTTTCTGTACTTTATTTATCTTTGTTTTTTGGCAAATTTTATAGATTTTTGGGCAAATTCTTTCAGCATTCTAAGAGGTAATGCTTTTGATGGTATATGCAAGAAACCAGCAACTGGTAAAACATAAATAAATATAAATAAAATAAAAGTAATTTTTTTGGTACAGTTTTGCTAGAGACTAGAATAACAGAGTCTTTTTACTTTACCATAAATTAATGTTTTAAGATTTTAAAAACAAAGTGTGATTTGTCAGTCAACAGAATCTGAATTTAAGGAATTTGAAGAAGGTGATGATTCTGCATCAATAACTTCTTTAGTACGTGTGACATTAGAAGACATTAGGTTTTCAACGGCACCTAAAGGAATTGTGCACAGTGAGTCCTACCCACTGGTTATTATGCTTAAATTGGACCATGAAGATTCTGTATTTAATAAAATTACACATAATGTTTCCAGCATATTGCCTAGATAGCATATAATAAGAGCTCAAGAAATGTTACTGTATCAAGTTAATAACCCAGGCTTCCCTGATACTGGCACCCCCAGGAATTATCCTCATTTTACAGATGAAGAAATTGAGGTTTAGAAGTAGGAAGGAGGGAGCTTTCCCTATCCAGATAGTTAGTAAGTGATAGAACTAGGCTTAAACTCAGGCTTGCTTGACCACTGTGATATTCAACAGTATTCCCCAAATTTTGGCACGTTTACCTCTGGTAGTATATACAAAATTATTTTAGATGGAACACAAACACATTTTGAAAAATGTAATATGTATGTATTTTTTTTAACTAGTCTCTCCAACCATTTTTTTCTGTGTTTTGTTTCTGTGGTATTAACCCCAGTGAGAATGGCCTTTATAAAAAAGTCCCAAAACAATAAATGTTGGTGAGGATGTGGAGAGACAGGAACACTCATACACTGCTGGTGGGACTGCAAACTAGTGCAATCTCTGTGGAAAGCATTATGGAGATACCTTAAACAGATACAAGTAGACCTACCATTTGATCCAGAAATTCCATTATTGGGCATCTGCCCAAAAGAATATCTGGAAAATTCTTATTCACAGAGAAAAGTAATTGCCTTACAAATGAAATAAAATATTTGTAGTATTCCTGAAGCATCTTTAAAAACTTCTCTCAATTATTTTCTTTTTTAAAAATAGCAGGTTTTTTGAGACATAATTCACATATCATCCATTTCACCCTTTAAAATTGTGCATATGTTTTTTAATATATTCATAAAACTGAACATGAATCACTACTATCTAATTCCAGAATATTTTCATCACTTCAAAAAGAAATTCTATATACATTAAGCAGTTGCTCCCCATTTTCCTCTCCCCCATCTTCTGACAACCACTAATCTACTTTCCATCTCTATGGATTTACTTATTCTGCATATTCTTATAAATGGAATCATACAATATGTGGTCTTTCGTGTCTGGCTCCTTTTGCTTAGCATAATGTTTTCAAGGTTCATCTATTTTGTATCCTCTGTCAGTATTTCATTCCTTTTTACGATCAAATAATATTCCATTATGTGAATATATCACATTTTGTTTATCCATTCAGCAGTTGATGGACATTTGGGTTGTTTACACTTTTTTGGTTATTACGCATCATGCTGCTATGAACATCCATGTACAAGTATCTGAGTCCTTATTTTCAAATCTTTTGAGTAATATACCTAGATGTAGGATTGCTGGTTCATATATTAATAATAACTCCATGTTTAACTTTTTGTGAACCATCAACTGTTTTCCGCAGCAGCCACACCAGTTTACGTTCCCGTTAACGGTGTATGAGGGTTACAATTTCTACATATCCTCACCAACACTGGCTATTTTCCATTTTACTGATTATAGCCATCCTAGTGGATGTGAAGTGGTATTTATTTTAAGGTATGTTTGAACATATAATTACCATATTAAACTCATGGTAATGTTTGTTTTCCATTTATGGCAGTGATAAGATTTCCTTTTATTTATTTTTTTTTTTTTGAGACAGAGTCTCTTACCCTGTCCGCCCAGCTAGAGTGCAGTGGCATCATCGTAGCTCACTGCAACCTCAAACTCCTGGGCTCAAGGGAATCCTCCTGCCTCAGCCTCTTGAGTAGCTGGGCCTACAGGTGCCCGCCATGACACTCGGGTAATTTTTCTATTTTTAATAGAGATGGGGTTGAGGCTGGTCTCAAACTCACAACCTTAAGCAATCCTCCTGCCTCAGCCTCCCAGAGTGCTAGGATTACAGGCGTGAGCCACAGTGCCCAGCAATAAAATACACTTTTATTTAAGGAGGAAAAAAGTGAATCACTTAAAAAAAAAGTGAGTCACTTCAAGAAAATCAGTGGATAAATAGTGTGTGAGTGTAGATATGGTAAAATTCGTGAAGGTGTGGCCTTGGGCAAGTTACTTAATTTCTTTGAGCCTTAGTTTCTTCATCTGTAATAAAAGAGGACACTGGACTATTATGAGGATTAAATGGGCTAGTATTCATAAAATACGTGGAACAGTGCCTGTAGAAGTGTGTGCTACCTAAGTAAAGAAAGTGGTGTTGAATGAGTCAAGTTTGAGAAACTCTCGCATAACTTATAGCATATCTCTTTATATTTATTAGCAGGGACTGGCTTTTTGTATAGGAGGTGGTCAGTCACTGTTTAATAAAACAAATGTCCGAGTGAATGTCATTGTGATGTTGAATTTCTCTGTTCATTCTTGGCTTGTATGATAAAGGTGCTGCAGAAAAGGAGAACTTTCTTGGGATGGGGACGACCTGGCAACACAGGCACAGGCAAGTCACTGCTGATATTCTGCCACCCAAGCCACCCACCCGCACCAGCCACACTAAAGATGCTGGTCCCTGGAGGAAGATGTGGAAAACACCAATCCTTTTCACTCCTGGCTTCTTGGCTTCTTTTCTTTTCCTTTCCTTTTTTTAAAAAATAATTTTAAAATTAATGAATGGGGCTAGATTTCAATTCTCCTTCCTTTTGGCCATAACACAAAGACAAATACACTATGACAAAAAAAGAAAAGATATTTCTTGGAGTCTCTATAATGGGATTTGGCCGAGATATTGTCTTGAAAGATCATGGCTGCAGTCAACAGTAGTCACTTGGCCTGCTGGTAAGTGAAGCATAAATAACTCCCTTCTCTTATCAAATCTGTTCTCTCACTCTTGGGTGTGAGAGTTTAAACATTCATAAATTAAACGGCCAAATAAAAGTCATTGTTTTACATTTGATCAAACATAAAGAACTTACTTAGTAAAGCAAGAGAGTTAATGAAGAAAAATAATTCACTGAAATGAAAAAAAAGCGCTTTAATTTTCACTTACAGAATTATGAGCAGTGTAATGTTCTCTGCTCAGCAGTGCCACTGTTTCATGCATGCTTACAGTTAATAACTTATTCTAGGTATTAAATCTGTCACATTCCTTTTACTTGGGCTTGCAATGAAGAATTTACAGCAGGAGACCCAGAACTGACCCAGCAATTTGAAAACATAACACAGATATGAATCCAATTATTCTCCATCTAAATGGTGACACTTATGCCCTGCATCGACATGTGACATCTGAACCAGTCATATTTAATATCTGACTCATCAAAGCCAACCCAGAAACAAAAGCAAAAAGATTATTTCACACCCACCTTCAGAACAGAGTTCATGAACGAAGGAAAAAGAGAGCGTGTTAGCCTGCTCTATGTAATTTAGATACTGACATAAAACATATTTTTTTAAAAGTTGTTCTCCCCCCTGGTGTGCTGGTCTTTTTCCCTTTTGCAACTACATTTGTGCTGAAAAAGAAAGAGGTGCTTGTACAAGTTCTTAAACAAAACAAATCACTTCTGCAGCAGGAATATATCAGTGGCTTGCTGCTCGGGTCTCAGGGTTCTTGCCAAATGCTCCGATCATTTCTGTTTTTATTCTTTGTAAAATCAGCAACTGGAGCTGCTTAAAATGTTTTTCATATAAAAATGTAACTGGATCAAACAGTGGCCTTGCAAAGAGAAGGGAGGGATGAGTGGAGATTTCTTTGGAAAAAGACTGAAAATTTGAGGATTGTAGTATAAATAAAAATCACTTTTAATATATGTAAAATGAGGTATTTTATTTTGTCCCTCTACAAAAAGGGGAAGGGAGATGTATTCTAGAACCAGTTAAAAAGGAATAGATAAAAAGATTGTGAATTAGTGCTTCAACTAATGGCGAAAGGAGCATTTTCTTGTCCTCAGTGTTGAAGAAAGCAAAAGGAAGGAGCAGATTAAGAGGTTAAGAGACTAAGATTCACTTGCTCGTCCAGGGAGAGTGAGTGAGCCTGCCTGCCCAGCACACTCACTTCCTTTCGTAAAGATTAAAACAAAAGGTCAGGGCTTGGAAGGCAAGTTGGCCATAAGACCTAATTTCTTATATTTGATCAAAACTAGGTTCCATGTGGAGGAAAAAAAATAAAAACTTTTAAAGAATATTTTTGACTTCTAAAGGATTATATGCTAATGAAGGGACAGACTATCCAGCAATTCCCAAGGAAAAAATTCTGTAGTCATCTTTTTACATTGTATGAATTAGACTTTGGCTTTTTATTATGTTATTATTTGTTATGAGAGACTAATTCTCATTCTGGCATGGTCACAAAAGGCTACAATATAAAGCAACACAATATCTCCGGAACTTGAAGTGAAAACAAAAGAGAAAATTTCAATATCAAAACTCAAGGCGACAGCAAGAAAACCCTCTTCCACCAAACACACAAACTCTATTTGTATGTGTACATATTTTAATCCGTAGAAAATATGGCTTGGAAGAACACACCAGAATCTTGGCAGTGATTACAACGAAGAGAAACAGTGGGATTGGAGGATGGGGAACGGGGCTTTCAGATGTTACTTATATATCCTCTTTCAGACACCATATAGAAGGAAATGTAATAAGCATTCATGTACATGCCACTCAGATGTAACAACTGGTAGTATATTGTGGCCGTTGCTTTAGATCTGCTTGGCTGCTAAAAGAGACCAAACTCGACAGATGCCATGGTACGGTGATCTGTGTTTTCTGAAAATGACCTTGGAATCCCTCTAGGCTGCTCAGGCAACAGTCCGGCTGAGATCAGGGGCATCTCTTTCTCTCTGTCGAAGGGGCTACACCCAAGCTCCACTTCCCATGGCACTGGTGGTCCCCAACTTTGGCAGCAGGATGGCAAATTTCCACAGGGTCCAAGGTCTTCATTCAAGTGAAGGGCTGCTGATTTTCCCAGACTTCTCTGTATACACAGCTGGTACCCAAAATTCTGACCTTATGGCACTTGTCAGTCTGGGAATACCTTCACTGACAAGGCAGTTTTCTCAGGCTTGTCCTATGAAAAGGTAGAAAAACAGGAGGGTAATGTCCCTCCACTAGCCTGTAGACCTGGACATAGACTTACACCCTTTTGTGGGATGGTGGAGAGATGGAGATCCTGTGTCTTGTCTTCTCTAAGGGCCAGGAAAGACCTTGCTTTGCATAAGAGAGAGCGTTTTTCTTTTTTGCACTCTTCTCACATCCCATTTCCACCTTCCCTGGAGGCAACCACTATCCTGAAGTAGATGTTTATTCATATTTTTGTACTTGTAACTACATATGAATGTATTTATACGCTACACATAAAATTGTTTTGTGAGTTTTAAAAATTTACATTAGGGTTTATTCTTTTTCTGAAACTTGCTGTTTTTACTTAACATTGTATGTCTAAGATCTATCCATATTGAGTTTATATTTCACCCAATCTGGGAGTCTCTGTGTTTTAATAAGCAAATTTAGTGTTGACAATTATTGAGGTTATTGATTTTTTAATTATTATTGCTAATACGTTGGTGCTTTAAAATCCTTTTTCCTTTTTTTCTTTGCTTTACTTCTCTTTTTCTGCCTTAGTTTAAGTTTTCCCTATTCACTTTTCTAGTCTCTTTTAGAAGCTATTCAAAACTTGTTCCTTTAATGGCTACCTCTACATTGCTAAATGCTTACTTAATGACTCTAAGATTGTTAATATAAAGACCTTACACTCTGATAACCTCCCTCCCATTTTCCATGTATTGGTGTCTAGTATTCAGTGTCCCCTTTTATAAACAGTTAATATTTATTTATATTTGCCAGCATGTTACCAATTTTTGTTTTTTTTTTTTTTTTTGCTCACTATTTCTTCTTGCAATCCATCCCTTTCTTCTGGGTTGAGTTTTTTTTCTTATCAAACTATAACTTTTAATAGATGAATTTTTAGTGTAAATCTGTGTATTAGTCATGATTCTCCAGACAAATAGAACCAATGTTGGCAGGTTGGGGGGGTATGGAGAGAGAGAGAGAGGGATATTTTAAGGAATGGCTCGTGTGGTTTGGAGGCGGGAAATCCAGGATCTGCAGAGCAAGCCAGCTAGCTGGGAACCCAGGAGGGGCTGGCTGCTGGCAGAATTTTCTCACTTTGGGGGAGGTCAATTTTTTTCTGTTAAGGACTTTGACTGATTGGATGAGACCTACCCACATTAGGGAGCATCATTTGCTTGACTTCAAGTCTGCTGATTTAAATGTTAAGTGTTAATCTTAACTAACGACTACCCTCAGAGACACATCTAAATAATGTTCCACCGAATATGGGTACTACGACCCAGCCAAATTGACACATAAAATTAACCATTGCAGTCTGCAAATGGTACAATCTCTCAATCTTTGACTGAAAATGATTTATTTCACTTTTATTACTGAATAATAGCCTAGTTCTTTATGTAATCTTGATTTGAAAATGTTTTCTTTCATGTCTAAAGATATTCTGTTGTCTCTTGTTGCTGATGCTGAGAATTCTTCTCTCAAACTGATTGCTGTTCTATTATATGTAATCTGTCTTTCCTTTCTCTCTTCAGATTTTCTCTTTGATTTTCTGTAATTTATTTACGAGTGTAGAGATGTGTTTTGTTTTTATATCTTTCCTGGGACTTGCCATGTTCCCTCAGTTTGAGACCATGTTTTGCTTTAATCTGGAAAGTCCTCAGCCCTTGTCTGTCCAAATTGTCCTGCTCCCTTGCTCTCCTTTTGGAAATCCTCTTGAGGTTTCTCTTCCAGCCTTTATGTCTCTTATCTTCTCTTTCATATTTTGCGTTCATTTATCTCCCTGTAATGCATTATGGTGGCTTTCTTCAAGCTCCATTTGTTCATTTACTAAATTTCTCTTTGGTTGTCTCCCTGTAGTTTACTGAGTTTTAATTTCAGAGGCCATTTTCTTTTAATTTCTAGAATGCCTTTTTTTTTTTTCAAATCTGCTGTCTTTTTTATTGAACTGTCCTGTTCTTGTCTCATAAATTTCAAGAAAACCCCAGTCTACAGTTGGTCAGTTCTTTCCCTTTACCTACTTCAAGTCTTTTATCTGGAAAACCAGACTATAATCTTTTTCTCTTTCTTTTTTTAAAAGTTGCACTGACTCTTTACCCCGAAGGATTTTTTTCCCCCCTCACATGTTTCCTGCTAAGTGTCTGTTAATTTTAATAGGCAATTATGATCAACAAGCTAATACGCAACAGTAGTCAGGATCTAACATTTAATTTGGTGAATAACACAGGAAGAACACAGTGGTGACACCCTAAGATCTTTAAAAAATATACACGACTTTGAGACAGTGGGTCAGAAACTTACACTCGTTTCCATGAGACTGCACAAAATCCTTATCTGAAATTCCAATGATGTCCATTGAATTTTTAGGTGGTTTTTGTGTATACGTGTGTTGAGCAGGATTGTATTTTACTGATGTTTGTATTTCCTAGTGACATCTGGTTTATAGCTTATGCTCAATATATTTGTGGACTTGAATCTCAGATAAACAAATTTCCCATCAAAACTGGGATTTTTTTTTTCCTTCTATGACAGATCTTTATACAGAGATAGCTGTTTTAGGTAATGAACGAACCCATTAGTACAGATTTGTTCTTCATCAGTGAAATTCCAGCTTCACATTATCCCATCTAAAACAGGACAACTTTTGAATAGTAGAAGGAGGAATTAGTTTACAAAATAATATAATATATAAAAATATATATGCCCTCTGTATTTGTCATTTTTGGCTACCTAGCATTCATTTTCCATTTCCTAATAACACTACAGTTTTCTGAGTGAACTCCTCTCTCCATTACTGTTGGGATTTGGGGGGGATATACTTGGCTTAAACCAGTCAGCTATTTCCATCACCTGGGCCACAGTGACTAGTTATGAAGGGTATGTGACCCAGCCAGAGGCAGTGAGATGGGAGAAATGTTTGCAGGAGTTTACATTGGAACCTTTCCACATTGGCAGGACCAGCAGTTCTCTGAGACAGGAATGGAATTTACCTAGTTATGTGTTTGCCTTTCCTTCAGCACCACTGTCTGGGGGCTCACCCTGTTTGATCAGCTGGCACCAAATCACATATACTACTGAATCAGATCAGGGGTCTCACTTTAAAGAAAAGGAGGTACATGCAGTGGGCCCATGACCATGGGGTCCACAGGACCTATCACATTTTACACCACCTAGAAGCTGCTGGCCTGATAGACTGTTAGAATGGCCTGGTAAGGGGAAAACTGAAGGACCAGCGTGGAGCCAATACTTTACATGGATTGAGTACTGTCCCTCAGGACACAGTGTATACTTTGAATTGAAGATATTCTTATGGTACTCCTTCTCCTCAATAGGAAGATGATGTAGGTCTGCGAACCAAGGGTAGAACCAGGAGTAGTTCCACTTATATCACTCTCAGTGTTATAAAATTTAGTGGCTTTATTAGATTCAAAAAGTTGTACAACCGTCACCACTATCTAATTACAGAACATTTTCATCATCCCTAGAAGAAACTCCATACCCATGGGCAGTCACCCCTCAATCCCCCTTACTCCCAGCCCCTGGCAACCACTGATGTACTTTCTGTCACTATAGGTTTCCCTATTCTGGAAATTTCAATTAAGTGGAATCACTCGATGTGTGACCTGGCTCCTTTCACTTAGCATAATGTTTTCAAGGTTCATTCATGTTGAAGTATGTATCAGTATTTCATTCCTTTTCATGGCTGAATAATATTCAATTGTACAGATAATACTGTATTTTGTTTGCCCATCCATCAGTTGATGAACATTCAGGTTGTTTCCACTTTTGGGCTATTACATTATTGATCCTTTTTTTTTGGTAGAAATGAGGTCTCACCGCGTTTCCAATGCTAGTCTCAAACTCCTGGCCTCAAGTGATCTTCCTGCTTCACCCTCCCAAAGAGCTGGGATTACAGGCATGAACCACCATGCCCAGCTTGGGCTATTATAAATAATGCTGCTGTGAACATTAGTGTATAAGTTTTTGTGAGGACATATGTTTTTAATTCTTTTGGTATATACCTGAGAATGGAACTCCTCTGTTTTACTTTCTGAAGAACTGCCAAACTGTTTTTCAAACAGACAAATATTACAAAATATTTTATTTTTGTTTGTAATTGACTTGGACCATAATTATATTGTAGTCAGACAATGTTATATGTTCTTTGAATCTTGTTGTTTTATGATCTTATATAGAAATTATTTTCACAAATATTCTATGTCTACTTGAGAAGAATGCGTATTTTCTAATTGTTGTATGTAAAGGTATCTATATATTCACTAGTTTATAGTCATATTCATATTGATATTTGTTCTGCTTGAATTATGAGTAATTGGGAGAAGTTGTAGATTTGACAGCGTCTCCTTAAGTTGCATCAGTTTTGCTTTATGTATTTGAGGCTATTTTATTAGGTGTATATAATTTTAGAATGTAACATATTTCTGGTGAATTGAACCTTTTTATCAAGATGCTGTGTATTCAGGCCTGTAATCCTAGCACTCTGGGAGGCTGAGGCAGGAGAATTGCTTGCGGTCAGGAGTTTGAGACAAGCCTCAGCAAGAGCAAGACCCCATCTCTATTAAAAATAGAAAGAAATTAGCCAGGCAACTAAAATAGAAAAAATTAGCTGGGCATGATGGTGCACGCCTGTAGTCCCAGCTACTTGGGAGTCAGCTTCTGTTGCTAACACCTAACAAGTATGAAACTGATACAATGCACTATTTTTTATGCTGAGATCAAAATGGTTTCACATTCACACAGTTACATAAACATTGTTGGAATTTTATAAAAACAAATCCCTGTAATCACAGAGGAATGCCCTTCTGAAGTATTCTTCCCTGATGCAGAACACTGACTAAGCTAAAACTTTTTATTCAATCTCTGCAACCAGAAATTTGCTTGCCCCCCCAAATATCTATTTTGTCTGGATGCTGGGTAGCTTTTCTTTTTAAAGTAGTGAGTTAATAATAAAAATGACTAAAAATGATAAGAATTGAATTTTTAGGAGTGGGATCACAACCATTCATCTTTTAGCTATCTTGCCCTCCTTCAAACATTAGTCTTTATGTAATTGCATGCCATTCATAGGAAACCTACTCTTTGACTTTACTTTTCTGAGGACTTTCACCACCTTTTATTAATATTATAATAGAACATTCTATTTGATCAGGGCTGCCAACTTCCAGGATTTATGAAAAGCGATTACAGAAAATGAAGAAGAAATATGTAGGTGTCTTTACTTAACATTAACTCATTCAATATGTATTGAGCACCCACTTCACAGTGGAATAGTACGAGGGGTTACAATGGTGAGTAGAAAGATGGTGTCTATGTTCTTGGAATTTGTAGTTGATTGTGTGTGGCGGGGTGAGCGGATAAAACATTGATCAAATAATTACACAAATAAGTGAAAAATTTTAACCGTGTTAACTGCAACCAAGAAGAGAGACGTGGCGCTAAAACTGTGTGTGACAGAGAACTTGCTCTTGTCAGAGGGCTGGGAAAGGTTTCCTAGGAAGTGACTATTGAACTGGCAGCTGAAGGATGAACAAGAGCTTACCAAATGAAGCAACATGGTAAATGGATACTAAGCAGAGAAACCACCGATAAGTGGGAACGGGGCACAAATAAGGAACTGAAAATGTTTTAAAGTGTCTGGAACCAAGAATGCCAGAATGTGGTTGGTGAATTGAGGCTAGAGAGCCAGTCAAGACCAAGCCACAAGACGGAGTTTCGAATTCTCCTTAAGAGCAATAGGAAATCATACAGTTGTTCAAATCCTTTAGTATGTGTGCATTTGCATTTAGAGAAGCATGGAGAATAGACTGAAGGGGGCAAAAGTGAATGCAGGTAGAAGAGTTGGGAGGCTATTGTAGCAGTAAAGGGTCAGGTGTCCTGTCACAACTTAGTTTAAAAAGAAATTTATGCCACCCAAATCAGGTTTTTAGGCTCTTTTAACTGATCAAATGTTTCAAAGTTTGCAAAGTCATGTACATAAGTTTAGTTAAAACATTTTGTTTAAGAGAAGTTATGCTGGTTCTGCTCTGTCTGATCTAGATGCATCAAGTTCCCTTTATGTAACTGTTCTCTAATTCTGCTGTCTGTGTTCATCGAATTCATGTTCTAACCACCATGCACCGAGTTCTTTCGTTGTCCTTTGTAGACCTAACATGTACACTTGCCTTACCTTTACCGTCACATCTGTCAAGGGAACATCCTTATTACCCAGCTCACTTGTCAGTTGTTCTAAAGGACAACGGAAGTGTTGTCTGCAGCAAATGTATGGATTAAGTGTGTAAGTGGATAAGATCATAGTTCTTTGACTTGAAGACACTATTTTTTATTGATACATAATAATTGCACATATTTATGGGGTACATGGGATATTTCAGTACAAGCACACAATGTGTAATGGTCAAATCAGGGTAGTTAGGATACCCATTACCTCAAACATTTATCGTTTCTTTGTACTGGGAACATTTCAAATCTTCTAGCTATTTTGAAATATACAATAAATTATTGTTAACTGGAGTCAGCCTCCTGGGCTATCAAACAATAGAACTTACTCCTTCTCTCTAACTTCATTTTGTATCCATTAACCAATCTCCCTCTTCCTCTTCCACTTCCCAGCCTCTGATAACCACAGCTCTACTCTCTACCTCCAGGAGATCCACTTTTTTAGCTCTCACATATGAGTGAGAACATGTGATATTTATCTTTCTGTGCCTGGCTTATTTAACTTGACATAATGATCTCTGGTTCTATCCACGTTGTTGCAAACGACAGGATTTCATTCATTTTTTATGGCTGAATAGTAGTCCATTGTGCATACACACCACATTTTCTTTATCCATTCATCCATTGATGGACACTTAGGATGATTCCATATCTTGGCTATTGTAAATAGTGCTGTAATAAAACATGGGCATGCAGATATATTCTTTGATATACTGATTTTCTTTCTTTTGGATATATACCTAGCAGTGGGACTGTTAGATCATATGGTAGATCTATTTTTAGTTTTTTGACAAACTTACATATTGTTTTCCAGAGTGGTTGTACTGATTTATATTCCCACTAGCAGTGTACTGCTATCCCCCTTTCTCCGCATCCTTGCCAGCCTTTGTTATTTATTGGCCTTTTGATAATAGCCATTCTAACAGGTATGAGGTGATATGTCCTTGTGATTTTGAATTGTGTTTCTCTGATGATTAGTGATGTTGAACGTTTTTCATATACCTGTTGGCCATTTGTATGTCTTCTTTTGAGGGCCTGGGGTGAGTGTGCACAAGCAGCAGGTATGGTAGAGTGTGGGTGTGGGGACCCAGGGTTCCTGTGCCTTCACCCTGTTGGGGAGATTGTTTCCTTCAGAGGGTGAAGGCAATGAAAATATTTTGCCCCCAGATACAGCTTTTGACATATTTTGAATTAGCCCTAAAATGCTGTCTTTTGTGGGGGAAACTTGTCTCTATATATCTATGGAACATCTGTATTAACACAGTCAGCTTCTCCTCCCCTACAACCCCTGCCTGGGTGGAGAAAGGAATCATAGAATCTGACCCCTTTAAAGATTTAAAAATAACACAAAACAGAAAAACCACACCACACCACAACACAAGCTACCCTTTGTTCTCTCTGAGGGCTACTATCTGGGAGATTTTATCTCTTAATATATGACAAGACCTCAGATCATTTGCCCATTTTTAAATTGGATTATTTGCTATTGAGTTATTTGAGTTCCTTATATACTTTGGTTATTAATCTCTTGTTGGATAGATAATTTACAAATATTTTCTCCTACTCTGTAGATTGACTCTTCACCCTTTTTATTGCTTCTTTTGCTGTGCAGAACTTTTTAGCTTGATGTAATGCCATTTGTCTATTTTTGCTTTTTTTGCCTCTGCTTTGAGATCTTACTCAAAAATCATTGCCCAGACCAATGTGCTGAAGAAATGTTTCCCTATGTTTTTTCTAGTAGTTTCAGATTTTACATTTAAATCTTTGATCCATTTTTATTTGATTTTTGTATGGTGAGAGGTAGGGGTCTAGTTTCATTCTTCTGCATATGGATATCCAGCTTTCCTAGCATTTATTGAAGAGACAGTCCTTTTCCAACTGAATGTTCTTGGCACTTTAAAATCAGTTGGCTGTAAATGTCTAGATTTATTTCTGGATTCTCTATTCTGTTCCATTGATCTATGTGTCTGTTTTTATACTAGTACCATGCTGTTTTGGTTACTATAGCTTTGGAGTATATTTTGAAGTCAGATGGTGTGATGCCTCCAGCTTTGTTCTTTTTGTTCAGCACTGATTTGGCTATTCAGGGTCTTCTGTAGTTCTATATGAATTTCAGAATTTTTAAAAATTTCTGTGAAGAATATCATTGGTATTTGGGATTACAGTGAATCTGTAGATCACTTTTGGTAATGTGGTCATTTTCACAATATTAATTCTTCTGACCCATAAACATGAGATGTTTTTCCATTTTTTGAAGTCCTCTTCGATTTCTTTCATCAGTGTTTTGTAGTTTTCCTTGTAGAGATATTTTACTTCCTTGCTTAAATTTATTCTTAGATATTTCACTTTCTTGTTTTCCCTTTTTTAGGTAATGAGCTTTTCCCCATTAACTATAATGTTAGTTGTGGGTTTGTCATATGTGGCCTGTATTATGTTGAGGTATGCTCCTCCTAAACCTAGTTTGTTGAAGATTTTTATAATGAAGGGATATTGAATTTTATCAAATGCTTTTTCAGTGTTTCTAGAAATGATTATATGGTTTTTGTCCTTCATCTTCTTGATGTGATTATTATGTTTATTGATTTGCATATGTTGAGCCATCCTTAAATCCCTGAGATAAGTCCCATTTGATCATGGTGAATGCTTTTTTGTTTTTTGTCACATCACATTTATTTATTATTTTTATTTTTTTTTATTTTTATTGATACATAATAATTGTACATATTCATGGAGTACATGTTATATTTTGATACAAGCATATAATGTATAATGATGAATGCTTTTTTTTAACGTGCTGCCGGATTTGGTTTGTTAGTACTATGTTGACAATTTTTGCGTCTATGTTCATCAGGGGTATTGGCTTATAGTTTTCTTTTTTTATTGTTTTCTTGTCTAGTTTTGGTATAAGGGTAATGCTGGGCTTGTAGAATGAGTTTGGAAGAATTCCGGGCTCTTCAAATTTCTGGAAGAGCTTGAGAGGAATTTCTATTAGTTCTTCTTTTAATGTTTGGTAGAATGCAGCAGTGAAGCCATCAGGTTCTAGGCTTTTCTTTGATGGCAGAATTTTAATTACTGATTTAATTTGTTATTTGTAATGGGTCTATTCAGGTTTTATTTCTTCTTGGTTCATCTTAGTAGGCTGTATGTGTCCAGGAATTATCCATTTTCATGATGTTATCCAATTTGTTGGTGTATTAATAACAGTCTGTTCATAATAGCTTGTAATAATTCTTAGTATTTCTGTGGTGTCAGTTGTAATGTCTCCTTTTTTGTTTCTGATTTTATTTATTTGGGTCTTTTTTTTTCTTGGTTAGTATAGTTAATGGTTTGTTGATTTTGCTTATCTTTTTAAAAAATTTTTTCATTTCATTGATCTTTTGTATTTTTTTAAGTCTCAATTTTGTTTATTTCTGCTCTGATCTTGACTATTGTTTTCCTCCTACTAATTTTGGGTCTGGTTTCTTCTTGTTTTTCTAGCTCTGTGAGATAAATCATTAGGTTTTTTATTTGAAATATTTATGCTTTTCTGATGTAGGCATTTATTGCTATAAGGTTTCCTCTTTTTTTTTTTATTTTTTATTTTCCTTTTCTTTTCTTTTTTTTAAGAGACAGGGTCTTTCTCTCTCACCTAGGCTGGAGTGCAGTGGCATGATCATAGCTCACTACAGCCTTAAACTCCTGGGCTCAAGTGATCTTCCTGCCTCAGCCTGCCAAGTAGCTAGGACTACAGGCACATGCCACCGTGCCTAGCTAATTTTTTTGTTTTTTATAGATACAGTGTCTTATTATGTAGCCTAGGCCAGTCTAAAACCGTTGCTCTTAAACAATCCTCTTGTCTGAGCCTCCCAGAGTGCTAGAATTATAGGTACGAGCAACGGCACCTGGCCGAACTTTCCTCTTAATATTCCTTTTAGTGTATTCCATAGATTTTTGGTATGGTGTGTTTCTATTTTCATTTGTTTCAAAAAATTTTTATATTTCCTTTTTAATTTCTTCATTGACCCACTGGTCATTCAGGAGTGTGTTGTTTTATTGTCATGTATTTTTAGTTTCAAAGATACCTCTTATTATTGATTTTTAGTTTTATTCCCTAGTGGTCAGGAAAAGATGGTTTCTTTTAAATTTCTTGAGACTTGTTATGTGTCCTAATATGTGATCTCCCCTGAAGAATGTTTCATGTGCTGATGAGAAGAATGTATATTCACAAATGTTGGATGAAATGTTCTGTAAATGTCTGTTAAGTTCATTTAATCTAAAGTACAGTTTAAGTCCAATGTTTCTTAGTTGAGTTTTTGTCTAGATGATCTGTCTACTGCTGAAAGTGGGGCATTGAAGTCTGCAAATATTATTGTCTTGGGGTTTATCTTTCCCTTTAGATCTTAAAATATTTGCTTTATATATCTGGGTACTCTGGTGTTGGGTGCATATATGTTTACAAATGTTATGTCCTTTTGTTGAATTGATTTCTTTATAATTACCTTCTTTGTCTTTTTTACAGTTTTTGACTTAAAGTCTGTTTTATCTGATGTAAGTCTGGCTACTCCTGCTCACTTTTTATTTCTATTTATGTGGAATATCTTTTTCCATCCTTTCACTTTCAGTCTATATGTGTCTTTACAGATGGAGGGAATTTCTTGTAGGCAGCACATAGTTGTTTTTTTTTTAAATTCATTCTGTTGGTCTATATCTTCTAAGTGGGGAATTTAATCTGTTTACATTCAAGGTCATTATTGATAGGTGAGGACTTAACTCCTGTCATTTTGTTAATTATTTTCCAGTTTGTGCATATCCTTTGTTCCTTTCTTCCTCTCATCGTTTTTCATTGCAGTTTGTTAGTTTTCTGTAGTGATAAGTTTTGATTATTTTCTCTTTCTCCTTTAAGTATCTGCTGTGCTAATGAGTTTTATACTTTTGTGTGTTTTCATGGTGGTGATTATAGTTTTTTTGTTTCCAGATATAGAACTCTTTTGAGCATTTTCCTTCAGTTTTTGCTTGTCTAAGATTGAAGACACTATTGATTATAGGATTCACCATTATTTTATATACCACTAAGGAAAACATGCTGCTTGTTAAACTATTAATGCTACTTTCTAATCACTTAGAATTTTTATTTTATGCTTATTTTAAGGGCTTTTATACTTATTTCTGTTCTTAAGTCTCTTTAGCACCTTTAACATTGACAGTATAATTCTGAAGGATATTAAAGAACACTCAGCCCTTGTCAGCATTTCCTATTTGAATAGACTTAGTTTTGTATTTTTATCATTTGAGTCATATGGCATTGTCACACTCCAGCTTTTTCTCACTGCATACAATTTTTTGAGTAATTCTCAATGATTGTTAATTTCTTTTAAATATATTACTTGCCATGTGATGGTCCTCTTGTACATATCTCAGGGATAAAATGTAGCACAGCTTCATGTATTTGTGACCATTCTTTCGCAGTCCTGTCTTCTCAAGAAAATATGAAGTTATGGTCATTATGCTAATGGCAATTATTTGTTGCATCAATATCAAATATACACCTCACTGCTGTATTTCTGTGGTGTTCCACATCTATGATAACTTTTTGTTTCAATATTGAATCATGGTGTAACATTTTGAAGAAATTTTAAAGTTAATATAAGAAGTTCCAACAGTACACATAACTCATTTAAAATGTTGATAATATGAGCACAATGACCATGTTTGTGCATTCACAGGTTATGACCACTACACCGTGGTGCTACCATCTGGCTCACAGGGATTTTAAGATCCCATTGGCTTTTATTAATTAATAAACTTTAGTTTTTAGAGAAGTTTTAGGTTCACAATAAAATTGAGCAGAACATACAGAGTCTTCCCATCTTACTCCTTGTCCCCACATGCAAACTTCCCCACTATCACTATCTGTACAAGGTTGGTACATTTGTTAAAATCAATGAACCTACATTGACACATCATTGTTTCTCAAAGTCCATAATTTATAATAGGGTTCACTCTTGGTGTTGTGCATTCTGTGGATTTGGAGAAATGAATGACACGTACCTAGTATTATATCATCATACAAAACAGTTTCACTGCCCTAAATATCTTCTGAATTCTGTCTTTTCATCCCTCCCTACCCCCTAATCTCTGACAACCACTAATCATTTTACTGTCTTCATAGTTTTGCCTTTTTCAGAATATCATATAGTTGGGATCATACAGTATGTAGTCTTTTCAGGTTGACTTCTTTCTTTCTTTAAGAAACATGCATTTAAGTTTCCTGCATGTCTTTTCATGGCTTATTTATTAGCTCATTTCTTTTTAGTGCCAAATGGTATTCCATTGTCTGGATGTATCATAGTTTATTTTTCCATTCAGCTACCAGAGGACATCTTGGTTGCATCAAAGTTTGGCAATTATGAGTAGAGTTGCAATAAACATCCATGTACAGGTTTTTGTGTTTATATGTCTATATGTCTTCACCTCCTTTGGGTAAATACCAAGGAGAGTGACTGTTGGATCATATGGTAAGAGAATGTTTAATTCTGGAAGAAACTGCCAGACTTAGGACAAATTAGAATGGACAAGAAAAGAAAAGAAAAAAGAAAAAAAAGAAAAAAAAAAGAAACTGCCAGACTGTCTTCCAAAGTGGCTGTACCACTTTGCATTCCCATCAGCAATGAATGAGAGTTCCTGTTGCTCCACATCTTCGCCAGCATTTGGTGTTGAAAGTGTTTTGAATTTTGGCCATTCTAATAGATATATAGTGGTACTTCATTGTTGTTTTATTTGCAATTCCCTAATGGCATATAATTTTGAACATTTGTTCACATGTTTGCTTGCCATCTTCATATCTTCTTTGGGGAGGTGTCTGTTTAGGTCTTTTGCACATTTTTTAATTGAGGTGTTCATTTTATTAATGTTGAGTTTTAAGAATTCTTTGATAACAGTCTTTTATCAGATACGTCTTTTACAAACATTTTCTCCCAGTCTGTACTTTGTCATCTCATTCTCTTGAAGATCCCATTGATTTTAAGCCACAATTTCGAACAGGTAAAAAATTTTGAAAGATACTCATTTTAGAGTTGGTGAAATATAATTTATGCAAAGGTCTTAATGAATCAGCAGTGGCAACCAAGAAGGATGGTTTAGGCTTTGGTTTGTTATGGAAACTAGATGACATAAGGCTGAGTATAATATCAATTTGATCCCCCAAATCATAAGTCTGCAATGATGAGTCAGATATAGTAGGAAGAAATGTAATAGGAATAAACATAAAATCCTGTACTTAGGCTCAAACAAAACAAAGCAAAACAACTCTAAAAACATAGGCTAGAGCAGAACTGATTTACCGTGTATATCTATGAAAAGAATGCTGTTAAAAATTGGCTATAGATCCAACAATGTGATCTGACTGCCAAAAAGAAAAAAATAGAGAAGAGTTGCCATCTCATATCAAAAGTCACAAAAGGACAAAACTATCATGTCAAAGGTATTTTGAAAATCTAGGATTTCCCATAAAGAACAGCAATATACTTAGGGGTGAGGCTAAAAAAACAAAGTAATATACATCTTTAAACTCTCAAATGACGCTTAGCCCTCAGTATAAAAAGTGTTAAATTATGACACATGAATGCCCAGATTCACATTTCTCATTTCATATATACTCTGGGGCATGTGTTCACCAAGTGGGCAGTATCACTTTTTATTTATTTCTGCCGAAACATACAGTAGAATTAGTATAAATTAAATGCATGTATGATGTAGCTCCACTATACTTTTAGACTTGATTAATATAAGAATAACTTGAACAAGGCAGATGAGGGTCCTCCACTCTTCCATGCTAGTCATTCTACATCTGGAATACCCTGTTTAATCCCTGTGACACAGTTACAGAGAGTGGCTGACAAATGTGTATAGGGCAGTGTTATTAACAAGGAGTAGTTCTGGTGATACAACATCTTGTTCTATTAAGAAGAGGGATACTTAGCTTGGAAAAGGCAGCTTGGAAGGTGTCTTTAAATATTGGAAAGGCTGTTATGTTGAAAATGGATTAGATTTAAGATGTTTCTTCCTGAAGTCAATACAATACTCCACATGTGGTCAACCAGTATGGAGCTCAGTGGGAAGATAACCTCCCTTTTTGGGGGAAACTGAAAATGTAACCAAAGATTGCAGTTGTTTTTTGGCAGATAAATCACATGATTGGCTTGTGTTACACTTTCAATCAACAAAAAGTATAATTCTTTCCATAAGATCTGTTTTCAAAACAGATCTACCTAATTCTGTGCATGCAAAGTTAAATTTTGCACCTTAGTGAGAAGCTTATATTTCCCCTAATTAAATGGAGTTTAATTAGTTTTGCTCCTTAGTTTTCTTAATTTTAGTTTAGTGAGGTGGGTTTTTCTTGTAATACCAATTAAATCTGTATTTGCACTTCTGTTTTGCTTTTTGTAATCCACAAACGAGATATAATTGTTCTATACTTTTCATCTAGGATGATAAGGAGAAATGTTGGACACGATGGGACTGTCTTAGTCCATTTGATGTTGCTTATAACAGAATAGCTAAAACCAGGTAATTTATAAAGGAAAGGAATTTGTTTCTTACAGTTGTGGAGGCTGAGAAGTCTCAGGGCAGCGCACGGTGAAAGCCTTCTTGCTGGTAGGGACTCTCTGAAGAGTCCTGAGGTGGCACAGGGAATCACATGGCGAAGGGGCTGAGTGTGCTAGCTCAGATCTCTCTTCCTCTTCTCATAAAGCCACCAGTCCCACTCCCATGATAACCCATTAATCCATTAACCCATTAATAGGGATTATTAATCCATTTATGAGGGATTAATCAATTCATGGGCCAATTACCTGTTGAAAGCCCACCTCTCAGGCCAGGAGTTCGAGACCAGCTTGGGCAACATATTGAGACCCAGTCTCTACAAAGAAAAAAAATTAGCTGGGCATCTGTAGTCCCATGTACTTGGGTGGCTGAGGCAGGAGGATTGCTTGAGCCCAGGAGTTTGAGGCTACAGTTTGAAGGGGGTAAATATTTAAACCACAGCAGGAACTAAACGCAAAATAGTGACGGACTCCACTGAAAGCTCCCTCTAAAGTGATGTAATCCATAAATTCATGTTATTCTCCATTTTCTCTATTATAATATCACAAAATTTAGATATACCATCTCTATGGCTTTTCCTCAAAAAACAGGTGAGAAGTATGATCAAAAAATTAAATTAGCCTTATTTGTTATAAATTCTTCTTAGCACAACTATGCTGGCTAATTGCAATTATTTCCTAAAACTTCCAAATTATTTAAATATGCTAAAATATTTTTGTTGCTAGATATTGGTGTTAAATTAAGTTCAAGGTTTTTAATTTCTGGAATACATCTTTATCTTTCTTTAGAGCATTGGTATTTTTCCCATTTCCCACTCTTCTGGCATCTCTCCCATTTTCTGTGATTCCTCAAGAATCTCTGGTTAACTTTGCATGAATGCTCCTGCAGCACCTTCGGTTACCGCAGCTGTGATTTTTCTGAGCTTAGGCACCTAAACTTCATGAAAACAGCTTAATTATTAGAGTGATTATGAATGGAAGTTAATTTGTAGAGTCTGTGTGTAAAGTGAAAGTTGAGTAGAGTCAAAAGTACTCTTGAAATCCTTTAAATTACCCATACAAAACATGATTTTGGTGTACAGCTCTGCATGTATATGATATGAGAAGACATACAGTGTGCATAATGGTATACAATATAAAATAAAGAGTTTCTATGAAAAAAAAATACAGTGCACTCTGGGGTCACCTCGAGCTGAGACTCCCTGAGGAGCATCAAGCAAACTGCTGAGCTTGCAGTTAACTCAGTGAATGAATAAACAAATAAATGAATAAATGTGGGCAAATTTGCCCACTTTTAATTTCTCTGACTCTGGGTTCATATAGTTGCATTTCCATGAATAAACTATTTAATGTGATTTCAGTGTAATATGCCCTCTATTTGGGGCTTCATTTCTTCCTCAAACATGCCTTATTCTGTTCTGATGGAGTAGTATATATAATAAATTTCAAAGGATAGAAATTCAGAATATTTGATAACCTTAAGTCCAAAAAAAATTCTGCCTGTCATGTGTGGCAGATTTTATTTTCCATTGCATTTTTCCCCTGAAATCTGTCAAGAATTTATTATGTGAAGGTGTCATCATTTCTGCATCATGTTGGTCTCTTCCCTGACACCATATATCCCGTTACTCACACTCTAAATCCTTTCTATTAAAGGCGTTTCCTACAGCTGGAAGATAACATGAAAGAAGGACCTGTGTCCCCAATCTCTTACATTTCCTGGTGGGAGGGGTAAGTGATACAAAACAAAAACCCTGAAATTTTATTTAGAGGAAAGAACCAAATGCTAGAAACTTCCAAATAGATTCAGAAGTAGAGGGCCCTGTATCAAATTCTATTTTAGCAAAGAAAAGTAAAACCTTGAGAGATTACACAAATAATTCAGATAAACACTCTTCTCCCCACCCCAAGCTAGTAATATTAAGAATAGTATTTAATAGTATTTAAAACCAAAGCAGACCTGGACTGTTTGCACTTCTCCTATTCGGTGTTCACACTGCGTATTTGCACACTCAATTCTCATGCAGAGACGAAACAAAGCATGCGAACTGCCTGCCACGCACGCTGCCCGTGAGGTGCAAAGCAATACTGCAGAAGGCAAAACCTGGACGGCACTAGTGAACGCTAGGACTTCAGATGCATTTGATCTCCTTTGGCAAATGAGACCCAGTGAAATTGAAGCCGGTTGTGTGGGGGGCTGGCGGGGACAGGGTGGCTGTGGCGGAGGTGAGCAGGAACACGTGTCGGCAAACCATCACTTTAAAAGGGGCAGGACAGCAGCAAAAAGGCAATAGAGAAAAGCCTGCTGTGAAGTGTTTCATTTTTGTGATTCTTTAACAATTTATAGAAGGAATGGCACATAAGGGAAGTTTCCTTCTCTTTGGGGAATCATAAATAAAATAGCGGTGTAATCAAAGGACAGAAGAAAAAAGAGACTTCAGGTATTTAATTCTTATTTACCTCCTTCTCCGTTATGTATGCCTCCCAGGCAGGCGGGAGGGTTACGGGGAACGATAACTCAGCCTAGCCCCGTCTGCCGGAGCCTTCCAAACTTTGAGCCTGCTGCTCTAATTTATCGCTTTCTACTCAGTGAATAGAGAAGGCTTTGAAAAGGTCTTACGGAAAAAAAAAAAAAGTGGTGAGGCTTCTGCTGGATTCACTACTAGGGCTTGTTCATCTCTCTGATCGATAGTCCTCTCTGCAGTTTAGGGCTCCACCGCGGTCTCCAGAGAGCCCGAGCTTCTGCTAAGGGAACTTCCAGAAGCTTCTGCCTGAGGTGAGGGCTAGGAGTCAGGAATAGAGATGCTTAGACTGGCCTCCCTGCAGCCTTGGAGGTGTCAGGAGCATCAAGACAACCTTGTGATTGTGGCGATGCCTTTTTTCTCCCAGCCCCTGGCCTGGAGTCCTGGCTGTAACTGTCAGTTTCCTTAAGCCTGTAACTACTCAAGCCCCAGTCAGTGCAGAATAAATGCTGTGCGCTGGTATTTTAGCAGTGTTCACTGGACATGCTGGGGAAGAATATAATGTGGTGAAAGGAAAGGTTAGCAGGTGGATTTTGCAGAAAAGGACAGAGGATTGGAGACTCAGAGATATCCAGAAATTAGAGAGGGACAAGCCCTGGACAGGTTGTCAGACCCTCTCCTCTGAACTGCGGTTCTAAATTCTTCCCTGAGGGAAAACAGCCCATTATCCCCCAATTTAGTTTTGTTGAAATGCTTCAGAAACAAACTTCTAAACGTTTCTCTCCACAGCGTCCTTTACTAATAAATATGCAATGCAGAGGGATCATAACTTACATTTGTGTCCCCGACCAGGTCTTATGCTTTGACTAAAAAGCAATGATGACTAATTATATAAGCAACTGCTAGAAGTTCCTTCTAGGCCCTTACAGTGATATTACCAGTAAGTGTTCGTGCCATAATTTGGTAAGCATTATTGAAATAAAATACACTATTTTAGGAATTAGTCATATTTTCCAAATTCTCTCAATGCTATTTGACAACTTGTTACAACAAAAGATTTTATTTTTTCATAGACTCATCACTATTCGGGTAACAAAAATAAAGTGCAGGATTGTCACTTGCCTGAGGTAATTCAGTGGTATATTTCAGCATTCAAGGTAAAGCAAAAATATTAATGAGTGAAAAAATTTGTCAGAATGTGGAGGGCTTTGAAAGCCGTGGTATTGTCATTTGTGTCAATTACAGTTAGCGATGGGGAAAAGTGATCATTAATCTTGTGGTCAAAGTTTCAGTTTTTGACATAGCCATACATTTTCCCCGAGTCATTAGGAAAACAGGATGATACAATAATTCAAGATATTTTCCATTCAACAATTAAGAAAAAATTTGTGTTAGTTAAATGGCATGAATTTTCTGTCAATATGAAATAGAGATTATTTTCTATGATTCTAGTCTGGAGTTAGAATTTGAAAAGAGAGCCATCAGGTATCATTATCCTTCAGTTGGATGGAGAGTTAGGAGGTAAGTATGTCCAGCTGCCTGTGATTGGACAAAATAACAGCTATTTGACTATGAACTTGGCGGACTGGCTGTTATTCCTGTTTCTGGGATGAGGGCGAGCCAGTGAGGCATGTGGGATGCGAAGTGTACGTGCATTCTTACGCCTCTGAGAACACTGGTTCCTAAGTTCTGCACCTCAGGCACCTCACCTGCCTCCCCTTGGTCTCAGCCCTGGAAAGCAAGATTACTTATACGAGTTAAGTGTACTGTCTATGTTGAAGATTAATCATTTGTCAGAGATCTGAAAGCTAAAACAAAGCACATTCCTGGAAATTGTAATTAATTATTTTACTTTATTCTGCACTTACGTTAAATTTTCTTCTCCACCATGTAAATAAAAATTCTCAGGTTAAACAAACTAAATACTTATGAAAAATAAAATAATGCTGTTTGGGGACAGTGGATGCAGAACCAATGGTAGTTAGAAAAATGACTTTATGACGTGGCTGTATAATCTTTCTTCCAAAGAGCTACTAATATTTTTTGTTGGCATTTCTCTAATGGTCACATATTCTCGTTAGGGATCAAGTTGATTTCAAGTCACACTTTTGTAGGCAGAAATCTATTTAATTTGCTTTGTAAATTCTTACCTTAATAGTATAAGTGAGTTGGCTACTTATGAAATCATTTTTGAAGTGATTGAAAATTTCTTCCTAACATCATACGATGTTGGGATATAAACTGATCAAGGAATCTCATTAATGCCTTTCCAATGTTCTAAGAAGAAAAAAGTCAGATATGCATTATTTAATAGTAAAGAATTGATGAAAAACCTTTGAGGAGCTTTTGAAGGTGAAAAAATGTTTCTTTCAGATGGCTGATTTTGTAGTCACCAATTGCACCCACAGCTATATGCCAAAACTATATTGGCACAAGTGACTTATATCCATAAATTCTCTTCCATCAGCACAATTACCACAATAGTCCCTGGAGCACAAAAGATGCAGGCCCCAGTTTACAGATGCTCTCAGCATTTTCCTTTCCTGTCCTAGTCTTCTTTCTTTGGGAGTACGCTTAGCCTTAAACCAAGGATTATCTTCTTTTCTTTGGAGTAGCAAAGATGGTTGCTATATAAGTTTTTTTAAAAAATATTCTAGGCTCAGCCCAATTAGAATAGATACCTCTGATGATACTCTCTTAAAATAAATAACATACTGGTAATCACAAAAGTTTTAAGGCAAATTACTTGAGTATCAGTTGCTAATTTCCTTTTCATTATGTTCACAAAGATTTTCTGCATCCTTCAAAGCCACAAAAGACTAGCTATGAATCTCGATGTTTCAGTAAACCCAAAGCAAATTACAAATATTGTAACTACATGTAAGCAAACTGTTTCAATGTCAAAGGTTCAATAGATGGGGAAAGCAAAGTGCTGATGACAGCAATAATTCAAATATCCAAGTGTGCTTGCCATCTCTTTTCTGCAGACAGATTTCTTCCGAGTCACCAGTGGGAGCTTCCCGGGGAGACGCGGCTGTATTCCCTCATGGCAGACAGGAGGAGGATGCTGCGAGGAAGCTGATGCCACCTGGCAGCGATGGTGGCACAGACTGCTGGAGAGGCACAGATTGGAACCCAAGCCTCATCAGACGGCAGCTGTGACAGAGGCATATTTCAAAAGTGTATTGCAAATTTCACACAAGGGGTCTTTAAAATAATTTGAAAGTCTCCATGGCTTTCACAGACTTTTAATTAAGAGAGAACACCTCTTCTTTGAAAATCAAACGCTATTTGCCGATTTTGTGTATCTAAAGGCAGATAGGAACTTACAGGTATATTTAAAAAATCTGCAGTTGATTATGCTTTTTTTCAGATTTAGTAAGCTAATATTAATACTTAGCTCTCTCTAAAAAGCAAAAGACAACAATAAAAGGCACTTTGACACTTCGCAGTTGAAAGTTCAATGATGCTACCTCTGAAGACGTTGCCCTGCGAAGTCAGTTTTATTAAATCCCTTGGAATCCTAGCAGCCAATCTGAGTATTCATCCTGTACTTGCCATGGGAGCAAATGGAAGGACAGTGATAATGGAAGAAGTGTATCTTTTGGGATCTAACATGCAAATTTGAGAACTAGCCATCTTTCTTGTTAACTGCAGAAGAAAGGGTCTAAACTTCTATTTCCTTAGTTGTCAACTTTTAGAGAGGGTTTCTGGGTCCAGGTTAATCTACAGTTGAGAAGAATCAGTGGGGTAGGCTCTTTAGGCCACAGAATCACAGACAGGAGCTGAAACGATGGAAGCATCTAGTCTCTCTTTCAGCCTCTGAGAGATTAACATCAGTTATGGGCTCTGAGGCTTATTGGGGTAAGAACATCCACCTCTTTGCTCCAGTGTTTTTGCCACAGGTGGTCCAGGGTTTGTGGAACCTGAAGTTTACACTGTTATGGGCCCTTCTTTAAGCAAAATACAATAGAATTACAAATAAAAAAATTAAGTTCAGGGCCTTAATTAAGGTCCTAAAGCTCACGCTTCATTAGCTTCATGGTAAATCCATCTCAGTGTCTACACAAATGTCCAAGTTCCACTTCCGACAGGCAGTGCAGTGGGCCAGATTGAGTTTTCATATTATTGAGAGTGTGTAGAGGGTTCATCTGCATGAGATTCCTATGGCTTTCAGAAAGACAATATGACTTCTTTACCACGGAAGGAAGTCTAAAGCCAACGAAGTCAACTTTTGGGGAAATGTAGAGTAGCTGATCAAATAGGATTAGATGACTAGACTTTTATTTATTTCCATAGTATCTCTACAAAATGCAGAGTTTTGAAAAGTCTGTAAAGCCAAAGAAACATCATTCTGAATGGACATTTGACCCTTTTTAAATCAGTTGTGTGACCACATGCTTTATCCCTTCTGGTGTAATGACCAGCCACTCCAAACTGAAGGGTGATTCCCAATTTTAGCTATAAGGCTGGGAACTGAGTTTGAAGCATATGGTTAAAGTTGATCAGTACAGGTTGACAGTGTGTCTACAAATGACTTCAATGGCCACTGCAGGAGAGTCCCATCTTCACACAGGGACCACAGGAGCCCAGTATCACAGAAGGGAGTCTGTGTCCCAGTGAGTGACAATAAGTCTATTCAGGGCATGACATATTTAGACACTATCTTAATCAATTCAAAATCACTATATCTAAAGTTTTTAGCTAGAGTTGACTCACAGTTCAAAAGTGACAATGTCTACCCAGAATTGGTAGATACAGAGTATATTAAACTTCAGTCCGGATGGGGTCAGTAGCAGGGCATTGTGTACAGGAAGAAAGAGTCCTTTCTATTCGCCACCATTTAATCCGTTCCATCGATGGCTCAGTGGAGGTTGATAGGTCTATGTTTTCAGTTCTTTCTTCTACACTTTCTTCCCCTTTGCCTCTTAGGGGTTCTTTTACACAAACCTCTCTTAATCTCTTGCTCTTGCTTATAAAATAAATATTCAATAAAATGTGTATAAATATTCCTTTAACATATATCTCCTAGAAGAATAAAAACCCCACAGGAATTTTATCACTGCTCAGAACGTTATTCACTAGGTACTGTCTTGTAGCACTTTGCAGAGGAGATGGCTGGGACCAACTGGCTTGATTCAAAAATAGGATCAGGGCCATGTGGATGGTAAGGGAAATTGAATTAACACTCTTATAATTTATAGAATGCTGTCAGAAATAAATCCTGGTTAATGTCAGAAACTGGCCAGTGTTGAGATTATCCAGCAATATTTCAATGCTTACCAGCCCTGGAACAGTGCAGGGAACAAAGCTGTATTTCACCGAATTAATGACTGGAGTTCAAGACCAGGAGGACAGAAGTAGGACAAGGTCAATTTGAATTCGTAGGATCCCTCTTACCTCACAGAATTGTTAAGGGTTGAGATTATCTATATAACTACCTTTTTTAAACTATAAATCCCTATTTAAAATTTAGACATTATAATTGTTTGAGGCTGGGACATGTTCTCCTTATGGGAGAAGGTAAAAGGAAGAACTGTCCTTAAACCTGAACCCCATTGTACTATTGATTTCTTCAAACAAAAGTTGACTTGTCTGTGGACAGGATCAATCAGAAAACTTCTGCTGTGGTGGATGTGGGTGTTGAATAAGATGTAGGGTGAATTAAGCAGTGAATTCTTCAATCTGCTTTGGTGTGCATCTCACATATGGATCTCACATGACTAATTCTTTGATTTATTTCAAGTAGACATTAAGGGCTTAGGGCAGGTATTTTACTAGCACAGGGCTAAGCGTATAGTGGGGGTACAGTGTTATATTTGTTAAACAAATGCAGATATATTTGTAGTCCTGCCTGTCCTACTCTACAAGTAGGGAATAGTCTCAAAGAAATCCAACAATTAAAACTAAACAAAATATTACTTAGAGGCAGATTTCTCTTTAATAAGAGATTGTCATAAGACCCTTAGCTTGGCTGAGGGAAAGAACACAGAAAAGTGGTTTTGATGTCATCTATTTATCTATTCATTCACTCCATAAATAGTTATTGAGCAATGGCTGTCTCCCAGACTCTAAGCTATATTTGGAAGACACAAAGATGAATGAGGCCGGATTCCTACCCATTGTTACCCTCATAAAGTACATATTTGTGCTGCAGCCATCACTACCACTGTGATGAAGGCAGTAGGGAAGGAACATGCAAGCTACTGAGCAGGCCTCATCCACTCCCTGTTGGAGTTGACAGCTACAGTCTAACGCAATGGCCACACTCAACAGGGTGGTTAATTAAAGGTGTCAGGTGTGATGGAGGGTTTGACTTCAGATGTGAGCCTAATTGTAAAAGGAAAATATGTTCATGTTACACATATGTGCGTGCATACACACAATGTGAGAAAGGGTGGAGCAAAACCAGAGACAGATTAACCATTTCAAGTTCATTCTCTGCCTTTCAATCTATGGACAGACAATAGAGAGAACTAGAGAGTGATGCCCTACACCTTTCACACTACCGTTCAGGCATCTCCCCTTGAAAGGATCTTAAATTTCACTGAGCATCTGTTAAAGAAAAAAATTATTCAATGATCCTTGTTAAATCATGGTTAGAAAGACATTATTTAGAACCACCAAGGTAGGTATAAGGATCAAAGGAACGGTCTTGCAGTGGGGAAGAGAGATTGGGCTCAACCCCATATACAGCATAGGCAAGTGGGGATCTATAGCCAAGGAGCAGGGTGGGAGTCAGTGCATGGAAAATTACTAAGAGGAAACATCAGAAGTAAGGTGGATTCTGGCTAAACTGATTGAACAGGATTCTCACTGAAGACAAGTAAGGGTGATCTGACATCACCTAGGGAGTGGAAGAAAATGAGGAACCCAACCAGATATCAAAAGTGATCAGATATTGAGAGTGGGGGTTCTTGCTAAATTGACTCAGCAGGGATGGCTGAAACTGTATTTTATAAGGAAGTACATAGACGGAAAAGGTTTGGAAGCCTGGCTGAAGTTTGGTCATGAAAAGAATCTTTGTCACATCTTTGTCTACCTCCAAAGCGGCATAGAATGTCTCACACGTGGTAGGCATTTCACTGTTTATACCACACAGCTTCATTCTGTTCTGTGCACTTCGTATATTATCAGCAGTCTCAGAACTGTACTGAGCAAGTTAGGGGTGCGTGTGTGTGTGTGTGTGTGTGTGTGTGCACGCGCATGTGTGTGTACAGTGTGTATACAGTTTTTCTTACTGAGTGATGAAAAACTATTTCTTACTGGCTCAAGGTAAAGACAAATTGAAAGCCCTTGGTGTCCATCCTCCTGGTAAAGCCCCCAGAACAGGTCTGGGGCTCTGCTTTGCTGGTGTCTGGCCTCATGGTCTGGCAGTGCCAAAGCATGCTGCCATTGCTGCTGCAGGCTGTAGGCTAAACATCATGTGATAGGAAACCTGACCTGAAGGTCATGTGACTGGGGTGCTGTGCAGACATTCTAATCACAACACTGGGAGCCGTTGAGAATTATGCTGTGAGATTCGAGAATTTTGTAAGGATAGTAGATGTGGCTGTCTTAGTCCATTTGTACTGCTATAACAGAATGTCACAGACCGGATAACTTATGATAAGCGGAAATTTATTGGCTCACAGTCCTGTAGGCTGGGAAATTCGATATCAAGGTGCTGGCATCTGGTGAGGGCTGTCTTGCTGCATCATATCATGGCAGGAGGGCAAAGAAAGGGTGAGAGAGAGAGCAAGAAGAGGCAAAAGCACTCCTGAGATAACGGCATTATTTCGTTCATGGAGGTGGAGCCCTCAAGACCTAAACAATGTCACAATGACAATTAAATGTCAACATGAGTTTGGGAAGGGACAAATATTCAAACCATAGCAGTGGCCTTGACTTTTTGAGAATTGTGTTTTAGTTAGGGACTGAAATGTGTGCATAGTAATGCATGCCTACTCTCACCCAGTCTCTCCTTTGCCATGCTGTGGGGGGACAGGCTAGTTCAGAGATCTCCTCGGAAATCAGTTAGTAGCTAAACCCTGCAGGAGCCAACTTTCCCGTCTGGTCCATGCCCGAGATTCCACGTCCTTGGGTTAATGCGTTGGATGGGAGTTTTTCTCTTAGTACATGAGTAGAAGTGGAGCCATTCAGGGTGACGATACACCCATTCCTTACATGAATTTTCCTGAATTCAGATACAGGCACCTGTCTACAGACAAAGAATTGGGTATATCGGGAGGATCAAGCCAATAAATGTTCTTTGTTTTCTAGGTTAGCAGTTAACCACTGTGTGTTAAGATTTATTTATTTTTGGTTAGAAACTATGATAAATGACTTTATCTTAGTAGACATGATGGGATGGAGAGGACAAAGGTAAAAGAAAGAACATAAGTCCCCCCTCTCTACCCCCAACAATTTCTGCCCTGCGGAAGGTAGAATCCTTCAGTGCAGGCGCCCACAGCACATTCCTTTAGTAACTGATACTTCTACAGACCTTCAGAGGCTCTCAGAGGCTGTCCCAGTATTATGCTTCCTTATACTATGTCATGTAAGCATTTCAAACCTGCTCTAAAAAGTAAGATTTGATAGATCTAAAAAGACTTCTTACTCAGCCCCTTCCAAGGCATCCCAATAGTGCATTGAATTACATTACTCAAAAGTGCTGAGCTTAGTGGGGATAGAGTCAAATGTGAGGTCTCTGTAGAAATTATGGGAATATGAGATTCTATTAAGCAGAAATAGAATACTTTGTGAGTGCCTCGTGTGGGAGAGTTTCCTTTTATAGCTGTGAATACAGTTCACGCGTTTTGGTGAACTGGATCTGGCCTCGCAACTGTCCTCCTTCGGGTGCTTCCTTTTTGAAGGCAGCGTCTCTGTCTTATTTGACTTTATAATCCTGGCACACTTCCTGACCCTAATGATTGTTTGATGAATGAATGTTTCATCATCTCCAAGAGAAAAAAAATTTTGATTAGTCAATATGCGCTAAAGTAAAAATTATTACAACCTAAATAAGCATCTATGTAATTAAAAGATTAACACTCTCTTCTCTTATTTTCAGTTTAGATACATCATACAAATAATGAATATCTTAGAGTGCATTGTTGGGATGTGATTTGCTCTCCTTTTTTATTTATAAAAGAATACAGCTTTTCAAGACATAACAAATGAAATAGAAAAAAGAAAAAAGTGATCTACCCAAAGAAGTGAAGCTTTAACTTCTTAGTAATTTTGTGTACGTATACATGTGCATGTGTGTGTTTGTGTACATGAGAAAGGGTAAGGGAAAAAATTCAACAAATGGCTGAAAGGAGAGATAAATAAGGAGACAGACAATGTCTCATTTACATCAAGCTGTGAGACCAGATATTTGTTATTGAATCCTTGGAATGAGAGCACAGCTCTTGTTTATTTACATTTGTTCTCAGTTTGAAAGACAGCCCAAGAGGTAAAATAAAATGAGAGTGCCTCAAATGCCTTCTAAATTTCCCCTTAAATTGAATTTCTTGTTTTATCAGGGAACAATACTTGCACTGATGTTAGGCAGACAGCTAAAAGGTCAACAAGTTCCCTTGGTTGCCTTTTGTCAAGGGTTTTTGACTTGTCTGTGAATAAAGATCTCCCAGGAGGAAGGCAGACCTGAATTTCCTGTCATCTAGAAGACAGCAGTGAATTTGAAAATGTTACAAAAAGCATAAGGGACTTCAGGCACACCTTCAGACCCACTGCGGATGCCAATCGCTGCCCGTGTAAACATGTACACAGAAATGTTTTGGATTTGTTCTGTCAACTTTTGGTTGTGAAACAAATTGTTCAACAGCAGCCCACCTTGAATACAGAATGAACCCGAGGGTTTTTGTTGTTGTTGCTACTGCCTCATGCCTAATGAGAAGACACCAGTCTCTGCTCGCTCACAGCACAAGAACATGCTCTGTGAGGAGGAGCCGAGGGCTGCAGGGCCGGCAAACTCCCTTTTCCTTATCGCTTTTCTGTTACTTGAAGTCCTGCAGATCTTCTGCATGGAATTTTCATGTCTGAGATTTCTGTATGTGTGTTAACAGGGAAGTCTTAACTGCTAGCATCTAGACAAAAATAAGTGGGTCTCTCCTGGTAAGTGTTAGTCATTTTTTGTAATGAGTGAATTGTTATTTTTCTCCAAAACAGTCCCAACAAGAAATATTTTTTTCCCTACATTTCTTTATGGAAGTTTGTCCTTAGAAAAGGTAAGGGGACTTTTGTCACTCTTTTCTAAGCTGGGAATTTATTGTTGTCTGCCCTAGGCCCCACTTACGTCACTGGAAACACCACCTGGGAAAGGAGAGTAGGGAGGTGGTGTATTTACCTTTAGGCTATTAAGAAACCACATGGCTCACTTCCTACATTATTTCCAGTATAATCACCAGTGGAGTAGAGAATTGTACTTCCTTATTTCAAAAGTTGTTGATCAAAACATATGCATACACATTCATTTGACAAACATTTATTGAGTGCCTTCGTGTGGAAGAAGTTGAACTGATGCTGTAGAGAAAACAACAAAGACAACTGGTATAATTTGAATGTGAACCCTGTGGTAAGCCATGGCTGAGTATTTTATATATAGTCTCTTTTAATTCTCAGAAAAACTCTATAAAAAATTTTCTATGAGAAAATTGAGGCTTAGAAAGATATGTTCCATGGTCACACAGCTAGAGAGCAATGGAGCTGTGATCGAAATCTAGGACTTTCTAAGTCAAAACCCTCCCTGAATTAGTCAAGACTCTTATTACAAAGAAAGATTTAGGAATTTCAAGTTCATATTTTAACATGGCTCACATAGGACTGCTGAAAATAAAAAGTTGAACTATATATTGCTGGTTGGGAAGATTCAATGTCATAAACAAGCCTCAATTCCTCCCCTCTTCAGGTTTACTGAAAGGATGTTGTGCAATTTCAGTAAAAACAGTTCTATTGGTAATTTAAGGGAGAATGAACAAAGGAATTGCGAATCTCATCTCAAAGAGTAAGCATACAGAAATGGCAAAGAAGTTAAAAAAATGCAATAATGATGGAATTGTCTTATTTGATAATGAAATGTATTATAAAGATATGTTAGATGAAATTTATGGGAGGTCATTGCTTTGGACTGAGCTTCTGCACTAGGCCCCAACAGACCAACCAAAACAGAGTTAACTGATGTTAATTAATGTACCATATAATCAAACTGAAACTTAAAGAAAACAAGAAAATTCTTCTAGCAGCCCAGTTTTTACAAAAAATCTCAGGAGATTCAGAGTCACCAATTGGAAAGCAACCAGTCAACCTGGGCCAGCATGATAAGGAAGTCCTCCTCTGCTTTGCTTCTTACAAGGGAAGTCACCTGAACTAACCTGATGTTACCAATCTGGTTTTTTGTATTATGTTGTTTCCTTGTTCCTGTTCAAGCTACCTTACAAAAACCAACTATTCTGCCATGCCTAATGAAGCTCCTTCTGTTTTTTGGATGAAATGTTGCTCAATTCATGAATCAGTAACAAAAGCCAATTAGATCTGTTATCCACCGTGATTTGATTTTTGTGAGAGGTGAAATCTGTGGGTCCTGTTTCAGTCTTCTACATGTGGCTATCCAGTTTTCCCAGCACTATTTATTGAATAGGGATTCTTGTCCCCAGAGTATGTTTTTGTCTATTTTGTCAAAGATTAGATGGCTATATGAGGATGGTTTTATATTTGGATTTTCTGTTCTGTTCCACTGGTCTGTGTCCCTGCCCTTGTGCCAATACCAGGCAGTTTTAAGAACCACAGCCTTGTAGTATAGTTTGAAGTCTGGCAAATTAATACCTCCCATTTTGTTTTTATTGCTTAAAATTGCTTTTGCTATATGGGGTCTTCTCTGATTCCATACAAAGTGTATAATTATTTTTTCTAAATCTGTGAAAAATGATTAAATGGGAAACGATTAGAATTCTAGAAGAAAATGTAGGAAAGACTCTTACAGACATTGGTCTAGGTAAAGAATTTATAAGAAGACCCCTAAGGCAATCACAGCAACAACAAAAATAAACGAATGGGACTTGATTAAATTAAAAAGCTTCTGCACAGCCAAAGAAACAGTCATGAAAATAAACAGACAGCCTACAGAATGGGAAAAAATTTTTGCATACTACACATTAGATAAAGGACTGATAACAAGAATCTATTTAGAACTCAGGAAAATCAGCAAGAAAAATCAAACAACCCTATCAAAAAGTGGGCAAACGACATGAATAGAAATTTTTCAAAAGAAGATATAAGAATGGCTAACAAATATATGAAAAAATGCTCAACATCACTAATCATCAGGGAAATGCAAATCAAAACCACAGTGAGATATCACTTAGCTCCAGTGAGAATGGCCTTTATCAAAAAGTCCCAAAACAACACATGTTGGCGTGGATGCGGAGAGACAGGAACACTCATACACTGCTGGTGGGACTGCAAACTAGTGCAACCCCTGTGGAAAGAATTATGGAGATACCTTAAATAGATTCAAGTAGACCTATCATTCGATCCAGCAATCCCATTATTGGGCATCTACCCAGATGAACAAAAGTCATTCTCTAACAAAGACACCTGTACCTGAATGTTTATAGCAGCACAATTCACAATTGCAAAGATGTGGAAACAACCCAAGTGCCCATCAATCCACGAATGGATTAGTAAACTGTGGTATATGTATACCATGGAGTATTACTAAGCTATAAGAAATAACGGTGATACGACATCTCTTTGGTTCTCCTGGAGAGAGCTGAAACCCATTATATTAAGTGAAGAATCCAAAGAATGGAAAAACAAGCATCACATGTACTCACCAGAAAATTGGTTTCCCTGGTCATCACCTAAATGCACATTGGGGAAGGATACCAATTGGATATCAGACTGAGACGGGGGGTGGGGGGAGGGGATGGGTGTATGCCTACATGATGAGTGCATTGCGCACCATCTGGGGAATGGTCATGCTTGAAGGTGCTGACTCAGGGAGGTGGGGGGTAGGGGGAGGGGATGGAGGTATGACTACATGGTGAGTGCCAGGTGCACTGTCTGGAGAATGGTCACGCTTGAGGCTCTGACTCAGGGGGATGGGCGGGACATGGACAATGTATATAACCTGAGCTTTTGTACTCCCATGATGAGCTGAAATAAAAAATAATAATAATAAAAAATAAAATAAAATAAAAAGAATGACTGGAGAGGAGATGCTCTGGTTATAAGAAAAAAAAAGCCAATTAGATCATTAAGCTAAATTTGTTGAAATTTTGTCTTTTAGGATCTATAATAAACTAGTTTTGTATTTTTATAAGATTATACTAATCAGTGGAATAAACTCAGAAAGAGCTCCAAGAATAAAACAAAATCTTAGGTGTGAGAAATGTGACATTTCAAATCAGCAAAGGAATAATCCAGTTTGTGCTGAAACAGCTGCTTCACTGAATGGAAAAAAATTAAGTTAAATCTTTACCTCACATCTTATACTAAAATTAATTCCAGATGCATTCAAGAAGCTTTCCTTAATTTCTTTCAATAATATTTTATACCCTCTGTGTGTAGGACTTTTATATCTTTTACTATGTCTGTTTCTAGGTATCTAGGAATTTGATGGTATTATATATACCTTTAAATTTTTAAATTTTCTGTTTGTTTCTTTCTCACATAAGTATAATTGCATTTCATATATTTATGTTGTATTCAATGACATTGCAAACTTACTAATTCTTTTCTTTTTCAAACTTACTAATTCTAATATTTTATCTATTGATTTTTTTTCTGCATATACAATTATGCTATCAGATGAAGGAAGCTTCCTTCTATTCCTAGTTTGTTAATAATTTTTATCATTAACAGAAGCTTTTCTGCATCCATGGAGATGCTTATATCATTTGTCTTCTTCATTCTGTTAATGTGATGAGTTACAAAGATTGATTTTCAAATTTTAAACCGACTTTTCATTCTTAAAATAAACTCAATTATGTCTTATTACATTAACCTTTTCATATATTTCTGAGTTAATTTTGCTAACATTTAAGATTATTGTATATATTATTAGTGAGATGGGCCTATAATTGTCCTTTTTGAATTGTTCATGTCAAGTTTTGTAAAATGAAAATGAGTTAAAAAGTATTCCCTCTATTTTAATTCTCTGAACAATTTGTGCAAGAATGGCATTCTTCCTTTAATATTTGGTCTGGGCCCAACGTTTTAGTAAGAAGTTTTTTAAATTACAAATTTAATTTTTAAAATAGTTATGTTATAGGACTATTCATACATTCTATTTCTCCTTATGTCAGTTTATGTAAGTTATGCTTTTCCATAATTTATTGGTATTATATTCATAATATTAATAATAAATTTATAATATTTTCCTAAATAAAGATTTTATTTTAGAATAGTTTAGATTGACAGAAAAGTTGAAAAGATAGCACAGAGATTTCTCATAATACCCCATTCCCCATTACCCATTTCCCCCATTGTTAACAACTTATGTTATTATGGTACATTTGTCATCACTAATGAACTAATATTGATGCATTATATTATTAGCTAAACTCCATACTTCATTTGAATTCCATTAGTTTTTCCTTAATGCCTTTTAAAAAAATTGAAGTATAACTGATATACAAAAGGTGTGCATATTTAATGTATGCTGCTTGATGAGTTCAAAGATAAATATACACCAGTAAAACCATCACCATAAACAATGCCATAGACATAGCCATCATTTCTAAAAGTTTTCTCCCTCCTCTTCCTCCTCCTCCTCCTTCTTCTTGTGGTAAGAACATTTAACATAAGAGCTACTCTCTTCACAAAATTTTAAGTATTCAGTAAAGTATTGCTAACTCTATACCTAATGCCTTTTTTCTGTTTTAGGGTTTCATCCAGAATATTATATTATATTTAGTTGCCATATCTCCACTTTTTTAGACTTTCCTTCTTTTTCATGACCTTGACAGTTTTGAGGACTGGTCAGGCATTTTGTAGAATGTCCCTCAATTTGGATTTCTAATGTTTTTCTCAAAGTTGGATTGAGGTTATTTGTTTTTGAGAGGAAGACCAGAGAGGTTAAGTGCCATTATCATCATATCATATCAAGGGGACAGGTATCCACTTTTAATTTTTGAAATATCTGCAGGATCTATAATAATATCCTCTTTTTTCATTCCTTATATTGGTAATTGTTTTCATTTTTCTTAATAGTTTTGGCAGAGATTTTTCAATTTTATTAGTCTTTTCAATGAACGAACTTTTGTCTTTGCTAATTTCCTCTACTGTATGTTTGCTCTATAATTGATTTATTTACCTTGTCTTTATTATTTCCTTCCTTTTCCTGTCTTTAGGTTTAATTTCCTGCTCTTTTCCTAACTCCTTAAGATGAATCCTTAATTAATTGATTTTTAGAATTTCTTCTTTTCTAATACTTTTAGTGTTCTAAACTTATGGTTATACATTTCTCTCTAAGCAATGTTTTTGCTGCATCTGCAAGTTTTGATATGTAGTATTTCATTACTATTCATTTAAAAATATTGAACAATTTCTCTTGTGATTTCATCATTGACTCACTGATAATTTAGAAGGTTTTTTCTTATTACTAAAAAATATGAGGATTCAATGGTGGGATGTGTGTGTGTGTGTGTGTGTGTGTGTGCGTGAGATAAATGTCCAGCTTCATTCTACTGTATTCCGAGGACATATTCTGCAAGATTAAATACTTTGAAATTCCTTGAGAGTTGTTTTATGGCCTAGCATATGGTCAGTGTTAGCTGATGTTCCATGTCTGTTTGCAGCTATCTGCTTCATGTGGACTGCACACCATCTCCACTGGCCTTTTGTGATTGTTAAAACTTTAGGCTCCTCCCAGAGCCCCCATGTCATAGTCCCCACCAGAGTCCTCTTCCAGTCTGATGATAGCCTCCCTGGGCCTCCCCAGCTCCAGTTAAAATGACTGTGTTCCCTTTTCATTTCTAGTACACTGTGATTTCCCTTTTTATCCAATCTCAGCTATTCATGAAAAAAATGTTTTCTGTTTGGCTTTATGCAGAATTTCTATGTTCTTTTAGTGGAGAAGCTTCTTTCTATATTGCCACAAACTCCCCTCAGCCCCGGTAAACATATTGTCGTGTATGCAAATATTACCTTAAGCTGGATTTGGAAGTTTGCAGTCAGACTGAATGCAGTTTCACTATGCATATAAATGAAAGAAACGCTACCTCCTCTAAAGTGCTTGGTGCCAGCAAAAGGACCTTAATGTCAACACTTCTAAATTGACAGCTGGAAGTGTGAAATGAAAGTGTGTCCGTTTTAAGTTCATAAATGTTCCTTCAAGCATCCCAGACAGGTGCAGTATATTTCCCTAAAGGAAATGAAAATACATAACAAAGAAAGCTAAAAGGGCAGGTGCCTAAATAATAGATCTATATATCAAAATGAGTCTTCATATCAGCAGTAATGATAGCATTATTATTCTTAAAGGGCTTTATAAACACTGTGCTAAGTGCTTTACTGGATTATTTTCCTCATTTCTTACAGCAGCCCTAAGGGCCTTCCCAACACAGGATGTTAAATTAGAACGTATCCCTGAAATACTAAGAGGCAATAGGTGCTACCTTTCAGCAGAGAGTATTAAAAGGAAAGAAGAGAGAGAATCGTGGGGGCAGATTTCTTTGGAGAGAGCCCAGTGCTGTGATTCCCCGCCTTCCTAAGTTTCATGGAAGACAATTTTTCCACAGATGGGGGGCGAAGCTCTGCGGCCTGGTCCCTAACAGGCTGCTGACCTTACCGGTCTGTGGCCCAGGGGTTGGGGACAGCAGGAAGGAAGCCCCTGAAGAGCTGACTGTGTGTCCCTAGCAGTTGGGAGGGCACAGTGGAGTGTTGCCTGACACAGCATGAGGAATTTAAGGGCAAAAATCTGTGATCAGTGCCAGAGGGGGCAGAGGGAGAGGGACGGGCCACGCTCTCACATGGTGGGCAGCAGGAATGCCTGAACTTTCCAGATATGGGCCAAGGGGAGAGCGAGCTGGACCGAAGCTCTTTTCCACCTGGTTTAAGAATTCTGCCTGGGAATTAGAACCGCGGTTACCAGGAGCTTTGCGGGGGTGGGGGGGTGGAGGTGAGCCCTGGGGACAGGTTGGTCAAGGACACAAAATCCCAGTGAGACAGGAGAAATGATAGGAGATCTACCATACAACAAGTGACTACCGTTAATAACACCGAACTGTATACTTGAAAAGAGAGTAGATTTTAAATGTTCTCACCTCATGGTAAGTGTGTGAGGAAACGGATGTGCTGATTGGCTTGGCTGAGCCATTCCACAGGGTATATGTGTATCAAAACGGCATGTTGTGCACCATAAATATATATGACTTTTATCTGTCAGTTTAAAAGATAAAAAGAATACTGGCTGGAAAAGCAACGGGCCTGGGTGGTCTGTGCGGGTGGGTGCTGCAGCAGGGCGTGCCCAGGAACGGAAAGCTCATCTTCAAGCACGTGCGGGGCAGATGGAGAATCTGCAGCGGGGCGATCAAGAAAGAACTTTCATGCTCCCTTTACGAGCTCTCCTTCCAGTACTCAGACTATGCTGGGGTCCAAAATAATGTTTACTAAGACGGGGAAGAGAGGGAAGAGTGTAAGTCAGAGAATAAGGAGAGGACAACATCCTTAACAAGTACACTAAAGGAAGTCTCCAGACATCCAGTTTTTGAGCTTTCAGATCGTCTGGATGACACCATTTCTTCACAGGTGCAAACACGCCCCGCCCACCACCAAATGTCCTCCTACCTTCCATCCTGTGCTCATCATCTCATTTTAGGGACCCCACAGTTAGGGAGGATCATGAGCATTCTCTGTCCAGAATCAGCGGTTGCAATCCTGATCTAGGGCACTCACCCGGCCCACTTGTTCACTCCTATGCCACGTGACCTTGTGGCCTCCAGCCCTAGACCCAGAGAATGTTCAATTCACCAAATATTAATATTTATTGGTTGCCTACCACATACCAGACAATGGGGACCGACAGATGAATAACACAGTTTCTGAATTCATCACAATTTAATAGGCAAAGCAGAGGTATAGACAGTGCAGTGTGATAAAAGCTACTGGGGCAGATGAAAGTTGAGGCACAAGGGAGAAAATGGGCCCCTCTGTGAGAAAAGTTTAAATAAACCCTCCTGTGCTGCTTCTTAAAGGATGAGCAGAAGTTTGTGAGGCAAAGGGCCTTTCAAGGAAGGCTGTGCTGTGTACACAATCATAGGACATAGCACCAGCAAGGCATCAAATATTTCGGTCTGGCAGGAGAACTGGGTGCCAGATTGGAAGTGGTGGGAGATCTAGTTGAAGAGATGTTGGAAACAGACAATGAAGCCTCTTGAACCAGGGCTTGGACTTCTCATTATAGATGTTAGGGAACCGTGATTGTAAGGTTTCAAGAAGCGCATATTATTTTATCAGATATTTGTTTTAGGAAGATGGCTCTTCACAGCCTTTGTGAAGAATGGTTTGGGAGGTGGCCACTTCACATTGGCAGGTGGAAGCCAGATGAGAAACTCAGAGAGTTTGTTTATTTCCTATCACATTTCTAATCCCAGTGGGAGTGCCACAGAAATTAGCCCAGCAATTACTAACATGCCGTTGTATTTCAGGTGTAGATCTCTACACTAGTTCTGGGGTTGATCCAGCTTGTTACCTTAACTTTTGAGAACTATGAATACAGTTAACTCTCTATGCGTAATGTGCTAGATGGTTGCTCAATGACCTCCCAGGATTCTTAAACGAGATGAATTATGCTAGGATCCATAGGTCTTAAACATTTTCTGAGCATAGATTCATTTGAGAATTCTCAATAAATTTCACATGCATGAGTGTACACACACAAGCATGCACATGATTTTGCCTATATTTTTAGGAGTTCGTAGACCTACTTAAAACTGTGTATTGAACTCCCAGGGATGACTATGGACCCCAGGTACATGATGCTTACTCTGAAACCACTCAATACACTGGACATTAAAATTTTGAATTGGTGATTAAGCTCAAAAGGACTAAATTTCTTAGTTTATCTAGGAACTTTCATAGTTCACCAGAAGTCTCCTTATAGCCCAGAGCTGAGAATAGCGGCCAGGCTTTATGTTTGGAAGATTTTTGTCTACTGACATCAACTTTAAGAGTGTTGATATTACTTGTTTGGCTTTCTTCCTGCTACTTTGGGTACACAGCAGTCAGGACAGAACTGAGCCATGTTGAAATCTTCCAAGGAAAGGCTGTGAACTCTGGACATAAATGCTCGAATGGAAGTTGGCCCTCTGTCGTAGCTGGGTGGCTAAGGTGGCAATACTAGTCACGACAGCTTACTGATGGGGAGCTTCTGAGAGATATTTTATCTGTGTTCTACCAATGCTGGCCTTGTGGACCATCTTTGTGTGAGACAAGCCAATCTGGTTCCCATATACTTTATTTTCTCATTTCATTATCACCAAAATTTTTATAGCCCCCAATATATATTACTGGACTCAAAAAAGAGTGATACTGAGCAGAAAACTAGAAAAGAAAATATGTCTGATCTCATATTACTGCCTGCCTGTTATTTGAGACCTATGAACCACTGGAAACTCTGCTTAAAGTGTCTTGCTGAGTTACTCTGTAACTTAAATTTAATTTGTGTGTATTTTTGGCACAGTATTTGTTTTAGTAAGTGTTTTTGGCACCTTGGTTTTGGCACTTCAAAGTACAACTCATAGACCTTCATAAGTTTTCAAAGTTTGCTTTCCCACAGACTAGCTCTAAGTGGCTGCCTAAGAAATCCAGATGCAATGAACTTCTCCAAAGCATTGCAACAGCCAAAAGGCTGATGCTGTGTGTGCATGCTTTTGATGCTAGAAAATACCTAGCATCGATACAGTACATACATACTTTCTTGAGGATAGAGAAGAAGTGCATTTCTTTAAGTATACAAGTATATATCTCTTATGTCTCCAAAGATCTACAAAAAGAGAAACTTTTAAAAACAACTCTGCCATTTTGGTAAATAATAATAATTATAATGACAACAAAAAAGAATCTTGCCTGCATGCAATCTTATCTGCTCAGGTAGCTAGATTTATTATATTAGTATGTGCTGAGACTTTAGAAAATAGTGATCTTCTGTAAATCTAGCGAGACTTGATTTTATCATCGTGCCACTGTAGGGCCAGATACAATGTGGCTCTGGAAAAGGTGCATCTCGCTTAAGCGGGAGCCAACTAGACTGTATCAAGACTACAAGACTGACATGACAGACTTTATCTACAACTTGTTCTATTTTTCTTTTAACCAGTGACACTTGCCCAGAGAATGGGGAGGCCCCATGAGGCATATTTAATTGTTTGTGATGAAGGTTGCCTCTTGAGACCCACCATGTTCACACAGTGATTCTTGTTATTGTGATGTGTCATAGCCTCATTTCTCTCACTTTCTAAGTTTTCATTTTGCTAAGAAATGCTATTTTTAAAAACTAATCATGGATACCAAAGTTTATATTTACAAAAGCTTTGCCTGGATAAATCCTAAGTCTCTCTTAAGACTTAGTTCAGGCATTGCTTCCTCTAGAAAGTCATCTTTGACTGCCTTTGGAACAAGCATGTATAGCATGTCATAAATATAGTTCATGGTAATAATTTCAACAAACAGTGTAGTAGGAAAGGATGATGCAAAGTTAAATAAGACATAGTTCATAATCAAAATTATTATATCCTTTTCACATTCCTTCTAGGTTTTCTAATTCTACAAAAGCATTCAATGTTACTTCTTAATGATGGTGCCATATAATTTCGTGTAGAATGTCATAATTCTCAAAGGAATTTTGATAGTGGGTGAGAACATAGCTGTTGAGGACAGACTACCTGGGATTGACCCTTGACTCTTTGTTAAAAGCTGTGTGACCCTGGGCAGCTTTCATAATATCCCTTAGCCTTGGTGTCCTTATTTATAAAATAGGACCAATAATACTTACTTCAAGGTTTGTTGTGAGGATTCAGTGCAATAATGTATATACAATTGTGTCTGGTGCTGATTAAGTTCTCAAATAACTTTGGTTATTGCTATTATTTTCATTTTCACCACTGGCTGCCGAGGTCCCTATTGTCCCCTTCTCCTTTCACTGCTCTTTGTGTTTTTCCTGAAGCCCTATTGAAAAGGATTATCTCCTTATTCAGAAAAAAATGCTATTTTTCCAGGAAGAACTGTGTTAGCATTCACAATACTCAGCACCTTTAAATGACACAGAACGAACGTGCTGCAGAGTGTTAAGTTCCGGTGGTGGCTGTCACCTGTACCTTAGTTTGAAGCATCTGGGAGCAGTGTATTTTTCTTCCTTTGCATCAGGAGCCACAGAGCTGAGACTGGCCTGCCAGCGCGGTGTTGGACAGTGGAGGGCCGCATAGTGATCACTGTGTGCCTGTCATGGGGTGGGGACAGGGATGGGGAGGGGGAACGGGGAAGGTGGACTCACACCCTCAGCACTGGCAGCACTGGCACAGAAGAAAGAAGGAAAAGAAAAGGCTTGGGTGGGGATCTGGCTTAAAGGGAGTGGTCATCGTGATCTACCATCTGGGGACTGCAGCCAGGAAGGGAATGTTCCAGGACATATTCCAGTGCCCCCAATAAACCCCCAGGGAGCCAGAACTGGGAGACCACCCCATTTCCTCTCTAGGAAGTAGACATTAGCCAAGGGAGGAAAACTTGCTCTAATTGTGAAAATTAGAACAGCATGTCCCTCACTGTGCTCGCTCCATGAGTCACGCTGACTGCTGACCCTGAAGAGTCACAGTTGGTGAGCTGCGTATGAGGAGAGCAGGCTCACATAAACTCAGGTTGTTCCATTATAAATTAAATATTTTGTTTTTCTTGGAGCTAATTGTCATATTTTTGTCCTGCCATCTGATTGATCCAAATCAGGAGATCTGTTGAGTGAAACTGTTGAGACAAAGCAAGCTGCTAACATGAAGAAATGCTTCTTATTATAAGAGAAGATAAAATCCCTACACAAAGAAAAAGAAAGTCAGATTTGGAAACCAAAATGCTGGAAAATACTGATGGAAAAACCTCGAGTCCCTGTCTTCACTTTTGTTTTTACCATTGCAAACGGCTTCATGTTGAAAACTGGTTCTTATCATCTTAAGGAACTGCTCAATAATTATTCACATTAAGTGTACTTTTAAATTTGGTAATTCTTCTGTAAGGAAAGCCATGGGTCCTCTGATCACCGACCTGTAATCCTCATTGTTGGAAACCCAGCTTGTAGAATCAGACTCTGCCATATACTCATGGAGTAACCTTAGACAGGCTACTTAAATGGTCTGGCCCGTAGACCCATCAGCTGTGAAGCGAGGATAGCAAGGGTTAGAGTGAAGACTGAGACAATGTAGGCACAGGTAGAGAGCATGATGGTGGGCACATCTTAGACGGTGGGTCTTTCTGCTGTCCATGCGTGCATTCCTCCTCTACGCATCAACAGAAAAGCACACGCATATGGGCCCATGAGCATTGGCATGTGCTCCTTCATTGGTTACACGTAAGGATATTAAACCTTAGTCTAATCAAACACAGCATTTCAGATCTAGCCTCAAGAATTTTACTGGAGTCCTGATTTTGTAGAAAAGTATAAAAATGCCCATTTCCCCATGGGTTACAAAATAATAAGGTTTTTTTCCCCTCCTCTGTTATCTTTTCAGTTAGTTATTTCAGCATATCACAGCATTAAAACACTTCCAAAGAAAAGGTCACTCTTTCTCCGATCAAAGCGTTTCTTTGCTGTTCTGTTCCCAGAGGTGCACATGGGAACAACAATCAATGAGGGAAGCTCCTGGAACATTTCGACTTACTTTTGAGGAATAGCCGTTAGGTCAACACGTTTTGCTGTGGTTTCACCACCAATAATTTCTCTCGTAATGGAATTTCCTAATCACTAGGTGAAAATAACTTCCTTTGCAATAATAGGGCTCCATCAGGATCTTTAAAATCTTTTTTAGAACTTTGACCTTAACAATTTTTTTTCCATTTTGGCATTTTTTTATTATGTAATGAAAACAATTCCTGATGCTTCATACTGAAGAGATAAAACATTTTTCATTATGATATCAGCTGCAAAATAATTAAGCATTGCTAATCCACATGTACTTTCTTATATTTTTTACTTTTTATATATTTTCAACTACAAATATGGTGAATGGAGATGCATTCATTACTACACTTCCTCAAGGCTTTGAATACTGCCTTTTGCTAGGCTTCAAAACCCAGAACACGTATAACTTCTACAAGCTTCCCATCTCATTGAGAAATAAAGATAGGTTTTAGTACCCTTCTTTTGAAGTAGAAGAAAATATATTTCAAAATAGAGCTAATGTGGGAATTTTAGCTGCACGTAGACTGTAGATTGTTACCGCGTCTGTCTCCTTAGTCTCTGGGTTTGCACGCAAAGCTCTGTGAAATCCCTCAGGAGGATGAAGAACATGCTATAGAAATCCCAGAGGGGATATGTACAATTCCATTTGATATTTTAAGCATGACAATTTTAGAGAGTTCCTGTAAGCTTTATCAAGTAAATGTGACCCTTAAAAGAAGTTCGCTGATAAGCTATGATAGATGTGAAAAAGGCCTATAAATAACATTGGCAAATTTAAAGCAAGCCTTGCAGATAAACTCTGAAATAGTACTGCATGTTGCATGCGAATAGCATCTACTCATGGTGCTCAGAAATTATCTATTAGGATTAGGCCCATATTTATGTGGTTTGGTTTAAACTCCACTGACCTTTGTTTTAAGTAAGATTGTTTCTGAAATTGAATTTTTTTAATGTTCCCTATGAAACGTGATGATATTGAATTTTATTTTTTATCATGTGATATTTCATACCTACAGGAGAATTTATGTAAACCATGAGGCATAGTAATAAAACAAACACTAGCACAGCTACTACTCAGTTGAAGACTAGGAAAATTACTAATACTGTTTTTATTAATACTACTCAGGTGCTGCTCCCAGTCACAACCCCCAGCACTACACCAACTCCTGGAGATAAATATGATCTTAAATTTTATTTTTGCATAATTTTGAACTTTATAGAAATAGTATTATGTATGTAACATATATATGTATTTATGTGTGTATACTTTTTTCCTATGACTCATTTGTTAGTGCATGAAGGTAAGATTCATCATTTTCACTGCTTTATAATAATCCATGTGTAAAATACCACAATTCATTTAATTTCCTATTAGTAGACATTTGAAGTATTTTCAGTTTTTGTTATTCCAAACAGTGCTGCCGGGATGGTTCTTGTACAGGTCTTTTGGTGCACAAAGGCAGCAGTGTCTCTATGGCACATGCCTGGGAGGAGAACTTCTGAGTCATGCAAATTTGAATGATGTGAAAGTAATGCCTAATTATTTTACAAGAGGTTCTACCAAGATACCCTCCCCAGGTGTGATAACATTATCGCATTATTATCTGATAATACCGTGTAGGTGCCATGGTAGCCTGCCTTCCACCTCATTTGGAGCAGCTTCACTTTTGCACTTTACTCAGATTCTACGGTGAAAAGAAAAAAATAAAAGCTTCTACATGGAGCTCTTCCTGTAATAAGTGAGTAGAGGGAAGAAGTCTTTCAGGGAAAGGACATACCACTGGCCCATGTATAATCCAACAATCATGAAGAAGGCAAGGCCCCTCGACACCCATATGCTTGGGAACAACACCCCTCAGGCAGCAGCTTGAGGCAGCGAAGCCGGGCAGGGTCCACTGAGAACCACATGGGTGCCTAGTGGCATTGTGGTAGCACCACATGCTTCTTTCTTAGACCAAACTACGTATTTAACTTGGGGCAACTTAAAGCCATCCATCAAAATCGTAATTGTCCTACCTCATAGGTACCCTGCTTCAGTAAATATGTCCAGAACCAGATCTCTAAATGCATCTAGGTATCTAAGTTCTTTTTACAAAATCTTCATTCCTTGAGCATGTTTGTAGAGCTGTATCTTCTCAATACACAAGTCAACATGCTTGTGTTTAGTCTGGTCAAAACCTATTAGGACAGAGTTGATACTTTGATTGAAATTGAATTCATTTATGCCCATGTGAAACATGGCAAATAGCAACCCATAATAAATTTTCCTGTCCTTAACTGAATGAAAATAGGTTTTTATAATTGAATTTCTTTGATGTTTCTCACATTTGCATCCTGGGGAAAATGGAAAGATTTATTATAGGTGGGATATGAATCGCTCATCTGTAAAAAATATTTTAATAACAGAGGTTTCTACAATGACTGGAAAGGATAGGGAGGTAAGGTTTGTCAGCCTTCCTTTATAACGAATTCAATTAAGAAAAGGTATAACATTGGTTTTATGCAAAGATGGTATTTGTGGACATTTAAAAAAGTCTATAGGAATAATGAGCCCATGGCCTTGAGTCTGAATCTTTAGATGTACTTGATTTCCTACAAAGGGTGCAACGTATGTGAATAGAACCCAGAATCTTCCCATCTGCCTTGAAAACCTATCAGGAGGTTTGATATGAACTCAAGGACTGAGGTTTGCAGTTGTGACTCTAACCCTCATGACTATTTAGCTGGAGTATTTGCCATCACACTTGTCATTTTTCATAATGCTTGTACATGGTAGGCACTCAATAAATATTTATGGAAAGAATAAATGAATGTAACTAATTGCTCCATCCTTATCCTGCCACTACCATGACCTATGATGGGAAGTTAAAGAAAATGTGCCAAAATGTCTGCAGAATTTTCTGCATCATCATTTCTAGGATTGTACATATCCAATTTACAGATATCTGATAATAGTGAAAACAGCAACAGCGGGCATTTATTTAGTGCCTATGAAGTTCTAGGTACTGGATTAGACCTTTCTTACTTGATCTTTATAATGGGCTTACAACATAAGGATCAGTATTTCCATTTTGCAGATGAGTAAACTGACACTTGAGAGAAAAATGACAGAGCAGCTATGAAATTCAGATCCAATAAACTGGGCTGTACTGTCCCCCATACAAAAACAGTAAGGATAAAATTTTAAAAGTGGCTGGGCGCGGTGATTCATGCCTGTAATCCTTGGACTCCGGGAAGCCGAGGCGGGAGGATCGCTCGAGGTCAGGAGTTCCAGACCAGCTCGAGCAAGAGCGAGACCCCGTCTCTACTAAAAAATAGAAAAAATATTAAAAAAAAAAAGAATTTTAAAAGTAATTTTTGAAAAATTAAATATTTGTTTTTGATTCAAAGCAAAGACTATATCATAGATTTTATATATTACATGGAGCTTTTGAAGGTTCAGGCAGTCACTTTGAAATAAACAGACATCAGAAATAAATATATAGAAATATATATAGAGAGAAATAAATATGTATAAATAAATACATAGAAAAACTAAGAATATGCAGGGGACAATACTACACTATGGCTGTGTGCTGGTGAAAACCATGTTGTCTGCCCAAGACATCTTGAAATACATTTAATTTATTTAGTCCATGACTGAGCTGGAAGGCCACAGTGCTGTCTGGCCGACCACTGGCAGTGCTCTGGATGGAGCTGAGGACTTTGCACATGACAAGGACTTAGTAAACCCAGGGAGCTGGCTCTGTCTTATTCAAAGACTCACTGCCCATCCATCTAGTTCATGACATTTTCCCTCATTGAGAACGACACAACAAAAACACAACTTCCCACAATTCTCCTTTCCCTAGCTATCTTTAACAGTCACGTATTTTTTTGTCTTATTTAAACACAGTTAATCTCTTCTTGGTATAGCCAACATCCTGTACTTTTTCCACGTTGGTTCGGGTGTGTGCCTTATTGAAACATGGCTAATTTTTGTTGGAATGTAAGCAGCTAGAAGTTCTGCTGCTGTTCAGCTCTCCCAGGGCAGCATCCTCTGAAGATAATTGCCTAGCACCATAATTACTCCATGGGGTTTGGCAGACACTGGCCCTTACCTTTGCCCCATAGGATTACATAGCCTAACACGCCGTACGTTTGTACCCTCCCTCCTCCAAATTGGTTCCATGCCTCATATCTGGGACTAGTAAATGGCAAAATAAAGGACAGATACAGGGTAACTCGATACTGCAGCAAAATTTAGCTTGCTATCTTGAAAATAGTCATACTATTTTGGGATTTTACAGTAAACAAAATCCAGACAGCAGACCAGAGGGGCCATTTATGAGTTATAAAATTGCCTGGGTAAGATAAGGCAACTCATAAATGATTCAGTGAAGCTCACAGGATAAATCTTATTTCTCATACACACGAATCCAAGGAAGATTCTGGTATGTTCTTAGCCATTGATAATGTAAGAGAGGAACACATGTCACATTAAGAACCTGACGTGGCATTAGAGTGCTATAAAATGTTCAATTAAACATGGCAACTGCAGGACAAATGGTACCCAGGATACAGTTCTTTGTTTGCCTTTAAGAACTTTAATGTGTCTTATTTATTGAGGGCAAAGAACATAAGGATAGTAAAGTGACAGCCTCCAACCCATCTGAAAATATTTGTGTTGGTGTCAGGACAAATAATAAATGGGACTGCCTCAGGATCTTAGCCTTTTCGTAAGATGGACAGAGTTGCGTTTGGTGGATTGCACCTTACGGAATTAGAGCCGACTTAAGGAAAACTGCTCCAGCATCTGTCTTCTTTCAAGCAGATTGTCAAGAGGAAAAAAAGACTGGGGGAGGCGGATACGCCAAGGGGGGTGGAGAGAACAGGAGGGAGGTGAGGGGGGAGGAGGAGGGAGAAGCAGGCAGGGACAGCTCGCGTGTTTTAAACCCTCAAGATAAGCTGTCGCTTAGAACCTTGACGGCTCCAGAACTTGACACACGCTTGTGCTCCCTGGGGGACCCTTCTTGCTGCTCTGCGGGCAGATCACGGCCACTGAGCTGTGACGCCCTGGCACTTGCCTGACCTGACATAATGGGCAGCTATTTACTGCAAACAAGGTAGATGGAAGAACATAGGCTTAAATGATGCTCTGGTGTAAGCCGGAATCCACTGGGATCCCTTGCAAACCAGTCAATCTTCTGGTTTTTTTGCCCCCCCACCTCCTCTCCCCCTGCCCTTCTTCTAGGTTGGGCCTATTTATTTCTTTCCCTCAGGACCGAAGCCCGAAGCCCAGATGCGTGCCTTGGAGCAACGCTCCTCTTCCATCCACCCCCTCCACTTCCCACTCAAGATCAATAGAGTGGGTTAAAGAAGCAATTGCATGACAATAAATAAAAAAGAAAACTAAATTTGGATACTACTACTTCCAAAATGACTGTTTCTGGGCTTGTTTTTATCCATTACTAAGGAAAAAAAAAAAGAAAAAAAAGGAACAGCCCCAGGAGGCTTCCTGGTTCTGCTGTCAGATTGCTTCGGTGAGAAACCCAGTCAGACTTGATTTGTGAAGAGTGTCAAAAGCTGTAGCGAATCATGTACACATCCCCGTCTATTACCTGAGGCCGTTGCTTTGCAACCTGAAGGCTCCTCACGGGCATTTCTGAAGCTAGTGCATGTTTAATTTTCCTTCATCTAACAGCACACATTTGCACTCTCCATTTTCTGGTCAGGGGAAACAATCACAATGGGAAGCCTTGGGCGAGCGAATGTCAGTGAAACAGCAAAGGGGGTTTGCAGCTGGCGCCTCTACCAAACCCCTCCAGGCCTAAGCCCCTCACAGTAGAGAAAATTAGCTAAAGAGTCTTTCTTCCATGGCTTTTCAAAGGGCTAGCGGGATTTTATTTCTATTATTGCATTTATTTCCTATTAACTGAGGTACGAGAGGCAGGTACACAAAACAGAACCTAAGGCTCACTTGTCAAGGCCACGGTATCAAGAAGGAGCACAACAGTCTCTAAATTTTCTGCCTTCCAAATTGGTTCCTTTCTCCTGTACAATAGAGAAGGCAAATTCTTTTCTTAAATCTTATAAAGATTGAAACAGCACAAGTAAGATTAAAAAGGTTAGTTTGTTCTCAGCCTCCAGAGACTCAATGCATACCCTCTGTCTGCGCATTTCCTTATATAATGTAAGAAGCTCAAAACCAGAGGCTCTGTTCCTTGGATGTCTGACATGAAAGGAAGGTAGGTTCCTGCTGGAAACCAACACTGGGTTTTTCCTTGGGAGTAAAGCCGACATTAGCCATAGAGGAGAGAGACAGTCTATAATTTTATTATCAGATTGTAATGGCTTTGTTGGACCTTTATACCGTGTTAAGGATCAGGCCATACCTGGTTTTCAAACAAGTTTATAAACCAAGAAAATCATAACTCTGCCAATTCTCCTTGTTCATTATTTTAGATGCTTTTGCAAAATGTTCCTGTCACTTAATAATTATTTGCAGTAAGATGGAACAAGAGTGAAACAGACATTTGAAATCCATAGTTGACCTCTACCCCTCAATTCAGGTGATCCTTTCCAACTCATCTTTCTCCAGAACTGTTAACTGGCATTGAAATTACTTTGCCTCAGTAAAATCTACTGCTCTTTCTCCTGCGGGCATCAGTGCAGGCTAGAGGCAGGGGATTGAAAAGGTTTTTATTTTTCTTCTCTTCCATATTTTATCTCCCCCTTTAAAAATTTCTCTGTATCCGATTTCTTCTTGTGACCTTCAGCTGAGCTCTGAGAAGGCTAACCATGGTTTTGCAGAGGGGAGTGCAAGAGCCAATTCTGGTTCTTTTTTTAGTCTGCCAGGAATAATCTCATGTTCTGGACTACTTTCGTATTTTCAAATAAATTATTTCCAAGACTCTTATTCTCATATCTACTCTGAGAAATTCCACTCTTGGCCATGAGAGTGATCTGTCAGCGGACTGGTCAGAGTCTATTTTCACAGCTACAGTTTTACCCTGGAGAAACGAAATAAAGACGACAGTGTTTGGGCAGGCACTGTGGTAGGGAAAAAATGGGGCTTTTATTATCCCCACCCATAACAACAACTTGACAAACAATTATATTTTAAATTAGAATGGCAACTTTGTGAAGAACGTGGTATGTGTTGCATAGAAAGGGACAGTTTTAGGCCATTTTCTCCCTTTCCTACAAAAATGTAGTCCTTCCTCAACCCTGCAGTTTATGAGAGCAATGCACAGGGCATACATATCAACAGCTGGTAGGCGAAGCAGGACTCCTGAGTATGTGTGGCATGCTGCCTTCGCATGGTTCTCAATGTGCATGTGATTTATTTCAGAGACTATACACACTGAAATAAGAAATGAGCAAGGTTTGAAGGTAGGATTTTGGGTCTACAGTGCTCTCCAGATGTGCAGTGACATGCCACATGTGTTATCAGCTTCCCTAGGCTCACCTTGCATTCTTTGATACAGAAAGAACTGCATTCTCTGCAATGTAATTGATATTTTTCCATTTGATGTAAAGCAGGGTTTCTCAACCTAAGCATCGACATTTTAAGCCAGGTAATTCTTTTTAAAATTTTTTTATTTTTAATTATTATGAGTATATAATAGTTGTATACCTTTATAGGGTATATGTGATGTTTTGGTACAGGCATATAGTGTGTAATAATCAAATCAGGGTAATTGGGGTATCCATCACCTCAGGCATTTATCATTTCTTTGTGTCAGGAGCATTCCAATTCCACTCTTTTGGTTATTTTAAAGTATACCCTAACTTATTGTTGACTAAAGTCACTTTGTTGTGCTATCAAATATTTGGTCATTCTCTCTAACTATCTATCTTTTTGCACCCATTAACCATCCCCACTCTATCCCCAACTCCCTGCTACCCCTCCCAGCCTCTGGCAACCATAATTCTATTCTCTGTCTCCATGAGATCAAGTGTTTTAATTTTTAGCTCCCACACATGAGTGAGAACTAGTGAGATTTGTCTGTCTGTGCTTGGCTTATTTCACTTCACATAATGTTCTCCAATCCCATTCATGTTTCTGCAAATAACAGATTTCATTCTTTTTTGTGGCTGAATTATATTCCATTGTGTGTATGTACCACATTTTCTTTATCCTTCCATCCACTGATGGACGCTTAGGTTGATTCCAAATCTTGGCTGTCATGAATGGTGCTGCAGTGAACGTGGGAGTGCGGACAGCTTTTTGAGATACTGATGTCCTTTCTTTTGGATCTATACCCAGCAGTGGGCTTGCTGGGCTATATGGTAGTTTTATTTTTAGTTTTTTGAGGAACCTCCATACTGTTCTCCACAGTGGTTGTACTAATTTATAATCCCACTAACAGTGTGTGAAGTTTCCCTATTCTCTACATCTTTGTCAGCATTTGTCAGTGCCTGGCTTTTTGATAAAAGCCACTTTAACTGGGGTGAGATGATATCTCATTGTAGTTTTGATTTGCATTTCTCTGATGACTGATGCTGTTGAGCATTTTTTTCATATATGTGTTTAAGCCAGATAATTCTTTGATTTGTTGTTGTAGAGGGCTGGACTGTGCATCGTAGGGTAATTAGCAGCATGTCTGGCTTCTAGTCACCAGGTGCCAGTGGTACCCTTCCCCTTAGTCTCACCTAGCCACTGCGTCTCCCACTCCTACCAAACATAGCCATCAAAAATGTCTCCAGACATCGCCAAATAGTCCCCGGGGGGCAAAATTGCCTGAGATTGAGAATCACTAAGGTAAAGTAACGCCTGACATTCACTTTAAGGTTCCCTCTGCCCAGCAGACTGGTATTGTAGGTCACTTTCACAAAGAAGTTTTGAAGCCACTATGTCAGCCATGGAGGTGAGCCGCTCATGCTCAGCTCTTCCTCCAGACAGAATCTGCTGGGAGGAGTCTCCAGCCGCCCACAGCATTCTTGCTCAGGCTGTGCCCTCCTCAGGGTGCTCCTAGCTAATGACTCAGCACAGCAAGGGGGCTGGAGCTGGAAAACCCCATCGTTCCTCTTTGGCCTGGCTCTAACATCCGTAGAGCTGCACTGCCATCTGAGGCTCTTTGTACCCAACCCTTTTTCCTTCTCCCTCTTCTTTCCCAGGTGTCAGACCTGCCTCATGATCTGGGGATCTTGCAGCTTCACCTGCTTTCTCTCCCCTCTGTGTTTCACAGACATTTCCCAAATAGATCTCTTAAATCTCTTGCATTTCTAATTTTGTCTTGGATCTGCTTCCTGGATTGCCCAACCTGTTGTAGCTGCCATGAAGCATGTGCTATTCTCTCCCCTTCTCCCTTGTCTCTCTTCTACAATGTATGGTTTAATAAAAAGATATGGACTAAGCTGGGCATGTGATATGGGTTAAGGGCGGCAAATGAGGCAATTCCTGGCTCTGTCTCCAAGGCGTGCTCTTAGCCTTGTGCAGGTGGTGCAGAGCTGCCGGGATGGGCACATCCTGCGCTGTCTGTGAGCATGAGGGAGGAGGGAGGAACGCAGAGAAGCCCCCACAGCGGAAGATGCAAGATAGTCAGGTGAGGACCTCTTTGGTGTTACCTGCTTATAATATTTACTTTTGTATTATCCAAGTTTTGTCAAATATGAGCCAAATATGGATTAAGAAAAAAATTTCTTCACCCAATTTCCTGTTCAGTTTTCTATTTGGAAGGCAACTTACCTTTTAAGTGCATTTGCTAAGGCAAATGATTTTTCTTCCCCATTGAAAGATCACGGGAAGGGTTAAACAAATTAAAAGAGCTTCAGGGAAGCAGAAGAGGAGGAAGAGAGAAGCGAGGAGGTCAAACCTTTTGGTTCTCTTTCCCCAAGTTGTGAGTTACTCCCCCAAGATCCCTTTCCGTTGAAATGGAGCCATCATAAAAAAGAAGGAAGGTTGTCGATAGGATAACTATAAAGGCTATTTATGGAACAATCCACCATTGCTTGGAGAGAAGAATGAACTATTTGGCGTTGGCCTTACATTCTTCATCTACTTAACATTCAAGAGCCATCTATGTGCTACATTCATCTAAGTGTTGGTGATAGAGGATGAAGGAAACAGAGTCTGTGCCCTTATGGCACTTACAGTCTAATGGAGAATAAAAGCAAATAAAAAGAAAAATATGATTCACTTTGATAGGTGATCTTAAAGGGAGCTACAGGAGTCAATCCTGTAGGTACCAACAGCAAATGCGAGGGGTCCAGGAAGCAAATCCCTACACCTGGAGAACAGGTGGTTGTCCGGGCGAAGGAGGACAGGGAAGAGCTTTCCAAGTAGAGGAAACAGCTTGTATGGGGACCGTGGGTGAGAGTTCACGTCGATGTAAGTGGAAATAATGACTGTGGCCGGAGTGCGTGTGGCGGAGCAGGACGTTCAGGACAACGGCCGGGAGAGCTGCATAAACAAACGGGTTGTGCTTTGTCCGAGGGCGATGGAGGAGTGAGGCAGCCTTTGGGTTTAGAAAAGCTGCTCCGCTTGCCGGGAGGGACAGGGCTGCAGGCGGCCGCAGCGGAGACGGGGCGGGTTACCGTGACCCAGGTGAGAGACGCTCGTGCCCAAACCAGATGTGTCTGTGACGGGGACGCGGTTCCACTACCGGGAGGGAGTGCTGACAATTTTGGTTGTAAGGAAATAAGGAGAAGGTGGCGTATGGGCTTCTGGCTTTGGCAAAGGGGACTGAGGACACAAGAGCAGGCACAGTGTTAAGAAAAGACGAGGAGTTCAGTGAGTGCCAGGTTGGGATTTGGGGGTGTGTGGAACAACCAGGCCATCTGGAGCCGGTGGAGAGACTGGGGGGAGATGTGGGCTTGTGAGACGTCCGTGTAGACGGGGCTGGAGGCCGTGTGTGCCGGGGGGTGCGGAGAGCAGCCACCCTGGGACGGGCGGTGGGCGGAGCGGGGGGGGGGGTGGAGGGGGGGAGGGGGCAGGAAATCGCGGGGACCCGCCAGGGAGCCAGGGAGAGGGGCTGAAGGGGCCTTTAACGGCACGGGGGCATCCCCAGTGACCTCCCCGAGAACGGGGGGGTGGCGGCACTGGAGCCCGAGGGCAGTGGGCTGAGGCAGGGCCAAGACGTCAAGAGAGAGGGGAGAGGGATGTCAGAGAAGTGTCTTCTTAAGAGATGGCAGGGAATTGAGCATATTTAAACACAGAGGGAAATGAGTCAGGGAAGAGGAAGAGGTTAAAGGTATGGGGTGGGGAGAAAGCAAGACCTTCGAGGTGGGTGATCTTCTGAAAACTCCCAATTATGTCACTCTTCAAATTAAAAACAAAACAAACAAACAAACAAAACCCCAAACATCTGCCAATAGCTTTTATTTGCACGTGAAATAGGAATCCCAGCTCCAACAAGGTGCTGTGTGATCTGTCCCCTGCCTGCCTCTCTCCTCTTTCCTCCACATTCTCCCCTTCCTCACAGTGAGGCAGCAACCCCGGCTTCCTGCTGGTCCCCAGATATCCGAAATGGCAGTCACAGTTGTGCCTTTGCAACAGTGGGTTCCTTTGTGAGATGGGCTTTTCGCTGCTTTCTTGCATAGCTGGTTCTGTCACTTGGGTCTCAAATTAAATGTTATGTCCTTAGTGAAGCCTTTTCTGACACACAACTTAAAACAGCCTCTGGCTATTGTCCATCACATCACCCAGTTTGATTTTCATCGTAGCCTATTTTGTTGATCTTTTGGGTGTATCTGTTTCCCTTCTTTAGAATAAGCTCCTCATGGGTAGGGACCGTGTGTGTCTTGCTCAGCATTGCATTTCTGCCGTCTACAACAGTGCCTGAAAAAATGGGAGGAAACTGGACTCCAAACCTCTGGGAGAGAGGGGTGACAAGAGGACAGCAGAATTGCCAGGCAGGCCTAAGACCTGGTCAGGAGAGGAAATGTTGGATATAAAGAGGAACCATTCTTCAGGGCTGAGTGGTTTTCTCCTGCCAGGCCAGTGGCCTTAGGAGGCAGCAAGAAGGCTGACACTTAAGTCAATACAATGTCTGTGGTTTCCCAGCACAAGTAATGGAAGGACAACACACTGAGGGAGTTGATGCTCTTGCCAAGAGTGTGTTTGTGACGACAGGCTAAGAACTTGAAGGTAAAAGCAGAGGTTCAGTAGACTGGAGTTCTCCATGAGTTGAAGAAGGGGTGATATGGGAGCAATCGATGGGAGAACCCATAGGAAAGAAGGTTGGGATCAGAAAAGAAAGCGCGAGTGTTTGATTTCAGAGGTGGCAAAGTTCTGGGTGATGATACGGCCTGGGTTGTGGCCAGGGGAGCAGATGGCGGAACAGACTGGCCCATTAAAGGTAAGGTCATTGGAGATGAGGAAGTGAAGGAGCCACAAGACCAAGGAGTGGGACAATGGTCTGGTTTCCTAGACACTAAAGTTACCTGGAGTGGTGACTGGGCTTGGAGTGGAAAGTGAGCAGCTAAGCTAGACACCAAATCTACAGCAAATGAGACAAGCGATTGGTAGGTCAGTACAAGAAAGCAGAAAGAAGGGTACAGGGCCGTGTGGCCACACTGTCACATCAAAGGTGCAGGGCTTTTATGCGAGGGGTAAAGACTCCTGGGAAGTGAAGAGGATGCTCTTCCACCTCCTGGCCCTGAGATACGTGGAACGAGGAAATAAGTGGCCTTTCCTTGGAGCCACGAGCCCAGGAGAAAGCCAGGCTTCTGCTCAGACCAGCTGGGGACAGGACATTTGGGGATGTGACTGAAGATCTAGGAGCTCTTTGTTAACCATGGGGCAGGGTTTCCTTTGGCTTCACAGAAAGACTGGATGAGGGCGTATAAGGGCGGTTAAAGGGAAAGCAGCACACAGCCCCGGTGGGTGAGGGTGCAGGCAAGGAAAGAGCTGGAGGAAGCTCTGTCTTGGGTAGTCACAAGATAATAGGTGTGAGGCACATTGGTTTATCTGGGAAAATAGTCCCATACTCCCCCATAGGAGGCCCAGAAATCAGTTTAAACCTGGTTGTGTTGCCTCCTCAGGAAAACTCCATCTCTTTGGAAAAAGCATACTTTGGCTGGATCAATGGTCTGAACTCTGAAAAGAGACTCCTCACCCCAGACTCTCGGAGCCAGGTTCCTGTGGGGCTGAAGGCCTGTGTCCCAAGGCTGGCTCAGCCGTGGGCCTGCGGTCAGAGGGCTGGTGTCCAGGAGATCAGGGTAGGACAAGCCTGCTCTTGTTTCCAAGTCCACCTGGAGCCAATTTCACAATCCGCCCCCGGGGTGAGGCCACCTGGTGTCATATTGTTGGGTGCTGTGCAGCCCTGGCCAGTGGCATGATGATGTACAGTGATTCTTATGAGAATTAGCCCCTTTTACAAAATTTGTCATGAAATATTGACTTTAAACTGGTTGCTTCTCCCTGGTTTGGAGGAGATTCCCAGTCTGTTTCTTTACCAAAGATTTATATTTGGTTGTAAATGAATCATATACTTATTGAGAATACCAACTGTTTCACCGCATCGGACAAAGGGATGTAAAACACGGTTTCTGCCAGAACATACACAGGAATTAAGAAGTTATGCAGCAAAATCCCAATGAAACAGCAAGTAGGAAATTTTAGCCGTGGTGTTGGAAAGAGGGGCAGCGGAGAGGGGTATTTGAAGGACAAACAGAAAGTACATGTCAGGGAAAGAGCTGATCACGGATGGGTAGACAGCCTTTGGGCAGCTCCCAGGCCAGAAACGAGTCTTTTTTTGTTAAAGGCTGGGGTGGTGTACAAAACTTTGCTTCCAGCTGGTAAGGAATTCAGATAAGTGGCTGGTTTGGGGCATGTGCAGTGACGTGGGGCAGGCACATCTGCAGAACCTGAGAGGAGCCATCCTTCTGAGATATATATATTTTTTGATGATATATATATTTTTTGATATATATATTTTTTGACTACCTGCATATTTTTATAGCAGTAGTGAGAAGGTGTCATGGCTAATTGGATGAAGACCTCATAACAGAGATTGAACTTTGATTAATTACAAACAGAAAGGTATAAAATTCCCAGCTGTTTTAACGAAGTGACCATGTTGATGTGGCTCAATATAAATCAGCATCTCATGGACTACCCTGACACATAAAAGAGGATGTCACATGATCTGGACAAAGGTTAGTGACAGAAAGCAACACATGGCATTTTGCTTAGCCATATGTTTGGGAGATTTAGAATTGATATAACTACTCTGTTATGTTTATTTATTATTGTATCTATTTTGTGTACTGTGTGTGTGCACGCACATGGCCAACAGAATGAAGTAAAGTGATAGTGCCCAAGCTAAGCCTAGGCCTCCAGGGGCCTTGCTGCCTTAGACTCCTGCCTCCACCTTGTGAATAAGCCCACCAGCCCTGCTGGAGATTGAGGGCCCATGTGAACCAATCAGCCAGCTGTCCCCACCAAGCCCACGGAGACGTGAGAGAGCCCAGCCGACATTGCTAGGTCCATCCACCTAACACACACCTGACTGCTGTGAGTCCAGCTGAGATCAACCAAACCTGGCCCAGATCAGTGGAACCACACACCTGACCTGCAGAGTTGCGTAATGAAAAAACGTGGTCGTTTAAGCCAAATTTGGGGTGGTTTTTTGCATGGCAATAGGTAACTAATCACTACTCATTTGTGCTCCTTGCTAACCTTACAATCTTTTTTTTTTTTTTTTGAGACAGTCTCACTCCGTTGCCCAGGCTAGAGTGCCGTGGCATCAGCCTAGCTCACAGCAACCTCAAACTCCTGGGCTCAAGCAATCCTCCTGCCTCAGCCTCCTGAGTAGCTGGGACTACAGGCATACGCCACTATGCCCGGCTAATTTTTTCTACATATATTTTTAGTTGTCCAGATAATTTCTTTCTATTTTTAGTAGGGACGGGGCCTCACTCTTGCTCAGGTTGGTCTCAAACTCCTGATCTCGAGCGATCCTCCCACCTTGGCCTCCCAGAGTGCTAGGATTATAGGCGTGAGCCACCGCACCCGGCCTAACCTTACAATCTTGTTGGGTAGAAGAAATGAACACAGTAAAAGATATAACTCTGACCAGAAAGGAGAAAGAAATTAGAGTGGACTGGGCTAGTGAGAGGATCCACAAAGGAGAAAAGGATTCGGGGGGACCCTGATGGCCATGCAGGCCCTAAGTTGGTGGGAAGATGTGTGGGTGGGTGAAAGCCGTTCTAGGAAGAGGAAAAACACATGTAAACATGGAGAGGGGAAGGAGAGCACAGTGTGGGGGTGGACAGTGACAAGATAGGCTTCCCCGGAATGGGTGGTTTCAGGAGAATACCCTCGTGGCACATAAGGTGGGGTGTGCCTGTGTGTAGCAGAACTGAGCCTTGGCCAATCACATGCCGAACCATGCGCTTTGCTGTCAAAGGCGCACTGTAGATCTCACCTCTGTCAATGGTGTGTTCTGATCATTCGATCTCCTTCTGAAATGTCCCCGCAAGAGTACTTGGAAACGGTTGGTTCTGGACCTCCGGTTGGGCACATTTTCCTAGAGCTGTGTGAGGACCCAGGCCTAAGGCAGCATCTCTCTCTCCAGATAGCCATGGCTCCATGTGCCAGGAGCGTCCCCACCATGGGGTTTGCATTCATGTCCGTGTTTTTCAGGACCTAGTTGTAAGTCTCAGACGACATTCATACTCTTATGTTCTGGTTTTCTGTACGGTTTCCGAGACCGAGGTGAGCAAAGCACGACCGATGCTCACAAGCAGCTTCTCCACAAGGCGTCGGGACCTCCTGCTGCATCTCTCTGCATTGTCACTGCTGTCGCCATGGCCAAGGTGCCAGCACTCGGTTACGGCCAAGGCTTCTTCCTCTGCCACTAGATCTTCTTTAGTAGCATCTTGGTAACAAGGACCCCAGAAAAAGTCTAATTCTTTACATTATTTTTTGAAAACAAAGTGTTTTGTTCTCTAATGGTATTGAGAACACAGTCTAAGATGGCTGTGATGTAGTCCCATCACGCTGACAAACTGCGTCATTGTCTAATCTGAATATTCTTCCAAATTAAGAGTCAACATTTTCCAATAGTAAGAATTCATTTTGCTCCAAATGTAAATGAGGAGAGCTGAGAGATTTTCCATCTAAAATTCTCCTAGCCACAAACTGCCTACACCATTCCTTCCACCCATTTTTTCTGTTTTGTTTTGCCTCTTACTATAGTAGGTGTTTTTCAGGAACCTGCGGGAAAGGCAGCCTTCAGACTTTTACCATTGTTTTGACAACTTATTACCACTACTCTGAAATCTCAAAAACAAAATAATAAACAGGTACTAAGGAGGTGAGTTTGGTGGATGAGGACAAAATACCCACATGGTGGGTGTCTGTATTCAGAGCTGTTGCTGCAGTTTGGCCTGGCCCTGCCTACCCCACCTGCAGCTCAGCTCCCACCACCCCCAGGTATTGTCCTTGTTGCAGCCACTCTGGGTTGCTGGAATTCCTAGAGCCGCACTGGTCCCTCTCGCCATGTGCGTAGGACTGAAACATTCTCCCTCCTCTCCCTGCCCTTCCTACCTCTGGTGTGTAACTCATTTTTCCTCAGATCTGAGCTTAGTCATTTCTCCCCTAGTTAATCCTTCCTTGAACTCTCAGCTAGGGTAAAATTTCCCTGGCTCAGAGCACTTACCACATTTTCAATTTTAAATTTATTTGAGTTTATCATCAAATTAATGTCTTTATCTGGTTGATGTCTCTCTCTTACATTAGACCGAATGACTCACGAAGGCAGAGCCGCTGCTGTGTGTTTAGCTCTCTGTCGCATCCACAGCGCCGGGGCCAGAGCAGGTGCTCAATGAGGTATGTGGATGAATACACGAATGAATGAATTCAAGGATTTTCTCTGAGAAAGGGCATGAGATACCACTGTAACTGGATCTTCTAGAGAGTTCTCCTGTATACAGTGCTTGCCTGTCTGCTAATACTTGAAAAATAATATGGGCATCTGGATTTATGGAAAACTGGGTTTCATTTTTTGCTCGGGATGTATGTGGAAATTCCTCTGTGATGAGGTTTATCAAATGCTTTTTTGACATATTTGTAGAACAAAAGTAAAGTCTGGGGTTATATCTTTTTTGAATTGAGCATTTAGCTACTGATTTTTTCCTCGAGGATTTGGAAAATGGAAATTTTCCTTCAATCCTTGTCCCAGCTCTCCCTGTAAATTTCATAATATTGATCGATGCAATTCAAAATCTAAGGGCCAAACAATAGAAATTAGAGAAAGCATTTGTAAAAGGAAGAATGAACTCCATACACTAATAAAATTGTTTTAAAGGAGTTTTTCTAGTGTGATTGAAAACACTTTTGTACCGTGAATTTAGGATGTTAAGTTTAGACACTGCAAGGTAACTTAAACACCAGAGATAATCCAAGTATGACTCAAGATGATTTCATGTGACTCCAGCTAACTCAAATGAAATACAGATTATATTCTCTTAACCTGCAGGCAGACTTTTGCAGACCAGAAAAAAAAAAAAAAGGCTCCTTAGTCTACATCCTCTTTTTTCTCTCTTTCTAAGTATTAGAGGTCTTCTCTGACTGGATCTGTCGTGAGTAGTCAAAGTCATTGCAGCCCTGGCACTGCCTTGTTAAGCCATGTGGCCCATGCTAACGCATCATTGCCACTGTCACTGACTCTGAAAAATGAGCATCCTAAAACCTATAGCTCCCTTAGCCTGAATAATTTGGCAGTTTTGGGCCCAGGGTGCTCCAATACTGGTAGGTTTTCCTCAGTTTTCTTCCCTGGCACTTAAACACTTAGGACTTCATGAAAACTCTCAGAATTATTTACTTACTGCTCTAAGCAAATGATTAAAAAATTAGGGCAGAACCTCCTCAAATGCCACAGGTCAAGGGGAGTCAATGTCAAGTTCAAAGCTGGGAGCTTGTCTCTGACTAAATGCACACCCCCAGTACTGCCTTGGCACCCTGGCACGGAAAACCCAGTGCCCCTCCTCTGCCAGGTACGTCTCCCAGGTAAGCCGCCTCCTTATTTCCTCTCCTTTTGTTCTGTCTGGTTGCTGTTCGCTCCTTGCACAAACAAGTGCTTATGCTAATAGCAAGATATAACCCAACCTTAAAAAGGGTGTAGTGATCAGTATCCATCATCTTTCCAACTGCCTTGTCACTACATCAATTAATACAATTGAGCAAAAAATGTCACGGGCCCGGTGGAAAAACCTTTTCACAGCCTTTCAGGGGGAAGTTTACTTCCAGCTTTTTTTCCTTGCATTAGCTCCTGTCATCTACAAAACAACAGAACCCAGTGGTGTCAATTATATTTGATTGACTGAGTAAAGCACACACACAAATAAGCGAAAACAATGGACACAAAAATCTATATATGACTCCCCTTGTCAGAGAGAATGCTTGTCTTCTCCATTTTCATGCGGCACGGTGTCCTGCTGCTCCTGGCTTAAATGTTTCCTTCAGCCCCCAAACTATCACCAATTAAGTTAGCAGGGTCTTCAAAGGTGTCAAACGACTCCCTAGGCAATCGGCTCTAACTGCTGTTCAATAAATGAGGTCTAATTTATCAGTTTAACTTCACTTCTAAAAACCTAATGCTTCACAGTGCAGGGCTCCACTTACCTACCCTGTGAGGCGCTGCTGCTGACAGCATGGAAGGCGAAAGTTCCAGCCCATCTCCCAACAACCGGCACGCTTTGTTGGGTGCATTTTTTTTTTTTCATTTTCTAATTTCAATGTGTACTTTCCAATGTTGTACTTTTTTCCACTTACTTTGCACACATGTGTGTGCAAACTCTGCATGGGCCAAGAGAAAGCTGAGTCAGGACTACCGAGGGCCAACAGTTTTAATAATGGTCCAGGAGAAGCATAACCCTTCACTCTTTGTCATGTTATGCCTTTGTGTTGTCACTACATGGAGACTCACATTTTGAAAAACTCTGGGACGTTAACTTTGGCCGCAGAACGGGAGTTAATGTGTGCTCAGATTCCTAAATAGACATGAATGTATAGGCTCTGGTTACTAAATAAATTAAACAGGTACAGATTTGGCAAAGGGACCAGTTAAGTAGAAAGTCTTACAAATAAATGAACCAGAAATTTTAACTAACAGTTCGTGAGTGGAAATCATTCAAATCCGTCGGCAAGACAAAAAAAGCTATAATTTAAAGCTCAAACGTACTAACCACATTAGAATTGCTCCTAATTAATACATCTTAATATCAAATAAGGACAATGAGTAAGATAGACAAAATAGTTTTTGATAGATTTGGACAGAGTTAGATGGAGACTTAATGACATACACACACACACACACACACACACACACGCACGCACGCACAAAAACCAACAAAAATCAAACCAAACCAAACGAAACCAAACCAAAACAAACAGAAAAACCCTAGTAAGAATATTTGTTTATATGTAGAGTAGACCATATGTACAATTTGGGCTGAGGTGGATGGGCAGCGTGTCGTTTCTTAAGCAAGATAGCTGCTGCGTGCCTGAGTATAGGGAGACTATGGAGATGTTTGCATTTTAATGGGAAGACATAACATTTGCAAATATTCCTAAATTTGCAGCTCTATCTTGGCCAAGCATTAACTAGAATTTGGATAAAAATCACATTTGTAAGTAAATTTACATCACTGGGGGGCTCAGCATTTTTCCATGACCCTGAGATATTTCTTAGAGACATTCACTCCGCACATGGTATGTACTGGGGGCAATATTTTATTATTAACTTGCTTTCTCTGTTGCCTCTGTGAGCAAACTAACTTTGCCTTAATCCACCTAAGGAATCCATCTGCCTAGAGGAAAATTAGGATTTGGTTACAGAAAGAAAGCCAGTAGAAAGAACGTATTCTTTAGCTCCTGACATGCACAACAGAGTCCTACAGTGGAAGATAATCACATAAACCAGGCTTGGGATGGTATTTTACAGATTTTGTTGTTTCCCCTTTAGCATATCCACAACCAGGAGAATCTGGCTCACTAAGTTCTGCCATGTATAGAGAAGATTCCTGCCTCCCATGATAGCTAGAAATGTTCTATGGTAGTATGCATAGGAGAAGACAAGAGTGCATTCCTCTCTCTGTCTGTCTGTCTCTTATTAGAGAAACTGTGGGAGAAAGAGGTAATCTGAAAAGAGAGGTGTTGAGTTTCCCACTCCATGCTTTGGCCAGGGAAAGGGGAGGCATGCAGGATGGGAGAGGACTGTGTAAGGGAAGAGGGGCATGGGCACAAGTTAAACTGGGGGGGATGGCTGTTCTGTCAAGCTGCCCTCACTTCCCAGCTCCAGTCCCACATCTGCCATTTAGACCTCCTTGGTTGCTCTAAGCTGTGAAGATTCCCTCTACTACCTCCTGCCTCCAGCTCCTCTTGCCCTCATAGTCATGTATAGTATGGGGCTGGGTTACTTTCCGTTTGCTTTGTTTATGCTTGTCTTGAATCTCTAGCTAGACTGCTAATTTATTGAATTCAGGGATCATATTTTATTCTTTTATGTAAAAGCACAAACTAAGGGGTCAAACAGACCTCTTTTTGACTACATACTCTGCTACTTGTTAGCTGTGAAACTTAAACTGATTTCCTCATCTAAACATTGGGATAATACTTATCCTATAGAATTGTTTTGAGAATAAAGAGAATTAATTTATGGGCTTAATTACTTAATTAAGTAATGGGCTTGATCCAGAAATTGATACTTTTCCTGTTTCAAAAAATATCTGATGGCTTCCCATTCACTCACAGAAAAGAAGTCCAAAGACATTAACATGTGTGGTCTAGCCCCTGCCTACCTCTCCAGTACCGCCTGCCTCTCCTTACAAAACTAAATTTACCTCAAGCACATTGAACTTCCCACAGGTCTATAAATATGACACACTGTTTTGTGCCTCCATTCTTTCCTGATTATTCTTCCTCTGCCTGGAAAAACTTCTAAGTATTGCCTCTATGAAGCTGCAGTCTCCCCAAGACAGAGTTGATCTTCCGGCTTGGGAGCATTTCTGTAGCCTAGTAAATGCTCCATAGAACTTTATCACAGTCCTTTTATTGACATGCCTTGCTCTTGTGGGCTGTAAACTCTTTGAGGGCAGGAACAATGTCTTACTCATCTTTGCATCCTGAGAACACAATATCTAGCACATAGTAGGTTTGCCATATAAAAATGATAATTCCCCATAGCTATAGCACCCTGGACATAGTAAATTCTCAGTTAATATTTGATTGAGAGGCAGGTATAATCCTTTTTATTAAATTTGGAACTGAGCTGTGTAATCACAGAAATATAATCTGACAATTTGTAACATGCCAAATTTCAATTTCTTAATATTTACCATCTACCAGTATTCCAAGAATCTGTACTTCACTCCTCCATAGATTACATTGTATTATTTGAGTAACTTCTTATAGAAACGTGCTTGTTAATCAAACATGTCATTCATTTGGAATTTTGATTTAGTGTCAGCATTAATAATTTTTGGATCTATAGTTCTCTGCATCCTATCTCTATGGAAAGACCATTGGTTAGCATTCGACTATGAACTGCGAAGCACAAAACAAAGCTGTTACCAATTTTCATGCCTCTCTTAAATGACTTGAGATCATGTCTTCCATTTCATAAAGGGTAGAGCAGCTAACATAGAATTTTAGACAAATAGCTGTCCTCAGAAATCTTTTGCAGGTTTCATAGCATGTTCCTGCTGCAAGACCAGTGGAAACCAACTATGAATGATCCTGTTGGAGACAAAGTTTGGAGAAGGTCTGTGTTGGCATTAGGGACTTTTGCAGGCAGGCAGTGGGGCCCAACAGCTCAGCTTTAAGGTCAAGCCTCCATTTTTTCTCTCGTAGAACAACTGGGTAGAATCTGATCCTGAAGAGTTTCAAGAACTGGACAGATTTTCAGGCAGACTCTAGCCCAGAGGAACATGGCGAGGATTGACTTGTTAAAATCCACTTGGAGGCTGTCAAAGACCACGAGATAGAGCAGAGGTCCCCAAACTTTAATGTACATGCAAATACTGTGTGGATCTTGTTAAAAACGCACATTCTGATTCAGTAGTGGGGAGATGCAAGGCTTTGTATTACTAACAAGGCACCAGTGATTCAGGCAATGCCAATGCTCCACTGAGGAGCAAGAAGGTAGAGGATCACTGAGCATTCTGAGTAGTCTTTCTCTGACATTCTGACACACAATTTGCATCGAATAAATCAGGTTTCCCCAACCTGCAGCATGAGTTCTACTCCTTGCCTTTCTTTGATGAGAGAGTAGGGTTCAGTGGAAGAGAGAACTTGCTGCAGGTTCTTTCTGTGTGTTAGTGGCAAGGTGAACTGTATGCGGAGCTTTCCCTAAGAATAGATTCTCCCAGATGGACAAGTGTCAGAACTGTAGGGGTGAATATTTATATAGTTCCATGCATAACTGACGATCAGCCGGGTTGTACCAGCTAAGACCCACTGGAATTAGAGACAGCTGGAGTTGATGCCTTGGTCACTGTGCTAGGAGAAAAGGATGGGGCTAGAGAAGGAGTTTGGTGTTTCAGTGTTTATTTTGTAATTTTACTTTATGCACACAACCATTTAATGTCTGCAAAATAATTATTGTAACATTTGGATTTTATTGGGCTTTAAGAATTAGTTTTGCTGGTTTTCCTTTAGCCCTTGGTCGCTGTGTGTGCATGCCATAATCTCACTCATGTCCAATTTTCAGTCCTAGCAAAAAGACATTGGAAACTTCTGATTCGTAGCTTAAGTGAACATATCAAAAACTTAAAACTAACCTCACCAAAACTCTTTAAAGAAGAAACAACTGATTGAAAGAAGCCCAAGGCAAAAGCATGATGTGTCTTGTTTATTACCTGCTACTTGCTCCCATCTAGTCCAGACTTATTTCGTGGAACATCATTGAGCTCTAATTGAATAAAAATAAGCCCTTTCCTCTGTGGGAGAAGGTTACGTGAACTGAGGATAAGTTGGGATCCAGGAGTTGTTTTTTCAGGACTTCTCCTTATGAAGCTATTACTCAATTTTTCACATTAAAAGACATCCCCTAGACAGAATCAGCAGAGACAGGAAAAGACGAAGAAAAATGACACCACAGTTCTTGAAGAAAACAAAACCCGATTCCAAATGCTGCCCATCAGCTCACGCCATTCATCATTTCTGCACTTTCATGTCATCTTATTTTATTCCAGTCGAAAATCTCCCAGGCAGGGATATACCTTTGGTGGGATCTGGGTAGCACCCTGGATCCAACTGCTGATGGGCGATTCTGAGCACTGAGAATCTTAATAAAATTGAAGGAAAAGGAAGATCCAAAAAGGGACGGGAATTAGGAGAAATGTCACCAGGTGGTTATTGGAAAAAATAGACATAGTAGTTAGGGCAAGAAAAAGAAGTAGACAGAAGTTATGTTACTTTTGAATTATTAGAAGATCAAGATATTTATATTTTTATCCAAAGATGTGATGCATTTCAAATATTAAATTTTAGTTCTTCAGTCAAAATTCAGGTGAGAACTATTTAGAACACACTGAGTATATAAAATCTATAGTTATCAATCAAATAAATTGAAGAAGACACTACTCTTTTATTCTCAACTTAAATTGAGAACTCTAAGGATAGTTTTAAGAATTGAACTAGGTGTATATGGCACTTAGCATGGCCACTGGCTCAGAGCAGGTTCTCAGTAATCACTAGTTATTATCAAAGCTTTTTAGAAAGGCTGCTTCAGCCAGGTGCGGTGGCTCATGCCTGTAATCTAGCACTCTGGGAGACTGAGGTAGGAGGATCACTTGAGTTCAGGAGTTCAAGACCCACCTCAGCAACAGCGAGACCCTGTCTCTAATAAAAATAGAAAGAAATTAATTGGTTGGGCAACTAAAAATAGAAAAAAGTAGCCAGACGTGATGGTGCATGCCTGTAGTCCCAGCTACTCAGGAGGCTGAGGCAGGAGGATTGCTTGAGCCCGGGAGTTTGAGGTTGCTGTGAGTTAGGCTGATGCCACGGCACTCACTCTAGCCTGGGCAACAGAGCAAGACCCTATCTCAAACAAACAAACAAAAAAAGGTGTTTCAATGCACAAAAACAGTTAGCAAAATCTTAAGTTAAATTGTGAGCTTTCTCAGTATACTAATGTATTTAGTATTAAGAGTAAATATACTCTTAAATGTTTAGGATCTAAGGAGCTAAATTGTAAATTTATAGACAATTATTCATTCTTCTTTCAACTCATATTTTGAGTACATTTTGAGTACGTGTTATTTCATGTAGTTCCTATTCAAAAATGAATTGTGTTCACCTAATATAATGCCCTGTGAGTGAGACAGGTTATCAAACTAAGACCAAATGCAAAAGGGGATAAAAGCAAGGATAGAGCTATGTACAAGAAGATTGGCAGCATCGAGATGTGGCATCTGACTCAAATATTTCTTCAAGGAGGTACAGTTTAAACCAAGCAAAGTCTTCACAGGAAGAAAACTTACCAGCTGAAGAATCAACATGTGGAAAACCCAGAAGCACGAAATGCATGGTGCATTCCAGGGAGCAAAGTCATGGAGCGCTTGAAGGGAAGGTTGTACGTGGGTTAACACTAGGGAAGCAGGAAGCAGTGGGCTCTTCAAGCAATGAGATTCCTGACTCAAGCTAAGGTGGTCGATGTCTTTAATTACAAAAATGGCATGTTCAGACTTGCATTTTGGTAAGATCACCTTGTTGGAGGATGGGTTGGTGATGTCAGTCTGTGATATAGGAACAAATAATTATATATCTGTGAATTGCCATATGTTTGTATTGTGGTTCAATATTATAAATAAGAATGAATGTTTCCAAGTCGATTCTTCAGCAATATGCCTGAAGATATCCAGATAATCTGTCTGAATTCAGTTGTATTTGGGCAAGAATGTAGTATTTGGGTGGAAGTTTGAGGAAATTCTTACCTGATAGAAATTCTTCTGTTCTCTGAGATGGAGTCAGCGAGGGCATTTATTAAGAGTGAGGTGGGTGGAGTTTGGGTTCTTATTTCAGGGTTTAAAAATCTGACTAGGTCACTGAATTAATCTGACCAGGAAAGTGTTCTGTCACCCGTGGTAACATAGAATTATTGACGACTTCAATGACCATTATGTCAGGGTTATTTTGGGGGCCTCTGAGGACAGCTTGACCCCTAAGGCTTTTAGGAGCACCACAGGCTCCCCAACCATGGAGTTTCTACTCTGCAACAATGCAAATGCTCATGAACGTATTCTTCACTTTAATATTAAGTTGAATTAAAATTTTGACATATTTTAACTTCAAAACTGGCATTTTTATATGGTTCAGCCTAATAATGTTTTATGTATGTTGACAGCCTTAGATATTTTGAAGAAAGAATTTGGAGGCAAATTCATACTGAGAGGTAGCTACAGACTGTCTCCTCAGCGGGACCAGCAGGGGTTGTTGTCCTTCCAGTGTCCCCTCATTCTGAGACTGCTGAGGGTGGAGCTGCCACCATGAAGAAAGGCAGCCCAGCCCAGCCCAGCCAGAAGCCTCCAGACCCCACGCCCCCTCCTCCCGGATCCCCAGGGTGAAGACCACAGGGCTCCTACTTAGTCGTTCCCTGCTGTCAGCTACCACCCTCTGCACTGTGGCACTCAGACCCAGCTGCAGGTTTATGTGCCTCCCGCCTGCTGCAGGCTGGACCCTCTCAGGCCTGAGACTCTCCCCCATATCATCGGGACCAAATCCAGTCTGCTGCTGATCCCCGTTCCCACAGCTGACTGTGTGCCTCCCAGGTCATTTCCCAAACTCTCAGCCCCTCACATCTCTTCCCTTCCTCTGGTAGTCCTCGCCCCTCTCCTGCCCTCCCTGCGAAACCCTTCACGGTGCTCTTGGGAACGCCCTCTCAGAGCAGCCACCTGACAGGTGGGTGGGCAAGTCGGTCCAATTCAGGGCGTGCAGAGCGTTAAGCAACCTCACTGTGGCTGTAGATCCAAGCTGCATTTCCCAGTCCAGCTGTACCAGAAGTTATTCTGCTATTCGAGGTCTATTTCTGGGTTCTCCCTGTAGAGGAAGGGTTATGGATGGCACTTTAGGGACTCCAACAAAAACTGCCAGCCTCTTGTCATCCCTCTGTCCTGCCATATCCTCTCTACCCTAAACCCCTTAAGACTTCACTTCCCTTCTCGTTCTGCTTCAAGTCCATGGTACATTATTATGTTCCTTGTATGTAAATACCCTTGAAAATATCCTTGCATTAAAAATATAATTTGATCAAAATGATAAATCTATTATTACCCAGCTAAGGAATGATTAAATCTAGGAATCCAATTTCTCCCTTGTTTGGAGAAAAAGAGAAATGGGCAGACAGACAATTAGAGACACAGTGGCAGCTGAAGAGTAACTTTTTCTGCCAGAGTCCTGTATTTTTAGATAACATTCTCCATCTTCACACCATCTACTTAACGGGGTGGTTTCACAATTTCCTGTAGTATTGCCTTTCAGTTAAATACCAAGCCCTGCAGCCAAACCTTACTTTCTTCTTTCCCAATGGTTTCTCTACTTTCAAAGTCATTTGTGGCTAAGTCAGGGATCACCTTCCAGAATGATGAAAAAAGTAGAAGCACAACTTAAATTGGTTTTGGTTCCAAAGGCCCCAATGTCTAGAGTTCCTAAAACTCTCTGTGGTTGAAAATCTTGCTCCTTGCAAATCACTTGCCAAGGTGTATAAGGGTTTTCAAATGGAAAATTCTAGGAAGCCTATGGTTTCCAGGGTACTGTATAGGTTACAGGGAATGGATCTGTCATATTCAGGCCAAAGATTTTTCTCTAATACTATCACAAGGCCAGTATGCCTTCAGCTGGTCCCTTTTACTAAAGCATTAGACATAAAGGACCGGCCACAGAAGAGTAACTCTCTGCCCCTTGTTCTTATTGTCAGCTCTGTAAGGAACTGGGGATGCTGTTGGCATGAGGCAGAGATGGCAGGGTGGCCGTTTCACAGGGCTTTTCCCTTCTTGGTCTTACTTCTACTGTGCTGCCAGTCTGGGGCAGAATTTGTGTAACTAGGAATCGGATCTGAAGCAGAGAATGCCAGCTGTTTATCAGAATTCATGCTTTTCTTTTCTTCCCAGCTAGAACCCCTTTCCCAGATTTGCTTGGGGTTGGGTGTGGCCATGAGCTTGAGTTCCAGCAGCAAAGTCAGAGGATAAGCTGTGCTGTTTCTGGGCCCCAGCTTGTTAAGAAGAACCTGTGCTCCTCCAGTCTTTCTCCCTTTTCACCAGCTGGATGCAACTGATGGTAAGTCCCTGCAGAAAGGTGGAGCCACTGTGCGCGGGAACATCCCACCAACCATGAGAACCTGCGTGGATTCTTCCACGAGCAAGAAATCAACTTGTAGGTTTGTCCTTACACATTTGCTTTTGTTTCTTTGGCCTCCTTACCCTGACCCTTCAATATGTTGACAAATTCACTTAGCTCCTTATAAAAGTTTGACCAGATCTCTTGTGTGTACTCGAGTATTTTGTCCAGTTGAATAAAACACTGGCCTATCTGTATGGAGTAGCATTTTAAGATTCCGGTTCTTGCTATTCTAGTATTGCCATTGATAGCACTCACGCTGGTCTATGCTTCTGCACAGCCATGCTCGTTTCAAAAGCTCAGAGTTCATGGTCAGCCTTTTAGTCCTCATTTCAGATTTGCTTAGTCCTTTCAGTTGCTGAGCCTGTTTAGGTTGTGGTCATCCAATCCTAAAAGGGTAAAAACATTAGTGTAACCATGGTGCATATTATCTTTCCTAGATATGGCCTCTTCAGCCAAAGCCAGAGTGTATGTAATGCCTTAATTCTTGTCAACTGCCTAATCACCATCTTTTATTTGTATTTGATTTGGTGAATATTGAGGGGTCAGAGAAGGCAGAAATATGAAAGCTACAAAACCCAAATCAGAATCCCCTTTGCTCAACTGCAAAGGCCATGGAAACTTCTTGCCATAACTTCATAATAGTATTAGACTTTTTGCTCAGAACACGGGCTAGGCTAATGGATGTGTTACTAGTAATGACTAAATTTGCAAAGCACTTTATAGCTTATCTGATTGTATTTGATCTTCACAACAACCTTGGGAGATGGTATGGAGGGTATTTTGATTCTGGGATTCCATTTGAGGAAATGGAAGGTACAGGGAAAATAAGAGATGTGCCTGAGGAATTGGCACTATGACACAGGTGGCCTGAGTCCATATCCCATGCTTTTTGCATTATACAGTACAGTGATTCTCAGCCTCCAAGGACACCATTTACTTTTATGTCCTCTGGCATCATTTTCTCTAAGGTGAGGGATCTGTATGAGCTGATTTCCAAGGTTCCTTCAGTTTGCATGTTTTATGACTACATTCTGCTATCTGCTTTCACATTAAAGAAAAAGTTTCTAGGCTTCCATTTTGCTGAAGACCTAGAATTTTTGTCTTTTGCTAGTTCTGTCTTCACAGTGGGGAAAATGATTCGAGTTTTATTTACTCAGATTCCCTTCCTCCTTTCTCTTCACTCAATATCGATTCCATGTCCTTAAATACATTACGTTTGAAGCAGTGATTTTTTTTCCCCTTGGAATCAAGTCAGGAATGAAGTTAATCTCAGCCCATTACACTGCTAATGCTTATCTTCACCTCGGGATGCTTTCCAAAGTACTTAGAAGTCATTATCCCTTATAGGACCTAGCACTTTACTGAGTTCCCACTTTGTTTAAAATTAGCATGACCACATAATTTATTATTTTAATCAGGATATGTTTCGTGGGAAAGGAGGCTCTATTAATAATTATGCTGGAACAACTGGCATTAACTGAGACTGTCCCAATCAAACAGGCACATGTGTTCATCTAGTTAAGAGGCATCTCCTGTTGGGGGACGGGGTGTGCTTTGGCTCTGCAATCTAACACGAATCCTCCCCTTGTTGCTTTCTAGTTTAGCATCCAAGTTTTAGTTCTCATATCTCTTAGCTTGATATATAAGAACACATTTAAAAATATCAGTATCCCATACTAGACTCTTCATTCCATAAAGTAGGATCTAACACACACTTGGCACAGCATTTAACACATAGGAGGTGCTCAATAAGTGGTTTTCAGATGAAGAAATAAATAAACAAATGAGCCTGCTACTCAAAGGCATGTGATTGATTCTTCAAGAACATCCCAAAATACATAAGTTCTTTTTTTTTTTTTTTTTGTAAAGGAAAGAACATGTCTGAGATTGTGCTACTTTGGTGCATCTCAGGCCTAAACACAGCCACTTTGTACTTTTGGTATCTGGAGTAAATCCTACCATTGTCTTCACCAAAATGGCATAGTAGTAGGTTTTGTGCTGAGAAACATTCAGTTGTAATGGCATGATGAAGTGTGCTCATAGTGAATGCACAGGGTGCCATGATGTTTTTGTTTTTTCAAGTGGAATGGGGCCCAAGGGTGGTTTTCTGGCTGCTCCTGGGGCCCCTCATAGAGTGGGCTTTGGGTACAGCAGAAAGTTGTAGGAGCTGTTCGTCACATGCATATGATCAGCAATGAAATTCTACCAGATTGCTGTCTTGGTCAGGTTTTAGAGAACAGACTCATGCAAATCAAACTCAGAAGAGACTAATTAGTGGCCTGGAGCGATAACTTTAAAATTTATAAAAATGTTTAGGCCAATCATGCCCAGAATGCTCATGCCTATTGGTCAGCGCAGTCTCTCCCATTGAGAAGTATGACTTAGTGCCAAACGCTGCTTAGGAATAGAGACTGCAGGTAGGTAGTTCATGATCTCAACACCATTAGAATCAAGCTTTGAGAGTGGGGAGTGCTCAGTTCCTCCTGGGATGTAAATAATATCAGGTACTTGGAAATTCACCTTACACAAGTACTCACGTTGCTCTTTGGAACCCCTTTCCCCATACAGTGCTAGGTAAGTACAGATGTTTATAATTTTAATAAGTGATTTAAAATTGTCTGTAATAATACACACAATAAACTATGATAAGATTTTTAAAAATTTTAAATGAAAAAAATGGGATCCAAGAAGAAAAAAGGGGAAAATAACTTGATTTTTGCATGGAAAATACACGTCTGTGAGATCCTGTCTGCTTAACAGGAGGTTGGTCATAAATTTGAGCTTCAGCTTTCTGGTTGCCAGGATGGAAAGAGCAACTGATCAATTTTTCCTCTCTGGTTCCCATTTATCATCTCCTCATGTCTGACATGTTACCAAATAACTGGGTAATTAAGTTATGTCTTGGTTTCAGAGATTGCAGTATATTGGAAGACAACCTAATTTTTCCAGATACAGATCTACATATCATCTCTCAAGGATGATACTTCTATTAGTATGTGTGGATGAGTTAATCTTTATTTCAATTCAGAATGCTTGTTTCTTAGACCAACTTCCAAACTCTGTAAGGTATGCCCTACTTGGAAACTGTAGAGCCCGGGGTCCGAGTCCAAAAAAATCACTTAATTGTAATTATAAAGACATGTTGTATTCTTAGGTGAAGTACGATCAACTAAGCTTTCTACTTTGTAAACCACAGATTTATTTTTAAAGGAAATACTTTTTTCCCCTTTGCCATATATATTATTTTTTACTAGAAATAGCCTGACTTTGACTTATTTTCCTTTTTTTTTTTTTTTTTTAGCATGGTAATAGAGTGAACTTCCCTCCATGATTAGCTAATACCTTAAGTTCCTTTTCACAACATAATGTGGACCACAGGAAAATATCATTTTGCTACTGAGTAGTGACTCTCAACAGTGACACCTCCTCTCTTTTCTACTATCTTCCAGCCAGATGAGAATCGCTGCTGTGTTGTTGGGCATATGTCATACACCTCAGGTGTGTTGGGTTTCAAATGGTTGAAAATCATTGCCATAGAGAACTCTGTTTAGGCAAAGACTAAAATTTTTGATAATGAAATCACCTTAACTCAGACATGGGCTGGGATTTGGTAATAGTTTTGTTTTAGTGAGTTTGTTGTTGGAACCATACTTATTTTATTGTGATCTAAACTATGTTTGGAAAGATAATTACCAAAGATTCACATTTGTCCAAACTTTAAGATATTGAGTTTTATAGCTGTATATTACATATATGAACAGAGAACACAAGGATCCTTAAGTCCGGCAGCAAGACAAAGAAATCCCTATGGCATAGACACATTTTAAAAATATAATAATGTCATGTAGGTGACATAATTGCTAACTTCCCCAGCCAAGGATGGATGACAATCTTCCTAATGTTCAGGGATTGCATTCAATTAGGCATCCGATAATTCCTTCCCTCATTAGAGATAATCAGTGTCTAGAAACTAGATTGATAGATGTTTCTAAAATTTTGGCTAGCAGTATATAGAAGAAATCATTCTGGAATTACAGAAAAATCATGAAGAAATTATTTAGTAAAACATTCACAACAGGCTTACAAGTAAAAATCTCTCTTCCTCCCTTACTCTAGGATTCGGTCTTATTTATGAGGATTTTTTTGACTCTATTACATATTGTTACTGGGGGAAAAATGTAAAAAGCTTTTATTTATAAAGAATATAACCAACTCATGGGCCCAAAGAGTTTTTTTACAAGTTTAATATCCTGCTTTAGCAAATGATGACATTAAAGCTACTAAGAGATGGAGCTTGGAATTTAAATCTTTAACGCCTAAGCTCTGAACTATTCTGTTATATGACTGTAGTAAACACAGGAGTGTGTGTGTGTGTGTGGGTGTGTGTGTGTGCACGTAAGTGTGTTTTCCTAGGACTAGGGTCCTTGGCTTCCATCATATCCTCACAAGGATTTGTTAGTTTCAAAAGGTTAAGATTTGTTGTTTACTGGCCAATTTCGAAATGAGTAAATAGCCACAGGGTTCATAGGATGAGATGAGAATAAGACAAATACAATTAAAATTTACAGGCTTAGTTTACTAGTAATAGAGGAAGATGCTTATTGTATAAAGAAGAAAGCACAGCACAGACTTAGAAAAGCAAATAAAGCTTAACAGGAAGTCCTTGGTAACAATGTCATTACGGCAAAACAAGAAATGAATGAGTGAGAATTAATTGCCGAATTTTCAAGATTCAGAGTAAAGAATTGTAGGGATTAATTGGTGACTACAAGTTGGCTATATACCAGGCTTTCTCGCAGTTTGTAAAGTTTCAGTTCATGACAATGTTTAGCGTTACTCTTGTTTAGATTGGGATTTGCATGTATCCTTATTGCATCTGGGTAAATATTATGAAATCAAAACACAGCAACCTATCAACTTATCTCTTTCAGAGTCTTATTTGAATCATTTGGAACTCAAAAATCTGAAAATATATATTGGTCTGTAATTTATATCCCCTATACTAGGACTAACGTTTTCAGACCCATTTGTATAAGTGAAGAGTCACTGCATTTACACTGTTCTGCATACGCAGCATTTGGCCTTGCTGATGAAATAAGAAATTTGGTGCTAATAGAAATTAGGCCTCGAATGTGGATTCACTATGTCTTTGATCAATAGACACATACTCCAACCTGTTTTGATCTTTAGATATAAGTGGAATTAGATAGGAGCTGAGTGTGACTTGGGCAGTAAGCTTTGGCTATCTAATCACACCGTGGGACAGGAACAGAGTTGAAACTAGAGTTCCCTGTCTTGGCTCTTGTACTGGTTACTCATTCTCATGGTGGTCATGTTCCTGCTCATAGACACAAGGGGCCCCAAAGAGATTGATGTATTACAGTTCACAACAACGAAAGACGGCATGATGTGGTCATCTGACGGCTGATGCTGTGGGAACGAGACCCTCACACAGGAACTTGTGGGCCATTCTGACACTGTATGAATACAGCATCCAATCAGTTTTCTTAACCAAGACTTTCTATTTCTAGCACACAGGAATCTGAAGTGTTCTGCCTCCCTTACCCTGCAGGACTTCCCTCTTTAGGGAGTGAAAAGTAGAATTTCTAGGAAAATGAAAAAGGCTGAGACCCATGACAGAAAATGAGACTTAAAGAAAAGAAGGTTGGCGGGTGGAAGTGGGGAGGAGGAAGCACTTGTATATGTGTGTGTGTGTGTGTGTAGACATTGCCTGTGATGAATTGTATAGCTATGGAAATAAGAATAAGTACAATACCTGACAATACAATACAATACAGTAAGTACAATACATGAATTTATAACTTTTTAAATGATCTTATTTCATTAAAATTGAAGCCAATCTTTTAATTCTGATTTTTTTTCTGCAAGCTTTTTCATTTTATAGCTTTAATTCTAGCATTTCTGAGGGATTTCTTTGTTCATTATTTACCATAAAGGTAAAGTTGAAAAATGGTATTTAGCTAATTGTGTGTTTTATCAAACTCATCTGATATATTTTTAACAAGCAATTTTACACATATGCAGAGCAATAAAAAAACTGAATTTTTTACCTCCAAAATTTTAAACAAACAACACTTCAAATAGTAAAGAAAATAGCACCCGGACTAACTGGTACATCCCTGTAGTGCCAGCTACGTGGGAGGCTGAGACAGGAGGGTCACTTGAGCCCTGGAAATTGAGGCTGTGATTAGCCACTACACTCCAGCCTGGGCAACATAACAAGACCTTATCTGTATTAAAAAAAAGAAAATGAAATCCTTTTCTCTTCACCCTAACTTAGTGTGAGTGATGTATTTGCTTCTGGCTGTGGTTACTCCTGGCCCAGGTGAGAGCTGTCTGGTTTTCATCTCACAGAGCTACATTGTAGTCCTCCGATATTTACATGTATGAACAAGGTGCTGACTATTGGTAAAGGAACAGTGTTATGTTTTAAAACTGAATCTATTTGAATCACAAAATTTTGTGTGATTTTTTTTTAGGACCTCAATGAAAAAATAAAGATAAAAATGAATTTATGCCACCTATAGGCATACCTTGGAAATATTGTGGGTTTGGTTCCAGACCACTGTAATAAAGCAAATATCACAATAAAGTAAATCACACAATTGTTTGGTTTCCCAGTGCATATAAAAATTATGTTTACACTACACTGTAGTCTATTGAGAGTGCAATAGCATTATGTCTAAAAAGCAATGTACATATATTAATTAAAATACTTTATTGCTAAAAAAAATGCTAACGATCATCTGAGCCTTCAGTGAGTGGGAATCTTTTTGCTGTTGGAAGGTCTTACTTTAATGTTAATGGCTGCTGACTGATCAGGGTAGTGGTTGCTGAAGGTTAGGGTTTGTAACAATTTCTAAAAATAAGACAATAGTGACGTTTATTGCCTCAATTGACTCTTTCTTTCACAAAAGATTCCTCTGTAACATTTGATGCTGTTTGGTATCATTTTACCTGCAGAAATTCTTCCAAAATTGGAGTCAACTCTAAAGCCATGCCGCTGCTTTATCAACCAAGTTTATGTAATATTCTAAATCCTTCGCTATCATTTCAACAGTATTCACAACTTCTTCACCAGGAGTAGATTGCATCTCAAGAAACTACTTTCTTTGCTCGTCCATAAAAAGGGATTGCTCATCCACTGAAGTTTTATCAAACGATTGCAGCAATTTAGTCCCATCTTCAGGCTCCACTTCTAATTCTAGTTCTCTTGCTATTTGTACCACATCTGCAGTTACTTCTTCCATGGGAGTCTTGAGCCCCTTGAAGTTGTTGCTGAAGGTTGGAATGAACTTCTTCCCAATGCTTGTTAATGTTGGTCTTTTGACCTCCTCCCACGAATCACAAATGTTCTTAACGGCATCTAGAGTGGTGAATCCTTTCCAGAGATTTTTAGTTTTCTTTGCCAGATCCATCACAGGAATCACTATCTATGGCAACTATAGCCTTACAAGATTTATTTCTTAAATAATAAGTTGAAGTTGAAATTACTCCTTGATCCATGGGCGGCAGAGAGGATGTTGTGTTAGCAGGCATGAAAACAACATTAATCTCCTTGCATAGCTTCATCAGAGCTCTTGAGTGACCAGGTGCATTGTCAATGAACAGTGACATTTTGAAAGGATTTTTTTTTCTGAGCAGTAGGTCTCAATACCAGGCTTAAAATATTCAGTAAACCATGCTGTAAACAGATGTGCTGTCTTCAGGCTTTGCTGTTCCATTTATAGAGCATGGACAGAGTAGATTTAGCATAATTCTTAAGGGTCCTAGGATTTTCAGAATGATATATGAGCATTGGCTTTAACCTCAAGTCTCCAGCTATATTAGCTCCTAACAAGAGAGTTTGTCCTTTAAATCTTTGAAGTTAGGTATTGACTTCTCCCCTCTAGTTATGAGAGTCCTAGATGGCATCTTCTTCCAATAGAAAGCTGTTTTGTTAATATTGAAAATCTGTTGTTCAGCCACTTTCTGGTTTTAGCTAGATCTTCTGGTCTTAGCTAAGACCTTTCAATGGTCTTAGCTAGATCTTCTGGATAACCTGCTGCAATGTCTACATTAGCACTTACTGCTTCACTTGGCACTTTTATTTTGGGCAGCTTCTTTTCTTAAACCTCATGAACCCACCTCTGCTAACTTCCAACGTTTCTTCTTCAGCTTTCTCACCTCTCTCAGCTTTCATGGAATTGAAGAGAGTTAGAGCCTTGCTTTAGATTGGACTTTGGCTTAAGGGAATGTTGTGGTTGGTTTGATCTTCTATCCAGACCACTGAAACTTTCTCCATATCAACAAGTCTGTTTCACTTTCTTATCATTTGTGTGTTCACTGGAGTTGTAGTTTTAATTTTTTCCACAAAACTTTCCTTTGCATTTACAACTTGGCCAACTGTTTGATGCAAGAGACCTAGCTTTCAGCCTATTCCAGCTTTCAACATGCCTTCCTCACCAAGCTTAATCAATCTAGGTTTTGATTTAAAGTAAAAAACATGCATGCCACTCTTTCTTTCACTTGAACACTTAGAGGCCATTCTAGGGTTATTAATGGGCCCAATTTCAATATGGTTGTGTCTCAAGGAATAGGGAGGCTTGAAGAAAGGGAGACAGACCGGGGAATGGCTGGTTGGTGGAGCAATCAGAGCACATACATTTACTAATTAGTTCACTGTCTTACATGGGATTGATTCATGGCATCCCCAAAACAATTACAATAGTAGCATCTAAGATCGCTGATCACAGATCACCGTAACAGATATAATGGTAATTAAAAAGTCTGAAATATTGTGAGAGTTACCAAAATATCACAGAGGGACACAAAATGAGCACGTGCTTTTGGAAGAATGGTGCCAATAGACTTGTTCCATACAGGGTTGCCACAGACCTTCAATTTGTAAAAAACGCAATATCCGCAAAGCACAGCAAAGTGAAACACAATAAAATGAGGTATGCATGTATGCACTGGTAGGTTTATAGAATAAAATTAGTAAGGATGTAGTGAAATAATCACCACAGTGCTGACACGTCTGTTACAGATCAGATGACTAAACTCAGTTTTCTATTAGAGGCACTTTAAAACAATTGCAATTTCCTGCAAAAACATGTAGGACATTAATATAATTTCATGCCTCAAAGGATAAAATAAGGTCTGAGTTTAAGGTTACTCTTCCTAGGAGATAAGATTAACCATTTTTATTTTAAAAAGCAGGAAACTCAAGGGAGTTTGTCATCCTTTTCAGCAAACAGAATAACTGAAGATCAAATTTGAGGTTCACTTGGTGATACAATATAAAATCTGTTCAGATCTAACTTTAACAGAACTGTCTTCTCACCTGGCTGATGTTCTTTCATCTTTGTGCTTTTAAATGGTCACCAAACTATGATCTTGTATTTACGAAAAGGTTACTTACTAACTAGCCCAGCGTTTTGGCATTGTCAAAGTGTTTAAATTTCTCAAGGTTGTTCATTAAATACTACAGTGGCTTGGGTAGAGGGTTTTACAAACAATTTTAAGCCAGTTTTACTCAAGATATTTAAGGTTCATAATTCTTGTTTTTGTTTTTTTCACCATCTACCTTATAGTAACCTCACAGACTAGGAGCAAGTCCTTAGGTGATATTGGCCGTTTTAGTACAAAATCTGCCATGCTAAGCCTGGCTTATTAGAAGTTTGAAAGTACTTAACAGTGATGAAGTTGTGTTCATTTTCTTTTGCTGCTGTAACAGATTACCACGAATTTGGTGGCTTAAAACAATACAGATTTAGTATTTTATAATTCTGGAAAGCAGAGGTCCAAAATAGGTTTCACTTGGCCAAAATCTAGGCGTGGGTGGGGTTGCCTGAGGAGACTCGAGGTGAGAGTCTTTTCTCTTGCCTTTTCCGGCTTCTAGAGGTCTCTTGACGTCTTGGCTCATGGCCTCTTCACCTTCCAAGCCAGCAGCGCAGCATTGTCACATCTCTGGCCGACAAAAGACCCAGGTGATTACATTGGAAAATCCAGGATAATCTTTGTATCTCAAGATCCTTAATTTAATCACATCTGGAAAGTCCTTTTTGCCAGGTTAGGTAATATTCACAGGTTCCAGGATTAGGACACAGACATTTCTGGGGGGTTATTATGCCCACAGGAGTGTTGACAATGTTTTGTTATTTTTTAAATTAAAATAAATGTGTCTTGGCTGGGCGCGGTGGCTCATGCCTATAATCCTAGCCCTCTGGGAGGCCAAGGCGGGAGGATCTCTCGAGGTCAGGAGTTCAAGACCAGCTAGCAAGAGCCAGACCCTGTGTCTACTAAAAATAGACAGAAATTAGCTGGACAACTAAAAATATATAGAAAAAATTAACCAGGCATGGTGGTGAATGCCTGTGGTCCCAGCTACTTGGGAGGCTGAGGCAGGAGGATTGCTTGAGCCCAGGAGTTTGAGGTTGCTGTGAACTAGGCTGATGCCATGGCACTCTAGCCCAGGCAATAGAGCGAGACGCTGTCTCTAAAAAATAAATAAATAAATAAAAATAAAAAAATAAAAAATAAATAAATGTGTCTTTAACTGTACAAATAATACATAAATACATTCACTTATATAAGATGACAGATAAATCTAATGTCCGTCTTTCACTCTCTCTCACCATTCCAGTCTCCCCAGAAGTAGCTATTATTGCTCATTCAGTTTATGGCCTTTGCTATTTTTTTATGTACCTGTATGTATTTACATGTAGCTAAGGAATTACAGTTTTATTTTTCCTTCCTTCCCTTCACAAATGCTTTTATAATTTGATGTGACTACTTGGTTAAAGATGAGTTCCCTAGTGACAATAACGCTTTTTTAATATTTAATCTTCCCATCCTGGGACATGGTTTTTGTTTTATTTTTAATTGACAAGTAAAAATTGTATATATTTATTGTGTACAACATGGTGTTTTGATATATGTATACATTGTGGAATGGTTCAATTGGGCTAATTAACATATGCTTTACCTCATATACTTAGCATTTTTTTGTGGTAAGAACACTTAAAATCTACTGGCAGCTACTTTCAAAATACAATACATTGTTATTAACTGTAGTCACCATGTGGTACAATAGATCTCTGGAACTTGTGCCTCCTATCTAACTGAAATTTCCTATTCTTTGACCAACATCTCCCCAGTCCTTGAAAACCACCATTCTACTCTCTACTTCTGAGTTCAACTTTTTTATGTTCTACATGTAAGTGAGATCATGTAGTATTTGTCTTTCTGTGCTTGGCTTATTTCATTTAACATAATATCCTTGGAACATGGTTTATTATTCCATTTTTTTCAGGTTTTATTTTAAGGACCTTAATAATAGGTTTTTTTGAGGTCTTTATAGGTTTGCTATCAGATTTTTTGATTGTTGATATGGTAAATGTAATTATTTTTTTCTATTGTATTTTCTAATGGATTATTACTGAATTACAGAAAAGCTATTTTTTGTATGTTGTTTCTATATCTAGCCATCTTCATGAACTCCATAGGTCCTAAATTCTATCAATTTATTTTTGTAGGTATTCTATAGAGCTAATAAATTTATTTGAAAATGATGAGAATTTTACCATTAATCACCCTTTACCAGAACTATGTTCTTAATCAATGCTTCTAAGACTACAAATTTACCTCTGAGTGTCATATTAGCTGCATCTCATGGGTTTTGATATGTAGTACTTGATTATTGTTCAATTCTAAATATTACATTGCAATATACTTTTAACTGTGGTAAAAACAAATAACATCTATCTTCTTAACAAATTTGAAAATGTACAGTATGATTTTGTTAACAATAAATACAATGTTGCATAGAAAATCTCTAAAATTTATTCATTTTGCGTAATGAAAACTTTATACCTGTTGAACAGCAACTCTCTATTTTTTCTTCTCTCAACCCAGGCCCTACAAACCACCATTCTACTCTCTGCCTCTATGATTTTGACTATTTTAGATACCTCATATAGGTGGAATCATGCAGTGTATGTACTTCTGTGACTAGTTTATTTCAATTAGCATATGTTCTCAAGGTTCATCCATGTTGTCTCAGATGTAAGGATTTCTTTCTTTTTTATGACTGAATAATATTCCATTGTGTGCATATACCATATTTTCTATATCCATTCATCTGTTGACAGATATTTATGTTATTTCCACATCTTGGCTATTGTGAATAATGTTGCAACAAACATGAAAATGCATGTATCTCTTCAAGATGCTGATTTCAATTCTTTTGGATGAATACTCAGAAGTGGGATTGCTGGATCATGATAGTTTCATTTTAAATATTATAAGGAACCACTATACTATTTTCCATAGCAACTGCACCATTTTACATTCCCACCAACAATGCACAAGTGTTCCAATTTCTCTACATCTTCACCAACACTTGTTATTTTACTTCATTTTATTTTTTGGATAATAGACATCTTAACAGGAATGAGATCACATCTCATTGTGATTGAGACTTGCACTTTCTTGATAATTAGTGATGTTGAGCATCTTTTATATACCTGTTGGCCATTTATATGTCTTCTTTGGAGAAATAGCTGTTCAAGTCATTTGCTCATTGTTTAGTTGGGTTATTGCTATTGAGCTGTTTTGAGTTCCTTATGTATTTTTGATATTAACCCTTTTATGAGATGTATGATTTGCCAATATTTTCTCCGATTCTGTAGGTCACCTTTTTACTCTGTTGACTGTTTCTTTTAAAGAGCAGAAGATTTTTAGCTTGATATAGTCCCACTTGTTTACTTTTGCTTTTGTTTCAGTCTACTTTTGAATGAGATCTCTCTCTCTCTCTCTCTGTCTCTCTCTCTCTGTCTCTGTTAATTATTCCTCCCTACACCCATTAGATTTATGTTTACTTTTTCCTGGCCCTTTGGGGTTCATAGTTTAGAAACAAGTAGTGTTTCAGTATTTTTTTCTGTGATGACATTGAAACTATCAAAGATATCACTTACTCAGCAGTTCCTGTTTCTTGGACTAGGTCTTTGTCCTCCCATGGCCATAGTTGTAGCTCCCGACAGGGCACTTCAATCCCCTTGCCTCTTCATGGGAGCCCCACGATAACCCCTGATTTCAAGGAGTGAACTGAGTTTTAATCACATGGAAAACTTTTAGTTCCTGGGACCTCATAGAAGCTGAACTCCTGGTTATCTCTGTTTGATTTTGGATTTGGACACCAGCAGGCCTGCAATGTCAGCCTGCTGAATGGTATGTTTCTGATCCATAGAGTTGTTAATTTTGTTACATTAAGATGAAACCTTTTCCCTCTGCTTCTCTTGGTCAGAGACTGCTCTTCCTGAATATCTTGGTGGCTTTCTTGCTCACTATGTCATCGTTACTATGTACCTTCAGAGAGGTCCTTGTTTTGTTTTCTTTTATTTTTCCCCAGAGGAAGCATAGCCCTTACTTTGCAAGGTTTACTCTCCGACTCTCTACCGTCACTTCTAAACCCAGTTCTTTCTGCTGCTCTGAGATTTGCTCTGTCAGTTATCGCTGGATCTTTGAGCTCTCCTTTTCTGAGACTTTCCATTCTGAATGAAAACATGCTACAGGCCTCCTTTTAATAAGAAAAAACAAACAAAAAGTCATTTCCTTAAACCTGCTACTCTCTTGTAAGAAAATGGTTCCTTATTTCTCTTTAGCATTAAACTTTTTGAAGAATATTACATGGTAGCTAAGTCTAAGTTTTTCCTCCCATCTCTTTATGCTACTTGCAATCTGGCATCTGTTCTCACTGTTAAAAACAAACCTCTCTCTTGAAAGTCATTAATAAATTTTTATAGACCAAATACAATGGCCAGTTTTAGTTTTCATCTTCCTTAACCTCTCTGTAATACAACAAGGTGTTGGCCACCCTTCTTTTCTATAACTCTTCCTTATTTTTATATATCTTCCAAGTTTCTTTGCTTAACCCTTAATCATTGTTTATCTGTACTTTTCCCTTTAGCATCTTCATCTGCTTCCCTTTTCACCTTTTTAAGAGATGACCTAAAATTCTCTTTCTAAGCAACTATTTCATAACTTTCCAAAGATGGCAAGTTGTCTTAGAAAGAGTTGCAGGTCAAGACAGATCCTACCTCCACCATTGAGTAATGTTATCACTATAAAGTGTGGCCAGTAATAAGTTGGTGGGTTGTTGTCACAATTAAATGAGGTAACATGCAAAGCGTTCAGCAGGATGTAGGCACTGAATTGGAGCTTATCACATTGGTTCCTTTTTCTCTTTCTCCTTAGAGAAAGAGGCAGAACTTAAATAAATACAATAATTCAGTCACAAATTCAATTCAATAAGCACAAAAAAGTCTAGTCTTATAGTTTACACACCCAATTTCTATCTAGTATTTCTTACTCACTGTTGGACATCTCTGTCTAGGTGCCCATATGACACCTCAAGTTCAATGTCCCAAAGTGAATTTGTCATCTTCCCCTCAATTTTTGTGTTTATCTGAAGTTGTATTTCTAGTAATGATGGCAGCATTCTTCTGGTGTGTAATTGGTCCTGCTGCCTCTGCCTACTATTTCACTTCTTTCAATTATCACACTAGTTTAGAACTTTATAACCCTCTTTTAAGGCTACTGCAAATAGATACTTACCTACTTTAATTTCAAGCCCAGTTACTGATTAATCTTTCTAAGGCATAGTTTGAAACTGTCATTTCCTTATGTAAAAATCTTCAGTTGCTCTCTGTCCTCTCCTAAATAAAGTTCAGAACTCCATTTTAGATTGGCATTCAAGGCTCTTGACCAGTGAAGTGCAACACTGTTTTCAGAGTTAATAGTTAATATTCTCCAGTGCCTCACTCGGTGGTGAGCAAATGTGTGTGTGTGTGTGTGTGTGTGTGTGTGTTTTGTTTTTAAGCAGTAGGCCCATTTTTTCCAAGCTAAATATTACAGAGGACACCCTCACCCTCAATATAAAAAGGAATAAAAAGTAGATTTGAACTGGTTAAATGAGGGTAGGAATCCTAATCCAATCCTGAGCAATCTTACCTCATGCTCTTGGTATCTCCCAGGAGTGGCACATGCTTTGAGCCCTGGCGTCCCCCTTCATTCCCCAGAAGTGTCTCCAACTTCTCATCCTCTGTACTCTTACTTCTCTTACTGCTTTTGCCTTGAAAGAACTATTGCCACCGGCTGAAATCATACCCATCCTTTGAAACCCACCTCAGCTGCCACCGCATCGGTAAGAGTCAGGTGAGATCTCCACCCCCGCCTCCAGCTGCCTGTTGGTAACTAGCCCAAGGACACTTCAGATTCCGCCTCATACACAGTCCGCCGTTCATATAGTCATTGACTTTTTACTCTTGCCTCCTGTACTGGATTGTAATTTACCTTAGGACAAGAAGTTTTAAATTTTAAAACTCACTTGGCTCTTTCCCATATACAAAGGGTTTCCAGGAGAGGATGCTCAGTAAAATATTTTGTATAATAAGCATTGTGTGTATATTGCTTATAGCTTTGAAATTCCTTGAAACTAGAGAAAATTATGATAATCATGCTTTAATAATTATTTTAATTTCATATTTATTATATATACATTATATATGTATATATAATATAAAATTGTGGAAGATATGTAGAAATATACAAATATGTATACACATACATATACACACATACTTGTGTATGTGTGTGTGTGTGTGTGTGTGTGTGTGTGTGTGTGTGTAAACTCCATAGGTTAATCAATGGCTCCTTTTTTATTCAAGGAGCCAGTTGGGCCATATGTCCAAGGGCCTGTGGATGGTGCTTCTGTTTCGGTGAGTCAGCAATGCTGCATCCTATGTTCAGAGGGCATATTTGCAGCCCTCATTTTCAAGGATGTTGATGTTCCATAAAGAACTTCCAGACATTTCATGGCATTCTGACTCTCTGTGGTCACAGAGGCTTCTTCAGAGAAGAAACTTAGAGCCTTATTAACTACTAGGTGAAAAATCACTTTGGCAGTACATTTGATTGCATCTCTACCTTAGGAATTAAATTTTGCTTCTTTAAAAAAAATATAATCAATGTTGAGTTACATTTAATGCACAACCCATAGTTATTTTAGCATAGTGTAATAAAAATCACTTGGCTTGCCACCAAAAAATATCATTTTTGAGGAACCCAAGGTACTCATCTTTGATTCTCTCATTTTTTTCCTACCAATATATAAATGAAAATAAGCTCAAAGTGGCTGCCTGAATCCCTAAAGTCTCTCAGAAAAAAATGAAATCTTCTTTTCCCAGCCCACAGTGTAGTGAAATAAATTAGTATAATGATTTATGTTTACTGTTTTAGTCAATTCTGATAGAGATTATAGAGACAAAATGACAAACTGCCTTCACGGTAAACTTAAATCATGTCAGCCAATCTTTAGTTTTTCCTTACCCTAATTGCCCCTCCTGTTCATTTATCTTCCCAGGCAATCTTTGGAAGAAATACTAGTTCAATCAGTGCATGTGCAAACCACCCGAGATAAAAAAGTTTAGTCTAATTTGTCTCACTAAATTGTAATGCCTCCAGTAAACAAATCTTGGTTTGAAAGGAGACTAAAGAAATTGGAATAATTATTTGTATAAAATATTCTCTTTTTGCATTTCTGAAGATGCCATTTATATATAGGTTTCTCCTCTCTCCACTCTTACCTCTATATTTCTTTTCCTTATTGTTTCAAAGATGTGCCCTATTTCCACATTAGAACCCAGAATTGCACGCAATATTTTTATTCACATAGTTCAGGACCTGTTCACTATAAAAGCAAAAGATAAAGACTTTTTAAAGGAAAAAGCCCAGCAGGGATGTACCATGAAAAGAGGTATGTTGAGAACTGGCTTTTAGAGGGATAATAAGTGATAATTTAAAATGGAGGTAAAGCCTCTAGTCACAGGAAGAAGACTTTGATGAATATAAGCTTTTAGGTGATGAAAACAGTGTTAAAAGTGTGTTTTTTATTTCATCCTCAAAACTTTATAATGGATTTACCATGTGCCATAAACTGTGCTGATTTCTGGCTACCTTACTTTTCATTTAGGAGGGGTAGGGATCCAGGTAAATTGGCTTTTATTAAGTTTCTTTGTGTTTTTATTGAAAAATACAGAATATCATTTCCATGTTAGAAAACATATTAAGCCAGAGTGATTATGATTAAAGTCCTTTAATCATTTTTTTCCTCCAAACCCAGCACAAGCTTGACTTCTTCATGACTTCTCTCTGCAGCTGTCAGAGAGGAGATTCTGAATCTGAGCTGCTAAGTGATGCCAGAGACAAGCTGGGTGGCCTTGTCAGCAACAGTGGGGTGGAAATTAGTAGATTCAGCAGCCCCTATCACTCTTGCTTGCACGAGGAGAAAGTCTTTAGGCCCTTGGTGGTCTGTGGAAGCCACAGCACTCCCTCGCTGCCCACCGCAGAAGTGTCAGGTGTGATTCCCTAGGAGTTGCAGGTAAGGGCCCCCTGTCAGGCCAAGCTAGCAGCATTCCTCAAATGCACAAGATGGGTTTTCATCCTTGTCATAAAGTGTTAGAACTACGGGATCTTAGAAACCATCTCTAAAATCCGAGACTTGGATATGAGGAAGACACTGTGGTCTAGAAAGGAAAAGGACTTCCTTAAGGTCATATGGGAAATAAGGTAGAGAGCTGGGGTGGGGACTTGAGTTGCACAAAACCAGGAGGACTGACTCTAGACTCTGCAGACCCATCTTTGGGGTGGAATAAAAGTGATGCAAACCTGGGAAATGCATGTAAAGAAAGAGAAGGCTTGGATATTAAAGCAAACTTAACTCTTTCCTGGTTAGAAGAGTCACTTCTACATCCTAACACACTTGCTTTCAGTCTTCTCATTTAGAGGAGTGATAGAGCAATTAATTAATACCTGTGTACAAATCACTGTGCTAGGAGCTTTGTGAAAAACAGAGACCACAGCATGCCTTCTAGGAGCTTACGGTCTCGGGGATGAAATGGATGCATAAATGACTAGCCACAGCGCAAAGTCGAATAAAACAAGGGAATAACCAAAGGGGGCTATTTATAGTTAAAAATCTATTTGTAAGATAGATTATTTGGATGTAAAATTTATCTTCATTAGTGAATCTTAATTGTGCAGGCAAAAAAATTAAAATGGATTATATATTGAGGAGTAACACTTCCAAGCTGAGGTGATGCAACTCAAGTGGCACAGTCGGTTGAGTTACACAAGTATTTGCCTTGATCTTTTCCAACTCAAAAGAAAAAAGAATATATACAGACAAGAAACAAATATGCCCATGGTTTGCTTATATTTTATAATATAAGTGACCGATTTAATATATGTGCAATAGTTTTGTTATATTTCTCCTTTTGGGACTTTGTTGCAGGAAGATGTCCCTGCCAGGGCAATATTTATGGGGGGAATGGGGATCTAACATTGATCAAATACTACTACGTTCCAGGCATTGTCTTGGGTATTTGATATATTCTATCTCATGTACCCATCACAGCAGTCCTATAAAGAATTGTTACTATCCCCATTTTATAGATGAGAAAATTGGACCTTAGAGGGGTTAAGTAATGTGCCCAAGATCCTATAGCTGGTAAGTAGCAGAGGCAGAATTTTAACTAGATCCGAAGACCCAGTATCCATGCTCTCCTTCACCCCACTGCTAGAACAGAGTGCCACAGAGAACGGAGAAGGAAATGATTAGTTTCAATCAAAGAGAAGGGACATTTCACAAGAGTGGGAACAGCTTAAGTCAGCACACAGAAGAAAGAAGGAGGGAAGGGTGTGGCACTCGGAGGCACAGACACGAACTATGACCATGCTCTTCTGGCCATCGTTCTCCGCCAAGGCCCCTGTGCCAGAAAGGCATTTGCTACCTGAGAGTAAAGGTGAATGAGAGTGGATTTGAACCCTTTCCTTCTGCAAACTGGAGCAGGAGGAGAGGAGCTTGAGGGATAGGTTTGAGTTAGAATCCACATTTGTGTGCAAGCCGAGGACTTTGGCAGTGAGGCCAGAGGAAATGACCCTCCTGTGTGCTGGGGCTGGCTACAGGCAGAGGGAAGGGGGAGCCGGGAATCTTCACTTATGCAAAGTACATTGCTGATGCCCATGTTAGATGGCAGCTTTTGCTTGTGTGCTATTTCAGTAACAAAGCGTTTCTATTAAAGGAAAACAACGTCAATATTTAATAGGGAATGTTATCTTTTATTAAAAACTCTATCAACAACAACAAAATGAACAAAATAAAAAAAACTCACTTGATAACAAGAAAAGGATCTTAGAGCAAGGTATTTGGTCTCAGGTAACAGTCACAAAATGTTTTGTGAACTCTCTGTTTAGATAGGAATTTTTTTGTAATTAAGAAATTAAAGATAAGAGAGTCATCACTTCTGTATGAACGAGGACATAACTCATGCCAAACCCCTGAATTCTTATCACTTTCCCATTATACTCATTTATCATGGCCATCTATCTGCTTATCAGGCCTGTGCCAGGTAAAACATCAAAAAGCACAAGCAATCTTGAGCCCTTGAAGAAACTGTGAATTTGGGCGTGAGCCTTCAAAAAGCATCATCATCAAACAGAAGCTATGTCAACTCTCACACGGCAGGAGGTCATAATGCCAAAGATTAAAGACTTGATGTTACAGGGAAAACAGGAGAAACTACATAAGAAAAGATAAATTTTCTTTATTTTTTTCCTCAGCTCATTTCATGATTTTTTTCTGTAACCCACTTTTTACAGAACTGCTCAGCAGCAGTTTTATGAAGAAAAAAAAGCTTAAGGGAAAGTATGTTGTTGATTTTGTGTTATTTTATCCAGGATCTCATAAGCCTATCTGCCTAACTGCAATGCTAAACTTCAAAAACACTGGAAAGAGAGGAGGCTGGGGACTTGGTCAGCAGGAAGGTGTGGACATAGGATTCTACACAGCTTGACTGGATACATCGTAATATTAATATTTCAAAGCCTCAAGCCAGTCCCAGTGTCAGTGCATTGCACAGAAGCCAATAAGTTATTGGCTGTTATTCTCAGCGTTCCTTGCAGGGAGTACTTATCTAAGGTTATCTGTGTACAATCCAGATGGACACTGAGTAGAGAGTAATTCCGCAGCCACATCTGAGCTCTTGCTACCAAGAAAATGTTCTACAACATTATGAAGGAAGTACAATGGTATTCATAGATCTGTCCTTAGCTTCTGATCTCAGCAGAGGTTACCCCCGTCAGCAGAGTTATACAATCTTCTCTCTTTATCCTGGCCAGTGGAGCAACTCATCTGACAGTGAGAAGCGGTGGGCACAGCCTTGCAGATGGGAGGGCCAGAGATTGGCAGTGGCACAGCTCAGCCCCATTTGCAGTGCACATTGGAAGGAATCCTGGCCTCGGTGCATGACCTCTGGAGGAACTGAGATATGTCTTGACGATGTGCACAAGCAGGGTGCAGAGTAAGAAACAGAAGGTAGGGAGACCCAACAGTGCAGGACATGTAGAAGGGTCCAGATGGAACCGGACTAACCAAGAACTATCCAGTTAGACACAGTAGGTAAAGGTTAATCTGCAGGTTCTTTAGTGAGAGTGAAGGGAATCCACTAGCAGAACTTCTGTGTCTTTTTTAGAGAATGGGCCCACTCCTGAGACTTGTGAAGCTTGGGTTTCTCAGATGCTCTCAGGGACACTAGGAACCTTTAGAAACTGTTTTAAACTGTTTTGATGTTGTGGTATAAAGGTGTATTTTCTTCTAGGGAAAGGATTCTCGCATGTGTCCAGAACCCAGAAAAGGTTGACTACTGTTTCAATACCTAATGTATATGTGGGTAAGTACATTGCTGTTAGGCAGGACAGGTTAGTCATAACTCAGTAAGTCATCCTCAGCATGTATTTTATTGTCTTAATTTCCATAAAGTCTTGTATGTTTTGCCATGTTGCCATATGAAACAGGGAAGGTTCTGCCTTGTGATGGGCACCAACAGTTCAATTCTGAGTGTGGATAAAGCCACGTAGGCAGCCCCTTTACTCAACTGATCTAATGAGGTTTGATCCCATCTGGAAATGTAAGAAATTATAGCCAAAAGTTGCAAACTCAGATGCCTAGAGGGCCAGGTGGCTTAGAAGAGTGAGTGAACATGTCAAGGCATAAAATGATAAAGGACAATGAAAACTCACCTTAATCTTTCTTTTCTTTTCTTTTTTACAAGAAGATTCAGAAGAGATCACCTTCTGTTTTGGGGAGACTACAAGGAACAGTGGAGCACATGGCAGGGAACAGCCTGACTCAGCTCCAGCTGGCAGGGGCCGTGATAGAATACCTGTTCAGTGTTGCAAGACCTTCCAGATTTTCTAGAAGACCTAGAGATCTGAATTTTTACACAAAATTTCTATTAGGTTAAGAATATCCAGAAAAAGTACTATAAGATGTATGGATCTTTATCTACTTAATTCATGACTGAGCCATAAATCTTAGTTTGTGATGACATGATTAAATGCTTTTAAAAGTTTTCTAAAATTTACATTTTATAAAACTAATATTTTTTTTAACTTAAAATGATAATATGTAAGAGTAGGTAGGCAGTTAGAAACTCATTGCTCTTTGAAGATGTGGCTGATCATATCATCCACATAATATCAGTTGGAAGGAGCCCCAGAAGAGCAGCCCTTCAGATGTCTGAGATGTGAACTTGATCCATATTGTTTGCAGTGGACAGATGTAACCTGTGACATTACTAAACCTAAAGAGTAGCTGGTATTTTTAGAAGGAAATCTCACTGTACATGACTAGAGAAAGGAGGCAGCAAAGAAGGGACGAAAAGGGAAAGAAACTGTATAGAGAGCCCAAGCTGTAGGTCTGTTCCTTCCCTGAGATGGGGAGGGTGGAGTATGGAAGCCGGAGCAGTAGCAGACAGACTGAGGGCTAGTGACTGGGTGAGCAGAAAGCACAGGGTGCTCACATTGACAATAGAGACATCTCTATTAAGCATAAGAGGTGAGTTTCTAGTTTGCCCTGGGACACATACCAAGCCTAGAGACTCAGATATACCAAACCCGACTCAGCCACACCCAGTGGCCAATGGGCAGGGTTGGAAAAGAGCCCTAAGGGATTGTGGGAGGTTTGTGTTCAGTTCTTACGGAAATTCAATGCTTTCAAAAGGGACGGTTTCACAGTTGCCTAACTTGTCCGCCTTTTGCCTTAGTTCCAAGCAGAAGAGTTAATGTGTGTTTCATGTGTTCTGAAAAGCTTATCTTTATGGCAAGAATTATGGCATTATTTTACATTCATTAGGCCTCTATTCTTAAGGCTGGTGATGCTATGGTGATGTCTGCCGTGAGGGGCACGCCTAACAGAAGGTTACTCATTAAGGCTACTGCAGACCACTGTGAAATAACTGGTAAAAGCTCATCTTTTGACTTAAATTTATCAGCTTTTAAGTAGCTTTCAAAATAAATTTATCTGTAAATAAAAGGTTAATCTTTAGTGATAGGTAAAAATGTAATATAACTTAGATATGGAGTCACAGATTATGTAGTTTAAGACATTTAATATGCAAAAAAGAAGTTCCTTTTCCTTAAACTTTTTTCAGAGATACAAAATTGTTCCTTAATTAAGAGTCAAATTTTTAAACCACTGCTAATTAAGCCAACGTTGTTATTGAGAAAGATTGCAAATCCCGATGCATCGATTCACACAAAGTAATAGCCATTATTACACTGAATTCAAACCTTCTGGGAAAGCTGAACACAAACCCTGAACTTAAATAAGATTCAGAGTTGTTCTAAAAATGGTGTAAGTCAATATTTAATCAATCAGAACAAATCTGTTTTTGTATAAAAATTTAAACACACAAAATGAACACCTTGAGACACTTTTGGAATATATAAAGCAAAGAATTTCCAAATAAACACAGTCTTAGCTTGTGAGTAAAGTCCTCCGTTGTTGTGGGCTGTGGAATAGCAGCGCAGTGTAGACAAAGCATGATAGGGCCATAGATCACAGTAATAACATTTGCAATAAACAATAACAGAACAAAGCAGACATCTATAAGAATCCCATGAGGAAGTTATGTTATCCATAATTTTTCTTTACATTTGAGAAACTATGGCAGGAAAGGCCATTACATTCAATGGCACCAATTAATTTCTGCAACTTTTAATGACATCTTTCTGAGTAAAAACCTCACATAATGCCCTAAGCACATGATTGATAGCAGTTTATGTTTGATTTGTACTGGATTCCTGATTTTTTTTTTTTAGTATTTTTAAAGAGTCCCTCTGCAGCCAATCAAGCAATCAACGTGAAATACTCAGATCCTCTCTTGAAAAGTATAAGAAAACAGAAAAGACAATGTGGCTTCCTTCCCTGGCCGATAGACGATTGGTGATGTTATTTAAGTAGTTTTCCAGATGATGGATTACAGAGATTTTTATTCCAAGAGAAAATGACAGTCAAAGAAAACCACTTAATTCTTGTTCTATTCAGGATATCAGTGTGTGACACTACCCTTAAATACGGGTGTGTAATACACAATTTCCCTTTGACTTTCCTAGACTTTAGCGAAAAGTATTTCTCCATATCCTAAAAATGTCCCGAGTTTATATCGTCAATGAAAGGATTTAAACTGAATGAATAGGACCACACAAGAACTCACATATGTTTTTAGTGGGCATGATCATGGGAAATGAATCCTTGATTAGCATGGGATTTGGTTGGAGCTTCTCTTTTCTTTAACCATAAAAGCTCCAGTCAAAATTTGGTTGAGTAGTTTACAAAAATAAGTCTGCAAGCTAAAATAGTAAATATATTCAGTAGTATGCTGGTAAGCACAAGATTCTGACCCTTGAGATATTTACTGTTTAGAAGGGTCTCCAGAATGGAAAACTGAACAGCTTAGAAAAAAGCTATGTAGCATTTGTGCAAGTGACACCCTGCAAAGCAAAAATGGCCCAGTGGAGACCAAACACTGCCCAGAACCAGTTATCAATGATGACCATGAGGAGAATATGGTGTCTAGGAGGTACAAAATGTTCATTTGTTCCGTAAATATTTATTGAGTATCTAGTATAGTCCAGATATTGTGATAAATTCTTGTCCTTATCGAATTATAGAGTACAATGGGACAAATTTAGAAAGGCTAAATGCTTGCCCAAGGACACAGTAGGTAGCAGAGTTGGGATTATCCAATTCACTCCAGAATCCTAGTTTGTAAATAATATGTTTTGGTTCATCATGAAAATAATACAAACAAAAGGGCTTTGGATTTTATGAGTTAGTGAATTGAAATGAAAATTAGTGAAACATTCTCTTATTAATTGGTGGTATAGATATTTCTGGACTATTTCAACCATAGATTTTAATAGTATCAGAAGATCGTAGTTCTTGTCAAAGAAGTTCTGTTTCACTGGTAGCAGTCTCATGTTCAGTTAAAGAAGAATCTACCTAGATACTTGAGAATTAAAATGCACCTCTGCCTTTAAATTCTCACAACTTCCCTAGAATTATCCAGGGTTCCTGCTACGTTCACCAAGAATTCCAGATTACCAAGAAATCACTCAAAGCCCACAACCTCTGCTGACAAATAAGGTTTTGGATGACAGAGAGCTACATTAGAGATGATAAAATTCAGGTTCTTCCATGATTGTCAATATTGTTACAAAATTGTTGTGTGGTTTTATATGAGAGCAAGTCATGGGCTACGTTCTAATACGTGCATTTTACATGATCTCTTAGTCCACAGAAAACTACATGAAATGGAATAATTTTTTTCAATGGACTCATCCATTTTTCTACATTGCTTTTACTTACAAGATTGCTACCTAATTCTTTATTTCTAAAATGTTATCCTAGTAGATAGCTACTGAAGATCATTGCATATTAAATGGGATGCCAGAACTGAAAGTGACCTCAAGATAATAACTCTAATCTCCTCATTTTACAAATCCATAAATTGAAGTGTTGAAAGTCAAATGACTTGACCAAGACCACTGAGAAAGTGTGTGGTCAGCCGGGATAGCACCCTAGTGGCCAGACAGCTGGTAAAATACCATGATGTTCCCTGTTCACTCTGTCTATAACATTGAAATTAGGGTAAACAAGAAATGCCGTTGTACTGTCTTCTTTAAAACATTCCGTGAGCACAGAGACTGGAATATTCTTTCTCCTCTTAAGGAGATGCAAATTAAATATTTCCCAGAAAGATCAAGATCAAACTTAAAATTATTCTTCCAAGTATTATTCTGGAAAGTCAATTGTTGGTTATTGTTGTTCCCTTTAGCAGAGACTGAAAGTCTTATTAATTGCAATCTGCCTTTTTTTTCCTGTAAGAACAATGTACATATTGTACTTGGAAAGTTTAGTTGTTTATTCAACTAAAGCAAGCATAAGAAATGCAGAGGGGAGTGTTGAGAAGACCAAAAGAGAAAGAAAAGAGTTAAAATGAGGTAAGGAGAACAAGAAAGAGTGAGATGTTTAACTGAGAGTACTGAGAAACCACTCTACACTCAGTTTTGGATAATGAATATTGTCAAAAAAACAGAAAATAACAAGTGTTGGCAAGGATGTGGACAAATTGGAATGCTTGTGCACTGTTGGTGGGAACATGAAATGGTGTAGCCACTGTAGAAAATGGTATGGTGAATTTTCAAAAAAGTAAATGTAGAATTACTCTATGATCTGGCAATTCTACTTTTGGGTATATATCCCCCAAAAATGAAATCAGGTATTTGAACAGATATTTATGCACCCTTGATCATACCAACATTATTCACAATAGCTGAAAGGTGGAGGCAACACAAGTGTTCATTGGCAGAAGAATGGGTAAATGAAATGTAGTATATACATACAATAGATTTTTATTAAGGTGTAAAAAGGAAGACAATGCTGACACTAGTTACATTGTGAATAAACCTTAAAGACATTATGCTAAGTGAAATAAGCTAGTCACAAAAAATACTTAGTGTATTATATGAGGTACTTAGAGTAGTCAAATTCGTAGACAGAAAGTGTAATAGAACTGTGGTCACCGGGGACTGGGTGGAGGGGGAGATAGAAGTGACAGCATTTCAGTTGATAGGCAGCATTTCAGTGGGAAAAGATTAAAAATTTCTGGAGATGGTTAGTGGTGATGGTTGCACAACAATGTGAATGTATTTAACACCACAGAACTGTATGCTGAAAAATGCTTAAAATGGTATATTTTATGTTATGTATATTTTATCACAATTGAACAAAAAGAGTACTGGGGGAAATGTATGAAATGCAAACATGTAAATGGCCTTTATACTTCAACATCAACTAAAAAAACAACTCACTTAAGTAATATTCATTATTTTCATCAAAGGTATTATTTTTGTTTCAAAACAAGGAATTGTTTCTCAAAGACAAGTGACTTGGGGATGTCCACTTTCTTTCTTCATTGGCAGGACTCACTAGAAGGTAAGCTCATGTGCTCTTTCTAGCTTAGAAAACGTATCAAGGATTTCAGAATTACACACGAAGGAGCCAAGAAATTTTTTTCCTTGAGCAATACAATATATGCTTTGATTATTTGTATTTGAAAATGAATAGCCAAGTCTTTATTTTTGCAATATTCTTTCTGATCGATCCAAAGGCAGCAGGAATGAAATATTCGTCCTTTCTACTCCTTTACAGTTAGTTTTTCTTTAATTACAGGAAACTCTCATTATAAATTTGCTCTGTGTTATCAGGCAGCATCAGCTATTGGATACTTAGCCTGGCTGCCAAGTTTATTTTAGTCTTTACAGCTTCTACCTTGCCAAGGGCATTCCAATTTCTCCGATATCCTTTTAGAGACTGGTTAATGGCCAAGCTGCAAAGTATCATTATTTATTAAATGATAGAATATCTTCCCATGAGCATAGATAATATGAAGAAGCAACTAATTTAAGATACTTAAAGTAGTACTCTCTTTTATTGGCAAAATATATAGTATCTTGAGATGAATGTTTGCTTAGTCATCACTGTGAGAATATCATGTAATATAATTATTAGTCTTAGAGATGTTAGGAAGCTGCTGTGGGGTTCTAGGTCATATATTATGCTGCTATGATACACAGGGCCAGCAGATAAGACACTTGCCCCAGAGGATCTTACTATTTATCAGAACTACTACATGGATAAGTCTTAATTAACTTTTTTGCAAAATTTTGTGATTGGAACAGTTCAGGAGCAGTTCTGCCCCCAATATTGCCTGAAAATGTGTCCTTTTTATGTATCTCCATCTCTTATGGTGTGAGAATTGAAGCCATCTCCCCCCACCCCGGTTACTGTCTATATTAACATGATGTTACTATTCTGTTGTCTTCAAAAGCATAACTTTACTATTTCAAGAGTCTCTTGTCCAGGTCAATAACTTGATTGCTTATTACAGGAATTTTCTGAAAGATCTATCAACTCTTCAATAGGAAGCATCAATAGGCAATTCACATTCAAGACTCTCTTATCTCAAAATTCCTGCCATTTCTACAAATCCTAAACTATTAAATTCTGATCCTCACCTGGTCCTACTGAAGCCTCCACTTTGAAAGACCAACCTTAAACTTATACCTCAAAGTTTTAATAAACCAAGCCTTGCCCTTCTCGAGTCTGTGGTATTCACAATAGCCAGAAGGTGAAAACAAACAAACCCCAAGCCCCAAGAGTCCATCAGCAGAAGAATGATTAAACAAAATGTAGTATATCCATATAATGAAATATTAAACTATTCAGCCACACAAAAAAGGAATGAAGTGCTAATATATACAACAACATAGATGAACCTTGAAAACATTATGCTGAGTGAAAGAATCCAAACATAAAGTATCACATATTGTAGGGTTCCATTTATATGAAATATCCAGAATAGGTAAATCTATAGACATGGAAGCAGATTACTGGTTGCCAGGGGTTTGGGTGGTATTGGTAGGAAAATGGGTAGTGACTCCTTGATAGTTAATGGGATTTCCTTTGGGGATGATGAAACGCTTTGGAACTACAATAGAGGTGATGTTTGCACAACATTGTGAATGAACTAAATGCTACTGAATTGCATACTTTGAAATGGTTTGCTTTATGTTACGTGAATTTCACATCAACTTAGAAAAATTTTTTAGAAGTCTGTGGAGCTGATGTTCTCTTTTACATTGGTAAGCACTAAACTTAGTTTTGTCTTATTAACAGGTTGCCCTAGTTGATATTTGGGTGGCTAGCATTCAACAGCTATATAATTTAAGACAGAGACCACCGTCCTATTTAAGTTTTGAAAATAGATCACAGTCCCCTAGGTTGTGACTCTTGATGGCTTCCAAAGCTGGACTTCAGGTTCCTGTTTCCTCCCCCCGTGAGTGAATGGTAGCCTTTTCCTCACCATGTTTTATCCTTGTATATCTTCCTATACTTCAGTGATCTCTTAAGTTGCTGTTGGTTTTGAGGCACTCTTATTTACAAATCCTAATCCCTGTTTGGCCCCCTCTTCATTTCTATCTCAGAGTCAGCTTTTGATTATGATTGGCCCTTAAAAATGGATTATTTATAAATAATCAGTTTTTGGCTTGATTTGCTTGTTTATAACATTGTTATTAAAGTGACGTTCGTATGTTGAAAGTACAGAGCTCCTCTCAAGTCACCTTGAACAAGGAGCTCTATTGTGAGGACTGTGTATGTAGGTGAACTGGAACCAGGCTGGAGTGGTCTTGTGGCATCTGGGCTGGTCTCGCTCTGTTTTCCCAAGTGCAGGTATGAACAGTGTGAGCACGTCAAAAAATAACTCCTCATTCCTTTCTCATTTGTGCAATGTTTTGTTTCCACTCAGATGTCTTGTACTGACTGACTCTTCTTCCAATTTTTTCATGATATCTTCTCAATTTGATCAAAGCATAACACAGTCAGACACAAGTTATTGGAACAAGTGTAGTGTGAAGATGCCTCATGCTTTGCCATTCTATCTTCCATTCCTTCCCACGTTGCAAAATATGCTCAGATCTAAACATGTTCTAAGTTGTGAGTAATTCGTATAAGTATGTGTCTGCTTTGTTCAGAGACAACTGTTTCATCCTAAAGCTCAATTCAGTAGATTTATCTTCAACAAGTACGGAGCTTTGATCACCCTAGAATAGGTGGTGTCATGTGGTCTGTAGCTGTCCTTTTCCAATGCACTTTCCTTATCAGGATACATGTCTGTTGATTTGTGGGAAGCTGGCTGTTTTTCGTTCCTGACAAACTCCAGTGATTAAAATGTAGTGGCTTGCTCTTGTTCCCCTGATAAAGGTGACAGCTGCAGAGTTTCCAGTGGTGGTGGATATCGTCCATGCAGATTGCTTTTTAATGAAAGCAATATATTATCTTACCTAGAGACCCTGAAGCCTTACCTTGTTAATGTATTCTAGCTTGGCACCACATTTATCTATAAATTAGTTGTATTAAACACACTCCTTACTATTTATCCAGCCTTTAAAGAGTTTTTCTAGTGAGAGGATTTTTGCCTTCTTTCTTCACCTTAAATATTATTATACTCAATGACAACCCCACCAATATTTTAAAGTGTGATTCTGTATAAAACATTCCTAGGCTGAAAGAATACTATGACAACTACGTCTCTACTCAATAACTTGATAATCCTTTGCCATGTTTAACCATTAAAATAAGAGCAAAAGATGAAACTGATTAGAGCCCTAGCCTTTCAGTTGGGTCTCCTGAAAGTTTGCAATAATTTTGAAAGCAAAGCCCACTAAATATTGTAGTATGCTTCAATAAATCAAAGAGAAGAGATCAATTTAAAATTTAGCCTGTAAAGGTTTGAAATTTGAGATTATAGGAAAGTTCCTATCCGTATGTAGGAAAAACATTCTGTCATCGTTTAAAACTTAAATATAACAATCCCCCAATGTGCAACTTTTTGATATCTTTCTATCTCCCTTAGGGTGCATGTAATAGCATAGCATCAGGTCTACTGAGAGTGGTCACAATTCTGCGGGGAGTGAATGGCATCTATTGTACTCTTGCAGTAAGACTCCACAGTAAGCTGCAAACTTCATGCTGTGGCTCTGGAAATAACTACAACACCAAGGCCTTGTAATGATCCATGAGCCAAAATTGGAAACAAACAACTATTTTGCTGAATGTGTCCTCTCTGACCTAAACCTAATATTAAACTTTTTACAGAACTATAAATCAAATCCATTAAAAACAAAAAACTCAGTGAACCAGTCTGAACTAAATCCAAACCTACATATTTTCTAAAACAACTGAACTGTAACAAAACTAAAACATCAAAATATTCTCCAACTTGAATCGATATTTCATTTGGTTCAGGTCTCTGAACCATATTTTCTATTACCGGACAGGATTATAGTTAAGTGTTAACCACCACTGTAAAGAGGAAAGGAAATTTCCTCTTTAGAAAGGAAGTTAGTGCCATATTTATTAGAATACTGAGTGTAAATGAGAAAACTATACAGTAAACTGTGTGAAAAATATCCATTTTATAAATAATTTAAGTAAACATGCAATCATTCAAAGAGAAGCAGGAAAAATTGTCAGAAAAAATAATCAAATTTGTGAACAGTTGAGAGGACACGGGGAGCAGGTTTCACGGCTGAGGAAATGTGCCGGCAAATGTGCATCCAGCGTTGTTAGCACCGACTTACACTTTGGATTCCAGAGAACTGTATTCACCCTTGTTAGAATTATCCTTATTTGCTGATTATTTTTTGTTGACTATAAATGGTAGAGAAGAAGTGGAGAACAGAAAATAATTTCAGGATGACTTTTGGTCTATAAAATTCCGAAGTATATTATTTGAATTTTTAAATTATTCCATGCAGATTAAAAATGTTTATGGTTTCCAAAAGCAATTTATATTTAAGGAAATGATTCTCCAACATCCAAAATTTTGTACATTGTCTTTCTGTGATATAAAACATTAATATGCCACTAAAAATAACTGGAACACATTTACACATTATATTTACCTAGGCTCTGGTATATGCATACCTATGTATGTACACATACACATACACATGCACGTACCTAAAGAAGTCTAGCTTCTCTTCAATGGCCTATTATTAGGGAGGTGATCACAGGGCATAAAGCCTGCTGATCCATGATTTTTTTCATACAATTTCAAATAAACCAGGACTCCTGATAAGAATAGTGACATATTCAATCTCTCTCTTAAGGCTGTGATGAGAAGTTAGAAGTTTGACCTGTGTTCCAAATACTTGTAAAATAGTGAAATTACTCTTCATTTCTAGAAATTTCTGTTAAAGAAATAATCATGAATGTGAGAAGGTTTACCCACAAGCGATAGTCACAACCCCGTTTCCTCATCTTCCAGAACACACAGCAAATGTACATTTCCTAGCCTCCGTCGTAGTTAAAGGTGGCCATCTGACTAAGTTCTACCCAGCGGAATGTGAGCAGATGTGATTTGCGATGTGTGCCACTTCCAGTCTCAGTGGGGATTGTTTGTGCTTTTTGCCTTTCCATGGTGCCCTTGGAAGCCACATGTTAAAGATGGCGGAACGAAAATATGAAAAGATCTTGCATCCCTGAATCACCGTTTGAAAGAAAGCTACCTGGTGACCAGGAGCACTGGTTTGAACTGTACATGAGCAAAGTTCTACTGTGTTAACTTATTGAGATTTTAAGGGTTTACCTGTTATAGTGTTACCTTAATATACTTTTCTTTAAAATAAAAGAAATTGGAAACAGTCTAAATACCTAACAAAGTAGCAATGATTATTCTGTTATGGTGGAGATCAGTGATAATTTCAATTTCCATCCTTATATTCTGCATAGTCTTCATTTTCTATAACACATATGTGTAATGCATAATTAATACATAAACATTAATAATTTTAATTTTATAAAAATCAAATTAAATATTTATAATTCGATGATATACAGTGTTGATGGCACCCAGAAATGATGAATGCTTTTTTTTTTTTTGAGACAGAGTCTCACTCTGTTGCCCGGGCTAGAGTGCTGTGGCGTCAGCCTTGCTCACAGCAACCTCAGACTCCTGGGCTCAGGCAATCCTCCTGCCTCAGCCTCCCGAGTAGCTGGGACTACAGGCATGCACCACCATGCCCGGCTAATTTTTCTGTATATATTTTTAGCTGTCCATATAATTTCTTTCTATGTTTAGTAGAGATGGGGTCTCGCTCTTACTCAGGCTGGTCTTGAACTCCTGAGCTCAAATGATCTGCCCGCCTTGGCCTCCCAGAGTGCTAGGATTACAGGCGTGAGCCACAGCGCCTGGCCATGATGAATGCTTTTACTAGAAGAAAATATTTTATGCTTATAAAATGTAGTTAGTAGTTATGTGGAAGAAAAAATTTCCTTTTTCATTTTCTTTGCTGTTTAATTTGATTGTATTTAATGGAAAACTGGTGATTTTATGTGGGAGGAATGTTATAGGTTGACTCCTACATATGCACTCTTTGAAGTCTTCATGTCTGTATCTGTGTTGTGATATATAATAGGAATCAATTTGAGACTTGACCAAGCAAATGACGATGGCATGAATGGATTCTTAATAAAAATCATATTGAATGGTTGCCTAATTGCCCTGGAAAATACTAAGAATGAGTTATTATTAGAGGACTAATCTAAGGATAGAAGAGCATATCCAATTTTCTTTTATATTCACTAACTTTTATTTTGGGACCAACCACAGTAGTTATTACCCTTTCTCATGATGGTCATTATTTATATTAAGTAATTGGCTTTAACTCATTTATTTTTATTAAAGCTAGATAGATATTGCCCCTTTTTTGTGTAGTATATGCTCTCTTGACTGGCTTGTACATAACCAATTTAACCAGAATAAACATGCTCTGACTTTATTACTTCCGGCACTGCAAGTAGCAGTAGTATCAGCATATTTCCATCAGTTTCTATTGCTTCTAAGTCTCATGGGAGCGATGTGATGGGCCGTGATGGATGCTACAAATGCGTATTGCAGCTGAGGAGCAGAGGACTTAGGGAATCTGCTTGTTTTATAGCAAGCAGTAAGCAAGCCTACTCTTTGTTTAGGAAGAGATGTTACCTCCTCTCCCAAAGTTGCTGCAAAAGTAGCCCCAAGAAATGGCCTGAATGAAAGAGCACTTAGAGTCTTGCAGTCTTGGCATAACAAATTGTTAAAAAACATTGCTCTCAAATATAGTCTGAGCAAGGTAATTATGAAAGATGCAAAAATATTTCCTATTTCATAAAAATCTAGATGGCTTTTGCACTAAGAGTACATCACAAATTCTTAAAACTCTCACTGAATTTTAAGGAAACTGGAAATAGAAATCACAGATGATGCATACTGGGCCTGGTATGTGAAGTAAAGTCAACAAAGAATTGCAATTAGTACATACACACTCAACATAAATGAATAGCATTAAATGAAGAAATTGACAAATGCAAATATATCTGTCAAGTTAAAAACAGTATTTAAGGAAGGTATATGTATAAGTGTTTCTGACTCAGTGCTTTAATCCACTTTTTTGATTAATTGTAGTTCCAAATACTCTACTTTTCTTCTTTTTCAGGAGCTGTTTATCATCAAGTGATAAAAGTGAGGCTATTGATAGACTTACTAGTGGTCTAGAACTAGACTTTCTCTGTATTTTCCACAGAGTGTGCTTCAGCAGAGTGTCACAGCTACATGATGTCCAGAGCCACATGACCCAATTTTTAAAGCGATTTGCTTTCGCAGACCATTTTTTCTTTCTCTCAGGGAAAAAACACCTTTCAGTTTGTTGCAGATCACACCACACCTAGCTACCTCCTTAAAATCTAGTGTCCAGGTCATGAATCACTCATAAGAAGACTTTTGTTGACAACCTAACAATTTCCAAATAGAAAGTCCACTACAAAATTCAGAAGAAAGAAAGGGTTTGGCAGCTACAGTATGTATCATAATGCAATTACTTACGGGGTGTTTTTCCAGAGTTCTTTAGGAAGCACCAGCTGCCTTTTACTAGGTGGCTGCTTTTTCCTAGGACAGCTGACATTGAGGCTCACACCTATGCTTGTGTGTAGTGTAAGGGCTGGAGTTGACGCACGGGCATGTGGATGGCCTCACGCGAAGAGTTTCTAACCACAGGCGTTGGTAGTATTGCATTTATGAGCATCTCAGCTGTGGCAAAGTGTACTTTTATTTTATAAGCCTAGAGGTTCTTATAATAGGCAGTAGGCCCGTAAACACAGTGACACATTCACACTAACCAAGTTCAAAGATTTAAAAACCTATCTGAAGTACCACATGGACGTGACTTGGAAATATCTTGCTCTCAATGCTTATTGAAAGCAAATTGTGTTGAAAATGCTACAACCCAATCCAAGTTAGGCAAATTAGTGCTTTGACCTGAATTAATATTTCATTAAGAAATATTAGGAAATAAAAGGACTTTGTGAGAAACAAAAACTGGTTGTGAACTTTCCAACAATTACAGAGTTCCATAGGACATATGCAAACAAGCCCTGGAGAGCTCTGACCAGCCCATTTTTCCTGTGCTCATATTTCTGTCCTGCTTTGTAAACTCCTAACCTGCTGGGACCCTCCTCACCTCTTTTTCGGGCTCAGTTCCCGGTGCATCTAGATAATTTGACTGACAAAAATGACCTCCTGAGGCAAAAAAAAAAGGTGAATATTTCCAGATTTAGATTACTAGGGAAAAGAAGAAGATTATCAAAGATCTAAATAATGCAACCAATAGCAAAACACCCTAGTAAATCATACCAACCCAGCTAAATTAGATAGCACTGTCCATATACAATTACACTGTTTGGCTCCCATGACAGCCTTTAAATGTGACATGTTATTTGACATGTTTGCAATTAGGGCTTAGAAAAAAATCAATTTTTTTCTATTCCACTTAAAATAAAAAATGTACTGTTTTCCAATGAAATGCACCTTTTTAAAAATTCAAGACAGACAAAAAAGTAATACCAGAACAAACATATCACAGCTGACATTATGAATATAGACATTTAAAGTCCAATTTTATTAGATTTTTATGAAAGGGCAGAACCTAGGAGTAATTACCAGCATGTTGTATTTACTTTCCCATCATTTCCTTATTCACTTTGCCCCTAGACTTTGAGCAGGCAGTGAGGTGGGTAGTAACCTGGTGGGCCGGGGGAGCTTCTGCAGGAGCTGTGTGGCAATTGCATCTGTTCCCCCTCACACAGAGGCCAAGCGCCTCCTTCCATCAGCTCGAGACCCACGAGAGGACCAGAGAAAGGCAGCCCCACCCTCCACCTTCTGCTTGCCTGGCTATGTTGCTTCCAAAGTCCCCTGAACAATCCGCATACACTGGACTTGGATAAATACTCCAAGGAGAGATTCTTAACAGCATAAAATGCTTCCAACATGTTGTCATTCTTTCTCTCTCATAGTTTCTTATTGTTTCTTGTATCCTGTTAAAATATGTAATACATTTTTGATTTTTTTTTTTCTGTCGCTGGAAGACATTTTGACCTTTGCCATACTTTGCCCCATCTTTACATACAAGAGATATATGATAGTAATAATAAAAATAGTAATAATAATAACTTAGAATGGAAAGTATGAATGCAAAATAAATAAAAAGAAAACTAACAATAAACTAACATTTGTTTAGTTTATATGCATCAGGCATTATTCTAAGTGATTTATATGAATTGTCTCTGATGATCTTCACAAAGACTCTATAGTTGCCATTAGATTAACGGATTCCAACGATAGTTCCTAAGTAAATCATAATTCTTGTTAGTTACTTTAATGCAAAGAGAGGGTTTATGATATGTAAATACACTTTGAGGTCAATTTCGGATAAAACAAATCAACCATTGTGATAAATGGAATAATGGTCATGCAAAGACGTCCGTGTGCAAATCCCCCAAACTGTGACTATGTTACCTTACATGGCAGATGTGACAAAGTTAAGAATCTTGAGATGGGAATATGATCCTGTATTATCTGGTTGGGCCCAATGTAATTGCAAGGATCATTTTAAGGGGGTGGCAGGAGCCCCCTCAGAATAGGAGGGAGATTTGAAGATGCTGTGCTTCTGGCTTTGAAGATGGAGGAAGGGGCTACAAGCCAAGGAATGGGGGTAACCTAGAAGCTGCAAAAGAGAAAGGACAAATTCTCCCTTATGGCTTCTAGAAGGAGTCCAGCCCTGCTGATACCTTGATTTTAGCTCAATAGAACCCATTTTGAAATTCTGAATTCCAGAACTGTAAAGTAATAAATGTATTTTGTTTTAAGCCACTAAATGTGACAGTTCATTACAGCAGCAATAGGAAATCAATATAAGCATGGTTCCTGATGTAATATGTTAAATGATATTATATGGTGTGAAAAAGTGGGAGGCTCCAGAGGAGGGGCCCGGAGGGCTCAGGAGAGTCTCTTCAGAGGAGCCCACGTTGTGAGTTAGTCAGCCGTGAGGCTGGAGGGAGCACAGTCCACACAAGACCATCCTTACTTCTGACACCAGTTCAGGGGGTTCTCAAATCCACTCTTAGTTTTGATAATTTTCTAGAAGGACTCACAGAACTCACTGAAAGCTGTTACACTCTCAGTTACAGTTTATTACAGGAAAAGGATACAGATTGAAACCAGCAAAGGAAGAAATACGTACAGCAAAGTCTGGGGTAGAAATTCCACTGTTTTCTCCCTGCTGAGTCACGGACAGCCTCACTGTCCCGGCACGGATGTGTGACAACACCGATGTGTGGCATGGAATATCGCCAGTTAGGGAGCCTCAGCAGAGTGTTTACTAGGGCTCCAACATGCAGGCATAATTAGCTGATTGATTGCCTGTAAGGTTGATCTCAGTTCCCCAGTCAACTAGTACCATGTGGCTCAAAGACCCCACCCTACCTTGTATTGGTGGCCTTTCTGGTCAATCCCTATTCTAAACACTATCTGGTGTTGCTGGGTTAGACTATCTTGCATAATTCAAGGCGCCCAGACAAACAAAGATACTCCTACCAGACATGACACTCCAAGGTCCCAGAGACTATCTCCTAGAAGCTGAAGGCAAAGGCCAGACTTTCTCCTTGGGCAAGGTTAAATTCTTCATATCACACACACACACACACACACACACACACACACACACACGCACACACACACACACTTGGGTTTAAATGGTGAATGGTTTAAATGGGACTTTTGCAAGTGGAACAAAGGAAATGGAGAACAGGGCATCTAAGACTTAGACAACAGCATGAACAAAGGCACAAACTTTTGTGGCGTTTCCGAAAAAAGTTGGTAGTGGTACGATTTGAATACGGGGTACTGGGCACTGAAAGACAGGAGCGGCTGGAGATAATCCTGGCTGTAAGGGCCCTAATGCTGTAGCAGGGAGTTCTGTATCAAGAGCAATGGGCATTTGGAAGATTTTTCATCAGGAAGTGATTTGAACAAAAAATCATTTTTTGTGAGTTCGTGCTTTAGTCTATTGGATTTATTTTTTAATAGCGCAATTTGTATTTCTAAGGGAAAAGGAAATTCCCTTTTTCTGTAATAATGCTGACAGCAGAGTCAGACAATCTGCTCAGACCAGATCAGGCCAAGGCCCAGGGTGCTGGACAGAAACTCTGAGGAGGGGGTGGGGGCGCCAGCAGGGCTGCTTCCCCTCACTTCTTCACACCCTCTGGAAAATGCAGTGGAACTGGTAGGAACCTCAAAGGTGCCAGGACAGAGCTGGCCTGGGAGTGGACTCATGGCAAATATCCTAGTCAGCACATGGCTAGAGCTAAAGGAAACTTATCTTAGAGTCAGTTGTTCAATCTGTATTTTATTCCCCACAAGGGCCCCCAGGTACAACGCTGCAATGGTCAAGACTTAGAGACAACCAGAAACTCATCATTTTTCTCCATTCAGCTTAGAAATGCCCTTGGGACCTCCCACACAAAGGAACACTTTTGTCTGTCATTTTCTTTTACCAACAGTGTCGTTAGAAGAACCTGAGGGCATTCTCATTGAAATTGAGAAATCATATTCTGTGCTTCCTGTGGAGAGGAAGGACTGCAGGATTTCAGTTACTAAGAGCATGGGATAAATACTTGGTTCACCTTTTGTGTGATCTTGGGCATATCACCTATTTCACTGTAACCTGTAAAATGGAAAAACAATAATTTTCCTTTCTATAGGGCCTCACATCACAGAGTTTTCCGAGGACCAAGGTGTATCGAATGTAGTTGTAAACAATTGTACACATATGAATTTTCCTCTATGTGACACTAAACATTGCCCTTATTTCCTGGGAGGTTTATGGGCCTGCTGGAACTGTCTGAAGATTCCTCTTTCAAGTAGTTAGAAAGCACTACTCTATGAAGAGTTTCTGGGGAAAAAAGAATTATAAGACTTGGGGCCTGTATTCTCAAGGACCTGGTGATCTAGTTGATGAGACAAGCTACATAGACGCAAAGATGACCCCAGAAGTAGGTTGCTGATTTAGCAGATAAAAATATAGGATTCTCACTCCCGCCACCCTGTGCTAATTCACCAGACATCCTGACATGAAGGGGCAGGGCCAGGTGCTGTGGATTAGGACACGAATGTGGCTGCAGTGTCTGTCCCTAGAACCATGTGGAAAGTGGGGGAAAAACCAGGTTTGGAATGGATAAAACCAGAAAGTAGTCAGTAAAAAAATTCTTCCAGTCATCAAAAATGTAAAACTGTAAGCAGAGAGTTAGGTTCCTATTTTTGCCTGTTCAAAATGATAGATCTCTCCTGTGGGAAAATAGTAGGTGGTACACTGTATATAGCTGCAAAGAAATCATATGTTTCTTTCTCTTGATAGGATGAGTAAAATAAAATTTTCAGAATTAAAACAATATAAAATTCTCAGTTACATTTGAATTTAATATAATCAGTGAATGATTTTTCTTTAGTATATCTCAAATATTGTATGGAACATACTTATACTCTAAAAAAATCATTCATTGTTTATTTGAAATTCAAATTTAAGTGGATATACTTATGCTAAGGAAAATCATTCATTGATTATATTAAATTCAAATGTAACTGAGGGCCTGTATTTTATCTGGCAACCCTACTCAAGCCAAATCAGAAAATTAGCTCTCTTGGGATTCAAAAGTGGAAATGTATCTGTGGTTTCTCAAGGAAGCAGAGACTGAGGCAGAGTTAGGAGGGCAAAAGGTTCACCGCGCAGTAAGACCGTGAAAGGCAATGGAGGCAGTAGGGTGGGACAGGGGCAGCTGTCAGATGGTGATGCCGACCTGACAAAGTCTCTGCCGCCCAGTCAGGAGCTCTGAACAAAGACTGCCCATCAGAAGTGTCTACGCTGGGTAGAAACAGCCAGATTTTTGTACCACTGGGTTGTTCAGTTTTCTCCCACTCCAGCCCAAAGCAGCTTCCTTCTCGGCCAGCCACTGTTGCCAGAAATTCTGCCATTAAAAAGCCATTGCTGCACAACCGCAGAGAATTAGTGAAATTCTCTACCTTTTTACATTGTTACAATGCTTCCACTAAATGTAATGTATAGAAAAATATTTACTAAAATGGCTTAAAACTTGGGTTACAAAACAATATGTAGAGTATGATTTCATTTTGTTAACACATGTGTTTGTATCCATGTTTATATACACATATGCACACACACATACATGGGGATGAAGGGAGGAGACAGAGAGAGAGAAAGAAACTAATGGATATGCACTAAAGTATTAACAATATTTGTATCTGGATGATGTGATTAAAGGAGAATTTTATTCTGTTGGTGTTAAACAATATTTTTCTAAATTTTCTAAAATGAGTGTTATATTTGTATTACAAAGTATATGTTATTATGATATTTAAAAGCCACTGTTACACTTTTTGGTCTTTCCTTCCCTTCTCAGAAGAATTAAATATTTTTCTACACATTATTAAAAGCATATTTAACATATTTAAAGCATACTTGGAACTCACCATAGGAAAAGTTGTTGCTACTCACTTCATTCTGCTAAAGAAAGTGATCTAAGCAGTTTCCTGGGCTTCTCCTTTTTAAAGCCCTATATATCATTGCAGTGACAGCAGGAAAACCTGATAAATGCTGGTGGTCACAATAGAGATGATCTTGGCTTTTTTCTTCTTTAGAAGGTGGAAGAGGGAAGGAAACGGCGGCTTCCTTGTTACTACCTTTGCTCTTCTATTTTTAACAGTTAATCTCATCTTCATTCTGGGGAACAAAAAGATCACTTTACTATTTTAACACCTTGCCTTTGTCAAGAAAGCTTTTAGATTAAAGAGCTAGATGTGGAATTTAAAAGCTTGTAAAAGTTTTATTTATCAGGAGTGTGGATGGCTAGTTTATAAAATATGAAAACATCTATATTTACCTTGAAGATGTGTTGTGGTTTTCTTTGTCCATTTAAAATCCTGTCTTCAGCAACATTATAAGATGGAATTAAGTACTTTTGAGAAAGGAAGAGAGAAAACAAGATCTTGATTGTTTTGAATTTTTGGAGTGACTTCCTTGTTACCATGAATCCTGTAATTTTTTTTTGTTTCTCATTTTAGGAAGAAGGCATAAAATAAGGCAAAGTTGGAGCAAAAAATTAAGTGGAACCAGAAAACACCTGAATCATTCATGAATGATGTCTTCATTGGAGAAATCAGTAAAAGGAAATTGAAAATTTTGTAAAAAAGAGAAACCTGCCTGTCTCCTATATCCCTGGCAGAGAGGGGTATGTCTTCCCGGGGGCCCAAAGTGAAAGTTCTCTACCTACCTACTTCATATTCAAATTAGGCTGACAATCACATTCTGGTTTCCCAAAACCATAACTTCCAAATTTGCTTATAAAATTTTGGACATTTATTCAATTTAATCACACACTGAACAATTACTGTGTGCCGGGCCCCGAGGTGCTAAGGATATAGACTGCAAGATGCTCACTTTAGAGGAGGAGTGGGTGTTAAGAGAGATTATAGGATTGCTGAGGTTCCTTCCAGCTTTAATTTCTGTAAAACATAATTTCTTCAAAGCAATCAGAACTGGAAAGTAGTTAAAATCAAAGCTAGTTTGTTTAGCCAAATCTGAAGAAAAAGTAAGCAAATAGCAAAGAGACGTGGAGAAAGCTTCCTGGGGAGGGAATGACGTAGCTGAGTCTGGAAGGACAAGGAGGAGCTGGACAAAGACGAGCAGGCGTGGCCATGCACAAGGCCCACGTGGCAGTGCAGGGGGCGCTGGGGAGTCTGAGGAGCTGCAAATAGCCCCCTGTGGCTGGAGAGTAGAGGTGGGTCTCAGAGTGATTGACGTGGGAATGGCATAGGGAAGGAGCAGATGGCCTGGCACAGCAAATTAGGGAATTTGGGGAACTGGTGGAAGGTTTTCAGGAAAACAGCAGCTTAATCAGAATTGAATTTTAGAAAATGACTCTGATAGCAGCTCATGGAGTGGGTTCGAGGCTGACGGGTGGTGGAAGGGGGGGGGCGCAGAAGCAAAGAGAGTTATGGGGCCTATTTGATGGCCTGAACTGAGGCTATCGGGATAAAAGGAGGTGACGATGCTTTGAACTGAATGTGTCCCTCAAAAAGCATGTGTTGGAGACAGTTTGGGTGGAAACAGAGGTGGGGCCTAATGAGAGGTGGTTAGGCCACAGGGACCCAGTGAATGGACTGATGCCATTATTGCAGGAGTGGGTTTGCTATAAAAGGGGAGCCCGCTTTAACACACATACACACTCTGCGTTTTTCTCTCTCTCTCTCTCTGTCACCCTCCCTTGCCCTTCCGCCTTTCTCCATGGGATGACACACCAAGAAGGCCCTCAGTCTCAGACTTCCCAACCTCTAGAACTGTCAGAAATAAATTTCTGTTTGTGATAATTTACCCAGTCTGTGTTATTTTGTTATTGCAGCACGCAGCACAAAATGGATTAAGACATATGGGTCCAGATATATTTAGAAGGCAAAACTGGAAGAATTGGGTAATACGTTAAGTGGGCTTGGAGGAGGTTTTGGTGTCATCAGGTAGGGCAGGATTCTAGACTGACTCCCAAGTTTCTGGCTCAAGCAACTGAGGGATAATGGCATTACCCCTAATAGTAAAATAATAATATTGCCTAAATGATAATGGGCAGGATTCACTAAGGTAAACAATAAGGAGAAGGCAGATTTGGGAGTCAGGAGAGATTATGGTTTGGGGTTTGAACATACTGAGTTTCAGATGTATTTTCCATGGATGGTTCCAACCTTGTCTTGGCTCACACCTTCTCTTCTTACAATGTGACTTTGCCATGTCTTCCATGAGAGATGGGGATCTACTATCCTTCCCTTTGAACCTGGGTGGGTCTGTGTGACTGTCTTGACCAACAGAATATGATGGAATTGGTGCTATGTGACCTCTAAGGCTAGATCATAAAAATTCCATGCACTTCTCCCTTGCTCTCTTGGGACACTCGCTCCCAGAACAGTTATTGTATCGTGAGGAAGTTGAAACTGGCCCATGTGCTGAGATCAAGCGCAGGTCTTCCAGCCAAATAGCCCAGCTGACGTCTCAGCCAACGGGAGCATCAACCATCAGCCATGTGAGTGAAGGTACATTCAGTTGATTCCACTTCCATACTCTCAAATTTGAACTTTGAATCCTTCCAGCTGAAGTCCTAGACACAGTGTATTACAGATCTCTGTTGTGTCCTCTGTGAAATTCTGATGCACAGAATCCGTGAGCGTAAGAAAATGGTTGTTTTTCACCACTGAGCTTAGGGATTTGCTGGACAGCGACAGTACCTGGAACAGGATGCACAGGAGATAGTTATGCGAACACGTCCAGCACCGATTTGGCTTTATCAGTCTGGAGCTCACAATGGAGGTCTGGGCTGGAAATGTCAAACTGGAAGTCATCAGCACACAGGTGACAACTGAAGCCATGGATAGAAGTGATATCCCAGGAAGCGTCTTAATCGGAAGATAAGAAGGGTGGATCTGGAATCCACAAGTGTATTTGTATTTAAGGAGTATCTAGAAGAAAAGAAGCATGCAGAGGAAGTTAAGAATAACGCCGATCAGTGCTCAGAAAGGAAACCAGAAATAACTCGAAGTGTTTCAAACAGAGATTTAGGTGCTTACAGAGTTATTGGAAAGGCTGGATATCTGCTACCGACTCTCAGGTTCGCTGCCACAGCTGTGGTACAGAGTCAGAGAGGTGCTGCCACCACCCAGAGGACAGGGATCTGCAGAATGCTGGTTCCAGTTTCACAGACCCTCCTCAGCACTGAGATGGTGACCAGCAGGGAGGCACGGAGGTTGCTGCAAAAAGTCAGTGCGAGCCTCTGCCGCCAAGGCTGAAGGGAGAATAGCTTCCACTTGCCAACCTCATACGATGTATCTTACTGTGCCCAGAATGCAAACTTTGTCCAGAGCCCTGGAGCAAGGGAGGATGAGGAACGTATCCCAGTCTTCTTTCAGGAGAAAGGGTAAAAAGGGGGTGAGGATGAATGCTGATTACAAAATCCAAGCCAACCTAAACCACAGAATAGCCCAGTGACTTTCCAGGAAAATAGGGTGGCTTGAGGCACAGAGGTGAAATTGAGGGGTGAAAGGGCAGTGGATTTTGGAGTCCAACAATCGTGAGTTCAGATCCTCAACTCAGTCACTTACGTGCAGGCCACACCACCATTCAGACTTCCGTTTCCTCACCTGCCAACCAGGGATGACAATACAAACGTCGCAGGGCCGTGGGGGAGTTGAAAGCAGTACGTGTTGGGTGCTGAGCACAGAGATGGGCACACGGAGGCAGATGTATGTGGTGGCGTTTCTTATCCCCAAGGTGGGAAGTGAGGCTCCACTCAATCCAGCAGTGGGACAACCCCGCCCCCGAGGGAGCTTCCACGCACCTCGCTGAAGAGCAAGAGTCGCAAGTGCTTTGGTGGAGCAGGAACTTTCTGAATGGCATTTTGTCAGACGTTATTTAATAGCACTTGACCTAACACTGCTTCCTTAGAGATCTTCTGGTATTTGTTATATCCTCTTACAGAGTTAAAGCTGCTAAGGGCTTGGTTTACAGCAGCTCATTCCAAACTGTAAGTTCCAAAGCTGACTCCACTGCTCCTTACAGCCTGTTCTGACCCCAGGGGAGGCTCACTTAGCTTAGAACATCTTGTGAGTGCCAGTCTGTCTCCCCTTCCAACTCGGTTATTTGCATTGCTAAATTATAGTCCCAGACTGGAACAGTTGAAACACATTACGCTATATCACTAAGAATGGGTAAATGGAAGGAAATTTGTCATTTGGGCACCATGGATGAACCTGGGTGCTCAGGGAAGTAAGCATGCATAGAAGAGTGAATGCCGCACGACCTCACTTACGTGTGGAATCTGAAACAGGCAAACTCACAGAAGTAGAGAGTAGAATGGTGGTCACAGAGGCTGGGGCGGGGAGAGGGAAAAGGGAGATGTTCCTCAGAGGGTACAAAGTCTCAGGTAGTAGAAATCAGCTTTTCTGGTCCATTGCACAGGATGGTGGCCGTAATTAATACAAATGCATTGTATATTTCAAAATAATAAAATGAATGCTTAGTAGAATGTGGTAGAAAGATCGAATCTGGGTTTAAATCCAGATTACGCAATTTTTGAGCTGGGTCATCATAAGTAAATTCTGAACCTCTTTGAGCCTCAGTTTACCCATTTATATAATAGAAAAAAATGTACTAACTACCTTGCAGGATTGTTGTGAAGCTTCAGTGAAATTAGTAAATGATGATAGCTGCCATTTACGGACACATATGTCAGATGCTGCGCTGAGCTCTTTATGTACATTTACTTAATCTTCACAATCATCCTGCGAGGATTTATTGCCCCTTATCTATAAATAAGAAAACAGAGGTTTAAAGAGTTTAAGTGGCTTGCCCCAAATCGCACAGATACTACAGGTGCTGCAGAGGCAGGATTCGAACCCCGCTGATGGGAGGACCCGGCTCGGGGTCTGCCCGGGAGGGAGGACTCGGTAAATGGAAAATGCCATTTTTCACCAGTCCAGTCCCCAGCCTCCCCATGCCACAGACCCTAACCTGATTCACGAAGAGCCACTTGCCAAGGGGTACTGCCGGGGTTAAAACCGAATCTCCTGACTCTGAGTCTAGCGCTTTTAACCTTGCCCTAAACCGTCCTGTCCAAGTCCCTGTCCGGGAGGATAGCTGGGAGCCCGGGCGGGCTGGGCAGGCAAATCACACGCGCGTGACAGCAGCGCCCTCTGCTGGCTGCTCGGGGACGCGAGCGGGGCCATGGGCAGCCGGCTCCTTCCCACGGTTTATTTACCCTTAACTTTTCTGTCTCAGCAGCCTTTGATCCCACCCTTCCCTTTTAAAATGGGAACCTTTGTGTGCTTAAGTCTTTTATTTATATTTTACTTTGAAAGCCTTGTGACTCTGCCCAGGAGGCAGTGGACCCGGCCTTCGGGGATTTCTCTGGGTCTCCAGGACCCTCCTCTAAGATTCCAGCATGGCCCTCCCCACCCTCGCCGGGGGTCATCACCCTGGTGAGGACCCTGGTGGATGCCATGAACTTGGTGTGCTAGTGAGTGCCAGGAGCACAGTCGTACAGAGATGCCGCGTGGCGGCAGTCCCTATTCTGTCTCTGCGCCACTGAAGTCACGCGGGAGAACCAACCCGAGCCGCAACCCTGCATCTGGCGGCAACCGACAAGCACACCCCTCCAGGCGGAGCTGGCGTCAGTGTCTTTGGCTCTGGGGCAGCAAAAGCCCAAATTTAAATCCAAGTACAATTTTAGAAAGGATTTTCTTAGCATTAATTAAATGCTAAATTAATTGAACAGCTTCAAGAAGCACTCACCACTTCTACTCCCTTATGGCCAGCCCCCAACCCCATAGCCCAGATATCAGGTATGGACAGTAGAAGAGTTTAAAGGGGTTTGTTTAAAATGTATCCATGGGTTTAAAAAGGGCTTCTAGAAGAATGTTTGGCAACACATACTGTAAGGAAAAAACCCAGAATCTCTTGGCATCTAACTCCAGAGGTCAAATACACGGGCGTACAGTGACCACGACATATTCAGTTACTAATATTTTGAGCAAATGTTGGTGTTTCTAAATGATAAACACATTGATAATCGAATCCTTGCTCTCGCTGAAGATTTAAGAAGACAATGCGTGCAATGTGCATTGCATGATGCCTGGTACACAGAAAATAAAATAAAGAATTGCTAGAACAAAACAAAACAAAGTGAAGCCACTCCATTTCCAGGATCAGCATAAGCTCTCTAATCTCCCAAATTCCTTCCGCACACAGATCGGGCATCGGCAGGCTTCTGGAATGAGGATCTGTTTGCAGGGCGTTCCATGCCCAGCGCTAATCACCTGGCCTAGGTAGTGCTGGAACATGTCAGTCCCCTGGCATGGGAAGTAGGCTTGGGATTTGAAATATCCTCCCCTTCAATCTTCCTGTAATTACCAAGTGAGTTTGCTTTTCTTCCCTTTATTTTCAAATTAGAGAAAATTCACCAAAACTTTTCCTTTGATAGCTCACTTCCTGAAAAACAAAGATGGTGGGACTCCGAGGACAAAAAGACCTCAATTACAGCAGTGACAGAATCTGCCAATACCGACGTGGAGGTGGTTTTCTGTCTTATTTAGGTGGCATTTTCACCAGTAGGGACCAGGCAAAATCCTAGTGATGTATATAATTCGACAGGTGTTTCTGTTACTACTCAGGGCTGACTGTATTTGTACAATCATTTAATTTAAAGAGGTCAGTTGGTTAATAGCTCAGAATAAGACTTTCTAGGCTCAAATCCATGTCAGTCACCTGCTCACTAGGCAATCTTGGATGATTTGTTAACTTTGCATTCTTCAGCCCTAAAATGGGGATAATAATAGCAGACTGTCTCCTGGCAGCTCTTGTTGGGAGTCATAGAAGATGATATGTGGAAACTGCTGGTCTCTGTGCCTGGCACAGAGCAAGCCTTCAACTTGTTCACTTATTCAACACACACTGATTGAGCACCTACTATGTCCCAGGCACTGACCCACATTCCGGGGATTTAGCAGTGAATGAAAGAGCCCAACTCCAGGCTCTCAGAAAGCCCACAGTCTAGTTGGGGGAGACCAAGGGTAAACTTGTAAAATGTAATGTATCTGGAGCTGTGTGCTGTGAAGAAAAATAAGTTATGGGATGGACAGTGACAGCGGTGCTATTTCTGACAAAAGGAAAGCTTTTCTTTTTTGTCAGAAAAAGTTTCTTTTTTTTTCTTGGCCTCTTTAGCTGGAAAAAAAAAAGTTTCTTTTTTTGTCAGGCAAATGTATTTGGGAAGATTCCTGAGTGAAGGACAGGAGACAAGCCATGGGGCTGCCCGTAGGAAGAGTGTTCCAAACAGAAAGATCCGGAATGAGGGGCTGGGCAGAGAAGGCAGAGAGGTGGCTGGGAGTCAGCCGTGTGTGGCGGGACCTGGGAGGCCGTGGGAAGGGCCCATCAGTGGGTGGTGAAGGCGTATAGGCAAAGAGCAATACGAGGCCACCAAGGAAGAGCTTTCTCCTTCCTGGGCTCCTCCTCATTCTCCCTTCTTTGCACCTGGCATAGTCACAGGCAGATATCTGCATCCAGTACCGACCTTGAAGATCATTCCCTTTTAGGATCATCCTTTGACCTCTCCTTGATTCTGAGAGAGCTTAAAGACTCATGAGAACTGAAACTTGAGAAATACAGTTTAGAGAAGGCATTTTTTTGTTTGTTTTGTTATTAGAGATAGGATGTCACTCTGTTGTCCAGGCTGGAGTGAAGTGGTAAGATCTGATCTTAGCTCACTGCATCCTTGGATTCCTGGGCTCAAGCCATCCTCCCACCTCAGCCTCCCCAGCAGCTGGACTACAGGCGTTCGCCACCACGCCAGGCTTAGAAAGACATTTGAATAAACTTTTTCCTAGCACTCACTTGTTCTGCCTTCTCTGTTTAGTACTATTAATAATATTGCTGTTATTAAGCATTTCCTAACAATACATTGACTTTCTTTACTGCCTGGAAAGATTTTATATTTGTACATTTGATTAGCCTTCCTGAAAATGAATCCAGACTGTTTGCTTATTAAACAAATATGAGGGTCACATTTACCTTTTCCAGGAACAAAAACTAAAGTTATTGATTGTCTGTTTCCTTCAGGACACAGAGGTAAATGCTTTATTTTCAAACACCAGAAATAACACAAAGCAGAAAATCTACTTGAAAATGTAAGCCTGTCTATCAAGAATGTGTGTGATGACATAGAGCAGACTGATGCAGCTGCAGGAACCATCTTCTCTTGTCAGGGGCAGAATCTTGTTTTGGAGGATGCTAAGCTGTGCCTGGATTCCTGACTCACAGAATCTGTGAGATAGTATTTGTTGTTTTATGTCCCTAAACTTTGTGCATAATTTGTTACTCAGTAATTGAGAGCTAATACATAGCTCATAGATGAATTTTTTTTCTTTTAGCCTTTCCTCAATGTCCTGGTGCAAAGAAATACTTTAGGAATCAAATGCTCACTAAAAGCACTGGGTTTTCAATATGAGATGACTCCAGAAATGTAAACTCAAAACTGAAGACCTGGATTCTCTTACTATAGATATTGAAAAGCAAGTAAATAGTGAAAACACTTTGAACTGAAATAATAAAGCAAGTGCTTTAGAATGCTTCTCACTATAATATTATTCCCTGATTAGAACATAATTAAGGAATACATTCCATGCCACACATGTTGGCTCCTATACCACATGCCAGCCGTGTGGCTAGGTGCAGAGGATGTGAGGTGACAGTGCATGGCCCTGCCTCTATCAGCTTGCAGTCGCTCGAGGTTGTCAGTATCCACTGTTTATTTCCAGGGTATTCACACTACCACTTCACAGGCCTCGTGAAAGCTTTTGATTTCCTATAGAAAGTTTCTTCAGTTTGAATGAAAATGTCATCTATTTTGATATTGGCATTTGCTCTTATACAAATTTAAATAAGTGGGTGGCGAACCATGAATTGAACTAGAATTTGGATCTGAAGCAAAACGAGGACTGATAAATCATCCCTCCCATTTACCTGAAAAATTTCACCAGGTGCAAAGGAGTTATAAATGTTGTTTAAGATTCCAGAGCTAAGTAATTATATAGGACCATGGAGAACGGTTTACTCCAGGGCAGGCACTTGCGTACTGAAAAGCAGCTTGAGGGAAAACAAAAAAGTATCCCCTGAAACATTGAAATGGCAGCAAAGCAAATAGCTCTGTTTATGGAGGGATGAGGGCCCCGAATAAACATATAAATAAACCAAAAATAAGAAGCACTGACATAATCATGAACACTTTTCTCATAAAAAGAACTGGATTTCTGCAAACTATACTTATTTAGTCAAATGTGACTGCAGTATTGCCAAGGTTTATCTGAATAGTCAGGAAAGAAGCAAGACTAAAATTAAACCAGATATGTAGGCTAGGATGCCTTTAAAACGTGCTTACAGAGTCATAAAAATTGTTTGGAAAACCAATGCTCATAATAAATATTTGTTTACCTCTGGTTTCAGCTCCTAGGCTGTGATGCATTGTCGCGCCGCACTCGCCTGCAAGGACGACGCAACAAACTGGAGTTCTTCCAACAGCAGTTTAATGAGGCATCTAGTCTAGTTACATGGCGAGAGACCCCGAACAGGAAGGACCGTGGGCTTATATACCATTGCAGGTAGTCGTGGCGGGAAGTGATTGGTAGAGGGCCCTGACAAGGCTCCCAGCAATGATTCTATTGGCTATGTGCTCACCCGAAATCAGAGACCGCTCCCAACAGCTCCCCCTTTTGTTTTGCAACACAAGCTTTGGGGACTCCAACCTCAAGGTCCGGATCCAGGGGGTGGAGTCCCTGAAGCAGGTGCAAAGGCCACCGTCTCCCGTGCAATGAGCAGAGACTCTGGGAGGTGCAACGGCTGGTAAGGGGGTGACACGCCACAATCTGGTGCAATGGGGAAACCCCTCAGAGTGCATGGGCCATGTCATGCTGTGCGAGAGGGGAGGCGGTCTTGACCTTCGGAGCGTAACATTTGTAGCCAGATGCCAGGGGATTGACCACACTCGAGGGCGGCTAGGGCTTGGGTAACCACCACTCGGTCCCTGCGGCGCTGTGCACGAACGCGCAGGAACCCCCAGATCACGAAACCTGCTCCCAGGATCCCCATGAACCCTAGGGACCCCAGGCCAGCCCAGTCCCGAAGTCCTCGGACTATTGACTGAAATGTAGGAAAGAGACCATTGGTCACTGTCAAGTCCAGGCGTGTGGAGTTAACTGCCGGGTCAAGGCGGTAAATTGACTAGACCAGTGTCCTGTCAACATAGCAGATAATTGACGAGACTTGTTGGCCGCGGCGGAAGCATTATCAAACGGTACCGCGGTAATGCATAGTCCTGTGAAACGCCATTCGCAGCCCAGCTGTGCCAGCTGCCATAAGGCATCTATTTGCTCCTGGACCAAGTCCACACGTTGGTTCAGTATCATGATACCACCCTTCAGATGCGCGTTGACGGCGGATTGTGTGTCCAGAGCTGTAGCCACAGATGCCGATAGGTTGTTCAGCGTCTGTGCTGTCTGAACAGAGCCTACCGCTGCAGCCGTAGCGGCTGCCAGTGCGGCAGTCACTGCCAATGTGGAAATTACAGCTGCAGTAACGCCAAAATCTCTTCGCTGTCGGAAAAGGGTCAAGGAGCTAGGAGCCTCCACCGGCCAAGGAATATGCCGAGGCATACGGGCAACAATTGCCATGGACTGGCTGGAGGCATTCCAGCAATGGGCATAGGAGCAGTTTGCCGTGGAGCAATTGAGAACACCAGGACCAGAGGAAGTAGCAGTGATCCAGATAAAAGGGGGCCAGAGGCAAACAGGTGTGGAGGGGAAAGACAGATTACGCTGCTGAATAGCATGGACCGACGTCTCAAATGTTGAGGAGGAGTTCCATGTAAGATTGGCAAGGCCCAAAGAGGCATTAGTAGCGAACAGCCGGGGGAAGATCTGGGCATCATGGGTCACCGGCATCGGTCTCGGGAACACCGACAGGATGGCCCAGCGCCGGTCCGTCGTCACCGATGCGGCCAGCAGCAGAAAGGTCAGGAGCAGCAGCATCCCCGGCAGCGGACGCCCCATCATCTGCATCTTCCACATCCGCCAACCGCTGCACTCGCCGCGTTAAGCGTGCCGGGACCCACACTGGATCAGGAGTGTCCTGCGGGAAAACACAGACAGCTCCCCTGGACCGGCTCACAACCGGATCCGGGCCTTTCCATTTGTTAAGCAGGACATCCTTCCACAAGACCTGCTCTGATAAAGGGGAACCGGGGTTGGCGTGGCGGTCCGCAGCAGAGCGCCCCTGATCATCCAGCAAAAGAAAATTTAAAGTGAACAAGGTGAGAGAGAGCACAGGCTTAGGAGTACGTAAGCCCAAAGGGCTCGTCCCCGTCTCCCCCTTTTGTTTTTTGAGATAGGCCTTTAAGGTGCCATGGGCATGCTCTATGATACCCTGGGCCTGGGGGTTGTAGGGAAGGCCCGTGCGGTGCTCCACGCCTAGGCGTGTGCAGAATTGACGAAAAGCTTGTGAGGTATAGGCAGGGCCATTGTCAGTTTTGATAACCTGAGGTTTACCCCAGGCAGCCCAAGCCTCTAAGCAGTGGGTGATGACATGACTTACCTTTTCACCTGTCAAGGGAGTGGCATGAATTATGCCAGAGCAGGTATCGACGGAAACATGGACGTAAGAAAGAGAACCAAAGGAGGAGTAATGAGTGACGTCCATTTGCCACAAGTGGAGTGGCCGAAGACCACGAGGATTGACACCTACATGAGGTGCTGGACGAAAAGGTGCACAGGCCGCGCACTGCAGCACAATATCGCGTGCGGCTGCCCGCGAGAGGCCAAATTTGAGACGTAACGTCAGTGAAGGAGTATGGTATAGAGAATGAAACTGGCGAGCTGCCTCCAACGGAGAGCCAACCCAATAAGCGTGAGTGGCATGATCCGCCAGGGCATTGCCGCGCGCCATGGGGCCCGGCAAAAGGGAATGGGCCCGAATGTGCGTTATAAAAAATGGGGACCGGCGCGAATGGATGGCAGCACGGATAGCACAGAATAAGGAGAACACCGTGCTGCGAGAGTTAAGAGAATGGGCTGTTTCCAAGTGACGGACAGCCTGAACAACATAAGCAGAATCAGAGATTATATTAAGGGGCTCTGGCACGGTTCGGAGAACCAATTCAACGATAGCACATTCAACGTGCTGGGGAGAAGAGTAAGCGAAGCGGGCCGTAAACACCTGATCATTGATTACATAACTACCGGTGCCTGTGGATGACCCGTCAGTATAAACAATGGTAGCCCCAATTAGAGGCTCAGGGGAAGTCAGATGAGGAAAGATAAGCTGATTGCGAAGTGCAAACTGAAGAAGGGGATGTTTAGGGTAATGGTTATCTATGTCTCCTGGGAAGATACAACAGAGTACTGCCCAAGAATCTAAGGAAGAGCAAAGGACTTGAGTCTGGGACTTGGTGTATGGGCAATGAATAACTGTAGGGTAAATACCGAAGTGGGAAAGGGACAACGAAAGCCCAGATAAGGCCAAATCCACAACCTGCGTAGGATAATGTTATATAGCACGCCGCGGAGAAGCATGTGAATGAATCCACAGCAAAGGCCCGTCCTGCCAGAGTACTGCCGTGGGCGCCACGGGAGAGGGCAAGAGGCACAAGGAAAAGGGGCGGTCCGGTTGGATGCGGACCAACTGAGCTTGCTGAAGAGCTTCCTCGACCTTAGCGAGAGCCTGCCGAGCCTCAAAGGTGAATGAACGGGGGGACAGTATATCAGGGTCACCCTCCAATATTTGAAACAAGTCACTTCGGAAGTGTCCTTAGCGGCGAGGATGGCAGCCGCCAAGCCCACATTGGTGGGAGGGCCTCCAATTTCTCTGCAAGCTTTTAACCATGCACTGAGGCCCTTTCCCTTCCAAGGGGCAATAGCATGACGACACTCTCTTGTGCACTGCTCGAAAACCAACTGTTCCACTAATGGCATAGCCGAGTCGGCATCGCCGAAAATCCTTGCAGCGCATTCCACCATCCGAGCCACAAAGTCAGAAAACGGTTCTGCAGGGCCTTGGATGACCTTGGTTAAATTACCTGCAACTTCCCCGCGATTAGGCAGTTGTTGCCAGGCTCTTATAGCCAATTGATTAATCTGGCCATAGACCTGAATGGGAAAATTAAGCTGATTATTCTGCCAGCGACCCTGTCCTAAGAGCATATCGGCATCCCAAGCAGGCTGGCCCTGCTGCGCGTTCTGCCGAGCTTGATTAATACAGGCTTCTTGATATATGGATTTCCAATCTAAATATTGCCCCATGGATAGACAGGCCCGCGCGGTACCAGCCCAATCACTGGGGGTCATGGCATGCGCACTTAGCCGTTCCAGTAGGCCACGGGTGTAAGCGGCATTGCACCCATAAGCCTTGACAGCTTCAGCCAAAGCTTTTAGTTGCTTGTAATCTAGGTGTTCGTGAAAGCGATGTTGATTAGCGTCCTCAAAGACGGGGAAAGCAAACTCCCTCTGTATCTTCTTTCTAGCTCGGGGAGGCACAAACGAGGTTCCGCCCTCCATATTTAGAGGGGCGGATCCCGCAACGGGAAAAGGAGGGGCAGTAGCGTACGGGGGCGGGTGATTACGCTCCGCCTCATATCTAGCCGCCGCCTCCTCCAGCTCCGCCTTCTCCTGCGGAGACAGCCCCTCCTCCGCCTCGCGAGAACGCGAACGGGAAGAAGAGCGAGACGATGAAGAAGAACAGGAAGAAGAAGGACGAGAGGAAGAAGAGGAAGCCGACATGTGGAGGGAGGCCATTTTGAGAGCCACCTCCTCCATGTCCCTTTCAGGCGGCGGGCGTCCCCGCCGTTCCTGTTTACCCGCGGACTTACGTTTCTTTTTCGGCCTTTTCCTCGGCCGCCCCGGCCGAGCCGGACCCACTTTGCCTCTCTCAGACATACTATCTTGATAATCACTGAGTACTTGCTGACCTTCCCGGACCAGACCGCTGCAACGGTCGTCCTCTAAACAGGAGCGCACCAGTGCCCACACAGGGAGAACACACTCCCAAAGGGGACCAGACTCTCAGGCACGGCGAAGGTCCTGCTCTAGCTTATCCCAACTCGGAATCGTTAAAGACCCCGAGTGGAGAAACCATGGGGCCACCTGGTCCACGTCCTGCACAAAATGGCGCAGGACACGGTCAGGGATACGAAGCTCCCGGGCGGCCAGAAGACCGCGCAGGGCCCGCAACAGGTGACAACTAGGAGAGTTCCCCATGGGGTAGGTCACAAGCACCCGGTGCCGGCGTCAGAAGAGGGCAGGGGTCCAAAATAAAGCCGCCCCAGCTGCTGTGGTTCTGAACTCACCTCCAAAGAGGTCGTCTCCGCCGGTGCGAGAAGTTCCCGGGTTTCGGCACCACTTGTCGCGCCGCACTCGCCTGCAAGGACGACGCAACAAACTGGAGTTCTTCCAACAGCAGTTTAATGAGGCATCTAGTCTAGTTACATGGCGAGAGACCCCGAACAGGAAGGACAGTGGGCTTATATACCATTGCAGGTAGTCGTGGCGGGAAGTGATTGGTAGAGGGCCCTGACAAGGCTCCCAGCAATGATTCTATTGGCTATGTGCTCACCCGTAATCAGAGACCGCTCCCAACAATGCATGTACACATGCGCCGTGTGCAGTCACAGCCTTTCCTGGAACATTTGCTCTTCTACATATTCATCCTTCTTACTCTCTAAACCGTGAGTGCCCTGAAAGCAGTCCTATCCATTTTTTTTCTTAATCCCCAACTAGTGCAATTCCTGGCACATAACAGATGATCAAAAACTGCTAATTGAATGAGTAAATGATGAAGTGGAGGAGCTTGAAGGAGAACTTGTGGGAGCCTCAATACCATAATTCTCTGTCAGAAGATGGGCTCCGTGGACCTTCATCTCTCCCCAAGAACCACCACCCACAATGTGAACTGAAGGGGCTTCCTCCTTGGATAGGAGCCCTGGTCCTGTGAATACTATGAATCCCATCCTGTGAATCCTGTCTCATGAATCGGCAAAAACGTTTGCATTAAGGAGCCTTTTATAATAAACTCCAGGCTCTTGACTTAGAGACTATATCAAAAATAATAAATTAAAGGTGAAAATTAAAAAGAAATAAACATGGGAATCAACAGATGGTTTTTGAAATAGTTGAAAGACATAGTCAAAGTCCCAGTAGTTTTTGGGAGTGATCTTACCAAACATGTAATTGAAAAACCACTCCACAGCAAAAGAAAAATGGAAAACTCCCCACCTCATTCCATGAGGCTAGAAGATTCCTGACACTAAACCGGAGAAGAGAGTAACACAAACAAGCAAACAACAGCAAAACTAAAACCAACAACAGAATTTCTACAAACTTCACTTTCCACCTTCCTGAGCACTTGGTTTAGCGCTTCAGGGCGTAGTGCAGTCACGGAGCTCACAGAGCCTGCTTGGAGATTTGGTGGTCCTGTGGGGGCGCAACGCTGATGAAAGGGAAGCGAGATCAGAGCTCAGCTGGCACTCTGACCATAGAGAAAATGAGTAGTTATTATTTTAACGGGGAAAGTTACCTCTGCCAGAGAAAGAATTCAATTGCTGGTAGAAGGGGCCTCCTTTCCCCATTAGAAATTAGCTCAAGAGACCAGCTAAGACTTTTACATGTAATAAGAGCTGCATTTATTTACACGAGGGCATTTTCAGGCTAAGGAAGGCCTTGCCATTTTAGCACACTGACAACCAGAATGTCATATTAGATTTGTGGATTAGTAGCAAGAACCAGGAGGAAGCGGAAGGCCCAGTTGGAGTCTTAACTATAACCCTTACTAGCTTGCAGAGCCTTGGGAAATCATTCAACATCTGGGATCCTGTCTCTTTTTCTGTAAACAGGAAGTGAGGATACCTAAGGCCAACCTTATGGCGTGCTGAGAATCAAACAGGACAACCAGAAAGGACTTCAAAATTTGTAATATGATATTGAAGAGGACTATTTGTATAGGGGAAGCTTCAAAAGATATTGATAAAACATATTCTAATTCCATCATTTATTAAATCACTTGATTATAATCTTGAGCATATTACTTAACCTCTCTCAGCCTCAGTTTCCTCATCTGTTAAATGAGGATGATAATACTATCCATCTAAAAGGGCTGTTGTGATGATTAAGTTAGTGTTTCAAAAATGCTTAGAAATGCAAATGTTTATTAAGTAAATAAAATGTTTATTAAATGAGATAAAATTCGATTAATTAGGTGTCTCAAAAGTTGTTTTTCATAAGATTATGGCTTATTGAGTGTTAAATAAAGCAATGAAGATTTTATACAAATTATAGCTTATCATTTTTGATGCTTGTGAGGCTACATTGTTGCAGGCATTTTAATCTTGTGGCAGTACTCCACCCTTGAATTTGATGATGAAGGACTTGTGAAAAGGCCTGTCTTGAAACAAATAGAAATGTGGCCATAGACAACAAGTCACTGGCCCAAGATCTGAGATATATGATGAATTTGGGCATGAATTAAGATGAATGAGGGGTGAAAATTTGGCCCTTATTCTATTCCTGGATGTTCACCTGAGTCTAATGTTTAATGATCTAGGTCATTGTCATTGGATTTTTATGTATTTACATTCATCAAATTAGGTGACAATGCTTTAGGACTCCTATGTGTTATCGTTCTTTGGAGTTCCTATGGCATTTGTGGCACAATCATGTATAAACAATTGAAGTGTAGAATCTCTTCAGTGTTAACCAAAGGTATGCTGTCACCTTAGGCCTGAAGCCATCTCATTGTTCCACTATTGAAGCTCCATTCTGTTTGGCTTAAGCCACACTTTTACCTTTAATGTCACATATTTTCCAACTGTCATTTTCTTACTCAATACTCTCCCTTGCCCCAGAAGAAATGCATACATTGTTTTTTTTCACTGATACAAAATATTTTACATATTTATGGGGTACATGTGATATTTTGTTACATGCATAGAATGTGTAATGATCAAGTCATGATATTGGGGGAATCTATCATCTTGAGTATTTATGATTTTTATGTATATGTTGGGAACATTTCAAGTCCTCTCTTCTAGCTACTTTGAAATATACAATACATCGTTGTTAAATGTCACCCTACTCTGCTATCAAACTTTAGAACTTATTCCTTCTATCTAATTTTATGTTTGTACTCATTAACCAAGCTCTCTTCATCCCCCTCCCACCCACACACGACCTCTGGTATCTATCATTTTACTCTCTACCTCCATGAAATCAACTTTTAATTTCCACATGGGTGAGAACATGCAATATTTGTCTTTCTGTGCCTGGCTAATATCACTTAACATAACATGTCCCAGTTCCATCCATGTTGTTGCAAATGACAAGATTTCATTCTTTTTTATGGCTGAATAGTATTCCATTGTGTATATAGACAACATTTTCTCTATCCATTCATCCATCTGATGGACTCTTAGGTTGATTTCATATCTTGGTTATTGTTAATAGTGCTGCAATAAACATGCTGGTTCAGATATCCCTTTGATATACTGATTTCTTTTCCTTTGGGTACTCAGTAGTGGGATTGTTGGATTATATGATAGTTCTATTTTTAATTTTTTGAGGAATCCACATACTGTTTTCCATAATGGCTGCAACTTAACAGTGTATAAGAGTTCCCTTTTCTCTGCGCCCTGGCCAACATCTGTTATTATTTGTCTTTTTAATAACTTTCATTCTAACCAGAATAAAATAATATGTGGTTTTCATTTACATTTCCCTGATGATTAGCGATGTTGAGCATTTTTTCATATACCTCCTGGCCATTTGTATGTTTTCTTTTGAGAAATATTATTCATGTCTTTTGCCCACTTTTTAATGTAATTTTTTTTTTTACTGTTGAGTTGTTTGAGTTCCTGTATATTCTGAACATTAGTCCCTCGTCAGATGGATAATTTGCAAATATTTTCTCCTATTCAATAGGTTGTCTCTTTATTCTCTTGATTGTTTCCTTTGCTGTGCAGCATCTTTTTAGCTTCATACATTCCCATTTGTCTATTTTTGTTTTTGTTACCTCTACTTTTGAAGTCTTAGCCATAAAATTGTGGCCTAGACCAATGTCCCGAAGTGTTTCCCCTATGTTTTCTTCTAGTAGTTTCGTAGTTTTAGGTCTTATGTTTAAATCTTTAATCCATCTTCAGTTGATGTTTGTATAGGGTGACAGATAGGGGTACAGTTTCATTATTCTGCATATGGATATCCAATTTTCCCAGCAGCATTTATTGATGTGGGTGTCCTTTCCCCAGTGTGTGTTCTTGGCACCATTGTCAAAAATCAGTTGGCTGTATGTGGATTTATTCTGGGGTTCTTTATTCTGTTCTAGTGGTCTGTATGTCTGTTTCTATACCAATGCCATGCTGTTTTGACCACTATAACCTTGTGATATATTTTGAAGTCAGGTAATATGATGTATTCTTTATTCTTTTTGCTCAGGATTGCTTTGGCTACTTGAGCTCCTTTTTTTTTTTTTTTTTTGTTCCATATGAATTTTTGGATTGTTTTTTCTGTTTTTGTGAAAAATGACGGTGGTATTTTGATAAAGATTTCACTGAATCTGTAGAGTTTCAGGCAATATGGTCATTTTAATAACATTAATTCTTTTAATCCATGAGCACAGAGTGTTCTTCCATTTGTTTGTGTCCTCTTTAATTTCTTTTGTCAGTGTTTTGTAGTTTTCCTTGTGACATCTTTCCCCTCCTTGGTTATATTTATGCCTAGGTATTTTTTTTTTGTAGCTATTCCAAATAAGATTGCCATCTTGATTTCTTTCTCAACTAGTTCATTACTGGTGTACAGAAATGCTTCTGATTTTGTATCTTGCAACTTTACTGAATTTATCAGATCTAAGAGTTTTTTTGGTAGAGTCTTTAGGTTTTTCTAGAAATAAGATCATTTTCTTCTGCAAAAGGAAACAATTTGACTTCTTTTTCAGTTGGATGCCTTTTATTTCTTTCCTTGGCCTGATTGCTCTGGCTAGGACTTCTAGTACTATGTTGAATAGAAGTAGTGAAAGTTGGCCTCTTTTTCTTTTTCTAGTTTTTAGAGGAAAGGCTTTCAGCTTTTTCCCTTTTGGTCTGATGTTAGCTATCATTTTTGGCCATTATTATGTTGAGGTATCTTCCTTCTATGCTTAGTTTTTTGAGAGTTTTCATCATGAAGGGATGTTAAATTTTATTGAATGCTTTTACTGCATCTATTGAGAAGGTCATATGATTTTTGTTCTTCATTCTGTTGATATGATGTATCACATTTATTGATTTGCTTATGTTGAACCATCCTTGCATCCGTGGGATAAATCCCACTTGATCATGATCTTTTTGATGGAAATGCACATACTTTTTTTTTTTTTTTGAGACAGAGTCTCATTTTGTTGCCTGGGCTAGAGTGAGTGCCATGGCATCAGCCTAGCTCACAGCAACCTCAAACTCCTGGGCTTAAGCTATCCTACTGCCTCAGCCTCCCGAGTACCTGAGACTACAGGCATGCGCCACCATGCCCGGCTAATTTTTTCTCTGTATATTTTTGGCTGTCCAGATAATTTTTATTTCTATTTTTTTTAGTAGAGATGAGGTCTCGCTCAGGCTGGTCTCGAACTCCTGACCTTGAGCGATCCACCCGCCTTGGCCTCCCAGAGGGCTGGGATTACAGGCGTGAACCACCGCACCCGGCCGCACACACTCTTAATTGCACTTTTGTGATCACATATTTTGAATACTGCAGAAATGAAATATACACAAAAGACAAATAGTCTCAGGCAACTTAAAATGTGTCTCAAGATGTTGTCATACATAATTCATAAACAATTGTTTTTTCACATGGCAAAATTAGTATTAACTGAACCATCTATTTACAGGAAAGAATTTTTGAGCCACTCATGTAATTTTAAATACAGGGACTTCAATTGAAGACACTGACAACTATTGTATCCATTTCCCCAGTATTTGAATCCTATTCCATCAAGATTGACTAGACCAGAGTGAATTGTGCTAGTCCCTTCAACCTTCACCATCTACTACAGAGAGGTTCCTTTGCACAGAGGGTTGGGTGGACCTGCTGAAGGAGTGATAGGTGAAGTGACCTCACTCCTTTGGCCACAGCTGTTTAAATCAGAGGTTAACACTTGACTCAAACTGGGCCAGATTCTTAGTTTGGGGAAACTGGATTTGGAATGTAGTGACAGTCAGGACCTTGAGTTCAAAGGAAAGGTAGGATTGTTTGGGGCCACAATTTTCTGCCACATACACAGTGAGGCAGATTGAGCTGATCTGCAGAAAAAGAAGCAGATGTGTAGTGGGAAGAAGACAGACCATTTGGCAAAGGGGTAAGAAGTTGGGGGCAGCGAGGTCAAGGTTGCTTTACCTCCTCACTGCTTTTCTGTCCCATTCTCAGGCCTTCTAAAAGGCTAGTGACATTTCCCACCTTTGATTCTATAAAATATCTTTGAGTCTTTCCAGTATGCTCTCCTCCCTCCCCCTTAGCCTAGGTTGAGTGGGTTTTTATTATTTTTAATCAAACGTTTCCTGACCAGGACAAGTGGGTAGGCAAAAAATAGTGAGGAGAAGAACAAGTAGATCAATTACTGCCATGGTACTTTACGGTGGTGTTTGGTTGATCGGGTCCTGCTCTTGCAAACCTGTCTTCTCACCCGGGATATCTGGTGGTTTAACAGAGATTGGCCTTTCTGTTTAGGTGTGAGTTTTGTGTTGAGGAAACCAGGTAATCACAAATCTGTCATTCATTAACCAATTGGATAAATACTTAGTGAGCATCTTACTCATGCTAACGCACTCTGGGAAGATTCGGAGATATGTCTGAGTTAATAAAATCAAGTCCCTCCTTGCTAGAAGCTCAGTGTCAGCAGCCTGACCATCTTCTTTTTCTTTTTCTTTGTTTTCTTTTTTGTTGCAAGCACTTCTAGTAGACTAATTATCTTCTTTAATCAAATCTGTGACTCAAGAGCAAATTTTATTTTAATTCTATTGATTTTTAAAAATACTTTTCCTTCTGATTGTGTGGCAAATATTCTGAGAAGCCTTAAGAAAGTTTAAAATCCAAAAACTAGATAATCAGTTCTTAAAAAAGACTTTTGATGATATGAGAATAGTTTCACATCTGTTATTTTTTATTTTTATTTTGTTTTTTTGAGACAGGGTCTTGCTCTGTCACCCAGACTGGAGTGCAGTGGCATGATCATAGCTCACTGCAGCCTTGAGCTCCTGGACTCGAGGGATCCTCCTGTCTCAGTCTTCCAAGTAGTTAAGACTATAGGTGTGTGCTGTCATGCCCCCCTAATTTTTTAAATTTTCTTGTAGCAGTGGAGTCTCGCTGTGTTGCCCAGTGTGGTCTTCCACCTCCTGGGCCCAAGTGATCCTCCTGTCTCAATCTCCTGAAGTGCCGGCATTACAAGTGTGTGCCACCATGCCCAATGCACATCTTTTAGAGAACATTTTGATACTTAAAAATACAACTTGAAATTTTGTGGCAAAAGTATACAGATTAATTCCACATCAAACTCTCCTTTGCCTTGGCAATATTCCATCTCTTTTCTTAAAAAATATATATATTTATATAGTGTTGCCTTTGTGTCTCTGTCAAGTACCCCAGAATCTGACACAGGAGTTATAAAAACTCTGCATATTCATGTTTTTTTAACTCAGAAAGCTGTGTGTTTTCCCAGACTTCAGAGGCTGAGGCTCTGGGCAGAGGGAGGAGATTTTCCTCATGCATCGCACACTCCGATAAGGTAGCTTCTTACCACTCAGAAACAAAGGAAGAGGGGAGTGGGGGAAGGAGGAGAAAAAGAAGAGGAAGAAAAAGAGGAAGAGAGAGGAGAAGAGGAAGGAGAAGCAGCAGTAGCAGAAATTAAACCAAAACAAAGGATCCACCTGTAGTTTTCCTCCAGGCTCTGCGCTTTGCAGAATCGGACGCTGAAAGACCAGAGCCTGCGATGTCTCAAGCTCTGTCTCCCTCTGGTGACCAGTCTTACTATTTCTGGACGCCAGCACGGGCGATGGCCATCCCTGCTTTTCTGAGAAGCTAAAGCCTCCATTGATCTTAAAAAAAGAAAAAAGTTCACTCTTTCCCTTTGAAAACTCTAAATTTACTCTTTCCCCCTTCGGCTGGGGCGGCAGGATGACACCGCTCACAGCACCTGCCCCGTGTCCGGCTGCCTGGGCCTGCGTGCCAGCTCCGCCGTGCTGCTTACTGGGAAGTGCTCAGCGCACCATCAAAGCCCTCGGTGCCTGTGTCCTCATCTGTAACGTGAGGAGGAGAGTGCGTGGACCTCAGAGGTTGTTGGGAGGAATGAACAAGATACTCCGTGTCTGCACGTTGCGTCCTGCCTGGCAGAGGGAGTGCACATCGCGGCACGGTTGTTCTGGTTTGTGCCCTCACGGGAGCACCAGCATAGGAGGGCTCTGGACTGGGATCCACAGTCCTAAACATTAGAAAGCACAGCTTTTCCAATAAGACAAAGGCAAGCTGAAATGAGGAAATGAGATATTAGCTAAGAAAGGATCGGTTGTGTACATTAGGAGTCAGTTTCCACGTAGGAATTCACAGCTCATATTTTCAAATCAGATCCTAGAGGGTACAAAACACAAGAAAAACATAAAATGTTTTCCACATCCTGGTTACCAGAGGACTTTAGAAGTTTCTTTCTCAGGGAGATTCTAGAGTCTGACTCTTTGGGTCGAATTCTGATTCTACCACTTTTCAGCTGTTTGACTTTGGGAAAATTATTTGGCTCTTCTGAGCCTTTGTTCCCCCCTCTGTAAAATGGGAATGAGAATCGCTTTCCCTGCCAATGTTCATAGTGAGACCATCCACAGGAGACACCCAGCAAACTTTTGCTCAGAGGAAGCCCCTATGTATGTTACGTAATATCAACTCCGGTGCAAGCTGAGCTTCTCACTCCCAGTAAAGTTGAGCCCAGTATCAAGGGAGAAAAGTTGCTAACGGTAATTTCTTCTGAAGCAAACAGGGTTAGCAGGAAGTCCACTTCCCTTTACAAAAGAGGTTTTCAGAATTGGCTGGGTACTGGAATTGCCTGGGGGAGCTTTAAAAAATGTCAAAGCCGGGGCCCCACCCTCCAAGGTTCTGATGTAATTGATCTGGGGTGTCCCTGGCACTGAATGTATAAAAACTCTCCAGATGGTGGTAAGAGCAGCCAAGGCTGGGAACCGCTGCCTTAAGAATACCCTTCTACACATTTGCATGATGTTAGATTTTTTTTTCTACACCTTCATGCAAATCTGCTAAACTAGGCAAGCTGAAAAGCAATTTAAGAACAGAGTATATTTGAAATCAGAGCAGTTTGACTGGCTTTCAAGGGTGAGGAAAACAATGGGTAAGGGCATGTAAGTCCCAACAAGTGGTTTTGTGAGCTGTGATGCTCTTCCGAACCATGAGCCTGCCCATCCTCTCTGAAATGGCCTTCGTTTACACAGGGGGGGAAGTCCCCCGCCATCCCTCAGAGATCCCAAGCCTGGGCCCCTATACACACGTGTGTACACATGACCCCCAGTCAACAGAGCATCAAGGGAGTCTTAAAGGGGAAGAGTCTTTGTGGAAAGATGTGAAGGAACCTGTAGGAGAGGGGTGGGGTGGGCCGGGTGAGGGGAGAGTCTGCCTCTATCTCTGTGGCAAGGGACTTCAGGAGGACGCCAGTGGTGTTCCACTTGGGGGACGCCCAGAGCCCTTGTGGGAACAACCTGCGGGTCAGCCAGCCCTCAGGACTGATGTTCTTGGGTGAGCGGGGACTTGAGGGTGGTACTGGGGAAGTACCGCACGCAGGGGCCCCGCCGAGCAGGCGCAGGGGAGGATGTGGTCCTGGGGGAGGGAGGGAGGATGTACCTAGTGAGTCTGGGGACAGCAGTTAGCAATCAGGTACGGAGAGCTTTCCAGGACAAACCTGCAGTGCCCTTGTCTCAGTTTCCCTCTGGGGCCTGACTGGCTGGTCTGAACCCCAGCTTTGCCGCTGTGGGACCTGGACATGCCACTTAACCCCTCAGTGCCTCGGTTTCCACACCTACAATGGCCACGGTAGTAGTACTCACCTCACAGAGTTGTTGGAAGGCTTCAATGGCAATCAGTGTAATTAAATGTAATTATTGTCAAGGGCGTTAATTAGTGCTTAGGACATACTAAGGGCCACATTCAGTGTCAATACTATTATTATTTCTAATCTAGCACTGAAGAAATGTGTTTAGGTCCTAACAAAATGAAATCATGTTTTATTAAAAACAAAAGTGACTGCCGTGAAAGGGGCTGTACGAGAAAAGTAAAAGCGAGATCTTCTGTTTGGGAGAAATCTTATGCGGTGTGGACCCTCCCTTTACCTTCAGCGGTGGGAGTGTTGGCAGGAGGTGATGGCTGAGACAAAGCCAGGGAAAGAATGCCAGGCCAAAGCCACCTGGTGTCCTTTGAGAGACAGCAGGGATCCCTCAGGACAAACGCAGGCAGAGCTGCAGCCCTTGGGCTTGGAGGACTTTCCGTGTTACCTGGAGAATACTGGGCCACCCTGTGTTGCAGGGTGACTAAAAATAGTTCTCTCCATTGTTAGGTCTTATGGCCCCTTTTCTGTGGACTGAGTTGTTGACCAGCTGGTCCCTGAAGCACAAGGCCAAGCGACACTGGAGGCAGGGTGCTGCGTGGCACCGTCTTTGTGGGGGTGGCTCTGCGGCAGGGAGGGGTGTGCGTGGGTTCTCAGGGGCAACTGTCACGGGAGCTGGGGGGCTTTTGGAATGTGAGACAAGGTGAAGCCCTAAGGAGAGACCCGGGCCCTCGGCGTCCGCGGCAGCAAACTCAGCCTCTGCGGCTTCTCACGCGGCTCGGGAAGGGCGGGCGGGGACCCTGGGACTCCCAGGCTCAGACAGAACAGTCAGGGACAGTACTGGTCAGGGGTGTTAGAGTAACCAATTCTGGGTCCAGTGAAGCCGTGATTTTACCCTTGAAATGTAAGAATTAATAAACTCCCCAAATAGCTTCAATGCAGAGAAGATTCCAAAAACGGTAAGAATCAGATTCAAAGTGTAACAGGACAAAAGGAAAAGCGATTTTAGGCTCTCTGTTAATAAGGACATCACCCAAATATTTCCCAGAAATGGTTTTTCAAAAGGCTTCAAAGTATTAAAAATTAATTAACATTTTACATTTAGTGTCCCACGAAGTTCACATCTGCTACTGATTCTCTTACTAATTAGAAAAGCTGTTGGTGGAGGAACTTAGGAGATGTTCACAAAGTACAAATTAGGTCATAATTAGAAGGCAGGGGGTATGTTAATGAGCAGCAAGGCTGATAGCCCCGTGTCTACACCGACAGAGGACCCTCCTTCTCCTGCGTCTCTGAGCTAATTTCTGTCATAATCCTGTATGAGGATAGGCACAGATCCCATTCGATAGCTTGGTGGGAGTTATTTGAAACTATACAATCTCCAGAGAGAAGACTCACCCTCTGAAGTCTTTTAGCCTCAAAATCCAGTGGAGAATATTAGACCTACCTAATACCTGTTCTCAGGCATAACCAGCTGAGAACTTCAATAATTATCCAAAAGTTACATTTTGTAATCCTGCGAGATATGCATCTTAAAGGGTCTCTTTTCTTTGTGGAACCCCCAGCCTGGCATGGGCCAAGAGGGTAGCCCTGGCTACCATGGAGAACAAAGCAGGGGCCAAGCTCACTACCGTATGGCCCAGCCGTAGTTCCCACCATTCTTGCTCAGCCGTTTGTCTTCATGATCTTACTCAGGCACTGCAGACAGCCTGCTGCTCCAGTGTAAAACAGACAAGGAGTATGAGCTATGCAGTTAACACACGTTAATACGTCAGAGAAGGTAACAGTGAGATTTAGGGCATTTTACCTGCCACAGCAAAGTAACCATCTTATTGAAGAAATAAAACATTCACGGAAAGCCAATGCAAGACAGGATACGGGTGATGGATACCCTCAATACCTTGAATTGATCATTGCATGTTCTATGCCTGTAATTAAATGTCACATGTACCCCATAAGTATGCACAAATATAATGTATCAAAATTTTTTTAAATTTAAAAAATGAGGAAACCATGACGGTTTCTAAAGCTGGAGCCCCCCTCCCAGCCTCAAATTAGCAGTGACATTGATGAGAATCTGTAGCTCTTGAAACAATTAGACTCTCCTGTGAGATCCCTGTGCAGAAGAAAATCACCAGGGCATGGCCTGTCGGGGTCAGGACCTGTGGATCCCCCATGATATTCATTGCCAGATCTTTCTGATTTTTCAAGAGAAATTGGAACATTGGATCTATACAGGAAATTTGCCGATTTAAAAAATGTTAACAACAAATTCAAAACTTTAAAAACCTGCAAATCAGACAAAACGCCACACCTCAAATACACACTCATACTATTAATATAGTAATTTTACATGTGGCCTAGACTGAATCTGTCTTAGGCTGATGATCCCAGTCTCAAGAGATATAGACAGAAAGTGCCAACAGAATCTAGAGATGGGTGATTTTGGGGTGAGCTGAAAGAGTCATAGAAGACTGCAGGAAGAAGCACCATGATAATCTGCTGCTTTGTTCCAAAGACACGATCACTCTCATTCTCACTGTTCAAAAATTGGAGGTTTTTTTCAAATTGTGAAAAATTTTTAATTATGAATATATTCTGTTAATATAGTCCCATATTAAGTCTATATGTCCCCAGAAAGCTGCTCCTGACTGTTCGTGCTGCTATTTTATGATGTAATGTGTTGGGATAGAGGTAAATAAATCCCCCAGGCAAAGCAATTTTTAAAACTCAGGAATCCTAACACATATCATTTTTTAAATTTAATAGAGCGATATTCTGCTAAAAGAACATTTACTCTCTGAAGACATATCTGCAGCTGAATGTTGCCTTAAGGAACTGCAAGTGCCTCATTTTTACTAAGAGCATGTATATAAAATTAGATTACATTGACATTCCAGAGATAGTCACTAAATGTTCCATTTTGTATGATAGTGAGATGATGCTTCTATAATAACAAGCATCTTTTTTTTGTATAACATTTTTAAGGGAGAAAGTTACTTTTAAATTTTATAATGGTCACAATTACATATTAGAGAAAAGGGATTGATTTTTTTCTGGTACATTTTAATATTGTTTTACATTTAAAAAATTAAGTTAATTTATATTCCATAAAAGTCACCCTGTGTGATGTACAATTTTGTGAATTTGGATAAACATATACAGTTGTGTAACCTCTGATGCCCTGTTTTGACACGAGAAGTAAAATATAGTCTCAAATCCAGATTCATTAATTGCTTCAGTTTATTCTTTTAATGCATTCAGCCTTTAAACGGCCTGTTAATGTTCCAGGCATTGCGAATACAAAAGAGCAAAGACACCACCCCTGTCTTCAGGCTCTCTGTGTTGTCGAGGAGCCAGACACCTAAAGGCGAGAATGCAGTCAGACCACTGCTCTAAAGGATATCTGCACAGATGCCACTCCCATTTATTTATTTCACTAATACAACCTGATCCACCCATCAACACCAGGCTTGCTGCTGTGTGTTCAGAGTCAAACTGCGGACAGGAGAGCCCAACAAACGCCCAGCCCTGCAGGGGAACAAACAGGTGAGCCACTGCATACGGCAGAGGGAGGCAAGTTCTCTGCTGGGGAAGGACAGAGGTCTGTGGGGCCCTTGGGGCGAGGGCCTGGACAAAAGCTGCGGCTTCCCCTGCGAGCAGAGGGAGGCCTGCTGGGAAGTTGGGAAGGCTCTTGAATTCCTCCTGTGGTTCCCCCAGCATACCCCCATTCTGGAAGGGGTTGAGGAAAACTTCACAGAGTGGTAAGAAGGGTGCTTGGTAGAATGATTTATGACTGGTTAATGATGGAGAAAATGTGTGAGGGAGCCTTTACACAAAACTACAATCCAAGGAAGCTTGTGTTTTTCATGCTCCGATCGGGCATAGAGAAATGGCTGTCCTGCCGACAGGGCGTCTATGCTCCGCTGATCCATGCGGTGGCAGCGCCCGGAAAGCCATTTATTAGTAGGGGAGGACAGAGAACAAGCCCGGGTGTCTGGTACCAGCCGCCGCAGCCGGCCCCGCTGGCCCAGCTCCAGGTGCTGACAGCCAGGGACTGGGCCCGCGATGAAGCAGACGTTGGCTGTTCCCGGCCAGCCCGCCGTGGGTGCCGAGATAAGGCCCTAATGGGCCGCCTGGGCCGCCCTATCAATCTCAAGGCAGGCAGACGGGGTGCGCAGAAGGCGGCCAGAGCGAAAGGCTCCCTGGATTGGAATGCTCGGTTTTGTCCAGATCCGCTGGCCTGGACTTCTGCGTCCTTGACCATGCTGGGTGGTGTTCACGGGCTATCGAAAGGGACACTTCTTTTAGATGCTCAGGACTTTGCCGGCTTACATTTATGTCCCTGCTCCCTCCCCACCTCTCCATTACAAATTAGTGGAAATCTTCATCCCAAGCCGATGATTTGTCTTTGAGCCCCTTTGCCCCAGCCACGCTTGCACAGCCTCATCTGTTGCCCTGTCTGTCCAGCTGCTGGCTGCTTTGCAAAGCACAGAGTCAGCCCTAGAGTCGGGTACCCGGGGTCCTCAGCCTCCGCACTGTTCCCTTCTTGGCTTGCGTGGCGGGGGCTGCACTGCAGGCGTTGGGCGGCATCCGTAACCCGTACCCCGCTGGACGCCAGGAGCACCCCTCTAGTTGTGGCAACCAACACTGTCGCCAGACCCTACCAAGTGTCCCCTGGGGATAAATTGCCCCTTGTCGAGAAACACTGAGCCAGGCCTGGGTTCTAATTCCACCTCTGCCATTTACCAAGTTACTTACCTTCTTTGAGCCCCAATTTCCTTGTTCATAAAGTGTCTTCTCTGGTTGTTATAAAAATCAGAAAAATGTCAACTTGGTTAATTCCCGGCATGTGGTATGCCATCCAAGTGCAGCTATTATTACCATTTTAGTACTCTTGAATTTTCCTGGATAATTTTCAGATTTCTGGTGACCAAACTATTCAAGAAAGATTGTGGAATTGACAGAAATTTCCTTGGTTTTGTAGACTGCCATGTAAGGAAGCTTGGCTTGGGTTGCATCACCTAAAAGTATAGTTTCTATCTGGGTCTCTTTCCAGGACAGTTGCTGTTTTCAACATTCCTGCAAAGAAAGATCAGTTGCCTGAAGAGCTTGAAGAGACTTCTGCCTGTGACTGCAGCCTTCACTTCCCGCTATGCGCACGTAGGTCACTCATGGTTTTGGAGGCCAAGATTTGAATTCTCCAGCCTTTGAGATTCAGGGCTTAGAACAGATCCAACCAGATTTCTTAATAGAGTTCAAATGGTTTGAAAAGAGGGAGCTATTTCTTAAAATAAGTTGTAATTTTCCAAAAAAAATGGCCTTTTGGGGTTGCTGTGATGGTTTAAGGAATGTCATCCTGCTATCTCCACTGCCCCAACATACGCTTTTCTCTTTCCCATTCTGCAAATATGCACTTTTTTTTTATAGTTACACTGAAAAGTGTTTTCAAGAGATTACTGTTCTTTCGGTTGGTTTATAAAGAATATGGAAGGGGAACAAGCATAGAAGAGGAGACATATTTTGCAGTTTATTGAAAATGTGAGGTGACAAGCCACCCTTCTTCCTACTGTCCTCCCTCCTGCCCTCCCTCCCTCCTTTCTTATCTTTTCCTTCCTTCCTTCCTTCCTTCCTTCCTTCCTTCCTTCCTTCCTTCCTTCCTTCCTTCCTTCCTTCCTTCCTTCTTCCCTTCCTTCCTTCCTCCCTTCCTCCCTCCCTCCCTCTCTCTCTCTCTCTCTCCTTCCTTCCATCCTTCCCTCCTTCCTTCTTTGTTTCCTTCTTTCCTTCCTTCCCTTCTCTCTCTCTTTCTTTTTCTCTCTTTCTATAAAAACCCTTTGTTTATTCTAGGACCCGCCAACCATGATGATATTGCCAGAGCTAGGATATAATAACTGAACTGAATAAGGATGACAAAATTAATTTTTCAGTTCTACTGGAGTGAGCACACGTCAAACGTAAGTGTACACTTTAGTTGTACACAAATTTTGATCGAATCTTTACTCCTTTGGAAGAATAAGAGTGTTAAGTACCAAGGAACCAAAAAGAAGTAAGACAGTCTCTATACCCAAAAAGTAGAGAATCCAACATGGAGAGAATAGATAATAGAGTTGTGAAGATTAAATTAGAAAATTGACTGAAAAAATATTAGAATATCTGCTCATGTTGAGTAAGTGGTCAGTGCATTTCAGGAGAAAGGGGGAGTGGAAGGAAGGAGGAAGGATGAAGGAAGGAAGGAAGGAAAGAGGAAAGAACTAAGGAAGAAGGAAGGAGGGTAGGAAGAATGAAGGAATTGGAACCATATAGGATACTATGTTAAATGACAAATGAGGGGAACAGACAATTCTTTAGGAATTTAGAGAAGATTCCAGGGCATGGGTTAGTCAGAGCAAACTTCTCAATATAAACATGGAGAGACATCTAAAATGTCAAAGTAGTTGAGTAGAAACAGAGCCTTAGTTTAGCCGATAACTTAAATATTTCTAAGTGATAAACATTCATCAGGCAACATTCTGTTAAACATGACTTCTTCTGAATTGCTAGAATTCTCTTCTGAGCTCCTCAAAATATCAAGATAATGTAGAAAAAAAAAAACCACTGCCTCTCAGTGTCTCAAACCACTATTTTTAGACCATGCGAGTTTAAGATTTTCCTATGTACTGGGCATTCTGTGTCTCTGGTGTAGAGACCAAGATACATCTAGGAATGGGCACAGCTGTCCTCCTTGAAGGTAACCAGAAAGAGCTAGAGACATACCTTTATTTACCCACTCTAAGTTGGTGGTTGTGAATTTCTCTCAATGGGGGGTTGCAATTTCTTTAAGTCACTGTCTGCTGTGTACGTAGTAATTTCTTATATTCCTAAGTTTACATCTTTTGGACGCTCAGATTCATATCTAAACCCGTAAAATATTCTATTTCCATATGAGAAAAAATATGTCCAATTCCATGTCTTTCATTTACCTGTTGGCCAGCGCCGTTGGTTCTTGCTCAAATATAGATTTAGGATCAACTAGGATCAAGTCTTCATTTCCATTTAGAGCAAGAACCTCCTGGATCTTGGCACATTTGAGAAAGTGAGATGAGTTTAGCCCTGGACTCAGAAATAAGAGGCTCTGTGCAAGGTGAACAACCTGGTATCCCTTCAAACTTATACATCATTTGTACATTTGTTTAACATTTATTTAGTAGGGGTGAGGAGATATTGATTTTTTATTAATAAAAGTTGTATACTTTCTTAATGCTCAAAATTTAGATATTATTACATGTAAAGTGTGAAATTACTTTTTTTCTTTTTATTTCTTTATAAAATTGTCTCAGAATTCTCCCTTTCTGGATTAATTTCTTGGACAGCATATTAAAGCATCCAAACCTTAGATAATAAAATAATCATATTTTTAGTAAATAGCACTCTGCTATGCATGAAAAAAACTTTTTTTGTTGTTTTAGAAAGCAGTTAACTAGCTGGTTTCAAGATTGGTACTGGGCAGATAGTGCTTTGCAATAAGTGATTTTTATAGCTCCACTTGAGCTGTCCACTTTGTTGAAAGCAAGACCCACACATTTCAGCAGTGTGACCTGCAGTCTAGATGGAAACCCGAGTTAACAGGCGCCATGTTGCTAATTTACTCTGCCCAGTTGGCCTGCCATGGGTCCAGCCCGGGGTGACAGTCCTAGGCACTGGCTCTGCAGGTCCCAGGGCCAGTTACCTGACAGCTCTTCTCTGACCGTTCCTTGAGGGCTCACTCCATGGGAATTGTTCATGAGTGACTGGGCTTCCAAAGGCTTCTCTTTACAGATATGTAAACATAAAATTGAATATACATTTACTGGCAAGGCATATTTAGGAACAGGATAAAGATAATTCCACTAGGACCCTATCACATCTTCCATGGTTTTAAAAATTCCAGTTAAATCTCTCAATGTGTAGCTTTCCTTTCAAAATTTTATTAGTCATCTCATTCCTTTTGAAATTACTCACCCTTCTCTCAATCTTCTCTTACTTTGCAGTCTATTTTATAATGTAAGATAATTGGGACTATATGATATAAGCATAGACTTTGACTTCAGAAACTTAGGGTAGCTCTAAGTTACCTTTAAAACCCTCTGTGGAATGTGCTGGGCAAATTATACCTCTGGCCTTAGAAAACCACTTAAATTGTTCTTATGGTGGCTTTAAATTACTACATCCCTAAATGATTTGTCACCCGATTATCTCTGACCTCACCTCATATCACTCAGCCTCATTCACTGTTAGCTACAGTGGGTTTTGCTGTTCCTTAAATATGACACACTTATTCCCACCTCAGGGTTTTTGCATTTTTTCTTTCCTTTGTCTATAATACTGTTTTGAGATTTCTACCTAGTTTATTCTGTCACATCATTTGGATGTCTATTCAATTTTACCTCCTCAGAGAGGCCTTTTCTAACCACTCCATTTAAATAAGTCACCAGCCCAACTATCATTCTTTGTCACCTTACTTAACCTGTTCTTCATTTCTTATCACTATCTGATGTTATAATAGGTATTTATTTATTTTTGTCATTTTCTTCACTGGAATATAATCTCATCTGGGCTAATTTTTATCTGTTATATATATAATGTGTCTCTAGTATGGTATCTCTGGAGTCCAAAAGAGGAAAATTTAGGAGCAATATGAGGAATTACTACTTACATAGAAAGAAGGTAGTGGCTTAATGACCTTACAATTCCACGTTGAGAGAAATTCATGGCCACCAGCTTAGAGCAGGCAAGCAAGGGAGAGTGCAGTATTTAAGGGCAAGTCTCTAGCTCTTTCTGATTCCTGGCTCACAGTAGGGGCTTAATAATATGTATTTTTGCTTCAAAATAAGAGTTGTGAATAGACAATTTCGAACAATTTCTATAGTTCTAAAATTTGGAGTCCCTATAAATCCCAAAATTGTCATCAATTTAGTAAAATAGGAAAAACATGCCTTTAGAATTCCTATGAGATCCTAGGCTAGGAAAATTCTGTCAATGTCATATTGACAAGACGGAATGCTTAGAGACATAATCTGCTTGTCTCTATTTTTTCTTTTTCACTGGAGAGAATCAGAAAGACATAAAAACAATCAGAATGTTTCACTAGTGGAATTGGACTGAATCGTGGCAGATGGGCTCTCCACTTTCCAAAGTGGCCCTGTTGGCAGAAATGTGGAGAAGTTTGAGAGTTAACAGCTGTCACCAGACCCAAGCTGAGCTGCAGAGAAGGTCAAGCTTGCATTCTGCATTCCAGCCACCCCCTTTCACTCCATTTATTGTACTCCAGCTATTGCATTTCCTCATGCTGCCATTTGCCTTCTAAACTCTTTCCTTCTCCCTGACTGCTCTACTGATGTGCACGGAGATGTATCTTGTTTCTTCCTCGCTGAACTGGACCTCCAATCCTCTGAGTTTTTGTCAACTGCTCGTAGCCCAATTGATTAAAAAGTTTATATTAAAGGATGAATGAGGCCTAAAGAAAATTTGCAGTTTGAAAAAATGGTCCAATGTCTTACCTGTTCTTCTAAGACCTGAAATTCATAGAATTAGGATTGCTGTCTGTATCTCTCTCTCTCTCTCTCTCTCTCTCTCTCTCTCTCTCTCACACACACACACACACACACACACACACACACACACACACAGACATACACATCACTTCCTTGTAAAGTCATCCCTGTAAGCTAGGGGGCAGTAAACAAAGCCTTACTTTGGTGGAAATTATAAGTAAGCAATCAAGGCCCTCTATGTGCTAAGAGCTTCGTGTACATCAGATATTCATGGGTTTGGTTGGAGGTACAATCGTTGACATTTTTCTAATCAGACCAAACTAACAAATAATGGTTTTCAGACAAAAGGATTTCCCAGTCACTGCAATTTTTATGGTCTTATGGTACAGACTAGAGAAAATGGGCATTGTGATTTAACTAAGAATTCCTTAGAGTCACCTTGACCTGGAACCAGAGCAGAGATTCTTCTTCTCACTTTGCCATTAAAGGATTTTACCCTTAATCCTGGATTTCAGGGGCAAGCCTGGGTTCCCACTCCCCTGACAAGCAGTGATGATGAGGAGGGAGGATTTTTGCACATATGTAACCTTCCCTGGAGATTCTTGGGATTACTAAGGGGAGAGGACCCTAGAAAAAGTCTGGGCTTTCTGTTCATTTGTCTCAGAGCCCTCATAATTTGGTGTATAAATGTTGAGTGACATCATTTGTCCCTGAGCTGCTTAAATTTGAAAAAGGCAGTTATTTTTAAAAGCAGGGCCAGTGTCCAATGGCAGCCCCAAACGCAAGGGAGAATTGAATTTCACCAAAGAGCCTTGCAGCAGTGACTCCAGACCTAGTGCGGTTGGGTGTGCACAGTGAACATAGGACACTGTGCCTTTTGCCTGGGATTTAAAGAAGACCTAAGAAAAGACTTTCTGGGGATAGGGCTCAGGAATCTGTATTTTTAATGAACACCCCAGGTGATTGTAATGCACTGCCAGATATGAGATCACTGCCTGGAAGTACTTCTTCCAGTGGAGCAGACAGGGCTGGGGATGTGTGTGCTGATTCCCAGAATCGGGAAGGGCACTGAATGAGCTTGCAGGTGGGGATTACAGGGCAGATCTTACAGGGCTTTAGAAAATGTTTTAAAAAGTAAATTTCACTGAAGTATGATTTGCATGCAATCAAATGCATCAATTTTACTGTACAGTTTGTTGAGTTTTAAAAATATATATACGTCTGTGTAACAGTCACCCCAATCATGATATAGAACGTTTCCAACATACATGAAAGTTCCTGTATTCTACTTTGTAGTCAATCCTCCCACCACCCTGACCCACTCATCAGGCAACCACTATTCCTGTTTCTATCAGTGTAGATTAGTCTTGTCTGTTCTTGAACTTGATAGAATGGTATCACACAGTATATATTCTTTTGTGTCAGGCTCCTTATGCTCAGAATAATGTTTTCAGGATTAATCTATATATCAGTAGTTCATTCCTTTTTATTATGAGTAGTATTCTGTTGTACAAATGTGTAAATATTTGTTTAACCATTCACCTACTAATGGACATTTGGGCTTTTTCCAGTTTTATGCTACTATAAATAATGTTGCTATAAACAATTTTGTATATGCTTTTTGTAGATAGATGTTTTCACTTCTCTTAAGTAAATACCTAACAGGAGAACTATTGAAGCATATGGTAGGTATATATTTGACATTATAAGAAATTACCAAACAGTTTTCTAAAGTGGCTGTACCATTTTGCATTCCCATCAGCAATGTAAGAGAGTTCTAGATGCTTGACATCCTTGATGACACCTAGTATTGTCAGTCTTTCTAATTTTTGCCATTCTGGTGACTATATGGTGGTGTCTCATTTTGTTTTAATTTGCATTTCCCTCTAATGACTAATGATGTTGAACATTTGCCATGTGTATATCTCTTTTGTGAAGTATCAGCTCAAATATTTTGCCAATTTATTTTTTGGGGTTGTTTCTCTTCTTACAATTGAGTAAGAATTCTTTATATAGTCAGGATATAAATCTCTTATCAGAAATATGTACTGTGAATATTTTTTTTTTTTGAGACAGAGTCTCACTCTGTTGCCCAGACTAGAATGAGTGCCGTGGCATCAGCCTAGCTCACAGGAACCTCAAACTCCTGGGCTCAAGCAATCCTTCTGCCTCAGCCTCCCGAATAGCTGGGACTACAGGCATGTGCCACCAACCTGGCTAATTTTTTTTTCTATATATATTTTTAGATGTCCATATAACTTCTTTCTATTTTTAGTAGAGACAGGTTCTCGCTCTTGGTCAGGCTGGTCTCGAACTCCTGACCTCGAGCAATTCACCTGCCTCGGCCTCCCAGAGTGCTAGGATTACAGGCGTGAGCCACCGCGCCCAGCCGTACTGTGAATATTTTATACTGTCCATGACTTGCCTTTCATTTCTCGGTGGTGGTGTCTTTTAAAGAGCAAACATTTTTTATTTTGCTTAAATCCAACTTACCATTTTTTCTCTTTTTTTTCGTCCTGTCTGTAAAAATCCTTGCTTACAATCCAGGGTCACAAGTATTTTTCTCATATGTTTTATTCTAGAAGTTTCATGTATTTGGCTTTTCTGTATATGTCCATGATTTTGAGTTAATTTTGAGTACAATTTAGCACTCAAGATTCTTTTACTCATTATATTAGGGTTATCCAGAAAAACAGAACCAACAGGGTGTATATAGACACACAAGTATTGAGAGAGAGAGAGAGAGAGACAGAGAGAGAGATTTATTAATATATTAGGGAATTGACTCACACAATATAATGGTTGGCTTACTAAGTCCCAAGTCTGATGGGGTAGGCTGGTAGGCTGGAGACTCAGGGAAGAATTGCAATTCAAATCCAAAGGAAATCCATTGGCAGAATTCCTTCTTGCCTGGGGAGGTCAATCTTGTTCTATTAAGGCCTTCAACTGATTGGAGGAGTCCCACCCAATTTATGGCGGGCAATCTGCTTTGCTCATAGTTCACGAATTTAAATGTTAATCTCATTGAAAAAATATCCCCACAGAAACATCCAGAATAATGTTTGACCAAATGTAAAATTATCCGTCATACCCATACAGGTATCTAATTGTTCTAGGGCCGCTTGTTGAAAGGCTGTGCTTTTCCCACAGAATTATCTTGGAATCATTGTCAAAAATTAATTGACCATATATGTCTGGGTCTATTTTTGCAATCTTTATTTTATTGATCTATTAATATTCCTCTGTTCTTACACCAATGGAACTGCCTTGATTTGTCTAGTTTTGTACAAATCTTAAATTCAAGGACTGTAAATCCTCTAATTTTGTTCATTTCCAAAATTATTTTGGCTTCTCTATGTTCTTTGCAGTTCTGTACACATTTTAGAATCAGCATACCAGTTTCTTAAATAATAAAATACTTCCAGGAATTTGACTGGGATTGTATTGAAGCTACAGATCAATTTGGGAACAATTGACATCTTAACTGTATTGATTTTTTTTCAATCCATTTACATAGTTTATTTCTCTGTTTTTTTAGGTCATCCTCAATTTTTCTCAATATTTTACAGTTTTCAGTGTACAAGTCTTACACATATTTTATTAAATTTGCTTCTCAGTTGTTTATTTTTTTGTAATTGTAAAATATTTTAAAAATTTCACTTTCTACTTATTCATTGCTAATATATAGAAAGGCAATTTCTTTTTATTAATCTTGTATACTGAGACCTTGGAAAATTCACTATTAGTTCTGGTAGCTCATTTTGTAAGATTCCTTAGGATTTTCTGTGTATACAATCATGCCATTTGTGAGTAAAGACAGTTTTACTACTTTTTTTCCAATCTGCAGGCCTTTTATTGCTTTTCTTTGTTTTACTTTACTGGGGAGGAGGACTTTCATTACAACTTGAATTGCAGTGGTGAGAAACGACATCTTGCCTTCTTTCTAATCTTAATCGTAGGGAAAGCAGTAAGTCTTTCGCTATTAGATAGGTTGTAGCTGTAGTCTTTTCTTAGATGTTCTTTATCACGTTAAGAATATTTTCTTTTTTCCTAGTTGGCTGAAAGTTTTTATTCATAAATGGGTATTAAGTTTTGTTAAATTCTTTTACTATATCTGTTAATATAATCATATAATTTTCTCTTTTATTGTTTTATTGTGGTGCATTACTTTGATTGCTTTACAAATTGTAAAATCAACCCTCCATTCCTGGGATAAACTCCAAATGGTCATGATATATAATTCTCTGCCTATATTGCTAGCTTCAGTTTGCTAAAGACTTTTGGGTTTTATTTTCATAAGAAATACTTATCTGTAATTTCCTTTTAATGTATTTGCCTGGTTTTAATATTAGGATAATAATATGAGTTAGAAAATATTCCCTACAGCTCTATTTTCTGAGTTGGTGTGGGATTAGAAAAAAGTGATACAATCTACTTATTAAGTATAGGGCTCTATTATACATAGGGCTATTTAGATTTTTATTTCTTCTTATGTCAATTTTGATAATTTATGTTTTTCAAGAATTTGTCTATTTCTTCTACATTGCCAAATTTATTATCACAGAATTGCTCATAATAGTATCTTTTTAAGTGGCCCTATAATCTATGGTAATAATGACTATTTCATTCCTGATGCTGTTTTATGTTTTTCCTTTGTTTTCCTCAATAAGCCTGGGGTTTACCAGTTTTACAGATTCTTTCAAATAACTAAATTTTGGTTTTTCTCTATTGTTTGTTTTATTTTTCATCGATTTCCACTCTTATTTTCATTATGTTTTTGATTTTGCTTTGGGTTTAATTTGCTCCTTTTTTATAGCGTCTTAATGTAGACACAGAATTGATTTTAAATGTTTATTCTTTTCTAATATAAGCAATAAAATCTCAAAGTTTACTACTTAGCACTGCTTTAGCTGCATCCAAAAGTTTTGATATATTTTGTTTTCACTGTCATTCACTTCAAACTATTTTTAAGTTTTCTTTGTAATTTCTTCTGTGACTCAAAGATATGTAAAGAAATGGAATCATGATTTCTTTGTATTTGTAACCTGCTTTTTAACTTAATAAATAATCAAGAACACTTTTCCACTAAATAATTTTCTGCAGCATCATATTAAGGAGTGTATAGTTTTGCACATTATGGATATATCACACAAAATTTATTTAAACCAAGTTTCTGTTGTACAACTGGTTGTTTCCAATTTTTCAATTATAAATTATTGCAATAAATATCCTCATATATTAATTTTTGTGCAATTAAGAATTTTTTTCTTTGTATGATTTTCTATAAGTGGAATTGTTGGGTAAAATTCTTTTTTTAAAGAGAATTTCTCTTTTTAAAGAGAATTTCATACTAACTTCTTGGCCTGAGCCTACATTTTTACATGGTTAATTAAATTCACTTATTTGGCAAAATTGCCATTTATTTGATTTCCTGTAAGCCTTTTTATTTGTTAGTGAATGGTTCTTGCAAAAAATTCTTTATATTGACTATTCATATTGAATCAAATAAAGAGACCAAATGTTTGTATATTTATTGCTTTTTGAAAGTTCCCCCCACCCCCACCCTGAGACGATGTGGTCTGTGAGCTGCATCAGGCCCTAGGCATGGCTATTTGGCCTTCATAGTGATGATATTAAACTGCCAACATCTACGATTTGGGGGATATCACATATAACGTCTGGATTTTCAGGCTGTCTTGGAAAATTGAGAATCTGGCAACAATTGGTCAGAATTCCTAATAAGAATTAGTGCAAATGGAGTAATTACTCCTGTTTGGATAGGGCAAGCCCTTTCCATTTTGCCGTAATTCATACTCAGCCAGTGTCACTTGATTAGAAGACAGCCTGACTTTTCTAGGCATTTGGATTCACAACCCCTGATTTTGCAGGATAGAACCTATTAGAAGACTAATGCCAGTCACATATGGGCAATCCCTGAGTTACCATTCAAAACCAGATGACAATGGTCTCTACATGGAGGCATGAAAATTTCCCAGTGTCCATGACTAGCATTCTGCCATGGGTCCTTCCCCTTCCTTTTCCAAGAAACTCTAGAAATTCCCTTTGGTAACCTACAAGATTTATACTTCCAAAAGGAAACTTGGCTCTTTTGAGATACAGAACAGAGATGTCCTTCTTTGTACTTTAGTAAGTGTGAGTTTTTCTAGGCAAAGATTCATTATCTCTAGAACTATGCAAGCAGCATGTATCCACATAATGTCTCCCAGATTTTTTAGGTCTCAATTTTAAGGGTACATTGAAGTTATAGCTCTTACCCCTCAGTAGTTTTTAATTCACTGCACAGTTAAATATGTAAGTTGGGATCAAATTATTAATGTGGGATGTTTGCCATCTATTCCCCTACCCTAGCCAGCCAAAGAGAATTCTCTAATTACCAGATCAATTTCCGGATTCTTTTTCTTCCTATAAATAGGGATTCTTTTCTGCTAGGAGAGAGGTAAGGTCAGTTGACACAATAAAGTGATACAGAAAAGAGAGGGTGAGGAAAGACAAAGACAGGAGAATGACGTGTTGAGAGAAGTTATGGGGAATTGTGAATTAAAATGCTCTGGATTGGCAGCAAGTATAAGGGGGAAGGGCAGAAAACAAAAGGAGTTTTAATAAATATTGTTATGGTCTTTGAATTTGGATACCCTTTATGATTCTTAAGAAACATTAGGTAAGTGGTTTCAGTTGTTTTGAAATTACTTTCGGCTACGGGAAGCTATTGCTTGACTGCAAACCTGTTCTGAGAGGGAACTGTGTCTGTCCCAGGTTTAGAAAGGTTACACAGGCTTATGAATAGGTTTTCCTTGTTCATATCCTTTTTTTTTTTTGCTATGATTATATTCATTTGCTGTTCATGATAGTAAGTACTGAACACCTGTTTAAACAAATTGAAGGTTGTTTCTTCTGGCCTAGGGTTTTGTGTGTACCCTCTTTTAAAAAAATTGAAGACCTGGGCAATTGAGACATATAGTTCTGTTCTCCTTTTCTATTTATATTTCTCATTGTAGGGTTTTTCTGAGGTGGGAGTCCACATTAAAGGTCATACTGCTTCTGGCTCTAAGATTTGATTTCTTAAACACATCGCAGGTCAACTAGAGTGCTAGAGTTTATTACTTTTCAAAAAACCAAATCCCTGCCAAGTGAAAGGAGAGAAGGGCATGTTCAGATGAAAGTGCTTGATGTTCAAATTCTGCAGTTTGTTGACATTTTATTGCTCAATACAATTTTTCCTACCCTTCGGGGCATTTTACTTAATGATTTCCCAAGAACAGCATGATGAAGCTTCAAAGCAAGCAGCAGGTTTTAGCAACAGTGCTCTTATTCCAATTTATGTGAATCACATGTCCAAAACCCTGTATAAATCTGAGGTTTTTCCCATAAACACTTATGCCCAGAAAATATGGTAAGCTATGTTAACAAGCCATGTTAGACATCAAACATTAATATGGAGATAATCCAGGTAACTCTCATGTAATAGATCTGTGTGGGGACTGAGGGCAGGAGAGGTGAATCTAAATGAGACTTCAGATGTGCAATACAAAATTCATTCAAAGGTATCTGTCACTAGCAGTCCGATAGTGCTCGTTGTTGGATATGAATTTGTCATTAAGAATTGGATGTGTTGGTCTGATGTCTTAAACACTGAATTATGACAAATGTACAAACAAGATGATATATAACCCCAAGAAGTTTGTCCTTCATGGTTATTTATTCCATGGGTCAAGGGGAATATAAGTTCTTTATTAGCTTTAAAGTGGTTTTCACCTTATTGAACCAAATACATATCAATAAAACATAGCTTTATAAAGGCGTATATTCTAGTTCCTTTATGGCTAAAAAATGAGGTGCCAATTCTTACACTGGAAGAGCTATTCAGTCCCTCTCTTACTATTCTCTGCTTTTAGAGTTGACTCCTGCCCCCTCTTTCTATATTTGTGCTGGCTTGGGTAGTTGTTGTCCACATAGGAGCCTTTCTCTGCAGGCAGGCCCATAGAAACAGTTAGGCCTGGAGAAAGACTGCCTGGTGTTAATGGTTGGATCAACCTAAAAACGTTATTGAGAATAGGAGAATCTTTTTCCCTGGAGGTTTAATAAAGAAAGTTCATGCTTTCCTGCATCTGGAATCGTACGAATGTGCAGAAAGAACTGGGAGGCAGCTGATCTCTCAGGTATCTGCCCAGCATGAGATGCTTACCCCACGCCCTGTGCTTATTACTGAAAAGCAGAAGAGAGGGCTTTCTTGACCTTACAATAAAATAAGAAGACATAACAGCAAGCAGTGTTGTAGAGTCACTTCACTGTAGATAGTTTCTAACAGTGTAACCTTCCAGAAGCTAATGTCAGGCAAACCTGCCACATTTAGGAGACTGCAGAGGTCTGAAATTGTGTTTAGGAAAATGTTAATACTTACTTGAAACTTCATCTGACAGCCATTCTGCAACACTCCTTGCATAATAGAGGAAATTTTCAGCCCTGGTTTTTAATTTTCTTCTCTTTTGCGGGCTTGGGGATGGACCTCAATGTTATTTTAACTTAGTTTCCTCCAGGCAAGGAGATTTACTTAATTGGACAGCCAATCAAGAAATCCTGTTACTGAACATTTTGTATCGCGCAGGCCGTGTGCTCCATATGGTCTGTGGCGTGTCTGGAAAACAAAAGGCGCACGGGAGGGGCAGCTCAGCCGTTCACACGTGTCTAGGAGGCTGAAGGATATTCAAATAAAGTAACCATTTTTAATATTATTTTATTTTATTGCTCAGTGCAATTTCTCTTACCCTTCAGGGCAAAATGGTCCTAAAATCAAAAGTGTGATTTTTCTCTGTTGTCAGAGAGCCAGTCTGCGGAGGAGCAATAGCGAGGCATTCGCTTGGAAGGCGGCTATTGTACACACAGGCAGAAAGAAGGACTTTCTAGTCTCTTCTTATTACTCTAAAGCTTAAAGATGAATTGCTTCCTGCTGGAGACTTCTTACAACCCGGCAGTTGTTGGGAGTGTGACATGAGGATTTTTCTCACAGATGTGTGTGCACATCAGATAGACACGAAGGTTTGCAGCCAAGATGCCAGTAATCCAGGCAGACGAGCCCCGCGTAGAACCGTTCCCTTCTTCTTGAAGCCTTTGCAGGTTCTGGAAATTGGCTGCGACAATAAGTCCTGCACACGGGCCAAAACAGTAACTTCCCAGTCTAACTTATGTTTACTCCCTGTGCCTACTGTTTACTGCCTGTAACAAGTTTATTAACATTTTAAGTATGTTTATTTTTAAAAGCACATCACTTTCAACGTAGATGAATATAAGGGAAATAAACGCTACCAACAATGATAGATAATTTTAGTAATCTGCTTGCGTGTTCTTTGTGCTAAACTCAAGTAAATATGGAGAATGATGACATGAAGGAGAAGCTTAAGGTGAGAGAAGGGAAGTGTGAGTTATTTGCCTGCCAAGAGCAAAATTTTTTGAATAAGGGACAAGAAATGCAAACACACAAAAAAAAATTAAAAGAGGAGGGAGCTTAACGTAAAGTAAAAGTTTTCTTCTACCTTCCTTTTCTTTGCACTCGGATAGCACATTCTACCTGCTTTGTAGGGTGAGCTTTCCTCAATCACATGCCACCTCCCCAACCCCGCCAACCCCTCTCCTCCTCCCACCAAACCAGAACCTGGTCCTTGACTCTGGAACTTAATGGGGCATAAGGGAACAGAATATGGCTTTGTAACATCACTCAGGTTTGGAATGCAAGTTAAGGCTCTTTTAGCATCAGTTACAGGAGAGCACATACTAGCACTCAGTCAATCTTTGTGGAGAGGCCTGCACCCCTCCCCGCTCCCCCCATAGGATCCTAAGCACCATCCCAGCCCACCCCACCACCCTCTCTAGCAGGGAAGGAGGGAAAGTGGAGGGAAGAAAGGAGGCTGACCCTGGGAAGAGGGGGCAGGGTAAGAGGAGGAGGTAAGTGAGAGTGTCAGTTCCAGTCATCTGAGCCCCAACCACTAGATGGGATGAGGTGTGCGGGGATTTATTAGAGGCCTGGCCTGGCCTGGGAAGGATGAATGGGAGGGAGCAGGGGCAGGAGAGCCCCGGACACTGTGAGAGGGGTCAGGAGGGAGGACCGGGTGTGAAGAGCTCCCGACTGCAGCACATTTCGGAAAAGCATTTAGCCAGGTCAAGGGGAGTCTCAGGCCACAGCTGTCCCTTGGAAGAGTCCCAGGGAAGGAAGACAAGCCCTCGTGCGAATTCCTCTGCTGAGCTCAGTTACTGGTCTCAGCAGGCTCCCAGGAGAGAGCTTGGAGTGGGGTCTCCACAGCCACCACAGGGACCACAGGAGTGGTCACAATGGAGACTCTCAGGATTTAGGACTAAGGCCCTGGGTCAGGGTTGGAGCAAGAAGACAAACTGAATAAAACAGAGAACTCAGTTTTGAATCTCTGCCCACCTGTATGCAGGTTGGAAAATATTACTTGATCAAGTAAAGGACTGAGTGAAGCTTTTCCAAGATTCTTTGGGTTTGACAAGTTACCAGTGAGGCCATTTGGCTGTGGGCATGTAGTACGATGTTCGTAGCTGTGATTCTCATTTTGACACTTAGTCACATTACCTGGGGGCACGGGTAGCCGGGGGCACCGTATCTGAGTATGTATTTGCCTGCCTCTGTTAAACAACAGACCTTCCGGGGCATCTGCCTGGCCTCAGCCGAACCAACAGTAATTTCTCCCTCCTCTCAGCAACACTGAGCTCCCTCCAGTGACACAGTATTCTTTGTCTTGTACTTTGCATACGTGTATGTGATTTCTCCCATCCTCAGTAGTCAATAAGCAACTTGAAGGTAGCAATTGTCTTACGCTTGGAATCAGCATTGCCTTGTACACACAGTCGCTGGGGCTTCAATGTCAAGTTAAATAAAATGAAGGAGCAGGATTGGGCAGGTGGGGGGTAAAGGGAAAAATGAAGGAAACATTTAGATTTATTTCAGTCTTCTTATTTTCAGAAGTTCTAGGGTGGCTCATAACAGAAGGCACAAACATGCTACAACCACCAAAAAGGATAAAAAAGTAAGAACAAAGGAAAGGGGTGGAGTTGGAGACAGACTGGTGTACTAGAAAAAACTAGGCTAAGGACTGCTACTGAGATTAAATGCAAACTTTACTTTTGACCTTTTCCTGGCAGACAAGACAAAAAGGAAAACACGAGTTATATAAGGTTCTTATTAGCTAATAAAAAGAAGCATGCCAATTTTTCTATAGAAGTAGATTTTTTTTCCCTAGTACTAACTCTAAGAGGAATTTATTTTATGGCTCCTTATAGAGCCCTTGGCTTTTTAAACATATGATAGTTTCAATAACAGTTTTATAAAAAATACATAGAAACTTTTTTCTATATGGCTATTTCTAATATTGAGTTTTGATAAATGCCACAGTTCAGAGATGATATTTCTGTGGAGACTTATGAGGTTGGGCACATAGCCTCTGGAAAGACCCTGGGAATGGTACATTTCAATAGTAATGACCACAAAATTATATTCAAATAGAATATAACTGTGGCTGCCTTTCTTTAAAATTTGGCTAAATAGTTCTGTACTGACATACACATCTTGTTTTGACATTGGGCCTTGGTGATAGTGGAATAATGTAAATTCCATGTACATACAATGACTTAAAATTGATGCCAACACATCCCACACTGATATTCAGAGAAATCGCTCTGGGGGCATGAAAAGTGTTCTAAAAGTCCTCTGGTTTACAAATCAGTTTAAGCACCAAACCCAATTACACAAGTTTCTTTTGTACTCTGGCACTTCTCCAAGACTTGAACATGCCAATATGCCGCCATAGGTTGGACACCCTGGTAAGTGGCTTCTGACCTGGAGGTTAATATGCAGGAAGTTCACTGCAGGAGGCTTTTGGGGTCAACACCTGTGGAGAGAAAGGGAAGGAAGCAGGACTAGGTGGGGAAGAAGTTGGGCCAAGCCCACAGGGAGCTCTGGAGCTGGGATGGCTTTTTGGAGTTGGCCCAAGTTGGATGAGGGGCCGGGCCTGTGTACCCCCACCCTGGCAGATACTGGACACAGGCTGCCCAGGGAAGGGGTGTGCCCTTGGCAAGGGCGGCTCTCTTCAGCCAAGGGCAATCCCTAGAGAAGGTTAACACCTCAGGGCTCTGGACCAGCGGTGCTGCCGGCAGTTGGGCAGTACGCCCTTTGTTTCTGAAGGTGGTGCGTCCGAGTGGATCACAGGACTTGGTATGCACTGTTTACCAAACTAACTAACAAAACATACTTTAATCCTGGAGCCCAGCCAAACATCCCCCAGACCTAGCGGTAAATAGAACACAGTTGTGGAGTCCTGCTTTAGGCTAATGACCTAGATGTACACTCTGTATTCTGTCAATTGAGCACAACAATTCGATTTTATATTTGGCTACTTCTACCAGAAGCCAGATATCAGTGATTTATCAATTAAGAGAGTTTATTTTACTCGATAGGTAACATGGGGTACAGTTCAGGGCTTATGCAGTGGCTGAGAGAACCAGGTTTCTTCCCCCTCCCTCGTTTCCTTTTTTGGCATGTGACTTTTGTCCTCATGGCTAAAGAGGTGCTGCTCCACCCCAAAGGGGCAGAAGGTGAGTGCCAGGCAAGCTTCTTCCTCTACAAAATTTTCTAAAGCGCCACTCTATGGATTTTGCTTACCTCTCATTGGCCAGACTGAGTCACATGGCCATTCCTAGTTTCAAGGGCACCTGGGAAGGTAACATTTAACTGGACTCCCTTACTTAGGAAGTAAGGGAGACAGGGTATTGAGAAGGCAACTAGCATTTTCTACCACAAATAATAGAATTTAAATTCTTTCTTCATTGTTCCTAAGTGGCTGAAAACTGTGAGGACAAATTTTATAGGAAAAAATAGATATAAAACATACAGACATATCTGAGTACAACATCACAACAGATTGCCATACTTTTCAAATTTATCCTGTTTCAGACTTTGCACATTTCATCAAAAGCACTTCTTATGAATTTATGACCACTGATTTACTTCTAGCAGTTGAGACAGAGCTGTGCACATGATAGGCATTCAACGTGTGTGTGTGTGTGTGTGTGTGTGTGTGTGTGGTATGTCAAAAAAATAACATATTTGACGTACAGTGTAACACTGTACTGAGCAATGAGGTCATCAAATATCATGTATCTTGCCAGTATATCATAAAAAGCCCGAGTAGCGGCTGGGGAGTGGTACTGAGAGTGGGTTTTAGTCTTTGCTTTAACTTGGCCTTGGTTATGCCACTGGCAGGTGGGTAGTTTTCTGGTGATTTGACTTCTACCACCATAGACTTTAGGAAATTTAGGGAAATACTGTATAACAATTGAAGACCTAGCCACATTATAATTAAACATAAAAGTGCAATGACCTTATCCTGAATTGAAAAATTATTGTTCTGCCTTCTACTTCTCCCCTCCAGAAAAGAAGCTTCACTTTCTATACTTATATGATTTAAAAATTTCCCACATATGAAATTACAGCATTTAGTATGATTTTCAAATTGTACACACATTGCCTTAAAAAAACCTAATAGGTTCTTCTCCACATCCTACCCCAAGTTTTTTGTTGTTGTTGTTGTTTTGGGGATTTTTTGGTCAAACTGTTCTTCTCAAATATTCTCAACAGACAGTTTAAAGCATCACAAAATTAAATATGGAGGCCACGGTGAATGTCTGAAGATTCTGCGTTTCTAACATGCTTCCCAGCTGATGTCAGTGCTGATGGTTCCTGACCACATTTTGGGTTAGCAAGGTGCTGGTTTTAAAACTTGGTTGCAGGCTGAAAGTGTGGGGGTTTTACAAACACTGATGCCTGGCTTCCACCCCAGAGAGCTGGATTTATTTGTTTGGGGTTCAGATTGGGCATCAGATTTTTAAAAGCTCCCTCAGGTGATTCTAATGTGCAGCAAAGTTTGAGAACCACTTCCACAAACTGATTGGAATAGTTTTTTTCTACAAGTCTCCCCAAATGCACAATTTGGTAGACTTAGGTATCCTTGTACATCCCCACTATAGTCAATACCAACTTCCGGGTCTTTTTTATTGAAGTAGAGTGCCTCGCTTCATTCATGGCATGGGCTCAATCACGGTTGCATATGTGAGCGTATGGAAAGATGCTTGTCCCACTCACATGGTCTGGCAAGGAAAGACAGGTGATTGACTGCTCACTGAAAACCTGGTCTATCACATTTCTACTTACTGCAATTCCTTTGCCAGGCTTCTTCCAAGAAAGTTCTTCTATATGGAGTTTAGAGCTCTTGTGAGCAGAAGGCAGAGAAGAGAGAACAAAAAAGGAGGGAATATGAGAGCAAAGAGGGAGGAGAGGGAGTAAGGGAAGGAAGGAAAGAGGGAGAAAAAGAGAAAAAGGAAAGGAGAGTGAGGAAGAGATGGAAGAAGAAGAATGGAGAAGAAATGAAAAGAAAGATGGTTTATTAGGGTGTTGAAAGAAAGTTTTAGTAGGTATTTACTAACCTGCCATCTATGAAAGGTGATACAAAGATTCTGTTGAGATTAACAAACGTTTGGTTTCATTAGGAGACAGGAATCAAGTGCTTGCAAAGTTACATAAAACTATGCAATAGTTAAAGAATAAAAGGAAATGATACCCGAGAAAACACAGGACATAATGACAGACCTATCAACAAGTGAGATTATGGGCTGTGGACAGTGTGAACTCCATTTTTACGGGGAAATGTTACCAACCCTGTTGCAGTAATCCTGTTCCTTTTGCTCTTAGCTCTGTGAAATGAACAGCAAGCATAGAAGTGGCTGCTGAAGAAAAAGCATTTAACACAGTTCGTATTAAAGATTCTTTTAGGGAATTATTTAAATATTTACAGTTATTTCCTCTAGCCTGTACCATCATGTAGCTTATACTTATTCACTCTGAGAAAAAAAAATTAATTCTCAAAATCTTACTTGAACATATCTTTTGAGAGTGCCATCCACATTCCCAATCCCATCATGCACATCTAGAACTTTCTTATTAGTGTTGAAGCCTTGATACTGTTTTATGAGAATAAATAATGGGAATTCAATCCATTCAGAGTGGTGACAGTTTGGTATCCTGTTATCTTTTCTAAGAAACATTCTTAATTTGCTGTGTTGAACTTTGGCAATACAAGTCCCTTTAGTGACATAAAAGAAGCCAGTCTTTAAAAGATGCTGACAGATGTGATTGTTTTTTACAATGGGGCTGAGTTTCCTGCCCTGCTGCATGTAATTAGGCATGCAGATAGAGCTTTACTCATTTTATTAGCCCAATGGGAGGGAGTTGGGGGCCCCAGAGCTCTGCTTACTAAAAGGAAACACTCTCTCTTTCTTTAACATGTAAATGTGTCTAGATTTCTATGGAAAAATAAGAGTTTGGGTTTTCATTTTGAAAATGCTGCATAAAACTAAGTTTGTGGTAAGGAAAACATCATTTCTACTGATTTCAAGCAATCATAATTTATCCATTTCATCAGGAACTTGGACAGTAAAGATATGTACATGTATGGTTTAAGGGCCGGCATTTTCGGTATCCTAGCAACATCACTAAACACTGCCTTGCAGCCTTCCTGATCTGAATCTGTTCAACTCTCCTATTTTGCCTTTTTTATTATTTGCTCTTCTCTACTTAATACTGTGAGATCTAAAATGCTAACATCACTAAACAATTGCATTGACAGAGTTTTCTAGGTCAAGGTAGCATCTCTCTCTTTTAAACTCTTGAAATTTTCTTTACTATGTTTAATTGGGAACTCTGTCTGGCTTGTGAAATCTCTGCAGAATGCCCACCCTCATTCATCTTTCCTGTTTAAAAACACTGTGTAAGAACAAACCTGGTGCCTCTGGGTGATGGAGAACACTCTCTGGGTCCTCTTTCTTTGAGGCCCCATTTTGGGCCAAGTGCCAAATGTTGGCTTACTGTGTGAGTCTAGTGTCACCTCGTCTGCACCAAGCACACAACCAGGAATCCGCATTTCTCATGTCCTTGCTGCACAGTCTCCATTAGCATCTCAAGCAATAGGACACAGCACTGAAATGTGAAGAGACAATCAAAGAGGGCAGACAAGGCCAAGGGGACAAAAATTATAGACAGGGCATCTCATCTGAGGAAAAGGCCGTGTGAGAAACGCAGAAGCACACATGGCCCCGGGCTCTAACAGCAGCAACTCACGGACCCAAGCAAGGACAGAGCGTACGAACTGAAATTCACAGATGTGTTGCTCTGCAAGTTGAAAGCAACCTGCCTCCCAGACATGTAGGTGGGCCAATCTGCCCCTCTGCAGATCTCTCAAGGAGGTCATGTCCCCTGCCTGAGATCAGAGCATTGTCCTGAAGAGAAGCTGACAACAGAACTCAGCCTTCCTGCATGCCAGTCTAGTGGTGAACACGCAAAGGAGACGGCGTAGTGTAGGGTCACCAGCGTATTGCAGATAATAAGTAAACCTGTACCAAAGTCTAATTATGTTGTTTACTGGTAGTGTTACCTTGGAAATAGGACTTAAACTTTCCAAAGTTTAATTTTCCAATCTATAAAAGGGGAGCAGTAATATCACCACCACTGGTACATAAAAAGCACTCAGTTACTAGCTCCTTCTTCTTTGCCTATAGCTGCCTTCTGTACCTTGCATCTTATCCGGCCCAAGTCTGTCAGATGACACACATATGGGAGACAATCTCCTAATTCAGTAATTTGGTCTGCTTTGTGCGCCAGGATATGAATGGCTCACACTTGACTGATCTGACTGCAGTGACATTGCTAGCAACTGTGGTAGCATATAGCACTCCCTGTGACGGGTAAGAATACATTCTACTTGCAAACGGAAACTTGACAGGCCTCTTATAGGCCATGCCAACACTTTGAAAATAAAACTCTTGAAGTTTCACCAGAAATATATTTTTACATGATAGGAGGAAACCTTCTGGAACTTACTGCTTACATAAATTGAAAGAGCTGCATCAACAATAGGGCTGTTATGAACCCGGGCTCCACACTGTCTCCTAAAGGGATTAGACGGGCCTCATAATGTGTTAAAGGCAGAAAAAAGTGACCCAAGAAGTGGCTAAATCCTTAGTTGTCCTTAGTATTTTCCCATGTCAACGCTGCGACTTGAAAAGGCAGAAGGAATTGACTTACTTTATGTACTTGTCTGATCCTTTAGTACTTAATGAAATATAGAATGTTTTATTTGACCCTTGTGGGAAAACAGCTAAACTGGGCAGTTTGTTCCTGACATCAAATATTTGCAAAGCCCCTTAAAAATCAGAACATCACAGATTTGTTAGAAAGTAGGTGCCCCAAGCTTATAGGTGGCTGTTAACATTGTTTTATTTCCTTTATACAAAAAGTAGAAATGACAGAAAAAACACTCTTGGCAGAAAACAATACCACTGACCTGGTCTCATTGAGGAACTAAGCCAAATCTGCCCATATCATGGGGAAAAGGAAGTTCAATCAACGTTAGCAAATACTCATGCAACTGAGGAAATACAAATGGCATCAGTGGCTTAGTGAATGTGCTGTGGGTGGGTTGAATCAATCCAATCTTAAAAATCATACATTTGCCCAGTCATGCTTTTAAACAGCATCTCTTTAAAAAAACAAGTTGTATATACAGATATTACCCCAAATGCATCTTATATAGTCTACTACTATAAATTTAAGGCATCCTGATATTCTGTTGTTCTGCTGGTGAGGCATTGTTCTCATGGTTCTATTTCTACAGAGAATAGTCCAGAAATTTCCAATGGTGTCCAAAGGGCATCAGTGGGAGACAAAAACTGGATTTATAAGAAGAGTTCTTTTGACTCTGGCTCAGCAATGTGCTTTATGCTGTAGGATTTCTTCATTTCTCTATTGATGTCATTATGCCTAAGCAGAAGAGAAACCACAAGCCAAAATTAGATAAAACTATGGTCAAGTTACAAAACAATACCACTAAACAGCTCACCAAAAATGGAAATTATCTTCACACAAACCACACTGAAGACTTCATTCCAATAGGCAAATTATTCTTTTTTCATATAAACCACTCTTTAAACAATAAAAGCAATCATCATGTAATAACACACACTTGCTGAACATTTTTTAATTTGGTTATGGAAGTGCTTTTTCAGTCACACTGACTGAAATACACGCATTCTATAGTCAAGAAAATCTTATTAAAAGTCAAACAGGAAATATAGTACGACTGGTCTACTGGAAACAAAAAATATTTATATTTATATGGATTTACTGGTGACACTTTTTATTCTCCAAATAAGCTTGAGTGTTACAAGTTTGAAGAATGCTTTTTCTTTGTGTGATTACTGAGTAGTAGCACATAGAAAGACCACAAGTAGGTAAATCTATGGGAAAAAGAAGAAACTAGGAGACAATGATGCTGTTTTCCCCTCAATACTTGATACCTAGTAAGTCTGCAGAAAAACAGCACAAACTCAAACTGTGGAACAGCTTTGCTTTTTAACTGAATTTTCCTCTGGGCAGGTGTGTTCATTTTCATGAGATATTAGTCTGATTCTGGGTATCAAATCTTCCAGAGAGCAGCTATGTTCTGTGGGTGGGCAAGCCTATATATTACTAAATTACTTCTTGCTGCTACACCAGGCAAGAACAAACTGCTTCTTAACTGTACTCACTAACATGAGGCCACACTTGGATGCAGGAGACCCCCACGTGTGGTTTGCTGGTCTCAAAACTGTGCTTGCTCACAAAGACTGTGTAGCCTATTTTCAGTGTTCTAGTATATATTGGATCATCATCTGAAAGTTATAGTTCTTATTTTTCCTCTGAATATAACTATAGAGAGTTGTTCATGGGCAAGAAAGGGAAAGGGAAAAAGGTGAAAGGAAAAAAACTACTTGTTCAAAAGATGTCCTAGGGATTCCCATTAAACATGATGGGTTGAATACACAAATTTATCATCTCTTTCTTGCAAAACAACAGTAAAATGAAAATAAGGAAATAAAAAAGGCATGAATCTATATGAATAAAGGAAATGGGAGAGGAGATGATAACAGACAAAATGAAAATAATATTTCAGAGGTAGGAAGGTGGATGAACATTAGAACTGACTTAGCAGGGCAGGAAAAGCAGAAACCTAAGCTCACAGGGAACCCAACAGACTGATTTGCATTGCAAGACCCAGGAATTAAGAGCACCATGTACTTCTGAAGGTGATAGCAACTATGTGAAAGAATGAAGTTCTCCATATACCAATACATATAGACCTCAAACATGGTAAGTGGAAAAAAGTATGAGGCAAAACTTTGTGTACAGTATGCCACCTTTATTGTAAAAAGGAAGGAAAGGTAAGGATATACATTTATATTTGTATTTGATTGTAAAAATTTAAATAAGATTTTCATATAAAATGCTATAAAAAAGGAACCAACAGAAAACCAATAAAGTAATATTGGAAATAAACATTCTTACAGCAGGAACAAAAAATTCAGAAGCAAAATTGGAAGGTAAATTTCAGTAAATATCCTAGAAAGTCAAACTAGAAAAAGCCAAAGTATGAATAGAGAAGAATAGTTAGAAAATTTGAGGATCAGCCTAGTGTGTCCAACTTTAGAATAAGAGGATTTCCAGAAGGAGTAAACAAAGAAATCAGAGGTGAGAACATTTTCAAAGAAATTATACCAAACATTTCTCAGAAATGAAGTACTTATGGTTCCAGACTGAAAAGCCTGCTGAGTGCCTGCAGCCCAGGAATGAAAACAAACCCATATTATGGCAAAGCATCAAGAAATCAAAATATTGGGACTAAAGAGAAAATCATAAAAGCTTCCAAAAGACTAGCAGGGAAGAATGGGACTTCTCAATAGACACACTGGAAGCAAAAGAAAATGAAATGATGTGTTCAAGATTCTGAGAGAAAATAATTTCTCACTTAGAATTCTATACCCAGCCAAACACTCCTAATTCAGTAAATTGAAGATATTTTCAGACATGCAAGGTCTCAAAAAATTTAGCACCTGTTCACCTTCCTTGGGTGGGAAGATATATTTACTGAAGCATGAGAATAAACCAAATAAAAGGAAAAGACAGATTCAGGAAATAGAGTATAGACAGGGGAGAAGCAAAGGGAATTCTCAGGATGGTGCATGTGGGAGACGCCAGGATGACAGTTGTGCAGCAGTGCCAGATGGCAGAAGTACGGATGGCAGCAGGAGGGAAAAGGGGGCCTCCATGAACAGACAGAAACTGAGAGACATCTGAGCTGTCTGAATGTGTCTTCAGCAGAGTGTTGAGAAATGAATTATAAACTGAGAAATCAAAATTATTTCCAGAGGACACATAAAGTTGTATAAGAAAGAAAATGTAATATAGCACAACACAGAGAGTCACTGTTATTATTTAAATAATCATTATAATAATAAACACCAAATACTGATTTAACCCTAAACAGTGATACAACCATTATGTATCACTGGAGGTAGGGGGAGGAAGAGGAAGTAGGGGTATGTGTGTGTGTGAGCAGTGTTGGATGCTAACATAGAACTAGATTAATTTGGTACATTGTTAAGAATATGGACTTAGGAGCCACAAGGACTGAGTTCAAATCCTGGCTCCACAATTTATGATCATCATTACTATGTAACCTTGGGCAAAATATGCAATCATTCTATGCCTCAGTTTCCAATATGCAAAATTTGGATAATAATAATATCTGCCATATAGTGTCATTGTGAAGATTAAAATAGTAAATATGTGTAAAGTGCCTGATATATTCTCTGGGACATTTTAAGTGCTTTATAATTGTTTATGAGTTCTATCATTATTTTTATCTTCATTAGTAGGATGCCCGTAGACAACAGGGGTAATATCTGAAACTGAAAATCTGCATGGGCATGTTATTTAGAAATAGAGAATCCAAAAGGAAACATCTGAAGGGAAAGAAAATGGTTGATTCAGGAGAGTGAGGATAGGGAATGGAGTGGATTTGGCACAGGGGAAGCCAGTTTTTGTTAAAATGCTAATACTAGCATTTTAGTATACTAAATAGTATCACTAGTATACGTATACTACTTTGACAAAAAATTAACATAAAAAGTTAAAAAGAAGTCTAAGGATAATGTAGTTTAGACTTTGATGAGGCATTTCTGCTTTAATTTAAAGGGTGCTGAAATAAAAAACAGTTTGAGCGCCCTTTCTGCAGGACAAAACCTAGCATGATTGCAGCTGAGTCTTTAGCAAGTAAAATGTTAACTTGAGGCATTTATCAGGATAATTCAATCCTCCCTGAGCCCTTCAATTATCTAGTACTGAATTACCAGTATTCAAAGAACAAAAGTGTTCGGGTGATTCTGGCATGAATTATTCAGATAATTTGCTGCTCCTCGATTTCGGTTTTGGATATGAAATCACATTCTGAGTGACCAAAATTGGAAAGGAGAAAAGACTTAAATTTAAATAATAGTTTTTGAAGCAATCTAGCTGCTGACTCATCTAGGCATGGGTTCCACGTTTCCATAGCCCACGGTGACCAGGCAGCAGCTCACGGAGCAGTGTAAGACGGCCCACAGCGGGCACTGCAGCTCCGCTGGTAACCAACACAGGGAGATCTTGCTGTTCTTGTGATCTCCCTCAGGGCTTTACTGAGAGCACTGCTATAAGCCCCATCTACTGAAAAATGGGATTTTGGTTCAAAGTATGAAAACTTGTACTCGAAGTTCCCAAACTGAAACTCACTGTAGGTAGCTACGTAGACTTGTGCCCAGAAGGCCTAGATTGATAAGAGACACACTATTTTCTCCCCACACCCGGGTGGGATGAGAGGCTCAGTCCTTTTTGTTTGTTTCTTATTTCTTTTTTCCTCTTCTTTCTCCTTTTCTTCTTTCTGGCTTTGCCTTTCCCTAAATATTTGTGAAGTTTCTGCCATGCACCAGGCACCAAGTTAGACACTGGGGCTGCAAGTGGACCTATTATGGTGCTATCCAGGGTCCCTGCTCTCATCAAACTCTCATACCTTCCATGGATCTTGCCAAGTTTTAATTGTATCCTCTTTTAATTCTCTCTTGATTATGATCTCCCTGAGGGAAGGGACCATGCATTATCTTCTCACAGCACAAGGAGAGGCGCAGAGCTGAAAGTGGTGTTGAAATGAACGGCCCTGCAATCCAGGGATACGGTGTTCAGGGAGATTACACACCCTGTTCTCGGTGCGGTGTTCAGGAAGGCAGAGCACCAGGGACCACCCGGGCAGTGATGCTAGAGGGTACAGGAGGGTGGCAGTGGCTGGGTAGAGTCTCTGTTTGGTATTTTTAAACCTCGACCGACCTATTGCTTCTTTAAAACTCCAGATTTGAGTGTTTATAGAGAGGCTCTGCTCTTTTAATGTACAAAGATGCTCCCAGTGGTGGCAGACGTGTGATGCAAATATTCATGTGACACTAACAGAACATGTATCTGCTTTGAGGTCACACAATTCAAAATTCGAACTTTGGGGAGCGAGGAAAGGAGGGTAGAGGTGAAGTGAATTGTTTGTTCTTAGGTTTTCTGACCCCCTGAAACCAGGCTTAGCATGCTGAGAGAAGGCGCTCTGGTGGGATGATTTTGGTTTCCAAGGCAGGTCTCTTCTCTGTACCCGCCTACCACTGGTTCGTGTGTGTTCACAAGTTCCACACGTGCGTTTCCTGCCCTCCCAGGGCAGTGATTTAAGACAGTACATGGGGTCTCCCTTGCAATAGCATTTTCTGTATCTCAACTTATCACACCCTGATACTCAACTTGGTTTCACTGTCTTCTTGTGGTGAAACATGCCTTTTCCTTTTCCCAGAGTGCATAAGGAGCTTATGAAAAGCAACTCCATTTGAAAAACTGCATTAATCTTGGGAACTCTGCCAGCCTTTATAAAGAGTTTGCTAAGTTGTGCTTAGACATTGGAAAGATGATCATTTTAACTATTGCCCCAAACCTGGGCATTTTTCTCTACACACAATAATCTACCTTATTAGCAGACAATTTCCTGTAATTTACTACACAAAGGCCAAAGACCATCCCAAACCTTGGCCTGTTTTTAAGAAGAAACGGTCACTTAACTCATGTGAAGAAATGGTTCTAGAGTGGAGTCTCCCCCTCTCCTCCAAGGTATAGGCACAAAGCTTTAGTATGAAGAGTTTTCCTTCTGAAACTAATTAAAACCCTTGGGTAGGCTGAGCTGGGGCTGGGCAGGGCAGGAGTTGCACAGAGAGCACAGAACACCTGAGGAAGCATGGGGGGAGGAGAACTGCAGCTCTAGGAGTGTCTGCAGCTGAGGCAATCACCCCCCCACCAGGGACCTGGCTGGTTGGCCCTGGACTCCAGTGCCAGTTAGGTTAGAAATGAAATACAGAAAAACATACTTCAGATCAGGGCTTGGAACTTGAAACTATGGATTCTGAGCTGAAACTCAAATGCCTATTGTGTTAAACACCAGCTACTCTATTGAATACCCTTTTAGTATCAGCACTTTAATACAATTTTCTGCACTGTTGAATTGGTAATATTCTGTCTGCCTCTAGAATGAGGCACTCAACACATATCTGGATAGCACGGTAACACACCTACACGGCTCAGTACTTATACCATGATCCCTTTAAGAGTCCAGTGTACAGGTTAAAAATAAGGTTAACATTTTAAGTCAAAAATTAAGGCAAGATTAAAATGTGGTTATTTGATTATATACAGAAAAATTGTGGCAAGGACACATTTGTTCAGCAGCATCAGGGGCTCTTTTCTGTGCTGGCTGTATTTTCCCGTTATGATTCTGTAAATGCCATGCAGTGGGGCTGAAGATACGCTCTGACTGGGACCAGGTTTCAGCCAGGGCCCCACGCCTACTTCCCAGTGTCTTCCACCTCTTTGCTCATTCTTCTATTAAGTATGGTGTCCTGACAAGAAGGAAATGTGTGTTTGTGTGTGCTGGGGGTAGGGGAAGGATATCCTAAACTCTGACCTTCTACTGGGCACAGCAGATGATTGCTGCCATAGTAGACGTCACCTCACCACAGGCTAAGCAGACCACTCTCTTTGAAGTGGCTGGTGAACCACTGTGAGATCTATGCAACGTATCTGATAGTAGCTCTTGGCTCTGGATATATAATTCCCAGGGTGGCTAATTCCTCAGCAGTAAAACCCACACTAATGGTGTTTATTGCTTAATGTCTTTTTAAGGAGTCTATGCTAATGTTGGTGCTGGGATTAGAAGTTTCCTGGTGCTAACCCTCAGGCAACAGTGCCACTGTGGTCAGAGAGGGTGTGACTGGTGGTGGCCAGGGGTTAACACCCTGTGCCTACTGACAACTGCAGTAAGTGCTCACTTCACGTGTTACAGATCTCAAAAGGACTTAAACTCCGGGAGACGAATGTTTCATTGGCATTTTAAGACCAGTAATTGCAAACATTCCTTGGAGTTGTAATAACTTAAAACCAACTTGTCCTTTGTAAGATAAAGTGGAGATGAAGCTGCTAGTTATCAGCCAACTTATCCTCTGCAGTTGAATCACAGTGGGAAAGCTGCTCAAAGTAATAGAGTTGAATCTAATTTTAAAGGGCATTCAAAAGAAATTTAGATTCTTTGCTATCAAGCTGTGACCAATTTGGAAAAATAAATGGCAAACAGAACCCCCTCACAGAGCTGACATTCTTTAAAATGTTTTATTTATAGTTTCTAGTTTTCCTTTAAAAGGAAAAATAAAAATTTCTTAGGAACTAAGATGGAATCCCAGTGTGTCCTTGGAACTGGGATCCGTTGCTCCACTCCTTTTCCCAGGGCTATGCTGAAAGGGCCATTGAGTGGCAATAATGTTTGGTGTCAACTCCAACCCAATGACTAACATTAGCTTCCAAAGTCATACGACCCTGGGCAATCCCTGCTACCTGAGAGGGACCATTTGGCCTTCAAGCAAATTCTCAGGCCAAGATTTGAAGTCATTTAGATGAATATTTGGGTTCCCTTCCTTCCTGCAGTGGGGGTCCCATAGGCAAAAGGAGGCAAACAGTAAATTAGGTGTTTTTTTGGGCCCCTATACACCCTCTAGTCTTAATTTCTGAGAGGAATCTTTAAGAAATTTTTAACTAGAGAGATCCAACCTTGCTTTATCTAAGGAGTGAACCAGGCCAGTCCTCTCTACCTCTGTATGATCATGAGTGAATCAGAGAAGCCTGTCTAGCATGAAAGAACTAGGGTTTCCACTTTCTATGGAAATACATGCCAAACGAAAACCGTGACAAAGTATAGGTTAATTTATGAGGTAGTGAGGGAAGAGGTCAAAATGCTTATTTAAATACACCGAATACTTTTACTTTGGGATTTCTAAGTGTGTACTGCTGAAATTAAACTCTATTATTCTAATAAGTAAAGCCAGTGAATCTGATAGGTTCAAAACTGACTGTTCCTTAGGCTGAATGGGAAAGTGTTAACCTAGTGTAAGATAACTGAGTAGCCTCATGACCTCATTTTGTGCTCTGAGTTTTGTAATCCTATTACTGTAGATTGCTCAGCTTTGTTCCCTTGCTAGAATCAAGTATTTCTGGCAGGGCAATCTACTGTGATACTAATTGTCTTGTTCCCAGTTGCTGTAGGAGCCTGGAAGAAAAGAGAGGGATTCTCCTTCTCCCTCTCAGGGAGTTTGCCAAATCTTTGTGCTTCCTTGCCTCAGGGTATGGCTGGTGACTTCTGTTGAAGAACAAAAGCAGAATTTTCCAGGGGCCAGAAGATACATAGAACCCAAGATGGGGACAGAGAATAGTATGGGTGGGGAACCTAAGTTAGGAGAAACAGAAGTGGGCCAATATCAATGTCTGGGAGGGTTTTTTTTTTTTTTTTTTCCTATTCTCTTCCCACCCCAGGCATTGGGTCCTCAGCACTGGCCAAGATTCCTGCCCCAGGGTGGCCGGAAGCAGTCCAGACGCCTGGCTTCGGGCAACATGTGAGCCTGACCCAAGCAGACCACTGGTGACCAGTAAATACTGAAGCTCCAAGGCTCTTCCTTTAACATACTGAATTAATGAGACCCCTAGGGGCATCCCCGAAAATGACTGAGATTTAATTTCCCTGTAGCCTGAAAAAAGATCTAGAGCAGATTAAATTAGATTTGGGGGGGGGGGGTGGAAAGGAGCGTTACTTCTTTGCACCTTAGTATTCTTAACTAAAATTAACACCCACAACACATGCACCCACACCACCGCCTCCAAATTCTTTGGAGGATTTTGGAAGAGTACTGAATGGCATGTCATGATTTTTCAGTTAGTTTAAATGGCTTAGAAGCTATAGTCTTGTAAAATGGGTTTGGAGGTTTACCTCTTCTGAAATACACCAGTTAAGAGACACTGACTACACAGACCCCCCTTTGGCTGCTCTCTTTCTCCTCCTCCCGTTTCCTGCCTTGTCCTGTCCGCAAACTGAGCATATTCTTCTGGGAGGAAGAAAGCTACGCTGCAGGAGGACGGTGCCCACCGAGGTGCTCCACTCACTGGGGACGGGATCCCTTCTCTTCTATGTACACGGTCCACGCATTTTGAATAGTAAACATTTAGTTTGAGAAAGACCTTTGCTTTATTGGAGTGAACTCCTAAGACTGCTCAGAGCCTGGAATCGCGGTTCATAATGCTAAGCTAGAGAAATTCCAGAACAGCAGGGCCTTGCTTCTCCTGAGATCAGCAGAATGGTGACGAAAGGAGCTTTCAGTCTATAATCAGCACTGAAATAAAACTCCAGCTCTGTTTCAAAGTTCTGATTCTGACTGGAGGCTGACTCATTCCACCATGACAGGAAATTTGATTTCAATACTTACTTGGTACTTGACTCCAGTAAAACAAAGACTGAAAGCCAAAGTCAACTAGGATATGCAGCAAGTTTGCGGACTGAGTAGATTCTCCTGACTGATGCTGGAGTGAAGCCCCTCCAGTGGAGGACTAGCAGCCATTCTAAGACCCAGTTACCCGTCTGTGCCTGCTGCTGTTTGAGGGAACAGTTGTAATTTTCTTCTTCCTTGGTGTCATCCCCTGCGGAAAGGTGTTCCGGGTCCATAATGTAAAAGCTCATGCAACTGAAGGCAAAGGCTTGGCAGCGCCATACCACGCAGCCACTAAGCCACGTACCGTGCAGAGTTACGCAGACGCTCCTCAGCCAGCGTGTTAGAGGAAAGATTGATGCAGCTGCTGTACATCTCCTAGAGAGGCGCAATTAAAAATCATCGGAAAACATGCAACAAGCTCAGCACATGCACAAGCCCCGAAACACATGAAGCATGCAGGAGGGAGATTAGAGGACAGCAGCCTAGTGTATGCTTTAAGGAGCACGGGCCCTGTTGAGAGGATTCTTCTCTCACTACTGAGCGACAGGACCCATTAAGTTACTTGGAAAAGTTTTATTTGAGCAATTTCAGTTTTGATATATTTAAACCAAAAAGTCTGGTGTCTTCAGCTCAAGCGTGCCTTTTCCTGATGAAACAAATACATGATAAAGTCCTTTATGACAAGGACAATTTACAGAGAAAATTGATGTCTAATTTAAAATTGATGTTCAATTATTTAGAGGAATACTAACTAAAACTTGATTTGGGTGCTGCAAAAAGAATGTGGACGGTTCTTAGACCTCACTGTAATGGGCTTTTAACATTATAGCAAGTAGTAAGTTATGAAGATTCTAACACTCCTCTGGGTGGTTTATCTAGATTGCGTGACACATGATCTGAGCCATCCCATTCCACAAAGAGTTTTTCATTTTGGCTTCTAGACCATTTTTTAATAGCATGGCAAGCATAGAGCATGCAGGAAACACTGCCTAAAAAGATGTTCATATCTCTGATTCACTGGATGTAAGTCACAGATTATAGTGTGTGGTTTTCCAGTAGATTCAATTATAATATAAAATGTAGTTCGTGGCACACTCTGCCATCCCCTGTGGACTGGCAAGCGCTTCAGACTCCTATAGGCTCCAATCAACACTCAGGGGTCTGTGTTGTAAAATGCCCATGTGGAGGTCCCTGCGGTGTATTCATTTCAAAGGTCACTCCAAAGTTGAATAGCTAAGTCTTTAAAAATAGAATTTCTATTTATGTGCTTTTTAATTTGGGCCTGAAAATAAACTACCCAGTCACATGAAGAGAACAAACTCTTCCTAAGACAGAATCGGTGCCAACGAAGGACCTTGATTTTGCATTGATTGGTAGTTTCATCCTGTAGAAATGCCTCCCAGTCTAGGACCCTTAACACTCAAGGATTAAGCCATTTAGGGAAATTTAGGGACCAGAATATACTCTCCTGTGACTTATTTACCTTTCTGGGAGTATTTGCTGAAGGAAGAGCAAGGGGTATATACTCTAACCTGACATGTCAGTAGCAACACACGGATGTGGCTGTCCATGCAGCCCTTTGGAATTTTTCTGGGGATTCCCTCAGGGTGGCACAGGTCACCAATCTGCAGGGTTAGGAACCACACGATCAATTCAAGGGAAGAAAAAGGATAATCCCCAAAGAGCACTCACTGCCTTGTTCTTTCCTTTGCCAGCGGAGCTCCCAGGGTTTCCCTTGGCGTCTGTCGTCTTCCTTGCGAGCGAGGTTAGGGGCAGCGTGGAGGTCTTCAGCGGGCTGGCTGCCTGGTAGTTATTGTTATTGTTCTGGTTGCCACTTAGTGTCTCCATGATGGAGCGAAAGGTTCCAAAGGGCCTTTTCAGTTGATCCCCTGACTCGCTACTCGTGGAGGCCCGATGGAAAATCCTACCCCTGTCTTTATCTTTTTCTCCACTTAGTTCAAGGCCCGTCTGCTCCATTTGCACCACAGGCTCCTCAAAGGTAACTCTGAGTTTTAAGTTCTGAGACGTCCGGCGCTTGGAAGATGGAGACTTGAGGGCGCTCTTGGGACTCGTGGCAACTTTCTGGGCAGCAGCGCTGTCAGGGCTGGTCTGAGTGGGGTCCCCCGAGGGCTGGTTTGGGGGAGTGCTCCCCGAGCCTGCATACTGGCATTCTAGGTCCGGTTCGCTGCTCTCTGAGGTGGGAGATGGGCTATGGCCATCCAGGGATTTGGAGGCCTTGATGCCAAAGGGAAACCTGCGTCCAGATGTCAAGGTGTGTTTCTTGATCATCAGGTGTAAGCTCTCTGCGCCGTCCACGCTCTCCACGCTCTCTACGATGGGCTGCGGCCGGGGCCGGTCAGCCCTCCTCACAGGGGTGCTCTTGGGGTCCTCGGAGTTGGTGGAGTCCGTGTCAGACTCGCTCAGGGACCTCTGCATCAGCTGCCTCAGCCTGGCTAACTTCAGCTCCCTCTTCTCCAGAGGGATCTTTTTGGAATTTCTAGAGGAAGCCTGAACATCCTGGAATTCCAAGGACAGCTTTTCCTGGGTGCAGACATTCTCTGAGATTTCTTTTCCCAACAACTGGCGTAGGATTTTATCAGAATCTTCGTCTTTCGCTTTGGCCCTAGCCCGGCTGGACGCTGACAGGCTTCCAAGAACCTGAATCCCTTCTTGGACTCCTGCTTTGTGTTTGGCTATAGACTCATCGTCTGCATCTGGAGATTTCCACTGGGACTTTCTCGAAGCAGGTGAGGACGGTGAACTGAAAAGAGGATGAGAAACACATGAGATGATTTCCTACTGTGTTAAAATGATGCAGCCACAAGTGGCTGCATGGCCTTCACTGGCGTTACTAAATAACAAATAAGAATAGAATAACAATAATCAGTTAATGTTTTTTGAAAGCCATGTGCAGATACTCGATAGTAGCAGCCATAAACAAAGTATAGCATGCCTCGTGACTTACGCTACATAATACTATGACTGTTAAATCTGTCTTTTGTTTTACACATCCATTATGCATGAATTTTCTTAATTAATCCCATTTTCAACAACCTTATCAAGCTATATATCCTTGTTCCCATTTCATAGATGAGGAATTGAAGGACTCAGAAAGCGTAAGTGACTTATTTATAGAGGTGGAACAAAGAAACCGCAGAGCCAGCGATTAGCCCAGGCCTTCAGACCCTAGGTCCAGTGCCCGTTTCATTGTGATTTCTCATTTTTATTCCTTTTTATGAGAATAAAATGGTTTCTGCTGTCATCCTCTTAAAGATATTAAAGGAAATCCAAAAGAAGACTCAGAGATTTAAGATAGTTAAGAATTCTAAACACTGGTGCCTGGCATTACCTGGGTGAAGAAGGGAGTGATTTGCCCTCTGATTTCTGGGCTTCTAGAAGCTGTTGGAGTTGGTTCTGCAGCGTGACACGTTCCACTGTCTGCCTGGGGGACACAATCAAAACACATAAGCTCTCTGATACGTAGCTATTGCTATACATTTGGAGGTACAATTTTTTCATAATAATTTGCAGTAAGTTGCAATAAATTCAAAATCTTTAAAATGTGCATAATCTTCATCCTTACAGTTCAGAAAGTTTCCTAAGGACACAATCAACAATACACCCAGAAGATGTTTATTGTTAATATCAGTGAAAAACTATAAGTAATCTAAATCCTTATCAATTAAGTCTGAGTAAACAAATTATAATATTTGTATAATTATAGCTATCAAAAATGACAATATGTTTGAATATCTATGGACATAGAAAAGGTTTCCCTAATATATGTGTATATATATATAAAGTATATTCATATATAAATATATATGGTGTATATAAAGTATACTTTCTTTAAATAAAAAAGGAAATTACAAAATACTATGTGTAGTATACATACAGTCCCCAACTTATCATGGTTCAACTTACAATTTTTTGACTTTACAATGGTGTGAGAGAGATACACATTCAGTAAAAACTGTATTTTGAGTACCCGTACAACCATTCTACATTTCACGTTCAGTATTCAATAAATTACAGGAGTTATTGAACATTTTATTATAAAATAGGTTTTGTGTTAGATGATTTTGCCCAACTGTGGGCTCATGTAAGTTTTCTGAGCATGTTTGAGGTAGGCTAGGCTAAGCTATGATGTTTGGTAGGTTAGGTGTATTAAATGCATTTTTGACTTATGATATTTTCAATTTACAATGGGTTTACTGGGACATAATCCCATTGTAAATTGAGAAGCATCTATAATATCATTTTTAGGGAAACATGCTTTCTCTCTCTTATATATATATTAAACAATATATTTAAAAAATCTGGAAGGATACACTCCAAAATGTTATTCTTTCTAAACTGTTTGAATTTTTTAAAATTAAATTAAATTTATGTTTTAGAGACAAGGTCTTGCTTTGTTGTCAGGCTGGTCTCAAACTCCTGGCTTCAAGTGATCCTCCTGCCTCAGTCTCCCAAAATGCCAGGATTACAGGCATGAGCCACGACACCTGGCCTCATATTTTATCTTGTCATTGGCCCAACTACAACTGTCTACAGCATTCTGCTTTGGAGACAACTGAAGGACTGTTGTCTATTAGCATATATGTGTACTTTATTCCAGGATCATCAAAAGAGACAGATGCCAAAACCCTGAACTTGAACAGTTCACCAGTAAAACAGCTATTGTAGCTCATAAAAGCTTTTCAGCTTTCATGCTATGGAGACTGAGGAGAATGTTTTGTGACCTTTTTTCTGAGTATGAACCTTCAGAAAACACATTCTGTTGGGTCATTTCAAAGCCCCTCTTTATGAATATGTCTGTACATTACTAGAAGGAGTGGACATTGGTACAGAATTTTTGGAAAGATACTAGTTAACATCTATCCACATTTTAAATTTGCATGCCTTTTGTTCTATTATAGCAATTCCTTTTCTAGGAAATTATTTTTAGAAATATCTATACATATACATAAAGGTATATGCACAAGTATGTTCACTATGGAAAGATAACTTAGTTATTAATTTGTGTGCATTTTTCCTTCAATTACATTGAGACCTTTAAGCTCACCTATCTTACCTGGGGAACTTTTGTGTGCAGAGGATGCTTGGTGGTAACCTGTTTATTTTTTAAGTTTTAAATTTTATTTATTTTTTCTAGTAAAAGTCTAAACTCATTAAAAAGATTATTGCAGGTATTGGCAGGGGGAAGAGATGGAGGGGCACAGAGGATTGTAGCTCTGAGAGATATAAGAGAGGTTTCCCTGAGCTTAGAGAAGAGACAGAGGGTCCAAGGCCTTATTGTACTGTTGCTTGAATTATAATCGCTTAAGGCCTTTGACCCACCATAGGCTTTTTTACAAATGAGCTGTATTCAGACGTGTAAAACTTGCATATATAAAACTTAAAGGTAAGACTTTATATTTTCCCTCTAAAATTTAATTTTTAAGGTTTCCCCTCCTAATCAGTCAACACTACTTTGAATATTGATTTCAAATTTTCAGGGACTCCTCCCCAACATGGCAACTTTAATTTAACTGGTGTGCTTTCCAAGGGCTGGCCTCTGTCCCCTCAGGTGGGCGTTAGATTCTTAATCCTTCAACTTGCCAGAGACCTACTTGATAACTCTCATTTGGCCCCTCTTTCTCCATGCGTATCATGACAATCTCCCAGAAATACTTCCCTGACATCCAAAAATGCGCTGTGTAACAGTTTGATAATCTCATCAAGGAAAGAACTGACTTTAGTTAATCATAGAGTGTTTTAAATAACTTCATGCTGACTGAACACTATTTTATATTCTGAAGATTCATGAATCATCTGCTTAATTTTTCTTTGTTTTTTTACAAGACAAAAATTTAATGAAAATTGGTCAGTGACTATGTCTAATCCATAGGGCTAGTTACATGGAACTGTGGTAGAAATTGAAAATAGAATAGCTGCTGGACTAACTGGTTACACATTATCATCATCTACTCATCTTCTTCCTTCAAAGATTCCTTAGCATATTTTTCTTCTTCCCTTATATTTTTTGGAAAAGTTTCATGTCTTCTTTTAGTTAACTCACCAGCCCAGCTGAGTTCTAGTTCAAAAGCTTTACCCTTAACTTCATCATGGACTGTGTACGTTATATTTGCCACTTCTTCAATAACATCACAGCAGGCCATTTCTTTCACCTGAAGCATTTCTATTTCTGTCTTTGCAGCTTGCCTGGCTTTGCCAATGGCACAGCCTCAGTCACTGTATGAAACACCTGATGGGTCAGTCCTATGGAGTTGGGCATCGTCATTCACACTGCAAGACCCTGACGGGCAACTGCAGCCAAGAGGTCTAAAGCGTTGTAGAATGTATATGCACGTATGTACGTGGCTACTCCGTCTGCAAGATGTTTTAGTGGAATGTTATAGCCAAAGATAGATCTAACGTTGAAAGCTTCTTCTCTTGCTATGTCTGCTAAAGAATGTGCATTTGCCAACAAACCTGCTACTGCCATTCCAACATGCCGATCAACATTAAAAAGTCATTTGTTGGATTCCTCTTCATAAAGTTTGGAAAGGACTAATTTTTCTGCCCTAAAGACAATACCACCTTTACATCTGATTCCAACAGCTGTACTACTATTTTCCACAGCCTCCATAGCATATTCAACCTGAAAAACTCTTCCTTCCAGAGGGAGCGCAGAGGCTGACAGGTCACACCCAGCATGACCAGGTCATGCTAAAAACAGTGCAACCTGTAGGGCTTCCAGGCCTAAAGCCATCTGCTTAATTTTTATAATAAATTTGCTAGTGATGGTCACCAGAGTATTTATCCATAATTTCCCAAGCACATTTTTCTTTTTGAGAAAACTAAGAAACTGGTCCATCTCTAGCCTTTCTCTCTCTCTCATGCTCTTTGATTTCCTAGAATATTAGGGGCAATGGTTTGGAGATGACGCCTGTGTGTGCTTTCAGCTCCCTGCCGTGTAATCGGGCCCTGAGAAGTGACACAGGGGAGGCTCTTTCCCCGTGCCCCGTGGCCCACATTCCCTGCGCGGGAGCTCTGCACTGTGATGTCTGAATATTGTCTTGCCTCCGCAGAGACGGCACCTTCAGCATGAGCCCGGCTGTGAGGACTTGGGCTGGAGGAAGAGAAGACGAGGAGAATGCCAGGAATTCCCTGTGCAACTGGAATGAGGGCGGCTCACCCCAGCACTTGGCTGAAACCAAAGCACCACAGTAACAAGTCAGACTTTGTTCTCATGGGACCAACAGGCCACTTACTCCTTTAGCTGCTTGGTTAACTTCACCACCTGCGAGGCCAGCGACATGCAGGTCTCCACCACCACCAGGTACCTGGAGCACAGCGTGTGGCCCTGCCGCTCGGCGCTCTGGGAGGGCTTTTCCCCGGCGTGGTTCTGCATGGTGACGTTCGCTCCATATTCAACTAAGGTCTGTCGGAAAACGCAGGGACATGTGATTGCAACAGGACCTCCCTCTAAACACTATTTTTTAATGACTGTAACAGAACGTTGAATAGGACTTTTCCTGTTATTCCAAAACCAGTTATCAGAGCCCACGGTGTCGGGGGCGGGGCAGAGCAGCAGCACATACACAAGAGCCGCCAGTGACCCTCCGGCCGTGCCATCAGACACCTCCCTTCAGAACCTGCGGAGACGCAGCAGAACCACGTCTGCCACTACCGATCCCCAGCCGCAGCCCACAGAAGGAGGGGCTGGCAAGGGAGGGGGTTCTGCTGCCTGTACAGTCCTTTTCTTTATCAGATACGCAGTGCAGACTTTGTGGGGAGGTGTTTTGTTCCTTTTGATGGTTGGGCTCCAAGGGCGTCATTCACAAAGTCAGGGATGCCTGTAAGACAGGGAGAGGGGAATTTTACCTGCTCCTATTTGCTCGTGCGCTGGGCACTGGATTTGGAATGAGGCTTGCCGATCTGTGGCTGAGCCCACCTGACCGGAGTGAACAGAACTGGGGAGCAATGACATGCAGAGAGCCGAGGGGCTGTGAAGCAGCCCCCGCCCCCACTACGTGCCATGGCAAAGTATGTCCGTGGACCGAGCAGACTTTGTAGAAGGAAGCCTGGTGTGAGCTTGTTGTCAGCCCACTAACCAGGAGAGGGTTCTCCGGTAGCAGTTGGCAGTGGGGTGCTCCACAGGGGGGGGACGAGGAGGTAAAGCTGGGGCAGATCTCCCATGCCAGGTACCAGCGTGAGGCTCCAGAGAGCCCTCTGAACACCTGCCCTTGGCTCCCAGCAGACGGCACCTGGAGGCTGCCACAGCGGGCAGCAGTAGCCGCAGTCGGCCAAAGGAGCAGTGACAACTGTCAGAGAAGTGCTGTGCCTTTCCCAGTTAAGGAAAGAGGCATTTGACTTTTACCCTTCATACCTCCTCTGTGTCCCTGACACCACAGCCCCGAAGGGTGGGGGGGAGCAACAGGAGCGAAAGTGTGTAAAAAACCGATCATGCCTCACTGCCCACTCCAAGTCCCTTGAACCTGGAGTCTAATCTGGGTTGGGAAGAAGAATGTTTTGAATCAGAAATAACATTGAGATTTTAAACTGGTTTGGAGTAAATTTTAATTGTCATAAGCAAGCAGAAAGTTATAGAATCTGGCCAAGGTATCGTTAGTAGAGGAGAGGGAGATTTGATAGAGCATGGTTGAATCAATAATTCAAAGAAAAACCCAAACCACTTGTTTTGTGTTTATACTTTGTTATCATTAGATTCCACAGAAAGTTGTTATGTCAATATTAACCAACCACCACAATCTGCTCTGCTCTCCGGCAATATCATGATGAGACTGCAAACCTACGGATTTATTTTGGTAGTGGGTAGCATTTTTCCCTACAAGCAATGTTTGTAGTATTTAAACTCTTAGACTACTTAGACTCAGAGGTTGCTAAGAAGCTTCATTTCCCTTTTGTTTATGATCGCTCCCCATGAAAGGTCACTTCACCATAAAGTCGCTGCCACCTACCTCACGGGAGTGTCACAGAGACCGTGTCAGCACTGAGCTCTCCCGGAGCTCGAAGAGACACAGTATAAACACAGGCTGTTATTACTCCCCCTCGACTCTGACCTCTGCAGTTTTCTTTCCATTGTTTTCCTTACTCAGCCCCCTCCTCATCTCACGGGGTCCCTTGCTCACTCTCAGTCTCTTTTTATCTTTGTTTTTTAATCTTACACCCAGTGGACAGACCCTCTTTTGTGATTATCCAAGTTTTCACATGCGTGGCATCCAGTGCCAGAAGTTTTTGTTTGTGTAAAGTGGAGTGACGAATGCCCTGGAAGGACAGACGGTCTTTCTTCACATAATAAAAAGAAAATAACTAAAATCTCAAAGAGAATTAGTGATACCAGCTGGTTTTCTTTGCCTTTCAGTCATTTATTAGCTGATAAAAGGTTTATTTCAAGACTATTAAATATTAGAGTGTTTTGTGAAATGGAAAAGTGTAGTTTTCAGTGTTTATTCAGTTACGATTCCTCCACAAAAAATAATGCTACTTCTTTAATCTTTCAGCAGATTCAGTGAAGAATTTAAATTTCTCTCCTTTATGTACTCTCTAATTTCTTATCATTCCTTTTAAAATTTGGTGCCTTAAATTAGAAGGTGCATGCTTTGCCAACAATAATAGGGCAACTTTCAGATACTTGGAATATTTCCTATGAAGTTAGCTCTCCAAAGAGTAGTTTCATGTGAGCAGGCACTCTAGAGAGATTTCTGCCGTGGCCTCTGCTTTTTGTTTTTATTAATCTCTTGCCTTTCATATGTACACTTTCCTCGTATGTCCTCCTGGCCTTTCCCAAGTCCTCCCTGCCTGCCTGAGCAACTGGTTCTCGCTGTCCAGCCCTGTGTTTCGGATGGTCTGCCTGGCCCGCAGCAGGACTCAGCAAGTACCTGTTGCATAAACGAGCACAGAGTTCGCCATGTGGGAAAACAGCACGTAGATATGGCCACAGAGTGCTGCTTTCTTGGAGGTGGCAAATGTGTCATACGCTGCATGTTATATCCACACATTTTGAACCGTATGAACTTGCTGAGGTGGAAGTATTTTCTCTGAACATGACCTTCAACCGTATGTTGTCATTTCCCTTTCCTACATCTCAGGCAGCCGTGGGAACAAATCCATAGATGATGGGTCATTTTCAATGATAAGAATGGATTTGTCTGATTCTGGTAACTACGATTTATGTTTGGAAATAAAATTCCAGGCCAAATTCAAGCTTCAACTTTATTTCTAATTCAAAGCCTCTCCTCTCCTCACACTGCCTCGCCCCTTCTCCCGGCTCCTTTCCTCCAGCCGGCCTCTCTCTTCGCTCTGGTGCTGGGCCCTTCACCGTTTTCTAGGTGAAAAAGTCTATTTCCTTTTTATGTTTGTTCACAGGTACCCCACACTCTTCTGGAGACGCCCCCCATTGGGCTTTCCCACCCCATGCTGCTTGGATGGCGGCACTGGGTCTGGCTCTGCTCCGGGCAGCCCTGCATTTGGTGGAGGAGGAGACGCCGCCTCCTCTTCCCACAGGAGCCCCGCACTCTCTCTGAGCCCTCCTGGAGCACCCCTGCTGCGGCTTGGGGCAAGGGCACAGCCTCCGCCCCCTCTCCTGTGGCTCTCCTCCCCAGCTTTGACATCATTGCACACACCGGACGCGATACTATCTGGAAGACATGTTGGGCTAAAAAGATGAGGTTCCCTGAGGCTGCTGGGTGGAGTGGTTGGACTACAAAGGCCCTGGCCGTCCTCCCAAGCGCTGAGAGGGTTAATGGCTAAGCCTCGCCACCCCAGCCGGTTCTTGGCCTTTTTGAACACCTTTGAGAAACTCAGTCCTACTACAGAAAAAGGGAGAAACCATAGTATTCTTTTTCTAGACTACCACTCCCTACTAGAAAACCTCTTCTAATCCATTCACGAAAAATCTGTCCTTTTTTTCACATTCCTGGGAAGGAGAGATTGCCAGTGAGGGCGTGAACCGTCTGCCACCCGACAGGCTGAGAGACGTCCATGTGGCTGCGGCTTCCCTGTTGTCTTGAGAACATGGGGGCATTTAATGTCTATTGTCCTCAGAATTGGGACTTCAGAGTAGTGTTTAGGGAGCAGGAAAAGTCCCTAACACTCTGCGACCCTCAAGGGGAAACTCTTAGGGCTATATATACCTACGTTTGTGTGGCTTTCGAGAAATACAAATAAATCAATATAATTCCTTATTGTCTACTATCATATAAAAGGCGACTTGATACAGACATTCTCCCAGTGAACGAAAGTTCAAGTCTTCTTTTATTACTTGATACACTCAGTTCTCTCTGCAAAGCAGCAGGGCCCGTGTACCTGTATGCACCCAAGGTAGCCGTGCTGAGAGGCTACGTGAACCGCGCTGTTGCCGTCCTGGTCCACTTCGTCCAGTGAGATGCCCTGTTCCTGCATAAACTGGAGAAGCCACAGAAGAATCTTTTCCTATAAACACAAATGCAGCTGGAATTAACAGAATATCATGAGAGAAGTCAAATATAAAGACAGAGGAAAACAGAACTCTAACTTGTGAAGCTTAAAGCCAAGCTTCCCATAGCAAGAGAAAATTCCCATTCAGTATGAACTGAAAATCCACGAATCTTTGACTGAAATGAAAGCAGGAGGACCACACAGTGAATTTTAAGAGCAGAAAGTTACCTTGGAAATGCTCTTGTTTTACTTATTCTGTAGATGGGAAAATAAATTCACAGAAGGTTTGAGTGCCTCCTCAAAGACACAGAGCTAGACAGATCCAAAGTTGGAACGGGAATCCAGGTCTTTTGATTCCGAGGCTCCCAAAGCAATGTTTTTGCTACTGTGTTATACTGCCTGTAGGCTTCAAGAATATTATCATAAAACTTAGACTATTGAGATAACTGGCCTCTACTTTTAAGTTTATAATTAAACATAAGGGATTGCCTTCCCAATCCCATACCTCCTGCAATCCGCAGGCTTACAAAAAGAGGCGATGCCTTATGTTGCTAAGTATAAGATAATTTCTCTGGAATAATACCAGGACCCTCTTAATTTTTCTGACCAAATGTTGGTGGCATTTTAAAGGTAAAGCTTTACCTTCCTTCATGTTAAAGGGAGGAAACCAAAAGCACCGAACACAAACTTTTCAAAAGCAAAGACATAGAACAGTCAGTATGTTTTGTCATAATCCGTTTGTGTTTTACCCACTGAGTGTTTGTGGTATTTTCATGTTATGCTTGGCCTTTGGAGAAGGCAGGGGGATGGGATTTCACTGTTTTAAAATAGAAGAATTAAACATAAAGTTAAAAAAATATAAGGGTGGTAAAAACAACAGCATGAAGTTTAGTGGGTGGAATTTGACATTTAAAAAGATGATCATGTGTTTGAAATAGCCTTGAACTTCTTTCTTCTTAGCCTTTTAAAGGATTTTTTTTTCCAGTTATTTGCTCGGACTGGTCATGAACTTTTATACTTTTCTGGATTAAATTTGCCTTCATCTTCCGAACATGCCAACTAATCTGCTAAAGGAATGTTGGATAAAAACAGCCAACTCTTTTATGTTTCACCTCTGATGCTGGGGAACAGGGCGCTGTTTAGAAAGGTATCTGAGACAGCAGGGACAGACTGAACGTTTGCACCATACTTTTCCCAAATGAGCAAGCAAGGAGTAAGACCCCTAAAGAGCAGGAAGAGAAAAATGTAATCAATGCCTACAACCTACCAAGAATGCACCCGGGAAAGCAGGGCCAGTGTTAGCTGCAAAAGCAGACAGACTGCAGAAAATGAAACTCTCCAGGGTCCCTAGAGAGTGAGGTGGAACAGAGCCTGGAGGCGAGGGCTTGGAGTCGCAAGTTAGATATGGATAAGCTGAGGTGCTCAACCTTCTTCACAGGCAAACCTGGAGAAAGTTGATGCTGATATTTGGATCAGAGCAGGTGATACTTTCACATGCTTGAGGTAAAACCACTTCGTTTTTCCTAATTAGGTAGGAAAATATTGGATTACTTTTATTTGGAGATAGATGATTGTACCATGTGATTTTTTTTTTTTTTTTTTTGGTAGAGACGAGGTCTTACTATGTTGCCCAGGCTGGTCTTGAACTCCTGGGCTCAAGCAATCCTTCTACTTTGGCCTTCTAAAGTTCTGGGATTACAGACATGAGCCACTGCATCCAGCCTCCATGATCCTAACTCTTTAAAAATCTGGATGAGTGTGAGTATCTCAGGATAAAAGACATAACCAACCAGTTTGAGGTTAATGCCTAAGACATATGGAAACTGTGCTGGGGCAGGTTGCTGTACTTCTATCAGTGGAAAAGTTGGCCTTACCATACAGGGAACAAATCCTCGTCTATGGGTCACTCCCAAGCTTATGGTGACTTGGTTTGCTCCATTGTGTTAAATCATGACCTCTTAAAACTGCAGAGGGGAGAGATTTTAGGGAATCATCCAATGCAAACAGCCTTATTTTGTAAATCAGAAAACTGAGGGAGAGGGCAATGGTATACAATAAATGCCACTTAATGCCATTGACAGGTTCTTGGAAACTGTGACTTTAAGCGAAATGACATGTAACAAAACCAATTTTACCAAAGGTTCATTGATATAAACAAGAGTTAAGTTCCTATGGCATATTTCTGGTCACAAAAACATCACTAAATATCTAAATAAAGACCAAACACTTTTAATATTAAACACTGAAATAAATGTCAGCTACATATACATGTAAGAAAGATTAATACAAATAAGTGAGATACTTATTTACCCAATTATTCCAGTTTAGGGTAGTGGTGGTCAGAACCCATCCCAGCAGCTCAGGCACAATGGCAGAAGCCACTGTGGACAGGAGGCCACCCCGTCAGGGGTGCACTCACAGACACACCCCACTCACTCACACGGGGCCGCTTAGACGTGCCTGTTCACCTAACACGTACATCTTTGGGATGTGGGAGGAAACTGAGGCACCCAGAGAAAACCCACACAGACATGGGGAGAATGTGCCAACTCCACACAGATTCCAGCCAAGAATCTTACTGGTTTTCCTTTCTCATCAACGTTATAACAAAATGACATTGAACAAAATGACATTACTCAAGGACCTGCTGTATTCTCTGATATTCTAGCGGCTTCATTCTTTAGCAAGGAAAGCTCAGAGGAGTTTAAGATATTTCAAAATGGTTTATAGGTACCTTCTTGTTAGGTGTATTTCAGACCAAATTAAATATTATGGTGGGAATATCTATTCCACATGCACAAAAAATGCACTTTACTAAGATCACAGTGTTTTGATTTTAGTAATGGGGTTATAGGCCATGGGGCACTGCATTTCGTAAGACTAGGAATTTTCCCATTGTAGAAATCTAGGGGAGAATCTAGGGCCTTGGACTTTGCAGGGGCTTGATAATATGGGAAAACAAGTCCCACAAGGCCTGTGTGAGGCAAGAGTTGCCTTGGCTCCTGAGGTCTCCCAGTCAGGCTCAATCTGTGTTATTACAATAACCTACTTTCTTTTCTTGTAATGGCATGGATAGCTCTTCTTCCTTGCAATTAAAGATTCTACCCAATTCAATATGCAAGACTTACATAAAGAAAGAATCATTATTTGATTGTTTGGAACAAGATGGGTTTTGCCCAGCACCTCAAATCCAGTTTTGTATTCTCTGCAGGACAATTTAAGAGTAAGAATTTAAAATAAGATGATATGAAATTGGCTTTTCCCATGAAATATGACATGGAAACATAAATCTCCCGTCATACGGTGCAGAGAAGTACCACCAATGGTGACCGGCTGGCTATGCACCTGGTCTTCTAGCCACCAACACTTAGGATTTCTGAGATGAGTATGGAGATGGCTAAAACCTTTGGTAAACATGCACTTTGAGAAATTCTGCTGTGATTTTAGAGAACATGCCTGTGGAGATGCACAGTCCTGTAATTCAAACAGTAATATATTTGACAAATACCTCATAAGGAGGACAAAACAAATACGGCTATTTTCTCCCACTAAAAAGGCCCTTACTAATGCAATGCGTATTGGATATATACACAATGGTGTGCACCTCCCCTTAGCCCTTTAGTGAGTGCTTTCTCTCTCTCTCTCCCTCTCTCTGTATCTACAAGAAGAAGATGTTAAAGGAAGAACGTAACGTCAGATTTTCATTTCCCCATAAGCACTACTTTCGGAGAGCATCGAATGCAGTCACAACTGTGCGCAGCTTCTGTACTATCTGTGTCACAGAGTGCCTCTCCATGTCATCCATCCACCCACATCCGTCCAACTACTCAACTTCCATCTACTAACTGAAACGTCCCTCATGTACCAGTTTCCTCTTCTAGGGATTTTCTGCTGTTTCTGTAACGTGTTTTAATGTTATATTTTATGTGTTCCTAAGGGCAACCAAAGTTGTTTAGAGAGGCAATTAATTGATCTAACCTATGAGATTGGCTAGACAAAGACTAATAAAAATGTAATTGAAAAGTATGTCACAGGTTTATTGCTGGTATCAATAAAATCTCTACAGTGTGTGGTATAATAAGTTCTAACGCAGTCAGCTTTTTCTGTGATCATAGATGATCAAATATAACATGCCATCAATTACAAGATTCATTCCAGTTTTTGAGATGTTAAAATGTTAAAAAAATGGCCAACAATAATTTCATTGTGTCATTTATTATAAGACATATGTAGAATTCAGAGATGATAAAATGCTTAAAAAAATTACATCTAGGAATTGATTAAATAGGTTATGACCTAAACAATTGTTCGGCAAATTTCTGTTATATTTTACTTATGGTAAAACAAGTAAGTTGAATAATACTGATAGCAATAAAAACAATAAATTGGAAGAGATCCAATAGTCATAATATCCAACATTTATCTAGTGACTGCCAAGCGCTGGGCAATGTGGCTTTTCTCACTTAGTCCTCAGAATAACCCTGTGGGGAAGGTTCCATTATCCCCATTTTACAGATAGAGAAACTGAGGTCCAGGGAGACCTTTTCTTTTCTTTCTGTTTCTTTTTTAAAACACAAGTATCCAAGGCCATTAAGCTAGTAAATGGTAGGGTTAGGATTAAAACCAAGACAGCTTGACTTAGGAACTGTTCTTCATAACTCTGTTTTCTCTCTTCTGAGCATGAATGTCCACAACTGCTCATTCTCCCACGACTGCTGACTCTGTAAACGACATGCTCCCTTTGTGCTGTCAAAGAAGTCACGATTAACTGCCTGTCCCTCCATGGGTTTGTGGAGCTGTGTCAGTTACACTTTTCCAAGATCAGTACTTGGAGAACAGATGCATGCTCATACTAATCCAAGGTTTTCCTGTTTTGCTTTCATCCGCAATCGCAGCACTTTCAGCACTGTTCCCTTATTTCTGTCCCCTGACTGTGAAACAATAAAGTCAAGGGAATATTTCTCCTTTTTCAAGTAAATTGTGGAAAAGCAACAACAGCAGCACAGCCTGTGTGGAAGTCCCCCCTCGCCAGCGTGCCTGTCACTGCTCATGACCATTCTTAGGAATTGCTGACGAGCCTTTTCATTTTTCAAAGTGTTCTTTAAAAAAATCCGTATCAGGGTAAACATTTAAAATGTAGAATAAACACAGTGTAGGTAAAGGTGCTCTTAGTAAATGCTTAATGCAATGATGCAGGTTGTTTTTGCAAAAGAATCTCTTGACCAAAGTCACGTGAATGATTCAGAAACAAAAGCAGTCATAGACCTGATGTTTGATGTTGAAAGTAACACGGAGCCCACTGGACCAATGATCAGAGAACAACAGCCTGAAGCCCCCGAGCAGCTCGGGGCAGGGATTTGCTGTGAGAGCCTGGGAGAGACAAGCTGAGCCTTCACGCTTGAACAGAACAGCCCAGGTTACACAAGTGGGAGCTTTGAATTGAGATAATTCTGTCCCAATTGTTTTGCCAGCAGTGCCTTTCTCAAGGGACAGCAGAGCAGGCCTATCCAAGGACACCCCCGCGTGTTCCTGGGGTCTCTCTGAGGCTTCCACCAGCACACTTCCTGTGGCTCGTCCTGCTAGGTACAATCAGGCAATGAAATAATTGCCCCCTCTGGGACTTCATGTGTCAAGATGAGGAAAATCGATTCTTATCACCTAAAGATCTATCACTCCAGGAGACCACTAAAAACTGCTGGCTACCCCGTGGTACTGGAGTCTTTAAAGGTAATTTTTACAAGAAAAAGAACACAAATTGGGAGTCAAATAGAACCCACTCTTTAAGAATCTATATGAAGGGCAGAGGGCAACTAAAATAAACCAAGAGAGGAATTTTTCTCTGTACTGTGATTTCCAGAGTTATTTACTGAAGAAACAAAGCCAGAACATACTCAAGTGCCTGCTTGATGTAGAAAAACTTGCATGTGCTGAATCCATTAAAAAACTGTTCAATAACAGTCTTCCTTGTGAAAATATTAACCTTGTCATGGTTCCAAGTTCAGCATCTCTGCAGGTTATCTGTTGCATAAGTGGCTGTGTGTGACGGCAGGTCAGAATTCACAGTTCTAATGGGCGTCTACGTTTTCCACTTGGGTAGGATGCTCTCCTTAGGGTGCTGCTGGAGTGCCCCCCTCAAAGCTGTATTTTAGGTCATAAAAATGCTTATCAGCTTGAAACAATAGCTTGAAGATTGATACTAGCATGAAGCAAATGTTTGGCACAGCTTTTCAAATAGGTCACAAATTTCCATATTTTCCTCTAGTCCAGCCAAGAAATCCACACTCTCACCTGACCAGTCCCAGAAAGGGCACTTTCTTTTTGTTCTGTCCAATAGTTTCAAAATTATGAGAAACCTGCTGTGAGAGCTGAATAAAAAAACTGGCATAAATAAGCAACATTTCCCAAGACAAAGAGTGCCGAATGCCCAATTATTTACTTGAAGTCTCAGAACAGCCATGCAATCCTTTCCTCCTTTTCTTTGGCAAGCTCTACCAAAAGTACAGGCAGCCTTTGCACTGATATCTAAAATTCCTCATTAGGCTTTATATAAGCAAATAAAATCAAGGACATGAAACAATTATTCACACAATTTAATAAAATTCTGTTTTATACAGAAAATGATACAGAAGTGATCAAATTCTTCTGGTCATTTGAAAATTCTATTTTCCAAGTTTTGCCAATACAGATGCTCCTCAACTTACAAAGAGGTTATAGCCTGATAAACCCATTGTAAGTGGAAACTATTGCTACATCAAAAATGCAGTCACTACACGGTAGAGTACTGGTTGTCCGCCCTCGTGAGTGCATGGCTGACCAGGAGCTGTGGTTCGTCGTTACTGCCTGGCATTGTGACCGGAGTATCATACTGCGTATTGCTAGCCCAGGAAATGATCAAAATTCAAAATCTAAGGTATAGTTTCTACTGAATGTGTTTTTCTTTCGCACCATTGTAATGTCAAAAAATCGTAAGTTGAACCATGGTAAGGAGGGGACCATCTATATAAGCAAAGAATGGCATTTTATGTACTACTGCCTAAGAACTAGTACTGGTAGTTTTTAGGACACTATAGATGGGGACTAGTAAGTACAATGCACAAAGAAAACAGAGTAATTATAACATTTCAAAAACAGCAGCTTTTACAAATTTTAAATGTTCTGTCTGCTCCTTTCTTCATTTCACATACTTACTTGCTCATTTCTTCAATGAGTTGTGTAAGGTACTCCAAATACCACAATGTATTCTCAGATAAAATTGAAAAAAAGGTCCTCAGTTAAATCAATGCCACTGTAAACCACCTGTACAAATTACCTAGACAGCTGGAGACAAAACAGAATCTGGCCCTGAAGTCAGAGGAGCTGAACTGAAATTTCATCTTTGTTCTTACTAGCCAGTAGATCATGGGCAAGTCATTTAACTTTCTATCTTCAGTCTCCTCATCTATAAAATAGAGATAGAAACAAGATCTCATAAAAATTCTTTTGTTGTTTTTTTTTTTTTTGAGACAGAGACTTGCTCTATTGCCCTAGGTAGAGTGCAGTGGTGCCATCATCACTCACAGCAACCTCAAACTCCTGGGCTCAAGTGATCCTCCTGCCTCAGCCCCCCAAGTAGCTGGAACTACAGGTACATGCTAGATGCCCAGCTAATTTTTCTATTTTTAGTAGTGATGGGGTATCACTCTTGCTCAGGCTGGCCTTAAACTCCTGAACTCAAGCAATCCTCCCACCTTGGCCTCCCAGAGTGCTACGAGTATAGGCGTGAGCCACTATGCCCAGCCTCATAGGGTTGTTTTGAGGAACAAATCAGATAATTTACAAAAAAATCTAATGGCATGGTGGCTGGCACACATAGGAAACATGTTATATGTGTATATATTATATACACTAACTGAAGTTACCATGGCTAATTTGACTCCCCCAAATTGTGGTGTAACAGAGGTAAAGGCCTAAAAAAAGGGAAAATGTATTATAAATTGTCTCTTTACCCCCCATCCCCTACTCTTTTTGGAAATTAAAACCTGCATTCCTGCCTGAAGCCAGTAATCAGAGAGGCAGAGAAGTGTTTTCTGTTGTTTGTTTTCTAGTATCTTAACCGACAGGAGATGGCTCAACAGAATTATCCAGGCAAAGGTCATGGGATCATCTTCACTGGAGATAAGGTTGATCAGGACCACCAACCATAGCTAAGCAGCAGTAGCCTGAAGCTGAAAACCCTCTTGAAAAGCTCTGTATTTCTGCTTAAAGTGTGCGTGTGTGTGCGGGGGTCATGCTTCTTTAAGGCAAGAGTCTGCCATCCTCCTCACTTGTTGGCAAATTAGTATTAATAATAAACTTCTCTTTCCTTTTTCTCAAACCACTTGTCCTCATTTTTTGTTCAGCCTCGGGGACAACTACCAAACTTTTGGTAACAGAATGTGGCGTCCCTAGGTAGGCCTATTTGCACCTCAGTGGAATGACACCCTGTGACTGCTGCCGTGGCTGGAAGAGGTGGGGAGCAGCCCTGGGTCAAGCCCGGGTCTGCTCCAGTAGGAGCACTGGCTTTTCGGGGTGAGAGAGGGAGAGACCACCCACCCCAGCAGCTGCTGGAGCCTGTTTAGCTCCAGGGAACTCCCGTCTCTCCCTCCCCAAATTAGATGCAACTCCTTACAACCTGAACCTTGTTGAGGAAAAGGAAAGGGATCTCGGAAGAGTCACGACACCTTGGCCCTTTTGGTAAGTTCCCTGGGGTGCATGCCGAGACCCTTGATTCCACACATTTGGGGAAGGTTGTGAACCTTCCAGCCCCGTGGCAGGGCATTTGTAGGCACCACGGGGGTGGAAGTCATGGTTGAGTGGAACTAGGGAACCTGGGGAATGCATTCCCTTTTGGATTAGCAGAAGTCAGTTCTCATATTAGGAGCATTTGGTTCTCGTTTGTACGGTTCCCATTTGTTTGGTAAGGCCTTGACATTTGAGATCATTTGCGTTGGGAATTCCCTATATTGTCTACTTGTCAACTTGTGTTTGTTGTTGTTGTGAGTTTTGTTTCAACATGAGAGGTTCTATTTTTAATCCATCTGAAACCCCTGTTGGGGAGAATCTTGGCTGAATGGTCAACTTATAGCTATAAGTCTATGTGTAAAAGGAGAATGATGTTACTGTAATACTGCTTGGCCAATGAATGTGCATGGAGGAGTATGAGAAGAAGTGGCCATGGAATGGAACCTTAAATTTTTATACTGTCTTACAACTGGAATTATTTTGTCAAAGGTCAGGTAAATGGGACAATATATACAATCTTTCATGCAATTGAATAATATAGAGGCTGAAAGGCCTGGGACAACATTAATGGTAAGGACAGTCAGACCCTGGTGATAAACTGGGAAGGAATTAACCAGGTTGGATTTCATGAGTCCTTTCAATCCAAACCTCACAGAACCCACTCCCCTGCCACCAGCTCCACACCTGGCCAGGAAGGTGCCGTGGGCTTGGCCATGCTTGAGTTTGTGCTGCTGGGGCCCCGCTGCCCTGTCTGCCTCGGCCTCCCACCCAAGCTGGAGCCCCATGACTGGCCAGGGAAGTTGCCCCATGCAGAGTTAGGCCTGGGGCAACTGCTGCCATCAGCCACCACTGCTGCCACTATCTTGGCACTGTGAGAGGGGCTGGGGTGGGTGCGACAGGAACTAATTCTTCAGTCCCATGCCCACTGGGCTATGACTCAGGAATGGGAATGGTCTCTCCTTTCAAGACCTGGTGGGGCAATACTCGAAGCTGGGGCAGGGCAATTTCCACCATGGCAATACCACATTGCTTCACAAAAAGAAAATGAAGATCCCTCTGAATTTGGGGGCTGCATCTATCAGGCATACTGGAAACACACAGATGTGGATTCAGAGGCCCCTGGAATATACGTGTGGTTAATATGAATTTTATAGGGCACAGTGCTCCAGATATACGGATGAAACTACAGCGTGTGGAAGGGGCAATTAGCATGAATCCCTCGTAGATTGTTGGTATCACCTTTAAAGTATATAACACTAGAGAAGAACAGACAGTCCAGGACTCAGATGATGAAGAAGGGGGCCCAGGGCTCCATGCTTCACTAGTGGCTTCAATCCAAATATCCCGACGAGAGCCCCGGGTCTGACTGATAGTGGGGACTTGATTAGTGGACTTTTAAACTGACACAGGAATGCCACTGCTGCCAAGCTGAGTGGGCAGAAGTAGTCCAGAGCCCCGTGGCTGCCACCTCGACCTGCTGGCACCAGCCACCATGCACGGCGCTCCATGAGCCATACAGGGCACGGGGGTCAAGGCAGCGGTGAGGCAGCTCCAGGCGAAGTGGTGGCTGAGGAACCCATCACGGTGGGCCCAGGAGCAGGGCCCAGGGCAGCCGATACCAGAGTTGGCGCTGCTCCATCATAGACTCTGGCAACCCGACACTCCCGGTGGCTATGCTGGAGCTGGGCAGGCAGCAGGAGCACCGTGAGCTATTCCCAGGGTGCCGCCAAGCTCCTGCTGGCTTTGAATACCAGGGCCTGGTGAAGCACACAGGAGGCTGCCACTGTGGAGCAGTTCATTTTGAAGTTTGGGCCTCAGCAGATTTGCCCATCGTTGGTTGCAAGAATAAGCAAGTTCTATTCCTCCTGAGGTCTACCAAAAAGTAAGGCCATATGGGCTGATGGGACCCCAGGACGTGCAGAAAGAATTTAAATTCTCCATACCAATGAGTATAGATTCGTGCAAGATCCACATGCCATTAATGATATTGTACAAGTTACTATGAACAGTACTCAGTCGCCTTTGAATGGCATGATCCTGAGACTAGGATGACCTCACAGCATTTCTGGACCATGTTGCCTCAGGAGTTTAAAAACTCTCCTATCCTGTTTAGAGAGAGCTTAGACAGGGACTTGTAGAGCCTGCAATTGGACCAAGGGATTCTGTTATAGAGTATCAACCAAAAATGCACAGATTTCAAACAACATGTTACTTATTTGGGATTCCAAATTAGCAAGGGAACCAGCGGACAACTACATGAGTTCTTAGGAATGGAAGGGTTACTGATGCTGATGCTGGAAGACATCCCACTGTCAGTGGCAGGTCAGCCGATGCCAGAACCAGATTGGGATCCCTTCTAGTTATCCAGAGGAAAAAATGTAACTTTTATGGCTGTGCATGCTCATGGTGTCATTTGGAAGGAAAGGGGGCTACTGATAGCAGGAAATAAGGATATTAAGTACGCCCCTGAAATAATGGCCCTGATATAGGCTGTGGCTGAGCCCAAGCAGATGGCCATCATGCACTGTCCTGGTCAAAAAAGGAGGCTGCTAAAGGTGATCTGTTCCTTGGGACCTTGATACGCTGGTTAGATTTAGATCAATATAAACCCCACTACACTAATGAGGATGGAAAAAGAGCTAGAGATCAGGGCATTGACATGGGATTACACAGCTAAGTGGAGACAGAATTCTCATAGACTCATTCTTCTACCCAAAGTCTTGGTTCGGCCCCTTATGAGGCACCTACACGAATGCACACACTATGGGAGTGATGCCTTAATGGATTTAGTGGGACATCATTTAAGAGGACCCCATTTGACAAATAACTCAGAGCTGCCCTTTATGTGCCTGAAACAATCCAAAGACAGAAAAGCCACCTGCTGCAGAGGCAACCCAACATGTGGGAACCCACCCTTGTGATGACTGACAAATTGATTTCACTCATATGGAAACTTCAAATACTTGCTTGTATTAGTAGATACCTTTTCAGGATGGGTAGAGGCTTATCCTACCCAAATGCAGAGAGCATCTGAAGTTACCAGAATCCTGAAGAAACTCATTCTGAGGTGTAGGCTCCCTTCCTTCATACAGAGTGTTAATGGACCGTTCTTTACATTGGTGGTAACTCAGCATGTAAGCAAAGCCCTACATTTAGAATGGAAATTGCATGCATCCTGGAGACCTCAATCTACCAGAAAAATGGAGAAAATGAATTATACTTGAAAGAAAATGTTAGCAACACTGATGCAGGAAACCCATCTAAAGTGGGATAGAGTGCTGCCACTTGCCCTCCTTTGGATAAGGGCAGCCCCTAGAAGCAGGCGAATGTTAAGCACCTATGAAATAGTTTATGGGATACCCATCCTTGCACCCTGAGGTAAGTAGGGTAGTATAACTATAAATTAAAAAACAGAGTAAAGCAACATATCAGATACTAACCACTATGCATGAGTTTGCCTCTTTCAGGTTCCCGCCCCAGTTGGAAGCAGAGAAGTGGAAGGGACCCTACAAAGTGCCTCTAACAACTCACACCTTGCTGAAATTGTCCGGAGTAAAACCTTGGGTCCATAATACCAGAATAGAAAGGTGTCCCATGGCAGAAGAGGACCCATGCCCCTAGTGGACAAGCTAGTCTTTAGGCAATCTAAAATATCTTTTTAAGATGAAGGAAACATGAAAATGTTGATACTTTTGCTAACCTTTCTTTGGTTATTTGTTCTGTCTATAGGATGGAGAGACAACTCCACAGTGAGGATTTCCCAAACTATCACCCCTTCTGCTGCTCTGTCTCACTGCTGGGTTTGTCATCCTAAACTTCGTTCGGTGCAAAGTAATAAACAGAAGCTGATCTCTGAGATCACCCACAGGGTGTGACTAACAGCTCTGTACTCAGCCGACCCATGTGTCTTTCTTGCCCAACTCTGTATCAGACATTGTGTACAAGGTGACAGCAAGGACCCGAGTTGTAATGGTGTCTTAGAACCAAACGGGTAAAATCTCTTACCAGGTATCCCCCATTTCACCTTGTCAATCCTCACAGTAGTAGGTATTGCTTATGTCCCTTTTCACCTGGTAATCTGTTACATTCTTTATTTTTGTAAATCTATTGCCAAAGCTTTGACAAACCAGAAAGATCAATGGCGTAAAAAGTATAAACCTTCCTTCTAAAACATCACCCCAGCTCAGCAGGAGCTTGATGACTGTGTCGCCTTCTTCCCATAGATAAGGAAGGATAAAATTGACAGTGGGAATATGTAACACAGGTAAAGGCCTGAAAAAGGGCAAAATGTATTACAAGTTGTCTCTTTAACCCCCCTCCCGCTGCCCCACACTCTTTTTGGGAATTAAAACCTGCATTCCTGCCCAACGCCAGTAATCAGAGGGGCAGAGGAGTGTTCTTTGTTTTCTAGTATCTTAAACCACAGGAAATGGCTCAACAGAATTGTCTGGGCAAAGGTCATGGGATCATCTTTACTGGAGATAAGGGCGACCAGCACCACCAACCACAGCTAAACAGCAATAAATAATAGCCTGAAGCCGAAAACCCCCTTGAAAAGCTCTGTATTTCTGCTTGGGGGGAGGGGACAGGTGATGGTTCTTTAAGACAAGAGTCTGCCATCCTCCTCATTTGCTGGCAAATTATTAACAATAGTAAACTTCTCTTTCCTTTTTCTCAAACCACCTGTCCTCATTCTTTGTTCCACCTTGGGGACAAGTACCAAATTTTTGGTAACAGTGGTAATATTCTTCATCCATATTTTGAACTTGAGATCATCACACTTGAAAAAGCAAAGCATAATCTCTTACTGATAATACCACAACTTACTTCCACTGGGAAAGTTTATGAAGCCAAAGGGGATACAGTTATATGCACGAGAAGCAATTTTCTTTGCCACAAATATGATTAAATTTATTTTAATACAGTGCTGACTTTATTATTTTTTCAGACTGAGACTGGAATTTTGTGGTTCCAATTTTTTTTAAAAGATAATTCAAACCCATCCCCCTCAAAGGGAGGTAGTGATTTTTTTTTTTTATTATATACACTGGATTGTGATCTGTGTATACCAATTACTAACATTGGGACTTCCAGGAAGTTGGTTGTAATTGAAAGCCATGTAGTTCGTAGGCTTGCTCATCTTTAACTGAGCAAGGCTTGATTAACATCTTATAAAGATTTTCTTTGTAACTTTGAGTTCAGGAAAATATGTCATTTTTATTTTAGTAAATGTTAAATGTGTTTATTGTAGGAAATTTGGGAAATACCGAAAAATTAAAAAAAAAAAAGAAAATAAAAGCCACTTGTAATTCCACTCTGATAACTATTATAAACATGTTGTGACAGTTTTTTCTAGTCTTATTCTTTTCTATTTCTTTTTCTTTCTCTTCAAAATTCTAAGTTGGAAAAAAAATTCTAAGTTGATACTAATTTATAAGAACAGTTTTGTATCATATATTTTTATTTAATGTAATGAACATTTTCCCATAAAATTCGATCAATAGATGTAGATTCATTATTTATCCAATATCTTATATCTTGGGATATTTAGGCTGTTTAAAACTTTTCTTCATTAAAAAATGCAACAATGAATATCATTGCTTATAAAACTTTGGATACATTGTTGATGATTTCTTATGTTTGGAAGTTGATAGACTAATAAAAAAAAGGCGGAAGATTACATGGCATACAAAGTGAAAATACATAAAAACTCCATCATACCTGGCCATAGCAACCCGCGTAATGAATAAGGCTTGGAAAATCCTTAGAACAACTCAGTTCTGCAATGGCTTCCGTTTCGCTCACCAGCCAGCGCACACACTCCAACTGACCATTCTAGATTTTAAAAAAGAAAGAAAGAGAGAAAGAAATTCAAGGTAATTCAGATTTGAAAAATACCTCAAAGATGGTGATTTTGCCAAGAAAAGAAATCATATGAATTTTGTCTTTTGTGTCTGGCTTAATTTATTTACACTATAAATGCATCATCTACTATATTACGTTCTTGATCTGTGGTTTTGGCTCTAAGTAAATTGCAGAATTTTTACTTAAATACATTTAATAATTTTTGTCAGTTATTTAAAAATCACTTTATTAAGTTATAATTTGCATACTATAAAATGTACTCATTGTAAGTATACAGTTTGATGAATTTTTAACAAATATAAACACTCCTGTAACTACAACTTCAATCAAGATATAGAACATTTCCATCAACCAAAAGTTTTCTAGTATCCCTTGACTCTCATCTTCCTCACCTTTGCCCCAGGCAGCCACAGGTCAGATTTCTGTCACAATAGATTAGAGCATGCACTCTTGTGTCTGGCTTCTTTCATTCACCATGTCTTTGAAATGCAAACATGTTGCTGCTTATATCAGTAGTTTATTCCTTTTTTATTGCTGCAAAGTATTCCATAGTATGACTATACCACAATTTGTTTATTCAATAACGTACTGATGGATATTTGGATTGTTTCCATTTGGGGGATAATGAGAAGTTGCTATGAATATTCTTTGTAAACATATACTTTTCTTTCTCCTGGGTAAATGCCTAGGACTGGAATTTCTGAGTCATGTGGTAGTTGTATATTTGACTTAAAAAAAGTTACCAAACTGGTTTCCAAAGTGGTTGACCACTTTACACTAACACTAGCAGCATATGAGCACTCTATTATTAGTTGTTCCAAATCTAGCATGTGGTATTGTCAGTTAATTTGTTATTATTCTTTAATTAAAGTTCATAAGATAGAGCAACTGATTTCCAAATTCCAAAGTATCATATTTGGTAGTGAAAAATTAACAAATTCATATTCGACATAAAAAAATTTCATTAAGTGAGCAGGTGAATATCTTAATCAGTAAAATATTTAAAAAATTAAAAAGGGAAATATTACTTATCGTTTATCATGTATAAATGATAAAATTATTGCTACAGAAAGTAAAATAGCCACACTTTCACATTTTTTAGGACACCAACCCTCTTGAACATTAGGGTCAAGAGGGATAGTAAAGTAAAAGTAGGCATAAAAAAAAAAAGTAGGATTTTCTTGCAGTCCTTTGCAAGGGTTTTATAAAGCTAGACACTCTCATAATTTTTAAAATTTAAACTTCTCTCCCTTCTTTAAACATTTATTGGGTTTTTATTCTCAGAAACTGTGAAAGTTCCAAAATATGATCAAAACATGTAAACTGTTAAAATATAGTCCATACATGTTATGGTAGAGAGTTTTCCATACCCTTATAATAGAGTAATGTGATATATATTAATATAACCTAGTGATTAAAACCCAGACTCAAGAATGGATTTAAATCCTTAATTTGCCAGTTAGTTCCAAAACCTTGGACAAGTTACTTTATCTCTCTGGTACTCAATTTTCTCATCTGTGAAACAGAACGGATAATAGTAACTATCTCATAAAGTTACTGTGAAAACTAAATGAGATAAAACATGTAAACTCACTAAGCACACAACACTTGTTATCTTCTATTACTAGAACGCTCTCTTAGATTCTCACAATAACTCTTGTCAGACAAATGAGACCTTCAACTGCCTTCCTACTTTGTACAATGTGGAATTTTAGTGCAGGAGAAAAAAGCTGCTGTTGGCAGGGAGCCAGAGAAGCCTTCAATGACGGTAGCATTTGAACTAGTATAATAGGATTATTTTCTCTTTCTTTATTTTAGAATCCTAACATTTAACTTCTCAAGGGAAAAAGTCTATTCTAAAAGCATGAAAAGAAGGTAATCTGCTCATTCTTCATTTTATCCTATGTGGATAATGGAACTCCCAACTATTCACATGCAGATTCTACTCTCTTGAGGTATCAATATTTAACTTGAGAGGTTGGTGTGTGTGGCTGGCTCCCTGGTCCCCTGGCTTCTGGCTGGTTTGGCTGATGGACAGCAGTGGCAGATCAGGAAAGGAGAGTGAATTTGAGGTCCTCTCTGCTCCTGGCTTCCCTTCTGTGGGGTTGCTATTGGCCAGGGGAGTCTCTCCACCAGTCAAAGGGCAAAAGTCATCCAGTCCTTTCTACTCAGTCCTCTCTACCTCAGGTTCTTAGAACCACTCCTTTCCCAGCCTCTTCAGGATTTGGGGTGGTAACTGTGCCTGCTTGTTACAGTCCCCAGGACACTGTAATTTCCTTTGTGAACTCCCTCCCCCACTCATCCTTTTATGTATAATCCCTTAATTGTAGAATTTCCTCAAATTTCATGATTTGAGCATACCAAATGTTTCCTACCAGGATTAAAAACAACAACAAAAACACTAATACAAGAAAGGAGTGAGAACCACATTGATTATCTACTAGGCAAGATGATTTATATAAACTGGTATTCACATAGAACACAGAAATGTGAGGCAATATTTCTGATTTTAGTAATGTATCTTTTCTCTTGTTTTTTTTTTTTTGTCAGTTTAACTAAATTAAAGGTTTATCATTTCTTTTTATCTTTTTATAGAACCAGATTTTGTTTTGTTGATTTTCTCTGTTATTTTTCTATTCTCTGTTTCATTTATTTTCCTTCTGATTTTTATTGTTTCTTTTCTTCTGCTTGCTTTGGATTTAGTTTGCTCTTCTTTTTCTAGTTTCCTAAGGTGAAAGGTTAGGCTATTGATTTGAAGTCTTTCTTCTCCCCCTTCTCCTCCTTTTATTGTAGTCCTTTACAGCTATAACTCTCCCTCTAAGCATTGCTTTAGCTGCATCCTATAAGTGTTGGTATGCTGTATTTTCATTTTCATTCATCTCCAAATATTTTCTAATTTCCCTTGTGATTTCTTCTTTGACACATTGATTATTTTGGAGTATAATTCCACATACTTATGAAACACCATAAATTGCTTTAGGTTATTGATTTCTAATTTCATTCTATTATGGTTGAAGGACATAACTGTGTATTTCAATCCTTTTAAATTTATTGAGACTTGTTTTATAGCCTAACATATGGTCTATCCTGGAGAATGTTCCATGTGCACTTGATAAGAATGTGTATTCTGCTATTGTTAGGTAGAGTGTTCTGTTAGATGTCTGTTAGCTCTGGTTAGTCAAGGAGGCAACATTTAAAATAAATAAAATGCGGTTAGAAAGGCAGAAGGAAATATTATATCACTACTATGAGTTTGAAACCAATATCCCTTGCCATAATTCTAAATACCAAGAAAACAAAAAAAAATGTTATTGAATTCTAGCAGGAGATTTTTGCCTGCCAAAGTCTCTGAGCCTGGGGTCACTCACTTTATGTTAAAAAGTAATGTCAGTAAGTGTTTGAAGTCATGTTACCCCCAGATCAACACTTTGCCTTTGAGCTTAATCAGAAGGACTGAATGAGAAATGAAAGGGAATTGAAGTTATTTCATTCCAAATCTGTTTAGCTCCTAAAATAACTCCTCCTGCTGTCCCCATTTTAGAAAACAGACTGCTCTCACCTTTTAGAAATCTTTCTTTCCAATTACTTTGCTTAACCATTTCTAAAGGGCACTCAATAATACTCTGAACTCCCATGGTAGCTACTCTTGGGTCCCCCAGAAGTACTCAATAAATTCTGTATGTGACTGGTAAAATGTATTGTGTTCCATTTAAGGAGTTTAAGAGTGGGAGAAAGATGTTCTTAGCCCTGATATGACTTCAAAGCCCCTTTTCTCAGATAATCTTTTCATTTGATATTTTATCTCTGACTCTGCTTCCTGTCAGCCAAGTCATATTATCTGAGCAACTTCTGCCCATTTGCACCAAGTTTGTTTGTCCTTCATGACAGCAGGGCTCTCAGAACTGTGCTTAATGAGGTGAAACACCACCAGTTGGTTACTGGTGTCAAAAACAAGATCCTAAAACAGAAGAATGATGACTTAGCATTCGCTCAACTTCCTCGACAGCCATCAAAATACACGGAATGGACTGAGGCAGGACATGTGTCAGGACAGATTTCTAAAGAGGGTGGCACCTGTTATAAAATGTTTGTATTTACTGCTTTTGTAAATTCTAGGTTAAATAAAGGAGTCGAGGACCATTTCCATTTCTCAAATCACTGCCCAGGAGTAAAGTATCAAAAGCCCGAGACCCCAAATCTGTAACAGCTTTTGAGTTATATGGGTTTGAAATCTTTTTCATTCAAACAAATTCAAAAAATATTTGCTATTTGTTTGCACGTTGATTATGTGATGACAATACTATGCTGACTGGAAGAGTTTAAGAATGAATTAACACATAATATGGACACCACAGAGGGTGTTCATGCTGAAGGTTGGCCTAATGATCCCTAAGTTTCTCGGTACCTTCCTACTCAGAAATTTTTAGTCTATCAAAACAAGCATTTTTTCCTTTATATAAATAAAGAAAAAAGATTTCCACCCAACTATACAGTTAGGAGATATTCAATAGTCCACCATTAGTGAGGAAGACTAATGAGAACTGTATTTTATAAACACTGAAACAGCAAGGCAAATCTCAACATTTATTGGCACTGTAAGAATATTTTATTCATCACAGACACAGGCCCATTAATGGCCATACCTGACCCCTATCTTCCCACAGGACTATATCCTGCGCTTGTACTGCTGACAACTTACCTGCCCTATTCATCAGCTATCAGCTCCTTAAGGGTGGGCACTATGTTTTATTCAAATTGGCATTGCCAGTGCCTAATGCAGTACCTGGTAAACTCGGTACACGTTGAATTCAAGTATACTAAGCCTCGACTTCACATTTGACTTCTCTTTCTTCATGACGACTTTCTGCAGCTTAGCTCTTAATTTGACATAGCATCATTCACAATCAAAGGAAAATTATATCCACCAGGGTTATAGATTTCTTATTTTATTAAAGAAAGTGTTATTTTCTGCATTATTTTTGAAGTCAGACCTTACTAATTACTTTGCTTAATTGAACAAAATTAAATAAAGTAGAAAATATTTTTTAATGTATAGAACTTTACTGAATGGCCAACAAATTTAAGATACAAAAATTTATGTTTTCATAAAGTATCTATTAGGGGTAGAAAAGCAACTGAATGTTTTTCAAATAGGTAACATGTTCCTTAGTGAATTCACAAGTAGGTTTCTTTAACTAACAAGTTCCCCTGATCAATTTCAATATAATTCTATTTATAAAAATTGTGATTATTCAGCTTTTAGAAGACACAATGATTTTATAAAGCAAAGTACATGTGCAGAAGCACAAGATGGATTATATTTCCCTGAACTTCACTTTTGGCTTCTTAATAAATATGACTGTATTTTACATTTATTTGCCAAAGATCTTAAAAGTAATTTTAGTTTAATAGCTAATCTTCTAGTGATGTATTATATTTTGCAGAGGAACTCACTGCAGTGCTATAAAAGTCCATATTTTAAAAGTCCACAGTTTCTAGGGTTTAACTCTATCTCTGTCAGTATTAATGTGTGTAGCTTCTGACGGCACATTGTGCTCTCCAAGAGCTAGACTCAAACTCGGCACTGATATTCTAAACAACTCTTGAGACTGAAGACATTTAAACTTCAGATGCGATCCACTAAAGCCCACTTTATTATCTGAAATACTCCTGAGTGCTGGCGTCCCTTACAACACACCTCTTCCTCATTCGTTTTATTCATTATCTTCACGTTGGGAAAAAATAAACAGTCGCTCATCAATCCAGGTGTGCTTAAGATCTAAATTGCAGTCCTCTAAGAACAAAGGTTCTTAGAACCACAACATGTCATTTTCCCTCCTCCTTATTAGTTGATTTGACACTTACCCTCATTGGACAATAAATTGGAATGTAATCTCAAAATCTCAAAGCAGTTAGTGACTGAAATAATTACTCTCTTAAATGTAACGCGTTCACTTGCTTTTGCTCCATACATCACTTTCCTCTCTTTCCCTTCTGACACTTTGGCTCACAAGGAATCTTCAAACCCAGAAATCCCACTGTTTTGAGCTGCGGAGGGCCCAGCCCCCAAGTCACCTTGACGGCCAGGCCCGCCGGGGTCAGCTTCTCGCAGTTGCGCTCGTTGAGGCAGTCTTCTCCCATCAGAGAGGTGAGGTGCTGCAGGCATTCGGCGTGTCCCTGGGACGCAGCGATGTGTAACAGATTGTTCCCATTTTCATCATGAATTTTGTCTAGATTGTCCGCAGCTAGGTGTGGCTGTACAAATAGTGAGATTAGAAAATTAAGTCAGTGAATCAGAACAAGATGCTGTGGGGTTTTGCTCTAGGCACTGAGAAGAAGGAATGAGCTTACGGAAGCTCTGGTGGCAGCTGTGGGGATCTAAGAAGCCAAGAGTTCCTTGCTGTTAGTCTTTGTTTTAACATGCTTTGGAACATGAGTTCTCAAGAGGCAGATCTTCATGCGAGACATGGCAACAGGGCCAGGGCCAACGAGCTGGGGGCACCAAGCTGGCTTTCTAAACAACTGTGATGGCGTTTACGGTAACGGGCAGCTTCCCTGTCTGTCTCCCCTACATGGCTGCGAAGTCTTTGAGGGCTGGGCTGGGTTTTGTTCCCTGCTGTAGGTTTGTTGGATGAATGAACTAGTTTTCTCCACCTGCTTATTTAGCCTTGAGTTGTAGAGTACTGGATTTGACTGCAAACTATATGAAGACGATTGCTACTCTGCTGCTACTAGTGCTCTTATAGGTAGCTCTGGACACTGTCATCACATAGACTCTTGGGGCTATCTGGAGGCCACCTGGCCTTTGGTTTTCCCGCCTCTAGTAAAGTTTAGTCTCCTGAGTATGAACTCATTGCTAGACACTGTTGGGTGAACCAAGAGTGTTAGCATTTGGCAAACATGAAAACATGGGAAGGACAAAAGAAAGGAATGAACCAAAGAGGATTAGAGGGGAAGAGCCAAGAAAATAGAAGAAACATTTTCAGGAGCAAAAAAACCCCTACTACTTTATTTGGTACAATTGTTCAATTATATTGTCCTATCACAACAGCATTTGTGATAATAGACCGAGTACATTGTACTTATCTATGTATGGCTTTACGCTAAGTAGAATCACACTGCCAAGATGCGATGATTTCTTGAATGAGACTTTAATTAACATCATAGTATGAGCCCAGGCTTGCTACTGTTTGATCCAAGTCTGGAAGCCAGAAAAGAACAATGCAGGCAGATGGAGTGCTATTTCAGTTCAGCTGTCTCTGAGCCTAAGCAGAACAGATTTTTCTTACATCATATTATTCTGTGTCTAGAGTCTTTGGAAAAGCTTCTTCATGCTCCCTAGACATGCAGAGCTGGAACTAAGTAAAGACTCCATGTGGGTCAGAGGGCAATCAAGCTCTTGGGTAAGCTTCTATCTGCAAATGCTTTTCAAACATCCTGGTCCAACTCTTCTGAATAATGATCAGGATAAAACAGAAGACCCTCTGTTCACATAGCTGGCGAGTCCACCAGCAGCAAGAAACTGACGTCCCACAAGTAACTGAGTGAGAGCACTGGGAACCATTTTAAAGGCAAAAAGAAAGACATTAAAATTCAAGTTAAAGAAAGTGCTGGGCTCTCCCTGTTTTGTTTTCATTTTAGATTGAGTCTTTTTCTTTTTCCAGCTGAATTCATGCAAAGTTAAAATGAAATAACACTCCATCTGTAGCCATTTGTTTTCCACATATTAACCTCCTTTTTATTTTAAAACTCAAAAGGTCACATCTCCCAACTAAAGCCACGAGTAAAGATTAAATAAGAACCAAAACAAATGCATCATCGTCTGTTCCTAGGGAAGGGAGGTGATAAAGATAGAGTCTCTAGATTATTAGTATGTATACTGAACTAGATCATACTTACCAGGAGAGAGATCTGTCCTTCCTTAACGATGTTCAAGATGCTTTTTACTTTTTTCACATACTCACTCCTTTCTTCTGGGACTTGGGAGCTGGTCCAGGCCAGGCCACTGACCTGCTCTTCTGGCGCGGGTTCTGCGGCTGCGGACTGCAGATGGAAGGCCCTGAGCTGGCAGTCTGGCATTGTCTTGTCAACTGTGCGACCATGCGGATCACTAAAGGTCTGGTTCTCAGGCTCATATGCAGAGCCACATTTAGCCAGAGGAGGCGAACTCTGGGGTTCTTCAGTGGAGAGCTTGTGGGGGTCACGGATGACAGTTGATACTTTTCTCAAGTGAGGGCTTTTCACGGGAGAAAGAACACAAAATGGTGCCATGTTGGACGGCGAGTTCTCGGCGCTTCCTGTAGAGCAGGCTTTGCCAGAAAGGCCATTGATGGTTGTGCATAAACCCAAAATTCTTTTTTCTGAAGTCACCTTGGTAAAAGAGGGAAGCTGTTGACTGGATTTAATGTAAGGCACATCCAGAATCTCATCCATGTCGAGGTCGTAATGCTCCAGTTCACCCAGCGAGGTGCTGGGCTCGGAGCTCTTACCTGGCGGGGCACCCACTCCATCCCCGGGGCCTGGCTCCTCCGGCTGGGGGCCTGGGCCAGACTCATCCCCTTTCTGGTACTCCACTTTCTGGTTCTTTTGGTCATCATTTTCATTGTTCTCCAGAGTCTCTGGCTGATGTTTCAGTGGGGAAACCCGCTTCACTGGGCGGAACTTACTGTATACATCAGCGATTCCTGTGGGCTTTTGCGTGTTTGTAATGAGAGCTGAGACGCCACAATTCCAGCTAGAGCTAGAAACTGTTTTAAAAAAAATTAAATTGGAACATCTTGGCTATGCAGGCAGACATAGTCCATTCAAATTATGCTCAAATTAAGCCCCCCGTGTAGAGGTGACTTAGAGAGAACACATATCCATAGAATAATTCATACTTACCACTGGAAAACAGTGAATGATAAAAGAAAGTTATGACATATTGACTCAAAATTAATTAAAGCAGTAGCAATGGTAAAAGCAGACAGCTAAGGAGAAAAAACCCAGATAGATATTTAGGTTTATTCCCTGGATAGATCTACCTCTGTGGCAATATCTGTCACCACCCTGAAGAACAGGATTAGAGGATAAGATTCTTTGTGTTACATGAACTTCCAAATTAATTTAGGGAGAAAAGGGATCTATACATACACATGCACACACATGAGCATGCCTGTGTATACATACGTACCCCTAATGCCTAAGAATTCCCATATAAAGAGGGAGAAAATTATTTAATACTAAGCAAGCTCAAACTGTGCCCCATTGGGTGACTCACTAGGTACCCCTGAAGTTGATGAGGGGAAGAACAGCAAGGAATGACGTGGTCAGGAGCTGAAAGGCCCATGGGAGATGAGCCACGGCTGAGTTAACCCCACCTGGGACAAAGCGTCCTAGTCAACCACCATGCAGAGGCGTTTTACGGTGCCGTCTGACATGTGACACAGCAACATAACACGCTAACACATAACAAAAGAGCGTGTTCTTTAATGCCTTCCACTGTTGAGAAAGCTGAAAACAGAAGAAAGCTGTAAAGAGAGGATGCGGTAGGCAGAGTAGTTTTTTTTTTTAATCTCATTTCTGTGCAAAGTTTACATAAAGACTGTGTGCTGGTTTGCATTTGAGTAAGGGTCTGGAGATGGCCTGGAAAGTGAAACAGCCAGACACGTCTGGAGGGGACAGATAAGAAGCACCGCCTCTCCCAGTTCGCCCTGCATGACCGGCCACCCGCGCCTCCTCTTGGGCAGGCAGATGGGGCCACAGTCTCCGGAGCCCTGACGGTACTGCTTCCTCTCCGGGACCCTCCCCTGCCAGACAACAGATGACCCGGCACCCTTAGAAACTTGCGGGCCACTGATTGATGGTTCCTACTCCCCTGCCACTTAGTTAGCACCACCCGCCCATCAAAGGAGTGAGATTTCAGAGCATGCCCTCCAACTAGGGACCTCCCATCTAGCTCTCCTCTTCTGAAACAACAACAGGTGGGAAGTATTTAATTCAAAAGTATGTGTATGTGTGTGTTCTTTGCTATTGGGCACAACCAAGGAATAAAAGAACATGAGATGAATGTGAACTCTGGTCTATAACTTCTGCAACAGCCTCTGGCTATGACTGATTCTTGGTGTGAACGTGGGATAAATATTATTAAAGTTCCCTAAATTTAGGCTTGCTGGTCATTCTTCTTCCTGCTGGGATATGCTCTAAATGGAGTCAGAGAAGTTCTGGAACTAAGTTAAGGGTTCTGAGCCAGATGCCACATAACTGTCAGTGAGTTCTTTCCCCAGATCGACCACAATTTTGCCTGAGGTTTCAGAGGGTCTGCAGTATGCAGTCCACCTCTGAGGCCGTCCTGGCTCTGGCATTTTGGTATCTGAGAAGAGAATCCTATGAGCTGTGGAGGGAGGGCTGGATTCTCTCCAATAAGCAACGTGTAACAGAGAATGTTCCAGAAGGTATGTAGATGGTCTTAGGCTGCTGCTTTTCTTTCCTTTTGTTGGCTCTAGTCCTTCATTGTACACAGTGCTTGGCACAGAGACGACAATTAACAAATGCTAGTATGTGAATTTGAATCTCACTTTGCACAGCACATTAAATCTTTAAAAAGGTACAAAGTGCATCCTTCTGAGGGATTTACAGTTTAATTTCACAGGGGACAAAAGTCCTGTTAATAAACTCAGAGGAGTGATAATCACCAGTAAGAGCTAGATTTTCTTAGGTTATTTATGAAATGTAAATATGCAAAGGCAAAGACTAATTCCAGTTGGTCCCTTATAAATTTAAACATTCTCTACCTTTTATATGTCCTTTTCTCTCTAAAAATGTAAAGTCATGAAAAATTAATGTCTGCCAGAAATTTCTGCCAAGCCTTTCTCTCTTCCTTTCAATAACACATGGTTACTTACTTATTTAAAACAACAGAGAGATAGTGGACATGGAGTTTATAAGGTGTAAATATGCCTTTAATTTTATTCATCAACTTTCTGAAAAGCTTTAAATACAGTGGGAAAAAATATACATATTCGTAGACACTTCTGAGATACATACTTATTATTAGGTATGATATTGCTAATATTTTGCCAATTACCTTGATTTCTTTGGAACTTCTAGAAAATGTGCATCTCAGAATGTATAAAAAAATTTAAAGCCACATAACTTAGTGGGTCAATACAATGAGTGCATTGTACCAATATATTTATGTATTATTTAAGGTCGTGGGTTCAAAGGGCTACTCTTTTATGTTGGCTTTATTTACATGTGAAATTTTTTCCAAGTGATACAGGGAAATGGATACCATATGTTTCCCAGCTGTTTTGTTCTGACAGGAGCCATTAAGAACGCTCTATGGAAATGAATTCTGTCCGAGTCTTAGGAAAACACTTCTTTCCACAGAAGGGTCTAGAAACTGAAGAAGGAGCATCAACATTTAGGCTTGTTGTCCTTCACCTTACTCAAACCTATGACTCTTTTTGAGGCTGAGGGTGAAATCTGTGCTTTCTAGTCTATGTCTTGACTGCCAAGAAAAAACAAATCTCAGTCATGAAAAATGGATTATTTAGTGGGTCTTCATGAAAATGCTCTAATTTATTGCTGTATCATATACTTGGATGAGAAGAAGGGCAATTGTATGCTATACACAAAGATAAAATTCAGTTAGTTTATTGCTCCTAAGTTTGGCAAAGGATATTTTAAGAATAACACAGAAAAAGGGCTATTAATGACTGTTAAGATTTTTACTTCCACTTCTTTAAGTCTACTAAAAATTTCACTCATACTATTATTCTACCCCAATACTATAATAAATTTCTTATCATGCATGGAAACAAAGTTCAGACTACCTATGCTTACTAGGAAGATTTTTGAGGCTAAATTTGCTTTCTGGAAATCATGAATAAAGTCTTCACATGGTAACAAAATTTAAATCCCCCCAAATTTTATCTATCTTAGATCTTTACAAGCTCCATGAGAACAGGGTCTGCGACTGATTTATCTCTTTATCCCTCAAAGCACCCAGAAAATTGCTTTACGTAAGTAGGTTCTTAATGACTTTTTGATTGAATGGATTCATTTTTAACATCTTACAAAAGTAAACATGCCTAATATGCCTTAAATCTGTCTGATTTTGTCACAAATTTTCTAAAATGGTCAGTAGGTAAATGGACATGTAATGGATGCTGATTTATAGGCCACAATTATCTCTTTCAATCTAGCTGGCACTTGGAATGCCTCTGAGCTTTAGCAGGGTATTTCCAACCGCCTGCTGACCGTCCCTGCCCAGCTACTTATTCGACAAGCATTTCTTGAGGGCCTAGGGTGTGCAGGGACTCCTGACAGGCAGCACTTCCAGTGCAGGGGCCTTGTCTCTCTCCACCCTTGCCGACTTCCTCCCCCGCCCCTCTTCACCTAACACATCCCCACTCTACTCCTCTTCCCTAAACACATTCCTCATGGTCCTGGCCCAGATAACCACATGACCTCCGTGCACTCTCCCAAGCCAGCCATCTCCAAGGCATTCTGGATCCTTCTCTTTCCATGACTGCTGCCCATCACCCCTCAGGCACCAAGTCCTGCGGTGGCCTCATCCTCAATCCCTCTTAGATCTGAACCCTTTTCTTCATCCTCATTAAACTGACTGGGTCACACTGGTCTCAGTAAGGTGTCCCCTGCTTCCCTTGGTCTCCTTTTCCAGTCCTGAGTTATCCCTCTTCAGATAAGTCTGATTTTGTCACTCAAAATCAGCTCAGATACCTCTGGTGGCCCTGGACTGCCCATGTCTGCAGTATCCCTGCAGCATCTACGATGGCACACAGAAACCATGCATGCCAAAGATCCCCGATTTGTGGAGTGAGAACACTGTTCACCTATCAGTCCCCTTTCTTCCACCTAATTAATTTAACGAGTCTCACGTTGGTGCTAGAATGAACTGGACTCCTCTCCAAAACTTACAATGCCCCAACAGAACAATGGGACTGCAGGCTCCAGGTGCGGAGACTTTCATAAGTAAAGAATTAATAGGAATGTTTTATACTTATCACATTCATCTTAATGATGACCTTGAATGTATTGCAAGTGACATTGATTTTCTATATATTAGTCACATAAAGTTTCTTTTAAAAACAAAGGTGTTTCTTTTAAAAGTAAGGTGTTTTAGAAAAGTAAATTAAATAAAAAATAGTACAAGTGGTATACAGGTAAAGCAAAAGTAACAGAGGTAGACCTTGGAAAGAACACACATTGTGGAAATGATACTTTAATTACTAGGTTTGGGAAGCCCTGGACTTTAGGATAATAGCTAATTTCTTTAGCATGGTATGTAGCAGTTCTTTTATTCATTTTAAAATTTACCTTGTGGTCTCCTCATTCATGATTCCCAAGTCTCTAATTTTTCCCTGCACCTCCATTGCTAAATTCACCCTTCCTGGATACACCATGCTCTTCCTTCTGTGTTCATGCCTTTGGGGTTTTTAGCCCTTTCCTACACTGCCCTGTTATCCTCTCTGCCTAGATTCAGGCATAGCTCACAAGATTCCACTCAGGTACTACTTCCTAGGTGCATTTCCTTTAACCCTCCCAGGAAATAGGTGCTCTTTGCTTCTCAGTGTCCTGACAACATCTGCACGTACCTCGAGTTGGGCATTTCTGAAGTTCTGTTCCAACACTTCACTCATGCATCTGTCTTCCCTTCTCTCCTGAGAGTTCCTCAGGGCAAAGATTGCCTGAGAACCAACTTGTGCCTAAAACCAGCCCTTTTTCTAGCACAGTGCCTTGAAGATGTTGGGGATCCGTGTCTTAATCTTTCAGTGAATGAATGAAGGGAAGAGGGAGAGGGGGAGGAAGGAAGGAGTATTCCAGAATATGCCAAGTATAGTAAATAACTATGAGTCTTGTCACAATGAGTCACTCTTGCCACATTTTGGGCGTACTTACTGTGATGAATATTTTAAAGACAGCGCTAGCAAGCTGCTGAAGATGCTCAGACGTGTGGAAGACGTGCTGCCTATTGAAGTGCTTTCAACTATTTCCTACAGTAAGTTCTAAGCCTCAGTTTCCTCATCTGTAAAATGAAGGGTTTAGATTATATGATTGCTAAGATCCGATCCACTCCTAAATTTCTGTGACTGTATGGAATGTCTACAAATAACAGAGCTCTTTATCCCAAGTGACTCACTGCGAAACACTATAATTCTTCTGGGTTGGTGTCTTTCACCAGATCCTCACAAATTTGTAATTATGAGGCTGAGCTGATTGCTGACACAGAAAAACTCTTTGGCTCTTAGGACTGATAAATTAGTATTTTCTTAGGAAGATAATGTACAGTTTGCTGTTGCAACAGTAGATCCAATTTTCAAGACCAAATGTCAATGCTGGCTCTCAAAATGCCTGTTTTACTTCTAAATATGGAGTTATGTATCTATATTAGAAAACTTAGCTTGAAACATCAAGAAGAGAAAGAAAAGGGGCCATGCCTTTAGGATAAAATGGTGTTCTACTTTCTTTTTTTCAAGTTAAATGGTTTCTATTTTCCATGAGAAACAAAGTGGTCGGCTTTAGCTGTAATTGCCTTAAAATGTATTTAACAATACACTTCACTTCTACAGCTACTGGACACCTTGCCACCTTCAAGGACACACCTTCCAAGTTCTCCCACAGTCCATTTCCTTCCATTTTCACTCCAAAGGGAGGGACATTGTGAAAGATTAAAAGTATCAGTGTTAGAGACCTGAGTTTTCTTAATCCTCTGTACACTGAAATCTGTAGTGGACCCACCTAGTGCCAACACCTCAGACTCTGTGAGAAGTGGTGACAGGTGGCTCATAGCATCTCCTGACAGCAGGATGAAGGGCACGGGGGCTGAGCGAGGCTGCTTGCTGGGTGCTTTTCTGCACTGCCCTCAGAGGTGAGAGTGTAACCTGATCCAAGAAGAGGCTGCGTTAACTCCGGGTTTGGAGAACTGTGTTGGGAAGAGTGAAGTGAACTTGTGTTTGAGGAATGCATGTTTCTTGAATGTTCCCATGAGGTTGCTTGCTCAACCCTTTCATTGATGCCACAGACCCTTTAATGAGGGTATTTTGAGGCCGAGGGTGAAATACAGACGACTTTATTATTATAAAAATTCCAGCCAATGATCTGTTCCCATCAGGATATTAAAATAAGGTGGGAAAAGATTCATTGATTTGGGTTCTAAACTTCCTGTTTTTAATGGGCACTCATCTCAAGCAGCTGCTGCCAAACATGTCAGAGTCACCTTCTATCATTCCTGCCCGGCACTGTCACAACCTGCTCACAGGACTCTGTGCCTTCTCTGCCCCCATTTTCTTTGTTGTGGGAAAACTCATTGAAATCCTCAAGCCCTGTTACCCCGGACAGGACAGATCCTCCTTCATGGAAGAGGCATATTCTATCATGAAATCAGACTCAATATTTTGACAACTTTAAACCTTTGGTCTTCCAAAGTACAGTTTCCATAGAATAGCAGTTGGTGGGTCTGAGGAAAGCACGTGGTTTCAGAGTTATCCTGTCATCTGAAAAGTATGCTGACTTTCACTCTGACACGAGCAGAACCTCGTGAGTGGATTAAGTTTTGTGTCCATGCCAGGCCCGCTTGCCAGGGTTCCTTTCTTGCTTCCCTCCCTCTCTGTGTGGAAACGTAGAGGGAGAGAGAGAGGGAGAGAGGGAGAGAGAGAGAGAGAGAGAGAGAGAGAGAGAGAGAGGGAGAGAGACACCCAGGGACAGTGAGTGACAGGCTCCCAGCCCGGGCCGGGCAGAGCCGCGCCGGCGCGCACTTCCCCGCTTTAACTGGAGGTGGCGACGTTTCACAGTCTGCTCCGCCGTCAAGGACAAAGGACCTCGGTGAGAGAGGACCTGAGGCAGAGGCAGACGGAGCCGGCGGGGAGGCGGTTGGAAAATCCCTACCCTCTCCTCCCCATCTCTAACCCAAGGCTGCCGAAATGCCTGTTTTACTTCTAAATGTGGATTATGTGTCCACACTAGAAAATTAGCTGTAGACACCCAGAGAACAAAGAAAAAATGTCTTTAGGGTACAAGAGTGTTCCCTACCTTTTTTGCTGAAAGTTAAATGCATTCTGTTTTCCATGAGAAACAAAGTAATAAGCGTGTGAAACCTGGTTTTATTCTGAGAGGGACGCACTGCAAGGTCACGAGGGAGGAGCGGTGGAGGGCCCAGCCGTGCAGCCTGCGCTTGCTGCTGGCGGGCCTGCCCCGGTGGCCGGGCCGGTGCCAGGCCGGGGCGAGCACAGGCGGCCGCAGCGGCACAGAGCGAGCGGGAGCGCGGCCGGCAGCTCCTCCCAGGCCGGGCGGGCGGCAGAGCCACGTGCCTGCCCTGCAGGGGCGGCTCGGACACGCTTCGCAGGCATCGCCATAAAGAGCGGAAGGAAGGTTTAGATGTATTTTAAGAATTCCGCAAAATGATATTTCTTAATCGGAATTTTCCTAAAGTGTCCTCCATTTGATACTTTAAAATTGCCAATGCTTTTGTGTAAGGCTTTCTATGTTTCTCAGTGCAAGGTAAGTGTACGATTTCATCGGAGATTTTCCCAACTCTGGAGGATGGATAAGCAGTTCTGACGTATTCTCACTTGAAAATAAATGAGAACTCAGGGAATTTTAAGTGTAATGTGGAAAATTACATACTATGCCGACTGTTCAACCAGGACTGAGGTTCCCTGACTCTAACTTTCCTTCCATAACACTGGAGGACTGCCTTATGGAAATTAAAATTATTCCCTAAAGATGTAATTCACATTTTTTCTATTTGGGTCACATATAAGCAATGGAATCCCAGAAACCGGTGGCAAAACCTGGTCATACTCATTTCAGATTCACTTTAATTAAGTCCCAAACTGCTCTCTGCCTAAATTTTGGTAACCATTTACTATGAATGTTCTCTGTGGGAGCAAAGTTAGATTTTTTTTTCTCTTTTTAGAGACAGGGTCTTGCGCTGTCACCTAGGCTACAGTGCAGTGGTACAATCATAGTTCACTGCAGCCTCAAACTCCTGGCTTCAAGCAATTCTCCTGTCTCAACCTCCTCAAGCGCTGGGATTACAGGTGTGAGCCACTGCACTCAACTGGAAAATGGAAATGGTTTTTGGTAGCAACATTTCTTAAAAAGTTGAGTGGAAGAATTTCCCTCCTGTTTATTTTGGTATGAAATTTAGCCTAAATTTAGAGTCATCTTATCACTGAGAATCTGTTCTTCTAGCTGTCAGTTCCTTCAACAGGTTAGAGGTGGCGATCTGTTTTTTTTTAATGTAAGCAAGAAACGCAGGAATATAACAAAGTATAGTCAGCGTTAAAGTAATTGGTAATTGGCAGAATGCTAAAGTGCCCTTACAGAGTTCATTCATTCAACACACATGTTGAATGGTTCTAGGAGCGTAAAGGTGAAAGAAATGGACATAATCCTGCTCAAACAATAATGCAAGTACACAGACGAATCAAAAATTACAAAATGCAAAGTGCTTTGGGGGTACTGGGATAGAGAACAGCTGAGAAATCTCATCAAGGAAATGACATTTAAGCTAAGATCTGGGGGATTAGAAGAAGCCAATAATTATGAGGATCTGGGGGAAAATAAGACAGAAAAGATGATTTTGTGAAGAAGATTTGAGTAGAAGGAAGTACACTCACAACGTCTAAAGCAGAAGAGAATCTGGTAGGTTCCGTGGCTCTTCTTGCTAGAGCAGAGTGAGTTGGGGATCAAGGGGTGGAAGCTGAAGTTGCGGAGAGTTATTAGGGACCCACCCATTGGGGGGGTTTATTGGCTACAACTGAGTTTGGCTTTTATTTTAGCTGAAATAGGGCCTCCCTGAGGGGGTTTCACAGAGGAGTTTGTCCACACACGACAGAAGGAGCCAGGGAACTCTCTGGAGCTGTTTTTATAAAGGCAATAATTCCATTCATGAGGGCCCCACCCTCATGACCTAATCATCTCCCCAAAGACTCCGCCTCTGAATACCATCACCTTGAGGGTTAGGGTTCAACATAAGAGTTTTGGAGGCACTCAAACATTCAGTTTATAGCACAGGGATACATTTTGAGCACAGAAGACTCAGGACCTGGTAACGGGGTGTCTCGGAGCATGAGAGAGGGAAGATTCTGCCTTCAGCAACTGAGTGGATGTTTCAGTAAGCTGAGTGCTGTTTACTGCGAGGGGAGTCTGAGGAGGAACATGTTAGGGGTGGGGATTCAAGAATTCCTCATTAGAATTCCATGAGACATCCCTAATGGCCTCCCTGTTACTTATTTTAACAACACCTCTGCCATGTTGTATGCTACATATTGATAAAGCTTTATTTCTTTTCACATCCCATGAGATTGTTTCGCACACACACGTTGAGTGTGCACTTCACAGATCTGAGAGTAACAGAGTAGAATGTAAGTAGTCTCAGGTTCTGTTAGAGCTATTAAGCATTTTCCTACTTCCTGACTTAATGAACTCTTGCATCTATAGTGTAGACACATTATATTTAGAGATTATAAGAAGATAGGGACAAGAAGAGGAAGTTACAGTTTAGATGGATCTATACAGGTACATTCTCCTATTTAAAAAGTCAACGTTACAGTGTAACAGTAACTTATTAATAACTTCTCTAGTTACAGCCTCATGTCTCTGACCCAGGCGTCTCATGTATTTTGCCAGCATCCATGAAATTATTGCAAACTAATTAAATACTGCCTGTGTAATAGATGGGGTCAAATTTTTATCATGTTCCATATGTGCAACCAATTTTTCCTGTGCTGTTTATGTAAAAGTTAATTTTGTATTGCTACCCCATCATATGTCCTGTTTCCTTATGTAAGTAGAACTCTTTAATCACAAAATAATTTTTTTCTATTTCTATAATCATACAGTTAAGCATTATAAGCCCTTTAACCTTAATATTTAGTAAGGCAAACATTTGGAATTTTGATTGGTGTTATTTTGATTTATAAATAAAATTTGGGATGAATTAAAAAAAAAAAAAGAATTCCATGAGACATCCAATGTTGACGTTAAATGGGCCATTAAGTAGGAGGCTGGAGTGCGGAGATCAGCAGCAGCACGTAGATGGTCTTTGAAGCCGTGAGAATGGATGAGGTATCTGCTGAGAGGCTGAGGGGAGAGACGGAGGGTCCTATTGAATATTTAGTCCCATTGGGCTATTTAAAGGTCAGGTAGGGAAGGAGGAGGAGTTGTAAAAGAGACTAAGGAGATGTCAGAGTGTTAGGAGAGAAATGAGGAGACAGGTGGTCTCGCAAAGCCAAGAGAAGAAATTGTTTCCAGGAAGGAGTGGCCAATAGTCTCAAATAATGCTGAGAGGCCAAGAACGATGGGAATAACGAAGTGCTGATGGATTTGACAACGTGGAAGTCACACTGGAGATGCCGAGGGTGACTAGGAAGTAGGGAACAGGAGAAGGAGTTTTCCGTAACTCTTTAGTGCAGGATGGGAGCTCCTAGAGTGGGTTTTGTTTGTTTTTTAAGATGAGAGGTAGAGAGTGTTGGTATGATGAGGGTGATGGCCCCGTAGAGAGGAAGTGATTAATGGTGCAGATGAAAGAGGAAATAACTGAAGGATCAGGGTGCCAAACCAAATGGAGGGAAGCAAAATACCAGCTGTCTCATACTTCCATAATGATACAAAACCCCAAGCAGCAAGGGTTCCTTTCACCTCTTTGCACGTTCATTTGTCCATGGACATCGCAGATAGACGGTGAGCACAGAGCCCAGGCACTGCAAATACCGCCAGGAACAAAATCTCCCAAGCGAGTTTTTAGTCTACTAGGGAAAACCGATACTAAATCAATATCACATTATTGATATTTTTTAAAACACAGATATTTAAAGAGGAGGGAAAGCACAGGGAGCTAGGAAATATTAAATAATGTGAGTTGTGGGGAGGGTGCTGATCTACGCGGGGCCTGCAATGCCCAGTGTAGGAGCCACTAGAAACCTGTGGCTATTATGCACTTAAGATGTGGCTGGTGGTACTTGTCAAAATGTTAATAGTTTAGATTTATTGGGTTAAATAAAGTATATTATGAAGTTAACCCATTTGTTTATACTTTTAAAAAAAAATTTTAAGTTTCATATGTGGCTTGCATTATATTTCTATTGGACAGTGCTGGTCTAGAGAGTCAGGTAAAGGGGCCCTAATGAGGTGACTTCAGAGGTGAAATGGGAAAGAGAAGGATGTCTCATGTGAAGGAACAGAGCACACCTGAAGAACTGGAGGAGGCTCCTTGCTGTGACTGGGGCAGAAGGCAGGGGGACAATGGCATGCAAGGACGCTTGCTGGTCCGGGAGATCACCCTGGGCCTTGAAGGCCATATAAGAGAGTTTCCCGTTGCATATCTTTTTTTTTTTTTTTTTTTTTGAGACAGAGTCTTACTCTGTTGCCCTGGCTAGAGTGCCGTGGCATCAGCCTAGCTCACAGCAACCTCCAACTCTTGGGCTCAACCAATCCTCCTGCCTCAGCCTCCCAAGTAGCTGGGACTACAGGCATGTGCCACCATGCCTGGCTATTTTTTTTTTCTGTATATATTTTTAATTGTTCACCTAATTTCTTTCTATTTTTAGTAGAGACGGGATCTTGCTCTTGCTCAGAGCTGGTCTCGAACTCTTGAGCTCAAATGATCCACCCGCCTTGGCCTCCCAGAGTGCTAGGATTACAGGTGTGAGCCACCGTGCCCGGCCCCTGTTGCATATCATGAGAACCAACCTGGGAAATCATTGCCTGATTTTGAGCAGAGAGTGACGTGATGAGATTTGCATTTTTGAAAAGATCACCACCATGCCTCATTAAGGATCATGGGTTAGCATCTAGGCGACCTATGTCAGTGCTTCTCAAACTTGAATGTGCATAAATGAGTCACCTGGGGATTGAGCCTGTTAAAATGCAGATTATGATTCCAGAGTCTGAGGTGAGGCCTGAGAGTCTGCATTTCTCACAGCCTCCCAGGTGATGCTGACGGTTTTGGCCCGGATCAGACTGTGAGATGCAAGGGCCTAAGCCAGTGAGGGTCACGGAAGGGACAGGCCTTTCGTGGATGACTCTTCACTCTCTCAGCAGGTCCTTCACCTGTGCAATTCTAGGATTTTGTGTCTACTACTTGAATTTACTTTATGATTATTTTTTTATTTTGAGGGAACAGTCAGGGCAAAGGAAGTATGTGAACAGAGGGGTCATTTGAAATGGGAAGACAGAGCTCAGTTAATATTGGAAGGCAAAAGAACAGGATCTGCTTTTGCTGAGAAGTGGGGTACTGTATGAGATGCTATGAAGCTTCCAAACCAGAAACTTCCCCAACACACACTCATACTTCTGGCTTAGACAGGAAGATAGGACAGGGGAAACGACTTCTCCCTGTGACAGGATCCAGACTTCTGAGAGGGGAGTCACTGCAAAGCTACACCAGGCACAAGACACTTTGCTTGGCTTCAGTTTTTCCTGTCCCTATGCTTCGGTTCTTTCCCTCCCTTCCTAAATGATGCTTCTTTCTGGACTTCTGATTTCTCGCCCTTCCTTATTGCAGATTTCCTTGAACTCATTTCTACCAACAGGAAGTTTCTTTAATTATCAGTTTTGAGGGAGAAGATATGTTTCTGGGAGTCAAATAAAAATAAACCAAAAGCACAGGAGAGGACACTGTGAGTTTCCGCTCCTAAGTTTTCTTTCCCACTACTGACGCTGTTAATTCCACTGCTGTAAACCTTTTAGAAAAGCAGGTTGCTGTGGTGCTTACGCTTATGGTTAAGCAAAAAGAAGAGGAAATGCTTAAGTAAAGAGAAGAAGGGGCAAAGATGCAACGTATTCAAGCTCTGGTACATCTAGCCCCTTTTATCATTTTCAATACCACTGGAGTTTTATTTTCACTTTTCTGTCACCTGCTACCCCCATCTTTACCCACATTGACTTGTCCTTCTTCTCAGAAACATAAACCGAGTGGTAATGGATTAAAAGTAGAGATGGTCTCTCCCTTTGGACAGAGCAGGCAGCTCTACTTTCATGGGTAAGTTCTGTGCTCCAATCAAAATGATGGTCATGCATATTCCATAGCAACAAAAAAAAGCAACAAAGTTGTCTTCACATTGTGATTACAACTGTTCAAAATAATATGCCTCAGGAGAAAAAAATACTCGAAAGGGAAATGAAGTAATTTTGTTTCAGTGGCAAGGTTATTTGCAGTTTTTAACTTTCCATTTTTTTATAATAGATTATATCACCTTTTTAATTATAAGTTTGTTAGATAAAAATAATTGTTTTATTTCATAAACATTCTCTACTTGATGTTTTATCATTTGTAAATTTTTACTCTGGTTAAGTAAACTGAGATATTTTGTCATAAATGTTAGATTGTTTTGCTGTATCAGGTTGAAGTATTCATTTTCTCGATTGAGACGTTAGCAAACATGTTTCCCTATTCTTTGGAGTCCAGTTTATGTTGCATCATGTGAAATGGATTAATCAGCAGGCTTTTCCATTTAAACTGCCATGCCAGCCTTCACTTTCATGCTTTCAGCATTAAACCTTAATACAAACTGAAAACAGGAGGTTTATATATTTAGCATCATCAACTATGTCACAGCAGTGTCCACAAGATAAATTTCATGTCAACTTATTATTTTAGGTGCTGGCTGAAATCCTTCAAAATCTTAGAACACCATGAATTCTATTTTTATAGTTTCAGGGTTTGTCACAAAATTTGCATGCATAAGGTCTAAAAATATAACAAATTTGCAATGCTTTTAGATGTACATCCAAAATGACTTTTACCAGATATCAAGCTTAAAAAGTGTGGCTCCTTTACTCAATGTCACACAAGGAACATCTTATATTATTTATGCATAAAATTGCTTTCAAAATCTATTCTCAAACACATCACAAGGTCATTTGTTAAACTTACACAACTGAATATTCAAACCTCAGCACATCTAAGCTTTCAGATGCAAAGCTGCTTTAATATTTATCTACCTTCTTTCGTAAGAAAATTATACAATGAGCTTAGCAGATACATATTTTGAAAGAATCACAAGACATTTAAAGCACCATGAATTGAAACAAATGTGTATTTGAATGTCCAATTAATTTTTAAAAACTCTAAGTCAATGAAATTAAATATGGTTTGATTTGAATACCATATGTCACCATAACATATTTTTGGTCTTCATTTGAAGAAAACCATTGAGCTGCGTTAATATTCGCTGCCTTGTGCTGTCCTCTTTTCCCACAGGAGTAACAAGTATTGAGCAGAGCATGTGTGCAAAGGTTTCACAAATAACTTACAATTTTAGGTGCAAAATTTTCACACATAACTTCCTTTGCTGCTAATTTTACCCCACACTAGCTGCTACATGTGGTTCCTTGGACTAAATTACTCCCTAGTTGATTCAACTTCGTGGGAGCTCTGGAGACGACCTCAGTTTCCTTGTCAATAAAATAGGCCCAATAGTGGTCCTCCCTCGGAGGTTATTTTGAGGAGAAACAAGCTGCTCACAGAGAACCTGGCCCCACGCCTGGGACGCTGCCTGCCTACGCAACAGCTCAGAAACCCCAACAGCACCTGCGGGGCTCCCAGCACGGGCAGTTTGTGCTCGGGCTCCCCATGCCTAGTCTTTCACTTCCCTCTCACATTCCTGAATCTCCAATTTCCTCACACTTCCTTTCTTTCAAAACCACTATTTCCCACAAAAACTTGAAATGCAGTCCTAGTGCAGTATAACTGATGGAGAATGGTTTAAAATACTACTCCCTCGAGGAACAGGAATTCAGTGGGAATCAAAGCCTTTGGCTAAAGGAAGGGCAGTGTGGGCCTTGGTGAGCGAGCGGCAAGTGCGGGAGACGCTCCCAGGCCTCTGACAACAAAGCCACCGGCCCTTCCTGGAGGCCACCGCTGGAGCTGCCCCAGGGTGAGCCCTGGGGTGTATGTCTCACAGAGGGGCTTCCAAAGGCCACCAACAGGACTCAGTTTACACTCCTGCTCCTCCCAGGACACTTGGAAAGTGACAGGCCCACTTGGGAAGGTAGGAAAGGTTTGTGTCCAACCTTGGGGACTGTTCCGTGGGGCTGACGGTTTCTGACCAGATCATACGTGGAGTGACTTCGAGTTTGGTTCTGGGTCCTCCAGTTTAAGAGGGAGGCTGGTAAGCTGCAGTGCACCCACTAGAGAGCAAAAAGAATGAGCAGTGTGCACTTAAAACTGTGGAGGGAAATGTTAACTTGGAGAAGACAAGACCAGGAGGGACTGCTACCTTCACACACTTAGTGGCACTCTTGTCCAGGGGGCATTGTCCTTCTCCGTGGTTCCAAAGGAAGAACCAGGATTGATGGCTGGAAATTCTGGGGACACTACTGATTTGGGCTGAACAACATTTATGGATGGCTGTCTTATAAGACTGTGCACTCCCTGTCACTGAAATGATGAAGTACGGGCGGGATGACCCCACGGTTGGGGGAAGAATCACTTTCAAAGATCTAACTGGTTTTGGACTACATGCATTTTTTCTTTTTTGCCTTTTGAAATAAACTTTTTATTTATAAATAATTTTTAAGTTTTTCATTTATAAACGTTAATACAATAGTTGCAAAACCAAGACCAGTACAAAGAACAGCTGCACACTCTGTCCACATTCATCAGTGGTCAACATTTTACCCATCTGCTTCGTTATTTGCACTGACTTGCACTTTCTCTCAGACTAGATGATTAAGGGCCCTCCTCGTACTGAGAGTTATGATTCTGCATGCTGAGGCTTCTTTCCAGGTCACAGGCTGTTAGAAAAAGTGGAACCCCACTGGCCGTGCTCTTTACTGCACTTACCATAAAATCTGAACTCCTGGGAGTCTGATCATCTCTCTGCCCTCATCTCCTCCCACCCCTCACTGCTGATCACCATGCTGCAGCTACACTGGTTTTCTTTTTCTTCCTCTTACTTGCTGAGCTCATTCCTGGCTCAGGGACTTTGCGCTTGCTAGCTCCTCTGCCTTTGACACTCTTGGGTAGGGCCTTCTTACATTTCTGACCCCTCAGCCTTCCCTCCTCAGTTCCCACAAGTTGATCCACCACCTTCCCTTCTGTCACCTCTTCTCACCCTCTGTAATGAGTATATCTATGTGTTTGCCTTGCCTTGTGGCTCTCACCCCAACTAGAATATAAGCTCCATGAGCACAGGGGCCTGGTCTGTCTTATTCTTTACCATGTTCCCAGGGCCTGGGTCAGAGAATACTCAACAGATATTTGCTGAATAAATAAATAAGAAGACAAATGAGAACATCTGGTCAAAGACTTGTTAACACATACGAGGATGGATGTTGACATTTGCCAACCTATACAAAATAGAAAGTGCTTAATGTATTCTAGAAAGGTAAAGAGAAGTGGTGGGGTATATTCTCAGAGACAGAAGGTTTAGGGAAAAGTTTCCCTGAAGGGTGGCTCATCCCAAAGATGTGGACTTTTCTCAGAAGCCAAAATGCATTCTGCTTCCAGCCCTTTGTAAGGATGGAAATTTGCTAGCTTCCTGGAGAGCAAACTCCCCTGTTGGTGGTTGATACAAGAAAGGCAGGTGGGGAGGGTTATTTGCACATCTGAGTGCCCATGGAACTGACTGAGCATGCCCCAATCCTTTCAGAAACTAGCTCTGAAAACTTCACCACGTTGGTATTTCTTTCAGAGGAGCCCACAGATAATTCTATGGCGATGCTGTGCCCAGATGAATGTTTCCATGCCTTCCTTCTCCCAACATCACTCTCAATCTACCAGAACGCGGTTTACCAGCCTCCAAATGGCCCATAGAATTGGAAATGTAAATGCACATGCGATCCCATTAAGAGGCCTGAGTCTTTCTCCCATGATCCATTTCCTGTCACGTCTAATTATTGCTGATGACCTTGAGCCCTGGGTCTTTGCTCTGGGTAAAGTCTAAAAGCTTCTGAACTTGAAACTGGCCTCCTTCTCAACCACAGAAGGAAACGCTAACATCACTTATTGTGGAAGGGGCTAGAAGTTATAAGACCTAGAGAAAATGAAATGAACTAGCCCCGGGAAAAGTTAAAAGTTGCTGTTTACTCATTTAACTCGGTAAGAGCACTCATTTAAAAGAGGGAAAAAAGCTGACCACTTAATCACGGAAAATACTAATTATAAAAGTTTTAAGAGGATAATACCCTAAAATGTAATTATTGCCACTAAGTCCCAACTGTCTGAGAGGTACTGTATGCAGTGGATAAGATGACAGTCTCGCGGCACACTTCCTGGGGTTGGAATCCTGGCTCTGTAGCTTAACTGCTGTGTGACTCCAGGCAAGAGATTTAACTGCTTATCTCTGTTCCTCGGTTTGCCCATCTGTAATATAACCATCCTAATAGTACTTAACTCACAATGATTTTAGGATTAATTGGGTTAATATAAGTAGAGTACTTAGTACCCAACACATTAAGCACTAATCACATATTTGCTATTATTTCATCTCTCTTATTTCATACATCTAATTAAAGAAAAAAGAATCTTGTATCTGCAAAGTATCTTCAGATACATCATCTAACTTCGATCCTAACAACAGCCTGGCAACACTGGTGGAAGTTTCTTTGTTATTTTATAACGAGTCGCAGAATCGAGGTCATTTGGCTGATAAATGGCTGAACTCCAACTCGAACCCAGGTCTGGTGACTCTGAGGTTGCAGGCTCACTGCTGCAGTCTGCTGCCTGTGTCGCTGACCACAGTCATTGCTGAAACTTTGAAACAGGCACTGCTTTCTAAGGAGACATATCCTTATAAGGCTTATAGCCAAAACCTCTGTTAAACCCTATAAAAACTTGAGTGTTGCTGAAATAAAAAACTGAAGGTAAATGAAAACTTCTATTTGAGCTTACAACTATCTTCTGTGATGTTTCTGACCCAAACATTGAAGCATTAATTTCACTCTCACCAAAAACATGGAGATAAACAAACCTAGAAAGACATTATTTTCTCCATCTCATCTAAGCAAAATGTCAAAAGAAAACAAACAGTCCAGGGGAAAAGTAAGTTAGTTTCGTAAAAGTCCTTTCAGTTAGAAAGGCCTAGAATTCTAGTAGCTGGTATAGGTAAGGCACACTTATTTATTTTTAAACATGATATACGTAATTTGAGGATTATCTTAAGCCTTCCATCACCCACGGTTCTCAGAACTCTAGTTATTATCAGAGGAGGTCTAGCTTTGGCAAGGTTAATGGTGATGACTTAGAGTAATTACTTGGAAAAAATAATAAACATCATTTCATAGTTTAATACTATGGTATCATTCCCATCAATAACCTTTTTTATTTTCATTTTTGCCCATCACAGAGAGAAAAGCAGAGAGGCTTAATTTGATTTACAGATGGGGGGCGGGGGGAACCCTGAATGTACTTTTTTGGGTGGGTAGGGCAAGGAGAAAAGGTTAACCAGCTGGTTTTCATTTTTATGCCATAATTCTCTGTTTAGTTTACACTATTAAACTCCAAAGCTTTGCTTTAATCTTAACTGTTACAGTATGCCTTATTGCAGATTCTATCCTGTCGCATCCCTGATAGGGTTTCCGACTTTGGCAAGGCACCATCCCCCAAGCTGGTCCTTGCCATATGGGTAGTAAACGCATCCAACATTTTTTCATTGGCGCCTGCATCATTATGTTTTGTCACCAATGGTTTCTCGGGTTTTCAGTAAATTGCTGCATACACTGTGGTTTGGAGATGCCGAGATGATCTCTTACATTTATTTGTATACAGCTGAGTCCTCATTAGGCCCTCCCTGAGCTGTTATCCTTTTTCGGATGACCTAACATCTGTTTGCTGAAGGTGGGGGTTGGGGGGTGTGAGTGGAGAAGCCATAAAGGGAAAAGAAAACAGAAAGCGGAGCGACCGCTGCGAGGGAAAACAGCCTTCCAGGGGCCCTTAACACTGACGGGGACTCGGAGCAGAGGTGAGGAGCAAAACCTACCTGATCTGTCGTCGGTCTGCGAATCACATCTTCGGCACAGTTCCGGGATGGTCTTGAGTGATGTGACTGAATACTGAATGGGAAGCCAGAGGAGAAAGGGTGTATAAAATAACAATTTAAAACGAGAGCATTCACCCAAATAGGTCAGAAAAACCAAACGTAAGAAGTGATACTTGGGCTCAGCATGTATATTCAGAAAGTTTACCTCAGTTTACTCTAAACGGGCTGTTTGGTGATGTGGCAGCACCCCAAGGTCCCCCTATAAGCATTGGAGCACATGCAGACTAAGAAGAGGCTGACAGCACCCCTTTTACCCAAAAGGTGGGTACAGCCAGCAGATATTCTACTCCCATTACTTCTGCCACTTGTAGAAGACAGAAGAATTGCCTGACCTGGAGAGTTTCCAGACGATGGCCTTAATATTTGCATTTGAAATCCTAACAGTCAGTTTCTGTGTCAAAAGCCCAGTGGGGGAGCACCCAGCTTCCCGCCACACCCAGTCAGGAGACGTATCTGTGCTCACATATGAACCCCCATTGTTGCCACTCACCACAGATTTTACTGTGTGGCATCTGTAATCTCCACGGGAAATACCAACATAATGTCATTAGAAGCAAGAGGAGCGTGGCTGTGTTTGGGAGCTCATCTGCTCCGCATATAGATTTGGCTGAACTGAAAGAAACCACCTTCCAGGCTCAGTCCCAGCACTAACTCGGGGGCTGATTATCAGGGTGACAAATTATGACACAAGGGGGCATAAAATCAGAAGAGCTAAAACAAATGCAAAAATCAATAGCTATGATTTATGGGGACGACACTTGATGCCAATCAATCTTTCTTCAGAGTAGGGTGTTTTAAAACAAAATAAATAGGATGAACTCTTTCTTTAATCAACAGCCAAGTCAGGGACTGTCTTCAATCATGTTCACACATTAATTCATAAAATGCAGCTTCCTAAAAACATTCACTCTTTACTTCTAAGAACAATGGTCTTCTGTAAATGAGCATATGTCATAAATTATTTTGCCACTGCAAAATTTGGGGGCAGTGAGAAAAAACATTTAATCTAAAGGAAAAATGACCACGGGAAACTCATTAGGACTATTGTAGCATTACAAGTGAAGGATGCGTAATTAGGACACATTTATCAATAAGAAGGTACTTTAGTTATTGACTTTGATGTCGATAGATGAAGTAAAGCGTCCACATCGAGATTCCCTTGTGCTCTCCACAGGATATCAGGACAGTAAGACAGAGGGAGGGACAGTTGTAGATATTGTCAGTTTGCCAATTGCGAGTCACAAACAAATTACATTTCCAGTATTTCCAAGTGAAAAATGAAATCTCAAATGACTAATTAGAGACATTACTCTTACCTGCCTGATGCAATCATATCCTGTTTATGTCGGCCATTCCTCAGAGACTACAGGTGCTTCAGGAAATCCACTCCCATACTCAGAGGGAGGATGACTGCCTCTTAAACCAAAATGAACCTCAAAGTATTTTTTCCTTTGCATTATTTTCTTTGGGGGTCAGGGGTAACTAGGTACAGAAAGCATTTTTCTTGGTATTAATAAGGTACCTTATGTTTCTAGCCAAGTACAAGCTCTCTAAGGAATCTGGTAGCTTCTGGAGACCAGCTGGTACAGGTTAAATAATTACACAGTCTATAATTCAATTAAAATTGGGCCTTTCGTTTTGGCTGCCATGCACCCCAGGAAACACCCTTCGGCAAAGTCTCTCCCTCTCTGCTTTTCTTTTGCTTTTCTTCTGAGGCAAAATTTTAGAAAGAGGAAATTTAAAATTGATTGTGTTTAAATATGGTTAATGATAAATTCAATAAGGTTTGCTCACTGGGCTTAATGCTATACATCTGATTAAAATGGGTGGATTTCTCTCTGCATTTGCAGACGCATGTATCCTAACTGCCACCTCCCCCCACCCCAAGTCAGAAACATCAGGATCCCTGATTTCATAGCCATGGCTTCAACTCTTCCCATTTGCCCTCAAAGGCCCGTAGTGCATAGTAAGTTTTAATTTGATGAGGTTTCAATTTGAGTGGCACCAACGCAGGCTGCCTGGCTGTGTGGGGACGAAGCCACAGGCAGAGACTCTCCTCGCTGAGCCGTGCCCACTGCCTCACCCCACATCCAACTGGCACTCTGCCTTTCGGCTCACAGTCACACAGGAAGTCACTTTTATGTAGGGAGGCACACATTTTAATTCTTTGGGAATAATGACCTTAGGAAAAAGTTATGTGCTACCCCTAGGAATAGAAATAAGAAGTACAGCAATCTAAGAAAAGGATGATGTGTTAACCAGAAAATTAAAGCTTTAGATAATTTTAAGAGCGTATAGAATGTCAAATTCAATGACTCCAGTCCAGACTGTGAACAAATCCATCAGTCTTTATAAAGACACAAGAGAAAACCAGTTTGTGGATTTGTTTCAGTAAGTACAAACACTGCTCTTTGGATGGAAGAGAAAGCGGAAGGGAATGCTGTGAAGACGGTTAAGTTCTTAAGTGAAGAAATGCACAGAAACACACAACTCACAAAACCAACATGCCAAAATGTTTCTGTATTTGCAAAGTTTGCGATAAGTAAATAATCCCAGAAGTCTCCCTTGCAAGTCTGCCTTGTGCTATCATCTGGGAGCTGGAACGGAAGGCTTCCCCGCCTTCATCCCAGTTCAAAGGGCAGACGGCCTTTTGTAAGGAGCTGTCAGGTCGTCAATCCACTTCATTCGCAGGCCAATGGCCAGCTCCCAAGGCAATAACTACTGTTACTAGCCGCACCAAAGCCCAGAGCATCTTCCCTGCCCCTTGCCCCTCAACCCCTCAACCCCTCAGCCCCTCAACAGGCTTTTGTAGCCTGTTCACTTCATTCCTATTGCCCTCGGCTTACAGTTAGGCTTACAGTTAGTTGAGAAGCATTATATTTTTCCTGTTGCTATGTTGCCCTAATTTATTACTTCTCTAGAATCCTTCCAGAGGTTATTCCCAGTGAAAATAGCCTTTTTGATACAAATTTCTCTTGTAAACCTCTTTTCTACTCCTCCACCACATCACAAGAACAGCTCCTGCCAAAGGCTGACCAGCTGCCTCAGCCTCTTCAACATCCTTGTGCATCTGAAGCTTAGTTCGCTGTTTGTTCCTTTACTCTGGGGTCCCATTGGCCTGTAATACCCTCCTCTAGCCCTGCAAAATGCCACCATTGCACAAGCAAAGCCAGCTTGTGTTCTGCCTTCCCTGTGATGCTCCGGCTGATTACTTCAGCCCTTACTGACCTTTCTCTTTTCTTCCTTTGGTAAATTTCTGCCTTGTCTTGTGCTCTGCTGTTTCCTATCTGTAAGTGTTGCCTCCCACAAGCACCTGACAGAAAGCATGATTTCTTTGACTTGTACATGTGCACGGCACACAGGGACTGAATAACTGTTTGACTAAAATACCAAGATGCACACACATTCGACTAATCCCTGGGCATAATATTAGAGACATTTAGAGGTAATATATGGGACTTTCCTCCAAGCCTTCATACTGGCACAAAAATTAATTCACTTTCTGAAATGCGAATTTGACTAAGGTGTGTCTGTTTCAAATGTTTCAGTGGCTCTGCACAGCATATAGGACAACTGTAAGGCTGGTGGCAGGCACCCCTCCCCTCCCTAATGGAAAAAGAGGAAGCCCCTCCTATTCCTCCATACCTGCCCTAAAGCTGAAACAAAGAAATTCCTCACTCTTCCCGCCGAAACCTTCCCTCCAGAGAAACTCCCATCCCCAACCCCTAAAAAGGTATATAAGCCCACCCAGACTTGTGGGCGGGGCGCCTTCTCTGGTTCCACTCGTGGGACCATGAGACTCGCCTGGGCCCCTCTCTTGGGACCTGTTACCCCCACCCGGGAGCACCCCAATAAAGCCTCTTTACTTATCCCTTTTAACTCTGCTTGTCTTTCTTTCTCTGGCGCCGCCCACTCCGTTCTTAAAACCTTACAACAACCACATGCCTGAGCACGGCACATGGAGCCTTCCATGAGCTCAGGCTCATCTCTTACCACTGTCCACTACTCTTTCAATTGTGCCAATCACAAATTCCTTGTGGTTCCCCTACCTATTGTTTTATCTGTCTGTACCTTTGCATATGCTAGTCCATCTACCTGAAATGATATTCTACCCATTTCACTAGGCCAATGCCTTTTAATTCTTCAAGATTTGCCTGGATGTAATTTCTACAGTATCTTCTTTGATCCTCCCAGATGGAAGTAATGTCAGCTTTCAAAGTGTGGTCTCTAGACTAGCAGCATTGATACGATCTAGGCATTTGTTAGGAATTCACATTCTTGGGCTCCATCCTGGACCTACTGAATGAGGAACTGTGCAGGTGGGGCCCAGAAATCTGCTTTTTCATAAGTTAGCCAGGTAATTCTGATGCACAATGAAGTTTGAGAACCACTGCTCTATATTATTTCCTTATCTGGGGCACACATCCATTACAGACCTCTCATATGACGCTTCATCTATATGTTTACATAACTGCTTCCTCTGCTTTCTGAGGGTGTGGACGATATTTTATTTAACTAAGACACTAGGCAATTACAGAACTAAATTAAATGAATTAAATAATTCCTCAAAATGAAATGAATTTTGGTAGCAGTGATACTAATGATAGCAGTTAATATTTCTATAGCATTAATCTTCTTAGCAAAACTCATAATTACAAGTCTAGCAATACAATCATGGCATATTCAAAAGAAAAAAACACTCTTCCTATATTAATATTGAATAATATGAGTACGGGCTGATGCCTTAGCCTTGTATACAGCAATGGTCCCTAACCTTTTTGGCACCAGGGACTGGTTTCATGGAAGACAATTTTTCCATAGATGGGGAGGGTGGAGGGAGGTGGAGCTCAGTCTGTGATTCGAGTGCTCTTTCGAGTGAGCGATGGGGAGCGGCTGTAAATACAGATGAAGCTTCCCTTGCTCACCTGCCACTCATCTGCTGCTGTGCCCCCACTTCCTAAGTTTCACGGAAGGCAATTTTACTGCGAGGGTGGGGGAGGACGTTGTTTATCAGTCTGTGGCCTGGTGGTTGGGGACCACAAGTATAAAAGACAATAGATTTGGAGCCAGAAGATCTTGATCCAAATCTCAGCTCTGTCATTTATTAACTCTGTGGTTCTGGACAAATAATTCATTTCATGTCTCTGGGGGTCAGATAATTATGTGAGATAATGTAGTTGAAATCATTTTGCAAACTGTAAAGTGCTGTTAAATGTTTTTGTCTCTTCTCTCTAACCTGTTTCCACATGTGCCACTCAGCCCTTCCCTCCTCGTCTTCATTCCTGTCAGGACTTTAAGTTCAGTAGATGAAGATACGAGAATTAACGAGGCAGGAAAGAGGGGCCGAGCTGTGACTAGAAAGGAAAGGAAAGACAGCTCCGTCCATCTCAGCACATTGCTTGGCTTCTCTTTGTTCTATTCTCACCCAAGAGAGTCTGTGGCCAAGGGCTGACACTGAAAACTTAGCGTCACAAACTACACAGTCGATATAGCACAAGACAATCCTATCTATCCCAGCCTACATCGGTCAGTTTTGTCACCCTGCCATGCGAAACACTTGGAACATGTGTGAGATTCTTAACTTCAGTGCATGATTTCCACGTTGGGCTATGGGGATCTCCGACCACTGTAGATGTTGTTCAGGACTGAAAAGCTTTGGCCCTTATTGCTTAATGCTGGAGCCAGTTGGGTGAACAAGTAGACATGATGCAAATGGTAATGCACCACAGAAAATGAAAGAACTAACATCCCAAGCACCTTTTCAAGCCAGAGAATTTTAAACAACTGAATTCCCATTAGTTTCCAAAAGAGATAATCAGACTAGCCATCCAAACAACTGTGGTGAAATTCTCACAGGGCTCTCTAAAACTCAGGCAGGTATCTCAGCAGGCACACAACAAAAACGGTGACAGTAGTGTGCACAAGCAAACTCGGGAGTAAAAGCAAAGACACACAGCTGAAGTGAGATTTTCAGAACATAATGTTTTTCTAAAACATTTTCCACCTCTCCAAAGGTCTGCCCTTCCCCTCCAGGAGAGAGGTCCTGACTCACGCCCTGCATGACACATTGTGCTCCGCGGCCCCCTCTGAGGGTGTGGCACTAACCAAACACCCTTCACTGCTGGCGCTTCACCTGCAGGCAGGCTTCCTCTTCCCCATCTCCTCAGGACTCGTGCCCTGCCATCACCCTTTCCTCTTTCCTCCTCGTCAGCCACTCAGTATCGGCTTTCTTTTCTGACGCTATACAAGTAAACAAGCACCCCACCACCTCAGGACACTCTGCCCCCCGACTGAGTATGGGCTTCCCTGCTCTTGGGCTCATCAGCCATCTTCGTTTGAAAGAACGTCTCTGTTCTTGTTGCTATTCCTTCATCTCTGCATTTGCTGCAGCCGCCATGACATGGTTCTGCCCCAACACCCCACAGACATTGTGCTTATTGGGGCCGCTAATGGGTCTTAACTGGAAAATCCAGTAAGTACTTTTCAACCCTTATCTTTATAATGATCTATTTGCTACTATTGACTACTCTCTTCTCTAAATTCCTTAACTCCTCCCTCCACCTTTTTGCTCCCTTAGTTTTCTTTCTAGGTCTCTGAAAACTTCTTTCCTGTTTCTTATGTAGAAGCTTCTTTTCCCTCCACCACTTCTGCACAGTTCCTTCCTTGGAACATTCTTCTTTTTCCATGTTCCATGTTTTTACAGGTGACCTTAACTACTCCCAGAGTTTCAACCATCACCTCTATATAGTACAGATACTCATGACCCATAATTTCATATAGCTATCCCACTCTGGTCTAAATACATGTCTTTCCACCATTTAGGACATTATTAGAGTTAATCCTATTTTTAAGTGCATTTGAATTTTGCTCTGGTTCCTTATTTTTTATATTTTCCAAGAGGTTTTTTTAAAAATTAATAATAAAATTCTTTTATGCTAAGACATTGTTTGTGCTTAGTATTTGGGAAAACTCAGTAATTCCTTTTTAACCATTTTGAGAGTACACCAAGAACTACTTTATTGCAATGCTAATGTAATTAATGTAATGTGTAGTCAGGCAAAAGATGAAGGTTCGCACTGGTAAAGGTGGTGAGATCACAGTACTGAATGACTGCCTTCTACTGTGAGAAGTGGACATGGGTGGGGAAGAGACCTAGGTGGACTGGGAAGGCCAGAGGTGAGGAAGGGCCCAGAAGAAGTAACATTCAATGCAGTGGTTACAAACATGGATTCTAGAGCCAGACTGCCTGCATTATATCCTAACTTCACCATTTCCTAGCTAATCACTCTTAGTTACTTAACTTCTGTAAGTCTGTTTCTTCACTGGTAAAACAGGGTGATGACTGTACGTATATCAGTGTGGCTGTGAAGATTATGAGCTAACAATGTAAAACATGGGGAACAGTGTCTGATGCACAGTATTCAATAAATGTTAGCTATTATTATTATTTATATTTAAAAGTATCAAGATGAGCCTTTAAAAATGAATCCAATGTAATGATAATTATTGAAGCAAAAATTATAAATTACAAAAGAATTAAAACAAAAATGTATCTTGCAGTTGGGGAGATGATCAGTCATAAAGCTTGTTCAACTTCAATAATGGTCTAGTTTTAATTTGAGCCAAAAATCAATCACTGTCAAAATATAATGACTGTCAAGAATGGAATTTAATGTAATTAAATGTGACCTACCGCCAAGTTAACCTGACAATTCATAATGTGCTTAATTGTTAATATAGCACACTATAAACTCTATGAGAGCATAGACCAAGTCTATGTCACTCACCCTAAGCGTAGAACCATGCCTGGCACGCTGTTAATGTTTAATAAATGCCTGCTGAGTAGACTGGTATAAAAGCTAATTGTGATGAAAAGGTAAACAGTTTGTATAAGTAACCTGTGTAGGCAATCTAATAAATCCTATGACTATCAGGCAAGTTAAGAACTTCTAGGGCCATCTGCAGAGTAAGAGAAGGACAAATCCAAAAAATCTGGCAGTTTCTCATTTTTCTTGGAAATCACTTTATCCAGAAGGTTGCTCTCTACCTTCTCTGGCAGAAGTGTCCAGTCCAAGATTTGGAGCCCAGGAATGTGGGTTCTAGTCCTGGGGTCTAACCCCAGCTCTGGGACATCAACATATCATTCATCTTTTCTGGATCAGATGAGCCCTAATTCGTTTCCTGGCAGGTGTTAAGACAACAAGATAACAGACATAGCATATGATGCTAGAACACGGTGTGAGGTTTCTGATGAGGCAGGGCTGGGGAAGGGAAGAATAAGAGGCAATTGAGACTCACAGGCAGGATATTACAAAAAGAACGCTGCAAAGAGGTGGGGCATTCTGAACAGTTGCTAAAAGTAGATCATACTAAGAAACACCAAGAAAAATTTAATATAGATAAGAGCAGGGCGACTGCTAGGAAGAGCAGGGCTGATAGGGACAGTGAAGAAGGGACTGAGGCACACAGAGGTCACATGGAAGTCTTGTGTCCTTTGAGGAGGAGCAGAAGAAAGTATAACAGGATCCATCTTACTCTCGTAGATTCCTCACCAGACAGGAAGGGCAAGCCAGGTTCTCTGCACCTTGGATGTCTCTATACCCTTTTGCGCACCTAAAGTCAGGGCAAAGCTGTATTCTTTGCCTGCCCTGACTCATTGCCTGAGCCCACTTGATGGGCTCCACATGCCCTTGCTCAAGGTCTCCCACTGCTGAGATGGGTCTTTGGCAACAGACAGCAACATCTAGGGAAGTGTCCATGGACTGACCTGAGTAAAAGGTGGTGAATACAAAAAGAGAAGATATTTTAGTGAAAATGATGTACAGTCTGAGGGATGGAAAATGTGAAAACTCACTGAAAGTGTGAGATTAATTTGCCATAAGAATTTTTCTGTCACTCAGTGGTTCAAGCACCTTAGGAAAATAAACCCACATAATTTTGTGCTATTACTGTAGGTTGCAAGGGCTTGGATCAAAGAGGATAGTAAAGTGGAAGGACGCTTTTTATCTCGATCTTGTTTGACCTGAACAAAAAATAGGTTATGCAATTGCCAAAAAGTAATGTCAACTTTCATTAAACTAGCAGTCAGAGTGATGCAGAAAAACAACACAAATTCCTGTGCAGAGGAATGAAATATTTCACTGCTTCTATTTGTGTGTATGTGTATATGTTTGCATGTATATGTATACATATGTAGCTACATGTATATGAGGATGTATATGTATATGCACATAAATATATGTGTTTATGTATACATGTGTGTTTATATAATACGTGTGTGTGCATATATATATAAATTTTCATGTTTTCTCCAGAACATCCAAGATCGCTACCTGAAGAGTCCAGCTCAGGGGGGGCCCAGCCAGCACCTGACAGACAGGGCTGTGAGCGAAGCTCTCCTATAGATCCGGGGTCCCGCCTCTGCTTTACTCAGTCCCGTGTATGATACTGTTTTTGAGAATAGTCAGTTGGCCTCTCTTAGTAAAATAAATCCACCATAGCTCCTAAGAATTCCAGAGGGTTTTTGTTTTTGTTTTTAAGATAGAGGGATCTGGCTCCCACAGGAATAAGAGAGAGAATCTGTGAACAAACTTGCAGCGACAGAAAAGCCCTATTTAACTTTTGTGTTTATGTGTCGTCATGTCTCCCTCGTAGCCCGCAGTCACTGCACGATGGCTGGCCCTTTCAGATGGCAGCATTACAACATTGCACAGTTTAAACTTCGCATTTTGCAAAGGATGTGCATCATTTTTGAGTCTGGAAAACTTCAAAATAATTCAGTTGCAGTGTTTTGTCTCGTTAGGTAAAGGCAAAAAATTTTAAGTTGTTTTTTTTCTACCAATATACAGCTTGTGTTTTAATTAAAACAAGAACTAGTCTCATGACCAGAGGGAAAAACCACGAAATAGAAAGCCTAGACTATGTAATAGGGCTACGGCTGGGGAGTGAGAAGAGGAGTTTTACACTCAGCATCTTTTTTGTAAACATCTTTTTCAAATGCAATGTGCACTTTCCTCCCCACTCCACCACTTAACCAGGAAAGAGGCTTAAGGGCTGTCAGAGATGGAGGTTTATGGAATCCTAAAAATAAAAGCATGTTCATGGGAAGCTACATTTCTTTTTATGCCAGTGAATTAGCACATTGAAAACATCTTCCTTTTTCAATTTTAGCATTTGAATAATCTCCATTTAATCCTTAAAGCAGCTGTAACATCCATTGCTCCTAGTTTCCCTAAATAGGCCAAGAACAATCATTTCAATATTTAGGAGGTTATCGCCAATTCTTTCTCCATGAAGTCATTAAGGAACAACTATTAAACATGCATCATACTGAAGAATTATAAAATAATCTACCATATTGCTAAGGTTGCCAGTCAACTGAGCTTCTTCAGTTTCAAGTGGATTGAAATAGACCAGGATTTCTCATCCTTCAGTGGCACTGACATTTTGGGCTGGATAATTCTTTGTCATAGGGTATTGTCCTGTGCATTGTATGATGTTTAGAAGCATCTCTGGTCTCTACCCACTAGATGCTAGTAGTATCTCCCCAATATGACAACAAAAAATGTCTCCAGGTATTGCCAAATATTTCTGGGGTAGAGGTAGGGCAGGTAAAATCACCTCTGATGTGAACCACTGCAATAAACTATATTCATCCTGGAGAGGCAGTCATGAATTGTGGCTAAAAGTGGATATTCTGGAGCAGAGTACTCCTAACTAGCTGGGTGACCCTGGACAAGTTATGTAAGATCTTCATGCTCAATTTCCTGATCTGTAAAATGAAGGTAATAACAGAACTTTTATAGGATTGTTGTGAAGATTAACAAAGATAGTTCCTGCCCCACAGCAAATGCTCAACAAATGTTATCCATTATTTACTGCACAATTAATTCTATGCAATTTCATAGAATTTCAATTCTATACAATTTCAAAATTTGATTTAAGTTGAAATGCTTCAAACAATAGAAATGTGTGTAAGAGGGGAAAGTTTGGGTGCTGTTACACAATTACAGATGGATATCTTTATGTTTCAGAGTGGTCAAGTTATAGTTCAACTATTGCATAATCCTATAGCCTAATTTGCTAAACAGCTTCAGTTATTGCTTAACATATTTTATTATCTTTCAAGTAGAGATTCCTAATTCATCAAAATTATGGGCTGCTGCCAGATGATTCTTCTGTAAATACAACTGCTCTGTTGTATTTAAAAAAAAAATCTTGACATTATGCCTAGTCTTTTCCCTCGAGTTCTTTCTTCACCACTGGTCATATAAATATTACTGTATTATTCATTGAAATAATAACAAAAGCTACCATTTTTAAGAGCAACTTACTGTGTGCCAAGCTAAGTGTTTCAAATATATTATTTTTTCACTCAATCCTCAAAACAACCTTGAAAGTGAGATGGGTATCTCGGGGAGGTGAAGTTAATATGCTATCCAGCCAGCAAAGGTCAGAACAAGGTAGGAGCCCAGGTTGGCTACCTTCAAAGCCTATGTTCTTAAAACAACTTGATTATCAAAGCTCAGAGAGCCACTCCTAATCCTAATCCTAACACGGTTTCCCTTTCTACAACACCTTCCATCCTACCTACACGCCCCCACTGTATCATTCGCTTTCCTTAATTTCCTCAGCTCCACTCAAAATACCTTGAGGGAAATGTCCATAAAAGAACCATGCTCTGAACATTTTCAAGTCAAGCATAGTTTATTTAGAGGGAAAGAGACAGATAGACAGATACCATGAGAAGAAGAAATTCACTTCACATTGGTCTTAATGAGGACTAATAAAAATTATCTGGAAGCGAAAACAGAGAAGTGTTGAATTCACATTTCTCTGGTACAAAAGAAAAGACTCATCCAAGGTTGTATAAAATAGGTGATTCATCACACTCATTCCAGTAATTCAATTCTTGTGCATAGTATGCATTATTGTACTTCAAGGTACGGAGTAAAATAGAGGAATAAAACTGCCGCCAGAGACACGTTAACATAAGCTCCTCATTTTGAGACAGTTTCAAAGTGGTGACTTTGAGTGGTGACCCAAAGCTTCAGCCCTGAGAGATCAATGGAGTATGAGCTTGGATGTCCTGGGAGGAAAAGCTAGGTGGCCAGTTCAGAAACAACAACCTTCTTACCGCATACCTGAGAGTCAGCCAGTTTTGCCAGGGCACTAGAGGCCAGCATGTGCACTGGGATGGTAAATTGTGTAGTCCAGGATAAGGCACACACAGCTTTAAGCAAGGCACATGTGGACAATTCATTCCGAGCAGGCTTGAGTTAAGCTGCAGGAAGTTTGCGAATGTTATGGGAACCAAGAGACTCATCAGCCCACAGCATTATACAACTAAGTGGGACCTCAGCGGTCAGCTATAGTCCTTATCAATGCACGAATATTCCTCAATATTCCCATGTCCAATCTGTGCTTTGATACCTACAGTGGCTGGAAGGATTCTCTTTATTATTCATCAATTATTAAGTGCCAACTCGGCTGTTCTTTACTCTGTGTCCTTGTGGACTCTAGAGAATGCTGGCTGTGGAATAGCCAGCCGTATAAAGGAACTGGGAATTAACCCTCTGAAACTGCCTACTGTATGCAGGCGTTTTATAGTGTACTCAATCAATACTTCTGACAATGTTGGGACAGATTAGGAATGAATGGCTCAGTGAAGTTAAATGCCTTGCCTTCCCAAACTCACACGCTTAGGTGGGATTCGCTTCTTAGTCCAGGAGACCCCCAAAACCACACTTGGACTGCCCCATAGGATTTCTGCTGTCATTTTCTAAATGTAGTTGGGAGATTTGAGGATATACAGACTCTAATGGAGAAAGCAGTCCATGAAGTTAAAGGCAGAATATCTTGAAAGTGTTGCTTGCAAGTAGTAATACTTACAGATATGTCATCACTAAAGTCAATTTCATCCAAATCAAGATATTCAGGGGCTTCCATTATTCTTCTTTGCACATTTTGAGTAAAATCAAATACTTATAAATTCCTAGACAAGACAGAAGCAGAAAACAAAGGCAAAAAAGTTAGCTGTCTTATAACCGAAAATAGTATCTGTATTTAAACAAACAAAATGAAAAAGGTTATGGGTGCTCGCGTTGCCTGGGAGCACATTTCCTTCCTCTCTTTGAACGTCCCCAGCCAGGTTTTCCAGAAGCAGTGAGCACAGTGGCTGCATGGTCCCCAGCGAGCACCACGGTCCTTCACTTTACTTGATTTGTGCCTGTTTGTCTCTGCCAGAGCAGTGACTGGGGTTAGAATTTCCCCCTACTATCAGTATTAGGATGCACACCCAATCCTCACCACATCCTAGGTGAAAGCAGGGCCTTGGGGCTGGGGAGCCAGCCTGGACATCGTAGGAAAACCATATTCCAATGTGTCCTGTGGGCATATCCTTGGTGCTGGGTATGGGGCAATTAATACTGCATCCCCGCAGGGATCGTGAGACAGATACCAAATAACCAAGAGTAATGGATATTCTAGAATTTGTAGTACAACCTCCAGTTTACCCCTCAAAGAAAGAAAGAAAGAAAGAAAAAGAAAGAAGATCTAAGCACAAATTTAAACCACAGAGTTATTGCATTGCCCTCTGCTTCAAACAGCTTTGCCCGACTGTGCCCGAGTGACCCGCCGCAGGCCCCAGGATGTCTACAGTCAGCCTGGCCTCGGGGCTGCCTGCGGCAGTCCTTTCCATCTGTCACAGTGGGACACGTCACCTCCCACTTCATTTTCTCCTCACTTATCATCATGCCCATCGGCGGTGGCAGCGGCACCTACAGATGTCAAGAACAGAAGCACAGACCTCCTGACAGTGCCTTGGTGTGCAGTTATCGACTGCCGAGCCAACTCTCAGATATCCAAGTAAGATTCCGTTTCCTGCAACTTTCTTATTATAAAAATTGTCCTATGTACCCATACTTGAGTATCTGGAGTAATTCATTTTGCCCTCGTTCGGCTCCCTAATCGAGATGTGCCCTGCAGAACAGTAAGGAGTACACTACTGCAAAGCGAAAATACAGCATGCTGATGAAAATGGGCTTCCCAATGGAAGATCAAGAGTGTAAAAAGACCTATTTTTTAAAAGAAAACTCTTATTCTGAAGACATTGTTTTCTCATTTTGAGCTGTTTCTTTTTTTTAAGCTACACAAACAGTATAATTATGATAAACAGAAAAAAATTATCACTCACCATACGATACTGCAAACCCATCATCTGATTTAATATTCCATGTTTCCTCTCGTTCTCTTCCCATATGCGTATACCATTTTTACATAGTCTTAATTAGAGTAGATACAGAGTCTATCAGAGAAAGGATTAGGATGCTAATTCCATGCTCAAATGAGATTATCCACTTAGAATAAACATTAAAAATTCCTCTAAAATCACAAGAAGGTTTAAAATGAAAAGAAAACCAATTTGTATTTGTAAAAAAATTTAAAACCAGAAATCATATTGTTCATAAAAATATAAAACTAGGTTCTCTCAAGCAAATTGCTTGGTATAAAAATATGTCACTTTTCCTCTAATCCACACAGAGGTTTTCAGAGGAAAACATATACACTCATACTTGCAGATTACTCAAAATAACTTTCTCTTCCACTCTGATGGATTCAGAGCCAACCCAGACTCTTTGGATTTCAACTCATCAGCTAACAGACTTTCTTCCAAGCCCATTTCTTTTCACTAAATCTGCATTCCACGATGAATTGTTGACTCACACACTTTATTCCCTCCCGTGGCCTTGGTGAAAGACACAAAGATGGTGCTGGGTGTCAGGATGTGACAGAGACAAACACAGTACTAGAAGGAACATGGATACAAGGGGAAATGAAACAGAAAAACATACATCAGAGGGGGGACTGAGTGGATCTTTAAATATATGGAAATAGAAAATGCAGGAGAACCCATGTTAACTAAGCAAATTAACAAGCAAGCACTGACGCCCTGTTTGAGGTGCTGTGACAATACAGGGAGCAGCATCTACAGAGAGCAAGGCCTGGTTGAGTGCAGCCACTCTAACAGAACATAACCAGTGGGTACTGTAGATCGAGACATTGAAGCAGAAAATATTAATATATTAATATATTTGCACTTTGAGGATAGTGGTGAGATTCTTGATTACGTAGCCAGAACACAACTGTTACAACAGTTGCGGCCCATCACGGGAAGCCCTGGGCCACTGCTCATATTTACCTCTATGTGTTGGATGACCTGGCCTTCCACTTAGGGGTCCAAGGCTTCTGGAGCTTTCCTTTACTTCCTAGTGGGCCTTCACATGCAACTATCTCCTTAAAGATGTCTTTTTCTATATATGAATATTCCTTTTGTCTGGTTTCAATGCTTCTCTCTTTCAGGGTGCCACTCTGAGAGTATTTATATTCTTACTCATAATGTGCAGTAATCCCCATGGTTCACCAATCCTGGTTGCATTCTCACATTAACTACTGCTTCTTCTTCTTTTGTTTTTTTTTTTGTTTGTTTGTTTGTTGTTTTTTTTTTGAGACAGAGTCTCGCTATCCAGGCTGGAGTACAGTGGTGCAATCATAGCTCACTGCAGCCTTGAATTCCTGGGCTCAAGTGATCCTCCTGCCTTAGCCTCCTGAGCAGCTGGGACTACAGGCATGTGCCACCACACTCTTCTATTAATAGCTTCCTTATGGCCAAGGGTGAATCCACAGTTGTCCCTGTGGTCATACAACGCCCCTTACTCATCTGCCCTTCCATGGAGCATTTGGTATCCTCAGGCACTCTCTTTTGAGGAATTAGGGACAAGATGGGAAGCACAAGGTCAGGTTAGAGCAGCTGCTACAAACAACCAAACATGATAAGGAAACTGGTCACTTTTCTCATCCTGTTCTTCTGCCACCTCCCACCCCCCACACCACTCCACGGCGGAGACCGACGAGCCGCCCTTCAGAATGACGTGCGCTGACAGAGGGCACAGCCAACCAGGGCACACACCGAATGCCCGTGGGCGGAATCTGGCCCACAGATGTGATTCGTTTGGCCCTAGCAGTGTTTAAAAAAATCAGATCAATTGCCAGCTTGTAGATCTTGGGTGATTTCACATAAAATTCTGGACTTCTGACTTCACTTAAAAAGTATCTGAAGTTCTGGCAACACAGGTCTGCATTCCCCCTGGCAGCAACTGGCTGGGGCCGAGCAGTGGCTGCTCCTCCCTGTCCATGAGGCGTGTGCTCCCCGGGTCCCCACATCCCCTCCCAGGCTGCGCTGCTCATGGACCAGCCTTGCCTGGCTGTGGGGCATTTGAGTGTCTGACCCTTCAGGGGAATTCGGCATTAAATAATAAGTACAACACCCCCGCCCCATTTTTTATTGGTGCCTCCTGCCAAAAATGTTGACTTCATTTGTATTCTAAGATTGAATTTGTATCCTAAGATTGTTATAAATTCTCATACCACGACAGCAACAAAATAAAATTTCTTACAAATAAACTACCGGCATGTCACAATTTGTGCTTTCACCGAGTCTCCATTTTATCTCTTAGTACTAGAAAAAGAAAACCTTCACAAACACAATAAAATATAACGAGGTGGGGATTATGTTTCCTTCACGTTACAACTGGAGGAAGGAAGGGTCCTTGCTTTGCTGTGATTAGTGTGCATTTACATGGTGACACTTCACTGCTGTGACTAGAGTGGAAGCTGTCCTCCATCTGGCCCAGACCAGCAGCTTGGAGGCAAGAGGGTCAGCCCTACTCAGGCCAACAAGAGTGGGTTTACACCTAAGTAAAAATATTTTTCAGGTTCTCCAGAAAGGGCAGTCCAGCTTAAAATCCTTTGCATGAGATTTTTATTGCTATGCATCACAGCTGGCCCTGGACCCTTCTGGATCTCAGGACCTAGTCATTCGTACATTTGTGCTTCACCCTCGTGCCATCAGCCTTGACCCTACAAGCTGCAGTCTCTGGTCCCGGATTCTCTGAGGCCTCTGAAAGGCTTTCGTTTTTATTTAAACCCCTCCCCCCCAGTGCACCTCTCTCTTAAGATCTTTCCACCTTAACTACTGTCGACTGATTGAAATCGTCCCATTTCAAGCTCAACTGAGCTTTAATTTCTCTTCACTGACATTGGCAATTTGTAATTTGTTGTTTACTTAGGCAGGTGTGCTGTGGGTTTAATTTTTTTTTTTTTTGCAAGTGTGGAGAGGTGAGATGCAGGTTGGGCAGGGAGTGAGAGAGCACAGAAAGATAAAGGGAACAGTTTTCAATGATGTAGCTCTTCCAGTTTGGGTAGGAAAATTAACAGGAAGGGAAAGAAGAAAAATATTAGAATGTGGGGACAGAGGGCCAGGTTGCTGAGACCTGTGTGCTGTGCGGAAGCTGCAGATGACACCCTGACCCCTTCTTTGCATGTGCCCTAGGCACTGGGAAAAACCTTACCCAGACCCCACATTGGTGCCCAGCTTTCAGAAATAAAGAACAAAAAATATGGTGTCAACTATACACAATGTTTATAGGACTTTTCCTTCTCTCACAGAGTTTTGATAAGCTGCCAAGAACAGAAGTCACTCCAGTGCCTATTGAAGTGTGTGAGGGGCATATACCTCTAATGGGTCAATCAACACCATGTCACCTTCTCATGAGTGACCTCAGTGATGGCCTAACTGCTTCCTTCAAGGGAAGATGCAATTTGGGAAAGAACGCAAAGTAACTAAGAGTCAAACTGGATATTAAAAAGTAGATGAGCCATTTAAAAAATTGCCTCCCCCCACTCCAGTATTATGATTTTCAGGTGATATTTTTAATTTTTTTGTGTATGACTTGAAAACTGACTTTGAAAATAATTCCAAATGAAGACTTCCAAAAATCTGTTGCATGATGGCAGCATCCCTGGAAAAAGCTTACAGTGGCCAAAAAAATTTTTCTGGGAAACTACACTCATTTGAACGTACACATTCTGGTGTGCTTGGCTCATAAAAGGCTCATTGATTTGTGACTACAGTCAAATATCACATAAATTGCTCTACTGAATTTTTTTTATATGAATGTATTGCCTCACTCCATTTTACAAGGAGTCAGCGTGGACTCATTCTGAAGGCTCGTGTTACACAGATTTCTCCTTTTCTGCCAAAGCCACTATAGCTACGTTTACCAGTATGTTATGAGGGCTGGTAATTAAAAATAAGCTGGACTTGTCAAATTAAATGAGCAGAGTACATTCGGTGACGCGGTGACTTCAATTGATTTGCATTACAACTTATTTCTTTACTCTTTAATCCACCAACACTGGGGAAAACAAGCTGCTACCTACACCCCTACACGCATGTGTGTTCACACGTGCGTGTACAAACACACACACACACACACACACACATACACACACGCCTGCCAAATTTGTACTGGGATAAATGTTTAATTTGAAAGCCTGCACATAGATTCTGGGCTTACTTACTTCAGTGTAAGAGCTCAAAATAATCACAAAGTAAGTCCTGGAAGGTTTGGGTGGAAATGTTGTCCCCAGTTGGCTCAGTAGCTTGGCTGGCAAGGAAGCAACTCCTTCCAAATGTTGTTGGATTCAGTTTCTTTCACTCTTTAATTCAACAGTGGCCAGAAGCATGGCAGTCACTAAATGCCTAATCTTGAAGCAGAAAGATGATAGAGGCAAGAAATTTCTACTGGAAAGGGGCAACGGAAGGAGAGCCAAGAAGTACACACAAGGAAAACGCGGCAAAGCCACAAGAAGCTCTGTAGATTTTATCCACTTCTTCACTTATGGAATATTCTGGATGTACATGCGGGTTAAGACCTACGGTACTCTCCGTGCCAGTAGGGAACACACAGTACGAGGGGAGACGACAAGAAAACAAGCCATTACCTTATCGTATTATTGGCCAAGACAAACACACAGCAGCCCGGGACACCTACCCTAGACCCTGGGGTGAGGGCAGTCCCCCTGGCGACTGGGGGCACTGCAGGGGCAGGAGGGGGTTCCAGCAGTGCCCGGAGCACAGGCAAGGATGGGAGGTGAGAATTCCGAAGCAAAATGTCCAGAAAGAGGGATAACGTTGATTTAGCATCTATTGCTGTATTTTTGCTTCTAAAGAGGAGTCTTACAGGGTGAGGGCCAGAATGGGGTGATGAACAGGGGTGGTCTGGGAACTTTCTGGGATGTGTGTAAAAATGCACGTGAATGTTCCATATCAGCCAAGAGACTTCAATCTAACATATGGAGCCTGCTCCAGCTCCTGGCATGGGAACGGTTCCTGCATTTCCTCCTTGCTGTCCTGAGGGAAACATTCACAGAAAAATCTGTGAAGAAAACTCTAAACCAGGATTTAGGATTGGGTGCTATTACACATATTCTCTCACTTACTTTGTCTCACGAAGAACAAACGTCTTTATAATAGTCTTTGTGGAGATAAGGAAACCAACGCTCAGAGAGGTTCTATAATTGCCTCATAGACACACAGCCAGGGCTTCTACTTTTAAGTCTAGTACTCTCCCTTCTTATTTCAACTTGCCAAAACCTCAATGGTAAAGCAACACTGTATTTGTGTCAAACATTTTATTTTTTCAAATCACCTTCAGTATTTTTTTTATCTAATTTTATTTATTACAACTGTGTGAGGGAGGCAGAGGGTACACATTATGACTTGTGATTTGCAATCATATCTTTCCTATATTAGAGATGGCAAAACTCAGGAATATTCTGGCCGAGGTTATGCACTACTAAGTAGAAGCAAAGCCAGTTATCACAAATCACTTTCTGCTAACAGGTCTAGAGCTCTTCCGATTTGCCCTGGAGTGCTCTGAATCATGTGTATGTCTTTGAACCATTTAGGTCAAAATTCCATAGACATCCTTAATCCTGAATTGTATTGCTCAGGTGTTCATGAACCATAATTCCAAATGAATTACTCTTCTTTCCACCGGAATCTAAATAGAAATGGTAGATATGATCATCATTAAAGAAAAGTATATAGACCTTTGTGTACCTAACATAACTTACCCACAAGTATCCCTGAACTGGTCTATAAAACATTATATTTCATAGCCAGTTGGTTTAATACTTCAACTTTGTCTTCAAAGAAAACTCACTGCAACCTTAAACTCTTGGGCTCAAGTGATCCTCTTGCTTCAGCCTCCTGAGTAGCTGGGACTACAGGTGCCTACCACAACATCTGGCTAATTTTTCTACTTCTTTGTAGAGATGGGGTCTTGCTCTTGCTCAGGCTAGCCTTGAACTCCTGGCCTCATTTGTCTTATTAAAATGGCAAGGAAGATGGCAGTGTACTAGAAAACTTCATGCTAGAGATCAGGATTTCTCTGACAAATCTCTCTAAAGGGTTGGTCCTTTTGTAGTTTTGAGCCCTGATTTATAGTTTAAAATTCCTGCAAATGATTTGGGTGTCATTTCATGATTTCTGAAATCCAAATACTGAAAACGAACTCACACTACAACTTTAGAGCTTGATAAGACCTTAGTTTTTAAGCCTAGAGTGGATATATATATTTTATATACTTTTTAATCTGTATCTGTGTGTGCATATGTGTGTGATTTAAAATGAGTTTAACATTTAAAGTTCTTTTCAGAAGAAGGAAAGAATCCATGCTCACAGCAGCTGTGCAAGAGAAGACAAAAGAATATATAACAGAAAAAAAAATACACGCAAACACACGTCCACACAAAAGTTATGTTGTGTTCAGTTCTGGGCGCCCCTTCTTAAGAAGGCCACAGGTGAACTGGAATGTCCCAAGACAGAGTAAGGAAGCCAAGACAGCCAGTGCCTGGGAAACTCCATCTAGTGCAGAACAGTTAAAGAATTATCTAACTTGCCAAAGAGAAAACTCACTTCTCTCTCTCTCTCTCTAAGAATCTAAAGATCCAGCAGGTAAAAGGAGAATTTGACCCCAGGGTAAATCTTGGAGGAAGTGTAAGGGATGTCAGTCTCAGCAAAGACTTCCTACTAATGACATTTCAAATGGGCTTTAACGGGCTGCTTTGTGAAATCACGACCACCCCAGCAAGAAACTGAAATAGAAGTTTGGAGGGATCCTCTGATAGAGAAACATCAGAATCCTGCATTGTGAAGGAAGCTTAGATGACCTTCCAGCTCAAAAGATTCTGCGTGGTCTGAGGTGGCCTAGGAAACACTCCTGAAACCAGACCAGGACCTTGACACAGTCCTGACCAACTCTTACCCCTCTTCAGGGTGCTACCATGCTCTGTTGAACCTCTCTTATCCTCTTTTCGTTTGCCGTCCTGACCCCACCAGGAACTTGATTGAAAAGGGGAGGTTAAGGGGGAGGAAAGGAGAGACAGAAAAAGAGTTAAAAGTGAAAATATTTTAAAAAGAGAACTAGGATGTTGTTCATTCAGTGAGCATATGATTTATACTCTGTTGTAGATGAAAACTTATCAATTCCACAAGGACAAAACTATGACCTAATGAGATCCAAACAAAAAGAAAATATCTGGGAGGAAAAAGAAAACATTTCTAGCACTGGGAAGTTGAGCATGGGCTTAAGCCAACCGTATCTTGTACTGGCTTCTGGAAAGGAACTACGGAACAATCTGGGAACTGGATCCCTTACTTAGTTATGTACAGGAAACTGTCCAAATCCAAGTTCCAAATTTTTGGCGCACCTGAAGTGGTCATGCTTTATTTTTGATTTTTCAAAGATTATTCAATTTCTACAGGAGATTTGTTTGGCAATTATTATTGAGAATGTATGGAGCACAGATGACAATCCTGATTGTCATTTTAGAGAGAAGCAACACGCATGGGAGCACTGAAGACTACATCTTGAGTCAGTTGTCTTGGTTTCATTATGCTCATTTGTGGGGATTAAACTTTGGAGCAATCCTAGACTAGTGGTTCTCAAACTATAGCACGCATGAGAATCACCCAGAAGGCTTATTAAAACAGACTGCTGGGTCCAACTCGCAGAGTTTCTGATCCAATAGGTCTGGGGTGGGGCCCAAGAATTTGCATCTCTAATAAGTTCCAAGGTGATGCTGATTCTGCTTGTCCCAGAACCACATTTGAGAACCACTACCTAAGATCAATGGCTATTCCCAGCTCTGGCTACATCTGCACTTAATTAAAAGATGGTGACCTCTTCCCCACATCCCTCAACTTCCCAGATGTTAACTTCATTATACAGGATCCATGCCTTGTGCCCTTCTGATTAAACTGCCTCAGTGGACTCAACTGTGCATTTCCCATGAAGACCACCCAGAAATCTTAGAAGGTCTTAAGTCTGTCATTTTTTAAAAAAATTCCCTGTGCTATACAAGGGACAGTCACTGGCCCACAATTTTACAGAATATGGGCCTTCGTGACTTTAAAATTTCCTTCTCTATAGTACTTCATGGCAACAAAGATGTTATAAGTCTCTTCTGCTAATGAGATCCAGGTTTATAATTTTCAGTGCAGCAGGAATTTCAATTTGGGGACATCCATTCACTAGAACTATGCTATAATAAATACTGGGTCTATTAATACAGAAGAAAAATTTAAAAAATGCAAAAATCTAATAATTGGCTTAAAATTCAATAATTACATAAACATATGCATAGATATTTAAAATCATTACTCATTGCATCAGAAGCAGTCCAAATGGCTAAACTGGCTAACTGGGAAAAATAAAAACCTGGCCATGTATTTTTAATTAAAATTATAACATGCTTATTTTTATTGATTCCAAATCCAGAAATGAAGGTTATATAAATTTTTCCAATATGTAAATGTGCCAATTTAATAACAAAATTCTCTATAAAATAAATGTCCTTTTTATGAGGAAAATAGTATATAGTTTGATATCTTTAAATGATTAAGGATAGTAGGCTGAAAGTCTGTAACAACCAAATATTTGCACATCTCTACATATACATAGAGTATGACTTAGCAAGTACTAGTTCTTTAATCCAGTGCTTTCATTTAGCCCTAATTTACTAAAGACACTTAGGATAAGGACAATGAACAAAATCTACTTTCCACCTTAGATGAAGTACTATTATTATTAATAAAAGTGCAAAAACTGAACACCGTACACCTACCTAATGCACTTCCAATATGTGTGGAAGCATTTCAAGAAAAACATAAGATGAAAACATAAGATTACTCATGTGTACCTTTAAAAATTCAGCTAGGAAGTGTTATCCTCGGTTTCAACAATATGTTGTTTTTTAACATAACATCTTGTGCACAGTAAATACTTAATGTATTATTTATGTTGAGCTCATTTCCAGACTGTGATCATTGTTGAGATGCTTTAGAATTTCTACATTAACAATCTTGATATTGTCCTAAATAACAAATGTCATGATGACTATTTTTCTTCAACTTATAATAACTTAGTGTTCATATATCTTCTTCTTGTACAGTTTCCTCAGAAGTCTATTTTTGGAGAGGAGTCAATTTTCTAGAGGCCCTTTCAGAAACTGTCTGTTGATGAGGGCTACGAGGACTTCAGCTGCACCTTCCAATAACAGGGCCTGTTTTCCAGCGATTAAAATTGAGTTCTTTGCCATTAAGCATATGGAGAAAGAGCAACATTCGTAGGCTGTGGTGTGGGTTTTTCCTCTTTGGTGCCACAGAAGAACACCAATTCCATTTTGTAATTAACTAAAATAAGCAGGAAAGGACTGAGAGCAGAGAAGCCTGAAGAGAGGGCTGTGAGAACAGCTGGAATAAAAATACATGCTGCCAAGTCTTTTAAGAAATAGACTAAGATAAAGTGAGAAATCCAAAGTGGAGTGATCAGCAACATTAATAAAATACTGAACTTGGCCCCTCTAAGGATTTCAATTTCTGAATCATCATCTCCAATCCAGATGTCACCATATGTCATCTTCTTTCTCTCCGAAAGGAGGAAAGACATCCAGAAACAGACAAAGACTAAAGTGGCTAAGGGAAGAATATCAATCAGAACTAAAACAAATTTCCCATAGTAAAACTCTACCTGCTTGTTTCCAAAGTCCATTAGGCAATCCATGTAAATCTTGTTAGTAGACAAGGGGTCTGTATCATTTCCTGCATTGACGAATTCCAGTTTTCTAGTATAAATTAAAACGGGGATGTCCACTGCCACACCAGACACCCAGAGTGCAGAAACCCCCTTCAAGGAATGTTTCTGTTGGTCCAGGCCTGGGTCCTCACTCAAGGGGTGGACAGTTCGGTAAAGCCTCCAGAGGTAGAGCAATGCAAAGTGTAAGGTGAACCAGATGGCCAGTGAAGCCGTCAGGGCTGCTGTGAAGTGCAGAACTTTGCAGCCAGCTGAATCCAACGTGATACCAGAAGAGTAAACAATTTTCATGACATTCAGCACCAAGTTTCTAATAAGGTGGACAAATATAAGACTGAAAATTAGAAGAAAGGATGTCTGTAAACGTCCAGTGATACACTTCCTTGTGGAATAAAATAAACACGTGTTTCCGACAACACTCACGAGGATTAGGACGGTACAGGCGATGATCTCCAGCATGTCCGCAGAGGGCTTCATGGGAAACGCCACACTGGTTATCCCAAATGCCTTTTTCTCTTCAGTTTAAGTCACTAGGCTTTCAGAAAACTTTTAAGAGGTCTTTAGTGAGGAGACTTGGGTTTTTTAAAAATCCACTATCTGTTACAAAGATCATCAACTGGTATCACCCTAACAGTTCAAAGTCTGTAACAGAATTCTGCTTACTCAAGTGGTGAGCTGCTGAAAACAGAACTGCTTCCCGCGAGAATTCTGTTGTGTCATCTCCAGGGACTTAACCATGATGAGAAAGTTCTAGGTGTCATCACTTAATTAAAAGTTCTCAGAAATGTATTTATAGAACCATAATACAATTTCCTAGGGACAGTATGATACAGTTTTCAACAACCATAGGGGGAGAATAAAATTAAGTTTATGACAGCAAAAAGAAAAAAAAAAGGTGGCCAGAAATTGAAATTGCCCCATTCCACTCATGGAAAAAAATTAAGGAAGTAGGGGGTGTCTCCATAGCAATGAAGAATTCAAAATAACAAAATGACACATTAAGAATGAGGACAGATTTATGCAAGTGGAGTGGTTTTCTAGTTTTCTATCGCTTTTGCAAAGCAGCAATACTATTACCTATTCTGATCTCATGGGGTTGTTAGGAATGCAAATGAAGAAGATAGAAAATACTTGTGAAGAAAGCAGGGATTGGAATAAAGAAGCAAGGAGGAAGGAAGGGAGGGAGAGAAAGAAGATACTTTTATAAATTCGGACACTATTTCCCTGAGCAAATCTCTAAAAATAAGGTCAGTATTTGGTATCCACCAACGTCTTCAGTAAGGGTATGGAAAACTCCTAGTGCTGCATGTCAGATGAGAGGTTTATTATGGTGTAAGCAGGTAGAAAAGTTGGGCAGGAGGGACACGAGGATTGGAGGGTGACAGTTCCTATTAATCCCCTTTTCCCTAATTGGCTACTAGGATAGTTAGCCAACGTAGCCCCACACAGTTTCCTTCCCTAAGAACATCCATTGTCTCAGTCTCAATTATAATGAATCAAGTAGGCGTCCCTGTGCTTCTGATAATAATAATAGCACAATAACAAAGCTCATATTGGCTGCTATTTAACACCAACTTGAGCCAGACCCTGTGTTGATGTTTTGCTTCACAAATGTAATCTTATTTAATCCTTAATATCATTCTTGTTCCACTGACAAGAAAACAGAAGACCAGAGAGTAAAATAAATTGCTCAAAGCTACTGACTAATGGCAACAGGAATCAAAGCCAGGTATGACCGATTCCAAAATCACTGGTTCTCAGCCACTGCCTCTCCACACATGCTGTCAGATTGTAGATTTTCTGTTGATTTTTCTTGATCGCCTCCTAATGATTTACAATTGGCACCTCCAACATATAGAGCCCACAAATGCACTCCTTTTAGAAGCATTTCCTTTAGTCTATAATACACCAGTCATATAGATTTTTGAATGGCAATTAGCCTTCCTTCTTCCTTCTGTTTCAATGATAATAATAAATGTGGGTGTTTACACTTCTGTACCTGGCAAAGATCTCCAAGCATTCTGGACACCAGCTGAAGATGATGTACTAACAGTGGCCTCCCCCCTCCCACCTTTTTGGCACCAGGGACTGGTGTCATGGGAGACAATTTTTCCACGGGAGGTGGGGGCACCGGAGCTGAGGCGGTGATGCGCAGCCAGGTTCTTAACAGGCCACAGACCAGAATCAGCCCACAGTCCAGGGCTTGGATGAACTTGAAATGGAAAAAGCCTGTTTTCAGCAGTAGTGAACCCCCTGCACTGGCAATAACTGCTTGAAGTAAATCTGCAGAGAAGAGAATAACTCTAAATGGCAGGCAACATATGGCCCACCTTAATTCGAGATTTTAATTTTGGAGTAATGAATTAAGAAATTGTTTATGTGATGCTATTTTTCAAATATGCCCAAATAGTAACAATTTATCACAAATAATACTGATTTTTCACACACATGATAGGAGAACTAACTGTAAAAACATGTTTTGTAAAACTCCCCCCCAACAAAAGCTTACGCAAACATTGGTTTTTCAAAGATAAGCAAACGTGTATTAGGGCAAAGTTACAAAAAATATGTGCCATTTTTTCCTTCAAAGTTATCTCTGTACTAGAGAAACAGAACACATTAAAATATAAGCAGAACAAAATTAATTTTTTGTGGATGTTTGCTTGACTGATGAGTAATACTTTCCTTTGTTAATCAGGAGATAGTAGGACACAGAAGTATGAACATTTGTAAAACTACATCTGTGGCCCCTAATCCCCAGGCTACAGAGCTTTGTCGCACACCCCAGCCACACCTCCCATGCGTGGAAAAATTGTTTTCTATGAAACTTGGTGGTGGTGATGGGGGGAGGTGCACAGTGGGAGGCCGGGGGGGAGGGGAGTGAGGGAAGCTTCACTTGTATTTACTGCCTGAGCTCTGCCTCCTCACCCGCCCCCCACCCCTATGTGCCCAGCTTGGATAGCCCAGACTCAAAGGATGATTCGCAGGGGGTAAGCCATTGGCCTTCTAGAGGCATAAGATCTAGTAGTAAGAACATGCTAGCATATAATATATATGCCATATATGTTACATTACATATATACATGTATAATAAATGTGATATTTATATGTCAATAAATAATATTTACTAATAATCAATAAAAATAATACAATTATAATAAATTGTGTGGTCATGAGTACAAGAACAAAATGTTCAGAGGAGAGAGGTCCATATGGGTTGCATTATTTTTTGGGGGCATATACATTTTTTATATAATAGTTGTACATATTCTGGGGGTACATGTGGTATTTTGATACCTGTATACAACGTGTAAGGATCAAATCAGGGTAATTGGGGTATCCATCACGGATCACAAATACTTATCTTTTCTTTGTGTTAGGAACATGACAATTCTTCTCTTCTAGCTATTTTGAAATCTACTGTACTATTTTTAATCTCCAGGTCACAGAAAAGGAAACTGAAGCTTGGAGAAGTAAAGCCACTTGCCCTCACCAGCAGGAAGAGGTGGCATTGAACTCTAGGAGGTGGTGCTGAACTCCGGGCTTCTTGCATTCAGCAGCTCTTGGGAAGGGGAAAGGGAAGAGGAAAGACAAAGCCGACTGAACTGTGACTCCGAGGTGCTAAGAAACCTGGATGCCAACCCCGAGGAGCCCTGAGAGCCCACTGATGGGCTCCTTGCAGCAGAAAGCCCCCGTCTCAGAGGCACACACGAGGCCCAGGGCAAGAGGGCCCAGGAAACAAGACTGCATCTTTCACCAAGGAAGGTGACTGTGATGTGGACACTTGAAGGGGGAACAAAAAAAATTTCCCTTTGAAAACCAAACATTGGCTCTGCCAATCTAACTTCACCAAGGTCCTTTGAGAACTGAGGAGTTCAAAGGTTCTCTGCAGCTTCCATTTACTTTGGCATAAGATTTAACAGAAAAAGAACTAAGGGAGAACTTACATGGCCCAGGCTGTTTCCCAAATCGCAAACTGCTAAAAGTTATTTAGAATTTACTTTAACTTGCAATCACATATAAAGTGGCTCAGATGTGAATGCTTTCCGAGTGGCTTAAGGCAATCTAGGCTTCCTCAAATGCACATGTGTAGTTCTAATATTAAGGATTTCGACTGGAAATCTCAAAGTACGTTGGGTTCCTCTTGATTAGAGACTGCTGTTACTTTATGGGACGCGGGGTCGGAGGAGAAATAAAACGCACTGCCTGCATTTGGCCATTGGGTTCTCACAGTAGCGCTAAGATAAACAAACTTTGCAGGCTGAGGGAAGGGCATTTACTCCTTTAAATTGAGTATGTAATATAAATAAATGTCTTCTAAGAAGGGATGCTTGAAACTTGATTCCGAGTCTGAACCTATACGAGAGCACTAATTTATTTTCATGCAGATCAGTATCGAGCATCAGGGGAGTGCTTGCCTTATTGAGAGCAGAGCCGTCTGACCGCGGGTGATAATTCACTGACTCTCAGAAACACGTTGCTTCAAACTCTGATTTGTTCACTGGCCAGGAGCAAATTGATATTTGCATTTTTATATAGAACAAAATGGAAGGAATTTCCAAATCTCTTATCGTGTGATCAATGGCTGCCTAAAGTTATTTTCAATTCTCTCCGAGGCAGTGATTTTGTGACCAGCCAGCGTAGGACTAAAAACCCCCAACCTGAAACTAGAAGTGAATGGAGAGGAACTTCAGGCTGGCTGGGGCCAGAGCAATTAATTAGGAACTGCCTTTCAGATATACTAATGTTGCTTATTATATTACTGTGCTAAGTGCTGGGAAATGTGGAGAAGAGCTCTAGGCCACTCTGGTGGGAGAAGGGAGCTAAGATTTATTAAGCCTGGCACTGAGCTGTATCCTTCACATACGTTACCTCTCGAAATCCTTACAATAACTCTATGAGGTATTATTAGATTCAACAAGGCTCAGTGACTTGTTCAGTTCGTTCCAGCTGGTCTGTGACTGAGTCAGGAATCCCACCAGGTTTGTGTGGCTCCACAAAGCAGTGGGTTGGCAGGGCCTTGAATAGAAATGGGGGGAAATTTGTGATTTCTGGATATGCTGGATTCAAAAACTGGATGAAATTTGGTAGCAGAGAAAGATGAGAGGATTTGAGTACTAGGCCATGTTGAAAATATCTGCCAAGTAGGAGAACTCCAGAGAGGCACCTTTCCTTGTTGTGTGTGGAAACGAAGAGCCCCAGAGAGGACAGCTTTGTGGGCAAAAGCCGGGGAAGCCTTCTGTCGGCACGCAGGGGGCTGGGAGGGGAGGAGCGCCCACCCTAAGATGGACTCTGTGATGCTCAAGAAAACCACTTCCCACCTAGAACACTAGAGGTGCCGGTGAGAGGCCCCCAGACTACCTGAGGCTGAAACTCCTGGTGAACCAGGAAGTAAAGTGTGGGGGGGGGGGGGACAGTGTCTATACACCTGACACTCTCTAGGCCAATCTGTCAGAATGACAGTCTGTTAAAGATGGCCCTAGGACTCCAAAGCCAGCAGATCTGGGTTAAATCACGTGTGGATTATGAAAGGTTTAGCAAGTCCTATCTGTTCTGTGTCTCAGGTTTCCAACAAGAAGTTTCTCAGAGAACAAAATATACACAGACACGTGTGTGTACACTTGTATTTATGTATGTGTATGTGTTTGTATGTTTACATACACACAACTATGAGGTGATCATGGGGCTCAAATGAAACTCTGGAGCTCAGCACAGTGGCTCACAACTGTAATCCCAGAGACTTAGGAGGCAGAGGCAGGAAGATCACTTAAGCCCAGGAGTTTGAGGCTGCAGTAAGCTATGATGGCATCACTGCACTCCACCCTGGGCAACAGAGCAAGACCCTATTTATTAAAAAACAAACAAACAAAAGTAACCTCTGAACCCATTTTGAAGGTTACAGAGTGCTATACAACTGCTAGTTTTTGCTACCGTTTATCTCCCAAAATCATACACACAATAGAGGTGCTTCCTGGTTATAACTGGAAGGTGTTACATGGGCTCTTTGCCAAAGACTGGAATGCTAAATGTGCTGTCTTTACAGCATAAGCTCAGTTCCTTGGCAAGCAGCTGTGGGAAATTCTCCCAAGCTTCCCCAGGCCTGACTCCAGCCCTGAGCCCTTGGTCTCTATCTCTACTATAACCTCTAAAGACTAAACTCATCTCTGGTTTTTTGCACCTGACCATGCGCATCCTCAAGTCTCACCAACCCTACAAATGAAACCCACTCCAATTTGGATTCCAATCCATCTTTTCTCCCCTCTCACCCAAACTCTCAGAAGAGGTATCTATATTCACCATTGCCACCTTCTTATCTTCCTTTTACTTCCTACCCAGCACAATTTAGTTTCTTCTACCTTTTCCTCTGAAAATGATCTAGAATAAGATCATCTACTTTCACTAAATCCAACCATGCCTGGGCTTGTCTGACATTCTTTCCTTTTTTTTTTTTTAGGGCTCTAAATATTTTTTTGTTTCCTATGGTCAAAAGTCTTGGTCCACTTCTTTTCTCACTCAACTGCTGATACCTGGTATCTCCACCTGATGGCCCACAGGCTCCCCAGTGCAAACACCACCGTCCTCTGCTCAGCTAAGGTCAGAGACTTGGGTGTTATCCCTGGCCCCTCCTTCTCCCTTACTGCACATCCAATCATCCTGTCAATTAAATTTTTATCCTTTTCAACCTTCCTACCATTTTCTTACTGCTGCTTCTCACTGCTCCTTGTTTGAATGAATTTGATAAGGATAAGACTAATGACAAAGAAATTAGTAGATTTTTGCTTCTTCCAAATCATTCTCTAAATCTACACAACAGTCAGAGTGACCTAAAATACAAATATGCCATTGCTACTTCCTTACTGAAAAACTCTTCAGTGTTTTTCCCCTGCCCATAGAGAAATGGTCACCTCCTGCAAAAGCCACATGAAGCCTCCCATGTCACATGCCTGCCTACTCTTCAGCTCCTATCAATCTCTGGCTCACACTGGAAACTTTTATAACACGGATATTCTATGCATATATTTCATGTTGTTTCTTGTCCTGGTGTTTTGGCTTATACTGTCATACTGCTCTCCTGACCACACCAAGTCATCCAATCCCCTTTGGCTTTTCACTTGCCAATGAATGGTACAATCATTTGCCTAGTTACTCCCAGGTCTATTCTCTTAGGAAACTGTATTTCCTAAGCTCCATTGCCAGTTAACTGGCTTCCAGGTAGGTTAGGCCAATGGCATACTCAGGCAGAAGACTGGGCATGGAGAAGGGACTTAGTCTCTCTCTCTCTCTCTCTCTCTCTCTCTCTCTCTCTCTCTCTCTCTCACACACACACACACACACACACACACACACACAATGCTCCCTGGTGGTCTAGTGGTTAGGATTTCATACTCTCTCACACACACACTTGACTTGCCACAGGAAGTGTCTTCTATATGTCATCAGCTCTCATAAGGCAGCTACAGCATGATTCTAGCTTTGTAAGGCCCTAACTTGTGGATGATAATACATCTCTTTCTTTTGACCACAGTCACAGTGTTGCCTTATCTGGCTTATTTTGGTGATTCAGCTCTTTTGGCATTGGAGTAACTAATTTTCTATTTTAATTTGCCTCTCTTTGAAATATTTAGAGTGGTTCTGTTTATTCTGACTTGACCCTAATTCACTAAAAATCAGTAGCATTTCTATATGCCAACAGTAAAAAGACCTGAAAAAGAAATCAAGAAAGTGATCCCATTTACAATAGCTACAAATAAAATAAAATACCTAGGAATAAACTTAACCAAAAAAGTGAAAGATCTTTATAATAAAAACTATAAAATATTGACGAAAGAAATTGAAGAGAACACACACAAAAAAATGGAAAGATATGGAAGAACCAGTATTTTCAAAATGTCCATACCACCCAAAGCAATGTACGGATTCAATGCAATCCCCATCAAAATACTAATGATATTCTTCACAGAAATAGAAAAAACAATCCTAAAATTTACATGGAGACACAAAAGACCCAGAATAGCCAAAGCTATCCTGAGCAAAAAGAGCAGAATTGAGGCCGGGTGCGGTGGCTCATGCCTGTAATCCTAGCAATCTGGGAGGCCGAGGCAGGTGGATCCTTTAAGCTTAGGTGTTCTAGACCAGCCTGAGCAAGAGAGAGACCCCTGTCTCTACTAAAAATAGAAAGAAATTAGCTGGACAACTAAAAATATATGGAAAAAATTAGCCAGGCATGGTGGCACATGCCTGTAGTCCCAGCTATTCGGGAGGCTCAGGCAGAAGGATCATTTGAGCCCAGGAGTTTGAGGTTGCTGTGAGCTAGGCTAATGCCACAGCACTCTAGCCAGGGCAACAGAGTGAGACTCTGTCTCAAAAAAAAAAAAAGAGCAGAATTGGAGGAATCATATTACATGCCCTAAAATTATACTGTAGTATAATTTTGTATACAGCTGTAGTAACCCCAAACAGCATGGTACTGGCATAAAAAAAGACACATAGACCAATGGAATAGAACAGAGAACCCAGAAATAAATACATACATCTACAGTGAACTTATCTTCAACAAAGATGCCAGTAAATAAATAAATTTCTCTTGAATAAATGGTGCTGGAGAAACTGGATATCCATATACAGAAGAATGAAACTAGACCCCTAACTCTCACCATATACAAAAATCAAATCAAAATAGATTAAAAACTTAAATCTAAGACTGAAACTATGAAATTACTAAAAGAAAACATTGGGGAAATGCTTCAGGACATTGGTCTGGGAAAGGACTTCTTGAGTAATACCCCCAAAGCACAGGCAACAAAAGCAAAATTGGACAAATGGGATAACATTAAGCTAAAAAGCTTCTGCATAGGAAAGGAAACAATCAACAAAGTCAAGAGACAACCCACAGAATGGGAGAAAATATTTGCAAACTACCCATCTCACAAGGGATTAATAACTAGAATATATAAGGAGCTCCAACAACTCAGTAGGAAAAAAAATCAAATAATCCAATTAAAAATGGGCAAAGGATCTCAATAGATATTTCTCAAAAGAAGACACACAAATGACCAACAGGTATGTGAAAATGCTCAACATCATTAGTCATTAGAAAAATGCAAATCAAAACTACAATGAGATAGCATCTCATTCCAGTTAAAATGGCTTTTATTAAAAAAGGTAATAATGGAATGCTGATAAGCATGTGGAAAAAGGGGAACCCTCATACACTGTTGGTGAGAATGTAAATTAGTGCAACCACTATGGAGAACAGTATAAAGTTTCCTCAAAAAATTAAAAATAGAACTACCCTATGACCCAGCAATCCCACTGCTGGGTATATATCCAAAGGAGGGCAATTTAGTATATCAAAAAATAGCTGCACTCCCATGTTTATTGCAGCACTATTCACAATAGCCAAGATTTGGAATCATCCTAAGTGTTCATCAATGCATGCATGGATAGAGAAAATATGATACATAGACACAATGGAATATTATTTTAGCCACAAAATGAAATCTGTTATTTGCAGCAACATGAATGAAATTGGAGAACATTACATTAAGTGAAATAAGCCAAGCACAGTATGATAAATCTTGCATGTTCTCACTCGTATGTGGCAGTTAAATATTAAAGCAATTGATCTCATGGAGTCAGAGAGTAGAATGTTAGTTACACAATTTTTAGAATATCCAGCTAAAGTCTCCCATCTATGTCTAATATCTGAACCATAAAAACTTGAAAATAAATGCTTACTTTTTAGATGCATTAAATGTGATACGTTTAAGAAATTTCCCAGTTTCAAATTATTTTCAAATCAATCAAGAGATGTTTTTCTTAACTCCTCACCAGTGTCTAACACTGTTCTTGGTGCTGTGGAAAATGAAGATTTTGTTTTCTTTCTTACTTTATCCTCAATATCTAAATTATTTTGGATCCTAACACACACTTGTGTTTACTTCTAGTTCTACACTCATTTTCCTTTCTCCTGGGCCTAACTTGCCCAGGTGCCATATGACAAAAGGGGCCAACCTCAGGCACCAGGACCTTGGTCTATCCCAGTCACCTTACACAGGGCCTTTGGAGAAGGAGTTCTGCCTCTTTCTGTCCAAGTCCCTTCCAGGGAGCAATGCCAACTGGTAGAACAGACAAGACAACATGGGTATGTAACTACTGGAATCATTGGCACTGAGTACAATCAAGTCAGTGAGAAAAACAGAAGCCATGATACCTGCAAACTCAATGTTTTAAACATAGATTTTTTTCCTTTTGATTGCATTTTTTGTCTGGAAATCAAGCCCCTATTAAACTTTTCAACCTTCATCCCCCAAGGTGATGCTGGCTGGAACACATGCTGTTGCATTATTTAATTCATTTGCATGTATTGTTGTCATAATGTCATCATCAAGGGGGGCATTGCCAAGGCCACTGAGCATGGTTTATGCTCAGTTCAGCCTCAGTTGGACCTTCTGCTTCATTCAGTCAAACTCCAACTGAGTTCCTGGCTTGTTATCTAGTGAAATGTAGACATTCTCTAGCTCCTTCCTCCCCCAGTTAATCTGATTCTGCACTTGGTAAGTAGTACACATTCCTGTGCATTCTCTGACTTCAAACATTGCATTTCTATTGACAAGCCTTCAATTTTTCTTGTTCTCAAACCCACTATAATTCTCTTCAAGCCAATACTGTAGAGATCCTCTGAATAGCTCCAAGCTTCACAGAGAAAACATGTGGCTCTTCACCATTATTACTTCCATTTGCTCTATTCCTGGGGTCAGAAACCACTCAGATTCCTAAATCCCCAATACCCCCTCTGTGGTGAGCCACAGTAACAATCTTTCTCTTTTTGGTACCTCAGTGGGAAAAAACATCCACATTCATCCTACACTCTTGAGAGATTTCTACTCCATCACCCACCATTCATAGGCATTTAAGAGATGGCGACTCAGTGTCCTCATCTGCAAAATAGGCACATTTTTACCTTTGAGGGTACTGTGAAGATTAAATAAGATAATATAGGCAAAGTCCTTAGAACAGTGATGAATAAAGTAAGTGCTCAATCGATGTTGGTTGTTAGTGTTTTTATTATTCTCATCATAGATTGACTATAATATTCCCATTAATTAGATGAGCATAATTATTCAATGTACCCAGGTCAGCATTGATTAGAAAATCCGGATTCTGCAGCTGAAATTTAGAATATTCACATACATCATCTTTCTCTTTTTCCTGTCCCCAAACTGAATCCATCCCTCAGGAGTAAAAAGTTACATAAATCATTCTTTCCTAATCATTACTGACCAATTTTATAGAGAGTTAAAAGGTGATTGTGCTGACATAGATTTCCTCCTTTTTTCTGTGTCTAGTTGTCATTAGGAAGTGGTGATGTGGAAGCAGAGGATCAAATCATGCTGATGGAGAAGTCGTTCTGGAAGCCTAGGGGACAGCATGAGCAAACATGCTGGAAATGATCATTTTGGGGACCTTTAGGACAGTGACGTAGCTCTTCATTGGGGGATAACAGTAATTCCACACAGAAAGGCCTGATTATCCAACTTCTAACTGGAGTTTCAAGGTTGCATATGGATATAAAAGTCATCATGACATGAAAATATTCATGAATTGGCTGTTTTAAAAAAACACCTCTTCAAACATTCCAGCTTATAAGTAGTTTCTCTCTATATCCATTAAATCAACATCTTTGGAACCTTACTGGTTCTGGGAGGTTTCAAAACCTCCTTTAATATGACACAAATGCAATGCAAGTAGGTTGGAAGAGAAATTGCAAAGCTTGCAAAAGATGCAGGATTTACCAAGTCACAGAAAGTGATGTTGAATAAGTGAAATACATACTAGGCCACTAGAAAAGTTGGAGCAGTTAATACTTTTGGAAAGACAACAACAAAGATAGTGGTGCAGTAAATGGTTCACAAGAGAATGATCTACCAAAAGATAAAGAGAGTTAGACATGAGGATTTTGTGACAAAGAAAAAGAAAAAAACATAAGAAAAAAAAAATAAAGAGAGGACTTTGGGTAAGTTGATAAAGCCCAAGGACTTTTTTTTTTTTTTGCAAAAATGACTCTCTCATTATGTACTGTAAAGCCAAAAATGAAAGACGTCATATAACATGACTATATAATTTTGTTGAATGACTTGATTGCCAATTCATTCCAAAGATCTCACTTAAATTTCATTAAATATAGGCATTAATGGACTAATTTTCATAATTTTAGTTTAATATTTCAAGACAAGTTCCAATTAAGAGATTTTTTTTTACTATTTACTATGAAAATATGGTTCCAGTTTTTAGTGGCTTCATTTTTTAAGTGGTCTTTTTTCCCCTCTCCTGATTATTCACAGATGATGAGGATCTCTGGTATATATAATTGTACTTTTTCTCATGGAATATACTTAGAGACATTTCATGGGGACATTAGAAAATAAAATCCAAGTGCTAAGTGAATATAGTCCAAAAAACCAGAGTTCTCCTCATCTGCAAGCAGAGCTCCAGCTAATGAATTTCATGACACTGAAGAGACAGTACTGCTTTTTGAGCAACTACCATGTGCCAGCCAGTTTACAAGCCTAACTTCTAAAACTTACAATGACTTGCAAAGTTGATAGTATCACACCCATTTTAGAGATAGGAAGACAGAGACATAGGCTAAGTGACATCCATTAATTCACAGAGCAAGTAGCTGTCAGAGAAAAGATTACAATGAATATGTGCCTAAAATCATTCCACCTTACGCTGACAAGACAGCAAACGTGGGACTGGATGCTGGCGTTGGTCAGAATCAGGAGTTTTCAGTTCGGTTGTTAATACAGCCCTATTCATTACCATCCACTGCAAGAGAGAAACTGAAGCGTGTTTCCGGGGCACGCTGTACAGCCTGTGAGGAAAATACAAAATCCCCAGCTCCGACATGGTTTCGGGCATTGTGTGCAACTGGTGTGGCTGCAGACATCTGAAGCACTTCCAAGCACTCTCACGTATTTGCTCGTCGTGGGAGATTCTTTTGAGCAGAAAGGCTGGCCATGTTACTAAATATTTAGGTTTCAATGGGCCAAAAGCAATTCTGACATCAAAATGTTAACAGAATCCAAAAAAGAATGCTGGGAAAGTGGTTTCAGGTGCTCCCTGGAACGATGTTTTTCTGTATGAGCGAGCCCCACTGCAAGTGCTGGTTAATCAACCCTGACTGCATAAAGAGGCTCCTAACAACCAGCAGGTTCTCTGGGCCACAGCAGATTCCATGCACAGGAATCCTTGCAGCATGACATTCTGCTCTTGAGGAAACTGAAGGTGTTGTGTTAGAGAACAAGATCTTTATCTCTAAGCCTATAGATTCATGGACTGCTTAGCACTCAGCTTTTAAAGACATATTACACTTTACCTTTCCCAGTAAAATTAAGATTAATACAACTTTCCACCAATAGTTATTATATCTATCTCACAATATCTTATTAAATAAAAGTGTTCACTAATTCATTAAACTTTCTGGAGAAAGGCATAGTGAATCTGCAAATTATACTTGTTTTATTCAGTCTAAAAATATCATATTACTCAAGGGAATAAGAAATTAGACATGAAACTTAAAAATATAAATGCTTTGGAATTATTTTGATAGTTCAAATCTGATAAATTTCTAGAATCTATACTTCAGAACATGATTTAGTAAATTATTCTGGGCTTAAATGATTTATTCATCTGTCTTAAAAATGACAAATTATTGTTTTTGAAACCATTCTTAATTGAAAGTGACTTTCATATCTACTTTATGGAATTTCTTATCTAGACAATTGTATATGAAGAATTGTTCTTTCAAAACCTTATATGAAGTATATTTAAAGGTTCCAGATTATAATTTAATTTAAAACATCAAATTATAAGAAATCATTAAAAAGCCAAGAATTAAACTTATTTTTTAATATATATGATTTGTTTCAGGGAAGACAAATTCTCATCCCTGCATTACCTTGCTTCTTATTACATATATTCAGAAGTTTCTCTGAGTTCAAAAGTTCATAGCAACAATTTATAAGGGTATTAGCTCTGAAGCAAGCCAGAGGGAAAGTGCTGTTTTTAATCAACACAGCCACAATCCTCACACAGCAGCAGACCTCTCCAGTCCGGCAAGATACAGGATGCTGCAAGTTCAGACACTGTCAAGATTCATTCTAAAAGCATGATTTTTCACAAGGTGAATTTAGAAAAATAGCACAACCTGCAGCCACAAACATTCCATATTTCTAATTTTTGGAAACTGTACAGCCTTACTGTTATCAATAGGAAGAAACCTGCGCATACATTATGGACATAAAGGGAGAAAAAGGCTTTATCATGCTAACAGACCAGGAAAAGTGTGCCTTTCTTCTGGAAGTCAGATAAGGACTTTACTTAGAGCATAGAGTTCCCAAAGTGAGGCCCTTAGGAGACGAGGTGAAAGACAGCAAATTCAGAGGCATTAGAAGGTATTCCATTACCTTCCATTCCATCAAGGTATTACCAAGATTAAATATTTTCCCAAGTCTCCCTTTATATAATACATTAAGAAACAAATTTTTATTTCTTTAATCCTGGAGTTTAAGTCTATGTGAGAAGTATGGAAGGAGTAAGATGAATATTAAAGTGATGATGGCAATTCTTCCTGAAAAATATAAGGCTCTTGGTCATTCATTGACTCATCCATTCCACTCATACTCGCTGAGCACCATGTATCAGACACAGCCGCTGGATGGTCAGCGGGGAACCAGGCCAAGAGGCCCTCTCTCTCCTGGAACTCACACTGTGATGCAGCACTGTCCAGCAGAACTTTCTGGCTCACAGAAATGTTCTGCATCTGTGCTGTCTAATATAGCAGCAACTAGCCACATGGAGCTACGGAGCATTTGAAATGTGCCTAGTACAACTCAGGAAGTGAATTTTAAACTATTTCATTTTATTTTATTTAAGTGTAAATAGCCACATGTGGCTAGTGGCTATCCCTATGGGGTAGCACAGTTCTAATGGATTAATCAGACAATAAACACATAAATAAATAAGTATATAAAATCTTTTCAGGCTTGGATTAGTGCAATAAAGAAAATAATTAGGCTTGGGGGAGGAAGGGGAGAAGATTGGGTGCCCTTAAATATGGTTGATTAAGAAAGTCCTCTTTAAAGAGGTGACATTAGAGCAGAGACCTGATTGACAAAAGAGACCAAGCCATGCAAAAATGAGGGGGAAGAAGAGTACAGGTAGAGGGCACTGGAAGGTCCTAAGGTGCTCATGGTGGGCATGAGCTTAGCAGATAGACACAGTAAGAAGGGGAGAGGGCAGGAGAATGGGAGAGTATCAGGAGACAGCCAGAGGTGGGCACAGATGGGAGTGACCTGGGCCCTATGACCCATGGAAAGGAGTTAGAAATTTACTCTGATGTACAGGGAAGCCAGTGAAAGGTTTCAAGTGGAAGAGTTTCAAGCTGATTTATGTTTAATAAGATCAGACAAGGGGCTAGGTGGGGACTAGACTGGAAGAACAGGAGAGTAAAAACAGCAGCCAGTTAGAAGGGTGCTGCACTGGCTGAAGCCCAGGGCAATGTCAGTGGGCGGACTCAGAATGTATTATGAGGGTACAGTCAACAGGCCTTGGTGACAGACTACATACGGCAAGCATACGAGGGCTGTCTGGAAAGTACCCAGCCATGTAATATGAAAAATATATTAACAATGGCTCGATACTTTCCAGAAAGCCCTAGTATATGTGCATGTGAGGAAGGAAAGGGAGGAGTTGAGGATGAGTCCAAGGTTAGCTGCGGAGCTTATCCCAGCGACAATGCCACTGGACACTAGGGAGGGACTGACCTGAGAACCAAGAAAAAGAAGGTGCTCAAATTCTCAGAAGCAGTCACACCAGAAAAGCCCTTATAAATACGTTAGGAAGCATGTGAGCACATGTGTGTGCATGTATGTGTGTGTATGGATAAATAAAATTTTAGGTATAATGTGCCCAATTAGTTCAGTCTGATCGAAAAGAATTCCTTTAATTTATATAAACTGGGTAATGATCTTTTAAAAGATCCAACTAACTACAAGAAACTAACTCTTGCAATATTATATTGTTGCCAAACTACACTTTGGCATAGTGTTAAATATAATCTACATATATTTAAAAATGAATAAATGATATCCACCTTCAAGAAAAGTTATTCTAAACCATAATCAGATGGTATCTAAAAGGAGAGTTGGGGTACAGACCACATAATTCTCTCATCACAAGTGTTTTCAAGTGTTTAACCTCAGAGTTGACAACATATTTCCTGACTTGTATGCTGGTGTGTTACATGCGGAAAAACTTCATAGGGGCTTCACAGATACAGTGCTGTCACTGCATGTGTGCATTTAACTGAAATCCAACTATACTGAGACAGGGAGGAAGAAAGGAAAACTGGCCTAGTGTGGGAAATTCTACTCGTCATTCCCCTCAACGCGTCTACGCCTAAGAATAAACACGGGAGTAAGACAGCAAATCAGCTGTTCCCTCTGTTGATTTGGTTTTCACTGATTTCACGGTATGGGATCTTACCATGCCAGGTACTTTTCTAGTGTTCAAGGAAAATGTACTTTTTCCTACAAGATGGCCCTACCTCATCTGATGCTCAAAGACAAAACGGTATGTCCAATGCTAGAAGAAAATCTGGCAGTGTTGGGTTTACAGGGAGGTGGATTTTATGGGCAATTTAATAGGCTTTCAAGGGTCGTTTTGACTAGACATAATTTTTGCCTCATATACTGAGTTTATAACCTAATTGCCTTATGAGGGTTACTGGCACAGAGTTGCTTCTACTTTACTCAGAAGGAAAGTCATGAAGGATCTTATATTACTATTAACACATTTCAGTTTGAAAAACTTGAAAATCAAGCTCTCTCATAAGATTTTTGGGGGAGGTCATCCTACATAGGAAGGACACTAACACAAACCAAAAGGGAATATGCAAATTTCAAGGGGTTTTAACCTGTTAAATTTATGTCCCCTAAAATACTGTTTTAAATCTAAGTTGAATTTGTTATGTTTGTTTATATAACCTGTGGACAAGTAACAGGAAAGTCTTTGCACAGAATTTGCTTAACTCTCTAGAAATGTTTATGGTATGAGGCTAAACTCTTGAACAAAGAACACATGCACCCTCTCACACACAAATTTTTTTTACGAAAGATTATATGATCTCAAAACCTAAACATTCTTTTGGAACATAAAACCAGAATTTATATCTTGGCACTTGCAGATTTGGGAGCGATGCCTAGAAAAACAAACATATTTTCTTTAATTAGTCCTAAAGGAAAAGAAATATAACTTGAAATTAATATTGTTGCTTAAAAATGCAACACAAAACATGGTTCATATACTCTGAAGAAAATCTGAATTCATACTATGCTTTAATCTGAATAAAAAGTATAAAAATAAATAAAAGGCCAGTTGATCTGCTTTAAAAGGGTTGTTTCATTTACTGTTTTTGATTAGTTTGTGTTTTTGCTCATATTTAAACTCCTACTAGGCTGATCATTGAAAATATCATATAACCCGAGTCACATAATATTAACATGATTACTTCACTATATATCTGCTCCAAGACAATCATCTCAGTCAGGGCAACTTTCCTTTCAATTGCCTTTGCTGAAAAGTTTGCATAAACATCCCAGGCCAGTTAATTCTTTCCACGGGCTTTAAGCCTCATTGACATGCAGATGAGAGCCTGCTCAAATGACAAGCCTGGGAGCCAAGTGATGTGAATGAGTCCACTGCACAGAAATGATGGGCACTCCAGCCTGCAAGCCCAGAGCAGTACTGAGGGAGAATTCTCCTGCTCTCAGCACAGGCTCTCTGGAAGGCCAGTGTCTCTCACAAAGAGTATTAAACTATACTCAATTCTCAAAACACTTTTCCTTCAACATAATGAAACTTGCAACAAGTTGAAGTAGGAAGGAAAGTCCAGTTTGTGCCTCAACAAAATGAAATATCTGGTATCTGAAACAGGAAGATTAATGTGAATCAAGGAAGTGCAAACGCAAATGCCTACTGGAGCCGGACAGGTCATGTAAGTGAACCAGCTGGAAGACCTGAATTCTAAACTCTATGAGGTCAGGGTCTGGCTGGGTCAGCCTGGGTCCCTACTGTATTCCTTCCAGCATTCTGCACCATGTCTGGGACATGGTATGTGCTCAATATATAAGTATTAAATAAGTTAATAAATGTTGTCATCAAATAGCTGTGTAATTTGGGGCAAATCAGTCTCTGGAGGGGCTCTTCTTTCCTCAGCTCAAAAATCCAGTGGTGGGGTTAGACCTGTGGTTTCCATACTGGCTCACCCCCACCCCAGTCCCATCTTGGGCCCTCCCTGCAATCCCTGACTGAACTACAGGGGCTGTCTTTTTTGCCCAGTTATCTTATAACTTTTAATATTATTTTAAGTTTTTTGTAGAAAAGTATACAAATCATAATAATTGTACAGCTTAATGAATTTTCGCAAATTAAAAGCCATGTCTCCCCTGCCCCGTTCCAGTCAGTGTCCCTCTCCCAACTACCTGAATAGTGGGTAAGCACTGCCTTGAATCCCAACACAATAGGTTGGTCTGTCTGGTTAACTTTACATAAATGGAATCACATAGCATGTATGCTTGTGCCCCCCGTCCCGACTATTTTTGCTCATATAGTTTTTGGAAGACTCATCTGCACTGTTATAATTATTAATTCCTTCCAGCTCTAAAATTCTACTGATGTCAATTACTAACCCAACAAATGAGAAAAAATACTTTTGAAAATACCAGAGGCAATATGATTGGTCATAGTAATAAACAGGACCATAAGCAGGTAGAGCTAGGCAATGTTGTCTTTGTCTGTGTTAAAGGATTTCCCATGTGGATGGCAAATCTGTGTTCCTGGTCATGAGTAACTAAAAACTGGTGATGGTTCCAGAACTGTCCTAGTTAAAATTCTCAAGAGTCTATGGTTCTAATGCATTGTTTGGTTAGTGCCATGGTATATTGACTATGGATAACCCAAAATTTATTTGCAAAACAAGGTGGTTTCAAGTAGCCTATAACTCATTTGCATAAGATAAAAAATAAATTTTGTTGAATGAATGGACTAATACAAGAAACCCAAAGCTGTCTTCTGTTATGTTGTTTGCCAACAAGTGATGATTTGTTTTTTCTTGGTTTGTATAATAACTGTGAGGATTAAAAATCCTGATTCTTTTTACAAGGTTCATACTGGGAAAGAAAAATCTAAAATTTTAAAGATTATTAGAAATCTCAAACAAACAAAAATGCTCCAGGAACTTCTTTTGTAGTGAGGACCAATTTTCCTATCTCTATATAAAACCATGAAAAAAAAGGTTTTTAATGAAGATTTATGATATAATAGAACCATGCAAATAAAAAAAAATTACTAGAATGCCATATTTGCAATTTGTTCTTCAGTAAGAGAAGTAGAAAACTCAATAATCAGAGAAGATAACTGGCAAAGTGAATTTTAACCTTATTAATGAGAGCCCAGTAGAAACTCCAATAATATAAAAGAAACTGTTAAATCTATGAACATTTTAAAAAAAGACTTAATAAAAACATATTGTTTTAAAAATCACTGGAAACTTTATAATTAATGACCTTTGAGATTTCTGTGCAAACACTGGTGTAATCTTTTTTGATAACAATGTCGCACTGATAACAAAAGGAACTCATTTTTCTGGGAGGGTTTAGGTGAAATTGGATAAGAGGAACAGAGACAAAAACACAAGTGACTTTCACTGAAAATTCTACATATATCAATTTAATACATTTGTGAAAACCTCATTAACCAATACTGAGGGTCTAAGATTTTGAAAATTGCACTTTGCTGATTGTTCCTAAGCCTTGTTGCTTTCAACAGAGGCATTAAATGACTCAGACATGGCCTGCCTCCTAGAGGACATCAGTGGGTGAGATCAGACCATCCTGCTTTTTGAAGACAAGAGGTCATCATCGTTGGCAAACTCCTCCTTCTGAGCAAGACCATCATCTGGTCTTCTGGTATACAACCCAAATACTATATACAAACTCATTTGGTTTGGGTTAGAGTTGGCCAAATTTGCTAAGCAGCCAGCCTTCACTGATGAGGTCAGCACAAACATCCCAGTTACAGCTGGTTCCAAACACAGGCAGGACATGTTGCATGCTGCTGATTAGTACCCTTTGTTCAGGCCTGTCTGGGTCCTAATAACATGAAATGCAAAACAAAAAAAGCTGCTCGCCGGCTAGGCTACCTACACAACTGCTACAGAAGAAATAACATGGCTTTAATCAGTTCATGTTCTTAATTTTCCTCTACAATTAAATAAACACATATATTAACTGGGGAGAGACGATGTAAATTGAAGAGAAAAGATCATAAAACAGAATTTAGACAGGGTAGAAAAAGCATAAAGAGGGTAGCACTTTTATATCTAAGAGAACATGAACTAAATATGCTGAAGCAATAGAATAATGTTGGAGGTACAGTAGAGAGAGAGTAAAATGAGATCTGGGTTATAGTAACTTATGTGTTATACACATATTTTCTGTTTCTAACAATGGTCTTTAGCATTAAAGAAAGTCAACAGCATTCCACACTATCAGTAAGAGCAAATACTGAATGTCTTATCTATTACAAGGTCTGCGGTGTTCTAGCTTCTGGTAAGGCTCCTTCTAAAGAAATCCCTTAGTGCCGTCCTTGTCTATTTCCCTCACTTCACCAAGAACACACTCATCTCTTCTGTACCTTCCCTTGATTCCATCTTCCCCCCTGAGCCTCTCCTTTTTGTCAGGCTTTGCTGCAAAGCCACCTGTGGGTATCCAACCCATAATCCCACCACACACGTTCTGTGGTCTCCAGGCTTCCTTACGCATGGAAGCACAAAAAAACTAAAATAACATGGTTGTCACCCTAAAACACTTGCAAGTAAGGTTGGTCAGCAATGAGCTGTGAGTTAGTGTTTATGCTAAAAACAGAAGAGTGATTTGTAAGATTTTGTCTACTCATCAACACTGATTTAAGCAAAACTCTTTAATCCTTGTAAACCCTTTGTGAAGCACTGTGTACAAAAGGAATGCACAAATTTACACTACAATATCTACTCAGCATATACTGAAATTAATACTAAAAAATTATGTCATCCTAGTTTTTAAAAAGTCCATTAGGTTAAAACTAATTCTAGGAAACAATTAAGAAGGAAGAAATTATCTTCTATATTTAGAAGAATCACCTCTGATCTTTCTTTCCTCTGAACATAAATATCAGAAAACTTATTTATGTATTTACAAATCTTTTCATCTAGGATGGACCCCTGGATTTAGATATTACCACACTTAACGTATTCCAAATGTGACATGACCAAGAAAATGCAATTCTTGAAATAAATCTGCATAAACTTTTATTACAGCTAAATGAAACTCTGAGATTCTCCCCACCATTATGTCCTTTTCCATCATTCCCTGACTTAACAAGAACTTCCCGAGTGTCTCTCTAGTATTAGCAAATCATAATACCCAGCAGAGAAGACAAAAATACAGCTGCTCTTTCCAGAGACCACTCAGCTGCTGGGAGCAAAGGGGTGGTCTTCAGACAGGTAGAGGGGCAGGTTAGCCACGGGCAAGGGAAGAGCCCCATCAAAAGCATCATGGCCCAATGAAGCACCACAAGTTCAGGAAATAAAGAGTAACATTTGTGTGGCTAGAGTAGAATGCACAATGGGCTGGGACAGCAGAAGAGATTCGGAAGCAGGAGGTGCAAGACTTTGCAGAGGTCCGGCCTGCCAGGTCCTCAGCCTCTCAGAAACACAAACAGCACTATGATGTTTTCTTTAAAGATAGGAAATAGCAGCAAAAACAAACTGAAGAAGTACCTAGTTCGAAATACAGAAATGAGTTACATTGCATAAGAATTGTCTTTCTTGTCAATAATGATACAATACGCTGTCATTTTTTAAACAGTTGATTTATATAAGGGAAAACTTAGAAGTTTCAACATATTAAAACAGTGTGGATGAGAGGCAAATCACATCCATATTCATTTCTTTAGCTGCAAAGCTAACTGCTGGAAGTTTTAATACCCTTTTTAGGTGTATCAGGGGTACTCACTAAAATCTCATGGGAAGCTTTAGAAAATAGTACGTTTCAGGCTCCATCCTCACCCCTGAGACTCTGATTTAATATGTTACAGCTTTCGGGAAGGTCTATGTGAGAAATGCTTTTCAAAGCTTGCTGGGTTAAAGTGGCGATCATAACATCTTTACCACAAGAACATCTGTTTACCAGCTCTGCTTTCTCTGACCGGTTGTAGGAGTGCTTTAGGGAATGATTTCTTTTTTTCTCTTGACAGGCTTCTGTGCTGGAGGCCAGACTGCAAAGATAACAATAGTGTGTGAGTGTTTGTGTTTGTATGTGTGTATGTAGGTGGGCACATGTGTAGAGCATGCTAAAATCATAAGCACAGCCATGTAAGAATGTGTTCTGTTTCTCCAGATGATTTGAAAGTCAGTCATTAGCACTTTCACATATATGTAGCTACCCTCAATGTGAAAAAAATTATTGATTTTCCTTTGTCTCTTTTTTAAGTTTTCAATTTCTAGAAATTCTTTACATTTTTAACTAGAATAACGTATTTGATTCAAACAATTGAGCACCTTATTCAAACAATTCTGCCTGTGTCTTATTTATAGAATATTATAGAAAGAAGAATCTTTTTTTCATCTAAAATAGGACTGTGAAGTTTTTCAAGGGAAGGCAGAGCTGGATTTAGAAAATGTTCACCCTGATTTTTCCTCTGATGACATTTTTAATTTTTAAAAATCAAAAGCATTACTATTTCCCTTTCTTAACCCTTGAATATCTAACATCGTCAAGCATAATATGAGCAAACCAAGCTATAAATACTTTGAATAGACACCTCACCAAAGAGGATGTATGCATGGCAAATAAGCACACGAAAAGATGTTCATCCGTTGATAGCCTGGTCGTAACTTACGTATTTTTATCTAATAATTGTAGATTTGGTGTCTACACTTCGAAAACTGTTCCTCTACTTAAATGCATGGTCAGTGGTGACTGACTCTCCGATCGAGGCCTTCATGTGTAGGTGATATTAGGGCGTTCGTTCAGTCAGGGGGTCATTTAAATCCTCATTTCCCCTTATTCCCATGAAGGAAGTTGTCCAGCAGGGGTAGAGTTCCCTTTGTCAGCGGTGCCCACAGCCTCACCAAAGCGCACAGACACGCACAGACACGCACACACACACGTCTCAAGGCCCGGAGTCCGCGCTGGCCGAGCGCGCGTTGCGGGCCGGACCGCACAGGCGCTGCGTCGGCGTCCTCGCCTCTGCGGGGCCGCGTCCACGCCGGCAGGCTCCGGCATCGCAGGCGGCGACTACACCGCCTTTCTGGCAGCCTGCCAGTGCCGAAAGGATAGATGTCTCTCCGGCAGTGTTTATTCCCGTTAAATTAAGCCCTCGCTACCTTGAAGCATCCCTGTTCTGCCGATGAAGCGTCCTCCTCCCCACGTGGCGGTCACTGGCCGTGAACGTCGGTCAGAGGCGCCGGCCGTCCACCAGCCTCCACTTTGTCCTCGGAGGGACAGCCCGGGTCATAGCAGAGTACTTCATTTGACAAAGCTTTCACCTGTCATTCTCCCCCCTCAAATACAGTATTGTGGTCGTTTTGATGATACACGTGTAAAATGTGAATAATCAAATTTGTGTGTTTGTACCCAGGCTTTTGATGTCTTTTTAGGACTTCCTCTTCTACATGGCAGTATGTAGTGCTCGAGTACCCTTTCAGCAAAGCACGTGTAATGACAGCTGTCTTGTGCGTCCCCCCTGTTTGCCTCTTGAGTGTCTGGTTGGCAGGGACCCAAAGATTCTAGTGAGTCTGTGTACATAACTCTGTATATACTTGCACAGGAGGACGATCTGGTGCTAATGGTCAGGTCTTGGCATTCTTAGGTGGTGGCTGTCCCCACTCGCCCTGCGTTGTGGCGCAGCTGTAGACGCCCTGCCGAGCGGGCTCTTGCCCGCGGCCTGTGCCCGTCAGCCCCCCATGGCAGATGTGTACAGATTTCGTGCTCGACGCTTACCGCTTACCTATCGCCAGATCAGCCTGCTTGACTTCAACAAAATAAATCAGCAATGGTTTTCAATGTCTAAAAAATTCTATAAATATTGACTATATTTAACTTTTTATTAAATTACTGGGATTCCTCAGCCCCCATTATTTCAGATTTCAAAGGACATTTATGTTTCATTCAAAATATTTTAACAGTTGGGGTACAATTTGAAAATTTTTAATTCTCAAGTATTTTATATATCGCTTAAAGAAATGCAAAACGTAGAAACAACTATTTATAAACTTTATTCCTTCATATTTGTTAGGATATCCTTGCTCATAAAAGGAAAAAGACATAAACCTGGCTTTTACTTTCTGGAACATGATAGTCTAGGCAATTTTACTATCGTTTATTACCTTGATGCTCTTGAGTAAGTAGTGTGCTAATAGGCCCCCTGCCCGCAACGTCTAAGTCCCCACAGTTCAGTGACAAGGTGAGTTGTCATAAGAGGAGCATATTCATTGATGAAATGACTGTTATAAAAGCAGTCTTCTTCTAAAACCCCATGAAGTTAATGTTTCTATTCATCAGTTTGGGGCTGATTATAAGATGCTTACAAAAGTGTAATGCAAAAAAAAAAAATACAATACTAAAAATACATGTACATACAGTCCATATAACAAAGCAAATTGATTTTAAAATTTCTTTAATTCAAAGAAATTGATGCTGAAAAAAGGCCTGAATCACATATAAATCCACTGATAAATGAGGAGCAAGCAGTTAGACCAACGAACAATTGAAAATGAGAGAACAAAAATGAATGACGATGTAAGTAAATGTTTTATATGAGAATTATTTCAGAATCAAACAAAAAGAAAATCTCTTAAGAAAATTGATGACTTTTTTAGTATCTTTGTAATAATATCTCTAGGCTGCACTGTTACGTGATTTTGCACAAAAAATTTGGTACTGAAAAATCAACATTTGATTGAGGCTTTACGCCAGTTTATAGCTGCAAGTATAGTTTAAACTTTGTCCCTTGTGATATAATTTTTAATGAACTTATTTAAGATAATACTGCAGTGTGATCTTTGTCACTATTTCTATGAAAAAGTGGATTGACCCTTTTCTGTTACCAATTACTCTCTAGTAATGAAGACCTCTGGAATGAAGCCACAACTCTGAATTTTCCATCACCATTAATTATGATGAATAGAATGTGCCTCAGTTGATCCCTCCATTTAAACCTCAAATTATTTATTTGTCTCTTTTCCGAATGTTTATTTAGCACAGTGATTCTCAACTCTGTTCACACATTAATGTTATTTGAGGAGACTTTAAAAATACTGATGCCCAGCCCCACCTCCAGAAAATTAAATCAGAGTCTCAGGGGTGAGGGTAGAGGCTGAAACATATTATTTTTTAAAAGCTTTAGGTATTAAGTATGAAATGTCCTATTTCCTTAAGTACTAAGTTTCACTTTGACATTTCACTTTGACACTTCTTGTTTTATGCTTTTTGTGAAGCTACAACCTCAGTCTTTCAAACGCATATTTTGGTTTGTGATTATCTTTCACGTATTTTTTTTTTAGAGCAATTTTTGTGAAACCATGGATAACTCAAAAATTCGTGCTATTTTCAAATATGAGTTCCATCATGGAACCAGTGCAGAGCACACAGCTCAAAATATCAACGAAGTGTTTGGAAAGGATGTGGCTAATGAATGCACAAAACACTGATGGTTTGAAAAGTTCTGTTCAGATGATATTAATCTTGAAAATGAGCCATGTGGGCAACCTGAGACCAAGGTGGATAATGATGAGCTGAAAGCTGTAGTGGAAGCGAATCCATCTCATCCTAGTGATGAATTAGCAGCAAGGTTTGACATTACTATTCCAACAATATTGGACCATTTGAAACAAATGGGCAAGGCAAAGAAGCTGGATAGATGGGTTCCGTGTGAATTAAACAAGCGTCAGAAGAGAAATAGTCTCGAAGCTTGCCTTTTTTTGCTGTCATGACATAAAAGAGAAACATTCCTATACCCTATTGTTACGTGTGATGAAAATGGATTCTCTTTGACAATTGCAAGCATTTGGCACAATGACTGAATAAATATGAAGTACACAGTCCAAAACTCAATATTCATCAAAAAAAGCTAATGGTGTCTGTTTGGTGCTGGTATTATCCACTACAGCTTCGTGAAACCTGGTCAATCCATTATAGCAGATGTCTACTGCAACCAACTGGACAAAATGATGAGGATGCTGGCGATTAAGCAGCCGAGATTGGTCAATAGAGACAGGCCAATCCTCTTGCAAGACAACACTCGACCACATGTCACACAATGTTGCTCAAACTATAGCAGCTAGACTTGAAAACTCTCTGTCATCCACCGCATTCCCCAGACCTTGCACCAACTGACTACAACCTCTTTCCAGGCTCTGGCCACCTGCTTGCAAGGAAAAATATTCAATTCTCAATAAGCTGTGGAGAATGCCTTTCGAGATTTCATTGCCACTCACTCTCCAGGCTTCTTCACTGCTGGCATAAACAAGCTATCATTAAGATGGAAAAACTATGTCAATGGTTTAGGTGCATACTTTGATTAATTGTACTGCTTCTTGTTTGAGATATAATAAACTACACGTTTGATTTGAAATCAATATTATAGATGACAAAGAATTCATAGTCTATTTTTTCAAATAATTTGTGGGTAAAATGAAGAAAGGCACATAACATTGGCTTCTTGAAGGTTCTATTGGAATATATGCTTTTTCCAGCTGCATTAAAATATTAGGTTATCTCTAATATAATGATAAAAATTAGCTCACTCACATCTGGGATTCATTCCTGCAAAGCTTGCCTCAAATTCTGTTTTAATTAGTTGATAATATAGTTGATATGACTGAAAAAAAACCTACACAATCCATTTACAACTGCTTTCATTCATTATATCCATAATTATATCTATATCATTAGTGTCTTTTAGAACCTCACAGTTCAAATATCTCAGTAGTCAAAATTATTACTTTTATATGGCTAATAAAAGATTTTAAAATTGACCTCTTGGCTTTATACTACTGTGGACTGGACATGTCAAAAGACTTGCAAATGGATCATTGCAATCCTACTTTCATTTACTCAAAGTCCAATAAGTCATTAGAAATGAATGTGAATCCTATTACTCAATGACTAGAAGGAAGATATGTACTAAAAGGAAGATGTGGACTAAATGTCTGCTGATTCAGCTGTCTAGGTTATCTCTCATTTTAGAACTCTAAAGCTCTATTAGTCTGTGAATCTATTCTTTACAACAGATAGGATTTAACTAAATATATTTGGTAAAACTGCCTTCTACTTGAATGACGAGAAAAGAGGAAGTTTTATTTTGACCTTGGAAAAATCATCAGCTATATGAGACAAGCTCTATTCCCTCGTTGCTAACATTGGAATCCTACTTTTAACTTCATTTAGTGATGTTATTATACTTAGAAAATATAAAGCCACATAGAAAAAATCATGGGATAAATCAAATACATTTTTGAGTTAAAAAAAAAAGTCTCTGAGAGGATGAATTCTCAAGAATAATAAAAATTCTACTAGCTGAACCATGCAGGTTAAGGCATTCTGTTGGGTGTCCAAAAGTCACAGGAGCATAATTTCTTTGAGTAGCTAACATGTCCAGGAAGATCTGTGGTGATGGGCTGCACTGGCCCACCTCAAGGAAGAAAGCACTGGGGGGCTTGCTTTCCTGAAGTGCAGGGCCGGAGCATATTCATCTTTGCACCCTCTGTTTCACCTATTATGATGTTGTGCACTCACCGGAAACTTACCACGTCTACTGATTGAACAAAATATTCTGTTATCAGACAGAATTTCAGGAAATGGCAGCCCTCTGCTCTTTTCCCTCTTTCTTTATTCCCTGTCTCTTCCACTCATCTCATCATCATTACAAAATTATACAAAAAAACCCTGACTCCAGGTATTGAGCCCTGTTAGAATCCAGGAGGGATAAGACTACATTATACCACAAATGGAAGATGGGAATAACACTGCACAGAGGTCTCGGGAGCCAGTTTCAGGCAGGGATCTACCACCAAGGTGCTGTGAGACTGCGGGAGTCAACTCCTCTCCAGGCCACAGCCAATAAAGAAATGGTACGGAATATTCACTTCACTTCTTCCAGTTGTGTAACTAATCTACAATAAACAAGTGCCTAACCCATGGCCTTAGGGCTGCCCTAGCCTCTTCAGGGCTTTGCATATTCCCCAGGAAGCAAGTACAGGGATAGGGAAGGAAAAAAAATCACCACACAAACCCAATATTCTTACTCATTATTTTAACCCTATGTTTAAAAGTTAAGAAATATGATGTTCTTTGAAATAGCTCAAATAGACATTATAAATTAAGAAACACATGAGGGTACTCCAGTCAAGCAATAACAATAAACTTGACATAAACATTTTTTGGATGTTAAATTGCCACAGCTCTTTTGTTGATGATACTAGGGAATTCCAGCATCTGCCCATGATCAGATTGGTCATTCTTGCCACATAAAATTTCAGGGGTGTTCAGGACACAGTCTGAAGAGGCTGCATTCTTTACCTTGCCAGTACACATGTCCATAATTTTTCAAGACCAAAACATTTGGCGGAATATGTGTATCTGTATTATTTGCTAAGCTTACAGCATTTTAGCCCAACCACTTCTGAGCCTTACAAGTAAGCCAAGGATTTTGTGTTCCATTTTTATGATGAAATGCAGATTTTCTATTAAAGGCAATTACTTCAACTCAAAAGATTAAATGTGATGGTACTTGAAAATATTTGTAATTGGTTAAACTTGGGAAGCTGAAAAAATAAGTACAAACCAAGAAAAGCTTTAAAGATATAGAATAAAATGTTTGAATGGATGAATTGTTACTTGAAATTCAAAACTCTTAAGTTGTTAGTTCTGTAACTCAAAACAGCATTCAAAGGAACAGTGCGCTTGTCTTTCTGTACCTTCCAGTGAAACTCCCTGATGATAGCCTTTTGCTTATTGATATATTTGCAACGATTATGTAAAAAATGTTGGTATTTTCCTGCTGTTTTCTAGCTTCATGCTTTATCCGGGCTTTCTGTCCTCATCTCCTTACAGCTCAAAGCTTTCCCCTCTCTACAGGCATTGTTTGCTTGACATGAAAAATAGACTTTAGCAAAACTAATTACAAAATGAGGGAAAAACCTAAATCTCAATTATGGAATAATTAATTATAAAACCATTAGGTAGAATTACCATTCTTTAAGCTGTGCTTCTTCAATAAAAATTCTCTCAACAATTTATTTTTGGCTACATTTGTGATTTTTAATATCCTCAATCTTTACCTTTTTACAGCAAGTATCTCTAAGTAATTGACTCATTTAGTCAACAATTACTCATGGATTGCAAATTATGTGCCAGGCATTGATCTATGCTCTGGGGTTATAGCACTGAACAAAAGAAAAATGTCCTGCCCTTGTGGAGCTTACTTACATTTTAATGGGGGAGGAAGGCAATAAACAAATATATAATTTCGGGTGGAGACAGGTGCTGGGAGTATGAGCAGAGTACAGCTGGTGAGGGCAACAGTCACAGGGTTGTGTTTTTTTTTTTTTTTTGAAACACAGTCTCGGTCTGTTGCCCAGGCGAGAGGGTCCAGTGGCAGCAGCCTTGCTCACAGCAACCTCCAACTCCTGGGCTCAAGCAATCCTTCTGCCTCAGCCTCCTGAGTAGCTGGGACTATAGGCATGCACCACCACGCCCAGCTAATTTTTCTATTTTTAGTAGAGATGGGGTCTTGCTCTTGCTTAGGCTGGTCTTAAACTCCTGAGCTCAAGCAATCCTCCTGTCTTGGCCTTTCAGAGAGCTAGGATTACAGACATGAGCCACCGTGCCCAGCCAAGGTTGTATTATTTTTGAATACAGTGGCCATGGAAGGCCTGGTAAATGACACTTGGCCAGAGTGTCTGGAAAAAAGAAAAGAAAGAAAGGAAAAAAAAACAAAAAACCATCTTGGCCTTAGACCTTAGCCATGTTCTCCACTTCAGCCTGGCCATCAACAGAGCCAATATTTTGATGCCTGTCTAACTGTGGTTTCACATCTAGTTCAGAACCACAGAGCAATGGTTCTCAGCTGGGGGTGACTTTGTCTCTAGGGGACACTGGGCAATGTCTGGAGACATTTTTGATTATCACAACTGGAGAGGAGGTTCCTACTTGCATCTAATGGATGGAGACCAGAGATACTGCTACATATTCTACAATGCACAGGGATAGCTCCCATAAAAACAAATGACCCAATCCAAAGTGACAGTAGGACTGAGGTTGAGAAACCCTGCCACAGAGATTGAGACATGACTGACCTTTCCAAAACCCTCCATACCTACCTAAGAGAAAATATAAACAACAAACTGTCATCCTTGAGCATCTACTCATAGCACTGATGATTTACTTATGACACATTCTCAGTGATCCATTAAAGCAGGATATAATTACTAATCTTCCCTTACTTCAGTTTAGAAAACTACTTACATAGAAAAGCCATACTGCTGTTGTTTCAAACAGCCTAAAATTTGCACTAATTTCAATAGTCTCCAATCCAAATTATTAAATTTTAAAAAATGTGTTCCAATGTGAATGGTCTGTTCTTATTTGAATGAAAGAATTAAGAAGGTAACAACTGTTAGGAAAAAAGTGAGGTGAAGGAGAAACCCTACTTAACAGGAAAGAGCAAATAAGCAAATATTTAGCTATCCACAATTAAGAGGTAAACAGAAAAGAGTTGATTCAGTTTGAGAGCTAAGTATCTAAGTAGGTTTTAACATTAAAAAGTTCAATTTGTATTGTACCATTGGAAAATCTGGTTGGTATGAGGACTTCTTTAATTTTAACGCATGAACATATTTGCTAAAACTATTTTAAGATGCCATCTGCCCTGGAATCTTTTCCAATACAAGTGTAATCACATGTTTACAAGGAAAGGAAGAAAAAGACATTCTATTTTGTTTCTTACTTAAAGAAAATATGGAGATAGCATTTCATATATCATTTGCAGATATCTTTTACAAACCATCTCTAAGAATGATATATTTTACACATTCTGTCACTGGGAAAAGAGCAACGCCTTCTTAAACACACTGTCACCATGAAAGCAAGTGACAGAAAAAGGAAGCTAGTGTTGTGGGGAACGCCATCCACACTGGTGTGTGAAGCAGGCGCTGGGAGACAGGGGCTGTGCTAAGGACCTGGGCTCTGAGGCCGGAGCTGAGTGCTTTCACCACCACCTGCCTGGGCAAGTTCCTTATATTCCCTGGAAGCCCCCATTTCTTAACCTAAAAATTGGGGACAAGGGTCATCAAAGGTCCCCCTAGAACTATCCTGAGGACTAAATGTACTCCCATTTCATCAGGTTCTCCATAAGAACCTCAGTCATGGCTGACAGCTCCTGGCTGCATGTGGATTGAAATGATCCTGTGTTGTCTTTGTTATACAAATCCATACCCAGTGATCTGAACCATGGTGAGGAGATACCAGGTTTGTGCTTGCAGGAGGCTTCTGGAAGCCTGCAATGGTCATGCTTGTGGATATTACCCAAAGACCTGTGCACTGGGAGCAGTGACTCCTGCTGGGATGAACAGAGCAGTGGCTGGTTCCACTCTTCCATTCCCCAGACTGCCCAGCTCTGCCCTTCAGTCTCTCCCCTTTGACCTAAGTAAGTGGGTGACAAGACAACCGTAGACAGGCCACTGAGAAGAATAGAGGAGGAGGAAAGGAGAAACTAAAAAATTGTGATTTGGGGTGTATTAATACTGATATCTGGCAACTGGTAGCCTGACCAGTGCAAGAATGGGTAGCTGATGGGCAAACAGCTGAAATCTAAAACATCCTACGCATCATTGTCCACAGCAGTGTTAGTTCTAGTCTAGAGAGTGAGGTAGCTTGAAGACAAAAAGCATATTCTATTTACCTTTGCTACAGAAACTGCCTTTCAGTTTATTCCATACTTCTTTAACTTCTGATTTTATGACATAATCAAGAAATGGATTTGTGAGAGACAAAGGGTTTTATAAGCAGCTAAATTCAGGATGGGGTATTGTTTACATAAGTACTGGCTACTCCCACCACACCCCAAGTATCTCCTCCTATCCAACATTTCCAAGATATGAGGGGTGGATTTCACATGGTTGGAGACTGCGCAGAGACAGTGGAGTTTCCTACAGAACCCCAGGGACAAGGGCTCCTACAGCTGAATTGAGGGGGCTCTGGAGGGGCTACAGTTTTAAACAGTGACAGGAGGCATGGCAAATCATACTGTTTTCCAGTAAAAGTGCAAAATAAACTGAAAGTTCCCTACACTTGTCTGAATTTAGGCACAGTTCATTTAAAACCTGAGATTGAGTTAATTTCCAAAGGATTAAACCTGAGCCTTTAAATGGGTTTGCCTTTTTAACACACTAAAACAGCTGATAGGCTTACCAAAGCAGGAAATACATTGTTCTCTTTGGTAAAAGTAACATAAAACTATAAAAAAATCATTGCTATGCATAATGTTGATTTTTATGTTTCAGACTATGAACTTCTGATTTTGACATATTAGCTAAAAAATACCAATGACTAAAGTAGCTGATTCATTTAACTGACCACAGCGCTTTACTCTGACAACTGAAAACAACCTAAGTTCCAAAATCTTCGCCGAACCAGGGAATTGAGATTGTTCAAACCTGTAAGCTCTGTATACTTCTCTTTCAACAGTTTAAAAATGTACCATGTCAGTTGTAAGAGAGACAAGGTGCTGATTATCTTCACTGGTTAGCCAAGACATAAAGTAGAAATTTCTGGCACTACAGAGTCTAACTTTAATTATGTCCTTCCTTACGGTAAAGCAGGCTCTTGGGGTTGAAAGAAAGGGAGGGGTGGTGGGCGAAAAATGCGTTAAAAAACATTTTTCTTCCCTCTTCGTCCAGGATCTCTCGATTCAATTTATGAATGCCTAATCCCTGCTTAAGCTTAAATTCTAAGGTACTAAAGCTAATTTATGAAAGGGCTCATGTAAGCAGCCTGAAAATCAGCTTAATAAACAGGTATTACTCACCATCAGCAAGTGCCTAATAAATTCGTCTAACACAGGTGATAAAGTAGTAAAACATACTTTAAAATTTCCATGGAATTGTTGTAGGATCATGTGCTTGCAAATAATTAAATCTAAATGTTCACATATTTTAACACAAGCAGTCATTGAAATGATCGTTTATGCACATAGGACAAAACAACAGTAAATACTGAGGATACTTCGCACAATTGACAATGCTAAGTTCAGATCGACAGTCTAAGTTACTTTCATGCTGTAAATATTTTGGAAAACATTCATTTGCTTCAAGACGTCAAAAGCTCTCAAGGTCTTCTTTTACCTGGAGATTCTTCATATTATTGATGAAACAGAGGAATTGAAGCATTTTTGGTGAGGGAAGAGAAAGGTTTGTGTCAGAAGAAACTGGAATTTTTGGTCACTCCCTTCTATTTAATCACATTCCCATCCACCACTTAATAATTCTTACCAGGTAACTTAATATAATAAATGAGGGGAAAATACGATGGTGCCCTGTGTTCACATACACAAGGAGGGACAGTAGTACTACAGAGTACTGTTTACATTTGGCTCCGTAGTATTTAAAATAATTCAATTCCATCTTGACCCCGCCTCATCCATCACATGTCCGGGAAGCGGAATTCCCATGTTCTCTGCTGAACAACCAAAATGAAACTCAACACATGGAAAAAACACCTCAGGTGCAACAGGGAAAAAGAATCTCCCTGCAGTTTCCAACGCTAAACATGTTTTGTACAGTATCTTTTTCTCAACGGCATGTAAGAGCAATTTATGAGCTCCTGATTACTATAACATATTGTGCTCTTAACAAGAAAAATGTAATAGTAGTTTGGCTTCTTGTTGGCATTCCATTTTTTATAGATTATTACATTGTCTTCAAGCTGAGTTGAGTCTGAAATTAATATAATTAAGCCCCTGCTCAGCTACACACTCACTCATCTATTTTCCATTCTCATTCATCTGCCCCTGAAGACAGACTTGGAAAGGAAGGAAACCTGTGTTCAGTGGTCTGACATTCACTGTTAGTTCCCAGACTTCTGTTCTAGAAGCTAGTATCAGTCGAATGTGAAAACAACTTGAGAAATCACAAGAGACCCTTCACAGCCAGCCAGCTTGTGTTCCACAAACTGCACTTACATTTTCTGTTAAAAATGTTATAAAAACATATCAAGGATATCAGACAGACAAATGATCAGATAAAAACTGACCACAAAGGTTTGAATCAAGACAGGAAATCTCATACTGAGATATAAATGGGAAAGAGGAAATTCGGGGTCCGATTTTGGAACAATCAATAATATAAAACAATATGCCCAATGAAATAAGATTCCAACTGCTCCACCTTTAGCCTAAATGTACACATACATAGCTTAAACTAAAAAACTGGAGGGTCACTTTATTTTTGACACTTGAAGCAACCTATTCAAAGTTGGTTTTGAATCCATTTTGAAGACTCTGTTAAGATAATTATTTTCCTACTCAAAATATATTAAAATATATTGGCATCCCATGTATGTAAAATGGAAGACAACCCAGGACTTCAGTCTCCTATTGACTCAGACTGGAACATGAACACTGGAGGCCTTTGAGCCACATGTAGCTCATATAAGGGATTGATTTGGCCCACTCAGCATTCTAAAAATTAGGAAGTCTCACCAAAACATCTATAATTTTGTCTTATCTTGAAAATCAGAAGGTATGGAGAAACTGACGTTACATTCCCAAACGATCACAAAGCCAACTGCCTCTAGACCTACACCATTCAATTTGCCAGTCTCTACCACTCCCTGCTGGATAATACCAGGTGTTTCCCTCCTGGTACCCAAGAACCTTCTTGGCCTCTGTACAAACACAGCTTTGGGATCCCTAGCCTAGAAGCAGAGGTGCATGTAAATCCTGCTATAAACTCTCATTTTTAGACCACAAAGAGTTTTAGGAAATGATCATTCCCTTAAAGATTTAGGCCAACAGACTCGAATGACATACACAACCTCTTCCAAATACTAGGAGATCTAAAACAACAATAAACCTCAAAGTCTTTATTAAGTCAATGTACAATATATATGAATTCTCAAGATAGTATAATAGTACTTGAGTTTTGATCTCCTGTAATCACAAAAAGAAAACAAAAACAAAAAGAAAATTCAAAGGCATCCTTAGTTTGGTTCTCGCTTATTCATAAATGTATATAAATTGCTAGTGTCAAGCATAACTTAATATTTGTATCTGTGGCTATGAAATGGTATTATGATAGTTCTCTAACCATTTTAATACCGTTTAATAAAAAAATACTAAATTATTAGTTTTTCATATAGCTCTAATGGTGTTAACCCAATTTATAGACGTTTAAAGTATATTGATAAATTGTGAATGTGTATTTTTAAGCTGACATTTGGTTGTTAATGGATACACATGCATGTGTATGTATATGTGTTCATGATACATTAAAATCTCCATATCCTTCTTTCTGCATTTCAATAGGCAAACATATTACCACCTGTTTTTATTAATAATACTAATGTGCCAAATAATTTATAATGCAGTTACACATTATATATAAGACATGGCATTAATCATGCAGAAATATCTGTCCTATTCAATTGTTTTTGAAATCCTTCATTAAATTAAGATTTGCGCTGAAACCAGACATATAAATAAAGTAATAATTGCTAGAGAAAAGACATAAAAGACTTCAGATTGAGATTATGTGTTGTTTACTTCATTATATCAAAGGATATAAGTGAGTGAAAATATTATAATGACTCTCCTTATTCTTTTTATTATAGAAGATGAAATATGATATAAAAATCTGACAAATGTCTTAAAGCCTCTTGAATTATTTGACACAAGCTGTACCTTATTAAAATAAACAAAGAAACAAGAGAACTTTTTTACTTTGTCAAAAACAAGCCAGAGGAAACAGACTGTCAGGGAGCAATGGAAATGCTGTATCACTTGTAACATGATTCAACTGGGGGATCAGTCAACCTTACTCTCTCAGAGCGAGACACACATAATCCAGGCATTCTAATCAAGACACCCTTAGGAAGTTATTCTAATTTGAGGTTTAAATTTATTCCAAAATTCATTTAAGTCACATACTTAAAGTATATTAATATGTGCTTATATTTTTCCAAATGGCCACTCAAATTATTTTTTTCAACTGGTTCCAGAATCTCCTCTTTATAAATAAAATGTAGGATCATTTAAAGTTTTTGTTTCCATGTATACGATATTTGTGTATATACACGTTATTCCTTTTCTCATGTTAATCCCATTGGGAGAGGAACAAAGCATGGGATTTGGAATCAGTAGACCCATGTTCTCCTCTTACTCCTACCAAAGGATTTCCTTTACTTGTTAATTCATCTACTGAATGGAAGCAAAAGTACAGGGAAGAAGCCATCCCAGAATGGTCCTCTTTTCATAAGATGCTGGGCCTCTCTCATCAGCACTATAGTCCTGCTAAAGTGGAGGTAAAAATACTTGCCTTTTGACCGACCATGGCTGTGGCAAGAGTCAAACGAGATAAACACTCAGTTTAGAAGTCAAATTTCTGAGGTCTATGAGGGCAAAAAGCTAGATATGATAACATTGTTAAAACAGGAACAGAAAGTTATCTGTTGAAATGGAAAATCTCCAGCTGAGGTTCAAGGACTAGAACAAAGTAGCATAGGACCAAGAATATGGGCTCTGATTTGGGCAGGCTTGGCTAGAGTCATGACTATACCACTAACTAACTAGCTGTATGATCTTGGACTAGTCCCTTAATCTCTCTGAATCTGTTTATCTACCAGTAGAATTGGGACGACAGTACCTTCCTTACAAGAGAGTTGCAAACATTAAATTATAGAACATATGTTAAGGTCCTAATACAGTGCATAGGATTAAAAGTGGTGCACCCTATTTATCTATAACACACATTCACATCCTCTTGATAACCGGTATGTAACTAAATATATTAGTCCTTCCCTTTTTCTATGCAAAAAGGCTTATTCAAATAATAAAATTTCTCTTAGATTTATTTTGTCTATAAAGGAAGGTCTCTGTGATAATACTATGTATAATTTAAATGTCAACAATAAAATGTTATTTTTGATTATTTCCTTTTCTGTCTTAAAATTTCAAAATATGTCAGTCACTAGAGAGGGCACTGTTATGTACTGCCTGGATTCTTCTTCAAGACTGAAGGACTTACTCTCTCCCACCCCCACTGCCCCAGGAAGGATGCTGCCTGGCAGCCCTCAGCCGTCAGCTCTGTGTGGGAACTGCCCCTGGCTAGAGAGCCACCTTCCTGGGGCAGCCTATTTCCAGCGACTGGGTGGCATCAGTTGTACAGCCAGGCTCCCATGCTCCACTTGGTACGATGCTAAAAGGCCCTCCTAGCCTCAGAGCTCTCCGTGGCTTGGCTAAGGCCTTCGGTGAGACTACATCAGAGCCCGACTTCTTCTCTGCCAACTCTGATTCCTTCCCTTCCTTCCACAGATGTCGAGTCCCAGAGCAGTCCCTAATAAACCTCCCGCCCAGAATCTGTTTCCTGGACAACCTGACGTGCAACAGTTGTCCAGACAGACCTCCTGCCAAAACTTGGTGTGCTTCCTGTACTGTCATAACTGAACCCCTTTTATTATTCATAAGCACTAGGGTATCTGCTTGCTCTACAACTACAAATGAGCACTTTTGATTAAGCTGAGAGAGAAAAAAAATAAAAGCTTAACTCCATCTCTACCACAGTGTATATTCCATTTTCCCATAACTTCTGACTTCTTATTGTCCATCTGCAAACATTTCAGCCCACTTAACCATGTGAACATACAAAGTATAATTTACTAGCATTGACAGCAGATTGCAATTTCTATCCTTCAAGGCACACAAAATATAGGACCACTGCTATCATGCACCCTGGTGCTTGTTCTTTAATAAATTATATAGTAAGCTCTGTCTTGGCTCAGTTTGGCAGAGAGATACAATGATAGTTTAAATGCTCAAGAGAAATGGTAGAACAATTAGAATATAAGGTAGTTTCAAATTAAATATAAACTCAAATTTTAAAGAGACCACCGCTTTTCTGTAAATGAAGTATGGTCTCTGCCAACAAAGTGCCTTTATTTCTACTTCATCTAACATCATCAGCAACAATATCAGCTCTGGCTTAAAGAGTTTCTGAGATTCTTCAGGCCTGTGTGAGGTAGAAAGGACTATATCTCTCTTTTACAATAGCTACCGTGCATTGGCTAGGCAAGGCAGGCAGCAGTAAAACCTAGTGGGAGTCAATAAACTGAGTAGACAGGACTCGGAAAATACCTAACCAACAAATAGGTTCCGTAATAATGTGACATTTTTATAGTCGCATTTTTTAACCATAACAGCACTTGAATGGTAGGCATTATAGTATTTCAATTTAGTCATTTATCTAAAAATGAGTTTTATCTTGGCTCATAAATAAGCAGTGACATTCCAGCAATTTGAAAAGCTCAGCTTTACCTTTTGCTGGGAAGCTCATTTTACAATTACAGAAACACATGCCCTTTTGTGCCATGTTGCTTAATCGATGATTTATGGCTTCTATCTTTGTGCTAACCTCTTTCTGCAAACTACACAAAGTTTGTATAAGCTCAGCTATTTCATGCTTATTTCTAATCTTAATGGGTTATTTTCTCCATAGTGGCCATGTCTCTCTACCAAATAGGCTAAGAGAAAGTATTCACCCTTTCAGTTCACCAAATACTATTTAGCGTTTGAGTGTGTTCTCAGAGTCTAAAATAAGCAATGCATTTCCCTAAAAGCCTGGCTGACTCTTCCAGAAAGACTTGCTTCTCTGTGCCCGCCCCACTCCTCCCATTGCTAGCTCTAACGCACCTCATAGCAAAGCCCTTAAGGGCAACTGCTGCAGCCCTCCCTCCTTTCCCCACCTCACTGCCCCCAGGCCGCCAGCCAGCAGGCTAGGGGGAAGGAAAATGAAACTGGTACCTCAGAATGGTTTCTCCTCTACTTCCCTCTCACTTGCCTTTCAGTGGTGATACTTGGATGTTTACAGAGTCCCTCTCAACTTGTCCCACAGCCTACCTACAGCTCTAGGTGTTATCACATAATTCAGGGAACACTGGAGATGCCTTTATGGCAGTGCCCTTAATCTGATGGTACTCTATGTCTTGCCCAAGGTCCAAGGAGATGAGACAAGTGCAGGTTCTTGTGCCCTTCTTCACCTGTGTCCAGACATTACAGACTGAGCAGGTGTCCTCCAAGGTTTGTGCTCTGGGGTTGTTGCCAGTGACTTGTTTCATCACAGACGATTTTCTTCACTGTTCTTCATTATTTCTGTTATTTTGTAACGTGAGGCAAAATATAATTTTACTCCACCATTACTAGATAGAAGTCTTGGTGCATAATTATGACATCAATACATGAAGGAAGAAAACATATCAAAATGTTAAATTACTGTCTCAGAGTTGTAGAATGATTTTAAATTTATTTATTGATGTTTCTTTGAATTTTTCAAGTTTTATGTTTTCAGTCAACAAGTATTACATTTTAATCAGCAAACTATGTTTACAAGAACACATTCACATGACAGCATTATCTGTTTAGGACTGTCTGCAAAGCACAGGTTGGTATCTGTACACTTATTCATTCAACAAATATTTATTAAATTTCTGCTATGGGCCAGACCTGTGCTAGGTTTGATGACTATAGCAGTGAACAAAGGAAAGTCTTGTACTTATCATCTAACATTCTGATGAGGGAGATAGATAGAGGATAAACAAATAAACATGGGATATGTTAAGCTGGGGTAAGCATTATGATGGAAAAATAATACAAAGTAAAGTTACAGGGAATGTTAGGGGATTAAGAGGAGACACTACATGTGTTGCATCTGTATCAATCAAAGAAACCAAGGAAGGCAAAGAAGCTAAAAAAGTAAACAGAAAAGCCTCATTAGGTAAAAACTACAGGTGCTTATCATTCATTTAGTGTTTATATCTCTTAGGCAGCGCTATGGTCTGGATGTTTGTGTCCCCCTGAGTTCACATGTTGAAACCTAATCACCACTGTGATGGTATCTGGAGGTGGGGGCCTCTGGGAGGTGATCAGGTCCTGAGGGAGTAGTGCCCCTACCAAAGAGGCCCCAGAGAGCTGCCTTGTCCCTTCTACCATGCGAGGACACAGCAAGAAAATGCCCATCTATGAACCAGGAAGTGGCCCTCACAAGACACCAAATTTGCTGGTGCCTCATCCTGGACTTCTCAATAACTGTGAGGAATAAATTTCTGTTATTTATAAGCTACCTGACTTATGGTATTTTATTACAGCAGCCTGAACAAACTGAGACAGGGAGTCATTAAATTAACAATTTTTTTTTATTTCTAGGCAATTTTCATTAAGGACACAATACCTGTACCTTGAAATATGTGGAGACTGATTATATCTTCTGAGCATCTGGTAAACAGTGTATTTTAAGGATTCTTCCTGTTAAGATGTTTTACTAAGTAGCTAAAATAATGAATAGTAAAAGGGACAGCTCAAAACCAATGAACTTGAGATTTCCCACCAAACAAGAATTAACTAGGGACCATATCTTAATATATTGCGTGCATTAAATGATGCACTAACATGTGCTCATCTCAGTAACTTTTTTCATAAATTACATGGGAAAAGCAAATCCACTTAGATTACACCCTAACAAACACAAATTTCCTTGAAGTAAATTTTAGTATGCAAAAATTGTGATTTTTAATATAAAACCAAGCAAATCTTCTGTTATAACACATCTATAAAATATGAAACCAGTCAAAAATATAAGTAACTGCTCTCTTCCTCACTATTGCTAAGGAATGAAGTTGTACACGGAGCTACACCCACAGCTCACTGAGTGCTCACCATGTCCCACTATGCTACAGTGGCACATGCTGTGCTTTTTCCATTTAATCCTTAAAACACACCAACAAAGAAGGTATCCCCATTTTGGAGGTTAAGCAGTTTGTCCCAGGTCTTCAGCTAGTAAATGGCTGAGCAAGAATTCAAACCAGGCACGCTGATCCCAGTCCACACTTTTAACCATTACTCTCTCCTCACCACCCCTAAGCTTACAATTACTCCACTTACAGCTTCATTCTTGATTAGAAAAATAAGTACAAAACATACTGCCATACTTATTTGAACAATTAATTTTGAATCTAATTTAATAATTTTACATATACCTTTATAACTGTAAATATCTATTTTTAAAAGCCATGCCATACTCTGTCACGGTATATCTGCTTTTTGCCTCTCAAGCTACTGCCACGTAAGCTGTTTCTGCGCTTGTATCAGATGGTTGTTCTTCTAATCCTAATAAGCTTGTTTCACCAAAGTTATTAAGATTTGCAAGTTAAATTCCTCAGCAAGTTCTAAGGAACACAAGCTAGGCTCTCTATTCATTCATCCATCCATTCAGTATCTTTAGAAATCACTATAATAAATTCTCTCCATTCAATTTCTATTGCCTCTACCCTAGTATAGATATCTTTTAAATTCTCACTTGTTTTCCTGAAATACTGTCCTAACTGGACTCCCTATAACAAATCTATTGCTCAATCTTCATTTTTTTTTTTGACCACATTTTCTTTCCAAAGCATAGCTTGAATTTTGTTTTTCTGCTTTAAAGGAGATAATGTGTATAAATGATTTAGCACCTTGTCTGGTCTATAATAAGTTCTTAGTAAAAACTGTTATTTTTGTTATAACTATATGCCACACATGAAGAACAGGGAATATGGCAGACATGAATGAAACATGGTGCCTGGCATTGAAGAGCTTACAGTCTAATGGAGACAGAGAAAAGTAAATAATCTATTACCACACAGTTGTGGAAACACTTCACCCAATTTGGGTAGAGGCAGAGGTCAGGAGAAATAAGCTGACAGGGTAAGAAGACTGGGAAGAGGAATAGAAACAGAAAATACCCAGCAGACTAACAGATTCTGGAAATTTTAGGAATCCTCAAATTATTCAATAAGGTTGGAGAAGGGTAGGGGTTTGGACATGGGTCCCATGAGGCCAGACAAGTGGGCAGGGCCAAAATCAAAAAGGCTAATATGTCATGCTAAGGAATTGGGATTTTATCCCAAAGCCAATGAGGACTTACTAAAACTTTACTAGCAAAATCACTGACATGATGAATTTTAGAATAATCAAGGTGATAACAATGCAGGAACTGATCAGAAAGGGGTAGAATTGGGTTAAAAGACTTTTGCAGTAATCAAAGGAGAAAATGATGACAACTCGAAGAAAGATACTACTAGAAATGGGCATGGAAAGGAGACAAAAATGTTGAGAACAATTTAATAAATAAATAAGGTAAGACTTGTTGAGATACTGGGAGATATTGGGGGGTTCAAGTGAAGGGAGTACTATGCATAATTTCCTTGAGAGCGGGGGCCAGTCACTAAACTAGGAAATTGAGACAGAGACAAGATTTTGCAGGAAAGGTGATGAATGTACTCTGGGCGTGTAGACTTTGTGAGAGCTGATAACCGTCAAAATGCAGATGATCAGAAGACAAAGAGGATCTCCAGCCCACAACTAGAAATAAAAATCTAGAAGCCACCAACACAAGTGATAGTATGAGCTTCAGAATGGATGACACAATCTATGTAGGATTATTTACTAATATTCACTGGAAAAGGTATATAAGCTCTCTTTTTCTGCAGTTGAAAACAGATCAAGACTTGGCTCAAACCATCCTTTTAGTATCATCTCCTGCCACTCCACAGCATATATCTTACTGTGAAGTCACATCAAAATACTTAAAGTTTCCCAAGTACTGTCAGACCCCAAAGCTCTCCCCTAAATTTTCTGCCTGGTGAACACTCACTTGGCCTCTAACTCTAAATCAAATGTCACTTTTCCTGCGAAGCTTTTGATAATCTGACCATCTTCCTCCCCATTTCAAGTAGAGTTCACTGCTCCCTCCCTCCTTCCTGCTATAATATTTGGTCCATGCCTCTACTACTGATATACACGTTTTTTTTCTCCACTAGATAGAAATTTTCTAGAAGGAAAAGACTGCATCCACACAAGGTATCAAAGCGTGTTTCTAGAATGACTGCATAAAGTAATGTGTCCTCCATCTGCAAACACCATCAATTACTCTAAAGACTCTGGACTACTTCTGTTTGGCAAGCAGCCAAAGAAGGTTCTTTGGTATAATGTGATATTTCCAGTATGATCCATTAAGAATTGTATTTTATTCCCACGTTACTGGTTCTCATGTCAACACAACTGATGTGGTGGAAACAGTGTAATCATTTAGAATAATAATTACTGTGGATATACTAGTTCCTCTAAATGAAAATGTGACTGTGTTTCATTCAAGGCAAAAATGTAGAAGAGATGAAACCTAAACAGAAGTAGAAGGCTGGAACGAAGCAATAGGAGGTTTCACTAGGATTAACTGGTGATGTAGTATCTCCTCCGAAAAAGATAATTCGAAGACAATAAACAAATAGTTGAGAGCATTTATATTTGTTAAGTGCCCAATATATGAAAGCATATTCTTTATAAAGACAGGAGGCAGGACCCCTAACTGGGGTTGACCTTAAAGAAAGTGCTAAAGAAAAAAAAGAGACCCAAAGCATCAGCTCTTCTGGCAACAGGATATTTGTTTTTGCCTACTCAGCTCCTTGCACAGAAAAGACAATCTATAAATCTTTATTTGGGCTGACATCGCAAGACCTTCCAAATTGCTATTTCTCCCTTGACTCTATTTAATTGTGAAGAAAAAAAAGACATTTTTGAAATTCTTTTTATTTCTAGTTTGTTAGAGAATACTTGGACAATTTTTCCAAGACAATGAAAGATACATTTATGTGGACTGAAATTTCAGTAACTATGAAAAATTTATTATCAAATGGAAAGAAGTTGTAGTATGTTTTGTTTTTCAAACTCACCACTACTTCTTTCGGGAATTTGTTAGTTTTCATTCTTGAAAAACAGGTTAATGAGTGTACTATAAGTTATAGACAATATGACTCTAAATATCACCATGACCTATTTTATGTGGCTCAAGAATGAGAACTCTAAGACAGAAGTCAGAAAAATGTGTATGAGCAGAAAATCTACTACAGAAGCATTAGCATACTGGTCTCCTATTCAATGTTGATCATAAATGAACAGATCTACCCTCATGAGCCTACAAGAAATTCAGTCCTATAGATCATCAGTCTTGAAATTACCAAGAGGACACAAATGTGAAAATGCTTAGCCCCAGCCCTTGCAGTAATTAAGTTGAAGATGATGAGTAGTCTATGATTCAACCCAATTATTATTTAGTGGTCACAAATAGGGTCTATTACTTGAGGCATATCCAATTATCCCAAGTAGGTTGTTTTAATTTACTAAATACTTTGAAGTTGCAACCTTCTTTTCTAGACATGTTTTGACTGTGTACCCTGTGCAAAGAAACAAGGTAGGAAATCCTTACTTCACCTTTTAGTTCTGCCACCGAAGCACTATGGGACCTTAGCCCTGGACCTCTGTTTCACTTTTCCCATTTTTAACCTTTGGCAAGATAATAGCTGTTTTCTTCTCACTTTTTAAAAATTTCAACAATGCAGCAACAATATTGCAAACCCAATGCTTTGTGAAAAGAAAAAGTTAATGACGATAATAATACTTTATGGACTGAATACTAGGAGCCAATCATTGTCCTAAACTCTACCTAAATCATGTCATTCTTACAATGTCCTCTGAGATGGATGATCACTTGCACCAGTCAGGTTCCCAGCAGAAAATGGGTGGCACACTCAAACGCAATTTGAGGGTTGTTTAATAAAAAGACCATATGCAAAGGAGCGGCCAGGGTTTGGAGAAACCACAAGAGATGGTGGGGTACCTTAAGCTGGTAAGAGTAAAGGGGAGAAATTATCCGCCTGAAGTGTCTGGGAAAGGGCACAGTTACCAGGACCCAGGCAGCAGCCTTAGAGAGACACTGCCTGCCAGCAGGCATGGCTTACCTTAGGGGGAGGTGACCTGGCAAGGAGGGAGCCCAGGGAATAAATAGCCCAAACTCTCCCCACCTGTCTTCCAATCTCCTGTGATACCTTCCATTGGCCAAAGGCGAGGAGAAGCCAGAACAAAGGAGCCTGCTATTCATTCCATAGGCTGGCCAGCCGTCAGAGCACACAGCAGGCGGAGAAAAGTAGAATGGATCTGACATCCACTATTCCCATTCTATCCTAAGTGTCCCAAACTTACCTTGAATAAATGAGGTAATCAATACATATTTGTTAGGAAAAAAGGAAGAAACCATATCAAAATACTGAGACGTTCAATAATCCGTCCCAAATCACACACATAGACAGCAGCTGAGTCGGGCCTTGCTCTGAGGTTCAAGTCCAGCCTCATCACCAGTGTGTTATTCCACAGCACGGCCAACATCTTTATCCCATGTTGTATGCTGTTGGGTGTTTGGGGAGATAGTGGAAATGACTGGACTTAATACCCTTAAGAAGCTTGTAATCTGTGTGCCAGTTTTATCTTACTTTTCCATCTCATTATTGTCAAAAGCTCCAAATTGCCTTCCAGCATCAAAAGTTCTATAAAAGCAGGTTTTAACTTCTTACAATTCCATCACCTATTCCAACTAGAGGCTGAGCAGTGAAAGCTTCCACCGCATAGCATTTTGTCCACCTGTTCTGTAGTACCTTGCCTCAGGTTGTTCTGAGTGCAAACAACACAGGTAACATGGTACCTTTTGAGAAGACGAGCCTACTACTAACCGCAATGAAGTAAGCCTAGGTCTTACGGTAGGAACATATTTACTTGCAAGACATGCTGAAGGATTCATGTATTCAGCCAAGATATATTGATCATATAGTACATACCAAACACTGTGCTAGATAGTTTCACAGATTGAGGAAACAATTCATCCCAAGATCAACAACTGGTTTACTACAGGAATTAGTCAATAATCATCTGGACGGCAAGTAAAAGTGTGCTAATTACAAAGAGAGGTCACGGCACACATGCCGGAGTACAGTCATGATCCTGGCCCCCAGCAGCACCCTTCCCTAATTCTATCCAGGTGGTTCTGAGTTTGGATACAGGATATAATCCTGTAATAAGCACAAGTCACCCTAACCCTGCTTTTGTTCCTTGAGACAAGTATTTTGCTATTAATATTTTTCCATCTCTTAGGAAGGACCCCCACTTTGAAATACCAGTCCCTTTGTGCGAAGGCCTTCCTCATATAGATCAAATAGGAATTTGTCCCTGTGGGTTTTTTTAGTTCTGCTTTCGAGCTTGGAGGGGACACTCTTTCATGTTTGATCCTGACTGAAACAGCACATAGCAATCTTTCGTCTTTTTCAGAGACAGGGCAAGTGAACTGTCAATAGCTACTCCCTTTCATGCTGTGCAAACATCAACTTCACATTTTTAAAAACTATCGTATGATGTGTCATGCAGCAAGGTTTGCCAACGTGGGGGAAAAAAGAAAAGCAGAGTTGCCTTCCTACATGCAAGTTTTAATAATTTTGGAAAACCATCAAAGTGGACCAAATTTCTGTTCTAATTTGACAGTTTCCCACTAATGACAATCCCACTAATGCAAAATTATCAATTAGCCTCATGATAATTAGATTTTAAAGAGCAATCTATTTTCTTGATAATTCTAACAAATGGAAAAATGTATTTCACTAAAAACATAAATACTCACTTCATGATGCTTATTTCATCCGAGAGCCGTAGGTAAAACTCTCTTCCAAATATGCTCTTAATGTTTACTTAGGTGCACACACCTGTGCTTCCACTGCCAACAAAATCTCTGAGTTTACAGGACTTCTGCTGCACGAAATGCATTTACATACATTACGTAAGAGAGAAGCACTGATCAAGTTGGTTACTGGGAGACACTCACATCATTCTTCTCACCAAATCAATCGGTAACTTTCAAAGAGCTCTGCTGTATTTCCTAGCAACACGGGTAAACATTGTACCACATCCAGTGTCTAAGATTTGTAACCATGTTAATCTGTGAGTACTCAACTTAATTAAAGATTAGGCTTTTAAATTGTATTTTTAGTGCACAACAGTACTGCTAAATTATGATTATCAGCGGCTAAGTGTGCTTACGTCTGCAGAACTTGGGGAATGAAAATGAATCATTTATTTTCATCTTGATATGACTGCTCTTCTCTGAGGCGCTATTCTCCGAGTTCACAGGCCTTGGAGTTCATTGGAATTCTATGGTTAAAACACAGCTTGGAGACTTCATTTATGAAAATTCCTTTAAACCTTTCACCACTTTGACAAATCCAGTCCAAGTTCAGTGAGCCAATTCAAAAGTAGCTCTCAGTCTTTTTATAGGTTTTCAATTACACCAACACAGAACACCAGAGCCGTCACGTTTGAAGAAATATATTTTAGTTGCAGAGAGGCACGCGTTCTTTTTTAAGAAACCCAATTGAAAGCAGCATTCCCCAAACTGCAGCCAACAGATGCAAAACTTTGTCTATCTTGAACTATCCTTGTCTTATTAAAGACGAGATCATCAAATTACTTAAACATGGCTAATGTTTGGCTATCTACTTATATGATGTATGTTATGATTTTTCTCTAAAGATTTGACTTTGCAAAAATATTGGCAAGCTACCTCACCTCCAAACTGTTCCGAATAGTTTTTTTGAGGAATTGTTCAAAACATTTTCTAGGCCTCATTCATCCTCCTAATACATAGTGTGTGACAGCAGGATTTATTTTTCGTGTATGCACTCACAAACAAAAACCCAAAGCAGGTCAATGAGCTCTCCAGGTTGAAACTGGTAATCAACGTTAAGAGTGAGATTAGACCTTATTCAACTTGCCATTTCAACGAACTGCTTAAGTGGGCCTGCCATAACCACACTCTTTTCTGAGACAAAAAAATAAAATCTCTTTGTAAAATGTTTACATGACTTCCAAGGTCAAACATTAGTATTTTCTTCCCCATTTTTAAACTTTGAACTTATTTGAATATGTGGTTGGTATGGTTTTATGGGAGTACCCAATCTTTTAGGCTGGATTGTATGAAGTATTTTAAGTGACATTTATCTTTGGGGGTAAAGTAGATAAGTAAACACATGCACATTCGTTGGTTAGAAGCACTTGCAAAATTTAAATACTGTATGTGCAAAGGCAAATTGACTCAGTATATAAATCTCCCATTCTCTCAGGAGTAGTGATGACTCTAAAACCACTAGAAACATAGAGAAAATCCATTGTGATGACTCTAACAGCTCCCTGATGCAGGCTGGTCTTCCCTTGTATATTTAACGTTCTATATGTCAGCTGGCCTTTCGTGGAATCTCAGGAGGAGGTTTGTTTAGTGGATGAGCTTTTGTGTTTGTGTTTGGTCTGTTCTGTTTTTTTACCCCCCATCCTATTAAGACTTACAATTTAACATACTAGATCGGTTATGAGTTCTTCTGGTATTTGATATTAGAAGAGGTGAAACCAAAAGCTAAACATGATGTGCACAGGCTCAGCACAATTCTAGGTTAGAGGACTAGACTAGGGACTGGAGACGCCTCCTGTCCCTTCAGTCTGACTCAATGTAGCAAGCTCTTTAGCTCCTGCCTTCGTTCCTTAATGACTCACCTTGCACTGGTGCCAATTTTGGGCCTGCTAAGCATTGTATTCTACATGGGGGATAGGAAGGTGACAAAGATGCTTTCCCTACCCTCACGAGCCCCAGTTCAATGACACTAACAGCCATGTACACCCCCGGTAGGGGCAACAACAGAAGTCTGAGCCCAGTGCTGTGGGATTTTGAGGAGGTGGAGGCTGAGTCTGTCCTGGGGCCTCCCAAAACCTCCCCAGAGCCAAGCCTGCAGTCCACTACAGGGCCACTAGCCACCTGTGGCTACTGAGCATTGGAAATGTGGCTATTCTCAGCTAAGGTATGTGTAAAACACACAACAAATTTCAAAGACTTAGTGTGGAAAAAAAGAATGTAGCTGGTTAATGATTTTTTATATTGATTACATGTGGAAATGCTAATATTTTGGCTCTATTTGATTAAGTAAAATATATTCAGATTGATATCACCTGTTTCCTAATTTTACTTTTCTTAATGTGCCTACTGGAGAATGTGAAATCACCTACATGGCTCACCTGCACGGATCCTATTACCTCCCCAGCTGCCAGTGCAGGCTGGAGCAGTCACGACACTACACGTGGGCAGAAAACCTGGGGAGGCTGTCTCGGGGCAGGTAGGCCCGTGGGGAGAAGAAACCATGGAATGAGGGCAAGAAAACACACCGGGGAACCCAGCAAGAGCTACAAAGAGGGAGCAGAGACTGATGGAGTATTTGCTTCCTGAGCAGTGCTTGCCTGCCAGATTCATTTGCAGCAAAGAGAGACCAGAATATAAAAGCCACGGTAATAACATCTCGAAGAAATTAGAAGCAGCTTGTGGTTTCCAGTGAGCAGTGCTCTACTGGGGAACAGACCAACTAGTTACCCCTGTCTTCACCCCGTCTGTGGTTAAGTCATTTGGTCACTCTTGCCTTCTCATCTGCAAAGAGGGGACTGAGATTAACTGCTCTGCCTGTGACTCCATCAGCTAAGTCCCCAGAAACCCGAAGCATTCTAAACATCCTGGGGGAAGAAAGGGCTGCAGAAGGAGACCATGTTTTGTGACTGGAGTTTTGAAGCTTCAAAGAACAGAGAAACTTGAGTAGAATAAACCTTTTGTACTTCCTTTTTCATATAACTGATCACACTTTATTTAAATTATTTATTAGCCTCCTTCCTGGCAAGATATAGGCTAGATATAAGTACCATGAGCTCAGGACACACATCTGTCTGCTCACTGCTGTGACTGCAGCTCGGAGCCCAGAGCCCGGCATACAACAGGCCTCAGTAAGTATCTGTAGAAGGGGAGTCCCAAGGAGGCTTTGCAATCATTTCTGTCATTGAGCAACTGTTGAGTGCAAGTTTCCAAGTGTGCGAACAGTAGTCGGAAATGAGGTAGGAACTCATCTAGAGGTGATCAGACCAGTAGTGATGTCACACTAATGATGTCATCTGCCCTGTGTGTGAAAAAGCTGTGGCAGGTGAAGGAGGAGAGTGAGCAGAGACCTTCCCAGCCATCAACTGCTCCTGCACTAGAAACATTCCAGAAGGCTCTTGCAGCACAAGTAGCCACTCAACCTACTTTCAACATAAGAAGTTGAAGGCCGAGGAAGATAGGACCCATAGAGGCTCCAAATTTCCCTGGCACAGGTGTTACGCCTCACTTGGTGGGTCGAATGACATGAAGCAGCGTGAAGCAGCAGGGAGACAGACCTGGGTTCTGCGTTTAATTCCCTTCTTACCACTTGCCAGCCGGGAGGCTCTGAGTAAGTTCCTTCTCTGAATCTCATTTCCCTCCATAGCTTAAAACTAGGCTCATAGTGCATGTCTTAGAGGGGTGGTTAGCAGTAATGCACTTTTCAAAAAGGGCTGGTATGTGGTAAACACTTAATTGATGGTTATATGTGATACGTGGTAAACACATAACAATGGCTATTATCTTCGTTCTGGGTCAGCTTTTAAACAGGGTTTTTAACCTGGAGTCCATGGAGTCCCAGGAAATCCACAGATGGGATTCAATTGATCCTTGAAACCCCTCAAATTAAATACAAAGTGGTGTGTTGTTTGTGCACATCTTTTTTCTCCAAGGAAAAAAGCCTTAGCTTTCATCAGATCCTCAAAAAGCTCTCAGACTGAAAACAGATTAAGAACCATTGAGCTTCTATGGCTTCCAAAGTGTTTAGCTCCTTTTATGTATCTATGGAATAACTCTGTGAGTGACTCTCAAAACCAAGCTTTTTGTATGCCTGCTCAAGAGGCCTGCATTTTACACATAGCAGTACAACCCCCGTAAGAGGCTTTTATTATCTGGCAGTAGCAGTATCACTGGAATACAATTGGAATTTCTAAAGCAGAAATTCACATTAATCTCAACTATAGTTCTGGAGCCTTTACCTCTTAAATACATCTTTTTCTATTGTCTTTTTGACACAGTTGATGGCCAAGGAAGGCAGCTAGAATATTTTATTCTTAAGAGGTGGTCACTTCATCCTAGAACAACAGCAACAAAAATCATAATAGATGAACTGGAAGAGCCCGATGGAAGCTGGATTCTGTACCTCAACAACCCAGCCGAGTGTGTGCAGCTCTGCAGTCTCCAGGAAGAGGGAGCTGGGCAGCACACGGGCCACTTCAACTCTCTAAACCTCCACCTCCTCGTTGTAGAAAAAGGGTAATAATCACAGCACCTCCTTGCTAGGGCTGCTCTGAGAATTAAATAAGAAGGCAACTGTGAGGCATCTGGGAAGCACCCATAACAGAGTACCTCATAAATATTAACTATTAAATACCCTCTTTGATGGCAGGAAGAAAAATCATTCCTCATCCGGTCTCTAAAATCTCTAAAACCACAGATTTTAGCCTAGAGATTTACTTTGGACCACAGATATTTTTCAGTCTCTTTCTTAAGGTAGTTACTAGTGACCAAGTAAACAACAAGCACACAGTTGGGAAAACTGTGGAAAAAGTATCCGAGCAGCAACTTCAGAGAGAACCTGTTGGACATGTTCATGTTCAATATTCTTAGATGCATATGTGAGAATCAAGTTAAAGGAAACAGGATACACCTAAAAGAAAATCACCTGAAAACCCTAAAGATATAATGATTCAGCACACACTTTTCATTCATTTAAAAATTATTGAGCACATATAGTGTGAGAGGCACCGTACTAAGCACAGGGACATACAAAGATGAGAAAGCACAGTCCAGCCCCCAAGACATTTAGTCCAGAGAAGAGACAGATGCATCCACCCAAGGCTGTAGCACAGGGCGGAGTGTGATGCAGGGGATGGGGGAGGAGAGGTCCAGCGAAGGTCTCACGAAAGAGCAATACCTGGGTTGAGTTTGGAAGGATAAGTAAATATACAATAAGTCAAGAAAGAAGAAACAATACTCCACAAAGACAACAGCACATGCAAAAGCATTAAAATAAGAGAGAAAATGGAATGTTTGGGGACTTTAACGTTATACAGGTCAGCCAAGCATGGGGATAGCGTGGGCAGCTAGACGGCTTTGCTGAACAGGCCGGAGCCTACCCAGCCCCTGCGCCCACAGGAGGCAGGGCCCACAGCTGGGGATCCTTGGAATGCATGGTCGGGGGCTTGGACTTTTCTCCAGGGCTACCACAAGGTTTTGAATCGTTCTTATCAGGGAGCTACAAGATTCGATTCTATCTGTCTGGTCTTTAGAAAGAGCACTCTGGCAGTGGTGAGGAGGATAAATTGGAAGCGGAAAGACTGAGGACAACATTTTCAGACGTGACTTGGGAAGAGTGAAACGTGGTCTAAATTAAGGAGGAAGAGAAGAAAGATTAAGAAGCAGTGTCCTGGTGACTGAGTAGGTGGAGGAGAAGGGGGAAGGCCAAGTCCAGATCATTTCCAGGTTTCTGGCCCAGGGGTACAGTGAGAGGATGATATGTTCTTCAGGGAAAGCAGATGGAATAGTAGCTATCCGCTGTTTCTGCCTACACAGCATCCACCCTCTCTTCTTTTCAACATTTACTTTTTAAAAACCACCCCTTCCCTGCTCTCAAGTCATACAGTTTAGGAGGGCTTTGCTGACCACTCTCCCATGCACCCATCCACCCCCCGCACCCCCACCCCTCACACATACCACCCTCCCCTTCCAACAGGCTCCAGGACTGGGCACATAATCAAAGCCAAATCTAGTGGCACGGTCCAAATCTCTGGTCATAGGAACTGCTTCAGGCATGCACATGCAATCAAAGTGGTCAATTATAGTTAATCCCAATTCTCTTTTCCTGCAGGGGTTAAGCCTAAAGCAGCAGATGACAATTTTGCCACCATTAAAGATGAGAAGAAACCAGAACTTGACCCCTTCCGAACTTTTCCTTTACTGGAGAAAATATGTGCCCCTTCCTACTCGAGCAAGTATAAAGGAGGTTTCTCTCACTTGCAACCAAGAGTCCTGACACATACAAGGACTAAAGACAAATGTGATTCAGTAAAGAAACAAAGTTTATTTTTATGAGTAGTGGATTAAAAAGACCTAATTTACTGTGACAAGAGTGCCTTAAAACATTTAAGTCTACAAAAGGCACTTAGGGACTTTATAGCAAACTCTACCCTGAATAATGAAAAGCCAGACCAGACTGTTTTAGAAAATGTTACTGCATCAGATAACGGCACATCCACTCATTCAATTAACATTTATGGAGTATCTTCAGGGTTTTTAGACTTGCGCAATAAAAACTATAAAAGTGTATTCTTGGGTTTGAGCTGGTCCATCCAAAGTTGATCCATAAAGAGCAGCTATGTGTGCCGTTCAGGCTAATCGTGCGAAGTCAGAGAGGCCAGGTGTTTCTGTCTGGCCCACCAGCTGCACTTGGTGGTAAGGGCACCATCTGAATTTCAGTCTGGCCATCTATAAAATGTGCCTGGTGAAGCAGCACCTTGAATGAGCTTTTAGGTGAAAGACAGAGCAGAATGTGTTTAGAATTCCTCTCCCCTCCAATAAAACATCCACTAACATTTATGGAGGAGTCTGGATAAGGCATTGTGCCAGGCCCTCTTTTCTTTCTTTACTTTCCATGAGAAAACCCCACCTTACGCATGGGTCCAACTGTTATTAATGCACCTCCATCTCTATGTAAATATGCCTAAATTGTTACATCCTGCTCTATGTGCCTCCCCATGGCTAGGCCCAAATAAATATTCACATGTCCATCTGTGGTGAGCATTTCTTGGTCACCCTGTATCCATCCTCACTTCTTATGATAGCAGTGCACCAATGTCCTTTGAGGGAGTACCTACCGACTCCTCACTGTGAGCTGTCAATCAGTGCTTCTGGCTCAGGGGTGTGCACAGGGGGGTGCGTGCTTCCTTGTATTCTGTTGCCTTACAACTAAAGAAACTTAATTATATACGATAGTCCACTGAGATTTAAACACTAAACGATAGCTAACATTAATAGCACACTCTGCAACCTGTAAAGTACTCTCTCTCACATTCAATTTATCTCTTTTAATCACCATTTCTGGAACTGAATTTTTCTTCTCCCCCCAAATTAATCACTCATTGATTTCTCTATTTCTCACACCAGCACAATCATTTGTTTAGTCACTAAGATTTTTAAAATCTAAGAATGGTTTTGACTCTTTGCTTTCACTAACCCCCTATAATCTATCACCTAATATTAGTTATGGGATCTTCCAGATCAGTGCCGGCCTTTCCATTTTCCCTGTCTCCAGGTTTGTGAGAGTCTTCCTTAGCACCCAACAATGCTCTCCTGACTCTGCCACCAGCGTACTGTCTCCAAACAATCCCAATTCCACTGTCAGAAAGATGTGGCTAAAATTTTAGTATCATTGTGTCACACCTCTTCTACCTGTGGTTTATAGAACAAAGATTACAGAACAATGATGTACAGGGCAATTCCTTGATTAACCTAAATTCTGGGCTGTCCATAAGGAGGCTCCAACTCTCTCCTAATTTACATTACATTATTCCTAGCAGAAAACATCTGCTAGAAACAAGTATCCTCAAACATGTAGTAGATTGCAAAAAATATCTATAATTTTTTTCAGCTCCCTATCATCATATGTGGAGTCTTTCTATACCCCTTGAATCTGGGGTGACCTTCTGATTTGATATGGCCTATAGAAGGATAGCTAATGTGATACAAGCAGAGGTTTACAAGTCGTTTTTGCATTGGGGGTTGTTTTTTGCTCTTAAAACACTGTTTGACTGCTGTGTAAAGAAGCCCATGGTAGTATGCTGGAGAATGGTAAGTACATGTTCGAGTCACCTATTAACCTGGCCAACAGCCTGACAACTGCCAGACATATGAGTGAAGCCATCCAAAATTATTCCATCAGCTGACTGAAGATGCCTGAGGGAATCCAACCAAGAATAGCAAAAGAACCATCTTGCTGAACCCAGCCCAGATTGCTGACCACCAGAATCATGAGTTGTAGTAGCTGTTTTAAGTAACTGCACTTTGGGGGATTTGTTATGCAGCAATGGATAACTAATATAAAACATCCAAACTGATTCTGTCACTTTCTCCTCAGAATTTTTTTTCAATTACTATTTAGTGTCTTGGGCACTCAATTATAAAATGCGTTCTTTAATGCTTTGCATCATTATTTAATTTTTCATGGGTCCTATTTCCCCCCCTTAAATTTTCCTTGTGAAGAGACTATTCATTTTGTATTGTAATATTACACATATGCACAAAGTGAATACAAAATAACTATTTAGAAATCAAGTACTTTTCCAGGGCACAGCTATCAATCACATCAACTGACAATCATTATTTCAAGCACATACTTTGATCATTACTTTTAACAGCTTTAAAAAAGCTGATAAGATGCAAACCATAAAATATAAAATCTAGTTATCTAACTTATATAAAGTACAAAATCATGAATAGTATATATTATATTAGCAACCAATTTATTGATTAATTTTCAGTAAATTGCTTCCTGCAAGTGAATCTGCATACCAATCAAAGGGGTACAAAAAAACCAAGTATATTAGAGTAAACGTTTCACAGAAGCAACTATTTGATTTTCACCAGGATATTATTTTTCTCCCAAGACACAAATTTCTCTTACGTGGTTTGCAACTGTAACCTGACAGACTGCCAAAAACAAAGCTTCTATTCTAAGAGTGTTACTGATTCTCTTGTTGCTGTTCAATTAGATTTTGCATTTAAAAGAGCTATTCCCTTGTGTTTCTTATAATGATGCACCTGCTCCTTGGGAGATTTCCTTTTTTGACAAGAAATGCCTTAAATTTGGCAAGAAAAACAGCTTCAGGCTTTTTCTGATACTATCAAAGATCATTTGTTTGTACTAGATGTTTGTGTGGGTTTCCCTCCTCTTAAGAGCAATAAAGTACTGCTACAATTCCTTCCAAAATAACAGCACACACAAAGTTCTTGGCCTCTGTTCTGCGTTTCCACTGTACACCTGCACCAGAACAACTGCCTGGAATTAGCAAAGCTGTGACATAGCTGACAGAAAAATTCATTTGCTATAGTCACTTCCTTTTGGACATCGGCAAACGGTAAATGTCAAATTAATACATGTAGCATTATTTCAAATCTCCTATCTGTAACCTTTCTTCATGAAATGTTTGCTACGGAGAAAATGAAGTTTATATTCAAAATTATATCCTTTCTTTTTAAATCCCATTTTATATTTCATTTCTAACTGAGATGTCTGAAGATCCGCAAGAGAAGCACCATTTTTTCTTTCTGATTCTAGACATGGGAATGCACACACATTTGGCTCTAGGTGATCCTCAGTTAATACTCCCTTCCGGAGAGTTATTGGTACCAAAATGTCACACCTTTTCCAAATAGTTTTAAAGACACCTTAAAGATGTCTCCCTACACTCTAAGCATGCTGAATTAACACTGAAATGCATCAGAAACAGCAATAGACTTTCTCTCTCAGATGTGTGCACATCATCATACTGCTTTCCTATACCTCCTTCTCTTTGCCTTTTAAAATTGCAATATGTACAAATGAAATACAGATTTCAACCTATTCCCAACTGGGATGTCTGCTCCATAACAAGAGAAATAGATTTTTGCCTTCCTGCATATCCAGCAACGAAAGTAGTGCTTGAAAATTACGTGTTCAGAGTGACACCTTGAGAACTGACATACTCTGCACACATGTAATCCTCATAAACCTCCCCAGACAGCCCTTATTTCATTTTGCAAACTGCACCCTGGCCGGGCTCCACGGCACGTGGTGTGTGGCGAGACTGTCCTGTAGCGGTTCTCCTTCCTCTGGGCTCTTTGATGGGCACTTGTCAGTAACAGCCAAGAGGGGTGGGGCCCAGCCCCCAGCAAGTGACAAGGGGACACCGACAGTAATGCTTCCTTAATTAACTTTCCCAAGGAAGGCAACGTTCCCACAGGAAAAAACAACACGTTTCCCCCCTCCTAGCGGTCCATTGAAAATGAGCAACAATGCTGTTGCCTTTTTGTTTCCTAAAGACTTTCTTCGCTGCAAGCAGTAGCGTGTTCCTCAAAGAATGCTAGTATTTCCTGTGGAAACTGTATGGCTGCCAGTAATGGCTCATAATTTTCCCTCTTTTCTTTTAGTAAAAATGAAATAAACAAAACGTGGCATTTGACAATAGCCAAAATTGTGTTCACCCCACTTACCACCTGCAGATGACAGTCATCACCAAGCAGGAAGGCCAAGCGAGAAACAGTCCCCGCCGAAACCGACGCGGACGAGCCTGGGACGCCGGACAGCCCGGGAGGGAGGACAGTCCGGAGGGAGGACAGCCCGGAGGGAGGACAGCCCGGGAGGGAGGACAGTCCGGAGGGAGGACAGCCCGGAGGGAGGACAGCCCGGGAGGGAGGACAGTCCGGAGGGAGGACAGCCCGGAGGCAGGACAGCCTGGGAGGGAGGACAGTCCGGAGGGAGGACAGCCCGGGAGGGAGGACAGCCCAGAGGGAGGACAGCCCGGAGGGAGGCGGCGGAGCCGGCGGGACGCGGCAGCCGGGCCGGTGCTGCCGGGCGCGGGGCTCCCCGGGGGCGGCTGCAACCCCAGGCGTCCCTCTTCAACATCTATGACTATTGTTGTGAGTGCTGTGGCGAGTACTATTACTTCGCCCCTCCTTGTCTCCGCTCTTAGCAGCCGCACTGCCCGTCCCCGCGTCCGACACGATCCCGGCGGCAGCAGGAATAATAACCACACGAAGCGGGCAAATGAAAAGAACGATCCTCTGGAAGCCGAGGCGGGGGCCGTTTCCCCTCCCGCTCAGTGAAGCAGCCGCCTGGCGGTCCCCGCCGCCGCCACCGTTACTATAGAGACCTGCCCTCAACCCTGTCCGCAGAGGCGCCACCAATGCCCGGAGCGGCGGGGACTCGCGGCACAAAGGGGGCCCGGGGCTTGGGGAGAGCCGGGGCGACACCCGCCGAGTCGCCCGGTGCAAACTTGGAAAGGCTGAGCCGCCCGCGCCGCCGCCCCCGCCTCCCCGCGGCGTCCGCTGGAGACCGGACTCACCCCGGGTGGCGGGCGCGCCCGCGGCTCCGGAGCGCGAAAGGACCGACGGACGGACGGACGGACGGACGGCGGCGGCGGCGGGAGCGGGAGCGGGAGCGGCGGGCGGCGGAGGCGCTGCCGCGGCCCCGCTACGTCACAATGCGGCCCGGCCGCGGGCGCCGCTCCCCCGGCCCCCAACGGGCGCGCGCGGGCGGGAGCAGCCCCGGCGGCGGTGGCCTGGAGCCCGCGCGGGGGACGCGGGACGCGGCGCGGGCGCACTGCCGGGGACGGGGGCGCGGCCGCTACTGCCAGGCTGCTGGAGCCGCCGCGCCCCTGCGCCGCCCCCGGCCCGCGAGCCCCGCTCGGCCTGACTGACAGCGACCCTCCCCGCGGCGCCCCCGGCCCGGCCCGCGCCCCTCCCCCGCCTCGTCCCTGTCGCGCAGCCCCCGGCCGCCCGCCGGCTCCTGTCCACGAACCTGCTCTTTCTTCTTCACCTTCCGCTCTTCTACCTCTGCCGCCTTCGCTTTTCCCCAGCCGGGCTTCTCCCCTCCTCCCCGCCTACTTTCGGTCCCCGCTTCCCGCTTTCTCTTCCTGCCCACCCCCCTTGCTTTACAGCCTCTCCCCCTGGAGATGAAATCGCCCCCTCACCGTGGCCCGAGCGTCAACCGCCGCCACCTCATTGGTCCCCAAACCATTCCAAGGTTCCAGCATAAGCCGGGAAAAGAGACTCGGGAAGGGGGACACGGAGGGGGTCATGGTCCGGAGAACTGTGGCGTCTGCGAAGCCTTTCGGCAGACTGCTCTGCCGGCCCCAGCCGTCACCCGCGACCCTCCCCAGGCTCGCCCACCCTCGAGGGCTTCGCCGAGCAGCAGAGAGCAAGGGGGCTTTGCCCGGAATGTTCTGTGCTTAAGTGTGGGTGGTGGATGGAGATTTTGGTCTGAAATAATGGCTTTTTAATTCAACGTTTTAATGTACCAGTGGTCCTACAGTAATATTTACTTTTTTGTCTCTTAATTGTTGGGGGGCGGGGGCAGCTGATGGATGAGACGTCAGCAACGCCTGCAGTGGTGACTGCCTCTTTCCTAATTTCCGAAATGAAATCAGGGGGAGTGGAAGCATTTATGGTAACGTTGGCTCACGACCGTCTCGCTGTTGCCCTCTGGAAAGCTTTAAATGGTTTTTAAGAAATGTTTTTCCCAGGCGAGATGACTCGGAGAAGTTCACTCAGCAGAGCCATTGAGGACCACGTTCTTGTTCCAGGGGATGGCTGCTTGCCTGGAGCTGCCCCAGAGAAAAGTGTAAGGAAATAAGTCCTGGTCAATTTAGGGGCATCCTTGTGCCCTTACTAGTTCCAAGGGACAAGAACGGCGCCAAGATTCTGGGGAACCCAGTACTATCTGGATAGTGGCAATGGCGATGTGTGTCTGGTGTGAGCCTTCCACCGAAAATATATTTCTAATAAGAAAGGAAGGACACGTGGTCGTTTAAAAACCTGGGTTCTCTGGGTATCCAGTGTGACCGCAGGCAGTATCTATGGGTCACAGGATGCTCTGTTGGCGTTTCAGGAAAAAGCCAATTGTAGGACTAGGAGGGCATGGCTCATTGTCCTGGACCTATTTGGACTAGGACCATAGTCACTGAAATAAGGACTACCTAGAATGCCAGTAGAAGACATGTCAAATGCTCTAATTCGGTTTCCTACTGAAACATGAAATTTCTCTCCTAGCTTTTGACATAAACAGCCAAGAGCATGTCCTACAGTGCTGTCATTTGTTTATTGTAATTTGTCACGTATAGGAGTTTAAGTACATACATGGAAAGTGGCTTCACAATTTTAAAAATACGCATTATCCCTTAGAAGAAAATATAAAATCAGATGACATCATATGGTACTAAAAATACTTGAAAATATTGAGTTTAATTTGCTCACATCTGGATAAAATAAAACATTTTTTTCTTTTTCTTTTCTTTTCTTTTTTTTTTGCCTAGTGTAAACTCTGAGAAAAGCAAGATGTGGATGGAATTGGTGTCACCCTCGACGGGATCTACAGAGAACATATTTTCATTCCCATCCTCTTAAATATTTTGACACGCTGGTTTTTGAAAATCACATTTTAATTTATTGATAGAATCATTTATTGAAGAATTAGAAATGGCTATCTCCTTTTAGCTGTCCCAAACATCCATTAGCTCTAACAAAGAGCCAGGTGTTAACACAGTAGAAATGATTCAACAAGAAGGGGTCTGATTATGTTGTACGAACAGAAAATGAGTTGTCCTGGAAAAGCAAGTTTTCTATTTTTGCATAGCCAAAGGAATAGCATGCCAGAGTGTAAAAGAACAATCTTTGAGTTGTTGTTGTAGCTATTTTCCTCTATTTTTTATAGTTCTTTTGTTACAGTTTTTTTCTGTTTGGAACATGTTTTTGATTACATATTTACCATTGTTTCCATGTGATTATTTTTACACTGTTTTAAATCTAGGCTTATATACACTTTCCCACATAGGCTATGAGTTTGCTTTTGTTTAGATTGTTTATTGGTTTGCTTCTCCTGTGCAAACCCTTGCCAAATCCAAACCACAAATTGATATACCATTTCGTGGAAGTAGTCTGTCAGTTGCTTCTTACTGACAACCAGTCTCTGACACTGTTTTCAAGCAGCTGCCTCTACAGGCTAGTTAGTACCAATGAAGTGGCTTAGCAGACACAGCCCAGGACTGTTTACCCTTTTTTAGAATAGCCCCCACCCATGCCTGCCACAGCATGGGGTGTGTTCCTCTTAGAGCACTTAGCAGATTTCTGCTTCTTGTCTGTTTCTAGTCCCGTTCTATTCAATTGTCAGTTCCCATCATGATGACAGGGAGTACATATTACTCATACTTGGACCCTCAACACTGAACACATTTTAGTACTCAGAGTTAGCTACTGAAAATAATTAGTACAGAAGTGCATTTCACTGTATATCATCTGCCAAAAAGCTGCCGTGTAATTGTTCATTCAATTATTACAATTAAACATCTGCCTCTTCTATCCTTCTACCCAATTTCTATAATATATCTTTGTAAAAATTGGATAAAACTACAGGATACTGCCAATGATCAGACAGAAAAGTATTCTTTATTTTTTCTATTTTTTTAAATGTAGATGTTACTCAATGAAACATCCAACTTTGTAGTAAAGTCTCAGATTTTTCATTCTCATTGCTGAGCCTGGGTCATTGAAGAGATAGATCCCTGTTTGAGGTCCTTTCTGATTTCTGGTTGGGAACTGTAATTTGGTTGGGTCAGGCTACTCTTATTCTGGAGCCAAGTTTGTTTTATTTGCTTGGCTCCCACCATATATAAGTAATTATACATTATTTATGTCAAGAATCAGACCACATGTTTTATGCAAATGAAATTGTATCAGTCAGGATAGGTTAGGTTATGCTGTGGTAACAAGAAATCCCAAAACAGCAACCCCAAACTTCTACAAATTAATAAAAATGTATTCCTTGCTTTCACTATACAACAATTCCAGGTGGGCTGGATCTTTGCTTCACATCTTTCTCACTTGAGACTCCAGCCCAATGGAGCTGGAGTGAATATTGCTATTAGCGAATAGCAATATTGCTGGTCACTCTAGATAGGGGAAGAAAGGTCCGGAGTATCTTATACCAGGAATTAAATACTTCAGCTTAGAAGTAATACAGGTCTCTTCTGTTCATAATTCACTGGCCAGAACTAGTTGTGTGGCTCCACCCAACCACAAGAGGACAAGGGAGTGCAATCCTACAACATACCCAGAATACTTGGGTAAATAATAATATGAAAAAATATGAGCATATTATACTTCATTGTAGATATTACAAAGCATGAGAAAATTCCCTGAGTATTTTACATAAAAGCCATAGAGCATATGCATGAAAATTGATTCTGAGGAGAATTATAAATTCTATAGCAGTTTTAATTTCTGAAATAACCACCAAAACAAGCGTAAAAAAATGTGGGCTTTGACAAAGAATGATTAGGAACCCAGTTTTTGAATATTTTTCAGTTTCACAAAGAAAGGAATGATTATAGAAACACGTAGAATTACCCAGTTTTCTACCAGACATTAGGACATCCTCACCTTTTCCCCCCACTTCCTTTCGCCTAAATATACTTTCCTCATCTTATACTTCTTTAGACCAGAGCTCATCTTTGTCACCCCATGTGTCTTTATGTCACACTGGCCTGAGCCCAGTGTGATTAAGAATTTGACATTCCTCACCTGACCTGTTTTCTATGGTCATTTTTTTCACTTTTAAATGGTTAATTATTTTCCTTCAATATTATTTTTTTCTTTCTTCTTGGGCTGTTTTAGCCTTTTGCTTCATCTTAGCACCTGCAGTAAAGTTATAACTGGGTAGAGAGATGAAATCTAGCAGTTTAGCTGTTTATAATATAGCAAGCAGCTTTAATAAAAGATTTGGTGTAGAAGGAATTTTATGGATTGTTAATCTGATTCCCTGAGATTATGCTGGGATTTCAATTAATCCTATTACTTTGCTTTACATATTCTTTTTTTTTTTTTTTTTGAGACAGAGTCTCACTTTGTTGCCCGGGCTAGAGTGAGTGCTGTGGCATCAGCCTAGCTCACAGCAACCTCAAACTCCTGGGCTTAAGCGATCCTACTGCCTCAGCCTTCCGAGTAGCTAGGACTACAGGCATGCGCCACCATGCCCGGCTAATTTTTTCTATATATATTTTTAGTTGTCCAGATAATTTATTTCTATTTTTAGTAGAGATGGGGTGTCGCTCAGACTGGTCTCAAACTCCTGACCTCGAGAGATCCACCCGCCTCGGTCTCCCAGAGGGTAGGATTACAGGCGTGAGCCACCGCGCCCGGCCTACATATTCTTATATATCATTAGAAGTTTTGTTGTTGTCATTTTAAATGGAAACAATTAAACCATATGTAAAAATACAATCAGATCAATGTGTAATGCTATGTGCTATGAGGCAGCCCAGGGCAAAAATACACACAGAATATCTTCAATGCACTAAGAGTTTTTCTGGAAATCATCTGACTGGGGAAAATGATCTGTCCCCATGCTCATTTTACATCATGAGTTATTATGAGAGAGCACAGGTGAGTCTGTAAAGCTGCTGGAATACAGAGAGAAACTATGAATTCCAAATTCCATACAGGCAGGAAATGGACAGGCTTCATGACTGGATCTAACTACACTGACTTTAACCCAATAGCTGGATTTTTGCAGGTGAGCACTGAAGTTGTCTTGGGCTCACTCTTCACTTTGGCTCTGAGGGACTCTCTGCCCGTCCTCATTAAGCTTCATCTGTAAACCTTTAGTTTTGATTTAAAACTGGTATTTCTACAGCTACCTGAGCCCCAGTTGACTGGTCTCTTTTCTCAGGGATGCTACCCACATTGCTTTCAACAGGTTGCTTTTTCCTGGATATTTTTCCTGAAAAGGCTTTTCCGTCCCAAGGTGGCTTATTTTCAGGTCTATTTGAATGACTCCCCTTGGGTCACATCACCTCTCCCTATCTGCCCTCTGAGTCTGAATCAGGTTGTCAGTGACAGTGGGGAAATCTACCTGTTCTTCCAGAAAACACTGATGTTTGAGAAATCTCCTCAACCTCTTTTTCTGTTCCAGGAAATGGCTCACTACAAAGAGCCATCCTTGCTTATCTGACTTAAATAAAACTCTCTGCCCACTCTTTCTCATGACTCTCAGAAGATTCACAGATGACTCCGTTGTTACTTATGACAAAGGAAAACACAGACTTTTCCCTTTTTGCCTGAACATGCTGATAAAACCAGACACAGACCCTCCAATTTCCCATTCTTTATCTCATGAATGATTAGCTGAGATTAAAACCATCCCTCTGCAACTTACTAGACACAGAGATATTTCTTCTTCAGCTAACTGACCTAGACTTCCCCTGATTGCAGACAATGCTAACTGTAAATCATCCCACCTGTAACTTGTCTATTCCTCCCTAAAGGCAAAATCAACCTGCAGAAATGCTTTGATATTCAGATTTAGGGTGCTCTTCCTATTGTAAGAGCCTGAATAAGATCAATCTTGTCTGCCTTTTGTTTTTGACACCATCCTTTTCCCCCTTTGGATTCTATGGTTTCTTTTTCTTATTTTCATTAATAGCTACTTAAGTCACTCATGTGAATTGATATCATGGATCTGTTATTAAATCATAAAATAGTTATGTCTAAGCAAACTTATAGCTAACAGTTTTGTTTATAAGGGAATACCTCATACTCAGCAATGATTGAGGAGTGTTTAAAATCCTTCAAATTGTATAGCATTATTATTAAACTTTTTCTTACATTTGTATTTTCTATTGGTGAAATAAATAGCCCTCCAAATCAGAGTATTCTTCCTAGCAATAAATGAAAGTATTATACACTTGCTGAACGCTCATCCTATTTGCTTTAATAACATGACGTGTGTATAACAGTATTTCAGTTACTAAATACTCTGCCAGATTGGATACTATGCCATGGGATTAATACAACAGAGCTTCCAAATTAGTAATTTGCCTGCTGGGCTACACTATTTCCCAACTTGGGCCAATAGTACAGAAAGATCCTTGACCTAGGATGGGTGCTTTCAACAGTTGGTATATCTCACAGATTAAAGACCACATGGTGGGTAGAGATCCTTAGGGAGGGGAACCTGCAGTTTCCCTCCTAGAATGATCCTCTGATAAAGCCAAACATCATCTGGGGCAGTCTGACCCTGAGTGGGGATTTCCATTTTCAGGAAAAAAAAAAAAAAAGGGAGAAAGTTCATTTAAGACTGAAAAACTGGGAAGTTTTATGAGATTCATATTTCATAAACATGTATTAATAGTACTCAGGCAAGGTCATGTTTAGATACTAGAGATTTCGTACGTGTGCATAAACACAGATTACATCTCTAACTGAAGGTTTTGGTATTTGAAATGAATTTGATTAGGTTGTTTTAAAAAGGAATGCTGGCCAGCTGAGTGTGGTTAAATGATTTGAAGAAGAATGCAGGTCAACGTCTGAACACCATGCCACAGTCACATGGAGCTGCCACAGCTGCAGACTATGACACCTATAAAAATGCATTCCATTGATTACTTATCAACTGTAACTGCATTGTATATTTAATTATATCTGGTTCTACAGGCAGCTATGAAGTCTCTTCTCTTCATTTTGATAATTTTACTATAGCATATAATCAATGCTTTGATATCACTGTGATATAAATCTGCCTTAGTTGGATTCCGAGTTTCTGTTGTCTTTACAAGTAATTCATATTTTTATTACCTATTCTAACTTAAGACCAAGGACATGCGTTTGGAAATAATTAGATAGGTTGATGCACAAGCCTATGAAATGGAAAAAGGGGATTTAGATCTTATGGGGATTAAAGCTATAACTGACTTTAGTCTCCGGCTTTATCTTTAAGCAGCTTTTAGTGGGTTAATAGAATAGTGACTTTTTCCTCTTGGATAAGTTATACAAAGACATTAGAATTCATTACCTCTAAGGAGCAGCAGAAAACTGTCAGTGAATGGAATGCTTAAGTAATTATAATCTCCACTATTCCAAAGCAGAATAAATTCTACTTCCAAACAGTTTTGGCAAAGAAAGACTAGTTCTGAAAATGAAGTAAGGTTTTCAGTTTTCCTTGATATGGCTGTTTTGTGAGTTTGACTTTCTTCTCCAAATTTATAGCTTCCAGTATCCAATCCCCTGGCCTGGGGACATATGGTCCTCTTTAGAAAAAAGAAAGAATAAAAAAATAAAAAACAAGGAGAAAAATGCTAAATACATATTGAACTAGGTGAAAAAAAGCTGATGGCTCATAAAAAAATGTTCCTCGTAAATCATGGGGAATTTTTTAAAAGTCATTTGTGGCAATAGAGAAAGATATAGTTGTTGATAGAATAAATGCTTTTAAATTCAAAGTCCAAGGTAGCCCTGTAGTGTAAAGGGGTTAACCATATTGACCTAAGAGTCAGACTCCCTGGGTTCAAACCTCAGCTTTACTTCTTACTTTATCTTCAAGGTTATTTAATGTGACCGGGCTTTAGTTTCCTCAACTACAAAATGGGATGCTAACAGTCTCTGCTTCCAAAGATCATTATGAGAATTAAATAAGCTAATATTTTAAAAGAATTTATAATTAAACACATTAAGAGAATTGATGTGTTTGTTAGCCAAATAAACTCTACAGAGCCTATGGCACCTGGGTGAATTCATTGGCACTATGGACTCTGGAGCTGAGTACCGGCTAGCTGGCAGTAAATGTCTCTATTTCTCTACTTGTATCATGGCATTAAATAGAATAGAATTCTTTGCTCCTTAAACCACAATAATAGTACATCTTGGATTCTTATGTGTTGTGTGTATAGTTGGTCACAACCCTACTTTTATTATAATCACTTAGATTATGTGAAATGTTATTTGAAAAACCTTTTAGTTCATGTGTAAGTATTGCCATTGGTTCGCTGGCAATTTAAGGCTTTTTAAAATTTGGATCTTCCCATTTGATACTTAACTTTGGTTTGTAAACAGCATTTAAGCTTCTACCCAGACCTCCAACAGTGATTAGACTAACAATTCAGGAATAGACATAAAGGAAGAATTTTCAAAAATAAAACATCTTTAATGAGAGGTGTATCATCAACATTTTTAACTCTAGGACTGAATTTATTAATCATACGACTTTGACATGTTTGCCATTAATGTGATATAACTGGAAAAATATGCTTTTTGGGAAAATACAAAGTACTTTGTTATGCATTTATTCAGCAAATACTCTTGAGCACCTTCTGTGCACTGGGCACTGTGCTAATTGTTTAGAATACACCCAGGTGAACACAAGAGACCCAACACACTGCCCTTATGTATAATAAACAAGTATATTTCAGTGTTGCTAGGACCAATGAAGGCAACAACCAGAAAGCTGTGGCAAAAACTAAAGACAGGATTTAATATAACATTGGGTGTTTAGGGAAGACCTCTGAGTTTTGAAGAACCAGAAGAAGCCAATGATGTGAATGATAAACAGAAGTATTCCAGGGAGAGGAAGCAGCTTGTACTGCTGAATGTCTATCCACCAACCATTCAGAAGCCAAAAAGGTGTTCGGAGTAGTTCTCAAATAGCTAAGAGATTTAAGGAGGGTCATATGCAATCTACCTCTTGGACTGGGAAACACACATACAAAAACAAAAAGAATCGTCAACACCATCACTGTTAACCGTGGATACCAGAAACATGAGCGGAAAAGTTGACATATTAAAGCGATTGCAAAACCTCTGTGCTGTCAATGTCACTGCATATTGCTCATCGCTAGAGAGCAAGTCTTGAGAGAAAATAGAAACTCCTAAGACATCCTCCCTGGTGTGAGGATCAAGTAGTGCTATAAGAAATGTGTAGCCAAGGTACAAAGGAGATTAATTATCCCCAAACCTCGGATAATTGAGACTAGAACGTGAAATAAACTTAATAGCAAGTCAGGTAGCAGCAAATCATTAAGTGATGAAAAAGGCTATGAGAATCATAAATAATCAGGTAGATATTTTTTAAAAATTTCATTATCTAATATGGAATTTAACTTAAGAATTTTGACCTGGAAATTTGGAACATTTCTCCTCACCTCTAACATTCCACACTTTCTAAAATCTGTCATGACTTTGGAAATGGCTTTTAGTAGCTGTATTGACTAGGGAAAAGAACTTGGAATATTCATACAGATGTGAAGAAACAAGGATTTTTTAAAAAATTGCCATGTTCACAGCATCCTGAACTACTCAGAACTCTGTAGTATTATATAAAAGGACCATAAATCCATAGCAAATACTTGGGCCCTACAGAGTCCTTCTAGGGCCGCCCTGTTTAACACAGTAGCTACTGGCCACATATAGTTATGGAGCATTTGGAATTTAGCTATTCCAAGTTGAGATGTACTCTGAAGGTAATATATGCAATGGATTTCAGTGTCTTAGGAAAAATAATGTAAAATATCCCATAAATAATTGTATAATATTTAGATAAATTGAATTAAATAAAATATTTAAAATTAGTTTCACCTGTTATTTTTATTTTTTTAAAAATCTAGCCACTATAAACTTTAAAATCACATATTTCACTTACATGGTATTTCTATTGGACAGCTCTGTTCTTGGGAACGTGAAAAATCATCCCCATCACACCTGCTCCCTTACCATCCATCCCAAACCGTTCTGTCAAAGTGATGGCAGTGTTGCTAAAAGGGGGAGAACGGGTGGATAACCATCTACAGGTTCATAGGGACAGTAACAGATGGAGGTGACAGTTACGCAGTATTGGAAAAATTGATGTTTAGTAGAAAACTCATCAATAAATGCCAGGAGGAAATTACTGATGTACTCTGTAGATGTTCCCAAAGAAGGAAACTGAGAATATTAAAAATAAAACAAAACCGAACTATTTTATGCTTGTGCTCAGTGACTGAGGGACTGCAGAATATATTGTCCTTCCCATCTATTGTGTTTTTTCAAATAGAAGGACAGAATGCACGATTCTCCAAACCTATACTCAACTTCTCTCTCTCTTTCTCTCTCTCAGTCCAAAACAACGAAGCAATCAGAAAATAAGCCTTTGCAGTCAGTGGGTTAAGCAGTGTGTATTTCGCAAACTTCATAAAAATAGTCTCACTCCAAGTAGACTATGCAACAGATGTTGATGATACTTAACATGAGCTGAAGATAGAAAAAAAACTATTGTATCTTAATACTAGGCTGGAGGAAAAATCTTTTCCCTTTAAAAGATCTGTGTAAATGTATGCCGTTAGCAAACTAGCTAATATGTCAGGCTTCAAAGTGACTGGACTGTACACTTACTGTTTTACTAATCCTCTGGCTTCCCCTGTTTTGAGATGGTTGCAGAAAAGTCTGTTGGGGGATATTTTCCCCTTGGCTTTCACACTTGGCAGAGAAGTTAGCTGTCCTCTGCTCTTCCTCACATTAGTTATAAAGCTGTTTGTCATCTCTGGTATCCGGAACACCTGCTTTTTAAAGGACTGCTGGCTCAGGATAGAGAACATAAGTTATTTTTATGCAATAACTTGCCAGCTCAAGACTTTTTAAAACCCTATCTGAAACAGTGTATTTTCTTCTCCTCTAATCAAATAAGGTATCTTAAAATCAGAATTTTTCATTTTACCAGAATTTCCTTTTGAGATAAATCACTGAGAGGCAAGTGACAGGACAGTTGGGCAAACCAGAGAAAAGAGAGCCAGCCTTTTGCTCATAACAGGGTACACAAAGACAAAAAAACCATGTCTTCCCATCCAGTGAGAAATTTTTAGAAGAAATTATAGAGACCCTAGGCAGGGAAACTTTCAAAACTTTAGGAAGACCAAGAAAATGAGGGTGGTTCCATTATTCCTTCATATGAAATAAGACACATTCAAAATCCCAAGTTTAGTGTATGTCTGTTGTTTTTGCTGACTTAGCAAACCACCTCTTTTCTTTGAAGGGCTAATATCTTTTTCTTATGGGAACTCCCCTTTCCCCCAAGTGGTAGATGGATGGACCCCCACTCCCTCGCCATAGGGATGAACACATGACCAAGACTAGCCAATCAGAGTCTCTCATCCTCTTGGCCTGGTGATGGCACAGGGACAGGCCATTGGTTGGCGCTATGAAAGAAGAGGCATTCTTTCTTGTCTTAGGTTTGTTAGCTCAGAGTGCAATGCAAGTCTGAGGCAGCCCTGGTTGCCACCTTTGCTACACTGAAGGGACAGCCTGGTTGAGAATGACATCAATATAGAGACAAGTAGCACTGAGAGGTGGAAAAAGAAAATCTTGAAAAAAATTTAAGCCCCTGGATTTCTTGCTTATATGATCACAAAAGTTTCCCTTTTCGGCATAAACTAGTTTGAGTTGGGTTTCTGTCTCTTGTAATCAAAAGATTCATGACTAACACACAATGTTTGAGTGCAAATAAAAACTCTGATAAAAAGAGAAAGAAATGAAGGAAGAAAAAAGAATAAGAACTCCCAAAGTGGGGAACAAAAAGAAGAAAAGTAGAGATGATTCAATATTTTCTCTTCCTTTCTTTTAATTGTTAGCAGAAACCACACACACACACACACACACACACACACACACACACACAGAAATTCTAAAGAGAAAATATCAATTTTAACTTATCCACTAGAATCGAACACAAACTAATTACGATAAAATTAACTACCCCTGGCAATGCAAGTGGTCTGCATACAAAAGTGCAAAGTTTTGAGCTACACCTCTCAGCTCTTTCCATATTGTTTTTTCTATTTTACCACTTTCCCCTTTTTAAATAAAAAATTAATTAGCTATTTTTAAAAATTAATAAACTAATGTGTACTCATTTCTAAAAAATGTAAATAAAAAAGAAGTCTATTCAATAAAAACTAAAAATCCAAACCTTACTTTTATCCAGCTGATTCCTCAAGTGCATCCTTGAGCATACTCCTTTTCCTTGCATATACGAAAACATATTTCTTTTTTTAACAAAAAATGAAATAAAAATACATACCTTGTTCCCAATTTAATTCTTTATATTTGTAACAATTTAAGGTATCTTATGGACATCCTTATATGCATAGACTTATAGACCACCTCATTTTATTTAGTGACTGATTAATATTTCAATGTATTGATGGACATTTGGTCTGGCTCTAGTTTTATGTTTTCTTTTGTTATTGCTATTAAACCCAGTGATACATAAATAAACAGCCTTCAATACATTCTTATATGTTTTTAAAAATTATGATTACTTATATTATTGTTGTAACAGTTTTCTAACTGCAAACTGTGAACTAATGATTAAGACAAGGGCCAGTGCCAACCCTTCATCTTGCATGCATCCTCCTTCACTGGGTGTGATGGAACAGGCAACAGCCAGTGAGGCATGATTTGACGTGTGACATGAAAAGAAGCGGCAACATAAATTATCTGACCCAGGATCAGTGAGTTCCACACTCACAGTCACACACACACAGCCACCTTCTCTGTGTCCGTGTATAACATTCAAATCATGCTCCAGGCTTACAGGTCTTGGCAGATGAGTGACCCCTTAACCTACCTCTCTGCCATTTTCGTTGTCAGCCGCTGTCAATTACCACACAAGACAGTTAGTAAAACAGTTCCTCACCTTCAGGCAGATGTCTGTTGTCCATTTGTCTAGATCAAGAGGCTTACAGATACCTCTAATTCTGAATTCTGCAGGGCTCTTTGAGTCCTGGAAGGATTGACAATACAATTGCTGCTCTTTAATCAGCCTGGTAGACAGGATTCATTTATTTTGCCTTCTTCCTGGAATTCCTTTCCTAGGAAACTTCTAGGGTGTTAAAATAGTTCAGTCTTTTCTTTTTTCTTTTTGTATCATTATTAAACCTGCCGGTGGGACTGGCCCTCTTTGGGGGCGGGGGTGGGGTGGAATATGACATTCAAGGTTACTGAAGCCTGACCCAGTTACCTTTAATATTTTCCTCTACCTTCTTCAGGCAAGAAAACTTGAAAAAACAATACCTTTTGGTGGTCACCTGGCTTAATTTTCTTTACACTGGCATTTTTAAGCCTGAAAGCAGTAAGACAAAATGTGCTGACTGATACGTAGCCCTCTCCTTGTTTGTCCAGATAACCCGACTGGTACGGGATGTGCAGGTGACTGGCCTGTGACACCAGAGACACAGCAGGGCACACTTTCATTTCTGTTTCATTGTTTTTCTCAATTCTATTGAAAGTAAGAAAATAATATAATAACATGAGACAGTTTGTAATAAAATCTCCAAATGTGACAGATTATTTGGCAAAAAAACACTGGCCAATTACAACACCAAGCCCTGTCTCTTTGTTGACAAGGAAGATAAACTCCTGACGGCAGATTCCTGTTCAACACTGACATTCAGGAAAGAGTCAGAAGCCCACAGCAGCCAGGTTTCTGTGACTTCTTCTATTTTACTTTGTTGGATAATCACACGAGTCATAAATGGCTGCCACCAAAGCAAGGTCCCCTCAAGGCCAGTGCTTGACTGCAAATTTGTGGGGTAGGCAAAGTTCATGTTGGGTGCCAACCACCCCACTTCTCTTTTCAGTTGCCCTCTACCCCTCAAAGCAGGCCCTAAGCTCCCTGCCCCCAGAAACCCATTGTTCTCACCCAGGGCTGGGCTGCCCAGAACCCACTGTGCTGTCTTTATTGTCAAAGCTGGGATGTGTGCCCCTTCTCAGACTTTCCTGTCTCCCCCCAACACTTGCCATCAACATGTACTTGATAGGATGTGAAACCAAACTGATAAACCTACACAAGTTAAGACCACTATCGGGCACATCTCTTGGGTACACTGTTTATAGTTAAGAGGCTTCTCCTGGGTCTGGTCAGAATCTCCTTTATGCAAAAGGAAGAAAAATCGTGGTGGGACTTTCAAGCACATTTTTATGGAAGGTATCTGGTGACAGAGCTGCTTTCCGAAACCCCTCCACACACACTGGGGGCAGCTCCCCTCCCACACCGACGGAGGCCTGGCCTTCTGCCATTTGATGGGAAACTCGACGGAATATCCTAATAAAGCTGCGACCGACCGTAGCCCAGCTGTCCTTAGCTCTCCTCCCCACAGCAGGGAAGAGAGGTCTGCCAGGCAACGCTCTCCAGCACGCGGCAGCCTCTCGATGCCCCGCAAGAGAGGTAGTAAAAGATCTTGTGGTTTGAAGTGTGTGGATTTCAATGATTACTTTCCTCACGCTGATGTCTCATCTCCTTCCTGGCTAACCCGCCCTTGACTGGGTGACTAGGTGTGCCGACTGCTTCTCTGGAACCTCGTTTAAATGCCTGCCACATGTTGTTCAAGGAGGGGGTTCAAAAGAGACACGTGTTGGGTCAAGTTGGGATAAAGAAGACAGCATTGTTCCAGTTGACTCAGTTATTACTTTTGTCTCTTTTCACCTCCAACCTATTAATATCTTTTCTGATACCTTCAAATTCTCCATTTCATACTATGATTGTTTTTTCTTTAAACAGTATAGATTCTATGTAATATTTCAATCGTGTATTCCAAGCAGCTACTGAAACTGCAATGTGGGATGTAATTTTTGATTAAGATAATAGAGAAAAGAAGTTAATCTAAGGTTTTTGTAAAGAAGGTTGTTTCTCTGTATTCCTTAAATATATGTAAAAATTCATTTCACTGACTATAATAAACAAAATCCTCTAAATATTGATAATTAGTTCTCTGTCCAATCCCTGTACTTCCATTTGTGTCCTTTTATAAGGTAGTCAGGAATAGCCAATTAATATCCTATTCCCAGGGGCATATTTCCCTGGCTACTTAACTGTTTTAGACATGGTTCTATCTAAATACAGTGCTTTCTAATTTTTCCATAGGTAAAGATCTTTGTCCAGTTTACTTAGCTTTAGTACAACATAAAGAAAATTTATAGGTACAACATTAGTTAATTTTATATTCAATGAAGTAGCTATTTAAAGGATTAAAGAATAATTGAAGACTTTGATTTGGATTGCCGTAAGCTCTCATAAATCAGTTATAAAAGGAAAATTTATTTACTTTTCACTCGCTTAATGAAATATGTATTTACCAATCGTGTTCAGGAGAGAGGAATTAAACAGTAGGGGAAGATTTCACATCTCAAGAAATATAATAAAAATGAGATTGCAGTTATAAATCCCTAATCAGGAGATCTTAATGTTGATGACAGGACATTAGGAACAAGCTAATTGGGAACGTAAGAAAGACCTAGGGTAGGAGGGAGATTTTCAAATCAATTGAGTAAACAATTGGCTGACACTGGACAGATAAGAGAAACTTGTTTCTGAAAGCTGTGTTTTCCCCTTGCTCTCAGTCTGGGAGAGGCAAGATGTACAATGTGAAGTGGCAAACAGAAATGAATCCAGGGATTTCAGGCTTTCAGCTTGAGGTTTTGCCATAGGTCTAAATCACCTGTATGGTCTCATTTATCCTTCCCTCCTTTCTCCTTAAGCCATCTGTAAAGGCAGTAAAAACACCTGTCAGTTTAGTATGTTAAGGCAAAGGTTTAGGAAGAAGATGGAATTCTTTTTGGGATTTTTTTTTTTTTTTTTTTTTAAAGAAAATACCCTAGGCCGGGCGCGGTGGCTCACGCCTGTAATCCTAGCCCTCTGGGAGGCTGAGGCAGGTGGATCGCTCGAGGTCAGGAGTTCGAGACCAGCCTGAGCGACACCCCATCTCTACTAAAAATAGAAATAAATTATCTGGACAACTAAAAATATATAGAAAAAATTAGCCGGGCATGGTGGCGCCATGCCTGTAGTCCCAGCCACTCAGGAGGCTGAGGCAGTAGGATCGCTTAAGCCCAGGAGTTTGAGGTTGCTGTGAGCTAGGCTGATGCCACGGCACTCACTCTAGCCTGGGCAACAGAGTGAGACTATGTCTCAAAAAAAGAAAAAAAAAAAAAAGAAAATACCCTAATGGTCTGGGACTGCTTGGCTGTGAAAGTTGAGTCCCTTCCCTCCCGGTACCTGGTCTAAAAGCTTCCCCCATCTAGTAATGTAATTAACTCCTTAGCCACAATGCCTTCTGTAGATTTCTATTACACGTATCAGTCTTGAGTTAATGGTAATTTGGCAAGTGATAAAAAAGAGGGTTTTGTTGTTGACGTTGTTTTGTTTGTTGTTAGCAGCTGCTATGTAGCTTAGGTTCAAGGGCACCATTTACTCCAAGGTGTGCCCTGGAAGACAGCATTCACATAGACTACACAGGGAGTGCTGCCCCCTACTGTTGTGCAATGACATAAACCTCAGTGATGCTCAGTGGGACACAGGAGAGGTGAAGGAAGTAGGCTGCACAGGCACAGGGATTCAGACAAAGAGACATGCTGATAAACAAATCCCTCTGGGAAATCTGTGAAAATACAGGGAAGGGCACTGGGACTGGGGTACTGATCCAGTTTATTTGGATATTAAAGAAAGAGTGGCTCCAGAAGGCCGGCAACTTGGAGACAATTCCAGGGCAGACATTTCAAATATGCCTCCACAAATACACTTCGTTCTGTTTTCCCCATCAAAATAGGTCACAGATCTGTGATTCTCAGAGAACCTACTCTGAGAAGAGCCTATCCAGAGTGAAGGGGACTCCACCTCTCTGAGCCTTGGAAAGGAAATCATGACGCTGTCCAAGAGTAGTCACCAATAAATCTGCTTTCCTTAAGTTCTCCCTCCCTTTCATTAATCTCAGCACAAAAAGCCAAAGAGTTGGTCCTGCTATTTAAGATCACAAGTCCAAGAATTGAACACTATATGGAGTTAATTCAAATATGTATGTATTGAATTTTAGTTAAATATTTACACTCTCAGAAAAGGTTTGAGGAATTAGATGGAAGAATCAGTTGAACATATTTGGGCTTTCTATTGGCAATTGTTTTTTCTTTTTGGCATAATTTTTCAAAAACACTTCAGTTCTTTGTGTCTTACATATAAAACTGCCTAGACCCTGGAAACATAAGATAATCAGAAATAAAAATCACTGAACAATAAAGGTGATAACTTGGTATCAAACTGAGATTAAATATTTTTGACTCCTTTTGCCCTATAAGGAGCCCCTCCCTATTTCAATACAAGTAAACAAGTCTTTTTTATTTTAACTTAAAAGATTGGAGTTAAGGTAGTCCAAGCTAATGTGTATCTGATTCCAAATGTTTTGCATGTAAAAGAGCCAAGTGAGAGAAGGGCTGGTTCAGCTGCAAGAATCATGTGACACCTAACAAGCAGGCACTTGAGAGAAGGGAGTTTTTCATGGTGCAGCAAATAGGAAGCAGCTGGGTCTCCAGCATTCCTCCTCATCCCAGACACTCCACGCCGGGAGCTGAAGTGCCAGCTTTATGTGCATGGCACAAGGGCTTATCTTTAAATAGTCTTTCTCTTGCATTCATCTTTCATCTATTAATAGGAATGCCCCCGCTCCGATTTTCAACCCCTAAACACACAAAAGGGGCTTAAGACTCACTGATGAAAGAAATAGTGGAGAATGCTTATTCTCTCGTGCTTGGATGACTAGGTGCCGGGACGTGCCTAAATCACCATGCAGAGGTATAGATCTATAAACTGTGAAAATACAAATCTGTTATAATACTGGATAAAAAAAACTAAGCAGTTCAAAAGCAAATGCCTTTGAAACAGGCAATGCACCTAGTGAAGGGATTTTAGCACAGCCAAAAGATCTGGAAAATTACATCAGGAGCTTGTCTCCAATAGTACCAGGATATAAATGAAACGCCAAGCATGTTTTAAACATAAGGAAAGTGCACGGGTCTGAGGAAATGGGAAGATGTTTTAGATATCGTGGCATTTGATCCTAACTGTTAATATTGTTTGTTACAGCACAGATGTGTTAGCTGGTTGTCCACCTTCTGTACATGCTGTACAGGGTTTAAGGAGAAGTGAGTGCAGGGACAGAGGACTTGACGTTAGGTATTAGGTACAGTTCAGGCAAGGAATAGATTTTTATCCTATTTGTTGTGCAGCAGAAGTAACGTGGCAGCCTTATGTGACAGCAAATTGTGTTTGGGCTTCCTCAAATGCTCCATCTGGCCTATCTACCTGCTGCAACAGGATTTTTGGCATATGTATGTAGACAGAGGCTTAATCTGTGTGAATTATGGTAAGCAGACTTGAAGAACAACTTGAGGACTTTGCCATTTATACTGACTGAGTACGACCCACAGAAGAAAATTTGTGCTTATTTGTGGCAAGAGTAGGGATGAGTCATTGTCTAACTTCCCCTCACACCCCCAGTTTACAACTGCCACATGGCCAGACCTATTGCACGCACTGTCCTATATAATAGGAAAGAATGGCCACAGAGAGATCACTCCAACTTGGGGAGTGGGGACAGTCACGCAGACTTTCAACAGATCTCTTCCCACTTTTCAAGATAATGGGGTCCTGTATACTCTTCTCCCAGCAGTAGGGAAGGTGTGGGTCACACTGCAATTTGCAGGTCTCTACAGGGTGGAGTGGGGAATGAGGCAAGGACCTGCGGTTGCTATTGGCACTTGGGCCATGTGGTACCACTCCAGACACCTGCTCATTTAGGGACTGTTCTTTGCTGCGTATCCTGGAAATTCATGCTCTCCTAGACGGGCCAAACAGCCCTAGTTCTGACATTACCCTAGTGACGAACAGCCTGGGTCATAAGTCTACCTGACAAAAACACATTTTGCAAAGCCAGATATTTCCATCAGTACAAAATGAACATGCTTGCCAAAAACCATAAACCCACAATTCCAATCTGTTAACACTTGTAAAAGATAGAGATCCTCCCAGAACAATCAGTTTCCTTGGATTCTTTAGTCTCCTGTGTTGCCTTTACAACCGTTTTTAACTACCTTTCAATTCCTATTTGGACATCAAGGCAATGGCAGATTTTTAGGAGAAAACCTAAGTGACTGGATAAAGAGCTACCAGTCTGGTCCTTGAGAGTAATTGTCAGGTATCTTGGTGTGGTTGTTTGTCCAATGTGAGCAATTTATAATTTGAAACCAATGCTTTAAAATTTTGCACTCAATAATACTCAAATAGCCATATAAGCTTTCAAATAATTACAACTACAGCTATTCAAAGAAACTCAGCTTCACAGGTTTCTATATTATCATTCAAGGAAGAAAACTCTGATCTCATACTCATGGTGTAATGCGTATCAGAGGCCAGTTTATTCAGGTGAGTGAACTAGACCTTCACATGAAGGAGAAGACTCATACTGGATATTTTTGTGCGGTTTCTGGTATTTGACATTACCACATCAGCGTATAAACTATTGTTTTCTTTGGGGATTCTTCATCGTGGGACTGATTACTTGAGAAAATGTACATCCATTGTTTTTTTTAATTCTGAGCAGAAAGAGTTTAGACATTTTGTTTATAAGGTTAACATGAAATCCACTCGTCAAGAGTTGAGGGTAAGCTCCGTGGGGCAATGTAGTAATTAAACTTGCCTGTGAAGTTGTGGGTTCCTGAATGGCATGTCTCCCAAGGAGTTCAGTCCTGCAATCTTGTGATTAGAAGAGCTTGCTTTGTGATCATCAAATGGGTGGGGGTTTGTGTGTGTGTGTGTGTGTGTGTGTGTGTGTGTGTAAGCAAATGACTCTTAAGTCTTCTATCTGCATGACTGTTTGAAATACAGCTCATCAGGCTAAATTAAAAACACTCTTTGTTGATCTGCATATGTTTCTTTTTTTGAAATGTGCTGAGGGAAACAGGTCTATTATATAAATTCACACTATCTCTAAGGAATTAGAGAGAAGGAATGGACATGAAGACCCTTTGTGTTCACATTTCAAGACCTTACATATTTTTTGTGTCACCCATTAGTCAAATTGGAGGTGGAATATCATGAAGTCCAGCTATTTTAATGTTTAAAAAATTTTCAAGATTGAAGCGTGAGATTTCAAAAATTATCTGAAGAAACTGATAATTCAATTATATTTAGGACTTTATCAACACTCACAAACCAAACATTGCTTTACAATTAATTGTAGAACTCATTAAATTTAGTATTTGCTACTTTTTACTAAGATGAAATCACTTTCTAAGTTAATGGAAGCTGTTCTTAGAATTTCAAGAAAATTTAAGATCAGTTTTTCAATAGTCCATATGTGGCATGATCACCTTCCTTTATCACTTCTTCTACGATCGCCTCTTCAACAATCTCACACATACACACACACACACACACACACACACACACACAGCAGGTTGTCCAGTCTCAGGGGGAAATGAGAAAGAGAGATTTCAATTTGTGAGCAGATACTTAACCTGACATTTAGACTCTACTAAGTGTCTAATATGAAAGTGTATATATGAACATCAAAAAAGACGTCCCAAATCAACTAATATGCAAATGGAAAAATCCCAGCACCTTTCCTAAGCTCTTTGAAGGATTAATGATAAACATATACCCTTAAATTATTTATCAGCCTGAGCTTCACCAGGCACAAACAACCACAAATTGAAAGAAATTCACATCTGACAAATTCTCACACTGACTCTGGAAAAGATTAATTTTTTATAACACTGCCCTATGATGATGAGTATTAATTTCTCTTTTTCTTTATATACCACCTCTAAATCCCAGACTTCTCTGGTACAGTAAGGCCTCATTCAATGTCACTGATAGGTTCTTGGAAACTGGGACTTTAAGCAAAATGATGTGTGCATAACGAAACCAATATTAACAGGGGTAACTAGGCTGATGGATATACACACAAGGTTAAGTTCTTTTGGCATATTTCTCATCACAAAAACATCACCAAACCTTTAAATAAAGACCCCAAACACTTCTAATGTTAAACATTGAAATAAATGTGAGCTATACATACATTTAAAAAAGATTAATAAAAATAATTATTTACCCAGTTTTGGGGGAATCAGTGAATGATGGCAGTTGTAATGGTGGTGAGTTAAACCAAAGAATAAATGTTTGCAAAGTGAAAATTTTAGGGAGCACTTCCTTCCCCCAGATAGTTCAAAACAATCACAAATATGGTGGGCTTGCTAAGCACTTTCATACAGTGTTTACTGTTCTGCATTTGGCTGATTATCATAAACTTTCTGAATTTTTATTTTGTAATAATTTGTATTCATTCATTTTCCAAACTGCCTATTCCAGTTCAGGTCACAGGTGGCCAGAGCCTACCCTGGCAGCTCAGGGGGCAAGGCAGGAACCAAGCCTGGACAGGACACCATCCTGTCACAGGGCACCCTCACACGCGCCCATGCCCTCTCACACCGGGAACCATTTAGACACGCTGAGTCACCTAACAGGTACACATTTGGGATGTGGGAGAAAACCAGAATACCTGGAGAAAACCCACAGAGATATGGGGAGAGTGCATGCAAACTCTACACAGATAGTGGCCCTGCCCAGGAATCGATTTTTTTTTCTTTTTTTCTTTTTCTTTTTTGAGACAGAGTCTCACTCTGTTGCCCGGGCTAGAGTGAGTACCGTGGTGTCAGCCTAGCTCACAGCAACCTCAGACTCCTGGGCTTAAGCGATCCTACTGCCTCAGCCTCCCGAGTAGCTGGGACCACAGGCATGTGCCACCATGCCCGGCTAATTTTTTCTATATATATTTTTAGCTGTCCATATAATTTCTTTCTATTTTTAGTAGAGACAGAGTCTTGCTCTTGCTCAGGCTGGTCTCGAACTCCTGACCTCAAGCGATCCTCCCGCCTTGGCCTCCCAGAGTGCTAGGATTACAGGTGTGAGCCACCGCGCCTGGCCATTTTTTTTTTTCTTATAAATGTTATAATGAAACCATGTTGAGCAAAACAACGTTATTTGAGGACTTGTGCTTTAGTGCTATCATCCTCAAACCCCAAGCCCACAGAATTCCTCCTTGTGAGTAATTTCTTATTTGACTGCTACCCTTTGTGTCAACTTTCTCTCATTCTATCTTCATTGTCAATTAAAAATAATAAAATATATATTTATTTAGGCAGTTAAGATAGCTGTAGTTCCTTAATTTCTATAAGTGTTCCTTTATCTCTGCATCCACACTAGCATCTATTGTTTTTGGACTTTTTGGTAAAAGTCATTCTAACTTGGGTAAGGTGATACCTCATTGTGGTTTTAATTTGCAGTTCCCTGATGATTAGTGACGTTCAGCATTTTTTCATATGTTTATTGGCCATTTGTCTATCTTCTTTTGAAAAGCTTCTGTTCATATCTTTTGCCAACTTTTTAATGGAGTTGTTTGGTTTTTTTCTTGCTAATTTGCTTGAGTTCTTTGTAGATTCTGGTTATTAGCTCTTTATTGGATATACACCTTGTGAATATTTTCTCCCATTCTATAGGTTGTCTATTTGTTCTGTTGATTGTTTCCTTAGGTGTGCAGAAGCTTTTTAGTTTAATCAAGTCCTATTTATTTATTTTTGTTGTTTCTTTGATTGCCATTGGGGTCTTTTTCATAAATTCTTTGCCTAGACTGATATCTAGAAGAGTTCTTCCTACATTTTCTTCTAGAATTCTTATGGTTTCATGCCTTACATTTAAGTCTTTTATCCATCTTGAATTAATTTTTGTGAGTGGTGAGATATATGGATCATATTTTATTCTTCTGCATGTGGCTATCCAATTTTCCCAGCACAATTTGTTGAATAGGGCTTCATTTCCCCAGTGTATATTGTTGTCTACTTTGTCAAACATCAGTTGGCTATATGTGGATGCTTTTATATCTCAGTTCTCTGTTCCATTTCGTTACTCTGCGTCTCTATTTTTGTGCCAGTACCATGCTGTTTTGGTTACTATAGCCTTGTAGTATAGTTTGAAGTCTGGTAATGTGATGCCTCCATATTTGTTCTTTTTGCTCTGGGTATTCAGGCTGTTTTCTAGTTTCAAATAAAGCATAGAATTATTTCTTGTAGATCTATGAAATATGACATTGGTATTTTAATAGGGATTGCATTGAATCTGTAAATCACTTTGGGTACTATGGGGATTTTAACAATGTTGATTCTACTGATCCATGAGCATGATATGTTTTTCCATTTGTTTGTGTCCTTTGCAATTTCATTCCTCAGTGTTTTGTAGTTCTCTTTGTAGGGATCTTTCACCTCTTTGGTTAAGTATATTGCTAGGTATTTTGTGTGTGTGTGTGTGTAGCTATTGTGAATGGTATTGAGTCTTTGATTTGACTCTCAGCTTGACCCTTATTGAGGAATGCTACTGATTTGTGTACATTGATTTTGTAACCTGAGACTTTGTTGAATTTGTTTATCAATTCTAGTAGTCTCATGGCAGAACCTTTGGGGTTTTCTATATATAAGATCATATCATCAGGAAAGAGTGATATTTTGACCTCTTCTGTCCCCATTTGGATGCCCTTTATTTGCTTCTCTTGTCTGATTGCTCTGGCTAGGACTTCCAGCACTATGTTTAATAGAAGTGGTGACAGTGGACACACTTGTATTTTTCCAGTTCTTAGTGGGAATGCTTTCAGTTTTTCCCCATTCAGTATGATGTTGGCTATGGGTTTGTCATATATGGCTTTTATAATTTTGAAATTTGTTCCTTCTGTGCCTCATTTATTGAGGATTTTTATCATCAAAGAGTGCTGAATTTTGTCTAATGCTTTTTCTGCATCTATTGAGATGATCATATGGGCTTTGTTTTTGCTTCTATTTATGTGGTGAATCACATTTATTGATTTACATATCTTGAACCATCCTTGCATCCCTGGTTGAAGCCCACTTGGCCATGGTGGATTATTTTTTTGATGTGCTGTTGAATTCAGTTTCCTAGTACTTTACTGAGAATTTTTGCATCTATATTCATAAGGTATATTGGTTTGAAGTTTTCTTTTTCTGTTGTGTCCTTTCCTGGCTTTGGTATCAAGGTGATACTGGCTTTGTAGAATGAGTTGGGGAGGACTCCCTCCTTCTCGATATTATGGAATAATTTCTGCAGCATGGTACCAGCTCTTCATTGGAGGTCTGGTAAAATTTGACTGTGAATCCATGTGGTCTGAGGCTTTTGTGTTGTTTTTCTTGGAAGATTTTCTATTACTGTTTCAATCTCACTGCTCGTAATTGTTCTGTTCAGGTGTTCTGTTTCTTCCTGATTGAATCTTGAGAGGTTTTGTGTTTCCAGGAATTTGCCCATTTCCTCTATGCTTTTGAATTTATTTGCACAGAGATTTTCATAATATTCACAGATGATATTTTGTATTTCTGTAGTATCAGTTATAATATCTTCTTTTTCATTTCTGAGTGAGCTTATTTGGGTCCTTTCTCTTCTGTTTCCAGTTAATCTAGCAAGAGGTCTATCAATTTTGTGTACCTTTTCAAAGAACAAATCAACTTTTTGTTTCATTTATCATTTGTATTTTTGTTGTTGTTGTTTTCTTTTTTGCTTAGTTCTGCTCTGACCTTAGTGATTTATTTTCTTCTACTGGCTTTTAGTTTGGTTTGCTCTTCCTTTTCTAGTTCCTTGAGATGTGCCATTGGATTGTTAATTTGTGATTATTCCTTTTGTTATAGGAATTTAAGGCTATAAATTTACCCCCTAGGACTGCTTTTGCTGAATCCCATAGATTTTGATAGCTTGTGTCTTCTTTGTCATTCAGTTTGGGGGAACTTTTGATTTCCATCTTAATTTAATTATTGACCCAATAATCATTCAGCAGCAGATTGTTTAATTTCCGTGACTTTGTGTAGAATTGAGTGTTTCTCTTAGAGTTGATTTTTGGTTTCATTCCACTCTTGTCTAAGAAGATACATGGTATGATTTCTAGTTTTTTGAATTTGTTCAGAGACACTTTACGGCCTAAGGTGATCAATCTTGGGGAATGTTCCATGTGCTGATAAGAAGAATGTATATTCAGTAGCTTTGGGGTAAAATGTTCTATAAATGTCTCTTAGGTCCATTTCTTCTAGAATCCCATTTAATTCCAGTGTTTATTTGTTTTCTGCTTGGATAATCTGTTGAGTTTTGTTAGTGAGGTGCTGAAGTTCCCAGCAATTATGATCTATCTTTCTGCTTAGATCTAGTAGAATTTACTTTATGAATCTTGGAGATAAATAAATATTTAGGATAGTTATGTCTTCTGGTTGAATTTTTCCCCTTGTATCATGGTATAATGACCACCTTTGTCTTTCTTTACCATTGTTGATTTAAAGTTAATTTTATCTGATATGAGAATGGCCACACCTACTTTTTTTTGGTTTCTGTTTGCACAGAATATTTTTTCCCATCCCTTCACCTTGAGTCTGTATGAGTCCTTGTGGGTTAGATGTGTTTCCTGGAGATAGCAGATGCTTGAGTTTTGTGTTTTCACCCATTCAGCCAGTCTGTGTCTCTTGAATGGGACATACAGATTGTTTATGTTAATTGATAAAATTGATACTTGGGATGCTGTTCTCTTCATCCTGCTGGGTAGTACCTTATTGCATTGTTTTACCTCTTGCGCTATTTTATATGAGCTCTGAGCTTTAGCTGTTGGGTAGTTTTACACTGGTGGGTATCTATTGTGTTGATCCATGTATAATGCAGTTCTGAGTAATTCCTGCATGGCAGGTTTGATCTTGACAAATTACCTCAGTGTCTGCTTATTTGGAAAAGTCTTTATTTATCCTTCATATATGAAACTTAGGTTTACAGGGTACAAAATTCTGGGATGGAAGTTCTTTTTAAGAAGACTGAAGGTGTGGATCCAAACCCTTCTGGCTTGTAATGTCTCATTTGAGAAGTTGGTAATTAGCCTGATGGGTTTTCCTTTGTAAGTTACTTGATGTTTTCACTTCATGGCTCACAGGGGTTTCTTTTTCATATTGACTAACCAAGTCATCCATCCAAAATCTAGACCACCACCAAAGCACCCACAAGCAAAGCCAAAAGTTCTTACACAACATGTGCTATAGACACACACTTGTGTGTGTGTGTGTGTGTGTGTGTGTGTGGTGGGGGAATCCCCATCTAAACAAAAGAAAATCCCAAAATAAAAAGCAACAGCTGCTCCAGATCTCAAGGAATCAGGGAAAGAACTACAGAAGTATGAAAATTCAGAGTGAAAGAACACCCCCAAAAGTGAACATCAATCTCTTGCCTTGGATACCAGCCAAAATGGAAATATTGAAATGACAGATAAGGAATTTCACACATGGGTTATAAGGGATCTCAGTGAAAATGGAAAGCCAACTCAAAGAAACCAGAAAAAGAATTCAGGAAATGAATGAAAAAGTCACTAAAGAGATCAACATATTAAAAATATTAAACTTCTGGAAATGAAAAATTCATTTAAGGAAATACGAAACATAGTGGAAAGTTTTAAGAATAGACTAGACCATGCAGAAGAAAGAATCTCAAAGCTTGAAGACAAGTTTTTTCAAATTAACTCTATCAGGCAAAAATAAAGAACAAATAATTAAGAGGAATGAACAAAGCTTATAATAAATATGATATTATGTAAAATGGCCAAATACAGGAATCATAGGTAGCCCTGAGGATGAAGAAGAAAATGCACAAGGGCTTGAAAACCTATTTGAATGAATAATTGAGGAAAACTTCCCTGGTCTTGCTAGAAACTTAGAAATCCAGGTACAACAAGCTCAATGAAAACCTGGGAGATTCACTGCAAAGAGGCAATCACCAAGTCACATGCAGTTTTAAGAAATAATACAGAGACATCCTCTGTACTCTTTACCCATTTTCTCTCAATGGTGGTATCTTCAAAACTATAGTACAGTATCACAACTGGATGTTGGCATTGCTATAGGGAAGATACAGAATAGTCCCATCATCACAAAGATGCCTTCTGTTGCCCTTTTATAGTCACACCCACCTACCTTCAATCCTGTGCAGTGGCAACCAGTAATCTGTTCTCCATTTCCATAATTTTTTCACTTTAAGAACATTATAAAAATTGAATCATACAGTATGAAACCTTTTAGGATTGGCTGTTTTCATTCACATTATTCCCCAGAGATTCATCCAAATTGTCATAAGTATTTTTGTTATTGCTGATTGGTATTCTGTCATACAGATGTACCAATTTGTTTAACCATTCACCTGTTGAAGGACATGTCAGTTGCTCTCAGTATTCAGTTATTATGAAAAAAAACATCCATTACAAATTTTTATGTAAACATAAGTTTTCATTTCTCTAGGATTGCTCAAACATGCAATTACTGCATCATATGGTAGTTGCATGTTTAGTTTCATGAGAAAATGACAAACTGTTTTCCATAGTGGTAGTACCATTTTTCATTTCCACCAGCAATGTATGAGTGATTTGGTTTCTCTGCATCCCTGCCATCATTTGTGTGCTATTTCTATTTTTTAGTCATTCTGATAGGTATATAGTGATATCTTATTGTTGTTATCATTTGCATTTCCTGGCTGCAAATACAACTAGCTGATATCTTTTCATGTGCTTGTCAACTATATGCTCTTTGGTTAAATATCTGTTCGTGTCTTTTTCTATTCAGATTATTCATTTACTGTTGAGTTTTGAGGGCTCCCAATATATTCTAGACACTACTTCTTTGTCAGACAGATGATTTAAAAATATTTTCTCCTAGTCTGTAGTTTGTTTTTTTATCTTCTAAAAAGGATCTTTCAGTGAGAAAAATATAAACATTTTTGATTAGGTCTAATTTATTAATTTTACCTTTTATTGATTGTAATTTTGATGTCAAGTCTAAGAACTCTTAGCTGGACCTAGATCTCAAAAATTTTCTCCTATTTTTTTTCCTAAAAGTGTTATAGTTTTATGTTTTACATTTAAGTCTGTGACTCGTTTTGGGTTAATTTTTGTATAAGTCATGAGATTTATGTTCAAATTAATTTTTTTCCTATGATGCTCCAGCACCGTATGTTGAAAAAAGCTACCCCTTCCTTCATTGAATTACTTTTGCATCTTTGTCAAATATCAGTTGTGCATATTTTGTATGAGTCTATTTCTGGGCTCTTTACTGTTTCCTTGGTCCTTATGTCTGTCTTTCCACCAATATATCACACTGTCTTGATAACACTATACCTACATAGTAAGCCTGAATATTGGGTAGAATGATTGCTTCTACCTTATTCCTTTCTCAAGATTGTTTTTAGCTATTCTAGGACCTATGCCTTTCCATGTAAATATTAGAATAAGCTTATCTTGTCTATGCCTACAAAAAAACTTTACTGGAATTTTTATAGGAATTATGCTAAACCTATAGATTAATTTGGGGAGAATTGACATGCTTGCTATGTTGAGATTTCCAATCCATAAATGTAAATAGTATGTCTCTTTATTTATTTACGTCTTTGATATCTGTCATCAGCATTTTGTAACCTTCAGCATACCAATACTGTATATGTTTTGTTAGGTTTATAAGTATTTCATTTTCTTTGGAAAAACTATTAATGGTAATATGATTTTAATTTTTGTTTCCACATATTCTTTCTTTGTATATAGAAATGTGATAATTTTTGTGTGTTGACTTTGTGTCCTGCAACCTTTCTGACTTTACTTAATAGTTTTAGGAGTATTTTTTGAGGATTCCTCAGGATTTTCTATATAATCATGTCATCTGCAAATAGGGATAGTTTTATTTATTCCATTCTAATATGTATGTATTTAATGTCTTTTTCTTTTTTTGTCTTACTGAAGTGGCTAGAACATCAATTACTATGTTACTAGAAACATAGTTACTATTATGACAGTGGTAAGAATGGACATTCTTGCCTCGAGTCTTTCACTGCTAAGTATGATACTAACTGTAGGTGTTTTGTAGGTGCATTTTTATCAAGCTGAAGAAATTGCCCCTCTATTCCCAGTTTTCTGAGGATTTTTATTATGATTGAATTTTGGATTTTGTGAAATTTTTTTTCTGCACCAATTGACATGATCATACGATTTTTCTTCTTTAGCCTGGACATATGGTAGATTACTTTGATTAATTTTCAAATGTTGAACCAACCTTGCATACCTGGAATATATTCCACTTGGTCATGGTATATAATATAAGTTTTATATATTGCTTGATTTGCTAATATTTTGTTAAGGATTTTTGCATCTAAGTTCATGAGAGATATTTGCTTATAGTTTTCTTTTTTTGTTTTGTCTTTGTCTGGTTTTGGTATCAGGGTGGTATTATTTTCATAAAATGAGATCGGAAGTCTTGCTTCCTCTTCTATTTTCTGGATGAGATTGTATAAAATTGATTTTAGTTATTAAAATATTTGGTAGAATTCTGCAGTGAAGCCATCTGTGCCTAGAGGTTTTTTTCAAGAGCTTTTTAATTCCTACTTCAATTTAGTGTCTGTAGGATTGTTTTGTTTGCTTGTTTCATCTTGATTAACTTTTGGTAGTTTGTGGATTTTCAAGTTCATTTCTTCTGTGTTGTCAAACTTATGAGCATAAAGTTATTTGTAATATTACCTTATTAGTCTTTTGATGTCCATAGGATCTATAGTGATAGTTTCTGTTTTATTCCTGATATTAGTGATTTGTGCCTTCTTTTTTTCTTGTCAGTCTTGCTAGAGGTTTATCAATTTTATTGATTTTTTTCCAAAGAACCAGCTTTTTGTTCCATTGATTTTTCTCTGTGGTTTTCCTGCCTTCAATTTCATTGATAAATGTTCTTATTTTTATTGTTTCTTTCTTTCTGTTTGATGATGTTAGAAGTCTATTTTTCTATATTTGTATTTTCATTTTAAAAGGTGATTATTTCTGAATTGATGTGATAGTTCATAAATATGATTTTAATTGTGTTAAATACTAAAAAATCTTTAAACTGGTAATATTATGTTTCATATTTAACCAGATACGGTAACCAAAAAAGGTTACATAGAAAATGAAAATTAGTTAATTGGCACGTAATAAGTTAAAGTTGTACGTAAGTTTCCATTTGAAGAGATTCTGGGTATTTACAAGTATTAACTCTCAATCTAAAAACTCCTATCTGAGAAAAAATTACAGCACATCTCTAAATCACTGAGCTCAGGTATGTTGAGAGCTAAGAAAATTCTATAAAGGATCTTTCTTCCATGGAGAGACAGGGAAACTGCAGAGTAGAAAATAAACTGGAAAGAAATGAACGACCCACACAGGAAAGAAGGGATCTTTTAGCTGAAATATAGCTGGAAAATTTAGGTAGAGTTCTTACACGAGAGAGGGGGAGAGGCAGAAATGTCTGAGTGAGAGAAAGATCGCTCCCTAAAGAGAAGTGAGCTGCCAAAAAGCGCAGGGGCTTGCAGCTGAGCTACACTGTGAATAAACGTAGGGCGAAAAGAAGACCTTGCTTTAAAAAGCTTATATAAGTTTTTAAGGAAATAAAGAGCAGGATTCGAGGTAAAAATACTAGTTAATTAATCTTCAGGAATAGAGTCTTTGCCCTCTTAAAGCTTGCACTCTGGCCAGTTGATTCTGTTTTATTAAATTATGTTAAAATATATTACACTTAGAAGTGTTCATATATCAGTTTATACTTTAATTGCTAAAAAGAGATAGTTTTTAGAATTATAACTTTTAAATTTATATGAATCCCTGAAGTTTAGTCAATGTTTCTGCCTTAACTATTGGTCCCATTGAACTATATTGACTTGGGTTTTTCTATAGACTGAAAAACGGATGAGAAGCTAGAGGCTCATTGTTTATGTCTCCTGGAATATAAGAGCAACCAATAGGTAATTCTATTCCATTCTTAAAAATAACTCTGAATATTAGTTTCTCCCAAGTCTCCGAAGATGCCCTATTTTTCTTTTATTACTCTTCTTTATTTGGCCCAGGGCTAAACGTAAACCTCCCTCAACGTTTTGTCTTCAGGTCGTTCCTCTTCTAATCTTAAATTCTACTACATCTCATTCTGAAATGTCTGTCTCTCCCCAAAACCAGAAGTCACTGTCTCTGGAAAGTCATCCATTAACACTGGTTCCCTCCAGAAATCGTCCTATTCCTGTACGTACTGCTTGTGCCAACAGCTACCACACTACACTGTGCTTTTACACTTACCTTCCTAACTAGTCTTCACGGCAGAATTGGATCTTATGATTCTGGGATTCCAAGTCCCTGGCACAGGAAAAGTGCTTGATAATAAATGCCATTGAATAAAGGAATACTTTTATATGCAAGCAAGCAATGGCTATTTAATAACTTTTCATTAAAATAGTTTTAACTCATCCACAAACGTACCTGGCTTTTTCAGAGTATTCATCCTCTTCTTAAGTTATAAAAAATTAGTTTAAAGGCTATTTTTAATAATTTATACACTTCCATGACATTGATTTAGTGCTAATCAATAAAGCTTAACTTTATGAAAGAATAAAATCTAAGCAAGAAATCATGCCTTTTGCCTTAAAAAAACTATATGTCAAGAAAATGAGATTAGTCTCACAGACTATGAGAAAATATTTGCAAAAGACATGTCTGATAAAGGACTGTTATCAAAAATATACAAAGAAATTCTAAAATTCAACAATAAGAACAACCTGATTAAAAAATGGGCAAAAGAAACAAAAATAGAACGGAAACCTCATAAAGAAGATATACAGATGCCAAATGAGCATATGAAAAACTACTTGACATCATTTGTGATTAGGGAATTGCAAATTAAAACAACAATGAGATACCATGTCACACCTATCAGAATTGCCAAAATCCAGAACACTCACAACACCAACTTCTGGCAAGGATGTGGAGCAATAGAAACTTCATTTACTGCTGGTGGGAATGCAAAATGGTACAACCACTTTGTAAGATAGTTTGGCAGGGTTTTTTTTTTGTTTGTTTATTTGTTTTTTTACAAAAGCAAACATGTTCTTACCATACAAACTAGTAGTCATACTCCTTGGTATTTACTCAAATGAATTGAAAATTTATGTTCACACAAAATCTGCACGTGGATGTTTATAGCAGCTTTATTCATAATTTCCAAAACTTGGAAGCAACCAAGGTATTTTTGACTAGGTGAATGGTATATCCAAACAATGGAATATTATTTAGTGCTAAAAAGACATGAGCTATCATGCCATGAAAAGACATGGAGGAATCTTTAATGCATATTACTATATGAAAAAAGCAAATGTGAAAAGGCTACATACTCTGTGATTCCAACTATATGACATTCTGGAAAAGGTAAAACTATAGAGACGGTAAAAAGATCAGTGATTTCCAGGTTAGGTGGTAAGAAGGGATGAAGAGACAGCACAGAGAGGACTTTTAGGACAGCGAAACTATTCTGTGTTGCACTACAGTGGTGGAAACATGTCATTACACATTTGTCAACACCCACAGGGTGTATGACACCAAGAATGAACCCTAAAATAAACTGTGGACTTTCGGTGATAATGATGTGTCAGTGGAGATTCATCAGTTGTAAGGACGAACCACCTGGTGCCGGATGTTGATAACGGGGTGGGGGTGGGGGGCAGGCAGAAGGCCTATGGGAAACCGACTCAATTTTGCTGTCAACCTAAAACTGCCCTAAAATATCTATTTAAAAAAGCAATGTCTGCCCTATGCTTTTTTAGTGTAAGTAATTAAAATAAAAAGACAGCACTGTCACATGGCACAGTGCAGGGCCTTGCTACTTGAAGTGTGCCTGCGGACCAGCTGCAAGGACAGCACCCGGGAGCTTGTCAGAAACACAGAAGCTCAGGTCCCTCCCCAGACCTACTGAGCCACAGTCTGTGTTTTAAAAAGTTCCCCAGATATTTTTATGCACGTCGGGGGTTTAGAAGCACTGGTGTAGAAAACGAAGAATTAAACGAGAGCAAGAACCAGTTCCTTTTCTTACCTCATCCACTCACAAGTTGCTTAGCGTTGGGCAATGTATTGAAACTGCAGGTTTCTAGTCTGTAAAACAGGAGGGTTGGACTGGGTCAGAGGTCCTCACAGCGTGGTCTCTAGACTGGCAACATCAGCATCACCTGGGACAGAAGGAAACACAAATGCTACTGACTCAAAAACTCTATGGGTGAGCCCCTGATCTGCGTTTTAGCAAGCCCTGCACGTATTTCTGATGCAAGTTGAATGTAAGAACCACTGGATGACCCCTAAAGTCTTCTTCAATGTAAACATTTTGTAATCATTTGAAAAAATTTAAGTGTCACAAGATCTTAAATACATATATATTTTTTACTTGAAACTGAATACTTATGCACTTTAAGCAATGAACTGGCATCCTTTTCATTCTCAGATTGTGCCCTTATCTATTTAAAAATATTTCTTACAATTTTTAAAATATAAATTTTTATTTACATATAAATATATAAACTTCTATTAAATTTTTCAAGTAGCAAAAGCAGATTCTTTGGACACTGACACAAAGAGAACAATTGATTTGAACACACCCTTCAGACAAAGAAACTCTGAGCTTTGTGCTTGTTAACTGATGAAGATTTTAAACTGACATAATAGAAGTTTTTTTTCCCCTTTTGTAATTAGCAAACCACACATATTCAGTGCCAGGGTGGCTGGCTAGGGTCATTTCATTATCTTAGTTCCCACTGAATGCTAAGGATTTTTCTTTCATCCAGTGAGGAAATCTAAAAAAGCAGACAAGGTAAACTTTAAATTGGGTTAATAACAGATAAGAATGCCGTGATCACATATTAAATTGTGAATCATGCAACAGCTGATAGGATTCAGGAAGAAAAGATGAAAGCAGTAACTTCTTGTCTGGCTTAAGCAGGATGAGAGAATTTGGCGCATTTGAAATTCTGTCAAGAACAACACAGACAAGCACTATTTTTAACCCCTACTTTTACCATGAGAGAATTCACAGTGTAAGAATCAAACAGTTTGAATTTTGAAAGGGGGGAACAGTGGGTACATAATCTAATAGCTCAGTTTTCCTTATCAGACAGCTGTATTATTGTGGAGGGAACATCTACATTCCAAAGTCGTGAACGCACAGGGCCATGTTTACATTCACTCCATGAACAAAGCACCGTTAACATGGCTCCAAGGGGCTTTTTCCCTTGGAGTCTGATGGTGAACTATTTACAAATATGATTAAACATATGAGGAGATGATGTGTCTGCATGCCTCAAGCATATTTTACTTTAACCACTTCATTTCTGATACGTAAGTCCTGGTAACCCATCAGTACTATCAGTTGCTGGCTCTGACATGTATCTAAATGATTAAGATAACAGATGCAGCACTGGTGGGTTTTTTCCTTCTTCTCTTAAAGATTTTCATTCTCTTGGTCTTTGGAGTCTTGATAAATGGAGCAATTCCACCAACATTTCTGGCTAGATTTTCAAAGGGACAGCATCCAATTTTATGAGAGCAAATGGGCTTTTTACCTCTTATTTTGCAGAAAACAATTTACAGGCTTTAAGCATAAATCAAAACAGGCACCTTAAAAATAGGAGGCTCTGAAAGAGGAGGGCCCTTGAAAGTCTGGCCTATATGTGTTGCTGATACTAATAAATCAGTACAGTTTTGATTATTCTGTAAGGCGTTTACGTCTATAACCATGCTACCTCCCCAAAGGGAACAGTGTGTTTGGGTTTCAAAGGGTCAGTGTGGGCATGTGTTGGGGCAAAGGATGTGACACTGAGGAGAGCTGCTGAAACAGGCCCTGCAGAGAGGCATCCATCCCAGAAGCATCTGTCCCAAAGCATCCCAAAAGATTACCCCAAACAGATGGGAGAGAGACAGGAGAAACAGAGAGAAGGGATGGTATGAGAAAAGAAGGGTTGGGGAGAAGGGAATGGGCAAAATGGAGAAAGAAATAGAGAAAAAAAGGGAAGAAAACGACATGGGGAAAAGAACAAGAGAGAGAAGAAATGAAAAGGAGAGGAAGGAAATGGGGGTCTGAAGATGAGCTCCAGATGGAGAGAAGGCGGAGAGGAGAAATGGTAAAAGGGAGAGGCTGAGGGGAAGGTGTATTTATCTCGGGAAGGTCCTCGTGGGTGTGGTCCTGGACGTTTTGTCTAATGAGGTTATGATAATTGCACATTAGACAGTCTGCGGAAGCTGCTCCCAGCATTTATCTGGCAAATGCATCACTGGCCTGGATGAAATTAGCTGAGAGCCAGGGCAGTTCTCCTGAGATAGGAAAAGTCACAAGGTGAAATTTCTCTGCTGTAGTCACTGGAAACCAGAAGTACAGTCAGAGGGAGGATTCCGCTGTAATATTCTCACGTCCCAATTAACCTAGAAAAATGCCTCGGCTGCTGTATAATTGCTTTCCCCATTACTCTGCTCATAATGGATTTTTGGTCACTGCTGGAGGTGCACAGCAAGCTTTCCCTTGTTTAGGGCTTGCAGGAGTGCCCCTGATGGGATACGGAGATACCTGTCACAGCCTTACTCATAGCTTTATAGTTTTTATTTAAAAATTTTAATTAAAATTTTTTTATTTTAAAATATTTGACACATAAAGATGGTATGTATTCAAGGTGTACAATGTGATGATTTGATTTACATATAGATTATATAATGATGATCACAATCAGCTTTGTGTTTTCTACATGATATATGTAAATTGTATTTTTCTGCTTTTTATTTTTAGGACATAGACCTAGTGAGAGATTTGGGAAAAGAAGTCCAAATATTTTCTTAGTTGTACCTATGGTGTAGTAAAATTGAATTTACATCTGTTCAACCTGATCATAAAGTTTATGTTTTATACATATATATACTAATCTCTGTTATGTTTGGGTTATATATGTTTATTAAAAACAATGGGGTTCATCATTTTATATATTTAATGATATTATAAAATTTCTCTCCCCAGCTATTTTACACCTGTTTAAAAAAAAGTCTTTTATTGTAATGAACTAGCTATTGCCTCATGTAATAATATGTATTTAATATTTATATACATATAATATTTATTACATAAATAAAAATATGCCTATTACTTTTCTTTTTTTACTGCCATATAAACTCTCGTTTAACATCACTGATTGCTTTTTAATAATTATAATATTCCATTATATTTTAACTTGTTTTCAGACATTTCTCCTGAAGTGCTAGAAAGTAAATGATTTCCAATAAACCACCCAGTTAAATAAATCCTCAAAAGCCTTTGTTTGATTTTTGTTAGAAGGTACTCCTACTTAGGCAATTTGGAACGTGTTCAACACAAGTGTGAATCATTGGTACATAATCTTTGCGAATATGTTGAAAGAAAAGTCTTTGCAGAAGAGAAAGTATCTTAAAATAATCTTGTAGCATCTGGTTCACACCTGGAAAAGTAAATTGTATAGTTTAGCACTGTGATCGTTTTAGAAATCTAATGTGAACTGTCCTTGATTTTATATTTCCTTTTTTCAGATTATTTCCATGACCCAAACTAGTTTGACTGTTTTGAGCCCTTTTGTGCACAACTAAGTACGTGAAATAAAAAGTTACAGAGAATTAATTAAATTACACTGTTCTCTCAAATACTAGCCAGAGTTAGTGTGTGTGAATGTGCAAGTATTTACATGTTACTGTCATGCTCAAAAGTTTGTCTTCACCCTCTTTAGCCTATAAGGTCTTTAACCTAAAAGCATGAACATACCTACTCTCACATTTGTATGTGAAGCCTATTTATGCATTGGAGTAACATATGCGGTGCTTTCTAAATAGTGCAAAAATGTTGCTGAAGGGCAGTATAGGATGGCTTTTTTCTTTTTGTATTGTCATGATTCCTGAATGGGATTCTAATTTATTCCTTTATAATATCAGTTAAGGTAATAGGAAGGCATCCAGCAGCCTTTTTTTTTTTTCCTTGCATTCCTCTTTTGGCTCATCAGTTCTTTTTTGTGCATACGATAATTTTTTAAAAAGTGAGAAATGTCTATATAACAGCTAATATTTTCCAGATGATGTCACACAAACCTGCATATCTGATTTCCACATCATCTTTATTGATGGAGCCCCTCCTTTCTGTCTCTCCTTCCCAAACTCCCTACTTGTGTTTGTTCTGTCCGCTTGGTTCCCTCATGTGTGTTTGCTCACGTGAATGCTCCCAGCTTTGTCTCCCTGCACAAGCACGTGCTCTGAGCAGCATCTAATATTTCTTTTTTTCTTTTACAAATTATTTTTATAGAATATATGGACTTTAGAGAAAATTTTATGTCTTTATAATGAAAGCTCAATGTTTTCAAATAATTATAATGTAATCATAATGTATTTTAAGTTAATATATTATTTTATTATCATTGGATTATGGGGATTGGTTCTGGGAGGCCATACTTTTTCTACTTAAATTTTTGCCTGTATATGAAAAGCACTTTACGTAAATGTCTGATTAGACTTCAGTTTATTAGAGTTAATTATTTGTACTTTGGCACTTGGACAACTTGCAAAACCTTGGTGCTGTTCTAATTCTCCCTCCATTTTCTTAGCTGTGTGGCCAGAATCTGATTAATCCTGCTATTAATGGCTTTTTAATTGTTACCCATTCATTTTATAGCCAAGAGTTTTCATAATTCTATGTGAAAACAAGAAAAGCTGTCAATGGAACAGAATACAGAGCCCAGAAACAAACTTAAACGTATATAGTCAACTGGTTTTCAACAAGGGCATCAAGAAGACTCGATGATGTTGGGAAAACTGGATATTCACATGCAAAAGAATGAAATTGGGTCTCTTACATCACATACAAAAATCAATTCAAGATGGATTAAAGACCTACACATAAGACCAGAACCCATAAAACTCCTAGAAAAAAAACATGAAGGAAAAAGCTCCTTGTCATTGCCTTGATAATGACTTTAGATAGGACACAAAAACATAAAAGCAAAAATAAACAAGTGGGAAAACATCAAAATAAAAAGCATTTGCACAGCAAAGGAAACAATCAACAAAATGAAAGGACAGACTACAGATTGGGAGAAAATATTTGTGAACCATATATCTGACAAGGGGTGAATCTTCAAAAATGTATAAGAAACTCACACAACACAGTGGCAATAAAAATAAGTTGCCAAATTAAAAAATGGGCAAAGGACCTGAATAGACATTTCTCCAAAAGAAAAAAACCAAAAACAAATAGCAACATAAAAATGGCCAAGAAGTATTTGAAAAGGTACTTAACATCACTAATCAATGGGGAAATGCAAATCAAAACTGAGGTGCAAATCACACGGGATATCACCTCCCACCTGTTAGGATGGCTATTATCATAAAGAAAAGACATAAGTATTGGCAAGAGTGTGGAGAAAAGGGACCCCTTGTACACTGTTGAGAATGTAAATTAGCACAGCCATTATGGAAAACAGCATAGCCATTCCTCAAAAAATTAAAAAATAGCACTGCCATATGGCCCAGCAATCCCTCTTCTGGGTACATACCCAAAGGAAATGAAATCAGCACCTTGTAGAGATACCTATAGTCCTAGGTTCATTGCAGCATTATTCACAATAGCCAAGATATATAAATAACCTAAGTGTCCATCAACCAATAAATGTATCCAAAAATGACTGGATAAAGAGACTGTGGTATACAACATCTAGTATATGTACAATGGAATATTACTCAGCCTTAAAATGAAGGAGATCCTACCATTTACGACAGCACAGATGAACCTGGAGGATGTTATGTTAAGCAAAATAAGCCAGACAAAGAAATCAAATATTGCATGATCTCATTCATATGTGGAATCTAAAAAAAGTCAAATACATAGAAACAGAGAGTTAAATGGTGGTTACCAGCAGCAAGGGTTGGGGGGTGAGAATGGGGAGATGTAGAGCACCACATATTTCTGAATCTTCCTTAGTCTTACAGTCTATCAAAATGCATCTTTTTTGTGTCACAGGGTCTTTCCCTTTGGTAGATGACAAGAGCAGTAATGAATTAATTATAAAACTACCCCATCGGTGTGAGAGTAAGGTAATGCAGTCACCTGTGCAGAGAGCATCAAGTTTTCGCAAGGTGTATGTCTCTTTCTTACCCTCTAAGACTCTATTCATGTGTCACCTCCTCCAAAAGACTTTCCCAGACTTCCCTCCTTTATTCTCTACTCTACCACTGTTTATTTCCTTCACAGACTTTAAAACTTTGTATCAGAGTATTTAGTGTTTACAGAAAAGTACATATATCATGACTGTACAGCCTGATAGATTTCTACAGAGTGACACAGCCCGGTGCCTCCAGGCAGATCCAGAAATAGAACGTGGCCAGCATCCCAGAGACCCACCTCATTCCCCCTTTGGACCCTTCCTCCTGTTCTACTCAAAGATAGCCGCAATCCTGACACCTGCACCACAGATAGTTTGCATGTTTTTGAACTTCGTGAAGTGGAATGTACTTTTTGTGTCTGACTTCTTTCGTGCAACATAGTTTGTGATATTCACCCATGTTGCTGCATGTAGTTGTGGTTCATTCATTTTCCTTGCTGAACTTCACTTTACTGTATAAATATATCACAATATATTTATTTATTTTAGTTTTGATGGAAAATTTGATTGTTTCCGATGTGGGACTATCACAAATAATACTGCTACAAACATTTTTGTCCATATGTTTTGATACATGTATGTATACATTTCCGTAGGCTATATATCTAGAAGTGAAATTACTAGTACATAAAACAAGAATTTTTCAAGTTTAATATATACTGGAGATAAGTTTTACAAAGTGGTGGTACCAGTTACATGTGTACCGTCAAAGTGTGAGAGTTCCACATCCATGTCAACACTGTATATTGATAATCATTTTTGAAATTTTAGCTATTTTGGTGAATATTTTGTTATATCTCATTGTGGTTTTGGCTTATGTTTCCATAATGACTAATAAAGTTTAGTACATTTTCATGTTTATTGTGCGTTTGGATATTCTCTTTTAGAAAGTTTTCTGCTGTGTGGCCTGTCTTCTTTCTTACTGATTTGCAGAGTTCTTTATATACTCTGGATATGAATCCTTGCAAGATGTACATACCACAAATATCTACCACAGTCTGACAATATTTCCCTCTGTTACTGATGTCTTTTGATAAACAGAGCTTAATTCTGATGTATTCCAATTCATAAATCTTTTTCTTTATGGTTAGTGCTTTTATGTTCCATTTTTAAAATGTCTATTCATCCCTCAAAGTCAGAAAGGTATGTTCCCATGCTATCTTCTAGAAGCACTGAGGCTTTGCCTTTCATATTTAGATCTACAATCCACCTGGAGTTGATGTTTGGGTTTGATGTGAGGTTAGAAGGAAGTTTCATTTATTTTCATATTTAGATAGCCAATTGACCCATCATCATTTATTGAAAAGACTGCCCTTGCCCCACTTCTGGGCAAGGCCATTTTTGTCATAAATCAAAGGTCCATTTGGGTGTGGGCCTATTTCTAAATTTTCTACAATGTTCCTTTGATTTGTTTCTTCTTTTTCCAAATACCATATTGTTTTAATAATTGTAGATTTATGGTATGTCTAGATATCTTCTGGTGTAAATCTTCTGACGTCATCCTTATGCAATATTATTCTGGCCATTCTTGGCCTTTGGTGTTTCCATATACATTTTAGACTTAGCTCCTTCATTTACAAACACACACACACACGCACATGCAAACACACACAGCGCCTGCTGAATTCTTTTTTATTGAGAATTCAAAACCTGACAAGAGCATTATAATAATGAAAAAATGCATTTCAGGAACATATAGTCAAAAATCTAAAATAAAATTTGACAAACCAATGTATGCAGCAGACTTCTATATAAAATGTGGTCTCTGACCAACACTCACATACCTGGGCAGCCTGCCTAATGCTTCTGTGTCTCTATTCTGCATTTTTTAGTTTTCACTTATTACTGTTTTGTGAGGTTCAAATGAAATAATGTGTATAAAGCACTTGTAAGACTGGCACACAGGGAGCCAGTGAAAGTTGGGCATTATTGTTATACTTCTATCAGTATGCCTTCATTTAATCTCCTACTATAATTCATGACTTTTATGTCTATTTCCCTTGCTAAATTATAAGCTCTGTGGCGGTACCAGCCTCGGCCTGAGCAAGAGAGGCCCATGACCCAGAATCCATGCTTTGGTGAGTCCCATACATTACAAACACCCAAAGTCTACACTTACTGAAGAATGCATCGGTACTTGAGATTCACCTCTGAACATTGGCACAATGTAGCCTGTCGTCCTAAAACACCAACTCTTGTGACCAACTCTTCAGGTCCAGGGAAAGTCTAGTCCCTATTTCTTGTCCTGTGTCCTCTAAACAAAGATGATTGCACTTGAATCTTGTAAATGTTTGTTGTCTATGCCACTGCCCATGCTAGAAGCAAAAGCTCTTCTGAAGTAAGACAAAGAGCTGATGGGCAAAAGTACTTAAGGAAGAGAAAAGACAAAGTTAATCACTGTCAATTTCTTCCTTTTATATAGCATGAATCTAATAGAATTTTATATAACAGAATCATTTCTCTGTAATGCCAAGAGTCTCTTTTCCTGCTTATTTTTGCATCCCAGTTTGTGGCTCTGGCAGTATGATATTCACAACAGTTGCCCATAGTGGTTGAGGGACATTTTTAAACATTAAACTATTTATATGTGTAGGTCCAGACATAACACGCATGGAGTATGTTACTAATTCTTTATATTGGCAATGGAAGATATACTCAATGCTAGAAATACAAATACTTTTATTTTTATAAAAATATTTAGTGACATTTCAGTGTTTTCAAAACTCAAACCTTTTTAGCTTGACAAATAATTTTGATTTTAAAAGTCAAATTGTAGCTTTTAAACATTTAGACATATAGCATGTGAGTTTCCATTTGTACTCTTGACAGGGCGCGGCCGATGTGAGGCGGCCTCTGTCTGAAATCAAAGACCATGTCTCGTTCACCCCTCAAGCCATCCGTAAATGCCAAACACGAAACTTGCCTACCGCCCCCAGATGTTTAATTAACAAATGTGTCCCTGTTGAGTGAACTTACGGTGGGGCTATCAGGTATTTCAGAGCTTACAAGCCTTTTGCCATCTCTAAATTATAGCGTTAGATGTAAAGATATTCAGGCACTGTCTGCTCCAGCGTTGAGTGAAGTCCCTGCCTGCTCAGATACTCTGCCAAGAAGTGTGCTTCTTCCTTCTCACCCACTTCCTTCCCCGATAGCTCAGGCACTACTCAGAGCCCGTCTCTTGGGGATATCAGATTAAACCGAGCAGGAAAACTGGTAGAAAGGTTAATACGATTGGATCCAAAACTTGGAATAGTTTAAATTCAAGGGTTTAGTTGCTAATTTTAGTCCCAGGGTAAGATGTTCAAAAAGTAGACTGTGCCTCTGTTTAAATAATCTTCCCTAATGATGATGTAAAGTAACATAAATTAGTTTTAAAATGTCCTGGAGACAGACACATTTATTTTTTAGCTTTTTGGTTTGTGCTTATGCCCACTCAGACTAGGTACAGAGGAGCATAGCCACTTAGAGTTGCCAGTTTAGGAAAAATAGACAAATATAATTTTGGATTTATTACAAAATTTAAAAAATATGATATAGACCTCCCACTGAGTTTCTCTGAATCAACTTAACCAATTTTTGCTAAACCACCGTGGCCCTCTCTTTCTATAACCCTTCCTCCGCCTCAGTCCCTGCACCCTCCCCCGCCACCATCTCTCACCCAGAAAAACGTTTAAAAATAATATAAGAATAAATTTTATTCTAAATATCTTCATTTGTTTGAATACTTTAGCCTAGATTCTTTATTCAGGTTCAACATATTCTTGCCATCTTGGCCCATGGTATGACATTCATTTTGGAATTGTAATCCTTATTTAGTTAAACTCTTTCATACACATAGCTCTACATGTGATACCTTCTTTTCTGAAGTAATTAAAAATTCACCCTGCATGGCTTCAGCTCTCAGAACATCTCCACTTCGAGGTTTTAATAGCCTTTCTGCTTTTCAGCAGCACAGCACCTTGTATTATGCAAGATGTGCTTTAAAAGCCAATAAATAAGAACAATAATTGGGTTCATGTTTATCAACTCAAACTCTTTCAGCCTTGTCTTCATCATGCATTTTGCCACTTAAGGCAAAATCAAGGACTTGCAGTTTGCTTATATTTATCCATTGCCTGCCAAATGGCCTCTGCGCTGTAACTCCCCAGCCCCTGCAAACCAGGATAAGACAAAGAGTCTAAATTATTCTTATTTGATGACTTTATTTGGTTCTTTCATATTTCCGAGGCTTACTTTTCATCCATAAAATTAAAAATAGAAGTGAAAGTCATCTTTGTTTTTAAAATTAAACCCTCATTTAATTAAATTGGATTTCACTGGCAGGACTTAAAGGCATAACCTTCTGCTTATTATCACCATTCTTTGTGATTCCTGCAGTCATTATTTCTGTGGCAGATGATTGTGGTTTATGCTTTCTTGTTGTTTGTTTTTTCAATATATGTCCCTTTCTATTCTTTAGAAAGTGCCCATTGTTAACACGGAGGTTCTTCCATACTTCCAAGTTTACATTTGCCAGATGCTTTAGAATATACGATTATTCAAAACATATTTGAATCATTTTCCTTTTTTCTTCCATAGCTTAAGCTTTGTATCCAAAAATCAATGAACTTAACATGCAATCTTCTTCTTATACATTTAAAAATAATCATATTGCATATATGCAAAAGCCTTTTTTTCTGTCTACAGACAATGCTACAGCCATTAACTCTACAACCCCAATGAGGTCCCCAGTAACATGATGGGGAAATGGGGCATCATCAAAGTGTCTGAAGACAAGGGAGGGAAATGTAAGGGGAATGGAGTCTCTGTTTCTATCATTAATACCGCAAGGCTAATGGCTAAACCTACACTTTAGGACTTTGGCTGCCTGCACCAATGGTCAACCCAATGTCCAGCATCAAACAAATGTCACTATTTTGTAGTAAAAAGAGCTTGTTTACCATGCAGATGCCTTTAAAAGGGAGATATTTTTGGTTAACAAAGCTCTATGTCTCTGGCAAAATTAAATGTATGTTGTTGTAATACTTTTCTTTATCAATAAACTTTTTTGTTCTCATAAATGTCTCTGTCATTATAGCACTCTGTTTTCTTTGCAAGTGCTAGTAACTTTCAAGGAGGCATAGCCAAACAAGGAAGAATGTGAAAAACACCTAGCCAGTGGATGTCAATAGGAGCCAGGGAAGAGGTGGATAGTTACAGGTGCTGAGTACAGTGTGAAAGTCCAGTTGAGAAAGCTCCTAAAAGATAAGGTAACCCAAGTATGCATTTGGGATTCCAGCAAGGGCTCAGTGGAGATCACATAGTGGCTTACCCAGCAGACAGAAATGTAAGGCAAGTCAGGTGCTTGTACATAAGTAAAAATGAAAGCAGAGCTACTGCTTTGGAATCGCCTGCTAGAGTCCCCAAAGCAATTTTGGCTACTGGGGCAGAATGAAAGAAAGACACCCAAACCAATTGAAGCAAGAAGGAAAGTGTTCCTATTTTACACACACACACACACACACACACACACACACACACACACACACACACGTACGCATGCATACACACACATTTCTTTTACACAAAGCAGACTCTTGCTCTTGACCTTGATTTCCAGATTCCATTCTTCTTAGCAGAGCCAAGAGGGACTGGCAAAGGGCCTAGAGTTGGAGAGGGTATGTGAAACTTGAAAACATAAAAATTAAACATTAAAAAATGTTCATAACCCAAAGTGAATTCATATGTAGCCACAAAAATTGGCCTTTGACAGGTTCAATGGCTTGGATCTTTAGATGGTATTGGTGTTGAAAGCTGGAGCTAGGCTGTGTCTGCTGCCCAAGGTCGTAGACCCACAGTAAGGAGGAAGAGCCACCATTGTGCACGTGGGAATCTAAGTTTTAAAATACTTCTTCTCCAAGAGACATCCTTAGCACCTTGCTCCTTTTGCTCTACAAATTATACTGGGTGACAGCAATAAAGTAAACATCCACAGCTCTTGAGTTTGCCCTTGACAGAGCACTCTGTCAAGTCTCAAACAATAAAGGGTTTTCCGCACAATCCCAGCGTAATTCAAAGTTGAATTGAGTAATCTTTGGTTCCAGAACAAGAAAAATAGCATTTAAGACAGCAAAAAAGCATTTTTTTTTCTTATGGAATAATGTAAAAACAGATTTAAGGTTTTATATTAGATGGTGGGGGAGAGAATTTAAATACCTACCTTCTTTTAACATGAGGTAATACAGAGTCAAATGTTATTGATTTTGCTTTATTTAGCCCTAAATAGAAAAATAGTAGCACATAGAAATAAACCTGGAATAGTTGAAACTATATTTTAATATATTTCTAGTTTTAAAAAAATATGTAGAATGTGGCTGGTTCAGTTCTTTTCCTGATAGATAGGAATGTTACACAAATCCGCGCTTTTCAAAGTATGGTCTGTGGAATTGCAGCATTAGCATCACCTGGGATCTTATGAGAAATGGCAAAGCTTGGGCCCCAACAGGGACGTAGTGAATCATAATCTGCATTTTATCAGATATCGAGGTGACTCACACACACATAAGAGTTCTCCAGGCACTGATCTAAGTTAACCATTCACCAAAGGCAACATCAAGTAGGCTTTGCAAAGCCACTCTTCCCTCCAGTGACCACATAGAAACTTGCCATCAAAGTAAAAATTATTTTTGCTATGCAAATATAACTTCAAGACCAGTTCCCTAAAACTCTCCTCAAACATTCTAGAGCCACCACATATTTCTTTACTTCTGCATATCTCTCTGTGAAACACTTCCTAGGGTAAATAACTTCACGTTTTGCATGTGATTCTTTTGCCTATAACTTCAGAAGTTTGAATAACAGCTATGAAAGATAATGGAAATAAGTAATATTAAGAGGTTTGTATGAAAATAATATGTATAAGTGAAAGACAAGGCAGAAATACAAAAGAACAAAAATAGCATAAAACAAATATCTGTATATTTTATTTATATTGAAAATAGATTTATTATTTATCTAAATATAAAAATGATGCATGCTAATGGTTTTTCATAGTTTTTGCTAAGTAAAAAATAAAGGTAAATTCTCAAATAATACAAAAAAGTAGGGGAAAAATAGTTATGTCAAGAAACAACATCATGAAGGGATAAATTTCTTCTATACTTTTAGTAGCACAGTATCCACTTATCTTTTTCCAGGTAAGAACACTGCCAGTTTTTTTTTAGGGATACTTCTCTTCCCCTGAGCCCACCCAGCTTTCAGGCCACATGCTATAGGCAACATCCTTCAGGGTTGGAGCATGTGACACAGCACCCAAGTCTTAGCCAATTAGGATCTTACATTCTCTAGAACACAGTGTTGATTTGGATATGGGCACATGTCCCAAGGTAAGACAGCCAGGCTCAATGAACCTAGATCTTTTAACTGAATAGTCAGGAAAAGATTTTCTCTCTTTCATGCCAGTGCTGAACTAGAAAGGAAGAGAGGCAAGGACTGTGGCAGCCATCTTGGCACCATGAGGCAAGATCCTGTTTTGAAAATAGAGTCACCACAGAGAAAGCAGGACAGAGACTGGGAAACAAAGAGAAGCACTGGCTCCTTTTGATGACCATGTTTGAAGCCCTGAAAAAGATGTGCCTGAAAACCAATACTCTATACTTTTCCGTATCTGAGTCAAAAAGTTTTCTTTTTGCTTAAACTAGTTTGGATTGAGTTTCTACCTCTTATTAGAGAAACAACTGATACAAGATTGTAAGAGTTTGTATATTTCTATGTGTACATATCCATAGATGGATTTTATTATATATAATTTCATAATCATCATTCCTTATTTACTATTTTTAAAAAGATTTTATTTTTTTAGAGCAGATTTAGGTTAACAGCAAAATTGAGAGAAGGTACAAAGATTTCATGTACTCCTGTTCCTACACAAGCATAGCCTCTCTCATTATCAATATACTCCACCAGAGTGAATTATTTTTTACAGTTGGTTTTTGTATAGGTAAATGCTATGAAGGAAAATATTTGTTACAATTGAACATAAAATGACACATCATTATTACCTAAAGTCTGTAGTTTATTTTAGGATTGACTTTTGGTGTTATATTCTATAGGGCTGGACAAATGTATGATGACATATATCCAATATTGTAGTATTAATACAGAATAGTTTTTTTCCTCTAAAAATTCTTTTGTGCTTTGCCTCTTCATCTCTCACTCCCTCTCCCCAACCCCTAGTAACCACTTATTTTTTTACCATTTCCATAGTTTTTTTTGTTGAGAATGTCATATAGTTGGACTCATATGGTATGTTACCTTTACAGATTGGCTTCTTTCATGTAATAATATGCATTTAAGTTTCCTCCATGTGTTTTCATGGCTTGACAGCTCATTTCTTGTTAGGATTGAATAATATTACATTGCCTAGATGTATCACAGTTTGTCCATTCACCTACTGAAGGATACTTTGGTTGGCTTCAAGTTTTGACAACTCTAAATAAAGCTGCCATAAACATGTGTGCAGGTTTTTTGTGTGCACATAAGTTTTCAACTCCTTTGCATAATTATCAAAGAGAAGGATTGCTGGAGTATATAGTAATGGAATGTTTAGTTTTATAAGAAACTGCTAAACTGTCTTCCAAAGTGTCTGTACCATTTTGCATTCCCACTAGCAATGAGTGAGAGTTCCTGCTGCTTTTACATCCTGTTGCCCTGCCACACCCTCACCAGCATTTTGTGTTGTCAGTGTTCTGGATTCTGGGCATTCTAATGGGTGTGGAATGGTGTCTCCCTGTTGTTTTAACTAGCATCATGATGTGGAGCATCTTTTCATATATTTATTTGCTATTTGTATATCTTCTTTGGTTAGGTGTATCTGCTAAGGTCTTTGACTCATTTTTTAAAAAATCAGATTATTTTCTTATTGTTGAGTTTTAAGAATTCTTGGTATATTTTAGATAACAGTCCTTTATCAGACATATCTTTTGCAAATATTTTCTCTGAGTCTGCAGCTTGTCTTTTCATTCTCTTGACAGGATCTTTTGAAAAGCAGACAACTTTAATTTAATGAAGTCCTCTTATGATCAATTCTTTCGTTTATAGTCATGCCTTTGGTGTCATATCTAAAAAAGCCACCATCAAATCCAAGGCCATCTGGATTTTCTCCTATTTTATCTTCTAGGAGTTTTACAGTTTTGTATTTTACATTTATGTTTGTGCTCCATTTTGAGTTAATTTTTGTGAAAGGTGTAAGTAAGGTCTGTGTCTAGGTTAATTTTTTCATGTGGATGTCCAGTTGTTTCAGAGCCATTAGTTGAAAAGCCTGTCCTTGCTCCATTGTATTGCCTAACTTGTTCCTTTGTCAAAGATCAGTTGACTATACTTATGTGGGGTACCTACTATTTTCTAACCTGCTTTTCTCAAGCAAAAAATATGTCAAGAGCACCGTTTTGGATAATTATACTCAGATCTATATTGATATTTTATTAAATATATGATGCTCTATAATTTATACCATAATTTATTGAATCAGTTCCATACTGAGAGACATTTATGGATTGCTTAAATATACTAAAGAAAATCCTCATACAAATATATTAATTTAACCCATAAAATTATCTCCTCTGGCTAAATATCTAAAAGGGGAGTTGTGAGGCCAAAAGGTATCTAATTTAAGATTTTATATACACTCCAATCCTCTCCTTGAGAAATATTCCATTTAATTGCATTCCTGCCAATAAGACTTAGGTGCTTCAGTGAGCCCTACAGTCACATAAACATCTACTAATTTCATGAGTGGAAAATGATATATAATTTCTTTTCCATTTCTCTATTGATAAAAGTGACTATCTTTTCCACATGTTTTTCAACTCTTTTTATTTTTCCTTTTTTGAACTGCCTGTTATTTTCTTTACCCATATTTCTGTTGGAGTGGTTGACTTTGTCTCACTGAATTGCTAGAACTCTTTACATATTAAGTCTATTAACTCTTTTTCATATATACCCCAGTTTGTATTTTGTTTGTGGGTTTACTTTAAAAGCTAATTTTATGGTTAGAATTTTACATTATTATGTAACCAAACTTATCAAATTTTGTCATGGATCCTGAGTTCCTTATACTGCTTAGAAACACTTTCCTGTTTTAAGATTATAAAATTATTCAACCATCTTTTTCTAGTATTGTATAGTTTCTTTCTTTTTTTCCTTTTCCTTTTTTTCTACACATTTGAATCTTTGATCCATCTGGAAGTTATTTTCCCATAAGGGATTCAGCTTTATTTTTCCCAAATGTCTAGCCAGTAATCTCAGTGTTATTTATTGAAAATTCAATTCATCTTCTTACCAGTTTGAAATGCGATCTTTATCATATACTTAACTACCACATATCCTTGGATTTATTTCTAGCTCCTTTTTTTCTATTTCAATTTAGATGATTTCTGTGCCTCTGAGGCAGTTCTGTTTTGGATATTGTAATTTATACGTTTCAATATCTAGTAGGACAAATATGCTTCTATTAACAGTTCCTTTTAAAAAAATTCTTCCAAATTTTCTTGGCTTTTTCATTGGTCTCTTTTCAAAATTAGTTTTAGGATAATTTACAAGTTCTGAAAGAAGTCTTGCTTTAATTTGAAATAAAATGCATAGATATTGTAGATTATTTTGAGGAAAATGAATAGAAGAATAGTCTTAAAATATTGAGATTTTGTAATCAAGGACATAACACACATTTTTATTTTACCTTTAATGTTTGGTAGAATTCAGCTATGAAGCTGTCTGGTCCTGGAATTTTCTTTCTTAGGAGGTTTTTGGTCACTCCTTCAATCTCTTTATTTGTTATTGGTCTGTTCAGGTTTTTTATTCTTCTTGACTCAATTTTGGTAGTTTGTATTTTTCCAAGAATTTACCCATTTTATCTAGGTTGTCTAATTTGTTGACATGCAATTGTTCATAATAATCACTTACTATTCTTTTTATTTCTGAAATGTTTGTTGTAATTTCTTCACTTTCATTTCTCATTTTATTTTTTGAGTGTTCTCTCTTTTTCTTAGCTACACTAAGGATTTGTCAATTTTGTTTAAAAATCTACTCTTATTTTGTTGATTCTTTCTATGGCTTTCCACTCTATATTTGATTTATTTCTGTTCTGATTTTTATTATTTCCTTCCTTCTGCTAATTTTGAGTTTAATTTGTTCTTTTCCTAGTTTCTTGAGGCATAACATTAGACTATTTATTTGAAATCTTTCTTCATTTTAATGTAGGCATTTACTGCTATAAATTTCTCCCTTAAAACTGCCTCCGAAATGCTGCATCCCATAGGTTTTGGTATGCTGTTTCCATTGTCATTTGTCTCCAGATAGTTTTAAATTTCCCTTTTCATTTCTTCTTTGATCCATTGGTTGTTCAGGAGCATGTTGTTTAATATCACATATTTGTGAATTTTCAAGGTTCATCCTGTTATTGATTTCTAGTTTCATACCATTGTTGCCTGAAACAACGCCAGATATGATGTCAATATTCTTAAATTTATTATGACTAGTTTTGTGGCCTAACATATGGTCTATCCTAGGGAATGCTCCATGTGTGCTAGAGAAAAATGTGTGTTCTGCTGCTGTTGGAAGGAAAATTCTGTATATATCTATTAGGTCCATTTGGTCAAAAGTGCAATTCAGCCTGAGCAAGAGCGAGACCCCGTCTCTACTAAAAATAGAAAGAAATTATCTGGCCAACTAAAATATATATATATATAGAAAAAATTAGCCAGGCATGGTGGCACATGCCTGTAGTCCCAGCTACTCGGGAGGCTGAGGCAGTAGGATCGCTTAAGCCCAGGATTTTGAGGTTGCTGTGAGCTAGGCTGATGCCACGGCACTCACTGTAGCCCGGGGAACAGAGCGAGACCCTGTTTCAAAAAAAAAAAAAAAGTGCAATTCAAGTCCAGCATTTTCTTATTAAATACTTTTCTGCCTAGTTTATCATTGAAAATGGGGTATTGAAGACTCCTACTATTAATATATTACTATCTATTTCTCCCTTTATGTCCATTAATATTTGTTTTATGTATTAGGTGCTCCAATGGTGGGTGCGTGCATATTTACAGTGATAATAACATCCTTGTGATGAATTGACCCTTTTGTCACCAAATAATGACCTTCATTATCTCTTGTGCCAGTTTTTGACTTGAAGCCTATTTCATCAGATATAAATAAAGCTAGCCACACCTGCTCTCTTTTGGTTACCATTTGCATGGAAAATCTTCTTCTATCATTTCACTTTCAGCTTGTGTGTGTCCTTAAAGCTTAAGTGAGTCTCTCATAGGCAGCACATAGTTGGATCTTGTTATTTTTTTAATCCATTCAGCCACTCTAAGCCTTTTGATTGGAAAATTTAATCCACTTATAGTCAAGGTTTTATTAATAGGTAAGGACTTACTACTGCCATTTTATTATTTGTTTTGTGGTTGTTTTGTAGCACTTTTTTTGTTCCTTTCTTTCTCTGTTGTTGTCTACCCTTGTGATTTGATAATTTCCTGTAGTGCTAAACTTTGATTTCTTTCTTGTTATCATTTGTACATATGCTGCAGTTTTTTGTTTTGTGGTTATCTTGAGGCTTGCGTAAAACACCTTTTAGTTATAATCTGCTACTTTAAGCTAATAACAACTTAACTTCTATCACATGCAAAAACCCTAGACTTTTCTTCTCCCCACACAATTTGTTTTTGATCTCACAACTTACATCTTTTTATATTTTGTATTCCTTAACAAACTATTGTAGTTATAGTTATTTTTGACTGTTTTGACTTTTAACTTTCAAACCAGAGATATGTAAGATTTACATACCACCATTTCAGTGTAGGAGTTTTCTAGATTTGACTATATATTTGCCTCTACCAGTGAGTTTTATATTTTCATATGTATTTATGATAATAATTATCATACTTTCATTTTTGCTTAAAGAACTTTCTTAAGCAATTTTTATAAGGCAGTTCTGATGGTAATGAATTCCCTCAGCTTTTGCTTATCTGTAAAAGACTTTATTTCTTCTTCACTCTGAGGGCCGGCTTTGCTGGGTATGGAGTTCTTGAGTACAGGTGCTTGGAGTAGTTGTGGAGTCAGCTTTCCGGGCTCAGGGTCTTGTGAAACTACTGTAGCACCTGAGACTCGAGGTGCAGGTTCACTCTCCAAGGCACAAGTCTATGTGGTTCTTCCACTAGCCGGGGTCTGTCGCTCTGAGGCACAGCAGTGCAGTTCAGGGGGTGGGTGTAGCCGTGTTTCTGATCTGATAGGCAGGGCACAGCACTGACATGGTTCTGGGGAAGACGGGGTGCTCCGGAGGCTCAGGCCCTGGGGAGCAGGGCACCGCTGCAATTCCGGACCTGGAACCAACAGGGCACAGTGAAAGAACAGGCTTTGGGGGATGAGGGACCATGCAGTGCTGACTCTGGCCCCTGGGATGGTGGGACAAGGCAGTAGTCCAGGCTGTGTGAGGCCAGGTGCAGCAGCAGCAAGGACTCAGGAATGGCAAGATGCTACTGTGGCTTGGGCCCTGGAGAGCGGGGAACAGTGCAGCAATGACCCCGCACCCCAAAGAGGCAGGGTGCAGCTGGGACTGTGGGGAGCTAGTTCGGTTCCAGGTAGGCTGGGCGCTGTGGCTATTAGGTAGGCCTGGGGGCCTAACACAGTACAGCTCAGCCAGGGCTCTGCTTCACTGGGACACAAGGCGTCACGTCTGCTTAGCCCCGGAAAGCATGGCCACACACAGTGGAGCCTCCAGATTTCGGGGGGTAGGTGCAATGTCAGCGGTGGTGCTGGAAGGTGCGACCGCTCTGGTATGCCAGAGACCCGGAACCCCAGGGGATGGGTGCTGCCTCCCTGTGACATGGCAGGGCCTCCAGCGCTGGTGTGCTGGTGGCCTGAGGTCGCTGGGGACCAGGGTGCTGCTATAGCCGTAGTGCCTGGGACCTGACTGCTTCAATACTTCGAGGATCCAGGCCCCCAGGGGCAGGGCACCACTTTGTCTCAGCCCTAAGGGGAGGGTGTGCCAGCGACTGGCACGGCGGAATAGGGTGGCTGTGCAGTCACTTGGCCCTTGGGAGTCGGGCACAGCAGCAGCTCATAGCAGCAGCTTGGCTCAGAGATGGCACCCGCTGGGTGGGCATGTGCAGTGTGGCCAATCCTCAGGGATGGGAGGATGCGGGGGCTACTTGCCCCCAGAGCAGCACACATGCTCGCAGTGGCTCTGGTTCCAAGATGGTGCAGACAAGCAGGGGCACGGCCACAGGCGCAGGTGGGCTCTGTCCTGGGGCAGCTCGGCAGTGCGCTCTGGGGAGCTCCCTAGCTGGGCCCGCGCCCGGAGGCCGCAGGAGGCCACGGCGGGGCGGCGGATGCTGGGGCTCTCGCTTGCCTTTTCCCTGCAGGGAGAAGTCCCTCTGGGTTCTGAACCGATCCGACTTGGGGAGCTTGGGGGATGAAGGCAAAGTGTTCCCTTCCCTTATCTGTGTGGCCACCCTGGGTTTCTGTGCTCTGTGGGATTTTGGCTTCCTTTTTGCTGTTCTCTGGTGCTCTCCTTTAGTATTTTGGTTGAAATGTAATTGTGTACTTGCTATTTTGGTGGTTTTGTGGGGAGGAAAAGCACCAGGAGCTTCTAGTCAACCATCTTGCTGACATCTGACGTCTCTTATGGTTATTTTGTTTTGTTTTGTTTTGTTTTTGTTTGTTTGTTTTTTTGAGACAGAGTCTCTCTCTGTCACCTGGGCTGGGCTAGAGTGCAGTGCTGTGATCATAGCTCACTGTAACTTCAGATTCCCTGGCTCAAGAAACCTCCTGCCTCAGCCTCTTGAGCAGCTGGGACTACAGGCCTGTGCCACCACGCCTGGCTAGTTTTTCTATTTTTTTTTTTTTTTTTTAATAGAGACGGGGTCTCATTCAGGCTGGTCTCCAACTCCTGGCCTCAACCAGTCTTCCTTGCCTCTGCCTCCCAAGGATTATAGGCATGAGACACTGTGCCCAGTCTCCTGTGGTTCTTAATATATTGATTTTTCAGTCAAGGTATAGCTATTTCTCCTCATTTTGAGAAACTAGGAAATAATGTTAATTTTGGTAATCATAATTTTAGTTTCTAAGTGCTTACTCTCATCTCCCTTGTTTAAAACCTAAAAAGACTGAGGCACAGACTGTTTTGTTATTTTGTGATATGATTGTACCCCTAAGTTGGTGATCTAAGGAAATATCTATCGTACTGCTAAAAATACAATCAAGGAACTAGTGGCCCACAATGATTGGTGTAGGACACAAAATTTAAAACTTAAGTCTCTAGTAGACTGCTTTATCTCCTTACCTTGAGTGACAACAGAGAGAGTGTTTCAAAGCTGAAAATTGTTAAAATGAAAGATCCACTTTTGAAATCCATCTCACCTTCAGTGACCTCAACTATTGTGTTTTAGTTTTCAATCCCCCTTCTCATTAAAATGCAAAACAGGCAATAACTGTAGTCAGTCTAAGTCCTGCAGGAACAACAGGAAACACACCCACTGGAGGACGTGGCTCCACTCTGCTTTGGCAGTGGAAACCTGTCTTATATTGATTAGGAAATTATATAGCCTAATTTTTTTCTTATTTTTGAATTATGGTATCTCTCATGGCATAATATTAAAAATTAGCCCATGGCAAGGGAATAAGGGAGGAGAATAGAAATGAAGTATATTTTCCCACTCACAGGAACTGCGGCCAACTGGCAGAAAATAGCAAACATGTCAGCATATCACCCTGCTCTCGCTCAGAAGGGAAGTAATAGCCTCCTTTCCTATCTAGTCCCCACGCACCAGAATGAATTCTGAGAATCACACCATTTTCTCCGCAGGTTTGCTTTTCTGGTTGTGTATGTGTGTGTGTGTGTGTGTGTGTGTGTGTGTATGTAACTCTCATGCACAGTCTCCAGCAGGCACGGAGGCTGCTGGACATGGGTTGTTTCAATCCCTCCTCTAACATGGGATCAACAATCCCACTGTTTTCTTACAACGAATTTTGCAAAGTGAGCCTTTGCAGTGCCCTGCACGTGCTTTAATTAGCCAAAGACCGAGGATCAGGAGACGCTAACTCTTCCCAGGGCTTTCTCAGGGTGGTGTGGCAATGAGGGTAGCTTGGCAACAGCATGGTTTAGGAACTCTGCACTGGTTTTTCTCTCTGCTTTGGAAACTTAAAGTGTTGTTTTCCTTTATTTTTTTTTTCTGTTACTGTTACATTTTTTTATTAATAATGTATAAAGTATTAGAAATCTTTTGGATCTGATTATGATTTTGGTCCAGAAAATGTGTAATCCCCAATGAAGAATATATTGAAAAAAAGCCAACTCCTTTCCAAAACTGTATGAATCAGATGTTAGTATATGAATAGCTTATGGCTTGGCGAAGAAACTTGTCCTGTCACCCAGCATTTTTTTACTTAAACCATACACTTTGAGAGGAATTGGTTTCCTTTATCATGTCAGTCAGTCAGGGTCCTTGCAAGAAACAACTGGCACACTCAAATTAGCTAATTTGAAGATTGTATTTAAAAAGAGACCAGTTACAAAGGTGTGGGCAAAACCACAAGGGATTAGTTGCAGTCCTTGGGGTAAATAATAGCAGAGAACCACTTCCACTCTAGGCCCGAGGGGATGAGGGGAGGAAATTGCTACTGGAACAGGGAGAAAGAGAAAACTGGGTGAAGGGGCCCCTCATGAGAACTGGAATCCTCATTTAAAGTACACGGCCAGCCCCCAGCAACCAGCAAAGAGGAAATGAGGGAAACAAACGTCCGGACCCCACGTTTCTCCTTCCCTGGGTCTCCTACTGGTGCTCCCATTGGTCAACTCTACCGAGTCTCACAGGCAAGGGGCCCAATGATGCTGCGCTTAAGTTGGCCTCCGGATGTGCAGAGCATGGTGGGAAGAACAAATGGAGCAACTGAAAGAGATCTAGCATGTTTCTACTACAATCAACTAATATTTCTTCAACAACGACATTTAAGGGATTTCTCATCTCCAAAATTTCATCATATACATGGATTGAAATCCAAGAGTCTCTAGGTTGTAAGGGACTGCTATGATGAAGTGTAAATACCTTGAAATTCGCTGCCATGAGATGTGTATTCCAATACTGGCTTCATCATGTATGTGTTGTATAGCTTTGAATGAGTCATCCTTGGTACTGAGAGGTATCTAACAGAATGGTGATGATAGTCACGTCTTTTTTACTTTTGTCACAGAATTGTCATTAATATAAAACTATCTAGAGTATGTGAAAATACTCTGTTAACTATAAGAAACTTTAATTTTAATTTGCTTTGGAAAAATTTCTTTCAATCTGTGACATTTTCAACTTCTTTACATGTCAAACTTTCTTCCTTGAAAAGGAAATACCATTGTCAAAGTTGTTCAGTCGTTTAAGAGTTTACAAATCTGTATTTTATGGAAGTAAATGAGTGCTCAGAGTGTATACAAGGACTTTCCCCAGGGAATTTCCAATTTCCTTCATCATATCAAGTATATCTTACAAACAATGTCTCTTAGAGAGAGACTGCTTTGTTCACCAATTACATGCAGTTACCTTCAGAGAGAGCATCTGACTTGCCAAGTGTACTGCTGATCTGGCTTTAGCTAGGGAAGCAAAGAGATGACGCAACAGGCATTGCATTGAGGACCTTTGGGTATTGTCTTCCTAGCTCTCTCACTCTGGAACTCTGAGCTGGTTCCAGAGGTTATGAAAAGCCATGGAGAGTGCAATGCATAGGTACTTTGGGATGCATATTCTGGGGCTATTCCAGCAATAGGAAAGGATTCTAATTTGGGAGACTTTAGCAAATCTCTCTCAGAAATACAAGTAGAAAAAAAGTATGATCATATAGGGGATTTGGAAAAAAATAATATGTTTAAACAGATATGCATTTATAAAAAGAACATTTTCTCAGGCACATAAGGTTCATTCACAATAAGAGATCACATATTCAGCTAAAAATAAAATATCAATAAACTCAAAATAACAGAAACTATAATGTCACATCTTTAAACCAAAATGCAGCAAAATCAAATTTTAAAAACTCCTAAAGGGTAGGTAAAAAGAGAGAAACCAAGACAGGAAACTCAATTCATTTGAAAATTTGAAAACATACAAAATGATAATAGTAAACAAAAACTGGATTAAAACTGTTTAATAAAATAAAAATTAAATTTAAATGAATAAATAATATAAGCTAGACAAAGAGTAAAAACACACACCTAATAAATGTAGATGATTCAAAGGATGATTCAAAGAATTTCCAAAACAATAAAAGAACATTTCATACAAAGTAATTTTAAAAATCGAAATGATTGACTTTCCTAGAAAAGTATAAATTAATGGGATTGTATCAAGAAATTAAAAACAGAATAGACCAGCACCACAGATAAAATGTAAAATACAGTGGAAGGCCAGGCCCAGGGTATTTTATGAGTGAATTCTACAAAATCAAACCAGGATATTAAAAGAAGAGAACACAATAGACCTCTTCTAAAACTAGATGCAAAAACCTAAATAAAGTATTAGCACTTTTAATGAAGAACTTCACAAAAAGAATAATATAGATCATAATCAAAAAGAATTTAACATGATACTGTTAAATATTGGAAAAGTAATAAGCAAATAGGTCAATGGAACAGTATAGACCATGCAGAAATGTGTGTGTATAAACAGATATGGTTTATATTAAAATAAGTCATTTCAAATCAGTGAGAAATTGACGGATTATGCAAAAAGTGGTAGCAGAACAATTGACTAATTATTTTAAGAAAGTTAGATTCCTACATCATACAATATTTTTTAAAAATTTATTTTATATTGATAAGACCAGTTAACATGAGATATACCTTCTTAAATTTTTAAGAGTACAATATGGTATTGTTGGCTATAGATACAATGTTATATAGCAGATCTCTAGAACTTATTCATCTTGCTTAACTGAAACTTTATGCCCATTGCTCTCCACCCCCCATTCCCTGGCAACCACTATTCCATTCTCTGGTTCTGTGAATTTGACTATTTTAAATACCTCACATAAGTGGAATTATGCAGCGCAGCAGGTCCTCAAGTAATGTTATTTCATCCAATGTGGTTTCCTTATAATGTTGATAAGAAAACAATTCATCCCCAGTCGGGGCCACTGTCTGTATGGAATTTGCATATTCTCCCCATGTCTGCCTGTGTTTTCTCTGGGTACTCTGCTTTCCTCCCACATTTCAAAGATGTGCACTAATCAACAGGTCTAAATTGTCCTAGGAGTGGCCGTGGGGTGTGTGTGAGTTCGCCTTGCGGTGGAATGGCATCTAGTCCACACTTGGTTCCTGCCTTGCACTACCAGCTGCCAGGGTAGGCTCTGGCCACTCTCAACTCTGAACAGGAATCAACAGGTTGGAAAAGGAATAAATGAATGAATACAAACTATTATAAGTTAAAAATTCATAAAGTCCACAATAATTATACAAAGGCACCACAATAAATACTGCAGTACAAAAGCCCACCATATTTGTTATTGTTTTTGAACTGCAGGATGGGATGAGCTGCTCCCTACAATTTTTGCTTTGCAAACATTTATTTCTTGATTTAACCCACCATCACAGCAACTGCCATTACTCCCTGATTTACCAAAAATTGGGTAAATAATTATCTTACATGTTTTTATTAAGCACTCTTACATGTATGTATAGCTCATATTTATTTCAATGTTTAATATTGGAAGTGTTTTGGAACTTTATTTAGAAGTTTATTGATGTTTTTGGGACCAGAAATATGCCGTAGGAACTTAACTTGTTTATATCCATTGGCCTATGGTAAAATTGGTTTTCTTATACATTGTTTTGCTTAAAATTGAAGTTTCCAAGAATCTGTAGATGGTATTAAGTGAGGACTTACTGTATTTGCCTTTCTGTGACTGACTTATTTCAATTGACATAATCCCCTCAAGATTCATTCATATTATTGCATATTCCACAATTTCTTTCTTTTCAAAGGCTGAATAATATTCTATTTCATGTATCTGCCATGTTTTTTTCAATCCATTCATCAGTTCAAGGACATTTAGGTTATTTCCATATTTTTGCTATTGGCAGTAATGTTATAATTAACATGAGAGTGCCAATATTTCTTTGAGATTCTGATTTCAATCTTTTAGGTAAATGCCCAGAAGTGGGATTCCTAGATCATATAACAGTTTTATTTTTACTTTTTTGAGAAGCTTCCATATTTTCCCCCTAGCAGCTGCATCATTTGTAGTTCCCATCAATTGTATGCAAGGATTCCAGTTTCTCTTCATCCTCGCCGACACTTGTTGTCTTTGGTTTCTTGATAGTAGTTATTCTGACAGGTATGAGGTGATATCTAATTGTGGTTTTAATTTACATTTCTCTGATGATTAGTGATGCTGAGATTTTTCATATATTTCATTTATATCTCCATCTCCACTTATTTCCTAAGTGATTTTATCTATCTCTTGGCTCTCTAATTTATAACTTTAACCCAGACTCTCCTCTGTATTCCAAATTCATATACCCAAACTTAGATGTAGTATAATAGGCATCTTATATTTAATTTGTTCAAAAACTAACTTTTGATCTTCCCCCAGCTCTTCTCCAAGTTCTCAACTCAAAATGGGCTTTTATTCACCCAGTTGCTCAGGCCAATATCCTGAGAGGTTTTTTATTTTTATTTTTTGAGCCTTCTCTTCTCTCAGAACTCACATCCAAATCCAACCCATTGGTAAGTCTAGCCGGCTCTTTCTACCTTACATAAAAAAAAAATTCTTTCCACTTTCACTACCATCAACTTGGTCCAAGCCACCAACATTTCTCCCTTTAACTACCTGCCATGGTCTCCTGGCTGGTCACCCTCTTCCACTCTTGTTTCTTTATAGTCTATATTCAAACAGGAGATGGAAAGATTCCTTTAAAGTAAAAATATGATCATATTTCTCCCTTGTTCAAAATCCACCAATTGTTTCTCATCTCATTGCAAGAAAAGTCAAAGCCTTTACCATGGTCTTCAGGGTCCTGCCTAATCAGGTTCCCGGTTACCTCTTCTACCGTATTTCTTTTTTCCATAGGCTTCCCCCTTTCCAGACACCCTGGCCTTGTAGTTCCACAGTCAGGCCGCACTAATTCCTGCGCTAGGACCTTTGCAATCGCTGCTCTCTGTGTCTCGAAGTCTTCTTCCCCAAGTCTTGAATGGCCTCCATTCTCTTTTTTAAATTCTATGCTCAAATATCTCTTTTCAAGACATTTCTCTGACTACCCGATCTAAATTGAATGCTCAACATTCCCATCACTCATTCCCTTATCCCATTTTGTTTTTCTTCACAGAAAAATATTTACTTTTATTTCCCCCTCCATCCCCTCAATGAAAGCCCCAAGAATTAGGGAATTTTGCATTTTTCATTTACTGCTGTATTCCCTCCCAGTGTCTAGACAGTGTCTGGAACATGGTAGGTCTCAATAAATACTTGTTTTCTGTTGGTTTAACACCAGCACTATTTATTTTCTAAAGAGAATTATGTAGTGCACTCTCAAATACGTGATATCCGTCCTGTGGGAGGATTATAGATGCTGCCCATGGAATTCAGGCACAGCTGTGGCACCCTGTCTAGGAAGAAGCTTTAGGAGCCTGGGCGTGGTTCACCACATCTTTGCCCCTCTGCCACCATAACCAGCAACGTTCCAGACAGAGGCTGTTCTGTCAGCCTGAGCCCCAGAGAAAATGTTCTGGAGCAAAGCCACGGTGCATCACAGCATATGTAATAAATACGCTTTGCTGTATTAAGCCACTGAGGTTTGGGGACTGTTTGTTTTCACAGTATAACCTAATTTATCCTGACTGGTACAAACACCTAGGCAACCACGGACAAAGGGAGGGCCCAAGAGTACCTAAGACATATTTGACATATTACATAAGTTTGACCGAACTGGCTCTTCCTTAACAATCTAGTGCTCTGTCACCACATTTTCTTTGAAAAATAAAAAAATTTTAAAAAGCACTAGGATATTTATTTTGGCATGATCACATTTTTTCATAAAAAAGCAATGTAGGAAAAAGTAACTAAAGTATCTTATGGATTTAAAAACTGTTTACCAAACATGGCATATCTTAAAATCAAATGAAAGACATACAAACAACACTGATTCCAAAGATGTGTGTCAGACTGACTGAACTTGAATCTCTGGGGCCAATGTCTTCAAATCTGTATTACCTGTAAAGTTCCCTACTGACTCTGATGCAGTTGGTCCAAAAATCAGTAGTCAAGGTAAATATTTCTCTATTTAAGACCCTGGGAGACACAGTGATATACAGACCAGCAAGAGCCCCTTATCTATTCCACTTAAAAACTCATCCAAGTAAATAACCTCTGTAATCCTCACTGAAACAGAACACTTCAAATTGTCAATGGAAACTTTTGCACATGTAGGATGACTTTCTATAGAAGAAAAATTTGCTTTAGTTTTAGCTGCCACTAAATGGAAATAACTTACTCTACACAAAATTCTTAAGGTAGTATCACTTAGATGCCCCCTTGTAGAAACAGAATCAAGAATGCCATCACAGTGCAATCCGACTGTTCTCTTTTAAGGCAATGTGAGACTGACTGGGACCCAGCAGGGGAATTTCCTTCATTAATACAATATGAGGCAATTGCTTACATTGTTTTACAAGAGGTAATTCAGATAAAGTAGTAGCAGTCACCAAGAATCCTACAGGAAACACCAGGATTTTATTGTTAGGTGCCAGAAATAGCCTGTGTTGGATGTAAAAAAAGAAACGGAACACTATGTGGATAAATGCAGACAATATAAATAAAAACCTGCTTCTCACACGAAAAGGCCTTTTAGCCCCATTCATACCTTGTCCAGGATTCCCTCCCTCACAGGGATGAAGATGTACATGAAAAGAGTTCCAGCCTTTTGGACCTTTTATTTGATCTGGATGGCAGGGGGGAAGGTGCCATAAAGTTAAAATGTCGAAGGAGAGAGAAGTTCAAGAGTTAGAGAAAACACAATCATCTAACAATGTTCTGAAAAGAACGCAGAAGTTTTACACCAATTTGTAATGCATTTGCTTTTAGGAGCAAGAGGTGGTCATATTGAACAATCCTTGTCCAAAATGAGATGTGTAGTGAGGGTCACCAAGCCAGAAGCAATAGCTGGGAGCAGTGTGGTTTGCTGGGTAGCAAGGATCGGTTCTGTGTGCCTTGGCAGGAAGCCTGGACCTCATGCAGATGTACACGTAGCATTTGGGGGAAACAGATAAACATCTACCATTGCCAACAGATGAAGAGAACCGTTCTACCACATCTTGGCTTCTTTGTCTTCATTTTTAGTCATGCAAACACAAATGAGATTTTTCTTTCCTATGAAGTAACTAATTACTAGGTAAGTTATTTCAAATCCTAGCATTACTACAAAGAAAAATAAATTCCTTCCTGGCACCATCTTAAAAGAAGAATTTCAATTGGATTAAGTCCCTTTAATCTAGATGAACATAATAATACCTTGTTTTTTTCAGCCATCCCTCAGTCAAATCCTCCCTGTTCCATCCTTCCTTCATTCTCACTTGAAAATAACCTTTACTACTTGAATTGTATGACTATATCTTGCCAAAAATAGGCATAAGCATAGATTTTAGTGAATTATCTGCATAATTTGAAAGAATTCAAACATGAATGTCTGTTTGACAGGTGGCAGAGCAGCGGAGCTCTGAAGCCAGGGCCCTAACAGGCCATGGACCAGTACCAGTCTGCAGCCTGGGCTTGGGGACCACAGCTCTAGAATGCCAGTTGAACCTGTCTGTCTTGTACAATATTTTTTTTCTGCTCAAATCAACCCTGTGAGTTCAATGAAGTGAGAGTTGTCTAGAAAATGTAAGTTTCTGTTTTTCTGAAATTTTTATTTAAAATGTTTATAACTAATTATTGCTTTATAGGTACTTTTCCCTTCTCATAATTTCAACTGGCTTATTTTAAATTTAATGCTGAATAGATGAAGTGCTTATCATTGCAGGCTGGAGTCACCTAAGTGTAGCCTAAAGCGGTGTTGGGAAAAAAGAGAAAATTCTTTCACGTCTTAAATCTACCTTACTGTTTTAAGAAGTGAAGTATGCCTCTTATTTTTCTCAGATTTCCCCCAGCTTCTACTTTCTACATGACAGCTGACAAACTTCAACTTCCCCTCAAAGACTGTCAGCGGAGCAATGTTTTCTTTCTCCATAGAGATCTTCATGAAATTGTCCAAAAATCCACTTCACCCAGGGGAAATGTTACTTTATTTTGGTAAAATTGTGAAGAATACATATTTTAGTTCTTAATTCTTGTTTACCTGCTAGATACAAGATCATATAAGAAAGAAAAGTAAAAAGAAGGAAAAGAGATCTTGATTTCTCAATTGTTCAAAAAGTTTCATAGTGCAGTTCTTTGTTAACCTTTGCTATTTTTGATATTTTAGAATTTTAAAAATCCCCCATTATATCTTTTTATAGCATGCTTCACAGTATTTCATGGTATTTATTTTCTTCATAGTATTTATGACTTATTAAGTAATTTTTACATAATTATTTTTAATATTTTCTTTCCCATTAGTTTACAATTTCCATAAAGGCAGGTACTGTGCCTTTCTTATTCACCTCTGTGAAAAATATTTTTAAAGTCAATGCATAAATTAATTGGAATAAATGAATGGATCAGAATGACAGGGCCAATCTATACAGTGGGAGCAGAAACAACTTTTATGTTCTTGCTAAACACAAATTGTCTTAGCCTTTTACGGAGGCTTAATTCTTATTCACTGGATTAAACATCTGATAACATTTAGAAAGTGATCCTAGGGTTGAATGCTTTTTTGTCAACTTTTAAGAAGTTTCCAGAAGGAAGGATTCAAGCAGAAAGCTGATTGAGTGCAGCTGTTGTTACACACCTGACAGGATGAGTTTCTGAGACCTAGAGAAAGCGGTGGGACATCGTGATCAGTTTGCTGTGACATCACGGTGGTCAACACATCAGGAATGCTTGTCAGGGGTTTTGTACGTTAGCAAGTCTCTTGGGATCATTTCAAATTTGGAACTATGTTTCAAGAACTGGGAAAGGTCTAAACTTTTAACTTACTTACAAACAAGTTAGATGGCCACAGTTTCATGGCTGCTGGCAAAAGACACAGGACTCCTGACCAGAGATGAAGAATGGTTCCTTACACACAGAAGTAGCAGGAACAACACTTCTATGCTGGTCCCACAGCTCCAGTTCCTCCAGGTCAATGTGAGGAGAGCCACGGTACACCTCCTCTCACAGTGGGTTACGTTACAGGGCAGGAATCCCGAGCTCAGGGAACCTGAAGCTTTGCTAAAGGCAGACAGCATGCCTGCCCTTTGCTCTAGAGAGACACGCTATCTTCCATTACATAAACTTCCTTTAAACTATGACCCAGAAAAAAGGACAATCAGTACATCTTTTGCAAGAAACATGAGATATTATACATGGAGAATTGTCCGCCAGAGTCATATCTCTGGAAAGTGTTTTTCAAGGGCTTTTATTAAGTTAATTGACACACAAAGATGTGCACCAAGATATCCTCCAGCACTCTACATGGCTCCCATAGGTGCCGATGACAGGTGGGTGAAATAAGCTGAGAGGAGGGCTAGCAAGCCGGTGTCCAGCTAAGAAACAGATGACAGGTGGTCAACACCCCGTCTATCAACCAGCTCTGTTGCATCTGATGGGAGTTAAAGATTGATGCAGCAATCAGGGATAAGAAAGATCCCCAAAATGCCATTTCTCTCTCCTGGCAGAATATATTGTCATTTGGGGCAAACTAAATCATTTCTCTGTACTTTCATTTCTTCTTATCTAGAGCTTATGAAAGCCAAAATAATCCTTTCAAAGGCTACTTAATCTCTGCTTAAACGGAGCGCCTTTGTTATCCTCAAAGGCCAGAGAAAACGCCAGAGCAAGAGTTCAGATATGTCAGGGGTTGCAGGGGTGAAGGAAAAAGAAGAAAAGCCATTTGTCACCTGTCATGCAAGGACCCAGCAGTACTGACATGGAAGTCTTGTGAATCTGGCTTACTCCTGTTTTTGCTAATGCATTTATGCTAAAAGTGAACAGCAGTTTCAAGGTATAGAATAGAAGAGAGCCTTTGTTGTTCAGGACAATTATGCTTTTTTTTTTTTTTTTTTTAAATAAAAACATTTCTCGCCTTTGTTCTTTAGAGTGAGTATCCTTCCCGTACAACAGGCCCTCAGGGCACACAGACAGTAAGTGTGAAGGTTCTTTCAAGGAATGATAAAAAGATCTTGAGGATTTATAAACTGTTTCATCTGTCAGAAACTACTTATGAAGATTTGGCACTTAGAATGAATTATTCTATTTAAGCAAAAATTGAGAAAATTACTTAAGTCTCACCTGAAGGTACCTGCAGTCAATCAGATACTAAGACATTCCGTAAGCTATAAACTTAAGAGAAAAGAAATTGCATGTCAGCGTAGATGTCTGTAGTGAGACGAATGACTCCAAAGAGAATATATCCCAGTTTTGTTCCCCAGGCTGCTTGTATTGGGTGATTTTTCCATTCTAAGCCTCTAAGGAACTTAGGGAGGACTTTTGCAAGGACTACATCACAAGAATAGGTACTCCTTTCATTCCTCCAGTGAGATCTCTCCCTGCACTATTTCTGCCATCATCTGGCGAGGCAGTCCCCAACCCCTGGGTATTGGTGGCCTGTTACCAATCAGGCCCAGGCTGCAGAGTTCCACTTCCCCATTCCCCAACTTAGGAACTGGCCGCACAGCAGGAGGTGAGCAGCTGGCAGGAAGTGAAGCTTCATCTGTATTTACAGCCGCTCTCCATGGCTGGCATCACCACCTAAGCTCTGTCTCCCCCCACCCCACCCTGCACATTGTCAGTGGAAAAATTATCTTCCATGAAACTGGTCCCTGGTGCCAAAAAGTTTGGGGATCACTGAATTCTAGCACATGCAAATACACTTAAGAACTGTTTTTAGAGTGTCAGGCATTACGCAGAGCACTCTACCTGAATGATTTTTATTAATTTCTAGCAACGATCCCATGAGATACTGTATTAACCTCATTGTACAGATGAAACTGAGGGGCGGAGAGATTAAGGAAGCTAGCCCAAGTTCCATAGCTGTAGTGATTGGTAATGGGATGGAAACTCTGGCAGCCTGACTCTAAAACAGATTCTTCTAAACGCTCCAAAATGCTACATTGTACCTCTGCCCTCAGAAGTCATGGGGTCACTGATTTAGTTGGAGTTACAAGGGAATTTTGCCAAGCAGCCTTTTCTCATCGTGGCCACTCAGCACAGACTCAGTTCTCCTAATTTGCCCACTTACAAATTTTAGTTTTTTTTTTTCCTTTGTCTCTTCTACTTTCCCCTCATCTTTCTGAATTCAGAAAGCCTTACCAGTTCTAATTCTTCATACATTTGCCAAATGCAGCCCCTTGCAGTGCTTGGGGCACATGGTAGAGGCTTAAGAAATGTTTGTTGACTGAGCTTAGAAGGCAGCTAATTCCCACCCTACTGGACTCTTTAGTGTTGAAACCATTCACTGCACACACCCTGCCTTAGGGTGTTGCACCTTTGTTCTTTCCTTTGAATAAATAAATTCCCACATTTCTGCCTTAAGCATTTGCTCCATAGATCTGGGATCACCAATACAACATGCCAAGCTCACTTGAACCAAGGGCCCTGTTACGAAAACATTTTGGAAGACTCACCTTTTTCCCAACGTTTTTATTTAATTGTTCAATCAACACTTCCAGAACTGCTCCAACTAAAATAATCATTTCCTGAGACTCCATTGACAACCTTTATTAGATTTGCATGTAGTTTTTGTCAGCTGAGCATTATAATAGTGATTGGCACGTAAGACATGACGTCCTGGTACTCCCAGGGTCATTAGAACCATCTTTAAGACAATAGGTAAGAAATCAAAATAAGGTTGGGAAGAAGGAAAATGTCTTCTCTTTAGTCTAGAGAAAAGGTCTTACAGATTATATAGGTTGTGTCTGGAAAAGTCACCATGTCAAACAATCAATAATGTTCATTGATCAATATTTTTCATGGCTGCTCATGTCTACTTAGCTCCTCTTGGCTGTCTGCCCTGGCTTCTGTTTCTCGCTCTCTCCTGACAGAACACTCCCGTCAGCTGGTTTTTAATTCTGTGGCCAATGCTACCCCCGAATGCTAAGTCCTGCCTGGCAAGAACGAGGCTGCTGTGTTGAGCTCTCCGTGTGAGGATGAGGTCTTCTTTCCATCGCTCACTCCTGCACAATCCCAATTCTGTGTCGTGAAAGGTCGCAAAATGTTAGGATTTTCTTCAAGAAACCGAGATTTTACTCTTAACCCTGGCTCCTCCTCCAAACTCATCTCTAGTCAAATGATCTTACTTGAAGTAGAGCCAAAAAAGGAATTTCACTCCCTTTTGTTCATTAGCCTCGTAGCTCCCAGTCAGTGCTAAGTGGACTTGGAACTAGTAGACACATTCCAGGCAAACACTCTGGGGTCTAGACAGTGGGACTGTGCTCAAGTGCCCCGTAGACTGTCCAGCAGAATTCTTGAAAGCAATTTCTGCCTTCCCCAGTGCAGGATCTTTGCCTCTAATCCTCCACGCCATTCCCAAGCCTAATCCCCCCTGCACTGTCATTCCCCTCTTCAGAAGTCATTAGTAATCCTCTCTCTCTTTTTTTTCTTCCTGCCCCAACAAGCCTAAGCTTTTCCTGGCTTTTGTGACTCTCCATAAATTTGTCTCATCCTTACTGTCTGTTGCAGAGATTTTGAGGAAGGGATTTGCATGCAGGAAGTACTGAGCCCACTCTGGGAATTCATAGCTCTGGGGAAACGACAGAAGCAGGATTGGGCAGAGAGGTTTCAGGCTGTGATACAGTCACAACAGAGTCCTTTGATGATCCTGTGGGGAGCCCTGGGGCTGGGATGGTCCTGCAGAACTGTCCTTCCATTAAGGCAAGAGGGTGCAGCCTTCATACTGTAGCATCAGTCGGTCATTGGATATGACTGCCAGGTGGCTCTCTTCAGCTCAGGACAATTTCTGGAGTGGTCACAGCTGAGAGACTTCAGCAGCCAACAGTCCCAGCTGCTGGGGGAATGAGGATTTTTTGTCCTGAAGGTGGAAACTGTGAAGGCAAAACACCACCATGGTATCCATCATCTAATTATTTTTCTTTTCCTTCTCCTATACATGTTTTTCTTCCAATCTGGCCCTATTTCATTAACATTTTAGTCTCATGTCTAGAATGCTGAGTCTTCACTTTCGCTGTTTCACTACTAACCTGGGTCTCTGTCTTTCACTAACCTATTGAGATATTATCCCTTCTTTATGTCCCAGTTGTTTGCAGCCCTCTACACACTCTGTCATCTGCATACCTTCAGTCTGTGGCAAAAGTTAGCATTTAAATATAGTGTCTCTTAGTTGAAGCAGCAATGTCACTGGTTTGTGTACCTGAAGATAGGAGTGGGCAAGAGAAGAGATGGGTGTGTTTGTCTCTTCATTTTGGATTATATTTTTCTTGAGGGCAAAGACCATGGTTTTAACTTCTTATGTTCTCTACTATTTATGCACAGTGCCGTGCGTATTAAAAATGTGCAGCACCTTTACAAAAATATACATTTAGGCACTTATTTTGTGCCAAGCACTATTTTAGATAATGGGATTTTAATAGTAAATAAGATAGATAAAGGCTCTGCTCTTAAGGGAGGTTACATTTTGATTATTAAGAACTAGAAGTCAGTCTGCTACTTATTTTATCCTGACATTTTGTTAGTCATTATCTAGAAATAACAATATTGTACATATAAAGAAACTGTCAAATCTTATATCTTCCTTACATAGTGAAGCTAAAGTTATGGTAACAAATTAGCTCTGAAATCTCAAATCTCAGTAACTTTACATAACAAAAGTTTATTTCATACCTGATGTGGATTGGGTGGCTCTCCTCCATCTTAGAGCTACATCATTTGCAACATGTGGCCTCTGAATCCTCCTCATTAGGGAAAGAGAGAGCTCAAAGGCACTCTGGCTTTTCTGTTGTTTTTGTTGTTGTTTTTGAGACAAGGTCTTGCTCCCTTACTCATGCTGGAGTGCAATAGCAACACAATTGTAGCTCACTGTGGCCTCAAACTCCTGGGCTCAAGTGATCTTCCTCCCTCAGCCTCCTGAGTAGCTCGGACTATAGGCAAGTGCCACCACGCCTGATTAATAGTTTTATTTTTATTTTTATTTTTTTGTAGACAGGAGGGTCTTGCTATGTTGCCCAGGATGGTCTCAAACTCCTGGCCTCAAGTGATCCTCCCACCTTGTCCTCCCAAAGGGCTGGGAATATAGATGTGGGCCACTGTGCCCGGCCACCACTCTGGCTCCTAACTGCTTCAGTCCTTCTGCTCCCGTTCATTGGCTATAAATAGGACATGGCCTTAAACTAACTGCAAGGGAGGCTGAGAAATGTAAAAGAACAAATTAATAAGCAGTGAGCACTAATCTTCTCTGTCAGTAGCCAGTATCTATTTAATACTTATATGTGACAATACTGTTCTAAGTGCTTTACATCTATGATTCTCAACCCTATGAGGTTAACACTAATATTGATCCCGTTTTACAGATAAAATCCTGAGGTACAAAAAGGATGAGTCATTTACTCCAGATCTCATAGGTAGTAGTTGGTGAAGGTGGACCTGTTAACTCAAGCTCTAAGCTCCGAAGTCTGTTCTGCTTCCACCAGTAATAGTTTAAAAATAAAATAAAATAAAACCACTAATAGAAATGCCTGTCTTCTTTCTGGACAGATCTTTGAGAAACATCCTATAGAATCATCTCTTGTTTTATTTTGGTGTGAATTAGAGTACTAAATCAACCTATCATAGAAGTTTCTCTCTTCCAAATTTTCCTTTTGAGTATCACCTCAGTTCTCTCTCTGCTCTGCATGGAAACACTTGAGATTTGTAAATTTTTCACTCTTTTAATAGCCATGAATAGCTCAAGGATTTCAGTGAGCTCCCTTTGAACTATAAACCATACCAGTCTTCTAAGAGCCTACGATTAAATGGGAAGCTATTGATGATTAAAATTGTATTTCCCCTCCCCAACTAAAAAAAAAAAAAAAATCCTTATAATGGTTAACCTGGACAGAGGCTACTGAAACACACACGTTCTTTATGAATAGGCATTTACAGTGACTGGGGAAAGCAAAGCCCTTCTTAAGGGCTTAGATTTTATGTACAAGCTTTCATTCCTCCTACTCCATCCTGATTCCTCCTACCCTTATTTCCCTGAGAACAAGGGGACCATAGATAATTGAAATTATGTTTGCCTTAATGATGGGTTAAGAAACATGATAACTTAAAATGCCTCGACAAGGAGGGAAGAGAAGGGCTTCTATTGCCACCTGCTGGGCTCCATGTTTTCATCAGACTCTCTAGTTCATCATTTCTGATTCTGAATCTCTGGCATCTAGCTTCTTTTGCAGGCTAACTAACCTCTGACATTTGTCAATCTTTCAATTTCAGTTTGAGTAAGAAAATGCTGATGAAAAAGAATAAAAATTTTAGCTTTCACCATCAGCTACTCTATAAACTCATGCTAATTCATAAACAAGGATAATAACTAACCACTTCGCCATAGCACTCAGTTACGTACAAGTGTTCTTCATTCAACCTTCATAAAACACTCCCAGGATGAAATTTTAAAGGACTATTATTAATCATATGCTTTGATTAGTCTTAGATAGTACAGTAAGCGAACAGGCGGAATAAAAATTATTTTCTTCTTTCTGAATATTCTTATTTTACAAGGTGGGTATTACTGAAGGTTTTGGTTTCCTTAAAAAAAAGTGAGCTATGTGGAGTGATTTTCCAATTAGATATTGATTTGCAATGATGCTTGACATTTAATTTTATATGGCTTTTTATTTTAATGATCTGATTATAGAGGAAATACTGATATGGACATCTTCAGGGTCTAAGGCAAAACTTTTCAAATCTTTTCTAGAGCACTTAAGAGAATTAACAATTCAACAACATAGATTTAGGAAATGAACAGAAGCTCCTAGCAGTGAGAAAATTTTTGAATATAAAGTTTTTACTGGCTTCAAACTCTCTATTCCCCGTGAATTTAGTGCCCCTCAGAGTTATCTGAGAAATACATATGGCTGTAAAAAGGGAGATGCCAAGTGTCTCTCAAAAAGTAGAAAGTGTGAAAAAAGGTTGAATTATTGGTAAAACAAACAAATTAGCATGGGTGGGTGAACAGAATTAGGATCGGAGATTTATGATTTAAAATATAAATTGCATACTGTGTTCCTGAATGGAAAGAGTCTATATTGTAAAAATGCTGATTCTTCTTAACAGAATTTATCAACTTGATTCAATACAAATCAATATCCTCGCATAATTATTTATGTCATTTGAGAAGCTTGATTCTAAAATTCGTCTAGAAGAAGAAATGAATAAGAAGAGCCAAGAAAATTTTTGGAAAAGAAGTTAGCCTTTGCCATATAATATCAAAATATATTCTAGATATATGATCATGTAAGCAGTGTGAAAATGTTGCAGACATAGGAAAATAGATCAATAGAACAGAATGAAACATCCCAAAATAGACCGATTTAAATATAGAATAAACTGATTAATAAATGATACTGGAAAACTTCATTAGATCCCCACTGTGCAATATATAATAATAAAATTTCAGGTGAATTAAGAGCTAAATATAAAAACTAAAAATTATTAGAAAAAATTTAAGAGATTGTATTGTTTTGGGAGAGGGGTTGAACGAATGGCTCTTTAAGCTAGACATCATACTCAGAAAGCAGAAAGCAAAAGTCTAACATATTTCACTACAGTGAGGTGTACAGGGGCTATAGGATTTCTGATAAGATGACTTCTCTTCCAGACACAGCGTTTCCTACAGTGGGATTTAAGGGAGGCCCACAAAGCTCCCTTTAATCCAGCACCACACTGTACAGCGCATCTAGAAAGGAAATGACTGAGCCCCGAACCTGAGTGATGCCCCATGTGCTGCAGCGTGAGCCTCCCATTCTCGACCCACAGAGGAAGCGATCCCGGGACGCTGCCTCTCCCCAGGCATCCCTCCTCCCAGCCCCCCCACCTTACGCTAGAAGGAAGCTTTAATTGGAACTGATGAACCATCATTCCCTACAGAATTTGCTGGGCTTAGAGCAAAATGAAAATGCAGGGCCCCTTGCCCGAAAATTGTTAAGAATTTCATGACTGTATCAGCAAAACATTAAAACAAACACTGGTCCTTCCAAGCGTGGAGGTCTGTGTGACTACACAGGTTATGCACCCATGAAGCAGCCATGCTGCCTGCCCGCACCCTGTCTTCATTGCCTCGTGGGCTGTTACCAGCAAAAGCCCCTGTATCCTCAACTTTTCTAAATGTTCAAAGGAATTCTGCTTAATCTCATTAAAACTTAGCTGTCCCCTGAGGGTGCTGTCAGATTCTCATGTTCCATGTACCACAGCGCCTGGCGATGGAGTGGGTACCCTCTTTATTCCTCACTGCTTTCCTTTTTCTGAACTTTTTCTTTCTTCTCCGACAATCCAGTTTCTTTCAAGGCCATGCCACCGTCCATATCACCTGGTCATCTACGTGTCTCCCCATTGTCCGGCCAGCGCATGACACCTCATAGGTGTTCATTAAATATGTGTTCAGAAAGTTAATGAATGACTTGTACAATTATTTTTTTAAAACTGGGTCAAATACTAGTTCTACTTGACGAACTGCCTAATAAGATCAGGCATACTTTAAGCAAAATGCCTGTTTTGCCTGAAACAGTATATATTTTCTGCTCGCAGTATCTAGACATATGTATTCTATATTCTGTGTAAGTTTTGCAGAAAACTAGGCAACATGTGGCCTGTTATTAAGCCAAGTTGATATCTGTATCTTAATATTTATGATTATTCTTTTAAAAAGTTGGGAGGGGGAAGGTGAAGGAGTCACTTGATATGTTTTCAGAGGTAAATACATGTACCTTCTATATTTGATAGTACAATTGGGGGGCGGGAAGGATAGCAAAAAAAGAAAGAAAAAGAAAAAAGAGCACCCCGTCCGCCTGATACTGCTGCGCCTGCGCCGGGAGGATGTCTAGGCTCATTGCTTCCGAACACCGCCCTCTGCTGGCTGGAGCGTGCCGACCCGCAGAGCCGTCCCAAATGCTCCCGCTTATGAACAGAGAAATGGAATAAATGGAGATAGAGACGATACTGTGAGAGAATGAAAAACAGGGAAAAAAATATGGAATCAAAAATGGGAAAGGCGGATTTATAACCTCCCTAACCTTGATGCCCACTCATCCGCGTCTTCCCTGTCGAGGCCACCCTGTCCGGCGCCGTCCGGAACAAACACGGGAAGGGGTACAACTTGCCTGACTCGCTTCAGGGCCCACGGGAGGCTGGGGGCGGGGAGGACATGAAGCCTTGACTGCCCTGACGTCCTCGCCGCCCACAGCCGTCTCCTTCCCCGCACACGAATCCCGCTCCCGCGCTTTGCCCTGGCTCCAGCCGGGGCTCTGACGCGCCGGCCATCGCGGTCCTGCGCGCGGCCTCCCGCACACCACGGCCGCTCCCCCGTGCTCGGGAGCCTCCTCCTCCGACCCCAGCTGTACGTGGGGGTTCTTTCCACCCCTCCTTGCTAAAAGGGGTATGGAATTGCTTTATCACCTTCTAGACCTGAGTTCTTCAACTCTCTGGAATATACCACATTGGTGACAGAAGTTGAACAGATGTGTGTAAAAGAGAGAGGAAGAGAAACAGTAACTTTAGCAGAGCAAGCAACTAAAACGTTAAGTTTGTAACTTCTTTTAAGTAATCCACGTGCAGTTGGGATCCCACTTCTAATACAGTCTCCTCCAAGGCAACTGTATCTTGTCCTCCCCGTGATCAATATCACCTACCAGCCTACAGGCTATAGAGCTTCCCACTGTGGTTCTCTTCCAAGCACATCTAGAAAGTGCTAATATTACACACTGGTGTTAACTGAGGAGGCTGCTTATAGCCAGAGGTGACCACCACAGGCCCTGGAAGACGGCTGGAGAGCCCAAGGCATTAATGTGCTAGCATATCAATGGGCACATTGATTAGGAAACTGTGGTCTAGAAAACACAACAGACTGAGGCAAAGTAACATGTCTTATCAAATTATTAGGAAATCCTGTGGACAAACCCCAGGGAGTAACAAAGAAAAACAGGTCAATTAGAGTGGAAAGAAAACACATCTGACTCTGCAGTTCTTGGAGTAGCCCACAGTTTCTGTGGGTTTCTTCCCTGAGGTGTCGTCAAGTGCCCCTGCTCCTCTGCCTTTTCATCCTTTCAGGGTCAGCTTCAACTTCCCTCTGCCATGAGGTTCTCCCAGTGACTTCAGTCCTCCCCTCGGCTTTGGCTGTAGGAGTTCTAGCTTATACAACGCCATCTGGCGTAATTTACACTCAGTCTTGTGCTGTTTGCTGATGTTTTATTTGAGTATGTTTAACCATATATCCATATTCTTTGGTATGTCCAGGGTTAGATACCCCTTTGTTGGCCAAAACTCAAGATCCAAACCCCTATTGGATGACGTCAGGAATCCCAGTGCTCTCCTCAGATGGTTCTGAGGATTACCGCAGAGCAGCAGTCCCCAGCCTTTTTGGCACCGAGGACTGGTTTCATGGAGGACAATTCTTCCACGGCTGAGGGGTGGGGCGGGGCAGTGAGGCAGAGCTGAGGCAGTGATGTGAGCAACGGGAGCTGCTGTAATACAGAGGAAGCTTCGCTCACTTGCCCACCGCCACTTACCTCCTGCTGTGCGGCCTGGTTCCTAACAGGCCATGGACGGGTACCAGGGCTTGGGGACCGCAGTTGTAGAGTACGCACCTGCTTTGGCTGTTGCTTGCCATCTCTGGCTTCTGCTATTTTGCATATTCTGTGAAATTTCAATGGTTTCTTGGTCTATTTGTCCACGTGTAGACATTAGCTCCCCTCTTAGTTCACAACTCACTCCATACCCCAGCACAGCTAGTAATAGGCCAGAGTGAATAATACAACTTTACTCAGAGATGGAAGATTACATACAAAATCAGAATTAGAATGTGGGAAAGGAATGTTTAAACTTGGTAACAATGACCACTGCTCTTAAGTCTACTTATCCCTACCTGCAGTCTTTCACCTCAGTCTGTCTTGCTGACATGTTGCTATGGTTTTAGTCCCTTCTCACATAGGTGGGAGTGTCCTTTGTCATATAGGGAGAATTCCCCTTGACCTAGTACTTAGTCCAAAGCCCCAGTTGCTTTTTTGGAAAAAACAGTTTATTAATACTCCATAATAAGTACCCAGATTTGGAGCTCTGCCCACTATAAAGGTGACCATTCTTTTGCAAAATGGTCTTTCAACTCTTTACCCCAATGACCCTTATGAGACTAAACTCAAGACCAAACTTTGCACATGAAAAACACCCCTAAAATGTTTCCTCAAACAAATAAAAAGATTACTTCCTCAAAAAAAAATCAATGATGCTGGTATTCCTAATATGTGAAAATGGCTGCAATTTTTAAAAGTTTCACCTTTTTTTGTCCTAATTTCCCAAACTTGTCTTCTTTGATGGCAAGAACAATGTCTTGTCCTCCTGGATCTGTGCCCACATATTATTGCTTTCCCACAAGAAAGAAAGTGGTCCCCTAACAAGAAGCCAGGAATAGATTTATGTTTGAGCTTCATGGCAGAGACTATCAATTGTTCCACCAAATCCCTGTTCATCAATTCTTTTTGCTGCTGCAATAAGAACACAATTCCCAGCCTTCCTTGCACTTAGGCACAGCCCAGTGGCTGAGATTTAGCCAACAAGCAGTGGAATGACGAGCACTTCTTCCAGGTCTGGCCTGTGCAAACCTGACAAATGGATAACTTCTTGCTCTTTCTCCTTCATGTTGGGCTGAAAGGAGAGGACCCTCACCCCCACCCTGAGGGCAATTTTTGAGTGCCACATGTTGAATGTTGAACATGGCACAGGCTTAGTGTTCCTAGGGCCCTGAATGATTCAGTGAAAAAGGGATACCTCACTAAACTAATCACTTGCTCAGTGCTCTTTTTAGAGCAAGAAATAATCCCCTATCTTATTTAAGTCATTGTACTGTTGGGGTCTGTTTGTTACAGCAACTAGCTTACCTCCATACAAGCTGGAAATGGATACCTCATCAGTCTGAGATGCCCCTACTCAGACGTGGTGTTAGCAGAGTTCCGTGTGATGGGATGTGGGACACTAATGGTTAAGGAGAGACTCACTTCCCACGCCCTCTTGACCTCCATTGCAACAGTCATCTAAAATTCTACCACATGGATTTCATTATTTTGGTTGAAGGCATAATACTTCTAGGAATCCTCTTTTAAAATAATTATGGCACCTGAAAGAGCACATCCAATCAAGATCCTCCATGAACCCCTGAGCACAGATGAGTTTCTCAGATTTCTTTCCAATGATATACCTGGTGGAAAGTTGAGAAAAAGACACAGGTAGTGAAATGCTGTGGGGCAGACTGGGGGAAATGGAGGGACATGTGGGTTATAGAGCACTTGAGGTTCTGCTCCAAGAGAAGCGGAACTCCGGGCAGTGGTGGGTGGAAGGTGGGAGTTGGGTGGAGATCGTAGGAGAAAGCTTGATGGGGGGCAGAGGGCAGGAGGTTCAAAGAGAGGATATTGAAGGCAACTTTCTTGCTTGGTAAATTAGCTGAATTTTGGTCCTCAAATCAGGTGCTTTTTGTCTGCCTTTTTTCTACCCTTTAAGCAAGTTATTTTGATGGTCTAGCCTACTCTTTAGGACACATGGGTCCTCAGGAAAGCACTGGTGAAAATCGTAAGAGAATTTTGGAATTTGTTCAAAACATGTCTGCACTTTCAGAGTTTGGATGTTTTGGTTATTTTTCAGTCAGTGCCTTATTTAGAGGTTCCTATAACAATAACTACCTACCCTTTCAGGTTATGCAGTTATTTCCTTTCTGCAGCTCGTGGAAAGAAATATAACTTCCAGTACAGACAGACAGGTGGGCAGGGCAAGGCCATGGGGCTACTGGTGCCAAAAGTCAATCACCAAATAACTCAACTGCATTTGTCCATTTGTTATTATTTTTAAAACAAGTATGTACATATGACAGAGTCAGTTTTATGGTTAAGAATGTCAAAGACAGTATTTTCCTTAGCAGAACATCAGAAATATGCACCCAGAATTTATATATATTCTGGGTATATATAAAATAGTTGTGTACACAAGGGTGGCAAGTCTTGGAGCCAGTTTTTTGTACGATCTCTTCCCCTACTGAATATTGTCTGCTTGCTCTCTTGAGAGCTATACCTCTTGGATCAATAAATTTTATTGATCCTACCTTATGCCACATAGATGCATCTTGTATTAGCTGTCTGTTGTGGCCATAACAAATTACTACAAGCTTAGTGGCTTAAACAACATAGATTTTCATATAGTTCTGTGGGGTTAGAAGTTCAGCCCTGGACTCACCTGATAAACAGTGTTGGCAGGGCTGCTTTCCCATTCTGGAGGCTCTTGGGGGCAACCTGTTTCCTTGCTCATTGATGTTGTTGGGGGAATGTAGTCACTTCCGTGCGGTGTGGGAATGAAGCCCCAGTTTCCTTGCTCTCAGCTGAGGCTACCTTCTGCTCCTAGGGCCCCTCTCGCTCCTTGCACAGAGCTTCCTGTATCTCAGCAACAGCAACAAAGTGCTAAATCCTTCTTATGCTGCCATCTCTCCCACCCACCTTTCTGCCTTCTTCTACTTTTAAGAACTCTTGTGATTAGATTGGGCCCACCTGGACAATCTGGGATTACCTCCATCTTAAAGTCTACAACCTTAATCACATCTTCAAATTCTCTTTTGCTGTGTATGGTAACATTATTTTTTCTAATACATTCTCAACTAAAAATATCCAAAAAACCTTGGCTTTTAGGTTGTTCAGTGTGCATCAGTGATAGGGCCTAGAGCCATGATCCCGAGGCCAGCTTTCACTTTTTTTTTTTTTTTGAAAGGGAGACATAACTTTATTAGAAAAATAAAAAACTAAGGCAATAGCTTTGTCCTCCACGGATGTCTTGGTGGATGAGACTGCTTTTGGCCGCACTAGCCTTCTCCTGCTCCCGCCGGCGTGCAGGGTCCAACTCAAATCAGCGCCATAGCTTCAGGGTCTCATCCGCTGCTGCTGATGCCACAGTGGCCCCATCTGGGCTCAGGGTCAGACTCAAGATATGGGACGTGTGACCTTTGAGCTCAGCCACCTTGGCCATGGTTGGGTACTTCCCAATAACCAGCTGATTCTGGGCAAAGCCGTGGCCTGAGATGAGCTCCTTGTAGTGGGGAGACCAGAGGATGGAGCACACCTGGGAATGGGCATCCACGGCACTCAGACAGGCCCCAGGACAGACGTTCCAGATGTGAATGTGTCGATCACTGGTGTCCCCTCCTGTTGCTAGGACACTGGATTGCCAGGGACACCACGCTACAGCCTTCACAGCCCCTTGACGCTGGGTGAGTGTTTGCAGGGGAACCCAGCCACCCTCTCCAGGAGCACTAGGCCACACATTGACCAAGTTATCATTGCCACCACTGGCCCAATGTCGTCCATCTGGACCCCAGCGCAGCCCACATACTTCCTGGCTATGGCCACTCAGTGTGGCCACATGATGTTCTGCTACCCGAACATCATGGTGGTGGATGTGGCCGGAGCGTGAGCCACTGGACAGGATGTAGCTGTTCCAACTTAGGGAGCCCACTTGGGCAGAGTGACTGGTCATATTTCGAAGCCGTTTCTGCTGTTGCACATCCATAGCTGCACCTCCCCACTGCTGGTGCCCACAGCCAAGTAGTTGCCCTCTTTGATCCAGGCCACAGAGGAAACATATTCCCCAGGCTGTTCCATTTGCAATAACTGCAGGATGTCACCAGAACTTGCACTCCACAAGTACACACTGTTATCCAGCGCCACAGCCAGTACATCCCCAGAGCTCCAATCCATAAGGTTCAGGCAGTAGTGGTTTCGGATTTCAGGGGCATCCAGGATACGGTCTGGCAAGGAAGGAATGTGACGGCAGGTCTTCCGGCTGGAGCCAGGTGTGGCCTTCTGGCTATAGAGCACTTTCAGTCTGTTCTGGTAACCTTCTGGGGCATTTTGTGGTTTTCCACAGAGCAGAAGGATCTTGGCTTCCTCCACATCAAAACCGTTCAGGTTCAAAGGCCAGGCTTTCCGATGTTCCCCCTTGGTGGGCGTCTGGTTGTCTTCAGGCTGGTGCTCCTTGCTCGGGAGGAAGCTGGCCACCTCCATCCGGGAAGCACTGCGATGGGGCATGTAGCGGTCACCGCCGGGTTTGCTAGGAGTGGTCTGAACCTTAGAACTGGATTTGCCAGGAGTTCGGCCCGGAGTCCTGCCGGCGCTGTGGGATCTGTTGGCGGCCCGCATGGGTGAGGGGGCCCGGCCCTGGGGCTTCCTTGGCTTTGCGCTGCCACCGCGCGGGAGGTGCATTGGGGACGGGCGCGTCCGGCTGCAGCAGCGGGTGCAGGTCAGTCTCGTGGGAGCGCCTGTGGGGGACGGGTCCTTCCAGTTGGTGCCCGCGGAGCCCGAAAGTTCCCGAGCAGGTTCCAATCCTAGACCGAGCTTTCCCTTTTCTATCACACTTGCAGTTAAGTTTATATCCTCGCTGGCTTCGTTTCCTGTTTCCATAAATAGGACTGAAAGGTGTTGTCAGAGACACCCTGGAATCCTGGGATCTCAGCACCTCCCCCTGCCACCTCCATCATCCTTTTGACTCAAAAAAGTAGTAGCTGAAATTTAAACCATTCAAATTCAACCTCAATGGGATGCCAAAAACTAAGTTTACCTGGGTGTAGAGAACGTGAAACTTCATCATACTTTTCTCTATGTCTATTTTATAACAAAATCGAAAAAGAACTAAGAATCAAGGTGTACCATCCTATGGTAACTTAGCAGTGTTTTTCCTGGTATACATTCTGTCTACGCCACCCAGTTTCGCCTCTATTGGACACTTGACTTCTCATTGGTGCTGTTTCTTCCAAGTGCAGGAAAACCTTGTTTTTCATCTCTCGCCGCAGCGCTCACAGACAGGGCCAGCAGAAACAGGCGCTGGTTTGCGTGGGCCAGACAGTGAGTCAGGATGAAAGTCCCACATGATAAGGGAAGGTGGATCGTTGCCAGAGAGGGGAAAGGACCCATCAGGAGAGGGGAAGGAAAGGGCTGAACTTCCTGCCCTGACCTGATATGGGATTCAGGCCGTACGAGTTGGTCTCAGACATGGAGTGTAAAGAAGAAATGCTGCTCGTGTCAGAAGCAGACAAGCACCCAGACAGACTATGCTGTTTTCAGGTTTTCAGGGGCAAGAGGACTTTGGATATCTGCCCTCTGTCTTTTCCTCGCTCACAAATGGCCCCAATTATCCATAGCAGCTTCTTTTTTGTAAAGAGGCTCAGACCAGTGTTCCCTAAATAAAGCAGTGCATCAGGGAGCCATCCTTGAGACCCCACCTAGAAATACCTGTTGGAAAATACTGTGATGAAGCTGCCCGAAGAGCCGGCATAACGGATTGAGAGATTCGCATGCTCACTGACTGTAGGAGCTTCCTCCTCTCCACGCCTCTGACTGGGATGTGCTTATTCAGTCCTCTTCTGCTTGGACAAACCCTGAAACTTTCATGTGAATTCAGTGTGCAAATGACCATCAAGGACTCCTGGAATTCTTCCCATACCCTTAGAGGGGAATTCAATTAAAGTTTGTATAGCACCAGGTCACAGAGCAGTGAGGGAACTGCATTGTTATTGATGCCTGTGACAACGTTACATCCCATGCCAATAACTGCTTGGGTCAGTGTAGACTTCCAAGTGCCTTCATCTAGGATCTGCTCTTCATCATCTATGGGAACCATTTTAAGGTTTGAATCCATAGCTCATGGAAGTGCCACGTATTGTTAAAGACATTGTTTCCTTTTGCGAGTTACAAAGATCTGCATAGATGGGAACTCATTGCGGGGAGGGCAGTTGGCAGAGGGCACTTGAGCTCTTTCTTATGAATGGTGAGACTTTGATAACTTGCCTCGATAATGGACCAGAACTCTTGAATTGATGTCTTTACAGCTGAGCTTGCTCCGGATTTAATTCCATGGCACATCTGCAGGCTAGGTGGAGCCATAAGTGGAATCCTCCTAGTCAGCACATGACACACCTCAGGCTGCCTCGCAGTTCTCCATGGATGTGATGATCTCTACGAGAGCTCTTCCTTTGCAACCGCTTCAGGAACTCACAGACTTAATGATTCATACACATAAAGATGTTGAATTCTTTGGGATATTTTTTTCATGCCCAAGGATCCCTTTTTATGACCTGAGTGGCAACTTATTTCGTAGGTGAGGCCAAAACTTTTGCTTTATTTACCCTGCTATTTGATTTCTGAACATCATCAAAATGCAGAAGTGTCTTTTGAAACTCCTAAGATAATGCAGCTCAAACTTGTTTTCACCTCAGTATAAGATAAACTCAAACCAGCAGCAGAACTGCAAGCATGCTAAGATTCCCATTTGCCTTACTTACCAAACAGTGTATGAAAATTGTCATTTGCCAGATCATTTGTATTAGGATAGCTAAACTTATTTATTTATTTAGGAGACAGGGTCTTGCTTTGTTGCCTGAGTATGAGGGTAGTGATATAATCATAGCTCACTGCAACCTCACCTCCTGGGCTCAAGTGATCCTCCTGCCTCAGCCTCCTGAGTAGCTGGATTACAAGCACACACCACCACTCCCTGCTAATTTTTCTATTTTTAGTAGAGATGGGGTCTTGCTCTTGCTCAGGCTAGTCTCAAACTCGAGCTCAAGCAATCCTCATGCCTTGGTGTCCCGAAGTGCTGGGATTACAGGCCTGGACCACCATGCCTGGCCAGCTCATCTTATTAATGGTGATATCTGGCCTACAAATAGCAATGGATCACGTTGTGGATTTGGAAGTCCAACAGTCCTGAGTTTGCTTCATTCCTCCATCCCTTAAGTCAAGTTCCTCCATCCCTTAACTGAATACCTAGCTATTTAGTCTAAGTATCAGTTCCTGATCTGTAAAGGGAGGATAATGATACCTATTTGCAGGATTGATGTGAGATGTGTACAAACTGATGTATGTGAAATGTTTAGTACCCCCAGCATATATTAGTTGTTTTTGTTGTGTTTTTGTTAACAAGATAAAAGAACTGAACCATCAACAGAGAGGCATCAAATGCCATGTCTTTTGCAAGATTTTTATTTGAGGATACCTAAAAACTTTTTTAAAAGTTCATTTCTTCCTTCCTTTGGAGCAGGCTGGAAAAACAGAATGATTAGCACAAGTATCCTAACCTAACCCTGTATAATAAACAGATGTAGGACCAAAATATTAGGTTGAATAAATTTGCCCATATAATTTGGAGCTGACTGTGCCGTGTAAGGTCACGAATGTGAGGCTTGCAGGAAGCTAGTGGACCCGAAGTGGCCCTGGAATTCAGCCATAACGTGAACAAAGATCTCAAGCAAAACCACTGGGAGTCCAGGCAAAGCAGTGCGGCCTGGGGCAGCAGAATTTCCTGGGCAGAGCCCCCCCTGGCCCTGACTTCCTCCCAGGACAGCCCCACCCTGATGAACACATATTCAAGGACTCCAAACTACAGCGCAGTTTCACAGCCCACTTACTGTGCTTGGACCTTGGATGGGGAGGCACAGAACTTCCTGGCAGCAACAATAAAACACCTATAACCCCCTATGAGGGCACCAGGAATTCATGCTGGACTCTCCTAAGAAGGAAGGAGCTGGCCTCCGCCCATTTTGATGAATTATATTGCCGCAGTCTCCTGACACATGAGGCTGGCACTGGCTCGGAAATATCTCTGTAGCATTTCTTACCATTAGAAAGGGAGTATGAGTTAGATATGGTTCCAGCACTTTAAGTCCTCAGAGCGTTTCTGAATGACTCTCCTGTTGAATGATTTCATTTGACAGAAGGAAAGAACCATCCCCTCCCATCAATAACTCAATTAAAAAATGTCCCCGGTTCAGAGGAAATGGAGTGGCATAGTATTTCAGAAAGCACAGGGATAGGAAGGAATCCAGTTCTTCCTGGGACTAAAGAGTTTCCTGAAGTTGCCTCCAAAGTGCCTGTAGGCTGAATAATTATCCTAATTGTGAGGTGCAAAATCTTGTTCAGGAAAGTAAAATGGAAGAAAAGTAGCAACAATTGGCTCCGTAATCTCTTTTAGGCAAAAATGCCAGCTCTGATGAGAAGCAGCCTGCTTGCAATGCTGCCTGACCAAAGTGTGAAACGGTCCCCAGCGTGACTGCGCACATGCAGCTGCGTGTGAGAACCAGAGCGTGAGCCCCACTGCACAGTGTGGGCCACAGCACCGCTGCCTGGGCCCGGCGTCCCCGCTAGGCCAGCCCTTGGCCAGGGCCAGCTGTCCTTGTTTCCTCTTCTCTACCCTTTTTTCTCCTGCCCACTCTAGCCCAGTCTCTTTCAAAGGGATTAATTCCTATAACACTTCAGTAGAGAGAAAAGGGCTTTACTTGGCAGCTTTGGGTTTACAAGACCGTTGATGAACAATCAGTCTGTCTGGCAGGAAGGTACGCCCACAAATATTACAGGGAACCAACTGGCTCTGGGCACTTGTCCAAGCAGCTTCGTTTAAGGCATCGAGATCATAGAAACCTTTGGCTAGAAAGTTAAAGAGAACAAGGAAAGGGCGGTGGGGGAAGAAAAATAAACAAAAAAGAAAGAAAAGGGAAAGAAAAAGGTAAAATAGATCAGTTTTTTATTCTGGAGAACCATATTCTACTTCTTATGGAAAATATTTTTAGGAAATACCTGTTGACTGAGGCTTTTAAACAAATCATATTACTTTTGCCAAAAAAAAAGGAGGGGGGGCTGCCTATTTTTTCAAGGGTTGAATAAAGTTAGCTATGAACCGGATACTTTTCACTCTGAATTTTAAAAAGGAGAGGACATTGTTTTATGTGTCGTGATATGCATTCTTCACTAATTATTAACATCTTTGCTTACACATTATTAGCTCACAAATACAACTTCTGGCCTTGTTTCAGTTGACTCTAAATATAAGGTTACAAAGGGAAAAGAACATGTATCTGTGTTTTTCTCTTCTGTAATCCTTCAGTGGGCATTTTTAGAGGCCCAAATTGACAGTTGAGAGTGAATTTAAGATGAATTATATCCTAAAAGTTTATCATCGTTTCATGGTCATAAAATTGGAGATTCTTTAAGTAATTAAAATGAAGAATGCAAAAAGAATAATCTGACAGAAAGAAATGTCTTTAAGAAAACAACAAAGACAGCTGAGAAATGTATAATCTTCATTGGCGGAGCATAGGGAAAAACGGCATATGGCTTTATTTTAGAGAAACAATGTGGGATTTAGCTTTAATAAACCTTATTTAAATAGAATGAATTTAGTACATTAAATTGACTATGTCTTGGAATCACTCAAAATAGGCCCCCAAAATGTAGCCAGGCACTCAAAAATATATTACTTAGTTTTTCTATCTAATAGTTCATGTGACTATAGTGAACCTTAGATTCCTTAACATGCCTGCTTCTAATAACCTTCTTTTTTTTTTTTGCTCCACAGGAATGTAAACCCCAGCAAAAATCTGGGGTTTTGAACAGAGCAAGTGTCACTTTCTCTGTAGAATATGAATGTGTATTTCAAGTGCTTCGAAAACTCTGTTGAGGAAAGAATGACACTGACTTTTTGTTACTCATACGAGTTTTACTACAAACTCAAATATTCCAGAGTAGTCACTGACTCTCACTTAAAGGTGATTCATCACATTTCCAAATGTTTTTGCATACGCATTTGACTTTGGATTGGGAGGAAGGGTTATTTGAACGCTATGAGTGAGTTATGACCACAGTGAGTCCATGGGATAGAAGTTGTAATGTGAATTTTCTTTACCCAGTGAGGAAGGGCAACTTCAGAGATAAGAATAGCAGGGACCAAGTAGAAAATTGCAGGACAGTGCAGTTATAGGGCCTACATTTTCCATACATAAGCAATAATAGAATAGTGAATCCACCAAAACTTTCAAACCAATCGTGGCTCTCATTTTTTCTAGCCTTGTGATAATTATGCTCAAGCAGAGAAAGTGATAAAAATCAAAGGAAAAAGAAATAAATTTTGGCACCAAATGAGAATTGCTTGGAAAAGAGTTTCAGTGAGGTAAACAGTCACTTAGTTGGCAAATGCTCTAATTTCGACTAATGGATGTTTTCATCTTGAGTTCCTTGCCCACCTATATGCAAAGTTCTCCTCTGAGCAAGGACTGTGAATAGCTGGGATCTAGCAGCTTCTAGAATTTTATCATACAATCTAGATTCCACTCTGTGGGTTGTTATAATACTCTCTTTGGGTCACATCTCTGACGAGAGTGCTTTGGACAATTGACACTAAATGACCTCCAAGGTACCTTCCAGTGCTGCAAATATAAGGAGAATGAGTGAATTGAAAGATATTCCTCTTAAGGCCAAAATTTTCCTTTGAGGGGATTTAGGGGATCAACTGAGAAAATGACAATGGTAGAAATATGATAAGCAAGTCTGAGCTTGCACGGCAAAAATATTCTCTTAACTATTTTCACAGCCTAAGGGACTAAGGTCTATGACAAAGCCACACATGGCAGTGTAGTTCTGGTTTCATTTGATCTGCACAGTGCTTTACAAACTATGAACTGCAAAAATTTAAAAAATATGAACATTTCATATAGATGTCTAGATTTCCAGTTTAGTTTCTATTATTGAAAGATATGACCACCTTGGACTAAATTTCTTAATGATAACACCAGCTGGAGCTGGGCAGCTGCTGTCTCCTGTGGAAAGAGCCGGTGCTCTCCAGCTCATTATATTCCCCCACTTCCCTTTTTTTCATGCATGGATCAGTTTATCCAGTTTTGTAACCTGCCTAGTGGTCTTTGTAAACATTTGAGTTTGTGTCTCTCCTCTATAAACACCAAGACACATTCATACTTGGAAATATGACCCTGCATGTCTCCAAAGGTTTTATTTTTTAAGCTTCATGTTTTTAAAATACTGTGTTTGATAATATATGAAAGTAACCTGTGGGAAATTCAGTAAATTTCAGGGAGTTCCTCTCATCTCTCATGCACGGTGTTGCCAGGACATAGTGTCTTTATGTCTCAGCAGCTGAAGACAACACTTGGGACAGGCATTCCAGAACTATTTTTCTTATTTGGCTATAGCCAGTGCAGCGAGTATTGCCGATTTCCATTTTTTGAACAAGTAAGAAAAGAACATCTCTACTCTTACAAGTTTAGAGAGAAAAGTTTCCCCTTACGCATGTAAATCTTTTTTCTAGGAACTTACCAGTTATGGTCCTGACTTCTGGTTTCTTAGGTTCTGGTCTCCTTAACTCGTTAGGCAACAAGTTGTTTTCATTATGCCATTTTTTCAGGCATTGTGGCTCATGGATCCTGATAGATTTTGTTCCATATTCACGACCACAAATGTAGCAAACAATTGTTGGTGGATGCCTTATCATTGTTGGCTGCTAGTAATATAAAATATCTGTTAGATAAAGTTTAGATTTGGAAGTTATATTTTAAAATTATAGTCCATTCAAATTAGCTGTAAAATTAATATGATTTTTTTAAAAAAATTCCAACCAGTCTGGTGAATTTAACCTTTTTAGCAATTAAGAGACCAAACTAGGTTATCTGAGTGATTGGGGTAGGGGTGCAGATGTGGGTTTGGGAGGAAACAAAGAAGAGCTAACCAGAATTCTCCATGTTGGTACTGTATAAAATGTATTTTTCATTTAATAAATGTTGATTGCCTTCTGACTACTATATCCAAGTTACTATGCTGAGAGACTACAAAGATAAATCTGGCAGGAATCTTCCTCTCAGTAGCAGTAGGCTTTAGTACACCAATATATCTGAGAAACAAAGTAATAAATGTCACTGGAAAGTTTATAACAGACACTATTATGCCTGCCCACATTCCCTCTTGTCAACAGTTTTCTACTGCAAGCACCTGTAATCCTCTGCCTTTTTTTTTTTTTTTTTTTTTTTGATCTGGAGTAGGCTCTACCCACAGGCAGGGCAGATAATCAATTACAGATGAGAAGTGCTACATAAATACCACACTTCATCCCCAAGGTTGAGTCCATACAGTCTTCTCCACAAATCCTCAGTGGGATTGTACCACAGCTGCTCATTAACACACTATCTAGGCTTTCTTCCCGTCCCTGTGTCTCTTCCCATTCATATACTGGGGTATCCTGGGATCATGTCCCAAATAAACCTTTTCTTAGTGTTCTTCATTTCTGGGGGAGCAAAATCTAAGGGAGAGTAAAGTATAAAATGAAATAAAGATTTTCTCTTTCTGTCTAGGATATAGAAAGGCACAAGAGACATTACTCCCACCCAAACAAAGAACAAATTGGATACCCTACAGAATCATAATTTTTCAGTTCATTGAAGACTTAAAGTTGCAAGGTAAATTAGTGAACTAAAAGGCCTGTGCTGTATGCATGTTTGGCCCCTGTAAATCTCACGTTGAAATTTGATCCCCAGTATCAAATGTGGGGCCTGGTGGGAGATGTTTGGGTCATGTGGGCAGATCTCTCATGAATGGCTTGGTTCCCTGCCTGCAGTAGAGTTCTTACTTTATTAGTTCATGCGAAAGCTGGTTGTTTAAAAAAGTCTGGCACCTCCTCCTCTCCCTTGTTCCTCTCTTTCCATGTGACACACCTACTCCACCTTTACCTTCCACCCTGATTGGAAGTGCCCTGAAACCCTCACCAGAAGCACATGATGGTGCTACGCTTCTTGTACAGTCTGTAGAACTGTAAGCCAAATAAACTTTTCTTTATAAATTATACAGCGTCTGGTATTTTCTTTATAACAACACAAATGGACTAATATAACCTGCTTAAGTTTGAGGATGGATAAGCAGAAACAAGAAAAAAATCCTCCCACACTCCACAATCAAAACCACAATGAGATATCACTTAACACCAGTGAGAATGGCTTTTATCAAAAAGTCCCAAAACAATAAATGTTGGCGTGGATGTGGAGAAATAGAAACACTCATACACTGCTGATGGGACTCCAAACTAGTACAACTTCTGTGGAAAGCAATATGGAGACACCTCAAAGAGCTACAAGTAGAACTACCATTTGATCCAGCAATCACATTAATGGGCATCTACCCAAAAGAACAAAAGACATTCTATAAAAAAGACATCTGTGCTAGAATGTTTATAGCAGCACAATTCACAACTGCAAAGATGTGGGAACAACCCAAGTGCCCATCAATACACGAGTGGATTAATAAAATGTGGTAAATGTTTACCACGGGGTACTACTCAGCCAGAAAAAACAATGGTGGTATAGCACCTCTTGTATTATCCTGGATAGAGCTGGAGCCCATTCTACTAAGTGAAGTATCCCAAGAATGGAAAAACAAACACCACATGTACTCACCATCAAATTGGTATTAATTAATCAACACTTGTGTGCGCATATAGTAGTAACATTCATCAGGTGTCGGCAGATGGGAGGGAGTAGGAGGGGATGGGTATATTCACACTTAATGGGTGCGGTGCACACCATCTAGGGGCTGGACATGGTTGAAGCTCTGAGTCAGGTGGGGCAAAGGCAATATGTATAAGCTAAACATTTGTACCCCCATAATATGCTGAAATAAAAAAAAAAGAAGAAATAGGAATACCATAAAATACAAAAAGCTGAATAAGTTAAAATAATCTTTTAAAAGATATTCCCAATTTTTACATATATATGAGTCTAAATCTTTTAGATTGTTGTTTTTATGAAGAAAAATAATCACAATATAGAATTTATAATTTACAGTATATATTTGTAAAACAAGTTATGGTCAATAAGAGCACAAAGGATGGAAAGTAAAACCTGGAAACAGATTGTCAAAGAATTCTTACAGTTTTTCAAGGACAGTTTTTTAGAGATAGAATGTGATGAGTTAAAGATGCATATTTTAATCTACCCAGTAATTACTAATGAACAAAGATATGCAGAGGCATAACTAAAAAATCAATAGGGGTGATAGAATACTAAAACAAAATTTGATGATTTAACCACCCTGAAAAGAAAGGTAGGAAAGGGGAAAGGAGGAGGAAAAAAAGGCAGGGAGGGAGCAAATAGAATTAAATACTCAAGATGATAGACTTAAATACAAACATATGAATAATTACAGTAAATATAAACAAACTAAAGAATACCATTAAAAAGCACAGATTGCCAGACTAATTGAATCACTGTTTAAAAAGTTAGATAAAAAGGCAAGACCTAACTATATGCTATTTACAAGAAACATGCTTTATGAACATTCAGACACAAACAGGTTAATAACAAAAGATGGAAAAAAATATTCCATGATGTAAACACTAAGCAAAAGACACTAGCCATAGTTGGGATGGCCATGTCAGTAAAATGTAACTGAAAATTCAGAGTTTAGAAAGATTTTTTTCCAGTTGTGGAGATCAGGGAAAGCTTTAAGGATGTATCATTTGAAGAATGGGTAGAATTTAAACCACAAGGATATTAGAGACTGAGGAAACATCATGAGCAAAACCTCTGGTCAGGGATCATAAGGTGAGTGTAGAGAATAGCAAATAATGCAGTTTGCCTGCTGTTCAGCCTAGCATCAAGAACAAGAACTAGACAGGTAGGGGCAGCCATGCCGTGAACAAGCATGAATGCCACACTATGATCTGGATTTCATTTTGGAAATAATAGAAAGCTATTAATCAGGAGAATAACCTGTAATTATGCTTTGAGAAAGTTAATCTGGCAGTATGGGGCTAGCAGGGAAGTATATTTATGAGCTTGAGCATTCATGGCTCTGAGGGTAGGAAAATCATGGGTCTAAGGAAACCTCAATGTTTTATTCTGGGTGACAGGGAAGATGGTGATGTCATTACAGAAAGGAGGAAATCATGCCAGGCAAATTAGGGAAGGAGAAAAACAGTGATTCTGTTCTGTACCTATTGAATTTGACATCATAGTAGAATTTAAATGTGATTAGGTCCAGCCAAAACAGAAAATATAGTCCTGCAATTCAGGATTAATGGATTTCAGAGCTAGTTACACAGAAAAAGATGTTTAAAACCATGAAAATTCTATAAAAAGGGAGTATATAGACAGTGTGTGCAGAAAAATTCCTGGGAGACTGATCATCACCTAAGTGCACATTTGGGAATAACACCAATTGGGTGTCGGGTAGATGTGGCAGGGGGAGGGGATGGGTGTATACCTACATAATGAGTGCGATGCACACTGTCTGGGGAATGGACACGCTTGAAGTTCTGACTCGAGGGGTTGGGGGGGCATGGGCAATATACATAACCTAAACTTCTGTACCTCCATAATATGCCAAAATAAAAAAAACTTAAAAAAAATAAATATTATTTTAATAATATAAAAAAACAGAAAAATTCCTGGAAGAATATCTATAATGATATTGGACAATTGCAGCCAGAAAACACAGAGAAAGGTTCAAATTTGTAGTTAAAGAAACGGCATGGAGGAAAAAAAAGTCCATTCAGAATTCTGGAAATATTTCTGGTTTCCAGAAAGATGACGTTATCAAATTTGTCAATAGAACAGAGAGTAGCAAGTGGTTGAGAAAAGGCTATCAATTGAGTTATCAGTAGGTTACATATGAGTGACTTTTGATAGTTTGGTTCCAATGGAGGGGTAGGGGTAAAGACTAAGTTGTTAGAAGTTAAAAATTAGATCAAGGAAAAGAGGAGTACACTTTCAAAAAGCTGGCAGAAAAGAAACTTGAGACATAAGAAAAGTGGAATAAAGATTTGTTTTGTTGCCATTTATAGAATACCAGTGTCTTAGGCAGAGGATGAGAGATTATAGGTCCAAGATAAAATGGGATGATCAATAGGAATAGGTCTCAGAGGAGGCAGGAGAAGATGAGATCGAGAGCCGAATTGGAGGTGTTAGCCTCTGCGGAAAGGGAAGGAAGAGGAAATAGATGAAGTTAAAGAAAGATGTTTGTAGAGAAGAAGTGAGGAGTTGATGGAGTTCACATGGATGAACTTAGAGTTCCAAGTAAGAGGCAAAGTGATCTTCAGAGAGTGAAGAGATGTGGATTCTGGGAAGCAGAAGAGTGAAAGATTCTGGGATGAGGCACTGTGGGCAACGTAACAGTGATGCAATCAGGGAAGAATACTCACTGACTAATGGAAAAGACCCACTTCAGTGAAGCTGCAAAAAATGTTGACGGAATTAAATAATCTTTTTTCAGTCTGTTTTTTAGTAGCACCAGGTGGCATGAAAACAGAAGCAATTTAAGCCAATGCCATGGTCTTCTTTGGGGAAATAAAACTTGGTAAATGTGTATGTTTTAGAATCAACCCACTTTAAATTATGACTAATTGGGGGTTACACCTTGCACAGAACAAGATGAAAATCAGAAGGAAGCACATTTATGATTTCTGCCTACCAGAAATAAAAACAGATTCTAGATGAATAAATCTGCAGTTAGTATAGACCAAGCAAAATGGAAAAAGGAGTCACGCCCCTGGATGATTGAAGTTTTTATTGAAGGGTATTAGTTGAGGTAAAATATTTTTACTCTATTATTCTATACTAACTTATGCCAGTAGCCTAACTACGTTCATCAAAATAACCAAATAGTTGTTTATCTTTCTTTTTTTTTATTAGCCATGTAGCAAGTTCTAACAACTGAAAAGTGACTTTAAAGGTATTTAGGAAATTCAAGACCTAAGAGAAAGTATAAGGCATAAGCAATAATTTTCAAGACATCCAAAAGTTCCTTACTATTTTTTACATGTTTATTTACTTGAAAGGTTAATTAAATGCAGGTTTTTAGTTAAAAAATGAGAAGTTATTCTTTTTACTTTGAAAATAGGGAATTAAGATTCCACATGAAATGTATGAGCCAAATCTAGTATTTAACCAAGCATATAAGCAAAATAAATAGCCTGGGTCATAAATGAGGACATTCATGTCACATTGTCAGAAGGTTTCCTTTGGAAGGAAAAGTTAGAAGAAAACAAGCAGACACAGAGGCCATAAGACACACGAACAACTGAAAGGGATGTGGGAGAAGATTAATACCAGAAAAAGGCTAAGATGTTCTATATTACATTTTCCAAAGCTTCCCCCATGCTCTAAATTTGTGGCTGAACTTCAGTTGAACCTGCAACACACTCCATATCCTTAGGTTTTGAACATCTTACTTCTAAGCCACGCTCTAGGGAAGTGCCCCCAACCCAGACACGGCTGAAGAGAAAAACACACCTCCATCGGTGTGAATGGAGATAAGCGAACTTATTCTATTATTCGTTAATTTTATTTATACAATTGTCAGTCTGAAACTTCCAGGGAAAGCTGAGCAATCTCCAACTTGTGGTTATTGCCACTGTGCCAACTGCCAAGGTTTCCTGTTTGGCCTATTTCTCAGTGTTTTCAGATAGACATGGATATGGGGGTGGGAGGGGATGGAGAGGAAGACGAGGTAGGGCTTTGGCAGAACCAGCAGGAGGCCCTTCATAGCAGGTGTGGCCCGCAGCTTTCAGAGACCTGGCGTAACAGAGCAAGGCAGGGGCAGTGGAAGGGTGGCCTCGGGGCTTATGCGAGGGCGAAGAGTCTTGTCTATGCGGGGCCTTGCCAGGTGAGCCAGCTCCTGACAAGTGTCATCGAAGGAAGGTAAAAGAGGAAGTCGGGAAGTCTGAAGTTTCTGCAGGATTAGGTTGTTTTCCTGTAACAGTTCAGATAATATTTTGGTGATGTGGCATTACTTTTCTAACATCAGGGTAAAAGCCTTTTTATTTTTTTAAAGTTAAGCACTAAATCTGTATGAGTGTTACTGTAGTGTGAACAGTGTTAGGGGGCCAATGGAATGACCTTACACACACAAGTCTGTTAGGGCTCATCACGATTTTGCTTTTGTCCTTTTGGTTTCCCGGGAAAGTTGATTTAGGCTGGATGTAGACAGAGGCACTTGAACACTTTAGGGGAAGCTTTCGTATGTGTGTATTTCTTTTAACTTGAATCCACTAACTTTTCACATGTTTTCAATCATTTCGCTGGCCACTATGAGAATTGTCATATTATTTTCCACACAGCTTCTTTTTCTTTTTGTTAATGTCTTTCTCTGTCAGGAGCACCTCATGTTCAGTGTTCTAGGCCAGGTCTGGGTAACACAAAGAAGAAAAGTGGATATTTAACAACTTTTCTCCTCGTCAGTGTGTATAACCTATTACCCATTTATTTGTTGTTACAGTGTAAAATAAATACTCATAACATCACCACTAAAGCAAGGCAGAAAGAAAGAATAAGGACCAAGAGTAGAGGTTGGTTTGGTGGAGAATCTTAAGAGAGGTATTGATAAAAGAGAAATGGACATAATTGTTTCAGATAACCTAGACGAAGAAACTTATCTCAAATAGCTTCAAATATTTCTTGATGACCTTCCCAATAGCTCAGGCTTAAAAGAAACCACAATGAAATATGCAACTAATAGAGTTTATAGAAGGAAGCATGAAAATTGGTCAGAAGGGAAAAAGTATTCCTAGTGCTAATGTTGTTGCATGAATATTAATGAAAAAGATATTGAAAACTAAAATGGAAGTCATGAGTAGCAGTTTTATAAAAGATCAGAAACACTCCACATTTGTTCCTTTTTTTTATTCATCCTGCAATAAATACTAAGTGACAATTTACAGTGTGAAAGCATAGTTATATAATGCTATTTACAGGGGAGTTAATGGAACATGATCCAAGCATGCAGCGTTTTAGAGACTTGCTAAGAAATAGAAATTAGTAAGAAATGTTTCAAAGGGGCCATAGGTCCCTTGGAAAATCTGATAATGTTGTGGTTATCCCCTCAGAAAAACACGTACATGTATACAGAATTGTGGATATGATTTTGATTGATTGGTGGACTCCCTAACACCCACCCCTTAGCCCCAGGAAGTGAGCTAGCTACAGGACCTTTATCCAGAGCCATTTTTTTTCTTCAAATTGATAATTCTTTGCTTTTGCTTAAGAAGCCATTTGGCACCTAAATGCCCCCAAAAGTACTGAGTTGAAGCATGCAGGAACTCATAAAATACACTACCTCTGGCTTCACAGTGATCTTAAAGTATTGCATTGCCTAGGGTACCACTATTATACCTACTGTCTTGGCTAAGCATTAATAGCTTCCTTTTACTCTCTAAAGCAGCAGTCCCCAACATTTTTGGCACCTGTTACTGGTTTCATGGAAGACAATTTTTCCACGGAGCAGGGGTTGGTTGGGGTGTGGTTTCAGGATGATTTAAGCACATTACATTTATTGTGTAGTCAAACCTCTCTGTTAACGATGATGTGTATTTGCAGCCACTCCCCAATGCTAGCATCACCACCTCAGCTCCACCTCAGATCATCAGGCATTAGCTCTTCATAAGGAGTGCACAACCTAGATCCCTCATGTGTGCAGTTTACAGCAGGGCTCTCACTCCTGTGGGAATCTAATGTCCCTGCTGATCTGACAGGAGACGGAGCTTATGTGGTGATGCGAGTGATGGGGAGCAGCTGTAAATACAGATGAAGCTTCCCTTGTTCACCTGCTGCTCACCTCCTGTTGTGCTTTCCTAACAGGCCACAGACTGGTACAGGCCTGGGGGTTGGGGACCGCAGCTCTGAAGTGTTCCTGCTTAGTTCAGTCAGTTCATTATATAGCCACCCTGTCTCTGATCCCCTTTGAAAATCACCAATTAATAAAATACAAGCAATCAAAAGATGAAACACCAACAACAAAAAACCTCAAAAATATAGAGGCTGTGACTAAGAGAGTGGCAATCAGTCCATTTAAACGTAGAAGGCAAAATAACTACAGAAATTGTAGAGAATGGAATACAAAAGGAATGCACCTTGACAAATAAAAATACTTTAATATCAAAATTGGCAGGGGAAAGAGAAGTAAAAAGAAGTTTACAATACTAAATTTCTCACCTTTCATGTCAGTCAATTAAGGCAGTGTAAAATTAAAATATGGAGTTTTTCCCCAAATCCTTTAATAATTTATCTTTATTTTTTGACTTTAGTGGATCCTTTAAAATTTAATTTTTTAGTGAAGATATATTTTTCTAAAGTTCAGCAAAATCACTATTTTCACTTTGGTTTATTTTTGTCAAATTCAAGTAAAATTAAATGTAATATTTTTATTAAAATAACTTGTATGCAATGATCTCACTTCTATGAAAAAATATGCATGTCTATTTATATACGTCCATGTACATAAAGAGATGATGTCTGGAATGATATTCATTAACATCAAATTAAGGGGAATCTGGGGTAAGTTTTATGTTAATTTTATACTTTCCTAATGGCTTGAATTTTTATAATGAACTTATATCATTTTTATAAGAATAAGTAGTAATAAAGTAATAAAAAAGAATATCAGCTCTAGAGTCACAACTTAAGCTGGATCAGGTAATAAAATCAGTCCTAAAGGTAAAATCAAGTGTAGCTAAATTACCTTATGAAAATTCCTTAAATAACTCATAAAAGATATTCAAAGATTATGTGTATAATAAAGTTTAGTATTATAATGAATTAATAGTTGGAATCAGAATTAATATTAGGAATGAATACAGCTTTGTATAGCATAAAAGCACAATATTGTAGCATAATAAGAAATGCACATTTGTTCTCTGCCCCTGGTTCCTGACACAGAGCTCCCAAAACCCTTGTAAATTCCTGAATGATAGGAGCTTTCTTTGGTTATGTTTGGTCTTAGTCTCTGCTTCCTGAAGCAGGAGCCCCTAAGACCCTTGGCATCTCTGGGAGTGTATGCTGCTGAATGACTGGTGGCTGGGGTTCCTGGACAGCCTCAGGGTGGGGGCTGGTTGCCATAAAGGCCAAGGCCTCATCAGAGCGTTGGAAGTTTCAGCCCCGCCCTCTGACCTCTGAGGAAGGGAGAGGGACTGGGGTTTGAGTTAATCACCATGGCCAGTGATTTAATCAATCATCCCTATGTAATGGGGCCTCCATAAAGACTCTAAATGAAGGGGTTTTAAGGAGTTTCTAGGTTGGTAAACACATCAATGTGCTGGGGGGAGGGTATTTCACCCACAGATGGCATGGAAGCTCCATGCCACCCTCCACCCGCATACCTTGCCCTATATACCTCTTCATCTGGCTGTTCATCTGTATCCTTCATAATAAACCAGTAACATAAATAATATAGTAAATTGTTTCCCTGTGTTTTGTGAGCCCTTATAGCAAATTATCAAACATGAATAGGGGGTCATGGGAAACCCCAATTTTTAGCCAAGTTGCACAGAAGTATGAGCAGCCTGAGGACCCACTAGCTGTGACTGGCTTCTGCAGTAGGGGGCTTTCTTATGGGACTGAGCTCTCAACCTGTGGGGTCTGCACTAACTCCAGGTAATTTGTATCACGGTTGAATTATAGGACACCCAGTTGTCTGGAGAGTTAGAGAATTGGTTGTTAGTGTGTGAAAAAAGCCCACACATTTGGAGTCAGAAGTGTTGTGAATAGAAAAAGTTTTTCTTTAAAATGCAAAGTGAAAATATGTACAGTATTTTAAATTACATTTTTATAGCAATACTATTTTATTTTCCTCTTTATAGTTGAATACACGTTGGTTAAATGCTTATATGATGCAACTTAATTGAAGTCCTAGATTCTACTTCATTGCTTTAAAAAGCAGTAACAGTGGCCTACAAAAATAACCCAAAGACAGGATTTAGCATGAGACCATTTCCAACATAAGATAATAATCGTAAATACAGTTCTACATATTTTAATTTTGTTTAGGCTGTTTCCCTGGCCTGGTCTCATTAGTCAAGAAATCAACTCACAAACAACTAAATGGGGCTGCATGGTATTAGCCTACTTAGATGGCAGCCAAAAGGATAATATAGTAGATGGATGGACCAAAACCATCCCTTGGGTCCTGTATTGTTCATTCTAGCTGGACAGACAAATCACTATATAATTGTCAGCTCCTCAACTATCTCCCTTCCCTCTGCACTTGACTCTGTTTTGTGCACACTTGGCCTGTCGACATGATTTCAGTAATTTTTGTGGTTCTCCATGGTTACATAATAAAGTACAAACACTTCATGCTGACTTCAGTCATGACCAACCGTAGCCCCAAGAAACATATCTTCCAGCCACATCAAACTCAACCCCATCCCCCAAGCTGGAGGCCAAAGCCCCCAACTTTGCTGCCCCCGTGCCTTCATTCATCTGCTCCCTTCGGCACTAGGCATTTAACTGCACACAGCACCTTCCCTGCACCTGATCCCTGGCTCTCCTTAGTTATAGAGATAAACATATAAGTTAATTCATAAGGCAAAATGTGTAACTGCTATGACATGGGGATATAGTAGTGCCATAGGAGCCTGAACTATGAAGAAAAGGAAGAGTTTTGACCAGAAGCCAACAAAGTGGATGACATTTGATGCAGGTTTGTTGAATGGGTAGAACTCCCTCAAGCAAACTGCTGAACAACCTTTTCAACAACTGTTTACTAGCATGTTAACATGAAAGCTCTAAAGTCCATAATGAAAAGACTGGTGAGAGGAAGTGTACAAGTGACGATCTGTCTGCTCAATAAAAGGCTGAATCATGGGTAGTCAGACCTGAAGAACACAGTCAAAGGTTGGCAACTTTTCCAAGTGTCACTCCCACCACATGTCGGTCCTGATCCCAGACTCAATCCTCCTGTGAGGATCTGATAATACGAGAATGTTAAGAGAGCTGCATCAGCCAAGTTAGGGTGCTGTGTTGTTGTGGAAGGCAGAGACAAAACAACAAAAGACCATGATGAAAAGTGTTTTGAGACTGTGTTGAGCCCTGAATGCAAGAATAAGGACTTCATACCTTCGGGACAGAATCAGATTAAGAAATGGGCCAGATGGGACAATTTATAATTTATAATTTTTATATGCTAAAACATCTTCATTATCCTATATTGGAGAAATGCGTACTGGTTCTGCCTGCACTAAAGTAGACAACATTCTGAAATCATAATAAAAACACAAATGCAACTGGAAACATCCATGAATAGATCGACAAAGTATAATATAGCCATTCAATTGACTATTACTCAGCAGCAACAACAACAACAAAAGAACTACTGCTACTTGATGAAACTAAGAATCATGCTGAAAGAAGCCAGACACAGAAGAGTACACACTGCATGATTCCATTTATACACAATCCAAACTAATGTATAGTGGTCAAAAATAAAATAAGTGTATGGAGGTGGAAGGCAGGATAAAGGAATGTGAGGAATTTGGGGTGTGGTGAAAATGTTCTGTATCTTGGCTATGGTGGTGATATCACAGGTATATAAAGCCATCAAAACTCACTGGATTGCACATGTTTAATTTTAATACAGTTTATTGTTTGTAAATTATTTCTCAATACATCAGATTGGAAAACACTCATGCAGACATAGTTTAGTGGAGTATTTTTACATTGTCCTGCTCATGCAATATAGTTAGTTCAAAGTACACATTGTCCAAAAAAAATCCAAAGTCAAGTAATGTATTTTAGAGTAACTTTTTTGCCAGGAACTGAAATATTTTTTAATAATCTAGATTCTAAACCCTTTGATTTGTCTCCCAAGAAGTTCTCCAGTCCAAAATCACAAAATACATAATCATGAAAGAAAACAAAAAAGAAAAAGACCTAAGGAATATCAGAAAATATTTTATTAGGTCTTTTCTTTCTCAGGACATTAAATTTTTCTGCCAGAGAAAGTACACTAGGAAGCAACTCCATTCACATAAAATTTCATCAAGAAAGGTCTAATTCTAGAGTGTCAGGACCTGAGCCCTGCAGCCAGGAGGAACAACATAAAAGCAGGACTCTTCTGTGCCCATATGCAGGGCATAACTGACCAGTTTCTCATCTTCCCGTATGAGGAGCTTCAAGGTCCATCAGTGTGTAAGCGTGTGCATGTGCACATGTGTGCACAAAAAGTATGTAAGTTCAGTTAGTAACCATCTCCAGGTGATTTTAGGGATCCTGAAAGGTTCCCGTGGCCTCAAACTAGTTTTCTTGCCCTTGCCGTGGTCTACCCTCCAGCCTACGATTATCTTCTTTAGGGTGATTCAGCTCAGGAAGGGAGGGCCAAGAACTTTGGCTCTAGAAGGTCACAAGAACAATTTCCCATCTGCTACAGGGAATGGAGGAAGCCGCCTGCATTCGTGCATCGGAAAGCTGGAGTTTGCTAGATTTATTTGTTGTTGTTGAAGCAGTTGACCTGTTCTTTTGATGAGGCCATTTTAGTGAGGCTTTGCCAAGGCAACCACATAAAAATGTAAAAAATGTCTTTTTTTATTACTAAATATGTATGTAAATGAAATACCTAGGTCCTTCCCTTGAGTAACATGCTTCATACATTACTTGGAAATATTTTTTTAATGCAGAAAGTTTAATGATTTTTTTTTTGATGATGGGGTCTTGCTGTATAACCCAGGTTGGTCTTGAACTCCTGGGCTCAAGCGATCCTCCCACCTCTGGCTCCTGGAGTAGATGGGACTACAGACACACTCCACTGTGCCCGGCTTGCAGTCTTTTATCTTTTTTTTTTTTTTTTCATAACACCGTTGCATCAAAACAGCCTTATCAGTCATATTCCCTGTGTTCATTTGCGGTCATTCATTAACCTAAGTGTCAAAGAGAACTCGGGGAACCCAGGGATGAGAGAACATGCTGAAAGGGAAAGAGCCCCTGTTAGGCTGAACCATGATTTTGGACAAATTAGAAAAAGGCACTCCTTTTTCAGATACTTTCTAATCATATGGTTGTAAGCATTAATCTGTAGGGATACAAGTCACAACGTGTAAAATAAAAAAAAAAGGTGACCATGGAAGAGACAGACACGCCAATCCTTACCCTGCCTCCCGACCCGGCCGAGAGCCGGCCCTGTGCGTTGATGTGCACATTATCTCTCAGAGGCAGCGTGACTGGTAACCGCACAGTACAGCTAGTCTTTAAATAGCTGGGTTGAATGAGGTATTTTTCAATTTCACAAAAGCCAGTAAAGCAATGGGATTCTAAATACTGGTACTGCATTTGCTCTGTGAGACATCTGCAAAACAGCTGGGGCCGATGCAGGTGGGAACCGCACTAGAGGGAAGCCACTGGAGGACAGGGCCATCTGTCACTGGGGGATTCGACCGCAGCCTGGTGCTGCTGCTCAGAAGGATTTTCGGATTCCAGGCGATGTGCAGGCACTGCGCTCAGCACAGAACCAGGAACTGGCCCTTGGAAGGACCATACGCCACTCACTACCTTTATTTGCAAAATATTTTTTTACTTTTTCCTGAGCTCTATCTCTGGGGCAGTGTCAGGTTGCCAGATCCCTGTTTGGCATGTGCAGAGCACATTCCACCTGCAAGTAGTTGAGAAACGGGGTAGGATGAGAAGGGGACATGCTGGGTGGGGAAGGCTCTTCTTGGCTTCTCTGCCCACTAGCATGTTTGAATGCGGACAGATTAGTTTTGAAAACTACTTTCCAGACGTGGAATCCCTCTACGATTCTGGAATTTTTGTGGCCCTTTGAAATTCTCAGGTTTGTCTCCTTAGGTGTGGGGTTCAGAAAAATGGCCTCACTGTTCTGGAGACTCCAAAGGGTGGCTGGTAGCTGAGGTGAGTTAGGCATGAAGTGTGCCTGCCCCTGGTCCCTGCATACAGTGTCACAGGGCTCTGGGGATGCCTCCAGCGTTCACAGCTGTCTTCTCATAATCCAGGCTGTCGTTTTCCCAGGGTCCCACCCCGGCTACCCCACGGTACTACCTCCCCTTGGCTTCGCACTCTGGATCTCAGATTGTAAACTGATGGGCCAGCAGCCATTTCAGCCAACAGGCATGTTTTATTTGGCCAGCACAAAAGTTCTTAAAAGTTTTCAATGTGAATGTCTTTAGCTGAGACTTGCTCTCCAGGATACCACAGGCTCCACCCCTCCCTATTGTTCTCTGTGCTCTGCCCCTGGAAGCACTTGAGCTTGTGACTCTGAGCTGTCTATTTTCCCAACTCCTCTCCTCACTCATCTCCCCAGTAAAACGCATTGCCTTATGGCCCTTATTTCTAGGAAATGGGCTAACTTCATAGCTAATTTGCATTAACGCACCGATGGCTAAAAAGAGTTAGTTACTTATCTAGGGAATCTTTGCCTTATGGCTAGGGTAGCCTATAAAGGCAGTGCTTTAATTCAAAGGACTGAATCTCTGACTGTAAAATTAAAAAAAAAAACAACTTGCCAGGTAGTAGGGGAGGTATTTTACAGCCAAGAAACAGCAGTGACGCGTTCAAGATTATCAAACCGAAGATTCCCAGCTTGCTTTGAATGTAAGCAAGATGGCAATGACAACAGAACCTGACGGGAAGCCTGAAGCCCAAACTTACGCAAAACAGCTCTTACATTAAAGCGTGAGACTGATTTCCAAGACCACATGCACACAGTAACCAGGGTAATCTTCCAGTCCTTCACTCTCTGGAAGATTTTCACATTCCCCACTAGCAGCTGGCCCCCAGGCTGTCAAAAATAGGGCACATCTTGCTAGGGCCTGAAGGAATTATGTGATTGTGTAGCTGTTTGAATGGGTGTCATTCCATCAACGAGTGCTTCTCTTTTTGCCTGATAAAATGAAACCAAGAAATTGGGCCTTAGCTTCTGTTTTAGATTTTCCGCACTCCTGATCCTTTCCACTAGGCTACAGAATTGAGATGTGTATGGTAAGTGCACAGGGCATATCACGGAATGCAGTTTGGATGGGGAAATAAGAGGGAAAGTTTCCCCACCCCCCATACTGAGGAAAAAGAGTAAAACGTCTTTTATAAATCCTTGTGTATATTGCACTATTAAAAATGTTTGATCAAGTAGCACAGCAGCCATTAACGATTACCCTGCATTCACTAAATAACAGGCTCTTTGCTAGGCACTTCACGTGCTTTATCTCATTTATCTTTATAACAATCCTCCAGGCAAGACTCGCTGCCCTCATTTTACAAACCAGGAAACCGAGGCGCACAGCGATTCCTAAGTGGAAAAGCTGTCTGTCACTCCAGAAGAGGGGTCTTCTGAGCCAGCCTTTCACCACCCGGCCGCTGGGAGGAGCACAGGGAGGAGCTGACAAACGAGGGTCTGTCCGGCTCCATCCCAGGCCCTTTGCAGGGGTCCTCTCACTTCAGCTTCTCACGGTGGGAAACTGAGGCTTGGGGAGGTGAAGTAACTTGCTCAAAGATGTGATTTCATTATGCATCTGTGATGGGAACCCAGGTCTGTCTGATTCCAGCAGCTTCCAGAAACATGGGGGGGTGGGGGTCTCAGTGGCCAATGGGTGTCGTGCTCTGCCTGCCACGTCCACAGAGCAGTCGTCGGATGGGATGTGGGACAAACCAGCAAAACTCCTGCTTTTGGCCTCCCAACTGCCTCCAAAGTCCATTCCGTTGAGTGGAACATTGCCTTCTCCCCAGATCCTCTCTCAGAATGCAAATACGAGAGACATTTTTCTAGGAAGGAATGTATCAGATTCTCTGCCTCCGACACTATCACGGGGTGGGGGGGCTGGGTGAGCAAGGAGATCAGAACATGAGGCCGCACCACCAAAGACTCCTTTCCCAAAATCAGAATTTTGCTTTCAGCCATTTAAAACACAATTTCAACTAAATTAACTGAGTCTAAATGTATACAGTGAAGTTCCTGCTCCCTCAGGCATGTCCTACACATGCAGACAGAGTATAAATAGTATTTTAATATATAGGAATAACTGCATAGTTCAGTCTCAAACCTCAACAATTGCAAAGTTTGATTGCCCAGAAACCACTGGTATTTCACATTTACTTCTGGTGTTTCCAAACAATTCTACCCAAATGTCACATCTGGAAGGATCATTGTTTGAAATTAAATTGTTTTTGGAAATCACTGGATGCCACGTAAAGGAACTTTCCAATCCTGCCTGTCTATTGGCCGACTATAAGAGTGTCTGTTACTTGTGATTTGGAGTTTTGTTTTGCTCCTTTTAACAATAAGAAAGACTTGCCATGCATTTGGAAGTGCTGTTAATATTAAATATCTTAATGTACTTGATTTTTTAAAAAGAACTATTGACATTTTAAATATACACTTGACATTTTAGTCACTTAATTGTTCCTCCCAAGGTACAAGCCTGAAAAATATAAGGCAAATAAATAATTCCAAATTAGAGTCCATGTTTCTGAAAGGAATATAGTTTCCTATTTGAAGTTCTTTTTTTCTTTTTTCTTTTCACATTTGAGATAAAATTGTTTTTGTTTTTTGTTGTGTTTTTTTTTTTCCCGATACCTTAGAAGAACACTGGTTGGAAGGTGAAGTATTTGGGGTATTGATGAAACCTCTTACCAAATTCTTGCCAGAAATAACTTTCCTTGAAGAAAATGGAGGGAGCGTGTTCCTGGTGTTTGGTGTCTGTGCTCCCTTTTGGCAAGAGGCCTGACCCTCGTGGTCAGGTGGCTTCTAGGTCTCAGGATTAAATGAAGCAACAAGAGAGTGGTGGGGGAAAGACAGAAAAAGCCCATAGGCTGAGCAGACATTCACTTTGTCCAGCGTCTATGGCCGTAACAGGAAAGCACAGACACTCTGTGACCTGAACTTGGAAGTTGAGTTGTTCACAGCTGGGATGCTATAGACACCCAACCAGGGGAACGGCCAAGGAGAGGAGTTTTCCAATAAAAATCACCTTGGATAGGCTGTAAAGAATGCTAACTTTGAAACTTTTTTTTTCATTTCCTATCAGAGTTGTTGACCCTAATCCCTCCCTGTCCTTGCTCTCTACCTTCTGCCTCCAATTTCCTGAAGCTTTAAACTGGGCCCTGTTTATGATGCTTTAAGTTTTCACCGTTTCTGCTTGCAAGTAGCCTGGGATGTGAGAGCGGCTTGGGGGAACTTTAAAGATGGGGTCAGAGCAGGTGCTTGGAATGAGAATGGTGGAAATGTATTGAGTTCCTGGATTTTCTAGGCCCTTCTTCAAGTCATAGGTCATTTCTTTCTACATAAGACAACTTCATAGAGGTCAATGTTAGAAAGAGACAAGAGACCTAAGGAAGAGGAACATTACATAACATAAGAAGGAGAAAGAGATGGAGTCCTAAGTAAAATTCTCTCAATTCTTCACCTATTTATAAAGATGAACTTGTGTCTCACACATTAAGCAGTGAGATTCTGTTCACGAGACAATCACTTCCATTTCAATGAGGACTCCTTCCAGGATGCGCCCTTGCGCTACCTTTGGTGGAGTTCTAAGAACTTTGGGAGATATTTTAGTTGTTGGCCTTGGAATTTGGATTTTTAAGAGCCATGTATGTGCATTCAGTCCTTACGTGAAGATTTACTCGCACCGATCAGTAGGAAATGGGGATGTCTGTGCGTTTAAGCTGGAAGCAAGAAGACGAGGGTGACGGGGAGAGGCAAACTTAAGATACAGGAAATCAGTTAGGCTAGACTAACTTTTTGAGAGTATGACCATGTTATAGTTTTTGCTCATTTTAGGCCTATATAATTTTTGAATTTATAACATGTGACCTCTCCTCTCACAGGAGTTACAATCGATGCTCTTCTTTCCAGAGATGCAGAGAGTCACACGTTGGGGCCCCGTGCAAAGAGCACCTATTTTTGCTTCAGGCTTTGGGCTCTGGGACAGGTAGCTGACTCTATCACGGTCTCTCTACCCACTAGTATGTGATACATAAGTCGAGGCTTATTTCTATTAAAAATCATGTTAGAATGTAATTTATACAGGTGAGTATTATCCTTTAAATTGTTATGTTAGAAAGTTATACATCAATTTCACTGATGATACTATTTCTCTAAAATTTATAACCTCCCCAACCCTCAACACCCACATAGTCCATACATGCAGTATATATGCACAGATTCCTTTGGATTGGCTTCTAGAACCAACAGTGTAGAAGAGATCCAGTCCTTTTACCTTAAGGTTGAGCTTTGTAGAGCTGTGAGCCATGAGATCATAGAATGCTGCCTTGATATGCGGGCATGGTTGGCACCAAGGAAAGTGAAGAAATGGCACAAAAATCTGGACATTTGTAGTCCAGCTGTCAGCATCATCAAGGGGCAGTTTGTGAGGTCAAAGCTGGTTTTCATGACATCAGCAGAGCTGAGGAGGTGAACTAGGGCCACCAGAGATGATTAAAAGGGTAAGAACCTCAAGTAGGATCTCACTGAATGTTTTATTTACCATCTCCAAAGAATTTCAAGTCATTTTCATGTTTGGGGATCATAGAGGCAAATGGTTCTAGGAGCCTTATTCTTGATTTCAGGAACTCAGTTTAACAGATGGCCCAAAGAGACAAAGGATTAAGAAGGCTCCTAAAATTAACTTCTTTTCTCTCTCTTTATACCTCACTCTTTCTCATCTGGTAGGATCGATAAGCTTGCCTGATATTTCATGGAGGAAATATAAGATACAAACTAACAGATTGCAGCTCCGTCACCACCCCACTACCAACGTGTAAGCTTGCTACGTCTGCATTCAGAGTCCTCCTGCAACACGGCAGGGCCCCTCCTATCAGAGGCCTCCCCCAACACACTGGTGATCCCCTGCCCTGGCGTCTGTTTCTCCTCCCAGTTTTCCACCGTCACTGATCACCTTTCTTACCTCTTCAACCTCCTCCTCTCCACAGAATCATTACCCTCAGCATTCAAACATAGTTTAAAAGCTCCCATCTTTTAAAGAGCCTCTCTTAACCCGAGATCTCTATTGCTATTTCTCTTCTAGTTTTCAAAGTCATACTTCTCAAAACACATCCTGTCTTTATCACTTGTACGCTCTGCAGCCACCACCACGGCACTGACTGTGTTCTTCCCCAGGTCAGCAACGGCACCCACATTGCCGGATTAAGGGGATGTTTTTAGTCCCCATTCTACTCAGCCTCTCAGCATTGCACTGTTTTCCATACTCTTCTTTCTGACATTTTCTCTGATCTCAGATTTTATGGCATCGTACTGTGTAGGTGCTTCCCCCACATCCCAGGCACTCATTCTCCAGCTTCTTCTCCTCTAGTCCCTAGATATTATAATGTCTCAAGGCTCAGCCCTGGGACTGTTATTCCAGCCCAGTATTCATTCTGATTACATTAAATATATGTTAATAATGCACAAAAGTATATCCCAGCTCAGTCCTCTTTTCTAAGTTCCAGACTGATATATCCAGCCTAACTTACTCACTTGAACATCTCAAAAGTTTTAAATTTGGTATGTCCAAAATGAAACTATAGCTCTTAATCCCCAAAAGCCTACGCTTCCTCAAGTCTTTCTCATCTTAGAAAATGGCACAACTAGTGTACTTGCTCAAGCTAGAAATCTGAAAGTCATCTTTGATCATCTTCCTCACCCCCCCCACCTCTCAGTTATTACCGTTGTACCTTTCCTCCGTCTCCACCACCAACACCACAGGCCGAGCCATAATCAGCTCTCACCTGGGTTCCTGCAATAGCCAAACTGATGTCCCTGTGTCCTCAGAGCAGCTGCACGGAGCTATGCTACCTCTTCAGCCTCATCTTCACCCTCCCTAATGAGGCTCTGACTACATGTGGACTCTTTAGCTCCATTATCAGATCTTTCTTACCTCAGGGCCTTCGCACATGCTGCCGTTGACCAGAATGTCTCCTCCTCCAGTCATTCCCTTCCCACATCTGTACTCTTGGGTAATGTGTCCACACCTTTCATGTCTTAGTTGAACTGTCTTCCTCCAAGAAGTTTTCTCTAACCAAGATCCTTAATGTCTATCTTCCAACATTGCACACTGTCACACCATAATTTAAAATTGTACATGTATTTTTAAATTTCATATAATTTCCTCAACAGGACTAAAATGTCCAAGAAATCAAGAACTGTGTCTATATTTTTTATGACTGTATATGTAGGACTTAGTCCAATGCCTAACAATAAATATTGGTGAATGAACAAACTTCTTTTTTTTTTTTGTCTTGTCTAACACTCACAGCTTGGCAGGGTGCTATACCCCTTTGACCACCACCCCTATGCCTCTCTCATGGTGACGTGAAAGGTATGAGTCTCTGGAATTAGACAGAGCTGGCTCTGACATCCACTTGTGAACCAACTATGTGACTTTGGGCAAGTTGCTTAACTCAGTCTCCCAAGCTGGAAAGTGGGAAAATAGTATCTATCATATGGTAATATTATGAAGTTTAAAATAGGATCATGTATGTAGGGTTCTGATCATAAACTGCTATGGATTGAACGATGGTGTCCCCTCCAAAATTCACGGGCTGTGGCTTTTGGGAAGTAATTACGTTACGAGAGCTCCACTCTCATGAGTGGAATGAACACCCTTTATAAACAGGCTTGAGGCTACAAAAGGGAGGACCTTCTTATCCTTCCATTTTTCTCTGCCATGTGAAGATATAACATTTCTTCCTTCTGGAGGATGCAGCAAAAGAGTGCCATCTCGGAAGCAGGCGCTAGCCCTCACCAGACACTAATCCTGCTGATGTCTCGATCTTGGACTTCACAGCCTCCAGAACTGTGGGAAATAAATTTCTGTTCTTTATAAATTACCCAGTCTCAGGTATTTTGTTATAGCAGCACAAACAGACTAAGACATAAAGGTACTCAATAAAAGTTAGTTCCCTTTCTTTTGTAACTGCCTCGAAACTCCAAAATAGTCTCACCCAACAGAAGCACATGCACATACAGACTCTGAAACTGTGGGAATGTCCACCCTGCCCTTCTGCATCTTTCTGATTGGGACCTTCCCACTGCCTTTGAGATACTTAGCTAGGGAGCAGCATTTATAACTTTACATCAGATACATAACTGTAATGCTAAGGAACTGGAGTTGGTATTATAAGGGCACCTTTTCAAATATATTTGAAGATAACACAAAGAGGAGAAAGGCAACACTGTATTTGACAGTGTAGAAGGCATTACTTTAAAAGAAAACACCAGATGGCAGCACCAGATGCTGGAGATGTGTCTGACGGGGCTTTAGCTCAAACCCGATCATTGAAGATGCCAAAAGTTGCTTAAAACTACATTCAGAGAGAGACAATCATTTATAGAAAAGATCATTTCCCTTAAGAAAAATAACACCTATTTTGTAATATAGGAGTGTTTCACATGATACAAGCAAAATCCTATGAAAATAACCTCAAGCATTACCTAACTGATAAAAGGTTATTAGACAAAAGCTTCATCTTGGTTTGCAGTTGTATTTAATTAACTCTGTCAACCTGTGTTCCCATGAGCCTGAAAGAGCCTGAAGCTAAAGAATGAATTACTATCAGCTTTTAGAAAAGGGCAATATTTTTATCAAATATTAAATGCAAATGTTAAAAGTTATGCATTCATATTAAAATAAGGAGCAATGATGACCTCTATTATTACATTCCTCAGCATAATTTAGGAAGTCACTTGCTAAAGTAGATACCAAAGAATCTCATTAAATAGAGGCAATATTAAAATTTAAAACAACAATCTGTGGTTTCCCCTATTGTACATCAAAATTTCATCAGAAATTAACACCACTTTTAAAATCTTGCTAAATTGGATGTTCCTCATCCAGGCTGTTCTTCTTTTAGAGGAAAGACAGAGCGTGATGCTGCTTCTTACGGCAGGTAACGGGAGAGCGGCAGTCCCGGACAGTCCCGCCTTTTAAATAAAAATTCACATTCAGGATTTCATTCATTTCTCTTAAATCCTGCTTAGTGTCCTTCACAGCTTCCTGTGAGATTAGGAAGAGTGAATTTGGCCTGATATTTCGAATGAGAAACAATGGGACAATTCAAGCCAGTGGGTGGTTAGAGGGCAACGCAAAATGCCCACTGCGATTGTGGAGCAGGACTTGTCTAACTGGCTTCTGTGCTCAGGTGTGGATGACGGACAACAGGAGCACCTGTGTCACAAGGGAACGGAGCCAGTCTGCGTTGCAGGCACGTTCCGAGGGAAGGTGATTCACTCCGCCGGTGAAACAGCTCCTGTCGCCCAACTGCAGTGAATTGTTCTAGTATTACGGTCATGATTCCGAACACATTTCCCTCGCCTGAATTCACTACAAGTTTGACTCCCTTGAGAACATCAGGCAATATAGCTGGCTCTAATCTGAAGTCAGATCAAGGATTCCAGAGGGAAATCATCTGAATTGTAAAAACGAATATATGCATGTCACAGGCTGCAAAAAGTCAGCTGTCACCGACAGATGAAATTCTGAAGTCTAATAATGTAGAGGGTAGTGTTCTTTATGGAAAATGAGAGATTCAGTGCACTATCTAAAATTTAAATGATACAAAGAAAGAAAACCATTGACAGAATCAAATAGTAACTAAAAAAGAAAACCACACTAGGAAGGAAAGGCTTTCTGCTGACAGCACTGTGGAAGGGCCACTGTCTTCCCAGGGAAGGGATAAAGGCCATTGCTTTGAGAGATCTTAAGCCTCTCTGAAGCCTAGGAGTTTTCTCCATTTTTATTAACCCAAACATGTTCTAAGTCTGGCAGCTAAAGGGACCCTATCTTGGATGACCTTTCTATGCCCTCCACCGAAGCCTGTGTGGTCCCCAAACAGGCCAGCACGCATCCGACAGTGGTGAGGCCACTTTCCCACAGACATGTGCGTGCGTTCTCAGGCCTGAGCAGGGCTCGGAGTGCTCCAACACAGCCACGTCCTCTAGATGGCCTCCCCCTACTCTCACCTAAATGCACAAGTCATTCAGGGGCCACTGCTCTCCTCTCCTCACACTCTCCCCTCCAGACGACTGGGTGAGTCAGGAAGGTGTCCTCTTGGGACGCTGTGGGCCCAGGCCAGCCTCTTTTAGCAGTCGTGACGGAGTGAGAACATGCCGTGCCCAGCCTGTTGGCTCCACTCTTGAGCACAAAGTATGTGTTACAACAACAAGCACAAGAATCCTGACCACACTCTTCCCTATCTCCAGATCTGTAATGAGGACGTTTGAAGTAAATGCATACCATCAAGAAACAGGGCTGCAAGTCAGAACGCTAGCAGAGTTCCTGATTTGTGGCCCTGAGACACACATTCTTTTGCTCTCTGAATCCAGACCCCACACGTTTTGGAAGAAAAGCAACAGTCAGAAGATGGGAAAAACAGATCATGTTTATGAGACCAGCCTGAAGACCATGCCACACTGAAGAGTTTGGTTTTTCATATGGCAAAGAAACTAGCGTTTTTTTTTCTTCAACGTTCATTGGAAAACTTGCCCAGCATCTGTTAGTCTGACTCTTCGGCTTCAGAATCATTGTCTTGGAATCTCCTAAACCAGTAAGACCATAATCATCTTATTTTAAACATGGACCTTGAGAAAAAGGCCTAGACAGTCCCCAAAGTACTACAATAAAAAAGTAAGAAATAAAAATGGAATTAAAAATAAAGGATGCACCGTCCCCCACCAATCCCTCTGTTTCATCTTTTACAAATGCTGTGTAACCTTAGTTTTCCTAAGAGTTCATTTAAAGAATCCCTGCAGGCTGGGTGTGTCAAGCAGCAAGCCCGGGATTCGATATTCTATAAGGCTGACACAAACAGTGCATCCAGCAACTGGCTTTATGGCAGGACAAAGAGCCTGGACCATACCCCATCTTTCAGGTAGTCACCCTCATAAGCATCCCTTCCCAGTCCTGGTTGATGAAGAAACTTCAGGTGAAAGCCCAACAACTGTTTACCACATAACCTGGGGGCCCTGGGATCATGCTCATTTAGAATGGCCCAAGCAGGAGGTCAGAGCCCTGTGTTCAGCCCAAACACAGGGCACAGAGCAGCAGTGGGATTAAGCACCTCCCAGAACCATGAACATAAATCTAGTTGCTGGGGTTAATTCCCTACTTACTATAATCATATAAGTGTTAATAGAAAACATGCTGTATTTACAGAGCATGTGTATTTCTGAAAGTGCTCCAGTATTTAACTGTTGCTAAAGTCATTTGGGGTCTTTGACACAGATTCTATTTTAGTAAGATAAACTCAGCATGACCCAGCATTGCCAAAAATGAATTCCTAAGGTAGATGACTAAAATAAACCAGCAATAAATATTGGCTGTTGGAATGGGAATTATATCTCTGTAATGTAGACACAGCTTTAATGACTCATTTTCAAATTACAGTCTCTCCAAGGGATTACTGGTATGAAGGATCAGGGAAAAAAGAAGTCCATCTCTCTTTCTTTCAGGCAGCAGAATTGAAGAGGAAGATGAACCCATCAGGCAAGGTTGTTCTTATATCTGTTTTGCCAAGAGAGCTATAGCTCCTAGAGTCCAACAGGGAGTCAAACCGCACAGGCTACACTGAGGCAGAAATAGGTCAGTGAAAGAAAAGATCCTAGGGGCTGAGGCTGCTGATTATGGGGGGAGTTTTCTCTCACTCCCTGGAGGCAGAAGGTACCACCAGGTCCACCTAATGCACCTCACGTGGCATGAATTACCTTATCAGTTCCACTGGGTCCTGCCAGGGTCCTTTGCTGCTTGGGATTAGCGGGCTCCTTTAGGCCACCTTTACTCCCTAAGGTCAAATTCTGATCTTTTGGCCCACGAGGTTGAGCTTTACAACTTCTCTGATGTACCGGGAGGCGGTCTGGGGCGAAGGGCCGGCCACAATTCGGGCAGGGTACAAGCTGAACTTGACTTGCTCCCTCTTGGCTCAACCGTCCCGCTGGAAGGGGCTGAGGCTTCCGTGGCAGTGGCCGGCGGAGCTCTCTGGGGAGCCGGTCATTTTCTATTTTCCACTTCTCCAGGCACTTGGGCTCATGAATCGGAAGAGACAGGGAGCCAAATTCCCTACCGCAAATGTAGCAGATAAGAGTCCTTGGTCGGGCTGAGCTTCCACTGGGAACTTTCCTGAGACCAGTGAGACCGTCAGACCTGCTGGGGTTTGGTGCTGGGGGGTCCCCACCCTTTGGCCTGCAGCTTCTCTGGTGAACAAGAAGTCGGTCTGGCAGGAAGGTGCGGCCGCAGGAGCCGCAGGGCAGGAGCTGGGCCTGGGCACTCCCACACGCAGCCTCGTCTGCTGCCCGGAGACCGGGGGCTCCGCGGCCGCCGACGGGCTGCGGCCTGGGGGGCTCCCGCCTCCGCAGGTGCTCGGGCAACTTGCTGTTTTCTACGCGCCACTTCTCCAAGCACTGGGGCTCGTGGATGGCAAGAGACTGGGACCCGAACTCTCGGCCACAGACGTAGCACACCCGGAATCCAGGCCTGCGGGCCGGGATCACAGGGGGGCTCAGCGGGCTTCCCGACATGATTCTCCTACTTGCCCGTTTTGATAGTATCACAGTCCCAGGTCTATTTTTCGGAGCGTTCGTCTTTATTTTTTCACCAGGATTGGCACGCTCTGTTTCGGGCAAAAGGCTGGAATGGGGCTCGCTGGCTAGGATAGCTTGGCTGATAAGGAAGGTGGGTTCTTTAGAATGGTGAAAAGTTTGTTGCAATTTATTGGAAACTCTTTTCTCCTTTCCTCTTTCCATTAACAAAGAAGTCTTTCTCCAGTGCCTGCTCTGACTTCAGGTCAGACTCATTTTGGGCTTTTGCTTAGAGCGAAGGTGAGCGAGGTTGGCTGTCCTGGGGTTCACACCGCTGCCAGCGCCTCAGTCCCAAAGCCCGTGACTCAGAGCTTCGTTGCAGGGCAGCAGTCTGGAATGCTGGAAAGTCCCCAGTAAGCCTCAGATGTCTCCAAAAGCTGTGGGGGAGACACAAATCAAGAAGTTTTTATGTATAAACACACACAAACGCACACACCTCCCCTAGACTGTGAGCTGATAAAGGGCATAAAGGGCAGAGGGTTGCTTTTTTGACCTTGTATCCCCTTTGGCTGGCATCGTAACCAGCACCATAGGATTTGTTCCATACACTTTGAAATAAATATGAAGAAATTCTTCATCATGAATTGTATCGTTACCATAATGAAAGTAGTGTTCTGTCCACAGAAAAACTGACAATTACAGCACAGTGTAGACACAGGTGGCAGAAACCAACAGGCCAGGGAGTGAGACCACAGAAGAAGAAACCGAAAACTGAAAATTAGATTAACGAAATCAGCAGGTCATATGAAGAGACCTCCTGAAGCCCACAGAAACTTCCACCACCTCAGGGATTCTTAACTTTTTAGTTCCACGGATCCCTTGGACAGTTCTGTGAAGCCTATGGACTTCGTCTCAGAACAAATGTTTTTGAAAGCAAAGAATAAAATTTTTATTATTACAAGTCATTGAAAAAATTTGTCAAATATTTTTAGTTGTGATATACATTTTAATTGAGAGACTTCTTGGGCTTCCATGGACCTGAAACTAAGAACACCTGCAGAAGAAGTAATTTAATGCAATAGTGAATATTATTAATATAAGGATTATTAGGAAAACCCTTAGAGGGGTATAACTCACCATGTATCCACTTTTCTTTATTATGGGAAAGGGATATTAACAAAGTGTGGCCACAATTCTCAAGCAAAGAAAGCAACCTAGGCCTACACTCATGGGTATCTGCAGCTCTTCCACGGAATAAACATGCTCAGATGCTACTTAATGCTCTTTATTTTAGGTATCATACTTACTTTCTTGTTTTATGTATATATATCTTCCAAATATTTTTATAAAAACAAGGCCACTGTATTTTCCACACAAACCAGAAGAGAGGGCTGATAATATCCCATTATGGGAGAAGCCTAAGTTTTTATCTTGGGAAAAATCACAGGTAAATTTTACCATGGGTCTATAATCTAACTCCAAAAATGATTGTTTTCATAAGCCTCAAGACCTTATTCATTCCCTGAATGATGACCCAGATAAGGGTTGGAGACTCTAGAGCACACATCCTCAATCACGGAAGGAGCAAGCCCTACCTGATGGGAGGCTGGACCCTGCACACCACGCAAACACTCAAGTTCAGGCAGAACAAGGACGGCGGTGCTGGTAATATGGAAACACGGGGCATTGGGTGTGACAAGGGACGAGAAGAGCTGGAAGACCTGTGCCCAGTACCTGTACTTTGGTGCCAAGAAAGGTCTGAATCTTTGCCATGAAGAATATCGAATCAGGTCTGGCGTGGAGAAGGAAGTTGTTCTTCATTTTGACAGATCCTAAGACAGTAATATTAACACATGTGGCAAAAGTATGTGTTGGCCCCAGAGTGACCAGCACAGAAAATGAAGCTTAGGGAAATTTATCACTTGATCAGCACCATCCAAAAGAGAAAGTAGGTCTAGGGAACACAGGAATGGGGTAAAAATATTTCATTGGGTTTTTATCAGCCCATGGGCAAAATCACCCCCAAACTACTCTGCTTCATCGGCTCTGCTTTCTTGTTCACCAAGGACCTTTAGTATTTCGTTTTCCTTGACACCAAGAAGCTGCACACTAACACCACTTAAGGTGACATATTACAAAAATTAATGCGATCAAGTAAATTTCCTTCCCCTGAACACCCCCCTTTTCATACATACACATACACACTCGTGCGCACACACACACACACACACACACACACACACACACACACACACATTGTCAATTCTGTCCCCAGCCGATTAGAATACTGAGAAAGCCCCATGTCTTGCCCTGACAACTCCTCCATCTCCCTTCTGATAAGGTAAGAGAAGTAATATTTACTGAATGCTAATTACATACCAGATATTGCCCTAATTTTTATAAACATAATTATAGTTAATTTTCAAATGGTTATGAAGCAGGTATTATTATTTCAATTTTATAAATAAAGAAACTGTGACTCAGAAAAAAGAAGTCACTTGCCCAAGACAGTCCGTTTCTAAATGACAGGACTGGGAATCCTTTCCAGTTCTCTTTGGCTCCAATACTCAGCTCTTTCCATTATTCATTCGGCCTAAATTCCACCGGCAGGGCCTCTTCCCTTCAGTTTTCATCCCCGTTTTAATGTACCATTCATATGCCTGGTGGGAAGGTAACAAAGCTCCCACAGCCTTTATGCTTACCTTTAGGGGAAGGAGGAAGCGAAAGGGATGAGGGGGGACAGGGCACAGAAGGGAAACCTCGGAGATGGGAATAGCAGAAAAGGGACTGGATTACTGAAGGCAATGCTTTTCCTTAGGTGGAGGGGACCATTTAATTTTACTATATGTAAGTGGTTTTCTAGGTGAAGGTTTTTCCTGAGTGATGGTCGATGCAGATCCTTTTTCTGATTGCACCAACATCTTAAGAAAAATAGAATCAGCCAGGGGTAGGGATGAGTGAGGGGCTTGGGGTTTGTCAGCAACGAATGATGCGTTTCGTCTGTCTTTACAACAGGCACAGGGTGACAGTGAGGGCTGCCCACAGAGGCCAGGCGGGGTTCAGTCTGCAGCCACTTCACTATTTGATTAAGGATGGATCTTGACCGTACACAAATGTTGGTGTACTGCAAATATTTTCTCTGCAGCAAACATGATGAAACATCATACAATTCTCATTTGAATCTTCATCTTTTCTTTATTCTACTATCCCTTTCCTCCTCCAATGTCCTCTTGAAATTTTTTGCTTATTTTGAGTGAAGTTATCAAAGTACGAAAGATGAGGTAGCTGGAAGCTAGTGAAATTTAGGGGAACTGAGGTGTCTAATAGAGAAATTATGATGTTTCTGCTAGTGATTCTGCCAAGGCAATGTGCCATGGCCCAGCATGGTCAGATGCTCTACCCTATAAGTTAGTTCTAAAAGCAAAAGTGCTGGAAAATACTAAATACATATACTTAAATCACTTAAGGAATTGGCCAGTCACCCAGACACATCGTAAAGCAATGTTGCTAGTCTATAAAGAGAACTATTTTGCAAAGCCAGACAGTTTCACCCAAGCATCTCTGGAGAAATGTTCACTCCGTTGGCCTGAATTATTCATTTTGACCATATTTGCACATAGGACATGTAAAGAATGTCTTGGAAGGCATCACATTGTATCAATATGATGCCTTTTTCCCATCCCCTTTGGGGTTCATGGGAAGGCAGAGACAAAGTCACAAAGATGAACGTAGTAGCCATGGAAATGCAGAACCCTTCTTGGCATTAGAAGGTGTTTCTCTAAAAGAGATGAGGAAAAGCACAACCAGAAGTATGGTTAAATCTTTTAAAAAGTAATTTAGTCCTTTGAAATAAAATATAAATGGTCCATGACATGATCGCTTCCCTGTTAATATAGAACCCAAATTATTTAAATGGATGAAAATATAAATAAGGAAGATGGAGTTGGGGCTGATGCTGGCTGTGAGCAAAATTCTAAAATAGAGGAGTTTTGTCTTCCAGGTCCTGCATCCACCCCACTCAGCAGCCTCCGCTCTCCCAGCCTACTTTCCTCATATACTCTCCAGTCTTTCTTCCCTAGGAAATCTCGTTTCAGAAAGGAGCTTATGGACTTGTTCACACCAAGGCTTATGACTGATGAAGTAATATCTTTCCCATCATCTGGCAGAGACAGCTGGTTCTCTACCAGTAGCCATTCTGCCAACTCCCTCAAATTAACAGAGTACCAATTTTTACCTGAACACATGATTTCCCAGTTAAAAGTCTACAAGCTCATTTGTAGCTAGTGGAAGTATTGTGTGGAACTTGTAAGAGGATTACAGTCTATTCCTCTCCCTTTCCTTCGTACTGATGCTTAGGATATAAATGTGATGGCTGGAGCTCTAGCAGCCATATTAGAACAGATTACATCTGCATAACCCTTGATATAACAGAGCAGAGACTTGAACGAACTTGGGTCCCTGATAATGTTGGAGCCACGATCTGAGCCCTGGAGTGCCTTCCTTGGACTTTTATTCATGTAAGAGAAATAAATGTTTATTTGTACTTTAGCCACTTTTTAAGGGTCCCTTACTCACATGAAAACCTAATACTAATTGAGATGTATCTATATTTTAATAGTGGTCATTGGTTTAGCACAAATTAATTCTAATAGTGATATTTCAAATTTCAGGATCTTTTTTTCATTAGAGAATTTTTTGAGGTAGCATGTGTTTTGGGGAAAATTTGAGTTATTATGTATACCCTTTTTCCTGAAAATCAGAAATAAAAATCTTGAGGCCAGGCCTGGTAGCTCATGCCTGTAATACCAGCACTTTGAGAGGTCAAAGCAGGAGGCTAGAAGTTCAAGACCAGCTTGGGCAATATAGCAAGACCCAGTCTCTAACAAAAAATTAAAAAATTAACCAACCATGGTGGCATGCACCTGTAGTCCTACCTACTCAGGAGGCTGAGGCAGGAGGGTCACTTTTGCCCAGGAGATTGAGGCTACAGTGAGCTATGATGATGCCACTGCACTCCAGCCTGGGAAACAGAGCAAGACTCCATCTCTTTAAAAAAAAAAACTATATATACCGAACCAATGGTTCTTAAGAAATTGATTCACAATACTTCCTTTCCTAGATATTTTATTTTTAGGAAAAAAATTCATGATATATTTTTCTTATAGAAAATAAAAACCTATTTTTGCTATAAGCTATGAGATATTAACGTTGTGTGGTTTTTAACTTATTGTCTCTATCCTCCCAACCTTCTTTTCTATACTCAGCTTTATGATGCTGGTACTGGGCCTCTGCATGGCCCATTTCTGCTTTGCCAGTTGGCTCTGTGTTATGCTTTGCCAACAAGTGTACTGGAAAGAGAATCAGAACTGGGGGAGGGAGAGGGACTTACTTCTTTTTAAAGCCTCAACCCAGGGACATTGCTTTCCTCCTGCAGCAGCAGTGCCTTCCTGTTCAGCAGCTGAATCCAGTTGAACTACAATTTTTCCAACATTTGTAAGACCAGACTAACTGACCCTCCCCCGCAAAATGACACCACCAGCCAACCTGTGCTGCCTCCCTGGAGATCTGGTTTTCAACTCCATAGGGGACTTCTTCTAAGTTTTTAAGTTTTAATAATTCAAACTGATATATAACAACCTTCAGAACACAAGTAATAAAAATCTGTGATATTTAAGCTCCATATTACTTATTACAATAAATGTAAATGCAAAGGAATTCTATCAAAGCAGCTTAGCAAATAGTAAGATGGATATCTTAACATTTAACCCTCAACTCATTCAAACCACTGAAGTGCATTTGTGTAATTTGTACACCATCGTTATGTTTCCAGAGCTAGAAAGTGTTGCTCTTCCATTTGCCACTACCTGAACAAAATAATAAGGGGAAACCTGCCATTTTACATATGTTCATATTTGCCTAAGTTTTATATGACACCCCTTCCCCTGCTGCCCACCCAGCCACAAGGTTGCCACTGCCACACAGGGGGTCCAAGTAAAGTGTCCCTACTGGGGACTGAGGATGACCAGGAGTGCCGAGGGGAGCTGGTCCGGCTCAGTCTGGCTGGCTCTGCACATTCCCTGCTGGGCAGCACCTGGGCCGGCAGAGCCTGCTGTCCTCAGTGAATCCCATGTGAGTGGAAGAGGCCATGTGAGAGCAACCGGGAAGTGGGAGCAGTATGGCTTAAGAAATACAAGAAGAGCATTTGAAAGGCAAAAAATGGAAACACTTCCACAAAAGTCATTTAATCTGAAGTGTGGCTTTGAGGGAATGTATTGTTCTTTCATTTTCATTCAATCTAACTGTCAGTCCTGGACATAAGGTCTATGGTGTTAGAAAAGCTACGAAAACAAAAAATGGGAGAAATGCACTCTTTACGCTTCAAAGTAGAGCCCTCTGCAGGGACATTTTACATTGTTAAGGCTTATAATATCACCCTGTGAAAGCTATTGTTACATCAAGACTATAATTTTCACTCTATATTGAGTATCTAAATCACAGAGTACCCAACAGTCCTGAATGCCACACAGGTATGACTATATAATTGTAATACTGACATTTGGTGGAAAACTGGTTATGGAAACCATTAGTATAATCACACTAGAGGCCTATAATGTATAGAAATTCAAAGGATAAGCAAAAATCCCCAGCAAAACAAAAAACACAAACAAACAAAAAAACCCTGGGGGAGTCAAGCAGTTTGACAACAAGTCTTCAAAGGAATTTCATATACAAATTTTCTCACATATTGGATAATTCTGCTCCAATAAAATAGCTCTATACCAATAGACCTTTGTCAAGACTTTAAAGCATTGCCTCAAAGGGCACATCTGGCCCACAGATACGTTCTTTCTAGTCTGCAAAGAGTTAAAAATGTTTGACTTTGTTGCAATTGTTTTAAAATTGAGAGATGTAACATAAAATAAGCATTTTTTGTTTCTCTTGAAAGGGTTGAAGATCTGGCCAAGCAGAGCCCACAGTCCCAGGTGGCAACATCCAACTGAGCAAGGGCTGTGCCTGCAGGTCGGACTGCCAGTCTTCACTCTTCCAGTTTCTTACCAGCCTGCTTCACTCATTTTTGGTTCATGCTTCAGCTTCAAGGGCATTTCAGTCTGTGACCATTTGCAGCTCTTGCTTGACAGTGTCCTTTCCGTCATTTTCCCCTTAATTAAATATGTGAAAATCACTCCAAGGAACTGGGAATCCCAGCCCTTTAGAAACTGGGAATTCAACTGAAGTATTTTCTACAGGCTTTAATTACTAAAAACAGAACATATTTATTAGTAAACATTTAGAAAGTAATCTTCCTAATGAAGATAGATTGGGCCTGAAATGTTTGGTTCTAGGAAGGAGGAAAAAATACAAAGAGAAAAGAAACAATCAGTGACCTAAGAAGAATTTTCATAAATTGTTGGAGGGTCATAGGAGATGACACATACAACTTCACAGAGGAAAAAAAATATTAAGCAGCTCAGTGTTTAGAATAGCTATAGGTGGGACAATGGAAGAAAAAATAGAAAACAGACCAAAAAATGTATTTTGTGGATCATCTAAACTCTTTGGAGGCATTCCCATAATTATGTTATTATTTAGTTATCGTATTATTAAATATTATTATAATTATTTAATTATCAATTGATGGAACAAAAGCTACTCTTCTATTTAAGCCAGTAGACCTTGTTTTACCATTAAAAGACTCCCCAGATGAGGACTATTGGATGTCTTATGTTGTATTACCAGTCTAAAGAAAGGATCAGTCAATAACAAGAACTATAAACAAGCTATTAGCAATATAGACTATTGTTGGATTTTAAAAATTTGGTCTGGAAATACTTCATGAGAAAATTATGCTTCCTTGTGGGGATTACAGAATTTGGCGCACGCTTTTTCTTTCTGCCAAGTTGACTTTTCTGTTAAGAAGTACCTATAAATGAGTATGAGTCAAAAATTTATAAGAACAGTATAGTAATTTCTTCTCAACATAGAATGAGATCTATATCCATCAAGTGTCTAATGATGATGTGTTATGATAAAAAACATTGGGGGAAAAAAGTACAGATACCCATGTTTTAGTATTTAAATTTAAAACACTACAAATAGATGCCTGTGCTTACCAGCCCCCATGAAGTGATATACTTGCACAGAGTGCCCGCTATTTTCACACTCTTGATTGACTGTAACTGGGTGCAATGCTTTCGGCACAGACTTCCAAGCCACAGGGTGGTAGTATCAGAAGTGCAATCACTGATCCAGTGTGTCCAGGTGGAAACAAACACAATGAAGAATACAACTGCCCTTGAAGGGAGATTTCTGGCCAGGAGGTGGCATAAAAGAGACGGGCCCCACTGTATCCTGGGGGAACCTTTCAGCCACATCTCCTGCTCACCCTGCAACAGTCTCAACATTGTGTCTTAGCTTTATCCACCTCCCCGAGGCCGGTGCCTCCTGGAGCCTGGCTAACACTTAAATTGATCATCATTACCATCCATTACAGACATCAACACCTTTGTTAATAAAGCTCTCTCCACCCAAAGCTGTTTCTGAGGAAAATTCCTGGGAAGGGAGTCAAAAACAGCAGTGCCCGTAAGGCGGAGATTCTGCTGTGGGTATGGGTGAATGCGCCTCTATTTTCTGATAGGCTCACCATGACTTCCCTGGTGCTGACTCCGGAGACGTGGTGGTTTATAAACACCCACACGCTAAGGCTGTTTCTCAACGTGGGCTTTTCGTTGCTGTTTTCCCCACATCTCTCAACCTTCTGGGTAAATATGTCATCAAAAAGCTATTGTCATTCCATTTGACATCACTGACTCTTAGAAACAAGACACTCTTTCAGAGGCTGCAAGGTTAGTCACCGATGAATCAGAACCCTCAGTACTCCAACTTTTGATTTATCAGGAAAGCATACGTAAGATATCCTCTGCTGGATGTAAGGCTGGTGGCAGGTACCCCTCCCTTCCCTAATGAAAAAGAAGTCCTTCCTATCCCTCAATACGTGCCCCAAAGCTGAAACAAAGAAATTCCTCACTCCTGGCACTGACATCTCCTGGCCAAAGAAGCTCCCATCCCCAGCCCTAAGAACCTATATAAACCCGCTCAGACTGCTGGGTGGGGCGGCCTCTCTAGTCCCACTCGTGGGACTGTGAAGCTCGCCTGGGTCCCTCTCTCTCGGGGACCCGTTACCCCACCCGGTAGCGCTCCAATAAAGCCTCTCTACTTATCCCTTTCCACTCTGCTCGTCTTTCTTTCTCTGGCACCGGCTACTTCAAAGAAACCTTACACTGGAGAAAACCACTAGAATGAGTCTCCTGGCGTCTAGGAGAAACTTATTCATTCTCTGTGTCCCCAGAGCCCAAGCAAGACATGCACTATGGTGACAGTTCTTTACTTGAAAACCTCTTTAGCTTGCAGTTTAAATGTTCTGTGGCTTAAAACTTAGTGAAAGCCTCTTTCCACTGCATGCTCAATAACCATCACATAGCAAAGAAGTCGTGAGAGTATCAACTGCTTTGTCCTGTTTTCTTTTAGTAAACAAAAGGAAGATCCATGTGTATATTTTAAGTCACAAATAACATTGGAAATATTGGGATAGCTGACTCGAAGAACTTAATTTAAAATCAGCTTTGTGGATGCTGATTTTTCCTATCTTTCTTTTGTTTTCAACAGGCTCTTTTGTCACCTTCTGTGTTCTATTTCACTTTGTTTCATTGTTTTCATTGTCTGTCTCCACTTTAAGTCTAGGACAAATAAGGACAAGATGCCATTAGGAAGAGTGAAGAATATAGCATCCCATAGTGTCTGGGTTTTCCATTTGGTTGGAGGGATAAAGGCACTGCCATCCAGCTCACTGCTAGAAAAATGTGGCTTATATTTTAAGTCCATTATATTCTGGAAAAAGCAGGATTAGAGGTCATGGGCCCAGTCTAATCACATAAGTCCTCAAATGTGGACAGCTTTTTCTCTAGTCAGGAGAGAGAAACTGCACCAGAAAATCTGAAATGTAAAACGGGCTCAATTAGCTGCTGCTAACAGTAAAGACAGAGGAAGGAGCTATGAGTCAAAGAATGTGGGAATGCTCTAGAAGCTGGGAAGAGCAAGGAAACATTCTCCTGTAGCACTTCCAAAAAAAAAAAAACAGCCTTGCTGACACCCCAATTTTACCCCAGTAAGACCCATGTTGGACTTCTGATTTATAGGGTTATAAGATAATAAATCTGTGTTATTTTAAGCCACTAATTTTATGGTAGTTTGCTGCAGTAGTATTAGAACACCAAAATACCCCAAGAGAAAGAAATAATCTTTGTAAATGTAACCTCTGACAGAGGTTGCTCAGCTAGTTTTGGCCACACCGTGCCCTAGAATCTTAATAGTTGGGGCAGCATTACCTGTCTGTACTAGAAACACCACCATGGAAAAACGACTCCATTCCACAGGCCTTGCTGAGATGCTCGTCCCTCTAGAATGAGAATTATAATACAATTCATCCTAAAGTAACAAAAGCACAACCATTCACATAACACTGTATGGTGGGTTCCAGTATTTCTCTCCAGCTCTGGTGAGAACACTCAACCAGAATTGGCAGAGGAAATAATCTGGTTAGATTTTGCATCCTTCTCAACGTGGCCAGCATGTCTTTCCTGCCCACACTTGGAGCGTGTTCTCCCCTTTTCCACCTGACTATATCCTTTGTTTTACATCTGCATATTTATATCAGACAGAGTCTTCATTAGCTATTTCCTTCAGAAACTTCACCTAAATACACACTACTCCAGCCCAATTGATTCTATTTCTTGTTAATGAGAATGCTGTGTGCATAACAAAGTGTTGCTTTTCTTCCTTCAACTGTGTTCTCAGGACCACAATGAGCCTTCTTTAACGATTGGAGGTGGGTGTCTAAACTCTTCCTGGGTGGAAAGAATCACTTCCAGCTTGGATTCTGAGCACATTTCCATTTTGCTGAGTCATTTCCTACATGAAGTCCCAGAATAAAATGAATCCTCCAATGCGCTGTCCCATGACACTTTCTGTGTGGCCCCTGGGCATTACTGTTTATTCAGCACGTGCCCGATGCGTATGCACTACAGAAACATGAGCAAAACAAAGATGGGATTTGGAGTACACTGTAAAACAGTATAAGAACATTGGAGACACCGCCTGTAATGCCCAGAAAGTAGATTTCAACTTAATTCATGAGTGAGACTGAATACTTTTATCTACAATTGAGTAGATTTAGAGATTTGAAACTTCTCCACAGGTAGAAGAGGGTCACACAAGGGCAAACTATTGCACTAACCCGATGTAGCTGTCCTAAAAACAGGAAATCCCTTACTATATTCACGCCTGTACGCTTTCTCCTGAAGAAAGACATGCACAGTCATTCAGATTTAATTGCAGTTTACATTTTCCTAGGTATATTTCATTCTGTTTGGTTTTATCATATCATGATCCCTTGAAATGTATCTTGCCACCCAGATGTTAAGAATTAATATTATTAATAAGTTTTGAGGTCTGATGATGACATTATAAATTGTATTTTTAATTTCAGTTTGTATTGAGATAATTGTAGATTCACATGTAGCTGAAAGAAATAAGACACAATCCTTTGTACACTTGCCCAGTTTCCCCCAATGGTAATATTTTGCAAACCTATAGTGTAATATCTCAGCCAGGATATTGAAAAATTGTGGGACTTGGTTTGTGGCAGGAGGGATGGATGGATGTGTGGTGCATGTGAGTTTGTCAGGGAGGAGTCCAAGTGTGTGTATGCATATGAGAAGATGGGAATGTGTGTGAGTGGATGGGTGTGGGTGTGCACTTAGGTGTGAGTCGATGAGTATGAGTGTGTCAGAAAGATGGGCATGAGTGGATGAGTGTGTCTGCGTATGGGTGTGTAGATGGGTATGATGCGTTGATGAGTCCTTGTGGATGGGAATGAGTAGATGGGTGAGATTATGAACATGTGTATTAGTGCGTGTAGGTGAGTGTGAGTGTGTGGATGGATATGAATGGATGGGTGTGGTGGTATGAGTGAATGGATGGGTGTGAGTGTGTAGATGGGTGTGAATTGTTGGATATTATCTGCATATGGGTGTAAGTAGATATGAATGTGTAGATGGACATGAGAGATTGAGGATGTGTGGACAGATACGAGTAGATGGGTGTGAGCCTGTAGGTATATGTGAATGCATAGATGGGTATGAGTGAATGGGTATGAGTTTGTAGATATGAGTGGCTTTGTGGGTATGAGATATGAGTAAAATAAGATGGGAAAAACAATGATGAATAATTGATATAAGTAACTGGAAAGATAAATTGGAAATAAGTCATAAAAAGCCTTCCAGCTAATCTCAAAAATTTTCATTTCCCTATGGGAAATGGGAAACATTTTTAGATTTTCTTAAAACATACATCACATAAGATTGAAAAAAGATCATGAGTAACAAATCTGGAGAACTTTAATATTTAACAGTTAAGGACTAGACAAAGGAAGTTCTTCTGCTTCCTAAATGGATGCATTGCAGACTTTCCTTTAAAAAGCAAACTTTTACTAAGAAAACAGATTGCTCTGATTTACAAAAATGTAATTTGCCCTAACTTCTTAAGACTGTGTGTACTACACAAAGCCAGACATGTATGGCATGTTCCTTCCAAGACTGAAATGTTTAATGTTGGTTCAAACAGTCACCTTTATGTCCCATCTTGAGTTACTAGTAGCTGACATATGTCTAAATATTTTTGTTTAAAATTTTGACAAATATTTCTGGACTAGAAAGTGAGCTTCTGCTATAGAATTTTGCTTCCTTTAGACAGAGCTTAAAGAATGAAATAATTTATTTTTAATGATATGTTCCCTTTTAATGCCAAACCAATTCCCCATTCCTTTTTCTGTGTGAAATGGAATCAGTTCACTCAGGCCTTAATTTTGATTAAACTGTCACATCTGGGAGGTTTCCCTCCCAGAAGTCCAAGGTCAAGCAAATTGTAAAACACATTGGTAAGGTGTATTCTAAGTAAAAGCAGAAAAATTAACTTATAGCAAAGAATCAAGTAACTACTTTGCTAGTCCCCACCCCAAAGTTATTTTTGCACACCCTCCTGTAAACTCAGACCTAGGTTCAAACCCTAGCTCCAAAAATGCCTATTGCCTGTGGAATCAGGAGTGATATATGGAATTTCTCCCTGTCTAGTTTCATCATATGTTTAGTGGGATGATAATGTTCACCTTGCAGGATTGCTGTGATGATTAAAAGTAAGATAAAATACTTAGCACACTGGTAGGTGGTAAGTATGATATCATCATGGCTATTGTATGGTTTTAAAATCTGTCTTCTTTCATATATTTTCATAAATAATGTATCAGGCTGGAAAACTGAATTAGGAGGCTAACTAAGATTCTTGAAATTATTCTTCCTTTTACTAAAATATTCTGAGAATTCCAAAGTTTACATTCTCTAGCTAATTCGAATCACATTTAATTCAGATCTTTTTTAAAGAGATGTTTTAACCTTTAGTTCTGAAAAGGAAAGAAATGAAAAGTTATGAGAAATTGGAGTATATTTTCTAGAATTATCAAATCAGTATGAAATATTTTAATCATGCTGGTTGCCATACACGCAGCCCCCTGCTAAGGCAAATTGCCTGACCTTCCGGTGCGGTGGGCCCAGGTGGTCATGCCCTGGAGCACATTAGTGAACCCTTGATCCCTGGCTGGAGCTGATTGGAAAGAGCTGGAAAATGACAAAAGGTCGGCTCGCACAGCTTAACCGTGGACAGGCCTCTTTCTCCACTCTTCCAAAGAGGGAAGCAGGGTGGGGTCTCCAGCTCTGCTCAGATTTTTGAAACAATTGAAGAAAGAGACCTTAATGAGGATAAGGCCAAAAAACCAGTGGGGGTGATTATTAACACTCTACTCAGCAGAAATAAAAATAACTTGGTTGAGAGATTTCTTTGACTTTCCCCCTAGAATTCTCAAACTTTTGTGAAAAACGACTTATTAATTATTTTGGTGTCTGGACCAGAGAACGAAGTCCATTCAACTCTGGGCTAGGAATCCCCCTAGGACAGGTAGTCCCTGTGTTGCCTGAGGCCTGGTTGTCAGAGTCCCCGGGTTTCCAAGCACAGGTATCCTTATAATAAATGCCCCACTGGCTGGGGATACTGGAGCCAGGCAGGAAGGTCCTGCCTGGAACTGGGATTTCTGTAATCACTAATCTAGCCCAGGATGCTGCCTCAGGTAGTGGAATCCAGAACAGATATTTTGTGACATCATTTTTTTTTTTTTATCACCGACAACACTTACTCATTAGAGATATTTCCAAATAACCCAATTCTTCCACCCATGAGTTAACAGGCTAATTATTATATCATGTTTACTTCAGTACTGTATCTGTGAGGATTGTGTGTCACTACAAACAAAGAAAATACCACTCCAGTCACTTAAAGAAATAGAGGAATATTTTTGTTGTTGTCAGAGTAAGAAGCAGCTTACAGAGATGAGCAGAAGCTCAGCAATACCAATGCTTCAGTGACTGCCTCGGCCTTTCCCACATGATGGCAACTACTGCACTATGACGACAACATAATTTAAACGATGTCCACTCTTTTCTGCTCCTTTCATACAAAGCAGATGGACCACTGCCAGTGTCTGAGTCTGGTTTATGCTGCCATAACAGAACACCAGAGACGGGGTGGCCTATAAAGAACAGAATCCTATTTCTCACAGCTGTGGAGGCTGGGCAGCGCGCAATGAAGGCGGCAGCGTTGGTCTGCTGAGGCCCTTCTTGCTGCAGCCCCACGTGGCACAAGTGGAAGGGCGAGCAAGCCGGCTGCATGCTGCAGGAAGCCCTGTTCTGCAGCCTTAATTCCATTAATGGGAAAAGAGCCCTCATGGCCTAATCACCTCTTAAAGCCTAGTTTTAATGCTATATCACTGGCAACACCTGAATGTCAGAGAGAATTAGTGGAGGGGACAAAAACATTCAAACCATAGCACCTAGGGTCCCCAATACTAGGGTCTAGCAGGGCTCTTCACTTGTGAGAGTTTTCTGTGATGGTTTGTGTTAGCCCAGCTACCAGGTGAACCTTTCAGAGAATTCGCCCAACCTAGGGTCATGGGACACCAACACGCATCATAATCATCCTCTTCCTTTCACTCTCCTTCTTTACTTTTCTTGGCCATTCATGCCCAGAGTCCTATCTACAGACGAAATGGCAGTCCACTAAATGACCAAAATGACAAATAACTCCTAAGCTGCCTTAAAAGAGTTTTCCTTCTCTAGCTAAAGAAATAATTAGTTCACCCTGGATCACAGGATGGCAACGGGCAGATGAGATGTACTTAGTCATGTCCTCATTTGGTTTCAGTGGGCTTTGACAATTTTTTAATATTTTACTTTTGTTCAGTCACTGCTCTTTCTTACCAGAAGGGTTGTAAGCTGGTTTTCATTTACTTGTTCATACCATCAGGTTCCTTGTTTTCTAATTTTTCAAATACCAGGATCTAATAATACCATGATTATATGGAAAAAATACGTAGAATAGAATAATATCTCAAGACATTATGGAATCAATATTTAAAAATACATACATTTAGGATCTGTCCTATAAATACTATGTGGAAGAATGACAATTTTAGGCCACAAATCTTGATACTTTTTAGTTAATTATAAATGTATAGTTACAAAATTGACAATGAAACAAATTCAGTTATATTAAAGATTATTAAATTATTAGTGAGTGACAGTAAAACCTATTTTATTTAAGCAAAGAATGAATAGTGCTCATTTAAGTAATTTTAGCTAAAACAGCATTCCTGTACTACTTCTACTGGAAATCTCTGTTGAAAACTTTATTTGGAAACTTCCTATCACCCATAAAGGCTCCAATAGTTAAAATAATCAAACTCCACTTGACATGGTGTTTTACATGAGAAATAGGTTAACTGAAGACAAAAATGTGGTTTTAATTTTTGTCAATTGAAATGTCATGTGTTTCATGTATAAGATAGTTCAGTTGGAACTGAACAGATACAACCAATCCCAGATTTACCTTATTTTAATATTGCACAATAATTCAGTATTTTTGAAAGGAAATGCCATGAACTGATTCAAGTAATGTTAGTAATTAGCTCTTTATTATGCATTTATGATTTTTAAATGAAACATAATGTAAATAGTCTTTCACAAAGTAAATATATGCATTTCCATCCTTTCAATGAATATATATATACTTGATTGTCAAGAAACTGGAATTTTATTAGTTTTATTTTTATTTACTTATTTCAGAAACAGGGTCTTGCTGTGTCACCCATGCTGGAGTGAAGGGATGTGATCATAGCTCACTATAACCTTGAGCTTTTGGGCTCAAGTGATCTCACCTCAGCAATCCAAGTAGCTGAGACTACCAGCATGTGCCACCATGCTCAGCTAATTTTTATTTTTCTGTAGAGACAGGGTCTCACTATGTTGCCTAGGCTGGTCTTGAACTCCTGGCCTCAAGTGATTCTCTCACCTCAGCTTCCCAAAGTGCTGGGATTACAGGCATGAGCCACCACACGTGGCCTGGTTATATTTGTTATCACCTCACTGAGCACTCTGCTTCATACATGTTAGTACACACACACACACACACACACACACACACACACACACCCTTAAACATCTCTCCACATTCCTTTCTAGGTCAAGGGAATATACTGATAATCATTGTTGTAATCTTCATTTAGTAATTAATCCATGCCAGAATGCCAGTCCATCTAACACTTATTTGGTCATGATATGCTGGATTATAACTAAGTCAAATGGTACTAATAAGGAAAATTGTTGGCTGAGAATCTAACTGAAAATTGAGTTTTGGGGGTTTCCCAATTGCTTATTTCTTCTGTCTCCAGTTCTCACTACTTACCTTTTTGTTCTTTGTTCATTTAACAGCAATTTTACCAAAATAATATTGTCACCATATCTTTGAGCTTGGGAGAAGTCCCACTGGTGGTGGGGCCAGGCTGAGAAGGCAATGAGGTCGAGTTCCTTTGTCCCAGCTCTCCAGCGAGAGTCTCTGTCTTACGTGGACTTGCAGGATCAGGGAGAAGGGAGCAAGAGAAAGGTAAAGGGCACCAACAGACTCTCTAAAAACTATTTAGCATGTTTTTATTTCCTATATAATTGCTATTAATCATTTGGCAGAAAAGAAAACATCTTATCCTACTCTAGTCACCTGTCATCTTCTTATACTTTCCTCCTGCTTCCCTTCTTCTGTTTTTTTTTTCTGCTTTTTGCACCTTAATACACCTCCTTCCCCATATTCTTTCATTCCCATCTCCATTCTATCTTTTCAGTATTAGATAATCTCTTGCGACATTACATCAATTCATATAGAAGCATTGCCACGTGTCGCGTGAAGTGGTTGGTTATTCCTTTTGGACGTTTTGGCTGCACTCACAAGTGTGCTGCCGGGCAGGTGGGTGGGCGTCTCTCACCACCCGGGGCTGTGTCAGCCTGGAGGTGAATAAACACTTCCACTGTCACCCCTGCTGACCTGTTTCTCAGAGAAATCATATTCAACTCCTTAGATCGCAATCTGAACTCCAGTCTCCCCTGACTAGACGCTCCATGGTTGTCCCACTACTCTCAAAATAAAGTCCAAACTCTTGACCTTGAAGGCCCTCTGTCACCTGGCACCTCCCTAAGTCTCTGGGTATCCTTTTACTCTCTTCTTTCTGAGCTCTGCCTCAGCCATGTTCACCCCTCAGTCCCTCAGATAAGCCCCTTTCTCATGCTGGGGCAGGTTGGGGTGGGGGACCGGGTAGGGGCTTTGCGCATGCGCGTACCACTGCCCGAGCCTCCCTCCAGCTCTTTGCCTGGCTTTCTCAGCTCGCCCTTCAGATCTGAGTTTAAGCATCATCAACTCTTAGAGGTCTTTCCTGACTACTCTTTCTCAAATAATTTTTCTCTCTCTCTCAAATACACCACACACACACAGACACACACACACACACACCTCCACACATACACTGGCCCGTACATGTGCATACATGTAACTGCTGCCACCACCACCGTCACAGTTATGTCCGGTGATGTCACCATTTTTCTTCACTGCACTTAGCACACATATTTTTGTTTTGTGTGTTTGTTTGCATGTGTGATATTTATTCCTTCACTTGGATGTAAACCCCAAGACAACAGAGACTTATTTGCCGTCTACATAGTTATATTCCCAGCGTCTAGCCCAGTGCCAGGCACACTGTAGGAGCTAACAAAATGTGCTAAATGTTGACTGAGCTGAGTGAGATGAGCTTGATTTTATATTCAATTTTTGAACAAAACTCAAGTTTATTATTTAAATAGAGGAATAGAAAACATAAGACGACTTTTGGAAAGGAAGGTTTAACAGCCGGTTTTGCAGTTTTCTCAAGTCTTAGGCATACCTGACCATTTAACCCTTGTTCATTCTTCTTTATAATACTAACTCAAGGAATTAGAATTATAATAGTGTAATATATAGGTGTAGAAGTGTAACTGTACTGAATCCAAGATATATGAGAATCCAGCCCAGGACCGTGAACTGGACCAAGCACTGCACCTCATGGTAAAGGTTATCTGTGAGGTAATAAGCAGTCAGAACAGGTGGCTGGAGTCCCCAGGACAGTGGAGCTAGACAGGCACCAGGGGCGGCTGTATGGCCAGCCCCTCACATGCACGGGGGGCCGCTGCGTGCATAGGTAGAAAGCTGGCGGAGAATCAGGGAGTCGGGCTTTCCTGAGCTGACTTTATTCATACGTTACCCCTCTTGACCATATGAGTTCTGAGTGCTCATGACTCAAAATTTAATTCTCCTTGGAAGTCATATCTCTCTGAACAGAGCCTGAAAGTACCGGATACTCAGAGGAGGAACAGTTTTAAGACCACAGGCTTTTAAATATCATTGTATGACTTTTGGAAGGTATTTCATCAGAATTCCTTGGACATTAGAACAAAGGCTAACAAACCATGGCCCACAGGCCAAATCTGGCCAGGTGTCCATTTCTTTTTGTAAATAAAGTTTTACTGTAACACAGCCGTGCTTAATCATTTATATATTCGTGTTTGACTACTTTTTTCCTACAATGGCAGAGTATATGACCTACAAGGCCTAAACGACTTACTATCTGGACATAGATAAGAAAAAATTCTAACCCTTGCACTATGGCTTACAAGTGAGACTTCATTTTAACAGTGAAACACCTAATTATTAATCAATGTGAATTTATAAAACAGCACTCAACACAACCAGAACCCTACCAAGTTTTGCTTGCACAGAACTCCATCAGGCTCTTCTTACTGTTTTCTCTCAGACAAATGCTTGGCTGCACTGCACCCTACATGTGCTATTTGCTGTTTGTTGTCACTTTTAACCTATTAACAAGTTACCTCCTTTACATTTTCTCTTTCTATTGTGCCCAACATGGTGTATCCCTATTGCCACACTTGTGTGCTGTGATATTTAGAAAATGCTTCTCTATGTTTATAAGACTCCACAGGAAACATCACTGCTCCCTCAGGAAGGGTGTTCTGGAATTGTTCACATTCTTCACCATTTACAACTCACTTCTAGAATTGCATATGCTCTGGAAAATGTATCATTCACCAGAGTCTGAGAAAATGATTTCACACAAATTACATATTCATTTAAATTATGTAGACTCAGAAAAGAAAAAGCCACAGTAAGGTCTAGTTTGTATAATAATACAAAAAGCCATAATAAGGCCTAGTTTGTATAATAATAAATAAATTTCTCTTATAAATAATATATAAGATTCAAATTCTAAAATAAGCTGGAAAATGTAACTGATAGAAATGATACATTTTCAGGCTCAAAAGGAATGGATATTTTATGGCAGTAGTAGCAAAATTAGGAAAGGCTGGGAAATATTTTTCGATAGTAAACATTTGAGTGTTGATAATTTCTGTCAATTCATAGGAATATGTGAAGACATTTAATCTGATGTTTATTTTACCAGATATATATTTTTCTGTAATTGTGAGAAATACATTATTAAATAGGCAACAGGGTATATGTCATACATAATGTTTTCTTGCAGAAATTGTGAACAAATAAATATCTTCCTCTTCTTTTCCTCTCTCTAGAACAGTGTCTGGAATACAGCAGACACTCAAATTATCAAATGAATGAATAAATGAAAATTAAGTTCAAGTCACATTCATATGAGTTTGAAAAATACATTTTTTATTGGGATTATGATTCTTGAATAAATTTATAGCTATATTTTTGGCTTTTGCTTATTACAGAATCAGGTTACTGGCTAGGGAAACATCTGGGCAACATGCAAGAAGGAATGCCCAATCTGATTCTAATTCTTGTGTATGGTTCCACTGGCAAGCAGTCCTGGAAGATCTTAACTTTCATATTTATTTTGAATAGCTGCTTCACTACCTACAAGCCAAGATAAGTTGGCTTATTAAAATTAATGATGCCAATAAGGATAGACAAAGAGATCCATGTAACAGAACAGAAAGTCCAGAAATGTATGGTCAATTCACATAAGTGGTCAATTCATTGTTGACGAAGATGCCAAGACAATTCAATGAAGACAGGAAAATATTTTTCAAAAATGATAGTAAAACAGCCAGATACATATAGGGAGAAAATTAATATCAATTACCTACTTTCACCACACACAAAAATTAACTCAAGATAGATCATAGAGCTAAATATAAAGCAAAAACTATAAAGCTTCTAGAAGAAAGCAAAAGAAAATATTTTCATATTTTCAAAGATTTCATAGACAATACAAAAACACTAAATATAAAAGAAAAATATAATAAATTATACTTCCTCTAAATTAGAAACTTCTGCTCATTATAAACACTATTTAGAAATTAAAAGATAAGTCATAGATTAGGAAGACATGTTTGCAAGACATGTATATGAAAAGAAATATATATGTATAAGCTAAGACAAATAACCATATTTTTTAAAATAGGCAAAATCTTTGAGTAGATTATTCACAGCAGATAATGTATAGTCAATAAGTTCACGAAATAATACTGAACATTATTAGTTGTTAGTCATCAGGAAAATGCAAATAAAAATCACAGAGATACCATCAGACACACATACTAGAAGGCTTAAATTTAAAAGACTGCCAATACAAATGGAAGACGTGGAAAACTGGAACTGTCATACATGCCTGGTGGGAATGTGAAAGGTGAGAACCACTTTGGAAAACTGTTTAGTAGTTTCTCATACAGTTAAACCTACACCTACCCAAATGGTATTGGCATTCTAAATAATTACCTAAGAGAAATGAGAGTTTATGTCCACAAAAAGTCACATATAAATGTTTATAGAAGCTTTACTCATAGTAGTGAAAAACAGGAAACAACCTAAATATACATCAACAGATAAATGGATTAAAAATAATGGCATATCAGTACAATAGAATATGCTCCATAATAACAATGAACAAACTATTGATATACATAACATGGATCTTTCTGAAAACATGATGCTGAAAAAGTCAGATACAAAAGAGAATAAACTGAATCATTCCATTTTTATGAAACCCTAGAAGATGAAAACTAATCTGTAATGATGGAAAGTACATCAATGATTACTTGGTGGGTAGGTGAGTAGGTGGAGAATTGACTACAAAGTTTAATGGGTGTGTTCTTACATTGATACCATTGGTGGTTACATGAATGTAATCACTTGTCAAAACTCATCAAATTATATGCTTAAAATGGGTGCATTTTATTGTATGTGGCTTATACATCAATAAAAAGGATATAAAAAGAAAAATATTTTAAATGGACAAAAGATGTGAATAGATCATTAAAAAGAGATACAAATCTCCAACAAGCCCATGTAAAAGTGCTCAACTTCATTAGTCATCACAGAAATGCATATTATGACCATAGTGACATACCATTTCCTACTCATTATAAATATCTATCCTGTCACCCATCAATTTCACTTCTAGTGAATCCAGAATAAATGAAAACATATCCACTGAAAGACATGCAGATTTGTTTTAGATTCTACATATAAATGAGATCATAAGTTTTTGTCTTTCTATTTCTGGCGTATTACACTTAGCATAATGTCCTCCAGGTTCATCCAGGTTGTTGAAAATGGCAGAATTTCCTTTATTTTTAAGGTTTAATAATATTCCATTTTATATATATATACCACATTTTCTTTATCCATTCATCTGTCAATGGACACTTAAGTCATTTCCATTACCTTGGCTATTGCAAATAATGCTGCAATGTACAAGGTAGTGCAGATGTTTCTTTGACACACTGATTTCATTTCCTTTGAATATATACTCAGCAGTGGGGTTGCTGGATCCTTTGGTAGTTCTATTTTTAACTTTCTGAGGAACCTCCATTCTGTTTTCCATAATGACTATACCAATTTACCTTCCCATCAACAGTGTACAGGGTTCTCTTTTCTCCTCATCCTTGCCAACACTTGTTATCGTTCATCTTTTTGATAATAGCTCTTGTAACAGTGTGGATTTTGTTTGCACATCCTAATGATTAGTGATGTTGAGCATCTTTTCATATACCTGTTGGCCATTTGAGTAGAATGGGGGTTACCAGGGGCTGGAGGATGGGGGTGAAGGGAAGATATTGGTCCAAAGGTATAAACTATCAGCCATGAGATGAATAAGTACTAGAGACCTAATGTACAGCATGGTGACTATAGTTAATAATAATGTATTTTATATTTAAATTTGCTAATATAGTAGAATCCAAGTGTTCTCACTACCAAAAATAAAAGGTAACTATGTGAAGTGATGAATATTTTAATTAGGTTGACTGTGGTAACATTTCACAATGTATGTATCTATATATCAAAGCATCTCATTGTGCACGCTAAATATATACAATTTTTATTTGTCAATCTTACCTAAACAAAACTGGAAAAAATTTAAAATAAAAAAAAATTGGGGGAAAAAAGACTTGTGCAAGTTTATAGCCACTTTAGTTATAGAAGGCCCAACTAGAAACAAACCAAACACCAATCAATAGAATAGATAAACAAATGTGAAATAATTAGATAATGCACTTATACTCACCTGTAAAAAGAATTGAACTACCAATATACAAAGCAACATGGAAAAATTTGAAAAACATTCTGCTGAGCCTAAGTCAGATATAAGAATATGTATTGTATGATTCCATTCATATAAAGTTTATGAATGGCTAAACTACTCTTTGGTGATAGAAATCGGAATGACGGTTACCTATGGAGGGAAGACTGGCTGGAAAGGAAGTGAGGAAACTGTGGAGTGATAGAAATGTCCTATCCCTTGACCGAGGTGATGGTAACATGGTATGTATCTATTAAACTCATTGATTTTAGGAACTTGAATTTAATAACTCAAAATTGGTTACACTTTACTCCTTGTGGATTTATCCTAATTAGTAAAACAAACAAACAAAAAAACCCCAGCCAAGTCAATTGAGCCTTTAATCACCCCTTTTCTTTCATGGATAATCTGGCTAATAAATACATAATGGATTAATGTTAAAAACCTACTTTTTCTACTTTTCTTTGAAGAAAATTATTTTAAAAAATCATCCTTTTACATGGAATTTGATTATCTTTTAGCTATTAGTACATTTAATTCATAGTTCACTCATCATTGCCAGCATCGTCCAATGATGTAAAATGATATTTACTACTTTGCTTAGTAGTACTTGAGGTTTAAGGACTAATTATTTTTCTTTGGATTTATTTTCTATAGCAAGGAAATATTTACTGTATACCAGTGAGAAGGATGTAGAAGAGACCAAAAATATCTAAAATAAATCGTCGTTATTAGTTGAAAGGAAAGATTTGAGATTTAAGCGTTACCAGACAAAAGAGCATACCTTCTGGGAGCCTTATCTTGTATCATTTGTTCCGTTCTTTGCCTTTCTGTTTTGGTTAACATGGTATTCTGAGTGCCTCTGAGTATTGAAGAAGGAGGCTGGTGGAAACAGAGGTGGAATAGCTGAAAGTTCCAAGTTTCACATCCCCTCTTGCAGGTGTTGGTATTAGTATGTGAAGCTGCTAGGTAACAGGAACCTCAGCCTTTGTCGCCTGGATGTATCCTGGCAACCTGTCAACAAAAGGGACCGGACTGAGTTGTCTAGTAACTGGGAAAATCCAAAACAAGGGGAGAAGGAACTCAGAAACAGAAAGCAAAATAGGCATGGACCTCAGCTTTCTTTTGAATTGATTCCAGGAATTTTACCAATGGACTGAATATCCGACAAGGAGAGGCAGATTAATTGAAGTCACAAGGCTCTTTTTGATGTGGAAACTCAACTATTTTTTAAGGAAGAAAAGAATATTTACTGATTATCTTACTGATCTTTTCTAGGGACTTTTGAAGGTATCACCTAAATGGAAGAGTTTGGTCTCTTCTAAAATGGGGAGATGAATATTCTTCCTGATTCTCAAAGGGTGTCCTATGCTTTGGTCTAAAATGCAAAGAACTACAAGATGCTTCATTTATTTTTCTAACGTGTCCTAAGATATAGAAAACATTTTTAAAAACTAAGGTCAACATTTAAAAATATATCTGAAATAATAATTTTTTTACACCTCATATTTAAAAATACTCTGAGATATTAAGATAATTGTGGTACAATTCCACAATGAAATGCTCTGCAAGAGTTAAAGTTATGAGATGAAAGAGTTTATTAACATGGGAAAAGGTTCACAATACATTGCTAAATGAAAAAGAGAAGCTACAAAACAGAGCAAATAGTGTGATCTCATTAACTCAGTGTGTATGTGTATGCACACACACGATTAACTCAGTGGACATACACCAAATTTTCACAGTGGTTACCTATGTGTGGTGAGATTAAGGAACATTTTATTGAGTGTTCCTTGGAGATAAGGTTCAAAAAAACCTCATACAACCTCTAGTATTTCAAGACCCTGCCCCTTGTCCCCAGATAATGGAGTTGGGATTAATTCTGCTGAAGTGAGTTCAGAGCACACAGCCTGGAGATTCCCCTGTACGGTAAAGTTCCACATCCTACCTTGCTATAGCTCTAAAGATGAACAGATACGTACTCTACAGAGATTTAAAGGTGTCTCAATTATGCTATCACATAAAATAGTTCTAATTGTCTTCTGAAATCATTAAAAGTCACCATATACAATAATAACACATGCCTAAAATGACGTGAGAGCTGCTGTGATGTCAGTGATCAAATACTGAGATGGGGGCAAGAAAACTCGGTTTTACCTGTGGCCTTTTACCAACCGTTGCGTCCCTATGTGGCACACTTCTCACTCTGCACACACTGCCTGCGTGGTTGAGCTTACTGCGAAATTCCTCTAGACAAATTGCCCAATAAATAAACAAACGCTACCCCGAGGCGCACACGATGTTCAGCCCAGGGGCCGGGGGTTTGGTCCGGGTGGCAGGGCGGACGGGAAGCGCTGACCTACGACAGGCGCACGACCGCAGGAAAACACGGCGAGAACTGGTGTTTCCACGGGAAAACAGGGCGAAGGGTCCTTTATCCCAACCGTGGCAACTGCCGTCGGGAGGCCCGAGAATAGCAGGGGTCGCAGCAGTTGTGAGCTGGGTGGCTGATGGCGCCCTCGCGCCCCCTCTTCCCTGGTGCGGTGGCGGTTGCCAGCTGCTTTGCTGCGTTTGCTGGAGAGGATCCTTCGTTTGCTCCCCAATTCTGGACTCGTTCGAAATTCATGGGCTTGTAGTTTCAGCCTAAATTGAACTTTCTGGTGTTCAAATGTATTTCATCTTGGCAGCACAGGCCTTCTTCCTAGGTTCTCTCCTCTCTCCTTTTAAAGAAACCCAAACTTTTAAGCTGCTCATATTTAAACACACACACACACACACACACACACACACACACACACACACACACACACACACACACTCTCAGACAGCATCTTGGACATCAAATAGCTCTTACAACACACAACCTTTTGATGATTTGAGTGTAAATGAAGCAGAAACATATGGATTCTATTTCCCATAAATCACATACGGTCCTAAAAAATCAAGGGGGAATGTACTTGGCATGATGTATTTTATCTGGTTGAACCCAAAACATCTGAAGAATACTTAGAGGCTAATGAATCCAAAATATTTACCCATCCCTATTTATAACATTGTTGGGGAGGGGAAGCCCTTGATTTATGGCGACAGCTAAACTGCTCACATCTGTTGAGTGGGCAACAAGCAACCAGCATGAGCTTCAAGATAACAGTGTCTTTCTTCTGTTCGGGCTCCAGGCAGTCAACTCAGCCTCGGATCAAAGACATTGAAGCCCTTACTTGAGCTGGGCTGGTTTGCTATTGCTTGAGCTTTTCTCACCTAGAACAATTGAGAGTTATTTGAAGTTATGTGATGTCCAATCATGCTTTTGTCACTGAGGGATGATGCCAGCCTCCACCAATAATCCAGATCTGACCCCTTGTGGCAGTAGCCCCACCACAAGGAATTCTGGCTTATTTTCCCTTCATAAAATCACAGCTGTTGTGCCTGCCCCTGCCTTTCATTAAAGGAGTAAATCATGGTGATTTTTATGGTGCAGGAGGAATGCTTCTCCTTGCTGGTATCTCTGACCATGCACACGTCTCTTTATTGATGCAAAGCCCAAATCTTCGCAAGCTACTGATAATTGTTTTGAGTTTATTTAAACTTGGCAGGGACTACATTCTGTGTGCGAGGATTGTTTTTTTTTTTTTTTTTTTTTACTGGCAGCAGCAGGAATCCAAACAGGATGTTTGTGAAGTCTGGCAAAATAGGTTCACTGGGCGCCTTGTTCTGTTCTACCCAATTATTTTTTACTTCATAGTTATCGCCTAACTCAGAAACTGCCAGCCACATGAAATCTGTTATCTCATCCTTTAACAATCCACAAGGTTAGGCATTAGTATCCTTGTTTGACAGGTGAGGAAACTGGAGCTCAGGGGCATTAAGCCACTTGCCCCTGATGGCAAGGCTAATCCAAAACAAATCTGGATGCACATGTAGGTCTTTCTGCTGCCCAACAACTTTCCTTCCACTGCATTCTGCACGATCTTGCTTCCAGATTGCTATATCAAATAGTCTAACCTCAAAAAAGAGATAATTTTCTAAATATGCCTTTTGTCACAAGAACAGCCTTTGCATAAATTGAGTTTTATATACTGTACTGTATTGAATTTAAAAATGTCTAAATGTATGGCTAAGTAGTACTCCATGGTATACATATACCACATCTTCTTAATCCACTCATGAATTATTTGGCACTTAGGTTGATTCCACATCTTTGCAATTGTGAATTGTGCTGCAATAAACATTCACGTGCAGGTGTCTTTTTGATAAAATGACTTCTTTTCCTTTGGATAGATATCCAGTAGTGGGATTGCTGGATCTACATTTATTTCTTTGAGGAATCTTTCAGTTTAATATTTTGAAAAAAAAAAAGGTCTAAATTTAAAATATTGTAAAACGTGTCCTGTGGTAGATTAGAAAGAATGAGGAGGAGATACACTTTAAAGATGAACTTTAAAAAGTTTTAAAAAATTGATTGTATATCACTTAACTCCAGTGAGAATGGCCTTTATCAAAAAGTCCCAAAACAATAAATGTTGGTGTGGATGTGGAGAAAGGAACACTCATACACTGCTGGTGGGACTGCAAACTAGTACAACCTCTCTGGAAAGTAGTATGGAGATACCTCAAAGAGCTAAAAGTAGAACTACCATTTGATCCAGCAATTCCATTACTGGGCATCTACCCAAAGGAAAACAAGACATTCTATAAAATGACATCTGCACTAGAATGTTTACAGCAGCACAGTTCACAACTGCAAAGATGTGGAAACAACCCAAGTGCCCATTAATAAATGAGTGGATTAATAAAATGTGGTATATGTATACCATGTTCTACTCAACCACAAAAAACAATGGTGATCTAGCACCTCTTGTATTATCCTGGATAGAGCTGTAGCCCATTCTACTAAGTGAAGTATCACAAGAATGGAAAAACAAGCACCACATGTACTCACCAGCAAATTGGTATTAATTGATCAACACTTAAGTGTACATATAGTAGTAACATTCACTGGGTGTCGGGCATATGGGAGGGGGGAGGAGGTGATGGGTATATTCACACCTAATGGGTGCCGTGCGCACCGTCTGGGGGATGGATATGCTTGAAGCTCTGACTTGGGTAGAGCAAAGGCAACATATGTAACCTAAACATTTGTACCCCTATCATATGCTGAAATAAAACAATAAAAAAAAAGTTGATTGTATTTGATGCATCTGAGTCCTGCCCACCAGATATTAAAACCTCAAGGAGTCCTTGCCCTAAGGCAGTGTCTCCCAAACTATTTTTATTATTGCTCCTTCCCCACCAAGACTTTTTAAGTTTATTTTCCTAATCCTCCCTCACCCACCGTGAAATTTTAATACCACAGATTTACCTTATATCAGTTTATGTACTGAGGCCCTTTGGTGAGCCACAAAGCAATGTAATATCTAAGATTATGTCACTCGTAAAACCCATTTCCACTGCTCCCGTGGGGAATTGTGCCGAGGGAGATGCATCCAAAGAGCTGACAAAGTTGTTGGCCTCAGGTGAGCTCATGGTCAAGTGAATGTGCAGAAAAAGTGGTCAGGAGGTCCCAGACACCATGATAACCCTTCCCAAATTGCCAAAACATTACAGTACAGTCAGTTTTCCCTTAACTGTATTCAAGAGAAAAATGGACTTGTTTGAAAACGGGCAATAAATGTATTATATTTTCAATGCATTTGAGTGGTTTTATCATAAAACTACAACTCTTGCAGTTTAAGTGGACTTCAAAATATTAATAGCATCTAGTCCAGCCAACTGTCTTCAGGCAAAAAGATATTTTTGGTTTGACTTTTTCAAATTGATGAGGCGTTTAAGCAGAGGACATTCAGTTATTTGTTTATGTGGCACAGATTTAAATTCAGATTCCAATAAAAAAAGTCAAAGGACTTCCTTGCTTTATCTTTGACATAATAAAAACATTGCCAGGGCAGGTAGAGGGTTTTCTTGCTTTTGATCTTTCTTCCTGTGGACAGGGACTGTTTCTTCAGTATTATATCTAGTGTTCCACTAATAATAAAATATTTTGTATATACTGTATCATAAAACCTCCAGTTTCAAAGGCCCAAGATCCTAGGTTTTCAGTGCTTGCTGTGAGTCTGGGCAGCACATCACAGCCCTGGCTCTCTGGCCGTGCTGGCTCAGTTCTGCCTCCTACTCCTCCAGCTCTCTCCGCGCCTCCCCGCATCCCTGCAGCAAGTCTGAACACCGCGCTTGCGTGGGGCAGGAGCTCTGTGGGTGTGTGCCCACTGTGTTGGACACCTCCCTTGTTAAAAAAGGTAATAGTGACCAATTGGGTAGAGTAAGACTAGAGTTACAAGATGTTAAGGCCAGATTAGCACTTAGTTCAAGTCTTGTTCTTAACATAATGTAAACATTTTGAAATAATTTGGCCTCTTTTTGGAGATTTGAGATTTGGCAGAAGTCCAAAACCTTTTGGCATGTGAACATTAAATATTCTAATAAATACTTAATCACTAGTTTATTATTCAAAGATTTCTAAAGCTGGTTTAAATTAGAGGGTTCATGGCTGATAACTAATATTTTACTTTTTCATGTGCATTTTTGTGAAGGGCATTTCAACTCCTTAATTGAAGACAGTGTAAGTTATAAGGAAATTCTTTCTTATTCTCATTCTTTCCACTAGTCTCACAGAAAGGGATGTTTCTTCTCCCGGGTAATCTGCTTCCCCAGTCAGCCCTTCCTTTCTAGCACCTTTAATTTCTCCTATTTCACTGGCTTTTGCCTTTCAACTTTTAAACAGATGGGAGTCCTCTGTCATAAAAAGCAAAACAAAACAATACAAAACAAAACCTGCATTTGCTGTGTATTCTGACTCTCTTCTGGAGTAAGAGTGATTTAAATCAACGGCTCCATTCTCGTATCTTTCTTCATTTTTACTCACCCTCTACGCCATCATTCGGGTTCTATCCCCCTCTCTCACTGAAGCATCTTCTTAGAACATCATTGGTGCCTTTCCAATCAGCTCAGCCAAGAGCTTTTCCTGGTTTCCGTCAACCATAATGGCTTTGATAAGTTTAGTGGTGGCCCTCCCATCCTCCGTTAACCACCCCATTGATGTTAGCAGGGGGAAGTACAGATTCCTCAGACCAATTTCAAGACCTGATACATATGAATATAATCCATCCAAGAAGTAGAGAGTCCAAAGCCTAAGTCTCAGCCACAGTTCCTGGTATGGAAGCTGTTTGTCACCACTATGAGTGGTGGGAGTAGAAGGAGAGATGGCAGCTCGTTCATAGCAAGCACTGTGTTCTGAGACCTAGAGAGAAAGAAGAAAGTTTATTCTTGTTGTATGCCAAGTCTCGTGCCAGGCAATTCTCTGTTGGGATCTCCCTTTGCTATGGTGGATAGAGTTTTCTATCTCTCCTCACTTCTCAATTTCTGCAGATCTTTGTGTCTGTAGAAACTTGGTTAGAGTAATAACACATGACAGTTTTACCAAAGAGATGGTCAATATCAGCAAGACTAGTTCGTTTGCCTTGGAGAGGCTCTCCTTGAACCCTGAAATCCTTCAGCTGACTCACATGGGGCCCTGCCATGTCCCCCTTGCCCTCACTGATGACCTGATGAAACCAGATTGAGGGCACATGGTGAGGGAGGAAGATGCCAGGAAAAGTCAGCATTTCCCATACACCCATCCTAGTCGACTCCATATGAACCAAAACGAAACTTGATGGGAAAACATTCTCTGGATCAGTGGTTCTCAACTGGTGGTAATTCCTCCACCCCCAGGGACGTTTCACAATGTCTCGAGACATTTTTGGTCGTCACATAGACAGTGAAGGGGAGTCCTCTTAGTGGGTAGAGGCCAGGGATGCTGCTAAACCTCCTGAAAAGCCCAACTCAGCCCTCCCTAAAAAGAATTATCTGGTCCCAAATGCTAGTGGTACTAAGGTCTACCTTGTGCTCTGGTCTCTGTGTATAAAATGGGCTATGAGTTATGCTTTTTTTTCTAGAATAGGCTGAGTCAACAGGCTCTTTCCAGACTCATGGTGCATAACTAAGAGGTTCCATCACAAATAAAGCAGCAGGGCCAGAGAGTCTCAGCAGCTTACTCATATTTCTATAGCCAATAAGTGAGGACGTCTTCGAAATTGCACACAGGCCCTGCCTGACTCACTCCATGGCCCATGCTCTTTCCCACATCACCTGCCCCGAGTAGCTGAGCTGCAGACATCCAGTCATATAAGACTAAGGGCAAAATCATTTCTGCAGTGCAAAAATTAGCTAGAGAAAGTGCAAGGACAGAGAACTGAGGCCCAGTCTTCCCCATGAAAGCTTTAATGGAATTAGAGGGGGCAAGAAGCTAGGAGCTGTCTGATGTGTAGGCAAGTGCAGACCCTGAGGTGTGAGGCCAGAGCCAAGCTATAGGAAAATAGGAAGACAAGGTCTAGTCCTGCTAGTCCAGGGCACTTGCACCAGAGTCTGCTCCTAGATAAAGCAAAGACTGGCAGAGGCTCTTGTGAGGTGACGATCCCAGACAGGTGAACTTGGTCGTAACCAGATTCTATCCTAGCATGTGCCCCATTTGTTATATCCTCTGGGCCTTGACTCACTCAGCTCTCCTGTTCTCCCAGCTTCCAGCCCAAGCAACTTCTTCTTCTCCTCCTTTTCCCCTAAAGCTGCTTCTTGGAGCTTCTTGTTCAATAAACAACCAGTGAATTTTGAACTTTTTGGCTAGTAAGATAATGCTTACGCTTTATATTGTTATTATTAACAGTATATTATGGCTCCAACATCAGATTCAGAATGGAAAATTTTATTTCTGCTATAGTAGAGTCACTGATTTGAGAAATATTATCTATTTTTGTAGTTAAACTCTGTTTTACCTTATTTTAGAAAAGAGGCATCTGGTTTTAGAAAACTATTTTAGAAAAGAGGGAGAAAATTATCTACCCGATTGAAAGTAGAGCCAATGCAGATACAGTTTTGCCCACTTTATTATTATCCATTTATATTTTCTGGAAAGGGCAATATGTGTGTGTATATATGCACACAGATACATGTATACACACACACACACATATATACACACACAGTACAAAACTGAAAAAACGTAAATTCTTTTTCCACACTGACTCACCAGGTTCCCACTGCAGGACCCTACCACAGCAGCAACTTCCTTTATCAATTTCTTGTGTATCCTTCCAGAAAAATCTATGCATTTACAGATGTGTCTCTGTGTGTGAATACGGACTCCTGATCTGTAGGCCGGGCCCTTTCCATCCTCTTTGTGGCCACCACAGCTTCTGTTGCTCAAGACAAGCCATGACAAAACGGATGACACATCTGTGCTGTTGAAGGAAAACTCAGTGACTCAGAGGGACACAAATTGTTCCATGCACCTTTCATCCTCATTACCAGGTAACTTTGCCAAAGTCAAGTGGTGACATTCTGATTTACCACTCAACCGAATGAATACAACTCACATTTGATGAGAATCTGAAATTCAAATACCAAAAAGGAAAAAAATATATTTTCCTAAGGTTTCCGGTTTCGTAATCAAACTTGCTTTTTTACTTTGTTGAGAATGTTATTTTCCCTTTAGTTCAATGAATGCAATCTATGTGGAAAACTGAAAACAAGATTCCTCCCCCATCACCAATTAGTCACCAAATCTTCAAATTTAAGAGCAGGTTCCACCACATTACTGAAATGTTCAGACAGCATCTCAGAAAAAAGGACCCAGGAGCCTCACTGTTTTCTTGACCAGATTAGGCTGAGCCCAAATCAGGCTCCAGATACAAAATGCAAACTGGGCTCCCCGTGGCTCTGCCATTTACAAGCACCTGTATTTAAATAAACCAGGAATACATTTCTCTTGGCTCATATAGAGCCCTTTAAATAGACTCCAGCCCTCCTAAGTTTTTTGTCAGGGTTGCCTGAAAGTGGACAATTTTCCCAAGTTTGCTTTGGCACCCATGGCATGGATTTTTATTGAAAGTCCCGGTTGTTTTAGTGGGCGCCAGTTTGCCAGCAGTTCTCTGTAGGGGCCTCCCAGCCAATTCGATGAGAACTATGTGCACCTGAAACATGCCAAGTGATATAAGGGGTACCCTGTCCCCAACTCTTTGCTCTCTTTTGTATGACCACTGATGCATCTCCTCTTTCAATTTAAGGACACACTACTGAGTGTGTCTGCAGCACTTCCAAAGTCAAATAGCTGTTTCTAAATTGAAAACTCTTCTGCTTTTTCCCTGAAAACATATATGTTTCGCTGGGGTTAGATCCAATTTATTCTATTACATCACACCAAACTGGTAAGGTGACAATGAGACAGATTCATCAGGAAAATATATTTTCCATGAATGAAACAAAATAAGGATTTGGTTGGGAAAAGGTGGAAATGTAGCCCAAGACTGATTCTCAAAACAGCCTTTAATAACCAGTGGAAAAGATCACTCATTTAGGAGGCTTGTAAATAAGTGTGCAGATGCATTTACATCACCACACGTAAATCATCATGTAATCACCAGGAAGTCAAACCAAGATTGGCTTAAATTGGAGTTTACAAGATCCTTGCCCCAAGATTAAGAAGTGTCCCACATTTTTCCTTTATTATTTTTTCTATATGCCATTTTCCCTTGTGTTTTATTACTTTGTATGATTGGAAAGCTTTTTACAATTTTACTTTATGAAACACTTAAGAAGACTTAAGTTTATTAATGGCTCAACCACGAAACAGCAGAATTCTTATTTTTAAAATTAGACTAAAACTCTCTAAGCCAGTTATTTCTTATTTCATGTTCATATTATTTCATACAAATATAAACAACTTTCTTAGCAAGTTTTTTTCAGTAAGGCCAGAAAACTAATGCATAGCAGAGAGAAAAAAAAATGTGCTTGAGAGCAGATTTTATTAGCTGTTCTAGTGAAAAAAAAATATTTCATACCAACCAAAACTGAAAAGAAACCTGTTATTTTGCAATCTTCACCTTCCCTTCAATTATAACAGCTTTAATGTTTTCTCTTTGAATCCCCTTGGGTCAGACAGTACTCTTAAGCCTCAAGATTATAAAAACAAGAAACCTTTCCAAAATCACATGGGTAAGTCTCAACCTGCTGTTAAAAATACTACTGATGAGGCCAGTGGTTCATTCTCTGGGCAGCTTTCACAGGCTGTATGAACTCAGAAGGTCAGGGTGGACAACACTGAACCGTAGGGAGCATGGCATTCTGTACCGCTCTATCCTCAGAAAACTACTGTGGCCGACTCTGGGAATCGTCTACCCAACAGCCATTCCCTGCCTCATTTGCCCTTTCCTATATCCACTAAAGGGGCTGAAAAAGGAAGGTTACTTTCCCATTCTACCTTCCAACTGGGGATAGCCCTGTTACCAAATTCTGGCTAAAAAGACATAGGACAACATCTATTAGAGTAGTGCTTTTCAAGTTTTACTGTGTGTAGGAATCACCTGGGGATCTTGTTAAAATGCAGAATCTGAATAGGTAATCATAGTAGGGCCTGGGATGTTACATTTTAATAAGTTCACAGATGATGGATGATGCTGTGATCTGAAGACCACAATTTGAGTAGCAAAGTATTAAAAGGCTTCTGGCAAGGGTTTTCCTCCTTGATTTGGACAGAGGCGTTGGAGGAGAAAGCTGCCTCTCTTCCTCTCCTCCAGCTTCCTGCTTTGGGATAGGATTGAAGATGGGCGTGAATGTGGGGCTGTGTCCACCGTCTTACATCCAAGAGGCATGGAAGCCAACATGCTGGGAAGAGCAGAGTAGAAGAATAGAATGTGTCTAGGTCTTTGAGGATGTCATTATGTCACTGAAGTCAACTAATCTTGGGACCATTTACTTCTAGACTTCTTGTTTTAATGGGATAATAAATATCATTATCGTTTAAGTCACTGTTTGTCATGTTTTCTATTATATGCAGCCAAACAGTTCTTATCTTATTACAGGAACTAAGTGATCCATTCAGAACTAGGTTTACAATCAATTAGACCCAGAGGCAAATTCTTCAGGTCAATAGCCTACAGAGAGTCACTGGGCCTGGGGGATGGTGATTCTATGGCTATGGGTCTTCTAGGAACAGAGAACATACATTCATGTGCTGCTGGAAGAAAAATTTATTCTTAGGATTGTGACAATTTCCTTTATGACACCTGGCACAAGAGTAGGGGAACTGGGAATGGAGAGAGGCAAAAGATTTTGAAATGTTTCTTCTATTTTCTTATTTTTCTAATTAAACTATTCTGAGGAATGAGAGAATAAGTGATTTCCCATGGGTAAGCTCATAAAGTGAAGTTAGCTGTTGAAACTTATTGGCATCCAAAGGCATCTTTTGACATTTAATACTGAGGGTACGGGTTGCAGAATTACAGGAAATTAACTAACACATGTGATTTTGGAAAGGCATAACACTTGCTTCTCCTAATATTAATATTAAGTGAACACAGGGTGAATGTAACTTTGTTAATAAAAGCATTTTGAATTTCGTTGTTTTATCTTAACTATATTTTATCCCCCAAAACTCTGATCTTTCCAGTTCTGTCTAAATCTTTGGTAGCTTTCTTTCTACCATCTCAATTTTCTCATTGTATTAATTGGATTACAGTCTTACCTGCTGTGAAAAACAACTGTAGCTTAAATTACATATGAATTTATTTATGCCTCATTTAATAGTCTGAGTGTAAACAGTCCAAGACAATGAAGCTTAATGGTGTCAGGTCCTCATAATTCCACATTTTCTACTGGCTACTGAACGGGCATGGTTTAAAGTCACGTCCTTTTGATTCCATCTTCCGCAGGCTAACACTTCCACCTGGAAGAGACACACATCACTTTCCTTTCCTTCCCATTGGCCAAAGGTAGTTACAACTTTAAGAAAGGTGGGGAATGACAATAACAACCACATGCTCAGGAGAAGAATCAGATATGTCTAAAGGGCCAAATAACTGTCAAAGCACTTACATAGTGAATTGCAAATGCTATATGACACAACTGGAAATACTAGTTATAATGATTGCTAGAACCAAATCAAAATTAAAGACATCATCTAATTTTGATGTCAACAACTGCATTAAATCACTATACTCCCCACCTAGTGCAATTCTTTATGGCGTCCTCAGATATCGGATGTGCCTACTAATGCATGTCCTACTAGCCAAAGAGTTTAAAGGAAACCATTAATCTGTCGACCTATATTACATTGAGAAATTTTCCATGCAACGAAAAGGTATATCAGGTTTGGGGCTGTGCACAGTGGCTCACCCCTGTGATCCTAGCACTCTGCAAGGCTGAAGGGGGAGGATTTCTTGAGCTCAGGAGTTTGATACCAGCCTAAGCAAAAGCCAGACCCCTGTCCCTATTTTTAAAAAAAAGAAAAAAAAATTTAAAAAGTATCACATTTGATGTTCAAAAGAAGTTGTTTCAAGGGTGTTTTCCATTTTCTTCTAGAATAATTACTGTGGACAGAGGTAAGACTAAGAAAAATTGTGAAGAGGGTATGATTTGGAGGCATTTTATGATCTTTTAGAGGTAATACCTCCATTCTACTCTCTATCTCTGCTTTCCAACTCTTCCGTGAGTCTAATTCCCATACCTAAATTTTCACTTTCCAAGGAGGAACACTTATTAAGGACCATTTCTATCTCAAAAATTATAATCAAAATTTTACTATGATCCATTCTTTAAAGACACAGCTCTTTGCTAACCAAAATGAAAAAATTATTTATTATAAAGTGTTCATGGCTGAAAGGAATTGAATATGTAATTATTCCCACTAATAAATTTACAAATCAACAAGGACTTTCTCCTTACACCAAAGGAGAAACAGTAAGAATTTCAGTATTCAGGAAAAAGAAGTATGAGAGATCTCTTTGAACAGAGCTGCCCTTGGGGATTTTCCTCAAATCACTCCATAGACCTTGAAATGATAGTTATAAACATAAATCATATATCTTTTTATTATCTTGCTAATAAAATAACATAAATTAACCATCAGATGCTGGTGAGGATGCCACTTAATCGACCATTTAAGACATTGGCTTGTATTGAAGTGGGATGACTTTTGTTGGAAAGGAAGCTTGGATTATCAACTAAATGGATAAATCAAGGATTGTTGCATTAAATACAATTGCTAATGAATGTTAGGCACAATGCAAAAGAAATGTTCAGTGTCCCTACGCACAATCCCCTCTCGAGGTACATATCTTAAGTTTGTCATATATACATATGCCCTCTTACTTTTGTATGTCATTAGCTCTTCCAGAAATGCACTCATTCACCTTTCCCCATCCCACTCTACAGCTTGCTGATTAGGTCCTCATTTGTTAGGGTTTATTTAAATGTTACTTTCTCAGGAAGCCATTCAAGGCTCTAGTAGTGGGAGGCTCAGTTGCTCCTATGTGTTTCCATAGGACCTCTCCTTCCCAAATGCAATGGTCACTCTGGAGACTCGTCTGCATCACTCATAATAAGGAGAACTCCATTAAGTCAGAGATGGTGGCTCCCTTGGTCCTGTGATCTGAATGTCTGTGCTCACCTCAAATTCATATGCTGAAATCCTAACCCCTAAGGTGCTAGGAGGTGGAGCCTTTTGAGAGGGGATTAGGTCTTGAGGGCAGATCTCTTGTGAATGTGATCAGTACCCTTATAAAACAGGCATGAGGAAGCTTGCTTGTCTCTTCAACCGTGTGAGGACACAGTGAGAAGTCAGTAGTCTGCAATCTGAAAGAGGGCCCTCACCGGAACCAAAACATGCTGGCACCCTGATCTTAGACTTCCTAGCCTCAGAACTGTGAGAAATAAACTTCCGTTTTTTAGAGTTCCCCAGTTTATGGTATTTTGTTACAGCATCCTGAATGAACTAAGATACTCAGTCATTGTTGCCTTCTTAGTATGCCCAGAATAGAATCTGACATAGTGCTCAGAAAGCATATTTTCAATAAATTAACATATTAACATATTTAACATTGTAGAAAATTGTCTCTTTCTAATCTACTTATTGGTTGTGCACTTGCCTGATGTTAGAGTTTCAAAATTTAACTATTGTAGGAAAGTGATAATAAATAGATATAGAGAGATACAGTGTACTAAATATACATCTAGGTAGATTAATGGGTTATCTAGAAATGCATAAATAGACTCATTATTAGATAAAACAAAACATATAAAAAGCTATAAGCACAAAGATGCTCCTAGCAGTCTTGTTTATCAAACTCAAATATCAAGTGTATTTCAAATGTTCACCAAGAGGGGAATGTTTACATTAATGATAATGTAATGCCCAAATGGAATAGCATGTAGCCACTGAAAGGATGGTTATAAAAAAGAAGGGTTCAGGACATTATGTCACAATATGGAAAAACTTTATAATAAAATGTTAATTGAATAGAAAATAAGATACTAAATTGTGTGGACATCATTATTATAACTATGTGAAAAACATGCATATGGAAAGAAATGATTGTATTTAAGTGGTGGATTATGGTTATTATTTCTTGAGTCTATATTTTTATTCACATGGTTATATTACTTTTATAATTAAAGTCAGTAATGAAGGTATTTGTGACTTTAAAGGCCAATGAATCTGCGTTATGGATGACAAAATAAGAGTTTGCCTAACCATTATGATCGAAAGTTTGCAAGATAAGAATGGAAACCAGTATGGACTGGATCAAAGTTGAGATTTTACCTAGTGTGATGAATTAATGGAAAATAAATTGCTAGTCCAATAACAAAATGTTTCTTTTGCAGAACTCTTTTTGCCAGACTGAACACAGACAGCAGAACTGCTTCATGTGCAGGGAGGAAGGCACTGGGAAGGTGGCAATGCTGAGCACAACAGGAAGTGCTCCGGCATGTATAGTTCTTCTCTGGTCTTTATAGACAGAAATGCTAAGCGTTTACAAGGAACACCTAAATGATTGGGTGTCAAATGCAGAAGACACGTAAAGGTAAAATAAGCAAATAGCCAAGCAAGGGAGTGTTTCAGAAAGAAAATATGTCAAGCCTTGGCTCAAAAGCAAACAATCTTTTCACAAAGGGAAGTGTTCACAGCATCTATTAAATGCATACTCAATCACAAGAATAAAACCCAGCTGTTTAAGACCAACATTTGCAAAAAAAATTTTAAAGAAAGGAACGTCGAAGGCAAATATATATTGTAAAACAAAATCTACACTCTTGGGGAAGTAAAACTTCCTCTAAAGGAACTGCAGTGCTCCAAAGCTTATCCTTTACCCCAAATGAAACAGCAATTAGACACATGACACCACAACAGCAGAGGCATGTTCTGCTGTTTGAGAGGAATGAATATTAAGCTGAAAATCAAGCAAATGATCCCTTAGTATAGAATGCCAAATTTCCTTGAATGCAACTGACCAGAGAAAAATTATATAGCTGGAGTGGATTCTAAAATTTAGAATTAAATGATACATTATGGCTTCGTTATACTAAATTGTTTGGCTGCATTAGGAAGTTATTTGTCATGTACTTCAACACAGAATCAAGATCTACTAATTGATGTTTGTACTCTGGCATTAAATGAATGTATAAGCATATGATTAAAAGGATGTATTTGAGAAAACAAGGCGGTAATAGAATACTGATGGCTACATTGAAGGTTTTTTTTCTTTCTCCATGGCTAAGTTTTGTGCACATGGAAACAGACTATATTAGATATTTAGTAAGTGGGAAGAAAAAAGAAAAGTGTTCTGTCTACTAAGAAAAACACTTTAATAGGTCTGTCTAGTTTGGAAGACATCACTTCTTAGTCCACATTGGATGGTCTGCAGCTGTTCCACACGATATAATAAGCACTAGCCACATATAGCTATTGAAACGTAAATATAAACTAATTAAAATTAAATGTGGCATTAAATTCATTTGAAGTGCTGAATAGTCACGTGACTAGTGGCTACCATATTGTGTAGTGCGGATTACAGATCATTTCCATTGTCACAAAAAGTTCTGCTGGAGAGCACTGGTTTGGGTCAAGTTTGGGAGACAGAGCAACTAATCTACAGAGATCTTGGACTTGGGGGCTAGTAAAATGCTAAAGTGGCAAGGGGAAAGAGGGAAAAGTTGCAGGGTGGAGAGAAGCTAGAACCTTATTAGAAAAGAGGGCCTGTTGGTTCCAGAAATGTCTGATGTATTCTTCCAAACACAAATACCTAATATTAAGTGTGAACTGCTCTACCCCATCCCACTCACACCTTTTGTTACAAATCTTCAGGAAACTCTTAGAACAGAACAACACAGCAAAGGTTGCCACCTGGGCATCGAGAATAGAACACCACACCCAAAGGACTCAAACTGGTGGCCAGAGATAAGAACCTAGAGGCATCTCTCTGCCCAGCAGACTGGGCTCCCTGCTTTCCTGCCACTTCCTTTAAATAAACCATTCAAACATTTGTCTGTGAACTTAAAGTGACCCAGATTCTGCTAGTCCTCTCTCTCTGTCTCTCTCTCCCTGTCTGACCCTTCGTTCCTGCCTGGCATGACCCAGGGATGGCGGACTGCCCTCCCAACTCATTTTGGTTTCCCTGGACAGGATCTATAAGTAAAAATCTTTGAACTTGTTTCCCATTGTGGTGGTGTATTGAATTGGCACTTTCCATCTGAACAACCAGGGGCCACCCCAGGCTGGGTTTCCTCTGGGAAGCCTGGGACAACACAAGGGTGGGATCCCAGCACCAAGGCTATGGTCAGGCAAGCATAAATTGGACAGGACTCAGGCAAGAGCCACGGGGCATCTGCTGGTATAAATAAGTCCCCATGTGAGGGATGCCCTGGTCTTGGGTCAGACAATTAGGTATTAGGCCATCCACCAGGTAAAAGAAGTATCCCTTGAAAGGCACACAGTAAACACCCATCTTACAGCCCCTTCATTTCCCCATAGGTCTAGCCGCTCTGGTACCGGAACCCCAATTTAGCTGGGGGCTCTCAAAACAACTGTCCTCCACATATAGCCACGAATCAGTGGTATTTAGGGGAGTATAAGTCAGCGTCATACTCAGTAGCTGGAATGAAAAGTGGAGATTAGAAATTCAGTAGAGGTGGGGGACCAGGAAAAAAAGGAAGACACCCATCCCCAACTCATTACCCCAACATAACCATAAGAGAGAAGCCCCATATCCATAAGAAAGAGAGGTGTTGAAGCAACTTTTATTTAAACTAATAAAATTGATTCTAGAATTACTTCAATTCTTCAATTGACATAGGTTATGTATATGTGAAAAAAATTATAAATTACTATTCCTTTGTCTTTATTTCCTGGGAGACAATAGCCATTTTCTTAGGCATTAAGATGGGTAAAGAACCCAAATGAATTATCCTCTACTTACCCAGCTCAGAAAAGGCTTAAGTTAAAAAAGACCTAGAGATAATTTTTATGAGATGGAAATACTTTGATTGCTAATGAGAAATTGGTTGTGGAAGCTTCCCCTGACCGTGGTTTTATCTCTGTCTGCTCTTTGCTGCATTTCAGAAGTGTTAGGAGCAGGGAGGCCTTCCTGCAGAGCCTCCTTTCTGAGGTGGATGCTGCAACTCAGAAAGAGATGAAGGTTTATGTCATGAGATTTCTGGGTCAATACCAGGAAGGCCTTTAGCTTTGGGGGTGGGTGCAACAGTAGCTGACTGTTCTTTTGTTTTTCAAAAACCAATAACACCGCCATATTAAACAAGAATTTGGTGTTTATTTATATATATATTTTTAAAAGTCTTTTGGTCAACCCTGCAAATAATAAAGACTTCCAAAATTAAAGCAATATCAAAATAACTATGGCATTTCCTTAGCTGAGCATAATGGTTTCTTCAGAACAGATTTGTGCATAAACACTGACCATTTTCTTTGCCTCCAGTGACATCTGTGAACGAGTTTACCACTTGGGAGAAGGAGGGACTAATAACTATGTCCAGACATGGGTGGGCACAGGTGCTTCAACAAATAGTTTCACAAACACATCCCAGTTCCGACAAGTGGGCTATTTCTGACTGATCCCTTGAGACTTCCCGTCACACCGTGTCTGGCCCAGGAGAAGGGCAACCCACTGGCAGGGCAGGCAGAATCACCATCTAAACGGCCCGACTTTACTGGCAGAGTGCATTCCCCGAACATATTGACTTTCCCCAGAGAGAACATCAGCCCAGAGATTTATTAAAAGCAATTGTGTGTTTCCTTGGTCTAGCCAAACATTTGGTGCATGTTACACAACCCTCCAAGACCAAACTTCAGTCTGAGTCCTTTGAAGCAAAGCTTTTTCCCACTAGCCTAAATTATAATGAACCTCTGATCTCCCACAGCAACCATTTTCTGGAATGTTCATTGGACACTTAATTATGTACTACTTTGTGAGAGGTACTGCTTCGACTTGTAATGTATAGTTATTTAAAATTTTTATTTTATTTAACTTCTCTCATTTAAAATTTTTGCAACTTACCTCTGTTAAATAAAATTTATGGGAGGCCATCATATTGGCCTGAGCTCCTATACGAGGTCCCAGCAGACTAGACCAAACCAGCATGGAGTCACTCATGCTTGGTGCCATGTAATCAAACTGAATTTACAAACAAGCCAGTTTTCAAAAAACGCAGGAGATTTACAGCAATCAATCCAAAGACATCTAGTCACCCTAAGCTGGCATGATAGGGAAGCTCCCTTTGCCTTAACCCTATAAGGAAAGTAACTTTGAAAGGACCAATATACTTTTTGTTTCCTATTTCCGTGTTGTTCAGCCTTTTCTGCCTGTAAAGCCTATTCCCTCTGCTCAGCTCATCTGAGTGCTTATTTTGTAGATGAAGGTGCTGCCTGATTCACAAATCACTAATAAAAGCCAATTATAATATATCTTTGAAACTCAATTTGTTGAAATTTTGTTCTTTGACACCCCTAACTACAAGTCATACTCTTTGATGGTGAAGACTATTTTTTAAATTTATTTGTTTTTGAATAATATTAAGTATGATAGTTTATGCCTAATAGGCATTAATATATCTTTTGTTAACTTGAAAATAGACTTTTAACATTGCAATTTAGAAATAAGCATAAACTCCTAATCCTTTATAAAATCAGTAAGTGGCAAAATGTCATTTGTCTAGCATTCTAGTAGTATCAGAGGAGGAGAAATTAATTCTCTTTTTATTAAAATTCGGTGATTGCTGGGTGAAGAGGAAAGGCAGAACAGACAATCCATGCCTCAAAGTTCCAGAGTAACCATCTGATGTGCTGGCTGAAGGCAATATTGAATCCATCAACTACTTCCAAGGTATACTGTCCATCTCTAGCATCATCAAGCCGAAAATCAGATGCTCTTCTCTTCTTCTTAACACCCATGTTTGGAGGCCGGTTATTTTATAGCAGGGATGTTGTCCTGGTCATAGACACATGGTATGTGGATTTTCCCCATGAGTGACACTTTTTGTGCCCATCTAGTGAATGCATCAGCTAAAATATTTTCAACGTTTAGTAAGTCAGTGGTTTTGTAATTCAGTGTTAGTAAACAAACTCTTCTTTAAATGACACCTTACTTGGAAGACCAGCAAGAAGTGAACACCGCCTATGCTTGAATACTCCAAAATGAAAAAAAAATAAAAAGGCCTGGAGAATTGAAATTATGTGCCCTGTCCAAAATACAGATAATTGTAAGAAGGAATTAGCTGTGCTCAACATTATCAAAAGACAGATTAAGAGGAAATGTACAAATAAGATATCTTCAATACATGTAGAGCAAGAGGGGGTTTTTCTTTTCTTTCCCCTCATCCTCGAGGGTGGGCAGCCTGGATGTTTTCATTAAACCAGAGGCAGCTTTTGTTATCATTATGATGCATCAAACATGTATATACGTGAGAAACCATTACGATAATCAAGATGGTGAACATATCCATCACCTCTAAAAACCTCCTCATGCTATCTCCCTACTCCTGCACACCAACCTGAAACCACCATCCCCAGATGAACACTAATAACCTTCTGACACCACAGATTAGTTTTTATTTTCTAGAATTTTATATAATTGAACTCAGGCATTAGGTACTCTCTTTTGTTTGACTTCTTTCGCTCAGCATAATGATTTTAAGATTTAGCCAGGTTATTGTGCTCATAAACAGTTCAGTTCTTTTTATTGCTGAGTAGTATGCCATTGCATGGCTATACCAAAATATGTTAATCCATTTATCTGTTGATACATTTTTCAGTTGTTTCTAGTTCTTGGCTATTACCAATAAAGCTGCCATGAACATTTGCATATTAGTCTTTGTATGGGCATGTTTTTATTTGTCATGGGCAAATACCTAGGAGTGGAAAAACAGATCAAATGGTAAGCGTATATTATCTTTTTAAGAAACAACTATATTGCATTCCAAAGTAGTTTCCATTTTATATTGCTGTTTTGAGAGCTAAAGTTCCTCCATTTCCTTGTCAATGTTTGATGTGATCAGCCCTCTAATTCTAATCATTCTGTTGGATGTTTAGTATTTCTCATTGTAATTTTGCTTGCATTTTTCTAGTGACTGGTGATTTTTAGCATTTGTTCGGGTGCTCATTTGCTATTCACAGATCTTTTTGGTGAAGAGTCTGTTAAAGCATTTTTTTCCATTTAAAAATATCTGTATACTCATTATTGATTTTTGAGAATTCTTTATATATTTTGGATACAAGTCCTTTGCCAGATACATGATTTTCAAGTATTTTTCCCAGTCTCTGATTTTTCTTCATTCTTTCAAAAGTGTCTTTGGAAGAGTAGGCATTTTTAATTTTGATAGAGTACAATTTAACAATTTTTTGTGTGGATCCTGCTTTGGGTGTTGTGTCTAAGATATCTTTCCTAAACCAAAGTCAAAAAGATTTTCTCTGTGTTTTCTTCTAGATGTTTTATAGATTTTATATTTGAGTGAAATTTTTTATGTGGTGTGAGACATGGATTGAAGTTTGTTTTTATATGAAAATAAATTTGTTCTAGTACCATTTGTTGAAAAGACTATCCTTTCTCTACAGAATCACCTTTGCATCTTGTGGAAAATAAATTGACCATAAATGTGTGGATCTCTTTCTGGAATCTACTCTGTTCATTAATTAATTTGTCTATCTTTAAACCAATACTATACTGCTCTATTCACTGTAAATGTATAAGTCATCAAATAAGGTAGTGTTGGCTTCCTAATTTATCCTCCTTTTTAAAAATTGTGGCTATTTCAGGTCTTTTTCATTTCTATGTGAATCATAGAGTCAGCTCGTCATTTCTACAAAATAGCCTGCTGGGATTTTGTTTGGGATTAAGTGGCATTTTACAGATTTATTAGGAGAACTGACATCTTAACAATATGTTAACATATTAACATCCTCTGACCCATGAACAAGCCATGTCTTTCTATTAATTTAGGTCTTATTTAATTTCTCTCAACAATGTTTTATAGATTCCAGTGTACAAGTCTTTCATGTATATTGCCAGATTTGTCCCTGAGTATTTATTTCATATTACTTAAGGATATTGCAAATAATATTGTTTTTACTTTAGATTGCTGAGGATTGTTGCTAGTATATAGAAATACAGTTGATTCAGTATCCTGCAGCCTTTGTTAAAGTCATGTATTAATCCAATTAACATTTTTATAGATTCCAATGGATTTCCTACAAAGACAATCATGTCTGTGAATAAAACACAACTTGTTTCTTCTCTTCCATACTGGATGCCTTCATTTATTTTCTTACCTTTTTGAACCGGCTAGCAGCAGTCGCAATCTTTTTGGCACCAGTGACGGGCTTCACCGAAGACAATTTTTCCAGGGCCGATGGGGCTGGTGGAAGAGGAGCTCAGTGATGTGAGGGAAGGGAAGTGGTTGTAAATACAGATGAAGCTTTGCTGGCTCCTCCTCCCTCTCACCTCCTGCTGTGTGGCCCCGTCCCTAACCTTCATGGAAGATCATTTTTCCAGGGATGGGTGGGGCTGGGGCTGCAGCGAGGGTGGTAGAGCTCTGTGGCTGGGTCCCTAACAGGCCAGAGGTTGGGAACCTCAGGGCTAGAGGATCAAATACATCACCACTAAGTAAGATGTTAGCTGTAAGGTTCTTTGTAGATCCCTTTGTCAGGTTGAAGAAGTTTCCTTCTGTATCTGGTGTGCTAAGAGATTTGTTTTAGTTTCAATTTTGTCTTTTGTTTTTAATCAAGAATGGATATTTTTGCAAATGCTTTTTCTGTGTCTATTGAATTGATCATATGTTGTTTACTTGTTTTGTAGACCCATACAGTTTTGGGTTTTTTTCTCTGCCTTCTTTAGAATTGAGTATTTTTATGTTTCCAGCTTAAATCTGTTTCTTTCTTTCTTTTTTTTTTTTTTGGCTAATTATTAGCTATAACTTTTTGTTTTGTTATTTTAGTGGCTTCTTTCTTCAGGTTTACAGTATATACCTTTTACTTATCACAGTTTACTGTCAAGTGATATTATACCATTTCTTGTATCGTTTAATAACCTTATAATAGTATACTTAATTTCTCTCCTCTGGCCTTTTACTATTGTTTTTGTACATTTTTCATATATATATATGTATCTTATAAATTCCACATCACTATTATTTTGTTTAAACAGTCTTTATCTTTTAAATGGACTTAACTAATAATTTTTAAAAATCTTACATATTTTCTCATGTATATTTGCACCTATTGTGGTGTTCTTCTTTGGTGCGTATCCATATTTCCACTGCTATTCTTCTTGCTGAAGGACTTCATTTAACATCTCATATAGTTCAGGCATGCTGGTGATGAATTCCTTCAGCTTTTGTATGTCTTAGAAAATCTATTTCACTTTTGTTTTTTAGTAAATAAACCTGTTTCTCTCTCTCTCTCTCTTTTATTTTTTTCTGAGACAGAGTCTTGCTCTGTCACCTGGTTAGAAGGCAGTGATATCATCACAGCTCACTGCAACCTCCAGCTCCTGGGCTCAAGCAATTCTCTTGCCTCAGCCTCCTAAGCAGCTGGAACTATAGGTGTGTATCACCACCCTGGCTAGTTTTTCTATTTTTTGCAGAGATGGGGTCTCATTCTTGCTCAGGCTGGTCTCGAACTCCTGACCTCAAACCATCCTTCCGCCTCAGCCTCCCACAGTGCTAGGATTACAGGCGTGAGCCACCTCACCCAGCATCACTTTCATTTTTGAAAACTATTTTGACGGGGTATAGAATTCTAAATTGACAGTTTTTTTTTTTTTCTTTCAGTACTTCAAAGATGTTCCACTGTCTTCTCACACAAATTGCTCTGTTAACAAATCTGATGTAATTTTTGTCTTTGTTCTTTTGTAAGCAATATTTCTGTTTTTCCTCTGGCTCTTTTCAAAATTTTCTTTTTTACCACGGATTTTGCACAATTTTATTATGATGACCCTTTGTGTAATTTTCCTCATCTTTCTTATGTTTGGGTTTATTGAGTTTATAATTATAAACTTGGAACTGCAGGTTTATAATTTTCACCAAATTTGAAAAATTTTCACCATTATGTCTTCAAATATTTTTTCTTCCTTCACCTCTCCTTCAGGGACTCCAATTATGTATATATTAGGCTGCTTGAAGTTTACTCATAGTTATTTTATTATTGATTTATATATTTTTAAATTTTTTTCTCTCTGTTTTATTTTGGATATTTTCTATTCCTAGGTCTTCAAGTTCATTACTCTTTTCTCCTGTAAAATCTACTCTTCAATCCTTCTGGCTATATCCTGAAGGAGCTGTGACAAGTCATTATTAGATCACCCAAGAAGGGGCATCAAATGTCTTTTAATCCTCAGAGTATGTATAAGATGAAGAAGATTTTTTCTTCCTGGTATTGACCACCTCTCAGGGCATAACTTCTGTGTCACTATTAGGAAAACCGTTTGTCCTAGTTTGATTGGTACATTCCTGATTAATGCCTGTTAAAATTGAGTCAATTATTAATATACTCCCCCTCTCATTCTTAAAAAAGCCCCAGGTTTAAAATAAAGTGTATAAGCTATTATTCTAAGAAAATCCAAGTCTTTGGCTTTCTTTTATTAGCAATCCTCTCAAAGTCCATAGTTTCATTCTCACGTGAACTCAGATTAGCTCCTCTACTAAACCAATTTCCTTAGCCTTTCTTCTTCATTTAATATATTAATGCTGTTGACTTAACAATATTAAAAAAATAAGTTTCTGTATCCTTCAGGTGTAGTAATATGCAGTTCAGAATTATTCAGATCATAATCATGAACCTGGAAGTGACAATGACCTTTGATGAGCAGAGAATGCAGCCTGTGAACTTTCCTCCAGAGAGAGATGAGACACGTGGTTTGGTGTATGCTGTACATGTGTTGTTTTGAGAACTTGATAAAGAAGGGCATTTAAATTTATTTTTCCCTCTTCAAAGCTCTAAGACTGATAACTAAATTTTTTCGAGAAAATCTTCATATTCACTTGATATTTCTTCCTGCCAAAAGAGTCAGCTTGAATGAGAATATTTGTCTGAACTGGTATTGATGTTACCACAAAGGAGGGCTGGGCACCCTTAGGGACATGGGTCTTATATGTTCCAAATCCCTGCTGATGCCAGATAAAAGGAAAAATTCTTCTAGAAATTTCTTATAGATTTGTATTTCTGTGTGAGTTTTGTTTACTTGTCACTATTTATCTTTAGTGAAGATCCATTTCGCAGTCTTTTGTATTCAGCTCACATACTCAAATACCAATACGAAAAAGTATTCTTGACTCACTCTGCTTTCAAACTGCATCTTTAACAGAGGTAGACATAGTGTCACTGGCCGCAGGGTCCTGGTAGGATTTAAAACACTAAAGCAAGAACAGGAAAACAAAAGGAAGTAAAGTTACATTTTAAAAGGTATAACTATTAGTTTAATGCAATATGTGAGTGGGCGTTCCTCATCATCTTGTTGGCCTCCTAGCGTCTGTAGTTGAGGGAATGCTGGCTCACCAGGGCTCTGTCAGTTTCTCTTTGGAAAGAACTCAATAAAATGGCTGTCGTATTATATTAGGAAACTTGTCTGTGGCCCTGTTTTCTTTTTGTTTGTACTTTAATGGGCAAAGGAAACCAAGAAAAGGTTATTAAAGCTACTTTGTGTTTGACACTTGAGAGAGCTGTATGGGATCAGGAAGGGAGAATGTTGAGAGTCAAGGGCCATGTAGCCAGTCTTAGAACAAGGGGCTTATGTGAGTGGTAGCTCTCTCAGAATCCACCAACTATACCAAATATTGGTAGACCCTATCTTTTTTTTTTTTAATTTAAGAGTATTACAGGGGTACAAACACTTTGGTTATATAAATTGCCTCTGCACTGCCTGAAAAGCATGCTCATCCCCTAGATAGCATGCAGTGTATCTGTTAAGTGTAGATTTTCCCATGACCTCCTCTCCCCTCCTGCCTGCCTGGCACCCTATGAATGTTACTTCCCCTTTGTGCACATGGGTGTTGATCAATTAGTACCAATTTAATGGTGAGTACATGTGGTGTTAGTTTTTCCATTACTTTGATACTTCATTTCAAAGAATGGGCTCCAGCTCCATCCAGGATAATCCAAGAGGCAGTTCACCATTTTTTAATGGCTGAGCAGCACTCTATGGTACACATATATCCCATTTTATGAATCCACTCATGTATTGATGGGCACTTGGGTTGTTTCCACATCTTTGAAATTGTGAATTGTGCTACTATAAACATTAGAGGGCAGATGTCTTTTTTATAGAATGTCTTTTTTCCCTTTGGGTAGATGCCCAGTAATAGGGTTGCTGGATCAAATGGTAGTTCTACTTTCAGCTCTTTGAGATATCTCCATACTACTTTCCATAGACGTTGTAGTAGTTTGCAGTCCCACCAGCAGAGTATGAGTGTTCCTATCTCTCCTCATCCACACCAACATTTATTGTTTCTGGACTTTTTGATAAAAGCTGTTTTCACTGGAGTTCAGTGATAACTCATTGTGTTTTGATTTTCATTTCTTTGATGATTAGAGATGTTGATCATTTTTTCATATGTTTCTTGGCCATTAGTCTATCTTCTTTTGAAAAGTTTCTGTTCATGTCATTTGCCCACTTTTTAAGGGGTTGTTTGATTTTTTCTTGCTGATTTTCCTGAGTTCTATATAGATTTTAGTTATCAGTCCTTTATTGAATGTATAGCATGCAAATATTTTCTCCCATTTTGTAGGTTGTCTATTCACTCTAGTGATCATTTCTTTGGCTGTGCAGAAGTGTTTTAATTTGATCCCATATATTTATTTATTTTTGTTGTTGCTGTGATTGCTTTTGGGATTGTCTTCATAAATTCTTTGCCTAGGCTGATGTCTATAAGAGTTTTTCCAACATTTCTTCTAGAATTCTTATGGTTTCATGCCTTAGGTTTAAGTCTGTTATCCATTATGAGTTTATTTTTGTGAGAGGTGAGAGGTGCAGATCTTGTTTCAGTCTTCTACATGTGGCTATCCAATTTAGCCAAAGCAACCTTTAGCAAAAAGAATAAATTGGGAGGCATCAAATTACCAGACTTCAAGCTATACTACAAGGATATAGTAACCAAAACAGCCTAGTACTGACACAGGAACAGAGACATAGACCAATGGAACAGGACTGAGAACCCAGATATAAAACCATCCTTATATAGCCATCTGATCTTTGACAAAGCAGACAAAAACATACACTGGGGAAAAGAATTCCTAGACCCTATCTTTTGATGTTTTTATTACTTGCTTTCTCAGTCACTCTTTAGCTCACCTAGGAACCCAGTTTTCCAGGAACCTTTTATTGTTACCACTTGGATCAGAGCAGGGAATGACTTTGGGCAGGTGTGTAGCCGGATAGAAACAACAGAGCTTGAAGAAGGCAGTGGGTTGCATCTCAGCTGGGAAGGATATGTCTAATGGGAATTTTAGTACTTGATGTGTTTTCTCTCACTATAATCCAGATTCCCTCTTTTCCCTATTACTCTTCAGCAATTAAGGCTAGACCCAGAATTTTATTGTCCCAGGGAAAAAGTAGTGGATAGATATCCCTTAGATCAAAAATGCTACTTCTCAGATTTGAGTCTAAAAGCAGACTTTTTTGAATCCTTCATGAAACAATAACATTAAAATCCAGAGCTTGTTGAAGCATAAAGTTTAAAAAAAAATAAATTCTAAACTCCCCTTTGTATATCAGGAACAAAACACGAGAGTGTATACACAGATATTTATTATAATCCACAGTAAAGATAGGAATGAAAATATGGCGTAAGGGAAGACTTCATCTGACAGAAATAAAGATTTTTCCAATCACTGCAGAGCAGAGCCAAGAGAAGGTGAGAGTTGGGCAAGAGGTCCTATGGAAGTATCCTAGCTCTTCTCTCAGTGCCAAAGTCCTGAGGATGAGGAGAAGGAAAATAATGAAACAGGAACCACTCAAGAGCATAGGAGCTAATGGACTATGTCCACAGCATCAGTCAAGGACATGATATCCACATCTCTTACTTAGCAAAGCCCCCGTTTAGTGTTGGTGTATGAGCAGAAGAGCAATTGCTGAGGGAAAGGCCTTGAGCTATCTCACAGAACCCTGCATCCTGCAGTGAGTTGGAGAAAACAGGCAAAAGTTCTGGGGCTTCCCAGTGGAGCACTGAGGTACAGGACAAGCAGACCACGGAGGCCCATGGTCATTGATTTGTGAATTCCAGCACAGTACTGCAACACCAGTCCAGACAAGACCAGCCCCAACTCAGCAAACACCTGCACAACTCTCCCAGCAAGAAGGCAAGATGAAGGCATTTCAGCAAAAGCTGGTGAAGACTAGAGGGTGGCATGAGGAAGAGACTGCCCTCCCCAAATGCTATAAAGAATGCATTAGCTTCCCTTTATATTCAGATGCCAGTTTGGACAGAAAGAAAGGGAGTAAAAATCTTGAAAGTGAAAATTAACCCTAGTAAGAAATTTGAACTCCAAGAGAATAATTTTACTGTTAATTGGCAAGTGCAATTATTTTTCTGCCATCAGCAGGAATAGGGTTTCCAAGGAAAGATGAGATAAGTTTTAGGGAATAAAGGAAGTACATTTCGTTCAAGATTTGAATCCCAGTGTACACTTTTCAACCCCTCCCCCACCACACCACACATTCCTGTGTTAGCAGTCATCGCAGGCAGAATTCTCTAGCTGAGTGCCTCAGGGTTGAGCAAATATCTCCGATCTCCCTGAGTCACATCCCAGAGCACCATGTTTGCTCCTCTCTCTGAGAAAATGATCCTGCTGCAAAACAAGACTGTCCTGGAACAAAGTAAATACAGATCATGATACTGTGTTGGTCCAGGTCACCTTCTCACCATTTCTCTCACAAGCAGAGGGCAAGAGAATTAGACTCATGTTTTGACTCTTCTTCAAACGTGGGTAGTGTACATGAAAAGGAGACACAAGGAAGGTTTATACAAGTCCCTCATTCCATTCTGTTAGTCTTAGAAATAGTTCTATATAGAATATTTATTAAAAAGTAACAAAAATAATACTTAATTTTTAGCTTCTAATTGGTTCTAATACTGATAAAGTAAAAATTTTGATGCAATTCAGGTAAAAAAAATCAGTTAAAGCACTTATTTATAAAAAATTATACATACCTTTCACTTTTTATTTCAACTTAACAATATATGTTTATTCACCATTGTACAGATGAATGTACATTTATTCACCAATCTTCTGATTTGAAACCAATAGGTCAAGTGATTAAATACATGATGTTTTTTTAAAATAAACTACTTCATCATGCATTATCTGTAATTTTTAAGTTTAATGTTTTAAGGTGGATTGAGATCATGAAGACACTTGTGTATCTGGGTATAAAACCTTTCTAGAATAAGATGATTGTCCCTGCCACAATTTTTCACACTGATTATCCATACATAATTCAAAAGTAACTTTTAGTAACTCATCTCTATCAAGTTTTTGAAAAGTTTTCAACTTAATTTTCGTAGAACCAATATTTTTTTCATTTTTACTCATATTTTATTGATTTATGTAACATTTATTTAGTTTATACCTTTACAGTTATAAGTACAACTGTCATAAACTGATTTGGAAACAAACACAACTGACTATTGTTGGTCAACATGTATCTCAACTACTAAGAGCTTGGCAGACTGGAGAAAAGACGCCAGCTGTGAACATTCAGCAAGCTGTGTGCACTAGTCACTGTTCTGGAATGGGCAGATTAGTACAGAAAGTTGATGCACAAGTCACACGTTAGCAGAGTTTCTTACAAAACTATTCCTAACAAAGTCATATTGCAGTACACAAGCAATTTTTTACAATGCCCACCAGTAGCATTCCTTATCATCAACAAAGTTAACTCAATGTTCGTGTACTTGTTTTGTAGTTTTCAGTACAAGCATTGTATATGTGATTTGTGATTATTGTCTGTATACAGGTTGAGCATCCTTAATCCGAAAATCTGAAATCCAAAACTTTTTGAGCACTGACATGACTCCTCAAGTGGAAAATTTCACACATAAGCACTTAAGGCAAACTTTGTCAACATTAATAATATTATATAAAGCTACCTTTAGGCTATATGTATAAGGTGTATATGAAACATAAATGAATTTCATATTTAGACTTGGGTCTCATCTGTAAGATATCTCATATATTCCAAAATCAGGAAAAAAATCCAAAATTTGAAACACTTCTGGTCCCAATCATTTTGGGTAAGAGATATTCAATCTGTAATCTGTGTATTTCCTACCTTGTTCTTCTAGCTTTGAGATACTTGAGTAAATTCTGTTTTTTTACGCACATAGCAAGCTTTTAGCCTGGCTTTTTATTTAGCTCTATCCTGCTTTTCTGGATATTCCTAATCTTCCTGCCACTGTTTTTCCTACCTACTCCCTGGATCAGTTCTATACCATGTTTTAAACAAGCAGTTTTCCCAAATGATTAACAATCAACAAAATAGAGGCACTGTGATGGTTAATTTTATGTGTCAACTTGACTGGGCCTTGGAGTGGCCAGATATTTAGCTAAACATTATTTCTGGATGTGTTTGTGAGGGTGCTTTCAGATAAGACTACCATTTGGATCAGACTATGTAAAGCGAATTGCCCTCCCCTGGGTGGGTGGGCCTTACCTAATCTGTTGGAGGCCTGAATAGAACAAAAAATGGAGTAAGGGAGAATTTTCTCTCTCAGCCTGTTTTCAAGTTGGGACATTCATTTTCCCCTGTATCTGGACTGGAACTTACACTGTTGGTTCTCTTGGTTTTCAGGCCTTTAGACTTGTACTGAAACTACACCACCAGCTCTCCTGGGTCTCCAGCTTGCAGAGGACAGTTGTGCGATTTCTTGTCCTCCACAAGCAAACAAGACAATTCTTTACAATAAATCTCAATCTTGGCCAGGCGCGGTGGCTCACACCTGTAATCCTAGCACTTTGGCAGGCCAAGGCAGGAGGATCGCTTGAGGCAGGAGTTTGAGACCCTGTCTCTACTAAAATTAGAAAAAATTAGCTGGGTGTGGTGGCACACACCTGTAGTCTTAGCTACTTAAGAGACTGAGGCAGGAGAATCTCTTGAGCCCAGGAGTTGGAGATTGCAGTGAGCTATGATGACACCACTGCACTCTAGCCTGGGCAACAGAGTGAGACTCTGTCACAATCAGTCAATCAATAAAATCTTAATCTCTGTGTGTGTTTGTGTGTGTGTGTGTGTGTGTGTGTGTGTGTGTGTGTATGCATACATATATATACAAACACACACACATACATATCCTTCTATTGGCTCTGCTTCTGTTTGTGTTTCTCTGGAGATCTTGACTAATACAGGCACCTATCAATCAGATTGGAGGCTGCCTAATGCTAGAAATGGGCCGTCCAGACTCTACTCTGCTAAATTTTAAACTTTTAATTGCCTGATCATGGCAAGGTCCAGGTGGACTGGGACCATAGGAACACAGTCAGGAGGCTTAGAACAGCAGATATTTATCCACATATCTCTTAATATTTTAGCAAGTACAGCTATACCTGTGTGTGTTGACTGAATATAGAATATAAGCCAACAAACTACAAAATTTTCCTACAATTCTAAGACATTTTTCAGTGTGTGTACACACAAATTCATGCACACACTAACATAACCCTCAAAAATTGTTTCCAGTGCCATATCATAGCATAAATTGTAAAAAAAAACAAATCAATATGACTGTTTTAGTACATAAAAATAATTCTTTTTTAGACTTTCCATCACTAGAAGTCAAATATTAACAATTTCACCATGAAAGTGGTGGTAACTAGAAAATATTCTTACTTTTAATGGAGAATTTTATTTAAAGGTGAAATGGCGTTATCTTTCGATTAATAGACTGGATCTAGTTAAATCACCAATGCATTCTAAATTCAGTGACACAAGTTCAAAGTGAAAAAAAGGAAGTAGGGGAAGCTTTAATATATCTCTCTGCTTTAGCTGAGGTTAAAGCTGACCACACCAAAGACATTTAAATACTTTTTAGTGGGAAATGCCATTTCTGGTCATGTTTCTATTTGATGAGAAGTGTTCAATTCATGACAATAATCTATCCTTTCTGTAAAATTTTATTTTTTAATTAAAAATGTGCTTATTACTCAAATATTCATAGATAAATTGATATACTATCATGGATTTGCTTCAAATGAATCCAGTGGAGGGGTGAAAGTGTAGGGAGTATAAATGAAATGAGAATGGTAATGTTTGATATATTTTTTTTTTGAGACAGAATTTTGCTCTTTTGCCCCAGTTAGAGTGCCATGGCGTCAGCCTAGCTCACAGTAACCTGAAACTTCACAGCTCAAGTGATTCTCCTGCCTCAGCCTCCCGAGTAGCTGGGACTACAGGTATATGCTACCATGCCCAGCTAATTTTTCTAAATTTTTGTAGAGGTGAGGTCTCACTCTTGCTCAGACTGGTCTCGAACTCCTGAACTCAAGTTCCCTGATTGCTAGGATTACAGGCGTAAGCCACCATGCCTAGTGTGTTTAATAATTGTTGAAGTTGGTGGTGGGTATATGGAACTCATTACACTATTCTGTCTACTATCATGTATGTTTGAAACTCTCCATAATATGAAGGTTTTTTTCTGTTCATTTTTTGATTTTTTACTTTAGGCATAATTATATTTCTGTTTCTAATTTATTTTTTAAAGTAGAAAATAAAAGATCATTGGCACAGTATGTATCCAATCAAAAATAAAATCAATCTTAAAATAAGGAGCCCTTTCCCATAACCATTCCAGCCATTACTTGCCATTTACTCATAGTAATCATCTTTATGGGAATTGGAGAGATTACCTTGGACTCATCATCACAGAGTTAACAAAATTTAGAGTATTTCTATTCAAGAATTCTTTTAACAAATGTCAAGTGCCTCCTATGTACCAGGAACAGTGTGGTAGGATTATCTGTGTTGAGTGAATATGCATATGTCTCCTCCAAATCTGAGTGGGGGAATTATCAAATCTGTGCTGGATTTTAGCTATTTCCTTGTTTGGAAGATCAAGGTGTACAACTTCCCTTATTAAAATGTTGCTGAATTTTGCTTTCTGGAAGGTACTATTTATAGGAATAACATATCTTTATTCTGAGTATTTATAAATGTATTGACTTCTATAAATAGCCCATCATCAAAGTGGTATAGATCAATAAGATAAATTAATTAGTTTTTGGAACTGGCCTCTTATCTAACATATAAAGAAGGTAAAAATATTAATTGTAGAATGGTACATTAAAAAAATACTTAAAACTTGGTGAAAGACTATTGTCAGGTCTGGAATTCGATTTTACCCTACTTACAAACTAATAAGTTAGCCTGTCGTGGTTTCATGGATGCCGGCTGAGGACGCAGACTCCTGCACTATATCACCACTGGCACAGCAAGCAGCATGGCAGCAGCATATGACATCGGTTCTCCCTGCCCGCAAGTCCCACCAGCATGACTGGGTGTGTTTGGATGGATTTTAGAAACACAGTGGGTTTGCATCATAGCTAAAGAACACTGAATTTGGGGAATCTACTGCTTTTGTAGCAAATAGTAAGCAAGTCTGTTTTTGTCGGGGGGAATATGCTTACCTCGTCTCTCAGAAGAGATGGAAATTTTAAGTATATCCTAGACTAGAAACTCGGATACAGGACATCTACTGTCACTCCCAACTCTTATGTACTAAAGTCTGCGATCTGCAATTGTGTTTTCCTGTTGAAGCTATTAGGCATGAGAGTCCCTAACTCTACCACAGCTTTAAAACATGTGCACCAAGATATAATTTTTCAGTAATAAATTTCTGGTTCTGAGACTCAGTTCTACCTGATGCTGAATACTTAAGGTAAAATGAGTAAAACTCAGGGCTTTTACAGCTATTTCAGGTTTAACACTTGATTACACTGAGGCACCCCTTGCCTGGGCTTTGACGCTCCTGAGGGTCACACAAATGCTGCTGAGGTGGGAGTGAGGATGGGTAGAGGAGGAAGATGGTCACTTCCTGGTCCACTCTGGTTCCGGGCTGTCTTCCTGTTTTACACGTCATTCCCGTCACGTGCAAACAGGCCCTTGGACTGACGGTGAAGTCATCAGGAAAAAGAGAAGAGTCCACACCAGTTAACAAACGAGAGCACCCCACCGCACAAGGCTAATCAAACACGGCTTGATGACCAAGGTACCAATGAGAGGGACATAAGTAAGAATCCAACTCTTGGAAAGTCAAAAGCCACTTGTCTTCAATTGTTTTTCCTCCTATATATATGAAGCCCAGCATGGTATATAGGTACAGTTGCATGTATGTCTCATGGCAAAGCAGAATCTAGAAGGAATAAGCTACTAAACATTACTCACAGTGACCAGGAGAGGGCACCGAGCACAAATGAATGAAATAACACAGCCAACACAGGTTTTACTCAAAGATTCCTCTTGGACTCTATTTGTACGTTTTACAACCCAATTTATTTTATATGTCCCCTGAAAACTCTTTTTGATCTAAGGATAATTTTGATTACACATTTTTCTTGATAGAAGTCGCCTACAGTATGATATCCCAGGTGGCTGAGATACTGATTTTCTCATATAGGATGCAGGAATGAGTCCATACCAACATGAAATCATTATAGAGGGAAGAATTTATCTTTGTAGACAACTTCCAAAAATTAACAATTTAGAGGAATTAAAATATGTTTAAGCAATCTTTCAGAAGAGGGAAAACTAGTATATTTATTGAAACTCATATATTTATTATTTCTTTAAGGAAAGGCTTTTGATTCTTTCTCTCTCCTCTAATTCTTATCCACATATGTAGTTTGGTTCAGATGCTCAAAGAATTTACTTTTGAACACTCTAAAGCATAGGAAAGAATATGACTCTGTCATAAAATGGAAAACTATATTTCCCAGAAAAAAAGAAACTCAAATTCTATGTATTTCCTTTCTGGCATAGCACAGACATAAACAACAATAAATTGGCCAACCATGTTCTTCAGGTATATAATTTTCTTTTTTCCTAAAGTGGACACTCCCTGGGAAAATACAAATAACTCCTAATTTCAAAGCCCTTCAACACAAAAATAAAGTAGGCCATCTTGACCAGAGTACAAAATAATCTTTTCCAAGAGGACTTGAATGGGCACTTCATTATCCAAGGGAAAAATACATACCAAGATTTTTTTACTACTTTATTTTGTTTCATTTTCAAATATTTTTTATAACTATGAAAAAAACATATTGATGAATTGATTTTTCCAAAACAAAATCATCACGAATTTTAATTTTAGCCCGAAAGTGGTTTCCTAGTTCCAGTGTTTTAGAGTGTAGCTAAGGGACTTGCTTGGAGGGTGTTGCCCAATGTTTTCAACTTTGGGGTAATATTTCCACTCACTAGGCACGGATTTTACACTTATAAAGTCACCTATAAATTCAAACTGTTTCCGTCCTAATAGGACAGATTGTAGGGATACAGAAATCTCTACAATCCAAGCAGATTATGGTTTTTTTTTTCCAGATTATGGTTTAATTTACACTATAGTAACTATAACCAGCTTTAGTCCAGGAACCTAATTACTTCCCATTCAAAGGAAGTATACTTTGCTCTTGGCTGACAATTCACTTTCCATGTCATTAGTAATACTAATCAATAGCATTATCGAGTGACTCCTGTGTGCCATTATTCTCTTTGCTATCTTCCAAGATAGTTTTAGTTATCCCTCTTTTCCAGAACAGAGAAGGTTATTTACTGAGAAGGCTGGGAGAAGTTAAGAAACTATCCTTCAGTACAGAGTAATACGTGGCAAAAGAATTGTCACGAGCTGTGTCTGGCTCCTAAACCATTGCTGTCTCCACTAGACCTCACTACTTATTTACATAAATCATTTTGCCAAATAGAAACACAAATGCCATTTTCTTTTAGTAGCCCCCTACTTTTCTATTTTTCAATTTAGGGCAGAAAGAAATTATCAACCAAATTAATTTTTAGTGCCCCTAATAAGAATTCAGAAAGTATATGAATTCTTACTATAAAAAAGCACACTTGAATTACTAAGGCTGAGTATACAGTGTAATATATATTTTGAAAGAGATCTTGTCACTAATAAAATATGGCATTTTTTCTATTAATATTTACTTACAAATGTTGTTTTAATCTCAAGTAAAAACCTTGTTGTTACATACAACACTGGCTGATCTCCTAATGAAGTTCTTGAGCCAGCAGATACAGTCATCTGTGATAAAACACAGATCGCAGGAAGTTTACGTAGTTTCTCCTGAAAGTCTGTCCACGTGCTACATTCAGAGTCCCACACAATTTTTACAACTGCTTTCATGCACTTTATTAAATTCAAACTAGGTGACATAACAGACTTTAGAAATTCTAAGGCTTACTTTTAAAAGATCAGGTCCCTAAAATCTCAGAAGAGCAGACAATTCTGCACAGTCACCACTTCCTGAGAGGTTTCAGTGTCAAAATAAACAGGCCAGGTTTTCCATGTGGTCACTGGCTGCCTGAGCCATTCCTTGACAGGAATGTTCGAGAGCAGCTGAACCTGGGGGAAAAGACCCAGAGGTGAACAGATAGATGGTAGAGCTCTGGGGGCTTCAAGCCATCTCAGACTAGTCCCTGTCTCTGGCTCCTTCCCTCTCCGCCCTGGGCTGTAGCAGTTAGTCCCCAGCCTGGTCCATGTCTCTGAAGGAGTCGGGGCTGCTGTGTGGCCAGAGTCCTAGTGTGTCCCAGCACGTGCAGGAGCCAGGGATTCCCTCCATGTCGCCCCACCTCCTGTGGACCTGCATGAAGTCCTGGTCATCCAGCCAGGACCTGGTTCAAGGGCAGCTTAGCTGGGGGGGGACAGTGGGATCCTGTATTGCCTCTGACCAGTCAGTGCGCTTGCTCTCTTCCCATGAACTCCCCCAATGCCTTGAGAGGGAATCCACCCTATCTTGTCCTGCCACACCCACCCCAGCACTGCCTTCTATACTGGGGGTGCCCCACCAGTGGCAGCAAGAGAGATAGCTGGCTGTGGGGATGTCCCCATTCCAGGTCACCAGAGCCACAGGGCTGCCCTTGTCCTCTCATCTTCCTTCCACCCCCACCCACTCAGCTCTGAGGCTTCTGACCTCTGGGGCCTCCAGCCTTCACCCTTTCGGTTGGTGAGCACAACAGAGCTGTTCCAGCCCGACTGCTGCACTTACTGCCTGTGTGACCTTGGAAATCACTTCACCTCTCTGAGACTGAGTTTCCTCAATTATAAAACAAGAATAATGGTAGCTCTTACCTCCTTGGGTTGGACACGAGGGACTGCATATATAGTACTGAGCATAGTGCTTGGCAAAGATAAGTTTTCAATCAACATTTAGGTTAAACTCCTTCTATTATTTCCTATTTAATTTTTGTTTAATTTTGTTTCCCCAGTGATTAGCTATACGTGGCTTGCACATGGTCATAGATGTTTGCATAGTTTTGGCTACAGCAATTGTAAGAGCAAAGGTAACTCCATGACAGGCTAGGCTTCCTGGAGTAGGCCTAAGTTTCGGTTTCCCCAGTGCGGGCCCTCCCCTTCCCTGAAATAACGCCAATGACCACCGGAAGATCCTGAGACTTGGATCCGACCAATCAGGAGTTAACGTGACCATGGAACCGACCAATGAGGAACCGACACAGTCAGCCAGTCTTGAAGGAACAAATGAACTGAGGGAGGGAGGGGATGGTGTGCACAGCTTATGTAGCCCACTGGAAAGTATAAAAGCTTAGTGTTACCCCAGGGCGGGGTCCTGGTTCATGGAGTGGCCACTGCGTTGGTGCTCTGGGACTTGGACCCTAGCTCGAGCTAGCCAGTAAACTCCTTTGCCTTTTGCAGCCTCGGTGACTCTGCCTCTCTGTTCCTGGGGCCGAGGGAAACCGGTTCTAACACAATCACATGAAAACCATAATCTGCAAGAAGCATTTCTAAATAGATTATAAATATAAATAGATTTGATAATTCTGATTGTTTAGAAAAATTGGTCTCATGAAGCAGCTCATTTTTATATTGACTTGACAACATATTGAGATTTTTAAAAATAAAATAAAAAGCAATATATTTACTAATTTAAAAAATTAACTACTTTAAAATTCATTATTTTCAAAACAAAAAATAAAGGCAGTTAAAGAATAACTATTATTTTTAGTTTCCTTTAAGAAATACAGAAGTTATTTTTTTATTGATTACCAGCTGGATTACATTAAAACAATACTGTTGCTAATATTATTAAGTAGGGCAAAAACACCAACCCATGACATTACAGAGAAGCAGCACCATGGCAGACATGAGTAAGCCCTGCACCCTGGCAGACTGAGTGGCATAGGACTTGGGAAAATGTAAGTTTCTGTTGGTGGTCTTCTTGCCTGTGACGTGCAAGAATTCCTGTCTCTCAATTACAAGTTATAATAAAAAATAAAACAAATCCCAACTGTGAGTGGCAGCTTGGAAGGCACTGAGGGATGACTAGATCCTGAGGGACACATGGCAGATGGAACTGGCAAGATGTCATCTTTGAGAATCTTTTCAAGAACGCAATCTCATATACTTATTAAAATTGTGGGTTTTGTCATTTGGAAAGGAAAATAAAGTGGGATCCTAATCTCACTCTGTGTGCTGGAAAGAATGTCATATTTTTTTTACTGCAACAATGGAAACCAGAAACATATTGAAAAGAAATTATGGGAGAATATTTTTGCACTCTCAAAGTAGGAAAGGCTTTCTTAAGTCTGTCAGAAAAGACAAGGATCATTAAAAAAAAAATAAAAATAAAAGAATAAAGTCACTCACATAAAAGTTAGGTAAAATTTAATTTCTTCCTAAAATAAAAGTACTATAAGTAAATGAGAGCAATATTTGAACACACAAGACAATGAAAAAAGTTTATTCCATTAATATACAATTAACTACCATAAATCAAATTGAAAGGACTAGCAATCTAAGAGACAAAGGATATGAATGCTTAACAGGTATGGAAATGCAAATCACATTTACATTTAAGAATAGGTGCTCAAAATCCCCCATAGCCTGTGCTTTGGTGGCTGCAGAGCGGGGAGAGACCAAAAGCTTCCCTTAGCAGCTGCCTGGCCATATTTGTCAGGGGGCAGCTTTGGACTCTCCACCCGCTCTGCCATTATCGGCCTTCATTGCATTGGTGATTGCCTCCTGGTTGCCTGTGAAGAAAGGAACCCTGGATTTGGATTTTGACATTTGCATCCGGATGGGTGAGTGCTATTTGAGGGTACCACACAGTGGGGCATGCTCCTCTGAGTTTGGGGTATTCTGAGGGAGTTCCCATTTGTTTGGGGTTGGATAAGCCCCCAATCATTTGTGAGAGTGAGAACTAACCTAACTTTTGATTTGGCACTCCCAGGGCTTATTAGATGAAACTGCAGTTTGTTTGGAACCTCTTGAATTTCTCTTTATATTGAGTGTTTACCTATATTGATGAGTGGTATGTAAATGTGGAGTCTGTTAAGCTTTCTGTCTCTACTTTTTCCTGCCTACATGGAATTTGCTGTGGATGGTATGAGAAGTATAGTCCGAGGTCCAGGAGGTTAAAAGGCACCTCCACTGATGGTTCCTCTTGCAGCAGGTTCTAAGGTTTGAGAGGTTAAAAGACATGTCTGTCCCAAGGTCTTGGAGATTAGAAGACATCTGTCTCCCAAGGTCTAGGAAATTGAAAGACATCTCTGTCTATGGAGGCAACCTGGCCCAGATGCAGGGATGCCCGCTGTTGGAAAAGGAAAGAGAGGAACGGAAACATAACATGTACAGATTAATGAGAACTTCACAGGACCTCATAGCTAGAGTTCTGAGCTAAAACTATTGAAATTTTGTGTGCATACGTTGTGTGTTTAGATGTGTTTTATGTATATACGTGCATCATATGTTATGTCTACAAGGTACCAAAATTGGCTTATAAATAAAAGGATTTCTCATAAATTAAGTAAATCAGCCCAAAGGCTTTTCAAATTCACATGAATTTAGTAATCTTTGGTAAAGAAACTTTTAAAAACAATTATTGGTAAAATAAAAATGCAAATATCTTCAAAATTGAGAACAAACATTTTTGCTTGGGTTTAGTAGTCATTTTTATATTTGAGGGTGTCAGAGTTTGACATAAATTATAAAACTATAAACCTTTGGCTCACACCTGTAATCTTAGCACTCTGGGAGGCAGAGGAGGGAGGATCACTTGAGCTCAGGAGTTCGAGGCCAGCCTGAGCAACAGTGAAACCCAATCTCTTTCAAAAAATGGAAAAATTAACTGGGTGTGATGGCACACACCTGTCGTCCCAGCAATTTGGGTGGGTGAGGCCAGAGGATTGCTTGAGTCTGGGAGTTTGAGATTGCAGTAAAGTATGATGACACCACTGCACTCTAGCTGAAGTGACAGAGTGAGACTCTGTCTCCAAAAAAAAAAAAAAAAGAAAGAAAGAAAGAAAAGAAAACTATAAACCCAGCCCAAACAAAATGATCTGTGTTTATGTGATTTTTGATAAGTTTGATGTAATGAAAATAGGTGAATCTCCTGAGTTAATGGCTAAAGTTACCCATGTGTTTATCTTTAAGTGTCTTGTTTAGGTAAAAAGTAGGCATGCCTAAACAAAAATAAGTGTCAGTATTAGAATAAATAAAACTCTAAATAAATAATAGCATAAAAACAGAAACTTATGGTCAAAGGTTTATAAAGCTATTTTGGTTTTGGTCTCTTAATTCTAATTATTAATGCAGTTTCTTCCATTGACTTCGCTGTCTGTGGAAAGGTACAGTGGAGACTTCCCTTAGGTCTGGCTTACTCTAGATTTGTTCTGAGTGCGAGTTGCAAGCCAGCCTGCTATGTGCACACTGTATTGCAATAGGCCTTCTGCCTAAGAAAACAAAAAATAAAAAAATCCCTAAATAATTTTTGTATATAATTATTCTTAGAATTCAAAGAGAATCTCAAAACAATCTTATTCTTTCAAACTATTACATGCACTTAAATTTACACTTAAGTAAATTTATATTATTTTTAAAATAGCTTGATTTTGATCATTATGTAAAAATGTTATGACTTTGTGTCATTATTTGAGATGCTAAGATTTGATGTTAGAGGTTTATTCAATCTATAGTTAGGTGATGTCATGTCAATAAATTTTATTTTGAGATGCTGGTATTTTTAAAAGATGTAATTAGTTAACTTCTTTAAGTAATGTGTTCTAAAACTTCTACTATATTTATAGAACTTGAAGATGTTACATTATTCAGAATAGCAAATCTTACTAGAATACTTATGTTTGTTTTCTTTGTAAGTTTTTTAAATTTAAAAGTAATAATTAAAACTATATTCTGTGATTGTTTCTTGGTCTACGTTTTAAAATAATTTTTTCTCTTTTCCCCCAATTTTCTTTAAGAAAATATGTTTAGATATTAAATTCATTTAGGCATCGAATGACTTTTTTGAGGGCACAATCATGTTGGCTGTATATCTAACAATTACAGGCTAGAAAAATGGTTAACAGAAAATAATTTGAAACGATAACTTGCATCTAAGTATTCTGCCTCCCAGCTGCACTGGTGCTAAAATTATGGCCTTTCTTCACCCTGATACTTGAAGAGGCTCCACCCTAAAGTGAGTAATCCAATAAAGAAATAAGCTAAATTGAAAAGACCACCTATCACACTAAATCAATCTACAGTTGGCTCTTTGCAAAAGAAATTTTTAAAAATCTCCATGTGTAAGTGCACCTCCCACTCTGCACCTAAACCACAAAAGCTTTTAGGATAGAAAGAACAATGGCTCAAAGTTTACATAACAAACCTTATCTTTGTTTGAGTCTAGGTTCTGTGCTTTGAGATGTAAATTTTCTACTTTTTTTTTTTTTTGAGACAGAGTCTTACTCTGTTGCCCGGGCTAGTGTGCCATGGAGTCAGCCTAGCTCACAGCAACCTCAAACTCCTGGGCTCAAGTGATCCTCCTGCCTCAGCCTCCTGAGTATCTGGGACTACAAGCATGCACCACCATGCCCGGCAATTTTTTTTTTTCTATATATATATTTTTAGCTGTCCATATAATTTCTTTCTATTTTTAGTGGAGACGGGGGTCTCACTCTTGCTCAGGCTGGTCTCGAACTCCTGAGATCAAACGATCCACCCTCCTCGGCCTCCCAGAGTGCTGGGATTACAGGCATGAGCCACCGCGCCCGGCCTTCTACCTGGGTTTGTTAGGTAGTTAGCAAGGGATTCTGGGTCTCCTAGGGATGAAAGTGGGCATTTGCCTCAGTGCAATTGCCCCCCCACCTGGGAAGAAGGACAAGGGTGGACCCCAGGCCCCCATCTTGGTCCTGCCTCACGTTTATATCCTGCCCTGAGCTACTGCCATACATGGGGGAGGAAGGAGCACCCTGGGAATCTGCCAGTCAGAACTTAGGGTGCCAACTGCAAAAGAATAAAGAGGGCCAAGCAGCACAGGTACCATAGAGTCCGGAAGTGACCTAGAACACCCTGCACCCATAATAAGACTCAGGTCATTCAACTCCCAACTGTCTAATCAAAGTGGTTCCATGATGACCTCTGAACCATGAGGGAGGTCCCAATCTGGGCACTATAAGACACTATAAAACAAGACGCAGACCATGACTAGGCCCTTTCTTTGGCACCTTTCTTTTGCTGGCCCTTTGCTATGACAGTGGGTCCAGTCATCATCTGTGGTGTGTGTATCATACTCTGTAAACGTGTATCTTGCTCTTGCTCTGCAATCCTATCTTTCTCTCCTCAATAAACCTCATTTTCATGCTTGCCTTACTTTGGTGTGTCTGGTTATTCTTCAACCTTGAGTATGCCAAAAAACAACATTTCAGACTGAAACCTGACAGATCTATGTCTTTGGAAATGCAAATTTAGAGTTGCCTAGCAACGATTGTTTAGGGCAGTAAAACAAGTAATCAAGAAATCACTTATCTAAAGTGGGGGAGAGAAACAATTTGAAAACTGGCAAATGAAAAAATCTTATAAATCTGTAAGATCTGCTTCTGACTGTAGGCCATAGTTTCAAGGTTCTTTTCTGTAATCTTAAAGTAAATTAAGTAGCAGATAGTCATAAAATATCTGAGTCATTTCTGGAAACATAAGTTTAACTTCAGCAGTTCACAATCAGCTATGTTCCAAGATTTGCTTCTTTAAGAAAAAGCCATAGAAAGAACTGAAATACATTTTTATGACTTTTTATTTTAAACATTATTGACTCTTTTTACTTTGATTTTCCAGAGTCAAGACAAATATGAAGTAAATAGCAAAGTTTACCTGCTATCTCCAGAATTTAAAAACTATTCCATTGCCAATGTCCTGCTGCCAAAACTACCATCATCCTCCCTCTAGGCCCAGGGACTATTACAGAAAAGGGGGGGATGTGAGATTGTAAGGGCTGATCTCAAAGGGTGGAATTAGCTCAGCCCCTCTAGATCAAGGAGGGACACACAGATGCCTAAATAGCTGGCAAAACAGAGACTTTGCCTTTTTGGCCCACAGGGCCCAGACATCCATCCCAACCATAATTTCCTGCTTTCCACAGACCTAAAATAAAATTACAGAGAGGATATCAAGATATCTGGTGACAGAGCTAATAGGTAGGCCAACAGGTAATTGAACCACAAGCCCTACCCCCTGGGATTTATGCCCAGAAAAATAAATTGCACTAACTACACTGATTCGTAAAGCTATTTGGAAGAACCTTACCTGTGAAAACAAGAAAATTCAATATGGACCACAAATTGAGTAACTAAAAGCCATTTTACTGCCCAGGGAGGTAGACATCATGCACTGCTAGGACATCAGAGAACTGTCTATGGTAGACTTGAAGGCCAAAAGAGCAGCCCAGCAATTGTCTGACCAGTTGGCCTTACTCCCCTCCCTACAGTTAGATAGCCAAGGAGGGGACCCTATTAGTACAATAGTACTTCAGTAAATGATGTTTCCCCAAGGTCTAGGGAAATTGATAACATGCTGGATCTGAGATGGACAGGCAAACAGGAGGGGGAACAGTTGGTGCACCATCTGAGTACATTTTTGTCTGTGGGGTCAATGGAAAAAAACTCCTTGGGCCTATTGTAACAGAGGGAATGGCCTGAAAAATGGTAACATATTTTATGAGCTGTCTCTTTAAACACTCCCCACCCCCACATTCTTTTTGGGAATTAAAACCTACATCCCTGCCCGAGGCCAGTAATCAGAAGGGCAGGGCAGTGTCCTTTGTTCTTTGTACCACAATTCAGTGGAATTTTTCAGACAGAGGTCATGAGATTGTATTCACCAGAGATGGGGTCAGTCAGCACCATCAACTATAGTTAAACAGCAATAGCCCCAAGATGAAAATTCCCTTTAAAAGCTCTGTATTTCTGCTTACAGATAAGACAATGGTACTTTAAGACACAAGTCTGCCATTCTCATTTGCTGGCAAATTAATAAACTTCTCTTTCCTTCTCCTCAAACCACTTGTCCTCCTTCTTCAGATGCAGTCTTAGGGACAGGTACTGAACTTTTGGTAACACTATGATTGTCTAAGCAGCTGGACAATGGGGGATACTTGCTTGTTGGAAATCCTTACTACCCACTTTTCATACCAGGTCAAAAGTTGCCCACAAAACTAGCTCCCTAAGCTGTTTTCCTGAGTGACTAGAGGAATTTTGGATAGAAATTCCATCTTGGGGACACTTGGCCAATATTTCCTGGGAGGCATCCCAGAGGGGGATGGGTACTTCTTTTGATATACTCTTCTACATTGGTGGAGAGAGGGTGACAACTCAACAATATGCACTAAAGAGTTTCAGTTAGAAGTCCAACACTTTCGCTCTTCCTCATACTCCAATTACATCCCATTTTAGCAGGAGGCAGCCAGAAAGATCAGTGTCCTGATTCCCCAAGATTGAGGAATGACCTAAAAAGAAGGGAAAGAATTGTAACTGGCTCCATGAACAAATTTCAATAACCCCTATGTTTCTTTATAATTTTCTCCCTTAACTAATTACTTGACCTTGTGAGTTGTTTCCCAGAAATGTTAGGTTTTCTGCAAGACAAAGCAGTTGAAATTCTGAAGGTGCCCACAAAGACATACTGATGCCAGGATTCACCATTCTCCTAGACCTGCCCCAAGATGCATGACCCCTTTGACAAAGCCCATAATCTCCATTGGTTGGAGAGACTAATGAGGCAGCTTCTCCCATTCTCCCAACCAGACAAGACATCTGTCATATTAAAAAATTCCTTTCTTCCTTGGCCAAAAAAAAAAAAAAAAGAGAGAGAGAGAAAAAGAAAAACAAATCACCCATAATAAAAGAAATGCAAGTTAAAACTATAACAAACTATCCATTTCCATATAGAGATCAAAACATCTGACAACACCCTGAGTTGAGGAGGATACAGAAATTACATACTTCCATATGCTGTTGATGGGAGTGTAAACTGAAATAATCCTTTTGGAGAGCAATTTATCAGTGACTAGCAAATTAAAAACACACATATCTTTTAATTTAAAAGTTCAATATTTTTAGGAATTTATCCTGCATATATGAGCTCAAGGCTGTATATAAAAGGATATTCATTGCAGCATTGCTTATAATAGCAAAAAATTGGAAAGAACATAAGAATATATAAATAAGGCTTTATACAGATAAGAAGCACTATAGAAAAACAAGACTATTCTGCTTGTACTAATATGTGATGATCACCAAGACATGTAGATGAATATAGGGAAAAAAAAGCATAAAAGACAATGTTATAGTGCTATCTTTTTGTGTTTGGGGGATAAATATTTACATGTACTTGTATACTGATGTATGTGTATGTATATGCATACACCCAAGGAAGAATACACAAGAAATTGGTAGCAGACACCCAGGGGTTAAACAGTACCTGAGGAGCGGGAGTGAAAGGGAAACTTATTTTTCACTGTATGTCCCATTACTGTACCTTTTGAATGTTATGCCATGTGCATGATTTACTTAGTTATCTCTCTTTTTTTTTTTTTTAGTTATCTCTTAAATAGAGGCTTTGCAGTCAAACAGTTCTGTATCAAGTCCCATTTCTACCTCTCTAGACAGATTTCTTAACCACTCATCGTTATAATGAGGATATGCCCTAAGTGGAAAGTGTTTGTTGTTCTTTTTTTTATTTTATTTTATTTTTTAATTTCAGCAGCAAATCTTGAACACAAGCAATGGTTGCCTGTGATAGATTCTCAGGCATTGTTATGGTATACGGGCTACTTGGGGCAATGGCTTCCTAGATGACATGACAGTTGTTTCTGCCACCGGTATTTCTTTCCCTTCTTCTGGAAATTACATTCAGATATTCCTCTGGAGAACTACCATCTTTCCAATTTTCAAGCTCAGCTCCACGCTGGGGGTCGACATGGAACCAAGACCTGGTCAATCAGAGTTCTCTGCATTGTCTGCTTATAGTGAGGCAGAAAGCAGTAATTTTGCATGATTGTTTTCAACATGTCATGATCAGTGCTACTCTCCATTGCATCTCTTCCTGCCCAGGCGCGTACGTTGCTCACTGTTTGAGAATAGATTTCATTTTCCATGTGGACCCCAAGTCACAGGAAGTTGATTTCCTGCTAGCATCACAAGTGCCATTTTCAATAAGCCATTCCATTCTTCTAAGAGGAGAGCTGCTTGTGTACAATGAGGTAAATGCTAAGATCTACAGATCCTGGGAGCATTAGCACATCTCTATACTTATTTTAGCAAAATTTTTAGTGGTTTGAAGTGCAAAGCGTTTTCCTTCCAAGTGTGGCTTTATGATTGCTCCCCGCCCCACCCCCCGCATCTGGGATAAGATTCTACCTGTGGGTCTGTCCAGAGGAAGTGGTATAGAGAGCTAGATAGCGTGAAACAGGAGGCAAATTAGCATCCCAGGTAGGTAGTCCCATCACATGGGGTAGAAGGAGCGACATCTGCTGGCATGGGAAGGTCAGCGAGTTTAGTTGGGAGGTAAGCAAAACTTCCCAAATCCTCCCATGGATCACTTCTCCAATTTTCAGAGTCTTTTGCTTTCTCAAGCAATGCATTTTCATATGAGAAATCTGGAAAATCTTTGAATTCAACCTATGTTGTAATTCAACAAGCCATAAGGTCCAACTCTGTGATTGATTTTTGGCTACATCAGCCCAGCAGCCACAAAAAAGCAGATACTTTTAAGGCTAAAAATTCCCTGGCTCTCTAACCACATTGAGTGGATAATTTAAAGTCCTGAATTTCTCATTTCTTTTTTTAATCTCTCCAGTGCAGTTTTCAGCAGCCAGTTTACGCCTGTTCATCATGTCCTCATACTATATGCCATGGCCCTTATCTTTCAGTCCATCAAAGCTGGGTTTTCTATTTCATTACAGGTGAATACACGTGGCAACTTTACTGCTTCACCACCAGCTGCCAAAAATTACTATTATCCCATCATTTAATGGGATCCTCACTTCTCTCAATCCTAAGTAGGTTGAATACCTAACCTACGGCCTCAAACATTGTTATCAATCAGGGTTCAGTTACAGATAACAGAAAACACTCTATTTTAAGCAGAAAAGAATTTAAATCAGAGAATTAAGTCCTTATAAAATTATTGAAAGAGATAAAGAATTGTAGTCTAGCCTGGCCTTCAATTAATCTTCCTGAAATAATTGCAGAAAGGATTCTGTAACATTGGCCTATGAGGGGACTGCTACCTCAACCATATTTAGGAAAGTTGGGAATTTGGAAGCTGTCCTTGGAACTGTTGCTCCTATAACACATACTTTAGCTCAATCCAGGGATCTGGAAGGTGCAACTGTCAGCTGCAGAGCCATCCTGCTCCTCCGAGGCCCTGTACTGTACCCTAGAACCACAAAGCTGCCAAATAGACCTGGGACCTCTTTTGCAGCTGAAAAATTCCAATTCCTGCACGATCATGTTTACCAGAAAATCAGCAGAAACTGAAAAATAAGAACCTGTGTCTTACTTCAGTTTCAAATATTGTGCATCCCATCTAATTGCAGAACCTAATTATTGAACCCTGGCTTCAGGGAACTTTGAGAGGTACAGATTGTAGCTTTCTCTCTGCAGTTTAGGAAGTCATGCAAGAAGAGCCACATACCCCATAAAGCAAAATTCTAAAAGCTTGAAACAAATGACCTCATTTATTCTTGGATTTGTAATAGACGTGGTTCTTGGATGCTTCATATTTACAAAATGTTAATAAGCTAAATTTTGAGTCTAAAATCAGCTTAAGCATAACGTTTTTCTCAGCTAACTTCCAGTGAGTTGGGCCTATACTAATGCTTGAGCTTCCTTCTCTATGTGGTCAAGGGCTAAATTCTAAGTAAAGCAAATTAACATCTAGGGTTTTATGGACTGAAAGACTTTAAAAATATGGCTTCAAATACTATGGATGTAACAGCAGAATATTATCTGCTTGAGTAGTTTTTGTTTTGCTTTCCTTGTTTGCTTCTTAGAAAATGTCTTCCTTTACATTAACTGACAGAAAAGACAAATTATATATGATTAGGTACAGTAATTTCCTGAAATAATGAATATTAAAGTGACTTAGGTGCAAAGGCCAAATAGAGCAGATGAGAGTCCTGAGATACATGAAAGTCTCTATACAGCAACTGGGCAACTTGCAAGTAGACCCGAGTATCTGCAAACTCTCAGACAAGATCTGTACAACCACATTTGATGGGTTAGTGTTTTAAAAATATGGGCTAATCTTGCACTGCATGGATTCACTTAAAGAGAAAAAAATATGGACTAATCAAAGAAAAGAAAAACTTTATACTTTTAAAATTGTTTATGTTGATGGTTTGAGTTTAAAAAGCAAAAATGAATTGAGCGCACATATGTTCAATGGATTGGTATAAAAGGTAGGGAGGAAACCAAAGCTATGGCAATCACTTTTAGAACCTAATAAGAGTACTGCAGTGAAAAATTATTTAAATTTTCTCTTTAATTTTTCTCTGCGCCTGGGTACATCCTAGCACACACTTTGGAGACGAACCAACCCATTCACGAATGATTCTTTTAAGATTAACTTGTGCAACTAGGGTATCCCATTTGAATTTTTTTGCTTGCATATATAGTCTACATTTCTACAAATGGGTTTTACGTATTGCCATCTTAGAAAGAATAACAAGGAAACTCACTTTCAACTTAAATTCAGTGAGAGAAGAATGTTAAAACCCCGATCCGGGCGCTGCGGCTAAGAGCTGTGCCTGCCGTGTTGCTTGGTTGAGCAGTGATCCCGTGACTCTCCGAGCCGCATATCTGCCCAGTTCTTCATACGTTTGTGGTTATTTCCAGTACATGTGTGTTCCTAAGTAACTGACGTCCCCCCGCCCCACACACAGACTTCTTAACGTGACTTAAGTGTAGTTTTGCACTTATATATTCAAAAGAGTGTAATTTAATAAATGGTTTATTACTACGGTATTCCAAAAACAAAACAAGCAAGAAAAGCAGGGAAAAAAAAAGAGACAAACAATTGGTTAGGAGAAAAGGGGAACAAATAGCATAGGTTAATGAAATTCAATGTTTGATTTGAAGAAAACATACACCCTGTGTTTCTCGGATCTGCTGAGTGACTCCATCTATAAATCTCTCTTTCTAGCATACAGACTTGAACTAACCCACCAACTTTCCGACAGACTAGTGTCTCCACCCAGCTACTCATTCCAGAGTTATAGTTATTGAGTCAAATGCCTTGGCCATTGTAAGAAAATTCCACAAGTAACAATTACTATACTTGGCAGAAAGCCTGGTAATACCCAGCTAGAGCTTTATTTTTTTTGTTGAATTAAAAATACATTTCTAAAATATTTTTCAGATTTATTGCTACTTAGGAAAGTGTATTATCAAAATATAAAGTGAAGAAAGAGCTAAAAGAAGCAATTTAGGCTAACAGATTATAACATTCCAAATCAATATAGTATATAACTGTAATCTAAGTATAATTGAGTTCCTGCCCCCAAATGGCCTATTCTCAAATAGTAAATAAAAGCATTTGGAATCCTTACTAAGTCTCTTGGTGGGGGAAAATGCCTGAAAACAGACAGTGTATTGTTAATATAAGCCACATGACTAAACATTCTTTTTCTGGATAGTTTTCTTATTCCTCGTCTCGTCACAAAACTCTACTCAGTCCTTTAAAACGGTCCCCACTGCCACCCTTTCTCTCTCATCTTCCTCTTTCCAGGGCTGTCATTTTGCTAAGACCAACTCCTGACCAACAGCTCTGGCTGCCTACAGCGACTTTCCCTGCTGCACGCAGCCCTCTGCCAAGTGTATTCTCATCCTATGTTCTGATTGTTTTTCTCATAAGAATTATCCTATCACCCAAATTCTGCATAGAAAATGAGGTCCAGCCAATAAGAATTTTTTTTCTCATTGGAAGAAAACAAAGGGATGAGGGAGGCTATGGATGTCTGGAAATTAATATTATTTTTTCCATCACCCTTTCCCCAGTTATTCTTTATGTATTTCTACCAAGAGCAGAAGGCCATAGGTGTTTGGACAACCCACCCATTTCTCGTCACGCTATAACATACCTTTCTTCTTCACCTAGGTCAGGCAGGCTTACCACCAGGTACTATGGAAGGTGCACCATGCCTGTGTCTAAGTTTCTCCTAGAAATTTGGAAAGATAATACAGTCGTCCCTCGGAATCTATGGGGGACTGGTTCCAGGATCTCCCTCAGATAAGAAAATCTGTGGATGCTCAAGTCTCTGATATATAGTGGTGTAGTATTTGCATATAACCTATGCACATCCTCCCATATACCCTAGATCATTTCCAGATATTTATAATAGCTAATACAATGTAAATGCTACATAAATAGTTGTTATTCTGTATTGTTTGGAAAGTAATGACAAGAAAAATGTCTGTACATGTTCAGTACCGATGCAAACTTTTCTCCTGAATATTTTCGATCAGCAGTTGATTGAATCCACAATTTGGGAGCCCAGAAACACAGAGAGCTGATGGTACAGCACCACTAGGATTTCAATCCCCGCCCACCCAGGGTCCTTATTTGCATGATATGAGGATGAAGGTAATTTCACAGAATTCTTTCTATCATATGAGCAGTGGACCACTGGATGACACGCACCAGTGCAACAGAGGCAGTATGATACAAGCCAAACCACCAAACTTTTAGGGAATCTGAAGTAGCCCAGAAAAATTTTCCTCCCATCCTGGGTACTGTAAAATGTAGGAAATTGAGTAGCTGAAAAATTATACTGAAATTAAATAAGCAGCACAGTCCCCAACCTAAGCCCCTGGCAAAACGGGTCAGGAACTTCACTTTAGAGCTCCCCACCTCAAGAGCCTGGGTCAGCCTTGCCTCCATCCCTGCTCCTCAAGTCTTCCCCAGATCTGGAATTTAGGTTCCACACATCCGTAATGCTCCTGCAGGGCAGCTACACTCCTCTTGGTCCACCTAAGCCCTGTTTAGCATTACTACAAAAATTTGGGGAGACTATCGGGAGGCTGCAATAAAGTTGAAGATTCCTTAATGCTTTCTCAAGTCTAAGATTGTTTAATAATTCTTCATTATCAATTCTTCCCTCAGGAACTTGATCAGGCAATTCTGAGCTGGAATCATATGATTATTGCTAATACTAATTAGTAATACTGGGAAAATATTAGTCATCCCAGAGGATGACGCATTTTAGTCTTTTTCTGTAGGAATACTAAGGCGGAGCTCCCAGTTATGAATTTGACATACGAATTCCCGCAACTCCCCATTCTGCCACACGCTCATTCTAGAGAACTGAGTAAGTCCACCATGGAAAGGAAAATATTTTGTGGCTCTGAGCCCACTAGACCTACAGGAAACATTCTTTTCTGTCTCCAAGGCGTTCTACTAAAGTAGTTTTAAGTCATTCACTAACCACACCTAAAATTCCATTTTTCAGGGTTCCTGGTGAGGCACCTCCTATAAATTTCTCAAATTCATGGTAGTAAGTAACCTCTATCAGTAAATCCCAAAACTGTCCGAGTTGAAGTCTCCCAGTGAAAGCCATATTCTGGGGACGTGAAGTTCTTGGGAGGGGACTAGAGACATTAAACCTATGAGTATGTTTATCAAGATCTTTTTTTCTCCCAGGAATTATCACAAGAAATTGAGAAAAATTTTTTAAAAAATGAGCATCTATTGAGAATGGATTAAAAACCATGCCGTGATTCAATATCACATGTCAATTTTTTAGACATTTTTAATAGATACCTCACACAGTGCTACATAAATTTAGGCCTACATCTAGGATATCCTACCCTCAGAATGACATTTTACTTCACTACATCTCTATGACATCTCACTGGCTTTTGGTATTATTCTAAAAACCATTGCTGCTTGTGTCAGGACCATTTCCCCCTTTATAACTATTTTGGTAATAGCTAGTAGGCATGGGGTACATGTTTATTTCTAGAGATTATTATACTTTAGGCTCAAAGTCCCAAGAAGTAGTCCCTAAAATGTAACCGAAACATAACTTGGGCTCTGTACCAACCCAGCAGAATGTCAATTCAACAAATAATAGTCAATCATCTTAATAGTCATTAAGCAATTAGAAACTTTATTTAGTCTCCAAGAAAAATGCCAAAATAGAGAGCACATACTTAAGATGTAGCCATTCCTCTTTAAAAATCTTTTAGACATAATCTTCAGCATCAATCTTTGGCCAATGTGAAATAAACATTGAATATTTAGGACAGACCTCCATTCTCTTACAAACTGTTAGAGCCTAGCCTCTCAGAAATTGTTAATAAGTTGGGATTTCATTATGGAAAACTTATCCTTTTTAAAAAAGATGATTAGGTATAATGTAATATATTGTAGCAGTGTTTTATTTAGTGGTCCCTTGGTATCATCAGGAAAATATATTATTTACTTCTATAAATAATCAACTTGATAATATCCATCACTAATAAGGAAATGAGTGAATTGTGTCAATTTTGTTCTCACTAATCACTTGTTTATATGGTTTATTATTAGTACAGAGTTATAGCATAATAAAAATGTGTTAATAAATAAAACAGTAACTTCTGTTTATATTCATTCTTTGTTCCTGTAGCTAGTTGTAGATGATTTTTTTTTTTTTTTGAAGCCTCTAAAGGGGACACTTAGGGGAAAAAAAGCCTATTTGACTGTGTGTACAAGTGTTAACATAAACAAAATCTGTTGTAGTAATTTGTGGATTTCCTCTGTGGTTTGCTTGAAAGATCACTGAACGATCATTAACACTTCACATATGAAAATGCCGCCATTTGCCATTTGGACTGCAGCTGGAACTGCTCTTAGCTGGGGCCCTATTGTCTCCCAAACTAAGTCACAGCATTTTAAAGAACTCTATCTCAATGCTCATGGATGCATTCTGTCATATAAGCCTTGGAATTTAGTGTTAGGTCATCTGAAAGTATTTCTTCTCATCTCATTCACAGTTCACCATGCAGCCATTGTTGAGATGCCCAAAGACTATTCTCAACACAGGACAGTTCATAAAATAGGGTCCTGTGAAGATGTAAAAAATTGCTCTGTTAAATGAATTATTCAATTTATAAATGAAAATTTAAATGAGATAACCCTAAATCTATTTAGTCTACTTTAAAACTTCTTTGTTTACAATTAGGTTACCTTTACCCTTTTAAAATTAAGAAACATGTAGATTTTTTGGTGCGTGTAAATGTGAGGGCCTGACTAGAGCCAGATCGGTGTGGTCAAGCACTGGGCAAGAGTCCCCATTCACCTCTGCCAAGACCCTGTCATTTTAATAAGATTAAGGTTTCAATTGCTTCAGCCCAAAGACCTCTCTGGAGCAGAGGCTCTGCTATTCTGGTGAAATTATGCCCATTTCTCTCCCAAGTGAGTAAATACTTAAGTTCCCATGCTGAGAGTGCTAAAGTGACTTTTCACTTGGCACGCTGATTTGGAGAGTATAATACATGTTTGTTGAAACCATGCTGGGCTGGGACAAAGTATTTGTATGATTACTACTTACTGACATGTATTAAGAACAGATATGGCACTTGGTCCACACATAATGTGTAAAGGAAGTCATCATTCCTACAGATGAGAATGAACAGCTTGGGTGAATATATTATTGATTAAATTTATGTCCTTACGGAAATGACAGACATTGGACATATAATTACAGGTGAAGCCAGCTTTACAAAGAATTCTAGTATGCTATGTATGTGCAAAAAGAGAAGGAGGTGACCTTGGCTCAGGGTTAAGGGAAAGTCTCCAGGAAGACATGCCATTTAAGCTGAGACTACAAGAATGAGATGAAGGTGGCCAGCAAAAGAGTAAAGAGTGGTTCATGCAAAGGGAATGAAAACATGTAAAGGCCCTGATGATGGGGGGACATGACAGTTTGGTCTGGAAAGTGCAATGAATAGCCCCAGAGTAACGGAGGTAAGGCTTTGGGGAGATGAGGGTGGTGGTGGTGTTGAACCTGCAGAAGTAAGAGGAGGCAAGAACAGGGCCCATTAGATCATAGTATGGACTTGATTCCCCTAAGGTAGTGAGATTCCCCTAAATTGGTTTGACGATAGAAATGGCATGGTTAGATTTAATTTTACGAAAAGATCACTCTCGCTGCAGAAGGGAGTATTTGAGTGGTGCGCATGGGTGAATGTGAGGAAGTTGGTTAGGAGGCCATTGCCTAAGAGATAAATGGTTGGTGACTTGCACAGGGATGTTTGAAATGGAGATGAGGAGAAGTAGAAATGCCCAAGGAATATAAATGAGGTGCAATGGACCATATTTGGAAATGGATTGGTTGTTGGGGTAAGAGACAGAGTAACCTGAGGGATGAGTCTCAGTTTTCTGGATTAGTGATCTGAGCTTATGGTTGCTAAGATAGAGAATGATAAAAGAAAAATTTTGGTCCCAAAAAGGAATAAGTTTGAACACATTATGTTACGTATTATGAGTTTTGGAATACACACACACACACACACACACACACACACATCTATGTATAAATATATTATAATGTTTTATTTAAAAATATTTCCTTTCTACCTATTATTAAGTGAAGAATATTTTCAGATGTGCAAATACTTCTTTTGTCTTTTCTTATGAACCTCTGTTATTTACTCTGTGACAGGCTAAAAATATTTAAAAAGTAAATAAAATACTTTATACTTTCTTTTCATCTCTTAATTTTTTATGAGTCACCATAATTGATGAAGAAGTATTAATCTTTTAGATTAAATAAGTGAATATTTTGGAAGTATCCAATTATTTCTAATATTGTGAGTATGTGAAAAGAATTATTCATGTTCTATTCAACAGATTTTTTTTGTGGTCAAAATTATTTTCCCCAATAAATTGATCCACTCCAAATAGAATAGAATATGTATCACATGTACTTCTGATACAAAAATATAGCTGAATGTGGCCATATGAGTGAGCCCAAGTGATAACAGCAGAAGAACCACTCAGCTAACCCCCAGGATTGTGAAATAATACTATGTGTATTATTTTAAGGCACTAAATTTTGGGGGGATGGTTTGTTACATAGTAGTACTTAACTAAAATGGGGCTTTTTAAAATCATTACCTTATTTCTAAAAATCTTCATATAGAATCATTCCTTGTGTTCTTCTCTTATTTACATCTGCCAGTTCTGTTTTCCAGTTTCTTATTCTCCTCCTTAAATGCTGATGAAGAAAAGTTTTTTAAGAATATATAAAGTCAACATATAAAATCAGTGATCTTTCTATAAACTAGTAAAAAACAAGAAAATTAAATTTAAACATTTTCATCTACAATAACCTTAAAACACATAAAATACATAGGAACAAATTTTACAAAAGAGACACAAGCTTTCTACACTAAACACCATAAAAAATTGCTGAAATAAATTAAAGAAGACCTGAATAAGTGGAGCAATTTACCATGTTGGTGGATTGGAATAGTCATATTGTTAAAATGTAAATTATCTCCAAATTGATCTATAGATTTAACACAGCCTCAGTCAGAATTTCAGCAGTTTTAAAAATGGAAATCGACACGCTATTTCTAAAATGTATATGGAAATGCAAAGGTCTGTCAGAGTACTAAACCAATCAGAATACGTTTAAAAAAAACATGAAGTTGAAGGACTCACATTTCCTGACAAAGACTTACTATAAAGCTGAAATAATCAAGGCAATATGGTATTGGCATATTGATATGCAAACAGATCAGTGAAACAGAATAGAAAGTCCAGAAATAGACCCACATATATAAGGTAAACTGATTTCTGTTAAAGGGGCCAAAGTATATCTTAAATAAAAAGTAATCTTTTCAACAAACAGTTCTGGATCAAGTGGACATTCATGTGGTAAAAAATAAACCTTAACTCCTACCCCTTATCACACACAAGAGCATTCTGAAATTGATAAGAGACCTAAACATAAAGAACTAAAATTTGAAAACTTCTAGAAGAAAATATGGAAGAAAATCTTTGTGGCCTTGGGCCAGAAAAAGATTTCTTAGAATACAAAGAACACTAACCATAAAAAAAATTGATACTGGACTTTATCAAAATTATAAACTCTGTTCTTCAAAAGACATCATTAAGAAAATGAAAAAGTAAGCCCACAAAATGGGAGAAAATATTTGCAATGCATATGTCTCATATAAGTTTTATATCCAGAATGTACAGAAAAATTTTACATCTCAATAAGAATACAAAAAGAAATTGGGCAAAAGATTTAAATAGGTATTTCACAGATGTGTAGCACATGGAAAAATTCTTACAATTATTAGTCATTAAGGAAGTGCAAATTAAAATGACAATGAGACACCACTTCATACCCAATGGCTAAAATGAAAAAGACTGAAATACCAGGGTTTGGGAAGGATGCGAAACAAGTGGAACTCTGTATGTGTCTGGTATGAATGTAAAGACAATACAACTCCTTATAAAAAGACTTGCCAGTTTCTTATAAAATTAAACATGCACCTACTCTAATGATGCAGCAATTCTATCTCTAAGTATTTACAAAAAAGAAATGAAAACACGCATCCATAGAATAGTTTGTAGATGAAGGCTCATAGCAGCTTTACTCATAATAGCCACATTTGGGGTGGGGGAAACCCAAAAGACAAATGAAAAATAAACAAATCATGGTATGTTCTTAGCATGAAATACTCCTCATCAAGAAAAACAAATGCACCATTGATTAAGCAATAACATGAATGAATCTTACAGACATGAAACTGAGCAAAAGAACAGAGACAAAAAGGAATCTGCAGTATAATTCCCACTTATGTGAAGTTTTGGAGCAGATAAAGCTAATCTAGGTGGAGCAAACAAATCATTACTGTGGTAACCTAGGGAAGGGTGAAGTGGGTTCAAGACTCTGTGGAAGTATGGAAATATTCTGTATCTTGACTGTGGTGCTGGTTACCAAGGCATGTACATTTGTTAAAACACATCAAACTGTACACTCGAAAGCTGTATGTCTTATTTTCTGTAAATTATATCTCAATAATGTTGACTTAAAAAAATATGCCTGCCCCAAAGTAACAATACAGGCGCCTTAAAAATTAAAGAATGTCCCTTTTCCATGTTTATAGAAAATGGCTTTCTGCATGATTATCTGTATACAAATAAATAGTCTTTGTTAACTTTTAAACTCCAATGTCCAAGTACCAAGTAGTAACAACAGTGACCAACTACTCAGTGCCAAATATAAGCTAGATCTCTGCCATATCCTTAACAAGCATTTCATTCTCACAACAACCCTGCAAGATAGGTCTTATTATCTTAATTTTGGTGGAGAAACCCATGTCTCAGAATAGTTAAGTAATTCATCCAAGAACTTACTGTCAGTAAATAATAGAGGTAAGAGTTGTCCAAGGACAGTCTGTCTCCATCACCAACGTTCTTTCTAGTACTTGTCACCTTCTCAGCTAAAGTGTGTGTTACACTTATCCCAAGGCCATTTACCCATAGGCACTAGGGTAACAGTAATTGCTAGTCTAATCATTTAATTGGTCTGGCCACATTCTCCTTGTCGTGTAATGTCCCACTTAGCTTATTTTTTGAAATAATTAAAGAAAGAAAATTCAAAGAAATAATTATCTATTTCACATAACAAGAGTTTAATATAGTGGTTTATAAAGGCTAGATCTGGGTTCAAGATCCAACTCTGCCAAGTTTTCACTGTTGCTTAATCTCTCTAAGCTTCAGTTTCTTATCCATGAAATAAAAGTATTAAAACCACCTCACAAGGTTGCTCTGAGGATAAAATGAGGTAATACATTCAAGCAGTTTGCATAGTGCCAGGAACAGAGTAAGTGACAAGAAACAGAAATGGTTATTATTAAAGAGAGGATAGGTATTGTCCTGTTAAAGAGGGTAATTACATTGCTTGTTTTTTAAATTACTTCCTTCTCTACTAGGCATCCATTTAGCAACGCGAAAAGGCCCTGCATATTCAACTCAATTATTCAGACACTGGAGATTCCTTAGCCACAGATCATTTTTAGGCTGTATAAATTAATTTAAGATTTCCACATACTAATCATTTAATATTTTCATTTAATGAATGCATTTAATATTTTCCAATGTGCCATTGTACTATAGACCTTTGTATTAACTATTTGCAGAAACTCATATAGACTATCGAGAATAAAGTATAAAAGATACATCATTGGTAGACAAGCCTGCATTGTTCCCCTAAGTAACCTAGAATAGTGGTCAAAGGGTCTGGTGCCATTATGTGACCTACTAGAGACACAGTTCCCACAGACTGAAGCACAGGGCTTTAGTTTTTCTCTTTTTCTCTGTACCTTCTGAAAGAGATGACTGTGATGCATGAAACAGTTGAAATATAAAAAAAAAAGAAAATGAGTAGAAGCTAGAGAAACCCATGTTTACTGCAATGTGGTTATAGTACTCACTGTAACCAACTGAGCCTGCTTTAAAGGACTCTCATAGCTCTGAGAGCCATAATGTAAAAATATTTCATTCTTTGCTTAAGGTGCTTATAATCAGGAGGAATTAAGATGGTAAAATGAGTAGTATTCTAACCATAACAGAAAAAGAACTATGATTCTCAAAGTTGGCCTCAAGTACAATTAGGAAACATCAACATTTTCCTTCTACTCTGCCTTTACTCCAGACATATATACACCTTGAAATGTTCTGAAATCTACCATTTTATAGAAGAGAGAGGGGAAAAATATTTAAACCCCATATCGTTTGCCATCTTGTTCGTCCTGGGCCTCAAGAGAAGGAAGTGCATTGGCTTAAGTTAAAGCAGAGGAATGACTGTCTAATGGCGAGAGTGCAGTCCCTGCATGTGACGGGCGGGTGAAGGAGATGCCTTAGTTAAGCATAAATGCCCTCCTGACCTACATCCTGCCATCTCAGAGGATCATTCCCAGGTTCTATTAAGTTAAATAATTTTTAGCACATTGATACAGTGAAACTGAATCCAGAAAGAGCTGCAGAGCTTGCCATAAGCCAAGATGTGGGACTGGGAGCACAACTTATTCTATCAGTTCATTATACAAATGACCCTAGTGTACCCCACAGCATGAAGAATGTTGCCTTTTGGTCATTGGACTGTCTATCAGGCCCAATCAAATCACTTGGACTTTCCTTGCAAGCAGTTGGGCCAACTGGCTGGCCACTTATTTTTGTAGTCAATATAACCACATTACTTTGAACTCTGATCCACTGCACTTCAAAGATCCATTCTTCTATCATAACATCACCTCTTCTCATTTTCCATTTTGTGACTAACATTCTCTACTTAATCACATATGAATATGCATTAAAGACACCAGAATGAAATACTTTTCCATTCCCTAGAGTTAAACTACACTTTTCCATTCACTAGGTGGCCCAAGAAAATGGGCAACCAAACCAGATATATTTAAAAGTTATTATTTCTGGAATTCTTCTACTCAGTTTGTTTACAGATTTTTTTTTTTTTCAGTTCAGTCTTGACATACAGGCAAGTGTGTACTAACTGTCTACTTTTTATTTTGGGTGAATACCTGGAAGTGGTACGTGGCAAGAGGCAAGAATGAGCAGTAGAGGGAACACAAGCACACTGTTAACTTTAAGGCTAACTTACTCCTCTCCCTCATTTTTCTCCAAGTAAGATTTCTGGTTCTTTATTTCACTGTTACTCCTCTTAATTACTTTTTAAAAGTGTCTTCAATATCTCATTCAACTCTCAATGTATTTCCCCTGTGTTAGATGTTATTCCTACCTCTTTTTTCACTTATCTTCCCCTTACATAGCTCCAGCTTTCCACTTTATTTTATTCTCTGTGGTGTTTTCAAATTACATGGCACCGAAGCACTTACAAGCACTAGTCTTTACCAAAGAACAAGATTTGTATGAGTTTCCGGATTCCCAAACAAAAGAATATATGCTTGAACCCAAGTCCTTTGACAATGGTGTTACTGTTCTGGCTTTGGTAATTCAGTGGCCCTTATTTACTGTTTGGGCTTTCTGCACACTCTATTTTCCATTTATATGAAATATCCCACAAATGTAAATGCATTTAATGAATACCGGGAACATAACCTTATGACAACTTTCATTTCTTGGTCAATGGGCCAGACATTGCAATTTAAAGGTTTTACATCAATGGGCTAGAACCTCACAGAAAAAATTAGTATCATTTTATTTATCTTCTTATAGTACATACTGCAGAATTGTCCACCAAAAAAAAAAAAAAAAGGCTTATGGACAAAAGTGAAAGCAGCTGTGGATCTTCTCAAAGCCAAAAAACTGTATACATCTTGTAGCTACAGTTATTATTATTATTATTATTACCATTATTTCAGTTTTGAGTGCTAAGGAACTGTGTTTTTTTCCAATTTTGTAAATAATAAGTTTGTCATTGAACAGATAGCACAATGTGTGGCTAGATATCATCTCCCACAGGGCTTGCAAACACTTGGTATTGTCCCCAATGTGGTTGCCACATGTTTGTTTTTCAGCTGACTGAGTCTTAAGCCAGAGAGAGTTTAGAGGAAATGGAAGAGAGAAAAAAATCAACTGAGCTTTTCATTAGGATGTGTGACAAAGGGTAATGTTTTTCTCCCCTAAGTGGTATGTGTGTGTTTAAAAGAAAATAAATATTGCACATCATTACTGTTCTAGTCAGTTATTTATATTCTGATAAGATATTTTTAAGTCTGTTGAAGCAAATTGGAAAAAAAATGACTGACGTCATTCAGTTATGAATTTTTAGTGGTCATGTGTGCAAGTCACCATTATGATATACTATACTCTAGGACACAAATGTGTTGAAGAAATGTTTGTAAAGCAAATAAATATATTTTGAATTTCACTCATGAGAAATATGTAAAAAGAGAAAATTGTAGTCTGCTGATTCAAACTTACACAAATTGCATCCAATGTTTTAATGTTCAACTAAATGAATTATTCAGTTAAATATTAATAATCCTAATGGAGCATCATAATGAATGAATTGAATAGCTGAAATAACTTGGATATTTACAAAAAAAACGGAGATTTTCAAACTAGGAAAGATGCTTTAGAAAGGATTTGGGTTAATCCTTGAATCCTACAGATAACTAAAAGCCAGAAAGAGCAAATCAGCTGCTCAGAGATACATAGCTTTTCTTTTCTTTTTTTTTAAATGAGAGCACCAGGATTTCAAACAAGGATATTATATGTGCCCAGCATAAACTTCCCATCCCCCCATTAGGGGCTGCTTTGGTCTGTCATGCTGACACTATGACCCCCATACCAGGGGTTTTCCCTCAGAAACCCGGGGTCAAGTAATAGCAGTTCCAGGCTTCTCTCTTCTGGGAATAAGCTGTTCAGGGACACATAAAGAACCTTTTTCAGATGAGGGGTAATTACACTCTCTCCTTTTCTGCTTCTCCTATAATTTAGCCTGTCCATCCAAATTATATACACCTGCTTCTTCTTTTTCATTCCATCTTCCTCAGTGGGTTTGGAGAAACTGAATACTTTAATTTTGAGCACTGCAGCAAGTCTGAAATGACAGTTAGGGATGTGTCTTACCTTCAGACAGACATCGCTGTTGACTTACCATCAGTGGGGTTTGCACTTGAATGCTTACCTCCATCATATAAGCAATGGATTTGCTAACCCACTGATAAGCTGCAATCTGACATCTCTTTGTGACCAAGGATGCTGTGTGGTCATGGGCAGAACAAATCCAACTTGACTCAAAAAGAACCAAACCCATTACCGTGGACTCAAATTCATGCAATCTGATAAGCTGACAGGACCAGCCACAGACTCCTCCGTGCAGTCGATGTTTGTAGGTGGCAAACAACAGAAATGGACTCTGACCCTGTCAGGCCCCAGAGGAATGCACTGGAAAAATTTAAGGAAAAGCTGAAGAAGCAGGTCTTGGAATATACTGGCCTAAAGAAGCTGTGGGGGAATCTGTGTAGCAAGACCTAACGGACACTTTCTTTGGTAGTGGGAGAAGCAACTGCTCCTTCCTTCTGCTCACGATTCGAATTCCAGCCAGATGACTTGATTAGCCAAATCAAAATGTGGAGATTAAATTCAGAAAGCCAGAGACTAACAGAGATAGGTAAATATTGAAGTATATCTAGACAAAAGTTCAATGATGAGCTCAATAAAAGGGTTATTAAAATCTAGTTTTTAGTAGTAGTGATAAGACAGGCCATTTAGTAGCCTTTTTTTTTTCTTTGAAATGTTCCCAGCACTGCCCAGACCCCGAGTGGCGTGCGAATTACTGGTCCATTAAGCATCTTTCCAGTCAGCATAATCTATCCTCCCACCCATCCTCCTGCCCCACTCCTACTCCATTCTCTACCGGAATCTGAACTCCATGGCTATTTCTTCAGCAACCCCTTTGTTTAGATTGGAAGATAAATCAAACACTGTGGGACGCTTTACTGAATTTCAGTATTTAACAGCGGTGATTTAATTTTTTTAAATGCAAAGTCAAACCTTATTAATGCAGAAGAGAAAAAGAAAAAGTAAGATAAAACGCTTATTTGAAGATGCCTTCTGAATGCTCTCTTACCCAGACTTATTCTAGTCCCCTTTAATGAAACTTCCTGGTAGACACTGGGGAGATGAGAGATGGTTCTTCATTTCCACTCAGAGTACAAAGCAGGCCGGCATTTTGCAAAAGAGACAGGTTTATTCATCGCTTCAAGGTTAGCTGGCTTTGTTCCTTGTAAAATTTCACTTTTGGTTATTAAAATATTCACTGTAGGAAACATATCTGTAACCCATTTCTCATATTACCTACACACACAAAAACAAAATTTGATATCCTGGGGCTTACTTGCTGAGGGCGCTTCCCATAAAGGCGAGTGAGTGTGCACTGGGAAGTATGTCTGGTTAACTCCTTTATGGATAAACGTTAGTCCCAACCGTTCTCCCATCCGCTCTCGCCCCCAGCACCCTCCCCACCTCCCGACTTCCCGCCTCTCCGGGGCTGGTGACCTAATAGCATTTTTCTTCATGCATATTTTGGCGTCGCCCCATGGCCTGGCTGCCTTCGCCTGTCTGAGTCTTTTGAAATTCCTGCATGTTCGCCCCAGATTAAGCCAGTGTGTCTCAGGATGTGTGTTCCGTTTCGTTCTTTCCCCTTAACGCTGCCTGTGCAACGTGTCTGGGGGGCGGAGGACGGGACGGGGAGAGGAGGGCAGGGGAGGGAGGGGCAGCGGCGAGGAGCTGTCCGCCTCGCACGTTTCCAATCGCATTACGTGAACCAACAGCGGAGGGGCGGCTGGGCCAGAACCGCTTGTGTAACTTTGCAAACGTGCCAGAAAGTTTAAAATCTCTCCTCCTTCCTTCACTCCAGACACTGCCCGCTCGCTGGGACCGCCGCACCGCTCCCCGTCGCCCTCCAGGACTGGGACAGGGGAGAGAGACGGGTGCCACGTCCCAGCAGCCGCCTTGACAGGGGAAGGGTCTGCAGCCCACCCTTGGCACTGCGTGGTGGGACGGAGACACCCGCGCTCCGCCCGCCTCCTCGGTTGAAGATTTCTCGCTCCTTCCCGTGATTTGAGCCCCGTTTTTATTTTCTCCGAGCCACGTCCTCCCCGAGTGGGGGCGATCCGGCAGAGGGAGCGATGCGCTTCGCCTGGACCGTGCTCCTGCTGGGGCCGCTGCAGCTCTGCGCGCTCGTGCGCTGCGCCCCGCCGGCCGCCGGCCCGCAGCAGCCCCCGCGCGAGCCGCCCGCAGCTCCGGGCGCCTGGCGCCAGCAGATCCAGTGGGAGAACAACGGGCAGGTGTTCAGCTTGCTGAGCCTGGGCTCGCAGTACCAGCCGCAGCGCCGCCGGGACCCGGGCGCCACCGCCCCGGGTGCCGCCAGCGCCGCCGGCTCGCAGCCGCGCACGCCGATCCTGCTGCTCCGCGACAACCGCACCGCCGCGGCGCGTGCACGGCCGGCCGGCTCCTCGGGGGTTACCGCCGGCCGAGCCAGGCCCGCCGGCCGCGCCTGGGTCCAAGCCGGAGCCCGCGACGCTGGCGCCTCGGGCGCGGGCAATCGGACTGCGCCAGACGTCCCGGCGCTCAGTAACCTGCGGCCGCCCAGCCGCGTGGACGGCATGGTGGGCGACGACCCGTACAACCCCTACAAGTACACCGACGACAACCCCTATTACAACTACTACGACACGTATGAGAGGCCTCGGCCTGGGAACAGGTACCGGCCCGGGTACGGCACCGGCTACTTCCAGTACGGTAAGCACCCCCAGTCCGCCAAGCACCCTGCACCTGGTCCCCAACTGTGTGGCTCCTCGACGTGGCTGCCTGGGCGCGGCGGGCCCCGTCCCGGCGGACCGTTCCCTCCCCCGCGCCTGCAGAGGCAGCTCTGGAATCCAGCGCAAACCGCGCGCCGGCCCCGCCTGCTTCCTTTCCACTTTGCTTCGCTGCGCCGCGCCGGTGTCCCCGTTCTCTCGCTGCCCTCAGCCCCACCTCGCAGTCCCAGTGGGCGAAGGGTGAGGAGGAAGGGACCTGGAGGGGTCGGGAGCCGGAGTGGGGGGCACCGGGTTGTCTCACCGCCGCGCCCGTTGCCTGCTGACGTTTAGGTCTCCCAGACCTGGTGCCTGACCCCTACTACATCCAGGCGTCCACGTACGTGCAGAAGATGTCCATGTACAACCTGCGATGCGCCGCGGAGGAAAACTGCCTGGCCAGGTACGGGCTGGGACCTCTGCGCCCCGCTCCGCGGTCTGGGTTGCGGGGCGCTCTCGTGCCTGGTTCTGACCGCTGCTGTCCCGCGCGGACCAGAGCTCGGACAAGAGCTGGGAAGTGGGACGTGACCTCCCGGGCACGCTGACCTGGATGGAGAGTTAAACTTTTGAAGATTTCTGTGGGTTCTGACTGTCAAACTCCTGCACAAATCAGGGAGGTGGAGCAAACCCTTAGCCTGGAGACTGGAAGTCTCCTGGTGCTCTTTTCCCAAGATATTTACACTTTGGAGCCAATTGCTTCCAGTAACTTCTGTAAAACAACTATACAGTAATGTTTAAAGTTATTGTAATAGAAGAGTGTGCTACTATTCCCTTAAAAGATTGGCGTCAAATTTGCCATTGTAGCCTCATTGGTAAAGGTTAGGTTTCCTCTTTTGTTTGAGACAACGATTAACTGTTTTGGTGTTATAAATACTCCAGCCAGAATAAGCCCATGAGCAAGAACTTTGCTTTTCCATTAGTCCTAAAATAAAATAGAAGTTCTAGGATTGGGGTTCTCTGAGTTTTCTGCTGGGGAACCAGCAGAGGGAGCAAAAGATGTTTTGATAGGGTTCATAAAAATTTTAACGTGTGAATAAGGTCATCCATAGTATTTAACATATATTCACACAAAATATATTAGTAGGAACACAGTGGTGTGTATTTGTACATTTCTTCCACTTTGACCCTTTATAATTGTCAGGCTAAAGGAAGAAAAGAAATCCAAGTTCATTTTCATTCCTGAGTCTTGCATCACTCACACCATTGCCCTCCCTGTGATGTTATTACAGTAGTGCTGTTGTTTTAAAGATAGTGAAGTTACAAAATAATTCCTCTAACTCTGGGTGTCCTCTTTTAGAGTTATTTCCCCATTTTCCATCTTAATTAAATATTTAAGAAGAAATATTTTGTAAAATTCAAACTTCTTAACAAGTGTCTATGGGATTATTTTTTTGTTGAGGATAATTTCTACCTTAGTTTCACTCATTCATAGGATCAAACTTGAATAGATTTTAAATACGAAGTTTACTTCTCACATTTTTAGTGCTAATTTTATTATGTTTTTACTTTTAAGCTCTGTGGATTTCCATAGTTTCCATTCATTCCTTTATTCTCCAAATACTCATTGAGCTCTGACTGTTCCAGGAGTGTTCTAGGAGCTTGGAATGCAGAAATAAACAAAATAAACAAATGCTCTGGCCTCTTGGAACTGATAGTCTAGTTGGAGAAGGGGGATTGTCACTATTGTATAATGGAGAGGTTTTATTTGTAGTTTTGTCTTTAGTTAATATTGTGTGAATATAATGTTTCTTTTTTGAAAATCACAGTTCAGCATACAGGGGAGATGTCAGAGATTATGATCACAGGGTGCTGCTAAGATTTCCCCAAAGAGTGAAAAACCAAGGGACATCAGACTTCTTACCAAGCCGGCCAAGATATTCCTGGGAGTGGCACAGTTGTCACCAGTAAGTAGATGGGTCTCCTGGGTACGTTTGAGTTACTTTTTCATTTTTCAGGTGATTCTTGATATGGCAAACGCAAGTCTTATTTCTTCCCTATAGGAGGAACATTGTAACTATTTACGGGTAGACTTTTTCTCTATGCCATTTGACATAATTAAGGGAGTCTACTTTAATATAATCCATCAACTACTAGATCCTGTTGTCTTTTGGATTGGAAACTCCAAGCCTGGCTTATTAAAACTGTTTGTAGGATAAAGCAATTGACTTCAATATAAAATTTACTCCAATATACTACAGGTAGGATTCCTAAAAATGTCTGTTGCAGCCAAGATTATCTGCAGGTAGTTAGCATTAAATAGCATTTCATAAAGACCACACATTGTTATTAAAAGGATTTAGAGATCATTCTCAAAGAGAGATGTAGATGATATACTCTGCGAGCTGAGGAGGAGTGGCCTCCATCTTTTAAAAGACCTGTGTCAAACTCAGGGTGGTTACCTGTTCTGCCCTATATTTAAAGATTTTCACATAAGGTAATTCTAACATTTGACTTGGTAACTTGGCTGGGTGTTTACTGTCAGGCAATTTTGATGCGTGACCTTAAACTAACTTTCTGAAATTCTCATTGTTTTTTCCCTTATGTGAGAAGATGAACAACTCAGCACCTTTATTTTCTGAAATGACAAAAGTAAATATAATACAAGCCAACTAATTTTCTGATGAAGTAGAAATGTTTTATTTCTAAATAAAAGTTTGTACTATTTAAGTGATAAGGGTGGATAACACATGACATTATTTATCCATTGCATTTTAGTAATGATTTTAAATATGTGAGAACTCAGTTTTTAAAAATCTCATAGTAACCTCTCAAGGATCATGTGCTTCCCCTTTTTTGGAATGAAACATCAGTAGCGGTGGCCAAGAGAAATATACCAGAGAGTATGTGGCCAGTTTCACTTAAGCAAAAATAATTTATTTTCTATTTCTATTTAATATTCAAAGATAAAACAGGGTGTAATGGGAAAGCAAAACACTCAAATTAAATCGTTTTTCCTACTAGCAAAGTTAAAAGCTCGTAATTTTGATAGATTTATGTCACTGGGAAAAAAATCTAGCATGAATCTCCCTTTATGAAAATAAAATTGACCTCAATTTTCATGTGAAAACAAAGTTATGAGGCAATGGGGAAGTCATGTAATATCCTCATTGCTTTCTCTGTGTGTAACTGACCACCATCTTTTGTTGTGTGGGACATTAGACATTACCACAGTATGGATGAATTCAGCCACTACGACCTGCTTGATGCCAGCACCCAGAGGAGAGTGGCTGAAGGTCACAAAGCAAGTTTCTGTCTTGAGGACACATCCTGTGACTATGGGTACCACAGGCGATTTGCATGTACTGCACACACACAGGTAAGTTGGCAACCTGAACTCAGGAACCCACGGGCTTCAGAGAGAAAACAAAGTAGGCTAGTAGTTTCTTCCCTCCCACCTCTCTTTTATAAATTATTTCATTTTGGGGGGTCATCTTATGAAGATGGACAATAGTTGGGAAAAGGCAAGTGATGGCTTGATGATCCAAATTACTTTTAAAGTATTTCCAGCAATACATGTATCCCCTATTCACAATCACAGAAGGTCACTGTGAATCCTTGTTACGTTCTACAATGAAAAACAGAAGTTCACTCTCTAAAAAAGTCAGAAGAGTTTATGACATGGGCCTTCATTCTGTATTCTTTAACTGGCTTGGTCAATAACTGTACAAAAGATACTTCTGTTTTCTCACCTGAAAAACCATTCCTCTTGTCATGGAATGGTTATGCTAAAAATAGAACAGGGGTCCAGGCGCGGTGGCTCAGGCTTGTAATCCCAGCCCTCTGGGAGGCCGAGGCGGGTGGATCGCTCGAGGTCAGGAGTTGGAGACCAGCCTGAGCGAGACCCCATCTCTACTAAAAAAATATAAATAAATTATCTGGACAACTAAAAATATATAGAAAAAATTAGCTGGGCATGGTGGCGCATGCCTGTAGTCCCAGCTACTCGGGAGGCTGAGGCAGGAGGATCGCTTAAGCCCAGGAGTTTGAGGTTGCTGTGAGCTAGGCTGACGCCACGGCACTCACTCCAGCCCAGGCAACAAAGTGAGACTCTGTCTCAAAAAAAAAAAAAAAAAAAAAAAAAAAGAACAGCGGTTGGGGTTAACAAAAGGAGAGGAAATAAGTTTTTTTAAAAGCATTTTAAAAAGTTGTCTCTTTTAATAATGCAAAAAAGAGCAGAAGGACACCATTTCTTTCTCCACACATGTATGTTTCAACCTACAGTATAATTGATGTCAGATGTCGTTCGGATGGATTTTTAAAAATAGTGCTGAGCTAAGCAGTTTGTATGTCTTATAATTGGAAAATGTGTGTCAGTTAAAAAAGCCATGTCAGTATTTCCGTATGAAACCCTAATTTGTAAAAGGACATTATAATTTTACTCCAGCCCAAATCTTGGCAAGGAGTAGTGAATGTACATAACCCAGGGCACAGAGGGATAAGCAGCTGGCATCTTGGGAAGCAAATTCCAGGGCTGTGGCAGGAAGCTTTTTGGTGACCTAAATGTTACCATTGCTTTTTTCTTTGAGCTTAGAACATCATAGCAATTGGAGGGGATAAAGGTTAAATTCTGCGTGCCATGGGGTAGTACTTATTCTTTAAGAAAAAGGAAATGTGACCTACCCACATATTATACTTGTGTGCCTATAGAGATTCCCTTTTCATTCCATAATCTCCAAGTTCCATAGCACCAGGGAGTTTAGTCTCCCCACTTTACAAAAAGAGGCACTCTGGACAGCTCACTCTGAAAGATTTGAATCTGGGACTGTAGCACTTCCAGTTCCCCTATTTTGGGGGGTGACTTCATTTTATATTATATGGCAGGTTTCTTGTTAATCATCCTATGTGCATGTCATATTTAACCATTATTCACAAAGTCTTGCATTATAAGTGATTTATGTATTTGTTTTTTTCTCTAGACCAGTGTCTCTTGAACATGGACTTCATTTAAAGGAAAAATATTCTCACAAACCCCCAATGTTGACTTAGATTAGTTTTATTATAATGCTGCTTAAATGCATTCAAGCATAAAACTAGGTATACCTTTTTATATTTGTACTTTTATATAACTCCTGTGTTCTTAGAAAACAAATTTACATATTAAATATATATACAAAACTAAAAACAGTTGCATTAACCTTGTTAATTTAATGAAACAAAAAATTGTGTTTTGATAAAACCAAGTAGCTAATTTAGACAGCCTCGGCTAAGGTTCTACATTTAATCACTTTTTATATTTTGACTTTGAATACATGAAATGCCTGTTTGCTTAATGGCCTAAGTAACTCCAGTTTTTTGTTTGCTAGTTCAAATAATCAAAGCTCATACTTAAATTCTGCCAGCTGAGTAATTCTAGAGTGCTGATTTCAGCATTCTTTAAAGCTCTTTTGTTCACTTGAAGGTAAGGTAAGCATTGTAGAATTATTTAAACCTGTTTAAATAGGTATCTAATCCAATGACTCCTTTTACAATGTCATGAACTTAGTGTTAGTAGTAGTAACAGTAATAGCTAACACTTTTGAGTATGCATTATATGCCAGAATTAGAGTTATGTGCTGGAACCAGACCAAAAATTCTCCATTTTATGTTTACTACTCAACATACTGGTAATTGATGTGTGGACTAAGATAGGAATTCAGCCAGTGATAATGGAATATAGCTCTCACTGCTGTGACATAGGTCCTTTTGAGTGTGGCTTGTCTGTGCTATCATGTGCTGTACGATAGCACAATTCTACCCTACTCTTCCCAAATCAAGCTACTGCTAAACCAGAAATGGAGCGTGCTAACATGATTTTGCCATCTCCTTGGTGACCAAGGTGATCTTAAACACCAATGCAATTTTGGGTACTGGAATTAAATGGCAGTATTGCTTTAAAATGATTCTAGTATATACTTTTAAATTTGCTTTAGATTACTATTTGAATAAAAATACAAGTTAAAACTTCTCATGAAGAACTAAGGGGATCAAGAATACACTCACAGACTCCAATTTCAGTAAACTTTTCCAGCCTATAACACTTTTAAAGCAAGGACCATATTTTATTCATATTTTTCCCTTCCTAGTCTGCAGAAGGCACTCATTTACTTATTGACGTGAATATGTGAGCAAGTGGAGTGATGTGGCATTCATCAATCTAGCCATGCCTTCATCCCTTCAATTCAGCAGAATGTTTCGGTGACTGTGTGAGAGGGAATAGTGTGGTAGTTAAGAACAGGGACTCTGGACCTTGATTGCCTAAACTCAAACCGGCTTAGCCACTGGCTAGCTGTATACTCTTGGGTGAGTTATGTGACTTTAGTGTGCCTCAGTTTCCTCATCTATGAAATGGAGATAACAATAGCCCCTGCCTCATGTAGTTGTGAAAATTGAATTTGTATGTGCAATGTGTTTTAAATTGCTCCTGGAATAATATTGAATAAATGTTAGCTATTCAAAGATGCAACATAGACTGTACCCTTAGGGAGTGCACAGCTTCTAGTTACATGTATTCTTATATAGTATTATTTTAATGCAGAACAAAAAAAAATAAAACTATAAAAGCTATACAAAAAAGTATCATGGGCATTCAGAGTACAAGAATATAATTTCCAAAAGGGGAAATTGGATAGGGTTTCCCTAAGAAGAGAACATGTGAATTAAGTTAATTATTAAGTGGCCTTTATTCCTGAACTGGTAAAATTCTAGAATTTTGGTGGAGGCCTATTTTGTCACTTAAGATTGCATTTATCACTGGTGACTTATGACACTTTTAAGAAGTGAGGTGTACTATTACTTATATTAGTCCTATGTCTTTTTTAGCTGGAGGTGCTATAAGACTGAGTAATATATACTTCTCAAGGGAGATGAAATATAAATATAGTTTTATGTCAAACTCTTGTAAGTACTAACTTAAAATTTAATTTGCAAATAACAGCATATTTTCTAGCATAGTCTGGTCATGTGTCACCATTTTAAATTTTTTATTTTGTTTGTTTTAGGGGTTGAGTCCTGGCTGTTATGATACGTATGGTGCAGACATAGACTGCCAGTGGATTGATATTACAGATGTGCAACCTGGAAACTACATCCTAAAGGTAGAGATCTTTGAAAATATGTAATTTATTTCCATTGCAAATCAATAGGCCCTCTTCTCTGGATTCAAATGTTAAATAATCATGGTCTTGGAAATAGTTATACATCCTCTATTTATAAATAATCTAGTCTAAATATTTCTTACTTTAAAGAACTTCAGGGGAAAATATGGAGTCTCCTTCTATACCATCTCTAGGGTTTAACCACTTGGCTTTACTTAAACTCCCTTCCCTGCTTGATTTAGATAAATCCATTGTTAACAATTCCCTTGTTGTAGCTGTATAGAAATAGAAAGATACCAGTAAATACTGATGAACTCTTTAACACAAATGCTGTCTGTATTGCCTAGGTCAGTGTAAACCCCAGCTACCTGGTGCCTGAATCAGACTATACCAACAACGTTGTGCGCTGTGACATTCGCTACACAGGACATCATGCATATGCTTCGGGCTGCACAATTTCACCGTAAGTCTCATTTGCCTAGCTGAGTAATTGTCTCCACAAAGAATTTGAGTTCATCCTCAGGCATCGTACATGACATGTGTCTATTTCTGCTACTACTGCAGCTTCCTTGGAAATAGACCAGAGGCAGAAAATGGTATAAAGTCTGTGCAATCACATAATTAGAGCTGATCTCTTTATTTTTTTTGACAATACAGGAAAATGAGCGATGTACTAAGGTTTTTATCATCCTAAAGCTTGGTTTTAAAAGAAGTCAGATACATAGAACACAGTGTTTTACCCAAAAAGCTGGTGTGAAGGCCCAATATGTCAAATTGCTCAATGTGCAGAGGAGGTGAGCTTGTGGGAGCCCGAGGGTTTGGTTTCCTGCCCCACAGTCTGACGGAGCTCTGAAGAAATTCCTAGAGTTCTTCTTAAAGCACATTTGGAAAATCACTGCCATAAAGTAAGCAGCTGAAGAGATCAGATGCCCTGATCTGTACAAATCAAGATGTCATACACTTGAGTTCTAGACCCATGGGTACTAGGACAATACTGTGTAAAGGAAGGAGGTGTGTAGAGTTGCCTTTATAATATTCCTACTCCTGAAACACTTCTTGGAGTGAAATCTTAGAAGGAATCCCAGCATATAAATATTAACAGGGAGGTGTCAGGAAGAAGGCTGGGTAGAATGCCTGCTTGCCTGTGCATCCCGCCCTGCTGGAGTGTGGCTGGGTGACAGAACATAACTACACGTGCCACCTGACTTATACTTTTTCAACAATATCAACACCATTGGAATGATACTGAACACACATCAGCTTTGCTTTCACAGTGGAGAAGCACCAGTGCCTCCGGGTCAGGCAGAAAAATGTATCAGAGCTACACTAGAAACTCATAATTAACGAAATTTCCTGCATGATACAAAAATCAGGAGAATGGTTTGCTGCAGATGAATCTGCAGTCTGTGGGCTTTCCCAAGTCCCTGCCAACTTGGTAGTGTGGGTTTTGCCCTATGCTTGGATTCGGGGGAAAATGGAGCTAAAACCAGCCCATGCTCCACAGTCATGCCCTGTGGCTCCGGCTGCATTCACCTTGGAAGGGCAGCTTTTCCTTGTTCACACAAAGGAGCAGAGCCTGTGCTTTACCAGTGTCATCTCAGCATTAGCGATAGAGGGAGCTTAGGGTAGCAAAGGGACAGTAGTGAAACACTGTAATCAAATATATTTTGCTGAACATGCCCCCAGCAGAGAAAACCTGGCTGGTTTTATGGCTCATATTGTGTGGAGCTGGTTATAGAATAACTGAAAACTCCCAGAACATCAGTATAATTTAAGCTGTGATAACTTTATCTAAAATAAATGGATTTGTTAATTTCTCATAATTTTTATAATTCCTTAATTTGTTCATGAATTCTCCATTTAATTATTCATTTGTATCCTCACTTTTGCACTCTGAGGTCCTAAACTAGGTATTACAGAATAATTCAAAGATAAATATGACTCCTATTCCCCATGCTGCTGTACCCTTATTGACATAATTTTAATTAATGACTAATGAATCCCTTTGTTTAATGGTGTCCTCCTGCTCCACTCCACGATGGCTGGCATCTGGGCTCTCGGCCTCTGTCAGAGACCGTTGCCGGGTGCAGGTCTGCCACTTGCACACTCTCATTCAACACGTAGTTAATAGATGAATTTCCCTCTCTCTCAAAGAATTTGGAATTGAGTAGATGGGGTGAGATAAACCCACGTTTAACTGTAATAAAGGTACAATGTGTACTTTATGAGGAGTAATATAAAATGTGGGGCGACCAGAAGGACCTCTGGTATGGTAAGTTCGGTGACTCCCAGGTGTGACTTACTGACCTCACACTAGAAACAGGTCGAAGAGGTGACTCTGTTGTGGCGTAGAATAGGTCTTGCTTTCCATCGGTAGCATCCATTGAGTTGGATATTGCCAGATACTTAGAAAAAATAAAAATAGTTATACTGCTTCACCAATATTTTAACACTGCAAGAGGGATTCCTGATGTGGTCACCCCATAGCGTGGATTTTTTTTTTTTTTTACCAGTTATTACTGACTATAACTAAATTTCAAAAGTTGTTGAGGCAGAATTTTAATAAGCAATATTGATCAGATGAAAATATGAAAAAGTGAAATTAACCATAGTTATTGATCATAATAAATAATAAGATCTTACTTATTCTGAGTGGAAATAACAGGAAGAGTGCAGAACGCTTGCCTTGGTGGGAAAAAGCTCAGCATCAGGAGAAGCAGGCTTGCCTCTCATACTGACTTTTACTTTAGGCCTCCCTCACCAAGGACCCAAGTCCAGAGGAAGGAGAGATTTCTTTGGCCTGAGATTCAGGAGTGACTTTGGAACAGCATTTGCATTGGGCCTTGAAGGCTGAGGCGTGTGGGCCAGAGTCAAGGAAGGGCATGCTGGGAGGAGTCAACATCAAGGGCAACTACCTGGTGGGAGGAGATTGCAGGGCATGTTTGGAAAAGCAAATCTAATTTGGCTCAAGCATAAGTGCCATGGAGATAAGAGTTGGGCAAAAAGGATAGAAAAGTAAGTTGGGAACAGATCAAAGAGAGCATTCAAGAGCAAGCCAAAAAGTTGGAACTGGAGGCAACGGCAGTGTGAAGTTTCTCGAGGAGGCGCTGTAACTTGCCTAAAGCCACGTGCTCAGTCTGGCTGTGTAAGCAGCAGTGAGCGTGGTTCCTGTTAGTGTATTTTTTTATTTTGTTGGTAACCCTAAAGACATATCATCTCTCAGTTCACTGATTGTTTTTTCTGCCAATCAGATATTTAAGAACATTCTGTTGGTGTGTATAAAAACCACCCAGTAAGTAGGTGTGTGTGTTAGTGGGCCCTCCCTCCCTCATTTTTGTCATTGTAAACAAAATGTATGGACCGGGTGACTCCGAAGCCCCTTTCAAAAGTTCTAAGATGCTATGTAATTTCTCTTCTCCTCACAGAATTTACTGTTTAGAAATTGATGGTTGTTGGCTGGGTGCGGTGGCTCACGCCTGTAATCCTAGCCCTCTGGGAGGCCAAGGTGGGAGCATCACTTGAGATCAGGAGTTCAAGACCAGCCTGAGCAGGAGCGAGACGCCGTCTCTACTAAAAATAGAAAAAAAAATTAGCCAGTCAACAAAAAATTAGCCAGGTCTGGTGGCTCGCATCTGTAGTCCCAGCTACTCAGGAGGCTGGGCAGGAGGATCACTTGAGCCCAGGAGTTTGAGGTTACTGTGAGCCAGGCTGACGCCACGGCACTCTATGCTAGTCTGGGAAACAATGTGAGACTCTGTCTCAAAAAAAAAAAAAAAAAAGAAATTGATAGTTGCTGATTTGCACTAAGTGTATTCTTACTTCCTTGCATGGGGGGATCCCTGATCACAGTTTAAATACAATAAGATTTGATTGACTGGCTTTGATCCAGTTTCTGCCTATCAATGCATTATTCTACGTCCAAAACCATGCTGGAGAAGAACTAATGCAAGATGATGCCGAAGCCATGACTCTGCTTCTTGGTGGCTGTGCCACCCATGTTCCATGGAATGAACTCACCTGGTCAGGGTTTCTGCTTTCCTAAGTCCTGCTTTACTCTGGATTGCTTCAGAGGTTGTTTCTTCGACTCTAAATGTGAAGATTGTAGGCATCTGGCATCCACTGCCTGCTGTTGACTTAGTCACTCTCTTCATATTATTAAAATAAGGGACTAGTCAATAATTTCACAACTCGACTCTTGCTTAGACGAAGGGAAATTGTTACATAAAGTTTTCAGAAGTTTAAATTTGTATACTGTACTCATTCATAATATAAGCAGGGTAATAACTCATCTTATTTTGTTTTCTTAATCTAGGTATTAGAAAGCAAGCCAAAACTCCCAATGGATAAATCAGTGCCTGGTGTTCTGAAGTGGGAAAAAATAGATTAACTTCAGTAGGATTTATGCATTTTGAAAAAGAGAACAGAAAACAACAAAGGAATTTTTGTTTGGACTGTCTTATAACAAAGCACATAACTGGATTTTGAACATTTAAATCAGCATTATTTGGGAAATTTGTAATACTTATTCATATTAGTTTGGGAATTAACATAATGTTTCAATTCTATAGTTGCATATTTGACTCTTTCAAAGGAATCCAAATTTCTTATGCTTTTGAAATTATAGTGCAAAAGGGAAAATATCATTTCAATGAATGAGCCAAAATTACGTTGAACTGAGAATTTTCTAAAGTGTTAGAACTTCAGTGAAACATGATAATAATGAGCTTATATATGTCCTAGCATAGATTTAGAAATGATGCTCTTACTGTTTGAATAGATATGGACACATTTGGTGCTGAAGAAGAAACAAACACACTTCCATTGGTGTCAAGAAATATTACTCTATAGCAGAGACGTGGCAATATATGTATTCAGATAGTTACATCCCTATATAAAATTATGTTTACATTTTTAAATTAGTAGGTTACTTTCTTTTTATCAAGTGTACAATTTTATTCTGACTTAAGTCAACTTTTGTTTTGGAACAAATTAAGTAATTGAGCTGCCCAATTCCTGTCTGATATTTGTTGACGCTCCCTTCTACTCTTGTATTTTTCCTATGGGCAGAGATGTTGTGAGATTCTTAAAATTACCATTTTGGGGACTGGTATACAGAGGACAACCGTGTAACTGGAAAGTCATTCTGATGACTTCAGAGATAATATGCACTTAAGCATATTAAAGTATTTACCAAAGATAAAATTTCCTTGCTGACATAAAAATCATACAAACAAGTCCCCCAAACCACAACTGTCTCTCAAATAGTTAAAAAAAAGTCATGAAAAACATCTTAGGATTTTCTACATTTTTTTAATGTTCAGTGATTGAAAAGGAATGCTAAAAATTTTAAATTATTCATCAGATGACATACTGTGTGAGCAATACAGGAACATCATCCTTGGATATTCAAGAGTCAGTCACACATGTGTTTTTGTGTGTGTCTAAAATATAGGCCAATTAGCAAAGCACATAGCATTATATACCTGAGGGGTTGGGGAATAAGGGGAAGAAAAAAACTTTCTGCAAAACCAAAGACTATGCTGCATAATGAGACAGCTGTGATTTAATTTTAAACTGTGAAACTATGTGCCACAACAGAATTTGGAGAATTTCTTTTTCCTAAATTCAAAGGTGCAGAAAGAAATCAAATGACACTTTTAATTTAGTGGTGCTTAAGCAGAATTTTTCCTACATTAACCAGTATTAAATCTTAAGTAAAATTTTTCCAGTGCCAGCACACGTTAGGTAGAATTTTAAAAAGTGTATTGGCATCCTGTATTATATGTCATAGAATTGTCAAGTCAACACCAATTACGAATTATTGGGAGTCTCTGGGTACATAGCGTGGTCAGAGGGTAAAGGTGGACAGGCATCAAGCAGCGGATACAATGGTACACGGGATCTGTATCCGCCAGGGCACACACTTACCAGTAGAGAATTCAGAACTTTCCTTGAGCTAGTATCTGAGCTATAGAATAGCTTCTTTGATGTACCTCTTTGCCTTAAATTGCTTTTTAGGTTTAAGACTGATCCTTTCAAATTGTAATCTTTTCTCATAGAGATATTTTAATATACTTGCTTTTTTAAAAAACAAAACTACTGTCAGTATTAATACTGAGCCAGACTGGCATCTACAGATTTAAGATCTATCATTTCATTAAGATTCTTACCCTTGTATTAAAAACTAGCCAATATCATGGCCTTTGGATGCACAGAATATACATTTACAGTTATTCATTGGGCCTTTTGTCTGTCTATTCATCCATCATTTTTTGAGGGGCTCATACATACCAGGTACTCACATGCCAGGCATTGGGAGAGCAAACAAACAAACAAAAAATACTGTCCTAATCTCAATAAAAATGTATGAAAAGTGTCATGTTATCCATTAGGTTCACCTTATTTCATTTTTAAGAACTAAAAGTCCGTGTCTATGAAATTTCAATTTTAAGCACTATTGTTTTTCTTGACCATATTTTATTTTAAATAAGTTAAAAGTTAATAATTATATACATGTGTATATTTCTAATAATTAAAAATATTTTCAATCCCTGAAATGTCTGCCTTTTAAATATAAAATTTACTATTTGGTTGATTTTGAAAAAAAAGTTTTTTCAATTAAGAAGCCAAAGATTCTTGCTTATTTCTTATGTGAAATTCCTCCCCCTCCCATCATCCCTAAACACACCCAAATAGCTCACAGGTATTGATTTAACACTCAATATTTTTGAACCTCAAAGGGTCTCTTCTCTGAATAACTGTCAAAACCCACAGATAATGATTAGCTGGTGAATGTTATCCATTAATAAAACTAAAGAACACAACCCAGTCTTACCAAACTGTAAAGAAAATTTCTTAAATATAGGAAGCAGAAATGATACAAAGAGTACTGGGAAGAGACTTGCTTTTACACTAAAAGAGAGTGTGAGAAAATGGATTAAATAGATTAAATGGATTAAATTGAATTACTAAATTTAGTTCATGCCATATTAGTGGTCTCATAATGATTCAGACCACAGTCTGGATTAAAGATGTCTTGACTTTTGAGGTTAGGATTCAGTTTCCCAATAGTACCATAACACACATGAATACACAACTTGCCTATCTCCAGAAAATCTTTATATTTTTATATAGTAATTTTATTTACAATTTCTGTCATCTAATTATTCACTAGGCATTACTTGTAGTAACAAATTATTTTTTTGCTCTTTGAAACCTCACAGGATTGTCACACTTGTAAACATTCACAATATTCAGATTCTAGAAGAAATGCAATGCATTAAAATTTTCCTGGCATTGAGAGTTAATCCTTAGCAGATTACGTGAAAATATTAAATTCTGGGTCAGGTGATATGTTGTTATTAAAATAACTTGTTTTGATACTAACAGTATATTAACTGATAACAAAAATGTACCCCTTTTCTATGTTTTTTATTTTGAATTGATATTCACAATCAATATATTCAATCAACAAATTAAGTTTCATTCCCAGCTATTGAAAGTCCCAGGCCACTTGTGAACAGAAAGCATTTTATTTATCCTTTAAGCTAAAATGGTGCTGAATTATTTCAACCTGAATGTAAAATGCATTAAGTCTTAGCTCATGGTATATAAACATTTAATTAATATATAACTACTTGCTATAAAGTAACATGTTGTTTGGTATTATAATGTTTTTAATGAAGTTTTAGCTTTTCTCAAAATTTTTCAGGAATGCTTTTCGTAAAACATTTGTAACTTTTTTTGAAGAGCTTTTGTTTTAAATGCCTAGACACTGGCTTTATATTCTTCTTTGCATTCTTATATTCTTTTATTATATGTCTATATTATGTTTGCAAGATTATATAAAAATGCCTTGAATAAATGATTTCAAGTGTCTATAGTGGTCATTTGTTGTTGTATAAATAAATGATCTGAATTTTATTTTAGATCAAAACATTAAAGCCATGTATATGGTTGCTGGTTTTGCTTAATTACCTTTTATATTAACACATTGTTTAATAAGATTACATGACTTGAAGCTTGTCTAGGATGGATAAAAATTTAAAGGATGTTTTAAAGTAGATACTATCATACATGAACTTTTGTCACCATTACCAGCTACTTCTAAGGACACAGAGCAGGCATTTAATTAGCATTTGCAAGGAATACATATTAACGTACATATTACACACACATACACACATTCATTTAGGGGACACATCCAACTCTAGCTAACAAGTTATTTACATAAAGAGAAATGTTGCTGTCATAGTAATCCTTATTTAAATGTGCAGCGGATTAACCTGGACACTGGTAACCTGAGAGGACAAACAGGCCTCAGACTGTGGGCAAGTGTTTTGGGGAAACAATTTGCAAAATTAACCTACAAAAACAATTTATCCTTAAGGAGCTCTTGCAGGTAAAGCAGTTGTAGACTTGTGCCTGGCAATTTGCAAATTTGAACTATAGAGCATAGTGATATTTGAACCCACCAATTTTCTGCTTCCATCTCCTGCTCAAGGCAAAACATCTGAATATGCTTTTGTTATTAATGCAAATGATGATTTCTTTTGCCCCACCAGTGCTCAGTATATTAAGCAGTGTTCATTATTAGCTCATTAACCAAAGATGGGGTGAGCGGATCTTTCCTTTTTGTCAGAAAACCTGCCTACCTTTATGTTACTCATTTATTAATATTTCTAATTTTTGTCACAGGTATTAGTAGAGGGTTAACATACAGATTGAGTACATCACTTTCATCATAGTAATTTGCAGCTTAAATTTAAAGAGTCCTTGCATGATACTCCTTTTTGATTTGAATGAGTAAAATATCATTTATATAGAATTAGGACAATATTGATTTCCTACAGTATGTACTGAGGAATTCCAGTTTCACAAGGTACTCTACTCAAAAAGAATCTCATAGGAAAGCAAGTACAGAAAATTTCATCTCTATGGGAGAGTCACAATATATATTATCATATTAAAGATTCTGAGAAGGCCTGCAGTAAAGAAACCACTTTATCTTTGCTATCCAGTGTTTCTCAGATTTTTTTCACCACAAGTCTTTTTTTTTTTAATAGCACTTATTATCCTATTAAACCATGTTTGCTTGGAAAACTCTGGCACTTACTATCTTAAGTAATTTTCAATTCATAGGAATGAGATCATTTGCAAATGACTTAAAACAAATGTGGCAGGATTTGAGCTATAGACCAGAGGGATAACTGAAACCCACCAATTGACTGCCTGTTCTGTTTTCTAAAAACTACTGCTGGACAGGGTTAAATAGTAAAGAATCACTTTGCTCTCTAAACCATGTTTTATTTTAGAAGGAAATATAGATCTTTCCTATGTGTCAGATAATTTGAATGCCTTTAAGTCCCCTTTTCAAATATCTTTTCACTCCCAAATTTTAGTTGTTTATAACACTAAGGGTGAACCAACCGTTTTCTTCTTGGTTCATTCGTTTTGTGTATTCAAAACTATCTTATGTTCTACATAATTACGTAATTTAAGTTTTAAGTAAAGTTTAGTACTTTTCACAGAAGGCAGAGAAAAATGGGATTGAAAATGAATGGCTTAAAGTATGTATACATATACTTACAATTTGCTGCCAATAATTTATTTGTTGATTAACTATGGGAAATAAGCACCAACTTTGGAAAGAGAAAAAAATAGAGCCACAAAACCAAAAGAAGAACCATTAATACAATGACCAAGAATATACCCGTGTCACTATTAGAAACAACATTGATAGTTCTCAATTTCTTTAGACACCAAGTCATACCATGTTCATGACACAGCTGTATACAATAGGGGCTAAGGATAAATGTAATGAAAGCCTAAGAGAAAACTCCTTGGAAAAAAAAATCAAATAATGCTGGGTCTTCTTTGCACTATTTGCAAAGAACTTTTGTGAAAGACTTACGCAATGCATAAATTCAGAGCCTGACAAATTTGGAGCCAATATTACCAATCAGTCATTTGCAAAATCATAAGTTATACTACTGTCATACAGCAAACATTAAAGTCAATCATTTTCAATAATTATGGTAATATTTTTTTAGAGGGATGATATAAGGAAAAAAACTTTTAATACAATCTATAGTTGGGTTGCTGTTGGGGCTAAGATTTTAAATATAAAACAATTCAGTAATTGTGATCACTTGACTTTTGTTTTAGGACTCTGGTTTCTAGCGACAAGCATGTATTTTAAACTTGCCTAATCAAAAGAGGAATTTATAGGCTCCTGCAACCAAGGGACAAGGGTGAAGTTTGCCGCAGAAACAGAAGAAACCAGGAAATCAAATACCGTCGAGACCATATTCTCACTGTCTTTTCTTCTTTTCTTTTTGAATCCACTTAATTCTCTTGGTTTTGTTTCTTCATGAGGATAGAACCTTTGTTGCCTTCATCTACACAGCTTGTCGACCAGAAAGAAAGTGGCATTAACCTGTAGCTCCAGTTTGAAACGTCCAGGGAAGGCATTTCATAGGCTCAGTCTGTGATAGTGCCAATCCTTGCCGCCGTCATTTTAGATACTACAGCTGGTCCAGATTGAGTTGAGTGCTCTTCCTTTATTAATCACTGAAGTCAAAAGGGTGGGGTCAGGTAAGAGAATAGCTGCTTCCATCCAAATCACATAATTGCATTTTGGCTTATGTGTTGGTGTGAAGGGAGAGTGAGGGAAAATGATTCCCCAGAAGAAGGGGGTGGATTATTATGGATGTTGTCAGTGAGACAATTACTGGGTCCATCAAGCCACCATATTTATGCCCAGCAGAAAGATTAATAAAATCAACATCCATACAATCCAACTCAAAACCCTTCCTTCCAAGCTGGTCACCTATCTGATTTCTATTAAAAGAACCCCCATATTCTCAGTGTCTCAGGGCTGACTTTTCCCCAGAAAGAGCTAATGCCACCTTCCTCTCCCCTCCCCCATTGACAGGTCTAAATAGCTTGCTTACTTCTACCCCATGAGGTGTTTCGTGGAGTCTTAGTAGGACATTTCAGGAGGGAAACCCATCCTTACAAGCGAGAGGAGATCCCAGTTCCCTCTTATTTAACCAGTCACATTAGAGTTCTAAAAAGAAGAGTCAATCCAAAGAAAAAAAGGGAAAGAACAAGAGAAAGAGAACCATTCTTTAAGCTTTTGCTCCTCCAATTGCTACCCCTTCCCACTGACCCCTCTACTATCTGTCTACCCTGTTGTCTTTGATCACCAATGAGAAACTCCCTCTGGAAGGGGTACCTTAGGGTACATTGCACCCTTTTTCTTGTTTGTTTTTAAGAGACAAGGTCTCACTCTGTCATGCAAGCTAGAGTGCAGTGGTGTGATCAAGGCTCACTATAGCGTCGAACTCCTGTGTTCAAGTGATTCTCCCGCCTCAGCCTCCCGAGTAGCTAGAACTACAGACACGTGGCACTGTGCCTAGCTGATTTTTAAATTTTTTGTAGAGACGGGATCTTGCTGTGTTGCCCAGGCTGGTCTTGAACTCCTGGCTGGGGTTCCAAGTGTGAGCCACTGTGCCCCGCCTACATTGCACTCTTTCCTTTTATTAGTTACAGTGTACTCTGAACACATTTACAGACCCTGAAGAGTGAATACAATCCAATGGTAGGGTAGTGGGGAAGGGAAAACTTCAGAGAACACAGCAAAACACCAGTGTTTTGTAAGAACTACAGGGATAATGGGATGCTTGGATGACAGTAACAGGTAGTCAGCTATATGTGATGGGTCCGACTCCCAGCAGTCTCTCTTGGTATTCTCACCATTCCTTTTAACCAAGATATAGAACAATGTACAATTCATGGATCATTGCAGGTGGTGCTGTGGTGCACAGGTGTGACAACTCATCCCAGAGGTTTCTAAACTAGAGTCCAAGAACATCAGTAACTTCATTAAATTTGCCTTGCGGATCCGAGAGCTAAGGGGATGAGGTCAGAGGGATGGGATGAAAATCGCACACACAGTGCAGCTTCTTCAATAACTTAGGCAACCTGCCCTCTGGAAAATAACCCATCTGGCCAAGATTTTCTCCAAGGCCCAGACTGACCAGAGATGTCTTTTAGTCCACAGGGAGTTACCCTGTTATTCTTTTGGAGTTTGAGAAGGCTTATCAGGAGCAAGGCCCCCAAAGCCTGTTTCCCCCACCCCCCACCATTTTCCCAGGGGACCACTTCTGAGTAAGAGACTTGGAAAAAACCTGCATATTCTCCTTTCCGCTCTCCTCGTGACAGGGTTTCACAATTTAGCTACAGTGGTCCTTTGGGATTTTTTTTCTCTCTCTCAATGACCAAGCCAGCAGGAGTGCTTTAACCTCAAACACTGGTCTCATTTGAAATTTCTAGAAAATCTAAGAGTTGGATTTGCCCCATCAGAATATTTGGAATCTTCACTCAAACTCAATACTTCCCTCCGGGCTCACTGAGATCATTTCAGTTGGTCAACATCAATAAAGAACGTTCATTTTGCTGAGGTAACCACACTACCAGTGCCTCACACGTAGTTCCCACAACCACAAATGGACCACTGCTCTGAGGCTTATCTAAAATATTAAATTAAATGCCCCGACAGCATGAGAGGCCTAATTTCGACAAATGCAGTCTCATATAACATAACAATGGCCAACTTTTTGAGGAGCTAGGTAAGGGAAGGTGTGTTAGCTTTCAAGAGAGAGTCCAGTTACACAAGATGTATTAAATATTTAATGAGTCCTTATGACTGTCCAGACATAGGGCTTTATATATACACATGCATATTATCTTCTTGCCCTCTCACAACTGTGACGAAGTTATGATTTTCCTCATTTTACAGATGACTAAGAGGCTCTGAGAAGCTAAGTCACTGCCCAAGTTATGACGGTTCCAAAGAAAACCCAAGAAAATCAATGAAATATCTTAGAAGTAACAAAAACCCAGTAAACTAATTGGCTACAAGATACAAAAAAATTTCCTATGCTATTAATAACCAGTTAGGAACTATTCCTTTCAAAAGATTCCATTTATAATACATGTAGGCATAATCTTGACATGGGGCTTATGTGAAAAAAACCCCAAATATTTGTTGAACAAATAGAGAAACATACCACATTATTCTATGGGAGGACTGAACATTGTAAATATAATATATAATACCTTAACACATTAACTGCCATTAGAGTTGTATTTCACTCACTCTACTTTTGACCCTGGGGGCCATGTGATGTTTACTTGGTGATGTTCTTACTGTTATAATGAATTATTGACAATTTAATTCTAAAAATGTGAATTAAATGAATAGAAGTCAATAAATTTCAGTTTTCTATTTATATTTACCTTTATATTACACTAAAAGTTTTTGTTCTATTTTTGTAATAAAACACTGTGGCCCCAAGGAAAAATTTCTGGGTTTTTTTGTGTGACAGTCAATGTGTTAAATCAGAGTACCCTTCAATGCTATCAAAAAAGTGAAAGATTAACATTTTAATAAACTATTTGAGTATAAATTGATATTATTTTTCATAAGAATGATTTGACAATATATTTTAAGAACCCTAAATAGGGCTGGGCATGGTGGTTCATGCCTGTAATCCTAGCACTTTGGGAGGCTGAGGCAGGAGGATCACTAAAGGCAAGGAGTTCGAGACTCGCCTGGGCAACCTAGAGCGATCCCATCTCTACAAAAAGTTTTATAGTTTGAGGGTGCAGTAAGCTATGGTGATGCCATTGCACTGTAGCCCAGGAAACAGAGCAAGACCTTGTCTTGAAAAAAAAGAACTTTTACTAGGCTAGGCACAGTGTCTGATGCCTATAACCCCAGCTACTTGGAGGCCGAGGTGGGAGGATCACTTGATCCCAGGAGTTTGAGGCTGCAGTGAGCTATGCACTCCATCCTGGGGGACAGAGCGAGACCCTGTCACTTAAAAAAAAAAAAAAAAGAACATTAAATAATTCTATAATTCCTTAGGCAATAATTACACTTTGAGGAACCTATCTTAAGGAAATAATCAAATACAGGCTGTCCCCAGGTTACAGACAAGATATGTCTTTAGGTCAGATTTGTATGTAACTGGGATCCCGGATGAACAGCGCATACGAGGTAACAATAATAATATCAATACTATAATGGCTCATATGTGGTAATAATAATAAAGCATAATACTGTAATAAGAATAATACCCGTGTACTGTAATAATAAGTTACAGAAACATATAGAACATAAAAACAAACTCATACAAAAAGTTTAGATAGCAGAAATTTCAAAGAAGAATGCTAAAGGTTAACGCTCCCCTAATGTTGCATTAATGTCTTGCTTATGGGAAGGGGCACTTGTGAGGCAGGAAGGTAGCTGACATTAATCAGAAGATGATGATGGAGACGGTGCTGGAGAGGATGGAGCGGGTGCTGCGGAATCAGGATTTGATTCTCTTGCTGGAGGGGGGGAGCTGACCGCTGAAGTCAGTTTCTTGAAACAGGTATCTAGGGCTGTTTGAGCAGCCTTTTTCTTTTTTTTGTTGTAAATGGCCTTGTAGCAGCTGATGTTCTCGCTAACTGCATAGTAAACCTGTGCAAACCACTCAGTGTTAGGGTCTTGCTCCTCAAGCTTAGCAAATCCTGCTGCAATGAGATGACAGCCTTCAGCTAAGTCTTTTGTCATCAACTTTTTTGGCTCTGGATCTTCTGATTCTTCGTGTCCTTGTGTTTCTATCGGCTGCTTCTCCATCTATGAGACTGGCCGCGAGAGTAAAGAGGCTGTGCCAACAGACCACTTACACCGCCATGCGTGTTTGTTTACAGACGTGGAGAAACTAGTTTCGAATTTTTAATTTAATTATTTAATTATAAATTTTCCTTATGGGGAGCCTTGGGAGCCCATTTGTAAGCACGGACTGTCGTAAGTCCAGTTGTAGGTTCCCAGAGGACTGCCTGTACACTGATAAAGACTTATGAAGCCTTATCAAACCAGTTTACTCATTAGAAATAACCAGTATAAATAATTGTTAATTTCTGATCCAACTGTAAGAGGAACTATTGGGCATCCTTCAAAGATTCTGTTTTAAATTTGGGGATATAAGAAAATGCTCTGCTATAAAATAAAGATAGTAATAGTATTCTAAATGGTGCTTTACAAATGTTTTGAATTCATTTGCATCAGAGAAAAGACTCAAAGACATTGCAACAAAAGTTTAGTAGTGGTTAACTCTGAAGCCTTGGAAAATAAAAGATTTTATTTTCTCCTTCACATTTTTTGTGCATATGATTAATTTTCTCCAGAGATAGCACTCATTATTTTCCAATGGAAACTTTCAAACGTATAAAAAATTAGAACCACACGTGGTGGCTCGAGCCTGTAATCCCAGCAGCTCTCAAGGCTGAGATGTGAGGATTGCTTGAGGCCAGGAGTTCGAGGCCAGCCTGGGCAACACAGTGAAACCCCAATGTCGAAAGAAATAAAAAAGAAAAATTAGCTGGGCATGGTGGTGAGCACTTATAGTCCCAGCTACTCAGAAGGCTGATACAGGATCACTTGAGTCCAGGAGTTTGAGGCTGCAGTGAGTTATGATTGTGCCACTGCACTCCAGCCTGGGGAACGGAGCAAGACCATGACTCAAAAAAAAAAAAAAAAATTTAGGGAGAGTAATCTGTTGACCCTCCATGAATACATCACTCAGTACCAGCAGTTATAAGTACATGGCCAATATTATTTATTTTATTTCTTTACCCCCTACTACTCAAATCTCTTGCTCATTCTATTATTTTAAATAAAGCAAATTCAAGGTGCCATATCATTTTATCTAAAATATTAGGAATCTTTCTAACAGAACCACATAATTTTTCACCTAAAAAATTAACAGCTCCTTAATATCATCAAATATCTAGTTAGTATTTAAATTATGACACCAATTGTCTCATAATTTTCTTTTTTTAAACAGTTGTATTGTTTGAATTAGGCTCAAACAAGGTTCACACATTGAATTTGGTTATTATGTGTTTTAAGTCTCTGTAAGATGTATACATATATATTTTCCTTTTGCTTTTTGTTCCTTTTTTTTTTTTTTGCTATTAATGTGGAGGGAGGGGGAATAGGCATTTTGTTTCACAGAATTCTTCACATTCTGGATTTTGTTGTGTGTCCTGTGGTATATATAACACATTCTTCTGTTCCTTGTATTTACCATTAAAAAAGTCGGATCTAGAGGCTTGACCCCATGTAGGTTAGGTTTGATCTGGGAGATCAAGAAGACTCGACAATGATGTCTCTGGCCGGCCATCTTTCTGTCATGTTAAGAATGATCAGTGGGTTCAATGTTGTCAGTTTGATCCAGCCACTATAAAATTCCCCATCAGATTGTCACCTAATCATTTTTGCAGCCATTAATGATCACTGCTAGATCCATTATCAAGATCAGTGATTTTTTCAAAGAACTGAAAGTATTCCATAATGGCATATATGCTTTTTCACTTGAACTGAACTATTTGGTTCTTTCAGTAATGTACTTCATTAAATTAAATAACAGTAATACAAAAATGATAACAGACCTTTTCTTTTTCCTTTTAGTAATTTGAGACAGCTTTGGAACTCCATGAAAGACATTCAAGGTGCTGTGCCCTTTCATGAGAAAACCCAACACTTGTTTTCAGAGCTGTTTTTGTCATGTGCGTACGTATTTTCCCCCATCATGGTCAAGTGTAATTTTAACCTGACACAAATGATCTGTTGATTTCAAATATCATGGGAAAACTTTGATGGAGAATATTTTTAAAGAGATTAGTTACTGGAAAGACAAGAAAGCTAAGGACACTTGGCAAGGTGGTTATATTACATGCTTTACATAACATTCTTCTTCCTCAGATTTTTCAATTTTAAATTTGGTTTCTCAATTTCCTGTAACTAAATTTCAAGCACCCTAACTGACATTCAGGGCCCTCCTGTATCTGGCCCCAGTTGCCCACTTCACTGGTTTCATATCCTGCTGGTTTTCATGCTTTCTCTCCTCTGGCCAAGCTCGACAACTACTTCCCTTAGACTCAAGCCTCCCTGGGAGTCAGGTGCTGGCCCTTGAACACACAGGGACTTTACCTCTCTGTCTGTGAGGGTGCTTGTTTCTTTTTTATAGATCCGCCTGTCTGCATCTTCTCTTACTAGACTTGTAGTGGACAACGACGAGCCTAACAAGGCAAGTGTTTCTTGGCTAACAACTGTCTTCCTACTTTTTAAACAAAATTAGCACCCTAATTCCTTCTGGGAAAATACCTCCCCCACATGAAATTGTTAATCACGGTGCTCTACAACAAGTAATAGGTATCTCTAGGTCCCAAGCTAGATAAGTTGATGCTTTCTCCCTAAAATTTTAACTATACACAAAGTAAATTTTAAGTATAGAAAAGACTGATAACAGTTACAAATGTTTATTTGGCAGCCAGATGAGTTTCTCAAGAATTAGTGGCTAATACTCACTGAGTACTCGAAGAACCCTGATTGTGTGCTATGTACAGAATCCTGTCTGCAAACGTGGCAGGGCTAGGCCCTAGTATTAATTTTGTTGTTTTCTAGGTATTTCCCACCCTTTCTTCTTTCTCACCTATACTTGGCCATTTCTCTACTTTCAGTTTATATCCACTCAAGAACAAAAATTCAAAAAAACCTCAGCCCTAAGTTGCCAGACAAGTTCTTATAGGCATACTTTGTAGTGCTCTTTTTTTTCTGTCCTCAAAAGAACAAATGCAACTAAAATTGGGGAAAAGAGAGAGAAAGAAGCGTGGGCAGTCAAGAAGGATAGAAAGAGGAAGGGCAAGAACTCTCAGAGGTTCAAGGAGCAGCATGAAAGAGTCTCTGAGTTTTCATCTATGGGTAACCTGTCATCCAACAGTCTGGACCCTGCCGAGTTCTCCTGAAGAAAGGGGTAAGGGAACTCAGGTACTTTATATGAAGATGAGAGTGTAAACAAAACAAAACAGATAAAATGGGAACTGAATAAAGTCAGTGGGCAATTTCCCTATAAATGAGGCAATGATAGACTCAATTTTAATTTTGTTCCTTCCTTTCATTGGTTTCAACTTTCAGAATAGTGTTAGGTAAAACTGGTAGTAGAAGCCATTCTTGTCATGTTTCTAAGTCCCAATATTTCTTCATTAAATATGATATTGGCTATTCATCTAAGATACACATTTTCATGTGGAGAAAAATCATCCTTCTTTTCCTAGCTTTTTAGGTGCTTTGCTTAGAAATGGGTAGATTTTAATAAATATCTCTTGGTTTTTTATTGGGATGAAAAATATTTTTTATTGGTTTTACTGGAGTGATATATTTAATCAAATTAACTTCCTACAATTTAAATAACAATGGTAATGCTGGACAACTTTTAAAAATGTATAGAATTTGGTGCGCTGTATTATTTGTCATTTTCATATTTACATTTATAAAGAATTGGGTTCCTCCCACCCCCGCAGTCTTTGTTATGTTTTAGTATCAAAATTATCCTAGCCTCAGAAAATATGGCTACTATGGTCTGAATGTGTCCTCCCAAAATTCGTCTGTGGAAATCCCATCCCACAAGGTGATGACAGTGAGAGGTGGGGGTCTCTGGGAGGTGATTAGATCAGGAGGGTGGAGCCCTCACAAATGGGATTAGTGCCCTTATAAAAGAGGTCTGAAGGAGCTTGTCTGCCCCTTCCACCATGTGAGGACTCAGGGGGAGGCTCCACATGTAAGGAATGGGCCCCCACCAGACTCTGAATCTGCTAGAAACTTGATCTTGGACTTCCTAGCCTCCAGAACTGTGAGAAATAAATGTTTGTTGTTTATAAGCCACCCAAGCTATGGTAAGATCATGGCAGTGCAAAATAGTTGGTAACAACACAGGCTGTTCAAGTTCACATCCTAGTTTCACCACTTACTGGCAGTGTGCCTTTTAACAAGCCACCTGGCCCATAAAAATCTGGGTGATGCAACAGAATGTAAATGCTATATAAACCTGCAGAAGGTAGAAGTAGCATAGCTAACAAATGATAGGAAAAGAAGAAAAAAGAAAGAGCAGTTTGTTATTTCTTTACATTTTTATAGCTGAGGTCAAAATATGTAATTTGAAGCACGTAAATATACCCATCTGCCTATTCTTAGATTTGTAAATATAAAGATAAAATATAAGAAAGATAATATCACCAACTGAAATGTAATAGTGTAAGAAAGGAAGCTGAGAGGGAGAAATATATTGATTTAATCATTATTTGGAAAAGGCAGCAAATAGGTAACTGTCTAAAGAAGGAGTCAACAAATACCAATCATGAGCCAAATCAAGCTCATCAACTGCAGGTAAAGTTTACAGGGACACAGCCACACCCATTTGTTCACATATTGCCTATAGCTGCTTTTGTGCTCCAGAGATGAGTACCTGCCACAGACCTTAGGACCTGCAAAGCCTAAAATATTTACAATCTCGCCTAGTACAGAAAAAGTTTACTGACACTTGTTCTAAAGCAATGATGTGTTATTGAATATAGTATACAAAATTACAACTGTAAAGATAGCCTCTGTTAAGAAATACAATTATTTCAAATTACAAAAGAACCACTGACACACACAAAAGTTGCCTTAAAACTTTAACGATGTGATCAGTAGCAGATTTCTCAATAGAAACAGTCAGAAAACAGTAAGCTATTTTCATAGTAATGGAAGAAAATAATTATTAATCAAGGTTAGTTATACTTCTGGACTATCATTTGAGAATGAGACTAAAATAAAAGCATTATTCTGACAGACAAAAACTAAGAGTGCTTACCACTAAGAGATTGTCACTATATAATGATGAAAAATACCTACTGAAGAGAGTAGGAAAATGATAGAAAAATTAATGAACATAGAAACTGATAAACATGTGAGTAAATTTATATAAACACTAACTGTATGAAGCAATAATGATAATACCTAATTTTGGAAATAAAACTAAAAGGCAGAATTAAAATACTTGACACAAATGCATGCAAGATAAAAAGGTGATGAAAGAGTTCTGAGGCCAATGTATGGTTTGGTAGGCCTGTGGAGTTACTGAGATTAATTTAGATTTTAAGAAAATGTGTACGTTAAAGGTTAGTACCAAAAGAAATTCAAAAAAGGCAGAGAAGGAAAATTGGAAAAATGTTTGAAATGCAATTGAAAAAAGTTAGAGAAAGAGAAAACAGTAGCCCAGAAATCACAATGTATCAGACTCTATGGGATATGGCTAGAAGAGTACACAAAGATAAGATGTATACCTTACTTAGACAAACCTTTAACTAATCTAGAAAAAAGTATAGTATAAAGCACAAGTATGCAAAATAAGAAAAAAGAGTAAAGTGTATCCCAAACTTGCAGAGGTAATCTTAAAAATCAAGACATTACTTTGTTTAGCTCTGTTTAGCTCTGCTTTGTTTAGCAAATTTTATACACACACACACACACACACACACACACACGTGTGTATATAACATAGATAAAATGATTATTTTTTAAGAAAAAATAGAAATTGAGTTCAGATGAAAATCTAAACAGATAAATTGGTATAGAAAAAATAGACAAAATTGTCAAAATGTACCAGACACAAATATTTTTTCAGAGTTATTCCACTAAATCTTTAAAGAACAAAAAGAAAGATCATATGGTCATTTTCATAAATACTTAAAAGGTATTGGATAAAGCTTGATATCTATTTTTGATTTTTTCAAAATACACTTCAGTAAGAAGAATAGATCTTAATATCATAAAACATATCTCTCTAAATCTAAGGTCAATTTCATTCCTAAGGGGAATCACTGTAAGCATTCCTGTTACAGTGAGGAATAGACAAGGAGGTCCAATTTCAATGCTATTATTTTATGTTTTACTAGAGGTAATACTCATTCTAATTAGGCAAGAAAAGAGTTATAAAAATTAGAAAGGAGCAGGTAAAATTGTTAATATCTTTAGATGATATAATTCTGAACCTATAAAACACAAGAGAAAAAACTGAGTATTACAAACTGAGAATTTTTTAAGGTGGCTGGCTGAAAAAATTATCAGTATACAGAAGTTCATAACTTTCATATACATTGCCAACAACCAATTAGAAGGTAAAAGATCAGACCCCATTTACATGAACAAAATCAAATATTCTGTTTGGAAAAAACATCCAACAAAATCAAAGACAAATGATAAAATAGAAATTCTTTGCAAGTCGTGGTAGGCAAAGGGCTAATTTCTTTAACATGTTTAGCGCTTCTACAAACCAGTAACAAAAAAGATCAAGGGCCCAAAATAAACTTAATAAAAAAAAGCAGGTCACAGAAATAAAAATACAAATGGCTATACAAGTTTCTATCAATTTATATTAATGACATTAAACTTCAGATGGGCCTCAAATGCTGTCCAGTAATAATACTATTTTCTTATTTCAATTACTCTGCCATACTTTCTCCAGAGGACTGATTCATACCTTTTTCTCTATAATCTAATGTCTATCATCTTCTCTCCCATTCTTATTCTCCGTTGGTATGACTCAAATCCAAGCCACCTGTTTCTCACCCAGATTATTCTAATAGCATCCTAACTAGTAACTACAGCTATTCAGCCATACGAGTCATTGATAAACTGAAAAAACTTACATCCATGAATAGTCATAATAATTATATTTGTTCAAATATTTATAGAATATTTATTCTTTTTTTAAATTTTATTTATTTATTTATTTTTGAGACAGAGTCTCACTCTGTTGCCTGGGCTAGAGTGAGTGCCGTGGTATCAGCCTAGCTCACAGGAACCTCAAACTCCTGGGCTCAAGCGATCCTTCTGCCTCAACCTCCTAAGTAGCTGGGACTACAGGTATGTGCCACAGTGCCTGGCTAATTTTTTTTTTCTATATATTTTTAGTTGTCCAGCTAATTTCTTTCCATTTTTAGTAGAGATGGGGTCTCACCCTTGCTGGAGAATATTTATTTTTTATAAAAAGCAAATATTTAAGTGTGCACATACTGTGTACTAACCACTGTTCAAAGTTGTGACATCGCAAAGAAAAAAACAGGCCCCTCTTTCACAAATCTTATATTCTAGATAGGGAAGGTTGATAACCATATAAATTTATATACGTCAGGAAATGAATGTCATAGAAGAAAAAGAAAAGAGGAGGGAAAAGCCATCTAATATTTTCAAAGTAAGGTCAGAGAGCTTCTCTCTGACAAGATGGCATTTGAGCACAGACCCACAAAATTGAAGGAGAGAGTCTTGCAGGTATCAAAGTGGAAAACGTAAATTTAAGCATTCAAGAAAGACTGTTTTAGGTATATTAATAACGCAAGCACAGTGCTTACAAATCTTTAGAAATTTGATAGGGTCTGACAACCTCTACTTTATCACAGGTGGTGCCTATCTTGACAAAATTTGGAACTAGTTCACACCTATTCCAGATATGAGCTAAATGGGTGGTTGTTGGTGTATGTGAAGGCTGTGAACTTTGTCCAGATAGAGAGAGCTAAGCTAACCATTGAGTATTCATACCATGTTTGGTTTAAAAATAAACACAAATAAACCTCCTCCCTTCATTGACCCTCTAAGTCTTGGCTGTCTTTACTGAAAAACATCCTTTTAATTTTATCCTGAAAACAACATGGAGAATGACTTTCTTTCAAAACAAGTTTTCCCTTGAAGAGAAACACATGTTCAAAGTACAAACAACATTCCAGTACTCAGATTAAGGCTACTTAATTTCTGCAGGATGATATCATACTTAGGCTACTGAACGTGTTTAAGTAAATACCATTTGTCCTACAATTCTATAATATAGGCCCAATTAACAGAAGCAAACCCATCAGCTTATTCAACTAATTGGAGAATAACAAACAGAAGATGAGACACATTTGAAACACAAATACTTCTCAGGTTACAAATAATTTCTAAGAGTAATCAAAAGTAATGACCCAGTATAATTTTTAAAAATAAAGAGTGACAAGCTTATTTTAACATTTATTTGTAAAGAAAAGGAATAAGAATAGCCAAGAAAATTTTGGGGAGCTTGTCTCCTCTTCCTTGTCTGGTCTGGTGGTCTCTTTCTTCTCTGGTCTCCTTTTCCTCATCTGGTCTGGTCTCCTCTTCCTCATCTGGTCTCCTCTGGTCTAGTCTCCTCTTCCTCCTCTGGTCTGGTCTCGTCTCCTCCTTTTCCCCTCACCTCCTTCCCCTGTCTTTAGAGTCTTGCTCTGTTGCCCGGCTAGAAGTGCAATGGTGTCACCACAGCTCCATGGCTCACTGTAACTTCATACTCCTGGGCTCAAGCGATCCTCCTGCCTTAGCTTCGTGAGTACTGAGGCTACAGGCCCATGCCATGATGCCAGGCTGATTATTTTTAGTAGGGGTGGGGTCTCGTTCTTGCTCAGGCTGGCCTAGAACTCCTGACTTCAAGCAATCCTCCTGCCTAGGCTTCCTGAAGTGCTAGGATTACAGGCATGAGCCACCATGCCTGGCCAAATTTCCTTTTTAAATAAAGGAAAGTTTCCCACTAAAAAAAACAAAAAGAACAAAAACAAAAAAAAAAGCAAATGGATGAAAACAACTTATTGTCTTTCAGTAGGGAACCATAAGATTAAATTCTGTATCTAATATAATAGGATATACTGAAGCCATATGAAAAAATGACTGTGATCTTTATACAGTCATATGGTCTGAGTTCTATGATATATGCCAAAAAGACTCAGTATAGAATAGTGTATATTTTTTCCAATCATCTACATAAGAAGGAAGTCAAAATGGAGGAGACAGGACTGGAGACATGCCTTTACCTAAATATCTTGTTATATAGTTTCTAATTTGCAACACTTTGATAGTTTTACATACCCAAATACAAATGAAATTGAATCAGAAAGTAAAAAGTTCTTAAAAATTAAAACTAATGAAATTAACTATCAAGGTTAATTTAAAATATACTTTTCTGTCCAAGTTAGTTTAGAGTATATTATATTTTTCTCTTCAAATTTAGAAAAATATATTTGAAGGAAATATTTAACTGCAAAGAATTCTTAAAACTCATTCAGCCTTCTCATTTTATAAGCAATACTGGTGTTACTACATTGAAACGAATTCATTTATAATTGGATAAAGCAAAAAAGTAATTCAATTGACTTTTTTGGAACCACAGTTTTCTCTATATGAGAAAATAAACATAAGCATAAAATAAAATAGATTAGATAAAAAATCTGGTGGTAGTAAATTTGAATTGAAAATACATCAAGAACTCATACATTTGTTTTGTTTCTAAAATACATTTTTTACCTATTCTGTTCCCTGTGAAGGCCACGAAGTACTGACAACTAACTGACATGTGGATTGTGAGTACTCTAAATGCCTTTCACCACTATAAGGAGCAGCTCTTGGAGCAATAGCTGCAGAAGAAAACATGGAAGATTAGCTCAAACATCTTGTGTCAGAATACAAAGAAAAGTGGGTTACATTAAATGAAAACAGGGGCAATAAAAACCCTGTGTCCAACACAAAATAATTTGTGTACTCTAAAGAAAATATTTTCATGAAAAATGTTTAATATCTGAGTGGTATCTTTCTACAAGAACTTCAAGCAAAAGTGAAACTCAAGACACTAGGCAGCTGGCCTTAAATCCAGGGCTAACCTCCGCCATTACCACAATGGCCACCAGTGCCAACTCTAGTCCATCAGAGCCAGGCCCATGTACCCCTGGGCATGATGGTGGGGTACCTTTCCAAAGCAACAGTTAATACCAAAACATATGTTGTTTGGGAAACAGGGGTGGAGAATGGTGCAGTTATCTCTTTTCTTTTCTTTCTGAAGTATCTTATCTATTTCTTCTACCTGGTTCTTCCTACATTTCTAGTACATGGTTTCCTTTGCTTCCTTTTATAAATTTTATAAAAATAAAACGTGCATAAAAAGAAAAAAAAATTTTTTGGGGAAAAAATATTTATGGGCAAACCATGTTATCTTAATACAATATAAAACTATAAAAATTTAAAATGTAATATTGGATCAGATAAAGAGATAAGCAAAGAGATAGAGAGTCTAGGAACATTCCCATGATTATACAGTGACATTTCAAATAAGAAAGGATGACCCAACTAATCAAAAATAGCATTACAATAATATTCATTTTGGAAAAAATAGAATAGGTCCTAACCATGTACCATATATGTATTAGAATAATTCTAACTACAATAAAAAATAACCCCCCTAAATCTCAGTGCCTCAACCTAATATTGCTAATACTTATTTCTTGCTCATGTAAAGTTCTGTAGGTGGCTGGATAGGTTTGGGAGGATCTGCTCCATCCAGTCATTCAGGCACTCTGGCAAAGAGAAACTTCACCATTTTCAATCTCTATCTTAAAGCTTTTCCAGAATGTCAATGTTTAGTTGGGAAACAAGGGGAGAAATGTGGAAGATTTCCTGGAAAATTTTGTGAGGCAGGTGAAAATCATGTTATCATTTTTGCCCATATTCCATTGGCCAGCATTTGCCTAACTTCAAGAAGGCTGGGAAATGTGATTGAGCCAGGTGCCTCAGGAAAAGAAGAAATAGATTCAGGGAACACTTAGCCAGTGTCTAACATAGTATGTCCTTCTGGTTATTAAATATCCCACCATACCTAGAACATACTCCCTCCTTCCTTGAGTGAGACAATCCAAAGTTTTATCCAATTATTGCAACCAGCTCAAAGTCCAAGATCTCTAAATGATGCATGGTTCTTTCCATCAGCTCTGGACATGGCTCCTTGAGGTCCAGCGGCTCTTGCACTAAAAACACAAGTTATAGAAGTCTCTCCACTGCCACCGGGCAAATGTACTAGGTAGGGTGAGCAAGGGCAGAAGATTTATAATAAAAACTGCCATCTAGTAAAGGGAACATGGGAGACACAGAGAAGGTACAAGTCCGTCATCATTATGATATCCCTCTGGCAGGCATTTTAAAGTCCTGTACTTGGAAATGAGGGCATTTCCTTGATTTCAGTTTTGCTATCTGGAAGGAACTACTTGTTCACTGTACTTCATAGCACTAGATCCAACCTCTTTGAAATTCTCCCCGGTCCATTATCACCCTAAGTCACATTTGAAATAAGTGATGGAGAGTGTACCATTTTGCGGGTCTTTATAGTTTTTGTAATGTGCCTCTTCCTGGAGCAAGTTTGGGAGCCCCAAAATGTTTTTAATGGTAGAACGTTCAAAGGCTATTGAAGTCCAATTTTGCAATTTCTTTGGCATTAAAAATAAGCAAAAGATTATAGTTTTTGAGAGAAAGGTATCTATTCAATTACAGATGATAATAGCATCTCCCAAAGTTCTTTTCTAAATATAATTCTCAAGCCTAACTTGTATTTTTCCTTTGCCCCTGTACCTTAAGGCTATAATGTTTAGCAGGAAATTCCACACTCTTACTCAGTTCTGTGTTGGAACCAGAAGTCTTACTAGACCTTTGGACACAATCTCTTATCATTTCGGACAGGAAGCAGTGGGCTTTCCACTCTTTTGCCTTTCATTTTTGTTTTGTTTGCAAACTAGCAAATGATTGCCATAGCCCATATCTTTTTTTCTATCACCTTGAAAAATGCAGACATTAGCAACCAACACTCTATCAACATTCTGTTTTCCAATCTCTTTTGCTAGAGATACAAGGTCAGCAGGCATGTGGTCCACCTTCCAAGAATTGCAAATGGCCATTTTAACAATTGTTTTGACACTGCATGACATGAATCTCCAGTTTTTTCACCCGGGATAGTAATTTTCATCCTGATTCTCTGCTAGACCATGTATTTTGTGCTTTTTTTTGTTTGTTTGTTTCACAACAGCATCCTTCCTCTAGCACTAATTTCTGCATCAGAATAGTGCTACCTGTACTATAAAAAAATTTCCAAATTCTCATTGGCTTAACACAACAGATGTTTGCTTGATGATCACTTAATTCAAATGGCTTGAGTGGAGGAAAGAGTTTCACAGTTATTTAGGCTGATAGTTTTTCTTTCATCTTAAAAAGATGGTAGATATCTAATGTGTCCATAGGAATTGGTGTCTAGCTGAGGGATAAAGGAAGAGTGAGAGATATATATGAGATTTTATGGGCTAGACCTAGAAGTGGTTTATATAGTTTTCACACATTTTTTACTTAAAAATTAAGCAATTCTTAAGTCAGATGACCCAAACCTAACTTCAGGGTGTTGGGACATATAGATTAGTTGTACAGTAATTGATTTGATTAAGCAGTTTGCCAATCTCTGCCAGAATGCACAGGGGTAAATCCCAGATGGATTAAGAGCTAAATTTAAACATAAACCTATTAAAGTGCTAGAGGAAAACATAGTAGAACTACTTGGGGATGTCACGAACTCTACAGAGCATGGGAGTTTTCCCTACTTGCAAGCTAATAAGATAGCCTGCCTCAGTTTCGTGGGTGCTTACAGAAGACATGAGATCCTGGATCAGAGACAAAGAATTTCATTACTCACGGCAAAAACAATAGCCAGAGCATGAGCATGATGTTTGGCCATTTCCCCATTGCCTTGGGGGTCCCTAAGATTACCCCAAGGTTCAATGATTCACTAGAAAAACTAACAGGAGTCAGAAAATGCTGTAATACTCATAGTTATGGTTTATTACAGTGAAAGGATACAGATTATAATCAACAAAGGGAAAAGGTACATGGGGCAAAGTCTAGGAGAGAACAGGTGAAAGTTTCCAAGTGTCCTCTCCCAGTGGAGTCATATGGACACACTCCCAGCAATGATGTGTGACGATATCTACTAAATGTTGCCAACCAGGAAAGCTCACCTGATCCTTGGTGCCCCAGGTTTTTATAGGGAGTCAGACACATAGGCACGAAAAGCTTACATAAATAACCTCAGCTACTCATACTTTAGCTTCTCAGAGCAATGTTTGCCATAGATCACATTGTTAATATAAAGTCCCTGATCGAATTGGTACCATGTGGCCCAAAAGTTCAGAGGTCATCTCCCAAGAGCTGGCCAGTAGCCACTTCTAAAGACAGGCCTTTGTCAGCACATGCTTAATTCTCTCAGCAGTGATGTGTGACAACCTGTGGAAGTATTGCTGACCGGGATTCTCTGCTGAGCCTTAGTATCTATGGTTTTTACTGGGAGTCAGTCTCATGGCATGAATCATCTGTATGGCTGACCTCAGCTACTCAGACTCCAGTCCCCCAGAGCACAGACAGGCACTCACCATGAATCACTTTGCTAGATAAAACTATCTGATTCAAATGGCATCAGATGGCCCAAGGCCTTTCATATACAAAGACATTCATATCAGGTAGAATTGTTAGTTCAGTGCTCTTTTCCCAGGAGTTGACTAAGGGCCAGTTCAAAAGACAGGCATGTTTTGGTAGTGTACAGAGTCTGAGCCACCCAGGTCTGCTGAGTTAACCCTGTCCTGCATACTCATGTTCTCCCAAGTCCTATGGGGTCAACACAAAGGACCATGATTGGATACTTGTAGATTGCATTGTAGGAAAGGGACACTGAGCTTGACTGATTTTTTGTCCTGGGGGAAATGTTACTCATCCCTCAAGGTTGCTCAGTGCAAACACAACCTTGAAAATGACCTGGGGTAAAGAGCAAACAGGGCTTTGCATTCTTGGCATACTTAGCAAGAACCTGCAGGAATGCTCAAGGCTTATGACAGATTGCCTTTTCCAACAAGGGGAAGCTCTCTTAAGCAAGATGCAAAGCACAGATGGCAAATTGAAGTGACTGATGCACTTGATTACATAAAACCACTTCTATAGCATAAAAGATTATAAAAATGAAACAGGGCATAGAATATAGGAAGCTGGAAAGATCATTACTCCCACTCTAAAAAGTCTAACTGGATAAATTACAAAATTATAACTTTTGTTGAACCCATCAGAGAGAAGAGGCGGTGGGAAAACCAGGCAGCCAGAGATCTAGGGAAGCACAGGCGCCTCCCAGGAGTGACAAGATGTGAGCACCGGTTCATTTGTCACAGAGCACAGAAAGATGATGGGGTTTGGCTAGACTTTTCCATGAATTGCTACAGCTGAGTGTGGGCTAGTTTGGGACTGTAAAGCCCTGGGAGCTGCAGACATAAGGCGAGTTTGCATCCACTCCCAGGCTCATGGAGATGAGCCTACACTGGACGCTCAGGAGACAGAGACAGAACAGAGGTAAGAGAAAACTTCCCTTGACGGTGCAGGCCTGAAGAGGAGGGGCTGCAGCTGAAGGAAGGATGCAAACCCCTCCAGGACTCTTCTTCTCTACTTAAAAAGAAAGGCTTAAGCCACTGGAAGGGCATCAAATGCTGCCACTGGGACACAGGTGAAGATTCACTGTGGCTTGTGAGGAAGGGGAAAACAAACAAAAAAAAAAACAAAAACAAAACCCTGTATCCCTGGCCTTGACTGTGATAGACCTCCTAACGGGGAGAGGAGCAAGAGACTCCCAGAAAAGATTCATCAAAGATACAATAATGGTTTTAGCTGCCACAAAGAAGAGGAGCAGGATCCCTGAGAAAGCCACAGTCCCAAGAACCAGCCATGATTAAGTATCAAAACCACAGAAAAATTTTTATACACTAAGAGCTCAAAAAATTCTTCCCATGAGTATTCTGTGAAAAATCTGCTAGAAAATAAACTTAATCCAAATAAATAAATGGGAAAATTTAGTATTTAATATGATTAATTGCAAATCTAAGATTAAAATTAAGGTGGGCACAGGATAGAAGAATAATATTTTATGTGAGAATGCTCTGTTATGTGCTGCATATTCTGACGAATAAAAACAATGCAACTAAAAATGGGAGGAGAAAAGAGATGGAGAGAGGAAAGTAGAATAAACTCATTAACTGCTATTTAGGCAACAAGTCAAAGTTAAAGGATGTCATTAAAGAGGGGCAATATAGATTCTAAATAAAAAAAATTAGGGGGTACTAAGGGCTTTCAAAAAAGGTATAAGCACAAAGATAACCACTACAATAGAAATATAAACCTTCCTAAATACCAAATTTAAGATTTAATTTAAAAAAAACATTCATCTTAACAAAAGTGAAAGGGCTTAATATACTTATTGAATCGAAAAGATTTTCATTTTGCCTCATTAAGTACCAATTATATGCTTTATTAAAGAGATACACCTAAAACAGAATGATTCAGAAAGGCTAAAAATGGAGGAATAGTCAAAGATATTCCAGGCAAATGGAAACAATATGAAGGTAGACGCAGTGATACTGAGAGCAGATAAAGTAGCAGGCAAACCATAGTAGGGAAAGATTTTCTAACTATTATTGTCAATCCATTTGCAAAAATGAAATAAAAGGAAATAAAAAGAGAAAACTGGTGCACATGACTACATGGCAGAAATAAATGGCAGAAAATAAACAACATGATAGAAAAATAAACAACAAATCAAAAGACAACTGACAAATTGAGAAAAATGGTTGCAATACATTTAACAGATAAAGAGCTAGTATCCTTAATATGTAAAGAAATCTTAAAAATTAGGGGAAAAAAGAAAAAAACTCTCACCAATGAAAAAATGGGCAAAAGATGTGAAAAAACAATTCACAAAAATTGGTACAAAAATGGTACTTAAACATTAAAAAATATTCAACTACACCAATAATAAGAGAAATGCATTGTCAAATTACACTGAGGTAACATTTCTCACTCATTCTATTGTCAAAAACCAAAATGTAAAACACCATATTCTGTTGAAGAGATTGGGAGGAATAAGCTTCTGTCATGTACTATGGTGGAAATACAAATAGGTACAACCTTCATGGAGGGGATTTTGGCAATTTTAACAAAACTTCATATGCATTTGCTTTCTGCCACAACATCCCCCTTCTAGGAATTTACTACAAAGATATACTTCCAACAATATGAAAATACGTACTGTTTTTTTCATGTCTTCTTTGCAATATTGTTTATAATTGTAAAACATGGAAAATAATTTATATACCCATACATAGAGGAATGGTTAAATAAATTCTTATACATTTACCCAATGGAATACTACAAATTTTTTTAAATGAGGGAGATCTCAATGAATAAATTTGCAGTGATTACCAGGATACATTTTTAAATGAAAAAAGCCAAGTTCACCTAAACATCTAGAAAATGCTAATTTTTGTGTAAGAAAGAAGGATAAATTAGAAAACAGACATATCTTAGTTCATCTATGCAAACAGAAACACAGGAAGGATTTAGCAGGGAGTAATGAGATTAACTATAGCAGAGTGGGTGGGAATGGAGTATAGAAAACAGACACAGTGGGAAGGGGAGTTGCCACTCCTCTGAGTATTCTGTTTTGTGTAGCTCTGACTACGGAACAGTGTTAATGTTTCACATATATACAAAAGAAGAAAATAAACAAAACTACCAAGGATGGAGGAAAAATCATTAAAATACCATCAGAAACATATGAACTACATAGCATTTCAAATGAATTACTACATACAATGAAGGGAGGAGGGGAAAAAAAACCCCACTCACCTTGGGAACTTTTTATTATTTTTTTAAATTGAGACATAATTCACATACCATAATACCCTTTACAGTGCACAGTTCAGTAGAACTTGCATATGCACAAGGCTGTACAACCAACACTACTATCCAATCCGAGAACACATTCATCTTTCCAAAAAGGGAATGACAGACCCATTAACAGACACTCACTATCCCCCCTCTCCCAGCTCCTGGCAATCACTAATCTACTTTCAGTCCGTATGGATTTATCTATTTAGGGCATTTGCATGCAAGTGGAAGTGTATTTTGTGTTTGGCTCTTTTCAGTTAGCACGATGTTCTCAAGGCTCATCCATGTTGTAATGTGTATTAATACTTCTTTGCTTTTTATGCCTGAATAATAAGCATGTATTTAATCACACTTTGTTTACCCATCATCAGTTGATGGACATTTGGGTTGTTTCCTCTTTTTAGCTATTATGAATAATACTACTATAAGCATTCATGTTCGAGTGTTTATGTGAACATGTTTTCAATTCTCTTGGGTATAGACAGCTATGAGTGGAAATTCTGGGTCACGAGATGCCCATTATGCCTATGTTGGTACATTTGATAGTATCTCACAAGTCTCTGAGGATCTGTTCGTTTTTTTTTCCTGTTCCTCAAATTGGATAATCTCAATTGACCTTTCAGTTCACAAAATCTTTTATCTGCCTGCTCAGATCTACCGTTGAGTCATTCTGTTGAATTTTCCATTTTAATAATTGTATTTTTCAACTCCAGAATTTTTTTGGCTCTTCTTCATAATTTCTGTCTCAATATTGGTACCCTCTATTTGCTATGACATTGTTCTGACTTTCTTTTAGCTCTTTAGACAGTTTCTTTTTGTTCTTTGAACATATTTTAAATATCTAATGTCTTTGTTAAGCCCGAAGTCTGGGCTTCCTCAGGGAGTTTCTACTGATTGCTTTTTCTCCCTGCCAGTGCATGGGCCATACTTTCTTGTTTTTGTGCATGTCTCATAATTTTATTGGAAATTGGACATTTTAAATACTATAATGCTGCAACTCTGTGAATCAGATCTCCTTCTTCCCCAGGGTGTGTTGTTATTTTTCGTTGTTTATTTAGTAATTTTTCTGAACTACTTTTGTGAAGTCTATATTCTTTGTTGCGTATGGCCATGGAAGACTCTGATTCATTTAGTGTAGCGGTGTGCTAATAACTGGACAGAGACTCCCTCAAATGCTTGGAATCAATAGTTCTCTTTGCTGAGGGGCTCTGTGGGTTGGGGCTCACCTTCAACACTTGACCAGGAAGTTGATAACCCCCCTAGTCTTCACTTGTTACTTGTGCAGCACCTCAAAGTCAGCCGGAGATGAGAGTTTAGGGCCTTCTCAGCTTTTTCCTGAGCGCGTGCACAGCTCAAAGCATGTGCTGGATCTCCTTGATCCCAAGAAATCATGTCAGAACTTAACAAAGTCCCTATGAATATTAAGTTCTCCAGATTTCCTTTTAAGCTTTTTTACTTATTGTTCACCCCAACTGTTATTCATTGCCTAAGGCAGCCTTGATGTTAAACAATTTCCTCTAATTGTTTTTGAAAAGCAATCTCAGGGAAAAGGCTTATCACACAGGGCAAGCTCTCACTCAGGTCAAATAAAGTCAGCCTTGCAAGTGGGGTCTTCCAGTGAATCATCACACAGGTCAGATAATGACAGTCCTCAGGGAATGTGTCTTTGAAGAAACTCCAGCCCTGTTCTGAACTTCCTCCAGTGGCTGGCAGGCTGCTGGTTTGCACTGATTGTGGGTTATTGGTTTTCAAGGCTACCATGGACTGGGAAGTAGAGGATGGGAACAGGGCAAGTTAAGATCTCACAATGATCACTGCTTTTGTCAAGATTCAGGATTCAGGCATTTTTCTTGAAAAAATACTCCCTGGATTGCTGCAAGCCTTTGGTTAATTCCAGAGTTCTGAAAAAGTTGTTTCTGACAGTTTGGATAGATTTTTTTTATTGCTTTTATGGAGAGAAGAATTTTTGCATGTCCTTACCCCGCCATGCCATTTTAGCTGTTATTACCCTAGGTAACTTCCAAACATAGTTTTAAAACCATATGCCCTCTGGCTAAAGAAAAAAAAGAACTCTAAACAAACACTGAACTTTGGCTAGTAGACTTCTGTTTTGCAGAGGCATCACAGCAATTCTGAAACTAACTTCTGTGTATTCTAGGCAAATACATAAATATATTGTGGATAATGGGAACCAACTTTCTCATTATTAAAGAAATGATTTATATGTTACAAGGACACAGGAGACAGCTTGAGGAGGCCCCAGCTGGCCAAATTATGCACAATTTGAGCATCAAAATAAATAATGAAGGACTTCTACTTCTGACCACTATGAAATATCAAGGATTTGTCCTTCCACATTAAACAACCGTTTTGGACCATGGACAATAGATGGCATAGGATAGCAATATCTGAAAGGCAAATAAATGAGTGCTATAAGTACACCAGCTCACTGCCTTAAGAGTTTCCAAACTCTAATGCAAGGGGAAGAAATCTCAAAAGAGCTCAGTGGCCTTACTGAATTGAAGAAATAGACTTCAGAGTTTAAGCAGGCTAATGTGATTTGAATTTGTGAGGCAAAATATGAGAGAGGAAGGAGACATACAGAAAGAGAGAAAGTGTCTGGAGATCTGTAGAAGGGTCCCCTCAAGTCTTTGGTAGAAAACTGATCTGTGTAATGTGCATGAAGAATTTATCAAGGCCAGGGGCAAAAGCCATTTGAAAGGAGTAACTGGAACTATATCTTACATAAGCCTCAGGTATAGTCTGTGTTCTTATCAGCCACAACAGAAAGATTTCCTAATAGACAAAGTATCATGTAGAGTTCTTAGAATGGTAATGCCTCAGTAGTGAGGCCAAATGAGTCTTAAGCCAGGGTTTCTCAACCTCAACACTGTTAACCTTTTGGGGTGGAAAATTCTTCGTTTGGGATGTACTGTAGAAAATTTAGCAGCATCCCTGGATGTTATCTGCTAGATGTAGGGCCCCTTGCCCTTGTGACAACTCAAAATATCTCCAGACATTGCCAAATGACTCCTACGGGAAAAAGGTCCTAAGTTGAGAACAAATGAGGGATGGGAACCTGTGGCCTTGGGGCCACATGTGGCCTTCTGGATCCTTGAGTTTGGCCTTTTGACTGAGTCCAAATTTTAGAGAACAAATCCTTTTAATAAAGGGACAAGTGTCCCCAGTCTCACAGTTTGGTAAACATTTGGTAGCCACAGAGACATTTTTCTTTCACTTTTTTTTCACCAGTATGAAAATATGTCAAAAGAAAAAGAAAAAAAAGTACAAAAACAAATTTTTCATTCAACATAGCCAAAATAATTTCCTTTCTGTATACTCTCTTGAATTTCATTGTTCTAGTCATCTAAATTCTTAAGTTTTTGAAATAGAAATGACTCGAGAGCTTGTGAATTCAGGCTAACTAGATGGCCTTCCTTGCCACTAACAGCACTAATGTGCAGGAAACATGAAATTTAGTTAGCATTATTTAGTTAAACAAGAGTCTTTACTTTCTTTCAGAGTAGCAGAAGGGAAACATTTGAAAGGATTTTTAAAATCCTGTTTTCCTTTTAAATAACAGTAAGTACTGTGGTGTATAAAGCAATCCCTCCAGTGAGTCATCTTATTATCTCTCTGCTTGGCCGTCAGCAGAAATGCTCTTTCAATCCTACCTCCTTCAGAATTTGTTCTTATAAATTATAATCTACGACTTCTAAAAAACTGTTTTTTTAAAGAGTACATGGTCAAATAAGTAGGTATACTTCTTTATTTAACGGAAATATTTATATACAGTGATATAAAATTGATTTTTGGTTGTGTTGCTACATTTAAACAATTTGCCCAAGTAACTGAAATATACATAAGAAATTTGAAACTATCTTGGAAAACTATTTTAGAATAGTCGAAAAGTACATGATCACAAGTAATTGAAAGTATAATAAAAATTAATATTTATTTATAATATTACAAGTTTTAACAAAAGTGATCTATTTTAAATAGTTAAAATTTCCTCATATTTGTCCACTATTTTAAATATATATCGACATTTATTTCCAAGGCAAAGCCCACAGCTGAACCAGTAAAATACACTTCATGATAAGCATAAATGAGAAAATCTGAGAACACTTTTATAGAAAAAAGTCTGGGGGATATTATTAAAAATCAATTTAAGTACATACTTAATTTGTGAAAGGCTTATGTAAACATAACTTGAACTTATTTAGAAAATGAAAGACAAAAACAAATATTCTATAACCCCTATAAAGAAACTTATTCAAACACAATTTTAAATAGGCTGATTAAAAAAAAAATGAAAATAAATTTTAGTTGAAGAATTTCACAAAAAGAGATGCTAATCAATCATCAAATGTAATTTTTTTCCCCTGAAACACAGCAATTTTAGATTGCTGCTCTTTTCGCCTTCTGCTTGCTTCCCATGAAGGATGAAGAGGCTGTTGCAATTGCTGTTTTGCATTTGTAAGTCCTCTTTGTGCATTCTTATTAAGCGACTTCTTGATTTGAGGTTCACTTTGTGGAAAATCTGGGAAGAGAAAGCAAAAATAATGCAAACTAATTATATACCTACAGAGGATACAGCTGGACAAGAGAAACAGATTTCATCTTCAAACCAACATTAAGGAAAGATATTTTGTTTACTTAAATGGAATACCTCACAATTTAAAATTCCAAACAGGAACAGCTTGAAGTTGAAAATTGATACACAAGTAGACAACTGTGGGACACATACTTTCTAACCCTTGTAAATAGATGTTTACGGAGTGCCTTCCAATATATGCTGTGCTGTCTTATTTACAATGACATAAAGAGAGAAATCACAGTCCAGCTGACACAGAAAGCCAAAAATGGGGATATCATATTTTCAAAGGAACATCATTGGCTTATTAAATCTGCACATGGAACAGATGTAGCCAGAAAATTCATATCTTAGCTAAGACACTGGGTCTGACAATGCTGATGAGACAGATGTATTTATGTTTAAAGGGCTATTAATTGATTCCACTTCCTTCTATTATTGAACCAAAAATTGTTATTACAAGACAAATTACTAAGTTTACTCAAAAATATAAGACAAAGTTCTTTTTTAGTTGTAATGTTATCCTCCAAATATGAAGGTGGAAACTTGTTTTCTTGTCCTTATAGTGTCTTTTACTATGAGGTACTTTACATAATTTAGAACAAAAAAGTACTCTTTGGGGAAGACATACTAGCATGAAAAGACATGAATCAATGCACACTTGGATGTTTACAGAGTTTAGTTGATGGCACAAAAAAAATTTTTTGGAGGCAAAAAATTTCATATAGATTAATCAGTCCTAGGGATGCATAATTTCTCCATTTCAAGTTAGACATTATTATCAAAGCTTTTAAAAGACCTCTAAAAAGCAAATGTCATAATGTATTACAAGTGAGTGTACAGTTTGGGATAACATTTCCAAAACGTCATATAAACAGAAATCAAAACATCCTGTATCTTGTGCAAATCACATGTGCTCTAGAAACCTGTTATAATATTCAAAGAGTGGCTCTAGTGATGAAAAATTTAATGAAACTACTTAATAAAAAAGGATTTAAATAAGGCAGCATTTCTAAACTAACGTATTATTTTATGTTATGTAAATTAAAGTTGTAAATAAGCATAAATATTTTAAATATACAAGCTAAGCAAATAAAAACAAAAAACAAAAAAACCCCCCTTTTACTTGGATCTTCTCTTTGGGAAAATGTGAGAGTGCCTTATACTTATCCTACGTTTGTGAATATATGGTAAATGAGGCACATTGCCATGTTTTTGCAAACCCTATTTTCTTTTCCTTTTAGGCATATAACCAGAATACAGTTCCCATTCCCACTGCAGTTAGGTGAGGCCATATCACTGAGTTATGGCCAAGGAAATGTTAGTAAAAGCCCAGACCATAAAAACCTAAATTCAATCTTCCATTATTTCTCTCTCTATCTCCAATGAATGAAGAGAATTCCTAGGATCTGGAGGGGAGGGGCACAAGATGGAATGAGACTACGAGAAGAACACAGACTGATGGATGAGAAGAAACCACTAAGACTTGGTAGTTATTTGTTACAGCAGGTAACACTATGAATAATACTGAAATTGGTACCCTGAAGTAGTGTACCGCCATTATAACAACACAATTTGGCACTGGCTTAGTGGTTTGGTGGTAGGTGGTGAGGAAATGGATAAATGAGATTGGGAGGTAAGCTACCTATGTGCTAAACAAATAGGTAAAACTGTTGCAAAATTCTCTGTGTACTCCATTCCCTTCTATTGGCAAATGGAGACTATTTGGAACCTGGAGGAGGAAGAAGCCAACAGATAGATGGAGCCTGAACCTTGAATGACTATGTGGACAGAGCCTCTCTGCTGATTCACAGTGGATTGTGATGGGAGTGAGAAACCAATTTTTATTTTGCTAAGACAGTGAAAGTCTAGGATAGTATAAGTCAGCCTACCCAAATATATTAAACTTTGATGTGCTATGAATTAATCTGGAAATACTGTGATTTTACTCTTAACCCAGAAAGTAATATATTTGTTACTGAATGCTTAAATGGCATGGTATTGAGTAATTGAGACATAATTTATATAATAACTTAGTTAAAAATATATTGATTTAATTCAAGAAAAATTAAATAGACATAATTTTTTCTGATAAATTTTGTCTATATTTTTGCTACTGGTGGAACTCAAGAAAAAAACCCAATAAAATTAAAAAATTATATTCCTAATTATAAGATGTTCTATTTCCCTTTCTGTGGGTACAAATTCATTTAGGCTATTAAGCAATTATGATTTTTCATCCTTCCATTTTGGCAAAACTAGCTCAATTGCATCTGAAGGTCAGGCAGCCATCAATACATACCTAGGGTTTTGCTTTTTGGAGCCTGTTCTCTGTAATTTCTAAAAGAAAAAAAAAATATCATTATGACTTTTAAAAGATAAATAAATACTCTGATTTTAACATAACATAATAAAACTCATTCAAAGGACTGTCACACTCCCTCATCCCACCAGCAATCAATAAAATAATTATGAAACCCTTGGTTTTAGATACATCAAAGGTTACACTCCAACATTCCTATAGACACATGAGGTACTTTTCCTCTCACCACACTTACAGAGATTTCTATTCATAACTGAAAAATATCCTGTCTTGGTTAACTTGTCTCTACTCTTGGGGATTATCTAGATAAAGAATTTAAAGCTTTCTCCCAGGGAGAATGAGTCATATGTAACAAAAATTAAGATTTTACATTTTGTAAGAAGGAAAAAGGATAGTGGTGTGTTATTTTCAAACAAGGATAAAAATGTAGTCTTTTGAGACAGGTTTGGGAGATATAAGGAATAATTTAATTATTTTGAAGGCTTCAAAGATGCTTTTATGTCTTTTCTACAACTTTTTGGGAAAATTGCTACATCACATTTTTCTGTTCCATTAAAGAATATCCCTGACTTATAAGTATACAGAAAAACAGATTACTGAAGAAAACAGCTATTATTGAAGAAATTAACTAACTATGATCTTTAAAATGTGAAGATGTCCTCTACCAGATTAGAATTACAAATGAAGTTAAACTTATTGATTTATAATCTATAATTTATTATCACAGAGCAGCTGTGAAAAGCGGTGGTTAACAACAAGGATAGAGACAGCAACACCACCAAACATAAAGCAGTCTGGGGAAACTCAGTGTTAGGGCAAGTAGCCTTATATACTGAAATGGGATTAGACAGGAAAATGATTGATGTTTACAATAATGGTCTTGGGTCATCAAGAAAAAATATATTCTTTTCAGAGAGTTCTGTTTGAAAAGAGAGATGTGTGAAACATTTTCAGAAGGTTTTCATCAGAAACTAACCTAAAGTTTCAAAACTCTGATAATTGAAACAATAAAACAAATTAACTAGGCATATTATTTGAATATAACATCACATTTTCTGATGAAGATGGATAAATGTGGCATTGCCACATGCGTATTTGTATATATTATCCCATTATAAAGTTGGAGAGGGACAAGTCTACATCAGGATGAGTTATACAAAGTAGAATCCTGGATGGGAGATAGTCTCTTCCCTCACGAAAGAAACGCAGATTTTTCATATCTTTTGAAAAAAGTAAGAACTAATAATTATTTCAGAATAAGAAAATATCCTTACCTTCTAGAGTCTTTAGATCCAGATAAAGAGTGGAAAAACACTGATTCTAACCTCCTGGCTTCTGTACTGGGCTTGTTTTTGTCATTTCTTATATCCCAATGAGTTTCATGTGTATCTTCTTTGGGTAACACTTTTTGAAGGGGTTTTTGTTCCTTATCTGAAGAATGACAACTACTTTCCTTCTTTCGTGTTCGCCTGACTTTTCCAATGAAGAAATCATCATCACTATCACTATCCTCAGACATGGAAGACTGTTTGTAAAACCTTTCTTCTGTGCTATCATCAAAATACTCCTTCTCCTCTTCAGATAATTCTTCTTCATCATCACTGTTACCACAAAGCAAGCTATTGGATCTTTTCTGTTCTTTGGTTTGACTTGGTGTTTTCATTTTTGGGTAAGCAGCTATCTTCTGGGGTTCAGAGGGAACTATAGAATCCTTTCCTGAAGGCTTTGATGGAGAATTTGGAATGTTCACTGCTTTTGGTTCATTTTCCATCTTGGCCATTTTTTTCTTTGAATTATTTATTGGTTTCTTTGCCAGGATTTTGGCTTCTTTCACTTTTTGCTCATTGATAATAGTTCCTCGATGCCGTAACTTACTTGAATCATCATTTGAACACAAAGCATCCTTAGAATGATTTTCTTCTGAAGCATTCTTTGATGAATCAACTTCAGTAACATATTGTCTTGCATCTTTAAAGGCTTGGACAGCAGCTGCAAGAAAGACAGTACATGACTTGTTTTAGTATTGAAACATATAAACTATCACTGTTTTAGTAGAGTATTTTAACAATTATTTGGAAACATTAATTTAAGAGGGCAATTGGAACTTATATTAAATATGTATAATAGATTTGAAATCACACTGAAATCTTCTGACTTCTTAAAAACCAAACTTGTGAGACATGCTCAGATGTATCCATTTTAAGTGAAAAGAAAATTATCCTTCGTTCATGTCTTAGAGTTATGAAGAACAGTAAAGAGTCATTTAATACAATAAAATGGAAACTTTAATTTCTGTAATAATGTATAGAATATTATAAATTATGCTTTTAGACATAAAAATAAATATCATCTAATCTTTGACAAAAGTATTTAATCTATAAATATATTTTATAATATACATATATAAATGAGAATTATTTGGCTAAATGGCAAAACCAAAAGTAATATAAGCTACAGCAATATTTAGAAAATTGTATTCAACTTTATAATGTATGTATTATATATAAAATATATATTCAATATATTAGGATTTAGGAAAAAAATACAGATTTAGTTTTTCTTCACACATCAGCAAATTCCATAATTTCAGGCACCTTTCTACATTTGTAAATATTTGAAAGAAATTTACATTTATAATATAAAAAAATCCTGAAGAACTATAAACATATTTAAAATAAATGAATAGCCACTATCCAAAATCATATATACAATTGCATTAAGTACATAGCTACTTTTAATATTAAAAGTCATTTAATTCATACCTTTTAGCACATCTATTTTTTTCTTCAGAAGAGGGTGTACTGCTAGTCTGGCAATTGCTCTTTCAGTTGCAGTAGAATCTGGCTGCAAATTGAAAAAAATAAATGTATGGAAATAAAATAAATACAAATAACTTGGCACCATTGGAAGTGAATAAAATAAAATCTATCAAAATCTTTTAAAAAAATTAAAGTTAGGGAACAGAATTTGTTAATATTCTCATTAGATAAGTTATCAGTATAATTCATGCTAAAGATAAAGATGATGCTGATAAAAGTATTATTGCCTTTGGACAATTGAAATGATTTTATATTCAATTAAGGAATATTCTTTGTAAACTTAATATATTTCCAGAACTGTGCTAGGTATCATGTGTGATATTTAAAAAAAAAAGTAACATAGCTTCTGTGTTCAAAGAATTTAAATGATAGTAAGATCAAATTAATAAGAATCAAATAACATTAGTGCTAAGCTGGGTTATACAATTTATGACTACTTTAATATATAAAGTCCCATTTAATGGAGACCTAGAAATTATCTAATGCTATATATTTATATTTCAAATGTGTACTATCACTGCCATATTCTCAGGACCTAACACAGTGCTTGGATCATAGCCAAAACTTTATAAACATTTGGTGACTGAAGGGGAACAGATTATATATAATATTTAATGTATTTATGATTTTTGAAACTTCATAAAGCAGGCTAATTGTTTTAAATGCCACATGTAGGCTGACAACTTCTAAATTTCTACCTCTGGCTCTAACTTGAGCTGTAGACTCATAGATCCAATCACTTACTTGACATCTATTTGACATAAAATAGATAAATAAAACAATTATTTTATTTTCCTCTCAAAGCCGCTTCTCCTATAGTCTTTCCCATCTTATTGTATGTAATGTCCATTCTTCTGTTTGCTCAGTCCTAAAACTCTAAGGAGTTTTCCACCATATTTCTCTTTCCCTCACATCTCATAATAAATCCCTCAGTAAATCCTATGGTTCCATCTGCAAAATATATCTAGAACTAGTTACCATTTCTCACCATTTCTAGTCTTAACACCTTTAACCAAATTACCAATACCTGGACCAATATAATAAGCTCATAGCTGGTCACTACCCTTTTGCATTTTGCTCTCTCACAGTCAATTTTCACACAGCAGTCACGGTGATGTTTAAAAATATAATCAGACCATGCTATTTACACATCTGTTCTTTAAGCTTTATTGCCTCTGATGTTTAGGTCATTTCATTGCAATCTCTTCTCTACCTGGAACACTCTACTCCCAAATACATACATTGATTGATCATTTCACTATATTCATGTTTCTGCTCCAATGTCATCTCAACTAGCATAACATTTCCCATCACTCTTTATTTACTTCACATCACTTAGTACTGCATGCAAGCGACTATCTCACTGCTGTAGATTCAGTGCCTAGAATAAGTAGGTACTAACTGATACGTAATAGTAGGTACCCAAAACACATTTCATAAAGCAATTACAACAGTAACTCTGAGGTCAAAAAACTAGAGAGCACCTAATCCTTCTAAAATTCTGAAGAAAAATAATTTTCAACCTAGAGAAGAAGAAACTTTCAGACATGCTATGTTTTTTTAAAAAAAGTTACATCCCTTGTACCTTTCTGCCTTCAAAGCTACTAGCTCCACTAAGATGAGGAAGGATACAAATAATGAGAAAGGCATGGGACACAAGAAACAAGAGACGCAGGCAAAAGGAATTCCCACAATGATGGTAACAGGAGACTTAGGTTTAGAGTATCAGGCACGTTGAACATCTTGAGAGGACATTTTAATAACTAGTGGAGAGCTCAGTGCAATGCTAGAGATAAGACAGAAAACTAACAAAATAAATACAATTATAAACTATAGAAAACAGAAATATTATGCAGGAAAGGGAAAGTAATACTATGTGACTTTTAGTCATAATAGCAATCACTAAATGTCCATTTAATCTTATTTTTTTTAAGAGATAGGTCGTGGTCTGTCACCTAGGCTGGAGTGCAGGGGCACATTCATAGCTCACTGTAGCCTTGAACTCCTGAGCTCAAGTGATACTCCTGTCTCAGCCTTTTGAGCAGCGAGGACAGGAGTAGGGAACCTGTGGCCTTCTAGGTAATTAAGTGTGGCCTTTTGACTGAATCCAAATATTACAGAACAAATACTTTTATTTTTATTAACACATTTTTGTTCATCTTTTATATTTATATTTTATTTTAAAAATGAATGTATTTAAAACATTAAAGAATAAAATAAGCTTCAATGGAATAATCATCCCAGATTGACCGGCACAATTAGAACATTAGTAGGCCTTAAGGGCTAAATTTTGAAGGCTGCTATTCTCATGATTTAGTTCTAACTTCCCCCGCCTGACTGGCACCATTACCGCACAAGCCTGGCTGGCGAGAATTTATGGTGGTCCAGGATGCCAGTCCGTTATCAGCTTTTGACAACGGTGCACTGTGTTTCTGTTTAAAGTGGAATTTGTGAGTAGCTGCACAGCTCAACAGTATTTTCGTGTAACATTTCAAAAGGAAAATACATAATATTCAATTGCTTTGGATGATCGGATACTACTAACTTGGTGCAGGTTTTATAGTAATACTTCATTCTGGTCATAACAGAAGATTTTCTTTGCTACAAAGAGTTACTCGCTTTGGGCATTCTTGCAAACAGAACACGGGGAATAAATATCTTCAACAACTTCCAAGATAAATGTCATGAAGTTGGACTGAATTTGATAAATTTACCGAGTGTATGTACAGACAGTGTACCTTCCATGACAGGAAAACATGAAGGGTTTATTGCAGATAAAAAAAATATTAACAGACCTGGATGCTCTCATTTCTTTTCATTGTATCCTGCAGCAGCAAAATCTGTGTGCTAGAGCTACTATTTTAAGTGACACTTTGCAACAAGTTGTAAGTATTGTTAATTATATTTGTGCAAATCATCAGTTTTGTAACATGCTAAAGTTGAACGATGAGGTATTCAGCGTGGATCTGCCGTATCATTCTAAAGTATGTTGGTTATCACAGGGACAGGTATTAGCCAAAATTTTATCTCTGTGAGAACAGATAGTTGAATTTTATGAAGAACAGAATCAGCAATGGGAATTATTGAAAGAAGATTTCTGTAGGAATGCAGCATTTCTGTGTGACATCATGTCAAATCAAAGTAACTTCAATATTTCTTTGCAAGGTAAAACTAAGTCTATATATGATATGTGGCAAAATTCAAGCATTTCAAAAAAGCTATCTTTTTTCAAAACACGTCTTCAAAAGGAAATTTTGGATGAACTTTTTCTCCAGTTAGCAAAGGTCACTGATGAGCAGGATGATATATGTGAATCATTTGAAGAATACGTGGCTGTTACAGACCTACTAATTGGAGAATACAATGAAAGGTTCACTGACTTTGAGAATCATGACATCACACTCAAATTAGCATTTCAGCCTCACCTAAGTTGATATCACCAAGGCACCTAAGGAACTAGGAAAGATCCAATTGAAATATGGAAAACTGTAGTAGAATACCCATGCCTTCAGCAACATGCCCAAAAATTGCTTTCTTGCTTTTCAACCACTTATTGCTATGAATCTACATTCTCCTACCTAACCCAAATCGAGATGCCTTTAAGATCACAAATGACTGACACCCACCTAGAGGATCAACTGAAACTGTGGACCTCTATGCTACAACCAAATATTCAAATGCTTTTCCATCAAAAAGCTGACACAACAAGGTCATTAAAGGATCAGTTAACTTTGAAATTAACAAATGTTTTCATTTTTTGAAATTATTAAGTACACAATAGTTAGATTTTTATAAAATAATGTAATAATTTTTAAGTATATATAATTGAAGTTTCTTGAATGCGGGCTTATTTGATTACAACTAAATTAATGTGGCCTTCCAACATGAAAAGGTTCCCTCCACCTCTGAGCTAGGACTACAGTCCACGCCACCACAGCTGGCTATTTTAAAATGTTTTGTAGAGACGGGGTACTGCTAGGTTGTCCAGGCTGGTCTCCAACTCCTAGCCTCAAGCAATCCTCCTGCCTTAGCCCCCCAAAGTGCTGGGATTTCAGGCATGAGCCACCATGCCCAGCCCTGAGCTAAATTTGACTCAAGTATATGAGGATAGAGGGGATAAGGATATGACTTAGAAGTTGGAGGAGGAAAGAGATCTAAATCCTTATTTACCACAGCATGAAGTTAACAGCTAGTACTTAAATGAAAGAGTCAATACAGTACTAATATAAACATATTGATGAGGGAGTAAATTCTGTAAGACTCAACTAAAGTTGAAAGCAGGGAAGGAATAATAGAGGACTGCCATTTTCACAAAAAAATCTTTTAGTAGTATTTGATTTTCAACACCAGAGATTGGCAAACTGGTCCATGGGCCAGTTTCAGGCTGCAGTCTGTTTCTGTTTTTGTTTTAAAAATAAAGTTTTATGGGAACACAGCCAAACTCATTCATTTATATACTGTCTATGGCTACACTCATGCCACAATGGCAGAGCTCAGTGGTAGTGACACAGACCTTATGTCTTACAAAGCCTAAAATATAACTATCTGTACCTTTACAGAAAAAGAGTGATGCCTGCTCTAAATTACATGTTAGTAGAATTCTTGGTGGGGAAAAACTAAAAAATTAGGAAGAAAAAACAAATTTTTAGTAGGCCCATGATGTTTACAAACAAAAATATTGCCATGACAGAGTTCTGTTGCCAAATCAAGGCAACAGGTTATAGCACTAAATGTGCTTCCATAATGGTGGCAGAATTTGAGATTCTGGCCTTAGTTAGTAGAAATAATTTGGTATTCAATGCGGAAGTATATGAATAATCCTCAGGATTAGCCCCAAAAGATTTATACTTAAAAACAACTACAACAAAAACAACTAGTCTTGACAAATGTTATGCACTCCGCAGGAAACTGCCCTTAAGGTTAAAAGAGAAAAAAGGATACTCCAGAAGCACCTATTTATCTTTAAACTGCTTCATTTACAGTGTATTTCCCCCTTGTAGCTACTAAAAATTCACTTCAAAGGTAATATCTAATATATGAAATCTGCATTTGTAAAACAGATAAATTAGAAAGTAATCGTTCTCATCACATGAGTAATCTCATGTATTTCAGGTAAGAAATGCTGGTAATCCTAACCAGATTTTAACTGAAGTATATCCATACATAATTGTTCATACACAATTGTTCAAAATCAAAGCAGGGATTTGGAAACTGCTGTTGGATACTATTGTTTCCAAATTCCTGCTCTGACAATTTCCTAAACTCTTTGCTGAATTGGGTATTTCTTCCCAGAGCGAGGTGTCTCTTTCCATCTTATAAAAAGTTTTAGAAGACCAGTGGTAATAACTGCATGCCTACAGTTGACTCTGGGTAAATATTATACTATTTTGTTAATAAGAATTAATTTATCATTGAATTTATTTAGCAATGCTATTTCTCTGCCCTGGAAGGTATCACAGAGTAACTCAGATTTAATAATCTGATTTCAGAAAATTCTATTTTTAAAAAAGGCTCTAGAGTAAGACTTACAATTCTACAATTACTTATCAACCCAATGAATAAAGTTCTTCTTCTAATTTGTTATACACGTCTTCTTCTATAACTGTGTTTTTATGTTGCAATATTTGTGGAGGACTGACCTGGGGAGAATATCAGGTTAAAAAGTGCGACTGATTTGAAAAGGGCCACTGTGTTGCATAGTCCCAGGGTGCCACTCACAGTGCAGTTGTCAGACTGGGGCTCTGCAGCCCTATGCAGCAGTGGTGAGTTCAAAGAAGACTATATAAGCTTGAGTCGACTTCATATGCAGATATATATACTGAGTAGTTACACCAAATTATGCATACCAGAACTTTAGGTTCTGTAATTTATGCAATTCATGTTTTTAAAGAAAAATAAGTTAATGCTATCATCAAATAAAAATTATATATTATAAATATATAAATATTGGTATAGAACTGTATGATGTATTTATTTTTAATTGACAAATAATTGTATATATTTATGTATATATGTACATATTTATGTACATATGATTATTTGTTACATGTATACAAAGTGGTATTTTGATAAATATACATTGTGAAATGATCAGAGTAATTAGCATATCCGTGAACTCAAATATTTATCATTTCTTTGTGGTTAAAATATTTAGAAGCCTTTCTTTTAACTATTTTGAAATACAGAATATATTAACTATAGTCACCAGTCTATGCAACAGAACACCAGAACTTATTCCTCTTTTCTAACTGTAACTTTGTCTCCATTAACCAAGTCTCCCCTTTCCAGTTTCACTACCCCCAGACTCCAGCTTCTGTGAATTCTACTTTTCTAACTTCCACATGTAAGTGAGAGCTACCAAATTGTACTTCCATTAGCAATATATGAAAGTATGTTTTTTTATGCCTTTTCCCCATGCAATATGTTATCAGACTTTTTGATCTTTGTGATCCTGAGTTGAAAACAGTACGTCATTATAAAGTTATTTTTTATTCACTTTACCGTGAGTGAAGTTAATTTTTATTGTTATTAAACCACTTGTATGCCCTTTTTGTGAACGTTTGTTCATATATGTTGCCTATTTTTCCTGCCAGTTTGTTGACTGTAAGTTAATCTTTATGTATTTAGAAAATTAGCCTTGGCTTGTATGTATTTGCAATATTAGTATTTTCTTTTTTTTTTTAAGAAAATTTTTATAGGTGAGAAATTTAAAATTTTCATGAGAGTAAAACTTTTATAGTTTCAATTAGTAAGTTTTAGATTATGAATAAAAAACCTTTTCCTCTAAAATATATTTTCCTATTAATAAGTATTTTGTTAATAAGGGTAGTTACTTCTAAGGAAGATATAAAACATATTCTAGTGCTTTATGCTTCCTAGCTTAGCTGCTAATATTTGGTAAGAATATGGCTTACTCAGGAAAAGAATGAAATGTGGCTATTTGATTTCCTATAATCACTTTACACCAGAGAACACATTTTATACTTACAAGCAAATTTTAAACAGCTACAAATACAAAATCCAGTTGATACTCTGAGGCAGTATCCATGTCCTCAACAGTGGCTAAGTAAACACTGCTTCATAGGTAGGGATACAATTCTGTTGAAGAACAATGGGTCCAAAATGCCTTCCCAAGTTCTAATTCCTTTAGCTGGGAATGTATTTAACAAAAATGTTTTCTTTCAGGTATGCACCATATCTACTTTGTACCATAATGATAATTTGTGTATATACATTTGAAAATGTACTTACTGTTTCTCCTTTTATAAACTGGAAATTTTGATAAAGTCAGCTACCTAACCCATGCCCAAACATCTTAGAGAATGAACCACTCTTGTTATATTGAAATATGAAAAACATCAGAGTTAAAAATATGTAACAAAATATCAAAAAATAATATAACACAGATAAAGCATAAAATATTGCTGAATGGGAGAAGGTACATGAAACACTTAATTTTTTTGGGCAAAGTAAATGTAAACACTGAGAGGATGAGCTCTATCATTTATATCTGAGGCAAAAATGACTTTGAAGGGGGACTAAAATGCATTACCGGAATATTTGCTATGGAAGAGCTCTTTATTACAGAAATGAGAAAAGCAAGAGACAGAAATCGTAAGTAACCTGCCTGAATTCACAAAGCTACTAACAAGGTAACACTGGTTGAAATGTAGAAATTCCTCAACATGTAAGCCTCTTTTTCTTTGTTAAACAGGAAGTTTTGCAGAAGGTGAGTTCACAACTGATACCAAAGATACTATCAGTTACTTCCTAAAAGTGTATCCAAATTGTCAGCCTAGAAGGAAAAGGCACAAGTTATGCTCAAGTACTAATTATAATATTATTACGCTAATACTATAATAAAGTATAACAATGAGAAATTGAGGCTTTCATTGAATTGAGTATTATTTAATCAAGGCATGTGTAAACGGAAAGTATCCAGCCATTGACCATCCTCATTGTATCAACAATGGCTGGATACTTTCCGAACAGCCCTCATCTACCTCCTTAGGATATATCTGGTCCTTCAAAATTCTTTATATTTAGCTGCTATTTTTAATTAATTCATTTTTCTTCTTAATAGCATGTTACTGATTTGCAAATCTCAACTGCTTACAATTTTGGAAGAATAAAAATTATTCTAATGGGGAAAAAACTGCAATTGGAAAAACTGTCACTGATATATACATTGGTTATATGCTTTATAAATACTAAGTTTAATTTTCCTTTCTTAAAAGACCAATAAAAAATATTACACATGTACTTCTTAAAATGTTTTTTTAAGGAAAGTCTTATTAAAAATATCAATTTTATAATTTATAGCAATTATTTAAATATATTTTTTATTTTTCCTAAGGAAAAAATGTCACACTTAACATTTTAAGCCATTCTTTAATTTTATTCAGAAAGCAAATTGAACATTTTAAGCTTTTCTTTAATTTTATTCCTAAGAAAGGAAAATCCTTCATTTAACTCTAACTTTAAATTTTAACCAGAACTTAAGGGGAAATAGACCAAAGATTTTATCAATTAATTAGACTAACAAGATTACCTGACCTCAAGATTACCTAGCTAGTTAGAAATAAGCTAGAACTTAAAATCAGGTTTCTGAATTCAGTTTAGTGTTCTTAACACATTTTCTTCCAAAATATTTGTGATAACTTTCTCATTTTGTGACCCAGCTCCAGATGTTTTTTACATCACAAATTGTATAAAGCCACCTTCAAATCTTTTTGAAACGAAATAAAATATTAAAAAAAGAGGCTTGCGAAATAAGTGGGCTCAGATTGATTCCTTTGGTAGTATTCCAAAACACTATATGGTAATGTCTGCATCTTGCTTATTACTGCACCAGGTTAAAAACTCACAAGAATGAGTAAGGCAACCTCTGCCCCAAGAGACTTTAATTTCTTTTTCCCTCCTTATTTCTCTTCTGCCCACCTTCCGTCCTCACTTATTTCTCTCCCCTTTATATTTACTGAGCTCTTACTATGTGAAGGCATCATTTTACACAGGAAGACATAAAGATCATCTTTTGAGGCTCACAATGTTGCTCTAATTTAAAAGGCTAAGACAAATTCACAAATAACTAATTCAAGGCAGAATGTGATAAACTTCATAAGAGAGATAGAAAATGTTATGGAGATTTATAGAAGGAATACAAATATAGTGACACATCTCAAATAAACTTATTTTGAAGCTTAAAAGTCTACCAAGTAGTCTATGAACAAACAGTTTTTACACCTGCATGAAAGTCTTCACAATATTGGGAGGTATGAAGGAAACCACAGCTTTCCTTATTTAAAGTTGACACAATGTTTGCCACAGAAAATTCTCAGGAAACTGTGGTTTTCACACACCTCCAGTTTCTTCCATTTCAAATAAATTAAATAAAAAAGGGAAAATACCTCATCTTTTAATGGAAAAATTTTATTTTAACATATGGGTATTTATTCTGAACACAAAAGCATTTGTTGTTCAATTCTGAAAAGAATTCTGAGGAGGTACCTTTGAATGTAAACAATGATCTAAAAATAAAGAGGATCTTTTATATGCAATGTTAATAAGCATTTCAAGGTGAAATGCTGCCTAAAATAAACTGACTCTAAATGAACTAGGAGAGGTAGAATGTTAAAAGCAGTACATTTATTATTAATTGTACTTAATTTCAATTCGAGGTTTTATCTAGTGATGTAAATCCATAAATTAATATTTGTATTTATTAAAAACATTTAGTGAGATAACAGGAAAGTCCATTTGGCTGGATTATAAGACTTATGGCAAAGTAGGCATGGATATTTAGAGGTGATAAAAAACATTTTCAAGCCACAATTATATTAGCGTATGTAAACTCAACTAAGATTTTTAAATTAAATGCTGGAAATAGATAAATGAAGTATTTTCCATAGGAAGGAGAAAGAACTACTGAAAGTTCCTATGTTAGATGAAATAAAAAAAAAACCCCGGGCATATATGAATACAGTTTTATGTGACGATTAAAAAAGTTTGATGACAAATTTAATACACACAGATAAAATGTTTTGTGAACACTACTGTGAGGCATATACAAATAAGCATAAATTTTAAATGTTAACAGAAATCTTAATCATTCAAGCTAACCATTTCTCAATCAACTGGAGAAAGTAATAGCTTTGTGGTATTTGTAGCTATTATCATTCCTTTTTTGCTTGAAAGGAGGGAGGACCCCACCGATGCTCTATTTCCTCTAAGTCACTGGGTCTGTTTTTAGGGGACAATGGTGTTTATCTTCAGCTACAGCTTATATCAAATCCCAATTACACCCCTCCTTGGGTTGTATTTCCAGGAGTGGATCAATCTTTAAATTTATTGGTCCCACAACAGAATACATATGTCCTATAGTCAACTAAAGAAGAACAACCACATAAAAATAAAACAGAACAAAAAAAAAAGAAAAATAACACTGAACTCCATGTACTTATAATGAATTGTAGGCAAGCAGAGGCCAAAATGAACTGCTAATAGGAAAAGCAGTTAAAAACAATCTTCCCTTTCAATATTGCAAAGTTACAGGAGTCAATAATATGACAGGAAGAAATAAATGCTGGAGAAAACCAAAAGGGTAGAAAATAATAAAAAAAGTTTTCTAGTAGTGATACAAGTAAACAGCTTTTATAACATTTATCATTATTTTATGGGTCTTTGGATATTATAATTTGGTATTGGTGGTGGTGTTAGTGGGAAGGAAGGCAGTGGAAGGAGAGGATGAAGCTGAGTGCCAGGAGAGAATGAACAGGTGAAGAGGCCAGGATGGGGTATTCCACATTGACACTCACTTTCTAGAAGAAAAATGGAAAAGGCTGAGGATATATATAATAGAAAGCAAAAGCTCCAAAGACAAACTTGTCCAGTACATCCTCCCTTGAGAGATTATGAGAATTATTACTGCCATTATTGCAGATCATGGACCACTTCCATCAACTTGACTTTCCTTAAAGAATGGTAAATGGACAAGAAATACATAAGGCAATCCTTTTAGGACTATGATCATCTACATTATTACAAAGAGAAGCACATACACAAGCATGCTCATTTTAACCATGTGTGGCTACCTATTCAGAAAGCTTACCAAGAACTATGTATGCATCTGTCCATCCATCCATTTGAAGAAAGAATGCTTCCTGTGAGTCTTAAAGAACTCTTACAAATCATTAAGAAAACAAACTAAAGATTTGGGAAAAGACAGGAATAGGCACTTCACAAAAGAGGTATGTAAATTACCAAACAAAATGATGGCATTGTCAATGAAGAAATGCAAACTAAAATTAGGTATTATTATACATGCACTAGAATGTCTAAAATGAAAAGAATCAGCAATATCAACTTTAATTATTAACAGAATGCTCATACATTGCAGATGGGGGTGTAAATTGGTATATCTACTTTAGAAAACTATTGTTTATCTACTAATTTGAACATATGTGTAATACTGTGATAAAATAAGAAATATATATTTGGTTTTTACCCTGGTTCCTGGCCAGAGCACCTAAATCTCATGTAATTTCCTTAAGTAATAAGAGTGATAAAGGGAAAGGGAAGCATCTATTGTTATAACACTTGTTTTTTGTTCCCAGTCCTGAATGTCATATTCCATAACCAAGCCATTCCACTTTTAGGTATATGCCCAAGAGGGTGTTAGTGCCCCAAAAGACATGTATAAGACTGTTGATAATAAGGGATGTATGCCAGCAAGATGGCAAAATAAGACTTTCCAATGATCATTCCCTTTTAGAAACATCAGTTTGACCAATTATCCACACGCGAAAATACCTTTATAAGAGCTAATGATATCAGATGAAAGATTATAGCACCTGGGTATAGTACAGAAATAAGTTGCACTGAAGAGGGTAGAAAGGATAATTTTATATTATCCATGTTACCCCTCCACAAACCCGAGGCAGCAGAGCATGGAGAGAGGTACCTTCTGTGTGGCGGAAAAAGAGGAGGTGGGCACCAGACTTTGCCTGGGAGCCCCAAACAGGGCCTACCCCAGTTAAACCCAGCATCAGAAAGGCTCCCCCATAGCTCCAGACTTCAAACTGGTACCCAAGGACTGAGCCTACCTCCAAGCCCAGCTCAGCACCAGGCTGGATCCTGCAGCCTCAGGCTCTAGGCCAGCACAGCAGACTGTGTTCTGGGTTGCCCCGATGCCAGGCCAACTTTAGTGGCCCTAGCCTCTGGACCACCCTTAGCAGGGGCTGACTTCCATGGCCCCAGAATCATGGTCATCCCCTGTGGTCCCAGACTGCAGGCTGGTACATCTGGACTGATCCCCCAAGCCCACTCTTGCACCAGGCAGGATCCTATAGCCCCAGGTTCTAGGACAACTCCTGTGTAACCAGGTTCTGGGCTAGTCTTTGAAGCTCCAGGATCCAGGGTCAGCTGTCACAGACCTAGCTTCTAGGCCAGCGCTTGCACACTCAGCCTTGAGGCCAGCACAAGCAAATAGAGAATCTAGGCTGGTCTCCATAGTCCCAGGAAGGGAAAAAAAGATATTCTATAAAAAAGATATCTGAACTAGAATGTTTATAGCAGCACGATTCACAGTTACAAAGATGTGGAAACAACCCAAGTGCCCATTAATACATGACTGGATTAATAAAATGTGGTATAGTATACCATGGAGTTCTACTCAGCTACAAAAAACAATGGTGATCTAGCACCTCTTGTATTATCCTGGATAGAGCTAGAGCCCATTCTACTGAGTGAAGTATCACAAAAATGGAAAAACAAGCACCACACATACTTACCATCAAATTGGCACTAATTGATCAACACTATGTGCACATATAGCAGTAACATTTATCGAGTGTAGGGCAGGTGAGGGGGGGAGAAGGGGATGGGTATATTCATACCTAATGGGTGCAGTGCCCACCGTCTGGTGGAGGGACACGTTTATATGTAAACTAAACATTTGTACCCCCGTAATATGGTGAAATTAAAAAAATAATCATAGATAACAATAAAAAGTGTAAGATCTAAATATATGCTATTGATTTAAAAAAACCACTTTAAGTATACAGACATATATAGGTTAAAAGTAAATTGATGGGAAAAGATATATCATGTAAACACTCACCAAAAGAAAGCTGTACCGGATATACTAATTTCAAACAAAATAAACTTCAGCACAAGAAATATTATCAAGGATAATGATAAAGGTCAACTCCCCAAGAAGACAGAAGAATCCTAAAAGTTTATGTGCCTAACATACATGCTTCAAAATGCACACAGCAAAAACTGATAAAATGGAAATATCAAATAGGCACACTGACACTTATAGTTGGAGAGCCCAACATACCTCCCTTAATAATAAAGCAGGCAGAAAAATAAGGAAAGAAATGGATCATCAGAACATCATCATCAACTACTTTGACCCAACTGACATTTTCACCTAACTGATATTTATAGGACACCTCTGCCAAGAGAATATGTTTCAAATGCACATGGAATATTCACCGAGATATGCCATACTCTAGACTATAACACAAATATTAAGCAATTAGAAACAACAGAAATCCTAAATAGTATGTTCATGGATCATAAAGGAATTAAACAAAAAAATAACAAAAAGATACCTGGAAAACTCCCAACTATTTGGAAATTAAACAACACATTTCTAATCAAACCATAGAAAGGAAATATCAAGGGAAATTAAAAGCATTTTAAACTAAAAAAAAAAAATGAAAATTTAGGTGATGTAGCTGAAGTAGTGCTTAGAGGGAAATTTATAGCATTAAATGCTTACTTTAGAAAAGAAAGGTTTAAAATTAGTAATTTAAGCTTCCACATTAAGAAACTAGAAAAAAAGTAAATTAAACACAAAGCAAGAAGATTGAAAGAAATAATGTAGATTAGAGCAAAGATCAATGAAAGTGAAAATAGAAAAGCAACAGAGAAAAATAAATGAATACAAAATCTGTTATCAAGTGAAAGTGTCTTGTGTAGGCAGCATTAGCAAAGTGGGTAGAAATGAAAAAGGGGAAATAGCAAGGAAGAAGCAGGAGTAATAAATCCAAAGAGCGGAAGATTAGATAAACATACTGACCACTCCACATAATAGTGGTATAGTCTTAATCAGCTAATTTAATGCTTTTGGGGCCCCAGTTCCCTCATTTGTAAAAAGGGAGTAAAAATTAAATCTTTTGCAGGGTGAATGCAGAGATGAAAGAAGATATTCATGAAATTGATTTGGAAAGAATACTACACATTCTTAGCTCCAACTAGTAAGCTTATCAGAATAATTGTTATATGACATACGAAATGCTGTATTAAGTTCAACACACCTTTAAGGACCTTGTAAGCTATGGTATTACAATAAAGCAAAATGAATAAATTGCTATAAAATGTTTTTTTGGTGGCAAGATTGGAGCTCAGTGAGGAAAAGTCATTACACACTAATGGTAACTGGCCTCAGTAAGTTTTCTCTTCAAGAAAAAATGTGATAAGAAAAATGTAAGCAATATAAATAAGGAACTTTTCATAAAACAATTATAATTCATTACACATACCTTTTTACAGATTTTTTCAAAGTTGATATCATCACCAAGAGCAGTTTTAGTCACTAGATCAGGTCTTAATTCCTGTAAAAGAACAAAATAATTTTAGTTATGAGTCTGATTTTAAATTGTTATTATTGAGTTAAACCCCTTCCCATGTCTTGCTTTAAGAAACTTGACGTTAAATAAAATCTTAATTTTTAGAAAATAACCCCTACATTTCTTAACAGTAAGAAATTATCATGCTACTAAAAAAGTCACAGCACAATGACTTTAAGAGCTAATCATCCTAAGAACATCCTAAGCAAGTGTGAAGCAGTGGTTTCAAGGAATTCAATAAAAGCAACTGTAACAAGGGATTTTATACCTAGTCAAGAGGCTCTTCAATTATGAAATATTTACCTTAAAACTAAGTAAAATCTAGATGCATTTGGATGGCTTAAACTTTCCGTATTACACCACTCATGTTTGAGTATTGGGGAGCTAACTCATTTATTGCCTCAGTTTTAAATAGAACCGTATGTGTAGTTAAAAGGGAATACTATCTCCTAAAACACAGTTCATATGAAATTTAAAAATTGTGTTTAGTAAACACATGTGGATAGGAACGTTGTGCTATAACTGGAATTTTTGTTCAAGTGCTATTTTAAGTAGACATCAAAATAATATGTCAGATGGCTTTTTAAATACAAAAATTATAATAAATAATATATTATGAGGTTATTCATCCCTCCCTATACTTTTATTCAGAAGAGATCAGGTATTGACTTTCAGAATAAGGCTCCTTTTGATGTGTTATTACAACTGGACAGATAGCAAGCACCTTAAATATTAGTATTCCTCCAAGTGAAAATTTCACCCAAAGCCTTTCTGAATCCTCTGCTAAGAGTCTGCTATAGAGTTTAAATTCATGCTAAACTGCCGTGACTTATAAACTGCTCTGAAACTTGATTTACATGCATTCTGACTCAGAATATCTAATATATTTTTAAAGGGAGAAGTTTTAAACAACTACTTTTATTATTCTAGGATTGAGTTTATAGTTTCAACGATAGATTATAATTTGGCCACAAAATTTAATTTACTCATGTTTTTTTTTTTTTTGAGACAGAGTCTTGCTCTGTTGCCCCGGCTAGAGTGAGTACCGTGGCGTCAGCCTAGCTCACAGCAACCTCAAACCCCTGGACTTAAGCGATCCTACTGCCTCAGCCTCCCGAGTAGCTGGGACTACAGGCATGTGCCACCACACCCAGCTAATTTTTTCTATATATATTTTTAGTTAGCCAGATAATTTCTTTCTATTTTTAGTAGAGATGGGGTCTCGCTCTTGCTCAGGCTGGTCTCGAACTCCCGACCTCGAGCGATCCGCCTGCCTCAGCCTCCAAGAGTGTTAGGATTACAGGCGTGAGCCACCACGTCTAGCTTCATGTTTTAAGAATATATAAATTACCCCTCAAATTGACTATGAAAGCTAGTCATCGGAGCAAAACTTACTAGGATCCACAAGATTAGTAGTTCAAACTGTAGGGGACGATGGGAATTGATTGTCTTTCTTCCCTCCAGAGATCTTTGTCTGAAAAATCTAATAGACTAATTCACCACTATATAATCAGTGTACTATTGCCTCTAGGTGAAAGGGGAAAGTATGTCTGCAACCACACTATTCTGTGTCAGGCTATGGGGAAAGAGATTGGGTGGGTCAATACAAAAAGTACCTTGGAGGCAGTAACCATGTTGACATTTTTAATTCCAAGAGGATCTCATTAGGGTTGGGCTTTTAACTTAATAAAATATTAAATACTTTTGTGTTTTCAAAACTATCATTAAAACTGGAACCCAATGTTTAGGTTATGAAGGGTTAATCTTCAATATAAGAAATGCAAAGGTGCCAAGAAAAGTATGGTTTTTAGATTCTGATCTATTTGAAAATGAGGCAAACCATGCATTTCTCTGAAATAAAGAGTCTGAAATAATTTGTGAGAGAGCTATCGACATCTAGATCTTCATGCTTTTCTACAGATGGGAATTTCATTATGGTTACCCTTCAGTAACAACAAATACTTTATTTCCTAAATACTGTTGTACTGTTTCTTAAATACAGCTCTACCAGATGAAACTTTGATAGTTATACTCTATCATATTGCCAAGGAATTTTTCCAAATACAGTATCACTGTTTCCCTCCTACACCTATTCTGTGTTCTTTATTGCAGTCAAAGGCATTTCAGTCCTCTGTGGTTCAGGTTAGGCAGTTTAATCACCTGACACTGTGCAACTTTTCATTATGCTTATGTTATGCTACCACCCCCCTTTCTGCTGTGTCTTCTGTATTGTCTGTTATATTTGTTCCCTCCTTTGGATTACAATAGTCCTATCCCCAGGTTCAGGACTTCATTATGGATTGCTGGATTATATTAGGTTATTAAGTATGAAATGTCCTATTTCCTTAAGCAGTAAGTTTGACAGTTGATATCTCTGACATTTCACTTTGACATCTCATGTTTTTATTTTTTTGGTGAAGGTACATTCTCAGTTTTTCAAATGCACGTTTGGCTTGTGATTATCTTTCAATTTTTTTAGAGCAATTTTTGAAAAACCATAGATAAATCTGTCAAAAATTCGTGTTATTTTCAAATATGAGTTCTGTTGTGAACCTAATGCAGAGCAGACAGCTTGAAATATCAACAAAGTGTTTGGGAAGGATGTGGTTAATGAATGCACAGTACTTCGATGTTTTGAGAAGTGCTGTTCTGGTGATGTTAATCTTGAAAATGAGCCACGTGGGCAACCTGAGACCAAGGTGGAAGTGAATCCATCTCAACGTACACGTGAATTAGCAAGATTTGACGTTACTATTCCAACAATACTGGACCATTTGAAACAAATCAGCAAGGTAAAGAAGCTGGATAGATGGGTTCCACATTAATTAAACAAACGTCAGAAGAGAAATCGTCTTGAAGTTTGCCTTTCTTTGCTGTCACAACATAAAGGCAAACCATTTCTACACCATATTGTTATGTGTGATGAAAAATGGATTCTTTTTGATAATCACAAACTAAGTTTAGCACAATGGTTGGATAAAGATGAAGTGCCAAAAAACAGTCCCAAACCCAATATTCATTAAAAAAGCTAATGGTGTCTTGTGGGTCCAGCACAGGTATTTTCTATTATAGCTTCATGAAACCTGGTCAATCAATTAGTGGATGTCTACTGCAACCAACTGGATGAAATGATGAGGATGCTTGAGATTAAGCAGCTGAGATTGGGCAATAAAGAGACAGGCCAAGCCTCTTGCAAGACAACGCTCGACCACATGTTACACAAACAACGCTGCTCAAACTACAGCAGCTGGACTTGGAAACTCCCTGTCATCCCTGTCATCCACCGTATTCAGCAGATGTTGCACCAACTGACTACCACTTCTTCCAGGCTTTGGACGACTTCTTGCAAGGAAAAATACTCAATTCTCAACAAGCTGTGGAAAATGGCCTCTTGTGATTTCATTGCCACTCGCACTCCAGGCTTCTTTGCTGTTGGCATTAACAAGCTACCACTGAGATGGCAAAACTGTGTTGATAGTTTAAGACTGTACTGCTTCTTGTCTGAGACACAATAAACTTTTGATTCAAAATCGGACATTTCATATTTAATGACCTAATACTAGTCTTACTGGTTTTTCTGATCAGTAACTCCAAGGCCTTTATTTATGTCACCCATCCTGAATACAGAACGAAGACAAAGACTTCAGTCTGACATTCAAATCCTTTCATTATCTAGCCTCAATGTATCTTTCTGTTCTAATTTTATAATGCACTCTTTGTAGGAGTCTTATACTCCATCAATTCAGTTTTACATAGAATCCCCTGAATAAATTTTGTTTTCCAATCTCGATATCTTTGGTAAACTATATACTTTTTAAAATTTCTGTCTTTAGAATACCTTCCTCTAACTGGACACCTACCCTTCTTACTCCCTTTCCCTTCAATGAAAATCTGTCCATGTTCAAGTATTGGTTTCTAAATGCCACTAACATGAAGCAGAGCTTCTTACAAAAATTACTGATTATAGATATGAGGAAGGAAAAGTGTAAGTCCTGCCACAGTTTCTTATACTAAAAAAGGAAGGATAAATGGGGTTCAAAATGAGGTCTCAAAAATGTCATAAGCCATAAGCTGGTTTAAAGGGGCTACCACTGGCCAAATTGGGGTATCAAAAAGAATATGGACCGCAATGAGTCATAACCATGTACTGTTCAAACTTGGACCCATCTGAAAATAAAATACAGCACTATTAATTAATATGCTGGAACATGTGGTGAATAATAATACAGTCCCAGGGAAATTTGGTCATATGGTCACCCTAATTATAACACTAAGCAATACTTGCTGTCTCCAAAGGCTCTCTATTTTCTCTTAATCCCACCTCATTCAGTTTTGTCCCAATTACTCCAATCTCATATTCTTTCAAGTCCCCAGTGATCTCCACAGTGCTGAATTTAATGAACAGATATTCCTCTTGATACATCAGCAGCATCTGACGTTTCCCCTTCCTGGCCTATCATCAACTTCTGATAAGTTAATTCTTCTTTTCCCCTTGATATACTTTCTTCATGTGACTTACAGGACCCATATTCTTGGTTATTCTTTCTTATTCTCCTTTGCTTTTAATAGTTCTTTCTCTTCTAACTTAAGAATGGAACAGGTCTCTCTTGGTATTCTTCCTCTACTATTAATATTACCTAACACTACCTTAGTGATTTTATTTAGTTGCATGGTGAAATATCGTGTGTGTGTGTGTGTGTGTGTGTGTGTGTGTGCGCGCGCGCCTGTATAGATGTGAAAAATTCCCCAAATCTCTATATCTAGCCCAGATCATTCCTCTGAACTCCAGACCTATGTATCCAACTGTTTAATTCACATCATCACTCCTAATCTTTCCTACTCTGATCTGTTACATAGTATGTCACCTACTAATATAGTATATAATTATATATTATGCTGTCTCCCCAACTCTTCCCCCCCACAAAAAAATACAAAAGATAGGTATCTTTGTCTACTCTTTTCCTCATGTGTATCCTAAGTACCTAGAAAAGTATATGGCATTTGGTAAATGCTCAATAAATACTTACTGAAAGAATGGATAATGAAATAATTTTTACTTGGTAAGCATTATACATTGTTATACTGAACACCTTGGCTATCTCAGTATTGGATATAACATAAGTGAGACCTGCCACTAAATACTGCCCCTGTTCAGGCACTATGGCAGAGAGTACATTTCATAGCTATGTCTTTCATTCAAGTTTATTATTTTTTAATAAATAAGAACACATCAGTTAATCTTTATTCTTGTCCATGTTGAGATTTGAATCTACTAATAAATCACCATCCCTACTAACAAAGACTTTATGTAGAGAAACTAGTAAAATAATCTAAAAACTTTATATTTCTTGATTCTACAGATACTTCCTTTACAATTAAAACAAAAAACCAAAACCCAAAACAATAAAGCAATATAAATTTAAGTTTCACCTCCCACAACTTTAGTAAAGTTCTACTTAGCTTTTAAGACTCATCTTCCTACTATAGGAAGCCTTTCTTAAATCCTCTCAAGCAGTGCAAAGTGTCCTTCCTTGATGGTGTTTATCCGTGTTTTTTTAACACATCACATTGAAGCTCTCTGTTCATATGTGGTTCTCTCTCATTAGACCGTAAGCTTTTCAAGGACAGGTACCATATTAATTTCTGTATTTCTATAAATTAGCAGTATAATGTTGCACACAAAGTATAGACATAATATAGTTTTGCTGAGCTGAAATAAAGTGCTTTGGTCATGAGGATGGCTCTAAGATGATATTATTATAAAAGTGTGTGAACTTTTCTGGCAAAGTACAGAACAAATAGTATCAGGTAAAACTTTTGTTTTTTTGGCCAGCATGGTGGCTCACACCTGTAATCCTAGCACTCTAGGAGGTCAAAGGAGGATCGCTTGAGCCCAGGAGTTTGAGGTTGCAGTGAGCTATGATGATGCCACTGCACTCTACTCAGGGTGACAGAGTGAGATTCTGTCTCAAGAAAAAAAACAAAAACACAACCTTTAGTTTTTTGAATTCTACAGTAGTAACTGAAATAAAAAGAATTATTTCAGCTTCCGGTCTAAACTCATAATACAGCCTGGGCAATCACGATGGATTGTGCGGTATAGAAGATCTTCAAAAGATCTCTATTCTGGATCTCTGTGTCATTGAATAGTTTTAGCATAACTTTTCAAAATGGTGTTGAAGGCAATGACTATCTTAAATAATATTTCATCTATGCCATTTATATGGAATAAAAAACTAGAGAAATTTAAGTTCTTAAAAAATTTATTCAAACAGTACTATGCTAGGAATGTTGATATTATATATTTTATTTAATCACCACAGCAAATAAGTCAAACAGGAATTATTTCCGGTTGTAAGATGAAGAAACAAACTCAAGGGCACACAATTAGTTCATGATACAAATTCAGTATCAGTGCAACTTGTTCAAATTTCAGGAAATGTGATACAAGTCACAAGCTTTATTCTTTGCTTTTGTAAGGACATCCTTCTACAAATTAAAAGTCATTAACACATTGCTGATTTTACTTCAAACTCATTGATATTTAATTCAAATTCTTAAACATGAAATGAAAAATGTGCTAATAGCAAAGTCGCAAGTGTTGTGATTAGACAGAGTGTAAGAAAAACTAACAAATTCACAAACAACTCTGATAGAGATTTCTCTTCATTTCGATTAGAAAAAGTTTAATGGCATTTTTCTATAACCTCTTAAAAAATCTATTTAAGGACAACCAAATAACTGGGGGAACTTTCTCCAATTGCACAAAACTCCCATCCATTATGATATATGCCCCCAGGCATGAATCCTCATGCATGTATTCCCATCTTCCTCAATGAAACCACTGTTAGTAAAGGCTGGGGCTGTGAAAATGATTCACTCTGGTTTTGTGACAGTATGTGTGAGACAGTGGAAAATACTGTCCTGTTACCAGATAAAACTATAGAAACTTAAAAAACAAGAATGTACAAAGTATATGTAGGGGATACAATGTTGACTATAGTCTGTGGACAGAAATAAGAATGTGAGATATAGCTGCTCAGGAAGGGGGGCCAACTGATGAAAAAAGCTTTTAATATTCATGAGGAATTAGACTTCATCTGGCAGACAATAGGAAGCTAATTTAGGTTCTTGAATAGGAGAGTGATATAATAAAGAAAGTTTACTACTAAGAAATTTTACTAGTGTCAGGTTTTTGCTGGCAGCCAGTTAAAGAATTACTAAATGTCTACAAATAGTACTGTCTCACTTTAGTTCCAAGTTGAATTTCATGTCAAAAGTTGGATTTTCATATACTGAAATCTAAACTGAATGCATTTTTCAACTATAAATTATTTCAATATATGAAAATAATTATTTCAGTGTGCAAAAGTTGGAAAAACTAGCATAATTCAATAGCCCAAACAGTTGCATTTCATTTAAAAATGGATATTAATTAAGCGTAAACATTAGCAAACAATTTAGTCAAATGAAGCTCCAAAACTTTCTTTATACTATATAGTCCTATCTCACAGTAGAAATATCTTTTAGAAAATAGGGCAAAGTAGCTTACTTAATGCAAGGAATTAAATATGATCACATTTTTTTATGCCAAATAAAACATCTAAACTATTCTTGGCACATAAAATTACTTGCTTCTATCATACTCAAAGAGGTAGGCAGAGAAAATGAGATCCAGCAATTACATCAGTCAGAAGATTCTATGCAGAACACTTTTGCGTTCTATGGAATGAGTCAGTGTAGACAGACTTTTTCATTCTGGAGATTCCCTTCTTACAAAATGGCTAGCTAGCCTTGGGGAGAAAAGTTCATTGTTTTGAAGTAGAATCCAAACATGAGTTTTAAAAAGGCCTAATTTTGTAGAAAAGTTAAAAGGAGTAAATAAATTATTTAAAACCACTTTTTAGGATAGAATGTTAATAATAAAAATAATGGTGGTGAGAAATATGTATTATTTGTTATTATGGTACACATAAGAGTGCAAAATTTCAGCTTGGTATGAACTACTTATATTAGCATATTTGCTCTTAGAAGTTTTTAATCTACGTCCTTTTGCAAGTTTAGTTTTCCTTGCCCAACCACAAAGAGTTAAAGAAAAAACAAATAAACAAACAAAATTTTAAACTTAATAAATAATTACCAAAGCCCATAGCCCATTTTCCCCTCAACAGTGAATCACCTAGGAAATTCATCAAAAGGCTTTAGGGAAATTACATTAGGTGACTGAGTAAATCTTTCCCTGTAAGTTTGGAATCACAGTCAAGATGCAGGGATATACTGAAAGAGATACATGGATGTACCAAAAAGGATAAAAGGAAATGTTAAAAGAAAGTGGTCTTTAAGTAAAAGAATAAGACATAGTCTTTCAAAACCTGTAGGAACTCAAGCTAATATTGTTATTACAAGTTCTAATTCAAAGTAGTTTCTTTAGAACCTTTCAGTTTCCAGTAATCTTTTCTAAGGACTCATATGATTAATAAAATCCATAGTTCCTTCTTAATTATACACCCATGTGTTAACAGTCCAACAAGCCTACATCAATTAATCTAGCACCATGTTACATTCAAATTTATTTAAAACATAGTGCCAAATTTGGCAAGAAATGATATTATTTGAAACCTAACACTGCTACTAATTCTTGGTCCCAAGGTAACTGATTATTTTGATATTCAGCTTCTAGATATTATTTCTAAATGTTAAATACACATAGAAAATCCTTTATGCATAACTACATACTATCTTTAGAAAGGCTCAACTATTCCAATTATACCAAATTATAAACATGTCTTATTTTGCGCAAGAGGCAATGTTGATATACTTCATTATTACTTTCACTTTTGAATTAAAGTGATAGTTACAATTATAATGTAAATGCACACCAATACTTTATAATATCTATTCCCAATAAAATTTTATATTTAATAATTAATGTAAGAGAGGTTACTAGACTGTTAAAAACATGGGCTATGAAATTAGATAGATTTGGACTAAATCCTGGCTTTGCCAGTGCTCTAATAGTGTGACTTTGGGCAAAGCAATTAACCCTTAAATTCCCAGTTTCCATATCAGTAAAAAGGGGATTAGAGATAATATATGTAGGCTCCAGCAAAGAGCCTCGGACAATAATTAATAACTAAAATCATTACTCTGTTTACATGTCATGCTTTTACATATGAAGTTGAACTGCCTAGTGCTATAAATAATATATAAGTCTAAGGTGTAAAGTCTGTTGCATAAAACAGTATCCTTGCTATTTAACTGGAATTCAATTAAAGAATATCAAGGGAATCATAATCAGTGACATTAATATTTGTGATTAAATTATCACTTTCCCCATGAAGCCTTCACTGATTACTAGGTAGAAGTCATCTCTTGTTCTTTTAAAATTTTCAAAGCATCTGTTATAACTTATCTTGTTTTTAAAACTGTGCATACCAGCTCCTTCTGTGATTTTGCTCAAAAATCCAAAACTTTGTGAGTGCCAACATGACACTTACAGAAAATGCTCATTGAAGCATTTTGAATTTTGAATTTTTGGATTTGTGATGCTCAGTTGGTAAGTATTATATAATGCAAATATGATAACATCTGAAAAAATGTGAAATCCAAAATACTTCTGGGTCCCAAGCATTTCAGATAAGGGATACTCAACCTGTACTGTGCGATTTTGCAGAACAAGAGCAATGAATTACGTGGTACACTACCTTCCAAAAGGATAGGCTTAATAAATGTCTGCTTAAAATATGAAAAAAATTAAGTCAGTAAGGTAGATCTACAAGCCACTGCCCACTCTAGTTATCTGCCTCCAATCTCTTTTCCTTCTAATCAATCCTCCAGTCTGCTTTCAGCTTTATTTTTCTAGAAAATACATATTACTCAAAATACATTTGATGTGTTCACATTTTCTCAAAGGCTTTAAAATGTAACCTCCCTTACCATTTACCACTATCTTTAATATTTTATTTCTCCATTCATTCCATGTTTCAGCTATGACATTAATTCACTGAAGAAGTGCATGCTGAGTGCTTATACTACAATTAATGCACTAAGCACCAAGACAGAAAGACCACATTCCATTCTCAAAGAAGGAGAGACAGGAAAAGAAATAGTTACAGTTCAATGTGCTACATACTATAACAGAAATACAGAGTACTGAGCAGCCCTTCCAAATCAAGCCATGTATTTACAAACTTGTATACTTTGTTTTCGGTGTGCTCTATTTATCTAGAATGCCTGCTTCCATGCAGAATCATATTTATTCTTCAAGTTCCAACTCAATGTCCCCCACTGTGAAGCCTTCCTAAATCATATAAGGAATTAAATTAAATTAATAGACCCTTTGTCCAGGTTACAACTTTGATTATAACACTGGTATAGTGGATACTATAGAAAGACTCATATGCTTGTTTCCAACAGAACAGTACATTCTTCAACAGGAAGAATAGAAATCTATTCATCTATATATGCAGCAGGTTGTAAATTAAAATGTATTTAACTAACCTGAGTATATAATATGGAATTTATAATAGCTGTTCTGGAAATTCCTAATCTTTTTCATTCATATTTTTTATTTTTCTTTTATGGCTACAGATTTTATAAGTAATAACAAGATATACAAACATTAATAAACTGGGATGTTATCTTGTGACAGGCAGAACAATTGTTATTAATTAAGTACAACCAAAATCTGTTAACTTCTATTTTAACATACTGAATTTCAACAGACATCAGGAATTTAAAAAGTGAGTATTTTTCTCCCTACTCTACTCATGTATAAAATTGATATATCTTGTAAGGGTTTGGTTAGGCTTTAGGGAGGAAAAATGGAGAATAAAAGTGAACTGCACAGGTTCACTGTAAATTGCTAAGAAGCATTCCCAATGGAATTATTTATATTTCTTAGAAGACTACATAACTTACATAATTTAGTGACAAGTAGAGAAATGGAATAAAACTCTTCATGCTAAAGAAAAAAACAGAACATTACTCAGTTTTCCTTGTTATCATAAAATATTAATTCTTTGAGAAGCCAAGACACTAACGTTAGTTCTAACATATAGAAAAAACAAAAACACATGGTTTCAATTAAAATAGAAATCTAACAACATAAGATGTGTTCAAGTTAATGAGTATAAATGTTTGAAAATAACTTGTCTCCACTTAACCCCAAACTGAGGTGACATCTAGTTGAAAAGAAAAGAAAACCCCCTTTTGTAAGACCAATTATTTACTGATCTTATTGCTGCTTTTCTCTAGGGTCCTTTGTCTCCCATTGTGTTTCCAACAAAACATGTTGTAATATTTACCCCTTTTTCTCAAGCACCACATTATTTCAGACTGGAATTATGATAGTTGTACTGGTTGTCCAAAATTTTTGAATTAATAGTTTAAAAGTACTTTGGATACTTTCAGTTATTAGGAAATGTTCTGCCAAGGTTTAAGTTCAAATTTCCAGAATTACAAAACTTAAAAAATGAAATCAAAACAAAATAAAAATAAATAAACATTTTTAAAAAAATAGCTCATGTGACACTGCTTTCTTACTTCCTATTCCTAAATCTTGCTTCACACTCAGTAGCCTTTGAAGTAGGCTTATTCAGATGAAGAATTCCAGAATGTTATTTATTCAAAAATTAGCTGTATATTATGACTCAGTAAACGGCAATAGCATTTTCATCACTTTTGCCCACAAAAGCCGGCAACTTGTTTTTTGCTTTCAAATAGAAGCAAGCAGGTTCAAAAACAGAAGACAGACACCACTTTTATTTTCCACATCTGCTCCTATTTAGAAAGCAAGAATATTGTAAGCCCATCACAGACTTGATATAATATCTTTATATCAGCATGACCTACAATGAAAATCATGACTCCTAAATACTAAAAATGCAACGGTGTTAAGGGTTTCAGGAATACGACCTACTGAAAATACTGACTTAAAGCCGTAGAAACCACATGCCAGAAAGCAAACTGGGATTTCAATGTGATGACGTGTTTCTAAATGTTGTTGCATGAACATGAAGAGAGCAGTATATACTGATCTTTTAAAATACCACTATGATTTCCTGTTTATCATTTCAAAGGTCACAAATTGAGTGCAGAAGGCTATTAAATCAGGGCATCTTGCTCCGCTTTAAGAAGCAAGAAAAGTTCTGCCTCTTAAAAATTAAATTTGAAGTTATATGGCCTTAGGGCACTGGCTAAGGTGACTCTGTAAAATGAAGAGCCTTTTTATTCTTCTGTTTCTGATACTTAACATTAAAAACAACATAAAACAAAAGTCTTTGGTTACAGACTCTTCTTAGTAAGAGTTCAGTAGTATTCAGAGACTTAGAACCACCTCAATACTGGAAACATGACAACATGTGTAAAAAAAAGTGCATTCAAAGTCACCCAGTCAGTTAGCCAGACAGCATCCACTATGTACCAGACACATTACTAGGTGTTGGGGACAATGAATTGAGTAAAACAACTTATTTACTTGAGACAAGTTCTAAGCAGTAGGAATGGCATTAAAGTAGACTGTTACACAATACAAGGGCAGAAACATACACAAGGTAAAAGGGGCTACTGAGCCCCTTTGAGCAATTTCTCTTGGGTAAGAATAATGGTGCCAGGGAAAGTTTTCTAGAGCTATTAAATAGTAACATAAAAATTAGGTGTTAAAGAAGAGTAAGTCTTTGTTTGGGTGGGAGAGATGTGCTACATTTAAAAAGCCTCATCATAGGCAAAAAGGCATGAAATCTATTTGTATGTTTGGGTTCAGTCTAGCTGGCACAAAAAGTACAGGGTAGGTAGAAAACATAAGAGCAACAGAGAAGTCGCTAGTGTACAGATCGCAAAGGGTCTCATATTTCACGTAGCAAAGAAAGAATCTTAATTAAGTCTGTAATTTAGAAAGGTCACTGGTTACAGTGCAGAGTATGATTTGAAGGAAGTAAAACCAGAGGCAGGAAGTCTGTCACGATCTGAATATGGTTTGTCCCCAAAAAAACTCAAGTTGAGGGTTGGTCCCCAGCGTAGTGGTACTAAGAGGTGATAGGACCTTTAAGAGACATTTGGATCATGACGGATCCTTCTTTAGGAAGGAATTAATGCAGTCTCTCGGGAATAAGTTCTCACTCTAGTGGGAAGGAATTAGTTAACACAAAAGTGGGTTGTCATAAAGCGAGGCTGCTCCTTGTGTCTGGTCCCTCTTTGCACACACCTGCTCCCCTTGCACTTCTCCACCACGTTGTAAAGCAGCATAAGGCCCTCACTAGAAGCTGGCCAGATGCTGGCACCATGCTTCTTGGACTCAGTCTCTAGTATCCTGAGCCAAAGAAACTTCTTTCCTTTATAAATTACCTAGTTTCAGGCATTCTGTTTCAGTAACACTAAATGCACTAAGACAAAGTGCATTTAGAGAAAAACCTGAACTAAGAAATATTTTGTAGGCTATATATTTTAAAAGTAGAAATGCTCAGTAAGTAATTTTAATATATGTCGCCAAATGGCTGTGTCAAAAGGTTGTATTACTTTTAATGCCCACCAACAATAAATAAGACTGCCTGTCCATGTACCCACATCCTCTCTAACAATAGGTATTTTTCTGATTCACTTTAACACAACAACCATCAAACACAGAGTTCAGTTTTCCAAATTATCCATGATATAAGTTATCTATTTAATCAAATGTCTACCAGAAAAGATATTGCCAGTAACTACAGTAAAAGAAAAGCAAACAAAAGGAGAAAAAGAAAGTAAGAGAAAATGTGATGGGACAGGGAAAAAAAATCAAATACTCATGCAGATGGAGCCACTCTCATTGGAAACTGCACTGCTTAACCACTTTTGGAGAAGTGGAATTATTTGTCAACCTCTTGGTACAAATACTATCCGAAGCTGAAAGTATTTATTGGGAATCTTTAATGTTACCTATAGGTTTCAACAAATTATTTATTATCTGGTTTCTATAATACATTAGAGAAAAATAAATCTAAGTAAAAAGTACAGAATTATCAAAGGGACTTAGAGGTCATAGAACTGCTTTTTGCAAATCCTATAGCCATAACAGGTCACGATGTGGGTATGTTTAAGAAGTATGGGAAGTAAACAAGAAAGAAAGAAACATTACATCTCTTCCATACCTGGACCACAATTTGCAGTTTCCAGGTTTCAGAAATGAAGAAAGAAAATATGACTCTGGAAACAATCTCAGACTTTAAAGATTTAGTTAAAGATCTTTTTACAGATAAGAAACAGGATGTGGGGAGGAGAAGGGAAGGCGAGCTTGAATTGCTGAAGTCACACGAGCAACAACAAAAACCATTTTGGTTATATAAGCAGTTCTGCAAAATAGTCTAGACCATAGGGGAGCTACAATTTGGCAAACTCATCAATAACTATGATCTAATAAATGAGTTTATACTTTGAAAATAATATTGCTAATCTTAAAAACTACATGACCTAGTTCATTATTCCCTCCTTGTAATAGTTTTTTCACATGGTTTCCTGGATGCAATATACTCTTGGTTCACTTTCTCCTTCACTGGTTATACTTTTCAGTCTCTTTATTCTTGTTCACCTCCCTAAAGTCAAAATTTTAGAGCATCTTGGGGCCCTCAGACTAAGAGACTAACAGATAACATGATTAATCGCCCCTCCCCCAACCCTAAAAACCACCATCAAACCTGGACATACTACAAAAAAGCCCAATCAGAAGGTATTAGAGAATAAATGGAAGCAGATGGACTCTGATGGGGACTCCATGCTCACCTGGAGTTGAGAAGATGGAAAACTATATAGTGCAAGTAAAGTACCATCTCTTCAGAATTTAGCCTAAAGCTAACTGCAATCTGCATGGTTCAGGAGCATTGGCAAAGGTACCCCTGGAAATGTGAATCTATGATACCTTATCCACTGAGAGAGCAGGAGGAACCCAGAAGGGAAGGAAAGAAGGGATCTCTCAATCTAAACTGCTCACACAAGGAACAGATTAAAGCATCTTGCTGAAAAGATCTAAACTGAGACTGGAGCTACTGTTCAAGAAACATAAAGTTAAAGCCTAGCCAAGAAAATTAACTACTAAAATAACCACTTATTGAAGAAAAATAACCAAATCCAGAATCTCTACAACTTAATCTTTATAATGTCCAGGGTACAATCCAAAATTGCCCAGCATATGAAGAACAAAGGAAACAGAATGTTTTTCTTCTCTATAGGAAAAAACGGCTATTTTTATCATTATTCTCCATGATGCTCAAAAAAGAAAACTCCTCTCAAGGAATAAAAATATTAACAGAGAAATAAATTATCCCAGCAGAGAAATATAAACAAAAAGTTTTAATTGATTCAGCCACAGAACACCAATCCATGGGTGAAAGACTACAGGATATTCACATAGTCTCAAAGTATCATTTCACAGATTACTTAATAATTGCAAACAGAAAAAGGTACCTTTATAATAGAGAAATCTGGCAGACAACATCTAAAACAAGTACTAAAACTCAGCATTGACAGTAAAGGGACAAATATGGACATGATAGTATTATTATTATGACACTATTATTCCAGGTTTTCTATAGGTTTGAAATAGTTTCCAAAAAGTTGGAGGGAAAGTGTAAATATGATATTATTAAAGTTTATATAACACAAAATCAAAAAAAGAAATAAAAGATTATTATAAATCAGGAAGGAAAGAATTAGAGTAATTGTCCTGGAATCTATTCACTTCCTTTGCTAGAAGGAAACTAAAGGAAAGGAAGGTGATGCAGTTTACTCTACCTGTTAATATGCTGATAACCGGTCCTCCTGGTAAATAGGCTAATGATTTTTGTTAGGAGTAAGATCCTTATCTGAAGAATGCTCTTGGTAGGACATCCCTTGTTAAGGATGCTTACAATAAACAAACCTAGAATCTATGGATTTATGAGGCATGGCACACTAGAAAAGCTATACAACTTTGAGGTGTCAAGTGGAGAAGTTTCAAAATCTTAATGTTTCCTGCTATGTGTTAGTAATTAGACTTCCTCATCCGAAGATTCTTCTTGGCTAGAAATTACATATCTGATGCGGAAAGGAAGGACTTATGGAATCGCACAGAGTCCCAGATCTATCCTTGCTTCACCTGTGCCTTCTGATTGGTTAAATCCTTGAAATTATCAGTAAAGCTGGATTCTAGATAAGACCTCTAACGCGAGTCTGATTTGACAGTATACTTTGTCTTGGCTCACAAATAAAAGATAAATTGTCAAAAATAATTATAGTCTAAGATCAATAATAATCTTAGTATTATTTCTTGTAGAATAAATGAACTAAATGTTAATTTGGCACAGCTAATTAACACAGTACCGTATACTTACAGAACATAATAAGGCATCTTTTACCCCATGGAGAAATTTTTTTAAGTAATCAGAGGAAAAAACTTACCAAAATCATAGTATGTGAAATTACAGGAAAAAAACCTCAAATTTTTAAAAAGCATACATAATTAGATACATCACAAAATTCTAAATAATATATGAATATATATGATGAAAAACCTCTAATCTAGAGGTACATGGAGCCTAGAATACTTTTGAACATGTCCTTTGAAATAGGATTCTCCCTATTTTACAGAGTTGTGATGAGGTTCAAATGATATAATTATTATATTATTTTGATGATGTATCATTTTACTTGATTTTACATAATGCTTCTACAGATTACAATATTTTTCCACGACCACATACGACAACTATCTAGAAATAGGCTATTAAGAAGCATGAGACAAGGTGATCCTAACTGCTGATATAAGCTCAAATGATGGTTTTAATAATAGACTTGATCGTGTAAAAACAGGAAAAGAATAAAACAAAAGGAGAGAGTTTTAAAATAGAGAAGAGGCAGCAGGCAGGTCTCACAGAGTTTACAAATTCTCTTAAGAATATTCAGCATAAGAAGTTGTCATTGTCTCAGAGAGGAAGAGGTAAAAAAAATGCAGATGACATAGCTAACTGTGTATATTTAGCTGTGAGGAATTAAAGAATCTGAAAACATGTTGCATATCTTTGGGCCTTTTTCTCTACAGGGCAAGTTATTATGTTTACTAAATTATCTCATCCAATCTCTAGGAAGTGACTCAATATATTTTAGGAAGTTCTCATCTTACTGAAGCAGTATAGCAAAGTGGCTAACACCATTAGCTTTACAGTTAATTTTGTATTCCATCACTTAACTATCATTTGATGTTGGGCAAGGTACCTAATTTCTCTAACCTTCAGTTTCTTATTCTGTAAGACAGGGATTTAAAAATTCTATCTATCCTGTAAGACAGTATATAAAAACACATAATATAGTACCTGGAACATATTAAATGTTCAGTAAAAGCTAGTTATTACTTTTAGTATTGAGGAAGGGATTTCTTGAACATTTTGAATACTTCCAGCGTATGCTTTAATTTTACCATCTGGTTCTCCAGCTAAATAACAGGGATATATATAAGTGTTGATAAGCTACTTTAACTTCCAAAGAAAAAGGAACTGTTTTAGAAGCCAGTACTTAAAGTAGTATCAAAGTTAAAAGCATGAAGCCTATTAGAAAAGGCAGCAAAGACTTGGAATTTAATACATCATAGTCTATAAAAGTAGAACCTATGATTTTATAGCATCATAAAGATCAGGCCATCTTTTTTTCCTTGGCTAGAAAAAACAAACTCACATTTCTAAAAATATCTCAGGTTTTCTTCATGAGGAAGTCCTCTGGCAACAAAATACCCTATTATCATAGAATGTAAGTATAGGACAGTATGTCATGAATAAGATTATAAAAATGTAGTGGTATATGAGCCAAGAAAAAAATTCCTCTGGAAAAATGAATAAGTAGAAGTTTTTCTCCCAAATTAATTGAGACTGTGAGTTTACTGTTTTGTCACTATTTCTTTGATACTCCCAAGTATATGATAAACACTCCCTGAGCAAATTAAAAACGGCCTTACAATTAAGAAAAATGCTATATATATTTGTTTCTTTTAGAAAAGAAGACTACGTTTGTAAAAGAACCATAAATGAGGAATGAAATTTGATACCTAAGAAAAGCAAACATATAGTCTTTCTAGTATTCTTTTTATTCTGGTTTTCTAATATTTAAATTTAATCTAGTTTTTAAAGGGCATTACAAAAGAAGCTGAGGACAGAGCCAACACAGCCCACTGTAACCACTGCCACAAATTCAAGGAATATACATACTATATGAGTTCAAGAATTATACAGGCTATAGATTTTGGCTTTCTATGAGGCAACAATTCCATAGTGGTCATATATAATCACAGGGAAAAACAGAAAACAATATAAACTATGCTAGTGACACAGTAATCTTGTAATCCTATGAACTTTATCATTGAGTCTGATTTTCTTTTGCTGATGAAATTTAAGAATAACGGAAAACAAGCTTCAAATATAGATCAAATAGGACTTTTCTTTCTAATTAAATCAAATTCATTACTAAGAGTTACAAAAGAGAAGTATTTTAAAGATTATTTTTTGTTCTCAAAATTTTCATATACTGCATATAAGCTTATATATATATAATGCATTCTTTCCATGGTAAAATAAAATCAGCAATTATATAGCAGCTCAAAGCCTCTGAATAATTTAGGACTACAAAGATGACTATTCAGAAGAAATTACAGGGAAAAATTTAGGTAGGCAATGTAATTTAGTAAGGACCTTGGTTAAGAGAAAGTGAAAGAGAGAGAAATCACGACCTCCTATATTAGTGCTATCCTCAAAACAAAAATCTGTTAAGATTTTATTTCCAGTAGGAATATTATGAAAAAAAAAAGGTGTATGAGAAAGCCTAAGTGATCTGCAAACCAAAGAAACATAAATGATCATTAGGAATCAACTCAGCATTTTTTTCCTTAATGACAAGATAAAAAAGGGATTATATATACAATAGTTGGAAGAAGAAAAGATACATCAAATAGATTCTATGAATTTTGCAGTCCTGGGGGTTAGGGGAAGAGGAACAAACACAAGAAACAAGTATACCTCCTATCAAAGAGTCATTTCCTACATCTATTTTTATTCAGATTAACTGAGATTACTTTACTTTACCATCCCATTAAAAGGAAGTAAAGATGAGAAGCTTTGGTAACTGAACTCAATTAAAATATTGTTAGAGAATTTTCTTGTTATTTTATCTAACTCAAAACTTGAAAGTTATACCAAAATATAATAGTCAAATATGCATGCAAAAAGACCCTGCAATTAAGATAATTGCTGGTACCAAATGCTGTTTTTAAGTTCTACAATAAAACAGTCTCCCAGACATTTAATGGTATGTCATTTGGTAAATGAAAGTGTCCACAAAGTAAGAGCAGCAAGAAGACCTAAAAATTACACTAGTGAAGAGTCTGGCTGAAAAAAACAAAAATATGGATCATGTTGATCCAACACTAATTTTATTTCAAGTTACTACAGAACTGAATAAAATGCTGACACAACCACATAAAAATTTATTGAGTTGGCAATGGGCAAAGCATGATGTCAGCCACCAATAGCACCATCCACATTCCCAAATAGCATGAACACTTAAATTCTTGAACTGACTTCATGCCTAAAGTTACAGTAAAAATAAAAATTTTAGGCATGAGGCATTATTAAACATAGATGAGTTTAGTTTGGCAGAATTTTGACTCAAATTAGTCTAACACTTTAACAATTTCAGTTAAAAACATGGAAAAATGCAAGCTTAAACACAGTACAATTTTCTAAACGTGCTACATTCTTCACCAAACAGACTCATACAAAATAAGTTTTAGGCAACTCTCAAGAATAATCAAATAAGTAATACCACACACACAAAATGCAGGCTAAGAAAATTAACACAGAAAGATATACACACACACCCACGTAAGTCTCTCTCCTACCTTCATTGCATGGATTTCTTCAAGTAATCGTTGTGCCCGTCTTTGGTTTTTTAACAGTGCATCTTCAGTACCCCTGCAAAAAATAATATATTACAATATGTAGCCAGGCAAAGCATTAATTTTAGATTCATATCATAATGAAAGTCTTTTCATTTCTTTTAGAAAAGCACCATCGTCCTGCCCATTCCCCCCTCTTCCCAACACACACTCACTCCAATTTCATCTACAAACCTAAGGTGTTAGAAATTGACAAAAATAAGCATTGTCCTAGCATTGTATTAACTATTATTACCACTGATAGTTTGCCTTCCCTAGTTCCTTAATGGGAAAGTAATAATACTTTTTATCTATCAGTCAATAGCACATTGTATTTAATGTAATATAAACATCATAAGCTACAATTAAAGGTTGGATATAATTTTATCAAATTAAAGTTTATTCTGTGGAATTACAGGAAAAAAAAGCTATCTTCTGAAACATTTATGAAAGAACAGAAAGTTAATCAGGAACAAGACTTTGTAAGTATTCATGCTTAAATCATAAGAACTATAAAATACTTTTTCACTAACGCTAGTAATGCTGAAAATACAAAACACTATCTTTTTTCAAAAAATTACACGGAACACAGGTTCTGATTAACACTTATACAAGGTACTGAAGATTTCAAATTACTTAGCAATTCAAGGAAAAAAGTGACAGAAAATTTTCATAATTGATTCAAGGTTAAACTATATCAACATCTTAAAATAACTTCTAATAACATAAAACGCCTAACCCCAAGGGAATTTCATTCCAAAAAGACTAAAAGCAGAAGAATTCCTTGTGCATCTTGAGTATGGTCCAAACCATACAAGGACATGCTGACACAGCACATTCTATCTAACTCAGATCATCTCTACATATAAAACAAAGTGCTGCATGAGTAAGATATTTAATTACTACTCTATATTCCACCCTCAAATATTGTAAATATTAAAAAAACCTCAAATTTTGACATTTTATTAGTCATAAGATCATTATTTTCAATGACTAACTTTTTTGACTTCAGTCTGCTAACGCTTCTGACAAGTTTTCGGATAACCAAAACTCGGATTCTCTTCACTTCTTTTCTCATCTTCACAACCTTTAAAAAGTAAAGCCAAAATTAGAAAAGCACTTAATTCAGGAACAAATATACTTTATTTTGAGTCTTAATATTATAGACTTGGTCTACCACTTTAAGTTTTTGTTTATTTATAGTTTGACAAAATCAAACTTTTTCCATAAACAGTGAAGGAATAACAGTCTAAAAATGAATCTGAGGGCTTAAAAGAAACAGGTTATGATTTCTTAAAAAGTCACAGCATTCCAATGATTAATATTTTAATGTTAAATTTACATCTTGGTGAGCCTGGAACATAATAAATTGTGAGTTCATTAAGATCAGAGACTATCATATTCATCTTTGTATTCCTGAGTTTTATTTTTATTTTTTAATTTCAGAATATTACGGGGGTACAATGTTTTGGTTACATGAATTGCTTTTGTGTAGTTTGAGTTAAAGTTGTAAGTATGCCCATCACCCAGATAGCACACGTTATACCTGTTAGGTGTGCATTTATCCACCTCCTCCTCCCCCATACCACCTGCTTGGTTTCCATTGAGTTTTTCTTTCATATGTGTCCATGAGTGTTGATAGATTAGTTCCAATTTAATAGTGAGTACATGTGTTGTTTGTTTTTCCATTGTTGCCATACTTCACTTAGAAGAATGGTCTCCAGTTCTATCCAGGTTGTTACAAAAGGTATTAGTTGACCATTTTTTATGGCTGAATAGTATTCCATGGTATACATATACCACATTTTATTCATCCATTCGTGCACTGATGGGCACTTGGGTTGATTCCACATCTTTGCGATTGTGAAATGTGCTGCGAGAAACATTTGAGTCCAAGTGTCTCTTTGATAAAATGACTTTTTTCCTGAGGTTTAAAACAGAGCCTCAAAAAACCTACCCATAATGGTAGGAATTTAATTTACTGAATGAGTGTTTGAGAATTAACAAAAGAAACTGTAAGGACATGACTGCTTTTATTTATTTATAAAGCAACCTTTGCACTTATTTTTTAGTAATAAATTATTTCAAGCATAACTTTAAAACAAACTCCACAAACACAAGCACACATTATGTGCAAGAACATGTGCGTGCACATACACATGGGAGTGCACACATATACACAGGTACACACTTTAAATCACCCTATCAGAGAACAATGCTGAACTCCAAGAACAAAAAATAGAACTATAGGTCAAGACATGGAAATATTCTAATTACAAACAACTACACATTATAATAGCATTCAGTACAAATGGCATGTTATCACTAAGTTTATGTTTTGTCTACCATGGTTGGGAGTCATATATCTTATAACTCCTCCTGGAATGTCCTTCCTCCCCTTTTCCACTTTAGGAACTACGTAAAATTCAGTTCTGATACAGTCTTTCCAGTGAAATCTTCAATGAATTCTTCAGTTAGAGATAATCACTCTACCCTTGGGGTCCCCACTGCACTTTATAGTCTCTGATAGTAAAGCATTTATCTCATTAATTGCTCAGGTGGCTGTCTTTTTCTATAGACTGTGAGCTTCTAGAAAACAGGATCCTTACAGTGTTTTCTGTGCCTTGTAAGGGTGCCTAGCATACACAATCCTCCAAATTCTTCTTGTCAAAATAATAACACCAACATCATCCTATTTCTTAAAGGCTCTTGCATTTGGCTGTAACATCTTCTCTTACCCTTTATTAATGTTATTCACCCCCTTATTCATTGAAGACATTGGCAAACAACTTACAATTTCTTTCCATCCTAAGTTCTGCCATCATTTTGAGTGACTTACATGTCCACTTGATGGCCCACTCAAAAATTATATCCTCACTTCTTGACTTCTTTTTTAATGACCTAATCTATTACATCTCAGCCACCTACTTCCACAGTTCCATTGTAAACCTCGTCCATCACTCATAACTATTCCATTTCTAAAACCATTAATTCAAATATTCCATATTGTGATCACAACTTCTTCCATCAGGTTGGTTGTTAAACTCCACCTACCACAACCATCTTTGACTTCTTGGGACTACCAGTCCACTGACACCCGTACTTTCTTTTAAATAATCAGTCTTCTTCGTTTTAATATTCTTCCTTTTATCCAGTTTAGGTACATGATGAACACTATCCCTTTGGTTAGCCAAACATTAATCTTGAATGAAAGTAACATTCTGGGTTCTTCATGATTGCAAACCAATAGCCAGGAGATGCTTGCAACATGCTGTCTATTATAAATTCATCATAACTAACTTCAAATGGACCCCAACACTTCATAGCAATCCTATTGTATTTTTTAGTCAATTTATTTTACAATGACTATTTTTAGCTTTTGCCCACTCTCTGAAATCCTCTGGTCTCTCTCCTCCCCTCTCTTTCAACTTCATGGAAAAAACAAGTACCAGTTGGGAACTATATCATCTCTTTCCACTACCATGAATGCCAATTTACTTACATCACCCTGCTTCTCTATTAATAGTTACAATAAGAAACATCCCTACGTATAATCTAAGGTTAATCTCTTAGTTGTGTTTAAGAATCCATCCTCTTCTGCCTTCCTAGAACCTTTACTACGGATTATCCCTCTTACTCTAGCACTGTCATTCTGCTCCTCTTAATGGATTCATTTCCCACTGATTTTAAACATGTCTGAGTCATTTTGATTAAATAGAAGACAAACAAAACATCCATACTACATAGTTCACTAGAAGCACCTTCTCTTTAACTGCCCTGAGAGCTAAGCATTTAGAAAAAGATGTCTGAATTCACTATCTCCATTTCTACATGCCACACAATTCCAGTTTGATTTCCATTCTCATTAGTATACTAAGAGCTGTATCTAAGGAACTAAGGACACCAGTGATTTTTTTCGGCTTCATTGTACTTAAAATCTCAGCAGTATTTGACTTTGTTGACCACTTCTTCCTTCTTGAAATATTCTTCCCTTGGTTTTTCCATGAATCTTCTGGTTTTCTTCCTTCCTTTCTTAGACTCTATCTTGGTCTTCTTTGAAGACTATCCATCTACCCAGCCATGAAATGTTAGAGTTCAAGGGGCAGTCTTCGGCCAGTGTTTCTTTTCACAAATATATTTTCTAGCCTTAAGAGATCCTGTATGCACATACCGGTTTAATTTGTCACCTAAACAAAGATGACTCAAAAATTTTGCCTTTGGCTGAGATCTCACCTTTTAGCAGACCTAAAGGTGCAACTGCCTGACATTTCTTTTTGAGTATGCTCAAAATCACCTCAAATTCATACTTGAATTCATGTTATTCATCCCCAACTAGAGCCCCCCACCCCTTTTTTGTGTTTCATATTTGAAGCAATGGAATGATCCTTTTAGTTACAAACCTAGGAGTCATTGTAGGTAGCTTTCCTAAATCTCTCATGATGAATCCATAACCAAGACATGTTAATTTTATCTACTAATTACTTTTCAAATTGTACATTTTTTTTCTATCTTGACCTTTTAGCAAGCTTGGCTGAGTTACTGTTAACTAGTTTCTCTACACCTATTCTTGTCCTTCTCCAATCACTTATCCATAATGCAGTCAGAATAAATTTTTTTAATGCATAGATCTAATGCCACACCTTTATTTAATTCTCTTTAATGGTTACTTATTGCTTTTGGGATGGCCACATGGGCCTTCTTTTCATCCCTTTTCCTCACTATGCTCACATCTACCAGCTGCCATTTCCTTTAATAGTAATATTTTTTCTTCCCATGTTAGCTTGCTAATATGTGTTCATATTGAATTTAGGATCAACTGTCATTTCCAAGGAAAGTTTTTTCTGGCTTCCCTGAGAGGGTCACAAATTCCCCACTAAAAGGACCTTAGGTACCTAGTACCTCTGGAACTTATCATGACCCTTAATATTTTATTTTTAACCTTATTATGTTTAACACATCTTTCCCCTAGTGGTTTTACTAAACATTGCATCTTGACACCTAACACAGTACATGGCACACAGTATGTATTCAATAAATATTAGTTAAATAAATGACCAGAAATATGGCAATGTGCACTGTTCATTCACTGTTCCCAATGCATAATATATTAAAAGAATGTATAGTAATCAAGTTTCTTTCCCATTATATATGTTAACCTCTTTGAAATTTGTTTCAAATTTAGATCCATTTGGAAAAAAATCATACTTTGCATAAATGAAAAGTCCTTTAGACAAGGTTTAAGTGAAAAAAGAATTGCTACATTTTATAAGCAAAATTATAGTAAGAATGACTTAACTTTTTGAAAGTTGAGTCATTCATAAAATAAATAGCAAGCAATAAACTATGCATTAAAATATATTAATACGTTTCTAATTGCTGAACTTTGCAGGTGTGTGAGATAATAATATACCATTTGCTAACCACTGTTAACCAAACTTAACTAATAAGTTGCAACGGGCAGAGTTGGTCCTTGGTTACATTCCAACCATGGGAAAGCTAGTCTCCAATTTTAAAATTCCAATTTAAGAAGTACTATGTTTGTCATTACTGGAAAAGGGAATTCTAAAAGCAAATGGAATGCTCCACGTACTTAGTTTCATGCCAATACCAAAATACATTTTTCTAGCTTATTAACTTTTTCAGTATTTGTGTATAGGTAGGAGATTTAATAAGTTTAGGGTATAAAAATATATATTCACTTTATGTTAAACTGAAATTAAAATTTTATTTTTCTCATAACTGTCCACTCCAAGGACTTAGCTTTCTTCAAACATTTAGAATTATTTTTGTAAAACTGACCACCAATAGCCTTTTAGTTAGGATTTATAAGGTTGCCAATTCATTTGTCACCCAGGAATTATAAAGTTGGTTGACAGAAAACCCAGAAATCAACAAGAAGTCCTAAAACATCCAATACTGTCAGAAGCCCAATGCACTGGCAATATACTTTGGCAAATTCTCCAATAAAAAGCAAGCAGAACTATAAATGTCAGAATTGTGAAAACAGTGTGATCATTGTTGGGAGGGAAAGAAGAGATGAATACTGTGAGCAAGGACAAAACAGAGGCATAATAATGGAAATGAAATATCCTGACACAGAAGAAAATGAAAGAGAAGTAGATGAGCCTGAAGACAAAAACTGAAGGAAAAATCTGTAAGCTATCACTACCAAGACTGACAAAGTCAAGCTGAGGGTGTCTACACAGCAAGAGAATGTATTTAAGATAACATACAAGATCAGAAGGAATAGAGTTAAGGCTTACACACAGAATACACATATGATGACAGTGAGCTGTCACCTAGAATTTAGGCATACAGATGTTCGCAGAATTAACCTGGTAAAATCTGAACACAGGGAACCTCTTGGGTAGACAGTATACAAATATGATCATAAATAAAGTAGAAATCAAATATAGCTATTTGGGAAAAGACTATTTGAGCAGATTGGGAAGAGTCAACATAAACATAGGAAAGGGAACCACAGAAAGCAAAAGCTGGCACTGCCCAACTCAAGGAAATTCCAAATAAAGGGTTGCCCAGCTCAGAGACTTTAGAAATCCAATCTGTTGTGGAATAACTCGATTATGGGGATAGATGTATCACAGCCCAACACTGAATCATGCAACTAAAACCCCTTTCTGTAGTTCTACATTCCAAGCAGCTGATGACCAATGGTCAGGAAAAGAACGTGTTCTACAATATGAGCATTGTCTATGTTAGATATATTTCTTAATAAACTAGGTTTCTCATTTACACACTCTCTTAAAAGTTTGTTTAATGTGAATTTGCTTTTGAAAGAATGAGTTTTTGGGATGACAATGATGGCAATGATAGCCAAGTTTCCGATGTTCAATGCTAATGGCAGACTTTGGTTTGTAGACAAAACTAAATGCTACTTTGAACTGACTCTTGGGTGGCAATCTGCTAGCTTGTCAATTAATGAGCCTTGATTGGTAATGCACTGACTTTGCCATGTATTTGAATTAGCCTGTGACAAAAATCTGTGGTTATTAGAAACCAATTATTCCATAAGCTAGCATTGTTCTTGGAGAACTTGCAGTGGTAAGAAAGAAATCTAAGTATATCTCTGTTTCTAAGCGTATGTTAAAACTTCTGGTTATTACTTACCCATCAGATTAGTAAATAAAAAAAAATGAGATAGCATATTCTGTTCACAAGGCTGTGAGGAAACAGGCACTTTCATATATTGCTGGTAGAAATGCACATTGGTACACTCCTCTGGAAGAAAATTTGGCAATATTTAAGACAAATCCAACTTCTAGGAGTCTACCCAGAAGAAACACTTTTAACAATAGGAAAAAGCTACACACAAGATTATCCATTGCAGCATTCTTATAAAATGTTGCATGAGATAAAATATTATGTATAAAGCATATAGCAATGTAGTATTTTAAATCAGTGCAGGAGATCTGCATACATTAACATGGATAAATTTTGAAAATAATGTTTTGGTAAAAATAAGTCCCCTTATCTGCAGTTTTTCTCAGTGGTTGCAGTCACCCATGGTCAGCTGTGGTCCAAAAATATTAAACGGACAATTTCAGAAATAAATAATTTATAAATTTTAAATTGTGAGCCACTCTGAGTAGCACGACGGAATCTTGCATTATCTGACTTCATCCCCAAAGGATGTGAATTATCCCTTTGTCCAGTGTGTCCAGGATGTAAATGCTACCTATTAGTGTACAGGAAAAAACAGTGAATATAGGGTTCGGTACTGTCTGAGGCTTTAGGCACGCACCAGGGGTCTTGGAATGTATCCTCTACAGATAAGGGGAGACTACTGTGGCTTGTAGAATGATATGTACGATATCACACTTATACTGTATGAGACCACATATGCAAAGTTTAAAAATATATGACATGATCCTATACACTGGGTATATGTATGTATATATATGTTATTAAAATTATGAAAAATATTAGAAAAACACATACCAAAAGAGTAACAGGTAGAAAAGAAGGTCAGTGGAATTAAACATTAAGAGATGGCAAAACACTGACATTTGTTAAATATAGGAAGTAGATCACAAGGACATTTGTTATATTATTTTCCATCTATTTGAAGTATTTCATAGATAACAAAATTAATTATGGTTTTATAAAGAGGACTCTGATTTGGCCATTTGTGTCACTTATTGTTGAATTATACTTTTTATTTCTGATGAGCAACAATCTAAAAAATCTAGAGTACTTAGTAATTATCTACAACTTAACTATTATTGAGCATATGCTGCCACCTAGCAAAACTTTACAGAAGAGTTTAATAACCAAAAACAAACTGGTTATCTTCTTATGGACTTTAACTTAGAAAAAAATTATTAAAAAGTACTATACCACCCAATCATGACAAAGAAGTTTTATAACTTCGTTAAGTACATACAAACATGGTTCTTGACATTCTTATCTTTTATAATATGTGGAAGAAAATCATTTTGTTTTTTGGCACTTCAGTTTCCACCTTTACTGTCTTGAAAGAAATGGAAAGCAATTTTCTAATGGGCTTATTGCTAATTTTCTATCAAAAAATAAATAATGTCAGTTTTATACAAAGCCCCTGACCCTCCTATGAAATTAAAGTACTCCATCAGATTGCTTCACCTCTTAATTCTGATTTTACATATGATCGCTGCCCAAAGATACAAATGAGTAGAGAAAATCTTGCTCTAGTTTTGCAATTCACTAAATGCTGTGGCACTGTTGTTTTCAATTATGCATCCTTCGTTCTCTGGTTCTAATGGAAAGGGACAAAACAAGTTCACATTTAGGAGATTTTTTTTCCCTCTCATTTGAACATTAGTTGTCACAGCTGTGCTATCCATACCTTCATCTACCCAATATATCTCTACTTATTATTATCTGCAGACAAGGTACTATGCTAGAGGTTGCTATAATAAAGCAGTTAAAATTCTCCTTTCAAAATGTACATGAAGTACTGAGGAAGATAAAATATACAATAAATAATCATAAGATGAAACAAAAAGTGATGGTTTATTTCTAAGAATAGAACTATTAAGGGTAGAAAACATTAAAAGTTGGCATAATATAATGGGTGCCTCAGGACAGAAGACGTTCTGTGAAATTAAATACATTGTAAAATATTGTTATAAAATTAAATCATGTAACTTTTTAAAAGAAAAAGCTATCAGTAAAAATTATGAAACAAGGATTCCTATATAATAAAGTCATAAGTGTGAGTACCAATAGCTTAAAGACAGTACCAGAGATATACAAACCTTTGCAAACCTGATGAAACATACGGACTCTTTCCCCAACAGAGACAGAATTAAAAACACAAATTTACATGTTAATTTCAGGCAGTTACAGGATAGGACCTCTGAAACACATCCCTAAATTCCAGTTTAGAAGAGCTAATCTAAGACATTAAGAACCATAAAAATGATGCTTCATGTTATTCATTTAACAGACAGGTATCAGGGATATGATGGGGAGCAAAAATTTATAGTCAGGTGAAGGGGATAAGAAATCTCTCTCACATACACACATAAACTCTAACACACGAAGCACTGTTACAAGTGCTGAGAAAAAGTAGTAAAAGGTGCTACAAGAGCTTATAAAACGGGTAAATGAAAGGCAAGAATGGTTTCCCTAACAAAGTGACAAATGAAGTAAGAGTAGGTATTAAATGGGACTATTGAGAGAAAAAGGAGTTTCAGGTAAAAGGAACAGCATGTGCCAAAGATCTGTAGAGGGCTATGCTGGTAGCAGAGGAAAGCCAGGGCAGATCAAGTACAGAGACTGAGGTGTAAGAGATAATATAAAGTGGAGAGACTGACCTTGTTTGTATTGGTCTTCACCAAAATCAACAAGAAGCCACCATATGGATTTTAAGCAAGGGAGTGACACAATTAGATTTAGATTTTGAAGAGAACACTCCAGCTGCAGTATGGAGATCAGATTGAAGTCTGAGAAGAGTCAACGTAAGTAGTTGGGAAGCTAGGTTGAAAATGTAATTTGAACTATGATAGCTATGGTGATGGAAAGAACACTAAATTTTTGCTATCATATGCCCTTTCTCAGATATATTCCTCTTTGAAGCTATCTTCTGCCCATTTTCTATGAATCAGTTTTTCTTAATTTCCATGAACTATTTTATAGTACCGGTATTAGCCCTTTGTCATCTTGTCATTTTTTTTCCTAGATGGTGGTAATTTTTCTTTTTCCAAGATGGGGTCTTGCTCTGTTGCCTAGGCTGCAGTGCAGGGGCATGATCGTAGCTCATTGCAGCCTTGAACTCCTGGGTTCAAGTGATCCTCCCACCTCAGCCTCCTGAGTAGCTAGGACCACAGGCACAGATCACTATGCCTGGCTAATTTTTAAAATTTCTTGTAAAGACATGGTCTCACTGTTGCCCAGGCTGTCTCAAACTCTTGGCCACAGCAATCCTCGTGCCTTGGTCTCCAAAAGTGTTGGGATTATAGGTGTGAGCCACTGCACCTGGCTGCTTGTCCCTTTTTCTTTGGTATATTATTCCATTTTTATGTAGATAAATTTGCCTTTTTTCCTCATATATTAATATTTTAAATTATAACATCCTCCATCAGCTCTACTTTTATTCTGTCCTTTTCATCCCCTTTGTATTAGAACATATTGGATGTTAGCGTGGGATGTGTATACTTCCTGATTTGATAAATTCATTCTGTCATCCAACAAACATTTATAGAACATATATGTTGCAGGTGATAGACACATAAACACAGGAAGACAGAGAAAGGTAAATAAGTGTTTCCAGAGTAGAAAGCACTTTGGTTGCACAAAGAATAGACACCTAACCTAGACTGAGGTGAGTTAGTGAAAGCTTCCTAAAGGTCAAATTTTAACTGTTTTGAAGAAGCCTGGAAGTTAGCTAAGTGGAAAAATAGCAAGTCTTAAATGACTGATTCCCTACCATTTCCACCATCAAAGTCATTTCAAAATTGGACAGGAAGCACACTAGTATTGAATTCTCAAATTTATCATTGAGTTAATATCTTTTATACATCACAGGTAATCTAAATAGAAAATATTAATAGCCCACCGAATGCTGTCTGGCACAAAGCACAAGCTTAAGGTATGTTTATGAATATTATAATAAATGTCTTCAATTTCCCTCTTCAATATATCCCGTATTCCACTGCCTACTGAAATCCAGACCCAATCAGGGAGTAACAAGTAACATATTTCAGTTTTACTTTCTACTTCATACCAGAAACCTGTATCAATGAAGAGTTATCCCCACAGCATCCAAAAAGTTTCTTACTATCACCCCTTTTCTGCTTATAGTAGTCCCTCTGCCAGGAACGTCTTCTTGTCCCTTTATCGAATCACTGACTGCAATGCCTGTGTAAGATTCCTGCAGACCAAGGACAAACATCACCCACTTCATTTTGCCTTCTTTGGAAACTTTTCTGCACTATTAGGTTTTTTGGGCATTTTTCATACATCCTTCTGTATCATAGATGGGTGTTGTTTAAGCTTCCCTACCTGAGCATAGGTTACTATAAGATATAAAGAAAGCCTATCTTAGACAACTATGAAATCTCAACAGTGACTTGCTCATACACAGAACGAGGACGATAAAGAACTTCCTTTGCTGTATGTAGCTGTGAGGCCTCATTTGATCCTTGCTTTTCCAGCTTACTTCAACACTTTGAATAGCATTATTTCGCTGAACAGAAGCAGAAACTGGAAAGGGGTAAGTGGCAGAAATGGTAGCCTGGTGACATAAATACGTTACTGAGGAGATGGTGGCGAGGGCAAATATCTGATGAGACTGAATTTAAGAAAGACTGGATTTAAGAAAAAAAGGAATTGAGGACAGCAGTATAAACAGCCCTTTCTTAAAGTTTTGCCGTATGGAAGCAGAGAAATAGGACAGTAACTGCAGGAGGAAATGCGTTAATGAGCGTACACAGTCTAATTCAAGGTAAGCAATTTCAGCAACAGCCCTTAATCCCTTCATTTTCGGCAGCCAATAAAAAGCAGGTGAAGTGTACAGAGAGTTTATTAAGGGTCAGGCACTTGCAAGCAAACTCTTTACATAACTCAGTTAATTCAGTTCTCACAACCACCCTGTGACGACTATCAATAGCTTTGTTTTACAGCCGACAACACTGTACGTACAAATTAAATCGTCTTCCCAAAGTCTCCGCACGTAAAATTCGTGGGGCCCAAGGACCAGACACATGCCTCGTGCTTCAGTCACCTAAACCCCGAGAAGGGGAATTACCCGTTGCCAAACTGCGAGCTTAGGAAAATCAGCCTGGGCCCACAAAGCAGCTCCTCCGGCCGCACCCTCCAGCCCCGCGCCGGCCAGACCACGCGTCCGTCGGAAAGGCGCGGACAGGCCGGTTCCGAGGGCCCTCCAGGGCCGCCCCGGCTCCTCAGCCCCCGGCGCTCACCTCGTTATTGAGGTTCAGAGTTCCGGGCTGGGCCATGGTAGATCAAGGCACAGGAGCCGCCGCTGCCGGCACGGGAACTGCGTCACACCGCGGCTGCGTCGTCCCGCCCCCAACGGCAGCCTCTTCAGTCCAAAACTCATCCGTCGTCTGCTTCAGCCGCCGCCTGAGTAAGGGGGACGCTGACGCTTACAGGGGAAGAACGGAAATGAAGGACAGCAACTTCCGGCGCAGAGGGCGACGCGCCGGAATTGCGCGTTCCTATGGAAACCAGGCGAGGGCGGGTTGCCCAGAGGACGAGGTGTTAGCTGATGTTAGTTGCAATATTTAGGTTTTCAAGATGTAGCTTTTATTATATTCATTTGTACGTACTGGGTTTGGCATTGTAGGGGCCTTGGTTTTTGTCTCCTAATGGGGGTGAAAATTTGTGAAAGGTTCAAAAGCCCGAATGGCGGGCGGATGTTTTAAATCCAGTGTTTGTGAAGATTGCGTTTCTAAGAAGCAGGCTTATTTACAACCTCTCAACTTCTCTTTCCAGCCTCACATTGCAGCTGATACGTGGACGTCTTTCCCTGCGTACTGTGGAAAGGTTTAAATTTAGATAATGAACATTTGAAGGAAAACCAGGATGCACATTTGCTACTGCCGGTGGAAATGGTTGTTTTAAGTATTGGCCTGCAAGCAGAAGAGACCTAAGGCAGTGAGTCTGAATTAAATAATACATTAATTTGTAGTTCACACCTTTTAGTATTGACCATTAAAATGAGTGGGGCCAGGGGGAGCAGGAAGCCAGAGAACACATCTGAGGAGGCTGTCCAGGGGCAAGACCACACGTGACCTGAGACTAAGTGCTTGGCACATGTTCCCTTGTCCCACTGGACTTCACTTACAAAACTCAAATTCAAAAATAAGATTATTAATAATTTCGAGACTGTGATCAAAGCACATTTAACCAAGGCCGCCTACTTCTGAGCATTTGTTCAAGAAACCAGCCCTGTCCAGAGCAATGCTCTTAACTTGTGATACCGTCCTCCACTTGGAATAGGTCTGACTTGTATTTGGATTGGTATTCTTTTAGTTTGATATGTGGTTTGCCCACAAATGTATTTAACTGCTGACTTTCCATTTGACTAGTGTTGCATGAAAATAGTTTTGCCATTACGAACTCATACACTGAATTGTAATTTTTTCCTTTGTCTACCTCCCCTCATTAAAATTGAGCCCCTGGAGTGTAGGAGCTTTTTCAGCTCCAGGTGGGTCATAGACACTTCTCCTATGGATACATAGGAAAGAATGCCAAATAATAAAGTTAAATGTAGAGCTTTATGGAAAATGTGTGTTCTAATTCAGGAGAAAAGTGTTATTATGACCCCATAAAGCTTCATAAAATGTATTATTAATAGAAAATTTCTCTATAGCTCTTAAAGGCTCTTGACTATACCTTTTGCTTCCCAAGACCTCAGTTCTCAAGCCACTATAGTCTCCTCAAGACCAGGATTTGTTTTCTTCCCTTTCTTAGCCTATGCTCTCTCCTTTGCCTGTGATGCTTCCTCTGACACATCTGCTTTCTCAAGTGCTGCTTCTCAAGACCAGGTCAAATTCCATCCATCCCTTTGAAGAATTCTTTCCAAAGCTCCGAAGAGAAGTTAATTTTTTCTCACCAGCAGTTCATATTTATAGTATTTATGATCATCTGCTTTAATTTGGCTACTCTTTTATGTGAAAATCTCTCAGCAATTTTAGATGCTCTTGTTTTTAGAGACTAGTATTTTTTTCATTTTCACAATATTAATGTGAAATCATTTGTCCCAGATATATCACCTTCAACTCAACCTACCTCCCTCTTTTGATTCTACAATCTCAAAAATTATTTTTATTTGTTTACAAAGGTGGTTCTGCTAAATTGCTGTCATTAGGTATGCATGTTTTCTCTAGTGATAATAATTTATTCTATCAATTGGGCTGTAACCTTGTCTAGAAAGCAATATATCAAACCGCCTCCCCATTTTATTCCTGAAGGACTGATCAATTAAATTCTATTTGGTGTATGAAATGACAAAGTTATTATCATTAAATGCAACCAGTTTGAGACACTTTTCCTGTCTAGTACAGTGGTCCAATTAGTGGAACTAAGGATCCACAAACACTGTCAAGAGGGACTCAGATTTTTCCGTTACAAGTTCCTCAAGAGTTTATCAAATCCCCACTGTATTAGTCTGCTTGGGTTACCATACCAAAATACTGCTCTGGGTAGCTTACACAACAGAAATTTATTTCTCACAGTTTGGGAGCCTGGAAGTCCAAGATCAAGGTGTCATCAGGATTAGTTTCCAGTGACAGCTCTCTTCTAGGCTTACGTATGGCTTCCTTCTTGTGGCTACAATCTTACATGGCCTTTCCTCTGCACATGTGTGAGAGAGCTCTCCAGTGTCTCTTCCTATTAGATTAGGGTTCCACCATTATGACCTTCTTTAATGTTAATTACCTCTCTAAAGTCTTTATCTGTAAATAGGATCACATTGAGGGTTAGAGCTTCAACATATGAATTGGAGGTGAGAGGCACAATTCAGTCTGTAACACCCACTTTCTTTGAGAATTTATCCATGGTTACCTCAAACAAAAGTAATATTTTCCTTTTCTAATATGCCTGATTACTGCTATTTTTCTCGTTTTGCACTTTTCTTAAATTGTAGTCATACATTTATACATCACAACTAAACGTTGATGTTTAGCAATCAGAACAGAATTAAGAAATAGACCCACGCATATGTGGAGAAATGATTTTTGACAAAGTTGCAAAGGCATTTCAGTGAGGGAAAGGTAATTTTCTCAACAAATTGTGTCTGTATAATTGGATATCTATATGCAACACACACACACACACACACACACACTCACATACCACTTAGACCTATATCTAGTACCGTATATAAAACCAACTCAAAGTGGCTCATGTATCTAAATGTAAAATCTAAAACCTCTGGAACAAAAAATAGGACAAAAACTTTGTGACATTAGGTTAGGCAAAGATTTCTTGATGTCAGACTAAAAACAAAATCTGTATAAAAATATTTGATAAATTGGACTGAATCAACAATAAAACTTGTACTCTTCAAAAGACACTGTGAGGATAGTAAAAAGAGAAACCACACATTAAAAGAAAAATTTTTTAAATTACATATTTTATAAAGGACTTTTATCTAGAATATATAAAGAACACACCACACTCAATAAGTAAAAATAAATAATAAAAAATGGGCAAATGATCTAAATATTTTACTTAAAAAGATATGTGGATAGCAAATAAGCACATGAAAATATGTTCAATGTCATTAGTCATCAGGGAAATATAAATTGAAACCACAATGGGAGTTCATTATGCACTTATTCAAATAGCTACAATTAAAAAGTTATACCAAGTGCTGGCTAGGCTGTCGTCTCTGGTGGGAATGTAAAATGGTATGACCACTCTAGAAAAAGTTTGGCAGTTATTTAAGAAATTATAAATCCACCATATAATATAGGCTTTCTCCTCCTAGATCAATAAAGAAATGGAAGACTTGTGCATGAACATTCAGAGAAGTTTTACTTGTAATAGCCCAAATATAGAAATAATGCAAAATTCCATTCAATAGGCAAGTGAATAAATTGTGATATGTGTGTGTGTATATCACAATTTACTGCATGGATGTGTGTGCATATAGATACACATACAGATGAACACCATTCAGCAATAAAAAGAATGATACACTATAACATGGATGAATTTCAAAATAATTACACTGAATGAAAGAATCCAGACAAAAAAGGTCCATACTACATCATTCAATTTATAGAAACTTCTAGGAAATGTAAACTAATGTATAGTGACAAAAAATAGATTGATAGTTTTGTGGGGGAAATGGGATAGGAGGGACTGAAGGATGGGATAAATTATAAAGTGTAATGAGGAAGCTTATGGGGGTGATTGATATGTTCATCATCTTGATTTTGGTGATGGTATCACAGTGTATACATGTGTCAAGACTTATTAAAGTATATACTTTAAATATATGAAGTTTATTTTGTGTCAGTTATACCTCAATAAAGCTGTAAAATAAATACTCTTACCCTTGAATTAGCAATCTACTTCTAGAAAAATATGCTACAGTTATACTAGTACAAATTATTGATGATGCATGCACAAAGCTATTCATTACATAAGTGTTTACAATAATAAAAGGTTGAAGGAAACTTGTCCATCAACACATACCTGATTAAGGAGCCATTAAAAAGAATAATCAGCTCTTTATTTACTGGAATGAGAGGCTTTTCATGATATATTACATAATGAATAAATCAAGTGTCACTGCCCTATAGTATGGTAGTGTTTGTATGTGTTTGGAGAAAGGATATGTTTACACACATATACATACACAGATCACATTTGCTTGTTTGAATAATATCTTTGTTTCTTAGAGAAGAAGTCAGTGCCTAGGGGCCACAGGTAAAGTCTTTCTACCATGTTTCATTTTGTACCTTTTGAATATTGTACCATGTGTTATTAACTTTTAAATCAAATAAAATTTAATATATATTCTCATAATTTTTGTTGCAATTGTGAATGGAATATGTTCTCTCATTTCTGTCTAGTTATTGCCAGTATGTATACAAACTATGGATTGTGAATTTTTTTGTATATTTGTTATCCAATCACTTTTCAAGTGTTTTTCTTTTTTGAGGGGAGGAGGATTTTTTAAGTATGCCCCATATTATTGGAAAGATAATTACCTCTTTTTTTCAGTATTTATAACAATTATTTTTTTCTTTTGTATGATTACATTTACTAGAACTTCCAAAACAATGCTAACTAATAACAGTGATAGTAAGTATCCTTTATTTTTTCCTTATGTTAATGGGAATGGCTTTAACATTTCACAATTTAAAATGAGGCCGGGCGCAGTGGCTCACGCCTGTAATCCTAGCACTTTGGGAGGCCGAGGCAGGTGAATCGCTCAAGGTCAGGAGTTCGAGACCAGCCTGAGCAAGACCAAGACCCCGTCTCTACTAAAAATAGAAAGAAATTATCTGGCCAACTAAAAATATATATAGAAAAAATTAGCCAGGCATGGTGGCACATGCCTGTAGTCCCAGCTACTCGGGAGGCTGAGGCAGGAGGATCGCTGAAGCCCAGGAGTTTGAGGTTGCTGTGAGCTAGGCTGATGCCACGGCACTCACTCTAGCCGGGGGAACAGAGCGAGACTGTGTCTCAAAAAAAAAAAAAAAAAAAAAAGATATTTGGTGCCCTTGTGAAAGGTGTTGCATCTTTGATTTGATTTTCAGCTTAACTGTTATTGGTGTATATGAATGACACTGATTTCTGTGCTTTAATTTTGTATCCTGAGGCTTTACTGAATTCGTTTATCGATTCCAGGAGTCTCTTGATTGAATCCTTGGGGTTTTCTAGATATAATAGCATATCATCAGCAAAGAGTGGGAGTTTGACCTCTTCTGCCCCTATCTGGACACCCTTAATTAGTACTACCCTTGTGGAAAGTAATTTGGAGATACCGCAAAGAGCTAAAAATGGAAATACCATTTGATCCAGCAATCCCACTACTAGGCATCTACCCAAAGGAAAAACAGACGTTCTATAATAAAGACATCTGCACTCTAATGGTTATAGCAGCACAATTCACAATTGCAAAGATCTGGAAACAATACAAGTGCCCATCAATACATGAGTTGATTAATAAAATGTGGTATATGTATACCATGGAATACTACTCAACTACAAAAAACAATGGTGAACTAGCTCCTCTTATATTTTCCTGGGTAGAGATTGAGCCCATCCTTCGAAGTGAGGTATCACAAGGATGGAAAAACATTCACCACGTGTACTTGCCATCAAATTGGTACTAACTGATCAACACTAAGGTGCTCACATGGTAGTAATACTCTTGGGGTGCCGGTCAGGTAGGGGGGTCGGGGGACAAACCCACAGCTAATGGAAGTGGAACACACTGTATGGGGGAAGAACATGCTTGTAGCCCTGGTTTGGGTGAAGCAAATGCATTACATACATGTAACCAAAATGTTTATGCCCCCATAATATCCTGAATTTAAAATAAATAAATAAATAAATAAATAAATAAAATGATATTTGGTGTCTTTTATGGTGAATAATTTAATTAAATTCAGGTAGTTTTCTTCTGTTTTCTTAGAGGATTTTTATGGGTAGAAATGGTTGCTGAATTTTGATTGCTTTGATCATATTGTTTTTTTCCCTTTAAGGTGTTTCCCTCATAAATGTTCTGATTCTATGGTAGCTGTTAGAAAGTTATGGGCCATTTCTAAGAAGGTGGTTATAACTCTACACCTTTCTCTTTTAGTAAAAGAGAAGTTATTATTGGGAATCCTGTCATTTTTTTAAAAGCATATAATTTATAACCCTTAGTCCCTGAACTATCATTAGTAATTAAACTCACAACAGATTGCAGCACAACTGTGTTTCATCCACAATCCAGAGGCACTGCAGTAAATTTTTATTATGGCTCTGCACTTTTAATTCCTTATCCCCTGGGTGGCAGTGTTGCTCTCCAAATTGCACATTGCACTTGCAATTGCAAATGTTGAGGAAAGCAACCTAAAATGAATGGTAGGTGATAAAATTTTCTGAATTAGAAGGAAAATGGATCTACCAGTCTCATATTTCTTTAATGCCTAGGATTAACACCTTAAGGTTTCAAAGCCTTAAGGCTTCTCCCTGGCAAGGTCGAGCATTGAACTTGGGGGACCAGGGAACAGGCCTACAGGGTGAATCCAACACCCCAAGGACTTGATCCATGTTGTTCAGGGGCATGGAGGGGAGATTTGTGAACTAATCTCGGGAGGCAAGGGAGCCCATGTGGACAGAACTGAAAGAAGAGTGCAATGTGGGTCCCAGCCGCAGCACACTCAGGGGACACCCCCTTCCCACAGGAAAGTTGCCCTTCTGTCTGAGGCGGGATCCCAGACAGGGAAGACCCCAGCCTGCAGTGGCACTGAGGGTGAGCTCAGTGAAAGAGCCACAGGCAATAAATACAGTAGCTTCAGTAGCTTCTGAATACAGTAGTCTTCAGACACAAGGCTAGTTTGTGCAAAGATCTTAAGATCGTTCTCTTGTGTCACAATATTCAGATGTTCATTGCTAAGAATTAGCACAGTGGTGGCAGAAGGGAAAAACTCAACCCCCAAAGTGACAGGGATAATAAAAAAAAAGAAAAGAAAAGGAAAGCATTAGGTATCAAAATGTCTTGTAAATTCGTTGTGTGAACTTAATCAAACCAGTTAGCTATTTTGGACTGGCAATTTCCCTATCAATCGAATAAGTAAATGGAACCATCAATGATTTTATAGACTCTTTATAAATAAAAAAATTATATGTTCTTTCTGAATACTAATTTTACTCTAAGACGCTTAATTAGATTAGCATCTAATTAAAAGAATGTTTATTGCCATTTCCTCTGGAAACTGCTGGAGATAAATGATCCAGTCTCATGTAAAAACAAAGTTAGGAAACTTGCAAGAATAATCTTTCCATGTGACCTAATAGAGAAAGCCTTCAAGGATTGAGTCGGGTTCTCAGGAGCAGCTGTTTCCCCTCTGTTGGCACGTCCACTACACCAAGGCTTCCACAGAGGGTGGAGTCCACACCTTTCCTTTTAAAGAGCTGCAGCAGACCAAGGGGTGCTCAGACTCTGATCTCCCTGCTTGCCAGCCCTCCCTGGTGCTGCCCACCTGGCTGCTCCAGCAGAGCAGGGCATACCTTGAAGCAGAGGAACACTAAGGCTGTTTGAGCACTCCATGGGCAACTCGGGACCAGCATGCTTCTTTGGAAGTGAGTTGCTAAACTAATAAACCTTCTAAGTGAAACACTAATCGATTTATTTAAAATTCATTATATATATATAACAAAGTAAAGAGTGTAACTAGCTACTGTATAGGAAATAGGTAATTGGCAAATTTCTAAGCTAATAGCTTTACTAAATCAATCCTCTAACTAGAATTTTGCCTAAATTCCATTTGAATTTTTATATGAAGTGTTTTGATTAGATTTATTACTTTATACCTCTAGGAAATCTAAAGAAAAGCTCTAGGAAGTTTATATCTTAAAAATTTGGAATAACTAGTTAATGTCATAGAGCCAGGTTTTATAGAATTCAAACTGATAGAGCTAAAACTTAGCAATTTAGCATTTTGGTTAAGGGCTTTGGCTCTGGAATAAGACTATCTGATATCAAATTTCAATTCTATCTCTTAATAGCTATGTGCTGTTGGGAAAATTATGTAAGCTCTCTGTGCCGACATTTCTTTATTTGTAAAAATGGCAATGATAATCTATCTCATAGGATTGTTGTGATGATTAAATGAAAAAGTATAGAGTTCTTGATGAATATTTACCTCTCAATTATTTGAACTGCTGTTATTTTCATTATCGCATTTGATCTTGACAGAAACCTTGTGAGCTAGTGTTGGTACACATGAGGGATTCATGTCTTATGAATAACAAATATGCCTAAGATCATAGAGGTAATAAGGAGGCAGTCCAAGTCTGCTGGCATAAAATCACTGGTGGCAGTTTTATAACAGCTCTATGATATGAATGTATAGATTACATAATAATTTGTGACTACTATTTCATTCTTTTTCATTCACCTGATTATTTATTAATTGCTCAATAATTAATGAGTGAAGGCACTTTATAAACTATAAATTCCTTCACATATACAATTTCTTTCTTTTAATTATTTGCCAATTAGTCCATAATGGGCCCAAGTTATTGCAACAAAGCCTGTAATATCTTAAAGCTAAGTTCAGAAAATATTATTAAAACTCAGTTCAGATTCATTTTCAACACAGTGATTAGCTTTGACTCATTTTAATAAGCATGTTTGAGTATCTATTGTGCAAAGCATTGTACTAGGTTCAGTAGGAGATAAAAGAATGATGATGAAGTGATGAAGTCATTGTCCATGTCCACCATTGGCTTACTTACCTTAACTTAAATAACTCTAATACTAAGACAGACTGGATTAAGTATGTGGTATGAGTATAAATTACTAATGAAGTATTATAGGGGAGTGAGGAACAATTTAACTAGAAAGCTTCTTAGAAGAGGTAGGATTTGAGTTCAGTGATGAAGGAAGGATGGCACTTCAATAGAATGCTGTAGAATAGGAAGAAAATTCCCAACTGAAGAAATTAATTGGATAAAGGTGAGGTGGTAAAAGACACTCTATTTCATAAATAGAATAAAGCTTCTAAAGAATTTTTCATAAACTCTTAAAAGTTTCCAAAAACATTATTAGGAATAGTAATAAGAACATTTTTACTTTCTTAAAGATATTTTTGCCATACACCCTCCTAAAACTGATAGGTCTCTTAAAAATTATTAAAAATTTTTAAAAATGAAGCAAAATGTTTTGAAGCAATAAACAAAATTCATGAATCTTAATAGACTGGTAGAAGTGGGTTTCAAAATACCTGGGAATTTATGGATTTGTAAATGACTGAATAATCTTTAAAGGAAATTTTGCTGCATTACATTTAAACACAAAGATGAAAATTTGGGAGAGACTAAAGTGAATAGTATTGTGAAAGTTGATTATACAAAATGGAGTCCATGTCATACCCAACTAACATGGGGTCAGGAGGCCATGGGAAAGGGCATTCAGGTATCTGCTCCAGGAGGTGTCTTTGCAATTCATCAGAAAAACCATGAAGACCAAACTGTAATTTTAAGATTACATCTTACGTTGTAACTGCTGCCACTCACCACTCAGTACTTGCTAGCTCCTACAAGACACGGATGGCACCAATGAATGGTCAACGCAATTTATGTAACCTTCCTTTCTTCAGTAAAAACCCAGCCTTTCCCTCTGTTCTTTGGACACAGGGGCTACCTTGGTTTGTGTGCTCTGTGTTGCAATTCTAATGCTTGTATATTATTCCCAAATAAAAACTTTGTTTTTATATATTTATTTAATGTTGGCAGTACAAAAGCCTGCTCAGAGAAAATGTTTTTAATTTGAACATGACCATGAAGTTACAAGGAATTTGTAGCAAATCTACTGGGCCACCTTTCCATCAAGACCAAGAGAGAGGCAGGATGTATAGCCTGAGGAGTGAAAATCAGTAGGTCACTTGGCCTCTCCTTGATAAAATTCAATGATATTTCTTTGGTAAAGAGTAGGGTTAGAGAAAGAATGCTGTTATTTTGTCCAATTCATAGTCAAGCACTGTTTCTGTGTCACCACTTTTTGGCTATTCCTCAATGCCCTCACCGTACTTTGGTCACTTCTCCTGTGACTACTGCACTGGAACTCTGTTGTCAAAGTCAGCAGTGGCCTCCTGGCTACTAACCTGGATTTCAGAGTGTCATGGGTACAACATTATTATCCCAGTTCTTTGCCATTGATTGACTGGCCTGACAGTGTTGGCTGAGCCATGGACCCACTTCCTCTCTTGCCTCTCCACAAGCATTACTGTCTAAGCCAGAAGCCTTGCCAGACAGTGGCCACTTCATACCAGACTTTCTCATACCCAGCCCTAGCCACATGGACTGATTCAACAAAAAATTGTCCAGCCCAAATGTCAGCAGTGCTGAGACTGAAAACCCCTGATCTATGTTCACATGTGTAACAGTCGACTGTGCAGTGCGGTGAAGCACCAAGGGCTGGGCTGTGGGAGAGGACAGCTCCTGCTGTGGGACATGAGGGAGGGGGAAGGCTTAATCTACACAGATTTTAAAATCAATAATAATTCTGACTAAAGGTCAATCTGCTTCTATTATCACCAGGCATTAGAAATTCTAAAAAACAGTCATTGATAAATCTCCTCCTCCCCAAAATATTTTGACAGCTTAAGTTCTCAACAATTATCTCAGTTTTACTGTTAAGTGTTAATAATATAGATGTAAGATATACTGTTGGCACTTGTGATTGTCTCTAATGACCATCGTATTCTGTATGAAAGTCCGTTGGAGAACTGCCAGTTACATAGCCAGCCCCTGACACGTGAACTCAGCTACAGCTGTTCAGTGTAAGTTCGTAATTGTTTGGAATTAACTTAGCTCACTTTTTGATGCAGTTCCTTCCCACCACTGTGATGGAACGTATTCCTGCATTCCTAGATTCATGGATTCAAAAGGAACAGTGATAGCCATCGGCAATTTTTTTTTAGTTATCTTTTTTTCCTGGTGTGAGGTTTTAGATGAAGATAATCAGACACAAAAATATTTGGAAACAACTGGAATCAACCTTGAAGGTTGTACAGTGAAACACCAAGCCTTAAACACTTCTTAAGATAGGCGAACAAAAAAGGTGGAGATGGTTATTAACTATGCATACCAGTAACCAAAAGTAAGAAAATGGACATTCACATAGACAAAATAATCAAATTTCAAAGAAGAATGCCAAGAGAAACAACAGAAGATGCTGGTATTATCTTGCCATAAAAAAATCTAAAGATCAATATTTAGTGCCTCAATTGTTTTCACTAAGAATGGACACTTATTCTTAAACAACTGAACAAATAATGTTCGTGTATATTGTCATTCAGCCATTCTCTCTCTCTGAAAAAGAAGAAAAATTTCTGTAGTTATAATTAATATTACATTAATAGAAATTTATGATGAATGTTCTGGTGAAAATGTTTTAGTGGAAATATCTTTGATTACAGAGCCATTCAAAAACTCTGGCATACATCCTGAAGGAAAGACATGGGACAGAATCACAATTCTGGAATATATTGTGAATGGGATTACAATGGATCTATGCCAAATTTATTATTATATTTAAGACTTTTTCTCACTAGTTGTATATATGTTACTTCATGTGAAGGAACATTAACATTAAAATTCATTAAAAGTGTTCTTCAATCAACTGTAAGTGAAGAGAAATTGAAAAATCTGGCTATATTGTCTAATAAACATGTATGTAAAGAAAATCAATTTTTGATAAATTTGCAGAGGTTTGGACTTGAAAACTAAAACAATAATGTTACAGAGTGCTGTGACACACTGATCTGTAGAAATAAGTCTATTTTTTTGTGTTTGGTTAGTAATTTATTAAATTTACTTGTCACCCATACATTCTGTATGGAGCCTTTAAAATGATGTTTTCAGAGTTTATTTACACTCACGGAAGGCAGATGGTCTGTAAAACATACCGATAGTTACATGCTCCTTAAATTTATAGTATACAGATACTTAAAATTTAAATAGAAGTCCATTTTCTTCTAAAGTAATTATCTAATATATTCTTATAAAAATATAAAGAGGACGTTTGTAGTTTTAAAAATCTACATTTAACCCAAATCAAAATTTTTCTACAAATGATACCTTTTCCCAAAAAGTTAAAAGACATCACAGAATAATGTGATGTTAAACCAAATAATCTCATCACCATAGAGTATTTTACTTTTAAGAAATATTGTGTGGTATTTCCTTTTTAACCTTTCATGATAGATTTTAACTGTGTGTGTGCTATGTAAACATACTGGTTTAATCCTAGTCATTCTATTTATGTAGTACACTGTTAGGTGTGAACAGTTACCATATAATGTCATACTGTAATTGCAAAAATGGAAAAAAGACAATATTTATGGTAAAGTCTAAAAAATCTTTTTAATAAAAGGCAGCCCTCATTGCAGTAATTTTCTGTAAAAATTACCTCTCTTCCTCTTACCTTTTTTCCTCTTTGAATGGTACGTTTTACAACATGTTAAGACACAACGATATTTATATCACTTTAATCTAAGTTAGCCTTTTACATGGCTGCTTTCATTTTGGATACACTGAATTTATCAAAAGACACCACGATTAGACTCCTAGACAATTTCAGATTTTTTTTGTCCCTTTTTAGGTAACTCTAGAATGACTTTCCTTAGAAAAGGATATCTCTAAGAACTTAAGGAACCAGAAGAAAATGAACGACACAACACAGCAACTTAAAACTTGTACCATTCAAAATGTATAAATATATTAATAGGTTCTTTGAACTTTTCATTTAGGACAAGAAGTCAGAATAACTTTCTGAATATAAACATAAAAATACAGCACATGTATTTACAGTGAGAAACCTCCTAAGTTGTGGTAACAATGTATTAAGTCTTACATAATACACAGTCAAAAGCATTAGACATTCATTGTCAGATATTCTGATGCATTATCCAGAAAACATGTTTGATACACACTGTTAACTTGTAACAAAGTATGGCATTTACTGGAAAAGGTGAGTTTCATTGCAGAAACAGATGTACAGGATTTCAACTTTGAATAAGTCCTAGAGATATATTTTAAAGCTATAAAAGAAAAACAAGATTTATCTTTAAAATAAAAAATGTTTTATAGAGAAGTCATAATTAATATTCTTTATGGTCTTACAATGTAGCACATTTAGAAATTTTTGAACTCTGGAAATTTTGGCCAATTAACCTATTTGGCCTTAACATATTCTAAATTCCCTTTTGAGAATCACATTAATGTTTTTTCAGTCCATCAGTCCAAAACCGATGAAGCAATTCTTTTTCTTCTGTGGTGGTTTATCCTCAGGGCTGAATTTGTGCTGGTGCTGCTGCTACTGCCAGAGCTGGACTCTGAGTCTGAATCAGAGGAGGAAGAGGTTGTGGAGGAGGCGGCAGATGATGAACTAGAGGACATTTCACCCGTGTTACCATCTTCTGATGAGGGTGAAGCAGATGGTTTGTCAGTCTGCGGGAGAATCACGGGCTGAACTGTCATTGCTACGCTAATGGAACTGATTTCACTCTTAGGCCTTCTATTCTTGGTCTTCCGTTTTACATTAGTTTCTCCCATGCTTTGTTGTGATAATAATCTGTTTTGTTTTTCTTTGAAGGTTTCTTTAGTGCTTCTGTTCTTGAAGGCCTACGTAGGCATTTTCTTTTTCCTGTGCATTTTTAAGTCCAATGTCAAAATTCCCACCGGGTGCAGTGGCTCAAGCCTGTAATCCTAGCGCTCTGGGAGGCCGAGGCCAGAGGATGTTTGATCTTAGGAGTTCGAGACCAGCCTGAGCAAGAGCGAGACCCCGTCTCCACTAAAAAAAAAAAAAAAAAAAAATAGACAGAAATTAGCTGGACAACTAAAAATATATAGGAAAAATTAGCCGGGCATGGTGGCGCATGCCTGTAGTCCCAGCTACTTGGGAGGCTGAGGCAGGAGGATCACTTGAGCACAGGAGTTTGAGGTTGCTGTGAGCTAGGCTGACGCCAGGGCACTCAGTCTAGCCCGGGCAACAGAGTGAGACTCTGTCTCAAAAAAAACAAACAAACAAACAAAAAATTCCGAGAGTTTCTGACATCTTACATGTTGCTTATTTGTTCCAGCTTGTCTCCAGGTTATGAGCTGTTGCATGGGACAGTTTTCCCATTTTTAATGAATATATAAATATAATTTTAAAATGTTAATTCATTACTTTTTTCACATTTTTGTATTCTAGCATTTAATTACATTTTTAAGTTTCTATTTATTTACTACATGATTTTATATACAAAGTTCAATAAAAATAATTTCATTATGTGCTTTTTTTCCTGGCCATTATTATTATTTGTTTCTTTGTACTATTTCAGAATTTTTTTTTTTTTAATATAGAGGAGGGTGCTTTTAAAAATGATTTTTTTTAAACCCAGAAGTTCAAGGCTGCAGTGAGCTATAATTGTGCCATTGCTCTCTAGCCTGGGCAACAGAAAGAGATCCCCCCTCTTTAAAAAAAAACAGATATTTTCTGGATGTACAATAGGTTATCCCCCTGCTGTACTAATATTACAGAGATACTTAAAGTTAGTATATCTGTAACTAAACTCACCATTTATTCTTCACACACCCACATTTAAAAAAGCAACAGGAACTTAGAATCTCAGCGAAAGGCATTATTATCCACACCACCCTCCTTGACTTCTTTCTTCATTCAAACCCCACTCTCACGTAACTAGTCAATAATCAAGTTATTTAGATTCTCCCTTTTTTGTCTTTCTCCTGACTCTCCTCATTTCTATCCCCACAGCAGCCACTTCCAGTGAGGCCCTCACCGTTTGTCTCCCCAGTTGTCTTCCCGGCTTCAGACTGAGCACCAGCAATCCAGTCTCCACAGTGCCGGTGAGACTGGTGATAATCATGTCATTCCCTCCATAAAATCTTTCACAGAGTTTTTCGTTGGCTTTAGGATAAAAACTCAACTTCTTAGAGTGGGATACCAGACTCTTCATCATCTTGTCCCTGCTGACATCCTCAAGTTTAATCCTCTGCTAAAACTTTATAAAAATACAAAAAGCTTAACATTTCCTCTGACATTCGCTGTTGAATGGATTCTTGACCTGAAATGTTTCTTTAACATCTGACTCCTCACAGTTGCCCAGATGTCTATCTGCCAACTGCTGTTTTTAGCTTTAGCCTGGATAACTTCTCTCAGATGCTATTTCTCCCCGGAAGTTGGGGTGACCTCAGGTCAAATTAGCAATACTCCTCAATTCATAGCACATTCTCATCACTGTCAGTGCAAGGTTTCTTTCATGTTTTATTTATGCATTTCTTCTATGCACTTCTATTTCCCACTCCCTACCCTTGAAGGTAACCATTCTATTATATTTAATAGGTATCTTTTTTACGGGGGGGAAGTATTTTTATAACATGCATATTACCCAATTCTGTTTAAAATTCTTCACTAAGCATTATATTTTAAGTATTATATTACTATGTGACTATAATCTCATGCTTCTAATGGTTGCACCGTATATTACATTTTACCTATCTACTCTCTTAACGATTGATGCCCATTCCTGTCACCAGAAATAATACATCATTGAACATCTTCATACTTGCCCATTTATACATGTTTGTGAGAATACTTTTTTGTGGGGTTATGTGCTGGAAAATGTTTAACGACCTGCTCTATGTGAAAACAAAGTATATGTTTGTTTCTTATAACTTGTATTAGTGTAAAAGATATGTAGCAACAATGTACAGATAGTACTAAAATATATAACATTCTTCATTGTAAATTCACAGAGCCAGTTGATTCTCATAGAAATCTTTCATTGATTTTTCCAGAACTCTTGTATCGCTGGCCAAAATATGGTTTAAACTGATGAATGAGTGTACTTGTCAGATGACTATTAGTTGGTATTTTCATTTACATTAATGAATAAAAAGTGAAAATCATGAAGACATATGTTTAAACTTCATTTGTTCACAAGTAAGCTGAGAAACTTCTTTACTGAATTAGATAATAGTTCTCAAATACTGGAAGAACATTGTGCTTCTTACAATGAATAATTATAAACATAACAAACTTTTCAATTTAATCTGCTTTATTAACATTTTCTTCACTGTCATAAATCTAGAGTCAATCAATAAAACAATAAGTCAACTCCTGACTTGTAATGTTTGCTGTTATCCATGGTGTAAATATTCCAACCATTACCTATTTCAAACTACCAGAGAGGGTTACCAAGTGGGGAGATGAGAAGAGATGCAATAGCACACTATTGTGTGGGATTTACCATACAGATTGAACAGAGGCAATCTTAAGAGCATACATAATCGTATGATGTAGTAAAAGAATTAGGAAGGGATGTATTTTGAGTATGTATTACTGTTGTTTCTAATGTAATTTACTTAAGTCTAAGCTTATGTAAGTTAATGTTTAATAATGGCTATATTCAACAGCAGATTATGTTCTTTGTGTTTTCCTCTTTTGGTGTAGGTTTACTGTATGAGGAATCTCATCTACTCCTAATGTTTCATCTTCCTTTTGAAGTAATATTTCCCAAATCATGCTCTGTACAATATGCTTCAGGGATAGATCTGCCTAGAAAAGTTATTCTATAATCAAATATATTTAGAATTTTCTGTAGGATTCATGATGCAAAGTAACAGTAAATCCTATGATAGTTGTAAAGGAAAGAAACCTCTCAACCATGTTTAAACTAGTCCTTTCCAATCTTATTGGAGCATAGACTGTATCATAATACATTTTTAAATATTAAATCCACTGAAACTAGGTATACTAGTTTGGAAAATGTTGGCTAAAAGTTATTAACTCCCCCCTTTGCAAGACATAAATCTAGTCCTTCCTTTTATCTGAACTCCAAAACTGAATTTCCAACTGTCTCATAATATTCCCAGAAGTACTTCAAGATTACATTTTCTAATATTAGGCCCATTAAATTATTTTATGTCTACTGAGCCTAGAATTCTGTATCTAAACAAAAGAGGAAAAAAATAGACTCATGAACTAGGCAGAATGATGAATCACCCATGTATAATAATTTTATGTCAAACAAAAGAAACCCACAGTTATAGTTTTAGATTTCAATTTTACCTTACAATTAAGATTTTTGCAAGATATCTTCCCTGACAAAGTGAAAAAAATGATCCTTTCCCTTGGAATAAATGTGACTTTTTTTCAGTTTTCAGGAAGTAAACTCTTAATTTCCATATTATCATATTTGACACAAGAAAACCTCATAAGATCAATATTTTTTTTGTTTCAGCTTATTATGGGGGTGCAAAAGTTCAGGTTATATATATTGCTTATGTCCCGCCCATCTCCCCAAGTCAGAGCTTCAAGCGTGTCCATTCCCCAGACAGTGCGCATTGCACTCATCATGTAGTTATACCCCCGTCCCCTCCCCCCACCCCCATCCCCCCGAGATCAATATTTTTAAATGCAGGAGCTAATAGCAATGTTGTATGCTTGTATATTCTTAGTCAAAAGTGCTTCCTACATGGGACCACTAATAAGAGAAGTTTTATACCAAAAATATAAATGCATTTATGAAATGGCTTTTAATGTTTCATAGGAAACAAAGTTTCCTATGGTCATAAATATTTAATAAATTTGCTATGGTTTTAGTCCATTCTTCTTTGGCTTTGCACTGAGATTTTCAGAATGGCACCGCTACTGGTACCATGGCCAAAGAAATGAGGTTATCACTGCTTGTGGAATAAAAGAGAACAGGGAGTCCCTATGTTCATGCATGCAAAGGCATTGGAATAACCTTAAGCTTTGCTTGAACCAACTCTGCAGCTGTGTGAGAAAATAAAGACTATGCTTGCAGTTTTGTTGACTCCATATATAACTGGGCTGTATGATAGCAATCAGTTAATAATTACAATGTTATGGCTCTTGAAAATTGTGCTATGTCAAAAACATTGAAACAGTACATAAAAACTACTCTTTTCTCACTGTTTGTGTATTTCAACCAGTATTGAATACTACATTTTAAAAAAAGTGAGGCTGTATTATAATGTATTAATCCTATAAATCTCTCTTGATTTTGATGCTTCCTTCCTGCTAATTGCATTCTTTTACTGTAATGTTTGGGCTAGCAGTAGACAGGCAAGGAATGATTAGACTTTGGTTCAATATTTAAAACTGTTAAAAGCTATTTTGCATTCCATACTTATACCCCAATTCTGTAACCCAAATTGTTACCAGAAATGTTCACTCTGATATTTCACCTCATGTCAGAAAAATAAATCATGCCATTTTCTCTTATACAAGCCCTCTCAATTCCCATTACTTTCTTCTCGTGGGCTTGGCTCCGAGATTATCCCACAAACCTGAAGCTGTCATGAATTTTTCCCTTTATCTTACCTTTTGCATCAGTTGCTGAATCCTTTTGGTCTTTTTTCCTAAATGTATCTCATATGTCTCCATACCTCTGCATCCCTACTGCCAAATTTCTATCTCAGGCATTAATCATCTCTCACTTGCCTTTGGAACAATCCTCTTAGCTGGACTTTCTACTTCTAGAATGACGCCGTCTATTCCAAGTGTTATACTGTGTCCAGAGTAATCTTTGTAACAAGGATATGTAATCATATCACTTCCCTCCACAAAATTCTTCAATGACTCCCCATTGCTTACAGGATAAATTTCAAACCTCTTTGCCATAACATATAACACCTGCCTCTCTCTGTAGTGTCATCTATTCCCACCCTTGCCTTTACATGCCAGCAATGCTCAATTACCTGTAATCTCTAGAATACTCTGCAGCTACAAACCCCTGAGCCTTTGCTCAGGTTGTTCCCTCTGCTTGGGAAGCTGTTTCCTTGCCTGATAGATATTTACTCTTTCTGCATGCACCTGACAAGCTACTCACAACTCCCTCTTCCCTTTTGTCATTCAAAGGTTCATCACCCCAGTTGGTCTGCGAGGCCACCAGGACTATTCTCATCACACCTTTTATTTCTGTGTATTTTATTTCTCACCGGAAGCCCAGGAATCTCCCAGGCTTGTATTTAACTTTACTTGACTCCATTCCCTACCCTTATGCCCAGTTCTGCTCCCTAAACTCTCTGGAACTTGTGACTTGTCCTTAATCTCCTGTATCTTCAACCTCTTCACTAAACATTTCCCTTACTTTTGTACTCTAACCAAAACCTGGATGAACTCTTACCACATTAGTTTTCATGGAATTTTCTCAGAAAGTAGCTATTTTTTCTCCCATTGCTCCTGTGTCACTGAGCCTGGAATTTGAATAAGTGCACTTTTTGTTTCTTTCTCTTGTATCTAGAACATTTTCCCTCCCTCCTTCCAAAAAGCCTCCAGCATTAAAGCTTCTGCTACTGGATTTTTTCACTTGCTATCATTGTTTCTGTTAGCTACACTCTGGTCAATCTCTCTCATTTGTTGAGTACTTAGTTACCACTCACTATTACTTTTTCCAGTACAACAAATATAAAATTTGATGATTTCAATATTCATGTAGATTCAAGTAAATGAACCATCCAGTTCCCTGCCCTGGTTTCTTGATCCCTTGACTTTCCTCCATTTACTTTATTTTTCACTCTCAAAGAGCCAGCCACTATCAGGCACCCTGTTTTCTTTTCTTTTCCAATATTTCATTAAAAAGTTTTCAAACATACAGAAACGTTTAAGGAATTTTTAGTAAACACATGTATACTCACCACCTGGATTCTATCATTAATATTTTACTATATTTACTTTACAACATTAGCTATCTATCTTTCTGGGTATCTACCTATCTGCCTACCTACCTACCTACCTACTTACCTATCTGTTCCTCTCTACCTACCTACCTATCCGTTCCTCTCTCGACCATTAATCCATCTTCCTTTAGGTGCATTTCAAAGTAAATTGCAGATATCAGTAAACTTCCCTTTTAATACTTCAGAATGAATGTCATTAACTACAGTTTAATATTTGTTTGCAATAATAGTAATTCTCTCTAATACATATATAATTATTTGTACAATTATATTTTTATATTATTTAACATTAAAAATTTATAATTATTGTATATATTTGTATAATTATATGTATAACATATGTGCAATGCATAATTTCCTCTGAAATATATATTATATACATGCATAGATATGCAATTATTTGCATGCCTACTTTCCCACTGGACTATGATCCCTTTGAGAGCATGCACAATGATTCACTTATATCTGTATATCCAATGGCTAGTCTAGGAGCATTTAGTAGGTGGTAAAGAAATGCTAATTGAATGAATGAAAGTATCCTCATTTAGCACTAATCTAGTCAGTTCAGGTAATGGGATCATTCCCACTGGATCAGTCAAATCCAAAATTAGATTACTTCCACAAATCAGACAAGCAACAGTGGCAGGATGTCAGAACACTTAGACTGAGTTTATAGACAAAGCAGGCTTTTCTGAAACACTTTTCCTACATTTCACTCCATCCTAGAAAGTGACGAAATGGAAATTTACTGCATGAGCAAAAGGCATAACACTTAATTGCTTTCTTCAGAAGGGTATGCCTATTACTGTAGTTACATTTATTTTCTATTATGGTTAAGTAGAGGCTAACATTTATATTATTAGTTTAGTATGCCAAGAATAATCACCATTATAGTCTCTTAATACAGAATTACTCCCAGAGTAATTACCTTTGGGCTTGGTTAAATAAAACTGTATTGTATGTAGCAGAAAGACACCACTAAGGAATAAAATATTTACATCAAATCTTGTTAGGTATGTGGATCAGATACTTAGTAAACTGGACACAACCTGACTTTCCTTTTAGACATCTGTGTTGATTTTCCATGGTTGCCTATAGTATAAGTTATACTGATGTCATCATGTTAATGAGAAAATTAGGACTGTGTAATATACCATCCTCCCAACAATGTAATGGCATAATTTATCCCCCCTGCTAAGAGAATCAGTCAGCATGCTTACTGAACAGATGCAAGGAAAGAGAAATGTGTGAGATGCTCTGATGGGACGACACCATCCGCGATACTAAACAAGAAGCATGTGTCATAAATGTGAACCTTATATAATAGAATAACACCTTTTAAAACACAAATGTGATCATAAAACCATCTGCTTCATAATCAGCTTGCAAAGTACATCTGGTATTGCTATATTGGCTTTACAAATTGTTCCTAAATGCATTTGAAAAACATAAAGTGAATACAGATAGTCTATGGATTGAGAGAGTAAATGTCCAGATGGCTTTCTTTAGTACCTTTATGAATTTCATCATTGTATTTCTTAATTAAGCTCTCTCAGTAAGCATGTTAACTGTTACCGTTAAAAACACATATTGATTAAATGAGTGTTTGAAGGACTCAGGTAAGTGGCGGTTTTCAACTTAGTTTTTTAAGTTGACTATAATTTTATTTCTACTTAATTACTCTTTTCCATTAAAATAAAAGAAAATATAACATCATTAGAGTCCTTAACTTCAATTATGATATCATATATAATATGACTATTTTGTTGGAGAAAATAAGAAAGTTGAAACTGGTAAATTAATGTACAGCAGCCAGTGGGTTCTTACTTTAAACAGATAAAGAAAGAAAGATTAAAACTTAGTCTATATTCTGAAGACATCTGTAATTTTCACTATAATTGACATCAGAGAATTAGTTATTATATCTTTAATAAGCCTAATGTTTGAGTTGGAAGTAATTATTTTCTGATTGAGTGTAATTTTCCTCTAAAGTGAAGAGAAGTTCTCCTTTGGACTAGTTGGAGAAAATCTATGAAGAGTTTATGTGTAACAGAAGGTAATTTTAATTATTAAGTGTACTACTCTTCTCATTATAACCCTTCTCTTGTGAGAGTTTGAACTGTTTCCTTAGTCAGGATTTATATTTGCATGTGTGTTTTCTCTCCTGCCAGCATTGCTATTTCTGGTACAATCCTTTCCTTTTTGCTGTCCTGGAAAGAGTGGAAGGAGTGTTTCCATTGAAATGTTTTAACAACACTTAACATCAACATTTTAAAAAATACGTATTGTCTTATCCAGTGTTGGTGACAATATGAGGAGAGGACCAGTGCTCTTGGTAGGTGTGTTATAGTCCAGTATTCTAATACTTTTTAGAGAAATTTCATGATATGTATTAAAATGTAAAATATTTATACTGTTTGTTTCAGCACTTTTCTTTCTAAAAGTATAAATACACTTTTCCAATATACACACATACATATACTCATATGTATTCAAGGTTATTTATTGTACTTGTTTGCAAATTGTGAAAAACTGGAAATAAGAAAATTATTGCCTGATAAGGAAAAAGTTAAAAAAATTATGTGCCATTTATGCTGATCCTTTTGTTAAAACTATTTAATGCTTATAAAAGTCTAAAAACAAACAAAACAAACACAAAACTGTTAACAATATGCCTATATGCTTTTAAAAATCTTATCTGTTTTCTAACCCTGGGCTTGGACCAGGGGAGACTTTATCTTTCTATGTTATACAGTTTCATTATGCTTTAAGTATTTTACAACCAGCATATATTATTCTTGTAAACTGGCAAATAATAAAGAAAATAGATCATTTTAATGGTTTCAATGGATAGTTGGAGTGATTTTAATTCCTTTATTCCCCTTACTCCTACATACAACAATTATTAACTTATGCATTTCATACTGCCTTTGAAATCCTTCCCACACTTTGCTATTTTAAAATTCAACCCTTCCTATAGCCTAGTTGTTACCCTTTCAATGCCAAGGTAACATTCTACATATTTCCAGTGTAATTTTTCAGGGTTAATATTTTTATTGTGATATATATTGCAGATTTCTTTCTGAAAATTTATTTTTGCTCCAGAATAATTTATTTTCTGTATAGAGTCAATGTATATGTTTTTGGTGGTCTTATTTTTAGAAATTTCTGCAATGTAGTTATTTCAGTCACATTCTTAGGCATTTTTTTCCCTTGTTATAGAAGTCCCTGCTATAAAAACTGTAGAATTTGTTTGTCATACAATCAAATGCCATTAGGGTGATAATAGAGACTTTCCCAGAGAACTCAATTAGAAAGGAAAAAGCTAGAGAAAAGGCTTTCAGTTTTTCCTTGTTAATCATGATACCAGCTGTGGGTTTGTTGTATATATTAATAGCTTTTATCATGTTGAGGTATGTTCCTTTTATACCCAGTTTTCTGAGAATTTTTTCATGAAGGAATGTTGAATTTTAGCAGTTATTTTTTAGTATCTACTGAAATGATCATATGGTTTTTGTCCTTTATTCTGTTGATATGATGTCTCACATTTGTTGATTTGCATATGTTGAACCTTCCTTGAACGCCTGGGATAATTCCCACTTGATCCTGATGAATGGGATGGCCATTTTCATCACTGTTATTCAACATAGTACTAGAAGTTCTACCCAGAGCAATTAGACAAGAGAAAGAAAGGGCACCCAAAATGAAAAGGAAGAAGTCAAATTATCCCTGTTTGCAGATGATATGATCTTATGTTTACAAAAACTTAAAGACTCCATCAAAAAATATTAGAACTGACAAACATATTCAGTAAAGTTGTAGGATGCAAAATCAACATACAAAAAACAATAGCATTTTTATGTGCCAACAGTGAACAATCTGAAAAAGAAACTAACACAGTAATCCCACTTCCAATAGCTACAAAAATGAATACCTAGGGATAAACTTAACCAAAGAAGATACCTGCAATGGAAACTATAAAACGTTGATGAAAGAAATTGAAGCAGACACACACAAAAAATAGAAAGATATTTCATGTTTATGGATTGGAAGAGTCAATATTGCTAAAATTTCCATTTAACCCAAAGCAATCTACAGATTCAATGGAATACCTATCAAAATGCCAATGACATTCTTCAGAGAAATAGAAAAGATAATCCTAAAATTTATATGGAACCACAAAGGACCCAGAATAGCCAAAGCAATCCTGAGCAAAAAGAACAAAGCTGGAGGAATCACTTTACCTGATTTCAAATTATACTACAAAGCTACAGTAACCAAAACAGCATGGTATTGGCACAAAAACAGACTCATAGACCAATGGAACAGAATAGAGAGAACTCAGAAATAAATCCACTCATTTATAGTCAATTCATTTTTGACAAAGGCACCAAGAACACACACTGGGGAAAGGGCAATGTCTTTAATACATGGTGCTGGGAAAACTGAATGTCCATACACAGAAGAATGAAACTAGATCCCTATCTTTTACCATTTACAAAAATCAAAACACAATAGATTAAAGATTTAAATGTAAGACTTGAAACTATGAAACTAGTAGAAGAATACATTGGGGTAACAATCCAGGACATTGATCTGGGCAAGGATTTCTTGAGTAAAATCTCAAAAGCATAGACAATCAAAGCAAAAAACGAACAAATGGGATCACATCAAGCTAAAAAGCTTTTGCCCAGCAAAGGACACAATCAACAAAGTGAAGAGACAAGCCACGGAATGTCAGAAAATATTTTCAAACTGTTCAACTGACAAGGGATTAATAACGAGAATGTATAAGGAGCTCAAACACCACAATAGAAAAAAACAAATTGTCAATTTAAAAATGGGCAAAAGATATGGATAGGCATTTGTCAAAAGAAGACATAAAAATGGCCAACAGGTATATGAAAAAATGCTCAACATCACTAATAATCAGAGAAATGAAAATCAAAACTATGATGATATATCATCTCACCCTAGTTAAAATGGCTATTATCCAAAAAGCAGGCAATACTGAATGCTGGTGAAGACATGGCAAAAGGGGAGCCCTCATACAATGTTGGTGGGAATGCAAATTAGCACAGCCATTACAGACATTATAAAGAACAGTTTGGAGGTTCTTTAAAAAACTGAAAATAGAACTACCATATGACCCAGCAATCCCACTGCTGGGTATATATCCAAAAAAAGGAAATCAGTATCTGCACATCCATGGTCATTGCAGCATTATTCACAATAGCCTTGATATGGAATAAATCTAAGTGTCCATCAAAGGACACTTTATCATTTGGATAAAGAAAATGTGGTATATTTATTACACATAATGAAATAGTCTTCAGTCTTAAAAAATAAAGTAAATCCTGTCATTTATTACAACATAGATGAACCTGGGGGACATTATGTTAAGTGACATAAGCCAGGCACAGAGAGAGAAACATTGTATGTTCTCACTCATATGTGGGAGCTAAAAAATAAGTTGATCTCATGGAGATAGAGAATAGAATGATGGTTACCAGAGGCCGTCGAAGATAGTGGGGAGGCGGAGACAAAGTAGGAGTTATTAGTGAGTACAAAAATACAGTTCGATAGAATTAATAAAATTTAGTGTTTGGTAGCACAATAGGGAGACTATAGCTAACACTAATTTATTGTATATTTTAAAATATCTAAAGGAGTGGAATTAGAATGTTCCTAACACAAAAAAATAATAAATGCTTGAGGTGATGGATACTCCAATGACCCTACTTTGATCATTACACATTGTATGCCTATATCAAAACATGTACCCATAAATATGTAAAACTATCATGTATCCAAAATAATTAAAAATAAAAATTCAAAGGATCAATACAAAAATAAAAAGGAAAATTAGTAGACCCCAACAAATTTTGAAATAAAAAGCAGGACAGGGTTTAAGCAGTATACATACTTCTTATTTCTAAGTAATTTCCATTTCAGTTTATCAAATCACTTACCATAGACAATAGATGCCTTGACAACTATAACTTCACATACAAGAATTCTATAATTCCTTAAGGAAATGTATAGAGCAACCATAATTAGAATTAGAACTTTTAGAAGTCAAAATCAAATGTTAAACCAAAAAGCTACATAAGCAATAAAAGTATCTATATATCTATCTTTATCTATTCCTATAGTTTTCCTATATAGAATAAATTTATTTTTCCTCAAAGCATATCACACAAAACATAATATATTAATGCCACTGATCAGGAAATGCCAAACATTAACTGAGGAATTCTGGTTTCAGCTGACTGAGTATATATTTATTTGTTCTTTCGTCTCTTTGAAACATAATAACAAGAAAAATGATATATAATAGTAATGGAAAGTTCATCTTTGAAGAAGCTAGGAAACTCAGAATTGAAACATATGAAGGTAATTCAGCTAATCACCATGAAAAACTGAACCAGAGTGAGGCTGGAGGCTGAAAATGATTCTGTTAAAGTTGGGCAAACAAGAAAAAGGCGTATTTCTTATGTACACTGAGGAAAAAACTATATGACACTTTTTGTAGAAGAACAATATTGCGAGTGGGTCACTAGCAAGTGCCTTCAATATTGTGCTAAGAAAAGGGCTGAAGGAAAAAACTTGCAGACATATCATTTCTGCAAGAAGCAGTTTACTGGTGTGGCAGAGCGAAAAAGAAATATCAATGGTGCTGAGGTTGAAAAACTTGGTAATAAAGGATCACCTTTTGCTGATCAGGAAATGGATACACAGTGGTTTAAGCAACAGCAGTGAGCATTGAAGCTAACTAAAAGTAGAACCAAAATAAAATGGCTGTAGGAATTATGGTTATAGAAGAGGATGTTGTTATAGACTTCGATAATATAGAAAGAATCTTAAAATTGACCAGTATCTGGACATGGAATAGGATTGTAGGTGTAAGGTGAGATAAGCATGCCAATCTCCGCTTTCAATATTAGGTGATATCTAAACTGACAGGTAAAATTATAAACAATGAAGTATTATTTCAGAAACTCTGAAGATGAACATTTGAAGGAGTATGAATAATTATGTAATCAGTCCAAATCTGATAATAAGAGAAGAAAATAAGGAGAATGGAAAAATTGGAAGTACTAAAACTTGTTAATTGTTCACAGTAAGTGGCAGCTATAGAAAATGGCTACTTTCTAAAGTATGGGAATAAAAACATTTTATAAAGTACTTATAATGATAAGTTCTGTAACTAATATAGATGATAATCTTCTAAATTATTAAGACAAAACATTGCCTTTCTATATATCCTAAATTATATCAAAACATAAAATTATTTAATTTCCTGGGTAAAGCATCATAAGATTAAATTACTAAAGGATTACTTTGGCAAAAGAAAAACAAATGAGGTAACGCTGGAACTTCAAAATCAACATGGAGCAAATAAATTAGGAAATGTACTGCTAACTCTATAGAATCTTTAAAATGCTTAATAACAATCTGAAGTGAAAATTTCAAACTATATCAACATAGGACATTGAGGGAGTAGAGCGAAGAGAAAGAATGAAATAGAAATATCCTATTATGGTCTTGTCCTATTGGAAGGAAGTCCATCTTGATTAACTCTAGATATTTTAAAAAGCACAAATGATAAAATTTACTACTAATGACTAGAAGTAAAATGTATGATTTAAAACTAATATAGAAAAGGAACAAAAAAATCAAAACCAAAAAGAAAAGAAAAAGAATAAGTAGAAAAGAGGAAACAAAGAGAAAGCATAGTAAAAACAAAACTACAAAATGAAGTAGCAGCAAGTACAAATACGTATATCAATAATCACTTTAAGTGTGAATATGTTAAATGCACCTATTGAAAGAGATAGCAGCTCAGAATGATTTAAAACCCCCTAAACCCAGGTAAATGCTTATTATAAAAGATATTACATATATGTTCATTATAACACATAATAAGCAGGGGAATATGTCCCAATAATAAGAACAATTCATCAAGAAGAACAAGAAGATGTAACAGTTGGAACTTTTATGAACCAAACAAATTTTCTTGAAGTCTATTAGACAACCTGAGAAATATAAAATCTATAATCACAGTGTAAAATTTTAATATCCATCACTTAGAAAGAATAGATTAAATAGATTAGAGGTAAATAAGATTATTAAAAATTACAACCTCAAATACTAGATTTAATCTAATAGAATGGTATGATTTTTCTCTTCTCCAAATATAGAATACACAATTCTTTCAAACACATAGAAATGTTTTTCAAAATCATTCATGTTTAAACTCTGGAGTAAATCTTAATGAATAGCAAAAATTATTTTCCTGGAGATCACATTTCATGATCATAGTATAATTAGATGTCAATAATAAACAAAGAAAAAGAAAAAAGAGTATACAACTGGAAAACAAAAACATACAACTAAATAACTTTTGGGTTCAACTGGACACCATTCTACTAAATGAAGTATAACAAGAATGGAAAAACAAACACCACATGTACTCACCATCAAATTGGTTTTAATTGATCAACACTTAAGTGCATATACAGTAGTAACATTCATCTGGTGTCGGGCAGGTGGGAGGGGGCAGGAGGGGATGTGTACATACACACCTAACAGGTGTGGTGTGCACCATCTAGGGGAAGGACACTCTTGAAGCTCTGACTCAGGTGGGGCAAAGGCAATAAATGTAACCTAAACATTTGTACTCTCACAATATGCTGAAATAAAAAAAATTAAAAATTAAATAAAGAATAAATGCTAATTATAAGCTGTTCATAATCAAACACCAATATGTGCATCACATATCAAAACTTGTAATTAAAGCAGTACACTCAAAAATTTATGACTTAAATACATCACAAAAAAAGAAATATTGAAAACAAACAAAATAAGCATTAATCCAAGAGACTAAAAACAAAAGCAAACAATATATATCTCTGCCATATTAGAAGAATTTTATTACCAAAATTAATAAAGATAGTAGAAATATTAAAGAATACAAAATAAACAAAAATTCCAGAAGATTTTATTAGTGAATCTAATTATTTTTTTGAAAATAGAAACTTAAAAAATCCTTTGGTAAATATAAAGAAAAAAGCAGAAAGCATAAATAATTTTAGGGAATTTTAAAGGTGGTTAAAAACTTTATGAAGTTAAATTATAACCTCTAGAGGAAATTATAAATTTATAAGATCATATAAATGACCAAAATTACTCAAGAATTAAAAAGAGTAGGTTAATGATCTGATAGTATGTATTGGAGAGTTCATCGAGATTAAAAGATACAGGGCCAACATACAGAAATGAATCACTTTCCTTTACCTCAACAATAACCATTTATAAAATGTTGAATAGAAAAATGAAATTGAAATATTAGTCCAACAGTATGATGCTATTTATGTAAACACTCTACTCAATTGAAAAACAATACTCTTTTTTATACTGCTGTGTATATATATAGATAAATATAATAAATATAAAATTGTGTGAATGGTTTCATGCCAAACTAACAGTAGTGGTTATCTCCAGAATAGAGGAGGAGACTAGGGTTGTGGGTGGTATTCATATTTTAAAGACTATAGATAAAAATATAAATAGTCTATTGTTTAAAAGAAAAGTAGAGGTCTTATATCTAAACAAAATTCAGTAGATTGTCTTCTTTTATTACTTTGCAATAAATATTCAGTTAAAATGTAAAGTCAAAACCAAAAAATTTAGTAAAAATTAATAAAACTCTGTTACGAGGATATTTTATTAGGACAATGTAATGAAATTCTGAGTACCACATCACAGTTTTCCTTTAACAGGGTATGGGATTGTTTGTGTTGTAAATCAGGACTGTCCTAGTCAAACTGAGATGTATGGCCACAATAATTATGTGACCATGGAGCTCCGAATGCTATCAGGTCATTCTAGTAGAAGTTCAGTCGGTATACATAATATTTCCCAGTCTAAACAAATACCTTCTAGCTACAGAATAATAGAAAGGTTTTCGAGAAAACCAAAGTCACAGTCTACGGACCATACACTCTTCATTTTTAGAACTAGTTCTCTGTTTTGGTTTTATTCTCAAAGGCTAAAGGTTCAAGTTGAGATTCCCAGTAAGTAGTCAAAAGTTTGTGCTTTCGTTATGTACTTGTCCTCGATTATATTAGACTCTTGGTTTTGTTTGATACAGTCTATTTGATTTATACCCAGCACAAGCTGGATCTTTATGAATGACAGTATCACTGACCTCATACTCAAACTCACCATTCCAGTTTTAAATTGTTCATTTAAAAAAATATTTGAGTTTTCACTGTGTTCAAGTCACTTACTCTTTCAGAAATTTTTTTTTTTTTATTTCAGGAAATTATGGGGGTACAAACATTTTGTTTACATGTTATGACTTTGCCACATCCCCACCATGATTTGAGATGTGCCCTTTCTCCCCTTACAACATTCAACATGTCCATTAGTTGTGAGTTTACCCACCCCCAACCCCTCTACCCCCAGAGAATATTATTACTGTGTGAGCACCTTAATGTTGATCGGTAAGTGCCAGTTTGATGGCGAGTACATGTGGTGCCTATTCTACTATTCTTGTGGTACCTCACTTCGGCGGATGGGCTCAAGCTCTATCCAAGTAAACATAAGAGGTGCTAGATCACCATTGTTTACTCTTGAAGAACTAAAGAATTAAATTTTTTTAATAGTGATATTAGGAGGCTTAGTTAAGAAGGTGACATGAGCTGGATAAGAAGGATAAATAAGATTTTTGACAGTTGGAAGAGATCCAAAATTTAGAGCACAAACAAAGATACAAAAGTGAGACTTCAAGATAAAAGAGACAAGAAAAGAAATTAGTGTTAACTGAGTTCTTTTTGCCAAACGCTACACTAGGCACTATCCATATGAATTCTGTGAAACTACAGAAACTGTATGAGGTAAGCTAGCTCAGTCCATATGGTTTCCAAGTGCGTACTCCTTTCTTTTTCTCTTTCTCATAATTCTAAAGTCAAGTTCCTGGTTGGGACTTGGCGGTAGTACAGTTAGCCTATAGGAGAGTCCTTAGAGCAAAGAACTGGAGGAAAAGATTAAACATATTTTTTATAACTAGTTTTTGACAATTTTATCACCTGCTAAAGAACTTGAATTTTAGTCTGGAGACTTTGTAATCACATCAGTGTCATCATCTCTTGTTGCCAAAGTAATAAGCAATTGGGGTCCATAAAGGAAAGGCGATAGAACAGAAGAAGGGAGAATAAAAGGATCTCATTAAGGCACTAAAATGTCTAGTAGTAATATTTCTTTGACATTTCATATGTATCCTTAGGAACTAATCAAGTATGTCCTATGAAGCTATCTGGATCAAGGACATCTCTTTGCTTTTTCAGAAAATATAGGACAGTGATGAATTATATGGAAGATAATTTAATAATCTTTTTCTGCTGAAAGTTAGTTGTGAAAGATTAGCTACATCCTTTATTTATTCATTATGTATATCTTTTTCACATTAAAAAATGAGGGGGCTTTAGCTTGATATAAGCTCCAGGCATAGAGAGAAAGGATGAATTATCTCAGAATCAGCAGGTTGTGTGGTTAAACCACAGCAACAACAACCTCAAAATGTTACTATTTTTATCTCCCAGGAAGGATGAAAAGCGAGAAAAGTTAAAGATTAAAGACAATAATAATAGTAATGAATAAAAGTATTCAACAGTAACGAATATTAGTAATCACAGTGGTAATGACACAGTAACATTTGTTTACTAAGTACCAGTGTTCTAGCCACTTGATATGTTTTAATTTATTCTACCCTCAAAATGACCTTGTAAGGGAGGTACCATTATTAAGAAAAAACAGTTTCCCAATAGTTTCCGAAACTGAAGCAGGTTGAGTTTAAGTAATTAACCAAAATATGTCACATAGTAAGTAAATGTTGGAGCCACTGATTGAACAGGGATAGTATGGCCCAAGCCATACTCTTAACTGCCACATTCTACTGCCTCAAAAGAATTTCAATACAAATACATTTGGGAGTAAAAGGTTGCTTAATTCTGGTTGTCTACAGTATCTAGAGAATGGAAGATGATGGTAATGAGGGGATATTAATTATAGTTAATTAAAAAAATATACTTAGAATGTCTGACATCTGACTTTTTGAGTACACAATCATGGACTTTGGTGTTACTTTTGATCTGTGCTTCTACCTGTAAATAAAATAAATGAAAAAAAAATGACAATCTAGTTTATAAAAGGGTTGGTGCTTATATCATGTGACCAGATATGGTCAATGAGAATTTTTAATATCTCTTATTTAAGCACTTGATGCTTCCTTGACTGGGACAAAGACGAAGAATGCTTATTTTTACCCACAAATAGAAATTGGCTTTAGGAATCTGATTTATTGAGAGACAATTACATCAAGCCAGCTAACCAATAGCAAGATTCATCCATTAGTTCTTAATAGTGTTAATATAACATGATGATTATTCAAGGTTAAATATTTGGGCACATAATCAATTCTCTATTTTTTTTGTTCATATTTTTTCCTTATCAGACAGTTCTACTTCCTCATGAATTCCCTGGCACTATTTTTTTTTTTAATGTTTTGATCTGTTTCCAAGTGAGTTGTTTTTTTTCCACTTATCTAATAAAAGTCATCTGAGAAAGGAAATCAGAGTTAAAGTTATTGGATGATTTCCAGAATTCTCTTCTAAGTGAGTATGAGGTTTGTATTTACCACTTCAGCAGCTAGTTTTATTCTGTAGTTTTATTTTTATTTGTACTTCTCATATAATTAATCATGTAATTCTATGATCATGTATCAATCAGTAATAATAAGAAAGCACATTTTAAATCTATTTAATATTCATTGTATTCTCATTTAATTCTTTTTTGACCATGAAGAAAATATTTTTAATCACAATCATAATTTTGTACCATTATTTCTATTTATCACTTCCCGCAGAATTGCTTCGTGCTTGCCAAACGAATTGGTTGTGACCTAATAAAGACTAATCAATGAGTTATTAATATATTATGTCATGTCATATGACCAAGGACTTTTTTTCCCCCTGGAAAAGGACAAACTGAGGTTAAGAAAATATTTTTTTGTCTGTGGGTGAAAGAAGTATAGATTGAGCAAGTACTAGTATGTTCACAATATTTTAACAGTAAGAATAATACAGTAGTTTCTTGATCAGAATTCCAAAGCTAGGGAAGAAGGGAGGGATGCTATCACAATAAAAGGATATGAATGATGGTAACTGCCATATGCCAGATACTGTGTCCGACACAGGGAAAAGGAATCCTATGCTAAGTCATGCCTATACCTCTGTGAGTACCAGCTGAAAGTGTTAGAACTCTTCTAAAAGCTAGGTTGGTACTATTTTTTTTAAGAAATGGAAATGTCATACTTTGCAAGTACCTATTTGCCCAGATTTATACTTTCATTCCATGAGCGTAGTCAAACATAAATTTTAATAGTCTTTCCTAGTTTGTTCAAGGGTAAATGTTTCAGACAAATGTTTCTACTATTGAACATTTAATATTCCTAAAAAGCTAACAGATTGCAGAAATCACATTTTATATGCAAGAACATTAAATTGGGAATAGCAGAAGAATTTTTTTTTTGCAAATATTGGCTTATTTCTGTGTCATAGCACCATTGAAACTGCCAAACCTCCTGAAGTTTCTATCTATTCCTCACTTGGCTGCTTATTTTAGGTTTGTATTTTTCCTTCTCATGGCTCAAATAATAGGCTCTGTGGAAGACAAGAATGTAGTGAAGCTAGTAAAATTTCGTAGCAAAACTAGATATGGTTGTACAAAATTTTAGGCCAATTCCAATTATAAATATAAATGCAAAAGTCTTAGAGGATATATTAGCTAATTGAATCAAAGAGTATGTTAAAATTAGCATATGGTTTTTAAGTAAAATTTATCTGAACAATGAAAAGAAGTTAAAAACGCTTAATTTCAGTCAGACAAAAGACTAATTACTCTGGAAGACCCTCCAGATTAAAATAACTAAAGATGCTAGATAAAATATAGATAAAATATCTAAAAAAATGTTTTAAAATCTATCACTGTCCAAGTGCAAGAAAAAGTAATCTACACAGGCCAAAAATAAAGGAAAGAAATATGAGCAAAGATATTGGAAAATATATACACATGTCTGAATTAGTAGTGACTTTATAAAGTAATAAAATAATGTATTTCTTATAAGGTTAAAGTAAAAAAATGAAACTAAAATACTGGATAAAAATAATATAAATTGGCAAAGAATTAACAGAGTTAAATCATTAAGTGTTTGTATGCTGCTTGAGGGAAAAGTAAAGATGATTAAATTTAGATGTTGTTAAGTATGCATGTTAAGATATCTAGGGCAACCACAAAAAGAAAAAAGTTAGTGTGTTTTATTAACTTGTAGAATGACAAAGGAACAATATCTCCCAATCAATATGAAAGTAGAAAGAAACGAAGGAAGATAAACTTTAAAAGCAAGGCAAATGGTAAAATGTGAATGATAGTAATAAACTAAAGTATATCATCAATTACAAAAATAAATAAATGAGACCTGATCAAATTAAAAAGCTTCTGCTCAGCCAAGGAAACTATCACGAGAGCAAACAGACAACCCTAAGGAATGGGAGAAAATATTCGCATGGTTACACATCTGATAAAGGGCTGATAACTAGAATCTATATAGAACTCAGGAAAATCAGCAAGAAAAAAATCAAACAACCCTATCAAAAAGTAGGCAAAGGACATGAACAGAAACTTTTCAAAAGAAGACAGACTAATGGCCAACAAACATATGAAAAAATGCTCAACATCTCTAATTAGGGAAATGCAAATCAAAACCACAATGAGATATCACTTATCTCCAGTGAGAATGGCTTTTATCAAAAAGCACCAAAACAATAAATGTTGGCATGGATGTGGAGAGATAGGAACACTCATACACTGCTGGTGGGACTGCAAACTGGCACAACCTCTGTGGAAAGCAATATGGAGATATCTCAAAGAGATACAAGTAGAACTACCATTTGATCCAGCAATCCCATTACTGGGCATCTACCCAAAAGAACAAAAGACATTCCATAAAAAAGACATCTGCACTAGAGTGTTTATACCAGCACAGTTCACAATTGCAAAGATATGGAAACAACCCAAGTGCCCATCAATACATGAGTGGATTAATAAAATGTGGTATATGTATACTGATGGAGTTCTACTCAGCCACAAAAAACAATGGTGATCTAGCACCTCTTGTATTATCCTGGATAGAGGTGGAGCCCATTCTACAAAGTGAAGTATCCCAAGAATGGAAAAACAAGCACCACATGTACTCACCATCAAATTGGTATTAACTGATCAACACTTAAGTGCACGTATAGTAATAACATTCATCAGGTGTCAGATGAATGGGATGGAGGAGGAGGGGATGGGTATATACGTACCTAATGGGTGTGCTGCGCACCATCTGGGGGACAGACATACTTGAAGCTCTGACTTGAGTGAGGCAAAGGCAATACATGTAACCTAAACATTTGTATCCCTGTAATATGATAAAATAAAAAAAACAATAAATTACAATAAATGTAAAAGGATGAAAGTAAAAAACAAGATTGTCAAACAGGATTAAGAATAAGATTTTATGTTTTTTTATAAGAGACCTATCTAAAACTTTCTCTCTCCCCCCTGATCATATGTATGTATGTATGTGTATATATGATGAAAATCTCTAGATAATGGTAAAAATTTCTATATCCCAGGAAGATGCAATAATCCTAAACCTGTGTGAACTGAATAACTTAGTCTAAAAATTTTTATAAAATTACAAGGATACAGTGACATATTTACCATCATATTGTGATATTTTTAAACATCTCCATTATATATATAATAAACCCTGTAAAACTAAATATAATTTGAAAAGCTTCCTTTTAAAAATTGATCAGATTCATATACATAACATTCAATCCAAATATTGAAGAATGTATTCTTTTTAAACATATTTAAAAAATTTATTTAAGTAGTTCATGTTTCATATCGGACATAATACAAACCTCACTGAATTTCTGAGCATTGATAGCACCCACTCTATAATCTGAACTCGAGTGTTTTTAGCAGTAGTCTTTACTACTAAAACCACGACATAAAAATTTTTTAGGTTGCTATTAATGTGGTATTTAGAAGGGTATCTACAATCTTAAAAACTTACATTAGAATGGAAGATAGACTTAAAAAATTAAGCAGTCAAATATTTTAAGAGGTAAGAAAAAGAATCACAGAATAAAGGCAAAAGAAGTAGAAGGAGGAAAATAATAAAGAGAAATACAGAAATTAATGTAACAGGAAGCAAACAAAAAGTAGAGACAATTAACACAACCAAAAGTTAGTTATTTGGACAAAGAAAAAAACAGACTACTGGTGAAGACACAAGTTAAACATAATACTTATGAAAAATGGGACAAAACTCAGATTATGTAGAGCTAGAGGGAGAGAACTAGTTTACTGTATAGTTATACAGTAATCAGAAAATGCAATATAATATCACTACATATCCATCTAATCAGCAAAAACCACAAAGTTAAATAAAATCAATGGCTGGTTAGGATGCAGGCAAATGGAGTCCTTGTGTATAACTAGTGGGGTTTAGATTGGTACAATCATTTGTGAGAGTGAAACTGACATGGCATTAAGTAGAGAAAATCATATGTGCGTATTGAACAGCATAGTCATTTTGCTATTGGATAGCTATCCCTGAGACACGCTCTCACAAGTGTGCAAGGAGGCTAATATGCACAAGCTTGTTGCTGCTAGAGGTAAGTAAACGTGCCATAAGCATACTTGGGGATAGTATGTAGAGGACAAAAGGAATGACCTTGGATTGTGTAGCGACATAAATACCAAGGAATATAATTTGAATGGAAAGAGTAAGAAAGAGAAAATTTATTGAACATCATCATTTAAATTATAAATTACGGTCACTATTACATTTCATAGATAAATCTGTATGCAACTAAACACTTGGAAGTTTTGTTGAAGGGAATAAATGAATGGGGCTGAGAATAATTGATGAAGATAGAATATAATAGAAATACAAAACTCAAGAGACCCCATAAGGACTGATGATCATCATGATAGTCATGAACAGTGTACTATTATATAAATAATTGAATGTAGTCAGAAATCAACCAGAAAAGGAAAAAACAGAAAAAAAGTAAGGAAAAGGCAGACTAAACAAACCACGTAAGAAGGAGGAATAAATACTTACCAATAGAATTCAGAGTGATAATATTGAGTACTCAATCCAAATCCTACTTTCATTAACTGAAGGCAGGCAGGATTTTTGTCTTCACTCCCTTCCCCAACCCCCCCAGCTTTCCGTCCTCTGGGTGGGTAGTGGTGTGGAAGATGATGGATTTCTGATTATGACTGTTGTGTGTATGAGCTGAGTATCTCTGACAATGATTCTTTGTGACTTTGCCAGTCCCTTTGCTGTATTGAAGCTGTATACATTTTAGTTTCATTGGACATACATTTGATTTCTTACAAGCAGAATAGAGTGCCTGAGGCTCTGCTTTCTAATTTGCCCCTCAGCTACTGTCTGTCAATTTTTGTGACAAAGCTTTTAAAGGTATAATTGGTATCTTTGGATTCCTTCCCTGAAACAGTTTTCAGTCAGTACTCACCATTACCAGGTGCTGGCTAATTCTGTAATTCTCAGTTTTACTATGTAGGTCTTCCTATGTTATTTTCCCACTGAGTTTTGTGTAGTAAGATATCTTTTATATATAGTAAATCACACAAATTTTAAGTATAGAGTTGTGTCTTAGTTGCTTCTGTATTATGGCAATATTGACCTTTGATATCAAACTACTTGTGTTTAGAATACTCTAGTATAATCTAATTTATATTTAGGGTATTTATAATTTGGCATTTTTTTAAAATAAAGTGGAAACCTATGTTCAAAATAAAAACAAAAGAAATAATTCAACTTTTATTTAAACAAGCGCTTTCATTTCCCCACAGTAAACAAAAAAGTCACAAATTCACACAATGAAGGAGCTTAGAGTGAACAAAGCTCAAAACTTCACCTAATTCTACTGTATTCTTTTTTTTTACCTGTTAAATGGAATGAATATGCTTTTCCTCAAGTTTATTATGATGTAGCATTCTAGATAGACCTACTTACTTTCAGTTTTGCTTTATTTTACAGGGTTCTTAATATTTCTGGCTCAAAAAAATGTCTAGAAAGCCTTTTAAGAAGCATTTACAAATCTTTTCAGCCTTTTGGTATTTATTGTCCTTACAGAGTAAAGCACATACTTAAGTGGGAGAAAAATCTATAAATATTATGCATTACTTAAAATGTAGCACATTTTGTTTCTTGGCTTGGTTTATAAAAGTTAATCTTTACAATGTTGCATTTAGTAAAACATTAGCTTTCAGTTATGCCTGAAAATATTATCCTTTAATATGAGATTATTCTTTTTTTTTACTTCAGTAATAGCTATGGATTAGTTATAGTAACTTCGATTGGCTTAATTTTGATGCTTCTTTTGAGACTACAGTGAACTTTCAATTATCATACAATTATATTACAGTTTTTGAACCTCAGTAATTCTTACAGAATTTTCATAACTTTTGCCTTGTCCATATACTACCCTTCCTATTATTAACTTGATATATCTTGTTAAAATGACTCTCTTCAAGAAAGAGGGCTGTTGGCTGTTGGTATCCCTCCAACTCCTGAGTACTTTGCCATAAAGGTCTGCAGTCTTGATGTCTGGCAATGGTGCGGCTACTACAGATTGGTAAAAGGATCACGGGTTGGAATCTTAGTTTTCAGTGTGTGGAATTCTTAGACAAATACAGATAAACCACTTAAATTTCTGTTTAAAAAGCTGATATTTTAAATTAAAATATAAATTAAGATACTACAGTCTAAACAAATGGGAAATGATCTCCTAAAAATGTATATTATTTCTATGGAAATCCTGAATGTAAAACATTGTCTGCTAACAGTAGTGGCATTTTAACTATTTGTAGGCAGAAAAAAGAGATAAAATTTCTCAAAATGGGAAAAAAGGCTATTTAGGATATTAATTAGTAAACAAAAGACCATCATAGAATTTTATGAAAACAAGATTTTCATGGCACTTCTTATTTCATTTCTGCAGATATGGAAATAGGCAGGCAAATGGGATACTGCATTAACAGTCAAGGTTATATTCTCATATATGTTCTAAAAATGCCGCTAGATAGAATTCAAAAGTCCTCAGGAGGATAATTGAAGATGCTTTTGATGTAAAGCCATCTTAAAAAAAATTGTAAATTAGAGAATCCAGGGAAGCCCAGGGGAAGAGCTGAGTATGATTTCAGAGATCTAGAATGTACTGGATACCATCAAACTTAGAGAATAATATACTGAACCATGCAGTATTTGAACTTGTTAAAGTTTTTGCTGAGATTTGATCATATGATATTCTCTTTTCTACTCTAAATTACATGTCTATAGTTTAGTAATTATTGTGCTTATCTGTTTTAATAAAGCATTTTATTTCTATACAATAAGCTGAGTTGAACAGAAAAAACTTGCTCTGATCTTTGGTACAAGATATTTATCAATCTGATATGAATTGCTAATGGTAATATTCTCAAGGATCAGTAGAATTTAAGATCAACGTGTAACAACAGTTTTGCTCTATAAAGCAAATGTCTTTTTCCCGCATTTCAGGAATTTCATTTTTCTGTTTTTAGTTAACAAGATAAAATGAAAAATTTTATAAACAAGTAGTCATTAAAATGAGATTTTAAATGGTATGATCATGTTCTTTATTGAAGCAGTGTAGGTTGTGGCTCAGTGTGGATTCAGGAATCGGATAGATCTGGGAAGGCATCAGTTTCTGCCACTAACCAGTTCTAGAAATTCTTGCTAAGCCTCAGTTCTCTCAAATATAAAATGAAAACAATAATAGCACCTGTTTAACTTGGTCATTGTAAAGACTATATGAGATAATTTCTACAATATTCTCGGCATAGTGCTGGGTTAAACACTGCTTAAATAACAGCTATTATTTTAAATAATAGTGCAAAAATAATAGTGAAAATAAATTAAACTAAAACTGGTTACCTGGTTCAAGAATATATAAAATTTGCATATAAGTAATTAATGAGGGGTTCCTGGTTATGATTTTCATCATTATATTAAAAAAATTTATTAGCAATGGGTCTAAATAACACGTTCAATTATGTAAACCAGTTCTCTTGTTGGGGAGCCAAGAGGGTAGCTATGAGAACTGTGAAAGCCAAGTGATGAGGCTGTAATTTCTGTAACTTAACAACATCCTTTGATAACTGTTCAGAAGAGGCAATGTGAGCTTTTTATTCTCAAATTGATGTCATAATTCTCTTTAGGTGGCAACCTAGTGATATTTTGAGCTGTACTTGTCACTTAAATTCTGCTATAAAGTGATGACTCACTGTATCCTTAGTTGTTAATTCTTAATTTTTCTTTTTGCATAAGATGAACAATCAGATTTCCTGCCTTCATATCTCCCCTAAAATTTGTAGTTGCCTTGAGCTGTCCCAAATCTTAGAAAAAAATATATTTAATCCCTAAATCCACTGATTTTAGGATAAATTTTAAGGAACAAATATGAAACAATGAAAATAAATAGCTACAAAGATAGTACACAAGGCAAAAGAGCAGATGATAATTGAAAACTTCTTTACATACACTGCCTTTTAGAGGTTATCTAGATGATAGCATCTATTTTATTATTCAGCTCCTGAAAAATATCATGATTGTAAGAAATAAACTTTTTGGTTGTTTATCTTCTTTCTTTTTTTTTCCTTATGAATTGCTTTGTTTGGAATTTATAAGGCCTACCTAACTTTTAGAACTTTGGTCATCATAATGTTACCTGCATTGATAAAGAAGAAAAAAATTAGAATTTCAAATTTTCGAGTCTTCTTTTTCTTCCATTTTTAACTATTGTCAAAAATAAAATTGTATTTTTTAACACATTCTTGGTTTTCAGATATATGCATCTTTGAGATATTGGAAACAGTGCAGTTTAGGATTAGACCATGAAGCATGTTATTTTCCAGTTGTAAAATAAAATATAGAGGGATGATGAAACAAACAAACTTTAGGGTGAATGATACGCCTTGTTTATTTGTTATGGTACAAAATTCCAACCAATAACAAATACTTAAAACCTTCCTGGTAAGTGGTTTCTTTTCAGGCTTCAAATAATATATTTTTGATTTTACTACACTGATGGTAAAAATTATTTGAAATAGAAGTCTATCAAAATATGTTTTAAAACCAAAAATTAGTGATATTGATATTGTTATATTGATATTTTTCTGTTATATAATATTTGGCATGGTTTTTACCAATAAAACAATAGAAATTAATATATCAACAGAAAAAAATGTGCCTGATAAATTGCTCTTAAATTATATTCTTGTATACTGTACATTTATCATTCAAAAATCAATTATAATTATTTCTGTGGTGGTAATGATGCTCATTTTTTCTTTAACTTCCACAATTATCAAAAGAAAATATTAACAGCAAATTGACTGCAAATAGCATAATTGTGCCTATATGAATAACAACATTGTAATTAGGCAGATCTTAGGACTAGAAGAACAATAAATCCTGCATGTAGTCCTATTCTGTCAGGGAGGGATGCAGCAAGATTTTTTCCTTCATTTACATTTTATATTTTAATGAGACCAAACATTATTCCAGTGAATAATAAAAAAACCAATATTAGAACAGAGTCTGTTTATTCATTTATTCATTATTTATTAATTCACAAACTGAGCTCGAAACATTCACAGGCATGGTGTTAAGTGATCAAAGTAGCATAAGAATAAGCACAGTCCATACTCTCAAAGAGCTCTTATTCCAAGGCTGAGATGACCAGATCAACAAAAGCAGTAATGATGTAGTGTGGTGAGAGGTATCATATGTTCCGGATGGGGTGCCCAGGGAGAAACCACTAGAACAATCTGGGAGGCTTCTAGGAGAAAGTACTGATTGAGTATCAGCTAACTAAATAAAGGGTTACACAGGCAATCAGCAGGAGGCAAGAAGACTTCCAGCATGTACAAATGTATGAATGTACGAGAGAGTCTGATACGTTTAAAGAAAAAAAGTTCCATCTCAAAGTGGAGAGATGGATATACGGATAGGCATGGCAGCTGAGGTTCAGAGGGATTCAATAGCCTGATTAAGGTCATAAAGCTAGTGAATTGCAGAGAAACAACTAGAACCAAGTCAGTTTTTTTGTTTTGTTTGTTTGATAATCTAATACCTCAGGACAAGGAGTCTAATTCAGTTTGTACTTGTAGATGTCAACTCCCATAGCTCTACAAGCTATAGCAACATCACTGAGTTGAGAAATGCGGTATGCTTGCCACATGTTTATTCAGTCTTTAGGACCACCACCTTTAGGCTCTTCACCAATATCCCCTTGAAGTGAAAAATAATCTACATAAGACCAAGCCTCAACTCTGCTGAGTTGCCAACAGAGTTAAGGAGAGGTGGCATAAGGGATGGAGTGGGGAGATATAAGGACAAGCCTGGCTGGTACTTAATGCTCCAGATTACAAGCTAGGTCACAGGTGCATATGTTAAAGGGTCTCTTCTATACCATGTGCTTCAGCAAAAAGGACTTAAAATACCTGAATAATGATGTTGACGATAGTACTCCTGACAGAATTTGTAGTACCAATTAATTTAATGTTCAGTGCTCAGTGTTTCTCACCTTACACCTCATAGACCTAGTATAGACAATTGGAATAACCGGTGCTGCTGTCTGATCTACTAGCCTTAAGGAGGAAGCTTGCTAAGCAACAGAGATAGTCTGATCTCTTTGGGCAGAACCGTATGTGTGTTCAAAAGGTGTTTTCAAATGCAAATCACATTAATTTATTTCATGAAAGTTCTAGAGTGATAGATCTAATCTCAGTCTACATTAATTTACTAAACAGTTACTGAGTGACAGCTATATACCAGACGATTTTCAGCTCTGGACATACAAAAGTAAAAACCATTTTCGAACTTAGAGCACCTTACTGTAGACTGAAGGATGTTCATGGTAGTAATATTAGCAGTTATTCTCCAGTCACTGGAAAACTCACCGGTGCCTTTTTTTTTTTTTTACAATAAACTCCATGAATTTTAAAAACTGTTTATTGACATACTATTATAATTGTGAACCTTGGAGGTGAAACTTTTTAGTTCAAAACATATTTATTGACCACCTATTATGTGTTCCAAGCATTCTGTGAGATGCTAGAAACACCACATGAATAAGACTTGGATCTTGCTTTTGAGAAACATTTAGTCAGGTGTGATACATTATAGAGCTGAATGCCATAACATCCTGAAATAAAATAAATAAATAAATAAAAATACATTAATAAGTAAATCCAAAACTTATAACCAGTCAAAGAAAGGACAAAAATTTTTTGCAGTCTTGCTTTCATCTTCCTTATCCTTTTGTAAGCTCTTAGCACCTTTCTAAATTTCTCAAATTCTACTTTAAATTTTGTGTGAGTTTGAGTTAGTTTTGTTTGGATTAGTGTATTGGTTAAGATTCTTGGTGGTAATCAAAAGAAACTGATATTGATTAACTTCAGCCAAAAAAAAAAAAAAGAAAAGGAATTTATAAGATAATATATTACTTATAAAATGATAGGATTAAGAAAGATTCAGGAAAGAACAGACAGCCACTGTAGCTCAAAGGGTCTCAATAGTGAGAGCTTGTAGTTATTTTTGTAGGAAATAACTCAGTTCTATCTATCTTCTCTCTTCATAACTCTCCACTCAATATTGAAATTCCTGGGAGAGAGAATATGATTGATCTAAGGTAAATCATGTGTAAATAATGTGGTTGTACCTTAGATAAGGCAAGCAGCACGATTTATAGTTCTACCAGAACCACATGGAAGAGGAGAGTGGTTTCCCAAGAGAAGAGTGGGATGCCTTCCTAAAAGGCAGGGTGAAAATGCTTGGCAGGTGAGAACAACGTTCTCAAAGTTGAGAAATGCATGACTTCTTTTAATCAAAAAAGAAATGATTATTCCTCTCCATAATGTAGTTTTAGATTATTTTTGTTTTTCATTATTATCAATATTTTAAAATGTTCAAGCATTTTATGCTTATTAATAAATATATTATCCCCTTTTATAATGTTGTTGAATGTGGAAGAATGAAAAATGATGACTAAATTTTGTTTCTTGGTTTAAAACAACATGAAAAATTACATCTAATATCAAATAGTATAGTAATATTATGTTTCTGCTGTCCTGCCCACTAGTCCTGCCAACTGGTGGCTGGGGGTGGGGAGTAGTCTTCCATAATTTCCACCCCCCCACCATAATCTCCAAAATACTCTTACTGATCAAATGCAGATAAAATTAAAAGAGAACATAAAATTTTATTCAGAAACATTGCTTTACTATGACAGATGATACTGTTTGCTGAAACTGAATCATTGCTCAAAATATAAATATGAAACCAACTGCTACAAGGCAGGTTCTCTCACGTTTGGCATGCCTGTGCCGCCATATGCTCAGGGATAATTCAAAATGTCCTCTGCTTTTCTTCATTGAAATAGATTCATAACCATTGTTTTTCGAGTGCTCACTGATATCCATCTAACCTTCATTTGTCAAGAAAATAGTATTTGTATATTAAGCCCACATCTGTGCTTTTGTCATTTACCCTGACAAATAAAGAGAACCATTGAGTCTCAGTGTTGTAGAAAAGACGAGCACAACAGGTGCTAAAATGATGAAGCAGGACCCAGGTATAAGGCAGATTATCTAGAATATGCTTACATAAAAATTTTAGATATTATAAAAATGAGCACATCAAATTTTTAAAAAAATTATTTGAAGTCAGAGCTAATTACCCAATTTACGAAAGGTTAGTTTTTACATGTGGGTTTTCAGTGTGGAAAAAAAAGAATTCATTTAATGATTCTTCCATTGAGCTAGATTAAAAAAAAAATTACTGAGCACTAGCTGTACAGATTTGTGCCGGTACTGTCAAGGAGAAAAAGGTTCATAAAGCATAAAGGCTGCAGATAAGGCACACACGTCTCGACTTATTACTGTAGTGTACATTCTGCTTGAGAACTACTGAAAAATTGTGCATAGACAGTAAACAGGAGAGATGATTATTGTATTCCCAGTTGCTGGGAATACAGAGAAAAAAATTAGGAAACAGTCTTTTCCCTTATGATGATTGCTGTCTTGTGGCAGAAGCAAAATTAGACATGTAATTATGCAAATGTTTAATTAATTGTGTGTGTTGTAAACACTACAAAGTAGAAACAGATTCCAGATGAATGTGAAACAGAGGTCATGACTATTTTGGGTTTCAACAAAGGCTTTTTGAGGAGATGGAATCTGAGCAGACAGCCGAAGGAGGCAAGATGGAATTGACAAGTAATTAATTCATGGCTGTAGTTGAGGAGGCTGGTCATAGAAAAAGAAGCATCTCCGGGCGGTGGATACAGCAGATGAGGCTAGAGAAAGAGGGCTGGCGGGGTGGGAGTGGGGTGGGGTCTCACTGTCTGAAGCATAGCAGGATTTGAAGGGGAGCAATGGGGAAGAGTGTGGGAGAAGCTGAGGTCAGATCACAGTGTGGACTCTAATGCCTTCCTGGAATACTTACAAAGGACTTGGCCTTTTTTAGTAGGCTTTAGGGAGTCACTGAAGCCATTTGAGTAAGAGATGTAACCAGAAACTGGGTATGTAAAGATTACTATCTCAGGAATGTGCACAATGAGTTTGTACAGGGAGGAATCAGTCAGACCTGCTTTGGATGCTGTGACTGGACCTAAGAGGAATGTGAATGAGTGACTCCAGGAGCACTGGGAGGAGGGCTATGATTAGAGGTAAGGGTGAAAGAAATGGCAAAAGTGACTTTGAGGCTCTGAATTTGGGAAGCTGTTTTACTGTGCCTGTGTCAGAATTACGGAACACATGAAAAAGACCAATTTTTTGCCTATAGATGAATGTGATTGAATTTCAGCTAGTAAATACTTATTTTTTAAAAAAATTTCAGAATATTGTAGAATATTACTGGAGTGCCCACGTTTTGGTTACATAATTTGCTTTTGTACAGTTTGAGTCAAAATTATGTGTGCCCTTCACCTAGATAGTGTGCATTGTACCCGTTAAGTGTGAATTTGCCTATCCCCCCCTCTCTGCTCCCACCTACTTGATCTCCATTGGGTTTTACTGCCGTATGTGCACATAAGTGTTGATGGATTAGTCCCAATTCAGTATTGAGTACATGTAGTGTTTGTTTTTCCATTCTTGTGATACTTCACTTAGAAGAATGGTCTTCAGATCCATCCAGGTTGTTACAAAAGATATTAGATCACCATTTTTTATGGCTGAGCAGTACTCCATGGTATACATATATCACATTTTATTAATCCACTCATGTATTGATGGGCACTTGGGTTGTTTCCACATCTTTGCCCTTGTGGATTGCATTTTTAAAGGGAACAGTAACAACTATTAGATACATATGATGAGTAAATTTGTATAACAAATTTCACTTAATTCATATGTAGAAAAAAACCCCTATTTTTTCCTGCAAACGTGCTTATTCGAATGGGTTATAAATGATATCTGTCTAGAAATCACATTAATTTTTTAAACTTTTTCCTTTTTCTTCTTGTTTCTCAATATAATTAACATTTTAGGGTTGTTCAAGAGGTAGGAAAAAAATATGTAGAAAAAAGCTGTTTATATTGTAATTCCTGCCACTTAACCAGCAGCCTATGTAGGCTACCTACTTGGCAGCTGGTTCAATCATGTAAGTCAAATGGCCAGGCTGCAGCCAGGTAACTTGGCTGTCTCTTTAATGAGATATCTTCACACACATTTACGGCTGCTTGTTTATTCTCTTTCCAGCAGCCTGATTTGCAAGCTCAATCAATTTCTGAGTATTTATCTAATTCATTTAAAAAGAAGAAAGCAACAACCAATCCCACTTCTGCCAAGAATAACCAGCCAGTTTGAACCAATTCTAGTCCTCTTAAAAAAATTATTTTGCACTTATATAGCTTATGAAGAATGTCTAGTCCACATTGCTTTTTTTTTTTTTTTTTTTTAGACAGAGTCTTGCTCTTGTTGCTCCAGCTGCTAGAGTGCAGTGGCATCATCATAGCTCACTGCAACCTCCAAGTCCTGGGCTCAAGTGATCCTCCTGCCTCAGCCTCCCCAGTAGCTGGGACTATAGGTGCATGCCATCACGCCCAGCTAATTTTTTCTATTTTTAGTAGAGACAGGGTCTAACTCTTGCTCAGGTTGGTCTTGAACTCCTAACTTCAAGTGATCCTCCCATCTTGGCCTCGCACAGTGATAGATTTACAGACATAAGCCACCATGCTGGACCCATAATTGCTTCTTATTTGTTCAGTCTGGAAGTCTGATTCTGCTTCCCCATCAGTGTGAATAGAGTCAACCTGTGCAGTCCACCAGCATTCATGTTGTATCTTCAGTTGTGGAAGTTGCTCAGTAAACTGACTCTCAGTTATTGGATGTGGACATTTTTGCCAGACAGTGTTCTAGGCCCAGAAAATAGACTTGATTCTGAGCATTTAAGGACGGGAAGAGTGAATGGTTTGAAGCAGAGGAATGGATATTTTCTCTTTTCCAGGATACTGATCTCTCTATTCCCCAGTCACAAAGACCCTGGGTTTAACTTGGAGTAGCCTCTGGAGCTCACCTGGGGAGGAAGAGGGGGGTCAAATAATCCGAGCTGCCCTCAGGTATTTAGGAATGCATTTTCTGAACTGTTCACAGAGAAAGTACAACTGCTATGATTAATTGAAATTTGGGGGTCAGTTTTATACTCATCATAAAGCAGCTTTTGAGCTGAAATTTCCACACTGTCACGTGTTGACAGCAGTAGGAAGACTTAACCAGCTAAATAAGACAAAGTATGTGCTTTTGTCTTTGCCGTCTTTCCATTTTGAAGACGACACAGATGGAATCCTATTGAAGAGAATAGGATAAGGTGAGGTTAAAGAGACAAATTGTCTAATCTTAGTGTGTGCATGAACTTAATCCTGCATCTCTGCTCTCTCCTCGGAGGCACACACTTCCTTTCTCTGTGAACTGAATGTAATGCTCACGCGTGTTTGAGACATCATTTTTAAAAGTTTACTTTAAAGGAAACATTTGGCAGACGTGAAGTTTTCTTTCTATAAAAATGCCTCAAACACTCCTGATGATAAAATTAAAAATAGAAAGTCTCAAACTATGAACCCTCAAGGAGAATTTCCACAGACTGGAAATCTACTGAAAGATAATTTGGTAAAAGGCATAGTAGCATTAAGCAATCTTCAGAGATTGCAAGCTGAATTGGGACTTGGATAAAATATAATATATTCAGTCAACTAGGGATAAAGAGGGTTAGTATAAACTATATATCTCCAAGAGTTGGGTTTTGGATTATTTTGCTTTCTGCACTTTATTTTGCCATTGGATTTTCTTAAGAAAATGGATGTCTCTAAAAACATAGGCAGATCTTGACAAAAGAATATGCTCTATTTGGTTTGTTACAGCAATATGTAGATCTCTGTAGCTTTGGCACTGTCATGCTTTCATATCTTATCAAAATTACTTTCTCTCTGATGTTCTATAATCTTAAACATCTTAAAAATATGTAATCCAGGGGGAAAGACTGAAAAATTGTTAGAAATTGTTAGATTTTAGCTTTGTTTGCATCATAAATATCCTAGGGGAGACTGCACAGAGAAATGTGTTTGCATAGTGTACCCTATAATGACATATATTGTGCTGTTATGCCCAAAGCATTTCATAAGCACTTCCTTGTATAATCAAAAAAATCAAAATAGAAAGTCACCTGAAAAACTGGTTGAAAATTTCCTCATCTCCTTTTTAAAATGGCAAGCTCTAGTTTAATAGAATTCAAATAGAGAGGTGTAGGGAAGGTTTGATTCTTTATGTATTTCATTCCTTTCACTGGTGTATCTTAATCTTGAGACAATTTTTCTGCTCTGCAATTCAGAAAATAGCATGGCAAAGGTTCTTTATGAAGACAAATTGCCGCTAGGTCTTGCCAGGCAATAGATTAAAAGTGACTTTATTTTTTGAAAGCTCATATAGGGCATGTGGCCACACTGAATAATGGTTAAGGTTATAAAAATAAAATATCCACAGGTATATAAAATGCTAATAAACGTAAGAAATCATTTGCTACTTTGAAAATTTACTGACTTTCATATTCTCTTGAAAAGTAAGCCTTATTCTGAAGAGATGAGGTCTTCCTGCTGTGTGCACATAATTAGCAGTAATGGGAATTAGACAAGCACACTTAGTGCAAGCCCGTCCTTGCTTTAAGTTGTGCTTGTCGAGTGGGACATAAAATGAGATGTGCTGTTAATGCTTCAGTGCATTGTGGACATATGGCAGGCTTTTAGCAAAGAGGCACCCTGGGAGGAGATTTGCTTATTCTTTGTACATGGCACTGAGACTCCCAGCACCCTTTTTCTCCTACTGCCTAATAGAGGGTACTAAGAAAAACAAGTGGCTGGATTTATGACCTAACAGAAGTTCTTCGTTCATAATAAATTAAGTCTAATGTGAAGCTTCTTAACTGAAGGTTATTTAATGCATCATCAATCCATAGTATTCTTGTACTCTGTCCTAAATTTTTCTAGAAAGGCCTAGAATCTGAAAAATAAAAAGCAAACTCCCACTAAGACAGACTTGGGACTGTAGGATGGAGAAGAGGGTGTAACTAAAATTTTTTTATAATCTATTATGAGTTTACCAGTGTTTCAATGTTATTATATTATTGTTTTGTGGTGAGAAGGTCTATGCAAACCTACTCCCATAGTCCGAGGAAGCTGAGAGGCTGAAGAAAGAAGTTGACATATCTAGTTTCTCAAAAAGAAACATTTAATAGGTACTTACGAACAAAAGCCATGTTCTGGGCAGCCACAAGATAAGATGGTAGATCCCTACCTTGTCTCCCACCGGACCCAGGGCTTTTATACCATAGGGAAGGAATGTATAGGACAATTAAAGTTGACCCCTCAGGGAAAGGCAAGAATGCTATGCAGAATTTATAGTTGTTTTGACCCCAAAACAGGATTTAAGGTAACAGCAGATAAAGTAGAAATCTTAGCAGGATTCCCAGAACAGGGGTTAACAGTAGACAAAATAGAAATCTTATTAGCATTTCCAGAACAGGGGTTAATCAGAAGTAAACATGGTGGATTACCATCTAAGATAGAGTTACTTTATTCTCCATAAATTTTTATCATATACTTTTGAGGAAGGAATTATTCCCAATTCTTAAATGAGGAACCAAGATGGTTTTGTACTTTGCCAATAATCACAAGACTAGTGAATAACAAAGTTGTCATCAAACCCCAAATCTGTGGAACTATGCTCTTTTCACTACCAGCGCTGTTCAGAACTTTTCACTATATCATGATTCTCTTGTTACAAAGTACTCTTCCTATGATAGATCACACTCTCTGATTATACAATAATTAATTGACTTTCAATTTTCTTCCAAAATTCAGTGAGGATTTTGGATTCGGTTCAGTGCCTATTCTTTGCAAATTCTACTATTATTCTGATTGATTTCAGCATCCATGTTCATAGTCCATCCAACTCCGTCACCTCATGAACTTCCAGTCAAGTTCCTCCACACTGATAGCTTTTATATTCTCTGCGCTTTAGCAAACTAATACTGCTGGACATTATCATCATCTAGAACTGCTCCATTGCTGAAATATTAAATTACATTAAATTAAGTTAAAATGCTCCCAATATTGTTTATCCTTTCATATTACAGATAGAACCTGTGATTTGTAGTAAGCATGACTACCCGGAAAAAAGATGATTATTTTCTGGCCTCTACTGCTGCTAGTCTTAGCCAAATCACTAAGTTCTGGCTGATAAGATGTAAACAAAAGTTTGTGTCAAACTTAAGGTAGTTGGTGTAAGGTTGTAGGATGGGTGGCACCAGAGAAAGAAAGACGAGCAGAGTTGAAAGGGTTAAGCAAAGAGGCTTTATTGGAGCGTCCAGTGTGAGGGTAAGGAGTCCCAAGGGAGGGACCTGGGCGAGGCTCCCGGGCCCCTGGAGAATTGGAGTATTCCCGGGACTCGGGAAGTCGCAGTTGTCTGGGACTGAGGCAAGGGTTTTATGGGGGGGAGTTGGGGAGGGCTTTTTCTGGCAGCAGGTGCTGTTTTCGGCCCAGTGTCTAGGTCACAGAAAGCAGGATGTGATTGAGCCCGGGCTGGGTGTTCAGCTAGCAGTGACAGGATGTAACTGAGGCAGGCTTTTGTCTACCACTGCAGAGAGTAATCTGCCTTTAGCAGTTTCTTTTTTATTGGGGAGGGGTTCCCACCACCAGCCTTACAGTTGGGTAGAGGGATTGCCTTTTTTCTTCCTTCTTGTTGTCTCGACAGCAAATGTTCTACCTGGAGTTCCAGCACTTCTGGACTGTGAGAAGGAAATCATGAGCTGAAGATGACTGAAGGACTGGGTAGAAGGAGACTGGTTCCCTGATTCTGCGATGTGGTACACCAGCCCTAGACTGCCTATTGCTAGACTTGTTTAACTTGAGAGAAAGAAAAACTTCTATTTTGTGTAAGCCGTATTATTTGATTTTCTCAAATTCAGCAAAACCTAAACCTGATACGTTAACTCTCAGAGTTAGTGTCAAGTTATCAATGATTTCAGGTCCATTCCTTTCCTAGCCAGCCTGGTACCCACGGTTAACCACACAAACAACTCTTTCACCAGCACCGTACCTGCTACTCCCTAGAAAAGTGAAAGAATACCATCTCAGCCTTAAGCCAGTAATCTGAGACTGCATGGATTTTTCTAGAGGATACCATATATTTGTGCATATTTTTGCTTGAGCTAGAATGCCAGCCTCTCCTTGACTTTTTTGAAAAATTCTGATCTCCTAAATGTCTCATCTCTGGTTTTATCTTTCTTGCGTTATGACATGCTAACTCAGACCCAGATCTAGGACGACTCAATGCAAGATCACTTACTTCCAGTTCAGGACACCACCTAGTTGTTTCCATTGTCAGGCTTCTTGATCTTCAAAATTTATTTTTCCTTTTTTCTTTTTTAATCTTTAACTAGGTCTCATTTCTAAAGTGTCAGCTAAATAGCCTGAGAGTCTAATTGATGCTAATGGAAGAGAGGTATATATATATCTTCTAGGACTTTTGGAAGAAGGGTTGCAGTGGTAGGAGAATGTTGAGAGAGCTTTCAAATATAATGCCCAACATTTGCATTTAAATCCCATAGGAATTTTCCCCCTTTTTCCTAAGGAAGTGAAATATTTCAAATGGCCTGGTGAAATATGACTGCCAACTTCAAAAATGCATATGCCTACCTTTTATTTTAATTTTGTTGTTTATAATGTCAAGTTATTCCTATCTAACTGGAAGGAAAAAATGTTTTAATTTAATTATGTCTAACACATGCAGCATAGCATTACTGAAGGCAAGGTTTGTATCAGAAGTATCTATTATCCAGTATTTATGAAACCTTTGGTTTAAAAAGTTGTTAAATAAAATTGGGGCAGATTCGTTGAAAACTGAGTTAAAGTATCTACAGCTTTGCTGTATATAATACTATATCTCTGTAAATAATATATAAACAAATGGTATAAATAAGAAAATTCTGCCTGGATTTTTAAGTTATTTACAGAATTTCAGAAATTTGGCAACAATTAAATTTTTGAAAGGTTTAAGCAAATCCATTAAGCAGTAGAATTACTTTTATAATTTTTAAATTTCATTTATTTCTCTTCTAGTTTTTTCACTATCAGAGACTAGTAATGGCTGGTTATGCCTACTGTAGACTATAGAAGACTTCCTAGATAAGATGTTAATTTTATCAAGTGTGTCACTAGTGATTAAGACAGTATATTTTAATACCTGTTAGCATTTAACAAAATATAGCTTAGATCACATTTTTACAGATGAGGAATAGGGAAACAAGAGGCTAAGTGCGTTGTTGGTCACATTTGTTGCTTAGTGCCAAAGCTGGCACTGAAATACAGATCTTTTTTTAAATTCCTTGTGATCATAAGATTTTCTTTCTTATAATACTGATCACAGTTCTTTAAAAGAAAACAAAATAGCTCTATGGGTGAATATTGAAAGAATGACCATGAAGGAGTAGGAGATATTTAGAAGCCCTGTATTGGGCAGGTGGGAGGGTGGAGGAGAGGGTAGGTAAACTCACACCTAACAGGTGCAGTGTGGGGGATGGTCACGCTTGTAGCTTTGACTCTGGTGGTGCAAAGACAACTTATGTAACCAAAACGTTTGTATACCCATAATACTCTGAAATAAAAGGGAAAAAAATAAAGATATGAAAAAATGTTCTAATTGTACAAATTGCCATTTTGTGGCCTTAAACATAATTTTACAGAGTCACACTAGTTTTCTAATCACATGTACTCTTTTCGAATAAACTTTCATTTTAGAATAGTTTTTGGTTCACAGCAATATTTTGAAGATAGTGGAGAGAATTCCCATAGGGCTCACACTCAGTTTTCCCTATTATTCATATTAGCATCTTACACTAGCATGATACATATCTCATAATTAATGAACAAATATTGATAGATTATTATTAACTAATGTCCATACTTTATTTAGAGGTCTTTAATTTTTATCTAATGTCCTTTTGTTGGTTCAAGATACCATCCAGGATACTACAGTAAATTAAATCATCGTTACATTAATTCCTTAGGCTCCTCTTGATGGTGATCTCAGACAGTTCTTGTTTTTGATGACCTTGGCAGTTTCAAAGAGCACTGGTCAAGTATTTTACAGAATGTTCCCAGGTTGAGGTTAGTATCTACACAAATTGTTTGGAATTGTTACACATAGGAAATTTGTCTATTCTCTCCCATTTTATTTTTTAAATCATGCATTTCTGTCAGTATGGACTCAAGGATATCTATTTTATACTTTTTGTTATAAGGCAATGCTATTTTATTTATCTTGTTGTTCAGATTGCTTTAGCTTTGGCCATTGGGAGTTTTCCATTCACTCATGTGTCCCTTTGACATACTCCCATCATTGCGGGGTTTCTTTGAGCACTTCTTTAATTTCTGTCACTACAAGATGCTCCAGGCTCATCTTGTGTATTTCCTGCTCCAATCCTAGAGTCAGCCATTTCCCCAAGAATCCCTGGTTCCTTTTATCAGAGAAAGATATTAACCCAAAATCTGAGTACCAGGTGTGCTTGTTGCCTCTGGGTGTTATTGCTGGTAGGCCCTCTCAGCTACAGAGCAAGGAAGTATATGGTTATGTACTAAGCCATGCATATACACATAGTTGCTGTCTTTTAATTACAGGAAATACTATATTTTGTTGGGTATATTATAATAGGAAAAGAACTTCCTAGGAAAAATTGAGTAGAACTTAACAATTTTTCTCTTTCTTTCTCACCTTGCACCATCATTTATCATATAATTGCCGGGCATACCTACTCCTTTCAGGGCTATAAATATATTCTATCATTTAATCTTCATTATTACATTTTATATGAGTGCTATTATCATTCCTACTTTAAAGATGAAGAAAAAGAGAATCTCTCTTTTGCACAGAGAGTTTAAATAGCTTTCCTCAAATCACATTGTTAGTAAATGGTGAACCCAGTCTCAAATTTATGTAAACCTATTCCAGAACCAGCCCTTTTAACAACTGTATTATTAATATATAGCTTCCTTAATATGTGCTGCGACTTTAAAACAATTAAATTGATTTCCATGGTCAATACTTATGAGTGTAATTATTTCATAGTCACAATAGTATAGAGTAATTATACTTATTCATATTAGCTACAAATTTATGAAAGAAGGGACTGAGTTCATTGTAACTAAGTCTAAATGTATTAAAAAATTTAAAAATAATTTAAAAAGTATTATATTATTTAAAAAAGAAATATTTTCATTGAATTATATAATATATTCAGAAAAGTATACAAATCAGGAGTATACAATTCAAAGGATATTTACAAAATTAACATACCCATTTTATTAGCATCCAGATTAGGCAAAAAAAAAAATTAACACCCTAGAAGACTGTGCCTTCATGCCTCCACCACCCTAAAGATAACCACTACTTTAACTTATGCACATTGATTAGTTTTTCTAATTTGAAACTTTATATAAACAAAATAACATAGTATGTACTATTTTGTGTTTGGTTTCTTTTGCTCAACATGGTGAGATTCATTTACATTATTGTGTGTAGAAGTTTATTTTCATTGCTGTAAGTTATTCCATCATATAAATGTACTAAAAATTATTCACCTATTCAAATCTTGATCATGATTTGGGTTAGTTCTGTGTTTTTGTCCTTACTAGAAAACATTCTTACATGTACAGTCTTGTATAAATTTTTGTACACCGCCCCTCCACACCTTTCTTCTGGGTATATACCTAAGAGTGGAATTACTGAGTCGTGGGATGTGTTTATTTTCCATTTTGGTCTGTTTTGCCGGAGAATTTCCCAAGGTGGTTGTCACTGACACTAGTATTTTTAGTCTTTGAAATTTTAGCCATGCATTTTTACATAGAATTTCAAATCAGCTTGTCAATTTCCATAAAAATTGTATTGATAGTCTTATAGGGACAATTTAATCTATACTTCAATTTTAAGAAAATTGAAATCTTTATAATATTAAATCTGAATCCATTAATATGATATATTCCTCCATTTATTTAGGTCTTCTTTAATTTCTTTCATTAGTGTTTTGTAGAGGGTACATCTTTTGTTAGATTTATTCCTAGGTATTTGATGTTTTTGATACTATTGTGAAAGTAATTTTTTAAATTTTAATTGTTTGTTGCTATTTTTGAGAAATGCAATTGATTTTGAATATTAACTTTCTAATCCATAGCCATGGAAAATTTATATCTTACTTCTAATAGTTGTTTTATAGCTTCTTTTTGATTTCTGCATGTACAATCACATATTGGATCTGTGAATAACCACAGATTTATTTCTTTCTCTTTGAACTATTTATTTTTATCTTATTGCACTTTCAGTATAATCTAGAAAGAATTATAATCAGTCTCAATCCCAATTGCATGGAGGAGAGTTTTCACTATTTTCTCTTTACATACAATAATGTAGTTTTTTTTTTTTTTTTAAGATTCTCCATATCGTATATATAATGATTTTCCTCCTAATTTGTTTTTGTCGTGCATGGTTATTGGATTATGATGATCATTTCATGTGTTTCCCTTTAGAATATTAATGTTATGACATACATTGATTTTCCAATGTTAGCCCTGAATTTTTTAAATAAACCCAACCTTGTCATGATCTTTTTCTATTTTATACCTTCCTAAATTCATTTTCTAATACACTGTTTTAAGATGTTTGTATCTATATGTTCTTGGGAGAGATTTGCCTGTAGATTTCCTGATGTGGCCTTCAGATTTTGTTGAGTACTCTTTTCTAGCTTCCAATGTATATTTTTTACATTTTTCATTTTCGTGGTCACTTCAGTTGAGAGTAATAGAATAAAAATCAGCTGCTCAATTAGTACTTCTTACCTTACAAAACCTCATATCAAGAATTGTGAAAGATGAGATTTATGATTTATTCTAATTTTAAATAGGACAATGAATGAATGAATGAATCAATCCATTACTTATATGTATGTATTTATGGATGTGTGTGTCTACAGACATAGGAGGGGAGAGAGAAAAAAAGGAAAGCAAGCATGAATACTCTCATAAATTAATCCATATGAGAGTTAACACTGGGCAGGTTATCCTGCTTTCCACAAAAGTTTCTCATCCATTTAATACCCTTCAGCAACTGTTAATCTAAGCAATTGTAGGAGCAACATAAATAGATTGATATTGTAGGAATTATCCAGGTTTTGGTTCCTGTATTTTGCATAAGTGCTTCTCAATCTGGATACTTACTAAAGGCAAATTTATTCTTATTAAAAGCAAATTCCTGGATCATACCTACTGAATCAGTATCTGTCGGGGTAAGACCCAGAACACTATTCCAGTGACCAGGTCTCTGCTGGAGTCTTAGCCACAGAAGCCTGAGAACTATTTCTCTGGATTAACTCCTTGCTGATTATTCAGCAGATGAGCTTTACCTAATGTTCAAAGCTGCATAAACATATTCTTGATATGCTTTTTCTACAGAAAAAGGAGTCTTTTACCTGTGCTGAAGTCTAGTCATCTCTAGAGACAGATGAGTATTTCAGCACCAGAACTGATATCTACACAACTGAGATTGTAAGAGTGAAACCTTTTCAGCCGTTTCACTGATACAATTTAAAATTGAAACTGTTTATCTCTCCCTCATACTCTGCTTATTTGATTGACTAACATCCTCATTTTTTACCCCCTTTTAAAGGAGAAAAATGAATGAACTAATTATAGTAAATTCAACCATAATTAATCAGAGTTGGGTGTGATACATGTCAGATGTTCAAAAGGAAAGATAATTACCATTTATCATTGCTCAGTGTCTACTAAAGCAATGCCAGTCTAGAATGGCATAGAAATATGATTACACATAGACATTTGGATTGTCTTTTCCTAACAACTAACCAAGACTCCCATTCACATATTGGTACTTGATGTATTGTGTACCAGTGTTTCAATATTTTTACACTCAAACAATACTATCTGTGATAATAGGAGAGTGCAACCATTCTTTCTGTTTTTCTACTAAAATCATAAAACAATTCCTTAAGTAGATATTAGAATTTGTTATGATAGTTTCTCACAATGGAGAATTAGTAGCTGCTAACCCGGGTGCTGTGTGTGATTAATAAGCTGCTGTTTCTTCCTGTATACCATGTATCTGGGTTTCCTCCACGGTGCCTCCTATCCTGTACTCCTCTACTGGGATACCACTCTCCAGGACAAAGCAATGTAATGAACTAATCTGATATTTACTACTCACATGTACAGTCCATAACCCACCCGCCTTGAACTGTGCTTGGAGCCCTGGCTGGTGTGAGGCTGAGAAGGAAAGGCTTCACACCTGGATTGAGTTTAGCTCATAATGAGGATAAGAGATTAGCTGAGTAGTATGGTTTGGTGAATACAAATACCCTGACCTGCAGTTTAGAGAATGTTCCAAAGTGATTTTTCTACTTCTGGTCTAGGAAGCCTTTCATTTGGTCTTTGTATTGGAAAAGAAAATATTAAAGTAATTTAATTCACCCACTCAAGGAAAAATTTTGAAACACTAGATTTAAAACATAAAACATACATGCATGTACACACATACACCCCCCCATATCGATCTATCTATTTGCTTATATTAGCATCCTTCCTTCCTTTTAAAACATTTTTTTAATGAAAATCAAAATCTTATGTCTTAAAAATGTGGCCGTTCATATTACAAACAGGTATGGAGTATCCTTACCAGAGTAACTGCTGTGGAGATCAACTGTAGGCAGTCTTTGCCTTCAGGAAGTTGTATGAGAAGTTTATGGCTTAATTACTTTTGATTTCACAAAAAAGTAATAAAGTTATATTTTGAAGTGATAAATCTCATTGAGAGCCATAATTAAAAAATGTATTACTGTTATCACGACAAATTTCAGAGGATCTACTTAAAAAATAAAGGGAGCAAAGTACAAAGAGTATTTAAGAAACATGTTTTTATTAAAATAATATTTGAATTTTGTTAGAAAACAATCTTTTAGACAATTTATTTTATTACTTTCTCATACACATTAATTTTTATATTAAAATATTACTCAGGTTATTTCCATATGTGATCTATTTTAACTACTAAATAATCGTTCAAAACTGCAGAAAAAAATGAAGTTATGTTGTAAACTGTTTACATACACTAAAACACTAAAGTGAGCATTATAGAACACTTTTATTGCAGAAGTCTTTTAACATTGTCTAAGATATATTTGTCAATAGTGCTCAAAGAAAGCAATCAGGTTAGCCTATGATAGAACACAGCATTCAGTGTGATTTTGTTTGCTTCCCATTAAATGAATGTATTTAGATGCTATTTCAATAAATATATTAGATATTTAATGACACTATAAATATATTAAGTATTTAATAATTGAATGAAAGAATTTAATCTTAAAAAGAATAAAAGTTACTCCATCCTCGATCTTCATTTTCCTATAAACTTGTTATATACTCAGTGTCTTTTCAAAATATATGAAAGGAAAGAATATCTCAGCATATCATAAAAATTTAATCAGATCCCTTGCAGGAACATTTGGAGACAATTGCTATCTGCTGTAATCACTTTCTTCGGTCCTGATCCTTGAGGTGCGTGTGAGGTAACGTTATTAATGTTCTGTCTTTTGGGAGGGATGTATAATTATTCTGTGCCTCATGGGTCTATGACTATATGCTCAACACTTTAATGAGAACTGCCCTTGCCTTGTCTGAACAATGCACTAAAACGGACTCAGATCCCCTTTCTGAACTTCAGGGAATGATTCCTTGCCATGTATTATTCATTTTAAGTAAGTTAATGTCTTTAGGAGACAGAGTTTCTGGCTTGTATGATAAAAGATTTTTAGTGAGGTACAGTTAATTACTTATTGTCCATGCCCTGGTGTGCTTTTCCAAATGGCCTTTGTTGGCATATGAGTGACAAGAAGTCATCAGGGCAAAATCATAAGCAGAACTTTTTATATTAAAACTTTAATGTATCAGTGCCTGAGGCACTAGCTAACTCAAGGTTTCTAGTTACAGAACCTGAGTGAATAATTTAGCATCTAGTGCATCTCAATATGCTTATTTTAGTTCAACTTCTGTCGCTTAAATCAAATACAGAGTTACCTCCCAAGTGCTTCAATTGCGTGTGTCAGTGACCTCGAACAGAAAGGCTTATTAACGGAACTCCTATGCCCTCATGGGAAACATACTAAAACTTTAAACCACAAATGTAGGTCTCGCCTTAGATTAATGAAAATCCAAAATGTGTATAGCAGAAAGAACATCGTAACATTTCTTTTGGTTGTCTTGTATTACAGAAAAAAACCCAAAATGGTCATTTACCTTTTTCTAATTATGAAGGTGTGCTTTAAAATAAATGCTCCTTGATTGACAAATATTTGTTTTGGTACCAGCCTTTTTGCTAATACATGCAAAAATTACTGGAGCTAAAGAATAAAAAGCGTGAACAGTCCCACCCTGGCATATCTACATGTGAGAAGGTTGGGGGCAGCAATCTTGCTGGGTGGGTGAGCTGTGAGGTTGGCATTAAGCTGTACTTGCATAGTAGCTTACTGTACTTCATTGGTATGTTAATTTAGGAATGGTCTTGAATTCTGGAAATTTGATCTAAAACTTCTCCAGTACTATGATTTCATACTGCCAGTTCATGTGAAATTATTAGAACTAGAAAGGACTTCAAAAATTTTGAGAAATAATTCATTTTATGGTTGAGAAAACTGAGGCTCAGAAGTTAGAGTCATTCAGTCAAGGTTATAGTTTAGTTTTTTGGTACTTTAATGCAGTTAAGATATTTCTTAATTTTAAAATAAATTATATGTTAAAATGCATGTGTCATTGACTATTTCTAAATATCAAAAAAGCACATTGCAATAATAATTTTTATTTCTCTGGATTTAAAATCCTCACTGGCTGTGAAAGTATGATTACCAAAGAAGCTGGTAGCAACATAATGTGTTTGTAGAGCAGAAATCTGATATAATTTAAACACAAATGTGAGATATATTTTAGTTTCATAATTTACATATTATGTATTAGTGAAGTTGATTTTCCATTCTAAAGGGAATTTGTGCTGCAAAAAGATTTTTACCAGGATTACACTGTTATTTAGTTTTACATTTTTACAATACTTAATGATATCATTACCTTAAGTGAAAAGAAGACTCTTAACTATAATATTATTTGCTTTACATTGTAGTTGTAATTCTGTAAAAAATATTTTGCATATTGTCATTATAGAATGAGATGTTTGGCAGAAGATTGGGGAAAAAATTCAGTATATTACTAATAAAATGAAAACACTTGCAGAGAAATCAAGGCCAAGTCTAATTTAGTAGTGATTAAATAGCAATTATAATTTTAGAGCTATTAAGACAACAGTGGGAACTGATTTGGTTTCATTTCGGTCCCAAGGAGGGACAGATGCACATTGTGTCAACTGATGCAGTCACTCCACTGGATGATGTTCTGGAGTGCAAATCAGGGGAGCTGAGTCTCTGTCAGAGCTTGACCCATAATTTTGCAGAGCTTCTATATTGTATCACAAATTGTTTACTTTGTGATATTACAGATAATATTGCAATTTTTCTTTTTCCTTATAGAGAGATTTTGGTGGTCTATGAATTCTGTAAGAGAGCATTTGGTAAATTTGAAGAGCAATGGCTTGCGTGTTTTTAATGCATTTGACTGCTTGGAATACAGTCAGGAACTGAAAAATGTCTGTCATTAATGGATGTTATGGCAGTTCAGTAGTATGGTACACTTGAGTGAGTAACTGTTACAAGGATTAAAATTGCTGGTTTTTCAAGGACTAAAATCTTAATGCAGCATCTTTCACAAAAGCTCCTTTCTATTTCTCCTAGTCCTTCACATGTTTTCCCTGTGCAAACCTCTCTTTCTGCATTCTCCTCTATCACCTAACGCTTAATAGCTCAGAAGTCTCTCTGCAGGCTAACCCCTCTGCTAAGCTCTGAGTGCCATGTTTACCTGCCAACTGGAACTTTCCAAATGGATGTCCCACAGGCACTTCAAGTCTACCAAATCTTTAAACTAACTCAGTTATCCTTTTCATCATATACCTTTCTCTCACTCCGAAGTTCATCATTTATGCTAGGAAATTTATAATTGTTTTTAACCACTTCCCTTTTCATATAACCTATAGGCAAAACACCTCTAAGTCCTAGACCTCAAACATGTTTGGAAGCAACTATCCCTGTTTACCTACACTGTTCATAACCTCATTCAGGTCCTCATTTTTGACTGACTACCTTAGGTTAATGCCATAGAACAGACTGAGGAGGGAGGTAGGTGGAGGACTTTGACGCCCCATAGACTTGAATATTTGAAGACTCAGTTCTGCCTCTTAGTAGCTATGCTTGCTTGGGTAGACTACCTAAACTTGGTGATCTTTTGTTTATTCAATGTATAATGGCAAACAGTTGTTTTATATAGCTGCTTTAAAGATTAGAAATGCTACTTATAAGGTTCCTAGCACAGTGCCTGATACACATAGGATTTAAATAGCTAGCGTTGATAGCCTCGTAGTGCACTCACAGTCTACCGTGAGTCTGGCTGCTACAGTTATCTCACCTTTAGCTCAACTGGCCTGTACATTGCTGCCCATGTTCTTTCTAAATCATAGGTCTAGTCAAGTCTCTTTCAAGTTTAAAAACTTTCAAAATCTCCAATTACTTGAAATGTAATAATTTTGGGGTCCTTACCAATCTGGATCCCAACCTCCAAGGTTCTGGGTTCACTTCCTACCACTTCTGGAAGATGGGTCTACTCCCCACCATTGGAGTACACAAAGCATCCAATGTCCATTAGTTTTGTTTTTCTACTTACTTGCCTGAGTTGCCCTTTCCTTATTTTCCTTCATAACATACCTTCAGGCCTAACTATAATATCATCTCTGCTTTGAAGACTTCCTGGACTCTCATACCTTATCATATACAGAAGTGATTGCTTCCTGCTCTGGCATTTCTTTTTTTTTTTTTTTTTTTTTTGAGACAGAGTCTTGCTCTGTTGCCTGGGCTAGAGTGCTGTGGCATCAAGCTCACGGCAACCTCAAACTCCTGGGCTCAAGCAATCCTTCTGCCTCAGCCTCCCGAGTAGCTGGGACTACAGCTATGTGCCACAATGCCTGGATAATTTTTTTCTATATATATTTTTAGCTGTCCAGATCATTTCTTTCTATTTTTAGTAGAGACGTGGTCTCTCTCTTGCTCAGGCTGGTCTCGAACTCCTGATCTCCGGCGATCTCCCCGCCTCAGACTGCCAGAGTGTTAGGATTACAGGCGTGAGCCACTGCACCCGGCTTCTGGCAATTCTTTGTCATTTCTTCACACAAGTAATTATAGTAGCCAACTTTTGTTGACTTTTATCATGTTCTCGACACTCTTACAAGTGTTTTATGTGTGTGTGAACTTATATATACTTTATAGGAAGATACTATTATTATCTACCTTTTACAAATGAGAAACGTAGGCACAGAGTGGTTTAGGAACTTTGCCTAAAGTCAGAGCTAGTTGGTGATTGAGTCAGGCCTTGAGCCAGGAAGTTTGGCTTCTATGCCTATGTGATTATCCACTTCCTCTTTATCACCTCCCATTAGTATTTAACCTGGATGGGCCGCCATGCCCCTTGTATCCTTGACATTAAGGGAAGACCTCAGCCCTGTGTTGCACATACATTAGTTTGGCAGTAACAAGTGCAATTAGGGGTAATTAGGATATGAACCCTTTAGAACTATGCAAGTGATAGCTGTTTGCAAATGATTTTCATTGTTAAAGTGCTTCTGAAAAGGTAATTATCCATAATGCTGCACAATCAACTTATATTACTTATGGAGTGATTATTCATTTTTGTGACTTGCTTTTTTGTCATTTACTGACTTCACCTCTGCCCATCGTTCATGCTTTTTGCTGTTCCTCTGCTCATTATCATGTCCAATAGAAGCAAAGAGAGGAGATGAATTCTAATCATTCAGTTTTTCTTCCTTGTTGGCTGCTAGAGTAGGGAAAGTTAAAACTATTAGGCAATATAATGCCTGGGATTATAAGGTGAAATTTTATACATACACACTTATTTTCCATTATCATCAATAACCAAAATTCTTTTAAAATTTATGAGCTATGTGTTGAATACCTATTATGTGCTAAGCTTTGTGGACTACATTAGTTGCTATTTTAAGAGCCAGAAAGGGTAAGCTTTATCTTATATTTTTGACTTTGTAATGAGATCCAATCTGCTAAACCTAATAATAATGTTTGACAATGTGCATTAATTAATTTAGCAGGGTGCACAAATATACTTGTATAAAAATTCTAGGTTTAGGAAGCTTTGCTTCATTTCTCATTGGCTAAATATATCCAAACTCCTTGCTTTGACATTTACAGCCTTCTCTTATCTTGGTTCCACCTTATGTTTCAATTGCAGATTCCAAATCTTCTTCAAGATCCTCCTTCTGTCTACACCGGGGTGGCTGGCAAACATGTGTGTGCCCCAGGACCTTAGCCTTCATCTGCCTGGTGTATTGTCCACTCCTTGTCTCTGTTCTGAGTTTTCTTCTGCCTTTGAGGCAACCAAAAAACAACATCTCAAAGAAAGCATATCTGGAAAACTGTTTTGCTCCTGATTGCTCCTCTACTAGGAACTCCTGCAATGCTTGTAATTTCTCCTGTGGACACTTAGCCCTGATACATTGTACTTAATCTCCTTTTCTGCCTGTCCTATTTCACTTGTTGGTTTTATATAATAATAATAACAGAAACTACCATTTATTGAGCATTTTGCCAAAGTCAGGCGCTGTACTAACATTGTAACAACCTTTATCTCATTGATTGCTCACAACAACTCTAGGACTTAGGCATTACAAAGGAAGTACAGAGGTTCAGAGAGGTTAAGACACTGGCCCTAAATCTCATAGCTTGTGAGTGGTGGAGCTACTACTTATATCACGATGCCCTTTGACATTAGAGATCACGTCTCATGTCTCATAGCTATCTCCAAGGGTTATTGTGAAGCATCAATGAGATAAAGCTCATAATGCCTAAATGCACAAAGGGGACCCATATCGTGTGGATAAGTATCCTGTCCTTTAAGGTACAAATAAAAAGTGCTTGAGTGAAGAAAAATAAAGATATCAAGTCAATACTTCTTTATTTTCATAATTTAAAATACCCTTCTAATTGTATAACACCCTAAATAATACCCCAATTTATAAATGACATGATCAATACCATCATTTAACTGAAAAGTTAACTTATTGGTAACTATCTAGTAGTAAGAAGAAACAACACATTTTCTAGTATTAGGAAATTATTAGGAAATTAGCTTGTCAACATATTAGAGAAAAATTAGTTTTTGAAAATTTTAAGTCATCAAATTGATTTTATTAGTTTATTATCCATTTCTTACATCATCAATGAGCCATTTTATAATGATTTTTTTCCCCAGTGCCTTTCAGATTTTGAGAATGTTCAACTTGAAAGGCATATTATTGCTGATGATTTCCAGTTTTCATTAACATCTTTAACAATCTACAATGTCTCAATTAATGGGGCATGAATTGTAAAACATTGGCCAATTACTTAGATACTGTCTCAAAATTTGAACGTGCATAGCTGTATTTATTATATATTCCCTTCTCTAGTTGTTAACCTTCCTGATTCTTCAGTTGATATTATTCACTTTTTAAGGCAGAGATCAGCAACTGTAAGAGTAAAATCTTATTATCATGTGCAGACTTTAGTGCTGATTTTAAAGTTACAGCTATTTTTTTTAGTTGTCAGTTGAAGTAATACTTTTCTTTCTTGAAATGTAATGATTTATGACACCTTTCTTTTCTTTGATAGACAGCCTAGAATATTTCCAGTTTATCTAATATATGTCTAATAAAAATCTCATATCTCTGTGGGTGGGCACAGCCAAAGCATGGAATAGTGCTCAGTGTCAGCACTACTTCTGTTAATAAAGATTCTGGAAAAAAATTCGACTCAAACAGTAGGAGCTGGGTCCTTTTTCTTATCTCTTTTGAAATCTACAAAGTCCTTTTTATTGCTACACTTTAAATTTTGTCAAAAAGTTAAATGCTTAGTTACCTCAACATGGATTAGGAGCAATCTCTTCACTCTGGGGCGTTTTGCATGATTATTATTAACTTTAAACTTTACCAATCTTGTGTATTTTGTCCAGATGTTTCATTATAGTGATCTTGTGCTTAAAAATGTATCTTTAATTTTTAATCAACTATAAAGATACAAATCAACTCTATGGGTATTTTTTGAAAGGAATTGTTTTTAAATGGTAATTATTTAAAGATATATTTTATTTAAGGAGTTTTAATTAGATATATTTCAGTCTGGTTTTAGGTTGTACAATGAGCTGAGGTCCGTGTCATCAAGATCTATGATCTTTTCCCCTGTTCAATGTCATCCTCTTCACCTTCTCCAGGAGTGTCCTCCATAGTCAGGGAAGATTTTGGCAGCTAAGACAAGGTTTTCCTTTTCACCGTCTTACCTGCCTCATTTGATGTGGATGACCTTTTCCAAACCTTAGCCTCACGGCCCTTTGACTTTCTCCCATTCAAAACTGTTAGAAACCCATTCAATTTCAGCCATTCTCTCTCAACATTTGAGACTTACCATCACCTAGAACTGCTCAACTTCAGAGATACTGTGTCTTTGGTCCCAGACATTTGTTCTTTAATGTCTGCCATGGAACTTGTTCTTTGATGGCTAAAGCCATCAGTTCTCCACTGCTACCCTAGTCTCCCAATATTTCAGCCATTTTTAGATTTCACCTCCCTATTTAACCTAGACTCTTCTGGTTACCATCCACGTTTTCTCACCCTTATAAACTTTTCATATTCTGGCCTCATCAATTCCCAATCGTGGAGACAACCAAGCATCTAATTTGCTTGTACTTACTTTCTCGTCTTATTTTGTGGTACAAAGTCACATAACTATAATAGATAAGTCATCTCCAGCACAAACTTCATGTTTTCCAAATAGAGACAAGAGTACTGGTAAAGGAATGGAGACTTGAGAGTGTGTGATTGTTTTATTTTTTTCAGGGAAGGATAAATAGCTCAGCTTGACAGGCTTGGTGAGGAAAGAAGGAGAATGTGGCAGAAAAGATAAGTCAGACCTAGGTCCTCGAGGGGTAGAAAGTACCCATGCCAAGGAATTTACATCCATGTAGGTAATGGGCATCAGTGAGAGAATCTAAAGGGGAGAATGACAAGTTTTAGAGCTGCATTTTCAGAAATAAAATATTGGCAACAGTGTAGAAGATGACTGGCATGTGAAGAATGGTTGAAGCCCATCAGACTAGTTAGGATCTGCTGAGACTGCACAGTCAGGAGGCATTAGGGCCCGAACTGGGCAGCTGGGATAGGGATGAAGAACTGATCCTCCTTCACTCTGTTCTCCAGTGAACTACTGTCTTGAATAATGTTCATAACGGCATGTGGCACTACAGTAGACCTTCAGAAAAATCTCTGGGCTCCTTAATAAGGTGACACATCAATTCATCTTTCTCAAGCAAAACAAATAAGTTGGCCAAATTGACTATTTTTTTATATCAAATAATTTATTGTTTAGCTTTTTGTTGTTGTTGATACAATAGTGCTAGTGTATAAGGGCTAAGAAAAACTACTAGAAAAAAAACAGAGTAAGATTTAGTCAAGTGTCTATATGATTTAACCCAAATCCTAGGAGTAAACTCTTTGAATGCTTTCTTCAAAAGTAATAAAACCAACTTAATTCATATAAAAAGAACTTGTATAGGAAGATCTCAGAGACCCAAGTTTAGGCTCTGCTCTGCTGTTAATGTGCATAGTCATTTCAACTCTTTACACTTTAGTGTTTATGTATATATATATGTATGTTAAACAAAATGATCACTGTGTTCTCTTCCAGTTTAATATTTTGTGATTTTTATGATATAGACCAAGTATTAATGTGCAAACCATAATTTTTGCCTTTTTACCTTTAAAAATTTTCACATTGACTATTTTCTCTAAGTAAAGTGTGGTGTGTATCTTTCCACAAATAGAATGATTGTACATACTGCAACAGGGTGATGTAACATGTAACATTTGCAAACATTCTTTCAGAGGTATTTCTTTACTGGAAATTATGCCTGCTTGCTATTTAATGTCTATTAGAGAACTGAAATGACCTTTCGGCTCAGTGCTGTAAAAGAGGTAAAACCATGGAACAGGTTTCAAATGATTTAAGAGGGTTATGATTGAAACATCACAAACATACAATCTTTGCCCAGGAAGGTAATAAAAATGTTTGGAAATATTTTCTACTTACAAATCAGCTACTGAGCTTGACCATAGAGCCTGGCTCAGGTTGTCGGCAGACCTCTCTGTGTTGCCCTCATGACCAAGTGACCCAGGGGAGTCGAGGGTCCTAGGTATTAATAACTCCAGTGAGGACTCACAACTTTGGAAAGAGGACAGAAACAACAAGAATAGAGTCAGATTGTTGCTTGGCATTATCTTGGGTAGGAAATAAAGGCAGAGTTAAATCCTTTTGGACTGTATTCTCTCTATCTTTTGGTACTCTGAAATTTCCAACTCACTATAAAAAATATTCTAAAGTCTAGGCTGAAGAGAAACTTCCAATTTTGTCACATACTGTAACATTAATGGTAGTCAAATGGTTTTGGTTTTTTTCTTAATTTAAGGTGACTTGTTGCTTACAGTGGTAGAATAGAAGTAGCTAGCATGTTAAACTAGGATGCTCTCTTGAAAGAGAATAAAAATAAATCAAAATTATATTCTGACTATTTTGATTCAGCAAGTTCCTTGCTATATATCCTCAGTTTTAAATATTTTTGATGTCATTTCAGTGAGATTGTAGGAAGGTACGTAAGCAAATTTTCGCATTCAGTCAGCCCTTGTGAGGCAGAAATTCAGTTATTAATCCTTAAAAAATAGTCTATAAATCAGACATTGACTAATTTAGCCTGCTTTAATTAGAATGAAATTGATGTTTTACATAAAATTTTATCTGTCTCTTATTGTAGTTATTTTTTTCTACTTTCTATTAAGGTTTGTGTATACTTGCTATATTCTTCCCAACCTCCTGCAATATTGTCAGTTTTTGGAGGGCAGGGACTGAGTTTCTCATCTTTGGATCAGTGCAGCCTCTACACAATATTACTACATTTGTCTCATTGAATAAATTTGTGTGATTTCCATCTCAATGGGCAGCTGCTATCCCAGGTGGAAGAGCATTTTTATTACTATGTTAAGTCATGTGAAGTTATGCTAACACAGTCATGTAAATATTGACAGTGCATCTTTTAAATTGTTTTAGTACTGCATTGAATACTTCTATTTCAACTTTTTGTTAGGGAGTTGAAATATAAAGAGAGATAAAATGAGGTCCTGGTTGTCTAGTAGGGGTGATACTTAAATAGGAGTTGTAAATCCATTTAATTTTTCTACAAAGGAATCTTTGAATTTTTCTCTTGACGAGCTCCATAATGTGTGGAACGAGACATTTACTCGGTAGCGCACTTCAGCGTGATAGAAATACAATATTTAGCTCTTAGTTTGTAGGTTATGTGGAAAATAGGGTTGTTTTTCTAATGAGCAGAGAGGAGAAATAAGTTTTGATAGTTGTCAATATCCCAGAGCTTTTACTCCTTATCGCAAATGCACACACCTACACATCCATGCACACATGCACAACATAGTAAAATGGCTTTATTTATATGTTCTTGGCCAAAACTATTTGCATTCTGGAATTATCATTGGGGCCAAAGGGAGCATGAAAAGAGTGCATGTCCTTACTCCCAACAGTAAATCTAACTGCGGGATGTATGGAATACCTGGTACTAAAACAGTCAAGAGGTGCCCATCCTACATAAACTATTCTTCAATATTGAGAAGGATGGAATTCTCCCCAACACATTCTACCACGCCAATATTACATTAATACCAAAACCAGGAAAGGATGCAACAAAAAAAGAAAACTACAGACCAATTTCTCTCATGAACGTAGACGCAAAAATCCTCAATAAAATCCTAGCAAATCGTATCCAAGTGCTGATTAAAAAAATAATTCATCATGACCAAGTAGGCTTCATCCCAGAGATGCAGGGGTGGTTTAACATACGAAAATCTATAAATGTAATTAACCACGTAAATAGAAGCAAAAATAAAGACCATATGATCCTCTCAATAGATGCAGAAAAAGCATTTGACAAAATTCAACACCCTTTTATGATAAAAACACTTAACAACATAGGCATAAATGGGACCTACCTAAAAATAATACAAGCCATATATGACAAACCCACAGCCAACATCATACTGAATGGGGAAAAACTGAAAGCATTCCCACTCAGAACTGGAACCAGACAAGGCTGCCCACTGTCCCCATTACTTTTCAACATAGTATTGGAAGTCCTTGCGAGAGCTATCAGACAAGAGAGCAGAATCAAAGGTGTCCAAATAGGGACAGAAGAGATCAAACTCTCACTCTTTGCTGATGACATGATGTTGTATCTGGAAAACCCCAAGGACTCAACCAAGAGACTCCTGGAATTAATTAACGAATTCAGTAATGTCTCAGGTTACAAAGTCAATACACACAAATCAGAGGCATTCATATATGCCAATACCATTCAATCGGAGAACCAAATTAAGGACTCAATACCTTTCAAAATAGCAACAAAGAAAATAAAATATCTAGGAATATATTTAACTAAAGAGGTAAAGGACCTCTATAAAGAGAACTATGAAACGCTAAGGAAGGAAATTGCAGAACACGTAAATAAGTGGAAATCCATACCATGCTCATGGATTGGAAGAATTAACATCGTTAAAATGTCTATACTACCCAAAGTAATCTATAGATTCAATGCAATTCCTATTAAAATACCAACATCATTTTTCACAGATTTAGAAAAAATAATTATACACTTTGTATGGAATCAGAGAAGACCCCGTATAGCAAAAGCAATCTTAAGCAATAAAAACAAAATGGGAGGTATTGATTTGCCAGACTTCAAACTATACTACAAAGCTGTGGTTCTTAAAACTGCTTGGTATTGGCACAAGGGCAGGGACACAGACCAGTGGAACAGAACAGAAAACCCAAATATAAAATCATCCTCATATAACTATCTAATCTTTGACAAAATAGACAAAAACATACTCTGGGGACAAGAGTCCCTATTCAATAAATGGTGCTGGGAAAACTGGATAGCCACATGTAGAAGACTGAAACAGGACCCACAGATTTCACCTCTCACAAAAATTAAATCACGGTGGATAACAGATTTAAACCTTAAATGGGAAACAATTAGAATTCTAGAAGAAAATGTAGGAAAGACTCTTACAGACATTGGTCTAGGCAAAGAATTTATGAAGAAAACCCCTAAGGCAATCGCAGCAACAACAAAAATAAACGACTGGGACCTGATTAAATTAAAAAGCTTCTGCACAGCCAAAGAAATAGTCATGAAAATAAACAGACAGCCTACAGAATGGGAAAAAATTTTCGCATACTACACATCAGATAAAAGACTGATAACAAGAATCTATTTAGAACTCAGGAAAATCAGCAGGAAAAAATCAAACAATCCTATCAAAAAATGGGCAAAGGACATGAATAGAAATTTTTCAAAAGAAGACATAAGAATGGCCAAAAAACATATCAAAAAATGCTCAACATCCCTAATCATCAGGGAAATGCAAATCAAAACCACAATGAGATACCACTTAACTCCGGTGAGAATGGCCTTTATCAAAAAATCCCAAAACAACACATGTTGGCGTGGATGCGGAGAGACAGGAACACTCATACACTGCTGGTGGGAATGCAAACTAGTGCAACCCCTATGGAAAGCAATATGGAGATACCTTAAACAGATTCAAGTAGACCTACCATTTGATCCAGCAATCCCATTATTGGGCATATACCCAGAAGAACAAAAGTCATTCTTTAACAAAAACACCTGTACCCGAATGTTTATAGCAGCACAATTTACAATCGCAAGGATGTGGAAACAACCCAAGTGCCCATCAATCCACGAATGGATTAGTAAACTGTGGTATATGTATACCATGGAGTACTACTCAGCTATAAGAAATAACAATGATACGACATCTCTTTGGTTCTCCTGGAGAGAGCTGGAACCCATTATACTAAGTGAAGTATCCAAAGAATGGAAAAACAAGCATCACATGTACTCACCAGAAAACTGGTTTCCCTGATCATCACCTAAATGTACATCAGGGAAGGATACCAATTGGATATCAGACTGGGATGGGGGGGTGGGGGGAGGGGATGGGTGTATGCCTACATGATGAGTGCGTTGCACACCCTCTGGGGAATGGTCATGCTTGAAGGTGCAGACCCGGGGAGGTGGGGGGGGGGAGGGGATGGAGGTATGACTACATGATGAGTGCCAGGTGCACTGTCGGGAGAATGAGAACGGACGCGCTTGGGACTCTGACTCGGGGGGATGGGTGGGACATGGAAAATGTATATAACCTAAACTTATGTACCCCCATGATGAGCTGAAATAAAAAAAATATATATAAAAAAAAAAAAAAAAAAAAAAAAAAAAAAAAAAAAAGATCTACAGGAAAAAAAGGAAATACATGTTGAAATTTTTCTAGATATTAATTAATGATAGAGTGCGAATCAACATGAGTTACTGGCTGAATTAACACCAAAGAACACAAACTACAGTTATAGCTTAGTTCATTTTGGGTTTTAATGTTTTACATTTTTTAATTTCTATTTTTGTAGGAGTTTAATTTTCTTTTCCTGGCAATTGACTATAATATTATAAGGATTTTATTATATTACATGCCATGTAATATATACAAATATAGATTTTTTAAACTTAAAGAGGTTTATTAAATGTATGCTACTTCAGAGTTGGGATATGTTTAAGTGACTGTAGCTTCAATCTATCGTACAATAATTCTCCGTGGTCTCTCAGATTTCTGCATGTCTTGTGAGCAAAGGCACTGCTTACCTTATCCCAGACCATCTTTTTAAGGATGTTTGTGTAGCAAACAGTCTTGGAAGAAAAGAACAGTGTCTCCCTTCCAAGCAAAGGGCAAGTGTATTTACTGTTCAATATTATAAATAAAATGTCTGCCTCTGGGTCACGCAGGCTTACTGTCCATGATAAAAGATTTGGGTTTTCTAAGCTCAGAGTCCCTCTCCTGTACTGTACCCTACTGGCCCTCTTTGCAGTGTCATCTGGCCTGCTTTGCACTGACCTATGGGAACTGGGACTCAGAGAACTGGTGCAAAAATGGTGATGATCTGGCCACCTAGCGCTGTCAGTAAAAAATCAGGCTTTGTCTCTGACTCAGGACTCATGAAACTGTGGCAGGTGAACTTATACCTCCCCCCCGCCCTGCGCCCGCATCCCCTCAGCTTTATTGAGGCATAAATGGTGTACAATAAATTGCAAAGAATTAAAGTATACAATTTGGTGAGTTGGGATCTATGTACACACTTGTGTTATCATCACCACAATCTAGGTAATATATCAACCACCTCCAAAAGCTTCTTGGTGTACACTCTCCCGCCTTTTGTTTGTGGTAAGAACACTCAACATGTGATCTGTCCTCTTAGCAAGCTTTTAAGTGCAAAATACCTATTGATGACTATAGGCACTATGTTGTATATTAGATTTCTGGAACGAACTTATCTTGTCTCACTGTAACTTTTTTACCCATTGAACAACAACTCCCCGTATATCCCTCCCCCCCATGCCTTGCTAACTTCCATTCTATTGTCTACTTCTATACTTTTGACCAGTGTAGATGCTTCATGTAAGAGGAATCATGTAGTATTTGCCCTTCTGTGTCTGGCTTATTTTACTTAGCATAATGTCTTTCAGGTCCATCCACGTTGTCACAAATGGTAGGATTTCCTTCTTTTTAAAGGCTGCATAATATTCCTTTACATTTATATACCACATTTTCTTTAACCATCTGTTGATAGACATTTGAGTTCTTTTTGTATCTTGGCTATTGTGAATAATTCTGCAATGAACATAGGAGTGTAAATATCTCATCAAGATCCTGATTTTTCAATTCTTTTGGATATATATTCAGAAGTAGGATTGCTGGGTCATATGGTAGTTCTATTTTTATGTTTTTAAGGATCCTGCATAGAGGCCATGCCATTTTACATTCCCACCAGCAGTGTGCAAAGTTCCCTTTTTTCCCACATCCTCACCTACACAGATTTTCTTTTTCTTTCTTTCTTTTTTTTTAATAATAGCCATCCTAACAGATATGAGATGATATCTCATTGTGGCTTTGATTTTCATTTCCCTGATGATTAGTAATGTTGAACGTTTTTTTCATATAGTACCTGTTGGCTATTTGTATGTATTCTTTGGAGAAAGGTCTATCCAAATTCTTTATATATTATTTTAATAGGGTTATTTGTTATTTTGCTATTGAGTTTTTGGAGTTCCTTATATATTTTGGAAATTAACTCCTTATCAGAAAAGTGGCTAGCAAATATTTTCTTTTATTCCATAGGTTGCCTTTTCACTCTATTGATTGTTTCCTTTGCTGGACAAAAACTTTTTAGTTTGATGTAGTCCCACTTGTGTTTTTGGTGTCACATCCAAAGAATCATTTCTGAAATCAATGTCAAGAAATTTTTTCCCTGTGTTTTCTTCTAAAAGTTTTACTATTTCAGATATTAGTTTCAAATCTTTAACACATCTCAGGTTAATTTTTGTGTATGGTGAAAGATAATGGTCCAATTTCATTCTTTTGCATATGGATATCCAGTTTTCCCAATACCATTTACTGAAAAGACTAATCTTTCCCCCTTGAATATTCTTGGCACCCTTGTTGAAGATGAGTTGATTGCTATGGGTGGGTTTATTTCTGGGCTCTTTGGTTTGTTCTATTGGTCTATATATCTGTTTTTATGCCAGTAACATACTATTTTGATTAGTGCACCTTTGTAATATATTTTGAAATCAGGAAGTGTAATACCTCCAGTTTTATTTTCTTGCTTAAAATTGTTTTGGCTATTTAGTGTGTAAGACTAGCTTGTAAGCTTCCAAGTTGTTGAAAAATCTTAGACTCTTCACAGATACAAGAAGTTAGAACTGATTTCATATTACAGAACCAAATGACACTAAGATGTGGGTCCTCAGTAATTATGTGTCCATGACATGGTACCACATTGTTTCTTTTTTTCCAAAGGTGATACAGCCTTATTATTATTATTATTATTGTTTTTGTTGTCCTAAATATCACAAAAACAAAGACAATGATTTAAATGCTACAGGTAGAACTATTCCCCAAAAGAGTATTATAATAGGATAATTGTATGCTGACTTTGTTGTTGTTGTTCTTTTAGTTCACTTTTAAGCATCACCTACTCCCAGTGTTCCATACATAGCTCTGCTTTCTCTTTTTCACCTCTTCATAGTGGTATTCTTTCCAGGGCTCTTAGCAGACAAAGCCTAGGACCATTGCAGGGGATAGGTAAGGCTATAAATAGAGTATTTGCAGGCAAACTTCATTTACAACCCTGTGGGGGAATCAAGCAAATGGGAAGACTGTTCTAGATGCGATACCTATGATTTCATTTCTCTGTTCTGTCTTTTCTTTACTGGGGCAATTTCTGTCATCTGTTTCACTGGAGGCCAAAGTGCAACTTTGCTGAGCACGTTATTGAACATATGTGAGGTTTAAAAGAAATCACTCTGTATGCTTTAAAAGTAGAGTGTATGTGTATGTGTGTGTGTGTGTGCACGCTGTGTACTCACATAAGAGAAGTTTTGAATTATGTCTCCAAACCTATAATCAGCATCTTTCTTCATAAAAGGGGTTCTTGATATACAAATGCAGGGAAACTGTACTTCTTTTGTCTTTATTTCCTCTGCATTATCAGTTGCCATGGGGTGTTCACTAAAATAGTTTGAAGTAAGCCTGTGAATCAGGTAGTGGGTTAAAGCAATTTTTTGGTCACTTGGTTCTATGGCAACATCAATTTCCCTTTTGATCATTAACTTCTTGAAGGCAGAGCCTCTGCCTTATTTGTCTTTGAATCTCCACACTAGACAGCATTTGCTCTGGAATATATCAGATGTTCAGTAAATGTTTATTTGTTTGAATTAAGGAAGCAAAATAATTGAATTAAAAAATAGTAAATGGGCACATTTTCAGTGGAAATTATTATCCAAAGAGAATTAAGAGAATGATTTGCTTTAGGAAGAGTAATTCCTCTCATTTCAAATAACCAGCTGTGTTTTAAAAATGAGGCTTTAATAATTTTCATTTGCTATTTTCATAATCTTTTAATTATTCCTCATATAAGGACTCACATAAGGAAATAATTATAGCAAACACTGAGAGCTTATTATGTCTCAAGTTTTGTTCTAAGCTCTCTATTACCTCATTTAGCCATCAAAAAGCTAAAAGAACTATTGTTGTTATCTATATTGTACAAATGAGAAATGGGCTATTCTAGGGAGGATAGAACTTTCTTTAGGCCACACAATTAGGTATCAGGACAATCAGAAGTCAAATGGAGACTGCTTGATTCCAGGCCAGTTCGTTTCTCGATACCACCTCCTGGAGAAGGGTAGATGTATAAGCAAATACATTAAAGATGGTCCACAATTTGCTGTACTGGCCAGAAGATGTTGAAAAGGAACTGAAATGCAAGCCACTTTGTAACAATTTTCTGCTGCAGCTAACTAGAATTTTGGCTTTGAAAGCATTCTTTTTTTCTTTATTCCTGGCAAGTATTTATTTCCAAGGCATCCAGACTAGAGCCCATATACATGAGTACCAGTAGAGAAGAAAAACACACATTGTACTTTATGTGAGATTGAACTTTATAAAAACCATGCCTCATAACAGGTGTTCAGCAAATGCTTTTTGATAGACTGAGGATGCTATTAGAATCCTTAATTATTATACCATTTTAGATTAATCTATAATTCTAGTTTACAAACTTTCTTATGCCATCAGTCCTTTGTGGGAATGCATATCCAGATCTGAGGTTATACTATAGCATTAATTCTGCAATAAACTCTATGTTTCTTTTATGTGGTATCACAGTCAATGCAGTGACTAGCAAATGTTTTCTGACAGCGATAAAATTTACTGTAATTCTACCAGTGCATAAATATAGGCAAATTCTTGGAGTAATTTTTAAAAAATAATTAGGCCAAGAATTAAAAATCCTAGGGCCTGGGGGGACTTTAACAATATTATATTAGGAAACGAATTTCTTCAAAATGACATCTCTTATTGGGTTCTAGTAGTTTTAATTTTTATAAGTCCAATGGGATTCAGGAATTTTTCAAATAGACAAAAATGCCCTTTTAAATTTGTTTTTTTGTATTTCAACTAAAAATCTGAAATAAATAGATATAAACATATTTCGGATCATCCACAGGACCATTTGTACCCAAGTACTAAAATAGGATTTGACAGGGAGCAGTTGGTATTTGCCTTGGCCAGGTTACTCAGTCTCTACTTTATTGACATTTTGGGTTAGACTGTTTTTTGTTGTGGGGATCTCTCTTCCTCTGCATTGCAGCATGTTTATCAGAATCTCTGGCCTCTACCTACTAGATACTAGTACTCCCTCTTCCCATTTGTGACGATCAAAAATGTCTCCAGATGTTGTCAAATATCCTTTGAAGGGCAAAATTGCCCCACTGGAAAAGAACTGAGCCTTGGTGAATAGAATGTGTTTAAGCTCCTGGGTACTTTAAATGTGGGATAATATGAAATGAATAGGAGCAGAGCTTAATGCATAAATGATGCATTTCATACCAAGTAAAGGCCAAATTGCACCACGGTACACTGCACAACTGAAGGTTTTACAGCAGTCTTAATAGAAACAAGTCTTACAATTTTTGATTCATCAGATCATTACAGCATAGCATAAGCATTCTGAACGAAGATGGCAAACCTGTGTGTTAAATATCATATTTACATTTAGTTCCAGCATATTATCATCTATCACACTAAATTAATGTCATTAATTTGAATTTTATTGCTTTTATAATTTTTTTTGTACATATTGGTAAATTTGTTTTGGTTTTAGAATGAAAGTTCTAAGCAAAAGCTCTACGTATAAGAATTTTATACTTAGTTTTGTGTTTATACTTACCTAAAAAACAATAATAAAACTAATTTGTCAATACTAGAAAGTCTTGAAGAGCATTTTTTTTCCATTGAAAGTGATTATCAGTACATTTCCAAAAGTCGAGAAATGCTGAATCTGGGGTTTTTGAAGCTGAGTAAAAGGAAGAGCAGCAGGTTAATGGGAAAAGGACATCCTTGAGAAATTTGGGAAAAACTCTAGACTCAGGTGCTGGACTTTTGCTGCATCATTTTAATTTGTTACAACTATACAAGAAATAAAAATCAATGTTTTTTTTTTTTGTAATTAACTCACAAAGTGACAGAGATTGCTAACTGGGTTATTCTATATTTTTCCTTTTGACAAAAAAAAAAAAGGTTTACAAACAACTTCTGCCTGTGTACACTGCCATGTGGTGAGCATGCTTAGCCAAGCAAGATAATTTAAATTTGTTTTTTTCTTTGAGACAAGGCCTCTCTCTGTCTCCTGGCTAGAGTGCAGTGGCTGCAGTGGCTTCATCTTGGCTCACTGCAACCTCCAACTTCTGGACTCAAGTGATCCTCCTGCCTCAGCCTCCTGAGTAGCTGGGACTACAGGTGCGCACTGCCATGCCTGGCTAATTTATGTATATATGTATTTTTTTTTTAATTTTTTTTTTTTTTTGTAGAGATGGGGTTTTGCTCTTGCTCAGGCTGGTTTCAAACTCCAGGACTCAAGCCATCCTCCTGCCTCGGCCTCTCAAAGTGCTAGGATTACAAGTGTCGGCCACCATGCCCATCAATTTCAATTTTGATTCCAACTGAAGATGTAGGAATTGGAAATAGAATAAGATGAGTTTTCAGACGATTTTCACAGCTTATTGTGTCACATTATACAAGTAGTATATGATCCCCTATGATTTTAGAGCAAGTGGAACAACAGCCGGACAGGCTGCAGAGTGGGCTTCCTTTACCTGTTGTGTTCCCATTCGCATCATCTGTTGTTGGACTGGTCTGCTTGAAAACTGCTTGGCAGTGCACTGCCTACACACCAAAGGTGCTGGAAGACCCTCCCCTTCCAGCCATGATCCTTTGCCTCTTTTTCCTCTTATTCTCTTTTCTTGAAGAATATTTTAGTTTGGTGGTCGTAAAGTAAAAGAGTAAAAATGATCACAACTGGTCGTGGTTTCAGTGGTTGAAGTGGAAGAGCTGGAGCCCATTTCTCTCCAACCCCAGCGCAGGGTGATCTCTAGAATGACTGGTTCATCCAGCTCCAGGGTGGCTGCAGATTATGTACTTCCCTGGGATGCAGGGCAAAAGAATGTCTTTGGAGAAATGATTAAGGATTGGATAGCATTTTCTAGCTTTCTGGGAGGAAGGAACTTCGGTTTAACATGAGTACCATGGAGATGACCGGCCCCTCCCTGCCCCACTTCTCATTCCAACAATGGACTGGACATCTGTATTGCCAGAAACAACCAGATCAGAGTCTCCGTTTTTATCTGAGCTCTAATGAAGCAACACTGCTTTTGGAGACTAAAGAGAAAAAGTGCTGGGAAAGAGAGAAAGGGATTTCTGAGCAGAGAGTTTTGAGAGCATTTGAAGTGCATTGAGAACCTTGTTCTCCTCTTTCCCTTTAGGTAGCAGTGGGATTTTCAGTTGTTTCATATGTCTCCATGGAATTTGGAGCTGTATGAAGGTTTGTGGTCATATTGCATTTCTAAAAAGATACAATAAAAATCCAAGCAATAAATTAGATCAAAATGTCACTACATCATTAGTATGACCCTCTGCTAATTAGGACTATTCCTTTATTTAAAGAAGTTAGATGATTTGAGATATAACTTTTTGGAAAGCAAATTCTTTGGTACTTTATATGACATAACTATTATAAGCTTTTAGTGAAGAGAAGACTGTTTTATGCAGGAAATCTTATCTGTCACTGTATAAGCTCTAATGTATAGCATTTATGCTTTGAGGACCTGATATTTGAAAAAGAAAATCCATCAAATTGCTGTTCTTTTGGAATTGAGTCTCTCGCTCTTATAAATGAACTAGCAACATTATTTGATAGAAAAATTTGAGTCACTGTTTAATAATGTCAAACTCCAGTAAGATAAGTGAAAATGTAAGGCCTATTTTCTTTCAGGCACAGTTGTCTTGTAAACTGCCAACACATTTGACAGGTGCAACTTGTACTGAGCTTGTTAAAGTTATAGGAAGCATCCCCAAAGAAACAGGAATAGAGACTTTAACCTTCTGAAAGTTCATAAACCCATTGAAAACAATTGTTGGACATATTCCTTATTATCTTTGTAGAAGGGAACATGGTTTGATTTCTTCCAAAAGGCCACTGAGATTCCAGGAGATGCACCAATGTGCTTTACACATTGACATATTTTTCAGAACTGTAAATTGCTGAAACCAAGTTTATTTGAAATGTTATGAAAAATTCTACCTTGATTATGTTATTCATTGTCTCTTGAACTTGTGTATATAAGGGAATAGGTTACGATGCTTATTTTCAAATCCCTTTTTTGAATACAATTCCTTTGTGGTTATAATCTATATGGATGAGAAATTTAAAAGTTAAATAAATCACAAAACAAATAATGCACAAATAATTCCTTTTAAAAGTATTTTGTATTTAATTTTTATATTTAATTTAATTTGTATTTTTTAGAGACAGAATCTCACTCTGCCACCCAGGCTGCAGTGCAGTGGCATGATCGTAGCTCACTTCTGGGGTCAAGTGATCTTCCCGCCTCAGCCTCCCAAAGTGTTGGGATGGCAGGTGTGATCCACTGTGCCCAGGGCCATATTTTGTGTTTTAAATAGAGGAACTACTAAATATAATACGTTTTGGATATGTACATTACTAACTACCCATTATTTTTTATCATTGAGAAAGACTCCTTTCCTAAGAAGAAAATGCTGATGATCATGGCCATTTAAGCTGGATTTTCAGGTATGAAAGAAGGAAAAAATATTTTTTTGGAATAAATAGTTATCTGCATGCAGCAGGGAATGGTCGTCCATCAACTGAAGAGAAGCTAGACTCAACCACCATAATAGGTTTTAGAGAGCTTAAACACTTTTTCTTTTTCTTTGCAACTAATATTCCTGTTATGTTTTATAATTACAAACTAAAGTACTGTATTGTTACATTCCATATACACACCAGAGAGGAGTACCTAAGAAATCTAGATATACATTTCCGCAGCTAAGTTTTGAGATATTTGCTTTCTTTCCCTTCAACTCCTTGGCATTTTCTTTCCTTTCTTCTCATTTTGGCAAGATTTCCTTCCCATTGGTAATAGAATTAATTTTGTGTATAAAGGAGAGCACGATGTGTCTTGAATGCTGATGAAGTTTAATTTCTAGCTGAACCATTTTCATGAATATCTAAATCATTAAGGATGCCTCTAAATAATGTCAACCAGAGAAGGAACTACTGTTTTCATGAACTTGGCATGCATTCATTGAACAACAATTTCCTGTATGCCTGAGATGCAGCGCATAGTGCAGAGATCCATATATTAATTAGAAATTGTCCATCCCTTGCTGTAGAAGGATTAATACTTAAACTGAAATTAGAATTATGTAGAAATACTATAAAATCATTTGTAGAGCCAAGAATTCTCCCTAGAAGATACATAGTGTTTTAGTGCATTTAAGACATAAAACATAATCTTACCACAGGAAGAATAAAGGTAAGGACATCCCAAACATAGAGATGAGTGTGTTCAAATACAGAGGGAAAGTATCTTTGGGAAATATGAAGAAGGGTGGTAAACCTACAGTCCTGAATCCCCGGGGCTGCAGACTGGTACCAGTCCACGGCCTATTAGGAACCCGGACCTCACAGCAAGAGGTGAGCAGTGAGCAAGCAAAACTTCATCTATCTGTATTACAGCCAATCCCTAACCCTCGCATCACTGCATAAGCTCCGCCTGCTGCCAGATCAGCAGTGGCATTAGATTCTCATAGAAGTGAGAACCCTACTGTGAACTGCAGATGTGGGGACTCTAGGTTGCATGCTCCTTATGAGAATCTAATGCCTGATGATTTGAGGTGGAGCTGAGGTGGTGATGCTAGGGCCAGGGAGTGGCTCCAAATACAGATTATCATTAGCAGAAAGGTTTCACTGCACAATAAAGTCAATGCACTTGAATCAGCCGGAAACCATCCACCCCCTATACCTGTCCATGGAAAAATTATCTTCCATGAAACTGGTTCCTCATGTTGAAAATGTTGGGGACTGCTGTAGAAGACTATATATTAAAACTTTTTCTCGGTTCAGGACACAGCATATTATTAACTTTCCCCACTCTTAAGAAACTGTCCCTCCCCCCTGGGCTGGAAGACCAGCTGGGAAGCTTTGCTCAGACCTTCGGCCATTCCTAGAGTAAAAGCTTTGTTAATTACCTTCGTCCCAGCAAAAGGAAGAATCTGGAATCAGTTCTGTTAACCTGGATCTAGGGTCAGCTATGCTAGGGTGAGACCTGACAATCAGGAGGGCTCTGAATTGTAGACCACCCCTACCTCCTTGTTTAATCCCTTGTACTGAACGTCAGCCCATGGGATCACTAATACTTGGCCAGTTTCTTCCTGTTGCTAGGGGGCATGTGCCCAGCATTCTTGTTCTTGATGGACCTGCTATTTTGAAGGAATTGAGAGTTTAGTAATGATAATATGAAAGTGCATGTGAAAGTATAGCTCCTGCTATTTGTTCTCCATCCAATGTGATGTGCACTTTTCCCTGGAATGAACCTCCTTGGATGTCAGACTTTGACAGAACCAAGACTGGTGAACTGCAGTGTCCTCCAAACAAAATAGTAGTGCTGCATACAAAAGAAGTTGGAATGGATATTGGTCAAGCAAAATCAATGTTTGTTGATCATACTTAGCCTCTTCATCTGTCAATGGTCTAAGTCATCAATTCCTCTTCACTGGCCCATGCTATTCAGGCCCAGTATGCATTAAGGCACACCCCTCCCAATTTATGACAATCTTGGACTCTCCAACATAACTTTCTTCTTTATATGGCTTCTTCTTGAAGGATTTACATTTAAAGTTTGGTCAGACTTGGATTGTTTACCTAACATAATCAGAATCCATAACTGTCTACCAAAGGAACACATTTACTTTATTTCTGTTAAAATTTAGAGGAGTAACAAGATGCACTATTATATCTATCTATAGTCAACAAAATTGCAAATAGATTTTTAAAATCTTAATACCGCAAACACAATATCAAGATTTTCTAAAACTCTAAATTTAAACCATGTTAATGTTAATTATAGTAATAACGAATTCTGGCAATGTCTATTGTAGCCTAAAAATGAACAGAATAATTTTAATTAAAGTTATATCTGTGCCTATTGTAGTTTAATATTTTTTTCAAGCATAAATTATTTAATAAGACTGTTTCTTATTGTTCACTTAAAAATTCAGTACATATTTTTTAAAATCCTCTTTCTTAAACAGTAATATTGTAAAATTTACATATATGCAGTCCTTGTTAAAAAGATTTCTAATACCTTCCCTAAAGTAGTTCTTAACTCTTTTTAACCTGGTCAGCCATGAATTTATCTGTTCTTTGTTTTCACTTGAACAAAGGATGAATGGTCAACATATCAGGACCAGATAATATTTAAAGACATTTTCAATTAAAATAATGCTCTGTGACTCTATAGTATATAGTTTGGCTGTACTTCTGTTGTGATGAACATCTTGTACATATAGGAGTGCTTAATTTGCTAAGTTATAGCTAACTATTTCTCTCAATGCAGTTCAACTGTGATGCAACCTAGGTCAAAATGATTTTAACGTCATGCAAATCAGGCATTTTTGCAGAGACCATCTTTCTCCTATTATCATTCTCCAGGTGCATATCCCCTCTCAACCACTTTGCAGATTCTAATATATGTTCTCTGTCGTGGTGGAGAATGAGTATCAGGTAAGGTGAACAATTCAGCATAATCTATAACCAGGAATATAGAAAAAGCAGCTTTGAATTGCTTTACTCCCCTCCAATTATGGCCCTGCAATATCATCTCAGCTGTTGGACTCTCATGCACAAGTGAGTTGATAGAATTGTCAGGTTATAAGAATCTAGATAAAAAGTAAAAAAACAACAACCATATTTTCAATTTATTGGGTTTATTTCAACAAATGTTCTTAACAAAAATTATCTGGTGCCTTTGACAAGAGCTCAGCTTCCTGTACAATAAATTTTAGAAACAATATTATTAAAAGAAACAAAAGAATTGAATTGTCATCAGTTAAAGGACAGAGCACGTATTGACATAGGAAGGTGGGAGGTGAAAGAAGCCACTGATGTTAAGTATAAGCTTTATGACTGGACTTCTTTGAAAGCAAGGGAGGATTCTTAATCTGGGCTCAACTCCATTGCTTTCAACGAATAACTGTTAATATAAATGCACTGGATCAATCTGTATTCAATTAAAAGCAATATTGTATTAATAACATGCAGAACATTTCTCTCAAATCTTTGCTGCCAATGAATAAGCTCATGATAAAATGCACTATTGCTTTCAATGAAAAATTTATTAAGTAGACAGTGTGAGTATGTAAAAGTATAATTTTTGAAAAATATGAATGTAACCAAGCATAAAAAATGATAATATTTGAAATTATTGAAAGATATATATTAGGAAATAACTCAAAATATGGCTAACTGAAATGCATGACACTTTTTAACCAGGGGTATATACAGCATGGACTTATGTGATCATAGGAAAAAAGAAATCTAGGATTGGCCTGAAAGCAATAGATTAATGGAAAGTCATTATGAAACCCCAAAATCCGTATTAAGTCATGCCCACTATAGCTCAACAGTCTGCTAACATTGCTAGAACAATGATTTTTAAAGGGTAGGGATGAGAACATAACAGAAAATATGGATCTTTCCAATCACTGCTCCTACAGGGTTGTATCAGTACATGACGGTGGGTGTTACACAGCAATGATCTCAAAACAGTTACCACATAACTCCACCCACCTGTTATTTTGAGAAACTGGAAGTTTCTGACCTTGATCAATTTACAAAGTATAGCAGGAGGTAACATTTTTATAAGAGTTAGATCAAGGAGGGGCTGGATGCCCAGGCAGCCGGTCTATAAGTAACATTTGACTCCTTACACACCCATCCTAATGACATGGTCCGCCTCTACAACTAAAAATTTTCAAAGTAAAAACCGCCCTTCACCATTACCTACGTAAACAAATGATACACACACAGAGAGACACAGAGGACACCTGTAGACCAGGCTACCAACCCTGAGCCAGCTAATTGCTAGAGCCTAAAATCAGCAGTCCTGGAAGCTGAATTTCTGAAAATGATAAATGGAAGCCTATAATTTACTAGAAAGGAGTATGTTCTTTTATCTGAGGGTTAAGTCCTTTAACATGTCTCCGAAGAGATTACTTTTTTGGAATATTTCATAAGAAAACTCTAGCAAGAATAAAAACTGTAGACAGATTGGAATTGTTTTGCTGACATGAAAGTCATAAAAAAATTACACACATATTTTGGAAATAATTTAAAACCATCTCCTTGTGTGTTACCTTCTCTATCTTTTTGAATGTAATGTGATCCAGTTATGGCTGATGAGAAAATGTGAAATGAAAGACAATCCAAAGGAGTTCAAATAGTGTGCATGTAAAAAATCCTACTGTCTAAATATGTAATCATAAAAGAGGTTTATACTTCTATGAACAGGAAAAAAAAAGTTTCCTTCCTCCAAAGTAAATGCTAAATTCTTATGTAAAGGCTATAGATCTGATGGAATCCTAGGTTTTTAATAAGTATAAAAAGTTTATACTTATCCTGCTTGGGGTGTCTTGATTTGCTCCGACTTCTAAACATGGATTAAAATAAAGTATAGGATGGCCTAGCACAGCCATTGGTACTTGTGGTAGACAAAGAAGGATGAGGGATATGTTGAAAATTGTGATGACCCTGAAGAAAGTTTAGAAACCAAATTAGAAAAAAAAAATGAGTGGAGGGAGGGAAATGTTGATTGAGACTTTATTGTGTATTTGTGAAATGTTTTTGCTTTAGTTAACTGGATTCTGACTGCAAAGAGTCACATGTGTGACTTTGTGTGGCTGAAAGCAACACACTCACATTTATTTCTAAGATAGCCAGTTGGTATTTTTACTTTTTGAAGTATTATTATATACTATGAAGAGAGAGACTCAAGGATATCTTTTTTATTTCCCTGGGTCCTTCAAAACAGCTGGTCACTTTTGTGCTAAGCTGTTTGGACAGTCTGCTGAATCTTGACCTAACACATTAACTGAAGGGACTTCAAATCTGTTAACAAGAAAGGCAAGTTGCCTTTGTAAGTCAAAGATTCTCATAAATTATTTTCATTATAGATTAATGATCTGTGAAGATTCAAATTGTTGGAGGAGTTGAACATATTGTGGTCTGTGTACTATGGTGTAGCTGGGAAATTACAAGTTGTTTTAGAGCATCAGTCATTTAGAGGAAATCAACTCAGACTCCAAAAAAGTACCAGTTAAGTCTTCTTCTAAATGGATATTTTTGGGCATCAATGCACAACAGCATTACTTCTTTTACAAATATTGCGAATGATGAATATTTCATGCTCTGATTTATTTTCAGGTTTGGGAGAAGGTCAAATGAAATAATACCAACGTATAATAATTACAATAGCCTACCTTTTTTTTTTCTGTACCCCAGTTTCCATAACCCAGTCACTGTGATAAATGCCTTACATACTTTAATTTAGCACTCTTTAGAACTCCGAGGAAAGTGAGAAAACCGAGGAAAAGAAAGCTCATTAACTTAACCAAGTAACACAACTGATAAATGAGGAAGTCAAAATTTAAACCCAGACCCATTTGATCAAAATCTGCATTTTTAATCCCTCCTCCATTAATTGGATCTAATTATCTTCCCAAAGTCACATGACTGATATGTTAGCAAAGATGGTTTACTGCAAGTGACAGGTTAATAAAAGAAAAATGTATTGGAAGGGTACAGGGAGAGTTCACAGAATCAAAAAAAAAAAAAAAGCTAAAGAAACCATAGCTGTTTTCAAAGACAGGGATTGGAACAAGGATCTGGAATAAAATCAGATCTATTTCTCTTTTTATTTCCTATATTGTGGTAGACCCCAACATTTTACTATTGAACTATTTTATATCTGCAAAAATTCTCTGGATAAGCTGCCGTTATTTCTTTTGACAGCTGTAATAACTAAGACATAGTAAGTGAATTGGTTTGTCCAAGATGAGTGGCTAATTGGTCACAAAGGTAGGACTATAGCTCAGCCTTCTCAGACATATGTACTGTGTTAGTTAACCTATTTGTGCTATATAAAGCCAAATTGTGTCAGTATTTTTATAAGTATTATAGCTTTTCTTATTTAAATAAATAGGCAGGTTAATGGAGATATTAATACTTCTTAAAAAGAAAACCAATTTGATATTTGAGATTCTTACATGCCTCAGATATTCTTATGAATATTGATCATATTGAAAACCAGGAATGATACATAGGCACACACTCTTCATCTTATTTAAAGTGTTCAGCACTATATTATAATGGCAAATGACGGATTATCTTTACTGACATAGATTTCATTAATTCTCTGTAGAAAAAAAGGTTTCCATAAAATGCTTTTCTAACAGACATCTACTTTGGAATACATTTGGTCTGTAGCAGATGCACAATAAGAAAAGATTCTTGTGATAAAAATTATTCAGTAATTTTTCTTAACCATAACCTTATGCACACATGCTAATAAGATGAAAGTGAAACTATTGATTAATTTTTGTGATATCAAGAACATTTTTTTTTAACCTTTTACTGTGTAAATGATTTCAACTAGCTAAGTTTCCAAATTAGATGCCTTATCCACAAGATGGTGTCCTAACATTAGCAACCAACAGGTTGAGCTTGCAAACAAAATCAACTTTTCTTGGCAAAAATGTTTTTCAAGTTGAAAATACCAAGTTCCCATGCATAAAAATAATTACTCCTCAGCCTGTGGTTTTGTGCAAAATGTACTTGGGAAAATGTATTGTTCAACCCAATTTGATTAACTCTCTTTGTTGTGGATTTGTATTTATTTACATTAATGCTACAGTGGAATACTCAGTTCATTTAACTTCTAATTTTGCTAAAACAGAGAGGAAAATGGTTTTCCTTGCAAATCACAACAAATTTGCAAATGACACAACAGCTGAACTTTGTGTGATATACATTTTATTGTATGTCAGCAGAAATACACTTAAGAATATGAAATTTTTATCATATTTTAAAAATGTCCATAACGGTTTTTTGGTGAAAACAGAGATGGTGACATCTAGTTAATCTTGCATCTGACTAGGTTTAAAATTCGAATATGGCATGTTGTATGTAGTTTTCTTAATTTAACTCCATGGTTTTCTGCTTTCAAAATCATTTTATTCCCAGGATCCTGACAAATCACTGGTTCTAATAATTCTTACTGGTTATTACTGATTTTGAACACAGGTAGAGACTTCATAATGATTATCTCTGGAGGAGAAGAGGTTGGATGTCTCAGTAGTGTCTAGGAGAGTCTGAATAAAGAAAGAAATTGTTTTAGATACAATTAAGTAGACCAGTCACAACCTCAAGCTCCATTTAACACTAACTTAAAAGAAAGTTAGACTTCCCTTAAAATTAAAAGCAGTACTTTTGATTTTGAAGAGTTTTCCATTTTTATGTTATCACCACTTCAATCAGTCTGGTAGTTATCTAAAAGGAGTGGTTTTTGTTTTTTTGTTTTGGTGAGCAAGGAGCACTTAAAAAAGTTTTTTTCCCCACCCAATAATGATACTATTTATTTGTTTATTTATTTGACAAAAATTGTATATATTTATGGCATACAACATGATGTTTTGATATATTTATACACTGTGGAATGGCTAAATCAAGCTAATTAACATATCTATTAACTCACATGCTTATTTTAGCAATTTTCAAGTATACATTGTTATTGGCTATAGTCACCATGTTGTACCATAGATCTCTTGAATTTATTTCTCCTAACTGAAATTTTATATCCATTCACCAGCATATCCCTAATCCCCCAGCCCCTGATAACCATCATTCTATTCTCTGGATCTTTGAGTTTGGCTCTGTTAGATTCCACATACAAGGGAGATAATGTAGTATTTGTCTTTCTGTGCCTGGCTTATATGTGAATCCTCCGGGTTCATCCATGTTGTCACAAATCACAAAATTTCCTTCTTTTCTAAGGCCAAATAATATTCCATTTGTATATATATCACATTTTAAAAGTCTATTCATTCATCAATGAACACGTAGGTTAGTCTTATGGAATCCCATTTGTCTATTTGTTTGCTTTTTTTGCCTGTGCTTTTGGGGTTACATTCAACAAAATCAACCAAGAAAGTTTATATAAAATCACTTGGCTATGTCAGAGGACAAGAAAGAAATATATAAAAATGACATATATAGAATTACTTCATAAGTTATTCTCTGCATTAATAGTATAAATATGAATATTATAGTATTTTGGAAATAAATCTGGCAGTATCTACTGAAATGAAAATTAAACATATTGTTGAACCTAGTCCTGTTGGAAGCTTATTCTACAGAAATGAAAGTACCAGTCCATAAGGCACATATACAATAATGCTTGCTCCAGCATTGTTCATGGAAGCCAAAACAAAACTGTAATCAAGGTGATTATAGCAAAAGATGAATGAATGCATTATGATATGTTCACATCGTGGAATATTATGCAGCCACTAAAGGAATGAACTAATGTTATAAATCTGTACAAACTGTACTGGAAAAATGTACACTATGTGTTGTTGAATGGCAAAACTAAAAAATTTTAAAAAGATCCCATTAAAAAACTAAAAATCGTGTATATTTATAACATATATATTCATGTATATGCTTACATATGTTTGTATTTGATTAATCTGTCATGGAAATAAGCATGGAAGAATTCATGTTTGTTTTTTAACATGAGGTCCTTGTTCAAGGTGCTCATAGTCAGATTCCCTGGAAAGCATATTCTGAAATAAAGTCTGGTGTTCTGGAAGAGTCCTGCCAGTGTCAACCATTGGAGGGAAATGAAGGAAGGTAGATTAAGTTTAGGGAGGGGTTGGGCTGTGATGAAGTCACAACAAAGGCTTCAGTCAATCCCACAGGGCCTTCTGGAGCTAGGATATCCCTGCATAGTTATTCCAAACTGGAGTAAGGTTTTTTTTTTCCTTTTATATTCTCTGTGTGCTTTCCCCTTCCAACCCTCAGCATTGACTAATCATTGGATATGGACCAGGAAGGAGGGGTGATGTTATAGCTGCAGGTCCCTTTAACTAAGGGTGAAACTTGGAAGAAAGGATTCAGTTCTGAACCATCAACTGTCAGTATTCCCAGAAGCTCAAGGAGTAAGTGCTTTAGTCCTGAGAAGGGTAAGGAAATCTAGTTTGAACATGATAGTGTCCTCTAAAGAACCGAGTAAAGAAAAATGTGGTTGAAATGAGGGAGAAGAGAGGAAGAGGTAGCCATAAAAGAAAACAGACAAATAATTTGAATAAAATAATTTAAACAAATGGTAAATGTGCATCAATCCTGCAAAGGATATGAGAATAGGACTGCTATGAAAAATTCATAATGTTTTCCCTGGAAAAATGTTCTTCTGAAGCCTTTCTTGACACAGTTTTCTGGGTCATCCTTACTTTTTCATGTACTGTATTTTCTTTGATGAACCTGAAGGAATAAAATTCTCAGTAAAGGGGAATTGAGAAGGAAGCTTAAAGATTTTATTTTTGGAAGAATAAATGGCCGATGAAGGCAGTTACATCATTCTGTATACTTGTTACAGTATTTTGGGTATGGTAACTGTATTCTTACTAAGATGCTGTATTTGAAGAAAAAAATTGGGGTAAATAGATAAGCATGTTGATAATATACTGTGTCTTAATATATTATAAAATGGCTCTGAACTACTTTAGCTAGACTATACATACAGCTTTATGTTAATAGTTTGATTCATTTATTGAATAGCTATCATGTGCCACACAGTTCTAGGCCCCGGGGACTAGAAACTAAAGATACAACCTGTAGGATAGATAGACAAATAAGCAGGAAACCATGGAGTGTTAAGTGCTATGGTATAGACAGAGTGCCATGGAGCTCAAGTGACTGCCCAGACACAAACCAGAAGGTGTAAGTTGAGGATGTCAGAACTTCCAGGAAGAGGAAACCTCTGAGTTATGGAGTGGATATTGGGGCAGGTGAATACTAAGGAGGAAGATCTGAAAGAAATGAAGGCACAGTCAGAGAACGGTAAGCAGTTCAATGTGCTGCAGCTGAGACTGTAAGCTGTGCGGATTGGGACGAGGGCAAGAACAGCAGGAGATCATGCTGGAGACTGAGGCAGCGATAGGATCATCGTCAGGGTGCTGACAAAAAACACACAGTCAAATAGGATAATTTGAACAGAGTAGAATAAAGAAGCAGTTTACAAAGGATGGGGTGGGGAGGGGAGCAAGAGTTGGACATTTTCGCTCCAGGCCTGATACGGGAAGAATTAGAGGCAATTGTCAGAACCTGGAGACAGAGGGGGATAAATAGAAGGAACTGCCCTACAGGGGGCATTGCTTCTGTGAAGGGATGCTGCAAACTTGCAGTGACCTGAAAGGAGGAAGCTGGGAGAGCAAATAACTTGCTGGGACCGCAGAGCAGGGGAGCCCACTCCTGCGTTCTTGTAGGTCAGCATCTCGAAGCCGGGGAGGGTGGGGAAGGGCGGAGAGTGGGTCGGGAGAGCGGACCGGGGCACAGGGGACGTGGGCAGACAGCCTCGGGACTGTGACGGCGGCCGGGGCGCCACGGCTCTAGTGGAGGAGGGGCAGAATCCAGACACAATCAATAAATATTTAGGAGGTAAAAGTCTACAGACCTTGTTGGAAGTTTGGTCGTGGAAGTCGAGGGAGAGAGAATTGTTACCAGGTTTCTGACTAGACCAGAGATTCCTTTTTCCTTTCCGGACAATCGTAGCTCTTCCTTGTGTTCCTACTGAGTCTTCCCTCGAGTCTTCAGTTACTGCAATGACCATTGCATCTACGCTTGACGGGTTCCGGGTTCCTGTGTGTTATATCATGAACTCATCTCCTTTTCTTATTTACTAAATCATTGCGTTTTCACATATTTCCACCCATGAGTTCCCTCTCCAGGTTCAGGTAACACCTTACTTCTTCCTAACCATCCCCTCCTCTGGGTGCAGTCTGTGTAACTGTAATGAATGGAAGAAGTAGCATGCTACCGATTAGAAGTTTTGTGTCGTTAAAATTCCTTCAAGTTGGTGACATTGAAATTTCCAGTTATAGTTTCCATTTATTTCTACCTTGCTCATATTGCCTTCTTTATGAATACCCCTCTGGTTATCAAAACAACGTAAGTCCTTTGCCCTTTCAAGATTACTAATACAGTATGTAGTGTCTAGGTATTTAAAACCATGGAGTAGCTAGTAATAATGTGCAGTAGCTCATCCTAAAACTAAGTTATTCCTCAAACATATTTTGTACTTATCTGTAAAGAAAATGACTAAAGCAGGTCTATCAAACATTTTTCCGTTTTAATGATGGGAAAGACTTTCCTGAACTCATGTCAACGGAGAAGAAAATAAAATACCTTCAGTTATTTTGTGTAGATACTGCTCAATTAGAGGATATTTTTTCCATCTGACTATATGAATCCAGTAGTGTGTATAGGTCACATGTACTTCATATGCAACAATAGAATACTAAAAATCAAGACATTAAACTCAGGTACTGCTGATATTTGTAACATCTTCAGTGCCCATTAATGTGATTGAAAATACATATAATACTTAAGAATTTGACATTATTATATCCCATTAATGACAATAATTGGATTCATGAATTATATTCTTGAAGATGAAGCATGAAGTTCACATTCTCTAGTAGAAAAGAGGCATTTTGTATTTAATTTCTCAGATGAAGAACTTTACATGGATTTGGTCTTGAATTCTTCTCTAGGAAGGCAAAATGATACAGTGGAAACCCCAGAACCTGAAATTGAAACCCCAGGGTCTGAGTCTAGCTTAGTCATTTGCTAGTATTGTAACTTATGAGTCTCAGTTTCTTTATGAATGAGATGAAAATAACACTTAAATTATGGGGTTGTTGTGAGAAATAAATAAGTTAATGTATATAAAGGCAGTTTATAAATTGCACAGTACAATGCTATCATAAATTATTATTAAACTTTAAACAGGAATGCTGTTTCTAATTCTAGTTTCCTTGGATTCACAATAAATTGCTTCCTATATTACTGCCTTAGTAACAGAAAGATGTTCACTTAAATGAGGAAAATGCCTGACAAATATCAGAAAACAATCTTTGAACTGATACTCTTAATAGAGAAATCAGTTTTCTACTTTGGTGAACATATACGTAATCCTTGTTTTGCATGATAGTGCACCAGAAAAATGACTGTGCAAGCTGAAACCATGCAAAGTGATTTCAATAATCAGTAGGAAAAATCATGATTGTTGTGTAGCCTTTAGAATTTTTTGTCAAAGCATTAAACACTCTCTTATGGTTGGTTATAAATGTAAAAGGGAATGAAAAAACCAGTATTTATTTAGGACACTGTCATTAAAACACTTGAGACAATGATAATCAATGTTTTATTTCTTTGAAAAAATTATCGAGTAGTTTAAATAGTGCTTGCTTTTTTCTCCACATAATATAACTTAGCATGTGGAGCCAACATCTTTTTTTATGCCTTGGCAAATTGTCATACCTCTTTCTAAATTTGGATTTTTTCCAAAATTTTATCTTTTGTACTCTCAATGTTGTGAAATATCGTCAAGAGTCTTTAATGTGAAGTTTTTTGCCAGTATCACCTCTCTGGGATATCTTTATCCTTTTCATCATAACTGCTCATTTAGGTCAATAAGTTCTAACAACATCCAATTTCACTTCCAGCATTATTACATTTCATTTCTTTGCTGCACTTTCATCTTTTTACCAATTTCATCTTTGAATTATCCATTTTTATAAAATGTTACCTAGATTAATTACTTGGAGAAAAGAAGGCAACACAACTACATACTCTACTGTCTGGGGATAAACTGCATAACAGATGCGTGATTACCAGTCACCAACAGACCTTGAAAAAAGTGACGTGATTGATTACTGATCATGATCTGCAACTGCTATTTAAATGGTGGTTCGTGGGCTGAAGAGCTAGCAGCAAAATTTATTTCTTTATGCAATTTACTTACAATAAATAAATTGTGGTAACTGTGTTGTTGGGGTACTGCTGTTCTTAAACTAAACTATTGTAACTGAAATTATGCACATTGGAACAATGCAAGCCGAGGACTGTCTGCCATTTTAATCAATAGCTAAAGAGAGAGCAACACAAAGAGTGTTGAGAAATGCCTTATGAATGAAATATGAGTCTTCTTATTAATCTTGCAATTTGGTATTTGGATTACTTAATTTAATGTGAGAATACATTGTACTGAAGTGCTTATGTGCACTGCTGTAAAATTAATAGCAGCTTTTATTTATTTGCCATATTTAAATTTTATTGTTTTTGAATAGGTGGTAAATTCAAGTGGTTAATATTTCAAGAGATACAAAAGACCACACAGTGAAAAAAGTCATAATAGTGCGCCCCTGCTTTTCCAACTGCCATTCTTTTCATTGAGGGTAACTGACATTATCCTTCCAGAGACAGTGTAGGCATATATAAGCAAAAATAGTCACAAATACACTCACATAATTTTCTCCCCCTTTAAAACACAAATTCTATGCAGTTAGTATTTACTGAACAATTTCTATGTACTAGACAATGTGCTAAACTAAATTATATGCATTATCGCATTTAATCCCAAGAATAAACTTTAAGGCAGGTTATTAATATAGTAGAGGAAAATCAAATCTCTGACAGTTTAATTTCTTTTCCCAAAATCAGTTAGTATATGGTGGATTAGCTATTTTTATCTAGGTATTTTGTCTTCTTAAGGGCAGACTCCTAACGACCACACTCCACTGCCTAGGATCTGTATATCGTCCAGGCAATAGCATTTAAGTAGTCTAACAGTCCTTTTATGGTGTTGGAAATTCTTTTTACTGTTCCAGTCTATGCAAATATGGTGCTTACGGCATCTGAAAGAAACTAAGGTATCTCCAAAAACATTAGATATCTCTCTCAGGAGAATGTTTGGCCACCATCTGTACTGGAAATTGGCCGGCTTGCTTGGAAGGAGCCCAGTCCTGACTGCATGTCTGTGATCTGTTCTCTGGAATTGCCAGGCAGCCCCTCTCCTTGTTGGGCATTGGAATTCCATATGATACTCAAGATAAATGCATTAACACTCACACACACACACACACACACACACACACACACACACACACACACTTGCATGCATGTTTGTTCATTTATTCATTCATCAACAAATATACCTCTTAAGTGTCTTAATCTTGTACAATAGAAGTGTGAAGTTCAGGAAAGCTAAAAACATACCACAAAAGCCTGTTCACTTTTCTGATTTTCTAAACTGAGTACTGCTTGACAGTTTATACTTAACAGCCTGTTGTAAGCAGAGATAATACACTTGTCAGTTCTGGTTAGCAATTGTTCATCTTTTCCAGATATCCACTTCCTGAATGCATGTCTTGGTCCAGCCTTAAAAGGAGTGGAGGAGGAGTGCCTTGTGAGGGAGTCTGTGTAGCTCTCTTTTCTCCACCTCACATTCCTCTCCCTTGTCTTTGTTACACTGGAGGTGCTGAATGTTTTTTCTTGCCTTTTATCTTAGTGTGGAAAGCTTGAAATTGACATTCAGATTTTTAAGAGGTCAACTCTTTCACCACACACACTCACACACAATCTCTGTTCTGGGAGATCTTGACATGCATATTAAGTGCTTCTCCAAGGAATCTCTACCTTTTTAAGTGAACTGCACAAAACCTGATTAACAATTGAACATGAAGGATGATGATTTTCAAGAGCTACTAGTGTTAGCGGAATATGCTATATATCTTCCTGCAAGTCTGAAGGCCAGGATCTTGGCATCGCTGGGTGATTGTGTTCAAGAGCAATACGATCTATCATGATATTTAGAGGACTGGAGTCATTTCTTTCTGTACACTAGATTTTTGTTTAGAAATCTACCCTCTATTTGGCTCAATTCCAGGTACATGTTTTTTAAATTGTGAAAGCTCCAGTCTTTGTTTTAAATATTTGACATAGGGCAAATGCTTATTTCCTGTCTGTAAAATAACTTACATTTACTTATTTTTGTTACAATATCTGATAAATAACATTAATTGAAATATTTCTGTGTAGAGATAGCCATATTTCAGTCAATGATCTCATTTGCTACTTTATTTAGAAGTTTGAGCTTAGTCCATTTAAGTACCCTCAATTTACCTTCTTCTCATTTTAAAGTCTATGTCACTTCTTCCCTCTTTTGTGCATGCTAGTTTTGGAGAACGTATCCTTCCAGGTTGTACGTAGACTCTTTATCTTGTGCTCCATTCTTCCCTGGAAACTTGTTCTATTAGTTGCTTCTCAAATCTCTCCTTTTTGCTGGCTTATTTCCTCGGTTAGCAATGTGCACAACCATCCTACCCTCTTGAGCCTTCAATTACTTTAAAAGAAAAATTTCTCAAAGGACAATTCTATATTCTCCACCTCTTTACCTGAAACCTATTTGGCTAGTTGGTTAAGAGGAAGACTGACAGATTGACCACTGAATTTAGGAACATGGAAGTCACTGTTGACTTTGACAGGAAAAATAAAGGCTGGCATGGCGGTGCACACAGCCTTCCTTGGGAGGGATCAAGAGGGAGCAGAAGAAATGGAGACAGGAAGAAGAAACAACTTTTTCAAGAAGTTTTATTGTAAAAGGAAATGAATAGCGGGTGGTAGCTTGGTGTTTGCTGGAGGGAATGTGAGTCCAGAAATGGCATTTTTTTTAAGCTTTGAAGAAATAACACAACGTTTGCATTCTCCTGGGGTACAACCAATAAAGAGGGCAAAGTTGATGCAAGAGAGAGGATTATTGCAAATTGGATATCCTGTGTCCTTGTGTATGTGGGAAGGTTGGGATTCAGAACATTGTGGGAAGTTGGTTTTCGGAGGCAACATAAATGCTTTAACCATTGTAGCAGAACAAATAGCTTAGTAAGTGAATACAGATGTAAGCATATGATTAATTCAATGATAGGAAAATGTACAGTTCTACTGTGATTACTTCTAATTTCTCAGTGAAGTAAGAGGATTATCAACTGACAGTGGGGAGTGAAAGGAGATTTGGAGATTTGAGGAGAGAGGAGAATCTGTAAAATAATTATCTAGGAGAGTGACTATTGAATGTTTTTGACTGTAGCGCAGAATAAGAAATACCAGTATTGAGGATGTAAATACATGATTGTACATAGACATACACACACACACACCATATACGCACACAACTGAAACAAGAGTTTCAGAAGATAATACCCTTACTTCATTTACTTTCACTTCAATTCTATTTTATTCACAAAAGGTGGATAGTCACTTACTAAGTTTCATGACACACGAATGGGTTGCAAGGCACAGTTTGAAAAACACTCATCTAGAAAAATTGAAGAGGGAATTTTCTACAGAAGTGTAATAGGATTCCTGCATAGCAAAATAGGCCCACTTAAGAAGAAAACCTAAAGTGAGATTGGTCAGCATAACCAAAATCAAAATAATTATTCAATTCCCTACCTTTAATTATTCCTCCTGCTGAGATTCCTATTTATTCCCAAATCCCCTGTTCTCCAGTAACTCGAATTTGAGACCCATCAATTTTCTTCCCATACCCCATTTCTTTAACTCCGTCCATTCAACTGACTGCAAAATTTAAGTTAAGTGATTCTGCCTCTAAACTCTCACCAGAATTTCTTTGTTTCTATTTCCATTGGTTTTACCATAGTTCAGGCCTTTATTGCATTTCTCTCCATCTTATATTTTGCTTTTCTTTTCTTAGCCATTAGGTTATCCATGATAAGATGTTTATTTTAAAAAGACCATTAATTAAAGAAAATAAATATCAACCACAATCTCACTATTTAAGACATTTTCTAGCTTCACTTGGTATATGTATTTCTGGTTGTTTTACATTCAAATATATAACATCCCTATAATTGTACATGTAGAAGCGTGTGATGTAATCCTGTCTTGTAATATTGTTTGTTTTTAAGATAACACATTGTGAATTTCTGCCCACCTCATACGGATTTTGTCAAAATCATATTTAACAATAGCTACAGAGTGTTGGTCCATGTACCGTGTTTTAATATAAATCATTTTGCTGAACTTGTGCAGTAATATGCATGTATCTCTCATATCTTGGACTGCAGGGACCATAATTTGTCAAGGGCCCTAGCTGCTGTGCTCTGAAATTGACTCATCGTATTAGTTCACAAGTCCACACTTCCCAGTCAATAACTGAATATAGGAAAGGAATTAGGGAGGCTCATTTCTGGGACACCTGGGATTCCCCTGACTAGTGACTGTGGCTTGAGGTCTCCCTGACAGCCTTGCAGACTTTTCCAAAGAACTATGCACAACTTTACCTTCTTCCTTCCCGGGGGATCAGACTTGCATGAAGTCTGGAGGCTCTCCCTGCTTCTCCCAGCTCCTTTCCCATTTTCTCTCAGAGACTTTTCTTTCCCCTAATTTCTGTACACTTAATCACATTTTGGCATCTGTGTCTCAGAAGATACAAACTATCAAACATTTAAGTTATTTTCAGATTCTTATTCTGTACAACCAGAAGAAGCTCCTGATGGCTCAGCTTTTGGCCCAGCATTCTTCTGCTGTGCTCAGGTCTAGCCCAGAGCCTGCTCGCTCACCAAGCATTCTACTCATCTCACTCCCACCCACTCTAAAGAAAACACCCACCTGGGTAGATGACTCCTTTATTCCAGATCCCTTCTTGACTTTTTCCACCCCAATATTCTTTTCTCTCTATTTTAAAGACTATATAAAGGTGTTTTTATGCAATGTTTTCACTCTTCTTGGTATGTTAAAAGGAAGGCTATATGGCCTTGTGGGGAAGTATAAAGAGTCTGGAATCAGATAGATCTTCTTTGTTATATTATCAACATTAAAAAAAAAACAAAGAGATTGTCCATGTTTGGGAAACACTGAGCTAAACAAAAATAATTCAAGTTTGTTGTTTGTTTTTAATCACAAGACTTCCCAAAACCCTTAAAATGTTAATACACTCCGTTACTTTCCAAGGCCAGCACTGACACCTTATGTAGCTTATTCCAAATTTATTTGATTATGAATTTGTTTAAAAAACAGATCATCTCCAGACAGTAGGATCTTGGCACACACTGGGAAAAGGTAAAAGTTTTGTAGAAGTTTTCATGTATGATTTTTACAGTACTACATGTACTCTTCACTCAGTTACTTGTATATTTCATTTTTCCACCTTAGCCTTTGCATAAGGTAGCGAAAATAGCGGGCACTTGTTGAATTGAGAATCTCAGAATTTTAGTAGGTTCATGGCCTGGAATAATATTTGGTAACTGGAAAAAGTTAGTTTGCACCTACTTTCAGTAGTTTTTTGCAGTCCTTTTTATACCATAGTATTCTGGGCTCTATGACGCTGGGAAAATGAGTATATTGATGCCGGAAAAAAGCCCTTGTTAACTTGGGGCTAAACATTTTTTTTTTTTTAAACAAATCGCTTTATTGGAGGAACAGGAGATGAGTATAAAGATATAGGTGAATTTTAAGAGCAAGAAAGCAGGAGACTCTTGGTCTTGGGATGCACTGGGTAGCCTGTGGGGAAGGGCAGCCTGCAGCTTATTTCTGCTTACTTTCATTTCCAAGAGTATGTTTGTCAAAAAGGTACTCGGCCAGGCCAGAATCCGGGGCCCCCATCTTAACTAGGTTGTGCACATGGTCACCTAGCTCTTTGATAGACTTCACCTGCTCATTCAGGTAGTGGGTTTCCAGGAAGTCGCACAAATGGGGATCACATTTGTCTGAGGCCAGAGTGTGCAATTCCAGCAACGACTGGTTCACGTTCTTTTCTAGGAGCAGAGCACACTCCATGGCATGCAGCCCGTTTTCCCAGTCGTCCCGGTCCGGCCTCTTGATGTCCTGCAGGCAGATCCGGCCTCCTCGCTGGTTCTGCAGCCTCATCAGCTTCTCTGCGTGCTCTGTCTCCTCCCGGGACTGGCGGAGGAAATACCTGGAGAAGTTGTTCAAGGCCACGTCATCTCGGGAGAAGTAATAGGCCATGGACAGGTACACGTAGGACGCGTGGAGCTCGAGGTTGATCTGGCGGTTGATGGCAGCCTCGGAGTCCGGGTGGAAGTTCTGGCGCACCCGGGCGGGGGTGCGGCCCTGGGGGGAGGCTGCGGCCAGCGGGCGGCGGGGGGCGGCCAGCCGGGGGCCGGGGGGAAGCCCGGGCGCCCAGCGGGGCGGGAGCGGGACGCCACGGCGCGCACTGCGCAAGGACGCCAGCGAAGGGCGAGTGTGCTTGGAGAGGAGCCAGAAACAGGACAGCATGGCTCCTCCTCTTTGGAAAGGGGGAAACTGAGGCCAGGCTGGCTCAGTGCACGGTCAGGAGCCGGCCATCAGGTTTGAACGAGAACGCGGCCCTAAGCGACGGCGACTGCGTCACACGGCCTTTGCCTTCCGGAAGCTCGAAGTTCCACGGGGACCGAGCTTGGGACTCGGCCTCTGGGAAAGGCCGATGCAGACGCAGCCAGTCCCTGGCCTCCGTTTACCTAAACATTCACCCCTGTGGTCCACGCAAGATTTCGACTCTTGGGCGGTTGTAATTTATTATTTCACCAAAAATGCTGTCAACAGAGCAGGCGCCCTGACTTGCCCAAGAGGGCCTGAGCCATCGTCACCCTTCCTTCCTCTCTGACCTTTTCCCGTCCAAAGACCAGGGGGGGCGGCGGCGAGGCCGTGGAAGGGAGTGAGACAGACGTCACGTCAATTCGTTGGTGGCAGTATGGCCCCGCCTCCAACGCGGGTGTCTATAAATTGACTTCCTGGTTATTTTAACAAATTCGAGTATGAAAATAATTGCCAATGCTTTCTTTTAAAACATGTATTTGATTTTTAAATATAAAATTTATCTTCATTGTAAAGAAGATACTGTAGAGTTGTAGGAAGAATGTTAATACTGCCTCTAAACTTGATGTTACTTTCCTGTCTTTCGTTAATGCAGAGATACATATTTTTTAAAAAGACAACTTTTTAAAAAAGATTTTAAAAATTAAATTTTTATAGCATTTAGTCATAAAAGAATATATATATAATTGTTGTAGGGCATTGAGAAATTGAGGATGAGGATGAGCTCAAAGAAGAAAATTCAAGACATCCTTAATTCTGCCTCTATCCATAGAGAACCAATGATAAAATGTTGACAGTAATTCTCAGAGATTAAAAAAAATACTGAAAAATATATATTATGGACTTACATAAATATATGCATTTTAACAGCTTTATAGAGGTATAATTGACATAAAATAAACTGCAGATAAAGTATGCAATTTAATAGGGCTTGACATTTGTATACATCTGCAAAACCATCACCATAGTCAAGATAATGATCATATTCACTTTTCTGCAGTTTCCTCATGCCCCTTTGTACTTTGTAATCTCTTGCTTCTGTCTGTTTCTGACCCATCCGAGGCAACCACTGATCAGCATTTCTCACTATATAGATTAGTTTGCATTTTCTAAAATTTCGTATAAATGGAATCAACAGTATGTACTCCTTTTTGCCTGCTTTCTTTCACTCAGCATAATTTTGAGATCCATCTGTGTTGTAGCTTTTATCAATAGTCCCTTTTATTGCTGAGTAGTATATAATTATATGGATATATCAATTTGTTTATCCTTTCATCTGATAATGAACATTTTGGCTGTTTATAGGTTTTTTTTTTTTTTTTTTGAGACAGAGTCTCTGTTGCCTGGGCTAGAGTGTCATGGCTTCGGCCTCCTCACAGCAACCTCAAACTCCTGGGCTCAAGTGACCCTCCTGCCTCAGCCTCCCAAGTAGCTGGGACTATGGGTGCATGAGCCACCATGCCGGGCTAACTTTTTCTATTTTTAGTAGAGATGAGGTCTCACTCTTGCTCAGCCTGGTCTCAAACTCCTGACCTCAAGCAGTCCTCCTGCCTTGGCCTCCTAGAATGCTAGGATTACAGGCATGGGCCACCGCGCCTGGCTTGTTTATGGTTTTTGACTATTAAAGCTGTTATGGACATTCCTGTGCAAGTCATTATATGGTCAGATGCTCTCATCTCTCTTGGATGAATACCTTGTTGTGGAATGGCTGAATTATATGATACGTATATATTTAATTCTTAAAGAAACTTCCAAACTGTTTTCCAAAGTGATTGTGTCATTTTACATTCCTATCAGCAGTATGTGAGAGTTTAAGTTCCTGCACATCTTTGCTTACACTTGGCATTGTCAGTCATTTAATTTTAATTTAAAATTAAAAATTTTAATTTAAGCTATTCTAATGCCTGTGTACTGGTGTTTCATTGTGTTTTTAATTTGCATCTCCATAATGATTAATGATGCTGAGTATATTTTCACCTTCTTTTTGCCAAACATAGATTTTTTTGTAAATTGTATGTTCAAATCTTTTGCCCATTTTTATATTGGGCCTTTTTTTTTAGTTTTTTTTTTTTTTTTTTTGCGACAGAGTATCGCTTTGTTGCCTGGGCTAGAGTGAGTGCCGTGGCGTCAGCCTAGCTCACAGCAACCTCAAACTCCTGGGCTTAAGCGATCCTCCTGCCTCAGCCTCCCAAGTAGCTGGGACTACAGGCATGCGCCACCATGCCCGGCTAATTTTTTCTGTATATATTTTAGTTGGCCAGCTAATTTGTTTCTATTTTTAGTAGAGACAGGGTCTCCCTCTTGCTGAGGCTGGTCTCGAACTCCTGACCTCGAGCAATCCACCTGCCTCTGCCTCCCAGAGTGCTAGGATTATAGGTGTGAGCCACCGCGCCCAGCCTTGGGCCATTTTTTTAAATAGCTGTTTGATTTCTTATGGTTATTATCTGGGATTTTGCTATTAGTACTACTTTTTTGATATTAATACTATTCAGGTCCTTATGTTGTCTATATATTACTTTCTCTGTATTACTTTCCTTTTTTCATTGCACAAGTCAGATTGTCTTTCTAGGTTAGTTTCCTCAGTTGTAAATTTAGGATACTACTTACCTCCATGGGTGGTTGAAATAATTAAATAAGAGAATGTGTACAGAGCACTTAATCACAGTGCTTGACATGGAATAAGCACTCAGAATAATTAATAGTTTTCATTGGATAATTTCCATTTAATGATTCAAAATCAGTCATTTTATATTATTCAGTAAACAGACATTATTATTATTGAATATGGAAGAGTTACACAGGTTACAAAGAACATTTACATGTATTATATTGTTGCTATCATGTATGAGTAGTGAGGTTGAAATCCTTTTATTATATGGGAATGTCAAACTTGTAGTTTTGTAGTAAGCTCCCTGTTCTCAAATGAGCTTCTTAAAGTGTACCATAAATAAAAGGTGATGCTTATGATTTAGTTGTACTTGCACTCTGCTCTTAGAATGTGATTGATATTCACCAGGCAATTTCTCACAAATTTTACTTCTCTATACCCATCTTTGCTTTTATTTTACCCTAATTTTTGCTATCTTTGAAATGTAGGCCCCTAAAGAGAGGTTATGAAAATGATTGTTTAGAGTGGTATTAAATGCTGACTGCTGCTACTAGTGTTTTAGAAAAATTTATGCCCTTCATATAAATGTTTATCCCCAAAGTAATGCATAGATATAAAACAAATGCAATACATGAAATGTAATGCAAAATAATGTCATAAAACACAAGACACATTTAAATATCTCATGTTAATCTGTCAAAATATTTCTTTTTCCCATTATAAACTTTGTCTTTTATAATTTGCTAGACTTTGAAAATGCAAGGATGTAGTAGGTGTTATGTTTATCTTATTGGCATTTTGATTTCTAGTATTCATAGTAAATTTAATGTTCTAACAAAATACAAACCTAGACCATCGTCCCCTGCTCTTCACGACTCATTTCTTTCTTAGTTTTAATGGCTTTTCTTTCTTTAACACCCCCCCTCTAAGCTTTCATGCTTCTCTTGAATTCTCTCTACTTCTTCACTTTGCTCCCCTCTAATCTAGAGCTCATCCTTCCGACCTTTGAAATTTGACTCCCTAATGAAATCCATCTCATCTTCTAAGCTCTCATCAAATATATTACCTTCTCTGTAAGGTCTTATATGACACCATTCAGAATTAATCACTATGGCTTTTTATGGTGTTGAAGTACTTTGCTTATATCAAGAGTATATCATGTTACAATTCCTTGTATATATGTGTGTAAATGTCTGTGTGTATGTATATGTATGTCCTTAAGGGCAGAGCCTACTATTTTATTACTTTTTAAATCCCCAGGCCTAGCCCAGTGCTTAACACATATTAAAAAATAAACATACAATAAAGCTTTGCAAATGCCAAAATGAATTGGGATAGAAATTCTTATTTTATATAGTGTACCAGATTAGCCTAATATAATTTTATAAAATATATTGGGAGATGTCTTCACTTTAATTTAAATTATTTGAGGCTGTGCAGAAAATCTCTCCACTTCGGTGGTTTTAGTCTCTAAAGGACTGACAATATTCATTCTGTTCTCCTTTATAGACACATTAAACAAGAATTTATTATCTATGTAAAAATGCTTTTCCAATAGGAAATTAAAGAACTATATGAATGTGGATTGTTTTTATTAAGCCATGTTTTGATTTATGCAATATATAGATAACATTTTATTACTTTCTTTAAAGAACTTTTTTTTTTTTTGAGACAAAATCTCACTCTCTTGCCCAGGCTAGAGTGCAGTGGCGTCAGCCTAGCTCACAGCAACCTCAAACTCCTGGGCTCAAGCAATCCTTCTGCCTCAGCCTCCCGAGTAGCTGGGACTACAGGCATGCACCACCATGCCTGGCTAAGTTTTCTATATATGTTTAGTTGTCTGGCTAAATTCTTTCTATTTTTAGTAGAGACAGGGTCTCACTCTTGCTTAGGCTGGTCTTGAACTCCTGACCTCCAGTGATCTTCCCACCTTGGCTTCCTAGAGTGCTAGCATTACAAGTGTGAGCCACCATGCCCAGCATAAAGACCTTGATTTTAGTAACTGTACCCCTTGATATTTACACATGTAATGAAGACATTTGTTTCTTTTTCTCATTTCTTTTCATTGTTTTTACATAACAAGATCAGTCATATAAGCAACTCTTCATTTTCACTGATGATTCAGGTCCCTTCTAAAATTATTTGCTGTCAGAAGCCTTAATATGATGAAGCAAGAATAGTGGAGATAAATCCATTAATGGCTATAGATCATGGACTTGCTGTTAATGGAATATTTGAGGGTTTTGACTAGAGAACAGTAGAGAGGGTTGCTTTGGGAAATGAAAAAGCTTATAAACTTATGTATTGCTACCCTGAGTGTTATTACTAGGAAAGCTCTCAGAATTCAAAAGGGAGTCATTTAACTCAGTAATAGAGTACTTTTTTTTTTTTTTTTGCCTTATTTTGGGATCCATTAAAAACTGGGAAACCATTTAGGTCACCTGACAAATGAATTAGAACCAAACTTCCAAGTGCAGTACATGCTGCCTCTAAAACCACAAGAAGCCTAGCAAATTCTGTTTTATTCATTCATTTCATTCATCTAGGGTTGGGGGTGCAAGATGCAGTAATTCTTTCTTTACCTTGCAAGAGATGTTGGCATGCCTTAAACTGTTGGACTCCTAAAACTTTGCCCATATTCCAGTCCCCGGTTACTTCTCACCTTCTTGGTTGACTATCCAGAGTACCTTTTTTACTCATCAGATTATGAGTTATGGCACCATTAACTCAGTGCCATAATTCCAACATGATGTTCTGTGATGAGCCAGGTGTCTTTGGATTTGCTGTGACAGCAGGCAAATTAGCATATCTCTGGAGCAAGACTGAATGTACACTGCTGCCTGTCCTAGGTGAATGTGAACTGCCTCGGATACTTCTTCCTGATGGATAGTGAGAATAATATATGTGGCCATATCACAATCCACATACCACTTGCTTGGTCTGTGTTAGTAAAGTGCTATACCCAGAATTTATAGTTGGGCCTACTGCTTTGATAAGTACACTGAGCTTCACAATACTTCTTTTGGTCTTTGCAGAGTCTAGACTGGTGAATTAAATAGTGATAGAGTGGGGACCAAGAACCCTGCCTCATTTAAGTCCCTGGGGATGAAACTAACCTCCTCCACTCCAAGAATAAATTCCTTGTAGTATTTATTGGTTCCAAGAACTCTGATGGATGGGAAATTTCAGGGGCTGCTTCTTGCCTTTTTTCCAGTGGTTCTTACTTTTTATGTGAAAAAATCAGTATGAGGATCCTGGGACCTGCTAAGTATGTCCATTCCAATTACACATTCAGAAACTGAGATAACGGCACCTGGATAGGTCCATGGATACACTGGTCCCACAATGAGATAAGCCTGGGGCCAGGATGTCATTTGTCACATGACTTCCATATACTTTTACGTCAGTTGGACTCTGTATCCAACAATCCTCAAAGATCTGGGTAGTTTTCCTTCTGCTGTATATGATTACTGAAACAAATGTCCATAGACCATTTTGGGAAAGAAAAGAGTGAATTATAACTGTATATGCTTGCCATGGAGTGACAGGGTCTTTCTCCAAAGAAACACAATTTCTTTTTTAATTAATCCATCTGGTTCATGTCTGGAAACTGGACAACTGGTTATAATTTTCCATTCATACAGCTGACATTTATTCTGGATCTTTTTTTTTATTATTATATCATCTATATCATGCTGGCTGCTCATTTGTCTTGCCCCTAGTAACACCATGGTCAATAAACATTACCATAGGTGTCTGCAGGTCACTGCCCCTGGTTGACATTTTGATCTTGTGGCTATTGTGGTAAGTTCACCTTACCTCTAGTAATTAAGTGCTATTATCTGGCCTTGCTATTCTGGAATCTTGCCATATTCACTGATGCTAGGTAACCCAGTTCTATATCTATGACAGCACCTTTGATAGGCTGGGCCTACATTACTATCTTCTGAATACTGTTGGTGATTACTTCATCATCACATTCTTTTTTTTGCCTTGTCTGAACAGTAGCCTTCTAAGGAATATGGTCATCTGGTGGATTCTTGGGTCTTATACAAATAGATCCATTCTAGCATGTTCACCTTCTGATCCTGCTCTCTCCCTCAATTCTGCACAGGCAGTTCTGCTATTTCTATGAATACATTATTTAACACGGAGTATCAGTTTTTTGAAGATTCTGAAGAGCCATCACAGCAACGTATTAATATTTTCTCTAGGACCTCTTGTCAGGGCATCAAAAGAGCAAGGGAGCAAGGCTTTCATACTCCAGCACCAGTCAATCATCCTCCAAGGGCTACTCTAGGAAGATGTAGACATCTATACTCTGTGCCTGTCTGCATGTCCTGACAAAGCAGCCCTTGTAGTCTGAGGGCTGACTTCCTAATAAAGTTACAACTTCACTTGTTAGAAGCAGCACACAGAGAAGAGGGGGGAAAGGCACACAAATGGTAAAAGTTTTCCAGGGGGAGCTTGGGTAGAATAACAATGCCTACTAAATTGTTGCCTAGCATAATGTCTCGTTGTCATCAGGCAGGATCCAGCAGAAAACAGATGGAGTACATAAATTAGAACAATTTTCGAATGGTTTACTAAGAGGATTATATACACATGTGTGGGAAGGGAAGCCAGAAGGGAGAGTTCAGGGCCCTGGAGCTAATCTCAAGGAGAGGGGGGTTACTAGGTGAGAGTGAACTGTTCAGAGAAAATCACCTCGAAAGGAGCAGAGATATCTTGCCAAGGGATAGAGCCAACCTTAGGAAACCTTGAAAGGAAGAATTCAGGAGTATGAATATCCCGGCCTCATTCTCTCCCTGCCCTTGGATCTCTTGTTAGGGCTAACAGGAAGCCAGAAAGTAGGGAATCCATTGTTGTAGTGTTTTCAGATCAGCCCCTGGGGAAGCGAGCAGGACAGGAAAGGTTAGAGAGTGGATTTGCAGCATCAAACTTAAGATATTAGACACTTTGATGCTCTCCCAACCTATTTTCCACAGAGTGGCCACAGATAACATTCTGAAATGTAAATATGATTAAATCATTCCCATGTTTTAAACCTTTTAGTGGTTCTTTATTAAACAATAGTCCTGCAAAATACATTCTCTTTTGCTTCTTTGTGGCTATTCTCTTGCTAATTCCAGCATCATTTACTTTTTCTCCCAATCCCAATATGCTTCAGTCATTGTGAACTTTCTTTAAGAGACCAGAATGTACCATTTGTCCATTTCCCACAGGCTTCTATATGTTGTGTGGATCACTGTTCCACCCAGAACTAATCACAGGGGAGAGTGAGCAGGGAATTAACTTATCTTTCTCCTTGTGTATGAGGTTATGACCACTGGTTAATTGTCTAGCTCTGTTCAAATGTGGAACATATTTCCAGCCAATCTTGCTCATGGAAAAATTACCCCTGGTTGACAAATTAACACTGAGTTTCCCTGAGTGTGGTGACTATTGTTCCTGGGCATGTTCTTCGTGGGGTCCTCGGAAACCATGGAATTGTTACAAGACATAGTGGCTCTTGTGTGATACGAAGCTTTTTAGCTAGGGCATTTCTCCTGCTCATTTTATGTGGATTTTGTTTCCTGGCATCTGAGTTGTTACTTGGGAAGAAAATAGCTTCTGGAGGGCAGTGTGAATTGCTGTATGAGATACTGCTAAGTCCACATTCATGAGGAATGCTTGATACTGTGCTGCCAGCAAGCTGAACTTCCTGTTTTGTCTCCTTCCGAGTGGTAGGTATGGCGCTAGTCTCCTAAGTATGAATTTTTAGTTGAACCCAAGAAGACCCTTTGGTAGATGTTAAAGAGAATTAAAATAGATTTATCCTCTGACAGTTCCCTGGCTGCTCTTGCTTTCTCACAGCTGTGGCTACCTATGCTCTCTTCTTTTGCATCTTTGTCTGCTGGCCAATTTCCATGGTTCTTCTGATCGTATCTTAGATGGTTCTTAGAAGCCTTCATTTCCCTACAGGCCATCTACAACCCCTTGTACTTAGCCTGTCGTGACACTGAATTATAATAGCTATTTACTTTTTTACTCTACTACGTTGAAAGATTCTGGTCGTTAGGGAAATGCCCATCTTTCTCAGTCTTGTGTATATAGCATTTAGTGTGGTACCTGATTCAATGCAGTCAATAATACCATTAACGAAACAAATTGTGGACTAAAATTCCATCAAGTCCCTGAACTTTCTTGGTTCTAAATTGTACTTGAGGAACAAAGTTGAGGGGAATTATAGTTTGTTTAATGATTTAGTTATAGTTCATGTAATGGCTTATTTTTGTCTAGCTTTATTGCTAGTGGAGGCTAGTGACTATACTAACATTGAGCCTTACATACTTAAAGATTGAATAAACACTCATCTTCAACTCAGCTCAGTTCAATTCAGTTCAATTAAAAAATCATGTCATGAGCCTCTGATGCTAGAAGAGTAGGAAGCAAACAATACTGTGAAAGGGTAAAAGAAACTTGGATTTTAGGGCCTCTGTGGATTCATGGAAAAGTGGTAGAACCACATTTAATCATAGAAAGTCAACTGCATTAGCATCTCAAATTAAGTACAGGAGAAGGATTAGTGACTACTTCGTAGAGAAGGTAAGATTTGACTATGGTTTTCAAAGAGGTTGGGGGATGGAGTCTGTGCAGACAAAACAGCACGGGAAACTCCCAAAGGTGAGAGAACGGGCTTGCATTTGGGGCAGAAAAAGTGAAGAAAAAATTTCTGTGGTGATTTGTTCCCATATGGATAATGTACACATTGCACCTGCGAAGGGAATGGATTTAAAGTCTTCCTAGCTCTAAAGAATTTAATAGTGTGTATGTCCTTGCTTGCTATAATATGCTGTAGTTTGAAATCTTCTGGAATGATAAAGTTCATAAAACATACATGTACTATTCTTTACATATGCTAGGAGTAACTACTTTAAGTGCTAGAACTCTGCAGGGGTGCTACTTCCACTAAAGATACTGTTTGCCACTATTACTCAAGTTACATAACGCAGGACTCTTTCAGTTTATGGATCAGACCTAGCTAACTGATGGTGATTGATGACTATGACTGTATTCTTTGTAATCTCTTCTGCTTGTTTTTTCTTAGCTCTTTCAATATTGGCTCACAAGCAAGCATGTTTGAAAGTATTTTTAAAGGCCTAAGACAATACAGATTTTATGTCATTAAAACGTTTTTGATAATGATTAATTATTTGATTCTACTATTTTGACCAATTTCTATAATTTAAAACAGGATATAGTGATACAGCAGTTAAACATAAGTTCCAAACCTAGTCCAGTGATCATAATAAAGAAAAGTGATAGTCACCGAGTGCCTCTATGTGGTAAACGCGATACAAAGCTCACTAAGAGCATTCTCTCACTGAATCGTCACATTAACCGTGCACAGTAGGAACCAGTGTGGCCATTTGCACTCTTTAAAAATTACAGCAATATATACACATTTATTTCCAGCTTTATATAATCTGAACGGATCTAGGAAAAGTGGTTTCTAATAATTCCATTTTTAATCAAAATGGGAGAAATATTTTAAATGTTGAATAACATGGCAAGGCTATTTTTATTGACAAGGATTTTGGCAGAGAATTTTAGAACCAGAAAGGGCTGTTGAGTATGTCTAATTCATTTCTCTTACTTTACAAATGACGAAGCTATGTGTTAGAAAGTATTGGCAGGGTTACATATTTTGATAGTAACAAGGTTGCCTTAGGACAATATTCTTTCAGCATACTATACTCAGCAGTTAAATAACGTATGTTCCCCAATAATGATTGGTATATAAGAAGCAACAAAACCAACAGACACTAGTTATCACTCAGTAACAAAGGAAGGATGATTTTCATTTGTATTAGAATCAAACAGATTAAAAAACTACTTTCAACAAGGAGCTGCCTATCACCAGAGCCTCCTTAATTGAAACTTGAGATGGCTTGTAGAATCTATTGCTGTAGGAAAAATGAAAAGGTAAAATCAATTTTATTTATTCAGAGTGTTTACAAAGGTCAGTTCAATTTTACAATAGTCAACTACTCAGTTAATCATAATAGAGTCTGCTAACATCATTTAGTGACTACCATACATTGGAATATTGTATGAATCCTGTGGGAATCTACAAAAAAAGAGAAAATACTCGTCTTGTTCTCAAGAATCTCCTATAAAACACTGTAATTTAATAATCCTACTTTGAGAAATTTATCATATGGAAAAGATGCAGCACAGAAAGAGTACATAAACTTTTAACTTTATTGCAGTGTTGTATATAAAAATAAAAAACTGAAAGTAAACTGCTAATGGAGCATTGTAAATTTTAGAAGGATTTAATGAATCCTCTATTAAAAGGATTTGTTCTGTAAAATTTGGATTCAGTCAAAAGGCTGCACTCAAGGATCCAGAAGGCCACAGGTGGCCCCAAGCCTAAGGGGCTTCTGAAGAGGTCAGATAATCACAGTTGGGGAAAGAAATCTCTAAACACAAACTAGTGATTTTACTCTATAGTCATCTCTCTGTTGAGAGCAACCAATGTGTTGGCACAGTGGGAGAACTGTAGGGGTGGTGATAAGAAATAACAATTTGTAGAGATCAAGAGACACATTGAGATGGCAATGTAGGTTAGGACAATTAGGAAAGAATTAAGATAGAATAAGTTGTGTGAAAGATTATTAAAGATGTGCTTTCTGGGAGAGGAAATGGTAATTTGTGCTAACTAGAATTTAGGGCTGTTGTAGGGTCACAGTTGTTGCAGTTGTTTTGATATAAAACCACATTTTAAAAAATGCTATTCATATTTTATTAGCATATACTACCAGCAATATTATCTATTAACCTTACTAACTTGGCCCACCTGGATATGACTTATAATATAATGAGGAGAATAGAGGTTTTACTTACATCTTTCTTTGAGGTAAAAATAATACAAATTTCAGTTCGAAAACCTTTAAAATAAATTCTTGTTGCCTGAGCATGAATAAATTTGTGTCCAAAAATCTACAATGAATTTTAATAAATAAGAGTTTTTTGGTTTCATTTAATTATAAGCCCAAAGCTAAGCTGTGAATGTATCTTCACGATACAGAAAAATGCTGTTATTAAGCTTCTCACTCACCAAGTTGACGACATGCAGTCATGCATGCCTACTAGGAAACACCAAAATAAGTGACATATGGAGATATTTTAGAATAATGTGTGCAGGACACTTTTAAAACTATCCCTTATCACCCAATAATGGTTTCTATAAATATAGAAATTAGTCATTTTTACCCAAAATTTTTTTTAAAATCTCATTTTCTCCTTTTTCCTTCTGCATGAAGTGGGGTTTCATTGCTTTGCTTTTAGTAAGTATCCATAAGGTACGTGACATTCACAGTTTAAGGTCCCTATCCATAAGGCATTTGTAATCCAATCCAGAAAATAGATGGCTGGAGCAAGCATGTTACAAACCATGTTATGAAGTTTGTCGTAAAGGTGATCTTCTCTTGCTTTCTCTAGCAGATAAAGTAATTCCCTGGGACCAAACCAAGTACAAAGATGGCCAGAATTTCACTGTCGTAGAATTCATAGTTATTCACATTTTTTATCTTTGGGATTCTCTGGACTATTCTCCCTGATCTACGGATTTCTTCTTGAAATCTCCTAGAATTTAGTCTTCTCAGGTTAACTATTTGGATTGTAGGAATTTATCTTAGCCCATTTTGTGTTGTTATAACAGAATACCACAGTGTAGGTAATTTATAATGAACAAAAATTTTTTGACCTACAGTTCTGGAGGCTGAGAAGTCCAATATCAAGGTGCCCGCAACTGGCAAGGGCCTTCTTGCTGCATCGTGACAGGCAGAAGACATCATATGATGGAAGGGCAAAGACAGAGAGGGAGAGAGAGAGCACACACAAGAGGGGCAAACCCACCCCCATGGTAACAGCATTAGTCCTAAACACCTCTTAATGATCTTACCTCCCAACACTGTCGTAATGGCAATTAAATTTCAATATGAGTTTTGGAGGGGGCAAACATTGAAAATATAGTAGGGTTGCATTATATTGAAAAGTTTGGTTGGTGACCTGTGTTGCTCCCCAATTGATTATTCTGGTCTCAACACCTGAAACCAGGACTGCCACCTATACTTGTGCAGTTTGGGCTCTTTGCACAAGTGGGCACAACTGAAGGGTCTACATGTTGCCAAAATCCTGCCCATACTTCCTATTTAGTCTGTGTCCACTGAATAAAGGGATGCCCATAGTACACAGCCCTGCTCACATGCCAATTTGGGCCCAAAGGTGTTGCCATTATGTAATTTGCACAAAGGCACTCTATGACCTAGTAGTAGTCCTTAACTTCTCCTGTGTTCATAAAGGTCTTGAAAAAGGCTTTGTTTTCGCATGAAGGAAGCACCTTCAGAGAAAAAGCCAGCTATATTGTTTCAAATTTAGACCTCATGAATTCATGTAAAGGCTAAAAGGGCTATTTTTCTAGGAGGGATTAAAATATAGACTTATGTTTGTTTGTTGGTAATTAAATATTTTTGGCCTATGGGATGAACTTGAATTTTTAAGTGAAACTTACTTCTTTGCACTCATTATTTTGCTTTTAAATTGTTTAACTTGTAAATCTTAGCAGTTTGATGCATATACATTTATACAAGTGCCCTTTATATTTTGGCAATGGTATATTTCAACACTACTTTAGATGAAAAGCTGTTTTACTATTCTTCACAGCATGTATGAGCCTGATTCTACAATGTGTGCATGTGTACATGCGTGCATGTGTGTGTGTGTATATAAGCATTTTTATGAGCAATTCTTAGGTGAACTCACATTATCATTTATGAAGAACCTCTAAATTGGGAATAATATCTGCTACTTAAATAATGAAGGCAGTTAGGGAAATAAAGTTACTGCTATGTATTTAAAATTATCTAATTTATAGCATTCTCACGATGCCCTTTATGTGATTGCTAGAAATATTTTTAAATGGCATTCTTGGAAGTGGTGAATCATTTTGACAGAGGGTACTCTGAAAAGCCTTGAGAAGACTTTGCTGCTATGAAGTTTGATTTTTCTCAGATATGCATGATCATTTGTATCTGTCTTTTGTCATATGCAACAGTTTCAATTTAGGGCCAACTGCAGGAAAGTGCTAGGTCAGGGAGACAGACGCTCTGAAAGGATTTAGTCCTTCAACCACAGCATCGTCTGAAATACCCACAGTCACGGGATTGGCCTGACTCCACCTCATTTAAACAAATAATAAATGGTAGAGATCCAATGTGTTTCTGATGATCTGATACCATTATTTCTGTTGTAAAAAAGAGATAAAAATGTAATAGCATTTTTATACAGAATGTATAATAAATTCCTTTAGAAAACTGGGAAGGGACAGAAGTGGTGACTCATTATGGAAATTTAAATTTAATCTTTGATGATGCTTATATAAAGGATTATATGAATGGTTTGGAGCAAGACTAGAATAAAATTTTTACTTTGGGAAAAAATGAATTGAACAGTGGCTCTATGTGCAGCAGCTACAGTTAAAATGCAGGTATGGATGTTAAACCTATTTTTGATTGATACTGTTTTTCTCTTTTTTATTTTTAAAAACCCAAGGAAATGATACATATGGAATGAATCAAGGTTTCCAAGTCTTTTACATTTTTTTCTGTTTCTGTGGAATTATTTAAATCCCTTCTGCTGAACCAGAAAAATATTCTTGGCAAAGTAAAACAGAAGTCCATCTTCACATTTGATTTGTGGTCTAAACTTGAGTTTATTAATGCTGTACCAGAGAATTTCATAATTTTATTTCCAAAAAATGTAATGGCATTTAACAGTTACTTGATAATTAGAAATTATGCTTGGAGGTGAACTTAAATAGTGGAAAAAGTTCAAATTGGTTTCTTACAATGTCAAAAATAGCCCACCCTGGAAGACATAACTTACTTTGTATGGAAGAATACATTACATTTAAATATGGTTATTGGAGCCTTTAGTACAGTAGGTGCAAGTAACTGAATTATCCAGATATCACACTGATATGGGTTTGTTTTTTTTTTTTCTTGAGACAGGATCTTAATCTGTCACCCAGACCAGAGTGTAGTGGTGTGATCATAGCTCAATGCAACCTCCAACTCTGGGTTCAAGTGATCCTCTCACCTCAGCCTCAGGAGTAACTGGGACTACAGGTGTGTACTATCACATCCAGTTAATTTAAAAAAAAATTTTTTTTTTAGAGATGAGATCTTGCTATCTTGCCCAGGATGTTCTTGAACTCCTGGGTTCAAGTGATCCTCCCAACTTGGCCTCCCAAAGCACTGGGATTCCATAGGCGTGAGCCATCATGCTGAGCCTGATTTACAATATTTGAATCAAGTATCATGTATAAGAAATGCTGCTGATTAAGTAGAACTATCACCCACAAGATCTATTTCTAAGACAGTGTCAATATACTAAGTGAAAGGCAGTCTTCCCCTTCACCTCAGATCCCTACCTCCTGGTATTCACACCCTTGTGTAATTCCTTTCCCTTGAGTGTGAGCTGGACCTACTGACTTGTTAATGAATAGAATATGGCAAACATTATGGGATGCCACTTACAAGATTAGATGAAAAAAGACTATGGCTTCCATTTTGGGTGTTCTCATGCTCTTTCTTAGATTATTTACTCTGGAGGAAACCAGTTATGCTGTGAGGCAGACCTGCAAGAGAGGGTTAAGTGAGTGAACTTGAATGTAGGTCTTCTGAGGCCTGCCAACTGCCACATGATTTACCTGGGAGTGCATCCCCGCCCCCGTCCAGTCTTACGAAAATACAGCTCCAGGTAGCAGCGTGACTGCAATTTCATGAAAGACTCTGAGCCAGGGGAAGCAAGCTAAGCTACACCTACAGATACTGGGAGATAATGAAGGTTATTTTTAGCTGCTAATTTTGTTATGCAGTGATGGATAACTAATGCATCACATTTACTAATCTATTAACTAGTATTAGCTCCTTAAACCATGTGTAATTTTCTATTTTAATTGGCATAATTTTCAAATGTTTTCTAACTAAAACAATATGAATTGGATAATGCAGATCTATAATACATAGCACTTGAATTTATGTTACATGTTATCGGCATTTTTAGGGAAAATTATATTTTTACAAGGGTAGGAAAGTCTTGTATTTTATGGAGTATATTTGAGTTTTCTGGTCCTCATAACTTGCTTTAGTAGATTCTTGCATATTATTTTGAGGATAAATAAATAAGATAGAAATATATTTTGAAGCATATTATACTAAGGGCTTAGGTTATAGGTAAATGACTATTTTACATAGGACCATAGTGTCCCCTAATATAATTATAGAGGAAGTCAAACATTCGTAATAATTCTGAGTTTATATCAGTAGTATACAAAATGGCAACAAATTGATTATGAGAGTTTCCACTGGTGATCTCAAAGTACTTTTTCAGAGTAAAATTCTCATTTCTGATGCAGTTCCTAAATGGCATAACAACTACCATCGATATGAAAAATACAGACAAATTTTAAACCTCTATCAATAGAACAAAGAGGTGTAATATAGTGTGAGAAGGACACAGCAACACATGCATACGCTTGCCACCGCTCCTCAAACTCCAGAAAAATACCCGAGCCCTAGATCATAACGATGGTTCAACTGGGTCCAACAGACACCCCACCCTAACAGACCATTGCTATGTTTTTCCAGTGGCTGCCAGTACTCTCTGGTTAGGTCTCCACTTCTAAAAGTAAAGCAGATGCCTGATTTCCTTGAAATGAAAGTTCAAATATAAATTCAGGAATTCAGACAGTATTTTTTACTATGAAGAATGCAGGTCATTTATTTATTTGGAATAAAGTGTAGCCAAAGCAAATATGCTTGGTTTTCTGGTTAAGGCCCACCCTGAATTATGATTGTATAGGCTGCTCTAGTGTTGGAACAGCTGTCCATGGCTGGATGGAAACTGGCTCAACAGCTGCTGCTGTTTGGGAACTATCACAAAGTAACATTAGCGGTAAAGCATACATCAACAACTGTCACTACTTTTCCTTTCTTTTTTTTTTTTTGCAGTGTGTTCTGTGTATTGGGCAAAATTTCATACCCTTAAGTCCAGTGCTATCATGTGTTTTTAGTTTGCAACAAAACACTGAAATGTCAGGCTTAATGAGAAAGGAAAAGCATCGTGCAGAGCGTGAGCATTTTCACTCCTTTGGAAAAGCATCTTCCTAACCAAGCTAATCAGGCTTTGCAGTGACACCAGAGAATGCTCCACCTGTTGTACTTCAGGATAATGGAAGAAGCTGAAATCCATTCTATTCTTCCTCTCTCCTAGGGCACTGAATGAGTGATAAAAGGCCAAAGGAAGCTGTCTCAAAGAACAGCTAAATAAGTGATTGAATTTCTTTATATAACATGAAATCAAATGCAATAGTCACAATACTCTATTTAATAATTGCCTTCTTCCAGAGCTATTAACTACTTTCTTCCCTATCATCTCACTGAATGATGTGCATTTTACTGAGACATAGAAAAGTGAGGTGCTCGAAGCTATGGTTATGGGAGAAGTATAGAATTTTGGCATTTTTTTGCTTCCACAATATTGTCTAGAACTATCATATTTTGTCATTTTACTAAGATACAAATTTGAATCACATGCAGGGGATATTAGATGTGAGAAATGAGTCATCTTGTTTTTGAGTGACCTTTGCCTAGTTTTAATATCTGCAGTTTAAAAACATTCCATTGGCTCTTAGTAGAATTCAGTATTGCTTTTGGAGTGCTATAGTAGTATTATTTGATAATTTGGGGGGAAGTATAAAGTTCTTCAGAGTAATTCCTCAGGAATATCAAAGGCTACTGGCAGGAGTTCAGGTTGCCAGAGGTCCTCTGAGACCAATAGAACCATCTTCTAGGATTGGGCATCTCACATCTATAGAATTCTGGGGAGAGAGCAGGACTTTATGATTGGCTTAGAACATTCTCTCTAAGTAGAGAACTGCACATAAACTTACCAAAGACAGGGTTGTTTTCTTGATTAAAGATCTCTAAAGAGTAAGCTTTCATAACTCTATGGATGCCCTATTATTTGAGCGTTGCTAACCAGAGAGAGGAAAGTGGCCAGAGAGTTCGTGGTTACAGCATTAAGTTTATAGAAAATGTAAAAGTTTATGGTCTTACCTCAGGGTCTACTTAGACAAACATTTCCTGGCACTGACATGGCCCTTGAAAATCATGTTATATTGTTTTCTGCAGATATTCAGTGGAAACAATTTTCTGTCAAACATTTTCAAAACATTCTTCAAGCTAATTTTGGTGGTTTCCTAGGAGGTAGTAACAGTGGCGATTTGCAGAAACTACACTGGAACTGGTATGAGATAATATTTTCAGCAGATGCTTTGTAAAGGAAAGATAAGCAAAAGACCAGTTTGGGAAACTTGTCATTGCACTAGTGATGATCCAAGAAAATATTGACATCTTTGATAGATACCTACAGCCTGGTCTGTACTTTATTTTTCATTTTAGGTTTATAGAAGCTAAATATACTAATGAACTGAAAACAAAAAGAGAAAGAAAAAAGTTAAAGATTATGCTTAGCAGTGACAAGATTTTGAAGAATATGTGTGAGAATGACAGATTACAAGTGTAGAAAATGGGACCCTCTATCACAATCTTGCCTCTAAAAGGAAAAACTGTTAAAAATATATAAGCTTAGTAATTTAGAATCAAGTCTTCAAGTTTGTTGGCTAAGAATTTTATTTTTTGTGAGTGTTGATAATGCGATACTTGCCTCATGTATTTTTTTCCCATCAAACCTTGGTAACTGTGTCTCCCTGGGACAAGAAAAATTTCGATACTTATACCAGAAAAATTAAGACAACCACAAGGGCTCTCTGTAGCAAGGCAAGCTGAACAGAATTGTGATATCACTTAATAGGCATAGGTGATGAGTCTCAAATGGTTTCCTAATTCAACCATTCTTTGAAAAATTTTTCAAAGGAATTTTATGGGAGATGTCACCTTTCCAGAAAGCACAGAATATACCTGTTTGCTTATCTCAAGAAAGTCCACGCTCCTAATCCGTGCCTGGCACTGAAAGATGCATAATTCTTGGAGCTCATAGGCCACAGAGAGCAAAGGGCAAAGATAGCGCTGTTATTTCCCATTACTGGCCCCTTGGGAAGTATATCATCTCTATCCTTGTGATCCTCTTTCCTCACTGACAACTCGGTTATGGTAAGTACACATAGCATGGGCCAAGAGCAGAAACATAAATCAAATCGACATAAGTCCAATGCAAAATCATAAATCAATTGGACAAAAGTTGAATTTTAAAATGTATGAGCAGGCTGAGATTGACTGTGATTCTTTGAAGCTATTTAAATAAAAAGATTTGGGCGTGGTGAATTATTTTTTGGGAAGATTCTTAGGGAAGGTTGAAAGATATGCAAAAACTATCACATGGGTCTCTAGAAAACTTAACCACCATCAAAATAACACCTACATAGCATTTTTCTTTTTAAAATTGCTCATATGTCAGTTATAGTGACTTATTCTTACATTTTCCTTCAGGTATGTACTCACTATATTAGATATCATTAATAAAAAATTCCATTATTCACTTTATTTAAAAGATTTTTTATTGACATTATAATGTAGCTTTATTTTGTAGAGGCCCTCTTATCCTTTCGTGTCGTGTTTTTATCCTCACATGTAATTATTGTCCAGGCAAAGAAGATAGCCTTTCAAATATAAGATTTTAATCCCTCAAATCTTCCTACATTCTCTGAATTAATCACTCTGTGCCAGCAGAATTTCTCCAGTGACTAAAGGTGTATTATTACATTAGGAGATATAATTTTAGACTATTACTAAAATACAGTGCTGAGAATGTTGCCCTCCTATAAATGATTAAATGCTGTGGTAATGCTAATATTTTAGCTCTTTAGGTTGTTTCCTAGAAGTCTATGATGTATCTGGGCTTAGTAAAATTTTACTCCTCTGATATTTTCTGACTTGTTATTTGGAGTATTGCTAATATGTGATTGCATTCAATAAGTCAGCCTCACTCTTTATTACTTAACTGGAGAAGTCCAGTTTTTCTCACTTAATGTATATTATATACCTTAATGTACATATAAAGCACAGAAGCAATATTCTCTGGAAAATATTGTTACCTTTACTTCTTCAAAAGGGCAGAATACTGGTGTCATAGAATGAGTTTGGAAGTATTCCCTCCTACATACTTTTTTGGAACAATTTGAGTACAATTAGTATTAGTTCTTTTTTAAATGTTTGGTAGAATTTAACAGTGAAGGCATCGGGTCCTGGGATTTTCTTTGATGGGAGATTTTTTTATTATTGATTCTATCTCTTTATCTGTTATTAGTCTATTCAGGTATTATATTTCTTCATGGTTCAACCTTGGTAGGTTGTATGTGTCTAGAAATTTATCCATTTCCATTAGGTTGTCCAATTTGTTGTCATGTTAGTTGTTCATAATAGTCTGTAACAAGTCTTTATATGTCTGTGGTGTCAGTTGTAATGTCTCCTTTTTTGTTTCTGATTTTATTTATTTGAGTATTCTCTCTTTTTTTCTTTGACTGGCTAAAGGTTCATCAGTTTTGTTTATCTTTTAACAAACCCAACTTTTCATTTTGTTGATATGTTGTTTTTCTTTTTTTGGTCTCAATTTCATTTATTTCTGCTTTGATCTGGATTATTTCTTTTCTTCTACTAATTTTGGGTTTGGCTTGCTATTGTTTTTCTCCTAGTTCTTTAGATGCATTGTTAGGTATTTTATTTGACTTTTCTTCTTTTTTGATGTAGGTGTTTATTGCCATAAACTTCCCTCTCAGTACTGCTTTTACTGTATCCCATAGGTTTTAGTATGTTGTTCTAGTTTAGGTATGTTCTAATTTCATTTGTTTCAAGAAAATTTTTAAAATTTCCTTCTTAATTTCTTCATTGACCTAATGGCAATTCAGGAGCATATTTTTTAATTTCAATGCATTTATAGTTTCCAAAGTTCATCTTGTTTTGATTACTAGTTTTATTCTACAACAAGAAAAGAAAACTATAGGCCAATATTGCTGATGAACATAGAAACAAAAATCCTCAACAAAATACTAGCAAACCAAACTCAACAGCACACTAAAAAGATTATTTATCATAATCAAGTGGAATTCATCCCAGGGATGCAAGGATAGTTCAAAGTAAGAAAATTAATAGACATGATATATCACATCAACAGAATGAAAGACAAAAAAAAATATATGATCATTTCAGTAGATGCTAAAAAATTTCTGATAAAATTCATCCCTTCATGATAAAAACTCTCAACAGACTGAGTATAGAAGGAGCACACCTCAACATGATAAAAGCCACGTACAACAAACCCACAGCTAGTATCATACTGAATGGAGAACAAAACAAGGATGCCCAATTTCACCCCTTTTATTTAACAAAGTATTCAATGTCCTAGCCAGAGCAATTACACAAGGGAAAGAAATAAAGAACATCCAAAGAGGAAAGGAGGAAGTCAAATTATCCTTGTTTTCAGGTAACATAATCTTATATTTAGAAAATCCCAGACTCCACCAAAAAACTATTAGAACTCATAAACAAATTCAGTAAAGCTGTAGGATATAAAATCAATGTACAAAGATCAATAGCATTTCTGTATGCCAACAGCAAACAATCTGAAAACAAAACCAACAAAGTAATTCCATTTACAATAGCTGCAAATAGAATTAAATACCTAGGAATAAACTTAATGAAGGAAGTGAAAGATCTCTACAATGAAAACAACAAAACATTGATGAATAAAATTGAAGAGAACACACAAAAAATGAAAAAAATATTTCATGCTCCTCATGGATTGGAGGAATAAATATTGTTAAAATGTCCATACTAACCAAAGCAATCTGCAGGTTCAATGGAATAACTATCAAAATACCAATGACATTTTTCACAGAAATAGAATAAACAACCCTAAAATTTATGTGGAACCACAAAAGACCCAGAATAGCCAAAGCAATCTTCAGTAAAAGGAAAAAAGCTGGAGGAATCATTTTACCTGACTTCAAATTATATTACAGAAATATAATAACTAAAACAGCACGGTACTGGCATAAACATAGACACATAGATTAACGGAACAGAATAGAGAACCCAGAAATAAATCCACACATTTACAGTCAACTCACTTTCAACAAAGGCACCAAGAACTCACATTGGTGAGAGGACAATGTCTTTAATAAATTGTGCTGGGAAAACTGGATATCCATATGCAGAAGAATAAATCTAGGCCAGTATCTTTTACCACATACAAAAATCAAATCAAAAAATGGATTAAAGATGTAAATGTAAGACTTGAAAATACTAGAAGAAAACTTTGGGGAAACACTCCAGAATGTTGGGTTAGGCAAAGATTTCTTGAGCAAAATCTCAAAATCACAGTCAACCAAAGCAACACTGACAAATGGGATCATATCAAGCTAAAAAGCTTCTGCACAGCAAAGAAAACCATTAACAAAGTGAAGAGATAACCCACAGAATGGGAGAAAATATTTGCAAACTATTTAACTGAAAAGGAATTAATAACCAGAATATATAAGGAGCTCAAACAACCCAATAGGAAAAAATATTTTGATTAAAAAGTGGTCAAAAGACCTGAATAGACATTTTTCAAAAGAAGACAAATGGCCAAAAAGCATATGAAAAAATGCTCAACATCACTAATTGTCAGAGAAATGCAAATTAAAATCACAATGAAATATCATTTTACACCGATCAAAATGGCTATTACTACAAAGTCATAAAATAACAGATGGTGGCAAGGATGCAGAGGATGGGAACTCTTATACACTATTGGTGGGAATATAAATAAGTGCAGCCTCTATGGAAAACAGTACAGAGATTTCTCAGAGAATTAAAAATGAAACCTATGATCCAGCCTTCCCACTTATGGATATCTACCCAAAGGTAAAGAAATCAGTACATAAAGGAGATACCTCCACTTTTTTGTTTATTGCAGCACTATTCACAATAGCAGAGATATGGAATCAACCTAAGTGTCTAGCAAAGGAGGTTTAGATAAAGAAAATGTAATATATATACACAGTGGAATACTATTCATATGTAAAAAAGAGTGAAATGATGTCTTTTGCATTAACATGCATGGACTGGAGGCCCTTATCTTAAGTGAAACAACTCAGGCACAGAAAGTCAAATACTACGTGTTCTGACTTACATGTGGAAGTAGAATATGGACTGATGGACAATGGTGACTCAGCAGAGTGGGGATGTGTGGGAGGGAGGTGGATGATGAGAAGTTGCTTGACGGGTACAATGTGTATTGCTTCAGTGATGTACACACTGAAGGCTCTGACTTCACCACAATGCAGCATGTCAATGTAACAAAATTGCACTTGTACCCCACGAATATATCCAAATAAAAAATAAATGAGGGAAAAAAAGAAAAGAGAAAAGTTGGCACAAGATCTGAATAGATATTTCTCAAAAGAAGACATACAAAAGGCCAACAGGTATATCGAAAGATGCTCAACATCACTAATAATCAGAAAAACGCAAATCAAAATCACAATGAGGTATAACCTCATCCCAGTTAAAATGGCTTTTATCAAAAAGACAAAAAAAAAAATGCTGGTGGAGATGCAGAGAAAGGGGAACACTCCTGTAAGTTTATACGGGAACACTTAAACACTGTTGGTGGGAATATAAATTAGTACAACCGCTATGGAAAACAGTGTGGCATTTTCTCAAAAACCTAAAAATAGAACTACCATATGACTCAGCAGTCTCACTGGATATATATCCACAAGAAGGAAAATCAATATATTCAAGAGATATCTTCTCTCCCATGTTTATTGTAGCACTATTCACAATAGCCAAGATATGGAATCAGCCTCATTGTCCATCAATTGAACAATGAATAAAGAAAATATAGTACATGTATACAATGTAATATTATTCAGCTATAGAAAAAGTGAAATCCTGTCATTTGCAACAACATGGATGGAACTGGAGGACATTATGTTCAGTGAACTAAGCCAGGCACAGAAAGACAAATATTGTATATTCTCACTCATATGTGGGAGCTAAAAAAGTCGATCTCACAGAGATAGAGAGTATAAGGATGGTTACCAGAGGCTGAGAAAAGTAGTACGGATAAAGAAGGGATTGTTAATGGGTGCAAAAATACAGTTAGAAGGAATAAGATCCAGTGTTTGGTAGCACAATAGGTTGACTATAGTTAACAATTATTTATTGTATATTTCAAAATGATTATAGAAGTGGAATTGAAATGTTCCTAATGCAAAGAAATGATAAATTTTTAAGGTGATAGATAACCCAATTAGCTTGATTTGTTCATTATACCTTGTATGCTTATATCAAAATTTCACATATACCCCATAAATATGTGCAACTATTATGTATCCATAAAAATTAAACATAAAAAACTTTTAGAATTATAGAATATATGAAGATGGAGAAAAGGTGAGTTCTTGGAAAAAAGTGTTTATATATTTTTCAAGAAACAGGCCTTCTCATGCTGGGTACTGTGTTTTGACTTAACTGTTAAATCCACTTTCCAGGGTCTGCTTTTGCCCTGTGTGGTTGCAGATGATCATGCCAACCCTATTTGTCTTTTTTTTTATTTTATTTTAGGGTGAAAGGAATATTGGTGAAGAAGTATGTAATAGTAAAGAGAAGGTTGGAGTAAATGTAAGAAGCATAGTGGCTGTGAAGTTTGGACAAACAGTTTAGCTCCTCTCAGGTCCAGTTTTGTCATATAAGAAGGCAGTTGAAATACGGAGTGCTAAAATGTTGTGAATCTATGAATTTAGTGTGAGAACTGTAACATGCCAGCCATCACTATATCTTTCCCCTCGCTTCGTTGTCGGTCTTCTCCAGACTGATATTTTATAACCATTTCCATTTCTTTACTTCTCACTCACAGCTTGGTGACCCACTCAGTCAGACACTGTGCCTCTCCCACATCCTCCCAGCTCACCCTGAAGTTCCCCGGCAGGAAGAATGCCAGTGGCCACCTGTTCTGTGTTCAGGACATTCTCTGGTTCTGGGAGTATGTTCTACCCACAGTGGGGCCAGACCAGCAGTGCCGGGGAGTTAACTTCTTTGGGGAAATCTCTAACCAGTGAAGGATGGGAGTTGTGGAAATACCCCAGCTTCCTTATCCCACATAAGAATTTCAAGTGAGTGCCCTGTATTACCTCTTAGAGGATCCTCGGTAGGAACGAGGTCCAATTGCCCACAGAACAACACAACATTTAATAGCTTTCTTCTTTTCCCTCCCTTACATTCCTATTAGCTGCACTTTGCTTCCTATAATAATTTCCAAAATGAACTCCTTGCACCCCAATCCCAATCTTGGGTTCTGTGTTTGGGGAAAATGCTTATTTTGCCTATTGTGTGCTCCTCCCTGCCTCTGGAACAGCACCACTGGTTTGTATTTTTGAGTTACCACAGTCTCATGTGTCAATCCGCATCCACTCACTTTTTCCCTAAGTTTGTTAGCTTTGAATGTGTGTGACTTATACAGTCAGTATTTGTTGTAAAGACAGTACTGTGATCCATGTTTTTCCTTTTGCCTGGGAATAGAGACAGATACAGATGGATGGATGGATAGATAGATATGCAGACAGATAGATGGTAGGTAGATTGCCTTGGAGGTCACATAGCGTTACTTCCTTCTCATTTTATTTGTTAGAAATTTTCTTTCTATTGTTCTATTTGTTAGAAATTTTCTTTAGAAGTGATTCATTAAGGCCAATCCTTATTCAAGAGGAAGATAATTAGACTCTACTTCTTGATGGGAGGAATATCAAAAAATTTTTGGACATGTTTTGAAACAACTCTACTTGGTATTTTTGAATAAATGCTTGAAGAGAGTGGGGAAGCTCTTCTATTATCATTTAAGTCTATTTTTACTACCTTTTGGAGGACTTGCCAAAAAAGAACTGTGCCTTTGAATGAATTCTTCTTCCTTATCAAGGGTGATTCTCTGGGGTGCCCTTTTTCTTCCTGACAGGCCCCACGATGCACACAGTCACTCCCCTTTGTGACTAGTCCTCAGGCTAACGTTTCTCGATCTCATTTAGCAATTATATTAGCATGCGTTCCTCCACCCTAGTCTTTTTTGTTTCACTGTTGCCTCTGTATAACATGCTTACTGCGATTTTTTCTTGCTTATGCTGTGTTGTTAACTTGAAATACCTTCTTTATTTTTTTCTGTCTGTTCAGATCACATCCAGAATTCAAGTTCAGCCATTAATTTTAGGCTTTCTGAGACAAGGAATGTAGTATTCATCTTTGTAGGACAGTGTCCAGAAAATTGGGCCCCCAAAATAAATGTATATTGAGTTGACAAAGTCCAGCTCACAGAAAGTTTGGCTTTTAACTTTCATAACCCCTGAAACATATGCCTCACATCCTTCACTGTTCCATCCTCATGGGTGTTTAAACCACAAGTAGCAACATAGTGTCATATGGAGAGGAAACGTAGCACTCAGATGAATCTGAATTTGATTTTCTAAAGTACCATTTCTAACTGTGTGACTTTGGGACAGTCATTGAATATCCTGAACTGGATCATTTAGGCATATCATATATTTGAGGGTGGTTGAGAAGGTTTAAGATAATATATGTGTAATATGGTATTAATATTCAAGCATGTGGATTTAGGCATCATCCTATTCTACCTACTGGAAAATGTTCTTCAAACTATGGGTATGATATATTGGTGGCACATAAGATCATTTTAGTGGGTTTGACTGCCATTAAAAAATTGAAAATAATACAGTCAAATGGAAAATATCAAACTTCATCGGACATAGATAAGGTTTGTCAAATATTTATTTTAAATGAATGTATCTGTATTTGAGGCTGAATGTATTGTTTCCTGTTTGAAAGCTGTAGCATTAGAGGGCCTATCTGTGTTTTTCAAAGACAAAACCTCATAATGGTCATAGAACACTGAGGGATAAAGAAGTGAGTAGCCACATTCCTTGGTTTGCTTTTGTCTGAGGCTCATGGGCCCATAAAAAGATCTTGAAAGCTGTTTGCCTTTAGGCTTCTGATAGATGCAGTTATGTCTGAAGGAGTAGAGTTAAAGAAATGAAGGACACTAGAATTTAGGTATTGAGGGATTGTCAACCAGGCTCCTGAGAGAAATGAGAAGTCTGACTGAGTGAATAAGATTCAGTACAGTTTTGTCTATCAGAGGTGGCAATACATTGAATTTATAATATGAACTGCTGAGGCTGAACATTTTCTGACTTGTTCTCTAGTGTCACCTCTATGCTCTGTAAAAGAGAAAGTGGGGTGTATGTGTGTTTGTGTGTATATGTAAGGGGGTGTGGGGATGAAAGACTGTGTTATTAGTGTCCAAGTCACTCTGCTGAAGACTTCCTGTACCTTACCATAGAAAGCTGGGTAGGGGAGCTGTAAAAATAATCAGCATGGGCCCAAGCAAATCAACTGTGGAGATCTTCTTTAGAAAACTGTTTACTAGGTGGGGAAAATGTTCATTTATTGACCAAAGAGTGAGTGATTGACATGCAGAGGTAGGTAGAGAGAGAGCTCTTGGTAATGTGACATAGGGCACTGCCTGTGGGCAGAGTGGAGGTCGATGTTCTAGAGATAATTGACAGAGGTGTGGCCAGCAGCCTGTGTGGTGCATCAGCAATATGTCAGACTGCACTGACGCAGAGCAGAACCACAGCGGACAGTAGGGCAGAGGGTCTACAGAGGTTGTGGGAGAGGTTTAGGTTTTTTTTCCCCCTCATCTTTATGACTCTTAAAAAGACTCTAAAGTGGGTGCACATGAGGTTCTTTTACTGCCAGGTGGATACTACTCAGTATAAGGGCAGAGACCCATATGATAATATATGGGTCCTAGGAGCCACCAGCTGGGCCAGGGAGACCTCCTGTTGAGCGTTCGGGTTGAGACATGAGGACCCCAGGAGTGGGACAGGACTTTGCCAAACAGCAACCTGTGGACATGCCAGTTCACTGAGCAAAAGCTGCTTGACCTTGAGGGGACAGTCCACCGATGAGGGATGTCTGCAATGGACCCCACCTTGAAGCCTGAGGACCACAGCCTGAATGTCTACAAATGACCTGGGCTTATAATCAAAGGCAGAGAGAATGATCAAAGGATTTCAGCCTAGCAGACAAGAGCAGTTTTCTATTCTAAGGCTGAGGCAATGTTCCTATCTCTCTCCTGAGTTCATGTCTCAGTAAATGAGGAACTAGATAAAGTAGAAAGAAGTATGTGGTCTCTTTGTTCCCATTTGGATTATATGCTTTACTTCTGACTCACGATTTATCTTTAACTTGTGTATACTTCACTAGTTTATTGTTACTTTGGAGACCTCAAAACTTAAACTCATGATATGTACATGTAAATATGTACATGATAATAATTGTTTGCTGAAAGAGTAAATGTTGATGCGGGACTCCACTCATGGCCTGCTGGCTCACGGGAATGCTGGAGGACTCCTGATTTCCCCATCACTTTAATCTATACTTTTTCTCTGTCTCCTTTATTTCCAATCTCTTGTGATGTTCCTGCCTGGGACTCGATTTTGTTGGGAGAGTCGTGAACTCCTGGCAATCTCCCACTTTTGAGAATTTGCTTAACAAATGATAGTTACTCCTGTCATCAGAACTCTTTCTCTGCTATTAAACATAACTATAGGCATTTCTCATCTCTTATTTTTTGAAGAGCACTGTATTGAATGTTTGCACTCAAGCACTGCCTCCATCTAACTTCTGTTAGTCTTTACTTGTCTAAGCTTTCTGAGCAGCAGTTTTCTACCAGAGTTTGTTGTGCAAATTAATGATAAAATGACTGTAAAATCACTTTGTAAACCATTTAGGATGTGTGAATATGAGTCAGTAAAAAAATTACAGTTTCATTGGGAAACTTGGTGGCACTTACAATTAGTTTTGTAGATTTGAGTTTTGTTTTTATGATGAACCTTTGATACCTTGTATAGAATAATTACCAGCCCCCAACCCCATGCACTTATTTGGTTGGTTGTTTCTTTGAACACATTACAGAGGATATCTCCTTTTCTCTCTCTCTCTCTTTTTTTAACTGTGTTTGTAATTTTTAGAATATATACCTTACCACCATGAGCTCATCAGTATTCTTGGTTTGGGGAGTGTGAGAAGAGAAGGTAAAGTGGAGAATGAAGGGAGGTAATGAGTTTACTCTTAAACTACAGCAGAACAAGGAATTCCAAGCAAACCTAAACAACTAGAACACTACCTGCCAATGTAAATCTCTTAAGTTTGATTGTTATCGACCTCCGTAGCCTTCATTGTCTATCATAAAAGTGGTACTTACCACTTACCATCCTTGTACTATGTTTTCTTATAGATATTTTTCCTCCCATTCCTAGCTACAAACCTAGTTTTCTAGGTTTTTGTTTTCTTCTACCATGCATTATAATTTCTTACATACTGTTGGAGTTCAATAAATTCTCCTGATTAATTAATATTAAAAGTTTTATGACAGCCAGGCATGGTGGTTCATGCCAGTAATCCTAGTCCTCTGGGAGGGCGAGGCGTGTGGATCGCTCGAGGTCAGGAGTTTGAGACCAGCCTGAGCAAGAGCGAGACCCTGCCTCTACTAAAAGTAGAAAGAAATTATCTGGACAACTAAAAATATATATAGAAAAAATTAGCCGGGCATGGTGGCACATGACTGTAGTCCCAGCTACTCGGGAAGCTGAGGCAGAAGGATGGCTTGAGCCCAGGAGTTTGAGGTTGCTGTGAGCTAGGCTGATGCCACGGCACTCTAGCCTGGACAACAGAGTGAGACTCTGTCTCAAAAAAAAAAAAAAAAAAAAAAAAGTTTTATTATTACATTCCCTTTAGTATTTCACTATTCCTCATTGAGTTATTCCATTGTCACTTAATGCTCTTATTTATTTTTCTCTCCCCCAAAATATTTTTTATTCTTACTTTCCATTTGTGTTTCCAATTGTGAATAAAAGATGCTTAGTAAGTGGTTACAAAACAGCGTGAACTGTACTGTACAGGAGGAGCAGGCTGGCCCTGAGGGTCCTGTCACTTCTCTGCTTTGACAGCGTGACATGGGGACTGGCGTCTGGACAGCGTCAGTAGGGCTGCTCATTCTCAGGATCTGGTGTGGGCGCGGGCAGGGCCGGGGCAGCTCCGGAGGACAGAGGGCCGGGCACCGGGGCCGCATGCGGCATCCCCACTCCTGCTCGCGGCGTGGTCCTCTGGGCTTCCGTGTCGTGCAGCTTGAGTCGGCTTCGGCCGGTTGAGCGTGGACTTCAGCTGTGCGGCCCCCACTGTCTTGCTCGCCCACTTGCCCACCAGCTTGTGCAGATCATCCGTGAAGGTGCCTTTCTTGTTGTTGCTGTTGTTCGCCTGCGCCTGGACGTGCAGGATGGGCTGGGGGCCTGGCTCAGCGCCTGGGGCCGGGCTGCTGGTGGAGGAGCCTGCGCTGGAGGGCACGACCTTGAGCTGCAGCACCGTGGGGTCCAACTGCTTCCCGCCTTCCGCTTGCCATTGCCGGTTTTCCTCCGGCGGCCGGTAGGGGGCGCCGTGCGGCGGAAGCCCAGGTCGCGGGGCGGCGGCCCGGACCTCCTGCCTCTGCTGGCTGCGAAGCTCCGAGATCCCCTTCAGGAGCTTCTCCCGCAGACTCTGCAGCTCCTGCTTTATGTCGGCGTCCTCGAACTTCGAGTCATTGTCGCTGCTGATGTAGGATGACTGGGAGTGGAAGGAGGTCACGCTGATGGTGGCCCAGGCGTCTCCAGGCCCCGAGCGCCGGCCTGCGAGGGCGTGTGCAGGAAGGCGGTGGCCTTCGTCACCAGGTCGCCGGCCACGGCCCCGCCGCTGAGCAGGGACTCCTGCCTCTGCCCTGCGGGCCGCCCCCGAGGGCGCTCGTCCCGAGTCGCCGACCCGGCCCGCCCACGCTGACCTCCACGGAGGAGGCGTCTGCACCCGCCGCACCGCCAGCCTCACGTTGGGCTGAAAGGCGCCTCGTCCAGGTAGACGCTGGGCGGGCGGGGGGCGGAGAACCTCAGGCTGGGGGGAGGCCAGGGTCCTCTCGTCCTGCGTGCCGACCGCCGGGAAGTGACCACGGTCCCGGCTGGCCCGGCCGCCTCCGAGGGGACCGTGAGGCCCAGGCGCGGCAGGTCTGGCGGTGGCCGGCCTGACCACCTCCGTGATCGTCCCGTGCGGCGCTGGAGGAGCCCGGCCGCGCCTTCCCCGGGGACCCTGCTGTCCACGGCTGCGGTGGCCCAGGGTCAGGGCTCACAGCCCGGGGGCGCCGGGCGCCGTGGAGGAGCCTGAGGCCATCTGCCCTCCGTGTGTGTCAAAGAGCAGCGTGCTGCTGGGAGACAGCTCTGCTGTCTTTGCTGGAGATGTGACTTGCTCTGTCACATCCTCTCGAGCAGGGGCCAGTTCTCACTTTGCCAACGAGGGCTGGGGCAGCCGGGCATGCCCGGGGACCGCGTCACTAGGCACTAGGGGCAGGGCCATGTTTCCCCACAGGCCTCCGTGCGAGGCCCGTCCCCTCTCAGGGGATCCAGCGTGACGTCTCTGTCGCCCATCTCCACGGGGGTCTCAGGCGAGGGCGAGGAGGTGGGCACGTGCTCCTGGCGGAGCAGGGTCGGCAGCTTCTCATCCAGGCTCTTGATGGTGCCGTCCACGAAGCCCACCGTGGGGGGCGGCCCTTCCCCATCTGACTCCAGGGCCGAGGGTGGCTGTGGGGGGGCGGCGGGCCCCAGGGGGGGCTCGGGAGCTGGGAGGCCGCAGGGCTGACGGCCCCACTGCGGCGGGGAGGGGGCCGCCCCAAGCCGGGCTGTGGGGCCCCACTGGAGGGGTGGGTTCAGGTGCAGCAGCCAGTAGGGGTTCCCCTGGGGCACTGGGCTCCCTGGCTCAGGCGGGCTCCCCCAGTCCCGCAGCGCAGCGGGAGGGCACAAGGTCCTAGGCCCACCGCCAGGGGCTGTGCGGCAAGCCGGGCATCGTGAGTCTCCACTAGCGGCTGGGGGGTCTCGAACTCCCTGGTCGGCCCCTGAGGGGTCCCTGGACCCCCTGCCTGGATGGCAGTCCCTGATGGCTGGTGCAGCTGCATCTTGGGGCAGAGCAGTCACAGGAGGGGAAGGTGGTACCAAAAGGGCGGGTGCCCCCCTGGGAGGGTCGCAGGGGCCCGTCTGGCTCGGGAACTGCTGACCAGCTAGGAGCCGGGTTGCTCCTTCAAGGGCAGCTCGTCTTTACAGTGTGTTGGATCTTGGCTGGCTTCCGGCTGCAGGGCGCTGAGAGCAAGTGGGGGCAAAGATTCAGGGGCCTCAGGCGCCGGGCGCTCGGCCACTGGCCAGATGATAAACCACCTCTTCCTGGAGTGCAGGACGTTCTGCTGACACACGGGGGTGATGGCTTGGGACTGCCTGACATGAAGTCTGAAACCTTTGTTGTTAATGTAGTTGACAATTGTGTGTTCTCCTTTTCTTGTTCACTAATTCCTTCTGGTTGGTACATTAAGGCAGCCATTTAAGGTACTGATATTTCTACTTTGAAAGTAAAGATTATAGAATTTATTGCACGGTTTAACAAATGTTTACAGAATGCACGCTATGTCTGAGACACTGTATAAGGTCTGTACCAACATCATTTTATTTTGTTGGAGATCTATTTTTGTGGTCCATCTGAAAAGACTGGCTATAGAATTGTTTCTTGCAGTTCAGTGTTATACTTCTATTTGTTTAAATGAAATTTCTGTTTTCTCTCTAGAACTTTCAGATGTGCTCTTTTATTGCAAAATAGGTAGGTTATACTTCCCCTAGATTGTGACCTCTGTGAAAACCGGAGCTGGATTCATCTAAATTTCAATCCCCAAAGTGGTTAATACAATGGTATTCTTAATATGGATGCTCAGTAACTGTTGAAAATAGTTGTATAGACAGCGCCTTGGCAGGATGTTAAGACTGTGATTCTAAATTCCCTTTTTCTCCTTCCCCCTCAACCCCAACCTCTACTTCTAATTTTCAAATGTGTCTCTGGGTGGAAGTTATATTGGGAAAGTCACTTCTTTTTTACATGTACACTTTACATATAATTTTTTTTTATTATATGTAAGAGTCTCTCTAGATAAATTGCATAGTTTTGTAAATCTTCAATGTATTTAAAATAAAATTCAGTATTAACCTTTCCATCAACCTTTAGTTTTTAGTTTTCTACTTTGGTAACTTTACACTTTGCATATGTAACATTTCATTCTTTAAAAATTTATTTTTAATTGATAAAAATTCTATATATTTATCATATACATATTGTTTAAAAATACATATATATTGTGGAATGACTAAATTGAGGTAACTAACATATGAATTACCTCACATACTTATCATTTCTTGTTTTTCGCTAAATCAACCAGTTCCTAAAATAAAAAGAAATTTACATTTAGTGTAAATTACATAATAAAATACATCAAAAAATTTTGCCCAAGTGCTTGAAAAAATTTCCCTAGTAGAACAATTCTGTTCTATTGCTTTTAGAGAAAAAGAATGAGTTTGCCTTTGTATTTTTACTTTTTTTATGTTGGAATCATTTTCTAAAATAACCCAAGAACAATCTATTTCTTTCAAGGCACAATGATGCCATTCTTTTAGAAATCTGTAAGAAAAGCCATTGAAGAACACAAAGTTATTATAAACCAGGGTTCTCACAATTGAGTGTGCATCAGAATCACCTGTAGAGATAATTTAAACATAGATTGCTGGGCCCCACTTCCAGAGTTTCTGATTTAGCAGGTCAGGAATGGGGCCTGAGAATTTGTATCTATAGAAAGTATCCAAGTGATACTAATGCTGCCCTCTGAAGGTCACACTTTAAGACCTACTGCTAGATCACTTCTAAGGTGGCTCTTACAGCCTTATAACCTGCTGGGCTCCAAATAACTTCAAAAAGAAACTTTCTGGAAACCTAAGTATATTATTAAATGAATGTAATTTCTGGAATGAATTTGAGATGAACTGTTAATATTTTTACCTACAGAACTTTTTTCTTAATAGTAAAGAATAGAAACTTTAGGCCGAACAATAGTACCTATAATAATAGCTTTGCATCTTTAAAATATTGCCTTTAGTATTCTATAAGTCCTAAAATTACTTTTAAAATATTTATACATTTATTTCAAGAATAGTCACTGACAGCCTACTGTGTGCCAATCTCTAGTAACAGATACATCAGTACACAACATAGATGTGGAGTTTACATGTATAATTCTAGGATAATGCATCTGATATGGTTATACTGATTTTGACAGCCATTTAAAGCACAGCAGGCTCAACATGAGGGTTGTTATTGAAATATGCCATTTGCACTTTTTGTTAGAGTTCATTCATAATATAAAATAGCATGACAACACTGCATTTAAATTTTTGAGGAAATAAAATTTTTAGTAAATTTTGTTCTGGTTCTGAAAACTGACTGACAGATGGAGTGCCTTTGCAGGAAGTTGACTGACTTTTTATAAGAGGCAGCCGGTTTTTGTCTCCTCTCAGAGTGGTTTATGTGAGGTAACTAATTATTTCTAGACACTGTCTATATATAAATACATAGCACTTATATAACATTTACTATGTGCTTAGCACTGCATATATATTAGCATTTAAAGAACTTCTTACATATTAATTTCCTGTAATAATCTATGAGGAAAGTACTATTGATATGCATAGCAGATAAGCTATTTTAGCAATCTGACTCTAGAGCCTACCCTTTACCACCATGTTCTACTGCCCTCTATGTGTTCTTTTTGGTACTTACCATATATTGTAATGTTTTACCTTGTAATTTGCTTTTTAATAAGCAACTATCTTTCTTTTCCAACTAATAGTAAGGTCTTTGAGGGCAATTTCTAGGTCTAATATTTCTTGTAACCTATAAAATGTCAAGCATAAATACTTTACCTGTAATTGGTGTATAATCAATACTTTTAAATGGACTAATCAGTCTTAAAAATATTATAGTGAAACTCCCAATTGTACAATATTAGAAAATAAAAGTCTTTCCCTTTCCTTTTCTAAAGATATATTAGAGCAATCTAGCTAGGGATATGCTTATTTTCTTTCTTGAAATATAAATAAAATTCTTCCTTATATACCTAGATCAAAGAATATAGTTTTATACATTTACTGTGAAAGACATCATTATTAATTTAATGGACAGACTGAAAATTAGACCCTAAATATTGAAATGAAATTAGAAAACCAAAATATTGTAGAGCTAGATGGAAACTTAGATATAATATCATCTAGTCCCCTTATTTTATTTATTAAGCAAGCAGCAGAGGAATAGAATAGTTGAGTTACATACTCTAGGTCAACGGCATAGCTAATGGTTACTAGGAAAAAAAAAACTCTCAACTTTAAGATTTTTTTTGTTTGTTTGCTTTTTTTTTGGTAGTATTCCCTTTAGTTTTAGTTTTTAAGAGAGTACTACCTAGGCTAGAGTAGATCATTAGGTTTTAAAATGTTTCAGCTCTCCCAATGGAAATGTCTTCCTTTAAGCAAAGAAAATATCTAAAGTCTAACAATGTGGATTTCTAGACTTCCAGTAAGAGATACAGAAGAATTTAATGTCATTGTTTCAATATTATATCTAGATGTTTGTATGGAAGCATATTAGTCCTGAGTATTGGTCTGCCTTCGCTGTGTAACAAATTATAGTGGCTTAAAACAACAGCCTGTTTGTTTAGTTTGGCAACTTGTGCTGGGCCATTTCTCTACTGTTACTTGGCAGGCCGTTTGGGGCCTGGATAACCTTGGTTGACTTTGTTCATATGTCTGGTGATTGACCAACTCTCAGATGGAGTATGAATGTGACTGGGCCACATTAAGCTCATCAACCAGTAGGCTACACTGGATTTATTTATGTGGTAGCAGTGGCAGAAGTCCCAGAACAGCAAGTATGTAAGCCCTAACATGCAAGAGCTTTTAAACCCTATGCTTGTATCATGTTTGCTAATGTCTCATGTACATGGAAAATTTTATGACTAACTTAGATTCAAGAGGTAGAAGAATGGATTCTGCCTTTTTATGGGATGAGGGATAATTATGAGCATTTTAATAATCTATTACAGTCTGTCCTCTGATCACAAGTAATTCACTCCCCTCCTACTTTCAAAATACTCAAATCTCCCAAGACTCCCAGTGTCACTTATTTCTAGCATTAGGCTGAAGGTTTGGGGTATTATGATTTAAATAAGGTTTGGATATGGCTCCTTGGATGTGTTCCGCTTGTTCCTATAAACTAAAGAGACCTTTGAACTGAAAATACAAGTTATCTGCCCTCCACATTTCATGGTGACACAGGGATGGGATAATTACAACTGGTTTTTCCATTCTAAAAAGGGAAGAACATGAAGCAGGCAGATAGCAGGCAATGATCCCTAGAAAATCTGAAATCCCACAGGGCAAATGCTGTCAGGTCTTCTGACTGCGAAGCCAGAGAACGTTTCTTGATTAGGGCCTAGTTTTGCTTGATAGAAGTTGCTTCTCTGTACACAATTCCTAACTTTTCTATGGAAGTGGTTTCTTAGTCCATTGTTCTTCATGATTTTGACTCCACCCTTTCATCTCTTAGCTCTCATCCTCTGAAATTTTATTTTCCCACAAAAATTGCTTTTGTTTGCACTGAGCAGGTTTCTCAGTCTGCTTTCTCCCACAGAAAGTTGAGAAATGGTTGTTTTTTCAAGCCAGTTAACTAGTCTGTGTAAACAAACAAAAAAAACTTAATGACTTATAAAAACAACCATATGTTTTAGCTCATAATTCTGTGGGTTTTCAATTCGGGCTGAGCTCAGTGGTGACTCTTCTGATCTGAGGTGGACTTGGCTCGTTTCCGTTGGGGTAGCTCATGCATCTGCTGCTAGTCTGCAAGTTGGCTGGGAGACGGCTGATTCAGGATGGCCTCACCAACTTGTCTGGTAGTTGGCTGGCTGATATCAGGAGAGATGGGGTAACTGAGCCATGTGTCTCTGATCATCTGTCAGGTTAGCTCAAGCTTATTCATATGGTGGTGGTGACGAGGGATCCCAAGAGTGAAAATGGCAAGTCTTAATATGCAAATGCTTTTCAAGTCTCTGCTTGTGTCACAATTTGCTAATATCCTTTTGGCCAAACCGATTCACATAGCTTCTCCACATTCAAGGGTTGGGCAAATAGACTCTGCCTCTTCACTGGAGAAATAGACAATTGCGGTCTTTTAACAGTCTACCATATTCTGGGACTATTTTCTATTACCACAATCCAACGTACACAGGCTAATATTTTTAGCACCCATGGAATTCACAAGAAAAGTGAAACTTTTTTCACCTCTCTATTTTTGAGAATGTATTTGCTAGAAGTGACTTCAGTTCTATTCGTTATAGATATAAAAATACTCCATTTTATTTTAATTTTTTCTTTTTAATTATTATGGATACATAGTAGTACATACTTATGGGATACATGCAATTCAATATAAGCATATCAGGATAATTAGAATATTCATCACCTCAAGCATTTATCATTTCTTTGTGTTAAGAACATTCCAATTCCACTCTTTTAGCTACTATGAAATGTACAATAAATCACCCGTTAAATATAATCTCCCTGTTGTGTTATCAAACACTAGCTCTTATTCCTTTTATCTAACTGTACTTTTGTATCCACTAACCATCCTTTTTATATCCTCTCTCTCTCCACTGCCCTTCTCAGTCTCTGCTAACTATCATTCCACTGTCTATCTCCATGAGTTCAATTTTTTTTTTTTCTTCAGTTCCCACATATGAGTGAGAACGTCTGATATTTGTCTTTCTCTGTCTGGCTTAGTGCACTTAACCTAATGTCCTCTAGTTCCACCCGTGTTGTTGCAAATGACAGGACTCAGTGCTAATACTCAGTGTTATAGCAATCTTAGGGTGATTTTAAAGAGTCACCTAGTTCATCAAATATTGTGACAATTGGCAGACTTTATGGAGAAAGTGCCTTGATCTAGAGTCAGAATTGTTTATCAACATATATAAGGAGTTTGCTAAGAAAAACCTAGATGGCTCTAAACTTACTAAATATCAGAACTGATCATTTTCTTCTGAATTTATAACAATTTGAGAAGTATGTAACTTTGAACCAGAAACTATAATTTGCTTTTATTTATGTTCTTGAGCTGCATCAAGTCGCACATATCCTAAAGACTATTAAAGCAAGATAACAAAAGTTGGCACGATTCATATAATATTGGGAGACTATATTGAAGATAAGCCATTGGCTTTATATTAAATTGTGTTTTATATTTTAAAATTGTGAGTAGTAGAAAGAAAATGGACTTGGTAAGGAAGATATGCATAAAGGCATATTATGAGTGCATTTTGAACATTCTTTTTGTCATTTATAAATCAGCCTTTAGCAATATGTCTTCAGTGGCAAAAATGCAAAATATCTATTTTAAATAATCCTGAAGCAAGTAACATGGTGTATGGTACATGTAACTATTTTTCTTCACCCGTCTACAAGTTCACCATCTGGACTCAAGTAGTTTTCAGATGGTTGAACAGGTTTTTGTTCTGCTTCATTTTACTTTTTTTTTTTTTTTAATTATAGTTTTGCTGAGAATGAAGACAAAGATAAAAACAAAAAACATAGTAGAATTGTGTATCTAGGAAGGATGTGTTCTATATTGGAAACAAATAGAGTAAATTGCAAGAACAAGGGGGATTTACGGGGAATGGTAATTATTTTATAGGTGGTCATATAGTACCACCTACTTTAACTGAAGATACTTACATTTTTAATTGAAAAAAGTAATCATTTAATATGCCAGTACAGCCATTGTGGACTGTCTTATTTACGTATTCAGTTTTTTAAAAATAATGGATTTTATTATCATAAGCTTCTGAATTGTCCAATATGTTCTCTGTGCAACAACACTGAAATCAGCAAATGAAATTAACTTTCATTAGCAAATGATTCTCTTTATAGGAAGTTTTTTTTTAAAAAAAATGTAAGTTAGATTCATTTTATAAGAGAGGAAGAAAATGGGAGGGCAAAAGAAAGTATTAGAACTTGAAGCTAACTTTTTAATTAAAATCTTCATCATCAATATGCATTTGATAGACTGAAAATACAAATGAACAATAGCTAAATTAAATATATAAATGGAATCTGCAGCAGCCAGCCCAGCAAGTCACACAATAATCCCTTTTAGCATTCAGTCCAAAATGGCCAGGACTTGATTAATCATTGACAGCTTCCTTAATTTTGGTCCGCGCTTCCAACTTAGGATCGACTGGAGAAAGCCAGATATGTACTTCTACCAAATTGCATAGGATACCCCACTTCTAGTTAGCTGCCAATCGCCTCCAATCAGGGCACACCTGCAGCCTTCCCTCCTTTACACCGTAAAACTTCCCCGCTCCTCTCCCTTCTTTTGAGATTTTGCCAAACACAAGTGGTAATGATTGACTCACTTGCTATATTTTAGACTCTGCTTGTTGTCGTTTGAATGATCTTCATCTATCTCCACATGTTTTTTAAGGTCTTCCTCTCTTAGCACTCTGAGATTACATCTGTATTGGTTCTTACCATTATAGAGAGAAATAGCCTGCCTTCACCATGAGACCGAGATAGCCTGGAGGAAGCGTGCCTCACCATGTATGGCAAAGTTTGCTGCACAGTAGGCTTTCAGAAATACTTGTCCATCTATTTGTCTAACTGATGGCTTCTAGTCTTAGAACTGTGTTATTTGTAGTACACTAAGTGATATGATATATGGACTCTAATCTCAAAGTATAATTTCTCATTACTTTTCTAGGTAAAACTTGCCTGTGCAACTTTTGATCATTCCCAAAGATAATTGGCCAGTGTCTGAAACAATATAACATCCTTTCAGACTAAGGGACAGCTATTTATATATAGTATTTTTCCTAGTTTCATAAAATTTCATAACTCATTAGGCCATTTTACTCTTGCTCAGTTTTAAGTTAATATTTTGTTTAGTAATTCCATGTTAGTCACTCTTTATGTAAATTTATTTCTGCTAGTTCATTAAAATCTTAATGTTCTGGAACTACAGGTCTATTCAAGATGACAGAACATATTTATTCTGTTCTCTCCTACTATGTAAGATAGTCTTACACTAGAATTTATTCATAAATGACTGGTAGAGTAGAGGAAATTGAACAACATTTAGAAAAATATTCTTCATCAAAAATGTTTATCCTGGAGTCTTTCTTTGAGTATGTCTTATTTCATTCTATTCTATTCTATCCTGCTCTGTATCAGTAAATAATAGAAGAGCAAAGCGAGCATTTCTTTGACTATGTTTATGCTTTTCCAACAACTAAAAGGCTTTTCTCCCAGTTCCTTATCTGTTAAAAATACAGTTTATTCACTCCCCTTTCCCCCCCACCTTCTCCTTTTCTTCTTGTCATTCCTCAAATATTTTTGAGCATTTATTAGGCATTGGGAGCACAGTAATGAACAAGGCAGATATGAGATTCCTCTCTTCATGAGACTTACATCTTAACAGTAAGTTAATAGATAAACAAGACAGCTGCATGTTGTGGAAAGTGCTGTTAATTAAATAGAAAGGGTGATGCGATGGGCAGACACTAGGATTTGGTTGCAGTCGTTCTTCAGGAAAGGCTGTCAGACAAGGCCTTTCTAAGGAGCCGACATTTAAGCTGAGACCTGAAGTTCGAATGAAGTTTCTTCTTTTGAGGATCTTCTCAAAACATCAAGATTAGTTGTTTTACAAAGCAGAACATTATACCTATGATAATCTGACTAAGGTAGATATATACATTCACATTATCAGTAGAACCTTCTGGGGAGCAGGGACAAAGTATGTAAAACTTTATTCCCTTTTAACTTAGTTATATTAATTTAATTTAATATTTTTTAAATTACAGAAACAAATCAGTAGAAAAATGAGCAATAGGATATACATAGTCACTCCATGAGTAGAAAAAAATACTTATAAGTGTAGGAAAGATCCTCAAACACTTTAGAAATATGAAAATTGAAAACAGCAATAAGGTAATTGTTAGTCTGTTTTGCGTTGCTATAAAGGAAATACCTGAGGCTGGGTAGTTTATAAAGAAAAGAGGTTTATTTGGTTCATGGTTCTGCAGACCATACAAGAAGCATGGTGCCAGAATCTGCTTCTGGTAAGAACAGAAGGCGAAGAGGGCACAGATGTGTCACGGCCCAGAGAAAGAGCAAGAGAGGAGATGGTGCCAGACTCCTTTAAACAGCTAGCTCTCATAAGAACTAATAAATCAAGAACTCACTCATTTTTGTGAGAAAGCACCAAGGCATTCCTGAGGAATCTGTCCCCAAAGACCTCCCACCAGGCCCCTCCTCCAACAGTGGGGATCAAATTTCAACATGAGATTTGGAGGGGCCAAGCATCCAAACCATAGCAATACTTTTTCACCACAAGGCAAAAGTTTTACAGGTTCATAATAAACAATGGTTTTTTTTTTTGTTTTTTTTTTTCCTTTTTTCCCTTTCCTCTTCTGTCTGCAATGGTCTCCTCTAATTGTTTGCAAGGCTAGCTCCATTTTATCAAGGACATTCTTTGCCTTCATGGCTTTAGGATTTTAGATGAGTATAGGTCATTTGTTTTGAAGGCTCTCCCTCATTTTGGATCCCTCTGATGTTTCCTCATAATTAGATTCAATTTATGTGTTTTTGGCAGATGTGCCACCAAAGTGATGTAGTGTTCTCCTCAATGCATCATATCAAGAGGCACATTATGCGAATTTTATCCCTTCCTGGTTATATTAATTTGGATCACTTGGTGAAGGTGGTGGCTCCCAGGTTTCTCAACTACAAAATTACTGTATTTATCTTAGTAGATAATAATTATTTTATAGTGACATACTTTGAAACTATTTAAAGATCCTACTACTTCTCAAATTTTTCTCCCTGGTTTTAACATCCATGGGTGGTGAGTCTTGCCTGAATCGATTATTATTGTGATGACTATTAATGGTGATTTTCTGATACTAGTATTCCTTCTATATTTATTAGTGGACAGCTTTCTCTTCTCATTCATCCATCATTTCATACTTCCATTCATTCCTTTATATCAGTGTGTAGTCATAATACTTTTCTGTCATTACCCATTTTGAAGTTTAAATTTGCTACCATTACCTATTTTGAAGTCTCAGATTTGACTGAGTTTCTTCCTTCCTTCAGATTGACTACTGTATCTTTTTGGCCTATCCTTATTATTATTTGAGAAATTCTGGCAGGTTTACCTGTACTTTTCCCAATCTTGGAATTAGTCCATTCTTCCAGAAATGATAGTTCTTTTTAATGGGGTATGGTATTTAGAAACCAAGGCCTATGTTCTACCCATGGTCGTTTCTACTGAGGTGTTATTTGTTCTAGGCTGTCTCTGTGAGCAGAGATAGAAAATACATGTATGCACACATCTTTCTGTCTACATTAAAAAGTGAGTTTATATTGATTTTGCTAATGAACACCACAAATTCCATCTGGGCCTTCTCCCTTTCCATATTGTAACTCCCTTCTCCAATAGTGAGAAACCTGAATTCAATTATTAGCAATAAATTTGTTTATATTCTCAATTTTAGTGTATATATATTTATTTCAAATTGTCTAATCGACACTACTGTGAAAAATAAACCTACTAAGTTTTACGATTTGCTTGCAGTTCTTTTTACTTTACCTTGAGTTTGTATAGTAAAAAATGCTGTACTCAAGTGTAACTTAGATTAAGAAGTTTCCATTCAGTTTCTAGTGCTACTAAATCAGTTATTATTTCTGTTATTTCCCTTTACTTTCAATGTGTATTTACATTTACTACCAATTTACCAACTTGTGGTTTTTGTTTGTCAATTATTTTCTTAGAAAATGAGATTTTTATAGATTTTTTACTCTCGTGAGATCAGTAGTGCTGTAGTAGTGTGTCCTTTTCAGACTTCATTTGTTCTGAAGCTGGAGGTCCCGCTTAGCTTCTCGTTAGCCATATTTCCAGAAGGAGAATTCCACTCTTCCTTTCCAAATTATGTTGAATTTATTGGATTCAGTATTTTATTATTATAGCCCAATATTCTACATAATAATTAAATAAAGTATGTTTGTCTTTTATTTCTGAGATTTTACTTACAACTTTCTGATTAATATTTTTGTGGCTGATGATTGTGCTTAAATATATTTCTCATTATACTCTTTCTTTTAAGCTAAGTTGCTTAATTCTTTTATCTTTTGAATTACCATGATTCTACCCAGAATTCTAATATTTTTGCCTATCCTATTCCTTATACCCATTGGTGGCTCCTTGAAATTATTAAATTCATAAAGAATATAATGACAAAATATGGACTTTTAAATTTACATTTGAAGATTCTTGAAATAATATAGTTATCATATAATTATATAACAATATAATTTGGCATTTCTTACATAGGCTTCTCTTTCAAATTATTTTATTAAAGTTTACTTAAGTAATTCTATGTTTGTTTCATTGAAGGATTTTTCTTTCTTTTTTTTTTCCTGAGAAAAAATCTTACTCTGTTGCCCAGGCTTGAGTCCAGTGTTGTCATGACAGCTCACAGCAACCTCAAACTCCTGGGCTCAAGATATCCTCCTGCCTCAGCCTCTCCGGTAGCTGGGACTACAGGTGCATACCATGGCTAATTTTTTAAAAATTTTTTGTAGAGACAGGGTCTCACTATGTTGCTCTGGCTGGTCTCCAACTCCTGTCCTCAAGCAATCCTCCTGCTACACCTGGCCCATCTCAGGATTTCTATCAGTATATCTATGTAATTACTTTTTAGTCTATTAGACATAATGAACTTTGAGTTATTGAGTTAAAATTTCATGGTAGTGAGCCTATATTTTGCCATTTAAAGATTATTATTTTTTATCTGGTTCTGCATATATGTCTATTTATTAAACTTCAATAAGGTGTTACTGTTTAGACAGATTAGAATTAAATGGACTAATTTTACGATAGTGTCTCAAAATCATACTTGAAAATGTAATTTCACATTATATTTGTTTTACTTATTTAATTTAGAATCTATGTACATAGTTCATAGGTTGATTCAGTTTTAATAAATCCATACTTTCACAAATGACAATGTATTCATCACCCATTTCTTAACCTATATTCTTTTATAAGTAAGGTTTAGTAGCTTCTGTTTCTTTTTTTTTGGTAAATGTAATATTTTTTTTAATTCCGTACTTGATTTAGAATTATATTTTATAAATTAAAGTTTTTTTCATAACTCAATAATGTTTCTTTTTATTTAAATATTTTTATCTTTGTTCTTTTCTACATATAATTAAAATAAAATACTTTATTTCTTATTTATCTTATTCATAAGTTTCAAATAATAAATTTCATACATTAGTTTACTTTAAGCTTTCTAAAATTAATATATTGTAACTCAACTGTTGGCTACAAGATGTGGGCCACAGAATAAAGACCTACACATTTCACAGAGTGTCATTACATGGCTATAACTGAATGCCAAGAGATTTTAATTATGATTGAAGGATAATTAAAGAATATCATCTACCACAGTAGACTGTGTACCTTTGTTTCCTCAACTGAAAAAACTTAAAATCGATAACATCTATCTCTGGATTTGGCAGATTTTTTATGTAAAAAGCCAGAAAAACAAATATTTTAGGCTTCGTAGGATATATAGTCTGCTACAACTACTTGTCTCAGCCATGTTCGGGTGAAAGTAGCTACATACAATGTGTAAATGCGTGCGCATGGCTGTGTTTCAGCAAAACTAGATTGAAAAAAACAGGTCAGACTTGGCCCCCAGGCTCTAGTGTGGCAGCCCCTGACCTATCTGATGTTAGTTATGAGGAGTAAGTGGGGTAATGCACTTAAGATTCTAAAGCGCAGTGACTAGCACATTGCAAGTCCTCACTAAATATTTTATGATATTTAGTAAAATTATTATTAGTGTCATTATAGATCTTACAAAGACTAAGGGTGTCAAATGTTGACCAAAGTTCTCAGGGTGACCCATCATCAAACATTTACTTTTGTGCCATCTCTTTTGTTTTCCTCCCATCAAAATTCATTTATATTTAGGATTTCTTTGAGGCTTAGCTGAGTATGCTGAGTAAGTATATTCCAAGGAATTAATGAGTAATCAGGATTCACCATTAACCTAAATATTAAACTTATTTTTATTTAAGTTTTCCTAGATATTTTAAGCCTTGAAATAAGAATGCAGGCATCAGGGAAGTCAAAGAGTTGTGGGTTTTTTTTTTTTTTTTTTTTGTCATTGTTGTTTTTATGGCAGACCAACATTTTAGGGACTTTAAATAATATTAAAAATAATAAATTCTCTCTTGTCTTATACATAATACCCACAAGAGCAATATGCTATAAGTATAATACCTGGAACGGTACAATTTGTAGCCCATTTGGCTATTCTCTATCCTCTCTGTTCTCTGAGTCCTTTTTGATTTTATATGTGTCAGTTCTTTCAATATATATCTTTCCTGGACACTCATATTTTTATTTCCTTCATGTATACCACTGTACTTAACTTCATAGCACAATATACAGGTTAAGAAAAGGCATTTTAAAAACTGAAGTTGAAGGCTGGCTAAAAAGTTCCCTCAAGTTAGGAGGAAGGATATTTCAAATTTTACCAGTTAATGAAAATAGAATGGTTAATTAGATTAATCATGAAGATTCTCATTTTTATTATTAAATGCATATTATTCTATTTTGTGTGGCTAGATTATATTATGAAAGGCATTTAAGTACATTAACACAGACCAAGTAAAAAATGTAAAATATTTATGGAATTGTTTCAAGACTTTTTCCAGAATGAGTTTAAGCATTAGGCCAAATGGAACATTATTTATGGTAGACAATATATAACATTTTATCTTTTAAAAGGCTGTACTTATTTCTTGTTACAAATACTGGCAAAACAATAAATTATGTTGTAATTTATAATTGGTATGAATTACAATTAGAAAAATTAATTATGTAAATTCAGTTATGTAAAATTCAGTTTTGTAAAAATCCTGTGGTTAGTCATATGCTTCAGAAATATGTATCTAACAATTCTGGAGGAGAGAACAAAAACAAGTATCCAGAGAGCACAGCAAATTGGAATGGTGAATATAACTGGAAATGTTTATTCTGTAAAAGAGAAGACATCTGTTGTGGGGAGGGCAAGGTTGCTGCTTTCAGACAGAAAGGCTGATGTGTTGAAAGGCGTTTCAGACTTTTAGATTATAAAATTCTGAATGGCACAACTAGAAGAAATGATTGTTTGCAGGGAAACAGTCTTCCTGAGGCAAATCAATGGCTCTTAACCTATTTTAAGTTGCTGAGCTGATGAAAGATGTATACTTCAAAAATATGCAAATGTTTATTTAGGACTTCAAGCTCATAAATGTGCTACTTTGGTGGAGGGCGGTCCGTGAACCCCAGATTAAGGGACTTTATAGAAGAGAAAACTTCCTAACAAATACAACTGTTGAAAAACAAAATAGCCTGATGAATTTCCTGTTCCAGAAAGGGTTCAGGTAGAATGATCATCTGTCTCAGATTTTGCAAAAAGAATTATTTCTTCAATTAAACAATTGTATACTTTCTCTTCCATCAGTCCTCTCTATTGCTGTTCCATCAATGAGTGTATATAGCTATATCAAAAAAGGTAATATCTGCAGCTCAGAAGTTTTGTTGAAACTTTTCCTTGAAGTGTTTGTGAGTAGGATAAATGAATACCTTCATTTAGATAAAACTGCTTCAGAGAAATGAATTGATAATTAGTCAGAAACTTTCCCAAGACCCATTTGAAATCATCATGGGTATTGAGTGTGCTTTATTGCTTTATATCTATAACAGTGAAGACAATAATATTATACTGAGTATTGTGTTAATTTGCATATTTTATTAATTATTCACTTTTAAAGATATAGTTCATAAACTCTTCCTGCAAAGATATTTCTCTGAAAATTCTACTATCTGGCTTACTGGAGAATTTAGGAAACCAAGATTCGTTTGAGAATGATTTTGTCTGGTGGAGGGGAAAGGGGAGATTCAAAACTTCCATCTCATAAAGAGGAAATGCAATTTGCCTGGATACAATACTAGAGCCAGCCTCTTGCCTGAATTTTTTTTTTTTTTGAGACAGAGTCTCACTCTGCTGCCCAGGCTAGAATGAGTGCCGTGGCATCAGCCTAGCTCACAGCAACCTCAAACTCCTGGGCTTAAGCGATCCTCCTGCCTCAGCCTCCCGGGTAGCTGGGACTACAGGCATGTGCCACCATGCCCGGCTAATTTTTTCTATATATATTTTTAGCTGTCCATATAATTTTTCTTTCTATTTTTAGTAGAGACGGGGTCTCGCTCTTGCTCAGGCTGATCTCGAACTCCTGAGCTCCAACGATCCGCCCGCCTCGGCCTCCCAGAGTGCTAGGATTACAGGTGTGAGCCACCGCTCCTGGCCTTGCCTGAATTTTTAAGTGATAAAATTGTATATAGATGCGTTATCTAGCCTTTTGATACTTCAGTCTGTAGGTTATTATACATTTCCCCCAAACAGGGAAGAAATCACTACCAATTTATTCTACATTTTCTGAGAGACTACAGGTATGGTTCAAAGTATGGTCGTTGGACCAGAAGCATCAGCATCACTTATAAGCATGTTACAAATGCAGCTTCATGGCCAGTACCTCAAATTTCTCAGTCAGAATCTCTGGTGAAGGGAACCAGGAACTGTTTTAACAATCTCTCCAGGAGATTCTTATGTACACTAAAGTTTGAAAACCACTGGTATAGTTGAAATTATACGGGCTTTGGAGTAGGAAAAACATGTGTTTTAATTCTTATTTCTATATTTACTATTAATAGTTTTGTAAGCTATTGAATCTGTCTGTGCCTCAGTTTCCTCATCTATACAGCAGGGATAAAAAAAGTCCTAGGATTGTTAGAGGATTAGTGATAATGTATAAAAAGTAACAGAATGTTGCATGCTATATGGCAGTTTTTTTCATGTTGGGGTAATAATATGCACTATTATTTGAGTATTTACATGATGTCAAGGTAACTGCTTTACATGTATTAGCTTAGTTCATCCTCATAGCAATCTTATTTGGTATGTATTATTTCACCCATTTACAGGGGAAGAAACTGAGGCATAGCGTAGCGAATTTTCAGGTACAAGAGCCATAAACGCTGAAGGAACATTAATGTACAATTTTAGTGGCAAATATTTGTGTTGTATTTGCAATTTTTAACTAAAGGTATTATGTGTGGTAATGGTACTTGGGCTTCTATTTTAAATTTTAAAAATATAACAAAATATAATTTGTCATTAAGTGCTGATCTTCAAATTAATATTGCTGTTTATATCTCACTTTATCATCTACATATTGATTTTTTAGTGGTGTACTAATGACTAATTTGATTTCTTATGATCTCATCAACTTTAAACTATTGTTGATGATGATCTTATGATCTGAGTTAAAATATCAGATGCCTCATTAGTAATATACATTTAATCTTTTTTAATTTTTGTGATTTGAATGGGACTTCTTTAGTGCATGTCCTTTTTTGTGCCGTCTGAATTGAACCTAGGGTGAATTACATATTTTAGACTTAACCACCATTTCCAATATCAGTATACTCCAACCAAGAATGTTCTTAGACTGTCCAGTTCTTTATTGTCACAATAAAAGAATGATATATTTCCTTGAGAAAGATGTCCTGAAATCATGGCCTTTTGATAGAAAGAAAGGCTACATTGAGTTCAAGGCAAATAAATATGTAAAATATTCCTGTAGGACTGGATCATGCACTTTTCAAATAAAATGCTCATTTGGTATTGCCTGTGAATTGAAAATCAGTGCCTTCTGACCTGACTGGTTCTAATGGCACTCTGGGCACTTTAATCAGCACTGCCATCCTCTCAGTGAATAGTGAGAACTTGACTGGTAGGAATTATTCTTTTTATGATTCTTGATTTTTCTCGCCATCTCTCTTTTGCAGCTGTTTCTAGCTCTATGGGATATAAACTTTATAGCCTAAAATTTTCCATCAATAAAGATGAGAATATCTAATCATTTCCTTTGTTCTGAGCCTGAGCCTGTAGACAGTTAGAGACTTCTGATGAGGGAGTCTTTTGAAGTTAACTAAGAACTCGGTGAGCAAATGCATTTTCTGTATTCTCTTGAATGTCGGAACAATGAAATAGAAGCAAATTTTTAGAAGAAACCACTTTATAAGACAATGCTTTCAATTAGCAAGTTTATTTTCCTCTATTTTTGGTTAAAACAGCAAACAGCAAACTACCTCATAGTCATAGTCAAAACTAACATCCTTTCTGCTGACTTAATACTTGATAGGCACACATTAATTCATACAGAATGTATAATTTTATTTCCTTTATATAATCTTTAAGAATAATCTGTTTTCATATACAAGTAAATTTTCATTATATAGAATATATTCTTATTTATCCAAATATATTAATTACTTTTATTTATAAATTAAATAGATTTTTATTATTGAGTTTGGTTATTAATATTTATGCTTGCAATGGTTTTCTTTTTTTAGTGTTCAGCTTTTCCAAGATTGATGATTATCATGGTATTTTTTAGAAAGTGTTGTTTAACTGTGATGATTAGTTACATTCTCATATTTTCCTATTCTTATTTTTATTATTGGCCTTTGGAGAGGGAATGTTTTGTATGAAGTTTTGGACAAGGGGATATTTTAATTGAAATAATAGATGGATGTTTGCAGATGAACAACTGAAATCAGGAATGAGAGAAGGAAAAGAGAAAAGGGCAGAGGTAAAGAAAAGGAATGAATAGAAAATCATAGCACATAATGTGTTTGAGTGAAGGGGATTATATGAACACACTGTCCAGTGGTGAACTTGTGCCCTTACATTAATGTAATCAAAAAACGATTTCCCTCGGTTACTGCCTGTGTCAGTTTCAGGTAATGAAAACTTTTAAAATATGAGTCGCTAGTGCTGAGCTCTCCTTACATGTCACATCTTCCAGGGATGTCCTCACTCCATCTTGCCTTGATATTAGAAACTGTGGCTGATATTTTTATTTGACACAAAATAAGTACATGACAAAAAATATTTATCCAAAGCACTCATAATATGAACAGATTTTTCTACCATATTATTTATAGTTTGGGTCTTTAAATACATGTGCAAAAGTTCTTATTGTTTATTTAATTATAACAAGTTAACAATAAAATAGACATCGGCTTATTATTTTGAAGAGTAAACATTAACAAGGTTTATTTCTTCAATTTCCTTATATACAAAACACTTAATTTCCTGTTTCTGTATTTAAGGCAGTCTCAAGAGGGGAATGTGCTGCCTACCTTCTGAAGATTTTATTTTTCACTTGTCTGTTTACTAGATTGTAAAATAGACTTTGAAACTATCATTGGGTAGCATTGGTTTTGCCTTTTCTAGCTGCCTTATATTAGTAGTGCCTGATGAGAAAGTAAATGTAATTTTGGACAGCAGAGTTTTGCGTTTCAAATAAATATTTTAAAAGCAATTGTAGATAAGCATTTTACTAATTTTAATTTGGGTACAATTTAGAAGTTCTGTGCTTGTTGAAAGGAATCAGTTTGGTAAAGTAGGTATGGTGTAAAATTAACAAATATTTATGTTATAGGTTATCCTCCAGAAGAAATGAAAATAATTATAACAAAAAGATACTTTCTGCACAGAATTTATACATAGAGTTATACAACCAAGACAGGAAAAGTAATTAACAATACAATAATTTTAAGTTCAATGTAATAATACATGAGATACTACAAGATGACACCTGAAGTGTCATTTGTGTTGTAAAATTTAAGAATTCAGAAAACTTTTTCATGAACTGGAGTAGTCCAAAGATACTTCCTCCAAAAGAAGGAAATGTCATGCTGTCAAGGAAGTTGGATGGCCCTAGAGGGAATAGGATGGCCTGTGGACCATAAGTCCTCCAACTTTTCCCAATTACAGGAAAGAAACAGTAGCATTCTGCCACTGAGTCCCATGGAATTCTCCTAGGGTCATTTTATAGATGCCAAAAATTATCACTGAAAGCCTGTACTCCTAAAGTTCCCTTCTCACACATGTCAAAATGACTGGCTTTATGTCGTAGTAGTTTCTGAGGCTCATAAATCACAGTTAATCTGATCTTCCAGTCATCCCAGTAACAAAAGAATTTCTAGAAGTTACAGATTTGAATATAGGAAAAACAAGTTAAAATTTATTTTCTATTTATTCTTGAGACTAGAGCAGATGTTATAGTTAATTAGTTCCTTGATAAAAGTCATTTTTAGTCATTGCCCACTTGGGCGTTGATACGGTTCTCAACTGTAACTTCACTGCCGCAAGTGTGGCAGATGACATAATCAGCTTGAGAACTCCCACTTTGGAGCATGTGCCATTAGGAGGCCAAAGTGGGTGGATCATTTGAGCTCAGGAGTTTGAGACCAGCCTGAGCAAGAGTGAGACCTCATCTCTACTAAAAAAAAAAAAAAAAAAATAGAAAGATATTAGCTGGATAAGTAAAAATATATAGAAAAAATTAGCCAGACATGGTGGTGCACACCTGTAGTGCCAGCTCCTTGGGAGGCTGAGGCAGGAAGATCGTTTGAGCCCAGGAGTTTGAGGTTGCTGTGAGCTAGGCTGACACCATGGCACTCTAGCCTGGGCAACAGAGTGAGACTCTGTCTTAAAACAAAAAAAAAAAAAAAGAAAGAAAGAAAAGAAAAAGAAAAGACAGCAAACATCTAGGAGCACTCACTATTTCTCTTTTTCTTTTTTAGTTTGAAAGCTCCTTGAAAAATAACTCTATAGTCTTTGATCTATCTGTGGGTCAGAATTTTGCTATTGCTACTTACTAGAATATATGACAGAATAGTTAATGGGAGTACAAACTGTTTGATTTTAATCTATTGGCATGTATTATGTCTTAATTATATAATTGTGAAATGATGGACTATGTCAAGGAATATCAGAAGTAGTTAGGTCTCTACATTCTTCAAGCTCTGTGCAATTTCCCCCATATAATTATAAAAGAACGTGTTTCAAGCTTTTTGTTTTTATCTTTAGATTGAGTGATTCCAGATGCAATTAAAATCTGACATGTTTTTTTTTCATTGAATTGAAATAGAAATTTTAAAGCAGTTATTGGCCAAATATTTCTTCTCCAAACAAAAAAAGAAAATCTCATTCCTTTCACCATTCTCCATGTGTCCTTGTGACATTTGCACTCATTTTTAAGTTAGCTTTGCTTGACTAGTCCCAGAAAATTTGACTATACTTGGCAGTGAAGGTGCTGCCTTGGGTTGTTACTCACTACAATTTCAAGGTAACACAAACCAATGTGGCGTTTAATAACTAATTATATACATACATGCATACATACATTTCAGAAGAGATTGTATGACGAATAAGAGTGCAATGTATACAGAACCATAGGTACGAATTTAACACCTCTTTGGACTAAACTTTAGCTGTTATCCATTATATTTGTTCCAGTTTTGATTTTTCCTCTTGTTAAATAATATCTAGGATATCACATGAATAGTATCTTCCCTACTTCTAACACCTTTGAGACTTCAAAACATTAAAGTTCCTTGACTAAGCAAGTCATTTAAAAAGCATCATTTTCTGTCATAATGTCAAAAATTGCTTTGGAAATTTATCTTCCCAGTATTTCCCTTCTTTTAGAGGATTAGAAATTAGCTGAAATATTTCCCTGAATAGTTTCTGCCCCACCCCCTATACTCTTTCCACTTCATTTCCCTTGAACACTTCTGACACCAAATGTATGGCGGTTTTCTTCCATACCAACTAATTCTTCAACTCTCAGGACAACAACTAGGTGTCCTATAATCCAATCAAATTCTGACATTAACTACCTAGAGTTAATGCAGACCACACAAGTTAAGGGTTCAGTCCCACAGAGTTGCCCCCTGCTTCAAACATGCATCATAAGTCCCAGGTTTTCACCTGTACTTTGGACTAACCAGCTATCATTGGGGGTTCTCATGACCTCTGCCTTAGGTTTGATAATTTTCCTGAATGGCTTACAGGACTCAGGAAAATGCTTTACTTACTATTACTGGTTTCTCATAAAGAATACAACCGAACCACAGCCACCTGGAAGAGATGCACAGGGAAAGGTATGTGGGAGAAGCTCCATGCCCTCTCCAAGCACTACACCCTACTGGTATCTCCATGTGTTCACCCTGTGTACATGAGCATGATTGATTAGATCATTGAAGCTTAGTGATCAGCTCAACTTCAAGCCCCTCTCTCCTCCCCAGAGGTGCTGGGGATGAAAGTTCCAACAATCTAATCATGCCTTGATCTTTCTGGTAATTAGTCCCCATTCTGAAGCTCTTTGGAGGCCCAGTAGGAGTCACTGCAATATAACAAAAGTTTTTATTACCCCCATCACTTAGGAAATTAAAAGGAATTCTTTTTTCTTTTTAGAGATGGGGTCTCACTCTGTCAGCCAGGCTGGAGTGCAGTGTCACAATCAGACCTCACTGAAGCTTCAAACTCCTGGGCTCAGGTGATCCTCCTGCCTCAGCCTCCTGAGTAGCTGGGACATGCCACCACACCAGCTAATTTCTTAAAAATATATTTTAGATACAGACTCTTACTAAGTTTCCCAGGCTGGTCTTGAACTCCTGGACTCAAGTGATCCTCCTGCCTCAGCCTACCAAGTTGCTGGGATTACAGAAGTAAGCCACCATGTCTTGGCTATTAGGAATTTAGGAGCTTTGTGTCAGGAACTGGGGACAAAGACCAGATATCTATTTCCTGTTATATCACACTTTTCACAAGAAAAAAAAGTGCAGAGAAAGGTCACTGCTTGTCCCATGTATGTCAATACAGCCAGAATGTACAGGATTTTCCTTTTAATAGAAAGGAAAATTACAAAAATGACAGTCAAATACCCTGCTCTTTATTATAGCTAAGTCCCCTCTTGTCTCTTTTCAATACCACATTTACAAACAGGTTGGAAACAGATGTCATTCTTTATCTTTGTATCTTTCACAGCACTTAACACATTGTCTTGCATAGAACATATTCTCAAAATGTTTTGAATGGACTCTAAAATAGCACCAGAGTAGCTTACTGAGGTTTTAACACCTTGTCATATTAAGAAACATTAAAAACAATCATAACAACAAAAACTTCCAAAAATTGGATGCCACTTACATGCCAAGCATGATACTAGCTTTATATGAATCCTCTTTAATTCTTACAAAGTAATTACAATGTATTACTTTCCCCATTTTATAGCTGAGGCTCATACAACTTAATTGACTTGTTCATAGCTACACAGTTGAAATGCAAATGTAGCGAGCACTGTCTACAATACTCCCCATGCCAGAAATTTTTTGAAGTGTTATCTGTACATATTAAATGAATTATTACAAAATGAAATGAAGTTTAGAAATTTACAGTGATATTTTTACTACCCTATTTTGTAGTTCCTGAAAAACTGCAATTGGTCCCCTACGAGTAGTACCCAATAGACTTTCCCTTTATATCTCTATTTTTGACTTATTTTAATCAATTATATTGATAATGAGTAAAAGTGAAATTAAATCTGTTTCTTATACGGTATTGCATTAAAAAGTTTATATCAACTAGTTATTTGGCCTTAATATTCAAGAAGAAAAGGACATTTTTCACCACATGTGCACCTTTGTATTTGAATACAAAATGACAAAATATAGAAGTGAATATATATGGTACAGTTTTTTTTTTCTGGAGTTTTAACATTTTATTTGGGGCAATCTGTACCTTTTCAGTGCTTTTTTTTGCAGAACAATTATACTTTATGATTTGAGTTTTATAATAAAAATATTAAGTAACCATTATAACACATTTAATTCCTCTATCTAGGTGAGAAAATTTACCCTTTTTATCATTTGTTGATCAGCAGTCCCAGAATTTTAACACCAGACATTCTATTGATTGAAGATGATATCTGTTTGGATAAGAGGTACAGACAACCTGATATTAATCAATGTGGTACAATGATATTGACAAAATTTCAGGGCCTGCAATCTGACTTGCATCTACTTTGCATACAAATGGAGAAAAATCATATAATCTGACAAATTCTAATGTCTCATGCAAAATTCTTCTCTGAGTTGTCTGTTTTGCATAGATCTGATTAGAATTAAATAGCTCCTTCTATTCAACCGAGAAATCGATATTCAGAATTCATCTGATATCAAATTTGGCTCTCAGTTGAATCCCATGATTAATTGAAGCATCTCATATATTTATTTTTATTGTCCTTTGAAGTGGCATAAATTTTTTAAAATGCAGAATTTCTGTGGAGTTAAAGAAGGTTAAAAATATTTCATTATTCAATTTACTCAGCCACACTCTGGCAGAAGTACAACCCCTCCAGTTTTCCTGATTCTCTGTGGAACACTTCATCATCAGACATGTGACCTCTGAATATCTCCCAAAGTGAGTGTGACAGTGTGTGAAGTCAAAAAAAGGGATTATGAAAGATTGCATGGTGTTCCCCAAAATCTACTTCTTTTTTCTCAAAGAAGAATATGATTTTCATCCACTTCTAAGTTACTTGCTGTGCCTGCTGTGCGAAGGAGAGATTTCTACCTTAAGGACACTGGGCTTTGGCCAATGACAAGCGATCAGAAGTTCAATACACAGGTCCAAGAAGAAATCTTTAGCAGTCTTCTGGCTGTTTCCACCAACTCTCTTGTTGTTTTTTTCCCCGTTGCCATAAGAATTATGTGTCCGAGGTAAGTGCCTCATCTCCATCCCCGGTCCTTGAATGAAAGGAAACGCCAAGAAGAGACCCCCCCCAGCTGCCAATATAAGACATCAGTGAGAAATAAACCATCGTGCTGTAAGCGAATGAGATGTATGGGTGGTTTAGAGTCACAACACAGCTGACTAATGCAAAATGGTTGCTTGTATTTTTATCTCCAGGAAGTTATAACTGGAGTGGGTTTATTTCAGTAATAAAGACAAGAAAATGGTTACTTCCTTTTAGGGTAGAGAAGTGGGATTAATCTCATTCTGGAACTATTTCATTTTAAACATTGATTCAAAAGTTGTAAGTACTGCTTTCAATTTATGACTAAAGATAATGCTTTATTATTTAGAATTGTATGATTTTGTGATATGAAAAATGAGTAGTTGCTTTTAAAACAATAATTGATTTTCAGTCCAAATGGCAGACATTTTAAAGTCTAATTCCATTCCAGTCAAATCTAAAAAACTATCAAGGACATTTGTTGAACCAAAATGGAATTTTAGGATGTGAGGGCGATCTGGCTGCGACATCTGTCACCTCATTGATCGCCAGTGTTGATTGGGCTGATCTGGCTGGCTAGGCGGGTGTCCCCTTCCTCCCTCACTGCTCCATGTGCGGCCCTCCCGCAGCTGCGCTCGGTTGAAGAGGACGACCTTCCTCGATAGAGGAGGACCCTTCTTCGGTCAAGGGTATACGAGTGGCTGCGCTCCCCTGCTAGAACCTCCAAACAGGCCCTCAAAATGGAATTTTATTGTACTGAATATTTTAAAAACAAGTAGAACCTTAATTGTAGTTTTAAAATCTTTTCTTATGCTTCATTGTAATAGTATTTATTTTTTTTAAACATAATTTGCATATAACAATTATCTGGTCTAGTACCCCAAATTGCAAATTAATTTTGCAAATTCAAATAGTTAATGGAGGTTTAAGAGTGTGGAATTATAAATTATTTTGCAAACCTTGGGGACCCTATTCCTATATCTTTATAAAAGTAATATATTTACACAGTTTAAAAAATACCACATGCTATACCACAGAGTGGAATATGAAAATTAAAAGTTTCTTCTATCTGTTTCATTTTCATCCCATAATCTTAACGTTTTAGAGGTAATAACTGTTAAAAATTTGTATTTTTAGTTCAAGTTGTTACTTCTTCCACTCCCCTCCCCCACTGCCCATATTTCTAAATATCATGCTTGAACCTTGATTTCTTGATTTAATAAGTTGAGAGTTTGTTAGTTGACTTTAGTTTATCAAAACTAGCAATTTCAATCACTCACACCAATGTTTCTCACACTTTGACATACATACAAATCACCTGGTGATCTTATTAAAACATGAATTAAAATTAAGAACTTGTGGTCTTTTAATTATACTTATTATTGTTTAGTCTGTTTGGGATAGACTCTCTCTAGACCTGCCAAAAAGATAACATTTCACAACTTATCAGTTCTCCCCTGAGTTAGTGTCATTGTTTCTTAGATCTCCTATTTCTTTCTATTGGATTTTATGTTTAAAAAAATCTTTAGTTATTTCTTCAAGTAATCTTTTGCTGTCATTTTATAGCTGTGAATATCCTCATTTTGCTTTTGAACTCGTGCATGTATAGTTGTTCAAATTGATGTTTCTGCAAGGAGACAAGTGCTGGAAAGTTCTATTCTGCTGTCTTGCTGATGTCACTTCTCAAGTTTATTAATACATTGAGTATATTATTCTAGGTTCAAAATTTCTTGCTTTCAAAGATTTGAAAGATGTTGCTTCACTTTCTGGTTTCCAGTTTTCTGATGGAAATATGATGCCAATATTATTTTTATACCTTTGAGGGTAAACTTATTTTTCCTAGATGCTTTTAAAAGTTTTGCTTTATTCTTAGAATTCTGAATTTTATTAAGATGAATCTAGATTTAGGTTGTTTTAAATTCATTATGCTATGCATTCAAAGATCCCTTAAAATTTGAAGACTTGAGTCCGGCTTTCAGTTATTAAAATTGCTTCCTATACTTTCTCATTTCCTCTTTGTTATCTCTGCTATATAGTTCAGCATCTGAGTAATCTGTCAGTCCAGTTCTGTCGATTATTTTTTTTCTTGGCAGTGAGTTGTTTTCTCATAATTTTTTAGGAGGTCACACATAATGTGTAGTACAGGAACCATCAAAGGAAACAGTATTTATGTCAAGAAATGGGCAGTCATCTTCTGCTAGGCCCTTAGTTTAAGGTGTTAAGTTGGCTTTGACATTTTTTGTTGCCACGGTTACCCTCAATACACCTCCAGTTTCAAATTGCTCTGTTGTTTCTTTGTATTTAAGCTAGGGGCTGGTTTGCTGGGGAATTTTTCTCAATGTTTCCTTGCACCCTCACCTTTCAGTCTTTCCTGTGTCATAGTGTGGGGCTCTCTCCACACTTTCCTCTCCTCCAGTTGCAGACTGCTGTTGCGTGTTCTAAATGTTTTCTAGTTTGGAGGCATGGGGTAAGGGGTATTCTTTCTTGTCCTGGTCCTACTTCAGTCTTAAGTAGACTCTGTGTGCCTATGTCTCAGGGGTGGAGCTTCCTCAGTGATCCTGCTCCCTGTCTCCATGGCAGCCAATCTCTGCTTTATATATTTTGCAGATTTTGTGCTGGAGCAGTTTTTCTGCCTCTCCCCTCAAAAAGGATAACTCTATGGGGATAAGATTCTAGGCCCAGGAATAATTTTTGCCCCTTTCCCTAGGGTAGGATTTTCTCTTCTACCCTCCTTCAGTCACAGTGAGTCGTTACCTATGCCCTAGTGAGGGCAGGACTTTCATGCATAAGGTGTTTAAGAACTTCGTTCCATAAAGATGGGTCTAGTTGGGGCTTTTCTTATGGTGTTGGTTACTTCACTCCTGTAGACTCGCACCACCAAGGAAGGCTGTCTTCACCTCCAATCTTTCTCAAGAGCACCCGGTGGAGGTCATTGGAAAAAAGCCGGTGAGCAGCAACAAAATCCCCTTGTGTATTCAGCTTCCCACGGGCCATACTCTCCTGCCTGCCCACATTCAAGCGTTAGCAATTGTGATGATTAATTTTATGTGTCAACTTGGTTGGGCCACGGTGCCCAGATGAGTGGTCAAGCATTGTGATAGATAATTCCATGAAGGTGTTTTTAGATGAAATTAACATTTAAATTGGTGGGCTTTGCATAAAATTATTGCCCTCGATAATATGGGTCAGCTTCATCCAGTCAATTGAAGGCCTGAATAAAACAAAACACTGACCTCCCGTGAAGGAGGGGGAATTCTGTCAGCAGCCTGCCTTTGTACTTAACCTGCAACATTGGCTCATCCCTGGTCTTCAGCCTGCTGGCTCACCCTGCAGATTTTGGACTTGCCAGCCTCCATAATTACATTACCCAGTTCTTTCAAATATATCACATATTATACACTCTCTCACATACACCCAGACACACCCAGACACACACACACACACACACACACACACACATATACACACATGCATGCATACACAACACCCTATTGCTTCTGTTTCTCAGGAAAACTCTAATTCACCAATTAAAGATAAATCTACCCAACTTCATATAACCTGCTTGTGTAATGCCTGACTTCTGCCCCTCGTGCTCTGCCACAGGTGGGTCAGTGCTCACATCCCATCTCTCTAAGGAGGGACTTGTTTTCCCTTGGATATAGGCTACTTAATTACCTTGCAAACTCAACTCTCTAATTGCTTCAAGAAAAATTATGATTCATAAAAAATTTTGTACAGCATTTTCTTGTTTTTATGATGGGAGCAATGCTTTTTCCAACTATCTACATCCTAGACAGCAGAAGAACTTTCAGTAATAATCTTCCTTAATTTCTTTTCATATAAAACTAGAGTTTTTTCCTTTAATTGTCTTTTGCTCCTTAAAATATTGATATTTGGCCCAGGGTTCTGTTTTTTTTTTTTTTTTTCTTTTTGAGACAGAGTCTTTCTCTGTTGCCCGGGTAGAGTGCCGTGGCATTAGCCTAGCTCACAGTAATCTCAAACTCCTGGGCTCAAGTGATCCTCCTGCCTCAGCCTCCTGAGTAGCTGGGACTATGGGTGCGAGCCACCACGCCCAGCTAATTTTTTCTATTTTTAGTAGAGACAGGGTCTCACTCTTGCTCAGGCTGGTCTGGAACTCCTGACCTCAAGCGATCTTCCCGCCTAAGCCTCCTCCCAGAGTGCTAGGATTACAGGCATGAGCCACCACACCTGGTCCCAGGGTTCTGTTTTAAACTTAATGTTTCTTTTTCAACCAGTGTTTATGCAAAAAGGCCTATGCTGATTAGATAGACTGTAGCCACAGTTCAAATGTCTGCATACCCTAAAGTCTCTATCATCGGTGGAATGCCTGGATGTAGATTTTCTGTGAGTATATGGATTTTATCATTTGGAAGGCTGCCCTTTTGTTGCAAAGCTGGGGAATGTCTGGACAGTCCCTGAACCATGGGAGTCACCATGGGAAACATTCTCTGTTGGGAGAGTACATGAACCACTTTATACCTGAAAGGAGCTGCTTTGCTTCCTAGTGTATCCCCAGCTTCGCTCTCACAGGTTCTTGTGGAGGTGGACAATCACTTCAGGCTTTCATCTCCCTTTCTCCCCAGCCCTAACACTCACATCATGATTCACCACTAGGAAAATCTTTTTCTCTTTATAGAGTCCTTTTTTATGGACCTAACTGGGAGCAGATCCAGGTATTCTATCAATTAATACATGATGGCTTCCCCACAGCCCGTTCTTATTTTCTATGCTTGCCAACTTCGAGCTTGAAACCTTTTGAGGTCATTGCCAGGCTAAACAACTCCCTCCTCTGCATTAGCCTTTTCCTGTTAATGCTTCGGGTTGTAATTTCCTTTGGTCTGATTTGTCTGTCATTACAGTTCCATGTGCATTCTATCCTCCAGAAAATTGTTCCTTAATCAATGGTATATTTTCCATTTTCAGAATTGCCAATTATTTACAGTATATCTTCACTTTCATTTCACTGTGATTTTTAGAGACAATGAATACAATAGTTAATCATCTTGAACTGGAAATTTCCTCATAGATTTTTACACAAAAGAGAGATAATTGAATTTTTGGTAAGTGTGATTCAGCACTGCTTAAATAATATAGTAATTTTCCCATCTGTCCTATTATCCATTCATTGGTTATTCATTCAATAAATACTGCATATTTATTATATATAAGGCACTATTTTAGGTATTGTAGTTATAGTGGAGAACAAGATAGATGGAAGCTGGCTTATATTCAGTTAGGAAAGTCATTAATTATTAATGACTTAATTACAGTTGTAATAGATTTTACAAGAAGAAGTAAGTTTGGAATGGCAGTATTTGATAGGAAACCTAATCTAATCTGGAAGTAAGAGGACATTTCTTAGATAAAGTAAAATTTGAGTTATGTTCTAAAGAAGAATGGGTAGAAATGTCTGAGGAAGAAATTCAGGAAAAAGTAGTTTATGCTGAGGAAACAGCATTCTTGAGATAAAATCTCTATTCTTCTTTTTGGCAAAACTGAACTCATTATTTCCTTTTTTATTGTATGTATAACCATGTACTCAATAAATTAATGTTGTAAACAAGAGGTCAGGCAAGTTCAGCAAGATGGATGACAAGAGACACCAGCTGCCAGAATGTCTCAGTAAGAAGGAGAAGTTCTAGATGAAAGAGAAAAAATGAACAAATAGGCAAACACAGATTGGATTAGGGTTTGAGGGGAGGGTTCCAGAACCTTCAGGAGACTCCATGTGAAGAAGTAGTTGAGCAGAACAAGAAGGCGCAAGGTGTCAGCAAAAATCAACCCCCAAGAGGCTTGAAGACCAGCAAGGAGGGTAGGGGGAGCGTTTCTTTTCTCCTTCCCTCTCATCTCTGACAGTTGGTGAGTTCCTGAGTGGGTGGAGAGACCTTCTGCTCATATGAGCTCAGAGACTGCTGCTACCAGTGAGCTGGGAGCTTCCTGTGGACAGGGCACCAGGCTCCTAGGTCCCCTGGAGTACTTCCCACCCCACTGACTGGAGCTGGGACAGCAGGTGCCATATTACTTCCCTACCTACCATGCACCATTGTCCTCCCCAGGGAGCTTCAACTCCTCGGTTTCATCTTGCTTATTCCCATACAGACGTTTCCCAACTCCAGCCCATACTGAAGGAGCCATAGGGGTCCACTGGGTTCTGGTTATCTGCATGACTCCAGAGACTCGACATTCTGGGTGGACTGCCTCCTGGAGAGAGGGTCAGAGATGACCATTGTGCTAGCATTCCTCCATACAGACTCATTTCCTCCCCTTCCCCTTTCCCACCTATGGCTGCTGAGAGAAAAAACTGAGTCACCACACTGAGAATTCCACAGAGAGTGGGGCTCAGGCCTTTCCTCTTGGGCTCCTGCAGTGGACTGAGGGGTGCTTGGTCTGTGAGCTCCCTGCTCGCCAGCCCTTCCTAGTGCTGCTTGCCCAGTGGCTCCATCACAGCAGGGCACAACCCAAGACAGAGGGACATCAACTCCACTCAGGCACCCAGGGTGCTACTCAGGACCAGCGCACTTCTCCCTGGCATGATCAAGGATTGATCTTGGTCTCAGGAGGTGAGGGAGACTGCATAGGCAGATCTGGGGGGACAGTGCAGTATGGGTCCTAGCTGTGAGGTGTTCATGGGGCACCCCTTCCCCCACAGGAAGGCTGCATTCTCAGCTTAAGCTGGGATCCTGGGTGGGGAACATCCCAGCCCACAGCCTAGTCATGGGGGAGCTCGGCTGGCTTGAGCTGCTGCCTGCTGGCAGATGCCCAGGAGAGACCACAGAACAGATTCCTAAAGCAAACCCTACTTAATCTAAAAAAAAAGAAAAAAAAATGATGAACAGCAGCACTGTAATAGCCAGGGACTTCAACACCCCACTGACAGAATGGGATAGATCCTCCAAACAGAAAATAGCAAAGAAATACTGGACTTAAATGGAACTCTAGAACAAATGGGCCTAATAGACACTTACAGAACATTCTACCCAAAACTACTGAATATATATTATTCTCACCAGCTCAAGGAACATTCTTTAAGATTGATCATATCCTAGTCCACAAAACATGCCTCAAAAAATTAAAAAAAATAGAAATTATACTATCTATCTTCTCAGACCACAGTGGATATAATTAGAAATAAATTCCAACAGAAATACTCAGTTCCACACAAAGTTATGGAAATTAACCTACTGCTAAATGATTATTTGGTCAAGGAAGAAATTAAGATTGAAATCAAAGATTCTTCAAACTAAATGACAAAGGGGATATAAATTATCAAAATCTGAGGGATTCAGCAAAAGCAGTCATAAGAGGAAAATTCATACCCATAAATGCCCACATCCAAAAGACAAAAAATTCACAAATCAACACTCTAATGAATCATCTCAAAGAATTGGAAAAAGAAGAGCAAACCAATCCCAAACCCAGAATAAGAAAGGAAATAACTAAGATCAGAGCAGAATTAAATGAAATTGATAAGAAATGAATTATACAGAAGATTACTGAAACATAAAGTTGGTTTTTTTAAAATATGAACAAAATTGACAGGCCTCTTGCTGGATTAACCAGAAACAGAAAAGCTCAACCAGAAATGAAAAAGGAGATATTACAACTAATGTCACAGAAATACAAAATATCATATCTGAATACTATAAACATTTCTATGTACATAAACTTGAAAACATTGGAAATGGATGAATTCTTGGAAACACACAACCTTTCTGTGTTCAATCAGGAAGAAATAGAAATCCTGAATAGACCAATATCAAGTAAAGAAATTGAAGCAGCAATAAAAATCTCCCTACCAAAAAAATGTCCTGGACCAAATGGTTTCAAAGCTGAATTTTACAAGATCTACAAAGAAGAATCTTGTACCTATCCTGCAGAAATTATTTCATAACACAGAGAAGGAAGGAATCCTCCCCAACACATTCTATCAAGCCAGTATCACCCAGATACCAAAGTTAGGAAAGGACACACAAAAAAAGAAAACTACAGGCCAATATACCCTATGAATATGGATGCAAAAATTCTCAATAAAATCCTAGCAAACTGAATTCAGCTGCACATCAAGAAAATAATATACCATGATCAAGTGGGCTTCATCCCAGAGATGCAAGGATGGTTCAACACATGCAAATCTATAAATGTGATTCAACACATAAATAGAAGCAAAAATAAAGACTACATGATTCTCTCAATAGATGCAGAAAAAAGTATTTGACAAAATTTAGCACACTTTTATGATAAGAACTCTTAAGAAAACAGGCATAGACAGAACATACCTCAATATTATAAAACTGCATATGACAAACCCACAGCCAACAACATACTGAATGGGGAAAAACTGAAAGAATTACAGCTTAGAACTTGAACCAGACAAGGTTGCCCACTGTCACCATTTCTGCTCAACATAGTGCTGGAAGTCCAAGCCAGAACAATCGGGCAAGAGAAGAAATCAAGGATATCTAAATGGGGAAAGAAGAGGTCAAACTATTTCTCTTTGTTGATGTTATGATGTTATATCTAGAAAACCCCAAAGATTCTGCCAAGAGATTCCTGGAATTGATAAATAAATTCAGCAAAATATCAGGTTACAAAATCAATGTACACAAATCTGTAGCATTCTTATACACCAATAACAGTCAATCTGAAAATTAAATCAAAGACTCAATACCTTTCAAAGAAATTACTCAGGAATATATTTAACCAAGGAGGTGTAAGACCTCTATGGGGAGAACTATGGAACATTGAGGAAGGAAATCACAGAGAATGTATACAAATGGAAAAACATATGCTCATGGATCGGCAGAAGAGACATTATTAAAATGTCTATACTACCCAAATGATTTACAGATTCAATACAATCCCTGTTAAAATACCAACATCATTTTTTGTAGATCTAGAAAAAATAATTCTATGCTTTGTATGGAACCAAAGACCCAGAATAGCCAAAGCAACCTTAAGCAAAAAGAACAAATCAAGAGGCATCACTTTACCAAACCTCAAGCTATACTACAAGGCTATAGTAACCCAAACAGCATGGTACTGGCACAAGAACAGAGACATAGACCAATGGATCAGAACAGAGAACCCAGATATAAAACCATCATCATATCATTATCTCATCTTTGACAAAGCAGACAAAAACATACCCTGGAGAAAATAATCCTATGCAATAAATTGTGCTGGGAAAATTGGATAGCGCCATGCAGAAGACCGAAACAGAATCCACACCTCTCACTACTCACAAAAATTAAGTCATGATGGATAATAGACTTAACCCTAGGGCTTGAAACTATAAGAATTCTAGAAGAAGTTGGAAAAACTCTTAAAGATACTGGCCTAGGCAAAGAATTTATGAGGAAGACCCCAAAGGCAGTCACAGCAAGAACAACAATAAAAAAATGAGACCTTTATTAAATTAAAAAGCTTCTGCACAGCCAAGGAAACAATCAATAGAATAGACAACCTACAGAATGGGAGAACATACTATACATCCAATAAAGGGCTAATAACCAGAATTTACAAAGAACTCAAGTTAATCAGCAAGAAAATATCAAACAACCCCATTAAAAAGTGTGCAAAAAACATGAAATGAACTTTTTCAAAAGAAGATATACTAATGGCCGATAACATATGAAGAGATGCTCAACATCTCTAATCATTAGGGAAATGCAAATCAAAACCACAATGTAATATCACCTAACTCTAATGAGAATGGCTTTTATCAAAAAGTTCCCCAACAAAAGATGCTGGTGTCAATGCACAGAGACAGGAACATTTATACATTGTTGGTGGGATTGCAAACTAGCACAATCTATGGCAAGTAGTATGGAGATACCTCAGAGAACTAAGTAGTACTACCATTTGATACAGCAGTCCCACTACTGGGTATTTACCCAACAGAAAAAAAGACATTTTATAAAAAATACACTTGCACTAGAATGTTTATAGCAGCACAATTCACAATCACAAGGATGTAGAAACAACCCAAGTGCCCATAAATACATGAATGGATTAACAAAATGTGGTATATGTATACCATGGAGTATTAGTCACAAAAGAAATGGTGAACTAATACCTTCTGTAACAACCTGAATGGAACTGGAGATCACCCTTTTAAGTGAAATGTTGCAAGAATGGAAAATCAAAGACCACATGTATTTTACCCATTTGGAACCAATAAATCAATACCCATGTGCACATATGGTAGTAAAATTCAGTGGAAATCAAGCAGGTGAGAGGAGGAGGAGGGGATGGGTAAATTCACATCTAATGGGTACAATTCACATTATCTGGTTTATGGACTCAAAATGTACAAAGATAATTCATTTAACCAAAACATTTGTACCCCCATAATATTATGAAATAAAAAAAATAATTAATTAAAAAATAAAAATAATTAATGTCGGAGGATCAACAGATAGGATTCCAGTATCTGCTCTGTTACTGAGTAAGCTGTATATTAGGGAAGATTACTTCATTTCTTAACAATCTGATGCTCTATTAAAATGGCTTAAGTAATTATAATTTCTATGAGAATTTTGGAAAGAAAAATAATAAGAGATAATTATAATAATTAAGAGACATAGAAATGTTCATATATTTGGCTTAAACTCTCTACTATTGGTATTTAACACCACAGAAGTAATTCAATAATAGTATAAAGCCGTGCCAAATTTTCACTGCAGTATTATACAAAATGGCAAAATACATAGAAATAGCCTTAATTTCAATAACATAAAGATGATTAGGTAAATTATGTTACAGCAACTTAATGGAAAGTTATTCAGCCATTAAAACGAGTAGCTGTAGAAACTATTGAAGCATGGGAAACTATGTTCTAAAAGTAACATAAAGCTGAATATTACAAATTTGTTTGGGACTGGGATTACAGCTATGTGACATATTTTGTATTATGAAAAGTCATAAATGAAATTTGAAATAGTGAAAATAGTCATCCTCATGTGGTGGCTTGGAGAGTTATTTTTTTTTCTCATAAGGTTCTTTGGTGTTATTATAAAAATTGAAAGGAAAAAAATGACAGTATTGCTATAAAAAATTTGCCCCTTCTGCTTTGTCTTCTGAGGCTTAATAAAACAAAACTTGTCAAGCTAGTTTTGAGCTAGACATAGCAATTTTATGATCTCCATGGATAACATAATTTTCATGCTCCAAATACAGAAGATGATGCAAAGTGAAATAAGAGAACCAATTATCTCTCTGCATGTGATAAATTCACTCATCTGAAAATCATTCCTTTGGGCCTTCAGCCTATTTGTGTTTACTAGATTTCTACTAAAATACAAATTGTCCTGGGAAGGGTAACTCCTTAAGGTGTTATTGATTAGTGTCTTTGCTGACCCCAGTTGGCTGAACCCATAATTCTTTGACAAAAATATATGAGAGATTCTAGGGTGGAAATGGAAAAAGAGCAAGAAGTAGAGAACAGAATGGGGTCCACACTAAATCTAGGAGAATGCCCAAGAGATGTTATCTCAATTAACAGCTTTGCCTTAGGGTTATCCTCACAAGTTTGTTTGCTTTTAAAAATGTGGCTTTAAGTTTTCAGGAAGCCAAAAAGAAAAAAGAAAAAAAAAATGAAAACATGCTTTATTATATATTTTTGATTATAAAAATAACAAAGGGGAAGCATGTTAGTTTGACTAGACTCAAAGCATGTGATTCAATTTAGTAGTAAAATATTTCTTGTTCCTGGAAGGGACAGCCCATTTTAAATTTTTTCTCGGGCCACTATTGTTGTCATACAAAGTGGATAACCAAGTGCAATGCTAAAGTTGTGCATAATAGGAGGACTTTCCTTTGCCACAGTCTTGTAAGCCATTCCTGAGTGAGAATGGTGCAGCTGCTGTCCATTTTTGACTTGCATTCATATTCCAAACTGGCCTGTCTCTGAACCAGGCTCAAGATTTTCTTCCTTGGCCAGCTGGTTGTAAAAGATTCCCCACATAGCCAGGGGTATGAGCTAAGGGCAGGTTACTGTTGCAACACAATGACATGGAGGTCTGGGCTATACATGCATGCAGTTGCTTATGACCTCTGGTTCTGCTTGCACGAGATCCTGGACATATCCTTTCCATCTTATGATAGATTTTGTTGGCAGAATCATTCATATGATTTTGTGGGTCTGAAAATACCCAACTCATCATGGGCAGGTACACTGCATGATCACTTAGTGCCCTATGGGCAATCTTTCTGTCTTCGTAGCATGCAAGGAGCTGTTTTTTCAAAAGACACATAATTTTAGTTACAGATGACATGGCATTGCTCAATACCTCTAGTAGTTTGTGTTGTGATTCTGCTGTTGGAACTTTCCATAAGTCCCATGTGGCAGCTTTTCCCGCCATCAAAACCTCTTATACCTCAGAGTCTGCAGGTTTATTTGCCCTCGTAGCTGAGCTGCTTACTTTGCAGCTTGGGTGTTCAGTGTAGCTTTTCCTGTTCCGAATCCCATGCAAAGCTGCTAGGGTCCCATTCTTTCACAAATGGGGTTCTCTTATTTTTGCAGAACAGATTTGCCTTGGCTGAGGGTTTAATCTTCTTTGGAGTTAGGCTACTACAACTATTAAGTCTTAAGCCTAGTCCTCGACTTTATCTGTCCTATGCAAAAGATTTAGTGACTCTTGTGAGCTGTTAAGGAGGCCCTCTGTCTTTCACATTTAACTATTAATTGGTGACTAATCTCTCCCAGCTTTTCTTCATCTTTTCTTAGAACATTAATTGTTCTTAGTAATAACCATTCAATTGTGTTGTCCATATAGTTACTATTTGCCCCATATTTTCCAGGTGCTTGACACAATGCACCAGCTAATGTATTTTCCTCACCTGGCATACCACCTCAGTTTACCACTGGTGGGAGTTTTAACAATTGTCTTCTTACGTGTGCCAAGGGGATATAGTGTTCTACCTGACAGCAGCTTTGGAGGTTCTTATTGCCACTGAGTAGCAAGGGATATAGATCCAAACATCCATTTTAGTGTCTTTTTTCTTGCCCGATCCTGGTACCAACTGTTTCAGGTGTGTTCCCTCAGATGCACACTCTGAGATGCAGTTTTAACATTTCCCTCACTTTGCCCAATATTGACTTAGCCTTCTTCTGTTTTTCATGAATTCCCATCTTCTGATTGCAACTTCACAAGTTTTGCTGTGAATATATCAACCACAGAGAACTCCCAGACTACTGTGTTGAAATTCAGGAAAATCTTTAAAGTGTTATACTGAAAGCTGATTAGCTAATTAATTAATTAAAAGAACAAATTTTGTCAGTGAAAATTGGCGCATGTATACTTTCCCATACACAGAATGCCAGAAATATTTACCTGAATATGCCTGCCAAATTCATGGTGATTAAAAGCATAAATACAGGCTTCCATCATAAAGATTTCAGCAAGCTGTTAAAACTTATAGAAACTCTCTTATCATTATACCCACTGAGCCTTATTATAGACTCTGTCCAGATATAGGCAGTGTGGCTGAGTGTTGGGTTCTATTTATAGTTTAAAAAGTTGTTCCTTAGAAAAATGACTGAACACTTGGGTGGGTGCCTCAGGTCGCTAATTGCTAGTAGAGAAAATAACATATGCTTACTCATTTCCCAAGAGTAATGCAAGCATTAATTATGATAATACCCATGAAACATTTCAAGTTTTTTAATGATAAATAGAAAGTATTACCAGTAAAAAAAATATTTTTATTAAGTTTTTTCCACAACTCTAAGCTAACAGTGACTTAAAACTTTTTTCATTAAGAAAAAACTTTTAAAAATATATCTTTGCCAGGCCCTATTAGTTTTTTTTTTTTTTACTGATTAATTCTATTTCTTGATTTAAGAACTCACTTTTTAAATTAGTTCAAGATTAAACACACTAGAATTTTAGAAACCAAAACATTCTTGAAACAGTAGAAAGATTTTGGTAATAAATCAATAATTAAAAAGAGTTTACTTTATCAAAAGTTGAAAAATGTGGTTTATAGATATTTTCTGCAGGGCTGAGGCTGGTGAATTTAGAGAAAATCCAGAATGAATAAAACATAAAAATTGTTAACCAGAAAAGACCATAACACAGAAATATTGATTGAAAATAATCATTTGCTAGAGGCACAGTTTGCCTTGGATATTTCCAGATCCTTTTTGTGTAGCCATTTCTTCCATTAGTGGCTCAGTGATATTCTTTTAATAATTTCCTTAAAATTGTGTTCCTATGTTCTTTTTATCCTTTTTCCTATGTAGCAATTATTTTTATTTTTTCTCCACAGAAATATTTGGAATTTAACAAGGGTAGAGTTACTCCAGAGAATAGAAAGTAATATAAGGTGTCAAAAAGCAGGTAAGATATTTTGTGAGGGAACGTGGACTTGCTGGTCATTCCTTCAGGAAGGGTGAAGTAGGGCCTGAGGTTTTACACTACTTGCAATCTAAGAAGTTTGTTTGCCACAGTTTTTATAGATGATGGCGGAAGACATGAGACGTCTAGGTCAGAGACAAAGAGTTTTATTACTCATTTCACATGAACTTCATGATGACATTGAGCATGAGGTTCATAATGCCATTGGTTCCCCTTGCCCTCCAAGTTCCACAGAGGTCATGCAGAGTCAGACCCATGTGGAAACAATCTGCACACAGGGGTTTATGTCACAAATGAAGAAGTCTAAGGTTAGGAAATCCCCAATCTTATAAAGAGGGCTCTAAACAAACCTACCAAAACTTTGCCCTAGAGGGAAACATTATCATCATTATTCTTATCAGAAAACAAATTCCTTAAGAAGAGTGGGATAATATCTTTTTCCAGGATGATTTTCTATACATACATCTTTGAAAAGATAGCATGGAACAAAAGCTGTCAATGGCTTCTCATAAAATTTGTAGAAATGCAAAAGATACATAGAGAATTGTCTCCCAATCCCCCTCCCTTGTTTAATCCATCCATTCACTCATTTGTTCATTCAGTTGTTCAACAAATTGTTTTGGTTGCTTTTTGGAATGGTAGTGGGCACCTACATGCCTTCAAGTAGTTCACAGTCTAAATATAAATAGGGAGATATTTACTTACTAGACTAGACCGCCTTGACTGGCTCTTCCATTTTCATATTGGAAATGAATATTGACAGAGTTTGTAAAATTTCCAGAAAAAATTTCTTTGGAAAAAAAGACCATTTTCTACTCTATCTTACTATCCAACTGCCCCCCTCCCCTCCAATTTTGGGGAACCATCTAAAATTTCATTAAGGATTCTTTGGTGATGACTTGAAATTGCCCTCCTCCCCTCCAATTTTGTGGAACCATCTAAAATTTCATTAAGGATTCTTTGGTGATGACTTGAAATATCCATAGTATATTTTCTCCAAAAGAAATACAACATCATGAGAATAGGGTAGAAAATTTGGTAAAGGGTTTTTGCACTACTGGCCACCCATCTGAAAGGATATAACAGGAAATCATTTTTTTTAACCACAAACAAGAATAATTCCAAAATGATTCAAAGACTTAAATGTAAAAAAATAATATCTCCTTGCAAACAAATCTAGGAGACTGCATGTAAATGTGAGGATGACCTTTTTAAATCAATAATAAAAAAATCTCTGAATCTATAAAAGAGAAGATAGACATATTTAATCCTATAAAATAATAAAAAGTATACCATAAAGAAAATAGACAGATGCTTGGTTTGAAAAGGCAGATTTTAAGTGCAGATGGTAACACATAAAGGAAAACTTTAAGACATTGACAGGGAAATGACAAACAACTGGGTAGAAAAATATGTACCATACAGCAAAGCATATGTCCCCCATACCCAAAAAATATTGTTTGAAATCATTAGAAGTTATTGAAATGCAAAATAAGTCAAAAAGTTTAAGAAGATCTATAATACCTACTGCTGGTTGGGATGTGAGGAAAAGGTAATTTTCATATAGGGCTGATGGAAATATACATTGTTTTATCATATTTCAGGGAAAAAAGGGTGACAGCTATTAAAAATTCTTATACTTTTTTACCTAGGAATACCATTCTTGGGATCTTGTCTCATAGGAATAAAAATCTCAGTATTTAAGGAGATACATTAGTGTATATATACATTCATATTTAAGATAACATTTTTCATGTTGATAAAAGTATTGAAAACCAAAGTGAATGTTCCTAATGGGGGATAGTCAAGTAAATTATGGAACTAACAATGTGGGAAATTATGCCATTAAGAAGAATTAATTACAGCCATATATTTAAAGTGAAGGGATTTGGAAGAGTTATTTCTCATGAGGAAAGCACAGTAGAGGAAAGGGTGTATACTTTATTTTCCTAAAACAAACAATCATAAAACTACATATTCTGTTTATTGTTGAATGATCATGGAGCAAAATATAAACAGCTACAAAACAGATTTTAATATGATTTGTCCTGCATAGGTAGGGGATGTGATGTGGGGAAGAAAGAAAGTGATAAAAAATGAAAAATGGAAAGCAAGCAAAAATGGAAAAGAAAAACAAAAGCTGCCACTAAAAAAGGCATATAAGGTGTAATCACACTTATTCAGAAATATAAATTTTTTTGCACATATGCATAAACATATTAGACAATATTTATAAAATAGAAAAATGGAAAAGGAATAATATTCAATTATATATTTTATGTTCTCATTGACTGCAATAAATTTCTATGTTTCTGATAGAATTAAATTTCATGAATAGTCACCATTTTCCCTGGGGGTGCTGCAAGAATGCCTTTATGATATTTTTATTGTTCTCTGTAAATAGATATTTCATTTCCTTATTATAAAATATTGTATCCAATTTTCAACAAACAATAGTATAGAAGTGCTTAACTTTTTAAAAACAAGTATAAATTTTAGGGGATGAAGAATTCATAAGTTAAAGAAATATTGGGACAGAAATAAGTGACAAGCATTTTTAGTGAATAACACCATACGCTGGCATTAACATCACTTTGGCCAAAATGGCTTTCTCCCTTACAACTTTATAGCATTTAGTAGCTCATCCTTTTGTACAGCCTTGTCCCCTGAACTCCAGACCCCTTACATCTCCATTTAGCTATCTAGTGGGCACCACAAACCAATCATGCTTGTATCACAGCAAACCTACTCTAGGTTTCCCATCTTAGTAAATGTCCTCTGTTTATCCATCAGCTTAAGTGAAAAGAAAATTTAAGTAATCCTTGATTTATCTTTTTTTTTTGTCATACAATTCACATTTTAGATCTCAAAATCCTATTGGTTCCACCTTTAAAATGTTCAAAATCCAGCTACTTCAAACTTCCACTGCAATGGAAAATACCTTCTTTGGCCTGAGCTATTTTAGCAGCATTTTCTCTTACCCAGTATACTTGCTCCCATCCCTGCTGTGCTACAACATATTCGCCATAAACTAATCAGTATTATTATTTTTAAATGTAAGATAAGGTATGTCACTTTTCTGCTCAAAGCCACCAGAACTACATTGTCCAATATGTTGCCATTAGTCACATGTGACTATGTAGTTTTAAATTTGAATTAATTCAAATTAAAAATTCAGTTCATCAGTTGCACTAGTCACATTTTAAGGATAGTGGCTACCTTTTGGGACAGCACAGCTATTTCCATCAGCCCAGAAAGTTCTGTTGGATGAAGCTGACCCAGGGCCTACTCATTTCACTCTGAGCAAAATCCAAATACTATCATCCATCATCCCTTCTCGGATCTCGTCTCACACTGCTCTGCCTTACTCTTTCCTTGCCCTGGAACACACAACCATACTATTGCCACATCGCCTCAAAGCCTTTACACTTAATGTCCTTCTGCCAAGAATAGTTTGTTAGTTAATGTAATGTATATGCAACTACTATAACAGGAACTCCATAGTCCCAGTGGCTTAAAAAATAGAAATTTATTTCACCTTCAGGAAATGTATTACAGTGTCACACATTTATGTATCATTGCCATTATGGGAGTGGCACAGGGGAGGTAGGAGGTCCTGGGGAAGAGAGTTCTTTGTTTAGAGAATTCATTAGGCCTCAGGCTGGAGGACACGCTCCACCTGCAAGCTTGGCCTTGGGTCAGTATCTGCTCAAGGGATGGAGGTAAAAAGAAAGTGAAACAGTTGTCAGGAGGTTTGTTTGGGCCGGATCTGGATGTGCTGCTCATTACTTTACCTACATTTCATCTCTGTTTAATGTCTGCTCCCCGTGGAGACTTTCACTGGTGACTGTCTAAGGTGGCACATTTCCACCCATCTCATCCAGTCCCTCGTCTGCTTTAAGATTTCAAATAGCCCTTATCACTAGCTGCTATTTGTATATTTATTTTTGAACTCCTTTCTATACCCACCAGAATGTAAGCTCTACGAAGGCAGGTTTTTATTGTCTTGCTCACTTTTCCATCCACTGTCCACAGAACAATGCCTGGCACATAGTAAGACCTCAACAAATACACACTAAATAAACAAATAAAGGCCTTACCTTACTCTCTTCCTGTTTTTCTTCACAAAAATGATTGAGCACTATTTATGCCACACTACTGGCAGTTCATAGAGAAACCATAATGTGTGATGAATGAGCAATGATTAAAGGTAGGCACGCAGGTGACAAAGGAGGAATGTTTAGCCCAGTTGTATATATCACTGTGTAGGAATTTAAAAATGGAAAAAACAAAGGAATGAAGGTAAAAGAACCTGGAGAGAGGAGATGTTGCTGGAGGAGAGGGAGGGAAAAAGAAGCAAGAAGAGGCACAAGCTGGTGAAGCTGTGAAGCCTTAGCCTGGTGTCTCTGACGAACTAAGTCCTATTGCCAGTAGCATCGTGAGACAAGGTCCTGTTCTAACCTGGTGTGGGATGCAGGGTGTGTTGCTATGACCATCCTTGGAGATGTGCAGGATATTGGAGTGGAACATTTAAAGACAGCTTCTATTCCATGGTATTAGCTTTTCAGTGGGTGAAGGCGGGAAACTTCAACAGAAGGTGGGGCTGAAATAGGAAGATACAGCAGCTAGGGATGTTTTGTGGCACATACTAGGGCAAGAGATGTGTTGTGTCCCATATGCAAGACAAGGATATTGAGGGACATGGACATATGAGACAGGATTGCAGTCATGGCTACAACAGAATGAGGACAAATACATGCTTAGGCAATGTGCAGATTAACTGATTTACTCAGCAAATATTACTACTATTATTACAGTGTGACAATCACTGTGGAAACAGCTGTGAATGAGCCCAAGTCACAGCCCTTATGAAGTTTACCTTGTGCTGCAGAGCCTGACAATAAACTAGCACTCTCTCCCCAGAATATGATTTCAGGCAATTAGTAGGTTCCGTGATGAAAAGCAGACAGAGAGTGACAGAGAAACGGGCTGTTTCATATTGGGTGGCGAAGGAAGGCCTCCTTAGTAAGGTGACATTTGAGCGCAGATTTGAATAAAGTGAGAAGCCAAGCACTGCAACGATCTAGGTAAAGAAGGCTCCGTATGGAGTGATTATCGAGTTCGAATGGTTCTTTATATTTTGGTTTTATTGTCAGGTCAGGATTCTATTTGGGAAAGCAGAAAAAGTAGCAGTTGTGAGACACCTGGATTTTCCTTGCTTTGTCACCTAATTCAGAAGACGAGGACAATGCATGGAGTGACTGATACTGCTGCTTTTCATTGCTCTTTCAGATTTCATGTGCATTCTCATGTTCTTGTTTTATATGAAACGCCAAACACATACTTCCTTACTGGCATGGCTAAAGAGACATCTCTGAGAGGACTTCCCAAGGCCTTCCCCTGTATTCCTATCACCCGCTGAGCATCCCTTTCCACAAATGTCCTCTCATTACAGCACAACGGTCTAATGACTTACCTGTTCTCTCCACTCTCCCCACTCCCAATACTACCAAGACTGTGATCGCCCTTAGGGTAGATGGTGTCCCCTACTACTGTTTAACATTGCCTTCATTTTGAATATAGGCACATGCACAACAGAATAAAAATATGTTTAACAGACACGGCAGGTATTTTTATACCATATTCTAGTTGTCACAGATATCACAAAACACCATTTGAGCTCATTACTGTTTTGAAATGATGGTAGTTATTAGACTTATCTATACAGTTTTTAATGTATTAAAAATAAACAAAAACCCTACTATATTATAAATTTGATTTTTACATCGTGATAATTATACTTCAAAATAATTAGTTTCTTTTGTTATCCTATATATTTTACTTTATGTACTGAGAAACATTATTCTGAGATAGAATCCGTAGATTTCATCAGACCACCAAAGACGTCCATGGCACAAAAATGTAAATATTTCTGTTTTTAGCCCAATTAATGACGTGAAACATGACTTGGGTAAATCAGTGCTAATCTTTGCTTTACCCTCACAGTATTCTCTGGGTGATCTGGTCATTCTCCTGGAATGGTGTCAGTTGCTGCCAACTTCTGATGACTCTGTTCCCAGGTCAGACCACTTCTCTCAGTGGGAACTTAGGTATTGTGTTGTTTATTCGACAGCTTCATCTGATGTCCCAGAGTCATCTTAAACTTCACATATCCATGACTGAATTTCTTATCCTCCCCTCTCCTATCTGTTCCTGCCCAGTCTGACTCATTGAGCAACGTTCAGCCTATTGCTCTAGCCAGAAATCTAGTAGTCATCTTTGGTTTCTGTTGCCCAGATATCAAATCCCTGAGAAGACCCTGTGAGTTCTACCCTCAGCTTGAATGTGCCCACTTCTCTCCATCTCCACTGTTCTCACTCTAATCCAAGCCACCATCAGACTTTTTGTTATTGTCACAACTTCCAGTGTGTTCTCCACATACCAGGCAGAGTAATCTCTTAAAACACAAATTTGATCATGTCATTTCCTTCTCAAAACCCTTCTGTCACTTTCCATTGTGTTTAAATAAGGTCAAAATCTCTGTGGCACTCTGAGTCATTCATTCCCTGCCTGACTATCTACCCTCATTGGTTGTATTCCTCCCTTTAATTGCTATACTCCATTAATACTAGATTTCTTACAATTTGCCCCTAATTTTCCTCTCTCCTTTCTCCAACTTGCCCTCTGCCCCAGGAGGCCTCTGTAGACTATATCAATTTTTTTTTTTTTTTCCTTCTGGCTCATTGGTGCCTTAGCAGGAGATCTAAGGGAGAGGATATTTCTTCCCTGGCTTCCTCCCTGTGTGGTCACTGCTGTCTGATTCTACCCATTGGAAGGTCAAGTCCTCTCCAGGTGGCCTGATCCATTAATACATGTCTCCCTTCTTCTGAGTTGTGGTGACCACTACCCAACCTCATCCTCTGGGTGAGGGCTGGTAATAGCTCCATTATTATTAGACCCAGGATGCTGTGTTTCTTGCTCATAACGTTACAAATAATTCCTTCATTAATTTCTCCTCTAATTAGCCTAATTTGAGTGTGCCACTTGTTCCTGCCGAGACCATAGCTCTCTTAATTTACTCCTATTTCAAGGCATTTCTGCATCCTGTTCTTTTCCCACATTTTTCACATAGTTGGCACCAGTTTGTTCTTTAAATTTCAGTTGAAATGTCTTCTGAGATGTTCTCCTTAATCAACCTAGATATAGTAGAGTGGTATCCCTACTATAGCCTTATTGGCCGCACACTGTTTCCATTATAGAAATTATACTTGCATTTATATAGCTGTTTCTTTGATTTATTTATGGCTGTTTCCGTCCCTGCTAGCTTCATGAGGTCAGAGAGCTTTTCTGTCTTGCTCACTGTCATATGCATCCTCCATAACTTGCATAGTACTTAGCACGTGAGAATGATAATGTTTAAAGTTTACTGAATCTTTACTTTTTGCCAAGAATGGCCCTAAATGCTTTAAATGCTTTAAGTACATTAACTCATTTATTACTCACAATAACTTTATGGTTATGAGTGTGTGTGTGTGTATGGTGTTTGTATGATTATTATTTTTCTCATTATACTTATGAGGACTCTGAGATGCAGAGAAGTTAAGTACTTCATTCAAAATCACACCCTAGTAAGTGACTTAAATGGAGGCCTAATATACAAAGACAAATTATGCTTATCTGAATGGTATAATTTAGCCTGTATCTTGTAGGATTATCTGAAGGAATTCATACTTGAACACTAAATGTAAAAACAAACCTTATAAGTAGCTTAGAGTACACTTTAAATGTTAATCAAATTTTTATGTGACAAAGGTTATGTCTGAGTGTCCCTTTATGACCTTGAGTTATTTTATAATAATTAGTAAATTTTACTGTATTGTTCTTTCCTAAATAAGCCTTCCTTCTAAATAACAGTACGATACAAACACAATTTCACAACTTAAAATTCTACCCCCTTCCTCCGAGCTTTTGCTTTTTACAGAGATGTGGATTAAAGGGCCCAAAAGTACTTTTCACGTAGGCCTATAGAAACTGTTGGGCAAAGTGTAACTCGTAGCTGAAAGAATCTGCCATCAATTAGTTTCCATCAATTTGCAGAGCACAGTTGCATTTCCACATGTGTAGAAGAAAGACTTCTCATTCTGTGTGATGTTTAAAAGAACAGAGCTACTGTATTTCATAATCTTTAACACACAACATCTAGGAATAAAGTTTGTAGGTTTGCCATAGTACATTTACCTGTTATGATTTATTCATCTTATGAATAAATAGAATAGCACTTACCAAAGCATACTCTGCATAACATTAATATCACATGATAGATGCTCAATGCAATGGTTTCATGATGAAATAAAATGCGAAACTCTGCATAATCTATTGCCTTTTAAATTCACTAAATGCTTGGGCATATCACATGTTCTGAGAAGTCCTAAAGTAAAAAAAAATCTATTAATATAGTTCTTTCAAACTTGGTTGGGCAAGATTCATTTTTCTCTGGAAGACCTACCAGAATTTCATGGAAAAATTCCATAGAACACCCTTGAGGAAATACTGCTATAGGATTTTTAACATCTGTATTTACATACTGACAGGAGTATTGCCTTGTAAATGTAAGAACAGAAGTTGGCCTAAAAATAACCTATGGAAAGTCCTGAGAAATTACCTTTACCATTGTAGAAGGAGAAATAAATAACTTAGTTACCTGCATTTTTTTATTATTCTTACTGTTCATATCCTCCCTATGGTAGCTATGAACTCTAATTTTTATGAAATATAGCAGGTGTCTTTAAAAAATTTCATGTAATAAAAGTATTCTCTCATATAGAATGTGAAAACAGATTGATTACTGGTGATAAAGATGACAATTCCACTCCTATGTATCATACACTAAGAAATTCTATTTTAATTGCTAACAAAAGTGATCAAAGTTCAGGTTATATATATTGCCCATGTCCTGCGCATCCCCCCAAGTCAGAGCTTCAAGCATGACCATTCCCCAGACGGTGTGCAACGCACTCATCATGTAGGTATACACCCATCTTCTCCTCCCCGTCCCCCCACCTCAGTCCGATACCCAATTGGTGTTATTCCCAAATGTGCACTTAGGTGATGATCAGGCATTGACAAAGCACTTGGGTTTTCTTCCTTTACCATTTGGAATAATTTTTGGAAAAAGGAAAACAGAGAAGAGAGAGCTATCACTATAGGTTATGAAACATTTCAAGAGAAAAATATTGAGCCAATTATTGAGTTCAGAAGTAAAGTTTTGTTTTGTTTTGTTTTTAAGATGTGGAACTTAAAAATGTCATCAGAAGAACAATTGTTTCTTTCCACATAACTCAATGCTGATAACTCTAAAAATCACCCTTTCTAGTTAGTTACTTTTCCTTACATTTGGCTTCTAAATCTCTTTATACTTCATTATCTTGAATTCTTTCTCTGTTGAATAGATCGTCTTCACATTGACTCTCCATTTCTTTCCCCTGTTCCCAAAATAAATACCCCTCAAAACTCTGTTCTATGTGGGATATATGATGAACAATCTTTCTTATTATAGACAGGCAAACAGAAATTTGTCCTTTGAACTCTTTATTCCCATCTACCTTGTTCAGTTCTCAGTAGCTACACCTGTGCCTAATGAAACTCATTTTCAGGAAGCATAACTTGAGAGATGATTATGCTTCTGTATGTATTTTCTATTCATAAGACTGTCAGCGTCAGTGTGCCTTTTTCCACGTATGATAAGCCTGCTTATATTAAGTGAGGTTTAGGTGATTAACTGAATAATATAGCTTCTTGATTTGAATAAAGGTAAACCGGGGACATTCAGTTATTGTAAGAACAGCAGAAGCCTTCTGTCGCAAGGCTTGTCCATTTAACTTTAAGTTATTATACCTGTATTGAAGCATCTTCAATTTGGGGGCAGGAAAGTGCATGTTCTATAATGTCACAAAATCATCACTGGGGAAGCTGGTTAGAAAAATTTTATTTGAGGGGTGAAATCTTGATTTAAGTGAGTAGTATGAAATAGAAGTATACATCCTTTCATGTTTCTAGGGGCTTCTGGCATGGAATTAATTTATTATCTTAGAGTAGAAAGTTGGTTAGAATTCACTATTCATAGAAGTCATTATTTTCTTTCTCTTATCTTCAAATAAATCTATTGTAAATCATGGGTAAATTATAAAATTGCCATCTGGGCATAGTTTCGCCAAAAGTAAAGAGTTCTGTAAGTGTGTTATTCAAATGGTTCCAAAGTTATTTTGTTGTGGAACAATAGCCTTTTGATGAAAGCAGACATGGCTGTCTGAATTCTGGCAGTAGGGTGAATCAAAAAAAGTGCCTAATCTGGATATTAGCATTCTCTCCATCTGAAACTCTGTCTTCCTTAATTATTTGTCTCTTAATTCCGTAGCCATAAGGATGCTGGTGAGTCCTTCTTCCAGTTTTCCTAATGAATCAACCCATGCAGGTGTCACTGTGAGTGACAATAAATATTTTAATAAGAATTTCACAATGGGGATGGATAAGGAGGTATATATCACAAACACATTGGTAAACTACTAAGAAAAGCATGTAGCTCTTTTCTGCTAAGTAATCTCTGAGTTTTTACCTCTTTCCTTCTCCCATGCGGTGCCCATTTTGGCTCACCTCTGTCTTTTCTTTAAGATTTTTCTCTCCAGCATCTTCAAATCCTTTTCTCGTTCATAAATCTCTGCTCCAACTCATAGCCCCACTTCTGTTCCTGTAATTTACTTCACAGTACGCAGCCAAACTGAGGGTCTTCACACCCATAGAAGACATACTCCCGAAAGTGGGAGCTAAATATGGAAACTCAAAAATTATTTTCAAATAATGTTTATTTAATATTATGGTAATACTACTGGTATGTATCACATGATACATACTCTGATCCTCAGAAATTTGTTTTTGAGGATTTGATAACTAATCTGAAATATAAGTTCATTGTTTTATATGCCCAGCAGCATCAGTGGTTGAATGTACATGGGACTATAGCTATGTGTTCGTATATAGCAATGATTTAGAAAGGAACACTGATGAGCATTGTAAAATCAATTAATATTTGACATTAACTTCCCCTAACTTTGATTTCTGCTTATTTTAACAATTTAGATCCAAGTATAGGGAAAAACTCCAAGTTTCATTTAAGTTACTTGTTATTACATGAGTGAACTGGAGTGGATCAAAAACCATCATAGACCATTATTAGCTTGTAATTACAAGGTAATAACTAAAGACATTTGAAAATTATCAGGAAGAGTTAGGCTCACACCTGGTAATGTTATCCCACTGGCGCCTGCAGCATGCCAAATGAATGCTTACCTGTTACAGTGTAGTGCTATGTGACGCCAGCTCTGTGCAGACAATTTAGCCGAGAAGAGTCAGCCCTCTATTTTGTTTAAGTAATGATCCCTTAGCAGAGATGGAGTTAATATTTTTTAGGGGAATAATTATTACATAAACTTTGGTCATATTATTCCTATTTAAAACATAGGTTCTTATGGTATGGTTTGATTCAAAGAAAGGAATTACTTTGATTTATAGAAAATGGCTACAGAATGACAATTGCTTTTGAAGCCACTTGCTAATATAGCACATTCTCATTACTGGAATACTGGCTATCTGAATTTCCTTTCCATATTTTTTTTTCTATGTTGTTATCTAAGCAGTGATACAGGTTTTCAGTCAAGCAAATAACGTGAGCTCATCTTGATAATATATTAATTATATTGCTATTCTCAGTTATTCTGTTGTTTAAAAATGCAAAGATGTTATTTATATCTCAGTGAACTCTAAATTCCTCTCTTACTCCTTTTTATTTTGCTCATTTTCTATTCTTTCTCTCTCTCTCTCTGTTCATTAGCATGTATATTAGTGATGATTCAAACTAAGGTTCGGTAACAATGACACTCCAAAATACAGTGGCTCAAGTAAGACAGAAATTTATTTTCTCACACAAACCAAACAATCCAAGGGTAAATGGTCCAGGGTTTTGCAACAAGCTTCTTTATTAGAGATATACCCTAAAAATTCTATTTACAGGGAAAGAAAGAAAAGCCATTATGTAGATTCTTGGCCATTTAAGCCTTAAAAGACAGAGATTAGAGGAAAAATGGAAAGTTTGATATTTTCTGAGCTCATTTCTAAGGCTGTTTTAATATTAGTCTTCTATACAATTTTTAGCATATAGAATATATCACTTTTATATTTTAAGCACAATGTAACTTATTATATTTTTCTATTTTATACTTTTAATTTTTAGTCTTGTGTGAGAATTGTGGGATCTTCTGCTATTGGACATGATTTTGTTAAAACATTTTAAAATTATATACCAAAGTTTTCTATTGTCATACAAATATTCAACTGTTGTTTAACAACAACAAAAAAATCAAATGCCTAAGCAAGATATTCAAATTGGTGGGTGGTTGTAGGAGATGCATAGATAATATTAATAAAATGATGGCAAGTGAGGACAGAGAGTAATATGAGATGACAACTGTTGAATTATCATTTAATATTTAACAACACTTTTTACTTGAACACCTCAATTGTAAATTATCTTTTTATTTGTAAGTCTTAACTCTGTATAATTTGTATTTCCTCAATGCATTACAAATTATTTTGTGACCTCTAATTTCTTTCCTTCTGTGCTATGCCCTCTGAAAACAAAAGTAGCTACTAGTCTTACTGGCAGTCAATGTCAAAAAGTCAGCTCAACATCCTTCTGTCCTATAGACCCAGGATTCTAATCTATTCTTCTTGTTGACAAGGTCACTCAGGAAATAAAGACTGCTTTTTTCAACAGAGTATAAGAAATATGGAGATGCTTCATGAGAGTAGAATATTTTAGGAACTACTAAATGTAAATCAGAGTGAAAAATACATTTTTATTTTTTTTATGTTGACTCATGAAGTCAATTTGAGTATGTGGAAGAAACTACCAGCTCAAGGAGATCAATTCACTCGTTCTGTGGTGTCACATCTAAGCAGTGTGTTATTTTCTGGAGCTGGATTTTCTTTTAATGAAGCCGAGAATGCTCCGATTAGATAAAACTCAGGGCAGACAGCTCTAACATCTGTGGAGCAGTAAGAAAAAAAAAAAAATAGCAGCAGGTTTTTGGGTGACAGAATGTTTGAGGATGAGGGATTGAAATTGCAGTTCATTGCAATGCACAGCTGGATCTGTGGCACCACATGCAGGTTTTTGTGCTTCAGCCTGGTGTTCAGATGTGAGCAGCTCTCTGTGTGTCTGTGCTCAATATGGCATTGCAAAGTGCTCCGTGTGGAATTTCTGAATATCATAACAAATTGCTATCTTTTGTAACACAAATTGATTAAAGATTTTTTGATTCTTTAAAGAAAGTACCAGCTGCTGTGCTCTTTTATAACTATGCAAATCAATTATGCTTTGTTCTTGTATTTATTTGAAAAAAGCTAGTAATATGGCAGTCTGTGTTTCTCTTAGTTGGTGGTTTAGAAATAGGATGAAGAGGCAATCACTAAGTGTTTTATTACATAGTTGAAAGAAATAGCTATTCCTAACAACCTTTCTTTCTAAAGGGGGAATTTTATAAACTTAATAGTACCAAAATGAAGTACTATAAATCCATCTAAAATTAAAATAGGCAGCTATTATATTCAGTTTAATACATTGTTATCATGGAATCGTTTATTCAGCCCTAAGAGCAACCATAAAATTATCCTCAATAAAACAGCATGTTGTGGCCTCTATGATGTTTAACCACCAAGATACTTGTGGAGATCCATCCTCAGAACATGGAATAGTAATTACTTCATAAGTTTTTCTAGTAGCAAAGTTATCAACCTCTGGCCTCTATTAACCTGGGAACCCCCGAAATTGTATATATGATTTTATATATAAATGTGCATATTTTAAGAAGAGAAAAATGAAAGTTTTCTTGAGATTCTCAAAGAAGTCATTGATCTCCTTAAAATATTAATAATTATTACAGTTGTAAAGCTAAGTAATGATTTCCTTTTGGGGGCTATTTGGGTCTACATACTAGACCCAAATATTATTTTTAGAAAAAACTACCACACTGCCTAGCACATAATAGATGTTCAATAAAGGGCTATGGAAAAGTTTGCCAAAAATTACTTTAGAGAAGAGGAAATATCAATACTTGGGAAAGAAGTGAAGGTTTGAATAGATGAAGAGGGACAGAAAGCAAAGAGGTGTGTCTGTTGAAGGAACTGCTAATTTCCTCCAATATCCCTCTGTGGAACCGAGGCAAAATGCCTGTTTATGGCATGCTCAGGATAGACTGGACCACAGGACAAAGGAGATGGGAGAATATTATTAGTAGTGATTATTGTCATAGATCGATGATACATTTTAAATAACAAATATGATCTCAAATGGAAATAAAACAATTCTCCTTAATCATTTTTAAATATTATCTTTTTCCAATTCCGAAACTTGATACTTAATCAAATATATCACTTATTGTGTTTCAATGGATTTAGATTTTTCCAAATTAAGATTTAAAGTTGTGATTGTAGACATTTTTAAAAAAGAGGCTAGATTGATACCTGATTGATTGTCATGAAAAAAATGTCTTGGAAGTATAGTAGATAAAAAGGTGGATTTCCAACAAATAGTGTGGGATGGATTGCATCTCCATATGGAAAAAAGTACCTTTATTTCTATCTTATACCACACACAGAATTCAATTTCAGATGGATTGCCATCTAAACACAAAAGGTGAATTACTAAATATTAAAGACACACACATAGGAGAACATCTTCATGATCCTTTGTAGGCAAATAGTTCTTTAATTGTACACAAAAATGTGTCCACCACAGAAATTAAAATTTATAAATTGATTTGTAGTGAAATTTAAGAACTTCTATGTATCAAAAGACAGCATTAATGGAGTAAAGGGGATTAGAAAATGCCACCAAAATATGCCATTTTGGCATATTGATTACTTTAAACTGAGGGCATTTAGGGGCCAAGGATGCAGGAAGAGTCTTTCTCTGGGCTCCCCTTTTCTGCCTAGGGACAGATCCTCCAAAAGGAACTCAATTTTCATCAGTCCCCTCCCCAGGGGTTTCATCATCTTGGGAAGATCGACTCATATCACAGGAGAGGAGACTGGAAGTTGACAAAGATACTCAAACTAACTGTCACAGACTGTCACCTATTCTTCTAAGGGCCCATTCATCTTTTCACCAAATCATTTACTCTCCCCTAAGTTGCCTACATCCCCCCTCCCCTATGAAGAGGGTATATAAGCTTTTAGATATCATTGGGTTTTGGAGTATTTGCTTTTCTGTCCTGTGATGCCGTTGTGCGTGTTATATGCATATAATGCATATTATACATTTGTATACCTTTTCTTCTTATAATCAGCCAGTTGTCAGTTTACTTCATAGACTTAATTATCAAACCCTCAGAGGCTAGAGGGAAAATATTCCCTCTCCTATGGGAATAAAAAGGCAGCCCCCAGAGTGGGAGAAGATATTTATAATACATTTTTGTACAAAACAACATCTCTAATCATCAGGGAAATGCAAATAAGTCAAAATCACAATGAGATATCACTTAACTCCGGTGAGAATGGCCTTTATCAAAAAGTCCCAAAACAATACATGTTGGTGTGGATGCGGAGAGACAGGAACACTCATACACTGCTGGTGGGACTGCAAAATAGTGCAACCCCTGTGGAAAGCAATATGGAGATACCTTAAACAGATACAAGTAGACCTACCATTTGATCCAGCAATCCCATTATTGGGCATCTACCCAAAAGAACAAAAGACATTCTATAACAAAGACATCTGCACCCGAATGTTTATAGCAGCACAATTCACAATCACAAAGATGTGGAAACAACCCAAATGTCCATCAATACATGAGTGGATTAGTAAAATGTGGTATATGTATACCATGGAGTATTACTTAGCTATAAGAAATAATGGTGATATAGAATCTCTCTTGTTCTCCTGGAGAAAGTTGGAACCCATTCTACTAAGTGAAGTATCCCAAGAATGGAAAAATAAGTACCACATGTACTCACCAGCAAATTGGTTTCCCTGATCATCACCTAAGTGTACATTTGGGAATAACACCAATTGAGTGTCGGGCAGATATGGCAGGGGAGGGGATGGGTGTATACCTATATAATGAGTGTGATGCACACTGTCTGAAGAATGGACACGCTTGAAGCTCTGTCTCGGAGGGATTGGGGGGCATGGGCAATATACATAACCTAAACTTTTGTACCCCCAAAATATGCTGAAATAAAAAAAAATCTTAAAAAAAAGCCACTTATATCCATAACTTATAAAGAACTCTTATACATTAAAAAGAAGAGTGACCCAGTAAAATAATAAGCAAAATACTTTGACAAAAATATATATACATATAGCCAAGTAACATATAAAACGTTATTCTAATTCAGTTATTCAGGAAATGCCGATTAAACCACAATGTTTTTAACTGAAGAAATGATAAGGTTCATACATTTGGAAAAGAGAGCTTTATTTTTCAAAAAGGATTACAGCCTATAGTTGGACATTCCAACAGGCTGGGGAGCAGAGCTTCTGGCCAGAAGCCATAAACATGTGGTTTGAAGGAGGGACAATGGGAACAGGAATTTATGCTGAGCAGGGTGGCCAAATATACATATTTAACAAGCTATAGGAAGATTCACGAATATTTATGAAAGGAGAAACATGTACATGCACAACTGAGCTTTAGACCCCTTTCTGCGGTCCATGTTGAGAAAATGGTGGCCCTCTGATGTCATAAGGTGAAACAGAGGACATGAAAACCCTCTCTGCATGTGCTCCATGGACTGGTTAAAACCACTCCATGGTTGGTGGTCTCTTATTATGAAAGAATGCTGGTTAGTTATGATGTCAAAACTGTAAATAGGAAGGAGTAGATCATGAGACTGGTTTCTGTATAGTCTTTAGGAAAAAAAGTCTGATGGCCATTAGCAAAGGAGGGGGTACAATGAGGTGTGTCTGACCTCCCATTCCATCATGGTTGGGAACTCAGTTCTAAAGTTTCTATGGTATCCCCTTGGCCAAGAGTGTGTCTGTTCAGTCAGTGAGGGGTGGGCGGGGAAGGGGGGACTTAGGATTTCATTTTAGTTCACAATGTCATACCATTACACATCTAACAGAAATCTAAAACGAAACACAGACAATATCAAGTGTAATGAGCATGTGAAGCAACTGGAACACCCACATACTGTTGAGAGTGAAAATTGGTACAACTAATTTGGTGTTATTCAGTACATTTGTACATATACATACACTGTGACCCAGAATTTCTACTCCTAGGCAAATATCGAACAGAAATGCATACTTATTTTCAACAAAAGCTATACAGAAATATTCATCATAGCACAATTTGTAATAGTATAAATCTACCCAATTTGGGTAGCTTGAAGCTACCCACATGTTCATCAACAGTGTAATGGGTAAATAACATATGGTATACTCACAAAATGAGATACTGTTATGCAGGGTGTGAGTGAATGATCTATAACAACATGCAACAATATGGCAGAATATTATAAATATAATGATGAAAGAAGTCAGACACAAAAAAGTATATACTATATATTCTATTTATATAAAGTACTAATACAACAAATTACTCTATGGTGGTAGAAGTCAGAGCAATGGCGACCTTTGAGGTAGTGATTGGAAAGGAAACACGAAAGCATCATCTTGTGTGCTGGTAGTGGAGTGTTTCTAGATTTGAGTATTGGTAACATGAATGCATCCAATTTGTGAAAAATTATGGACCTTCATACCACGTATACTTTTAAAGCATGCATATTATAGTTCAATAAAATGAGTAATAAATAAAGACCATCTAGAATAAAACCAATATTTTAAAAATCCTTTAATTTAAGAATATGAATTCCTTGTCAGTTTCCGTATTTTATTATTAGTGAACGACTACAGTATGGGGCAAAGTATAAATGTGTTTTATTATGACCTTCCTTTGGACAGTGGATAAGAGACCATAATATATCAGAAGAGAAGTTTCCTAGGAAAGACTTCTGTAATGATGTGTGCTTCTGAAAACATATTATTTGCTGAAATAAACACTTCAACTGCTCTGAGGATTTGGAGAAACTGTTCATTAAACTGCAAAGAGAATGACACAAGAATTCACTGAACAGAAAATAAATAGCCTGCTATGTAGCTTTTCTCTCTCAGATAACTTGGAGATTAATGAGATTAGATTGATGAAAATTGCTCTGTTCTTCCTAACCCAAACCAAATATAAACAAACTAATTGAGAAACATATCATATCTGATGTGTTCCAAAGACATTTTTTTTTAATTTCTAGGAAGAAAGTAAATTTATATTCTTTTTCAAAATGTGTACCACATTGGACACACTTAGAAAAACTACCTGGTGATGGAGTGAGTGGGAATAATTATCCAGAGATGAATTGCTGGTTTTATTAATGGAACAACTTGCTAACAACTTCTAGGAAGTGAGCAATCAATGTGGCTCTGAAGCCCTTTCTCAGAAACGTCTTTCTCCAAGTACTTTTTCATTTGGATGTTTTTGTTTCTGTGGTTCTGTCTGCTTGGAATGACCACCGTGTTTATGCCTAAATTACTTTATCTGGAACTTCTTGGGTAAACTTGACTTGATATCTTGCTTTCTATTTTCTTGCATGTTAATTGATGAAGTTTAGGCCACTAAAGTAAAAAAAGAAAAAGGAATGTAATCAAAACCCCTCTACATCTCTCTGTGTGACTGCACTTAGGACCTACCTGGATAATCCAGAATAAACTCTTTCTCAAGATCTTTAATCACATCTGTGGAGGCCCGTTTTTAAATAAGATAACATCCACAGGTTCCAGCCATCAGGATGTGGACATATCTTTTAGGATCACCATTCAGTACACTATTCAACATTTTTCTTTTTTAATGTAGCATCAAACTTACAAACCAAATGGAAAAGCCCTGATTCTTTGGACTTGTATTATAACTAAACTTTTCATAATATTAAATGGTTTGGAATAAGTTGATCATAGAATTATAGGCTTGGAAAGAGACTTGGAGGTAAAGCCCAATTTGCCCATTTGATAGATGAGGAAGTTGCTGGCTAGAGCTGCAACAATCTAGGACCTCTGTCTACTGGTCTTTTTACTTCATCAAATTGAGCAATCAAGATATTACATACTGCTGTGATTGGTTTAAATATTAATAACTCATTTTTGAAAACTGCTCAATTAAGTTTCCTTTTAAAAATTTTGTCAATGAAACTAACTTAAATCTTGTGCTTTTATAATTAAGATACCTTGATAAGAAATAACTAATATTTAAATGCAAAAGTATAAGTGCTATTATGTTATGTATGTAGACTAATGAATACAATTGTAAATGAAATTATAGCACAGCACACTATCTGCAATGGGAAATACACTAAGCAAAGCTTTTGAAGGTGCTTCTGGGTTTGTCATTTCTAATCTGGAGTTTTCTTATCCATTCAGACATTTGCAGTGTAACTTCAAAGATGCCATTGCTTAGGAGAAATGAAGAAATACTTCGTTTTTGTTTTTACCATTTGTAAGGTCTATTACTAGCCCACTAGGAATGCTAATATGAAAAGCAGCCATACGAATGGCATTGCTCAGAGAAACCATGAATATCTGAACAGAGCATACATTTTTATGATTTTAAATTATGCCCCTTATTTTCAAAATTATAGAAATGCACAGCTCTACATAAAAGTACATGTGGTTGTCTTTTCATGAAGAACTTCTTTTGAAATATGAGATTAAAAAAATGAAAGTCTGCGTGATCCTTGTCTTGTCGGCCCATGGGAAGATTCTTGTGTCTACAAGTTAAAAATCGGGAATTCAATTAGAAAAATAATGAGAAAATATTGTATTAGGGAGGGGGGGGGAGAGAGAGAGAGAGAGAGAGACAAAGAGAGACATTTATAATAAAATTAGAATCTCAGGGAAAGAGAAAGAGTTGTTTAAAGAACTTTAATGAACCCATAACTAATCTATATATATTTAATGTTTATTACCAAAAGTGTAGTTTGTATGATCCTTTTGTAAATAAATCTAACTTGGCTGAGTTAAAGATAACTTAATATGCTGAATTTTGTTGTAGATTTTGGAATATTGCTTGCCCTTCCCACCCCATCTTTAACAAACACTCTGAAGAACGTGGGATGAAAGCACTAGATTGGTCTTCTAGTTAAAGACTGTTATCAACACTATGAATATTAAGAAAACAACCACTGGAAAAAAATTACATGCTTTCCAAGCTGGCAAGACCTGATACAACCTGTCTGAACTGACATTTTTCAGATAGAATACCTTAATTGGATGTGGTTTGGAGATAAATCAGCTAAGTATATCTAGAAAAAAAGAAGTCACTGAGACAAAGGTTTTTAGCATTCACCTTAACAGTGTCCAAGAAAAAGACTTGGACCACAAACTTGAATATTTCCAGTTTATTGTTTAGTAGGTTTATGAATTTACTTATACTGAGAGAGGCAAAGAAAATATATCGTCTTTAAAAAAAATAACTGACTTTTCCTCATGAAACTTTATATTGCTGCATAATATTAATATATATATATATATGGGGATGGCAACCAAAGATTTGACTTCAAACTGGTAATTCAGTCTAATGCAATCATGAAAGGACCTTTTAGATAATTATTAATAATTGCTCAGTCTTAGAAGTCTACCCTCTTCCCCATTCCTTTTCAAGTTGGTCATATGGGGAAAGAGTATGATATGTGTCCTCTTGGTGGTGGAAGGCAGAAAGGGTTTATATGGCATCTTCTGGAATCCTGCAGATCTCTGATGGATGTGGCTGGTATGGGTTACTGCCTGACTGACGACAGCTAGTCCTTTCTATGATGTGTCAAGGCATTTCCCAGGTCTTCTCCCAGCTGCTCTTGGCTCCTGGTGGCACAATGAACTCCCTAAAGTACACTGTTAGCTTTTTAGCTTTTCCTTTTGGATTTTCCTCTGTTTTGCTATAGGAGACTCCCTAGGGGAGGTCCATAGACTCTCAACTCAGCTATCTTCCATGGACCCACAAGATGTGGGGACCTCTAGCCTTCTGTGCACCATGCTTTATGGGTCCCAAAGAAGGAGTGGTCTTTGTCTCAGTTTATTTAGTTCCATTTATTGTAATAGGGCTGCTTCTAGGTTTTCTTGGGTGTAGTCTAAAAGAAAATTGACTTTTAGGATCCCAGATTTTCTTCAAACTTTCTAATTAAATCCCCTGTTGGGGATTTTGCCTACGAAAAAGGATATCAGGACATGTGTCCGAGTATCTGTTTCTGTCAGGATGGAAAACTTACCACCTTCTGCTTGCTATTTGGCCAGCATCTCTCTAAAAGAAAGTCCCTTCGTGAAGGCTTGCATCCTGATTCCAAAATGACAGATAAGGAAATTTATGACATTATTTTCTTCTAACAGAGCTGGACTTTCAACCCTATAGTCTTATTGCAGAGAAAAGTGGATTATCTCTTTTTTCTCTTTATATTCTTGCTGTGCTAAGCTGTTAATCCTTTCTCTGACCCCATTTAGGTAGATACAGGCTTTAGGCTGACTAAAGGGAATGTCACATGGACAGAGATGTAAAAGAGAAAAGCACATTGAAATAATATAACAGTATTAACCTCCTTATAATTGTTGAGAGCATCCGAAATGAGATAATTTCAGTAGGTTATTAGAGGGTCAGGAGTGATTGGTGACATTTATCATAAGTTTCAGAGATAAACAAGGGCGAGGAGGAATACGTGTCATATATTTTCCAGCCTTGATATAGTTTATGTATAATTTCACTATAAATTTCATTTCTTCTGATAACTTTAAGGAGTGTGATATTCCTGTTTTGGGAAATGTTTTTTAAAGCTGAAAGTTTTCCTAGGCGTGCTGTTGGGTTGAGTTTTCACAGTATGTCTCATCCTGTCTGTGTGGGAGTTGAGGTGATAGGATGGCATTTTTGTGTCATGTTTTTCTTTCTTTTTTTTTAATGTTAACTGCCTTATATTATTTGAGATCATAAACACAATTTTCAGAAACATGACTTTCAGCATGAGTTACCTAATTTAGTGTTCATATGACTCTGTTTCTGTACTTCCTTGAATCAGTTTTCATTCTGTGCTTCTTCCATATGGCACTCTATCTACCACCTCCCTCGAAGGTAATCAGGTGGCGATGGACTGAGGATATACTTTTAGGTGAAAGAGCCTGTAAAATTCTCAGTGTAGTTTTTATCATGGTTCCCATTTTGAGAGCGAAGTGTGGACCCTTAGCCTTCAGTTAATTTTTTTGCCTTATCTGACTTTGGCATCCCCAAATATTTGTTCTTATGGATATCAAAAGTGAGAAGAGAGTGGAAACACCATCTCTAGGCCTTCATATATTCTCCTCAATGTTTTACAGATTCCAAAAATCAAGAAACTAGAATTAAATATGACTTCTCCAAAGTTGTCTGATTCTAGTCTCATGTTTCTCACTTCTTTAGCCACGCTGGCCTCGTTGTGTTCTCTGGGGCTTTTGCAACTCAGTGTCTTCTGGCAGGAATGTGGCTACCTGGGTTTGTCATGATTTGTTCCACTCAAAATGTCGTCTCTTCAGAGAGGTCTCCCCTGGCTTCTGTAATCAGACTGCGTAGCTGTGCAACTCCAGCAGCTAGGGCTGCCACGACAAAGTACCACAGGCTAGGTGGCTTAAGCAACAGAAATTTATTTTCTTACAGTTTTGGAGGCTAAAATCCAAGATCCAGGCACTGGCAGCACTGGTTTCCTCTGAGGCTTCTGTCCTCGGCCTGTATGTGACTGTCTTCTCCCTGTGTCTTCACATGGTCTTCCTTCATGTGTGTCTGTGTCCTAATCTCCTCTTCTTATAAGGACACTAGTCATATTGGATTAAAGCCTACCCTAAGGACCTCATTTTTACTTATCTTTTAAAGATCTTACCTTTAAATAGTCATATTCTGAAATACTAGGGGTCAGGACTTCAACACACAAATTTTAGACGGACACAGTTCAGCCCTTAACAGCCATCTATAATAATATGGTGCTTTTGTTTATTTACTTCCTTTTATCTTCCTTTCCCACTGGAATGAAGCACCATGAAGTCAGGGCTTTATCTGTCGACCTCCACACTCCCACACCACCACCTACACTAGAGCTTGGCTCAGAGTATAGGTCAGTGATCTTTATTTTTAAGCCAAATTACTTACTTAACTAGAAATATGATACATAATTTACTCCAAATTCTAAACATTTATTCATTACTGGCATTACTAAAATTCTCCTGCTACATGCTTTGCTTTGCAAATATAAAGAAATATAATACAAGAAAATGATGTAAAGCTTAGAAATTTCTTATTCTAAGCCCATACTCTGAGGTAAGAAGATGATGCTTGGGCAACAGCTCGCTTTCTCCTCTCTTGGAACTCTTTCTGTGTGATTTAACACTAGTATAGATTTCCAGAGGTCAGCTCAGATTTTCTTGCTACATAAACGTTGACCTAGTAAGACATAAATAACAATTTCCCCTTATTCTAATAGGACATTTCCACACCTGAAGTGTCTTTAATATTAAATGGCTTTGAAGACATTCCTTTAGGTTAAAACATTATTAATATTACTTTACCATATTTAGGTTTTTCCTGATGAATTCAGTTCTAACATTACATTCACTTGTATTTCTGATGTTGTGCAGAACCATACTACCTAAGTGATTGGTTGTTGTTGTAGTTAATTGTATGATCTGACAATGTTGAATTTTACCTTATCCCCGTGCTTCTGGAACACAGTGGGGACTAAGAAATCCCCCCCACCCTTTTATATCTGGTAAATGACTTACTGCAAAGAAACATCCTTTCTTGTATGACTTAGATAAGGCTCACAGATGCTCCTGTTTACCTGTGTCAAGGCCAGACACATGATGAGCTGAGCTATTCTGTTCCCGTTGATCACTTGGAACAAAATGCTCATTAAAAAAACTTTGGCTAAGTTTTTTCCCTTCCCTAGGCTCCCGATCTTTGCTGAACTAGCGTACAGTAGCTTCTTGGTGGCCCCTCCTGAGAATAGGCTCCTACAGTGTGAACATTCTCGATCTACTGTCGGATCATGCCTCATCCCACTGCCTTACACTTGGTTCCTTCCAGCCTTGTTGACTCTTTCCTATGAAAGAAAAGCACTTTCTGCTAAACCATTGAGAGGCCTGCAGATCTTAGGTCAGGCTTTCTCTCTATTGCAATTGTCCCCTTCCCCTTATTGAAATAATACTTTTGAGTAAAGTCTTTCCTTAGCTAAGTCTGATTTTGCTTTTTATTTTACAAACTGATAATGACACATTTATTTTCATATTGCTTAAAGACAAAAAACCCAAAACAATATGTGGACTTAGTTTCCTATCATCTTTCTTGACTTTCATATGAGCTAAAAAAAAAAGAAAAAGAAAGAAAGAAAAAAAAGAAAAACTTCTCAAAGTGTAGGCTCACTTCATCCTATTTTTGATAAGCTTAAATCCTAGCAGCCACTGCTGGCCACTGTGGAGAATGCATGGACTCACACTACTGCTGATTCTTGTGATTGTTCCAAGTAAATAATATGTGCCGAAAATATTCATAACTGAGAACTTGTGTGGGTTAAGGAAAATAGACTGGCTTGATGCTGATTACTGATGGAATGATCTTGTTTCAGGGATTGAAATTTGCTAAAAACCAAAATGTTATCAGAAGTTTGCTAATAAATTAGGAAAAAGAATGTGAACTCTGAAAAACTTAAAATATATTTATTAGCTTAAGTATGTTTGCTTTTGTCTACTTGACATTTTAAATTTCAAAAATACCCTAGGCAAGGGTAGGCAAACTTTTTCTTAAAGCCAGTAAGTTCAGAGGTCTTGAAACCACCCTCAGATTTACTGTTTCACTAGAACAACCCACAGAATTCAGAAAATATTTTATAATCACAGTTATAGTTTATTACAGCAAAAGAATACCATTAAAATCAGCAAAGTCAAAGTGTGCATAGGGCAGTGTCCAGAGGAAACCAGCTCAAGCTTCCATTTATTTTCTTTCAGTGGAGTTATTTGACCAGCACTTAATTCTCCCAGCAACATTGTGTGACAACATGTGTGAAGTATTGCTGGCCAGTGAAGCTCATCCAAGGCTCAGTGCCCAGAGATTTTGTCGTGGGTTTCTAGGCTCTCCTGAGGTCAAACTGAAACTCTGTGGCCTAAGGACCCCATCATAAATCACATTGTTAGCACAAACTATCTGGTGTGGCCCAAGACCCCAGATAAACAAAGACACTCCTATCAGGCAGGATATTCCAAGGACTTAGAAATTATTCCAGGAGCTGATCAAGGGCCAGAACTTTATTTGGACTGTTTAGGGTTTGGATACCCCAGAGCTCCTGAGTCAACCCTTTTTCTACAAAGGGCCAGGTAGGAAATATTTGGGATATATGGTCTCAGTTACAACTACTCAATTTTGCCATCTGAATGCAAAATCAGCCATAGACAATGTATAAATGAAGGGGCATGATTGTGTTCCAATAAAATTTTATTTACGAAAACAAGTGGAGGACCAGATTTGGCCAAAGGCCATGAGTTGCCAACTCCTGGTCTAGAGTATACAACATAAAATTAAATTCTGGGAAATAGGTTATTGAATTCCATTGCTTGGGTAGCTTTGCTTTGTCTTCATTGCTTTGCACAGAGACTAATGATAAAATGCTGCAAAGAATTGCTTCTAACATAACGAAAAACTTGTTGTCTTTAAAAATATTTATTCTCTCCTAACATATTTGAAGCTATATGTCTGTTACATAAATTCTAAATGACAATCTCTCTTATATTTGTACAAATTTGTTTTCCTCTTTAGAAAATATGAAATTAATCTGAAATTAGGTTAAAAAGGGAATTATAGAATTCCTAGCTGAAAAGTCAGATTATTTGTAGTAAAAGAGGATGTGGGGTTCTAAATTAATTCGCCTGTATTGCCAAATATGTCACATGGTCTGCTTCCTTCTCTGAGGAATTCTTGTTTTAATTTTCTTTCATGAGTTAATCAAGATTTCAGGCCCAGTATAGCATGTAAAAATTTGAAAAATAATAAAGTTTTTTTTTTATTATTATTTGATTTAAGTTTCCAGATCATAAACCACAGGAGAAAAACATATCACCTTGGTTTTATATTCTAGGTAGAACTAAGAGATAGCAGTCTGAAACTACTCAATTGTTTCTCCAGCACGGAAGATGCTAATTCTGAAGATGAGTATCTGTGCCTGAAGAAAAAGTTTGAGATAAAGAATATTTTGAAACACTGGCCTTGAGGAAGATGGCCAGGGTTGGAATCTCAGCTCCTGCTTTTGTAACCTTGTGAATAATTCATTCTTCTTTGAGCCTCAGTTTTCTCATCTGTAAAGCATGTTATATTATTCTTATAGGTTTGTGGAAGAATTTATTTAAATCAAGTGTCATAATTGGAAGTTCTTCATATATAATAAAAACTGTCACCATTCTTATAACTGGAATTTACTGAGTACTTATTATGCAGTAGGTACAATGCTAAAATACCTTGCATGCATTTTTCTATTTAATTCTAACAACAACCCAATGAGGCAGGCTCTGCTGTAGTTTTCGTTTTACAGATGAGGAAACAAGCTTAGCCCAGTTAGGAATTGAACCAAGTCAAATAGTCTGTTGGTGATAAAGCTGTTAGCTGAACATTTAGTTCTCTCTGCCTAATTTCTAAGTTCATGCTCCGAACCACAATTCACCAGAGAAAACTGGCAGCCTGGAGTAGTGTCATGACCATTGTGTTTTGCTTTGTTCTGTTTTTCCTTTTCCCCCTAAACAGTCTTTTAAAACTCATCAAAGTTCATCTCAATTTTTAATTTCTGGGTTCTCTTGAGCACTCTGAACATTCTTGCCTGGCAGCAATCAGTCTTAGCTGATTGTGTTCCAATAATTTTAGTAGATGGCCCACTTATGTGAGGTGCATGCTCTCCGGTTTATCTCCACTCCTCCCTATGCATCACTGGGCACTCTTTAATCATCCCCTTCTCTGCAGCAGCATCTGGGGAGCTACGCTCTATTCATGCTTCTCAGTCTCTTTCTGTCAGAGAAGTTAAGTTATTACTTTAGAACAACAAGGTATAAAATCACAAAATAGGAAATGTGCTCCAGTCATCCTGTCTGGTAGTGTATTGGTTGTGTATCTACGTCAAAAACGTTTTGAATTAGTGCCCACAATACATGTGTATTTTATACACTCTACTGTCAATCCATACATTAAATATTAGTAAAACTTCGTTTCCTTTTAAGTATTTTAACATGAAATATTTGCTAATATTTTCTTCCTATCTCCAGTTGATTGTGTTGCACAACACGAGAGAGGTGCCTCCTACTTTAGAATTCTCTAATTGGTTGAACTCTATGGTTCTATAAGCTGCTGTCTTATCTGAAGCCAGATCTAGAGTTCTTGATTTCTCATTTAGACTCCTTGAATTTGCTCTCTAATTCCCTATACACTAGCTAGATTTTGTTTTCAAAGTCAATGCTGTGGTATATGACAAACATGTTCCAGCCAACATTTGATTTTTTAAACTTTTTGATGGGATAAGCCTTATACTTGTTTTGACAGTAATATTGAAAAATCAGGGGATATATATTATTACTTGTTTATTATTGCCAACTTGTCTTAATGCTGTGGCTAAGTTTTGAAATTACCTATTCAAATACAAATCTTATTTTGAAAATCCCAGCAACAACTTCGTTTTAGGATACTACTGTAATGACTATCTCAGAACAGGTTGAGATGATAAGAAAGGAAATATTGCTCTTGACCACTTTCTTAACTGTCTCTTTGAAAAACATCATGAAGAATGAACTATTTTATATTTGCATTAAAATACTGATCATTAAAAAGTAGACTGATTCGTTTTCAATTATTCAGAAAATGAACCTAAACATGGATAAGTGCTATCAACTGAAATGATCTTCTACAAAGATGTAACATTCTGTACTTTCTCAAAATTAGTTGAGTGTTCCCCAAACATTTTTATCATCAGAAATCCATTTAGGTATTTTTTATTTTAAACTTAGAAATTTCATTTTTGGAAAAGTTTTGGCAAGAAAGCACTTATTGAGCAATAGTTGGTTTTCTAAATTTTTATTAACCAATGGCATATAAAATCGACTACTAGGATTTGGCATTATCATGATATAACCAGTTTTACCATATTAAATTGTGGTGGGTATATGTTTATTTATTTAGCTTGTCTGGTATTGAAAATAAATGTCTGATTTTTGGGGGGAAATTAGCCTTTTTGTGGACCAACCCACAACACTCAGGGTGTTGAATAGAGGACTTGTTGGTGTTCCCAGTTTTGGTAGATGTTGGTTTTATTTTATATTTTGCAATTTCCTCTATATAGGAGAATTTACACATCTGTAGATTATTTGATGTTCTTGATCTCTAATTCTTGGTTTAAATTTTTGCCACAACATATCATGATTTTTACTGAGACTTGTGAGATTTGAAAGATGTTTACAAAAGTGAGATAGGGCAGGCAAACCAATGGTGCATAATGACCAGCTACTAACAATGGTGATTTCTTTCCTCTAAATCTATTTAGAAATGGTTTGGGATATGAGCACAGAGAGGATAGTAGTCTAGGGGTCTAGGGTGGACTGGGAACTTCTTAATATTTTGCACACAAATAAATCTTTTATACCCTGAACCTAGTGGAGTTTGCATGATGGCTTTTCTTGTTGCATTCCTTCTTCTTACTCCCCAGTTGAACTTGCCTGTTGCCTGTTAATATCCTTATTTTCCTATAAGGCCCAGTTCTAATGCCCTCTTCTTCACAGTTACTCATTTTGTCATTGTCTTCCATTATTTATGTATTTATTATAAAATTATTAATATTATTGAATTGAAGTGTTTCTTCCTGCATAAGGTTGTGAAGTCCTATATGGAAAAAATTTTATTGCAAAAACAAATATATATATACATACATATTTGTATCTTTTGACTTCCTAGCACTGTTCTCATTTTAAATTTAACAGACTCCAAGTAATGTTTTTTTTAAAATATCCAATTAACTTTAAAAAATTAAATCTTAACATCTATTTGGATAATTTCCAAAGCACTAGGAGTCCTGGCCATATCCTTTCCACTTATTGCTTCCTTTTCTAATTGAGTTGGATTTCTTTTCTTTTTCTATTTATTAACCTTGCTTGTAAAGTTCTATATATTCCTTCTTTTTCCTTCCACATAGTCATATTCTGATAATCTATTATTATCAGAAAGGTGTATTATTTTTCTCCCTCTTTTCTAATATTAGAAAGGTTTATTTTATTTTTTATGGATACATAGTTGTATATAGTTATGAGGTACATGTGATATTTGTATACATGCATATAAGGCGTAATGATCAAATCAAGGTAATTGGGGTATCCATCACCTAAAACATTTATCATTTCTTTGCATTGGGAACATTCCAAATCTTCTCTCCTAGCTATTTTGAAATATATAATAAATTATCGATTACTATAGTCACCCTACTGTGCTAACACTGGAATTTATTCCTTTTATCTAACTGTATTTTTATACTCCTTGACTAACCTTTCGGTATCCCTCTTTCCCCCCTGTTTCCCAACCTGTGATTACCACCATTCTACTCTCTACCTCCATGAAATCAACTTTTTTAGCTCCCATATATGAAAGAGTACACATGAAATTTGTCTTGCTGTGTCTGGCTTATTTCACTTAACATAATGATCTTTAATTCCATCCATGTTGCTGCAAATGACATGATTTCATTCCTTTTTATGGCCAAATGTGTGTATACATATGACATTTTCTTTATTCATCAACTAATGAATAATACTGCAATAAACATGGGCATGCAGATATTTTTTTGATGTCCTGATTTCCTTTTTTGGGGGGGTATATACTCAGCAGTGAAATTGCTGGATCATATGGTAGTTTTATTGTTCGTTTTTTGAGGATCCTCCTTACCATTAGAAAAGTTGATTTAAGATTTTTACTTTGCTATTTCTCAACCTGGCCATTTTACATTACTGTCTTCTTAGATTGTTATCTATAAATAATGCATCTGTAGTTCATTTTTATACTATCAAGCTATTTTTAAAACATTCCTTAATTAAATGGTGTGGCAGAGACTAGTAGGAGACTTTCTAATGTCTGTTCTTCCTTCACTTCTCAGTCACAGGATGCCCATGTTTCATCCGAAACAGTTGGCTGCCAGAACAAAAAGAACATTTTGCTGCCTTCATTGCAGCCAGGAGTGACCACCTGACTAAAGCTGGCTGAGTAAATGTATGTGTCAGCTTCTGAGGATCTTAGCATATAATGGCCTACTTTTGCTTCATTTTTTTTTTAGCAGTTCTTTTTTATTCCTGCTGCCTACAGCACAGATATGATCCCTGGAACTCTCCTTTTGAACCACAAGATGAGCACTGCAGTTGGTAAAGCAAAGAGCTGGAAGGGATTTTGGATCCCTAAGACTCAGTGGACTAGAGCTGTCAACTCCTTCTGGCCTATTAAGAAAGAAAATTCCAGTTTGCTTTAACCAATGTGATTTTATATCTTCATTACTCTCCGGTGATTCTAATCCTAACTAATATAGACGGCATAACGTATATTAATATCTAAATACCTGAGTCCTCACTCAAGGCCTTTAAGATTCCCAGATAGGTCCTATGGTCAGTAGAATTGAACTCTTCATGAAATAACCTTATATGTGTATTAGTACCTGAGTCCTCACTCAAGGCCTTTAAGATTCCCAGATAGGTCCTATGGTCAGTAGAATTGAACTCTTCATGAAATAACCTTATATGTGTATTAGTAGCTTACTCAAGCCTTATACAGAATTATGTACTCATAACAAAAACCTAAAATTTCTGGTCTGTGGAAATATGACCAGAATTTAGGGTTAGTTACAGCGGCAGATCATTTTAGAGATTTGGCTCTTCAGGATCCTTGTTCTCATGCTCTCTTCTGAAACCCTGAACAGCGCTTTCATGTCCCCTGTGTCCCTCTGTACAATCTGAAAATTTTAATTAATGCTTCAGTTACTTGGGTTGATTTGCTTAATTTTTAAAATGCTTGGGTGAAAACAGTCATTTGACAGAGATGACTTGGCAGTTTTATAAACTGGTAATTGGAAATCAATGGGTTCTAAGCTTTGGGCAGAAAACATAATGAACAGGCCAGCCCATAGGGACAAAAGATTATATGTTAATACTATAAAAAGGTCAGGAATGTACTAATCAAATTAAATCTGTGGGACATTCCCCAGCACTACCTCTGAATTACAGCGTTCCTTCAGAGAATATAGGATTGGATAAGTGATAGTTGATTTGTACTGAGTTAATTACCACCCAGGCTTAATATATTTTGTGTATATATTTAGCTACAGTGTGGACTCAACAGTATCTTTTCCTTTTTGAAAAGCAAGCAAGATAATTAAGTGAAAAGAATTTTTTTAAAAAACTAGTAGAGAAAAGACATTCATTAATCAAATGGTATGGCAGAGAGTAGTAGGAAACCTTCCAATGTGCACTCTTCCTTCACTCCTCAGTTGTAGGATGCCCATGTTCATCAGAGGCAATTAGCTGCCAGAATAAAATGAACATTTTTCTGCCTTCATTGCAGCCAGGAGTGTGACTAAAGCTGGCTGAGTGGCAGTTTCTTGGGATCTTAATGTATACTGACCTACTGGCCTTTTAAAAATGACACTTGGATCCATTAAGATTTTTTTTAAAATAAGTACATTATATATAATATTTTAGATTAAGGTTTATGTCTTTAAGAAAACTCACTATTGCTTGTGCTTCCATAGCTGTTTATACTTACCTATATTGTAATGCTTCACACATTTCATTATAGTTAGTTGTCTTTATTTCTGTCTCTCATGATTGCGTAAGAGTGTTGTTTGAAAACAGAGGTTACATTATTTACAAAGAGATGTACTAGGCACATAGTGGGTAATCAAATTATAGGAAAAAAATGAATGAATAAATATATGAATGAATGAAGGTGGAGAATGCTCCTTGTTTACATTAAGTTTTGTGAAAAGTGGTGGTGGTGAGGTGGATTTTTGTCTGTTATGTTCACTGATGAATAGGGCATAGAAAGTGCCTGAATCATAATATTTTTTGTGGATTAAATATTTATCAAGCCAAAGCTATCTGAACTTTGTTTTAGCTTATTTAATCTTTCCCACAGTTATATGAAGTAGATGTTACTATTATCCCCCGTCCTTATTTAGTACACAGACCACAGCTGTCTTTCTAGAAGTGTCTAATCAGTGGCCCTGCATTAGCCTCAGGGTATCATTAGGATTAGTCTGCTCCAGTTGATGGGTGGCAGCTACTAGATCACCTGCTTGAGGAAGATTCTGAAGCCTCCTCCTATAAAGGATTCTCTCCTAGGCTTTCTTATTTGGCATAGCTGCATGGGAAATGAGAGGAGGCATACCATACTTCACAGAAAGGTATTTGGGAAATATATTTTTTAGTCTATTTTCAGATAATAAAAAGCTTTCATTTTCTCGTCTTTTATGAGCAATGCTGGTATCTAATTCTTGAATTTCCATTGTTGATGCCCAAGTTAAATAGAATTAGACATCAACCTTGTCTCAACGCTAACATTTACACATCATGTGATCCTGAGTAATTTATTTATAAATCTCAAAAACTCCGTTTCTTTCTCCAGAAAATGAAGTTAATAACAGTACCTATCTCATAAGATTTCTTTGATGATTAAATAAAAATATATATAAAACACTTTGCACTGTGCTTGGCTAATAGTAGGCCCTCAATAAATGTTAGCTATAATAATTTTATTCTCATATCAATGCTTTGAGATTTTAAAGCTAATAAGTAGTCTTTACTACTCAATAGACTCAATAGATCCCTGGCTTTTTTTTTTCCTGTAACGGTGGTCATACCTCCAAAATCAGGTAATTTCATGAACAGAATTGCTATGAAAGGGAAGCTTGATGTTTTTAAAGCTAAATCAGAAAATGTCTGTGAGAGATGAGCCTTCAATGCAAATGTTTTGGAGAAGTGACATATTAATAGAAGTTAAGAGATTCCAAAGCTTAGAGTTGGTAAGTTCAAGGACATGAATGAGTTTTGCAATATTTTAAAAATTAAAGCCAATACCAGACTCAAGATATATCTGTGTGCTTAGGTCAAGTATGTAGCAAGCAGCTGGACCCTGAGCTGTTTAATCTGCTGTTTCCTCAAAGACAATTTAAAGAGGGTAGACAGACAAATATCACTTATCCCTATGCCATCAACTAAGAAATTGACATTCCAAATCAAAATAGATAAATGAGCTTTCCCCAGTGGGTACAGAATAATCTAACTCAATTTTCACTGGCCTTAAACTTTGCTTTGCATTCTTCAGTAGATGAAAATAAGTCCTCTGCTGAAGAAAAATTTCTATACCTGAACATGTTTTTAAATATCTGAATTTATGTTCTATAGAGAATATATCAGATAAATACTTCTGTAATAGTAAGAGTAAGAAAATACGGTTAAATACATTTTCATTTACTTACTGAAATGTTATGAAGCCATGAAAATAATGATTATTCAGACAATACATCAACAGTATTAAAATGTTAAATTAAAAGACAGAGGAAAGAAATAAACATGAAATTTGAGCATAACTACATAAAATATGTGCATAGACAAACACTAGAAGACAATCTATAAGTCTTTGTACAGGTATAGTGTTAAGGTAGAAGGATATGTAATACAGCTTTTTTCACCAAACTTAAAAACAGTGTACCTATTCGTTGGTAATTTTTGTTTTATTTGAAAATTACAAGATAAAAGAAAACGTATGATTTTTTTAATTTAAATTTTTATTTTATTTAAAAGCTATAAGATAAAAGAAATGTATGATTCGTTACAGGTGCGTGCTTTATGAAGAATACAAGCTACAACTTTTTTCCTGGTATAACATTTTATGTATTTATTAATATATTCCCAAGTCTTGGTGTACACTTTATTTGGTACCTACTAAGTTCCAGGCACTGCACTAACTATTGGGAATACAAAAATAAAACCATATTATGCTGCTTTTAAAGGACTAAGAGCCTATTATCCTGAAGAGAGTGCCCCTCCAATAGCAAATGGAGGGCCATTTGCTCACCTGGCCTCTGAGCCCCTAATTGAAGTCACAGGCACTCCTTCTTCATGTTTTTAGGTTCTAATGCCCACTTTCTGCAACAAATATTTTGGCACATTCAATTCAAATCAAATGGCAATACTGCTAGATAAAAGATTGGAATATAATGACTGCTGTGGTTAAACACATATGTTTTTCAAGAGAAGTAAGTTCTTCTTACTGAGCATAACTTTGGGTACTAAAGATCCAGAAACTGGAAAATATGAAAAAAATCTGAATATATGGACTAACAAAACTCTTATTTCTGTTTACTTAAGGTATTAGGGCTTTTCAGTGAAACAGGACCAATAGAATATATAGAGATATATGACAGGAAATTGGCTCATGTGACTGTGAGGGCCAAGAAGTTCCACAATATGTCGCTGTCTCAAAGCTGGAGAACCAGACAGGAAAACCAATGGTTTAATTCAGTCTGAGTCTGAAGGTCCAAGAACCAAGAGCTCCAAAGTCCGAGGGTAGAAGACAGATGTCCCAGCTCGGGGGGGGAAGAGAGAAAGAGAGAGAGATCAACTTTCCTCTGCGTTTTTGTTCTATTCGGGCCCTCAAGTGATTGGCTGATGCCCATCTGCCTTGGTGAGAGCAGATCTTCTTTACTTGGTCTACTGATTAAAATGCTAAACTCTTCTGGAAACACCCTCAGACTCTCCTAGACACACCAAGTATAATGTTTTACCAGATATCTGGGCATCCCTTGGCACATTCAATTGACACATAAAATTAATATCACACTCAATGTAACTGAAAGATAACGCTTTCCCTTGTAATTCAAGAACTTTTGCCAGTCTAATCAAAGAATTGCTGATTTCAGAAAACAGATTCTTTTAATTACATTTTAGAACTTGCCCATGTCCCGCCCATCCCCCTGAGTCAGAGCTTCAAACGTGTCCACTCCCCAGACAGTGTGCCTGGCACTCACCATGTAGTCATACCTCCATCCCCTACCCCTACCCCTCATCTCCCCAAGTCAGCACCTTCAAACATGACCATTCCCTAGACGGTGCACAACGCACTGGGACTGCGCACTGAATCACTGAAAATGTGATTCTTCCATTTGTATTGTACAGTGGAAAGATATAGTGCTTTTCTTTTCTCTTTTTTCCATTTTTGTCTTTTTTTTAAATTGGCAGATTAAATTGTATGTATTTATTGCATACAGCATTTTTTGAAGTATATATACATTGTGGAATGGCTAAATCTATCTAATTGACAAATGCGTTACCTCACATAGTTATCATTTTTGTGGTGACAAGAGTTAATGTCCACTTTCTTTGCATTTAAAAAAAATGCAAACTAGTATTTCAATATTACTTTAAGGAAAATACTTTGGAAAACAAAGTATATATAATTTAATTCAGATATTTATTTTTCAATCTTAGTCCTAGGACTGGGTGCTAGATCCTCCAGAATGTGAGAAGAATTACACAATTCTTCTCTCTCACAATTACATATTGTCTCTCTATGTATATTTATGATATTTGTAAGGGCCCTAAATAGTCATGTGTGTTAATTTCTATTACATGTGGTATTATTTTATATATGTGTGTGTATATATATAATTTAAGTAAAAAGTTTTCAAGAGAACTTTTCAAACCAATGTTATTTGGTAGTTCAGAGAAATTCTTATAACTTAGAACTATATATTACATTAGAAAAAATAATAATTACATTTTTGAGCATCATTTGAATCCCAAACATTAGGAATGCATGTGCAAATGTTGTGATAGAAGATAGAAGTAAAGTTTAATCTTCAGAGGGGATTTTACATAATTTCAATTTAAAATGTGTGCAGTGTGCAATCCCAGTGCGTTGCGCACCGTCTAGGGAATGGTCATGTTTGAAGGTGCTGACTCGGGGAGGTGGGGGTAGGGGTAGGGGATGGAGGTATGACTACATGGTGAGTGCCAGGCGCACTGTCTGGGGAGTGGACACGCTTGAAGCTCTGACTCAGGGGGATGGGCGGGACATGGGCAATATATATAACCTGAACTTTTGTACCCCCATAATAAGCTGAAATAAAAAAAATGGGCAGTTTTGGGGACTGCAAATTAGTTGCAACCTCTGTGGAAAAGAATTTGGAGATACCTCAAAGAGCTAAAAATAGAAATACCATTCCATCTAGCAATAGCACTATTAGGCATCTACCCAAAAGAGTAAAAGACATTCTGTAATAAAGACATCTGCACCCAAATGTTTATGGCAGCACAATTCACTATTGCAAGGATGTGGTAACAACCCAAGTGCACGTCAATTCATGGGTGTATTATTAAAATTTGGTATATGTATACAATGGAATATTTCTCAATTATAAGAAATGACAGTGATCTAGCACCTCTTACATTTTCCTGGATAGAACCTGAGCCATCCTCCGAAGTGAGGTATCACAAGACTGGAGGAATAACCTCCACATGTACTTGCCATCAAATTGGCCCTGACTGATCAACACTATGGTGCTCACACGATAGTAATATTCTCCAGGGATTGGGGTTGGGGGCGTAAACTCACAACTAATGGACACGGACACAGTGAGCATTGTAGAGGGGAAGGGCACACCTCTAATCCTGGCTTGGCTGAAGCAAAGACATAAAATGTAACCAAAATGTTTGTACCCTCACAATATCCTGAAATAAAAAAATAAAATAAAATAAATAAAAATGGGCAATTTCTTTCAGTGTAGATCAATCCAGGTTGGAGGGCTGACTAATGAAAATTCTTTAATGTGCCTGATAATGAGGACTTTTCAGACCTCTGAACACACAGCTAAGTGGCTTACACTATTGACAACTTTCAAACTTCTTTTTCAGAGTGGAGATGAGGCAAGGAACAATATAGAAATCTTTTGTTCTTCTATTCTTCCATTCGTGAACTTTCACAGAGATGTAAGCAAATATGTTCAACAGGACCAACATTGCAATTGCATTTAAAATGCTTCACACAGCTTCATGCAAATTCCTTTTGAACACAAAAATCTGTACATTGTCTTGGCTTGCTATTGCTTGATCATTTCTGGGGTCTGTGGATCTGTCATTTGATGTCAGCATAAAATTAAGAGCTACCTCAGTTGGTGTGGTAGTTCCTGTAATTTGATTTCAGTCCCAGCACTTTGTTCTGCTCAGTGTTGGGCCCTGCCCTGAAAGGGAACCCTTTCTGGTCAGTTCTGGGATTTTTCTGTGGGTAGACTGCATCAGTCCCTTCCATTTTTACAGCAAATCCCTTGAATATGCTCACTAACGGAGGGAGTAAAATCTCTGGCAGTTCAGATGCGCTTCTCAAATTGGCTGTAGCACTTTTCAGGGAATATCTGTTGGCTATTTCCAGTCAGACTCCTCGTCACTCCTCTCTTTCTCCCCTGCAAATGGCGATACTGGGCCAGCTCTTACAGGTGTTGGTGATTTGTCTGTGTCCTTCTCTTACTTTGTCCAATCTTGGGCAAGTTATTTAACTTTCTATGTCTGTTATGATAATAGTTAAGTTGGGATAATCATAGTACTTAATTCATATGGTTGTCATGAAGATTAAATTGCTGATACAAAAAACAAGTATAATAGCTGGCACAGAGTAAGTGCTTGATTTAGCATTTATTCTTATGATCCTCTGCCTCCATAGATGGCATTGCCACCCTGTTATTACCAGAGTCAGAAACCTGGCAACCATTATCAACCTCTCCCTTAACTTCCCTCCAATCACTAAATATGTAGACACTCTTCAATTATTAAAGTGTACCATCCTCTCAGTGAGTTTTCCTTACTCCAGTATTGCTTCCCAGCTGTGTGGAATCCACAGAGGGGACAGAATGACATTTATAATGTATAATATGGCAAACTAGTACTTTCCAACATAAAGCCCTCTGGTGGCTCCTCATCCTGGGGATGATTTTACTAGACCCTTCAAAATTTGGCTTCTGCTGAGTTAATTCCACAGCATCATTTCTTTCCACACAAACTGTCTCAATGAGCCGTAAACAAGACTGCCTCATTTGAACATGAGTTTTTCAAAAATGTTGCTTGCTTTTCCTCTCTTCTCTTACTTCAGCCTCGAAATTTCCACTTATCCTTCAGGTTTCAGCCTGTTATTACGTTCAGAGATGACGGCCCACTTCAACGAGGTGAGGCAGCCTCTCCATGCTTCCCCAGGTGACCTTTGCATACTTTTCTCAGAGCACCTTGCAGACTGCTGAGTACAGACAGTGAACACTTCTATCTCTTCCAGTGGGACATAAACTTCTTCTAGGCAGGAACTGGGATATTTGTTGTATTTCTGTTCCATGCACAGCATATGGCATGTAATGTCTATTGAATACCAGTTGAATGAATGAATAAATGAATACATCACTGTGGTGTTGTTCAATGAATTACACGAGGCATTTTTGGTATTATGTTTTTGGTTTTTAAAAATAAATATATTAGTATTTTTTCCTGTAGATGTAAAGGTGTTTCTAAAATGACCTTTAAAAAAACAGGGGATTTTTACTTAGCAAAATCTTGTGATGAAATCAATTCTCATTAAATTTGTAGAGTCACTTAGAGATAAGGAGAGAAGGAGAATAAAAAGTTAATTAAAGAAACAAGAATTAGTGGAAATGTTTTGTCAGCCTTGCAACTGCACCTAGAATTGAAAATATACCACTTCTAATGCCTTGTTGTTACATGTTCTTTTCACTGCATGTACTGTTCCCTTAACCTGTCATCACTCCTCCCAGGGCCGTATGTCCACAGCCAGGGCTGGGACGGCTTTACGTGGAACATCCAGCCAGATGGATGCTTAGAATGAGAACATCTCACATTTTCATCTAGCAGCTGTAGAATTCAAAACTATAACTTGTGATTGCATATTAATACAGGATAACGGAGCATGTAAAAGGATGACTTGTTTTTGGTGAGAATTACAATCATTTTAATTATTTAGGGATAAAAATAAGCATGAGCTTTGTGTCTTATTTTCTTTTAAGAATATATTACATTATAAAAATAACTTTTATAGGAAATTGATAGTAAGTATCGATTCTTATGGGTTGTGCTGTCAGTATGATAGTCCCTGGTCACATGTGGCTATTGAGTGCTTGAAAAGTAGCTAATCCAAACTGAGATGTGCTATGAGTGTAAAATACGTAAGAGATTTAGTATAAAAAAAGAATATAAATTCTCTCAATAATTTTTATATTATTTGTTGAAATAGTATTTTGGATCTATTGGGTCAAATAAAATATATTATTAAAAATAAAAAATTAACTACAGATATTAGAAAATTTAAAATTATATATGTGGCTCACATTATATTTCTATTGTACAACTTTGCTCTAAGCAGATCTCATTTTGTAGCTTGTTTTGTGTGGATGAGGCCCTAAGAAAGTTTGTGATAAAAGAGCTTCTGGCCAATCACCATTAACAAAGTTAGTGTAATACATTTATGTAGTATGTATGGAAACTAGACCCGAGTGAGAGTGAATAAAGGTAGCAGGCAAAGCTAGAAAATCCTTGAGCTGTAGGACCAGAGGCAGATGGTAGTTTTATGGGACATCGGTGGTACTGGGCTGTGTGCAGGGTGGGTAGGAAGAACATCAGCCCATTTCAGACAACCAATTAAAGTCTGTACAAGTTTGAGTGTATTTTAAAATAAAATCTCTATTTGATACAGGAAATAGTGAAAGTTATTTGTGAATTGTGCAGAGCAATTATTCAGCATTGTAAAATTTAACGAATAGTTTTATGTAGTGAAAAGCTAAAATTATGCCCCCCATAAAGAAGAAATTGAATATGATTTTTTGGCTCAAAATTCTTAAATAAACTCTCTTATACTTGCTTTACATTTTTGGCACCATTGTCAAATGAGAGCCCTCTGGGTTCATTTATACTGGATATGCAGTTTTCTAAAATAAGTAATAAAATATTTGTTTGGTTGCTCTTCAGTAATGTCTTTTACATCCACAAACACAAAACAACAAAACAATGATAATTTTTTTTGTTTGTGTTTGGCCAACATGGCAGCAATTTTAATTCTATTTAAGTGTACTCTTCTTATGATAGAGTTTTTGTACAATCTATTTGCACATGCTAATATTTTGATGTCTTAACCAGCTTCTTGGTGAGTATTCAAAGAATGAAGCCAATAAATTATCTCTACTATTTCTAAGGAAATAAAATGGTCCAAAGCAAGTGATTTATTGGGTCACGGGAAGAAGGAGTTGGGTTGGGAAGAGTTCCCCACTGGGGTACTGCTTCTTAATTTTGGGTAGAGATGCTAGAAGGTAAATTTTTTTATCTTTACACATGGGAGACACCTTCTCTTTAAATCTTTAGGAACAGACAGAGTGTTTAGTATTCTATGGCTCCTAGAATGAGATTGGGACCCAGGAGCTTAGTGACCAAACTTCTTCACTTATATATCAGCATGATGAGGCCAAAGAGAAAGTCACAATGTCTGTAACTATCTCTTTGGAATTTTAAGAGAGACTTCCTAGTTGCAGGTCCTGCACCGCAGAATTCTTACCTCTCCAAGTCTTGTTGGGTCCCTGGTTTTTCACTGTAATGTCTTTAACCTCTTGGCACTGAGTATACGGACAGGTACAATATAGTGACTCAATTTAATACTGACCACTGATTGGTTTTGTCTACTTGCCATAGCTGTAGGCTATGAAGAAGGACACGTAGGGGCTATAGCTGGGTTGGTAAAGCACCAAGTCTAGAATCAGATAACAATTTAGTTAGAATATGATCTCCAATACTTGGGTAACTTACTTAACTTCTGTATGTCTGCTTCCTCTATGAACATGGGGTTAAAAATAGTACTTGCCTTATGGGACTGCTATGAGATTGAATGAGATTTTATATGAGAAGTGTCTAGCAAGTTTCTTGCATGTTGTAAGTACTCAAAAATGTTGGATATTGTTACTATTGAAAACAATTTTCAATGTACTGCAACTATTGTTTTGAGCCCTTTCTGGACACCTCCCTAGGTGCTGTAGGGCTGTATAGAAGGTTGAATATTTTGCAAAGTATTGAGAGAAGGCAGTTGATGGACAAATGTAATTCAAGACATTCTTAGGGGAATGCTATGTCTAGCATGCTAATAGATCCCATAACAAGAGCCTGATAACCATCATCATATTTCTATATATGCAGAAATACCATGGAACTCAATTATTTTTAATGAAATTCCCACTTTCTCAAAACATGAATAGTGAGCAAGCTTAAAAAAATTACAGCTGCCTTGTAGATAATCAGAATGCTACTGTACACCGACTTAGATTTATCAATCCTATTTATCACATCATTTTTTTACAATTAAAAGGTAGCGGCTACTCAGTCATGCTGTGAATTGTACATGGTCACTTCTATCAAAACCTTTCATAGAAGACACACAGACAATTTTCTGATTGGAGATTTTTAAAAATTGTGTTGGCACCATTTCTATTTATCAGATGAAGTATAACGAAAGGACTATTTGCTGGATTGAATGACAATATTAAAATTTGATGAATCATGGCACAGCAGAAAAGTGAAATCTGAGGAGTTACAATATAACTGGTGATAGAAGAGCAGCAAATGAGGAAGGCAAATTAAAGGCACCATTTGTTAAATAAACATTCAGGAAAATGTGCTAGCATATTTTATGTTACTAAGATTATAAATATTTAAAAATGGAGGTTGTATGAGTTTTATGTATCTGCTAAAATCTTATATTATGATTAAGATTTTTTAGGCCAATTAGCTCCAAGGATTTGCAACTTTTTATTGGATATTTAAGGACTAAAGAATGGCAAACTGTTTTCCTTTGTTGTCCATTTTTGAACATATGAGCCAGAGGCTCCCATCAAAGTAGGACATACAACGAAAAGTGGATTTTATATGACAACCGGCGACAACCAGCTCAGTGGTTGGACTGAGAAGAAGCTCCAAAGCACTTCAGAAAGCCAAACTTGCACCAAAAAACGGTCATGGTCACTGGTGGTCTGCTGCCAGTCTGATCCACTACAGCCTTCTGAATCCCAGTGAAACCACTACTTCTGAGAAGTATGCTTAGAAAGTCGATGAGATGCTCTGAAAACAGCAGCACCTGTAGCCAGCATTGGTCAACAGAAAGGGCACAATTCTTCTCCACAACAATGCCTGACCACGCAGGCCGCACAACCAACGCTTCAAAAGTTGAACGAATTGGGCTAAGAAGTTTTGCCTCATCCTACATATTCACCTCACTTCTCGCCTACCGACTACCACTTCTTTCAGCATCTCAACAACTTTTGGCAGGGAAAATGCTTCCACAACCAGCAGGATGCAGAAAATGCTTTCCAAGAGTTCGTTGCATCCCAAAGCACAGAGTTTTATGCTACAGGAATAAAACAACTTACTTCTCATTGGCAACAATGTGTTGGTTGTAATGGTTCCAATTGTGATTAATAAAGATGGGCTTGGGCCTAGTTATAATGATTTAAAATTCACAGTCCCAAACCGAAATTACTTTTACACCAACCTAATATTTGATAAGTAGCTAATGGTTTAAATAGTGCATATTCCTAAACTTGCATTATTCTACTTAGATACGTTTGGTGGAGGGAAGTACATATCCCAGGCAAGAGAAATGGTGTGAACGAAAGTTGATAGTATGGATATATTTGGCTTGTGTGGGAGTAGTGTGTAGACTAGTTTAGCTGGAACAGAGGGTTCGGGGGAGTGGACAGACAGCTTCAAAGTAGGATGGGGAACATATTGTCAAGTGTCTTGAATATCCAATAAAGGTACATAATATAATTCTTCAGAAAAAAGTAGAATCATTACAAATTTTTGAGAAAGAGTATAACATACACAAAGCATATTTGCTGAGATTAATCTGGCAGCAATGTTTAGGCTAAATTGGTTGTGAAAAAACTGGAGAAAAGAAAGCTAGTTAGGATTGGTTTAGCAGCAGTAGAAATATAGAAGGAAAAAATGCAAGCAATGTGAGTTCCTGAAGTGCAGGGTGATCTATTCATCTTTGCATTCTAAGCACACTACATACAATAAATGCTTGATAATTTTTGATATAAAAGCTTGATTCTTAATTAAGTTTTAGGAGTGCAAGAGAGGGGGAGTCAAAAGTAATTCCAAATTTCCAAGCCTGGGTGATTGAAAAATAACACAGACATGAATAGAATAATCTGTAGGGTAAGCTGATTTGGAGAAAGATAACAAATTCAGCTTCAAACATTTTGAGTTTTGGCTGAAGAGAAGTCACTGACTAATCTATAGTGAATTAAATAAAAAGTATATCAACATACTCAAACAATGGAGAAAGATTTTTGAAAAAAAATGCTGGTCAAACTAGTTTCTCTATTTTAGAACTGAAATGAAAATTTCAGCTAGGAAAAAATTATATCTCAAGTGGCAATAGTCAATGACCATGCATCACTAGTGTTATTATTGTCTTGGTTTAACAGAATGTTTATTTTTACTTAAGTTCTTGTTGCAGTGATGGTGATCAAATATGCCAATATTGTTACATGTTTGACACGAATTGGGTGTTTAAAGGTATATAGGGTGGGGATGGTGGCTAATGCCTGTAATCCTAGCACTTTGGAAGGCTGAGATAGGAGGACCGCTTGAGGCCAGGAGTTTGAGACCAGCCTGATCAAGAATGAGACCCCTGTCTCTACAAATAATAGAAAAGTTAGCTAGGCATGGTGGCGCATGCCTGTAGTCCCAGCTACTTGGGAGGCTGAGGCAGGAGTATCACTCAAGCTCAGGAGTTTGAGGTTGCAATGAGCTATAATGATGCCACTGCACTTCAGCTTGGTTACAGAGCAAGACTCTGTCTCCAAAAAAAAAAAAAAAAAAAAGATAAGAAAAGATAACTATATGGCAGACAGGGGCCACTTTAATAACCATGGATCAATATAGTGACATTTTAGAAAATAAGATGTGAGGAAGTTAGGAAGATAGGAGACAGATGTTAGCAGTACAATATTACCAACCCACACACATATTTCTAAATAAATGCATGTAACCAGAATAAATATCTTCAAAAAATAAACTATGTTTTGAACATACCTTAAAAATTATTTATTACCCAACACAACCCAACATCTATTTGCTCTCCTCTAGCAAAAGGCAGAGAGAGTGATTAAGAGTCATTGCTTAGATGAGAGAGACATTCTTGGGGAAGAGCTGTCTTAGGGGCCTGATTCATAGAAATAGTTGCTGAGTTACCTTCCTTATTAAGTCATTTATAATATCAAGAAGAGATTCCCCTCTGCCAAACAATATATTCTTTGAAATATATCAATATAATTTTCAAGATTTCAAGCAGGTGAAATTGACTTGTAACAAAAGTAAACAAATTTAATCCATTTTTATGTCTGGTTTAAGAATATTGAAGTTTCAATGGTGAACAGATTTATAATCTGATAAACTTATTCTGAGAATATTGATATCCTGTATCACCCTCTTTTTAAAGGACACATATTTTTCTTTTACTTCTTTTTAAAGAAAGAATTACATAGCCCATGGAAATGACAAAACTGGTTTATTTCAGCTGTAATAAAATTTCATTCATGTATTCATTGTTACATTCTATAGTGAAAGGTCTACTAAATTAATGGAGAAAGTGGCTTTAACTATCATCTATTTCCTGAAGACAGCAAATTTATATCTCTAGCTTTGGTACTTCGTTCTGAACTCCACACTTATATATATAGCAATCTAAGCTATATATCTCCACTTGAATGCCTCATAAATGTATCAAGTTTATATTTAAAACAGAACTCTTAGTTTCCCACTACAAACCTGTCCCTCTCCCTCTTGTCTGTAGCATTTTAAATGGCTCTGATATACTCCTCATTTTCAAGTCTAAATCTTGGGAGGCATCCTTGCTTTATATATTCCCTTCAAATACTCTTCCCAATCAGCAAGTTCTGTGGCTGCTCTTTACAACTGTTACTTGAATCAGAACAGATTTATACATTTTACTGCTATCATAGTAACATTATTTCTCACTTGAAATATAGTAAAATCATCTGTTTCCACTATGGCCTCAATATTCCATTCTCCATATATAATAATTTAAATAATGTCTTAAAAACATTAAGCAGAACAGATAATCCCCTGCTTAAAAATATATGTCTTTAAAAATCAGTCAGGACCATTATTTGCAAATAATAGAAACCATTTCTTACTAATTCCAGCAGCCAGTCTTCAAGATAGTGCTCACCTATCCCCACATTTTTGATATGCATGCCCTTGTGCAGTCTGCTCCTATATTAGAGAAATCTGACCTGTGTAACCAATAAAATTTGTTGAAATGATGGAATATGACTTCTGAGGCTAGATCACTGAAGACATTACAGTTTTCATTTTGTTCTTCTCAGACAACTTGCTCTGGAGCAAGCCAAATGCTATGCCATGAGGACACTCAAGCAGTCCTATGGAGAGATCTATGTGGTAAAGAACTGAGCCTTCCTGCTCATAGCCAGCAAAAGACTTAGGCCTCCTGATGACAGCCATGTAAATGAGACATCTTGGAAGTAGATCTTTCAGCCTCTGGCAAGCTTTCAAATGAGTAAATCTCTAGCCGCCATTATGACTACACCCTCATGAGAAATTCTGAACTACTCTGTTAAGCTGCTCCCAAATTCCTGACCTACAGAACTATGTGAGATAATGAGTGTTAATAGTGGTTTTAACTTGGTAAGTTTGGAGATGATTTGTTATCCAACAATAGATAACTGATTTATTAATATAAATACAAAATCATTTCATAGAAAGATATTGGTAATTTGAAGAATTTTGGAGGGAATTTGGAGAACCAGGTTTAAGACCACTCAGCCAGGAGCTACATCACAGTCACACTGCAGAACTGGTCCATTGAGGACATTATCATGGCCTTGATGCCAATTGTGGATGCAGATGCCCCAGGAGTCTGCGTGCTGCCAGCAACATTGATCTTCCTCAAGAACTCAGTCTCCTTACGACCACTATCAGCATCAATAAGAGCTTCTAGTATTTCCTGTGACTCTGTCATAACTTCAATGGAAGGTGGAAAGATTTCAGTTTCTAGAATGGTGTAGACTTTTCTTCCCATCAAGGTTCATAGGATGGGAAAAGTCTTCCCTCATATGAAAGGTAGTCAGATACTGGGAAGCTAGAATAAGCATGTTTGTGAATGTCTCCATTTTAGAATAAAATACAAACACTTTGCTATGATTTATAAGACTGGGCTATGGCTTCTTTCTCTAACTTCAGCTTCCACCATTCTTCTCCATACTCACTATGCTCCATATCGGAATTCTTTCTATCTTTTCAATATACAAAGCTCATTCCTATCTCTGTATCTCCACACCTGCTATCTCCCATGCAAGCAGAATGTTCTTGCCTAACAGCCCTCACTGGCTGGACCTTTCTCCTTTTTCAGTCTTCACAGTCCATGTTACCTCCTCAGAGAGGTAGTTCCTGATCATTATAACTAAGTTGTGACTCTCTCATTCTTAATTTATTTTTTTTAACTTCTTGAAATGATTATGTTTGTTATCTTGTTGGTTTTGAGCAGAGATGTCCACTTTTTTTCACTGTTCTATTTCCAGTGGCTATAATAGCATCCAGAACTTAATATGCTTTTGCTAAATATTAGCTAAACAAATGAATGAATGAATGACAGTAACTATATCTCCTCTTTCCATGATCTTTAAATATATGTAGATAATTAAAGGAAATATTAATTTATTTATGTTATGTTTTCTTTGAAGAAAATCCCTTTGGGGAAAAAATGACATTTAAAAATAGACTTATTTGCTTCAGAGACATATTTTATATTGTTGTTTGCTTCCCTGGAACCTGTTTACCTTTTTCTCTTTTCTTAATTGGACCTGAGAGTTTTCAACCATATGAAGAGGGTGGGATTGATGCCACACAAACACCTAACCAAGTTAGGGGATCACATTCTTCTGATCCAAGTGACTACTCAGAGGTTGACAAGGGAACTGGGTTGGTTTAACCCAAGAAAGTCCAAGATTTTATGTGGTAGTTGCAGGAAGATAACATATTTTTGCACTCCCATTATTATAGATAAAAAAGGCATATAATGCTGGTTGAAGCTGGTAACTAATCTGAGAACACAAGGTTGTACAGGTTTAGATAAAATTTATACTGTGGAAAAGCGTGGAGAGTCAGAACAGAATTGGGAATTTATTAACTTTATTGGGCAACTACATCTTCAATTTTTCAGTTACCTGAGCCACTAAATGACTTATTTTCTAATAATTTCAACTGAAGGCAATTTACCTGATATGAAATCAAATAGGGATTAAATTTCCTGCTTGTTCCAATGTCTTATGAGAATTAGTTTTTGAGCACTGTTTATATTTAAACAAATTGGAACCAGATTTCCTATTTATTAGCCATCTGTTAACCTTTCTCCTCCTGTGTTAGAAATGAATCTTCATAATTTAACAGGATAAATGGGAAATAATATGAAATGATAGATAATTTTATGGTTAGAATAAGGTATCAAAGTGGCCTTTTCCATGAACATAGAGACAATTTAAATGAATAATGATGATTTTATGCTCACAGTAAAACACAAGGACTGTTTTATTCCTTGATTGAGTCATATTCAATGTCACCAAATTCAATTTGTATGCCAAATTGTCAGAGGGCATAATTTTTGGTAGCAGTTCAAGAATGATGATTTGCAACATGCCAAAGAAACAAATTCATCTTGTCTTTTCAAATCAATTTATATAAGTGCTATTTCATCAAACTTTCTGAACTATAGTGCTAAGTAAGTAGATTTTTTTCTTATACAATGCAAAAAGAAATATTTTTGTATATTCTTTCATTGACTACTATTACCATATAAAATAACTATGATTATAGATTATATGTGTCTATGTTTATATATATAAAATCATCCTCTATATACATATATACAAAATATACAAGCATACAGTATTTTTCTCTAAATAGCAGATTTACCTGGAAGTAAGCTGTTTTCTAAACAATATCTTTATACAAATATGCATGAATTATTCTTATATAACTATTCTCCTTATATAAACATATATAAATCTAATTTTTGACAGAATTTATGGGCCCCTGACTCATGAATACAGGAATAATATTAAGGTAAACTAATGAAAATAGTTCAACAAAACAATTGACAATCTTTTTTGGAATTAAGTTTGACTAAAATATACTGTAGAAAATAGATATGTACACTCAAATTGTACTCAATAAATCTATGGATACCTGTAGACAAAACAAAGCAATTATAATAAGAATAAAGAATGTTTTTGATAGAAAATTTTTTAAATGAATGAGTGTTAAGGTAGAGAAATTATGGGAGATTTTCTATTCTGAAAATGTTTTCAGTAAAACTGTTGTCGTTTTAAGTTTTCAATTAAAATAATAAATAGAATTAATAACATTTCTGAGGAAAATTTTATAAATGAGGTATATTTTTATTCTAAAAAGGGTTTGACAAAATGGTAGAGTTCTCACATCTGTAAAAAAATTACAAGTGACTATTTCTGGAAGGCAATCATTTTATCTTCTGATACTTGCTCATCACGTGCCAGTGATCCTCTAGATAGATGGGCTGATGGACTTGATGCCCACTGACAGGAAGCCAGCCTCACCGTGCATATGCTGACCCTGAGAAGCCCCCTTTATTTGGATTACTGTAGGAGGAAGCATTCTTCCCTGCCCTCATGGAGTGGTACTATCTCACCTACAAGCCTTTCCAAGGAAATTCTCTCTGTGACTATTCAGTCTTTACCTTTTTGTATTTATGAGATGGCTGACTCTGTAGGACACAAGAAATATGCCTCATGCTCTTGTACAGATGGACTAACATCTCACCGTGAGGTGTATGTGTATTTGGCACCTACTCTCTAGTTCTCAGCCTTTGGAGCCTCAGTCAAAACCAAGGTAGGAAGACTATCATTTTAAGTTCCTATTACATTAGTTCCTTATAATGTGCTGGCATCTCTGCATTTTTTTAAAATAGGATTTCACTTTTAAACTTAAGGATTTATACAGATTTTGTTATTTCCTTTAATATCATCTGCACAGATTGAGTTGCAGTGGGTTTTTTTCTATTAAGACTACAAAATATGCTTTATAAAAAGAGTGTCAAAACAGAATGCCTGATTTAATTAAAATTGCAAACCTTGAGTTCAAGAGCATCCTAAAGATTGTCAACAGAATCAGCTTTACATTTGCTGAAGTTCAGCTAAAAATTCATAACTGCAATTTGAAAGAGATGGTTGGCAAAAAGACTCACTCCTAAACCCTGCAACTGAAAAGATTATTAATTTTCCTTATAAATTAACTACTTTAGTCAAAGGCCATATAAATTGGTTTAATGAGAATTTCAAACTTGTGATTGTTGTACCATCTCTTTCATACCAAGATAAGAATACATTTATATATAACATTCATACCACTAGGCTGCAGACTATATTTTAATTGGCTTGTGCAAGCATTCTCTCTCTCTCTCTCTCTCTTTCACATTCTATTTTTCTCTGCTCCTTACATATATGTAACATGTATCTTTGAAACAGAACAACTACTTGGAATGGTTAGAGAGCTAGTCTGTCTTTCTTAGAATGCTTTTGATGGGTTTAGAAGGTTGTAGGATAATTACTAACCACATGAATATTTCAGTTCATAGGTGGAGGTAAATTCAGTTTAGTAAAGATAAAAGAAAAGATAATTAGTGATGATAAAAGAAAAAGTCCCTCTTGATTTTGCAATGAAGCCAAAGAATTCTGCAATTTTATTTGGGGATAATAATATCAAGCATATTTGAATTTTTTTTAACCTGAGTCTTACTGGCATCTACTAAACCCTGTGTGCTCTGCTGGCATCAGTAAGCACTAGTTGAATTGGAATGGGCAGCAGAAGAGTGGTTCTGGCATTATTATTGGAACATCTGATTGAGTGTGATAGCCTACCACTTTTGGCTCATTTTCTTTCATTTTCTCCTATCCATAGAAGATCAAGTTTGCAAACAGATTTCCTAATATTTGTAAGCTGAATTAGTTTCTGCTTTGTTTCCCAAACTTACACTGATTCTATACCCTTCCTCCATTTCTTACAAGCTTTGACACTCTTAATGGCTTCTCATAGCCCCGGGCAATGGGAACACAAAACCCACTTCAACCTGAAAGCTATTAGCAAGGCAGATGGTAGGCAAATCAAGAGCTAGATGCTGGGATTTGTGGATTTTTCTCCCTTAAGTATACATCAGCTTGACTGGAGAGCAAGAAAAGGAACTTCTCAGTTCATACCTAGACACTCAAAGTATGTGGCAGGAAGAAGAGAGAGGCAACCTCTATGATACAAAACGTGCATAACATTTTTTATATTTATCTCCATTACATGGAAGTGTTGAGAGAGGCTTAAGGACTTGAAGGCTTTTTTGTTTTTTATTTTTTTAATTTCAAAATATTAGTTAAGGGGATACAAGCATTTTCGTTACATGAATATCTTGTACAATGCTTAAGTCAGGGCATTTGGTGTGCCCATTACCAGAACAGTTGTTCATTGTACCCAATAGGTAAGTTTTTATCCCATGCTCACCCTCCTACCCACCCCTCTTCTTGGGTTTTCATGTTTTTTATGTCATTTTGTGCCCATGGGTACCCATCTATTAGCTCCCATTTATTAGTGAGAACATTTGGTGTTTGGTTTTCCACTCCTGAGATACTTCACTTAGGATGATGAGTTCCAGTTACTCCATGTTGTTGCAAATGACATTATTTCATTCTTTTTTTACAACTGAGTAAGTACTTCATGGGATACATACACCAGATTGTCTCTATAAGCTCAGGAACTGATGGGCATTTAGGTTGAGTCCACATCTTTGTAATTGTGAATTGTGCTGTGGTAAACATTTGAGTGCAGGTGTCTTTATGATAAAATGACTTTATTTCGTTTGGGTAGACACCCAGAAGTGGGATTGCTGTATACAATGGTAGGTCTACATTTATTTCTTTGAGGAATCTCCATACTGTTTTCCATAGAGGTTGTACTAATTTGAAGTCCCACCAACAGTGTATAAGCATTCCTTTCTCTCTGCATCCATGCCAGCATCTATTGTTTTTTGACTTAAATAATTGCCATTCTGGCAGGTATAAAGTGATATCTCATTGTGGTTTTAATTTGTACTTCCCAGATGATTAGTGATGTTCAGCATTTTTTCATATGTTGCTGGCCATTTGTCTATCTTCTTTTGAAAAGCTTCTGTTCATGTCATTTGTCTACTTTTTGATCAAGTTGCATATTTTTTTCTTGCTAATTTGTTTGAGTTCTTTGTAGATTCTGGATATTAACACTTTATCAGATGTACAGTTTGGAATATTTTCTCCCATTCTGTATGTTGTCTGTTTGCTTTGTTGATTATTTCCTTTGCTATGAAGAAGCTTTTTGATTGAATTAAGTCCTATTTATTTGTTTTATAATAGCTATATTTGCGTTTGGGGTCTTAGTTTTAAATTCTTTGCTTAAGTTAATGTCTAAAAGAGTTTTTCCTACATTTTCTTCTAGAGTTTTTATGGTTTCGTGGATTACATTTAAGTCTTTGATTAAAGAATTAATCTTTAATTAATTTTCATATATGGTGAGAGATCAGGATCCTGTTTCATCCTTCTGCAGGTAGCTATCAGTTTTTCCAGCACTCTTTGTTGAATGAGGCTTCCTTTTCCTAGTGTATGTTATCTCCTTTGTCAAAGATCAGTTGGCTGTAGGTAGATGATTTTATTTCTGAGTTCTCTATTGTGTTCCATTGGTCTAAGTCTCTACTTTTATACCAGTATCATATTGTTTTGGTTACTATAGCCTTGTAGTATAATTTGAAGTCAGGTAATGTGATACTTCCAGATTTGTTCTTTTTTTTTTTTTTCACCCACGTTAATCTGGAACTCACTGGAAGCCAGATTTATTCTTTTGCTTAAAATTGCTTTGGCTATTTGGGCTCTTTTTTGGTTCCAAATAAAGCTCAGAATTATTTTTTCTAGATTTGTGAAATTTGGCACTGATAGTTTAATGGGGATTGCTTTGAATCTGTAAATCACTTTGGTCAGTATGGACATTTTAACAATGTTGACTCTACCAATCCATGAACAGTGGATATTTTTCTATTTGTTTGTGTCATCTGAGATTTCTTTCATCAGTGTTTCATAGTTCTCCTTGTAGAGGTCTTTAACCTCCTTTGTTAAGTATAATCCTAGGTATTTAGTTTTCTTTGTAGCTATTGTGAATGATATTGAGTCCTTGATTTGACTTTCCTTTTGACTGTTGTTAGTATATAGACATGCTACTGATTTGTGTACATTGATTTTGTAACTTGAGACTTTGCTGAATTAATTTGTCAATTCTAGGAGTCTTTTATGGGGTCTTTAGGGGTTTTCTAGACACAAGATTATATTGTCTCCTCTTTCTTGACTTTGATGTCCTTTATTTCCTTCTCTTTCTCAATTGCTCTGGGTAGGGATTCTAATACTATGTTGAATAGAAGTGATGATAGTGGGAACCCTTGTCTTGTTCCAGTTCTTAGGGGGAATGCTATTGCCCATTCAGTATGATGTTGGCTATGGGTTTGTCATATATGGCTTCTATAATTTTGAGGTATGTTCCTTTTAGGCCTACATTGCTGAGGGTTTTTATCATGAAAGTGTGCTGGATTTTACTGAATGCTTTTTATGCATCTGTTGAGATGATCCTGTGTTTTCCTTTTTGTTTCTGTTTATATAGTGAATCACATTTATTGATTTGCATATGTTAAAACATCCTTGCATCCCTGGAACAAAACTCACTTGATTATGGTAAATTATCTTTTTGATGTGTTGTTGAATTTAGTTTGCTAGTATTTTGTTGAGGACTTTTGCATCTATGTTCATAAGGGATATCAGTCTGTAGTTTTCTTTATCTGTTGTGGCCTTTCCTGGCTTTGGTATCAGGGTGATATTGGCTTCATAGGATGAGTTAAGGATTCCCTCCTTCTGGATTTTATGGAATAGTTTCTGTAAGATAGGTTCTTCTTTTTAGGTCTGGTAAAATTTGGCCATTAATTCATCTGGTTTGGGGCACTGTTTTTTGGTCAGGAGATTTTTTATTACTGCTTTAATCTTGCTACTCATTATTGGTCTGTTCAGTGTTTCTATGTCTTCTTCATTCAGGCTGAGAGGGTTTATCCTCCCTCAAATTTATCCATTTCCTCTACATTTCCTAGTTTGTTTGTATAGAGGATTTTGTAGTATTCACAAATGATATTTTGTATTTCTGTGGTATCAGTTGTAATATCTCCTTTATCATTTTTCATTAGTATTATTTGAGTCCTTTCTCTTCTATTTCTAGTTAATCTGGCTAGTGCCTATTGATATTCTTTATCTTTTGAGAGAGCCAACTTCTTACTTCATTGATCCTTTGTATTGATTTTTGGGGAGGGGGGTTTCCATTTTATTTATTTCTGCTCTCACTTTTGTTATTTCTTTTCTGCTGCTGGCTTAGGATTTGGTTTGTTCCTCTGTTTCTAGTTTCTTGCGATGTGTGTGACATTATGTTGTTAATTTGTGATGTTTCTGTCTATTTCATGTAGGCATTTAAACTTTTTCCCTGCTGAAAGGGCTACTTTCACTTTATCCTATATATTTTGAAACCTGTGTCCCCTTTGTCATTCAGCTTCAGGAATCTTTTAATTCCCCTCTTAATTTCTTCATTGACCCAAGGATCACTAAGCATCAGATTGTTTAATTTCCATGACTTTGTATAGATTTGAGTGGTTCTGTTAAAGAATTGATTTCTAGTTTTATTCCACTGTGATCTGAGAATATACATGGTATTATTTTGATTTTCTTTTAATTTGCTGAGACTTGTTTTGTGGCCTAATCTTTCCATCAGTCTTGGAAAATGTCCCACGTGCTGATGAGAAAAATGTATAATCAGTAGTTTTTGAGTGTAATGTTCTGTGTCTGTTATGTCTCCTTGTTCTAGAATCCTATTTAAGTCCAGTGCTTCTTTGTTCATTTTCTCTTCAATGATCCATCCAGTTCTATCAGTGGAGTGTTGAAGCATCCAACTATTAAGATGTGATTGTTTATTTCTTTGCTTAAATCTAGAAGAATTTGCTTTATGAAATTGGGAGCTCTGTGTTAGGTGTGTATATATTTAGGATTGTTATATCTTATTATTGAATTGTTCCCTTTACCATTATATAATGACCATCTTTGTCCTTCTTTTGTACCATTTTTAATTAAAAGTCCATTTTATCTGATATGAGAATGGCTATACCTGGTTTCCATTTGCATCGAATATCTTTTTCTATCCCTTCACCTTAAGTCTGTGTGAATCCTTGTGGGTTAGAGTGTTTCCTGAAGACATTAAATATTTGGGTTGTGTTTTTTCATCCACTCAGCCAGTCTGTGTTTTTTAAGAGGAGCATTCAGACTGTTCACACTGAGTTTTAGTATTACTATATGTGATGCTGTTCTGTTCAATATGTTAGATGACACATTGTTGTTTTGTTTTTCCTCTTGTGACATTGTTTTATAAGAGCTGTAGGCTAAAACTTTTGGGTGTTCTTATACTGGTTGGTATCTATTGTGCTATTGCATGTATAAAGCATTTTTGAGGATTTCCTGTAGGGTGAGTCTGGTAGTGACAAATTCTGTTAGTGTTTCCTTGTCTGGAAAAGACTTTATTTCTCCTTCATTTATGAAACTTAGTTTTTCAGGATACAAAATTCTTGGCTGGCAATTATTATGTTTAAGGAGAATAAAGATAGGACCCCATTTCTTTCTGGCTTCCAGGTTTCTCTTGAGAAGTCTGCTGTTAGTCTGATGGGTTTTCCTTTGTAAGTTACGTGATGTTTTCACCTCATGACTTGTAGGAGTTCCTCCTTCATGTTGACTTTGGCCAGTCTGATGATTTTATGCCTTGGTGAATTATTTCTTGTAATGAATCTCCTAGATATTTGTTGAGCTTCTTGAATCTGGGTGTCTAAATCTCTAGGAAGACCAGGGAAGTTTTCCTCAATTATTTCCTCAAATAATTTTTCCAGGTCTTCTGCATTGTCTTATTCACTCTTAGTGATGCTTATGATTCTTACATTTGGCCATTTTACATAATCCCACATTTCTCATAGACTTTGTTCATTCCTCCTGATTTTTTGTTCTTTATTTTTGACTGACTGGGTTAATTCAAAAGAGTTGGCTTCAATCTCTAAAATTCTTCTGCTTGGTCCATAAAACTTTCCACTGTGTTTTGCATTTCCTTAAGTGAATTTTTCATTTCCAGAAGTTCTATTTGTTTTTTTTTTAAAAATATATCTATCTCTTTAGTACATTTTTTATTCATTTCCTAAATTTTCTGGTTTCTGTGAGTTGATTTTCCATTTTCTCTTGGATTTCATTTATCTTCCTTACAAACCATATTTGGAATTCTTTATCTGTCATGTGAGTATTTTCTTTTTGGCTAGGATCCATTGCTAGAGAACTGGTGTGTTTCTTTGGGGGTGTCTTTTCACTCTGATTTTTCATACTTACAGTGTTCTTGTGCCAATTTCTTCTCATCTGGGGCAGCTCTCACTTCTTGTTCTTAGATTTCTGTTTGTTTAGATGGGGTTCCTCCCCCATACTCTAAATGGTGAGTCTGTAATATATATTGGGTAAAGACCTTTGGCTTTGCTTGTGGGTATTTTGATGGGGGTCTAGGTTCTGGATGAATACCTTGATTATAGACATTCCTAGTATGGTGGTTTTCTCAGTGGCTAGTGGTGGTTTTAGGCTGTACTGGTGGTGTACTATGTGCATGTCTCTTGCTGACAAGAGAAGATGGAGGTCTTTGAAATTCTTTCTCTTTCTCCAGCGCTATGGTATTCTTAACAGTGTGAATTATACTTGGATGCCCAGTTTAATCTCTGAGATAATAGGTGTTGCTTGTGGGTAAGAGCCAGCCACACCCTATATGATTTAGTAAATGCTATAATGGGCTGTACAAGTTGTTTTCCCTACCATAGGTGGCACTTACAGAAAAAAGCCAGCTGCAGTGTTGTTTTTTGGGGGACCTATAATTGGCTCTAGTCCATCAGGAGAAGCACTTGAATGCCCCAGGTGGTGGGCAGGTCCCTTGAGCTTCCAGAGGACTCCTTATTCTCCCTCACAGCAGAGAGGAGTGGAAGAGCAAGGGTGGATGGGGCTGATCAGGAAAGTCTGCCTTCAGGCTCCTTAAAGCAGGCACAAGAGCTGTCTTGGCAGGGTTTGAGGGTCAGCTCCCAGGCTGCAAGGGATAGCAACCAGGGAGGGGCTGATGTGGTCCCCACCGAGCCAGAAAGTCTGCTCATGGAGAGGAGGCCATCTGGGATGCACAGACTGGCTGTTCAGAGTGGGTTTTCCTCTTCTCTCTCCTCCTCTGCCCCAGAGTGTCTACTCACAAGAAGAAACCCAAAGTAGCTGAGCTCTCCAGCAATATCACTGTAGACTGGGGGCTTTCCTGTCTAGGATGCCACCTAGGACAGAAGTGCAACTTTCCTGTGGGGAGAGGGGTGCCCTATGAGAGTGCTGCAGCTGGGACCCACACTGCACTCTTCTTTTGGTTCTGTCCACATGGGCTCCATTGCCTCCTAAGATTAGTTCACAAATCTCCCCTCCATACCCCTGAGCAACTCAATCATGTCCTGGGGGTATTTGATTCAGCCTGCATGCCTATTCCCTGGTCTCCCAAGTTCAATGCCCTGACCTTGCCAGGGAGAAGCATGCTTGTCCCAAGTTGCCCGTCGAGTGCTCAAGCAGCCTTAATGTTCCTCTGCTTCATGGTAGGCAGAGCTCTGCTGGAGCAGCCAGGTGGGTAGCATCAGGGAGGGCTGACAAGCAGGGAGATCAGAGTCTGAGCACCCGTTGGTCTGCTGCAGCTCTTAAAGAGGAAAGGTGTGGACCCCACTCTCTGTGGAAGCCTCAGTGTAGTGGACGTGCCAACAGAGGGGAAGCAGCTGCTCCTGAGAGTCCTGGATCAATCCTTAAAGGGTTTTTTTTTTTGTTAGGTTACATGGGAAGATTATTCTCACAAGTTTCCTAACTTTGTTCTTACACAAGACTGGGTTATCTATCTCTAGGAGTTCAGTAAACATTCTTTTCTAATGCATGTTTCCAAGAAGCATCTTAGAGTACAATTAGCATTCAGAAAGAACATATAATTTTTTTATTTATAAAGGATCTATAAAATCATTGAATGTTCCATTTACTTATTCAATTGATAAGGAAATTGCCAGTTCAAAATAGCTAAATGGTTTAAGTTCACACAACTAATTTACAAGGCGTTAGATTCCTAATGCTTTGCCTTTTTTAAAATTTACCTGCCACTTTTAGGGTTGAGTTTTTTTCTTCTGCCACAGCTGTGCTAATTCTTAGCAATGAACATCTGACACAAAAGAAAGATCTTAAGATCTTTGCACAAAGTAGTCTTGTGTCTGAATTTCAACTACTGTATTTACTGCCTGCGGCTCCTTCACTGATCAAGTTTCTTATGAATCTTAGGCTTAGATTACCAGCACATGAAATGGGAATAATAACATTGAAGTTGAATGGTTGTTATTATGTTAGAGAAAATGTATATGTAACATCCACTAATTAACAGGCTCTCAATACGTAGTATATATTTTCATCAATGTCTTTTTATTCTCTTTATATTTTTGTGTCGTACTTCAAGCAAGCTATGTTACCAGCAACATGAGTAAGAGAGGCTGTGTAGGGCATAAAAATAGCCATGGAAGTAACACAACTTTAGAGAGGCTTTTTTGGCAGGGTGGGTGTGGGAGGGTGATCCCAATGAAATGTATCAGAAAGTTATTATAAATTCTTATGAAGCAGGTATGACAGTGAACTATATCAGAAAGTCATTGTAAATACTAATGAAGCAGATATGAATGTGGAGTGTGAGGATGGAGAATCAGACTGACATAACAGATGTAAGTACAAGAGAAGTTCAGAGAGGGACAATTCCTTGTCACACATTGAGTAATGGTCTGGAAAACCAATTCATTCACAACAGGTCCCCAGTAACGCAGCTGTAAGAGGTCAGGTTCTATGCACAGCTCTAGTTCCTTTAGGAAAGAAGGATTCTAGGAAGGAGATCAAAGCAGGAATCAAGTTTGTCAAAATAGTTCAACATGTAATGAAGGGGACAGAAAATACTCAAGTGCAGAGACCATAAAGCCTTCTGTGCTCATTTCGAAAACATTTATTGGGCCTATTGACAACAAGTTCATGCCATGTGTGAGGTGCTGAGAATCCTGATCAAAATATAATTCAGCAAGAATCTGCCCCAGAGCTAGGAAAAGGCTGAGCCTGCAGATGCCATCACTATCCCGTCAGCCTGGGAGGGTCTGGGGAAGACAGAGGCTAACAAGAGGGAGAGAAGACTGAGACAAAAGCATGTTTATTGTCACGGCTTTTGCTACAGTGAAAAGTGAAAGCCAGTTAATCAATTAGCAGTGTTGTCTCCTCTTTTGTTTTGTCCTCACCACCCTTGTCTAGAGAGGAGTAGCTTCTCTTCGCTTACAGATGACAGAAAGGGCTTCTCCAGAACTACTGCAAAGCTGCAGAGACTAGATCTGCTCCATGTTCGTTGTGTCAGTTTGTGTGTGTGTGTGTGTGTGTGTGTGTGTGTGTGTGTGTGTGTGTGTGTGTGTATTTTCATGTGTTGAGGCAGGAAGGGACCAGTGGAGAGTGGGGAATAGAATAATAGTGTTACTTCTGGAATAGAATGTCTACATCTACTTCCACCAGAGTACTTGGTTCTGGTGTTATTAAATTTAGATTTTGTTTATATATGCATGTGTGTATGTGTGTGTGTATATATATATATATATATATATGCAGTCATGTTTTACTTAATAACAGAGATATGTTCTGAGAAATACATCATTAAGAGATTTTCCCGTTGTGCAAATGTCATAGAGTATACTTCCACAAACCTAGATGGTACAGCTTACTACACACCTAGGTTATATGATACAGCCTGTTGCTCCTAGGCTATAAACCTGTACGGCATGTTTTGGTACTGAATAGGCAGCAACTGTAACACAATGGTAAGTATTTGTGTATCTAAACATATCTAAACGTAGAAAAGGTACAGTAAAAATGTGGCATTATAATCTTATAGGATTGTTGTTGTATATACAGTCTGTTGTTAATCAAAACATTGTTATGAGGCACATGACTATATATATGCATAAAATATGTGATATTTATCTTTATCTATCTATAATATATCAAGTACATGGAAACAAAAGGTAGGACAGTTTTAAGCACTGGGGTCAACTAGTGAAAAAGAACTGGAGGGCTTTGGTGGGGAAGCTGGTCAATATGATTAGGCCATCTGTGTTTGCTAACTGGGGCTTACTGAAGTTAAGCATCTGCCCTACTCTGCAGAGACTTGGAGGTAAGGGCAGGTGACCCATCTTTCTTGATGACTACATTTCAAAATATGGTGCCAAGGTCCTTGAGACAGATATTCCCAGGTTGAAAAGCGGGCAAGAGGCTGGGAGAAGATTTACATCTCAAAGTGGCAGAGAAAGAATTTATAATTACGGTTTTCTAAAGTGAATGCTCTAGCACAAGGGAGGTCAGGGGTCTACAGTCAGGAATAAACCTGGGAATAAACCTTTCCAAAGTCTGATAAAAGTTGAGGAGAAAATTAAAGCCATCTTGGTTTGTATATAAAATACAAACACACATATATATTTATTTATATGCACATATATATTTATATGAATATATGTATTGCGAGTTTTGTGAGTATATTTCAAGCAAGTTGGTGAACCTCAAACATGACTAGACTGCAATGAATATTCTAATTTTCATAATAAGCTATAAACACTTAAATATTAATATATTTCTATTATACTGCTTTTAGAAAATAAGTCTTGGTTAAATTTTTTTTTAAAAATAGAAGAGTTAAGAAAGCTTTCACTCAACAGAAGTATATAGACTCATCACTTGATTAATGGCAGTAAAAGATTCAGCTTCTTAGACAGCATTAAACTCTCCCCGTTCAAGCACAGGGACTTACAAGCCTCATGCACCAGTAATATTGAACAATGCACTGTGAGTCATGCAAAAACAATGGAGTTGCAAATATTTCTCCAGAAATCTTGCAACCAGTACTAAAAATGATGCAGGCATAAAAAAACATTCTCCTGGATAAATAGTAAATGCGTGGTCATGGTAAGAAAAAATAATTAAAAGATAACTAAAATGATACCTAATGTACAAAGAAAAATAAAACCTGTATTTTAAAATCTTAAAAAAATAAAAATAAATAAAATCTTGAATCAGAGGTTAAGGATATTGAAGAAAAGGGACTATTTTGTTTTTACCTTTTGGTTTAGGTTACCACGCTCTAAGTCTTTTTGTACTTACTATAGTTCTATCTGCACTTAGCAAATATTTGTGGAAAGAAAGAAAACTGGTAAGAAGAAAGGAGGGGGGAAGGAAAGAAGGAAAGAAAAAATGAAGGTAGAATTGGGCAAATAAAACCATCTCTATGTCAATACAGAAGAGAGAAAGAACACAATTTGATACAAAGTAGTATCAGATTTAGATGCATGCAAGGCAGGGTGACAGGGACTACAAAATCTGGACAGAATCTGATGTAAATTTATACAGTCAAGTAAAAGAGAAATAAAACTTCTATCTCCTTGAAAGATAAGAGGACCCGTTTTGTGATTGTCTCCTGTATTTCTCGTGAAAGACTCCTAAGTTCATCTCAAAGGTACACGTTCGTGGTTCCGACAGGCAGAAGGCCCTGGATCCTATATTGAAACCGAAAAGGATGGGCCTTTCATTGGGCCTCTTATGTTTTCAGGAAGACATTCTAAGGAGGGAAGGTGGGGAACCAACTGCCTCCTCCCTTTTTTTTAAACAAAGAAGGTGTGTTCTTTGTTTACTGAGAAGTTGAATGCTAGATCATTTGACCTTACAGAAGGAAGAGAAAGAAGGAGGGAAGGCAGAAGGGAGAAAAAGGAGGGCAGAACAAAAGGAGGGGGGAGACTGGACAAAAGGTTCAGCCATGAAAAGGCCGCATTATGCCCACAGCCAACTGGGCCCCCTTCCAGGCGGGGTTCCCAGGAGTGGCAGCCTATCTTCCTCCTACGCAGTGAAAAGGCAAACAAATCCAGATCACCCCACCGCCCCAGGACCAATGGCCCTCTGGTCCAAAACTGAGCGAAGAGACAAGTGTTTGTCAAAAGGTTGCCCGGGACTTCCGGCTGTGACTGACTCCCTCCTCCCCTAGCCAAGAGGCCCGGCTCCAGCAACACAAAGTTTTAGCGAAGCTCTCTCAGCCCAGGGAACTAGTTTTCTTCCCCTGCCGCTGGTCTTCTGTTCCTCATCCACTGCTCACTCTGTCTCAGCCTACAACTGAATCTTTTTATAAAGTGGCCTCAACCCTAACTTCGCAGGCAGGATGGTAAAGAAATGCATGGCTGGACCGTGCGGGTGGAGCACGCGGAGGGCGCTCCCCATGCACACCGCTTGCTGGGGGAGCTTGGGCTGTCATTGTCATTCAGTGGCTCTCAGTCTCCGCAGACAGAGAGCAGCGGGAACGCCTTTTCTCTGTTCGGCAGATATGAGGAGGATGACAGGTTCCAATTTTCAGCGTCATTTCAGATTTGATGGTAACAATTATGGTTATTGCTTTTGAATTTATTAAAAAGTATTCCCTCAGATACCTGATTGTCCCAGATGATAAACTTTCAGAATCTGAACCATTGGGTCACCAGGTACTCCTCTGTAATATTTTTTTATTTGGATGAACATAGAGATCCAAGGAATTGCTTCCATAAATATTTTGATTATAATTTGTAGAAGAAAGTTTTTTCTCATATCAAAAAAAAAATTTGTCATTTACTATATTATGTTCGTTCCTCCAGAGAACCTATTTTTGTATTACAATCGTTTCAGAGGAACTGATTGTGTTTTAAACACTATATGGAAAATTCAGGAGATTCCTTTTAATTTACCAGTTCAGGTATTTTGTTTTACAACTAAAATTTATCTTTACCACTAATACATTAATCTTGTTGCAAGTGAAATATTATTTATGAAATATAAGTATTCCCCCTTCAGACACCTTATTTTCTTTGCTAAAGAGAGGAAAAAATTCTGTTTCTTTTTATCTGTTGTAACCACCTGGTCCTTGAAATTTCTCAGTTTGGTAGCCTGCCAATGTAATTCATCAAGGTAGCCATAATATAAGCATTTTTAGCTTAATATTTCCCCAAACTGTTTTATAACTAGGATATTTCTTCTTTTTTTAGTTTTATTTTTAATTGACAAATAATAATTGTATATATTTATGGGGGACAATGTGGTGTTTTGATATATATTTACAGGGTGGAGTGATTAAATAAGGCTAATTAAGAAATCTATTACCTGGAGTAAAATAAATCCCCAAACTCAAGCACAAATGAAATTTCTCAATCAGTCCCAACTGGCTGCTAATCTTTTACTTGTCCATTCAGTCAGATGATAAAAAACACTTCTGCACTGTGCAATTTCCCTTCAAATAAACTTCTGACATTTGTGCTTAACAGTCAAGTTGGATTCAGTGTCTATTAAATTCAGTTCCTTTGTTTCCCTTGCTTATGAGGAAGCTCTGATTACATATTTACAACAAATTTTTTTGAAAGCTGTTTTGCTAGACTCACAGAGAAAACATTCAGGTTTAGTGCAATGAACAATAAGAAATTGGAAAGAAATCAGAGATTCTAGGTCTATTTATGTTTTCTGAAATTGCTACTGCCTGTGTGGCAGACCAGAATATGCCATCCAAATATGAAAGACTGTTGAGCTGAAGACAGTTGAGCAGAAGCAGACATAGGAAAGCTCTCTGTCCATCCTCTATTTGCCTAAAAGCAGGACACAGATATACAAAGACAAAAGGAATCCTGATACCCTTTCTGCAAGGGAGAACAAGAGTTAACCACTGATGACAACTTTAGACCTTTATCACCATGGAGATGGTACCAGAGGAAGCTACATGAACGAGCTTTACTAACTAGCCTTTATCTGCTATTTGTTTGCCTTCCCCCAAGTTGCCTTCCTTAAAGACTCAAAGTCTTTTCCTTTGTCTTGTCATTTCTCTAATAATTTACTGTTCTTCACTGAAGATACCATATAAGCTGGAATTCAAAGCCAGCTTTTTGAGAACTACTAGTTCTCTGGGTGTCTTCCATGTACATATTAAATATGCATGTTAATAAACTTCTATTTGTTTTTCTCTTGTTTATCTTTTGTTACAGGGGTCCATTCCAACTATGAACCTAAGGGGGTTGAAGATAAACCCCCACACCTGCTATTAAATTAGAGAAAAAAGAAGCATGTCTGCTGAAATAATGACTTTCAGAAATTTGTCCCTTGTCTCAGAGAGAAGGGTATTCCTCCTTCTGGACACCCTTCCTTTTCTTCAGCTTTCTGTGAGCGTCCACTGACTGAAAAAAAAAATGTCCTCACATTATGCTGGTATCTTTGGTATTGATTCTCATAAGAAAACAGATGAACTAATACATGAACAAAAAATGCACATGGGCTGGCTGTGAAAATTAGTAAGAATCCCCAAAATTAAAAAAAGTTTTAGATCAAATATAAAATATATAATCTGGAAATTAATAATCTGTCTTGTCATATTAATTTGAGTTTGAGGATTTATCAAGTAACCATTTTAGGCTAGGACAAATAACAACAATAAAAATCAACTGATGAAATAGAAAAAGAAATATATTTCTCAGTCTTATAAAAGTCCTCATGCTTAATAATTTGCTTTAATTCTATTTGAACCCCTATTAATATATAATTAAATCTCTTTACTGTTTATAAATATATACATACACACACATACATATTCACCACCATAAAAATTCCATATATTTAAAGTAAATTAATGTCTGAGGCACAATGTACAAATGTATTTAAGCTAGTTATTCACATTGTTTCTGTAACCACACTGAATTTATAGTAATATTTTGATGAATAGAAGCCTTGGTTAAGTAAGAGAGACTTGCTATGACCTGTATTAAATAAACATGTGTAGGCACAATACGCATCTGATTGTGCCTTACCTGCCCTCAAACAAAACCAAAAAATAATCAAAAAGAGATTTTGATTTTAATGGCAAGAGTAAATGACAAAAGCAAATCCTTGTTCCTTGAAAACAATTGTTACCTTGTACAGTCACTGACAAGATCAATTAAAAATGGAAATAAAAATGTTACTGTGACTAACAAAAAATGTCTAATTTGGATTATATGTTGAAAATAAAACAAATATATTTATAGTGTATATGCTAAAATTTTGCTCTAATTCTTATAACAGGCTTTGGGGTAATTTTGCAGACAAATTTGTAGGGTAGTACATTACTCTTATAATTTCTGTATTTTATTTTTAATTTTTGCCATGTGATCTTAGTAAAAAAAAGAAATCCAAGAATTTTACAAATTTTCCTAAGGGCCACTTCTGATCCTTTGATATTTGAATCAATTCTTTTTGGAAACAAACATTTTTCCTTTCATCATTCTTACTGATTTCCTCTTTCAGTTAACTGGGCTAACTTGGTTACATCTTCATTTAGGAAGAGGTTTTTGTTTTTGTTTTTTGGGAGGAAGAGACAGGGTCTTGCTCTGTCACCCAAGCTGAAATGCAATGGCATGATCATAGCTCATTGCAACGTTGAACTCTTGAGCTCAATTGACCCTCCTGTCTCAGCCTCCTGAGTAGCTAGGACTACAGGGCATACCACCATGCCTGGCTAAATAATTTTTTTTTCATATTTTTGTGGAGACAGGGTCTCACTATGTTGTCCAGGCTGGTCTCAAACTCCTGGGCTCAAGTGATCCTCCCACCTCAGCCTACCAGAGTGCTGGGATTACAGGTGTGAGCTACTGTGCCCAGCCTAGGAAAAGTTTTGATAGGATTCAAGTCATTCTCCAATTTTATGCAATCTTTGACAAGATCTGCAAGTTTACTTTGGAATTACTTGCATTTTATGTCAATTTGATTGTTTGATGTTTAGAAAACTTGGCTATCCATATGAGAATTCCTGACAAAAGACTGAATGAGATTAGATAAGGCACTCATTAGAGATAAGCCCACAGAGGGCTACTTGAGTGAACATTAACTATTTACAAACATTCAGTTAGTTGGTACATATTTTCAAGTTATTCAACTGCAGAGACTTGTGTAATGGACACCCACTATAATGGGCAATCTCAAAACTTAATAAAAACACCACCAAAACATTTAACTTAACCTTCAATAGTGATGATGATCAAATAACTGTAGTAAAATATAAATTCTACTAGAGGCTTTCAGACAAGATTTATTTGGCCTGCTTTTACTGCTCTTCTGTAATTATGGTTTCAATTGGTTTATAAAGGATGGTAGTTTCCATTACTACCATAGGTTCTTTCAAGCTCTTTCTTTGGTTTTAAATTGTAATTATTTAGAAAACCAAAATATTCATTTTAACATGTAAAAGAGCTAATGATGATTATCTGAGACTTTTCAAAAAAATGTATACAATGTGGACTATTTGCCTTCAGTCACAAAATTATCATTAGTTTACAAAATATTAGTTGGCCATGACATAAAGATTTCAAAAAGGTGGATAGAGATGAGCAACCTTAGAAAAACTAACCTGCAACCAAGGGAAATTGTTTTACTTTAATAGAAAAAAGAACAATATTCAGAAACAAATTATTGAAGTATTAGCTATCTTTTAAAAATCCCTGATGAGATACATAGGTTTGGAAACTGATGGTCCTATCTTTCTTAACACTACCTCCACATAAATGTAATTTTTGAAACATGAGGATTAATCTGAGTCCCTATTTCCAAGTGATTTCTTAATACACTTTCTTAAAAAAATAAAATTTTATTTTCACATATTTAGGTTAAAAGTTATGTCAAACGTGATGAGAAATCAAAGCATATATGTAACGTAAAACCAAAATAAAATGAAATCAAACATCAGGAATTAATTATAAAGGCTAGTTCCAGGTCAATACATGGAATGAATGCAGGTAGAGAGATCTCTCCCTCTGCCCTTTGCCTACTATTAATAAAATGGTGGGCTCATTTAGCTTGCAGGTAATGCTTGAAATTTACAGTTTTATTTTATCTTGTTTTGATAATAAATATCTCTTATTTAGATTTGGACTTCATTTATAATCACAACAATCAACAGGAGACACAATTAGATGTTGATTTCCATGGTATAGGCCCAGCTGCCAAGTCAAAAGTAATGGCCATTGGGTTCCTTTATTATTTGTTGTTAAAATTTTTAAACAGCAGTGAGACCTCTAGCTAATTGCTTTAAATGTAGTTTCTCATTTCAAGTAGTGAGCTCCTGTTTAAAATGAGATAGAACAGAAGTAAGATTGTTTATGGAAAATAAAAGTTATCCTAGGTCAACTTTAGACATGGCAGCAATGGAATTCTGATAGTGAAGGTGTTTTCAAGTCATATAAATTTATTTTAGGTAATATTCCCCTAAATGTACTGACTTGAAGAATTCCTGCACTGACATGGGAGCTGTTATCTCCCCTTTTTCTCCTCTGGCTGCCTCATTGAGGCCTTCGTTTCCTTGTAATTATCCACCTGGGAGAGACATGGAAGGAGGCTGCTGGGTGGAAGTTCTCTCCATCTCTCACTTATTTTACGCCAGCTACTTCTTTGTATGTCTTTCCTTTCCAGATGAACTGAAGCAAATCAATTAAGTAGGATGAAACAAAACCCTTCCATTTGCCTTCTCTGTCCCCTCCCCTTCATGCCTCCTGTACTAACTTTATTCATATTCGTTTCTTTTTCCCATCTTCTAGAACAGAGTAATATTGTACTCCCAGGCATGTCTATGAAATATATAAATAATAAAGATAGCACTGTTTTCTGCCTAGACAAAACATGATTTCAGAGTTTTTTAACACGTAATTCCAACTGATTGAAGTTGGCACATGGAAAGAAAACTATTTGCCATCTCATTTCCTGAGATTGGCTACAGTCTTATATTGGCTATGCCCAAAATATAAATAAGGACTATGACCAAATATTAATAACTTGTAATGGGCTCCAACACTTGTCAGTCATTTGTTTGGGATTAGGAATGCCTTTTTGGTTTTGCACAGCAATGGTGTATAATTGTGTTTGCAGTCCCGGGATGGCCTCAAAAATCTTATTATGAAATCATTTATTAAGCAGTACTATTCAAGAAATCCTTAGATGTCACTATGGTATCATTTCTATGGGAAATATATTTTAAATTTTAGCCCAGAAATAGCTCTCTTTACAGTCGTTTTCCTCTCTTTTTCCTTGGCTCTCTTGGTTCTTTTGGATTTTTATTTTCAACAGTTGTGTGTTTGGAGGTGAGGAAGCTGCTTCCTGAGTGCCAGCTTTTCATATTCTGAAGTAGCTAAAGTAAATTTTACATCTTCACAATTAAAAATATAGTTATTAGGTTTTCTTACAGTGAAAAATGTGATAGATGTAAATGTAATTTGAGGTCAAAGTAGGTTATTTAAAATAAATGGAAAACACAAACAGTTTGAACTATTTAATTTAAAATACACTCACCTTTTTACTGATAGTAGAATGTAAGTACTTTTCCATCAGTCACACAACTCTTGAGTTTAAGAGTTTCTTTGAACATCCTAGCAAGAGTATATGCAGGGCAACTTGTGTGCATTTAAAAAGGCCATCAGAAACTGAGAAATGCCTTGAACACCTGCAAATTTAGATTGTATTCTGTGTGGTGAGAACCCGAAGTCGAGAAATGAATCAGAGTTCTGTAGTAGGAAGCCATCAATAGGCACAGCTGGCACCTGCAGAATCAGCCTAAGCAGACTCCTTTTCCTGCCCATCAACAGCCTCCTGTAAACCTGCAAACTCTCCTCTACTTGTATTCGGTGTTCCATTCTTTCAACAACGTGTTTGACGGGGAGAGGTAGAATAGATGTTAAAAGAGAACATCCCTGCTTTGGAAGGGCTGACATTTTATAAACAAGTTGCAAAAAGATTGAGTCATTTCCAGATCTCTTTCTCCTTAGGCCCCATAATTTCTCCTGATTACCTTGAGTCTGGTTTCTTAAGGGGCATTAAGATTATCAAGTATTGACTCCTCTATATAACTTAGTCTTCATCCTGAAACATCAAGAGATATGTATCTATCCTTCCTGCGTCAAAGGAAGAGCACATCTCTTTACATTGTGGGTCTGATTCCCTTGTGTGTCTCCACAGGTTGCCCTCCTAATTATTCCTCCTCTTTTGATTAATACCAACTTCAGCTTCCCTCTTTCCGTGGGATTCTCCCTTTCTGCTTTTAAAATTTGCAAAGAATTCCTCATCAAAAAAATAAATTCAAACTCTTTATCGCTCATTAAGTATTCAAGTTATTTATTTAAAAATTAATAAGTGCCTCTTTAAATGCCAGCTCTGTGGTGGGCACACCTGTTCAAAATGTCCTACCATTATCTTTACTTTCTTGGCTCAATGCTTGAGGTACCTGATCTAAAACTGTTTTATCTAAATTCAAACAGTAATATTTAGCTTCAGATTCTACCACACTAATGATGCTTTCCTCTTATAGTTTCTATATACCCTCTAAACAAATTCTTAGCATTTATCCCATTTTCTTTGTAGAATTTAGCGCTATTGAATAACCTTTTGCTTTTTTTGAATATACCTTGCTGTTTTTTTTTTTTTAATACTTCCATTTTGTTTTTGCATTTTTGCTGTTTCTCTGTTGCTTCCCCTCAAATTACTCTAAGATTCTTTTCTGCTGTTTCTTCCCCTGGAATCTAAATAGAAACATTCCTCGACTCCAACTTTGACCCTTGCTCATCTTGATATACTGCTTTCATTGTTTTAACCACTGCTCCTAAGACTCTCAAATGTGTATCTTGAGATGTGATCTCTGACTTTTGCTCCAGATCCATGTTTCCAGTCTCTTTCTCAATTACTTTATTTGCATGTTTTTCCATTAATTCTACAGTCTAAATACCCCAAGTCTTAGCAGATTCTGCACACAAAGTCACACTAACAATAATAACTCAAATTCCAATGGCTCTGACCCCAAGGGGACAACCAGATACCAACGTGTTCCCAGTTGTTCCAGGGTTTCTCTGGGCATCTTCCACACACTCAAAAATCCTTCTGTCCTGTTCTCCTGCTCTGCTCTGATCGCCTCATAGATGTTCAATGTCCACAAATCACTTGAAGGAAGCTGCCAGTGTTAAAAATGCCCTTATTGAGAACACCAGTTACCTTCCAGGTGCTGTCCCCTCTGACCTTCCAACTCTCCCACACTTTATTCTTTCTCTTGCCGTGTTTTAGTTTTCTCCATAGTTCTTATTACCACTAGACATTATATTTTTCTTTTAGTATTTTTATTGTCTAATTTTATTAGACAGGGCTTTGTCCTGTTCACTATTCTATACTCAGTGCCTATAACAGTGTCTGGAACACTGGAGATGATTAATACATTGTTTGATGAAGCAGTAAGTGAATCAGTAAACTTGGGGTGCCAACTCATAACGCCAAAGTAGTGCTATTTTTACCACCATTTCACTGGTCTGGTTACACACTGCTTTATGTATATAATGTGGAATAATGTCCCTCGCAACACTCTTTGTCACTTTTGCAACATGCACATCAGCCCTGTGTGTCTGTGCCCCATGCTCCTATAATTCCACATGCTGGCCAAGGGCCAACGTTACAAGCAACGCTTTCTGAGGATAGCAGTCTCAGGTCCAGTGTATGAGCATAAAACAAAGGTTAATGAGGAAAACTTCAATACAATTACTTAATGGCAAGTATTATACCGAACATATGTTCCAATCAAAATGGTTAAAGTCCTTTTTCACACTTGAATGTATGATATTTAGTGTTTTAGCAGGTTTCCTTCTTCCAGCATTGCAGAGGATTTCCTAGCAATTCTTCATGCCCCAAAGTCCAGTCCTGGAGGGCACTGGCCATGTCGACCAGACATGGACCAACACTCTGCTACTCCCATCGTCACTGCTCCCTCCATTGCTAATTATGTGTTGCCATTTCAAGGTGTGTTCCTCTCAACCTGCCACTTTTCTTTCCTGCAAAGTAACATCTTCCTCCTGAGGATTGGTACACAGTTTCCCTCATTTACTCACAAAGAAAGTGAAGATGAGGCTGTAACTTTTAAACAGAGTACAGAAAGACTGGAAATAATGAAAAAGAAGTCTGGTACAAATAAACTTTGACAGCTCAAGAATGTGATTATATGCAGACACCACCAGCCATGCTCCAATTAGGAGACTTTTCAGGGTGAGGCTTGGCCCAGTTGCCAGCCCGATGCCACTTGATAAAAGCAAATTTACCATGCAGCAGTAAGTTAACATCTCTGTTCAAAACTGCTCCTACGATCCTGAGAGACAAATCCGTTTCTTTGGTACTTCCAATGAAAAGCCAACATCTTAATATTTGTTTTTGTCATTGAATGATTAGCAGTCAGAATATCCAATCTATTTATTTAAAATCTCACTCCTACCTACAGGGATGTGGTCTAGTTTTATACTGTCAGTATAATAATCTGATATTAGAACATCCACTGAAGTCTGAGTTACTCAGCCTTAGGTACAGCCATGTGTGAGGTATCATCAGTGTAGAACCACACATTTTTAAGTAGAAGATCAAGCTAACAGGGCTTTCCTGTGGTATTTTGTGGCTCTGTTCCTGATGCCCTGTAAGTAACTTCTTGGTCAAGACTACATACACACAGTTGTCTAAAAACAAATGATAATGTACAGAAATAGGGAGGAAAAAAAGCCATACAAGAAACGTTTCTGCAGAGGACACGTGGTCTGTTGCAGGTCTGCTCACACACTAGCCAAAGCTTTTATCATCACCTGCATTTTTCCCAAACAAATGACAATTCCAAGTTTTTACCTTTTTCAGAGAGAAGAGTGATACTTAAAGTCCTGAAATTGCATGCCTTTGTTGTTTTTTAACCCACAAAATATACCATATTCACTGGAAAGAGAAAACTGTTTCTCTACTAGACATAATTATGTCTTAAGACAGGATTTAAGAATAATTGTCATTTTGATACAACTGTATTTATGTTTTGTATTTTTTATTTAAAAATCATGAATGAGGAGTATGTCTCCCAACAAGCTCTATGAGACAATATAGATGTATCGTTTCAAGTTTTATTTTATCTAAGTAAAGTAAGCCAAGTAGACATTTTTAAAGTCATGGTAGAATAACTTTAAATATATATATAACTTAGAGACTTCCAGTTATTTTTAGAAAAGTCCTATGATGAAATCTGGGTTTTTAGTTTAGCTTCAGTATCTTGATAATTTGGAGATTGCTATTAAGGGGAAGTAAGCATTTATAGATATCCAATGATATTTTGCAGAGTGATACCACTCAGGAGGCAAGAAATTACTATCAGAGAACATAATTTTGATCAGGTTTTAGTTTTATAAGAGTACATTTTGCTGGCTTTTTGCATTCAATTGCCTTATGTTGAGATATAAAATACAGAATATTTCAGATCTAAAATTCTGATATTCAAGTCTCATTTCCATCTTTGACCTCATGGAAACTTTGCCAATACATTGGATGAATGCTTGCAAAAATCTTTAAAAAACCTCTAGCAAATTCAAAAAGAAGAAATATAAAGCATGCTAAAAAGATGACTTTGCTGAGAGGGGAGGCAAGGTCAGAATTATCTCATTTTGGAACATGTACTGACAATGTAGAGTAGTTGCTAATCTGGAAGTATTTCATATAAAAGTTTGCCAGTATTATGCTGTCAGGTTAAAAGTTTAGTGCATTGGGTTTTTTTTTAATAATTACTTTCTAATTAGGACCAAAAAGACAGTTTAGCACTCAGTGTTCAGGTAAGCATTTGATTAATTTTCTTGGGAAGTTCCTGACATGAGTGAAAAGAGATGTAAGTGACTATTATATTACTGTTTAAAAGAATAGCTCTTAATTATGTCAGCTTCAAAATAAATATTTAAAAAGGCCCACAGCTGTTTATTATTCTAATTCTTGGTTGGTTATAAGCCACAAGTGTAAGATACATGACACGTAATTTGTCTAAAGAGACTTATTAAACAGAAAGTTAAAGGAAAATGGTTTTAGAAAGCTAGACTATGGATTCTTCTCTACAGCAACATTTAGCCAGTGGTTTGAGGTTCAATTGTGAAGGCCAAAAATGTAGACCAGAAAAGCTCAGAGTCTGTGACTTGGATTCATGGAAAGTAAGTTTATAATCATTAAATTTTCCTGAAAATTGAAATAGTATGTGGTTCCCAAAGATTTTCAAAAAATACTGGCCAATTGACCCTCAAAAAGGGATTTTCTCCATTTGGCTCAAACAGAAGCATTTAAACAAGACTTTCAGGGAAAATAACCCATGCCAAAGCCCCAAAGTATGCTGAATTTAATTTCCCCTTGAGATCCTAAAAAATAATAAATGGAAATATTTATGATTCTTGCATTTTCCAAGGAAAGACTTAGGAGGTAGTGTACAGAGCATGTGACTGATGCTTTTTGGCCTCCATGGAATGTGAGCTCTGGAGTTGGTATTAATTTGAGTTGCAAGAAAAGTGAGATGTGAATTAGTCTACTCCCCAGACTGAAAAGACTTTAATAGCATTAACATTTGTAGTTGTTGGTTATTTGCCATATCTTTCTTCCTCTTCCAAAGTTTCCTAATATTCATGTAAAAGATGAGATTAATTACTACTTGTGCTCTAAACTTCAGTTTTCTACCTAGACAGAAAAAAAAAATTTAAAGTCATAGTCTATCTTTATTCAGAGTATATGTGTTATTTCAATATGATTTCGGATTTTGTAATGTGGCAATCAAAAATTATATGTTGAGTGAATGAAGGGCAGAGAACTTCCCAGTTAACTGTGTGAATTGCTCAAGTCACTTACCTTCAAGGGACTGTTTTGTAAAGCTTTAGAGATTACTCAACTAAAGTTGTATTCTTAGAGATTTTTTTTCATTAACCCTTTAAGGTCACTTCAATATTTTCTAGTTCTCAAGAAAATTTCCAAAATGGAAAATAGTTTTTGTTACCTGGATATCTATAGTTACTATTAAGAAAGATACAGTGTACTTTTGGGTATGTTGTTGGTTAATGGTTTAAAAAGTCTGTCCTGAAATAGTACATGAAACTAAATCAGTTTTTTTTTTCTTCTTTTGATTCAGTGAAAGCCATTAGTCATTATCCTTTGGTTAAGATTCCTTTTTTGAAATTAGGTCTCTTTAAGCTGCTTATGTGTGCTCTTCTAAGGTACACATTTCTAAGTCTAATAAAGATTATAAACATGATAGAGAGTATTTTGGTTGGTTAATTGAAGAATGCAAGAGTGCAAATCCAAATTTAGTTAGCACAAATTTAGGTAGTACTCTTGAAATGGTTAATTATTCTATGGATAGTCCTCATCTAAGCCAAGAAGTAAACTGAAAGATAAGTGTGAGAATCTTCCTCTGCTGATGGTTTTCTCTTCATTTAGAAACTGAGAAAAGCCTTGGCAACTGTTCATATAGCATGTAATTTATTGGCTTAAAATAAAACAAAAGTTATGTTTGTAATTGCCAACTGGATCCAAACAAAAAGCCTAATTTTTATTTTCTTTTATTGTTTAAAATGTGTTAAGCTTATGTAAGAAATAGTAACTGATGAAGAGTAGTTAGCCAATAAAATTGTGATTGTACCTTTCCTGTGGGTCTTAGAAGAAAATAAGGAGAGAAAAGGCCCTGCTCATTGTGGATTAGCTTGGAAGTGGAGGAACCAGTGAGAAGTGGGTTCTAATATAAAGGATGAGAGTGGAGGTGGGAACCAGAAACCCAGATTGAAGCTGAACCATTGGCTTCATGACTTCCCTTTCAGGATGACAGTTCAAGACCCAACTATATTCCCATGGCTTTCCCCAGTAGGAAAACTGAGGCCTTCCAAGCACAGTAGATAATATAGCAGGAACAATTAACATAGCATCTATTCTAATCTACATGCACAATGTTTTACTTCCTTAAACTATAGTTTAGCTCTTGATTGTTTCCTGATGGAAATAGTGAAGTTAATCTAGCCGGCTAGTAAGTTACTAATTTTCATGAATGTGTCAAATTGAAAATGTGGCACTCATGGGGCTTTTTCTTACATTTCGATAGGGGTGAATCAATGGCAACCATTTCCTAGACCCCCAACTGCCTAAAGCTGACACACTCTCTTTTTTATTTTACACACTGTAGTCACACATCAATCTGGTCTCAAGGACCTCCCATTCTTATTTTGTAAAAAACTACTCCCAGCACACAAAATGTAAATGCTTGTGCTCACTCCTGTGTGACTCCATTGCGAAAGAACTCCTGGAAGTTGCGCCTGGTTTCTTCTCAACATCACTCTGTATACCTTTTCTCGTTGTGGACTTTGCTTGCATCCTTTCACTGTAATGAACCATAGCTGTGAGTATGGCTATATTCTGAGGCCTGTGGGTACTTCCAGTGAACCACTGAGGCTGTGGGTAGTCTTTGGGGCCCTGACATGGAAAGTTAATAAATCTGTAAGTGCTTTACATTAGTTAGGCTCTACAGGATCGTGAGAAACAATCTTATCCAGAATTTCTTTGAAAGAAGAAGTTTATTGCAAAGCTACACAGGACCGTGAAGAACCAAGAAATGGAAATCATTGTCCCCTTTTTAGCTATTAGTCATTCTGGAACTGAGCATTCTCAGAATCGAGGTATAAAATAGGCATGCAGAGAAACAGAAAAATAGTACATTTTGGTGACTATCTCTTTGTCAGAGGTCCAAGAGACAGACTCTGAGTAGTCATTTTTTTTTTTTTCACCATTATATATAGAAAACCCCTATTGGGCAGAATTTAGGCCGAGCTACCCGAGGGACTGGTGGCCTTCTTCATGTCCAGCCAAGACTTGTTTGCCCTTGAGTTGGGCACAAGCTTCTGATCTAATCATTTGTGGCTATTATATCAGGGTTGTTATGGCTTCTGTGTCACAAGAATAGCAGAATTAGGAAGAATGAGTCTTTTAGGTTCATGTTTCACTGGTAGGGTCTTCAGTTGTGGCAGACACTTCAATCTTCATAGGCTTTTAGCCAGCACAGACAGGAAGATGTATAATAAGAATGCATAGGTGCTCTCTTTTTATAATGAAGCCAGGTCAGGGGCATTAATTGAAAATGAATTAAGGAAGGGATACCTATAAGGATCTACGTAAAAATGTCTTATTTCTCTTAAGGGCAAATGAGGAAGAGAAGTACAGGGTACTGTAAGCTCTATCTATTCCAACCTTCTTGAAATGAAAAGAGTCTTTTGTATTTTTGTCCATCCTTTCAGATTTTGTATAAACTGAATCACATTTTAGTTAGTCTTGCATATTTTCATTATTAACCTAGAAACTTTTCCTAGTTCCCTAAATGGACATCCTCACAATTATCATGCTCTGGCACTAGAGACTCATACCAGATGAAAAATTTCAACTCCTGAAGATGAATTTAATGAGTTTAAATTAAATAATTAAAGACAGGTCTGGGCCGGGTGCGGTGGATCACGCCTGTAATCCTAGCACTCTGGGAGGCTGAGGGGGGTGGATCGCTTGAGGTCAGGAGTTCGAGACCAGCCTGAGCAAGAGTGAGACCCTGTCTCTACTAAAAATAGAAAGAAATTATCTGGCCAACTAAAAATATATATAGAAAAAATTAGCTGGGTATGGTGGCGCATGCCTGTAGTCCCAGCTACTCGGGAGGCTGAGGCAGTAGGATCGCTTGAGCCCAGGAGTTTGAGTTTGCTGTGAGCCACGGCACTCACTCTAGCCTGGGCAACAAAGCGAGACTCTGTCTCAAAAATAAAAAAGGACAGGTCTGAAACATAACTGATTCCAAAATGATGTTGGAAAAATAAGTAGCAGAAGAGAATGAAATTTGACTGTAAAAATAAATTGTAGCTTTGGAAACTCCAATTCTTATAAAGAACACCAGAGGATCCTAAGCAGAAAGACACTTTCTTTTTACTTATATTAATAGTAGATGACTTGAGATAATTAAACTAATACAACCTCTGGAAGAAAACCATATAATCAATAGAGATTACTAGAAAAAAAATGGAAATGGAAGACTTGTAGGGGCTTAAACTACAATGGCATTTTGTGTCTAAAATGCTAATACACTTTGGCAATTATTTATGGCCCTTCTGCTTGGTAATTTGTTAAGCCTTTCCCATCTCTGACCACAGTGTATTCAGAAAGAGTCATTTTATTCGCATCAAGGGCAGATAGCTGCTCAAAGTGACCCTGACCAATGAAAGAAATCATCATAGGAAAATAAATTGAAAGGTTAACTAATGAATAATAGACCTGTAACTATAGAGACCAAATGTTTACCCTGAAAATAACATCATGAGACAAAGGCAAATTCATGGAAATTCTACCTGCAGTATGGCCCTAATTATGCCCAACTGAGATTCTAGATACCATGGAGCAAAGACAAGACATGTCACTGTGTTCTGTCTGAGTTATTGACCCACAGGATCTATGAACATACTAAAATTGTTGTCATTTTATATACAAAGTTTGAGGTTGTTTCCTGCACAGCAATAAATAACTGGCATGCTAGATTATGACTCTTCTCCCTTAGTCTCCTGGGATCTTTTTAACTCTTCTACATTAACAATTCCTTCATATGATCAAATCTTTTGTTCACATTGTACACTCAACAAATGATCAACCAGTGCTTACTTATAGCCTATCAGAAAAGTGGAAACATAGCTTTAATCTCCAAAGGCATAGTTTATATGGGGAAAGATTTCCTGTAAAATCTACTAATTACGTCACCAGACTGAAGAAATCACAACAGAGCCACCCACAGGGCTTTGGTTAGTGAGCAGCATGGTGCTCCCATGCTTGGATTTGCTGCCACCACCCTCTGTTTGCCAGGCTTTCTAACAACAACAAAGTTGCAGGCTGAGCAGCCTTTCTGGAGTAATAAAGAGAGTCATAACGACCAGGACAGAAGCAGCTTGAAGTTTTACAAAAGTCCCTTTAGTCCCACCAAAAAGCCTTTGTTCCCAGGAAGGCCATTCAACAAATTTCATGCTGGCCAGCTAATCAAACACTATCATAGCAAGAACACGTACTGTTATTTTATTTTATTTTTTGATATTTACTTCTGTCTTCTCTATCCCCTCCACAAAAATAATTCATTTATTCACTCAGCTAGCATTTACTGAAAATTTTCTGTGTCAGGCTCTCTTTCTGGCCTTTTGGAACTTCCATTCTAAAGTGAGATTCATGGATGTCAGACCAGTACCATGGTCCCGAAGGCTCTCCCTGCCTGCTTCTTGCTTCTTCCTTCTTTACAGGCTCTACCTCTAATTAATTCTCACATCTCCCTGTTTCCTAGAGGACTCAAAATGACTGAAATGGTTTTCCCAACTTTGGAGGCCTGAATAATTCTTATTCATAATAACTATAAAAGAGGCAAAAACTGAGGAGCAAATTTTTAATAATGCAGTCTTGATAGAGATAAAAGAAAGTGAGGTAATGTGTTCTCCATCCTTCCTCCATTATGGGGTACAGAGATGACACTTGTGTAAGGGCACTGATAGTTGAATTGGTCATTCCACTATGACTAAGCTTATGCACAAAGTAATTATGACCAAATGCAAGACCATTTGTGCCCATCTTCTGGGAGAGCATGAAGACCAAATCCTGAGTGTCTGTCTCAATGGTACTGCACTGAATAGTCTTTCCAGTTTTTTCCTCAGAGACATTAAAGTTATTCATCACCCCAGAGACCAGTAACATCTCAGACCAGGATTCCATTATTTCTACCTGTTTTTCAAGACTGGAATGGTACCATTCCTCTGTGTGTGTGTTGCAATTAAAGGCTATCTACTTGATTTACTATTTCAATTTTATTTATCTTCCAGTGGTTTCACTAGAATACCACTTAGTTGAGGACAAGAAAGGGGCCTGGCCTTTTTCTATATTACCATCACTTATTACAATGGCTGGCACATGGTCTGTCCCTGACAAGTCTAAGTAAAGTGAAAAGTGTTTCACTATCTGGCTTCTTACCATATAAACTCTTTGCTGAGTTGTATTTTCCTTAGGTAATGACTTTGCTACCATAGATACCTAGTTGGAGGTTTGAGTTAAAAAAAAAAAAAAAAAAGAAGCAACAGCAACAAACTCACATTATGTTATTGTAACGTGATATTTAAGGCATTGCGTTGCTCAATGATTTCTATGGTAATAGACGTGTCATTGCCAATATATACTGAGGAAAATAATGTTTGTATGAACAAAGATGGTATTTAGATTTTTGAACATTATTTATTAGCCATACTTCCTCCAAAGGTATCTTTGATTGCTTCCTGTTGTATATAATATTTTACATAGTTTCATATATTTAAACATAATATACTTATTTTATATTCTGTTTGATAATTATAGCATTTTAAGTCTCTATAAGTCTGATATTGCTATCTTCTTCATTAAGTCTGAGTGTTTTATGATTTTTTAAAAATATACAATCATTGGAAGTTTATCAGTGGGGATTCTCTTATGCTTGAATTGAAAGTGGATTCCTATGGAGCATATTTATGTTTGCTTCCGCGAGGCATTTGAAAATATTCCTTTCCAATAGGAAAGGAATTCACAACTTGAGTCTCTCAGGTTATGTGGATTCAGATGCAAATTTAGCTGAGAACCAACTAATCCTTGCAAATCCTTAGGGGGCTGGCTGTTTTCCTCCCCTTAGTCAATGACTGTTTTCAAGGCAGATTATTTTCCTTGCAGCACTGGATATGAATCTATGTTTCTAGGACTCCCTTACTCTGATGTCATCATCAAAAGATTCTACAATTTGGGGAGGCTCTGGACTTTCCCCCTCACCTCTGGGCCCTGGGAAACCATGAAAAATCAAGTTGCTGTATTAAATTGGGCAACTGCCCTTAAGGGAAATGCCAAATTTATGACTCCACTTATCTTCGGGACTCTATGAAGCAGGAGTTGGCAATCTTTTTCTGTGACGAGCCATATAGTAAATATTTTAGAGTTTGCAGTCCACATAATTGTAGGCCACATGATTTCTGTTGCATATTCCTTTTTTTGTTTGTTTGTTTGTTTTGTTTAATAATCCTCTAAACTGTAAAAATCATCCTTAGCTGTGGAGACATAAAAACACAGGCCACGGTTTTGATTTGGCCCATTGCTCACAGACCCCTACGTACAATTCTAAATTCCCCTTTCACTTATTTTTTGCCCTCAGAGATCCTTCACGGTTCACTGATACATTTTTAAAGTCTATAAAATATATTTTTTTCTGGCATTTTCAATAGTTATCAGTTGAAGTGTCAGGCTATCCAGTACTGCTGAAAATAGAAGTTTTATTTTTATTTTATGCAGTCTATAAATATTTATTTAGATTATTGCTCACATTGCCATTTTCTGTGCTTGCCATACTTTCTTCTCAGACCTTCTTTTTGGCATAACCTTCCTTTTCTTTCAGATATATCCTCAGCTGTTGGTCTGTTGTTCAAATTCTTGCAATGTGTATTCTTTTTAAACAATTGTTTCACTGTGTATACAATTAAATGTTCACTTTTATTTTTCTCAACCCTTTGAAGATATTGTGGGTTTCATTTTATTTACCATGAATGGAATTTATTGTGCTTTGTGATTCTGGAGATTTATATATTTTTTTATGAATGCAGGGAAAATCTTAGCCATTATTTTTCTGAATTACCTATCCTTAATTCTACTCTTCTGTCATTCTGAAACTCCAATTAAGTATATGTTAGACCTCTCAGAGTCCTCTGTCTTTTATTTTTCTTTTGTTCTCTCTGTCTTTTTCTTTCTCTATATCTCTTTCTCCCTGTACTGCTCTTCCATATCTGACTTTCTGGTAATTTCCTCTAACTTATTTTCTATTTCACTCATGCTCTCATTGGTGACTGTTCTGATGTTTAATTCATCGCATGTATTTTCATTTATGCAAATTTTATTTTTTTACATTCTAACTCATCATTTTGGGTGGTCTCTCAGTTGTTCATGTTGCTGGTTTTCTCATTTATACCTTTAAAGACATTAAACATGCTGGATTTTATAGCTTGTGTCTGATAATTATATTATATTTGCAGAGTTTGAAGGTGTGGATGGAAAAATCCAAACTCTGAAATATTTGAAAGAAGTTTATTCTGAGCCAAATTTGAGGACATGGCCCAGAGCCACTCCCAAAGAAGCTTTGAGCAAGTGGACTCGCTGGGGCTGGGTTACAGTTTGGTTTTATACATTTCAGAGAGACAGGGGTTACAGGTAAAGTCATGAATCAATACATGAGAGGCATACATTGGTTTGGCCCAAAAAGGTGGGACATCTTGAAGTGAGGGGCTTATAGGTTATAACGTGGGTTTGAAGATTCTTTGGCTGACAGTTGGCTGAGAGAGTTAGGCTTTATCTAAAAGACCAGAAAGGAAATGCTTAATTTAGGATAAAGGTGTAAGCACTCTGGGAGGTCCAGACAGGAGAATCTTTCAAGTTAAGATAAGGATCTGCTAGGATACTCCAGTTAAGATGGGGGCTTTCTATGTTTTAGGTGATGTTAATGCTATGCCAGAAGGAATCAGGTTGGGAAGTAAACCACACTATATTTGGTTAACAAAATCTGCTTAGTGGGAATTTACCATTTGTGAGCATGACTCATCTGGCCTCCTTAGGAAGGAATTTTGAGCAAAAAAAAAAGATCAGAGTTCAGTCCTGAAAGGTATATTTGTGCTATTGGCTATTTTGGCCATTCTATCTGATGACACCTTGTTTTCTTTTCTTTTTTTCTTTCTTTATTTTTGGTTTGGTAGTTTAGAGGTTTCACTGGAATGTTCCATGTGGTAATTCAATGTTCAGTGATGCCTAGAATGAGAAAGTGAGCTTTTGCCAGGTCCCTGAGTGCTTACCCAATCCAGGAAAGTTGATTTAAATTAATTAATTTATTAATTGAGGGTTTTTAAACCACATGAGTAGTGACGTTTAAAGGTCGTTCCTGTATTTGGTTTTACCTTTGGATACAAATTCTCAGGGTAGAATGTTCTGTATCACTCATAACCAAGGCAGAAATCAACAAATATTTTTGCTGTCTCTTTTGGCAGAGGTTGAACATTTTCATTGTTTACTTTTTTACTGAAGGTGAATCTGTTCAGACTCTCCGTTAGCTTTTTATAATAAAAGCTCTTTGTTACCACAAATCTGCAAATGTCTCCAGGTGCTGCTGTCTTCAGTGATTTCTTCCTGCTTTGTTTCTGTTCTCTTGAGACTTTATTTTTTCTTTTTTTCTCAGCTATACTTTCGAAATAGACCTTTAATATTTTCTCTAGCATATTTAGGTGTTTGAGAACATGAAAATTTTCAAGAGTTTTAAAATCTTCTGGTAGATATCTAACTTTAATTTTTTTTTCTTTAGAGAGTACAAAATACTTAAGATATAGGTTCTAATTTTTTACTGGAGTTAGTTACTATTGTCATGATTTTAGGGAAGTCACTTATACTTAGAATCTGTTTCTTTATCAACTAAATTAGGTTCCTAAGAATACGAATCTCGTGACACTGTGGGTTGGTATATGTGAGGTAATGAGTGTTAACATACTTTTCTAAACCATAATGCACTATGCAAGCATTAGGTATTATTATTATTGTTATTGTTATTATTATAATCACCATTATCAGCATGCACCAATCAGGTACTGTAAGCTAAAAGCTGGAACTATTGCTGATATGTACTTATAAACTCTAAAAGTTTCTGATACAGAAAAGTAAAAGTATTCCTCCATGGGCCTTCTGAATTTGGGGGGAAATAAAACAAAAAAAAACTCCACAATTAAAAGGAAAATTTATTTGTTTTTATATATTTATTTGTCACTTAGCAAAATAAGTTTAAATAAATAAATAAAAACAAATAAAACCAACAGTTCTTTGCTAATACTATTATTAAATTTGCTGATGTTTCAGGGAAGAAAACCAAAAAATTCTCTTTCCTAAGTCAAAGTCAAGCACAAATGTAGACTTTCTCAATATGAAATACTGTTTGCGAAGCAAGGTAGAATTAAACTCTCATGAATAGTTTGAGACAACATATTCAATTATTATCTGCATATTGTAACATGTATTTCAATTTATTTACACAACTTATAAGACTTTTACTAATACTTTTAATTATATAGTCTATCTTTTTCTTATTTCCCACAACAGGTTTGCATGTAATTTTTAGTTTTAATTATTTGCACTATTTACAATGATATATAGTGCTTCTGTGCTGTATACATTATTTGCCTGAATAAAGGATTTACTGCTTCACCTTCTGGCAAGGGCAGTACAGGAAGATAGACTTTTTTCTCAAACATAAATTGTTGGAAGTTCATCTGGTTTCAAATATGCTTTGTTTTATGATCACATGGATACAATTTGGGGTTTCTGTGGGAAATATTGTTGCAATGTTTATTTTTTGGTTAATTTTTGGTAAAGAACCAAAATATTTAATATTAATGCCAGAAGGAATCTGGTCAACTTAGTTCAGTAAGAATTTCTTTTAATTGGGTACATTTAGAAAATTTATGACAGGGAAAATAAGACCCACTTCCAAAAAGCAAATGCAAGACAGCAAATCATTCTGAATCAAAATTACACTTGAAATATGTTTGAAAAGTTTCTATTTGTCTACTTTTAGAAAGGAATTTTTAAAATCTTCCATTTCAAAAACACTAATAGGAATAACTAACACTGTTTGTCAAGTACACTTCCTGGCACTTTATTATGTTATTTTACTTAAACTTCCCAATAAGCCTGTGTACCTATTTCCTATAGATGATGAAACAAAGAATATTGTGTAAATAACTTGCAAAAGGTCACTTCCATAGTAGGAGATGAAGTCAAAATTTGAACAAGGCTCTGGAGTTTGTGGAGTTTGCTTTTTTTATTTTTGAGACAGAATCTGACTCTGTTGCCCCGGGTAGAGTGCAGTGACACCATCATAGCTCACTGCAACCTCAAACTCCTGGGCTCAAGTGATCCTCCTGCCTCAGCCTCCTGAGTAGCTGGGACTACAGGCACGTACCACCATGCCCACCTAATTTTTTCTATTTTTAGTAGTAACAGGGTTTCACTCTTCCTTAGGCTGGTCTCAAATTCCTGAGCTCAAGAAATCCTTCCACCTGGGCCTCCCAGAGTGCTAGGATTACATGTGTGAGCCACCACGCCCAGCCTGTGGAATTTGCTTTTAACCATTCTCTGTATTGCCGCCAACTAAGTCTTTTGAAAACTAGTTTTTTATTTTCTGTTCATATTAATATAGTACTCATCCCTTTCCTGATTTTTAAATGAGAAATGTTAAAGATATTTGGATTTTATAAAGCTGCTTGATAGCTTAAATGAATTTTTATTGATGTAACTTCAGTAAATATAATGAAAAATTTGATGCATTTAGAGGAAAACATTTTTGTACATGAGAACAAGCAGGAAGCATGTTTTTACTAAGAAGTAGTTCTTGAATTTTGCAGCTGTTCTATAGCATCACAGTCATGAATCTGATGTCTCTTTAAATGCATTGGAGACAGCCTTAATATTCCCCTCTGCTCTACTAAATTTCAGACAGCGTTTTTTTGCCTTTAGGCCCCTGACCTCCCTTTTCTGGGAGCATTTACCTATGAAAACTTTCCATTATAAATTCTTTCTATGCCTCTTTGAGATGTAAATCTTGTCCCAGCTTCAAGCCAGTTTTACAACCCCAAAATGCATTTATCAAGGACCTAGGAGCCATCCCTTTGAAATATAATCAAGAAAGATAGAGTCCCTGTCTTATAGTCTCTGTGGGAGGGTAGAAGCCAGTTAGCAAATACAGATGGCCTAATCACATTGACAAACCTCCCTTCCCCCTATCTCCTCTAGTACTTTTCCACTAGCTCACACCAGCATTTAAAAATCCTCCTACATTGTGTTTTAGTAGAGTTGAATTCAAGCTCTCTATGCAATTGCAGTAGCCTTGACCATTATTGCAATTGACTTGAATAAATTCTTCCTGGTCATTTTTAACAAGCTTCTAGTGTAATTTTTCTTTTACAAGGTCAAAGTATCCCTCCATACCTCCAAATATGAGATCAAACCGTAGAGCTGGACTGTTTTTTTAAAGAAAGATTTATGTAAGTTGTTGACTATTTAGATATTCTTTTTTCATTTGTAGTCATTATTTTAGCTAGTACTATCTGATAAATTTTCTTTGATGTGATTCAGACATTGGAAACTCAGAGAAAATACGATGTTAGTGGAACACAGCAAATAAGAGTAAGTTCCTAACTGATAGAAATATTACTCAGTTTTGTCAAATTCAACAAGCATGAATATGAACATCCATTCTACTAATAGTAATTTCTCAGTCATCAGGCATATGTGTTGGACTTATAATGAATAACAAGTGAGAAAAATTCCCTCACCTCAAGGGACTTGCATTCTATTCAGATATTATGAGTAACACAAATGTAGCAGAGGTAAAGGTCTGAAAAAGGGCAGTGAAATGTTTTCTGAGTTGTCTCTTTAAACCCCCCCACCCTTTTGGGGAATTAAAACCTGCATTCCTTTCTGAGTCCAGTAATTAAAGGGGCATAAAAATGTTCTTTGCTGTTTGTTTTCTATTAAGAGTGTCTTAAACCACAGGAGATGGCACAACAGAATTGTCCAGACAAGGGTCACAAGACTGTCATCACCAGAGATAAGGTTGACTGAAACCACTGATTATAGTTAAACAATAGCCCAAAGTCATGACATGTGACACTGGTCACACAGACCTGAGCCCAAATGCTGAACCTCCCCCTTTAAAAAGCCCTATTTTTTTGCTTATAGGTCTTTGAGATGCTAGTCTGCCACCCTTCTCATTTGCTGGCAAATTAATAAACTTCTCTTTCTTTTTCCTCAAATCATTGTCCTCATTCTTTGCTCTCATTGATTCGGCTTTGGTGACAAGTATCAAATTTTTGGTAACACAAACAAAAGACGACCTGCACTTCACATTGTTTAAGGATGAGTAAAATCCTAAACTGAAAAGAATAGGCATTAGATCCTTGAGCATTTAAGATGTATTAGTACATATATGAAAATAAGGTACGATTTACCATTCAAAAAAGCACTGCAATTTGGTATTCTCTGTGTATATTTTCTTCCTTTATGTTTTGCTCCTATTTTTTACAGAAGGTCATTAACTGCTGATATATACTTTGTCAATTATGGCACCCAATTTTGGCTTGACATTATTTGCCCTCTGCAAATCCTTATGGCTGCTAAGTGAAGCAGAATGCTGAGCTGGCTGAAGAAAAGAAAACTCACATTTTAGTAGGATTCTTGAGGAGACAAACACATCTTTGGGTAAAAAAACAAAAAAAGAAGAAAAATTCACTATAGGGAATGCAAAATTAAGGAATCATTAAGAATTTGTCCAAAAGTCAAACTTCTTATAATCTATGACATTCTCCTGATAATATCTTACTTAATGTATAAGAATTCCTGGAATTTTCTTTCTCCTATTTTCACTATCTTGACATCAGCCTTGTATTTTTCTGTCTTTCTATAGAACACCTAATTCATCTAAATGCTACTATATATATTTTTGAATTGTCATAAAATCATCTTGCCAAGTCAATAATGGTTTTTATTTCCATTCACATCTTAAAGATAATACATGCTCACTATTGAATATATTACAAACTGAAAAAACTTTTACTTTTTTTGTATGTGTGCTGCACAAGGATGACATTCCAGAGATGTCATTTCTATTACATGATAGTGTACCTTAAAAACTGTAATAATTAGAATAGACACCACTGTCTTGGTTTATGAGTGTTAAATTATGAGAAAGGACAAGTCTGCAACTAATTGTTTTTCAGGAAGATAATTTGTTTCTGAGAGGAATTCTGTGCAAAACAACTTTGTTCTGCTATAAGCTTTAAATTAAATCATGTTACCAACAACAAAGTTATAGCCTATTGATTTTCTTAGCCATTAATTCACTCAAGGCATTATCTAAGTTTCTACAACATTTAGCTATTTTAATTTACTTATCAAAGCTAAGGATAATCTGCTTCCTTTATGCTTTCAATAGGCAAATCAACAGAGTAATTTTCTCTAATCAAATACTACGGGATTGCAAAAAAACCCATCTCACCATTCTGGCTGGTACCTTCACATAAACCAACAACCAAAGAATAACTCTTAATAAAATTATTATTTTAGTTTCATAAGGATGATTGAAAATATGGTGAAACCATTGGTTTGTACATCAGCATACCAATGACTTCTTTTTTTTTATTTTTTTTATTTTTTATTTTTTTTATTTTTTATTTTTTTTATTTCAGCTCATTATGGGGGTACAAAAGTTTAGGTTATATATATTGCCCATGCCTCCCCATCCCCCCAAGTCTGAGCTTCAAGTGTGTCCATTCCCTAGACAGTGCTCATCGCACTCATTACATAGGTATGCACCCATCCCCTCCCCCCATCCACCCCAGTCAGAACTTCAAGCGTGTCCATTCCCCAGACAGTGAGCATCACACTCATCAAGTAGGTATACACCCATCCCTTCCCCCCCAAACCCCACCTCTGTCTGATACCCAATTGATGTTATTCCCAAATGTGCACTTAAGTGATGATCAGGGAAACCAGTTTGCTGGTGAGTACATGTGGTGCTTAGTTTTCCATTTTTGGGATACTTCACTTAATAGAATGGGTACCAACTCTCTCCAGGAGAACCAAAGAGATGCCATATCACTGTTATTTCTTATAGCTGAGTAATATTTCATGGTATACATATACCACATTTTGCTAATCCATTCATGAATTGATGGGCAATTAGGTTGTTTCCACATCTTTGCAATTGTGAATTGTGCTGCTATAAACATTCGAGTGCAGGTGTCTTTTTTATAGAATGACTTTTGCTCTTCTGGGTAGATGCCCAATAATGGGATTGCTGGATCGAATGGTGGGTCTACTTGAATCTGTTTACGGTATCTCCATATTGTTTTCCATAGGGGTTGCACTAGTTTGCAGTCCCACCAGCAGTGTATGAGTGCTCCTGTCTCTTCGCATCCACGCCAACATGTATTGTTTTGGGACTTTTTGATAAAGGCCATTCTCACTGGAATTAAGTGATATCTCATTGTGGTTTTGATTTGCATTTCCCTGATGCTTAGAGATGTTGAACATTTTTTCATGTTTGTTAGCCATTCTTATATCTTCTTTTGAAAAATTTCTATTCATGTCCTTTGCCCACTTTTTGATAGGGTTGTTCGATTTTTTTCTTGCTGATTTTCCTGAGTTCTAAATAGATTCTTGTTATCAGTCCTTTATCTAATGTGTAGTATGTGAAAATTTTTTCCCATTCTGTAGGTTGTCTGTTTACTCTCATGACTGTTTCTTTGGCTGTGCAGAAGCTTTTTAATTTAATTAGGTCCCATTTATGTATTTTTGTTGCTGCTGTGATTGCCTTAGGGGTCTTCTTCATAAATTCTTTGCCTAGGCCAATGTCTGTAAGAGTCTTTCCTACATTTTCTTCTAGGATTCTAATAGTTTCCCACCTAAGGTTTAAGCCTGTTATCCACCGTGATTTGATTTTTGTGAGAGGTGAAAGCTGTGGGTCCTGTTTTAGTCTTCTACATGTGGCTATCCAGTTTTCCCAGCACCATTTATTGAATAAGGAATCTTTTCCCCAGAGTATGTTTTTGTCTGCTTTGTCAAAGATTAGATGGCTATATGAGGATGGTTTTATATTTGGATTTTCTGTTCTGTTCCACTGGTCTGTGTCCCTGCACTTGTGCCAATACCAAGCAGTTTTAATAATCACAGCCTTGTAGTATAGTTTGAAGTCTGGCAAATTAATACCTCCCATTTTGTTTTTGTTGCTTAAGATTGCTTTTGCTAAACGGGGTCTTCTCTGGTTCCATACAAAGTGTAAAATTATTTTTTATATATTTGTGAAAAATGATGTTGGTAATTTAATAGGGATTGCATTGAATCTGTAGATCACTTTGGGTAGTATAGACATTTTAACAATGTTGATTCTTCTGATCCACGAGCATGGTATGGTTTTCCACCTATTTACATGCTCTGCGATTTCCTTCCTCAGTGTTTCGTAGTTCTCCCTATAGAGGTCCTTTACCGTCTTAGTTAAATATATTCCTAGGTATTTTATTTTCTTTGTTGTTATTTTGAAAAGTATTGAGTCCTTAATTTGATTCTTCGTTTGACTGTTATTGGCATATATGAATGCCTCTGATTTGTGTGTATTGATTTTGTATCCTGAGACTTTACTGAATTCATTGATCAATTCCAGGAGTCTCTTGGTTGAATCCTTGGGGCTTTCTAGATATAACATCATATCTTCAGCAAAGAGTGAGAGTTTGATCTCTTCTTTCCCTATTTGGACTCCCTTGATTCTGCTCTCTTGCCTGATAGCTCTCGCAAGGACTTCCAATACTATGTTGAAAAGTAATGGGGACAGTGGGCAGCCTTGTCTGGTTCCAGTTCGAAGTGGGAATGTTTTCAATTTTTCCCCATTCAGTATGACAATGACTTCTTTGTTTGCTGTGTGCTTGTGTCTTTGTGTTGCTGTGTGTGTATCACAGCAGTAATGGTTAAAGTATTCAAGTATATTGGGTTGCTCCTTATGTCTAAATACTGAATTTGATTGGCACAAAATTCAACTTCTAGGACAAGGAAAATGTAACTTTTCCCCAGGTATATAAATCTAAATCCCCTGCTGAGATTTCAGCATTAGGTCTTAAACTTTGGATATTATGAGTGTATGGCTCTTTATCTAGCCACATTACCATGTAAATTCACTCATGCTTGAGACTTTAACTTTAACCACCAAGGTGACACCCACTGTTCTCTCTAGCCTTGAGCCTCCTCAAATCTCAGTCTTGTAATATTGTAATTGTTACTAATGGAAATAACAATGAAGACATCTTTTACATATAACATATTTATAAAACTTGGGAAAATACATTCATGCATATTATCTTGTATCATCTTTGAAATACATTGAGGTTGGTGGAAGGTAATTTTTTTTCCTGATATGTCATCTAATTAGATGCTTTAATATTGCCTCAAGCCTAACATCAACAAATTAACCCCATTCCTCTCCCTACCCATTCATTCCTATCAGAGGAATCCAGGCTAGATGTCTTTGCTGCCTTCTCTGTCTTTCGCTTGCTCTGTAAGTCTCTCTAATGTTTGTATGAGGTGGTTATTAATCTGTACCTTTTTTACTTCCACATCCTTTCCCCATTTTTGGTTGTCATCATTGTGCAGTTAAGTCATTCTAACAACTTCCAGATGGTTCCTTAACTCTAGAATTTTCACTCTTCATATTGCATATTGAAACCAAGCTCTCTTTCTAGTTTGACAATGTCAGCAGAAGGCAGGTTCAAAAAAAAATCATTGTTTTTTTCATTTTCCTTTCTTTATTATATCTCAACATGGCATACTAAGTTCAGTCAACTTGACTCTTGAGTGTCGTTCTTACGCACTCTTTTTGTTCTGCACCTGGATTTGGCATATGATGCCTAACTCACTTGACAAGGTCTGTTCTGATCCATACCTTAAAGCTGACGGCTGATTCCATTCTCAAATCCTCTGGCCAAAACTTAACTCATCTTTCAGACCTAAACTTTTATACTATAGAGAGGTTAACTCTTCCTTTTTCTTTATTGTAGCTGTCTTCTTACACTCACTTAGAAGTCATATTGTAAATAGTATTCTTTCCTGTGTAGGGTGAACCATCTGAATTGTATGTTTTGGAAAGCTAGACGCTATGTTCTGTGAGGCAGCAGGGAAACTGTTTTCTCCTTCACTGTCTTCTTGTGCCTGAATTTCTATGATTGGTTAAGTTTTAACTTGCTGCATGGACACTCATTGGCTTCTAGATGCTGAGAGCTTTGTGTTTGGTTTGTCTTTAACTATGGACCTGTGGAGACTGGGCATCCCCCACCCTCAGGCTAACAATTTGCCTCAAGTTTGAAATACAAGCATCGTGGCAGGTGGGGCTGCAAAAACCCTGTAGTCTAGCATGGGCATACAAATAGATTTACTTAAAGTGGACAATACACCCAAAAATGTCAATGAAATGCTTTGTTTTCTTTTCTCAAACTGAGTAACAATTTTACAATGAGTGTGACGTGCACATCTATTTCTTTGAAGTGATTATTGAACATGTCAGCGGCTAAGATGACGTTAAACATCATACACAAGTTTATAGTCTCAGACACAAAACCAAAATAGCTTTAAAGAGATGAAAATTATCAATAACCCAAAGTACCTATTTTTTCTAAATGAATAAATTAAAATAAAAATGAGTATTTGAAAAACTCTCTCTTCTGTAACATATATTGATGACAACTATGAAAAAGAAGACACTCTGTCAAGCACCAGAAAACTCTAACGTGCCTTGACCAGACTCGAGCACTTGATTTTTGAGAGGGCAGCGTGGGAAAGGGGACCCGGAGCGTTAGGAGGAGAAGCTCAGTAGGCTTCCCATGCCTTTAGCGAGTGCTATGAACTGCAAAAGAAAAAAAGGTGTTTTTGTAGAGACATTTACTTTCATTTTAAGGCAGCTATTTTTTTCAATTTCATTCCTTTTCCTAATCTTTTTCTTTTGCAGTACAAACAACATAACATTTATTTTAACCATTTTGAAGTATGACATTCAATGGCATATATTAATAGTAAACTCACAATGCTGAGCAACTATCACCTCTGTCTAGTTTCAGAATATTTTCATCTTTCCCAAAGGAAACCCTGGACCAATTAAGCACTTATTTCCTATGTCCTCTTCCACCCAGCCTCTAGCACCACTAATCTGCTTTTTATCTCTATGGATTCAACTGTTCTAGATGTTTCATATATGTGAAATCATGCAATATGTGTCCTTGTTTATGTAGTTTATTCCGCTATAATGTTTTCAGGTTCATTCATGTGGTAGCATAAGCCAGTACTTCATTCCTTTAATGGTTAAGTGTATTCCAGTGTCTGGCTATAACACCTTTTGTTTATCCATTCATTAGTTGATGAACTTTCCAGTTTTTTCTTTTTATTTCCTTTTTGGCTATTGTGAATAGTGCTGCTATGAACATTTGTGGACAAATATTTGTTTAAACAACTGTTTTTGATTCTTTTGGATATATCTAGGAATGGAATTACTGGGCTATATGCTAATTCTATGTTTAACTTATTGTTACACTGTTTTCCGTAATGGATGAATAATTTTATATTCCCATCAGGCACGTGTTACAGTTCTAATTTCTCCACATCCTCATCAACACTTGTGATTTTCTATTAAAATAATTTGTTTGTTGTTTTTTAATTATAGCCATCCTACTGTGGGGAAAGTTCTGTAGTTTGGACTTGCATTTCCTTGCATTTAGATTCCCCGATCTCATTCTTCTCTCCTGATTTATTAGTATCTTTCGCATCTCTATCATTTTAGCCAACGTCTGCTTACTCATTGAGATTACTATTCCATCCAGAAAGGAGAGAGACAAACTGTCTCATTCCATTGTGATGACTCTTTTTCCTATTACCTTAATTACCTCTCTTGAAGTTTTTTTCTTTCATACACTCCTCAACAAAGTAGAGAGAGGCTGAGATCCTTGCCTATGATTAGATAGTTAGCAATGGAAACCCCACTTTTTCAGGTTATTTATATGACCCAAATTTGGTGGGTCAGGGGTGGTGAGTGAGGAAACCTCGGCTTTGGGAAAGGCCTTTTCTATGGGGGAGCGGGGGACGGCTGGTGGCAGTGGCCAGGGCTTTGCTTCGGCCACACGGTTCCCTCTAGCTTTCCCTTGAGGTGAAAAGGCAGCAGGTGAATTCACTTTTACTGCCTGTTCCAGGCTAGTCTTTGTTTTTACCTTAAGTTTTATATTGTTTATAAGTATACACCACTTTCAAAAGAGAAATGTGATGAATGTGACTATTGTTACAAAGAAAAGTTCAAACAACTTGTTCCCAACCAGATTCCTATCTTGTTCCCACGGCCTCAGAAGGGCATAATAGAGTAGACTTACATAAACAACAGTGTATGTTTACTGAACATAATATACATGCACACCTCAAAAGATGAAGCAAATTTCATTTGTGACGGTTGAAACTTTCTCATTGTGCAGAAAGGTCCTGTAGATAATTACTGCAGTTAATTAACTATGGATGTAATAGGATACTTTGGAGAGCAATTAGCCACTTCATTGTCATCTGAGAGCAGAAGAGACAAAGAATGTACACGTTAGAGTGCTGTCATTGTAATTATTCAAGGTTATTGTAGAGAATGCTTACCTATATTGGATGTTAAAATGATCCTGTCTCAATATAGGAAAATTAGTGATTCCTGTTTTGATACTTTTCAAAAATACTGCTTTTGTTTTACTCAATCAAATGTATCTAAAACTCCGAGGCAATCCTAATAACACTACGCAAAACTAAAATTGTTAGGCAATCCTACATGCTGTTAAAAACAAATTACTGAAAAAATTTAGGGTTCATTAGAGTTACTTCCAGAGAATAGGAATTTATAGAATTTCACTTTCTAGTTTATTCTATAGAGACTTTAAAAAAATGTATACAAATATTTATATCTTGAAGATAATGAATTAGTTTGGGATACCATTTGGTAAATACACAAAGAATTTGCCACTATTCAAAATTCAAAAATTCTGCTGTCCATTGGCTATAGAAACAAATCATTAAGGAAGAAGTTAACCTTATGAGAATTAACTCTGACTGGTGGTCATACACTGGAGTTAATATTTACCATTTCCATGCATGGAACGTTGCTTTTTTTTTAGAATTATTTTCCAAACTGTAACTCACTTGCTATTTACTGGAAAAGACAAAGTATAGCAGAATTCATTAAGAAAATGAAAGAACTATGCATCTGATTATTTCTGGCATACTATACCCTTTAGATAATCTTCAAACAAAAGAATTATGTATATTATAATTAAAGGGAATTAAAACAGAACCAATTAATATATTCCACAGAGCTGTGTTTTATAATTTTGTTGTTGGGACAGATCAAAGTTCCATGTCAGGACCTTTAGCAAAAGTTCCCCAACTATGCTTCAGAGAGTGGGTGTGCTGAGACAGTTTCCCTAGTGAAAGGCCAACAAAGCTAGGAGCAGTGATGGACTGAAAATGCTTTTGGTTGCACAGTAAGGCATGTTCTTCATGGTGGCAAGGTTTGTGGAACTTCACTTATTTTTGCTTCCTGGTGATCCACATGCCCTTATATAAAATAGTGCTCTTAAAAAAGAGGGATCAAAAAAGATGTTATGGGTGTGAAGGGCTTGTTAATATTGCCCATTTATTTGTTCACTCACTCATACAACAGACATTTCCGAGCATCTACATTGGGTTAGAAATGTTGTTAGAAATTAATAAATCATGATGCTTCCTCAAGATTTTTCTTCAAAGAGTTCACGGTCTAGGAAAGTGATGAAATCTAAAAAGTACATCAACAAGACCCAGACCATAACCAAGGTCTCTCTCCTTTTGCTACAACAATGGGTCCAGCCATCATTTGGGGCATATGTACCTCACTTTGTAAACCTATATCTTGTTCTTGTTCTATAATCCTACCCTGCTTTCTTCAATATACCTCATTTTCATGCTTTCCTTCTTTCTGTGTGTCTGGTCATTCTTTGGGCAAGAGTACACCAAGAACCTACATTTCAGACTGAGACCTGACAATGCAAAAAGGGAGAACTGAGCCTGAGAACTGAGTCACACAAGCACTACCATCCTCTCCCCAATCAGGTACAGGGGTCCTCTTTTAAGAAATGAAGGGGCTTAGAAAATGACTGAACAGCGTTTTTTGTTTTTGTTTTTTATTTTATTTTTTATTTTTTTGGTGAACAGGATATGGGAGGGAGAAAGGAAGCCTGGCTGGCAAGGTGGTCCTGGTATGCAGATAAGCCTCATGATAACAGCTCTCCAGCTCTTGGGGGAAATGTTTTTATTCAAATTTTAAGAGTGTTGGACTCTCAGCAAACCTGTCCCAGATCAAATAGGCAGGGCCTGGAGCATTTAATTTTCCCCTGGCCTCCCCACCTAGACAGCCTTGAAGAATTATTCCTGTTTGCCCATAGTCATCTCAAAATGTGTCAGAGAAATGTATTTTGGCATAAAATATTTCTTATTTTCTTCAGCCCTAAAGAACCCCCTTCAAAGATATACAGCCCCCATAAAATGAATGCATATCAATTATAACTTTAGGACTATAGCCTAAATAAACTCTTAAATGTCAATTACAAGTTTATCTCTACAGATGCAAACCAAGGAAGAGATATGATCACTCTTCTACCCATCCTGAGATCACAATATTGACTATTTCCTCCACCCCCATTTTGAATATTCATCTTATCTGGGTAGATTTACTAAGCACCAAATAGACCTTCACAGGAATACAATCAATTGCTTCACTGCTCACCTCCTTCACCCCTCCTAACCCCTTTTATGGAGAGTGCAGTCCTCAACAGACACTTTGTGGGCTGTTCTTTTCCCACGTGTGTCCTCAAAATCTTGGCTTAATAAACCTCAATTGAGTGTGACTCTCATTTTCTGTCACTTTTTTTTTTTTTTTTTTTTTTGAGACAGAGTGTCGTTTTGTTGCCCGGGCTAGAGTGAGTGCCGTGGCGTCAGCCTAGCTCACAGCAACCTCAAACTCCTGGGCTCAAGCGATCCTCCTGCCTCAGCCTCCCGGGTAGCTGGGACTACAGGCATGTGCCACCATGCGTGGCTAATTTTTTCTATATATATTTTAGTTGGCCAGATAGTTTCTTTCTATTTTTAGTAGAGATGGGGTCTCACTCTTGCTCAGGCTGGTCTCAAACTCCTGACCTCGAGCGATCCACCCACCTCAGCCTCCCAGAGTGCTCGGATTACAGGCGTGAGCCACCTCGCCCGGCCTTCTGTCACTTTTTATTTAAGTTAACAGTAGACATAAAGGGTATTATAACGGGGTGTAAGGGAAAGAATGCCTATATTTTTGGCAGGGACAAGCAAGACCTTATAGGGAAGTGGCAAGAGTGTATTTATTTATTAATTCAACAACTCTTTAAAGATTGACTAGTATTTTCTAGGCTGGAGATAGAGCAATGAGCAAGACAAAATCCCTGTCTTTAAGAAGCTTGCAGTATTTTGAAAGATAGTAGTCATCACCAGCAGACAAGAAGGAGAGGTTTTGAGTATGTCCTGAATATGTTGGTCAATGTGCCTGCCCATTCCACCTCTCACTTCCGCCTTAAACTGCCAAAGCTCCACCCACCTCATTCACTGCCTAAGGAAATAAAGGTATGAGAAAATCAGCACATAGTCTATCTACCTACGGTTTTGCCAAGTAGTGATGAATTGAGCTAGATTTTTATCTCAATGACACTGAACAGAAGAATTAGTTGGAAATGGGCTCTAAAGCTTAGAGGATTTTGTATAGAGCTCCAGGTGGTGGGCAGGTTGTTCCATGTGTAAGATGAGCTGAACAGAGAATCCATGTCAAGAAAATGAAAAGAATGGATCGGACTCAGAGAGGCAGAAATTAGAGACCATGTGTAAACATGTCAACTTAATAAAGACGTTCTAATCCAGAGTTTTACTCTTCATGGTGTTACAGCCTTACCAGGTTCATTGCTCAAGAGGATGCCAGTACACTGAGCGGAGGTTACCACAGAGAAAGAGTTTAACATCACAGATGCCTTCAAATCTGCCTCCCTGAGAATTTCAGAGAAAGGGTTTTTAAAGACATTAATAGTTTGGTGGGCAAAGGGCTAGGCAATTGGGTCTGCTAATTGGCTGGGTTTGTGGTAGAATCATAGGGGTGTAGAAATCATCTTCTTTGCTGAGTCTGTTTTTGAGTAGGGGTCACAGTACCAGGAGAGTCAGTTCCTTGGTATGGGGCACTGGTTTGGTTGTGTCAGCTATTCCACTGGAATGCAGGGTCTGGGAGATATCTCAAAAACTAGCCTTAGGTTTCACAAGGGTGATGTTATCTATGGGAGCAGTGAAGAAAGCTAAGACTCTTTATGACCATTAACTATATGACTCCTGGGTAGTGAGCAATTATAGGAAAGCAAGCTAGGAACAATGGCTGGTTTTTATATATATACACATACATATATATATGTGTATGTATATATATATAAAATATATATATATATATCCCCTACCACATTTTTCCCACCTTGTGGTCCTTTATAAATTTTTATAAAGGGTGGTTAATTTTATAAAGGATGGTTTCAATGGTATGAGTTGTACTTCAAACCTATATCAGAATCTCTGAGCTATTCATCTCTTAATCATAATTATCCCCTTCCATTTTGGGCTTTAAATGCTTTCAGTGGGTTTCAGTTGCTTGTATCCAAAAGTAGCACGGGATGTTGGGAGATCTCTGGGCAATTTTGTGAGGCTGGAAAATAGTGGGAGAAGAAAAGTCACAGAGGCTGGAAAGAAAGCCAGGGCCAGAACATAAATAGTTTTGTGTGCTGTGATTAAGAGGTTGGCTTTATAGTAAAAACAATGGGAATCACCGCAAGCCTTCAAAGGAGTGGTATGATCTTTATATATTGTCTTACATAAAGATCACTTGGGTGCTTTGCAGGGGTCATAAATGGAGGCAGAGCAAGGCCTCTTAGGAGACTAAGATAATAACATTAGTAAAGATACTAAGAGTCTGTAGTGAGGCAGTAGGTATGGAAATAGAAAGAAAATATTTGATTTAAGACATATCAATGTTGTGAAATTTACAAGATCTGGACACTGATTTCAGAAAAGAAAGGGATGAACGATTACTCTAATGACTAATGAGTAACAATGCTTCACCAATAAAAGAAATCCTAGAAGTATGAATAGTTGCACATTTGAAAAAAAAGAATTAGTGCAGTTGTGAAGATGTCAGCTTGGAGTGTTGCTTCAATTAGGAGTCAGTCAGGGAAACAAAAAGTGCAGTAAGTATCTCAAGTGGGAAGGAATTCAATATAAAGAGTTATAAATTTACATAACAAAAGATAATGTGGAGAAAACAAAGGTCAAAGTAGCTGCTGCTAGGATTCAGGGAATGAGGAAATGCCAGTACTGTGTGAAATTATCTGGAGTGACCTCAGCTGGCTGCATCACCAAAGCGAAGCATTCATAGGATGCCCAGAAGGTTCTTGAACATCTTCACATCTGTCAAAGCTGCCTATTCATGCACCTGCCTGCCCCTGCCAGGCTTTTGCCTTCATCACACACAGCATATTACAAATCATGAGTATAAAATGGGTAGATGATATTCCTTCCACCAATACTGTCCACCCACAAACATTTATTTAAAAATGGCTCATATTTTGCATAAATGAAACTTGGTACCCTTTGCTCAACATCTCCCTGTTTCTTTCCCTTTCCCCTGTATCTCTGGAAACCACCATTCTGTTCTCTCCTTCTATGAGTTCCACTATTTTAGATTCCACATACAAGTGAGATCATGCAATATTTGTCTTTCTGTGTCTGGCTTATTCCACTTAGCATAATGTCCTGAAGATTCATCCATGCTGTTACAGATGGCAGAATTTCATTCTTTTTGAAGGCTGAATAATATTCGTATGTGTGTATTTGTCTGTGGATCATATGGCATTTCTATGTTTCATTTTTGGGGGAATCTTCATACTGTTTTCCATCACGGCTACACCACTCTCCATTCCCATCAACAGTGTTTAAGGGTTTCCTTTTCTTTCCATCCTCACCGGCACTTTTTATCTTTTTGCTAATGATGATTCTACAATTGTGCAAGATGAATGAATTCTGGGTATGTAATGTACAGTATGATGACTATAGTTAACAATGTTGTATTGAATACTTGAAACTTGCTCATAGGGTAAATCTTAAGTGTTCTTACCACAAAAAAAAAAAGAAAGAGAGAAGAAAAGAAAATAGTAAGTATCTGAGGTAATGCTATGCTAATTAGCTTGATTTTGGTGATCATTTCACAAAATATACATCATATGTTAAAACATCAAGTTATATATCTTAAATATATACAGTTCCTATTTATTTAAAAAAAAAACCCTGGTAATTGAATATCAAACATAAATTTCCCCAAGCCTTACATTTTCCTAATATACTCGATGAAGATATTCCAAGTACAATGTACGCCTCTGTGCTAAGCATAATATAATGCAAATTCTTGACCAGATGATTTTGTCAGGGTAATATCCATTTTTCCAACTTAAACAACTGACGTATTAAATGCCCCCACAAATGGCTTACAATTTTAATGAAGAGCAGAATTCAGCACAGAGAATTAAGCAGGAAAATATAGCTGGGTAATAAACACATCCTAAGATCATTATTAAGTTGCACCGATACTTAATAATTTTGTTTTTTAAAAAATTATACTAGCTGTCATTTGGAGACTCTATGCCAGGAACTTTGTAACAAATTCTTATATATTATTTAAATTGTCCTAATGATCATCCTCTGAAGCAGCTTTCAAGATCTTCATTTTACCAATGGGAAAAGTTAGACACACAGAGGTTAAATAATCTGCCCAAGGTCACATAGTAACCATCTAAGCTGAGACTCAAGGCCACTTCTGTCTGACTCCATAGTCCGCGCGATAAACAATTGTGCTGTATATTGCCTTTTAAATACCAAATGCCAGGTGAATGGAGAATGTACAACTGCCCATGAGATTCACCTTGACCATATGCCATTTGGGTACTTCAATTCTCTTACACCCCAAACAAACCCTTGTCAGGTGGGCAACAGGGGGCAGGGTGAGAAGAAAGAAGATGTCATGGCAGAAATGCTGATTCAGGAGCAGAGAATCAGATGGTGATGTTTTTCTCCTCTTTACCCTCCATGGTAGCAACTGCTGAACCTTAACATTAGCCCAAGCAGCACATGAGACGAGGAGGCCATGTGTGGCTGGTTCCGTCTTACAGAGTCACGAGAGGGAGACTCAGTGTGAGTGACTGTTTATTTTTGAGAGGTGAGATCACAGAATACAGACTTGAGATCTGCTTTTTGATTTATACTGCAAGACCAATTTTTTTTTTTTTGCTGCAAATAGGAGAAAAGTCACTTTTTATTAAATACTTCACAAAGCAAATCTTAAATAGTGAATGTTAGCAACATCCTAGGAAACCTTTGCAAATGCCACCTCTTAGCTTATTCTCTAAATGTAAAGGTTAGAATCTGTTTCAGGAAGTATGGTCACACGTTTTAAATAACTTCTCCTTTCATTTATGCTCTCTAGATATATATACATAATTCACTGTTTTTCATTAAGGAACAATGCCAAGAGAAGAAAATAAAGAAGTGATCTAACATTGCAGAGGAAGCAAGAAGCCAGGCCTACGCATCTTTCTAGACATACTGTGGTGCCTTTCTAGACAATTATAGGATACTTAGGTAGTTTGCTTTGGGGCAGAATATAGATGACCTGGTCTTGCACTATTCAGTACTGTAACTATTTAAAGAACTAGGAGTGGCTGTTTGAATTGAAATTAATTAAAATTAAATACATTTAAACATTTAGTTCCTTAGTTATGCCAGGAATCAAAAGCCAGGAAACAGATTTAAAAAGCAGTAACAAACAGGAGGGAATAGTCTTATATGTCAAAGAACATTGCTTAATTAGCCCTGCATTTTGTATTGGAGATTATGTATTAAATATCTATGAAATAAACTTCTTTTGCATTCATTTATTTCTAATTATTTAACAATTAAAAATGTCTCTATTTATATTTTTTGTTTTTCTTTTAGCTAAGAAAAAACATTGAACAGTGCAAGTATTATGAACATCTGTCCATCCATCCATCCATCAATTTATTCAACTATCATCTATGTTTCTAGAGATTTCTTTAGCTTCATAAATGTGTGAAAAAATAAGAAATAATGGTAAATGAACTGTATTCTATACAGTATTTAAATATTTTGGGTTAAAATGAGTTCATTTTGGTACCATAGAAAATATATCTCTATAAGCATTATCAAAGGATCTATGATGTTAAATGTATATAAATAATATATAAATATGTATTTAACATAAATTTATAAAAATATATTTATATATTCTTTCTCAATAAAATATCTTTATTATATACATATTAAGAATTATATACAAATATACATGTATGTATGAAAGAAGAAAAGAATGTTATAAAATTACTTGATTTTTTAAAAAAGATAATATTAAAATAGACTGCTAGATTCTGGTCCTTTCAGTAGATCCAAGAATGAAAAATTATTGATTGTAATATAAACTCAAAACTTAAATTTCCTAAAGTGAGATAATTTGTCTTAATATTTTTACTCACTTGGACTCTGTGCCACTCTATTAATTTGATCAATAGATGTTGTTAAAATACCATTCTACATGAGGTCCCTTCAGGTTCCCTCATTGTATTGCAGATCTTCTTTAATAATCTATCATTATGTTCAATTTATCTTATCCATGCACTCAAACTACTGAATGCTTGCATAAAAGTTTGATTTTATTAACATAAATAATATAAAATTTATTAAGTATTTAACTAACATATTCTTCAACCTTACGTTGAAATTATAGGACCAATTTTTCTAATAGTTATGGCCAATTAACTATTAACTATTAAATTACTGGCATTGATATCTACTTTCAACTTTCAATGCTTTATTATCATTATTTTTGTCACAATTATAAATTTGTTTGGATTCCTACTTTTGTTCTTTTTTCAGTCTCTTTTAACTATCCTTGAAAGAATGCAGACATTTTAGTGCAATCTTAAATAATTAGATGAATATTTTACAAAAATAAATGGAACTGACTTTCGAATTTTTGAAATTTCCAGATAATTACATAAATTAAGTTTGGCTTTATGAAAAATTACAATTTCTTTAAATTAAGTTAGATATATCAATGAGATAAAACTTACAGATTTAATTTTAAATACATGCTTTACATTATAATTGCTGCTTAATTCTTTTTTAGGACAATTCCTATTTGAGATTAGGAATCTTCTTGAATTAGTTCCAACCCAATGATCATCTGTAAGATGGCAGAAGACAAGAATGTGCTATTTTCAGGCCAAATAAATATTATAAATAATGAATGCTTCTTTGGGGTTATTAATCTTTGTTAAATGTCAACACTAATATTGCTAAGCATGTGGAGTTTTATTATTTTTTTTTTAGAAAAGCTTTGTTTAGCTTTTCATTTTGTGTTCTAGGTAACCTGACACCCCGTGGACTCATGAGGTCCCACAGAAGCTATGATTTTACTCAGTCATCCTACTAAAACTTCTTGGGCAAGTGACTCTAAGCTCTCTATTCCTTGGAGTCTCCTTTTGAAAATTAAAGATATTAACAATAATATCTACTTCTAGATTTGTTATAAGGATTAAATGGTTTAATAGTTTTAAAGTGCCTAATAGAACAGGTGTTCACTAAATACGATTTTCTTTCTCTCCATTCTCTTCCATCTCATACACAGGCCCTCAGAACCTCTGTGCTGCCACCTGGTCACCTTGTTCTTCCACAGTTTGCTTTCTTATTTGGGACTAGATCACAATCTAAATTTTTTACCTCCTCATTTAATTTGTATGCTATTTTCTGAATAGTACACTTTATTTTGTCCACAATTGGTATTTAGATAAACTGAATCCTATCAATGTGTTATGACCTCTGCACATTCATCCCCCAACTTGCCTAAGTCCTCACTACCCAAACATGTAGAGCAACAAGGCAAACCTAAATCTGTGCCCAAGTTTGTCTCATTCTGTAGTCTGTGTATTAAGTAGATATCGAGAGATTCTGGGTCTGCTAGGGATGAAAGTGGGTGCCATTGCAGTTCACCCCCTCCTCACATGGGCTTTCAGAGAGGCTCATGGGAGATCTACACGCTCAGTAAGTCTCAGGTCCAGTAACTCCCCACTGTCCATCAAAGCAGTTCCATGATGACGTCTGAACCACGAGGAGGTCCCAGTCCAGACAGTATAAAACAAGACCCAGTTCATAACCAAGGTCTCTCTTTTGCTATGACAATGAGTTCATTCATCATCTGTGACATATGTATCTTGCTCTGTAAACCTATATCTTGCTTTTGCTCTATAATCATATTTTTCTCTCCTCAATAAACCTCATTTTCATGCTTACTTTGCTTTTGGTGTGTATGGTCATTCTTCAGCCAAGAGCACGCGAAGAACCTACATTTCAGACTGTAACCTGACGTGCACTTTTTCTTTCATCTGTTTTGAGAAACTGCGTATGTGCCCTCTCATTCTTGGCTATTTATAATTCAAATTAATATGCCGAAAGCTGTGAGAAGTCTTATAAGGAAACTATTCAGTTTTATTTAACTCAGCTTTCCTGGGGTGTTCCAAAGTTATTTGACTATGTTATATCTGCTTTTCTTATGGGCTCTATTACTTTCAGCTGATTTCTTATCTTATGGTGCTTATTGAGAAACTGTGCCTCACGCCAGATGGGGTCATAATTGAGCAAAGGGTGTTAATAAAATTGTTAGGTAGATAGCGAGTGATTCCGGGTCTCCTAGGGACGAAAGTGGGTGCTGTTGCCCCCATCGTGGTCCTGCCCAACCCTGATTCTCCATACTTGGGGGAGGAGGGAACACCCTATGAATCTGCCAATCAGAACTTGGCGTGTCAGCTGCAAAAGAATGCAGGGACTTTCTAGCCCGGGGCCAAGCCACGTGTGTACCACAGAGTCTGGAAAGTGACCTAGAACCCACATGTGTAGCTAAGGCTCAGGTCATGTGACTCCCAACTGTCTAATCAAAGTGGTTCCATGGTGACCTCTGAACCACAGGGAGGTGCCTATCCCAGCACTATAAAAGAGGATGCAGACCATAGCCAATGGCTCTCTCTCTCTTTTTGCCCTTCTTTTTGCCTGTGCTGCTGCAACAATGCATCCGGTTGTCATCCATGATGTATGTACTATGTTGTGTCAACCTATGTCCTGCTCTTGCCCTATAGTGCTACCTTTCTCTCCTCAATAAACCTCATTTTTGTGCTTGCCTAACTTTGACGTGTCTGGTCATTCTTTGACCATGGGTGTGCCAAGAGTGTGCCAAGAACCAACAGTCTCAGACTAAAACCTAACAAAATAACAAAGACAAATTGCACCTACCGTTCTGTGAGTGGTCTTACTGCTGATGATTTAATGTGCACTCTTACATTCTTTGGGGAGGAAGGTGTGGGGAGGAAGGGAAACCTCTCCCCTGCTTTGCAAGGTTCGCTGAAAGATCAGTGCACAATAAGGTACATTAATAAGAGAAAAAGATCACAAATTTATTTCCCGTGAGCACGGGGGGAAGCACAGAGTGATTACCTCATATCTCAATGGGGTCTAGAAGTTTATATACCCTCATTTAAGGGGAGGGGGTGAGGAATATAGGCAATTCTATTGAGCGGCAAAAAATGGTTACTAAGGAGGATGAATAGATACTTGGGAGACCGGATGGGAAGAAACAGATTGACTTGGAAATGATTCTCTCTGGAAATTAAATTAACCTGAGAGACAGGTATTGTCTTTAAAATGGGTTGGGCCAGGTCTGGCTGCATTCTTGATCTTCTTTCCTGCAATATATTGAGATAACAGGGAGGAAGGAAAGACAATTGTTCTTGATGGGTCTGCTTTTTATGAAGATTGAGGGAAAGCCTCTTCCAAAGCCTATTGATCTCTAAGGGCCTTTAATTCAAAATACTCTTTATACCAAGGAGTCATATTTTGTGATAAAATTTCCTGAGCTCCTTTCAAAGGTAAGAGTATTTCTGAGACATTTTCCAGTTTGCTTTATTGAGGCCTTCTAGCCCTGAGGGCAGACACATACTAAATTGTTATAATTTCATAATTTTTTAAGACTCTTTAAAGAGATTAGAGGAGGGAGACTATGAAACTAGTTTTGGTATCTGAAATTCACACGGGTACTGCCTGAAAGAAAGTTCTTGTTGATGGAGTTCACATTAGCATTTAGGTCGTTTTCCTGGCTTGAGTGTTCGGTGGCATTAGGTAGCATTGTGAAAAATCTTTAGCAGCAAATCAGGCTTTGTTAAAAATGTCACACTGGGATTGGAAGGGATTTAACTCTAAAAACAGATGAACAGGGGAATCTGACTTGTTTTTGAGAGAAAGTGTTGTTATTTCCAAAGCCCCCTGCAAATAAACTGTTTCTTGAATTACCTAAAAACAATTTAAATGCAATCAGATAATGTGATGAACTGTTTGGTGAGCTGTAGCTAACTCCTACTTACACTGAATTGAGCTTTGAACGTGATCTGTGTAAAAAAGGATTTTTGTGGCTTTGTGAAATGTTTGTGACAAGGACAGGCAGCATATTCTTACATAATTTTGCATACAATATAATTTAATTATTATCTTTCTTGTCACTATTTTCTTGTTGTGTATGTCCAATACTCTATTTTCTCCCTTCTCCCCTAAACAAACACAATTTGAATAATGTACTTAATTGAGAGAGAAAGAGAGAGAGTGAGATTATTTTAGGACTAAGACTATGTTTAAGTGTTAGAGCCGGTTTCCCGTTCGGCCCCCAGGAACAGAATGGCAGAGTCCAAGGCTGCAAAAGGCAAAGGAGTTTATTGGCTGGCTCGAGCCAGAGTCCAAGTCCCAGAGCACCAACGCAGTGGTCTCTTTACGAACTAGGACCCCGCCCTGGGGTAAAATCTAAGCTTTTATGCTTTTCACTAGGTTGCATACGCTGTGCACACCATTCCCCCTCCCCCCTTAGTTCATTTGCTCCTTCAAAGGTGGCTTGATCGAGTTGTCTCCTGATTGGTTGGCTCCAAGGTGCTCCATGTCCCAATACTTTTCCAGCTGTTTTTGCAGAGTCATTGGGCGGGAAGAGGAGGACCCATCCCAGGAACTCGTGACTTAGGCCCACCCGTCTTGGGGAAACCGAAACTTAGGCCTGTGTAAGGAGATTCAGCCTGTCATGGAGTCACTCCTGCTCCCCCTTCTGCCCTTCATAAGAAAGAGAATGGGCTCCAGCTCCATCCAGGATAATATGAAACATTAAGTGTATGTTATATAGGTTAGTATAACTAGCCCCATGAACAAATTTCAATGACTTCTATATGTTGTTTTTATAATTCTCTCTCTTAACCGCTTGACTTTTTGAGTTGTTTCCCAGAAATGGTAGATTTTCTGCAAGACAAAGGAGCTGACATTCCGAAGGCTCCTGGGCAGGCTTTCTGACACCAAGATTTACCATCCCCCACAACCTTCCCCCAATGCACATAGCCCCTTGTTAGTTAACTACACCTGCCCCAAGGCATGTGGCCACTCCTTTAAAAGCCCATGATCTCCAGTAGTCAGAGAGATAGATTTGAGGTAGCTTTTCCTGTTCTTCGGCAAGACATCTGTCATATTAAAAATTCCTATTTTCCTTGCCAATCCTCATTGTCTCAATAATTGGACCTTCATGCAAAGAGCAACTGAACCTAGGCCAAAATCCCCTTGTGATTTCAGCAACATTAACAGAAGCAATAGAAGCTTAAAGTTTGTAGTGACTGGTTTAGGTAACAGTAGTTAAAGTCACATGCATAATTATAAAATCCCAATTGGGTACTCAGAATATGGACTTATATCCAGGCATGATAACATTTGCATAAAAATATTTAGCTTAAATACCAATATGCATATTTTGCTTTGCATAATTTTTATTTTTGTGTGTATGTTCACATATTCCCATTATATAAATGTTAAAATTCATTACATGGATCATTTTTGAGTAAGTCAAATTTTCAATTACATATTATAATTGGAAAGCAAAACTTTATGTAGAGACTCTTAAAGAAAATATTTCCAGAGATAAAGTATACTGCAGCAGCAGATTAATTTCCATTTATGGTTAATAGGATTTACCTGAGACTTTCTATGGTTATCAAAACAAATATTTCCTTTCCAAGGTTAAGAATTTATACAGAAGCAAGCTAACAAACAAAACAGTCTGAATTTTTAAAATATTATCTTTCTAGAGAGTGTTATTAAGGGTGGAAAGGGGGACACGAAGAACTTACTGTGAGCATGATTGATATAGGACTTGACTGACGAAGGTGATTTGGAACAGTTTTTGAGATTTGGAGTTAGAAATTTCACAGTTAAATAGAGAGACAGACAAAGAAGAAGAACTATTTGCCTTGTTTTTCCTTTGTCCCTAGTCCATTTGATGACATCAGTATTACTTATGAATGGTGTATGTGCTCAATATGGGCAGAAAAATAAATACGTATATTTGAACTCTCGTAATTCCCTTTGTTTAGGTATTATAGATAGCATTCCTTTTACTGATAATTTGGATGCCATTTTTAAAGGAATAATCAGAAATGTAAGGGTAAAAGGTAAATCACTGCTGCTTAATTCCAAAAAGAGAACAAGGACTTAAGCCAAATAGATGAGATCACTTTTCATATGGCTCTTCAATATGAAACAGAGTCTTTACTGTTCCACTGTGGTCTTTTAAACTCAACTTTTCAGGACATTGTAATTCTTGTTTATGCATAGATGAATTACAGCATTATTCTTTGGTAGTAAAGCAACTTGCCAATAGATTTGAGCATGACTTAGCATCTATATGGCTCATTAGGCTGCAGAAATGGAAGCAAAACATTGTTTTATGTATATTGCAGTATAATAAAAAGTAACAATATAATAGAATATAAACTTGGGAAAACTATTGATATAATCATTGACTTTCATAAATGTGTGGAGTAATAATATTTTTCAATAAATAGATCAATAGAATCATATTTGAAAGTAAATTAGCCATAAACCATTGAATTCTCCATATTGTTCCTTTGGCTTTTCCCTCTAGCTCAAATTTCATGTCCACATGAATGACTCTCAAATCAACATCCCTAGCTCTGCCTGCTCTTGAGAATATTGCATACATTGGCTTCTTCATTAACAGATTAGACTACAAAATACAATTAAATTACATCATTAGCTTTTGATCATCTGCAGCATCAGCTCCTGATACTGTGCCGAGACCTGAGAGATTTACTATCACAGACATCATTTTATAATCCCATGAAAAGCCCTGTCAGAAGGAAATGTATTCCCATTTTTATAAATAAGAAAATAAATACAAAAGGATAGATAACCTTCCCTAAAATGTGTAACTAGTAATTATTAGAACTCAATGTCAAATTTAGCTCTGGTAGACTGAAAGTGTCATTATATTTTCAGTACACTGTGTTTCTTCCCAGTAGCATTATTCAAATAATCTATAGGAATCAGTAATTTTATTTAATTCACAGCAAATCAATATTTAATAACCAAGTACTTACTTGTAATGTTATCATAGTGGCTTTAAAGAATGAGAAAGTTTCCATATGTGATAGATGTTAGTTGTTCTATTCTGCTTGGGGATATCTAGGGAGTTCTATAGCTAACCACAACTGAATAATAAAGAATATGAATATCATCAAGGCAATATGGAAATGTTATAAAAACTATTTGTCTCTGCTTTAGCATTAGCACAAGCAAGTCCTGTTTATTATTGGCACCATTGGAGTAGTCTAGATACTGCAAGCCTAGCTGTGTCCATCTGCTTATTTTCCTGTCTGTGAACCTTCAATTGCCCAGAACTTTTTGAAAACTGGACTCTTTCCTTTGTCTGGGATCCAAGTTCTGTGATAGGTGCTAGATGGACAAAACAGGCATTGGCCTGTCATCATGGAGTTTAATCTCTAAGGGGAAATATAGATATTAAAGAAGTCAACATTGCCTGTGTGTGGCTACATATATGCATCCATATATGTATGTGTAAATATGCATACACATACATATATATATGAGGCTGTCCAGAAAGTATCCATCTACGCAAATCATTCTCGTTATATTAATTACTGGATATTTGACAGCCCTCATATACACATGTATATGTATAAAAATGTGTACATGTTTTTATAGAATGTGTTGATGAGTTCTATAAAATTAAATAAGACAGTTCATGAGAGAGAATCAAGGGTGGGGATGTAATTTAGATGGGGCGATTCTGGCAATAGTAGTTTAGAAGTGATATTCGGGCTGAAACCTAAAAGTTGAACAAGAATTAACCTAGTGAAATAGGAGAGGAGAGATCTGTCTCCTTCAAAGTTATAAAAGAAGACCAGGGTGTTTAGAGCGTAGTGAATGAGACAGAGAATCACATGAGATTTTACTGAAGAGGTCAGCTGGTCCAGATTACGTGGGCATCTCAGCTAAATCCAACACTTTGGATTTAGGTCTAAGTAAAGGAATGGCATTGAAGAGAGAGGCTTTTAGTAGGGGATATATTTTCATTTTTATTTATTTATTTGCTTACTCATTCATTTGTTTGTTTATTAGAGATGGGGTCTGTCTCTGTCACCCAGGCTGGAGTGCAGTGGCATGATCATAGCTCACTACAGTCTGGAACTCCTGGGCTCAAGCCATCCCCACCTCAGCTTCTGAAGCAGGTGGTACCACAAACATGTGCCACCATGCCTGGCTAATTTTTTTCATTTTTTTAGAGATGGGGTCTCCCTATATTGCTTAGGCTGACCGCAAACTCCTGTCCTCAAATGATCTTCCTGCTTCAGCTTCCTGAGTTGCTGGAATTATAGTCATAAACCACTGTGTCTGGCTCTATTTAATGTTTATATAGGAGACAGACCATAGGAAGCCCAAAGTGGGGATATCAGTTAGGTGACTATTGTATTGAGTAAGCTAAAGCTATTGCTGCCCTCAACCAAGAAGGCAGTAAAGGTGATAGAGAAAGGTAGATCCTGGATGTAGGACATGAGCCAGGAATGATTCCTGTGTTTCTGAATTGACTGACCGATAATTGCAAGTGTCATTTAAGCATGTTTGGGGTCCTCATAAAGGAGAAGCAGTTTCGTAGCAAGCATTAATGACTCCGTTTTGGACTTTTTCAATTTGAGAGACCTGTGGAATATCAGAGAATATCTCAATGTGGTAGTAAAAAAATATGTACCTTGAACCCAGAGAGCAGGTCTGTACCAGAGATTTATATTTGTGAGTTATCAGCTTATAGATGGTATCAATAGTCAAGGAGAAAATAAGATCAAGTATGGAGGAAGTGTAGGAAAAAAGGAAAAGAGTCCCAAGGTATAAATCCTGAGGAATTCCAAATTTTAGTGATTGCATAAGAAAGATCTGGAAGTGTGTCTAGTGCTGAAGGAGAAAAAAAATAGGAGACTCTAGTTTCACAGAAACTAAATATTTCAATAAGGAGGAAATAGATAAATGTATCAAAGCTTCTGTAAGTTCTAGTCAAGAGTAGAACTGAAAGGGGTACCTGGGATTTGACAACACAGAGTTCAGTGGCTGCAGGTAATAGAAAATGAACTTGAAGTGTCTTAAACAGTAAAGAAATTTATTCTCCCACATAACAGGAAGAGCAGTCAGAGCTGCCCTAAGGTTGCTTAAGACAATGGCGTAACGAAGTAATCACTTTCCCTCTCTACTATCCTCACCATATTGGCTATGTCTTCAGGCCAGATTCCAGACTCCAACACTTCCAGGTGTCATATCTAGACACAAACAGTGCCAGAAAAAAGAGATAATCTCTTTTTCTGTGAAAATACCTTTTCCCAGGATCCCTCAGTCATCTTAATACTCAGGTTGCATTGACCAGAATTGCATGACATATCTACGCTCAGATCAATTGTCAAGGGTAATATAATCATGAGACCAGTTTTTAAATTTAAGGCACTCTCTGGGGATGAAGATTGTTCTAGACTTTTCAGAAAAGTCAGGAAGAGAGGGTATACATGAACAAAATCATAGTTCTATAAGAAAGGAGAGAGAGGGAGCAGATGTATATGAGGAGTTGACCAAAAGTGTCTTCTACACAAAAATACCTGCAGTAAACCAACAATATCCTTTGTTTGGAAATCCCATCATATTTAATTATTCCCATATTTTGATAAGATTATATCTTTCAAATGCCCAAGATGCCTTTGATAAAATGAAGTGAATAAAGTTCATCTTCGATGTTAACTGTTCTCCTTTCTGTTACCTATAGCTCTCCTGTCATCAAAAGCTTTTGACTTTGCAGTCTTATGCTATTGACCTTCTCTCCTTATCTTCTGCATCTGAATGTATCAAGATAGTGTCTTCATCCTCTCTTTTGGAACATCTTGAAGTACTCTCAGGTGTTAATAACTAATTTGGCTTAATAGAGTATCCATTTCAGGTAATGTTTGAAATTTAAGAGCTATATTTACTGTTAAAGGAAAAAAAGGAAGAACAGAAAGAAGAGAAGGAGGGGAAGGAAAAGGAGGAGGGAGAGATGAGAAGCAGAAGAATAATTATTGCAGGAGTTTTAGGCCCTAAGACAGACTGACATTGAAGATATTTGGGAGAGAGGACCTCTCCTACTTTTCTACAAATAATTTACACAGGCCTTTAGTTTGCTTAAAACCATGGATTTTATATGTAGCAATGCTTTTAGCCCACAAGAAATAAATGCTTCACTGTTATAAAAATCAGTTAGTTTTGATAAGGTTAAATGGTTTATAAGAGTTTCTTACAATATTAAAGTATCTGGCTCAGTTCTCCCCCCCTTGGTAGTAATGGAAATAAAAATGTATTTCTTTGACATATTTGGAGATGGCTGTCAGGGATCCAGCAACAGAAGTAGGCTTGCAAAGCTATATTTTGTGGGGGAAATTTGCATCTGTAGAGAATTTGCATTGATGCAGCCAGGCCTTTCCTTGTGGGATCTGGGAAAGATTAACTTAAAGATCTGAAAGAATCATTTATCATCTGTTATCTCTGAGGGCTTCTACCTGTGAGGTTTTGTTACCAAAGGTTCAGTATTTGTCCCTGAGGCTGAATCAGTAGGAATGAAGAATGAGGACAAGTAGTTTGAGGAAAAGGAAAGAGAAGTTTATTAATTTGCTGGCAAATGAGGAGAGCAGTAGACTAGCATCTCAAAAGACCACCACCCTGTCTTTAAGCAGAAAAACAGGACTTTTTAAAAGGGGAAAGGGGGAGGGTTGGTGGTTGGGCTCAGGTCTACGGGTCTATGTGACTAAGAGTGTCTTGCTATGGCTTCAGGCTATGGTTGTTTAACTATAATTAGTGGTTTCAGTTGATCTTATCTCTGTTGATAATGATTTTGTGACCCTTGGACAATTCTGTTGAGGCATCTCCTAAGGTTTAAGAGACAATAAAACAGACAGCAAAGAACATTTTTCTGTCCTTTCATTACTAGCCTTGGGAAGGAATTCAGGTTTTAATTCTCAAAAAAGATGGGAGGTTTTAAAGAGACAACTCACAAAACATTTTTTTGCCCTTTTTTAGACCTTTACCTCTATTACAGTTTCATCTACATAATAAGACCACCTTTGCTAAACTAGCCTCCCCTACTCTTCCTCCCATAACTTCTTTTGCCACTAAAACCTAATTTACCACCATAAACATTTTTGGCTGTGCTCTGAGCCCCATTTTTTCTCATATACCAACCTTAAGGTGGTATATGAGGGCTGTCCAGAGAGTATCCAGCCATTGTTAATATAATGAGAATGGTTTACATGGCTGGGTACTTTCTGGACAGCCCTGGTATAAGCTTCTATACCCAACTGGGGAGTTGGGCAATCCCTCTGTGATTCTCCCTGTGTACACGTTACTGAACCAAACTTGAGTCTGCCCCTCTGGCACAGCAAAGCCAGACACTGCCACTGAGATTTGCAGTAGAGAAAGAAAGGCATTTGTGCAGGATGCCAAGCAAGGAGAAAGGACAGCTAATGTTTATGACCCAAACTCTGTGATGGCTTATGTGCGAGGGTTTTTAAAAGCAGGGGTACATTTCAGGAAAGAAGAAGTTATAAGCAAAATTATAAGTCAATACATGAAGGTTAACCTTGGTTTGGCCCCAAAAGGGGAGATGTCTTGAAGCTTAGGCTTACAGGTATATACAGAGATTCTTTGATTTGCAATTGGTTAAAAAAGCAAGGTTTTGTCTAAAAACTTGCATTCAGCAGAAAGGAAATTTAAGGTTTGGCCTGTGGGTGTGACTCTGTCCAGGACCCTTAGGAAGAAATTTAGAGCAAAGAGTTCAGTCCTCACTTCCCCCTTATCTGAGGACTGCGTAATAGTGGTTGTCATTTTCCATCTGGTTGAGGGGAATCAATGTTTCTGAAAAAGAACTGAAGAACGTATGTTAAGATGTTATCTTTTAGTTCCTATAGAGAACCAAAACACTCTGTGACTCTGACTTGCTTGAGAATCTACTATATTCTTGCATATAGGGTTGCTTATTTACTTCTGAAGGTTAGCTTGGTGCCTGGAATTTTTACTGAAAAAACTCAAGATTTTTTCCTTACTTCCATGCCTGGAGGAGTGGTGGTGATAGGCTGCTAAAAGGGGTCCCTGCTCCATCTCACATATTAATAAATCATTAACATTTTCTCTAATCAATCTGCCTTTTGTGAGTTGATTTTTCAGTGAAAATTCTGAAGGCAAACCCCTTTGCCTTTATAGCTTCTGTTCTGTTAATATTACTAAAGAATATATACATACATACATATACAACTATTCTTTGTGCTTCCATTCATTTGTCCTTTCATCATATTCAAACTGTGCTGACTTCTTTGTTTATGTGGGGGCATTTATGCTCAATTTACATGGGAAACTAAGTACAACTTTTTTTTTTTTTTTGGCTAGCACTCACCTCAGAAGGTACTCCAGTTTTTATTCATTCTACTAACTGACAAGTCATGAAAAATACATATTCTAATTGTACTGTTGTTCTTTGTCATTGATTGAGAATCATGCTTTTAGTTTTAATCTGTTGAATAAAGTTTTGTCCTTCTAAAAGAAAGAGGAATAGATTTTTCCTATGTTATCCAAAGACATTCAATCTGTGTATTTTGAATGAATGAGGCTTGTCAGCCTTCTCATTACAGATTTTGTATAGTGTTACAGCTTTCAGGTTCATTGCCCAGTGATCAAGAGGAAGCCAATACACTGAGACAGCAGGGGTTACAGGAGAGAAAGAGTTTAATATTGCAGGTGCCATGTAAAGAGATGGGAGGAAGTTCCCAAATTTGTCTCCCCAAGAATTTGGGAGAAAGGGTTTTTAAAGACAATTTGGCAGGCAGAGGGCTAGGCAATTTTGGCTTTACTGATTGGCCAGGGATGAACTCATAGAACCAGGAAGTAGAAATTGTCTTCTTGTGCTGAGTCAGTTCCCAGGTTGCAAGATCAGTTGCGTTTGTTCCCCGGGCTGCTGGTCTGGTTGGGTCTGTTGGTCCCTGGAATAGAGGGTTTAGAAGGTATCTCAAAGACTAGCTTTAGGTTTCACAAGGGTTATGTTATCTATGGGAACAACGGAGAAAGCTGAGACTCTTCATGACCATCAGCTATGGGACTCCTGAATAGTAAGCAATTATAGGAAAGCAAGCTAGGGAGCAACAGCTGTTTGTGTGTGTGTGTGTGTGTGTGTGTGTGTGTGTGTGTGTATTTTAACTATGCCTATACATTTGCAGATCCAAGACCCCACCACTTTTTCCACCTTATGGACTTTTATTAGTTTTATAAAGGGCAGTTTCAATAGTACAGGTTAATCTCTGCACATCTAGATTGAGCACATTCTTATTTCCAAAGTAACCTGGAGCATGACAGTGATCCATGGCTAATATTATAAAATAAATTAATTAAATAGAACCCTTGTTCCATACCTTGCACTCTGCATCTCTTCTGTTTGGCTGTTCCAGAAAATTTTAGTAGTCCTATAAATTCTGCTCAGATTTATAATAAATCTGTAATAGTAAGGACAGCACTTTTCTGAGTTCTTTAAGTCATCATAGTCAGCGGGGTAGAAGTGTAGGTAGCTTGGGCAACCCCTGTGCAGCTGGTATCTCAGGACAGTCTTGTGGGGCGTTGGTCTTAACCTGTGGATCTGTACTAACTCCAAATAGTGTCCGAACTAAATTGAATTGTTGGATACCCAGTTGCTGTTGGAGAATCGGTTGTTGAATTCGTTGTTGATGTTGGAAAACATATCACAGATGTTCACATAGTTGGAATATGCCTAGAATATGCCTATATGAGCAGCTAACTATAAGAAATCCCTCCTTTCCCCCATAATGAACAGATTTTGGACCTTATGATATCCAGGTGCTTTATAGAAGATGCTTCTATGTATAACATAGACAAAGTGTGGCCTGTAAGGTCCAGCTGTAAGAGGACAGATAAGCCTGCACCTATGGCATGGCACCCCTTTCAATGCATATTCTTCTCTTGCTGTTGTTGACCTTGTAATAAAGCTCTTCCCTGAGTATAAACTGTTTTAGTCCTATAAATCTTTTCAGTAGTTGAACAATTAAAGTGGTCAATGCATAATTAATGCAGATCCTTATGCCAGTCTTCACTAATAGTCTCAGTCATTTTAAGTAGATGAAGGGAGAATTTAAGAATTTAAAAATTCATCCTGTCAAGGAAATAACCTCAATAGCTACTATGTATTAATTGGGCTTCACTCCCACATATTTCCAAAAGTGAAAAAAATCAGTGTGCCCATAAGAATTTGCCTAAAATATTGAGTTATTTTCATAAAATGTGGAGCTTATAAAAAGAATGGGGAATAAAAATTTTAGTGTAGGTTGTGGCAAAGCGCACTCAGAATTATTTTCAGCTAGTCATTGTATTTATTAATCTTTCTAAAAACTATTTTTAACAGGGTTATAGGGTGAGAGTGCTCACTACTAATTACCTTATACTTATCTATTCATTTCATGTACTATTGGAGTCACAAAGGAAATTTTAGTAGTCCAGTAAATTCTGCATGGATATTAGTCAGGTAATATGTTTATCACATTCACTCATCTCCCTGTACAAGTGTAAAATTTACACTTGATTATTGTAGAATTTTTGTGAGTACATATAATTTTACTATAATAATGATAGTCTATTATGGCCATACTTTTTAAAAATAAATGTAAGCAACATCTGTATGCATAAATGACTAATGAAATGAAGTATTAATACCTCAGAATTTAAACATATTACAATCAGGCACAAATGCAGTTTTATGATATTTAAAACTAGTAGCAAAGTGAATAAGTGTTTTTATTTGCTAATAAATGGAATAATGTTGAGTATGAGCATGTTATATATAATCAGTACTTAATTTTCAAGTTAATTCTTTGAAGAATTAAGAAAATTCAGTTAATGTAGTTAATCAAGAATTAAAGGCTAGTTTTTAATACTACATTTCAACACAACTGTCTCATTCAAATTTTAGTGACTATTAACCAGGCAGTCTGTGCATGGCAGATAAACCCAAGTAATCACTTTGCAACAAGCAGTTTTATATTTTCAGACATTCCGTGGGCATCTTCTACTTTTGACAGACAGCCATCCGCCCCCAGAATCACCCACACTTGATGAGGAATGAAGTGGCAGCACCAGGTTCTTCTTATTACAACTGGAATAAGGAGACCCAAATAAAACACTAAATTAAAAGGAAAAAAAAAGGAAAATAAAAGTCACATGGCTATTTGCCTGCTATTGGATTTCTTCCCACACTGGCTATTATTTATCTAATGTCAGTCTTCTGAAATGATATATTTGGATATGGTCTTCTGAGTCATAGATGGCCTAGGAAATAAGATTTCATCATTTCTTTGTGGAAGGTACAATTCCTATTTGCTTCTTGTATAACTTACCAATGGAAACTTACAAAATTATTTTGCTATATGACAAATGTTACAGCTTGAATGGACTTAGTAATTGACATAGAATCATAAATATTAAAATATTTGCTTTTCCTCCATAGGATGCAGTATCAATAGGATATTTTAAAAATAATTTAGTTTAAGTCAGTTAGCTGGTAAGAAATAGAAGGCAGTGCTCTAAAGTAGAATACAGAGTTTCCTCTGCATTTGAACGTTGATGACTTGAGTTAGAAAAATGATTCCATCACCCCTTAGCTGGAAGAATGTAGGCTAAGCAACTGGATACTCTAAGCTGTAGCACCTTATTTATAAAGTTCAGATAATAGTCACCTCCCTTCTGTGTATCTTCCAAGATTACTGTGTGGATAAAAGCATCCAATGAAGATTCTTCATAGGGCCATTCCTCATGCTCCTGACATTGTTTGCCTTTCTGTACACTTATTCATCAAAAACTTTATCTTCTGCTTCGATTTTTAGTTATTTATATAGGTACCTTACCAATGTCAATATTGAAGTTTAAGCTCCTTGAATGAGGAAACTACATCTGTATCTTCAACACTAACAAGTGGAGTGCCTCCTATCCAACAATGGTGATGAGAAATAGTCTATATATTACTTTAGGAGTATACTCAAATTTAATCACCAATTTATTAAGAAGGCAATTCTCTCTCTCTCTCTCTCTCTATATATATATATCTTATACACACACACACACACACACACACACACAAATATCTATCTGAAACAAGAGTTTTGAACTCTGACTTTCTTATCTTAAACCACAAGATACTCACCATCAAATTTGTATTAATTGATCAACACTCATGTGCACATATGGTAGTAACATTCATTGGATGTTGGGCAGGTGGGAGGGGGGCTGAGGGGATGGGTATATTCACACCTAATGGGTGCAATGCACATTGTCTCAGGGACGGACACACTTGTAGCTCTGACTCGGGCGGGGCAAAGGCAATATATGTAACCTACACATTTGTAGCCCTGTAATATTTTGAAATTAAAAAAAATATTTAAAAAAAACATAAGAAAAATCAAGAGGTGAATTTCTCCTCTCTCCTCAAGCATACACAACCAAGGCCAAGTTTGGAGATCCATTTTTACCAAGAATAATAATGGTGTCTGGAATGACTTAGATCCACATTTTTTGTTAGTGCAGGGAAAAAATAAGAATAAATGTGTGTAGATTTGTGGGTGTGTGTGCATGCATGTGTGTGTGTGTGTGTGTGTGTGTGTGTGTTTGCAGGTTTGGGGAGGGGCAATAGGATGCTTTAGTAACAAGATTCTAAACCCTTTTTCAGATAGAGTAGAGAAGGAAGGTAATGGTTTTGAAGGAAAGTGTCCTGGACTGAGAGCAGGGAGTCCAATATTCACGTTGGTGTCTGGTGTATTATCTTGGTTACATCAATCAATCTATCTATGCCATCCTTTCCTTGTCTGAAACAAAGAATGACTGAGGCTGGGTACTGTAATGTTTGAAGAAAACAGGAAACATGAGAGTGAGATTATAATTATTTCTTTAAATGGACTCAGATTTTGTGACTCTTTTGTTTCCCAGAGAAAATTCAAAAATAGAAATGTTTTGAATTGACGGACTAGGTTGATTGCTGGGTATGGCTGCATCTAGGACTATTCACTGTATTAATATGTGGTTCATTTTCCTAAAAGCTGACCACTCTGCCAAAAGATCTGTGATTACATTCCAGCTCAGAACAGAAACTCACAAACTCTCCCTGATAATCCTTAGGATATCTGTCTTTAAGGATATCAAGTCCTTTGAGGATCATAATGTTTAGAAGAGACACATTTAAATATACAAGTTTAGTTAAAAGTAAAAAAACGGGAGCATATACTACAAGCACACATTAATAATAGAATTCAGGGTAAAGAATAGTGCCAACAGCAAAGAGGGACATTTTATAATGATCAATCATTCAGTTCATTGGGAAAATATATCATAAATGTATATTTACTTAAAAACTGAACTTTAAAATAGAGGAGGCAGAAAAATGACAAAACTTAAAAAAGACGTAGACACATGTTTATAGTTGGTGATAGCAACAACTGTCTCTCAGTAAATGAGTAGTCAAAAGAGCTCTAAGGATATAAAAGACTTTAAACTAGTATTAACTGACTTTACCTAACTGACATTTACAGGCTATTTCACCAATAATTACAGAAAATGTGCTTTTCAAGTACACATGATGCATCCACTAAGATAGTAGCTGTGGATATATGGCAGTGCCACTGTAGTCCAGAAGATCCCCAATTCTACCCTCAGGTTTGGTGACTCCCTGGAAAGATTCACAGGACCCAGAAAAGCCATTATAATCACAGCCAAGGTTTACTCCTGAAGTAATCAGCTTAGATAATATCCAAAATTTTTGAAGTAAACCAAATCATGAACCTAGAGACCTTCAAATAAGTGCAGTATACAGTTCACTAATAAAATTATTCATTCCTGACACTGTTTGTAGACTTTACCTTAACTGCTACTACATGTGGCCTTTCTAATTTTCTTCTAATAGACATCTATTTTCTCTATAATGCCTATATTTGATTTGTTTTAAATATTGGTAACAAAATATGGAAAACAATTTTGTTGCTAAACTGATTTAAAAGATATTTTGACAAAGTTTAATAGTCCATCAGATTTTTAATTTTCAGGGCTTTTACAAATTCTTGGAATTTTTTGCATCCTTAAAGGATTTATTTTATTTTATTTTTTTTAATTTTAGCAGTGGATTTCAGTTTAGCTTATATGCTGATATAAGCAAATTTTCCCATCAAAAATTATTTTAGAACTCTGCTTGAAATAGCTCATACCAGTAATGCAATTATAACAAGTTCTATATCTGTTGCTATGAATATATCAATCTTGGTAATACATAGTTCTAAAAAAAATTTCTTTCCATAACTCTCTCTCCTCACCCACCCACTTACTGGTCATGTCTTCTCTGTTCCATAGTTAGCTCAACTCTTTTCAAAGAATGGGCTTCCATTTGGGGGGACGGGGGCTGGGAGGCTTCTATATTTAAGAGCACATTTTTTCCTCCACTTTCTTCACTGAGCATCTTCCTCAGACTGAGGTTTGCTTTATTTAATTGACAGGATTGTTTTGTATGTTACTACTGCTGTTTTAATTTTGTGTAAGTGAACATTCATACCATGTTGTGACAATATACTTTTTTATATTTGTTACTTGAAAATGCACTCACAGTAATTGTTTTTGTGACAAATATGTGTAACAACCACAGCATTTCCCAGAAACAAGATGCCAGTTCAAAGAAGTTTATATTAAATTTTGAAAAATATTTATTTTATGCATGTACCAGAAAATGAAGTTTACAAGTATAAATGGAGGGAAGTGATTTGCAACTGGCAGTTTTATCACACTGTTAAGAATGTGTGGATTTTCTTTATATGCATCAAAATTATTCAATTTTTTTGTAAACATTCATAATTTTCACATAGTTGAAGATCTCTAAGATCTTTTTTCAATTAAATTTCTGTTGTTCTGAGATTAGCATTAAAGTATTAAGTTACTTTGCCTCTAAATTGTACTTTATAAAATCAAATTCTATCTTATACTTTTATGACCCACAAAAATCTTAAAAGGTAATTTTGTCCTATAACTAATAGCTTTTGATAGTAACTTCTGTTTAAAATTTCACTTTTGAATGAGAAGCATCTTCTTAGGAAAGGCAACATGAACACTAACATTCATTTGCCTACTTATGAGAAAACACTGATGATGTAAAAATAACTGATCGATTATTTTCCAAACAGGTGTTATTTGTATGAAGACATGATTTTATACATTAATCGGAAATTACACATCCACATCCACAAAATAACTAGGTCATACTGCATTCTGTCAAGGTTATCCTGCGGTGAATAAATGTTTACGAATATTCCACTTTATACCCTTGTTCTGACTTAAAATAATTTCTTCACTTGAATGAAGTATGAGGAAGTATGACATTTCTTAACTCACTCTCCTCCACAAAACCAACGAAAACAACAACAAAAGGCAAGAGATAAAACAAAACAAAACTCCTCTATGAAATTACTTTAAAGAGGCATTATCTATGAAGAAACTGACAAATGAAGTGATCTTTGGATAAAACTCAGGATGCTTGGAAACAATCCATACCATATTGAGTTTTAGTCAGGAAAGAGTAAAACTCTTTCCAGACTGAAAGAGAAAAAAGCCCACTTAGTCTGAAAAAAAGAAAAGCAGCCCTGCAATTAATCAGTCTGGGAGAACAGCCACAGATAAAGCCAGCTACAAAGTTAACAGGAAACATTTTTCTCAAAAGCAGGTTTTGTTGCAGCTGGAGAGTGCCAAAACAATCCCCTCTTTGAGCGATTACTGATTACCGCTTTATTATCAATGACGCTACCAAACCTGTTTTTCTATACCCATCTATCAGTGGGGATACCAATTGCTAAGCTGCTCCCCACCACGTGATTAGTACTCAATCTCTAGGTTACCCTCATGTATCCTGATCTCAACTGAGAAACAGCAAGCAATTCAAAACTGATTGCCACGAGCTGAAGCCTAACCACTGAATCCTGATCATGAGATAGCTAGGGTCCTAATAAGTAGATGGAAATGTGGACATAGAAACACACAGAAACACACCTGGAGAATGCTATGTGATGACAGAGACAGGGATTGTAGCAATACAGCTGCAAACTAAGAGACACCAAGGATTGTGGCCACCAGTGGAAGCTCCTAAGAGGCAAGAAAAGAATTTCTCTAGAGTTTCATAGGGAGTATGGCCCTGCTAACATTTAGATTTCAAGCTGCTAGTCTCTAGGACTGCAAAAGAATAAATTTCTGTTGTTCGAAGCCACCCCATTTGTGCTACTTTGTTATTGTAGTCCTAGGCAGTTAATAAAAGCTATAGATAAGTCTTTAATTATCATAGAAATACAATCATATGCAGAATATTGTGAAAAATATCAAAGTTAATGGTGAAGTATCAAATGGAACATATTGAACAATGGATGAAAGGTGATCTTGTTATAAAGTAGCAGAAGACTTGCCCGAATTATGTTCTTCTGTTAGGTGGATAGTATAACTTATAAGCAATGAATTTGGATATTTAGTTGAGAAAATTTCCAAGCAAAGTATATGAAGTGCACCCTGGCTTCTCGTTGCTGTTTTTAGTAAAATGTAAGAAGAAAGATAAATTAAGGAATGATTGCTTAAACCAGAAAAAAAACAAGCACTTGATAACTTGGAAAATTTTTAGCCTCTCCAGATAGTGTGGTCTGGTAAGAGCCAAGAATGTGACTGCTAATCTCATTTGCTAAAGAGATTAGCATGTGACTCATGGATTCAATCAACCATCTTAACAGAAGCCAGGAATAGAGGTGTGATTATCCAGGAAAGATCTGTAGAGAACCCTTGTATTTGATGGTATAGATTCCCTGAACTTCTATTGAAGACTGACAAAGTTAGTCTTATACCAGCAAAAACAATGCCAGCCTGGATTGAAAGTGACAGAGACAAGACAAATTAAAGGAAGAATGGCTTTGAGGATAAAGCCACAGATACAAAGGCCTGGGTTGATGGGCCCTCCTTGGGTAGAAAGCAGGGGCCTGCCACCCTGGTGGACTGAGAGGGCAGGGATGCTACCCCAGTGGACCCAGAGGACAGAGCATACAGCCATAGGGGATTATCCTCAAGCCTTGGAATCTAATGAAGTTTATCTTTCTGGTTTTTGGACTTGCCTAAGACCTGGGTCTCATTTTTTTTCTTCCATTTCTCCCTTTTGGAGTGGAAGTGTCCATTCTACGCTGTCTGCATACTGCATTTTTGAATCAGATGACTTCTTTTGTTTTCACAGGTCCACAAATGGAGAGGATGAACCCGAGTCTTACACATCAATGATTTAGATGATTCCAATGATGAGATTTAAGACATTTTGAATTGATGATATTTACCTGAAATTTTAGACATAGAGTTGATGTTGGAGTGAGTTAAGATTTTGGGGGATGTCGGATTGTGATAAATATAATTTGAATATCAGAAAGACATGAATTTGGGGGGAGGTTAGAAAGCATTACTGCTATGGGTTAAATTATGTCCCTCAAAGAGGTATGTTGAAATATTAATACAGTGCCCCAGAATGTGCCCTTATTTGAAAACAGTTGTTGTAGATGTAATTAGTTAAGATCGGGTCACACAAGCATAGGGTGGACTCTTAATCCAACTTGACCGGTAGCCTTCTAAGAAGAGACAAGGGACACAGAGAGGATGCCATGTGACAAGAGAGGCAGAGAGTGGTGAAGTGCAATGGCAAGCTAAGGCATGCCAAGGATTGACAGCCACCACCAGAAGGTAGGAACAGGCAAGGAAATATTCTACCCAGAGTCTCAGACACAGCATTGCCCTGGTGATGTCTGAATTTTGTACTTCTAGCCTCCAGGATTGTGAAAGGGTACATTTCTGTTGTTTAAAGCCACCCAGTTTGTGGAACTTTGCTATGTGGCAGCCTTGGGACACAAGCACTGCTTCTAGCTTTCTAGCTCTCATACAGTCTCAGGATCTCTACATGCCTGTGTGATCTACTCACATGATCTCTCCAGAAGAGCTGACTTACATGGTAGCTCAGGACAGCCAAGATTATAAAAGTAGAAGCTTCTAAACTTTCTTTTGTCTTGATCCTAGAACTGGCACAGAGTTATTATGTAAGCTACATTTTTTTGGCTGAAACAGTCACAGGGCCAGCCCAGATTTACAGGAAGAGAAAATAAACTGTCCATTTTGGAGAGGGAATTAATAAAGAATTTGTAGGTCATTTTCAATCCAGTCCCAAGTATGTCACTCTGAAGAATTGAAAAACCAATTCCGGCATCATGCTTTAATATGAAATGTGAATTTATATGGCTTTCATGGTATGGGAAATGTAAGCATATGAAATGGAAGTAAAATGCTTCCAGTGCATTTGACATGAGCAGGGCAGGAGAAAATGTTTCAGTGCTGTGGGGACCTTTTCACAACCCAGAGGACATTAAACACCACTCGAAACAAATAAAAACTCCACCAAAAAAAGCGGTAACAATTAAAAGCGAAAACCAAATAAGAAAATTCATAACTATAAAGTCATAAAATGTCTATAAACAGAGAATAAGCACTTAAGAGTTGTAGATAAACCACACCCCAAGTCTGAGAGATGAAAATAAAAAAAATTTTAAATGATTAACAAAAAGAAGGGCAGGTATGAAATTAATTAAATAAAAGAAAGTTACCAAATTAAAGAAACCACAGATAGGTATGAAATTAACCAAAATATAATTTCTTGAAATAAAAATGTAGTTAATAGAAATTAAACACTCAATGGATTAAACAATACATTTAGGTAAGATAAAGAAAAACTATTAAACTGCTAAGAAAATCTATCAGAATATGTAACACACACACGCACTCTCAATGAAAAACTGGGAAGATGTTGATCAGAGGGTACAAATTTTCAATTATTAGATACGCAAGTTCTGGGTATCTATTGTAAATCATGATGGTACTAGATATGTTAATTAATTTGTGATAATCATTATGCAATGTATATATATATCAAATCATCATATTGTACACTGTGAATATATAAAATCTTTATTAATATATATAATCTATGTCAATTAAATATTTTAAAATAAAAAATTTAAAATTCTGAAAAAATAATTAGACACAAAAGGCAGGATATCAAATAAAAAGAGATAATTTTAAATGCAAGGAGGAAAAGACACACAGTTTATGAAGGGATGATCATTAAACTGACTGCAAATTTCAAATTAACAAAGATAAATGCCAAAAGACAAGGGACTGTCTTCTAAATAATGAGAGAAAATATTGACTAATGCATAATTTTAAACTGGCTAAATTACAAGTGAAGCATAAAGGTGGAACAAGGACATTTTCTGATAAAAGCTGACTTTATCTTATACTAACAAATTTATGAAACATGTACATCAGTAAGAACTAAATTAAACTCAAAAAATATTTGTGGTTTTTTATGAAGCAATAGTGGAGAAAATGCTGAAAGCAGTTGGAAACGTTCATAAATTCAGAGCAGAATTTGCTAAAATTCCAAATCTACTTCTGGTAAGTAATTTCAAAGAAAAAAGAACAGAACATATATGTGCTTGCTTAACACTATAGAAAACATATATCTCCACCAAAAAAAAAAAAGCAGAAACACAGTGAATGATGAAAATCTAAACATATACTCTCTAAAATCAGGAATACCACAAAGATACACATGTTCTATTAACATTAGGTATTGCAATGTAATAAAAAATATAAGAACTGAGGAGGTAAAATATCATTATTTGTCAATCATAAAATTGTCCACCTGAAAAGATCTAGAGAATCAACTGAAACAAAAGATTATAAAACAAAACTATTCAGTAAAGTGATTGTGAAAAAAAAAAAAACATTTCAAAGACAAAAAACTTTCCTTTTTCCAGAGAAAAAATTTGAAAATAAAATAAAACTATAAATTTATGTAAGAAAAATATGTAAGACCTATATGAAAAAATATTTAAAATTCACACCAAAAGGCATGAAATATCTTGAATGAATGAATGAAAACTAATATTTTACATTTAGGAGGAAATATTCACTATTATAGAAATGTCAAATATCCATAGATTAATCTATTAATTCATTATCACTGCAATAAAACAAATTGGTGGGTTTTCTGAATTTCAAAATACTAAGGGGGTTACATGGATACCTTTTATAAAGCTTAAGTTGGGGGTTTTAATGTGCCTATCACCTGCATAGTATGCATTGTACCTGTTAGGTTACCCCTTTCCTCCTCTCCTTTTCCCTCTTCTTGATTTCCTATGACCTTTACATCCTTTGTGTCTATGTGTGCCCAACAATTAGCTATGAATTATATTATTAGAGAGTGCCTGTGATATTTGTTTTTCCATTCCTGAGATAGTTGACTTAGGATAACGGTCTCCAGTTCCACCCAAATTGCTGCAAAAGACATTAATTCATTCATTTTCTTGAATGAATAGTATTCCATGGTATTTATGTATCACATTTTCTTAATCCACTCATGAAGTGATGGGCTCTTAGGTTGATTCCACATCTTTACAGTTAATTTGCAGAAATAAACGTTTGAGTGCAGGTGTCTTTTTTATAAAATGACTTATTTTCCTTTGGGTAGATACCCAGTAATGGGATTGCTGGGTTGAATAGTAAGACTACATTTATTTCTTTAAGAATCTCCATTCTGTTTTCCAAAGAGATTGTACTATTATAATTTGCAGTCCCATCAACAGTGTATAAGGGTTCTTTTCTGTCTGCATTCAAGCCAGCATCTATTGTTTTTTGACTTTTTATTAGTGGCCATTCTGACAGGTATAAGGTGCTATCACATTGTGGTTTTGATTTGCATTTCCCTGATGATTAGTGATGTTAAGCATTTCTTTATATGTTTGTTGGCCACTTGTCTATCTTCTTTCAGAAAACTTCTGTTCATGTATTTTGCCTACTTTTTAATGGGGAGGTTTGGTTTTTTTCTTGCTGACTTGTTTGAGTTCTTTGTAGATTCTGGATTTAGCCCTTTATTGGATGTACAGTTTGCAAATATTTTCTCCCATTCTGTAGGTTGTCTGTTTACTCTGTTGATTATTTCCTTTGTCATTCAGAAGCTTATTAATTTAATCAAGTCCTATTCATTTTTGTTGTTGCTGTAATTGCCTTATGTGTCTTAGTTATAAATTCTTTGCTTAGACCACTGTCCAGAAGTTTTTCTACATTTTCATCTAGAATTTTTATGGTGTCATGAATTATATTTAATTCTTTTATCCACATTGAATTAATTTTTGTATATAGTGAGAGAAAAGGGTACTGTTTCATTTTTCTGCATATGGTTATCCAGTTTTCCCAGCACCATTTATTGAATAGGGCTTCCTTTCCCCAGTGTATGTTGTTGCCTGCTTTGGAAAAGATCAGGTTGGTTATAGGTAGATGGTTTTATATCTAGGTTCTCCATTCTGTTCCATTGGTATATGTCTCTACTTTGATAAAAAGTACCATACTGTTTTGGTTACTACAGCCTTGTAGTATAATTTAAAGTCTGGTAATGTGATGCTCTTTTTGCTTTAGATTGCTTTGGGTATCTGGGCTCTTTTTTGGTTCCAAACAAAGCATAGAATTATTTTTTCTAGATCTGTGAAATATGATGATGTTGGTATTTTAATGGGGATTGCATTGAATTTGTGAATCACTTTGGGCAGTATGAGCATTTTAACAATATTGATTTTACCAATTCTTGAGCATGAGATGTATTTCCATTTGTTTTGGTCATCTGAGATTTCTTTCATTAGTGTCTCATAGTTCTCTTCATAGAGGTCTTTAATCTCCTTGGTTAAGTATATTCCTAAGTATTTTATTTACTTTATAGCTATTGTGAATGGTATTGAGTCTCTGATTTGACTCTCGGCTTCACTGTTATTAGTATATAGACATGCTTCTGATTTTTGTACATTAATTTTGTAACCTGAGACTTTGCTGAATCTTTGGGATTGTCTAGATATAAGATCATATCATTAGCAAAAGCTATAGTTTGACCTCCTCTTTCCCAATTTGGATACACTTTACTTCTTTCTCTTACCTGATTGCTCTGGCTAGGACTTCCAGTACTATGTTGAATAGAAGTGGTGACCATGGACACTCTTTCCCTGTTCCAGTTCTTAGGGAGAATGCTTTTAACTTTCCCCCATTCAGTATGATGTTGGCTATGGGTTTGTCGTATATAGCTGTAATAACTTTGAGGTATATTCTTTCTATTCCTAGGTTGTTGAGGGTTTTCACCATGAAATGGTGCTGTATTTTACTGAATGCCTTGTCTGCATCTATTGAGATGAGCCTGTGATCTTTTTGTTTCTGTTTATGTGGTGACTCGCATTTGTTGATTTGCATATGTCAAATCATCCTTGCATCCCTGGGATAAAACCCACTTGATCATGGTGAATTATCTTTTTGATACGTTGTTGAATTCAGTTTGCTAGTATTTTATTGAGGATTTTGGCATCTATGTTCATAAGGGATATTTGTCTTCCATGAATTCATGGACATCAAACAACAAAAAAAGAAAATTTTAGTTCTTTTCTGAGCTTTGTTATTTTTCTTTTCTTCTTCTGGCTTTGGGTTTGGGTTGCTCTTCCTTTTTTAATCACTTGACATGGGACATTAGATGGTTAATTTGTGATATTTCTGTCTTTTTGATGTAGGCATTATTGTTCTGCATGGTTCTTTCCATGATGGTAACAGTGGAACCTGGGTGAGGCTATATAGGTGGTGTTCATGGATGTCCATCCAGGCTGTAGGCATTTGTTTGAACTGGGTCCACTTCAAGGCTGGTGGTCCCTGTTGGAGCACTGGACCATGGGTTGGTTCCCGCCAGGTGGCCAGTGGGAGCCTCAAGAGTAGGGCTGTGGGGTTCAAAGAGGTGGGAGCTTCCTATCCAGATCTGGGGGTGGGTAGCAGCATTGGAGCCTCAGAGGTGGAGCTGCAGGGCTTTGCAGCAGCAGAGGATTCCTGGAGGAAGAGCCACTATCCCAGGGGCAGCGGCTGAGCCTCGGTGCCTGACAGGAGCACTGGAATCTCAGGCGGTGAGCTGCACGCCCAGCAGAGGCAGTGGTTCCCTGGGTTGTAGTCTCGGGCCATCGGGAGCACCGGGGTCTCAGGGCGGTGAATCCCTGGGAACCGGGCCTGGGTGCCCGAAGGAGCCTTAGGGGTGAAGCTGCCATACCTGACAGCAGCGCTGGTGCCTCAGGGCAGAAGCTGTGGAACAGGCAGCTGTGGTGAAGCCTCAGGGTGGAGGCCGGGGCCCCATGGGAATGCCAGAGTCTCAGGGGTGAAGAGCCTCAGGGGTGGGAAGGCAGTCCCCGCAAGGCTTCTCAGGTGGCATCTGCGGTGTCTGTCGTGCCTGTTCTGCTCACATTCCCCGGTGGTGGGGGAGGCGTGCTGGGCTCCCAATCACAGGGTGTTCGCTCGCCTGCTACTTTCCTGGCCCGGAGGGAGCACTGCGGAGGCAGCTTCAGCAAAGCTGAGCCCCTTGCAGAGTTGGTGCTCTGGACCTGAGAGCTCAGAATGGCATAAGTTGCAGCAACCCAGAAACAGAAGCCACCAGGTCCCTGCCGTGCCTGCTCTCCAAGTAGCTCCCTGATCAGACCTGAGGTCTGTGGTGGTGTTGAGGGCCCCGCACAGCTCAGGCTGCAGGGCCTGCGTGAACAGCACGGAGGCCCAGGGCTCTCTCCCCTGTCCTTCCCCATGTGTAGAAGCCTCCTCGAGATACCTTCCAATCTTGCAGAATGAATTGCCACCTCACCTTCTCCTTCACTCTGAATGCCCCCATTGCTTCTCTGGTGTTTTACAATGCTTTTTCCAGGAAGGCCCATCCGTAGATGGGGATCCACCTGCAACTTTTCACCTTTTCCTTAAGGGTGGCAGGTGCAAGGTGCTTCTAGTCTGCCATCATGCTCCTGCCCCCTCACAAATTGTTTTTCTTTTTTAATTGGCAAAGTTAAGCTGGATTTTAGTTTGAAAAAATACACCTAATGATAACCAGGAACATCCTGAAAACCATACAAAACATTTACACGTGACAATGCTATACCAATTAAAAGAATTTGGTACTAGCACATGAATAGAAAATGAAGGCTATGGTAAATATGAACTTTTACAATAGAAAGATGAATTATTTACTAAGACATTCTGTTTACTAGGAGAGTATTGACTCTGTGTTCTCTGTTCTTTCATGTAAGTTTTGAAATTAGCTCACAAAGCTCTATAGAAATATATTTGTTGATAAATTTGAGAATATTTAGACATTTTAATTATATTTCATTTTACTATTTAGCAGCATGGTATATTTCTTCACTTTTTAGATCTTTCTTAAAATGTGTAATAAATATTCTTCACTTCCTCCTGAAAGTTCTTGGATATCTTTAATTTGATTTATTCCTATGTATTTTATAATATACTTTTGTTCTTATTACAAAGTGTATTTTTTTAAAATTCCCTTTTCCAGCTGTTTGTTGAAGGCATATATAAATGAAGTTGACTTTTAGAAATTCATCTTATATTTGGTAACTTCTTAGTTCCCTTATATAAACTTCATGATTTATCTGTGAATTCTCTAGAATGTAGAGAATGCAAATAAGGATTATTTTTCATTTTAATTCTTGTATGTTTAATTTCCTTTTGTTACCTTTTAATGTGTGTTAGGACTTCTAGTACAATATTGAACAGAAGTAGTAAAAACAAATACATTTTTTTCTAAACTTAAAGTAAATGCTTCTAATTCTCCACTATTGTATATTATGATGCTTTAAGAACCTTTAGCATAGTCTTCATTAGATTAAAAAATTCCCTTAAATTTATCATTTATTAAAAATTTTAATTTAAAATGTGATCCAATGCTACATTTTCAGTATTTTAAATAGTATATATTTAGAAATTTATTTGTTTTTTTCTCTCTTAATCTTTAAATGAGGTAAACTATATTAATTGATTTTTTAATGTTAGAACAATTTTGTCTTCATTATAAAGCCAACTTAGTTATGATGCATTATACTTATCTATATTACTATACACAGTTTATAATATTTTCTGTTAGAATTTTTGTAACATAGTTCATATGTTAACTAGCCTGTAACTTTTCTTTCTCTTGTTCTCTTTGAGTCGTGTCAAGGTTATATTTGTCATAAAAAATAAATTGGGAGTAGTCCATCTTTTTTTCAGTTTTCTGAGCTAGTTCTTTTTTTCTAATTCCAAATTGGAGTATACATGAAAGCAGATTGACCTGGAGGTTTGCTTTTATTTATGAAAGAGAGAAGTTAAATATTAATTCATCTTCTTCACTGTTAATGAGTGATTTGGGTTTTCTATTGTTTTAAATTTATTTTTACTTTTAAAACTGCTTCATTAAGTTCTGTTTGACAAGTAAAAAGATGTGCATATTTAATGTATATAACTTTATGAGATTGGGGGTAAGTATATACCCACGAGACTATCATCACCATCAAGGCCATAGACATATCTGTCATCTTCCAGAATTTCCTTCTGTTCCCTTTATTATGATGATGATGATGATTTTAGTGTATGGATGTTAAAACATATTTAAAATAAGATATACCTTCTCAGTAAATTTTAAGTATACAATAATAGTATTGCTAGCTGTAGGTACCATGCTGTATAGTAAATCTCCAGAACTTATCTTGCATAATTGAAACTTCATACACTTTGACTATCATCTGTCATTTTCTTCTCCCTACAGTCTTGGCAACTACCATTCTGCTCTCTACTTCTATAAATTTGACTATTTTAGATTCCCCATAAATGAGATCATATAGTATTTGTCTTTCTGTGTCTGGATCATTTCACTTAGCACAATGTCCTTCAGGTCTACCCATGTCGCCAAAAATGACAAGATTTCTTTTTGTTTTAAGGCTGAATAATATTCATTGCATTATATGCCATATTTTCTTTATCCACTCAGCCATCAGTGCACATTTAGATTGTTTCCATATGTTGGCTATTGAGAATAATGCTGCAATGAATATAGAGTTCAGTATCTCTCAAGATCCTACTTGCAATAATAAACATCTATTACTCTAAAGTTCTATGACTTCCAAGTTTGTTTCGTTAATTTTAATTTAACTTCCATTTTCCTACATGTCTGTGTCCATTTTCTGTTGCTCATAATAGAATACTTGAAACTGGGTAATTTATAAAGAAAATGAATTTATTTCTTACAGTTATAGGGGCTGAGACATCCAGTGTGAAGGGCTCCATCTGGTGAGGGCCATCTTGCTGGTGGGGACAGTCTGCAAAGGTCTGAGGCAGTATAGACCTCATGACAAGGGGACTGAGTGTGCTAGCTCAGGTCTCTCTTCCTCTTCTTATAAAACCACTTATTTTTGATGCATTATCTTTTTTCTATATTGCCATATATAGTTTACCAATATTTTCTATTAGAATTTTTTTAACATTGTTCATATATTACCTGGACTGTAACTTTTCTTTCTCTTATTCTCCTTGAAGCTGTGTTAAGATTATATTTGTCACAAAAAATAAATTGGGGGGTAGTCAATTATAACCCATTGATCCATTAATCCAGAATGAATTAATCCATTCAGGAGGGCAGAGTCTTCATAACCCAATCACCTCTTAAAAACTCCACCTCGCAATATTGCCACATTTGAGATTAAATTTCAACATGAGTTTTGAGGAGACAAATATTCAAACAATAGCACTCTATTTTCAAATTGTTGACACTGAATGTCTCATAATGTTCTTTTATTATCTTTTTAATCTCTTTTGAATCTTTATTTTCTACTTTTCTATTTATTTTTCTGAACAAAATTTGCAAAATATTTATCTATTATTAGTCTTTTCAGTGTATCATGCCTTGGCTTCATCAACCCATTAATTTATTTTTATATTCCAATTCATTATTTTATATTCCAATTCATTATTTTGATATTCCAATTCATTAGTTTTTTACTACTTTCTTCTATCCCTTGCTTCTACTTCCTTTGAGTTTACTTTGTACTTTTCCTAATATCTCAAGTAGAAATCTTATTTGTTTTCAATTTTAATTCTATATTTTATACCCAATATTAAGCATTTTAACTATTGTCATGCTGTTAGTGTTTATATTAATATATGTTTTGCCATCAATTTTCTTTTTACCACTCCTTCTTGCATTCACAGTATCCTTCTTATGTGACCAAACACCAAATTGGCTTGCTTGCATATGGCGGAACTTCCCAGCCCCCAGAACTGTAAGAAGTAAATGTTGTTTAAGCCACCCAGTCTATGGTAGGTTTTCATAGCAGCTTGAGTTCACTAAGACACTAAGATTATTTCTACCTTGTTCATACTAAGTTTTCAGTAATTAATGATAATACATTTTAGTATTGGTGCTTACTGACTTTGACACCTATTTTGGCATTGTAAAAATCATTTTTTCTTCTTTTCTACTGTCTCTGCTTTATGTAGTGGAAATGAGGATGTTTTCATGAATATGATAAATGAACAGTATGATTAGAAAACTGACAAATTACAAATCTATGTTTATTTATGACTGACTTTGGTAAGAAGTCTATCTACTAGAGATTGAAGCTAACTTTCTACTTCCTGTTTAAGCATTAATTTTGCCAGAGAGACTTTCACCACAGTAATTTTTAATGGGCTTCTCTGGTTTCACTATGGAAAACTTATGAAAACTCTATGGAAATTCCATAATAATAAAGAAGACCCCTGCGCACTGCAAACTTAGTGAACACAGACCTAAACAAGGAGAAAGCTTACCATGCCAGGAGAAAGGGCTGTACAGGTGGCAATCCAGGAGAGAAGCAAACAGTGCATGTAAAATTCACCTACAAACTAAAAAAATGATCTTTGCAGACCTTGATTTAGGCTATACACTCATCATAACAACACTGTGGTGTCAAATAAATATAACTTCTTGAATCCAGAAATCGTTTACCTCTAGCCTTTAGTATACTAACAAAGAATTCACAAAGTTCCCTGGTCGTGTCACTTGGTTCCTGGATTGACTCTTCTGCAGGGTCCTATCATTCACTCTGGGAGAAGGCATAGGGATAAATAGCAGCTTGCCAGGAAGACAGCGTTTGTTTTAGCAGATGAACGCAGGTCTATTCCAGATGTTTGCAGTTGCCAGTTAAGTAACATGCTCATGTATCTGAGAATTGTATATCACAAATATTTACCAAAAAAATATTAGTAATGAGAAATCAATAGTTTGGTAATTCAGATGACCCATCAATATTTAGTATTCCAGTAGAGTCCTCTCTAGATACTAGGTAAGGACATGTTATGTTTGTATACAAAAAATTAGATTTATATAACTATAATTTCTCTTGTTGGGTTACTGTTGAATAAATGCATATCTTTATCAACATTTCGTTATAAAACTTAGGCAAGCTGAACATATTAGGTTGAATTTTCAGAATGTAAAAATTATAATTTGTAATAGTAATATTGTTTCATTAAGAAAATGCTTTTATAGCATTAGTAATTTAAATTTTTAATTTACAAAGTATATCAAATTTAAAATAAATTTAAACTTGATGGTTTTAAAAACTTATTTTTATGTGTATATCTTCATAAAATTTATGTATATATGCAGTTTTATTTAGTTTAAAATGCATCTTTTCCTATATTTCTTAGTTTGGAGTAGTTAGGTTATCATTTTCTTTTTTATGTTTTCTTTATTCCCTCCTAAAACAAGATTGTTCTTTTTAGCCCATTGGCAAATATTTCCATAGACTGAATAATGGCACATTGTTTTGAATCTTAGAAAACATTATAGCTGCTTAATGTTTAGTATCAATATGCTTCCACACATGAAGAGGAGTGAAAACTTCAACATTAAAACTCGGGTGTATATTTGTAAAGCTGGTTGTTTCATTTAATCATGATGATAAATGCATGCTATAGGTATTCTGAAAGTGACAGAATTGTCAGCTTAACTCATGTGGGAAGCTTTGATGAAATACATTATTGATTACCAAAGTTCAATTCTGCTGCAATGACACTAGTCAGCCAGGTCTTCATTGTCGAACGAGTTTATCATTACCATCATTGCTACATTTTATCTCTTTGCCAGAGATAAGAGTTGATAAGGAGGAATAAGAGATACATTCTAGGAGAAACCTAGATGAGGCTAGTAGTAAGAATCAAAATCTAGTGTAGAGGGTAAACTGCAGAATGCTGGGAAGAGTGGTGGCAAATTGATGGCCAGGTGCTGAAGAACCAAACCAAACATTCTGAACTACGAGAGGAGGGGCCAGAGCCCTCCTGGATGTGGATGAAGAGAAGCAGATATGCCAGACTTCCAATATACAGTCAAATAGGAGGCCTGGACATCATGCCGCAGCTGAATGTTTGACTCATTAGCTTGGGCACATAGATGAGGTTAACCTCAGAGGCAGCAGAGCACCCTCCTGGTTCTAAGACTACCTAGTTGAAGTTGTTAACCCTTCTTTTGCCTTCCTTAATCTTAGTCAGATCCAGCTCAGATATCAGATCCCAAAATGAAACTCTTTTTTTATAAATATAGAGTATCCAAGTTAGGATGATTTGCTTCTAGGGTATTAAATCAGTATCTCACACCATAATCATTTATTTTCCAAGCTGAAGGTACACCCAAATGACCCTCATTCCTGAGGCAGTTTCTGAAGATCTTTATAACTCAATCTGACTCCATATTATCTTGTCATCACCTATACCCATAAGATCTGTTACCTTGTAAATGACATAATTATAATCATTGGTTAATAAAGATAGAGAAGGGTATTTATTGAAATGGGCTAAGCTCAAAGAAGTCAGGAGAGGCATAGAAAGAAAAGACTGGACTCAGCAATAAAGACCTTTGTAGGCAGTAAACTGCATATGAACATTTACAGGAATAATCTCCTTTAGGAAAATAAAACCCACAAGTTGTCAAGGTATTTTTAGAAAAGTGTTCCAATGGAATCGAGTCTGGAGGAGTAGGGCCAGTTCTCATAGCAATCTAAATCTTTCTTCCATAAGTCTCAGCATCTCCTTAAATTCCCATTGCACCTATAGACCTGGCTCTAACACAGTGGTTCTCAAGGTATGGTTCCATGATCGGCAGCATTAATTTCACCTGGGAACTTGTTAAAATTGCAAATTTTTCTGCTTCACTCCAGACTTACAGAATCAAGAACTCTAGGTATGGGTTCTGTGAATTGTGTTTTAACAAGAACTTCGAGTGAATTGGTTTCACAATGAAGTTCAGGAAAGGCTCTTGGAACACTGACATGGAGAGGGGCAAGAGTACAAATGGAGGGTTCCAGTGGGAGGAACTAAGAAGTGACAGTGTGCAACATATTTATTACTATTTCTTTTTACAGATGAAGGAAATGGAAAATGAAGCAGAAGTAAGGAGTGGTGAGGTACTGGGTCCAATAATTTCATCAACCAATCACATGTGCATCTAGTATATTGGATTCATGAAGGCAGAAACCAAATCCATGGCACTTTAAACAACATCTGACACATAGTAAGTACTCCAAAATATTGCTTAAATAAATAAAAGAAGGTAAATTTTATTGCAAATAATATGGGTCGCTCATGTGGTTTTTGAAGACAGTCCAAGTTTGTTGCTACACAGCAGAAGGAAGACCAGAATGAGCACCCTCTGAGGGAGGCAGGTCAGACAAGAAGGATCCCAGAAGGGACTGAGACATAAATGCCATTTTCTTCTCCAGAGTTCACCAAATAAATCACTCTGCCCTAGAAAGAAGTTAGTGGAGGCATGCCAGATGCTAGGATTTTTATTCTAGTACAATTCCTAATACAATAATATTCAAAATCCTGAAATCAATGTTTCTTACTTGTTTGATTAAAAAATCTTAAGAGCACTATTGAAGTTTAACTGACATATGATAATAGCCCTTAAATAAAGCACACCATTTGATCAGCTTTGACATGTTTATATACCTGTGAAACCATCACCAAAATCAGGATGATGAACAAACATATCACACCCCAAAAGTTTTCTTGTGCCCTTTTGTAATCACTCACTTTAATCTATTTCTGTTCTTCCCCATCCCTAGACACCTATTGATCCACTTTCTGTCACTATAGACTAGCTGGCATTTTTCAGAATTTTATGTAAATGGAATCAGAGTATGTGCTTTCTTTTGTTTCTCCCATCATAATTATTTTGAAATTCATCCAAATTGTTGTGTACATGATAATCAATTCCTTTTTAAGAAGTAGTGTTTCCTTGTTTGGTTATATCAGAATTTATTCATTTATTTACCTCTTAATGGGCATTTTGATTATTTCTAGTTTTTGACAATTATAAATAGAGGTGCTTAAACTGTCTTGGTGTGGACAGAAGCTTCACTGCTCCTGAGTAAATGCTTTGAAGTGGAATGGCTGGATCATATGTTAGGAATATGTTTCGCTTTTTCAGAAATTGCCAAAATGTTTTACAATATTTTGTAAATTACTGTTATTGTATCATTGTTCATCCCACAAAGTTTGAGAGTTCCAGTTTCTTCATATCCTCGCTAAATAGTACTATATGATCAGTCTTTTTAAATATAAGACATTCTAACAGAAGTGTAGTGGTATCTCATTGCAGTTTTTATTCACATTTCTCTATTAATGATATTGAGGAACTTTTCATTCAGTTGTTTATGATTCATTATCTACTTTGGTGATAACGAATATTTTCATATTTGCCTATTTTTAATTTGTTCATGTTGTTATTATGCTTTGAGGATTTTTAAAAATATATTTTAGATAGAAATCCTTTATGATATATGTGGCTTCCAAATGTTTTTCCCAGTCTTTATCTTGTTGTTCATTCTTGTAGGAGTGTTTTATGAAGAGCAAAAGTTTTTGATTTTAATGATGTTCAATTTATAAATTAGGCTGATATTGCTTGATTTTTTTTTCTTATTATGGGTCATAATTTTTACTTCTTTGCATGGCTGGTAATTTTTTATCAGATGCCAGACTTTGTAGATTTTACCTTCTTGGGTGCTAAATATGTGGCTATTCCTGTAAGTACATTTGGACTTTGTTGTGTGATGCAGTTAAGTTACTTGGAATCATTCTGATCATTTTGGGTCTTGCTTTTAAGTTTTGTTAGACGAGGCCAGGACACTGTTTTATCTAGGTCTAGTTTTATCCCAGTTCTGAGGCAAAACCCTTTGGAGTCCTCCACTTGATACCGCCTGAATTATGAAGTTTTTCCATACTGACTAGGTCCTACAAGGATTGTTTCCTTAATAGCTGTAGGTAACTCTTTCCCAGATGTTAGGTGGCTTCCACCCATGCATGTGCTGATCCTCTGTAGATTTCTAGAGCACTTTATCTTGGCAGCTCTATCTTTTCTGCTACTCTACCCAGTGAATTCTAGCTGCCTTGGCCTCCTCAGACTTCCAGATCCATCCTCTCCATTGAGGGAGGCTACTGGGCTCTGCCTGGGTTCCTCTTCCCTATACCATGACCAGGATGTGCTCCAGGCAGTAAACTGGGGCAATCATGGGGATTACTTTTTTGGTTCCCGTTTCTCTGGGAACACCGCTATCTTATATCTTGAAAACCATTGTTTAATACATATTTTCCTTTCTTTGCTTGTTTCAGGCAAAAAAGTAAATCTGGTCACTGTTATTCTTTGCTTTGCAAAGCAGAAGCCCTATCCAATTTCTATTAAAAACAAGAGGAATTAGAGTACATGCATAGAGTTTCAAGGCATTAGTTAAATGCTAGCTTGTTTAATTGATTTACAACCACTTTCACAAATATCTACAGGGACGGTAGGTCTTTTACATAAAATACATAAATTAAGTGGTTGCTGTGGTAATTACACTGACTTATGAGAGATCTTGAGTTTGATCACAAAACAATAAAGTCTCTGGTAAAATATAAGTAATAGGAAAAAGGTACTTTTAAATTAGATTATTTTAAACACATAGTACCCTTCCAAGAATATAATTCTTTATAAATATAAGGTCTGTTAGAAGAAATGCTACCATATCGATCACAAGTATTGGGGAATCCTAGGGAAAATATATCTACTTATCCTAAATAGCAGGATATGAAAGATTCAGTATTCCTTTTAAAACCAATTTTCCCCACGGTGGATGGACTTAAAAATCCTCTAGCACAGCATTTCCCAATGTCAGAGCACACAGTGTGTGTGCCACTAATGAGTGATGGATATGTCTGCGATTTTGATCCCTGTAGTCCTGGACATGATCTGATAGGGTCGGAGGAGGCTGGAATTTATAGAATTCCCTCTGGCCATAATCATTCTCAACTTACTGCAGTGTGCCTTACAAATATTATCTTTCCCTATGTGTGCTGTGATGTGGAAAAGGTCAGGTTACACTTCTCTAGTAGTTACATGTTTTCCTACTGTTTGTTTTATCTTTTATAATGCCATGCTCAGTTAATAAATTTCTCTGGCTTTTCTTTTTTTTTTTTTACTTCAAGGGATGACTGACTTGCTTAGAAGAACAATTTAGCCATTGGAAAAGAGAAGAAGGGACTTTCTGTAACTGCCTTTATTTCTGAACTCTATTGCCTTAGGGAGACTTTATTGTTAAAATAAAATTCCACCTGTATGTCTTGATAATACATAATATCCATAGTTGTAGAGTTAAAGTATATTAACAGTGTAAATCAAGACTGTGTGTACTTTTGCAAAAAGTGAATCTCATAATTTAAAATAAATTTCCTTAGGGGAATTTATTTATTTAATGACATATATGCCAGTCTTTGTTATATGTAAGTAAATGACTGTCGCCTCCTTTAGTTTACCCTTCTGTGGCTCTAGCTTCCCTTTAAGCAATTTATTCATAAAATTTACTTTGTATTTTCAATCAAGAAGAAAGCTTAAATCATGATACTTAGGAAGTAAAATAATTTTATTATCTAGCTCATATACATTTTTTAAATTTAAGGGTCTTGTGAAATAAGACATTCCGTGCTACATTTCACAAGTTCCAACTGTGCTTTGTTTACACGTGTGGTCTGCAGCATTTTAAGGGTCCAACATTTTTGGGTTTGGGGGAGGTATTTTTGAGAATAGAATTTGAATTTCATTAGAGTGAGAGGTTTTGCTTAAAGTTCTTGCATGATTTTTCTTAAGGGGAGAGAAAGCTAAGAGAACAAATTGGGGCATAGGCACCTATGATTTCTATTTTTATCCTTTTATTATTGCAATATAATTAGACGGCTCCTTAATTGAGAATTTACTGTATTCTATAATCTGGAATTTACCATTTCTCTTTGCACATGAGATTAGATACCAGATGAACAATAGAAATTGAAAAATGTAAGTAAGTAGCATTTACTTTTATTTATTTAGTAGAGAGAAAATTCAAGTGCGTAGGCAATTTTACATATTCTGGCTTTTTAGTATATAAGGAATATATATAAGCAAGGACAGAAACATGCCTTTGCCTTTCTGACTATTTTTTACAACTTTAATAAAGTATAATGACATATGCTAAACTGGCCATATTTAAAGTATACAATCTGATAAGTTTTGACATAGTTATACACCTATGAAGCTATCACTATAAACAAGATAATGAACATATCTATTCCTGCATAGTTCCCTGTGCTTCTTTGTAATCCTCCATCCTTTTCAGCTTACCCTAGACAATCAGCTTTTTGCTATTATAGATTAGTTTATATTTTTTCATAAATTTATACAAATGTGATCCTACAGTATATACCGTCTTTTGTCTGCCCTTTTCTCTCAGCAGTGTTATTTCGAGAGTCATCATTAATTCACTTTATTTATAGCTCAGTAGTATTCTCTTTAATTAATGTGCCATGATTCATTTATTCAACTGTTTTTGGACATTTGGATTATTCCCAGGTTTTGGCTATTCTGAATAAGGACATCACAAACATTCATGTATAAATTTTTGTATGAAGATATGCTTTCATTTATTTTTAAGTATATATCTAGGAGTAAGTATAGTATCGGGATTATATGCCTGATATATGTTTAATTTTTTTAAGAAACTGCTAAACTGTTTCTCAAAGTAATTGTACCATTTTACCTTCCCAAGTAGCAGTGTTTGAGAACTTTAGTTACTATACATCCTCACCAACGCTTGATAATGATGTTTCAATAATTGTGGCCATTATAAAAAGTGTGTAGTGGTAACTTATTGTGGTTTTAATGTCTATTTAATGACTAATGATGTGGAAAATCCTTTCAAGTGGGTGTTTGTGATTAGTATATTGATTTTGATGTAGTGTTTGTTCAAAATTTTTGCCTATTTTTTAATTTATTTGTTGGGCTTATATTTTTAGAGTTTTTAAAAAATCTATTTTGGATGCAAGTACTTTTTCAGATAATGTGACTTGAGAATCTATTTTCCCAGTCTGGGCTTTCTTTTCATTTTCTTAACAGTGTCTTTCAAACAGCAGATATTCTTAATTTTGATGAAGTACTATCTTATTTTTAATGAATCATGCATTTGCTGTCATATCTAAGAAATCTTCATCTAATCCAAAATCTCAAAGGTTTTCACCTATGCTTTATTCAAGAAATTTTATAGTTTTAGCTTCTATATTTAAGTCTAGAATTCATCTTGGGCTAATTATTTTATGCGATATGACATATATTGTTCATTTTTAATATGGCCATTGAATTATTTCAGTAACTTTTAGAAAACAAATTTTTTCAATTAAATTGCTTTTGCACTTTTTTTGGAAATCAATTAACCATCAATATGCCAGTTTATTTTGGACTCCACTGTCTGTTTTATTGTCCATCTTGATGCCAATACTACACTGGATTGTTATTTTTGTATAATTCTTAAAATCAGGTAGCATAAGTCTACCAGCTTTGTTCTCCTTTATCAATGTTGTTTTTGACATTTCTAGGTTCTTTTATTCTTATACAAAATTTAGAATCAGTTTGTCAATTTCCACTAAAAAGTCAGCTTGGATTTCAATTTGAATTACTCTAATTCTATACATCAATTCTGGAAAAACTGACATCTCAACACTACTGAGTTGTCTATTCCAGGAGCACAGTATATCTCTCCATTTGTTTAAGTCCTCTTCAGTTTTTTATCCACAATGTTTTGTCATTGGCAATGTGTAGGTCTTCCCCATCTTTTGTCAAGTTTGCCTTAAACTCAAGAGGTGAGCATGCACAATTAGTAATACTAAACATTTTCTTTATAAAATAAGCTAATCGAGATGAAATTTAAAATTTATAGTTATGCACATGCATAAAATTGACAAATAAAACTTTCTCAATGTTCTCCTAGAGCTAACTTAGTCTTACCTTTTAACATGTGAAGAGTCTTTTTCTGGTCCTGATGTGGTTTGGGAAAAGAAATGCTTTAAAATCCTTTTAAGGCATCTATCAGCAGGCTTTGATTTCTCCTAAGGAGACATATTCAGTTTCCCATTTCTAACCTTTTAAAGGAAGGACTTCTTTTACTTTTTTTTTTAAACCATTTTTGGTTCCATAGTTTTTTTGAATCCTTTCTCCCCATAATTTACAATAAATGTATTTTTTTAAATCACAGTATATAAGATGCTAGCTTTCATTAAAACCTCATAATAATTTTGAGGGTTTTTTTCTCCCAAAATATCATGTATACACAACTTTTAAGTGTTAATATCCTTTTATTTTTAAGAAGTTGTATGACTTTCCATGTTTTTCGTGATCCAAAATTTCTTTATATATAATTGAAAAAACTTACATTTAAAAAAAAAAGATAGAACACTTCATCTTCTTTAGAAGAGTTTACTGCCTATACTTTGAAAGAGACTGTGCTATTTTAATAGAATTTGCGTCACTTCATATAACAACTTTACAAAATCTACTTAAATATAATAGAACACAGATTTAAAATAGATTTCTAAAGTAATTTCTCCCATGAAAAATAGGGGCAGGGCAAAGAACACATCCTGCTATGAATATTCATGGCAAATTTCTCTCACAGAGTAAAATTAATTTTAGTTTTTAGTCTCTATCTTATGAAGTATTCATAATTTTTACATTGACTTAAAACTAATGCAAATCATGTATGGTTGCCAGTTATATAACTCATGTCATCCTCTACCATGTCTGATGCCCTACTATATATGGGGTTGTTAGCATTTTTCACTCTTGGGTATATAAATTTTAACATGCAAATCTCATTTTGACATTTTGGCATGTATTTTGACTTAATGTGAGCCCCTTCTTCCATTTGCTATGGCCAAAAACCATACTGATTTTCCATAAGGAACAGAATGTAAAAGTAATATGATATATACTATTTTTCTTTAATGAGTGTAAAGTCAAGGAAAAGTTACAAAAATACAGACATGGAATAAATAGAGACATATACTCATTTATATATAGAAACAAATACTCATTTAGTAAAGCCCTAGATCTAGACACAGCATTGTGCTTTAGAAAAGTCGCAGGCTGGGGCCAAAGAAAAGTGCCTTTGATTTCCATCCCTCTCACTGATTGGCTGGGTCATCTTTAAAAAAGTTATGTGGCCACTTCAAGCTTCAGATTGCACATCTGTAAATTGGGGATAATAATACCATCTCATAGAAGTGATTTGAAAATTAACTATTAAAAATATGTGGTAGGGACAATATATAATGTCATGTATAATAGCAGCGTTATCACCTATACCCGTTCTCTATTCTGGTTTATTCAGCAACATTCTAAGTGGTGTGATGTATACAGTATAAAAATATTCCTTTCTCTACTAATGATTTACTTAGTAGCAATTCTGATACTGTATATATTATTTATTAACATTACAGAATATGTATTAACATTACAGAAATGTGTAGTAGTTAAATATTGGGCTATAGAATATAAATACTTTGGAGGTTTTCAAAGGGTAGAAGAGGAAGAAAGAAGCCATGCTGAATTTACATGTTCTTAGAAGATTCAAATAAACATGATGTTATAGTCACAAAAATTATAGCACTTTCCCTCACTCAGTTAAAATTTAATTTAAAATTAAATTTGAATTCTTATTTATTAACTACTAGTTATTGTGGATTTAAAAATTGATATGCAAATCTAAAACCTAAAGAATAATGAGAAATAGTAAAAACTGGATATGATGTAACAGGTAAAGAGTGGTTATAGACTCATTTAAACCTCTCAATCAGCTTATTAAGATCTGATGATTCTACACTGGGGAATATAAAATTTATACCTATAGTTGTAGAAAAGTATTGAAGCCTCATTTACATTTTTGAAAATTCCGGTATGATCTCTTTGTCAGTAAGGTGAAAGATGGATTAAAATAGACAAGAAGGAAGGGGAAAAATCACATAAATTCCATCCCAAGTGCTAAGAAAGTGGTTCCTACTGCCATTGGGCTCAAGAAGTCCCCAGAGATAAACAATTTCTGACTGAAAACCTGTAGCTTTACCTGCCTCTTTCTCTCAATGTAAAATCTTTCAGAAAACCACTAGATGATTGTTACCTTCATAAATGCCCAGATACTGAGAAGACATTTGCCCAGACAAGGAAGTGTTAGAAAGTATATTTCCTGGGAATATTTGGCAGAGGGTGATGGTGTGGTGTCATTCTGAATGAAGTATATGGTAGTATGATTCAAATTGTCTCCTTGTTCCAGAAGTTAGTTCAATAGCCTCTTAATTTGGATAAAACAAAAGACCATTGGCCTCCAGTTCTTTTTTAGTTGATATCAGTACTGTAAAAAGATATTCTTTGAGAAATTGGTGCATTGTGTCATGTTTCTCTTTTCAAGTACAATTTTGATACAGTTTCTCTAAGGCTATCCCAGTTTTTAATTATGATTTAGGCATATTTCTACTTTTTAAATGTTTTATTCTTATGATTCTTTTTATCTTAAAAATTAATATAGCTTCAACAATGAGCTGTTTGTAGAAAAATCTCATACATTAAATAGACTAAAATCCATTCCATTACATGAGCAATGGCAGATAAGTATTTCTATTTAATAAAAAAAAAAGACTGCTAATAACATTGTCTTCTGGAGGTTCATTCTATCTGGTTTTGTAGAGATTTATTTTAACTGTCGTATGATACACTGTCTGGTAAATGCTGTAGGATACTAGTGAAGTAAATTTGAGTATATTGATTTACTTTTCATCTTGTTCCAGTCTGTTGCATACGGATAGACTCATAACTTGTTTTGAGCTATATTGCAAAATGAGTTTTACCCACACTGTAATTTTATTTTGTAACAGAACAGTGAAACTTGATTAGATAAGAGTGAAAGATGGCTTAAAATATTCATTTAGTCAACATCAAAAGATATGCTAAAGATCTAATCTAAAAATAGAAAATGTTTAAATTATTATATTTAAAGAATATTTGGTACATCACTACAGAAGCTATTTTTTAGTTAATATACATATTCCTAACACTGTCTTAAAATAAAAACTGTTTTAAATCTTGAAAAAAAATAATTAATTATCTTCATGTACTGACTATTTTTACCCACTAAAGACCAATCAATCAGGTTTACATATATTGAAAATTATATAGACTGAAGTTATTTTTTAAAAATCATCATTTGTTAACCATTATATTAATAGTAGTTTTAGGTAATAAGTACTAATGGATATTAAAAATAGAAAGTTCAATTAGAAATGGTATATTTACATAGTCTCAAAGTATTTCCTCATAAGATATTTACTAAATACAAAGAGAAAAAGATTAACTTTACAGTGAAAAGAAATCTGGCAAATACTACCTAAACTGAGTAATCAAAGTTAACATTATCAATAAAAGAACAAGACAGACATTATTTTGCCACTAATATTATGCACTTAAAAGAACACACCATTTCTGTAGTATCTCTTCTAAAAACTTGTAACATTAATCTGTTCATGAGGAAACCTAAGCAAACCCAATTTGAGGAACAGTGAATAAATAAAATAAATGGCCAACACTTAAAAAATATCAAGGTCATGAAAAATAAAAACTAAGATACTTTTCCAGACAAAAAGGGACAAAAGAGACATGGACACCGATGACAATGAGTGATTCTGAATTGGTTCCTGGACCAGGGAAAAAAATCATTCTTGCTCTAAAGGTCATTAATGGGACAATTGTGAAAATTGACTTATTATTAGATAATAATATCAACTTAATGTTACTATTTTTATGCTAATAATTATACCATGATTATGCAAGAAAATATCCTTATCTTTAGGGAATACCTAACTGAAACATTTAAGAGTAAAGGATCATTATGTCTAGAATTTACTCTGAAATGGGGAAAGAAAGGGTGGAAATGTAGTAAATGTGAACACGGGCTTCTGGGTAAATGGGAACTGTTTACACAATTTTTATAACTTTTCTATAATACTGAAGTTATTTTAAAATAAAAATTTTTAAGATTATGTAACTACATTAAATAAGTAATTAATAAAAATCACCCCAAAAAGTTTTTCAACTAAGTATATTAACTTTTTGTTTAAAGTCACTATTCAATTCAGTTGGCATTATTGGTTCTGGTAGTTCTACCGATAAGCACAGTTATAATCTTAGATGCTAATTAGGAAACTAGTAGGATATCTTTTATGACAAATAGTAGAGACTACACAAAAAGTATATGTTTATAAAAGTTGTATTCAGACTTAATTTCCAGTATTTGATTATAGTCACAAAGTACATGACATTGATATAGACTTATATTAAGACTTTGTCTTCTGGAATCAAACTTGTAGAAGCATGCCTCTCCCCACTCTCAACCCCACTAGTAATTGTGCATAATTCAGCTAAAAAGAGTATCATGTATCATAACTCTAGTCACAAATGTCTATTCTACATTTTAAAAGAAGATTCTATTTTAAAAGAGGAGAGTTATATTATGTTTAACTAAAAGTTGTTACAAAGGAATCATGATACATATGCTCCTCAGCTTACAATGGGGTTATGTTCCAAAAAACTCATCTTAAGTTGAAAATATTGTAAGTCAAAAATGTATTTAATATAACCAATGCATGGAACATTGTAGCTTAGCCTTGCCTACATTCAATGTGCTCAGAACACTTACATTAGCCTACAGTTGGGCAAAATCATCTAACACAAAGCCTATTTTATAATAAAGTTGACTGTCTCATGTAATTTGTTAAATACTATACTGAAAGTAAAAAAACAGAATGCTTGTATGGGTACTCATCATTAACAAACACAGCTGAAAGCACACTGGACATGGTCTAAGATCAGAATACTCTTAAAGGGATGTTGTTTTAACTACAAAATTCTCTTACCTGCAGAATAAAACATTTCAAAAACCAGTCTTCAAACAATGCTGATGTCATACAGGCTTTCCTGTTATGGAAAAAATGAATGGAAAGCATATGCTTGCTCCCATTCTTGAATGCTTTACAGTTCATCCAGTGGTAGATTTGGAGAGTCTTTGATTTTAACCCTGGAACATTTCCACTCAAAAGCAGCATTATACTGTCTTTAAATGCCTTGAATCCTGGGATCATCTTAGACTCCATAATAATGTATGTATGCTCTCACATACACTTCAAGAATAAGCTCATTCCATGAATATTAAATATTCTGGCAAATATTTCTCATCCACAATTAACCTGTGCAGCTCTTCCTAAAAAGCTTCAGCATCATTATTTAGATACTTCATTTAGGATACTGGTCTCCAGTTCCATCCAAACTGGTGCAAAAGGCATTAAGTCATCCTTCTTCATGGCTGAGTAGTATTCCATGGCATATATATGCCACATTTTGTTAATCCACTCATGAATTGATGGGTACTTGGGTTTATTCCACATCTTTGCAATTGTGAATTGTGCTGCTATAAACATTCCAGTGAAGGTGTCTTTTTGATAAAATGACTTCTTTTCCTATGGGTAAATACCCAGTAGTGGGATTGCTGGATCAATTAAATTGGAACTAACTGATGAGTACACATGTGCGTAGAGGGAAGTAAATCTCAAAGGAAATCAAACAGGAGGTGAGAGGAAGAGGGATTGGGCAAAAACCTACTTAACAGATACAATGAATACTATCTGGGTGATGGACACACTTTTAACCCTGACTTGAGCATTACAAAAGTGATCCATGTAACCAAAAACATTTGTACCCCCATAATACTTTGAAATAAATTTTTTAAAATTAAAATAAATTTAAAAAGCTCAGCATCCTCACTATTGGCACTTGCTGTCTCATCACTGATTTAATTTTATTAAAATTATGATACCTTTTGAAACTTTGGAACCATCTACGAATTGGTACAAACATTTGCTGTATGTAGGATCATCATCGTTCTCTTTTAGCTTACAGAAAAGACTTGTTGCCTTAGCCTGAATTGTCAGCAGGGTGAGCAGAATGTGCTCCTATGGCTGGTCTTCTGTCTATGTGACAAGTGATTTTTTCATATTATCAATGTTGACTCAGCTCTTTTCTTCACGATGACAGTGAGTGGATTTAACCAACGCTGACAATTTCACTGCATCACTAATTCGCTTTTTGTCCTTTAAGATGGTCGAGATTGTGGATTGCAAAAAGTCTTAACTCACCTGTGACGGTCATTGCTGGCTTGCCGCCTTCATGCTGGGCAATTATCTTGAGTCTCATCTCCAGAATAATTGCCTTCCTCGTCTTTTCACCATAAGCAGGAGACACAGGTGGGTGTTTTGTAGACATGAGGGAATGTGAAAACATAAAACACAATATCAAAAAAATGCAGGCAACACCGCACACCGTAGAGTATCAGTAATTTGCCCTTGTAATCCCGTGGCTCACGGGGCGCTTCGGCTCCCTGCCACTGCCCAGCCTCATGTAAGAGTATCGTCTTGCTTATCGTTAGCCAAGGAAAAGATCAGAGTTCGAAGTACAATATATTATACAGAACTGTAAAACACAGAGTGAACCCTAACTTAAAGCATGAACTTTGATTAATGATAATGTATCAATATTAGTTCTTTATTTGTGACAAATATACCACATGAATGCAAGATTTTAATTATAGGAGAAACTGGGGGAGGGAGTGGTATATGGGAACTCTACTTTCTACCCAATTTTTCTATAAACCTAAGAAAAGCCCTAAAAAATAAAGTTTATTAATTTTTTTAAAGTTAAAAAAGTTCAAAGTTCAAAGTACAGTTTCTCCATATCTTTCACACTGCTATAAAGTTGGAAAAACATAAGTTCAACCACCATAAGTCAGAGATTGGCCACATCTAGTACAGATGAATCCCAGCCTCGGTGAGCGATGCAGACTGTCAGAGTCCCAGTAACCTCCAGTCCTTCCTCTCTTCAGTAACTTACTTAAACCCCATGTGGACGGCAGTACATTTTTTTTTCCTCTTTTATCTTTAAGGTTTTGTAACTTCACCAAGATATGTCATATTCTATATATTTCAGTATTATTCTATTTTCTCTGGGATATATCTTTGTACTTCAAATTTCAAATTTAGCCATCTAAGCTTTATCATCCTTACATTTTGACAAATGTGTATATACTAGCAAAACCATTACAATTCATCATCATCATAAGGATATGGAGCATTTCCATCACTGCTGAAAGCAAAGAGCTATTAATATTATTCCTTTATTATTCTTTCAAGTTCAAAGGGTCTGTAGCGTTGTCCCATTATTCATTCTTGATAGTGGGAATTTGTGTCTTCTCCGTTTTTTCCTTGACCAGTTAAACCAAAGGTTAATGAATTTTATTTTCACTGGTCTATATTGTTATACTGGAAATAGGCTTCTTGTAGATACATAGTTATGTTTGTCTTTTTAATCCAATCTGAAAATCTCTACCTTTTAATAGAAGAATTTAAGCTATATGTTCATAATGTAATTTTCTATATAGTTGGGCTTAAATTTACCACTTGCTATTTATTTTCTATTATTTCTCATTTTTATTTAATTTTTTCCTCTTTTCATGTCTTCTTTTGGATTAACTGAGTATTTTTATGATTCACTTTTGTCTCCACTATTGATTGATTAGCTATACTTCTTTGTTTGAAATTTTAAGGGTTGCTCTAAAGTTTACCCTATATATCTTTAGTTATCAAAGTCTACCTTTGATAATATTATACTGCTTTATTTATAGTGTAACAATTTAACATTATATATAAATACTTTTATTTCTTCTTTCAATTCTTTGTTCTATTGTTTTCATATATTTTACTATGCTATGTTATAAAATCCACAATCTAGTGTTACTATTTGTTTTAGACATTTGATTTTCTTTTAAAAATAAAATAAGAAAATATATATTTTTGTGTACCCCAATTTTTACCATTTGCAGTTTTCCATTTCTTAGTGTAAATGCAAATTTTTGCTTGGTGTTGTATCATTTCTACATGAAGAATTCCCTTTCATATTTATTGTATCACAGGTGTACTGACAAGAAATTTTTCAGTGTTTTTTTCTAAAAATGTTTATTTTGCCTTTGTTTTATTTGTTTTTAAACTTTGGTGTCTGACTTTTAAAAAAACAAAATTTTTATAGCAGCCTTAGGTTTACAAAAAAATTTAAGACATAGGAAGTGTTCTAATATATTTTGTACCATTTATTTCCCTAATTATTAACATATTACTTTAGTATGGTTTATTTGATAAAATTAATGAATAATATTATTAACAAAGGTCCATACTTTATTCAGATTTCCTTAGTTTTTACCTAATGTCCTTTTACTGTTCCAGAATCCATCTAGAACACCACATTGCATTGAATTGTCATGTTTCCTTAGGCTCCTCCTGGCTCTGAGAGTTTCTCAGACTTTGCCTATTTTTGATGCTCTTGTCAGTTTTAAGGAGTATTGGTTAGGTATTTTTGTGAGATGCCCTTTTATTAGAATTTGTCTGTTTTTCGTCATAGTTAGCCTGGGGTTATAGGTTTTGGGGAGAAAGATCATAGACAGAAAGTGCCATTTTTGTTATATCATAGTAAGAGTATATACTATCAATGTGATATATCACTGCTGATAATGACCTTAATCACCTGGCTAAGGTAGTGTTTGTCAGGTTTTCCTACTGTAAGTTTTAGGCTAATATTTATTACTCACTCTCCTCCCCCTTTCCATATTGTATTCTTGTGAAGAAAGTACTACATACAACCCACATTTAAAGATTGGGGAGTTATGCTCCCAGTCTTTGAGGGTAGAGTATCTACTTTAACTATTTGAAATTTTTCTGCACAGGAAATTTGTCTGTTTTTCCCCCACTTGTTTATTTGTTGAATCATTTATTTTTATCAGTATGGATTCATGGATATTTATTTTGGATTATAATCCATTAATATCTTATATTTTTTTTCTTTGCTTAAATTTTCCTGTGTGGGCCATTGGAAGCTCTTTCAATTGGCTCCTGTGTCCTTTTGACATAACTCTATGATTGTGTGTGTCTGTTCATGTGTATATATGTGTGTGAGAGTGTGTGTATGTGTGGGTGTGTATGTTTGAACGTTTCTTTACTTTCTAGCACAACAAGACTCTCCAGGCTCATCTGTTATATATCCTGTCTAAATCCTAGAATCAGACATTTCTCCAAGAAACCTTAGTTTCTTTCCTGGGAGAATGGATATTAGAAAACAATATCTGGGCACTAATTATCCCTATTACTACTGGGTATCAATGCTTTTAGGTCCTCTCAGCAGACAAAGCTAGGAAATGTGTGCATATAATAGCTCATGTGTACAGACATACCTATAAATACTGCTTTACATAACCATCGGTTTCTATATTAAATTAAACGTGGATTCACACTAATGTCCCCAACTCTAATTCATTACCACATAAGTCACTCCAGCCTCCTCCATTGCTTATCAGTAAATTTCCACCCCAACAATGAGAAACCTGGCCAAAATATGCCGTCCATTTACTTCATCGTTCATTTCCAGTATCCATATACAGCAGTATCAGAATTGTTAACGTCACCTTCCATGTGAAAGAATTGTATTGACTAGAGTATAATGCTTACATGAAGTTCCTTTTGATGAAGTTTATTGAATCTTCTCATTTCCAAAATTACTTAGCATTGTTCCTATCACTTCCTTTAGTGAATTTGTTTAATGCATTTATAATACAGTTAGCTTCATTTCCCACAGCCTTCATTCCTTTCTGAGATCTCTTCAACTTCTAAATAACTTTTTTTTTACTTGCTTACATTAAAGTTTACTTTTCATGCTGTAAAGTTTTGCTGACAGCATTGGTTTCCACATGGTTACCTGTTCCTTGGTCTCTTTAAGCAAAGTGTGGACTAATGCCACATTTCATGCATTTATGTGTCTTAGGTGTCTGGCTTTACTTTTTCATTTCTCTTTATCTTCTGCTATTTTCCTTATTTTTTTCCTTTCCTTTCCTTTTTCCTCTCATTTCTTCTCTTCTTCCTCTCTTCCTTTCACCTCTTCCTCTTTCTTCTCTTTTGATTTCTTTATTTTCTACCTCCTTTTCTTTTTTTAAATCCCCTTTGTTTTCCCTATTTCCTCTCTTCCTTTTCTTTTTAATTGCTCTCCTTCTTTATTTCCTTCAGTTTTTTTTGTTGTTGTTGTAGTCGTTGTTTACTTTATTCTCCTACCTGCAAAATATTGGACTTGGATAAGATGGTCTTTAAATTACCCACAACCATAATTCCTAAATCACTATCTTAGGACCAATTGCCCTCATTAAAGAGTAAAGGCAATACTGTATGGGAGTGAGTAGCTGGAGATTATGAATATTTTTTTTTCTACATAAGGTGAATATACTGGACTTGGAGAAATTTATGGATATAGATTAGAAGAAATTAAGATAGGGCACATTTTAATCAATGGGTAGAGTGAAAATAAAAATGGGATGGTTATTTATAGCAGATAATCATTCTTCCCCATTATAATTAACAGTCATCTATACTTTCCTTGAGATAACTGAATTCTCTGATTTTCTTTAGTTATCCAAACTTCATGCTCTGCAGGGGAACAGGCCCCTCTTCAGCCCTACAGAATGAATTTTGTTTAGCTTGGGGTGAGTGAGGCATGCAGTGCAGCTCTAGACAGTTATTGTGAGGACGGGAAGTTTACCAGAAGACTCTGGGAACGGTTTACTTGAGGTTTATAGTTTTATAAAGAAAGTTTTAAATAGTTCTTCTTTTGCAACTTGTCTTAGACATGTCAGCATATGGTACGTAAGATTTTAGCAACTATCTAGAATCACGAGAGAAGCTTTGCTAGGGAGAACATGTTGACAATGAAAGACTGGAATAAGTGAAAGGCACTTGGGTTTTTAATGAAAATATCAAATCATTGTATTAATCAACTCTCAACACTGCCCGACTCTAGGTTCCTGGTTATGTGATATTATGAATTCTGTTATAGCTTAAGCCTCTTGTAGTTGAGTTGACTGTTACTTGCAATTACAAACTTTGAGTCTGTGTGACATGCTTGCCAAAACAATTTGTAAGATATCTAGATTATTTTAAAACAGCAGAAGTTACATTTTTGAAATGTCTTAGGCAAGATTCTGATAACAGAGAATAGGAAATATTTACTACTGTCTGGTCATTCATTTTTTTAAAAAATTGAGACACTCCACACATCATATACTTCCTCATTTAAAGTGTACAGTGCAGTTTTGTTTAATACATTTACATAGAAAATTTTGATCACCTGCTCCCTCCAAAAATCCCATACCCACTAGCAGTCATTCCCCATTCCCTCTCTGCTGCCACCCGCCTTCCCACCTCAGCCTCAGGCATCTAGTACTCTGCTTTCTGTCTGTAGATTGCCTGTTCTGGACGTTTCACATAAATGGAATTATAGAATATGTAGCCTTTCGTGACTGCTTTCACTTAGCATAAATGTTTTCAAGGTTCACCTATGTTGTAGCATGTATTGATACATCATTCTTTTTATTCTGAATGATATTTCACTATATGAATATGCCATGTTTTGTTCATCCATTCATTAGCTGATGGAAGTGTAGTCTGTCTTCATTTTTTGACTGTATGAATAATGTTGCTATAAATATTCATGCACAAGTTTTTGTGAGTATATTTACATTGATCCTGGATATATACACAGAACTGGAATTGTTGGGTCATATGGAAACTCTATGATTAAGACTTGAAGAACTGCCGAACTATTTTCCAAAGTGCCTGCAGCATTTTGTATTCCCACTAATAATGTATGAAAGGTCCAATTTTTCCATATCCTTTCCCACATTTGTTATTGTCTTTTTAATTTTAGACATCCTAGTGAGTGTGAAATGATTTCTTGTCGCTAATGACGTTGAGCATCTTTTCTTGCTCTCATTGGCCATTTGTATGTCTTCTCTGGAGAAATACCTATTCAAATCCTTTGCCGATTTTTAATTAGGGGGGTTGTCTATGGGCTGCCTTTTCATTTTCTTGATGGTGTCCTTTGAGGTACAAAAGTTTTTAATTTCTTAGGTCCTATTCATTTATTTTTTTCATTTTGATGCTGTGCTTTTGGTGTTATATGTCATGAATATATACTTATTGTTTTTCTTTAGGAATTTTTTAGTTTTAGTTCTTGCATTTATACTTATGGTCCACTTTGAATTAATTTTTGTGAATGGTAATAGGAAGGAATAAAAATTTATTATTTTGGATGTGGATGTCCAATCTCTCAGCATCATTTGTTAAAAAGAGACATGCTTTTTTGAATGTGCCTTTGAAACTCCTCACATGAAGTGTAGAGCTTATTTCCCCATCTTTTAAATCTTAGCTGGACTATGACATTATTTTTGTTAGACAGCAGTTCACCAGTTCTTTGCTCTGTCATTCTAGAAGTTGTCTCTGACCCTTAAATTTTACAATAGCTTTTTCAAAGGGCAGGGAAACCATAAAAATGTATTTGGGATAATGCTGGTAATTTAAAAAATTATATGTTAATGTGCAAAAAGCTGTGTATTTAAATGTCGCACAGAAGAAAAGGCAAGACCTTTTGGAGAGAGTGTGATTATATTTTTTTCTTCCTGAAATTAAATAAAAATATAGAATCAAGAAATGCTGTTATACCATTTGGGAGTAGAAAATGCTTCCTAGTGTTCTAAAAATTTTATTGTCCTGTTATTTTGAAAAAAATAGTGTGAATTAATCTAAGAACATTAACACTGTCACCATTTCTTATGCAATGCTATAAGTAGATATTTTAAGTGTTACCAAACATACACAGAGATGTGAACATTTCTTGCCTAGAAGACCATTATATATCATCTGAAAGATGCTGCAGATTAAATTACAAACTCTGTCATTTAAAGCACAAGGTTACAGGTTAAACTATGAAAGATGCATAAGCAGGCAGTCAAAGACACTTCTCAGATGTTAAATTCTGATGACATATGGAACATGATGCTGCACAGTGAAAACCACCAGCATCTTTATCTCAAAATGTACCAGATTACACTAATCTGCAACTTTGAGCAAATGTGTATAATCTTGCAATATAAGGAACTCAAATACTCATTTATGGATTTTTTTTTGTATTATTGCATTTAAGTTATCGAAGTGACTTATTTCCTATTTTTTTCTACCACTGTTTGTGCCAAAAATGCTATGTGTGACTCTTGGAGACTTCTCTGAATTTTCTAAGAGTCATTTATTTTTTCCTATCAGCAAAAAAAAGCTCCTTTATATCTTTTTGACAGTTTATATGTACTTAATTGATCATACTGGCAAAGCAATTATTGATAAGTATTTAACTATCAGTGACAAAATGTACATTAAGTATACATTATGGGGTAAATATTCAACCCAGTGCACGACAGATTATGTACCTTCAATTAGTGTGTGAGATATACATTTGAGTTCTTTTAACAAGTGAAATATTTTCCCCTGAATGTTTATCTAGGGAAGGTATTCAGAGGAAGTTCGTTTTATGTCCACAACTAGAGAAGCAGTCCCAAAATAAAGTCTTGAGATGAGAGCCTTACAACGAGTTTGCCAAACTCAAGGTTAAGGGCATTGTAATGGCCTATACAGCAAATCCAGCAAATCCAGGGCCTATAGCTGGCCAGTTAGCTATAGTTCAGCCATTTTGGCTGTGGCTATAGATGACTCATGGCTGTGTGACCTATGCACAGAAAGAAAATATACCCTGTAAAATGGAAAACAAAGTAATTAACTTGTAACTGCTGTGCTTGCTTAACTCATGGAAGAATGTCCCTTGACTTAACAATTGCTTCTGTGAACCCACTTGCTTATAGATGGTAATCAAAACAGGTGGTCTGGGGCTGGTCCCAGGCCCCCTGGTAATGGAATTTATTGCAAAACTGACTCCACCTGTGTACTCGGAGTCATGTAAGACCCTGATGATGTAGAATAGCATAAAAACCCTTCCTCTTTTCCGGTTGAGCGCTGCTGTCTGTGCTACCGCCTTGGCAGTACAGAGGGTAGTCGATGGCCAGCTAATAAAGACTCCTAATTTGGCTCAATTTGGTCTTTAGGTGGTCATTTCTCACATCTTAGACCATAACAGGCATAATCCTCCACAAGACTAACCCCACCTGAGACACTGGCTGTAAATTCAGTGGTTCGTGTGGCCACCCTTATTTCTAACTGGTGGTTAAAAATTTCACACCACCTTCATGTTTGACATTTTACTAAAATGGCTTACAGAACTCAACTGAGCACTATACTTAGGATTACAGTTTTATTATAGCAAAATGGTACAAATTAGAATTAGCCAAAGAGTGTGGTGCATACTGTTAGGTCTGGGAGCGTTCCAAACATGAAGTTTCTGTCATTCTCAAAGATGCATTGTTTTCCAAGCATTGAAGTGTGACAATATTCAAAGAGTATTGCTAACTAGAAAACTCACCTGAGCTTTGATGTTTGGAATTTTTGTTGGGGTTACATTATGTAGAAATGATTGAATGAATCATTGGCCATTTGGTTGAATTCAATCATCATCATCGTGGAGGTTGGGCTAATGTCAGATGGCTCCAACACTCTAATCACATGGTTGGTCTTTCTAGTATGACTAGCCCTCATTCTGACTTATCTTGTTAGCATAAACCATCCAAGGACCCACATGAGTCACCTCATTAGCATAAACTATCAGATATGGTCCAAAGGGGTCAACATAAATAACAAAGACACTTCTGTGACTCAGGAAATTCCAAGGATTTTGTAGTTACCTCCTAGGAACCAGGGACAAAAGCCTGTCAAATTCTTTATTACACAATCCCAGACCAACTCAAGGATATAACAGCCTGGTTCCCCACTTAACATGAGAGATACATAAAAAGTAATGGACAATATCTGTTTCTATTCCTGTCTCATAAGTCTGAAAAAAATAAATCCACACATGCCAAGTTGAAATGTTTATCCACACTCCTCCTTTTATTCTTGTCCAACATATAAAAATGTTTTTCCACTTATCTGTGAGATAGTAGGAAGGAGCAGCTGATGTTATTAAAAATAAAGATGCCTTATGTTTATGTTTCATTGGGCATTTAATATACACTACTTGGAAGTTTTTGGCAATAATGCACGCTAACATTGTAATTCATATTATATATAAATAAAAGATTTTTTAAGTAACTTTTCTGAATTTCACTCTAAAAGCTAAGTAGCTTTAACCTAAACAATATTATATCAGAAGTCATAAGGCTTGACTTGGTTACTTATAAAATAAGCAGAAAATTGCTAAGATTAAAAATTTAGATGTACTACCTAAAATCATCTTATATGTCACCAGTGTTTTATGTATAGCACTTTGTGATACTTTGCATAAATTAAATTTTCAGAGGAAAAGGCATACCCTTTTAATATATGTTCTTATAGACTACCCTTATGATTTAAAATAGCCTGTTTACATATGGATTTGCAAATTACAATCTATTCATATATGCCTCTAAAGGAAATCTATTACTTTAACTTAACTATTCTATTAATAACTGCTTCATTTTTCACCCATTCATTCAGCATTTATTGAGTTCCTACTATGTGTAAGTAACTATGTATTTGCATCTAATTGGTCTTACCTTATGACTTATAGAGGCTCCCAAATTTAGAGATGCTTCTCTCTTTGATATTTTTTTACTTTTTAAATATAAATAAATACAAATTAATTTTTTAAGGTAGATGATTCTTTGAATTTTTTATTGTAAATTAATAAAATTTTCAATATACAAAGTCAATGGCTAGATTTTACTCTACCTTTATTCTCTAACTCTGCCCACAGTATTTCTTGCTGTATTCTAGAGATGAGATTCTTCAGGGATACAGCCATTAGCCCTTGAGCTGATGTGACATATTAGCTGGAAGCTAGGATTGGAGTATATCCACAGGAGTTTTTCCCACACCCTTCTTCCTATTCCCTATAGAACAACCAGAAAATAGACAAGGCAGTAGGAGTTGGGGGGCTATTGTGATGCTTGACTCTTTTATTATCTTCCTCAGAGCACACATTGTGGTGTTCAAGTACACTTTTCTATTAGTGTATTTAGGATACAAAGGGATAAACTTGTAACTTTAACAGAGATTTTAAAAGCAGGAAAGCATGATCTCTTTATAAGAGTATTGGCAAGGAATCTTTTAGCTATTAAGTATTCTTTTTATTTCTGAGAAGGATTATACAGAACTGTTAAAACTATCTGCTTTGCATGTAAAGCTATAAAGGAGTTATAATCATACAGGTTTTCAGGAGTTCTTGGGACCTAAGTGAAGATTTTCTTTAAAGTTTTGATAATGGGGAATGAGAAGTTGGAAAAAATAATATTTTTCCTCAGCCTGGTCCATGTTGTTCTCAAGACATGAGTAACTGAATTAACCAGGTACAACTGATGATAGGTGATCATTTCTAGGATTGCTGAAAAACAGGCATGGGAGGGTACCCACTCCTGGAGAAGGAGGATCACTGAAATTGGTTCTGACTTTCTGCTTTCTTGTGCTGAAAGCTCCTGCCCTGTAGTATTTTTGCAACTCTTCAAAGGACCCAGTCACTTTTTGATTGAAGGCAATGAGAGAAATTCTTTTCAATAATTCCATGTACATTGCAGAGGCTTAACATAGTTTTGCTGAATGAATTAACAATTTAGCATAGCTAACTTAAAAAATGACGAAAATACCAAACTTGATACCTAAATATCTGTGTATATAAGATTATGGAACTTTCCTTAATGATATGATATTTTGTCTAAATTAGTTATCTAATTCCATCCTCTGCTTGCTTGGGGGATAGACTGTTTATGCTGACAAAGGTACAGCAGTTCCCCAGCCCGGCAGAACCTGAGTGAACAGCTGTGTTTAAAAGCAGAGATAAAACTGACAAACTTCAGAGCTCCTTTCAGAGTTGTTAAACAGTATTTGATATCAGACTTTTAATTATATAGAAAAGTCACAAATTTACTAAAACTGTGCCACACACGAGCAAAGACATTGTAGCTTTTCATTTATTTTTATTACCTATGTAATCTTCATCCAAAGCTCTCAATGTATGGGATATTAAAGAAAACAATAATGAGAACAGCTTTACATTGACCAACTAATTGTACCTCAGTCTCTTTCCCTTAATATGGTCTCCTTTAGATGACTCATTCTCTTTAAGGAAAATGCTTACCTTTCAGATGTCCTATCACCCTTCCCCCCATCCATTCCTTCTTGAAAGGGCTTCTGGGTATGAGGGGAGATGTAGACATTTTTAAGGCACTGGGGAAAGAGTCAAAATTAGATTGCTTTGGGCCTTGCTGCCTCTGACTTGAATGGCTGGTCTTGACTGGTTTCCATCAAATAGTGGCTGGTCTCAACTTAACTTTGGGGACAGTCTACCAGGACTCCATGCTAAAATCCATACCCGCCCATGTACTTCTAGTTAGGAAGTCCATGAACACTCTAACCTCTGTCCTGACTCCAGTCTTCCACTGGCTAACAGTTCATTCAATAACTGTGTGTATTCTTCCCAGCCAAAGAAAGAGAGACATCCTAGACATTGGATACTGCACACAGTATCCAAACCATGACAGAAAGATTGTTGCTTCAAGTTTATCTAGTCACTTTCTCTGACAATGTTGAGACATAGGTCCTATGCACTGTGGGAAATCATCAAGATAAATGCCAAGCTTCCTTTAGAAGCCTGAAACCTTTCCTTTGTTATCCCTAGGGAAGTAGGCTTTAGTCCAAAGTATCTTCTTTTGTATCTTCTTCTATAACCAATCAAGATTTAGCTTTAAGGTAGATAGATAGTACAAAAGCATGGAGCAACACTGTGGCAACAAAATTCTCCAATATATTTTGTTTATCATTACTTTTCCATATTCCTAAGGTTGTGAATTAGGCTTTTTATTCTTTGAAGTAACTTCAAGTGATACAAAGTTTCTTTGCTTTACCTTAATGCCTTACAAGGATAAGAATAAAATAGTGGGGTACTAATAGGGGAACACTTGTTGGAAAAGAATTATTTTAAAAATAGTATTTTATTATATTTTTTATCTAGAGGAACTCTTTATTTATTGGAAGACATATTATTGTCATCTAGCTATCACCCTGCTTCTAAGAAAGGAGGAAATCAGAAATTTGAAGGTTTTTCTATTTCAGGTCCAAACCTCTAGCATTCAAGATTTGTCTGGGCAGAAAATCAATGAGGAAATATTGATCTTAAACTACACATTAGACCAAAAAATTTAATAAATGCCCACAGAACATTACAACCAACAACAACACATTCATATTCTTCTCAAACATATACAGAACATTCTCCAAGATACATCATATGTTAGGTCATAAAATGTCTTAACAAATTTAAGAATATTGAAATCATATTAAGTATCTCCTCTGATCACATGGTATAAAAGCAGAAATCAATAATCAGAAGAATCTTGGAAAATTCACAAGTATTTGAAAATTAAACAGTATTCTCTTGAACGTATTGTTCAAGGGGCCAAAGGAGAAATTAAAAGGAAAATTAAAAAATATCTTGAGACAGACAAAAATGAAAACACAACATACCAAAACTTAAGGGATGTAGCAAAAGCAGTTCTAAGAGGGAAGTTTATAGCAATAAATGCCTATATCAAAAAAGAAGAAATATCTCAAATAATGCAATGTTACACTTCAAGGAACTAGGCAAAGAAGAACAAACTAAACCTAAAGTTAGCAGAAAAAAGGAAGTTACAATGATTAGGGCAGAAATATTAATAACTGAAATAAAGACTAGAAAAATAATAGAAATGATCATTGAAAGTGAGTTTGTTTTTTTAAAAAAGATAAATTAGTTGACAGTTTGCTAAACTGACTTAGAAAAAAAGAAAGAAGACACAAATAAATAAAATCAGAAATGAAAGAGGAGACATCACAATTGATAGCACTGATGCACAAAGGATCATAAGAGAGTACTACAAACAATTACATACTAAGAAATTGGGTAACCTGGAATAAATGAATACATTTCTAGATACATTCAACCTACCAAAACTGAATCATGAAGAAACAAAAAATCTGAACAAAATAATAAGTAACAAAACTAAGGAAATGAATCAATAATCAATATTTTCCCATCAAAGAAAAGCCCAGAAGTGGATGGCTTCACTGCTGAATTCAACTAAACATTTAAAAACCTAATACCAGTTCAGCTGAAACGCTTCCAAAAAATTAAAGAGGAGAAAATGCTTTGGAACTCATTTTACAAGACCAGCATTACCCTTATATCAAAGCCAGACAAAGACACTAGAGGAAAAAGCAATTATAGTCCAACATCTCTGATGAATATAGATGCAAAACTCCTCAGCAAAATACTAGCAAACTAAATTTAACAACACATTAGAAGAATCATCCTTCTTGATCAAGTGGAATTCATTCCACGTATGCAAGGATGGTTCAACATATACAAATCTATGAATGTGATAAACCAAATTGACAGAACGAAGAACAAAAACACACGATCTTCTCAATAGAGACAGAAAAAGCACTTGACAAAATTCAAACTGGAAAGCATTACACTTTCTGATTTCAAAATACTGTTGACCCTTGGACAACACAAGTTTGAACTGCACAGGTCCACTTATAAAGGGATTTTTTTCAACCAAACATGGATTGAAAATACAATATTCCTTTGTTGTGAAAACTGCATCTATAGAGGGCTGACTTTTACCATTTTCAGGTTCTGTAGGACCAACTGTGGGACTTCAGTATGTGTGGATTTTTGTATGCATGTGGATCCCCTGTATGTACTGAGAAATGACTGTATATTACAAAGGTATAATAATCAAAACAACAAGACATTGGCACAAAAAGAAACACATTGACCAATGGAATAAGGGAGAGACCCCAAAAGTAAAACCCACATATTTTCCGTCAATTGATTTTCAACCAATTGCCAAGAACACAAAATGGGGAAAGGAGTTTCTTCAATAAATGGTATGGGGCAACTGAATATCTGCATGCAAAAGAATAAAATTGGACCCTTATTTCATACCATATACAAAAATCAACCCAAAATGGATTAAAGACATAAAGTAAGACTTGAAAGTATAAAACTAGTAGAAGAAAACATAGGGGAAAATTTCGGTGACATTGGTCTGGATAATGATTTTTAAAAATATGACACCAAAAGCACAGGCAACAAAAGCAAAAATAGGACTTCATCAAACTAAAAATCTGCACAGCCAAGGAAAAAATCAATAGAATATAGAAGCAACCTATGAGATGGGAGAAAATATTTGCAAATCATACATCTGCTAAAGGGTTAATATTAAAAATATATAAGGAACTCAAATAAATCAGTAGCAAGAAAACAAATAACTTGAATAACAAATGGGCAAAGGATCTGAGCAGACATTTCTTAAAAGAAGATATACAAATAAATAGCCAGCTGGTTCATGAAAAAAAAAATGCTCAAAATCACTAGTAATCAGGAAAATGCAAATTAAAATCACAATAGATATCACCTTTCACCTGTTAGAATGGCTGCTATCAAAAAGACAAAAGATAACAAGTGTTAGAGAGGATGTGAAGAAAAGGGAACCCTTATGAATTGTTGGTAGAAATGTAAATAGTAGTCATGGAAAACCGTATGGAAGTTGCTCAAAAAACTAAAAGTGATATCTTATGACCCAGCCATTCCAATCAATATGTTAAAGAGGTACCAGCACTCCTAAGCTCATTGTAGCACTATTCACAATAGCCAATATATGGAATCAACATAAGTATCTATCATCATATGGATAAATAAAGAAATTATGGTGCATATACACAGTGAGATATCATTCCACCCCAAAAAGAAGAAAATCCTGTCATTTGTGACAACATGAAGTTGAACTCATGGAAGTAGAGAGTAGAATGGTGGTTACAGGAGGCTGGTAGAGGGGAGAGGATTGGGAAAAAAAGAGTTCTTGGTCAAAGGGTATAAAGTTTCAGTTGGACATAATTTTAATGATCCATTACTCAGCATGGTGACTACAGTTAATAGTAATGTCTTTTTCAAAACTGCTAAAAGAGTGGGGTACTAAATGTTATGTTCTCACCACAAAAAAATGATACGTATGTGAGGTGATGGATATGTTAATTCACTTGATTTAATTATTTAACAATGTATTCACATTTAAAAACATCATATTTTACCCCATAAATATATACAATTGTTATTTATCAATTAAAACAAAAGATGTGTCTGGGTTAACCTGAGATACTAAGTGAAATTATCACTTCTTACAACTAGTGAGTACTACTAGTTAATGTACAGGAAAATTGACTTCTCATAGTAATAGGTCCAAAACTCTTTGCCCAGCAAGCCACAGAGGCAGATGAAACATTTATTACATTAAACTAAGTCTCAGGTTCTAGCATTATGCCTTAATGAATCACTATCTTGCTTAAAGATAGAAGAAAGTATGAGCTGGCATCCCAGCCCTAATCTTGACCATAACCCATTTTCCTTAGAATTAAGAGCAGAGATTCTAAACATATCTACACATTGGCATCATCTATGGCATCAAAAATAGGTGGCACAGAACCCATCTAAACTAGTTGAATATAACGTCTGAAAGCCTATATTTTTAAAAAGTACACCAGGTGATTATTTTGAATATGAGGGTTAAGAGCTACTAAAGTCATTGTTCAGTATCTGGTCTTAGCTTCTAGCATTAAGAGACAATGGGTGTGAGCTGGGTTAGTTTAGCACAAACTGCATGGTTCATTTTCTGGGTTGACTGAGATTTTGCAACTTCCCTTAGCTTTTGCATTTTTGGCTGTGGCTTCTATTTTTGACCTGCTTGGGGAGTTTTTTCTTATCCTACAAAACACAAGTATAGTCAATTGCAGCCTAAGGCACCCCATTTATGAATGCAGTTTTTGCAACTGAGAATGAGTTCAGGCCTTTCAAATTTAGACTCTCCAAAGGGGAATTGGCAATGAATCCATTTCTCTCTCTCTCTCTCTCTCTCTCTCTCTCTCTCTCTCTCTCTCTCTCTCTCTCTCGATAGATGATAGATAAATAGATGGATAATCTTTTTTACTTTTCTTTTTCCTATTTACTTTGTGCCTTTGTACACTTGCTGCCTCAGGGTCACATCTGGGGCCTCAAGATGCTTACTGATTCCTTTGTAACAACTTTAGTTAAATTTAATATAACTCTCTCTTTTAAAGTACCAGATGGCTTGAATTGTTATTTTGTTTTGACCAACTCATAAAGAGTGTCAAATGGTAACACAAGGGTAGTGGATAGGTAGAATATAATCTTTGTTGTTGAATAGAAACCAAGATTGCACAAATCATGCTATTTAAGTGAAATTCTCTAAGAATTATAAATGTTCTAAGAACTGAGATGGAAAATGACATTCACGTTCTCCAATGTCCTAAATAGACATTTATGACTAGATTTATGATGTATGATACTTAGCAGCACCATGCACAATTGCTAGTGTATTTGCTAGTGGAGTTGAGATGTTTAGCCCTCTTACCTCTGTCTAACATGGAAATAAATGCTGCACAGAGATTTTAAAGAATCCTAGAAAATGTCTTACATACATTTTATTTTCTATAACTGATCCAGTCTTTCTCATGAGCCCCTAGACAATAGGGTTGCTAGGAAGGGTGGAGACTGGAGAGGAAGAAGACACTCAAAACCCGTTCAATTCCTATTTTGATAGTATCTTTTGTTTGACTCTGTCTCTTGAGGCCAAATGCTGGGTCTTACAGATTTTGTCACCCTCCTCTTCTCATCCCCTGCAGGGAGACTTACTTGATTACAGGAGATGAAGTTGGGCCATTGAATGGGCAGGCTCCTTACTGGTTTTTGATGTCCTCTGATATGTGCTGGTTAGTTTGGCCTAAATGCTCTACTGCTGCCCAACATGACAGCCCTGCTCTCATCCAGCCTTGTCCAGGGGTCCATTGCTAAAGTCCACAGTCTGCACCACTTGCCTCCTATTGTAAAGATTTCACTTATTACACTTCTTTTCAATCTCAGGACTTTACTTGTCCACTGGTTCTCTCAGCACTTCACTGTGGCATGTGGAGCCATAAGTACTATTTTCAGGCCATAAGGTGCCATGAGGTTTGTCTCAGTCTCATCTCTCTTGACATGTCTCTCTGTGTGTTCCATTCTAGTACTCCTGCCTCATACTGGATTTGGGAACAAGAAAAATTCCAGACTTACCCATAGCGTTAAAGCTTTATCCAGGCTATGCCTTGGGAATGGTGTTACTTACCCTGATGTTCATATTAAAGTTTGATCCCTCACACTAAACTTTAGCACCATAAAGGCAGTAAATCAATAGCTGATTCCTGACCTGTCCCCCTCATGTCTCTCTCCCCTTCTTTCTACATATCCTCAGGTCAGAGGGATGGGACTTCTATTTTTTTTCTTTAGAGAAGTCTTCCCATTATGTCACATCCTCCTTCTCAGGAACACAGAGCTCTATGGCTCAGCATTAAAAGCGGATGGATTGGAGGGTAAGATAAACTCATTTGATAATAAAGAAACACATTCAGAAACAAAAAATTTGTCTGTCACCCATACAGTCTTGAAAATCACATTTCTCTTTGAGCTCAGCTGGCAAAGATACCTGGAGCTAGCAGAGACATTCTAAATGTTTGTTTCTATTTTTCTTCTGCACTTTTTTTTTTTTTTTTTTTGAGACAGAGTCTCTCTCTGTTGCCCGGGCTAGAGTGAGTGCTGTGGCGTCAGCCTAGCTCACAGCAACCTCAGACTCCTGGGCTCAAGCGATCCTCCTGCCTCAGCCTCCCGAGTAGCTGGGACTACAGGCATGCACCACCAAGCTCGGCTAATTTTTTCTATATATTTTTCATTGTCCAGCTAATTTCTTTCTACATTTTAGTAGAGATAGGGTCTCACTCTTGCTCAGGCTGGTCATGAACCCCTGAGCTCAAATGACCCTCCCACCTCAGCCTCCCAGAGTGCTAGGATTACAGGAGTCAGCCACCACACCCGGCCCTGCACTTTTTGACCCTGACTACCACTACAGGAAATTATCACCAATATTTTAATATAAATAATTAATTTGACAAACAAACATTCTCTATATATCAAGCATTATTCTTAAAAGATAATTTTTGGACAGTGATTATTAGTCAGCTGGTCAAAGACAGTAGGAGGCAATCAGAGTTAACAATGAGTGATGCAATGAAAGTTGAAGAAGAGGCCGTGGCCTTTGTTCTGCAGAATACAGGGTCTTTATTCTTGAGTAACTGACAGCCGATGGCCGGGTGACATTTAACCAGATACTTTATAGTTATTTATTAGGTGAATGGTTTAAAAAGGTCAATTACAAAGTTTTATGAAAGCTTAGATGAAAAAGTGGCTAATTCTGCTTGGGGCAGTTTAGAGTTAGTGACTTCTTGGAAATCTCTAATGCCGAATTTATTTCTGCCTTAAGCAAGGCAATTCTAATCAGCACAGCAGGACTAGTTTTCTTCCAAGCATTTAGTCAAGCTTATTTTATGTTTCTTGACTGTTGTTAAGTTGGCAGAACTGTACTCATCATTATTCAGACCTGACATGCCACACATCTCAGACTCAGCCCCTCAGTTTGTTAAAGTGATTTTTTTTTTCATGAATCAGAAAACATCAGAGCAAGAACTCAAAGACAGCTTAATATGAAGACATGAAGAAGTACTTAGGAAGGTGTTATGGATGAGAAATGTCTGGACTAGGAGAAACAAACAAGACAAACAGAGCTAATTGTTGTCTGTGTTGCGTCTCTCCTTTGTGGGCATACAGCTCATGTTCCTGACTCTTAGTTACACACAACTATCTGACTAAGTTCTCAGTGTAATCACACAAGGAATAATTGGCAAAGCCAGTGTTGAACTCAAATATTCTGGCTTCTGTTTCCTTGCCCTTAATCAACAAATCCTAATTCTAGCCCTTACCAAGCACAGTGTGGTTAAGGCATAGAACGTAGGTCAGAGTGCCTGGATCCCAGGAGATAAGTGATAGGGGGATAGGACATGAAGCTGGGTTCATGTAGAGCCATTTGGGCGACAAAAAGTTGGGATTTCATCATAAGAGCAGTGAGAAACGAAAGGTGAGTTTTAAGTAAACTAGTGATAAAAGTCTCATTTATAAAGTGGTTATGTATTCATTATAAAATTGTAATATTTTATACTTTTAAAATATCTACTGTGTGGCAAATGGATTATATGAGGGTAAGAGAACTATTGAAATAGCTCATGTAAGAGGTTAAAATGGCTTAGTCAAGGATAGTAATAGTGAAAGCGATGAAAAATAATTGGATTCATTTGTAGGTTGAAGATACAGCCAATGCAGTTCCCTGTTGGATTGGATAGAAGTTGCAAGGGAAAGGACAGAATCAAATTAATCACTAATGTTTTTTCTTAAGCATAAGGTGTAGGTGGTGGTGCCATTTACTGAAATGGTGAAAACTAGGGGAATGATAAGTTAGGTATAAAATCAAGAGTTCTATTTTGAATATATTTTTAAGATGCCTAGTATGATTACTATTTAATTAGAAATATATGCATCTGGAGTATTTCAAAGGGACAGAGTCTGGAGGTTTGCATTTGGGTGTAGTTAGAACTGAGAGGAAAGTTTTAGTCATTGGGCTAAATCAGATGAGCTGCAACAAGTGTTCTGACATAGAAAGGTTGAGAAGAGATTGTTTAAGCAGAGATAGAGCAAGATTATATATATAATGTGTCTATGTGTATACACATACACATATGTATATAATAATTACTATGCAGTCATGCATCACATAATAATGGGAATATATTGTAAGAAATGTGTCATTAGGTGATTCTGTCATTGTATAAACATCATAGAGTATATTTACATAAACTTGTGCACACCTTGTTTATATAGCCTATTGCTCTTAGGCTACAAACTTGTACAGGATGATACCATACTGAATACTGTAGGCAATTGTAACACAATGATAATGTTTAGATACACAATGGCATTTGTGTATCTAAACATTTTAAGGCATATAAAGTATTGCTTTACATATGAAGTTACCATGACCAGTACGTGATAGGAATTTTTCAGCTCCATTATAGTCTTATGGGACCACTGCCTTATATGTGGTCCGTTGTTGACTAAAATGTCATTATGCGGCATGACTGTGTATGTGTGTGTGTGTAGCACTTTTTCTGAAAGGTTTCCCACATTATCTCTGAGGTCCAGTTTTTCAGCAAAGAAATGTAGAATCCAAGCAAATTTACAATAAGATCCTGGATGTTTCTACTGTGATAACTTATTTATGTATATCTAAAGAAATACATAAGAGTTAATGAGATTTTGAATATAAAGGGTATGTATAATGATATACATACACTGCCCAAATCAGGTAAAGATATAAAACCATTAGTTCATAATTAAGTGAATGTTATTTTTTTGCTTTTTATTTATATGCTTTTTTATTATGTAATTATTTCACAAATGTTCTTGCGAACATTATACACTTACTTTATCACTCGGTGTGTCTTAAAAGAGGGCCATCTCAGGTTTTATTGTTATATTATTACTAACTTTTTAATAAGTTGGAATGATTCTAGATTTATTAAATGAGTAGAGATGCTTTGATTTTTTTTATGTTTTGAAACTTAAAAAAAATGCTCGTAACACTAGATTTATTGTTTTTGTCAGGGGACAGAGGAGGAAATAATTCTTTGATTACATTTTTATGTCTTATATTCAAGACAATTTTATTTCCACAGCATCTAGCTAAATACCGATATGCAGCAGGTATTCCTAGTGGGTTTGCTGGTTTGAACAATTTTCTCCTCCTTTTAGTGTCTAATAAAGTGACATATATAAGAAGATAAGGATTTTTCTGTTTGCTTGTTTGTTTTGGTATAATTTGAAAGAATTGTCATACCTTTCTCACAAAATGTATAACTCCCAGAGTACATTTCTCAGTGTTCTTTTTTTTTAATCCATCCTGATTTATGCTGTCTTTACATCTCAAGGCAAAAATGCAATCTTATTCATCCTCTCTCCCCACAGGCTGTGCTGGAGTCTCAGGATTTAATGCTCCTGAGTGCAGACAGAGAGGACATGCTGGAGCAGTGAGAAGGGAGGGAGTGGTTCTTATTACCTTAGAAGGCAGATCTCATGAAAAGAAGTAGAGACACAATTTTTTTTTTTTTTTTTTTTTTTGGTGAACTGAGAGAACCTTAACATCCCCAGGCTTTGTGACATGTATTTCCTGCCCACTATACCATGCTTCTGTAATTCAAAGGTCATGTCCTGAGAGGGTTGTCAATTACATTTCAAACTAGCTCATTTTCATGTATGTTAAATTCTTCTCAGTGTTTAGCATATGGTTCCACCTAATAAAACATAGTTTCCGGTGCCATTGTTATTTTACAACTTCTTCTGTGTTTCTACATGTATTGCACTGGCAGGTATGAGAGGGAGAATAAGATGAATCTAGCTAACGGCCAAAAAGTCTTAAACAGCACCTACTTTCAACATTTCTGTTTTATTTGTTTATTTTGGGAAGATTCATTGAGTGCATTTTAGAATGTGGATTATAATTAGTATCAAAATAAATGATAAAGCATTTTTTGCTAAACTTCTTGTAAATGTATATGAAGAGTTCATAAAGAATCTAGAATTTATTCTTAGGCTCTTCTCTCTTTCCAATTTGTATTGATGATGCTGTTAGGTATTCTTGCGACTGTCATGTGGAAATGATGTATGTCTGACACATGGAGCCAATATGTGGACCCAAACCAGGAATATTACTAATTCCTGCGAAGGCTGTTAATTCATGGCCCACTAAAGATAATTAAAGACATTTCCTATCTGACTACATGACCATGATGAGGTAGTCGGTACTGATGTTTTTACTTAAACAACACTGGTATGAATTTCTTTAACTTTTATTTTGAAACAAAGGATCCGAGAAGAACTATAGTAATGGCTTAATATATATATTTCCTGGTTAATTCAAACACATGGGAAATAGGTTGCAATGTGCCCACCGTGGCCACATCTGACTTGTTTAATCAGGCTGTCCTCCTCACGCTGTCCTGGTCTTGGGGGTTGCGGCTTTATTCTGCTGACAGTAATGCTGCGAGGCATTTAATAGCAGCAGGACTTTTAAAATCTCCCTCCCTGTACAAAGGCACAAAGTTCCACTCCCTATGTTTTTGTGTTCTAAAGGCTGCTGCTATTCTGTGTCATTTCTCTTTCACCTTTTATCACTTTTCTCTTATCTGTCTTTTTTGACATTTGAGGCCAGTCATATGTTACTGAGTGATCGAGTGAAAGATACTTCTCTCTGTAAAAGGAATTTTTATTTGTTTATAATGTATGTTGGGCTCAGTTTTCTGGTGCCACTCATGTATGTTTTTATTAAAATCTGCTTCCCCTTGAACCACTTTCTTCATTTATTCCCCACAGCTCTTCTTTGGTGAACTACTCTGTAAAGTATAACTCTATGAGATCCCATTATAGTTTCTCAGACATACGGTCGATGACCTAACTGGACACATGATTGTGTTTGAAATATTAATTTCTATTCTAATTTCCTCAGAATTTTTTATGGAAATAATATCATGGGAGTGAACATTGTCTTTACTTATTGAGACAACAGTGCTTTCATATTCATCAAAAAAAAAATTTTTTTTTCCTCAACTCTCAGAGTGTGGAACCAAAGTAGGATTTATATTTCTTGTTTTGAAGGAGTCAGTTCTGTGAAGGAAGAAATCAATAATAGTAGAGGAAGCCTGTGTGTAAATAAATTCTGAACTATTTTCCTACCTGTTTTGATCTTCAAACTCAACCAATCTGAGGATATCCTCTAAATGTTTTAGCTGGAAACAGAGAAGAAAAAGATAAAAGCAGAAATTATAAGAACAAGCAGAATGTCTTGCTTTGTGGTTTGGTGTAATCCCTGTGTAATTAAACTCCTTTGGTAGACATCCCAGAATACTGGCAGAAGTATTCTTAAAATGATAAGCTCTAACTGTGGGATTATCCAATACAATAAATGTGAGTCTCAATAAATTCAAACAAATTCTAAGAGGCATTCTTTTTAAAATGCTGCACTTTCCTGTGGTGATGATTCATTTCTTTTGCAAACTGATCAAAGCCCCTAAATGTACTGGTGTTTGTAAACCAAATTATCATTTTCCCCCTAACTGATTATGTTCTGAGGGTAGAGCTCAATATGGGCCAGGTGACTGACTCTACATGATTCTAAGTTTATATTGGTCAGACTTCCAGACTGTTCATGTACTGGGAATAGTAAGTGATAAACCAAACAGATGGGCTGATGACTGTTTGCTTATGTGCACTCACGAAAACACTAATAGGCACTCTGGCATAGACCAGAAATTTTTCAACCCTGGGCAGCTCTTGAAAGCCTAAGGTCATATTTGTGGTGTCAAGGCACAGCTTGCAATATGCAAATATGGTACAATTCCAAGCTTTTGATTCATACATGGTGTATTCTTATATTTACAACAAATCCAGGCATATTGCTTTCTAGTACCTACGGGAAAAAATTGACCTTTTATTGGCTTACCTTTGTAAGATACAATGGCTTCAGTGCAGGTTTGACCAAAATCAGCAAGATACGTAGACAGAAAGACAGCTGTCTTCAGGCTAGTGTTTCAAAGGATATAAGGAAAGTGTCCCTCTATCTCCCATTATAAAATATAGAGCCCTTCTATTACTGCTGGTTAACTGTCTAAAATTGGCACATTTTGATTAAGCTTACTTTAAACCTCCACTAATTACCAGCTTTGTGATTTTAGGCATGTTTCTTAACATTTCTGAGCCTTAGTTTATCAATTTTCCAAACGGGATAATAAAGGTATCATGTAATTGCTTTGAGGACTACGTGAAGCATACCGTATGAAGTGTTCAACAGTGCTGCTACTGACTGAGTTGTTGTAGTTACTGTTACTGTCATTACCATCATCATTAGGTCTTTGCAAATCTTAATGCCTCTGAGGTCATTCAGTCCTCCCTGGGGGTAGGGACAAGGAGGAAACTCAATGGAGTAAGCAGCTACAGTTGTTAGTAGCTCAAGTCTACACTCACCTGGAGAATGTGATTTTCTGTCATCCAGGCTTGGGACTTCTACCCACATAGCAGTGGCTCTAGGTTGAACAAGTGAAGCCACATCGATTCATTCGTACCCAGCATGCATGGACTGACTATGCTCATGTCGGAGAGTGAGACAGATCCACAGAGTGTCCGAAGTTCTCTGTGTTGAAACTTCAGCACATTTTTTAAAAGTTATCACATGTGGCCAAAGCACCTCAATTCCATCCATCATCCACAGTCAAAACTTCTCCCTCTACTATACATCACTCTATACCTAATTAATGTCATCATTTATGTGTGACTTATTTCATCGATATATTATTATCATGAGGAGGATGCCCACAACAAGGACAGCCAGAAATGATACCTTCACATTTTATTCTTTGCTGGGCCTGCTGCTGCACTTGGATAAATGGCAGCTTTTTTCCTAGCTCACCTTTCCCTTGTGGTCACAAATGAGTAAACCTACTATAGCATCCCTTCCTAGTGCAGGCTAACATAGGGCAAATATATAGTGAAACATTCAAATAAACAATTCATACAAACTGAGGAATGGACAACCAGTTAACCCATATTTAATAGATGAATTATCCAGTACTCAGGGCAAGGATGTGCTTAGTGTATCAACAAAGTAGGGCTGATTTTTCTTTTCAAATAATTTAGTTTTTTGACATTTTGAGGAAAGAAATAATGTAGTCATTTTTGGAAAAATATAGAATTTTTCTGAATTTCCTTACACTTAGTTTATAATTTATTATGCAGGGCTTAAGGCAAGGAGTGGAAGAAGGTGGCGTCCGTCATCTATTCTATGCTTAGAATGCTGTCCTGGTTATTTTTATAGAAAATGCCATTCAGTAGCCAATATCTGGTGCTAGATACAGTCCTTGCTATTGGAATGTTCTGCTCCCAGCTCCTCTCCATAGACAGAGCTTAGAAAGTTATGTATGCATATCAATAAACATACATATGTATATATACACACATACACATATTATATATAAAATTGTTTATACATTTACTTCTTTTGAAAACCATGAGTACACATGAGCACCTCCAATACAGTGCCACCATGTTTAGTCTAGCTTGCTCCGTATTGGTGACTGCCTTCTCCTGCACTGACAAACCTGGCTTCCTTTATATTTAATGTTCTTATTTGTTTGATTAATTCCTAAATGCACCAATCTGCCATCACCGCTGCTGCACCCACCCGCAAATCCTCATCACCCCACTCTGAAACACTGCCCCTCGCTCCCCAGTGCAGCTTCCATAACCGGCACAGGCTGATCACCCCACTCCTTCTCCTTTGCATAGATGACCTTCATATCTGGCTCAGTCTCCAAAACCCTGCAATAAGCTGTTCTGCTTAGATACCCTCTTCACCTTCTAATTCAGACAGGGAAATGCCACATAGGACCTCATACCTCACGTACAAGAATATCCTCTTCATCCATCTTGGTCTCCAACACTCCACAATGGCTGCCTCTCTCATGAAAGCCCTCCTCACCCTGCTCAGTCTCCAACACACCACACTGGATGCATTCCCTACTTCCCTGCTTGGACTAAATGCCCCATGCTGGCCTGCACCTCCATGGAGATTCCCTCCTTCTTCACCCTGCTTGGTTTCTGGCACCATGTGCCAAGCTACCCCCTTGCCACAGGAATGTCTTCCTCACCTCATTTAAGCTTTAACATCCCACCCCGGAAGCCCTCCATGTGGATGTCCTCCTCACCCCACTTAGGATCTGTTACTCATTATGGCTTCTTCTAATATGTTCATGTTGGTTTTCAAAGACTAATATTATCCCTCTTTATTAATTTTTTATGATTTTTATTTTTTATATATATATATATTTTTTTTTTGAAACAGAGTCTCACTTTGTTGCCCAGGCTAGAGTGAGTGCCGTGGCATCAGCCTAGCTCACAGCAACCTCAGACTCCTGGGCTTAAGCGATCCTACTGCCTCAGCCTCCCGAGTAGCTGGGACTACAGGCATGAGCCACCATGCCCGGCTAATTTTTTTTTGTATATATATTTTTAGTTGGCCAGATAATTTCTTTCTATTTTTGGTAGAGACGGGGTCTCACTCTTGCTCAGGCTGGTCTCGAACTCCTGACCTCGAGCGATCCACCCGCCTCGGCCTCCCAGAGCTAGGATTACAGGCGTGAGCCACCGCGCCCGGCCTATTTTTTATATTTTTAATCTGACTTTGGAATAGTCCTTTAGCCCATTAAATCAGCTTTCAACAGAGACCAGCATCCTTTCATTTTATGTATTAGATTGTAACTGATATAAAATAGCTCTTTTGATCCAGAAAGTCTTATAGCTATATTTTACTCTTACTGTGTTCTTTTAAAATTGTAAATTGTTATGTATTTCCTGCAACACTCTGTTTTACTGACTGTGTAGGTCTGTGTAGGTTTTTTTTTTTTTTTTTTTTTTAATGATCTCTCATTCTCTAGCTTTTGGGTATAGCAGATGAGATCTAGTTATTGGAGGGGTCCTAAAGTTCACAGACTCACAAGTGATGAATGATAAAGCATCGTCGTTCATCATTCTGTACTCTCCTACAGAAGGAACATACAACCGCCTGCCCCCGTTGAGGGGACCTGGCTAGTCCTCCAAGTTCCCCAGTCTCCTTGCAGGAAAAAACATGTGGCTTGGCAAACAACAAAGGGAGGCTGATGAGCTGAACAGATTCACATAGCAGCAAGAAGCACAGGGAAGAAGAAAATGCAGTAGAGTTGTAAAAGTAAGTACCAAAATATAAAAATTGAAAGGTAAATAGAAAGTCAAGCACCAACTTATTTCTTGGCAGTTCCTCACCTTCTTTCCTGGCCATTAAGATGCCCCATTGTTATTTGCATCTTTTCATTATCTTCATTTTGATTTGTTTTGTTTCTCACAAGATTTTTTTTTTTTTTTGCCTCCTGATATTTCTGTATATGATGTTATTTTTTAAGTTTAGATGACTGAAATAAATTTCATTTGGAATTCATTTATATTTCTGGGGATATTACTTAAGATAGCTGCAAAGGTTTCCTCTCCTGTGACAGCCTCTGGCACTCCCTTTTAACTGGGAGAGCATGAAAATGTATTGCTCACATGAAACCCTTTCATGCTCATCAACAACACGCCACACTGCCCTGCGCCCACAAAGGCTGTTCTCTTTACAGTCTTCCAGTGAATCAGCTCTGCAGAGGTGAAATCCCGTGCTTGTCCTCAGGCTGCTGTCCACAGCACAGGCAGTGTGGCTTCCTAGGATTTGTTCTTCCTCCCTCCACATGTGTCGCTGGCCCCGAGTATGTGTTGTTAGATCTGAAATTGTCACACTGTCCCATTTATCCTGTTGAAGTTGATTCACAGCTTCACTGAAAAATTTTTCCAGTGTCAAGACAGGATAGAAAACTTAGAAGGAAGTCTATACAATTCCAGAATTTGTCTTTACAAGTTTTACTGTCTAGATGATTTTCTATAGCCGCTCAAAGAAAGGGGATAAGGAGAAGATTTTTTTTTTTCCATTTACAGAAAAGCGTCTGTTATTCCTTTAACAAAACAGGCCAGAGTGCTTACACCCTAGTGATATTTCTCATATACAAATAATATGAAATTGCAGTGGTGTTTACAAAAACCTCATTTTAAATTAAAAGTAATGCCTTCAGTAACACGTTAAAGAAGATAACAAATAATTTTTTTAGTAAAAAATAAAATGTTTATTTTTTAAATATAATACTTCTTTAAAAATTCTATTTCCTTTTATTGATACATAGCATTTTACACATTTATGGGATACATGTATTTTTCACATGCATAGAATGTGTAATAATGAGGTCAGCATATTAGGGGTATCCATCACCATAATTATTTATCATTTCTATGTCTTGGTAACATTTCAAGTCCTCCCTTCTAGCTACTTTGAAATATACAATATATTGTTGACTATAGTCAACCTAGTCTGCTATAGAACATTAGAACCTGTTTCTTCTATCTAACTATAAGCTTGTACCCATTAACCAACCTCTCTTCATCTTCCCCTCCCACTCCACATCCTTCCTGGCCTCTGGTGTCTATCATTCTATTCTCTGTCTCCACAAGGTAAGTGTTTTAGCTCTCAAATATGAGTGAGAATATGCAATATTTGTCTTTCTGTGTTGGCTTATTTCACTTAACCAGCATAGTGACATCCAGTTCCATCCATGTTGCTACAATGACATGATTCAGTACTTTTTATGGCTAAATAGCATTTCGTTATGTATATATATCACATTTTTTTCTCCATTTGTCCCCTGATAGACACAGGTTGATTCCATGTCTTTGCTAATGTGAATAGTGCTGAGATAAACATACAAGTGTAGGTAAACCTTTGATATATTGGTATCTTTTCCTTTGGATAGATAACCTATAGTGGGATTGCTGGATCGTATGGTAATTTTGTTTTTAGTTTTTTGAGAAATCTCCACACTGTTTTTCATAATGGTTGCATTAGTTTAATTCTTTTTTCTCTAGAATTTTAAATTCTTACTTGACCAGGATCAATTATTTGGCAACCACACCAAGGCAGAAAAAAAGTACTGCTGTATAAATCTGAAATTTAATTCTCATCCCAGTAGAAAGAACTCAGTTTTCTTAATTATTGCAATAGTCTATTTTATTTTATGTCATTGTTATTCCTGATTGTGTCCCAGGGTCCTCAATACAACAGATAAACAAGAAAGCAATTTTAACAAAGTTCCTGAAAATATTATCAGTTGGCAGTACATTATACTTTTAAAATGATTTTATGTGTTTCTTTTTTATAAAACTCTGGAGATGACACATTAAAGAGAAAATACTTTATAATTGATATAAGGTGTCAGAAAATTTTAAATAAAGTTAATAAATACATTTTCAACTGCTATTGTGCTTAATGGAATTAATAATAAATATACTAATATCTTTTCCCTCTTTTCTACAATTTTTTTTCCATATAGGAATTTCAATTTTCAACTAACTACTAAGCTATTGTGCATAGTAAACTCAGAAACACTCTGTTTGGCTGCTGCTTTCTCCTAATTTCTAAGAGGAGCTCAATGCCAGCTCCTTTCCTAATATGTGTTTTTGCCTTTAAAGTACAACTTTAACTTCATTTTACACATTTTTATGAGTAGATTTTTCATTGAGTTGAAATTTTTTGTGCTTTACATTGTGATATTTTCTTTGACCCATGGTTTATTAGTAAGTGCATTTCTTATTTTCAAACATACGGAAATTCAAAGATAGGCTCCCTATCTTATCTGTCTTTCCATTTACAAATATACTTAGATTTCTAAAACTCATGTTAAGGAATTTTAATTGCCATGAAGTCACCAGGCACAACTTTGCTCAGTTGCATATTATGTATGATTTGATGGAGGATAAAAAAAAATGTTTCGTGTTTATTTCAGATAAATCAACATTTTACCTTGGAATAAAAGAAATGTATAATGCACATACGATAATGTCTTAAGAAATATGCATTTGTTACTTATAGTAGAAATAGTTCCATTTTCTCTGTCAAAAATTTTGTTTCATAATATTTATATAGTTTTTTTTTACTTTTGCATAAGTCTCCTTTTCATTATCACTTGTCAGCCACTTTCCTGTTCATTCATTCATTTCTACCCTATACTTATTAGATTTATATTATTTCAATTGGAATATGTAGGTTCTATTGTAAAAAAAATCAATAAAACAGTAAGTGACATCCTTTGAAAGCCTTGGATTTACTAGTGGACTATAAATTTCTCTTCTTTATAGTTTTAATTTCAGAGAATATATTAAAATGTAATCCTAAAGGTAAAACTTCTACCTATGCACATTTAGAATAAAATTTTCCTAGTATGCAATCAATGATATAAAGCTCTGCACTCTAGGTATACAAACACAATGAGGAGAGTATGAATAATAAAATGCTAGACGAAGCGCATAATTCACAACCTGACTATATTCAGTACTAGATGAACACATATATGTTCTCCCACCTTATGACTATTGTATGTGGCAATTTCCTTCCTCAACTTTCCCTTCTGTTTATTTCACCAAACTATAAAGAATTCTAAGTAGAGCAAAGATGTACAAAACAACATTTATTTATTCATTCTTTATGATGTGCTAAAATGCTCCTCTTACTAAGAAAAATAAATACCAGTGACTATAAACCTGCTATAACAAGAGACTATATTTACAAAAGAAGTAAGATCTTACGCTCAAACAGGTTCATTACTGAAAATATTAGAGGAAGAAACACCACCACAAGATTATTAATACCATTCTGACAGGTTTTATTAGAAAGACTCTTAAATCTAATATCAAAGTGAGAATTTGTTTTTTAATAAAATAATGAAAGTGAAGAGCAGTGAATTCTTTTATTTTCTGGGTATAATAAATATATGTACTTCCTTTTTATATTAATGGTGGGATGAAGAAATTTTAGCATATATTAATAATTTACTTTCCCTCGTAATATATAAACACTTAACAGGTATGAGTTGATGGTTTCTATATAAAACCATCTAAATATTTGCCCTATTGCTTTTATTCTTTCCCTCCAAATCAGTGAAAATAAAGCATTGCCAATGTATATAGCATGTATGTCAAAAGGCATTCCTGGATACTTTTAGGCCACATGAATCAGCAAGCTCAAGACAATAAAACTAGGTAGAAGTGATGTGTGGGGCATAGGCATACTCCTTGACTTTGTCTTTTTTTTTTCATTTTATTATTTTATTTGTCTTTTATTTCTAATAAATGCACAAATTCCTTGTATATATGAACTTTTATGATACCACCTATTTGACTAAAGTCGTCACTACATATTTAGGAAACCCAAATACTTTTCATTTCTTTGTACTTTATGGTTTCTTTGCATTTTATAATTTAAAAATTTACCTCTACCAGATTTTGCATTGCATTTATTCAATTTTCAATGTGGTGTTAGCTAACATGTGAGAGGAAGCATTCAATTACACATTAGAGTATTCTTGAATTAATATATTCATTGATCAATTTAACATTTATTGAGCACTTACTATTTGGTAGTCACATAGGTACAATTGGGTTGGCAAATTTTTCAGTAAATTATGAATGAATGGTAACTTTCTTACTTCTATCCTGAGCCTAGAATAATTATATTATTAAAATCAAATTATTAATCAGCAATAAGGCTCTTTCCTGAAACGTGGGGAGAAATTTTTTGAGAAGACAGTATCACTGCTATTTCTTAGGAGTTCTTGTCAATTCCAAAGACTACTCTCTCTCTCTTTGAAAAAATTCATTTTGATGTCCAAAGAACTGGAAAAAAACCATCAGATCCTCTGTCATCCTCATATAGCCAAATGTTGATGCTGTCAAATAATAAGATTGTCACAAAATATCTGAAATAAACAACAACAGCAACAAAAATTCCACCAAGCTGAATTTATTGCAAAATAAAGTGAGAGAGTGTTATATTGATCAGAAGCAGTCCCCCCTAAAAGAGCAGTCCCTAAATGAGGGACTGTAGATATCAGCGATTGGTCAGCTTTCATTGGTATTAGTACATTGATGTCACTATAGAAGCATGAAGCTGTTGATTTGTTGACACTGAGAAGTATGTACAGTGGAGCAGGGCCAGCTACATACTTCAAAAGGCTCAGTGCAAAATTCAACTGTGGTGTGGCATCCCTTTTTCGAAAGACAAAATAAAAAGAGCTTTTTCCTTTTTTCCATGGTCTCTCACAACCTATCACTATGTTTTTATTTGCTACATAATATACTGCATTGGGGACAGTAAATGAAGACCCTTACAGGAACCTGAGGCCTGGTGCCTGGACTCTCACATCTATACTGAAGCCCCTCCTTAGAGGCAGAGTATAGGGGAGATGGAGGCTGAGAACCATTCAGAAATGTGATTACAACATGATCCATGTAACTAAAAATGTATACCCCCATAATATTTTGGAAAAAAAAAAAAAGAAAAAGAAATGCAAAGTGGTGGTGGGACCATGTATGACCCAAAGATCTAAGCTCAGATTCATGCTTTATTGTCCCATTGTACTTCATTTTTTTTGTTGGAAAATGAACATTCTATATAATATATTGTATATAAGAAGTGCATATCAGATTCCTCCACCTCCCCTCCCTGCCTCAAGGTCTGTGTTGTTTCTTTTTTTGTGGTTGGGTGGATTTTTCTTTTTAAATTTTGCTGATTAGTTATTTAACACACTTCCTGGAACGATTCTGTAGATTCTGTATTCCCTGCAATGTGTGGCCCCTAAGTTCTCTATTGCCTTTATTTTTTAATTCTTTTTTTAAAATTTTAAGCTCAGTTTCCTAGATGTCATACTTTATTCAGTATAATTTAGTGGTGAGCTGATGATTGGTTTGTAGATGTCCTTTACTTCATTGTCCGTGAGTATTTCACCCTTTGAAAAGATGACCTGAGCGAGACGGCATGCCTTCAGACTTAAGCGGTGTATAAGAAAGGCAGCTTTCACTTTCTCCTTCTAAAGATAAAAACCTCCGGGGTCCCTGACAGGCGGTTGCCGGTGCGTTCTCCTCGCTCAGCTCTTTCCCGGCATGTGACTGGCCTGCACATGCACACAGTCTTTTACATCACCGAGGGTATGTGGGCACTTCTCAAAGTTTCCTATGGTCATCTAGCTCTCTGGGATTTCCTATTAAATCCACGTGCAGGCTCTTAGTTGGCCCAGCTAAAACCACAACTTTATATAACTGAGATATGACCAGGAGTTTGCCGTTATATGGATGATGCCCCAGTGGTAGACTGTCCGTCTTTTGAGATGAGTTCTGGGTCAAATGAAATAGCCACTGCACTCTAAGAATGCATATTTTCCAGTGAAACTTAAAATGTAGACAAAATGCTGATTGTGCTGTGGGGATGATGCTTTCAGCAGAGGTCCAAGAGCGTCCAGAGAGCTCTTTCTGCGTGTCTCTGTCTCTCTGACACTCTCACCGTACTGCTGGCTCGTAGCTACCATGCCACTCAGCTGGAGAGGGAAGGGGGATGGGAAAGGCAGCAGAAGCTGCTGTCTTACCAAGGTTTAGTAGTTTCTTTTAGATAGATTATTTTTCTTTCTTTATGAGATTTTATTAATTGCCAGAGTATTACAATGGCAACTTGATTTTAGTTGTTTTACCCACATTTTAATTGTTTTAAAGGGAGAACAAATTCACCAATGTCCTCACATCCTCAACCTGGAAGCATCTCTCTCTGAAGAGACTTCTTGTAGGAGTAGCAGTGACCTTTAGTCAAGTGACACTGTTTTCTAGAGGCACCTCTAGAGGAAATGAGTCAGGGAATAAATATCCTGACCTTACTTTATCCAGTCTCTTTCCAGAGTTCTTTGGTCAAACCAATCAGAGGTCAGAGACCATAGGCGTCCCATTCACCATCCATGAAGTCCTGCCTCCCAAGAAATGGAGGAGAGAAGAGAATTATGTTTAAAAAAGCACCAGAAAGTTATTGTCTATACTGACATAAATTGTTTGAATAATGTAAATTGTATGTTAATTTGAAAGACAGTGACATTATTTTTTCCTATTAATGAAATTAGAGAAATTAGAAATCAGGAATAGAGTCCAATAAATTAAGTTCCTTTTGTGTTATTGCAAACCAAGGTATTAGGGAAAATTCAAAACCATGGTTAGCCGAGCAAGATATGAAAATGAGTAATTTACCAATAAAAAGAGCATTGGAGACATAATTTGTTTGCATTTTTCCCTTTAATTTGCCTCCCTGAAGACTTCATGTATTGGGAGCCATTAAAGATGCTCCTATCCCATTGAAGATAATCATGCCAAGAAACTGTAGTCTGCAGTACTCTTGTAAGACCATGTTTTCAATTCTGCATTAAATTAGAGTATTGTGTATTCAAAAATTTATGAGTTAACTGGAGAAAGTTGAGTGAATATTTAGAGTGAAATGATTAAAGAATCTTGAGAATTGATTTATGTGGCAAGATGAAAAGTGTTCAATATGTATACTTGGCATTCTGTCAAGGGATGAAATGAGAAACAAGATAACTGCTTTCAAACACTAATCTGAGGCATACACAGAGAAGAAGGGCTTAAAATGGAACAAATAACGTAGTGAAGATGGATGGAATCAAACTGAGATCTTTAAAATATGGGCTAATCTCAAGAATATTTCCCTGTTAATACCTTCAATGAACATGGTTATTGAAATATACATGGCTACCGAAAGAGTCCATCAAGCAGAAGTGTGAGTCCAATAATATCTTATTCACTGACAATATGGAAATCCGGAAAATTCATTAACAGAAAATTCATTAATGTAGTGGGCTTATGTTAGGTTTTAAATGTTCTTCTTAACTCCTACTTGCTGTGGCTTCAGATTAATTTTCTCATTTGGTGAGTTTATGCATTTCATAAAATGAAAACAACAAAAATATATTTGGAATTCTGTATGTATTCCTGGAGAAATATTTATGGGAAAACATAATGGATTTTGTAAAACTCACCAAAATAGTGAGTTAAACCATTATACCATATGATGGAAAGAATTTTAAAAAGCATTTGAAAATTCAAAAGCATAAAAATTGTAAAAATCTGTGTGTATGTAATATATGTATATTGTAACCATTACCTATTTATCAAGGATAAGAATGCTGGAATTAGGCAAAATACTTTGAAATTTAAAAGACTAAATACAGGAAGTATTTATTAATTTCACAATACACATGTTGCACGCACTGCTTGTGGACAGCATGTGAGGTCTCTGGTATACAACAGTAAACAAGATACAGTTTTGGCCTGGTGCGGTGGCTCACACCTGTAATCCTAGCATGCTGGGAGGCCGAGGTGGGAAGGATCGCTTGAGGTCAGGAGTTCGAGACCAGCCTGAGCAAGACGGAGACCGTGTCTCTACTAAAAATAGAAAAATTAGCCAGGTGTAGTGGCCCGCGCCTATAGTCCCAACTACTTGGGAAGCTGAGGCAAGAGGATGGCTTGAGCCCAGGAGTTTGAAGTTGCTGTGAGCTAGCTAGGCTGATGCCACAGCACTCTACTCAGGGCAACAGAGTGAGACTCTGTCTCAAAGAAAAAAAAAAAAGAAGATACAATTTTGGTTCTCAAAGACTTTATATCATTGTGAGGGAAACAAATAATAAAATATGCAATGACACAAACAAGTGCAGAGAGCTGTATGAGCACTTTGGAAGGGCATCTAACCACATTTATGAAGATGCACAGAGACTTTAGGAGGTGAAACCATAGAAGATTTAAGGGAAACGTGGATTGGGAAAGATTTTTTTCATAATAGAAATAACAGCATTTTCCAAAACCCAAATGCAAAAGATATTATAGTATATTACTGAAACAACTGGAAAGTCAGTATAGATGAAAACAATGTAGAGAGGAGAAAGATATTAATACTATGTCTTTTAGACTGCCTCTGATAGGCAAGAGGGCTTATAAAGATCTTAAGGGCACTTACATGTAGCACCTTGCACTCAACTCAAGATAGAAAAAGACCTGTCTAAAGGAGATTTGTGGGTGTGATTTTATTCTAATGGGGGTGATTTCCAGTAAGATGTATAGAAAACCATAAAGTTTTAATAAGATTGTCTTAGTAAAATGGCAGCTCAGTTAGACACAGTTCAAAATGAAAAGAACCCTTAGAGCCTCTGAATGTCAACAGCCAGATGCAAGCTCAGAAAGAAACTCAGCTGCAATCGTGGGCCATTTCTAATTGAAAATGAAAGATAATTCTATACATGGACTCAAAAGTTCAGCGAGCAGATTCAAGACCTGCAGAGAACCACTCCTCTTTGCTGGGTCACTTGCTTTGGAAGAAGTAAGCTGTCATGCATGGGAGAAGTTTATGCAGAGACCACCGTGGCATGAGAAAGTTCAGGCTGGTCACATGAAGTCATGTGTAGAAAGAAAGAAGTTCAGCCAGTCCCAGATGCTTCAGGCATCCCAACTGAAATGCTGGGTATAGAAGTAAATAAGCCATCTTAGACTTAATCTCAAGATAACCTGAGCTCAAGCCACTGCCTGGTACAAATTTAAGAGAGACACCCAAGTAGTGAGAACTGCCCAGATAAACCCAGTCAACCAACAGAGCTTGAGAGATAAGAAATTATTGTTTAGGCACAAAGTGTTATCATGGTTTATCAGGCAGCAATAGGTAACTAAAACATTCTCCAATTTTGTTATTTTTTAAAAGTTTACATTGGGTATTATGGTTCTTTTATATTTCCATATGTATTTTAGAAGCAACTTGGCAATTACTTTGAAATGCCTGATGAAATTTTTGTAAGAATTGCATTGAAACTGTAGACCAATTTGGATGTAATACTTTTGAGTTTTCACACCCATGGATAATGCATTTCTTAATTTATTAAGTTCTTATTTAATTTATATTAGAAATATTTTAGAATTTTAATTGTAGAGATCTTGCATGTATTTTGATTAATTTATTCTGAAGCATGTTGTATTTTATGATATTTCTATAAATTATTAATGTTTTTTTAAATATTATTTTCCAATTATTTGTAGTATGATACAGAAATACAGGTGACTTTATGAAAACTGACCTTGCTAAACTTCCAAGCCTTCCAAATTCACTTACTAGACCTAGTGAATTATTTTCCTTTTAATCCTAGTAGACTTTTACAGAGTCCTTAGTAATTTTCAGTGTAATCATATCATCTGAGGAAAATATCATTTCCTTCTTTCCAATTTTTATGCATTTTATTTTTCCCCCTACAATTATTATACTTCCAGTGAAACTCTGACTAAAACTAGTGAGAACAGTTGTCCTTGCCTTTCCATTCTTGTCAAGTCAAACTTTCATATTAAATATGATGTTAGTTAGATGCATTTATAGATTTTATTATAAGACTGAGGTAATTTCTTTCTGTTCTTATAATAGTCTACTATGAATACTTATTATCATTGGTTCTATAATATACTATGGACAATTTCCATGTTTTAAAATATTTGTCTTCCTAAGTTTTATTGACTTCATATATTCTATTGTGTATATATACTTAAGTTATTTTAATTAAAACTCAGTTTTTGATGAGTTAGAATTCTCATGCTTTGATAAATGTCTATGGAGCTAAATTTTATACACATTTTATTAAATAATCCCTAGAATTTTCTGGATGCAATGGTGTGCAATGTTAAGAATTTTGATATGTTTTGCATGTAGTCTGCTTCAATAAAAACAAAAACCTAGAAAATTTAAAGCTTATTAAACATTGGGAACAAAACAAAATGTTTTTGAAAATGACAACATCTAAAGAAGTTTTTCCTGTACTTTACTGAATAAGATGAACCATAATATGAGAGACAGAAAAAAATATTTTTAATTATTTGCACAGATATCTGTGCCTAAAATATCATTTTTCTCTGAAATTGTCCTAAAGTCAGCCATATTGTGAGTAAAGTATATGAAAAACTCAATGTAGCTATACATTTAAGAGATGGATACCTATTTAGAGCTTTTGATTTTTTTTTTTAAACATGATCCAGCTATAATGCCCAAGCTGTCAGGATGGTCTTGAACTCTGGGCTCATGAGATCCTCCTGCTTCAGCCTTTTATGTAACTGGGACTACAGGCATACGCCACTGCACCTGTACAGATCTTGTTATTAATGAGATACAACTTTATCTTTAACACAAAATACAATAATCTAAAATTCAGTTATTTTTATTATAATGAAATTAATGCTTACATTAACCATTCAGCACGTTTCCTTGCCTTAACTTTAAGAAACATTTGTGCTTAACTTATGAGTATATTGAAATTGGTAGATTTAATAGCTTATGATTTATTGCCTTAGGCTTTTTTTTGTCTGATTAGAGGCAGGCTATGAACTAAAACTTAGAAGTTAACATTAATTAGATTCTTTTCTGATAATGGAAAAATGTTCCTTAATATGATATTTTTATCACTATTTACATATCATGTTATAACATGTCTAATAGTCTAAGAACCTTTAAATTATCTCTCCATTGATATACTGAGTCTAATATTTTAAGAGTCTTTTTCAATGATATTCATACTTTATCTTTTGCCACTAGTACAGAGTAAGCTCATGAAGCATGACACTATTCCTTTGGTTCAATGATGTATCCTAGTTATGTAGCCTGGCACATATTAGGCGCTCAATATATGTACACACATTTTTATTCTAAATAAAATATCAATTGCAGAAATATGACATCTGCCATATAAATTTTTTGGTGAAAAAAAAATAGAAGCTTAGGAGATTCAAGTTATTTTCTATATATACACATATTTAATATAATGATTAGTTTATTTTTATTTTAAAATTTGTTAAGACTGGAAATGATTCTCTCCTTGACCAAATTCTCCTCAGGCTCCTCTAAGTCCTTTTGTCAACTAGGCTTCAACCTTGGCCTGTACAGACTTGAACAAAGCACTAAGGCGGTTTCCTCCTCCTCAAGGCCATATCCCTAGACTGATCGAAGCTCTTCTTAAAGTGCCCGCCTGGGAGAATTCAAATCTATTAAGAGAATTTACTGTTTGTTTCAGCCAACACCTGAAGGTAGGGCCCCGTCTGCCAGCCTCTGTGGGAGGGCAGGAGCCTGACTCAACCCACCCTCCTTCCAACTTTTTGTAACTTTTCACTTTGACACCACTGAGCCCCCACTCACCTCTCTGCCTGTTCCCTCATTCTCCTTTTACAACACAGGGCACAAAAATACAGGTTGATAGAAGAAATAAGACCTAGTGTCTAAAAAACTCCATAGAGTGATTATGGTAAACAATAATCTACTGTTATTTCAAAGTAGCTGATAGAGTAATTTGAATGTTCAAGTATAAAGAAAAGGTGAATGTTTAAGGTGATTGATATCCCAGTTATCCTGATTTGGTTATTACGCATTATATGAATGTATCAAACTATCACATATACCCCCAAATATGTACATCTATTATGTATTAATAAAAAGTAAAAATAAATAAATAAAAATTTTAAAAAAATCACTAAGTCATCTCTGTACAAATATCAGTTCAGGTCACACTGGGCCCCTCCCTATTGTCATAATATATTGCTAATTATTAAGGTTATTAAGTGTGAAGTGTTCGATTACCTTAAGCACTAAGTTAGACAGTTGATATCTCTGACATTTCACTTTGACACTTCTTGTTTTGTGTTTATTGTGAAGGTACGTCCTCATTCTTTCAAACACATGGTTTGGCTTTTGATTATCTTGCAGATTTTTTTAGAGTAATTTTTGTGAAACCATGGATATGTCAAAAATTTGTGTTATTTTTCAATATGAGTTCTGTAGTGTAACCAATGCAGTGGAGACAGCTTGAAATATCAATGAAGTGTTTGGGAAGGATGTGGCTAATTAACATACAGTATGTGGATGGCTTAAGAAGTTCCGTGTTGGTGATTTCCATCTTGAAAAGGAGCCACATGGGCGACCTGAGACCAAGGTGAAAGCTGCAGTGGAAGCAAATCCATCTCTACCTACGCATGAATTAGCAGCAAGGTTTGACTTTACTATTGCAACAATATCGGACCATTTGAAACAAATCGACAAGGTAAAGAAGCTGGACAGGTGGGTATCACATGACTTAAACAAACGTCAGAAGAGAAATTGTCTGGAGGCATGCCTTTCTTTGTTTTCATGACATAAAGGCGAATCATTTCTATATAGTATTGTTACGTATGATGAAAAATGGATTTTTTTTGACAACTGCAAGTGTTCAGTGTAACGGTTGGACAAAGATGAAGTGCCAAAACAGTCCAAAACCGAATATACATCAAAAACAGCTAACGGTGTCTGTTTGGTGGTCCAGCGCTGGTACTATCCACTACAACTTCATGAAACCTGGTCAATTGATTACAATAGATGACTACTGCAACCAGCTGGATGAAATGATGAGGATGCTTGCGATCAAACAGCCAAGATTGGTCAGTAGAGACAGGGCAATCCTCTTGCAAGACAATGCGTGACCACATGTGGCACAAACAATGCTACTCAAACTACAAAGGCTGGACTTGGAAATTCTATGTCATCCACCATATTCACCAGAACTTGCACCAGCTGACTGCCACTTCTTCCAGGCTTTGGACCACTCTTTGCAAGGAAAAATACTTAATTCTCAACAAGCTGTAGAAAACGCCTTTCGTGATTTCATCACTTCTCACTCTCCTGGCTTCTTCGCTGCTGACTAAACAAGCAACCGTAGAGATGGCAAAACTGCGTGGATAGTTCAGGAGCACACTTTGATTAATTGTACTGCTTCTTGTTTGAGATATAATAAACTTTTGATTTGAAATCATACATTTCATATTTAATAACCTATAACATCTATCCTTACCACTTTGATTAGAATCTGGCTTTGGTTCTCTTTGACAGACAATCCACCAACAGTAGATATTTTTACTATTCAATTTTATTTTTCTGTGTCATTAAATTTATTTGATTGATATCTTAGAAAAGGAAATCATGAAAATAGATAAACTGTATTTTGACATCCCTAAGAAATTCCACTATGGAAAGCAATCCTTACCCCCGCCCAGAAAGGAAGAAAATCTATTTGAATTACATATTTTTAGTGCTATAAGGTGGAAAAATGTTATGTGTTACATGGTTAATAATTGCCAATTAATTCAAATATTGGAGAGATTGAGCTTAAGACATTCACTTAGGAATTATCTGAAACATCCATTTAAATTGAATTTCTAAAAAGAAAATCCTGGAAAAATGAATGGATTAGCTAAACTTCTCTCAAACCAGGGTAGTCTTAGTTTAATATATTAAAAATGTACTAAAAATACTTAAATGCCTCTTAATATTTCCAAAGGCATATAAATGTCAGCCTTTGAATAAATTCTAATACTTCTGAGGCTCATTGGTGTGCCGCCTTATGACCAGGCTAACTGCATTACGTCACTTTTCATTTACTGTTTAATCTTCTTTTCTATAACATTCTTTTAGCAAATGTAAATTTAATAAACAGTAATTTTGGAACTTTTTATTAATTCCTCTGTGTAGCATTTGATTTGTAAATTTGTAGTAGCTTAAATTCTAAGTAACTAATTAATCAGCTGTGAGACTATAAACCTTTAAAATCTGTTGCATAACCAAGCTATAAATTCAGTAGGAAATTTTGGTTTAATAATTAATTGACTTAGATCATATTCAATTATCCTTATCTATAGCTGCAATGTTCTCAAAGATTATCTCTTAGGAGTCTATTGGGATTTTTTTGACATTTAATTAATAAATGTATTTTTAGTTGACAAAATTTTATATATTTATCAGGTACAAGTTGTTTTGAAATATGTGTACGTTATGGAATGACTAACTGGAGTTAATTAACATATACATCACCTCACGCACTTATTATTTTTTTTTTTTGTGGTGAGAACACTTAAAAACTGCTCTCTGAGGAATTTTCAAAAGTACCATTGCTATAGTCACCATGTTGTACAATAGATCTCTTGAACTTATATCTTTCACATAAATGAAATTTTGTATCCTTTGACCAACACAGCCCCAAACCTACCCCACACCATAGCCCCTGATAACCACCATTCTACTCTCTACTTGTATGAGTTCAACTTTTTTAGATTCCACATATAAGTGAGATCATGCAGTATTTGTCTTTCTGTGACTGGCTTCTTTCACTTAACATAATATTCATGTCATGAATAATAGAATTTTCTTCTTTTTTAAGGCTGAGTAGCATTCCATTGTGAACATATGCTGCATTTTTTAATCCATTAGTTTGTTAGACACTTAGGCTGATTCCATATTGTGACCATTGTGAATAGCACTGCAATGAACATGAGAGTGAAGACATCTCTTCAACATACTTATTTCATTTCCTTTAGCTATATATCAAGAAGTGAAATTGCTAGATGATTTGGTAGCTCTTTTTTTAATTTTTTGATTTGTAATTTTTGTAATTAATTTTTTACTTTTTTTCTATAATGGTCATACCAGTTAATATTCCCACCAACAATGTGCAAGGGTACACTTTTCTCTACATCTTCAACACTTATCTTTTATCTTATTTAAATAACCATTCTAACAAGTGTGAGTTGATTTCTTGTTGTGATTTTAATTTACTTTTTTCTGTTGATGAGTTTTGTGGAAAATGTTTTCATATACCTGTTGGCCATTTGTTTATCTTTTTTTGAGAAATGCACATTCAGATCCTATGACTCTTCTGATGGTTGCTTTAAAATCGTTGTCAGATAATTCTAATATTTCTGAGATTTGTTGTTCTAATCTATTGATTATGTTTTTCATCCAGTTAAGATCTTCCTGGTTCTTGGTATGACAAGTAATTTTCTATTGAAATGTGGATATTTTGAGTATTATGTTGGAAGACTCTGGATCTTATTTAAACCCTCTTTATTCATTTGCTTCCTATGACAGCAATGTGGCAGGGAAATTGGAGGCACTACCTCGTTACTGCTAAGAAGGTTAGAAATTTAGGTTCCTCATCAGTCTCCACTGACACTTAATGGGGAGAACTTCCAGTTGCTGCTTGGTGAGTGTGGAAGTTTCAGCTACCCACTAAGCGTCTGCTCTGCGAGGCACAGAACTGTGTCATTATTGTTTCCCATGTGGCTTCCACTCTCACTCCTTGGGGAAAACGTGGTGACCTTGTTCACACTAGGTAGTTATAAAAGTTCTGATTCTCCATTAGTTTTCCTCTTATACCACCTTAGGGGAAGGGAGTGGGGAAGGATGCCTCATTACTGCTGGCCTTCCCTGCAGTCCACTTTCCCTGCAGTCAGACTCTGCAGGCAGAAGGCAGGTGCCAGTACCCCATGGCAGAAAAGTCCCCCTCCCTCCTCAGCCTTCTCTGACAACATCCTGATGGTGTTTGGGTCACCTTAGTCCAGCCTGGCAAGGGTGGAAGTCTAGGCTCTGCTCAGCATTGCTGGCAGGGAGGTATGCTTGGGGCAGGGGAAGCACATTCTCTTTTTTCCTGTGCTGTTCTATGATAGCGTGGTCGCTATTTAAAAGTTTTCCATATTGCCATATTTCCTTTTCCCGGTCTGCCACTAAAAAGGGCAGTCTTTTGGCTTTTTATATGTCTTTGCCTGTTGGTATCTCTGAGTTGATGGCTTCTTCAACTCTAAGCCTCAGATATAGAAGGCAAAAAGAAAAGTCAGTGAACTCACCTCAGTGGTGTTTCTTAGAACCTGAAGTCCCTAGCCAATCTGCCGTCTTCTCTTTACCTTTCAGAATCTTCTTATATTTGTTTTAAACATAATGTTTGAGGAAGAATAGAGAAAACTACATCTCCATTTTCTTGGAACAGAAGTGAAAATGTATTTAATTGTATAATAATATTTTGAGAACATTATATATATATTTGTTTTCCCATAATTGATGTTTTTCTGAACATGTTCTACCTTTAAAGCCTATTGCCATTATGAGGCTTACTGTCAGAAGTGAGGAGAGGATATTTAGTAACCGTAAGAACAAATCTACTGTTAAGCTTTGGTTGACTTACTATATCAACTGCAGGAAAAAAATCTCACAATCTGGTCGTTTTTTGCACCGATAACAGTTGTTTATTTCCTTTTTAAATTAGGATATCGCCCTTCCTATATTAGGACATGTACTTTGAAGACGAGTCTCATTTATTAATCACAAGCCATTGGTAGAAAGAACGAAGGATGATTGTTTCTTTATAAGGAAGGTCTTACTAGCAAGAGGAAGCAGCAAGAGGAAGTAGAAGGTCCTTTGGAGGAATGAGACAGAAGTGAGAAAAGTTTTTTTTTTTTTTTTTTTTTTTTTTTTTAAGTGTTCTTGCTTCCTCTCTACTCCAACTCAAGTTGAAAGGAAAACTCAAAATTTTGAGAGGGAACTTGTGCCTTGTTTCTTGTTGTTCCTTGTAAGGTGACCTCTGCTGGAGGTCACCTTACAAAAAGTCTCAATAAAATATCTAATGTGGCACCCTTGATCTATTGGGTAGAGACATCTCTTCTTCTTAAGGTAGATTGAGCCATCTTTGAATCAATTACAACTTTCAGAAAGTTCTTCAGTATATAGAGCCTAAAATTACCTTCTTGCAATGTCTATAAATGGGCTATTATTTCAAGGCCATACTAGGAGTAAACCTACTCCTTTCAAACGTCACGCAAATGCTTCAAAATGACTGTCTTGTACTCCTAATACTTTATAATTAAGCCTGTTCTGACTTTCCTTACTATTCTTGCTCCTGTATTCTAAATGAGTTCCATTTTGTATGTCCCAGTTGAATTGTGGTAGTCAGGATTAAATGCAGTGTTCCTGGCCAGCTCCAAATGTAGTAGATGTGACTTTTAACACAATGAATCACTTGACTTGCAAATCTCAATGAAGATTTTGAAAGAAAAATTATATAAAGAGGTTCATTGGCATCATAACAAGAAGTCAGAGCTCTCAATTGGTCATACCTGCCATGGTAGAGCTCAAATTTGGGGATGAACTCCACTCACAATGAGCCTTCCACAAATGAAAAGCTAGTTAATCAATCAATTTGCCTCACTGTATATAAAGACCAGAATTTGATTACAAGAACAGAACAATAGTTTATGTGCTTTATTTCCTGCTAACTATTCTGAAATTCCTACTTTTTCTACTTGATGTGAAATAAACTTATATACAGAATCTTGAACAACTCTAAATGTGCAAATGAACAAAATATAAATGGGGGAAATACAAAGGGAATTCCAGACACATTTTACTTATTAAACATTTTTATTTTTGCACCTCTGCACTTATTCTAATTGTTTTAAGTTATCATTTATCTTCTTCAAGGCAGTAGCTATTGAACCATTTTTTTATCTTTAATAAAATAACAGAATCTACTCTTTAATAAACTTGTCAAATAATACAGAACAAAGTAACAATATCTGAAGTATCTAATTCAAGTTTTTATTTCAAAATGTCATTAAATTTTTAAGAAATTTTGTTTTCTCCAAAATGTTGGATGCCCTTCTGGATTAAACAATTAACAATTTTTGGTGGGAATGTAAATTAATATATCCATTATGGAAAACTGTGGGGGGGTTCCCCAAAAGCTAAAACTAGAACTACCAAATGATCCAGTAATTCCACTTTTGGGTATATATCTAAAGGAACTAAGATCAACATGTCGAGGTGATATGTGCCCTCCCATGTTCACTGCAGCATTAGCCAAGATATGAAATTAATCTACGTATTCTTCAGCATATGAATGGATCAAGAAAATGCATTGTATATACAAATGACATACTATTCAGCCTTAAAAGGGGGGAAATCTTGTCATTTGCAGCCACATGGATGAACCTGAAGGACATTATGTAAAGTGTAAAGCCAGGGACAAAAAACAAATACTGCATGATCTCACTTACATGTGCGATCTAAAATGTTGAACTCATAGAAGTAGAGAGTAGAATGATCAGAGGCTGGGCAGGGGGTTGGGGAGGTATGGAATGAGGAGTTATTTATCAAAGGTACAAAGTTTCAGATTCATTGAACAGCTGGGTGACCATACTCAATGTATATTTCAAAATAACTAAGAGAGTGCGTTTCAAATGTCTCATCATATAAAAAAGATAGGAAAGCAAGGTGATAATTATGTTAATGAGCTTGATTTAATCATTCCACATTGCATATATATCAAACATCATGTTGTACTCCATAAATGTATATAATTATGATTTGTTAATCAAAATAATATTAGTAATAAAAAATAATATTTTCCCAAGTTTTTATGAAGAAGTTTTGAATGCAGAGGTTTATAAAACCATAGTAGAATGTTGTTGTGCCTTTCTACAAAGAAACTCAGACTTGTCAATAATTTTTATTTTTCTTGAAGATCTGTTGAATTTTATTTTTTTTCCCTTTAATTGATGGAATACATTTTCTGGGTTTGTTTTGTTGAATCCTACATAGGCTTTTCATTATTACCATATAATATAAACCATCATCTATGATTATTGTCATCCCTTTGCTTTGGATTAATATGACCAGTATATTGGTTTAAAAACTTAAAATGCTCCTTATTTTTATCTTGACATTTTCTCTTATATGCTTATTCTTTATTCTCACTGACCTAATATATTGCAAAAATCTAACTTTTATTATGCTTCCCGTTTCTACATTCTACAGAAAAAAGTGATGTTTATACTCCATTCTTTCTGTATTAATTATGGAAAAACATATTGCTTTATATCTTTTGGAGCTACATTTGATGGATTCATGCTGTAGCATTAACCAAGAACATTGACCTTTACAAACTGTAGCTTTGGCATAGCCTATGTCATAACCTACTCTGCACATACAAGATTGAATGCCTACTCTCATTTTTTTATCTTCTTGTATTGTTATACCTCCAGCAAGGTGCTTTGCTCAAAGTAGTATAGTTATATGATAAATATAAGAAAAATTTTATTGAATTAAAGACCTTTTTGCAATTCTTATATGTCTAGAAAGTAGAGGACCCTAAGAGCTTCTTGACCCATTGCTTCTAGTCTAATAGTTAAATATCTCCCATCTATACAAGAAAATGTCATGAAACTGTTTTTCAAACTTTTCTTAAAAGTTAAATAAAGAAATTTAGAGTTTATGCAAAAATATTCTGCAATGATACTAACACCTGTGATACTAAAAAAGGATCTTGAAAATACTATCTCAAAATTCTTCACAAAATATTAAAATCACCCTCAACCTTAACATATCTATGATATCTAATTTTTAAACAGGTTCAATCACACTGCAAATACAACTGGTGTTATTTTGTATTTTTAACACATTATTATTACATGACATTTCCATATGTATCTAGTTTTCATATTTATAATTTCTAGTATCTACATAATGTTCCATGAAATAGATATTCACAATGGAGAAAATATGTTTACTTATTCCCAATTATACTGTATTTATTTTGTTGTTATGCCAAAATGATTTATGAACATCAGCTTATTTATCTTTTCTTGAAATAAATCCTGTGAGTAAACTCCCAGAACCTAGCTATCAAGTACATTCTTATTCAGATATATTTGGCTCAATTTTATTTTTGTAACATATTTAGTCAATAAAATGAAGCACTAACAATATTTGCAAAAATGTCAAGGTCAAAGTAAGGATTTTAAGCCTTTATGGAAAATTACTGGCCATTTACATATGAACATATGTAAATGAATATATATATGTTATATATGGAATGCATAATGTTATGTATGCATATGTAATATTATGTATCTATGTAATATGTTGCATATAATATATATAATATATGTTATATATGGCATGTAAATGAATAGTAGAGAATACTATTTCAAAGTTGATTTTTAAAATTTTATTTATTTATTTTTAATAAACTTGTTCCCAGATCTGATCTTTACTTCTGAGATTTAGATCTTAAGTACATTCAATCATCTGATTCATCTAGATATTTTCATAACCAGAGGAAAATTTTAGTTTCAAAGAAAATCTTACCTTGATCATTCCCATCTTATATATTAGTATTGCCATCAATCTTTTGGATAATAGCTATAGAATATATGCTATAAGACTCTTAAAATGGAGTCTTTTCCTAAAATTCTGTGCAATGCTGAATGATATACATGTGACAGACATAAACTGCCAGTCTTCTTTTCATCTCACTCGCCTGTGCCACCTGACTTATCATCTAATTTTATTTGACCAGGACAGTCTTAAGGTTCCTGTCAGCCTGACTAAACTTTCGACAGGTTTCTTCCCACCTATAGTCCCCAAGCTCCCTATTCTTAGAGCAGTTAATTTCTTTAGAAAACTTGGATTTGTAAATTCTTTTTCTGTCTCTTTGAGTTGTAAATCTTCTTTCAGTCTTTTACCAATTTTATAACCCAGGAGTGTCTTTCTCAAGGCCTGGGAGCCATGCTTTGAAATGTAATCATCAAGAAAGAAAGTGTTTCTGTCCTAGTGTCTGTGGGAAGGTAGAAGCCAACTTCAGTGAGCCAGTCAGCACCACTTAGCAAACACAGACCGATTATCACATCTCCAATCCCCTGTCCCCATTTGACATCCTCCAGTGCTTTTCCCTTAGTTCACTCCAGTGCAGAAAAACTTTTTCTTTTCTTTTCAGCAGAGTCGAGTTTAATCTCTCTTTGCTAATGCAATAAGCTTGAATAAAGTCTAAGCTATTTCATTCTGTCTGGAGCAATTTTCTTTGACATTCTCCCGAGGCTCTCATTGTCTCACCACACTCCATCCCACCAAGTTAGGCATGTCTTGAGCAACCTAGGATTAGTTAAAAGCCTTCCAAAAAAGTTCATTGAGAACTCAAATTTATCAGAATCTTCAATAGTTTTTGTAAACCATAAATACAGTTTTACAAATATTAGACTGAAAGTATCTTATACTTTGTTCTGTGGGATTTCATTGGAAACCAGTGTGATGGTTAATTTTATGTGTCAGTATGGGTAGGCCATGGTATCCAATTTTTGGTCAAACACCACTCCAGATGCTCTAGATGTTTCTATGAAGATGTTTTTAAAGATGTGATTAATATTTAAATCAGCATATTTGTGTAAAGCAGATTACTCTCAATAATGTTGGTGGGCTTCATCCATTCAGTTGAATGCCTTAAGAGAAAAGATTGAGGTTCCTAAGGAAGAAGAAATTTCTTCTTCAGACAGCATTTGGAGTAGAAACTGTAACATCAACTCTTTCCTGGGGCTCCAGCCTGCTGACCTGCCTTGCCATTTTCAGACTCGCTGCCTCCACAATCAATTCTTAAATTATCCTGTGTACGTGTGTGTGTGTGCACATGCATGTGCATTATTGGCCCTGTTTGTGTGGAGAACTCTAATACATGCACAAAATTAATCTAGCAACATGTGGTAGCAACAAAGAGTTCATTTTGAACCTTTCTGATAGAATCATTCCACTTTCTACTTCATATTTTAAGTTCTTACTACTGTATTTCCAAGGGAATCACTGCTATAAAAATTATGATGTTTCTTCTTTAAATATTGAATAATATTGTACTATAGAAATATGAAATCATTCATTCACTGGAAGGGGAAGTATGTTAATTCTAATGACAATGTCAGCAGGGCCTCACATGATTATACAATCATTTTCTGCCACACGTGAATCCTATATTCTTTGGGCTCCACTGTTAGGAGGATTGCAGAAAAGATGCAGGAAGCTGGGTAATACGTTGCAATATGTGTTCCTTATATTAAGTAACAGAGGAGAAGTGGCTACAGATAAGGTGTGAGTTAGAAAGTTGCCCTTTGGATAAATTAGAACTGAGTATTTAGATTTAGATTGCATATTATGCTTTACGTTTCTTTTAACAATAGAATCAAATTATATGTCTACAAGTAACAAATCTACTTGTTTTGCAGAATCAAGTTACATAAAACTCTGACAGATAGGGTATCTTGAGTAAAGGTATTCTATTTCATCATTTTCCAAAAGGCTTATACCAACTCATAAAACACAATTATAAAGAATCATTTTTTGTTCCATTGAAAGATTAGAAATTCCAAATTCTATAGCATCAGACTTTATGAGTGAGTATAATATAGGAATAATTTACATATTTCATAAATGTAACAATCAAAAAATAGACATATCACAAAAGTCAAAGCCCATATGTGGAATAAAACTACAAAGACTGGCTTATTCTTCAAAAATGAGACACTATTTTACACACGTCAATTTTGCACAAATTAGAAAGTCTAATACTGTCAATTGCTAACAAAACCATGGAAAGGAAATCTTAAGACACTCCCATAGACCTGGGGTAGAGTGCTGTGGCGTCAGCCTAGCTCATAGCAAACTCAAACTCCTGGTCTCAAGCGATCCTTCTGCCTCAGCCTCCCAAGTAGCTGGGGCTGCAGGCATGTGCCATCATGCCCAGCTAATTTTTTGTATATATTTTTGGTTGTCCAGCTAATTTCTTCTATTTTTAGTAGAGACAGTGTCTCGCTCTTGCTCAGGCTGATCCTGAACTCCTGAGCTCAAAGGATTCTCCCGCCTCGCTTTCCCAGAGTGCTAGCATTATAGACGTCAGCCACTGTGTCGGCCTACAAGCATTTTCATTTCAATTATATTTTTAATAGGAAAAATTTCAGAAACAAACTAAACATCCAACTATATTGAAATGTATAAACAAACATTATTATTTTATTGTAATTTATTTCTATAATATAGTCACAATGGATAAATCAGGTGTATGCCAACACTATATTGAGAAAAAAGAAAGCAAGTTACAAGAATTTAAATGTGACACAACTTAACGATTGTGAAAAGTAAAACACTACTGTATTGCCTATGGATCTATGTATGTGTTGCAAATTTCTTAAAAATGTGCATTGCAAGGAGATGTATTAAATTCAACAGAGGAAGGGGAGGTGGAACAATGAAATGAGTTGGAAAACTTCAAATTATTTGCAATATTTTATTTCCTAAAAAACTGAAGCAAATATGACTATATATCATAATTGTTATATTTGGGTTTGTTATATAATTTTGCTTTTGTATATTTTAAAATCTTTAATAACTAACAATTAAAACATTTTTAAAAGTTGTATTGTATTTTAATGAGTGCTAGTGATATATTAATAAAACATTTTATCATCAATTTTATATTTTTCACCTAAATTAGTTGGTCAAAATAATATATTTTCTATTTTTTATTATGAAAACACTTAGGTTTGGTGAATTATAAAATCAAAATAAAAACTATACTGGGTATTGATTCAATTGAATATGCAGGAAAAATGTATTCAATGCTTGAATCTGATGAAATACAATAGCTAATGTTTATTAAAAACTGAATTTTATAATTTTCAATTCTTTTTTAATTGAACAAAAGTTATACGATTTTTAAAAGTCTTTTATCTTCATCATAGGTTTACCTCCTAAATCATGAATATTAACCATTTATCAGATCTATAGCTTAAGAATATTTTCTCCCATCCTGTAGGTTGTCTGTTTGATGCTCTGTTATTTCCTTAGCTGTGCAGAAGTCTCTTTTATTTATTTTTGCTGTTGCTCTAATTGCCTTTGGGGTTGTAGTAATAAATTCTTTGCCTATGTCAGTATCTATGAGGTTTTCCATCATTTTCTTCTAGAATTCTTATGGCTTCATGCCTTATATTTAAGTCTTTTATCCATCTTGAATTAATTTGTGTGAGTGGTGAGAGACAAGCGTCCTGTTTGATTCTTGTGCATCTGGCTACCCAATTTTGCCAGCGCCATGTATTGAATCGGTTTCTTTCCCTCAGTATATGCTGTTGTAATACATTTTGAAGTCAGAAAGTGTGATGCCTCCAGCTTTGCCTTTTGTGCTCAAGATTGCTTTGGCTATTCAGGTTCTTTCGTGCTTTCATACAAATTTTTAGGATTGGTTTTATTTTTTCTGTTAAGAATGTCACTGGAATTTTGATAGGGATTACACTGAATTTGTAGATCACTTTGGATAGTTTGGGCATTTTTATTGTATTGGTTCTTCCAATCCATGAACACAAGATATCTTTCCATTTATTTGTGTTTTCTTTAATTACTTTCATTAATGTACTATGTTGAATAGAAGCAGCCAGAGTAGGCATCCTTGTTTTGTTCCTGATCTTAGATGAAAAGCTTTCAACTTTCACCTTAGAGTATAATGTTAACTGTGGGTTTGTCATATATAGCCTTTATTGTATTGAGGTAAATTCCTTCTATATCTAATTTTTTGAGAGTTTTTATTATAAAGTGGCATTGAATTATGTCAGATTCTTTTTCTGCATCTATTGAGATAATCATATGATTTTTGTTCTTCATTTTTTTAATGTGGTTCATCATATTTATAGATTTGCATACATTGAACCATCCTTGCATCCCTGGAATAAATCCCACTTCATAAGGTGAATGATCATTTAAATATGCTGTTGAATTTAATTTGATAGAATTTTGTTGAAGATTTTTGCATCTATGTTCATCCAGGATATTGAATTGCATTTTTGTTTTCTTGTAGTGTCCTTGTCAGTTTTTGGTATGAAGGTAATGCTGGCCTTCTAAAATGACTTTGGAAATATTCCCTCCTATTCAATTTTTGGAAGTGTTTGAGATGAATTGGTATTAGTTTCTCTTTAAATATTTGGTAGAATTCAGCAGTGGAGCAATCAGGTACTGAGCTTTTACTTGGGAGACTTTTTATTACTGATTCAATCATCTTACTCATTATTAGTCTACTCAGATTTTCTATTTCTTTGTGATTCAGTCTTGGTGGTAGTTGTATGTATCTTGCAATTTATCCATTTCTTCTAAGTTTTATAATTTATTGTACTTTTTTATCATTAGTCTCTTATGATATCCTGTACATCTCTGCTGTTAGTTGTAATGTCTCCTCTTTCATTTCTGATTTTATTGATTTGAGCATTTCCTGTTTTATTTCTAAGTTAATCTAGCTAAAGGTTTGTTGACTTTATCTTTTCAAAAAAATGAGCTCTTAGTTTTGTTGGTCTTTCTTTTTTATTTTTTTTGAGACAGAGTCTCACTCTGTTGCCCAGGCTAGAGTGCCGTGGAATCAGCCAAGTTCACAGCAACCTCAAGTAACTGGGACTACAGGCATGCGCCACCATGCCCAGCTAATTTTTTCTATATATATTTTTAGTTGTCCATATAATTTATTTCTATTTTTAGTAGAGATGGGGTCTCGCTCTTGCTCAGGCTGGTCTTGAACTCCTGACCTTGAGTGATCCTCCCGCCTCGGCCTTCCAGAGTGCTAGTATTACAGGCGTGAGCCACTGAGCCCAGCTTCGTTTGTCTCTTTAGTTATTTTTTCTTGTTTCTGTTTTACTTATTTCTGCTCTGATCTTTGTTTATTTATCTTTCTTCTAATTTAGGGCTTAATTTGTTCTTCTTTTTCTAGTTTCTTGTGGTACATTAGGTTGTTTACTTGAAATCTTTATTTGTTTTTTATCTAGGCATTTATTGCCATAAATTTCCCTCTTCAAACTACTTTTTCTGCTTCCCTGGAGTTTTAATATATTTTGTTTCAATTTTCAATTGTCGTGATATTTTTTAAAAATTTTCCTTCAATTTCTTCATTGACTCATTGGTTAATCAGGAGCATGCTGTTTAATTTTCATATATTTTTGAATTTTCCAAAATCCTCTTGTTGTTAATTTCTAGTTTCATGCCATTGTGCTCAGAAAAGATATGGATATGATTTAAATTTTCTTAAATTTGTTAAGACTTGTTTTATGGTCTACCATATGATAAATCTATCCTGGAGAATGTTCCATTTGCACTTGAAAAGAATGTGTATTCCACTGCTGTTGAAATGAATGCACTGAATATGTCTGTTAGATCCATTTCATCTGAAATATTGTTTTGGTTAATGTTTCTTTATTGATTTTCTGTGTGGATAATTCATCCATTCCTGAAAGTGGGGTATTATAGTTCACTGCTATTATTGTATTATAGTGTATCTCTCCATTCGGTTCTATTAATATTTACTATATGTATATTTAGGTACTTTGATATTATGTGCATATGTATTTGCAACTGTTATATTCTCTTGATGAATTGATTGTTTTATCATTACATACTACAGTTCTTTTCTGTTTTTACTGTATTATAGTGTATCTCTCCATTCGGTTCTATTAATATTTACTATATGTATATTTAGGTGCTTTGATATTATGTGCATATGTATTTGCAACTGTTATATTCGCTTGATGAATTGATTGTTTTATCATTACATACTACAGTTCTTTTCTGTTTTTACTGTTTTGACCTAAAGTCTATTTTTTCTGATGTAAGTATAGCTAAACTTGCTCTCTTTTGGCTTCCGTGTGCATGCCTTTTTTTATTCCTTCACTTTCAATCTATATGTTTCCTTCTAGGAGAAGCAAGTCTCTTTTATGTAGTATGTACTTGGGTCTTTTATTTTATTCATTCAGCCACTCTATGTCTTTTGATTCTGGAGTTTAGTTCATTTACATTCAAGATAATTATTGATAGGTAAGAACTTATTATTGCAATTTTGTTAATTGTTTCCTTTTCATTTTCTTATTTATTTATTTATTTATTTGTAGATCCTTTGTTCCCTTCATTGTTTTTGTGTTCTTCCTTTGTGATTAAGTGTTATGCTTTGATTCTTTACTTTTTACCTTTAGACTATCTACTATAGGTTTTTGCTCTGTGTTTACCATGAGACTTACAAGAAACATCTCATGTTTACCAGTTGAGGCTATTTTAAGCTGATAACAATTAATTTTGGTCACATTAAATAAAACCTCACTGAGCTGGTCTGGAGGCTAGGTCCTTGAGGCCAGTTGGAAACCTGGGTATATATGGGTGGTTCTGGAGCCTTGATTCATGGAGACCCATTCAATTCTGAAGTCTACAGGGCAGGCCTGGACACTGGTCTTCTGGAGCAGGCCTGACCCCCAGATCTGCTGGAGCCTGTTTCTGCGGGTACCCACCTAGTGTTTGAGGCCAGGGGTACTTAGGTTTTAGAGGCTGACTTAGCAACAGGTGGGCCGAGATCTTGCATCAGCAGGGGTCACCCTGGAGGCTGGGTTCATGGGTGCCTGAGTAATGGCTAGGGCTGCAGGTACCAGCCTAGTGCTGGGGTGGGCCTGAAGCTTGTGGCTGTGGCGGCCAGCCTGGTGCTGCAAGATCAGGCCCGGAACTGGGGAAAGTTTGAAGTCTCATTTTGCAGACAGCAGACTGGAGTCTGGGGCTGCGGGGGACTGCTTGGTGCTGGGTTTTACTGGGGTGGGCCTAGTTTTGGTGTCCAAGGCAGAGTCCTGTGCTCGTTTCCCTCCCCTTCTCTGACACTAGTGTCCACAGTTTTTTATGAGAAATTTGCGGTCATTTGAATGGTTGTTTAGTGTCATTATGTCATTATTTTCTGGATGATTCTAATATATTTTCCTTGTATTTAGATTTCAGTATTTTGATTATGATGCATCTCGGCAAAGAGTCATTGGATTTATTCCAATCTGGGTTCATTGAGATCCTTGAATTTATGAATTTGTGTTTTTCACCAAATTTAGGTTTTCATACATTATTTCTTCAGGTACTTTTCAGCACCACGTTCTTTCTCTTTGCCTTTGGGACTTCAACAACAAACTTTAGAGTGTTTGTTAATGCCCTGCTGTCCCTGAAGCTATCTAAATTTTTGAATCTTTTTTTCTCCCTGTCATTTAGTTTGAATACTTTCCATTGCTCTACCTTTAAGTGTTCCTTGACTCTTTCCTCTGCCACCTCCATTTTTCTCTTGAAACCATCCAATGGGATTTTTACTTTACTTATTGGATTTTTTTAGTCCTAAAATGTCCATTTATTTCTTCTTCAGTCTTTTATTTCTTTGCTGATCCCTTTTATTTTTCCATTTAAAAGAGTATTTATAATAACTTATGTGAGCATTTTTATAATAGTTACTTTAAAGTTTTTATCAGATAACTTATGTGTGTCATTTTCATGTGAGTTGACTTCTGTGCGTGTATTTCTTTGTATGCCCCCAGCAACTGTGTATTATAACATGGTTATTTTCAGTATTACGTTATAAAACTCCAGATCTTTTCTAAGTCCTATAGATAATGTTGCATAATGTTAGGCCTGCAATCAATATGGCTGACTATTCAGGCCACAATTTTTAACACACCTTATTAGGTTATGGTTTCATTGTTAGCTTATTTTTTTCAAAATTCTTTGCCTCTGTCCCAGGTGTGTGCCACCCAAATAATCATTCTTGAATCTGAGTGATTTTCTATTCATTGGTTCAGTTCTCAAAATTTTTGATAAACAAATTAAAAACAAATCTAAGGATATAGAATAGTGAGTGTTTTTGTTTTAATGTTGTTCTATACTGTTTGAAATTTTTATTATGGACATATGTTATTTCAATATCTAAAAACTATTTGTGGTATGCTGCTTGCAAAAATGGCTCTGATTATTCCTCTCCTTGTATTCATGTCCCTTTTAAATTAATTTATAAGTATTCTTATCAAGAGGGGGAGTCTATTTCTCTACCACTTGAATCTGTGCTGCCTTTGTGGTTTTCTTAGACCTACAGAATGCAGAAGTGATGATGTGCCGGTCTGAGCCTAGGCCTCAAGAAATCTAGCATGTTCTTGCCCCTAGTCACACTACTTATGACTAAATGTACATAAATGAGTCCAGCTGAGACCAGTCCTAATGGCTGACTTGGAGAATTGGATGTAAACAAATTATTGTGATTTAGAGTCTGAAAAAAGTAGCACTGTAAAGTAATACCATAGTACAATATAATGTATACATACACATGTGATTCTAAAAAGTTTTAGCTTTCAGACTTGCCATCTTCCCTTACTCCCAACAATTAGGTGACCTATACTTTAACTAAAGTAATTGGGTGTTTAAGGATTTAATACATTAGGACATATAGATTTCCATCTGTAAAGATGAGCAGGAATATGTTATGACATCTCACCATTTGCATATCTTTTTTATCCCATGCTAGATTATCTATTGCAAGAAGTAAAATATTAATATATTCCCTTTTCCCCAGGCTCAAACTGAAAAAAAAAATCAAGTCTAACTTAACTGAAGGTGACCAAATTTACACTCCTTAAAGTGATCAATTGATTGTGCTACTTTGCTTTCCTATTCAGTTCACTGGAGTCACCAATTAAAATAATGAACTTGAGCAGATGGGCTTTGAGATGATGAAAGGTCAATTTGCTGTGTCAAGAAAGGAGGAAAATGAACATAATTACAGAGATTTATTATGAAGTAACTTCAGAGAACTCTTACTTCAAAATTAAAGTGCACTCTGAAACCTTATTTATTTATTATTTGTACATTGCATTAGTTTTCAATTAAATTAAAAGTTTTACCTCTTGTAAAATTATCTCTGTTTTGGGTATACTTGGCTCCAAAAGAACAGGTTTTCTCTTTTGAAGCAGATGTTACAATTAATGAAATTTGTCTTCATTTTCAAGATTTCTGAGCACATTTGTTAGACTGTTTGTATATGGCATAACATTTAACCTAATTCTAATTTGCAGAACTTAATTGGAGCTTAGGGATGTCATTATTCATAATACTTTTTAAATTATATCAAATGAGAGGTAACCTTTGAATAAAGAATGACATTCAAAGAAAACTGAATTGTTCCTTATCTTCTGCTTAAATGTGCATAGAAACAAAAACCATTCTTTACTAACTCTCTGTTGCTGATATTTCAACCATAAAACATGCATGTGGTTTTATTATGTATAATAGTCTCAAGTAATTATCTCAAGTAATTATACATATTGGCATTTTGTAAAATAGACCCCTTCATAAATTTACTTTTCTAAAAAATGTTCTTATTCAATTATATTTGAAGAGTATAAGAAGAGTGTACACTTTTGGCACATTTTATAATTGTTAATGCCAATTACTTTCCTAAAATTTGGTAAATTTTTAAACTCATATTTTTCTTAGGCCAATCATACAAAATCAATTTAAGATTATTTACATGACTAGAATTTATTACTGGATGCATTTATTAAGAATGCATAATTTCACTTCTAGCCTTATAAATGTTTGAAATGTCATACTCAAAAGATTTTAAAATGTTAACCTTAAAGAAAGAAACGTATGTAATAAATAAAGCAAGATGCATTAGCTTTGTTATCATGGTTAAGTTATTTAAATTCTTTGGCCATTAGAGTCATTATAAATGAAATGAGGATAATGCTGTTTTCCCTAACTCAGAACTGTCATAACTGATGAAAACGCTTCTGAGAAGATTGATAGATCTAATATCCTATTTATTATAGCTATCCTTGTTTGTGAAAGCATTTAAGGTAACTAATAGCTATACTATGGATTGTTCAGAAGTTTATTAAAAATAACAGGTAACATTTATTTAATATTTATTTATAACACATTAAAAAATTCTTTTTGTATGCTATTGTATTTAATCCTCCAAAAATCTATGTGAGGTCTAGAGGGCTTGAATAATTTGCTCTTTATCATTTAGCTAATATTTTAAAAATTGTTAAAAGAATAAATTTTTAACATCCTCACCACCAAAATGACATTGTTATCACCAAAAACGATAAGTTGGCAAGATGATATATATGTTAATTTGCTTGCTGAATCTTTCTACAATGTACACATAGATCAAAACATCACATTTTGCCCCATAAATATGCATGATTCTTATTTGTCAATTAAACATAAATAATTAACTAATTACAAACCTAGCCTAGTTTGTACTTTTCCAATCTAATTTTAGGGATGAGAGTATTGTGCCTTGTGTATGTAAAACATATTTAGAATCTCCTGAGAGACAGAGACTGGCTATGAATGTTACCCCCTCATTGCCCTCTCTTACCTCTGACTTTTGATTTATTCTCAGATGCTGGTTATTGCACCTGCCCTAATACTAGCTTACATGGTTCTCTTGGAGTCTGACTATGGACAGTTCCAGCTATCTCTGGTAGCTCACCATGGCTTACCCCATTTCTTGTTTTACCACTTCTGTCCTGATATTGCCAATTTAAGGACTGAAGCAGGACAGAAGTTTTATGCCATGATATGAAGACAAAGTTAGAAAAACTGCCCGGATATAGGTCAACTTACAGAAAGATAGAGGCCAAACTAATTAGAAGATATTATAGCATATTTTTGTTATCTATTCATTGGGCATGACATATTTACCAATTCTTTGATTATAGGTTTTAATACAAGAGGGGCCATTGACTTTGGTGCTAATACTTATTCATGGAAAATTAATAAACAAAAGATAATTAAAAATATAAAGTGAAAAAACTTAATATTGACATTGCAACTCTCCCCAAGTATCCTTATAGATTCTAGAATAGTTAGAATTATGAATAAATCTATAATAAACTATAATTATGAATAAATTTATGTGCCTTTTACTAGGGAAAGCCTATCAAAGGAAGATAAATGTATAGTGCTAACTATATACTAATATACCTTTTCTTAGTCTAGAAGTAGGAAAAAGATGTTTGCAAATGATATGACCTGGGCTGCTACTCTCAATAAATAGCCCAAGTGTGAAACATACTGCTATTCTATGCTATTAGAGGAAAAAGGAGAAAAAAATGAAAGATAAGATTCTTCCTGTGACATTAACTTCTAAACTATTTCTAAAGTTTGTGCTGTGGAATCTATCTTGATATCTGCAGAGAAGCAGGAAGTCAGTGAAAGGAATACTTTCTGTGCTATGAATCTTGGCAGAGTGGAGTTAAGGCAAGATAAGATAAAGGACAGGGAATCATGTGAGATGAAATGAAAATAGTTTAGGATTAGGAAATTTTTTTTGAGATAAAAATGGGCTTGAAGTGTAGAGACGGTTGGCTGGTAATGAAAAACATCGAAAGAGAAATTGGATAGGAATGTTTCAGACACAGCTAAAAATATAAGGACCAGAAATCTCATATTAAGTTTTACTTTGCTTAGATTTTTAAAAATATTCTTCCTTGAAAACAGTTAGATTTTAGACAAGCCTCTCAATAATGGGTATAGGAAACAATGTGTTCTAAAGCACTTTCCACTGAGTTGTAAGGCTTATGGTCTCAATCCTTGTCTGCAGAGCCCAGTAAGAAAAAAAGTATTTCTCGGAGATGGATTCTACTTGCGTAAAAATATTACGAGATTCCAGGCAAATTGTTAAGCTTTCAATATTCACCTTTAACATAGCCAATCACTTCTCTAATAATGGAAAAATCTAATTTTTTCTTATGCCTGGATCTAGCCTATGTTTTCAGAAATAGTGGTTAATCAGTCTCTTATCTTCTTGGCTGTAAATTAGAACAGTCTGAGATCATTGCTGTTGCATCCTTAATGGTACTTGGTGAGGTGCAAGTGTGTGTATGTGTCAAGAGGTGCTGGGTTGTCATATAATAACGTATTTGTTCTTCCTGTGTACAAAAGTCACCAAGAGACTTCAATCTAAGTTCGGATACCTGTTGTGGCCAGCTTCCTTGCCACAAGATGCAGTGAGTAGTATTTGAGCCCAGCTCTGCCAACACTCATTCATCCCTAGTTGATATAAGTGAGAATTTAAAGAATAATAGGCCATCTGAAAAATAATGTTATTATGGAAAGAGGTGAGTAGTTTTCCACATAAGAGAGAAGAAAAGGTGCTTCCCTTTTCTAAAACCAAGAAAGTTGAGTTCTAAAAGAATTACTTTTAAAGACTGGGGCTCCCATAAACAGTGGGGGTATTGGTCTTTCATATATGAGTTGGTTGGCTGTTCTACTGGAATATGGGCAAAGATAACTGGTTCTCCAAAATTAAAGAGGATGGATTCCAAACATGTACACAGGCATGACTGCCTCAAGACTGAGACAACAATATTAAGGGCATGGCTATAATATAGGATGCAAAGAACACTATACATCCTTAAATGAACAGTCCTAAATGGTGGCTAAAATTGTAGAGAAACATTATTGCTAAAGTGATCTGCTCTGGAATGATCCATCCATTATTGAGGTATACCATGACGTCTCCGTGAATCTCACAGCCCATGAATAAGGACAACTGCAGCAATTAAACCAAATGGGGGTTGGGGCATGAGGGCAGAATATGACCACTCTCAGTCATATAAGGTGTTATCTATATTTTCCCTTTTTATCTTTAAAAACCCCTTTTCTGTTATGTCAAACAAAGAAAAAGGTAGATATAAGGAAAGCTTTATATAAAATCTGAGACTGAAATTTTATAACAAACTGAACTAAGTCTTAGGAAGTGCAATGAAAGTATTTCGGTAATTTTAAACTAATTACAAAGTTATGGAATTGTGCTGAGAGTTTAGTAAATGAGTTACTATCAAGAGGGAATCTATGTGTGGAGTGGGTGAGACATTTTAGTTAGAAATAAACAAAACTTTATTCTCAAATGATTTGGTCATCAGTAACCCAATTAATTTGATCAGTGCTGGGGTACAAATTAAAAAGAGAATTGGCTCCATGGTATTATATGAGCTGAGGACAGAATACTTTACCCTGGATATCAGCTGAACTAAAATTATAAAAGATAAATAATGTCTTTTTTATAGAATAACATTTATATGTTTTTATTATTAATCTATGTGATAAGATGATGAACCACTTTCAGCAGATTCCTGTACAGAAGTCGTCATTTATAAAATTTCCATAGTTGTTGCCAGGGGTCCAGTCAGGACTTTCCACTTGCTGAATACCCTTCTATAAAATTTTGTCTTTATTTTGAATTTTTAGGTTTCAAATAATGAATACTCTTGCAGGGAGAACAGAACTAGTACTTTCTGCCATACCTTTCTCTGCTGTGTTGAGATATGTATCCAGGGTCTAGAATTTACTACTAACTGGTCCCATTGTTTTCTACCCTATCTGTTCTAGCATAGCTGGAGTTGTAAGCAGGAGCCAATTTTGTCAGTCCAGGACAGAATTACGGATCATACCAAGAGTCTCTGTCTCTCCAGTTAATGTTTTACAATGTTCACAACTGTTAAAATGAGTGCCACATCAGGAAATGGTGATGGAAAATTAAAACTCACTTCTTTAATTTTAATAAATGCAAGTGTTGAGAAATTTTATTTGCATATTTAAGTAAATAGTAATGGAAATTTGTTATTAAGGTGGTATTTAATTTCTTCAATTCTTCCCTACTTGTATGCTAAAAATCACTTAGAGGTCTATTAACAGAATTATTTTCTCAAACGATTTATCAGCTGACAATTCAAGGAGTTTCTTCTTCAGTTTTACTGAAAACAAATTACTACAAATCACTTGACTATTAAAATGATTTTCTTTCTTGAATTAGTAACATATTTTTATCAAATTTGGGGAAGTAAATCAGAATTTATCAAATAATTATTTACTAATCACTTTTCCACTTACAGGCGTCTTATTAGCCCAAAATGATCAGAAATGATTGGGAAAATTGAAATATCACTAATTTAAAAATATTTTTGAATAGTACCTTTTTGGTTATGTAAAACTCCTATCTTATGACATGTATTGCATATATTTGGTCAAAAACTTGAAGCTGCATATTAACCTCAATCGTTTTTAATGGAAAATATGTATATGTATCAAAAAGCCTAATTGACAAAGATCATCCATATAATATAACAAAACAAAACATCATGTGTTAGATGTGTTAGAACTAACACAACCATAGAGTCATACCACATGATGGACTATAAAACAAATGTTGACAAATTTAAATTAGATGAAACTTTCGGGTCATAGTTGCCTGTTCTCAGTTCTTGGTGTGCTCTTGGCCAAAGAATGACCAGACACACCAAAAGCAGGGGAAGCATGAAATGAAGTTTATTGAGGAAGGACAAGATAGGTTTACAGAGCAAGAGCAAGATATAGGTTTACAAAGAAAGAGCAAGATACATTCACCACAGGCATGAATGGACCCCTGGTCATAACAAAAGGGCTCTGATTATGGTCTGGGGTCTTGTTTTATACTGTCCAGATTGGGCCTTCCTCTTGGTTCAAAAGTTGCCAGGGAACCACTTTGATGGACAGTTAACAACATGACAATTAGCCTTAGGTTACCCTAGGTCACTTTCCAAATCCTATTGTGCCTGGGGCTGCCTGGCCTGTAGACTGGGGGATTCCCTGAATTCTTTTGTAGATTAGCAGGGATTCCTCCTTCCCCCAGGTGGCAGTTGCTTGGGGCAGGATTAAGGTGGAGCAACACAAAGACATGGTACCTGCCCTTGTCCTTCTTTCCTGGTGGGGCAATTGCTAAGGGCAGCACCAAGGGAAGGTGCCCACCTTTTTTCCCATGAGAGCTGGAATCCCTCACTCTTGACCTAACAAAACCACACCAGGAATGTTTTCTGACAAAAGCAGCATTAAATTAGTAACTAATAACAATAAGATATCTAGGAAAAGTCTGAGTATTCAAAAGTTAAATAAAATGCTTCGTAGAATAAACACATCAGTCAAAAAGGAAATAAAAAAGAAAATCAAAGAAAAATTCAAATTGAATGGTAATGGAAATACACCATATCAACATTTATAAGCTATAGCTAAGGCATTGTTTAGAGAAATATTTATAGCATTAAATGCTTACATTAGAAAAAAGAAAGATTTAAACTCAAGTACTCTAGAAGCTAAGACTATTGCAGTAAAATAAAACCAAAGTATATCAAAAAATTGAAATGATAAAGAATAGAAACAACAAAAGAAAAAGCAAACAATAGAGAAAATTAATAAAGCTAAAAGCTGGTTCTTAAAAAAGATCAATAAAGTTGATAAACACTTAGCTAAGCTGGACACAAAAAAAAATAAAAAAGAGAGTGAACATAAATCACTAGAACCAGGAATGAAATAGAGGTTACCAATAATCTACCCACATAAAAAAGATAAAAAGAGAATAGTGTATATTAATTTGTGCTGACATATATTAGAAGAAATCAGCAAATTATTGAAAGAAAAAAATTTCCAAAGCTCACTCAAAAAGAAGCAAATAACTTGAATAACTCTATATCTATTAAAGTAATTGAATTTCTAGTTTAACAATGTTATGGGCTAAGTGGTCTGCTTCCCAAATTCCTATGTTGAAGTCTTAACCCCTAATACCTTAGAATGTGACTGTGTTTGTAGATAAGGTCTCCAAAGAGATAAGTCAAAATGATGCCATTAGTGTGGGCCTTAATCCAATCTGACTTGTAGAAAGAGGAAATCTGAATATACAAAGAGGCACTAGGCATGTGCATACAAGCATTCAGGGAAGACCATGTGAGGATACAGTCAGAAGGCAGCTTCTGCAAGCCAGCGAAGGAGGCCTCAAGATGCTTTGATGCCAAGATGCTTTGATCTTGGACTTCTAGCCTCCAGAACTGCAAGAAAAGAAATTACTGTTGTTTAAGCCATCTAGTCTATGATATTTTGTTACGGCAGCCCTAGCAAACTAATATACAATACTTCCCACAAAGGCAACTACAAGACCAGATGGCTTAATTAGTAAATTAGACAAAACATTTAAGGAAGAAATATTGCCAATTCTGCACAAACTTTTCCAGAAATTCATAGAGGAAGGAATACTTCTGACTAATTTTATGAGTGAGCATTAACCTTTTACTAAAGCCAAATAAACAGATTATGAGAAAAAAAACAACTACATAAACTATCCTTCATAAATCTAATCATGAATGCATACATTTCTAACAATATTTTGGCAAATTATATTCAGCAATGTATAAAAAGGATGCACATAGCGACCAAGTGAGTTTATGCCTGGAATACAAGGTTTGTTTAACATTTGAAAATCCATCAGTACACATCACAGAATAAAGGATAAAATCATGATCCTTTCAATAGAATTAGAAAAGGAACTAGGCCGGGCGCGGTGGCTCACGCCTGTAATCCTAGCACTCTGGGAGGCCGAGGCGGGTGGATCGCTCGAGGTCAGGAGTTCGAGACCAGCCTGAGCAAGAGTGAGACCCCGTCTCTACTAAAAATAGAAAGAAATTATCTGGCCAACTAAAAATATATATACAAAAAAATTAGCCGGGCATGGTGACGCATGCCTGTAGTCCCAGCTACTCGGGAGGCTGAGGCAGGAGGATCGCTTGAGCCCAGGAGTCTGAGGTTGCTGTGAGCTAGGCTGACGCCACGGCACTCACTCTAGCCCGGGGAACAAAGTGAGACTCTGTCTCAAAAAAAAAAAAAAAAAAAAAAAAGAATTAGAAAAGGAACTTAATAAAAGTCAATCCTCACTTATTAAAAATTATCAAACAAGGAATAGAAGAGAAACTTCATAAACTGATAAAAATTATCTCAACAGAGCACATTGAATAGACTGTTCTCAAAAGAAGACATACACAGGCTGACAGGTGTATGAAAGGTGCTCAACATCAAAAATCATCAGGGAAATCCAAATAAAACCACAATGAGATATCACCACACAACTGTAAGAATGGATTTTAGCAAAATAAAAACAATGTTGAGAATGTGGAGAAAAGTGTACACTGTTGGTGGGAATATAAATTAGTACAGGCATTATGGGAAAGAGTATGAAGATTACACAAAAAATTAAAACCATAACTATCATATAATCTAGCAATTTCACTTATGAAGGTTTATCTAAAGGAAGTAAAATCAGTCTGTCCAATAGATATCTTCACTCCCATGTGCAGTGCAGCATTATTCACAATAGCCAAGACACTAAATTAACTAAAGTGTTCTTCAACAGATGAAGGATAATGAAAATGGGGTGTGTGTGTGTGTGTGTGTATAAAACATATAGAATTATATATAGAATATTATTCAGCTTTAGAGAGAAAAAGGAAATCCTATCATTTGTTGCTATATGGATGAACCTGGAAGACATTATGCTTAATGAAATACTCAGGCACAGAAAGGCAAATACTACATGATCTCATATATGTGAAATCTAAAATAGTCAAACTCACAGAAGCAGAGAATAGAACGGTTGCTAACAGGAGCTGGGGAGGGGTCAGGGAGATGTTGGTTAAAGGGTACAAAGTTTCAGTTCGACGTAAGGAGTAAGTTCCAGAGATCTATTGTCAGTGTTGACTGTAAGTAATAATAATGTGTAGTATACTTTAAAATTGCTAAGAGAGTATATTTAAATGCTCTCATCACAAAAACATTAAGCATATCAGGTGCTGATATATTAGTTAGCTTGATTTAATCATTCCACAATGTATATTCTACAATATATCAAAACATGTTATACACCATCAATGTAAACAACTTGTTATTCATCAATTATAAAAAGATTATCTATAAATACTCCACAACTCACCTCATTTTTTCTGTTAAACTATTAAATGCATTATCCCTAAAATAGTGAACACAGAAGGATGTCTTCTTTCCTCATTTTATTCAATATTGTATAAAGTTTCTAGTCTTTGCAATGAGGTAAGAAAAAAAGGCATACAGTTTTAGGAATAAATAAATAAAAATAACACTACTTACAGTTGACATGATTATTGATGGTTTACCTAGAAAATTTAAAGGAATTAACAGTAACAAAAAAACTACCAAAAATAAAAAGTAACTTTAGAAGTTTTTGGTATACATCGTCAGTTGTGTTTTTCTAAACTTGTAGCTAAAATCGAATATTTAAAAAGAAAATTTCTTTAGTGTGGTGCAAAAAAACATAAAATTTCTAGAAATATTTTTAACAAAAGATATGAAAACCTCTAAACTAAAAACTATAGTGTGTTTGTGAATAATATGGAAGAAGTAGTGGATTAGAAAACTTCATGTTAAGATAACAATTCTAGGAAAATTGGTTGTATATTCAATGCAATCAAAATAAATATACTCACATTATTTTTATAAAATTTTCACAAGTTGATTTTAAAATTTTTATGGAAATGAAATCAAATTAATATCATATACAACTAATGTATTAATTAATATTAAATGTTTAATAAAGTAATATTAAAGAAGAACCAAACTGGAAGACATACACTACCTGATATCAAGGCATTTTATGAAGTGACATTAATTAAGGACATGTGGTTTTGGTAACAGGATGGATATGCATATTAATGGAATAAGATGGAGTCTGGAAATAAATAGACATATATATAAGAACACAAAATCAAAAACAAAAATAAGAAAAAAAATAAATTATATCTTATCAAAATAAAAGATGACCAAAGTGTTTGAATAGAAACTAAGAAAAAAGTTTTCATCTGAAGTGAATAAATAGTATTTAATATATTTACCTAATAATATACTAACAGCAATAAAAGTAATAAACTACTGAGACATGCAGCAATATAGATTAATCTTAAAATTATTATGCTATAAAACAGAGATGTAAGAGTACAGTATGTATGATTTCATTTATATTAATGCAAAATGAATGACAATGACAAAAAGCAAATCCGTGTTTGCAGGCAGTTCAAGAGAGGGATAGCATGCACAAAGACTGGAAATCTTTTGAGGTGATAAAAGGATTCTGCACTAATTGTACACAAGTGGTGTCTGTAACTGTCAAAACTCATTAAATTGCACAATTTAAAGATATATGTGAATTATTCCTCAATAAAGTTGATAATGAACAGAATAAGAGCTTTTTCTTATTTAATAAGATATACAATTAAATAATGGAGAATATGGCAGAAATTGGGTAGATGCTCATCAATTTGTTCCCTTTCTCCCACCCTAAAGAAAATTATAATTCCCAGACTTTAAATTCATTTGGGATCTTGTGACTGGTTTCTTCTTTAAAGAATGGGAGTAGCAGTGATGAAGTTCTCACTGATTTAAACTTTTGCTAGAACCGAAAGGATTTTCATATGAATGCCCAGGTCCTAACCTGGATACCTTTATTTTAGTTTTGAACTCATTTCTCCATGTGCATTATCTTTAATATTTTCTTTATGAATGCTCAAACACTTCTCAGGAAGACTCACTCTTGCTCACAGGGAGGATTTCTTCCCTCAAATATATTCAATTTTCCTTTGTATTTCCCTGACTAAAACAGAACCCTGGGGATCTTACGCCTCCCAAATGACAGTATGGAACAGTCAAAGAAGCTAAAAAGTTGCTCTTTTCTTGATCTAAGGTCAAGGTTTCCTTGTTGACCTAAACTTCCTTATTTATTGTTATTTTTAAGTTTCTGATATGTTTAGATTAAAACATACTACCTAGAACATTTATTAAACTCTCATTATTATATTACAAGAGAAATGTAAAGTCTACATCCATTCTGAGGAAAGAAATAGAAAATACATATTACCCTTAGTTAAATACGACATTTTCTCATTGAAATAATGTCAGTGAATACAATTATTGTGCAGAATGAACTTAGATTTTTTACCTACAGCACCCCGAGGAATTCTGAAATTATAAAGGAATTATTTTTCTTTAATTATTGATCTTTTTATTGTATTGGAAGATCAGAAATGACCATTAATTGTCTCCCATGTAATATTTTGTGCTGATGAGAGCAAAATGGTGGCCAGTCTTTCAATTTTACAATAAAACAAGCAAAAAAAAAAAAAAAAAAAAAAACCAAATGCAAGGCGTCTCCTGAAAACTATTATCCAAAATTCTTGTATGTAGACTATAGTCTTGACAATGCAAATTAATATTCAGAGTGTCTTCTGCAAGTTATAATAATTAATATTTATTTTTTAGTATATGCTATTTAATAGATACTATTCTAAATAACATATATTCCATATGATGTTCCAAAAACAAATCTATGAAGTAGGTACAATTTTAATCCATATTTTATAGAGTATACTGAAGTACAGAAAAATTAAGAAACTTGACTGAGGCCACATAGAATGTATCCATTCATAAGTAAAAATCAAACCTATTATTCCACTCTCCATTATAGAAATATAATATGTACATATGCAAAAGAAGTATCTGATATCTTTTTATAATTTTTAGAAAAATAGAAAAAAACGTGTATGCTATCAACAATAAATTGATCAGAAAATAAGTCAGAGGACTCCACTTTCTAAAGGAAATGGTACTATTAATTGTCAACCACATGGTGAGTACTGTGGATTTGCTATTCACTCAAATGAGGCAGGGTAGTGGGAATTTCCTCCCAACCCAAGCCAAGTGTAATAAACTTCAAAAAAACATTTCCAGAATTTCTGACAAGTCTGGCCTCCTTAACCACTGTTAGCAGCTGGCCTCGTTTCAGCTCTGCATGTGTCTCTAGTGTTGCGGCACTCGGCATAGAGTGGCACTTGGTGACAGAGTTCTCAGGAATGCCTAAAATGGGTACCCTGGAATTTGGGGGAATATGTGAACAGAGAGATGAGATTCTACTACCTGTACAATAAACTTGAACTTTTGCCAAAGCACAAAAATGAAATGAAAGGATTAAATTTTCTGCAATGAATATAGTTAACAGAAGAAATAGAGGGGGAAATGAACCAAATAAACTAGTTGTGCCTCCCTGTGTTCAATCTTTCTAAATTTCCCCAGGGCAATCTCCTGCAATATGTCCTTATTGTTTAAATAGTCCCTTGTGAAAAGTTTGAACAAATTATTAGACTGTGCACATTTCCCAGGGGCAGTCAGATATGTGTCCCATGTCCTGCAAATAAAGTTGAGAGTGTGTCTCAGGTTGCTAGATTTCTCTTCAGGCCTTGGGAAAGAATTCAACTATATCAACATTGAAGCCATTTTGACATATTTCCTCCAGAACTTTAATTTATGTGCAAGTAAATCATACGATATTTAAAGATGTTATTAAAAGTGAATGATTTCATATTATGATTGCTATTCCTGACAGGAGAGCTTTCTAAAAGATACCAGATGTGAATTAAACTCTCCAAGGGAAATCAGTGTTGTTTCTTGGTCTGTCACAGAATAAATGTCAAATGAAAGATGATAAGGAAACAAATTGCTTAAGATGATATATTTGGCATGATAGAACTTTGAGATTTTATCTACACAAACGATTAGATCAAATTGGAACTTAGAATTCTGATTTAATTTATCCTGCCTTCCCTGATGTGCATTCCAATATTCAGTGGACTATACAAATGATAGTGGAAAGCCACTCTTTTCTACTTTGTCTCTAAGGTATGATCAATAATTTTCCTTTAGGTGCTTTCTGGCTTTCAAAACACAATTCTTCATCCTGGCTTTATGCCATGTTTATGTCTAATTTGAAAGAAAAAGAAAAAAAAAAAAACTTTACACAGGTAAAACTCTACTATCACTTATTTCCCCTGATTCTTCGTATATCTGAAATAAGTGTTTTTTCCCCCATTGAATATTTTATCGGCCTGTTGGAGGAAAAACAAAAGAATCTTCATTATTTAAGATTATAACAATGTGAATGTTATACATAAATTGGGTAGAACATCTTGGATTCTCTCATTAAATTTATATTTCCTTTTTTAAAGGAAAGTATTAAAAATGATAATGGAGTTTGGCCTCTTATGAATTGAGATCCATATGTCTGTCAAATATGTCTGATAACTAATTTTATACATGCTATGTGGGCCTTAAAGCAGAAAAATATGATTTCAAACATTAATAATTGCTTCTGGGACTCCTTTTGTCTCTAAAGATAGCACCGAGTATATAAAAATTTATTGACACATATGAAAACTCTCAACAGAGATAGTAAATCTTATTCTTTTATGCCACAAAGACATCTTTCTTATACTCAATTTTCCCCAAATTATGTCTCAATGTAACAGAACAAAGTTAAACAAACTCAATATAACTAGTTTTCTTATGAGTAGGAGTATGTTGAGTAGAAATTATTTTCATTGAAATTCTTAAATATATTTTGAAAAAAATTTATTGCTCTAGCTGCCATTTGAAACTTGTTGTTTTCTTTTTTCACAGTTTTAGTACATATGTGGGATTTTTACAATTATAAAATCTATCTGGGAGAAATTTTATTTTCCATATTTATATGAAGAATGTGACATTTTTTTTCCATACAAAGATAATTTTTTGCAGCTCATCTATATCTTCATCAGGGGAAAAAATGATGTTGCAAACTTTTTTCTTAGAGGATTTCTAATAAAAATCAAAATCAATTGATTTTAAGAATAAAAGAAAGAGGAAATGCTTTGCATTTATATACTATTTATATAAATTTTTGTTGAGTGCTACATCTTTGTGGAAACACCAAACAAAATGTGCATTGTGCATTTTGTTAACTGTAACGTGATTTAAAGGTTTTCTATGCCAATTATGTGGTACTTTGAACTTGACAATATACAAAGGATTTTTAATTTTAAAATGTACTCTATATTTATTCTCCATAAGTATATAATTCATACATGTATATGTATTCGTTTTTGTTTTTTATTAGAATAAGAAAAAATAACATTGAATGTGATAGTACGTTGTTTTCAAGAGCAAAAGAGATGAAAATGGTGGAAGTATGTGTGGAGAAAATACTGGGAACATTCCTTAGAGCCAGACGAAGTCACTAAAGTTATTCTTAGTTGTGATAACTGGAATATGCCACTTTTGTACTACTACTGTTGGGTAGATAGCAAGGAATTCCAGGTCAACTAGGATCAAAAGTGGGTGCTGCTGTGGTTCACCGCCCCCTTGCAAAGGGGCTTTTCAGAGAGGCTCATGGGAGATCGACATGCATAGTAGGACTCAGGTCATAGAACTCCCAACTGTTCAATCAAAGTCGTTTCATGGTTACGTCTAAGCCATTAGGGAGGTCCCAATCCAGGTGCTGTAAAACAAGACCAGGCTCTTTTTTTCCCTTCTTTTTGCTCTCTCTTTGCTGTGACAATGTGTCTGGTCGTCATCTGTTGTGTATGTATCATGCTCTGTAAACCTGTATCTTGCTCTAGTCCTATCTTTCTTTCCTCAATAAATCTCATTTTCATGCTTGCCTTTCTTTGGTGAGTCTGGTCATTCTTAGGCCATGAGCGTGTCAAGAACTGACATATCAGACTGAAACTTGACAGTACTAAACTGTTGTAATAAAAACATTAATCATTTTACTAGTAAAAAAGAAAGAAAGATAAATAACTTGGAAATATGAGAATGGTGGAGAAAGAGGACTGGATTTTGCAATGTTTAGTGAAACCAATGCTATGTAATTCTTGAAATGAGGGATAAAATCAAAGAAAAAGCTCTTATAATCAACTACTTTTTAAATCCAGATATATGTTGGTTGAATAGTCTCATACTGGGATTACCATTGATGTTTTTTGCAGAAAAAGAAGATGGGTTGATTTTGGTAGATTCAGATTCCCTTCTTTGAATGAAGTTTCTTTGCTAGGTCTGCCATTATGAAGTATCATAGACCATGTGGCTTAAAAAACAGAAATTTATTTCTCATAGTTCTGAAGGATAGAAACCTAATATCAAGATGTTGGTAGGGTCAATTCCTTCTGAGGAGTCTCTTCTTGGTTTGTAGATGGCCGTCTTCTCCCTGTGTCTTCAAATGGTCTTCCCTTCATACCTGCACATTCCTGTGTCCTAATTTCCTCTTTCTATAAAGACACCAATGATACTGGATTAAGTCTTACCATAAAAACCTCACTTTTAATGTAATTACCTCTTTAAAGACCTTATCTCCAAATACAGTGGTATTCTGAGATACTGGGCATTAGGATTTCAAAATGTGAATTTTGGGGAGGACGCAACTCAGCCCATAACAATGATACTGTGCCTTTTGCAGAGGTGGTTACCACACTCCAGCTGTGTGTTTCTGATGAGGATCACAGATCTTCACGAGCTCCATGGACTGTAGTTCATACTCCATCAGTTGTGAAGCCTCCTCTCCCTGATTTAGGGTCAAATTGGATCGCTGTGAGTCATTTCTCTTGTTTTCGGCTAGCCTTTGGGGTTAGTATATGTGGGTTCTCTTTCCCTAGTGACGATGACACTTTACAAATGCAAATGCAGACTTCTCAAAGAAGCTGTTTTCTGCCATAGAAAGAAAGGAATCTGCAATAAGAGAAAAATCAAAACAACTTGCATGCAGAGGTGAGTAGGGATGAGAGGCAGACAAAGTCCTGACAGCTTTCCAATACCAGAAGGAGCTCCAGTCTTGCTTTTGTGTGTGGATGTGTGTGTTTATTCTAAGAGCTAATGAATTTTACTTGTTTTTGGATTGTTTGTTTTGGGTAAGTTAATAATACACAGTGTCTATTATCCATTAATAAGCATTCAAATTATATAATCCTGTAAGTCTTAACCTTTTACCTTTTTCAGTATACTGGAGGGATGTATTATTACTTAGTAATAAATAATCTCTCATATTGGCAGTGAAAAGTAGGGCAGGGCCAATAATAGCATCTGACACCTTTACGACTTGGGAGACACAGCTTCCAACTGCTCCTGGATCTTTTAATTTTACCTCCAAAGAGAGCCTGCTTTATGTTGGGTTCAATTTGGAACACATTTATTCAAAGTTGGGTATATTGGGAGCAGAATATCTTATGTATTTGCTATAGTCACAACATATAAAATTTTTAGTTAATCTAGAAGCAAATAGGTTGAAGGAATGCAGTCACTTACATTATAAGAAAATAATACCATGCTGTAAAATATGAAATTTCCCTCTCAAATATTATACTCAGTTAATATATATCTAAGATTAACTTGGAGGTTTTGCTTTTCTATTGTGACTTACCCAGCAGACCAAAAACATGGAGATTTTATTTGATAAATCTACTTGAAGGTTGGACTGGCCATAAATACCACATTATCTCTTTACTTGATATAGTGAATATAGGTATCTTTCTAATATGTGTATATACAGATAGATATAGATCTATCATGTATGTGTGTGTATGTATAATGCATAGATAGATATAAGCATTTCTCAACAGAGGCACCATTAACATTTTAAGCAAGATAATTCTTTGTGGTCCTGTGCATTGTAGGATGCTTAGCAATGTTCCTGCCTGTACCAACTAGATGTTAGTAGCAACCTCCCTTCTCATCCCCTATTTGTGACAACCACAGATGTCTCCAGACACTGCCAAATGCCCTCGGGGCAAATATCCCAAGTTGAGAATATATATATTCTTTATTGAAGCTATGATTTGATGATATCTATTACAGTTTTAATCAAATATTTTATATCCATACAATTTTCACTTTCTATGCTCATTTCTTAGAGAGAGATGTTAAAATCTACCACTCAATGTCTGTTTTGATTTTGGTCTGTTTTTGCTTTACACTTTTGAGATTTTATTAGACATGTTTGTGATTGCTTTATCTTCTCAATGAATTTGTCATTTATTTGGCTGTGTGTTACTCTCTTTGTCATTAATGATATCCTCCCTTTCTTTTACATGTATTTATGTATGCATATATAGTAAAATGTGCATTTTAAAAATTTTATGGTTTCTATACCAGTTATTTTTATAGTACACATATACATTTATGATAGAGGTTACAAATCTATAGATTAATTTATAGATGATAGATAGGTAGGTAGGTAGGTAGAGAGACAGACAGACAGATAATAACCTGTATTTTCTTTTTTTCTTTTTTTTTTTTTTTTTGAGACAGGGTCTTGCTCTGTTGCCCAGGCTGGAGTGCAGTGTCATCACCGTTGCTCACTGCAAACTCAAACTCCTGAGCCCAAGGAATCTTCCTGCCTCAGGCTCCCAAGTATCTGAGACTACAGGCACATGCCACCATGCCCAGCTAGTTTTTATTATTTTTTGTGAGAAGGGTCTTGCTATGTTGCCCAAGCTGGTGTCAAACTCCTGGACTCAAGCAATCTTCCCATCCTGGAGTCCCAAAGCTAGGATTACAGGAATGAGCCACTGCACCTGGCCTTGCATTTTCTTATGAGTAGTTATATATTCATTTATTTTGGCTTCCTTAGAACTACATCTGTCCCCTTTGCCTCACTTTAAAAAAAAAAAAAACAAAAGCAAAATCTCTTGTGACTAAGTAGCAAAAAACAAAGAAAATTTTTATCTGTAGATAAAAATTAAAGGAGAGAGAAAAAAAGTTGTAGGTACTTTATACTTTATTTTTCAAACATGGCATTTATCAATTAATTTGAAAAATCTAATTAAAATGATAACTTTACATTTCAGTAATATTAACTCAGATTATAGTTGGAAAGAGAATATAGTAATAATAATAGAATAAATTTTAAAGCTAGTAAAAAAATTCCTTACTCCGAAGCAACAATAGAACCAGGTGATTTTATATAATAGCAGTATTGCAGTATGGGCTATGGATTGGTACTAAGGGACCATAGAACCTTAGGTAAGTCCCTGTTTTATTTGTCAAGAACGTAGAGCTTTACAATAGTGAATTGGCAGTCAGTTACCTATTGTATAACAAACCACCCCAAGACTTAATGACTATAAACAACCATATTATTTTTCCTATGATTCTGTGAGTCAGGAATTTTAGAGGACTTGTATGGCAGCTTCTTTTCTGATTCACATGGTAACTGCTAGAGCACTTCAGGATGGAAAATCTACTTCCAAGTTGGCTTCTTTCCTTTTCTCAAGGATTAGACAAAATTCGGTAGAAAAATAAAAAGTATAAGTCAACTTTACTTTATGAACATTGATTAAAAGTCCTAAATAAATAATTGCATGTATAATACACATTTTGAAATAAGTTGTGAAATATAATAAATATATAAATATAATAAAAATTATCTCAATAATCATTAGGTATCTATTTATATAATTCATGATAAAAGAATTAGGAGAAAATTAATATAATCATATTGATAGATGTCCAAGAAGGATTAAATAAAAATTCTAAATAATGGTAAACAAAAAATATTGGCAATTTAGGAATAAAGAGCTATTTCTTTACTTTTTAAAGGGTACCTAACTGAAAGTCACATTAAATAATACAGAACAAAACAATATAAGCAAAAGTTTTTATATGTAAACTTTAGAGTTATTAACAAAGATGCTTGACAGCACTACTGCAATTTATAGATACTGGAGGTTAAACAAGGTCCTCCAATTTCCTCCCTCTATTATCTGGTTTACTCCTATGAACTACCAGGTTTTTTGACTATTCAGGTTGTGCCCTTTCAAACCTCCATGTACTTATTTGGAATTACCTTTTCTACTTGCTCTGGCTGGTTACCTTCAAATCCCCTTTCACTCTTTCAACACAAATTTATCCCTTCTGTAAAATTTTCCCTGACTCCCTCAGAGTTAGTGTACTCATTCTCTCTGACCCTTTTCTATATGGCTTTTGACATTGAATTGTAATTATATTTTTAATGTCAGCTTTTTCCCACCAGAATAAGTGCTCTTTGAGGGCAAGAGCAAAGCATTAATCATTGTATTTCTTGAAACGAACACAGTGACTGGTGAATTGTAACACTTAAATATAGGCTTTTAAAACTATAAATAAATCCACCCTGTTTATGTGCTGCTTTTATAGGAGCTTGATGTTGTTCTCCTCAAAATCTTAATAGTGTTTCCCTCTAAAATTATATGGCATATTTTTTCTTCACATATATCAATTACAATTCTGATATTTTAGAGGTAATCTAAGGTTATATATTATCTACCATGTGGTAATGGGAAAATTGTTGTCATTCTTCTGGAAATCAGTAATTACTTCTGTTATAATACCTGTTAATTCTTACATAATTTAAAACATATTAAAATAGCAAGATGATTTTGAATAAACAGCTAGAAAGACAATAAATGTTATCTCTAAGGGCACCATATTTGATCTGGTTTTCAGCTTGACTGTTGTTGGCGTGTAGGAATGCTACTGATTTGTGTACATTGATTTTGTATCCTGAGACTTTGCTGAATTTATTGGTCAATTCCAGGAGTCTCTTGGCAGAGTCTTTGGGGTTTTCTAGATATAAGATCATATTGTAAGCAAAGAGCAATAGTTTGACCTCTTCTTTCTCCATTTGGATATCCTTGATTTCCGTCTCTTGTCTGAATTGCTCTGGTTAGGACCTCCAGCACTATGTTGAACAGAAGTGGTGACAGTAGGCAACCTTGTCTGGTTCCAGTTCTAAGTGTGAATGCTTTCAATTTTTCCCTGTTCAGTATGATGTTGGCTTTGGGTTTGTTGTCTACGGCTGGATATACTGAAGTATGTTTCATCAATGCCTATTTTCTTAAGAGTTCTTATCATAAAAGGGTGCTGAATTTTGTCAAATGTTTTTTCTGCATCTATTGAGAGGGTCATATGGTCTTTGTTTTTGCTTCTCTTTATGTGGTTAATCACATTTATGGATTTGCATATGTTGAACCATCCTAGAATCTCTGGGATGAAACCCACTTGATCATGGTGGATTATTTTTTTGATATGCAGCTAAATTCAGTTTGCTAAGATTTCACTGAGAATTTTTGCATATATATTCATAGGGGATATTGGTCTGTAGTGGCTTTTTGGTGTTGTGTCTTTTCCTTACTTTGGTGTCAGGGTGATATTGGCTTCATAGAACGAGTTAGGAAAGATTCCTTCCTTCTCTATGTTATGAAATAATTTCTGTAGTATATATAGCAGTTCTTTGTAGGTCTGGTAAAATTTGGCTATGAAATCATTTGGTTCAGGACTATTTTTTTTGTTGGGAGATTTTTTTATTTCTGTTTCAATTTCATTACTTGACATTGGTCTGTTCAGGAGTTCTATTTCTTCATGATTGGGCCTAGGGAGGTTGTCATCAGGGAAATGCAAGTCAAAACCACAATGAGATATCACCTAACCCCAGTGAGAATGGCTTTTATCAAAAAGTCCCAAAACAACAGATGCTGGTGTGGATGCAGAGAGAAAGGAACACTTACACACAGTTGGTGGGACTGCAAACTAGCACAACCTCTATGGAAAATAATATGAAGAATACCTCAAATAAATGAAAGTAGACCTACCATTTGATCCAGCAATCCCACTACTGAGGATTTACACAAAGGAAAAAAATATATTCTATAAAAAAGACATCTGCACTAGAATGTTTATAGCAGCACAATTCACAATTGCAAAGATGTGAAAACAAACTAAGTGCCCATCGATACATAAGTAGATTAATAAAATGTGGCATATATATATATATATGTACACCATGGAGTATTACTCACCCATAAAAATGTTGGTGAACTAATGTCTTTCATAAAAACCTGGATGGAATGGGAGACCATTCTTTTAGGTGAAATATTATAAGAATGGAAAAACAAAAATTACATGAACTCACTACTAAATTGGAACTAATAGATCAACACTCATGTGCACATATGGTAGTAAAATTCAATGAAAATCAAGCAGGGAGGATAGGGGAGGAGGTGATAGGTGAATTCACACCTAATGGGTACAATGCACACTATCTGGATGATGGACACATTTATAAATTTTATTCAGTCTATACAAAAGCAATTCATGTAACCAAAAAGTTTGTAGCTCCGTAATATTCTGAAATAAAAAAAACATAAAACTAAATTAAACAACCTGAATATTTTGTGACAATAATGATAAAATAATGTATTACATTTCTATGTTTAAATATTTTATAACAATGTAAAAGTGTATTTAAAAGTGTAATGAGATGGGAAAGAGATCTTTAAATACTGTTTAATGACTAGAACAGAAATTTTATGCATAGTATATTAGTTTTTTACTACTAGTAAAAATTACCCGAAACTTAGCACCTTAAAATAATATATTAGTACCTTTCTTAACTCAGTTTTGGCCCAGCTAAACTGGGTTCTCTTCTCTGGATCTCACAAGGCTGCAATCACATTGTTGGCTCAGGTGTGTTCTTTGGAGCCCAGGGTCTTCTTTTGAACTCAGTGGTTTTTTTCAGAATTCATTTTCTTGTAGTTGTAGGACTGAAGTTCTCTTTTTATGCTGGTGGACAACCAGGGTCCACTCTCAGCAACTAGCATCTCCTGCAGGTCCTTGTCAAATGGCCTGCTCACAACATGACAGTTACTGCACAGCCAGCCAGGGAGTCTCTTCTGCCATCTGCTAACACAGAGTCTTATATAACAACACCTGACAATGACTATTCATCACCTGTGCCATATAACATAACTAATTAAGGGAGTGCCTGTCCCATCACCTTTGCCATATTGTATTACTAGAAGCAAGTGACAAGGAAGGGAGTTGTACAACAATATGACTCCTGGTTGGGGGGGAGGCATCTTCAAATTCTGCCTCTGAGTGGTCTTTATTTTTATAAGTATGGCTGCCTCTGTGTTCATATATGATTGTTAATAGAGACAAAGAATACTAAGCATGAGTGTAGATTGAGTTCATCAAGTACTTTGTGTTTTATAATGATTCTTTAACTTTAATTTATAACCAATATTCCCATGACCAATAGTAATGCACCTGTTAAACTCATCATCACAGTAAATAGTTATATTTTATACTCTGTTCTTTAAAAAGAGCATGTTATTTTATAATGTCAATTATCTTTATTTTCTATGTAAAGAATGAAATTTAAATGCTATCAAACATACAAAGGGCATATTATTTTATAATGTCAATTATCTTTGGTTTATGGATGTAAATTTAAATGTTATCTAACATAGACCAACTACAAAATAGAATTATATATACATTAATTATAGTATTAAGTATAGGTAGTAAGTAGCACAAATAGATATTTTCTTGTTCCAGGTGGAAGAATATCTGGGTCAAATGGTCAAATAAAAAGTGTCCTTTTGTTTTTGAGCCAAAGCAACAATAGAATAATTATGAATGTAGCTAATATAAGTTCAAATATATTCTGAATAACATTATATATGCATATATATGTATACATACATTTATACAGACACACCAGCAACAGCTTCATCTCACTTTTAAATAAAAGATGGAAGTTAAAAACCTTCAAAATTACAGAAATATAAATTAGAGCTTTTGATGGATTTAATTATTATTTTCATAATAAATTCTTAAATATGTTTTGAGTACATTAATAATGTAGTGGAAATGAAATTATGCTTCAAAATATAATTCAGTGCTTATAACTGTTACATGTACATTGTTACCATGAACAGAGATTTTTGAAATTCCAGTTCCAGCTCTGATCATTTCTTCTTCCCCTGCTTAAGCACATAATAAGTTGAAAGTGTTTTATTTCAAAAGGATTCTTTTTGAAATCTTAACTTGGATGTACCTACTTATCACTGACTTGCAGATCCCAGGCAAGTGGTTGGATATTTTACTCTGGGGTCGCATGCAGGAAGTATATAAATCCATGCTACTGGATGAGGCTATGCTTCAGTGGAATGGTGAAGACTTAAGTCTGATAGGATTGCAGAGTCCATGAGACATAAGGAGTTGGAGAAATCTTCTGGGAGGAGATGTGAAGGACTGAAGTGGCTATATAAAAGGAGAAAATAATATTGTATAAAGGGAAAACTGAAAATTTAAAAACATAAGAAGAATGGGATTCATGTCTAGGAAGGAAAGAAAAGATTGGTATAGAACTAAATATATTTGGTTTTGGAAGAATGAGGGAATTCTTTTCTGATAGCTTTACTAACTTGATAAATCATAAGTCATAATTCAGCTTTTATTTTCTTCTAAAATATTAATACTGCTAAAAATCTCCATTAATATCTCAGAATCTTATGACAGTTGAAACCTAAGTAGTGTTTTCATATATTAACCAGAAATTAGGTTACTCTTAGGGACATTTTGAGAAAGATAATAGAATTAAAGTCAAGCAAGTCATGGTTCAAATCTAAATTCTGATATTTATTTGTAAATTATATGGATTCTCTGAAGCCCAGTTTTTAACTCTAAAATATTAAGTAGGATGTATGGATTAGATAATAAAACACTTGGAAAAAATGCCAAGCACATAATAGTAGCACACATAAATTATAACTATTAACAGTAATATTGTTATTAAAATATTTTGGGTAATTATGGTTTCTTCTAGATATGTGCACATATACCCAAGATATGCTCTACTTATGGCAGATCTCAGCAGTGCAAGAGGGCACACTGAACTATGCAAAAAATTAAAAGCCACTATAAATGTCACATCCACTCATAGTTCATTGGCCAATCCAAGTCAAAAGGCCCTATCTAATACCAATGCTGTGAGGAAAATGCTCTGCCCGTAGTGGGGAAACGCTGCAAAGTTACACGGTGAGTGTTTCATAATTTACAGGAAACGAAGGAAGAATTAGAAAGAGTGATTCAACTTAAGTGCATCAATCTAGACTTTCTGTAAGTCCTGTATCATAAAATACATACTAGATAATTTTAAGAAAATTATTAGTTCAATTGCAAAAGGGAAGACTGACAAGGCTTGAGATTTGGACTTGTGAATATGGGACTCAAGTCTGATCTAACATAAACTCTTTGACCTCTGTAGTCTTCAGTCTGTAGTCACCATTGAATTGGGAATAATGATATTGCCTGAACTGTAGTTGGTTCATTTTTGCTTTTTGATCTGCATCCTGTGCCCTGAGCAATTTAAAATATTTTAAATAACTTACTTTTTTACTTTTCACATAAAGTAATTACCTTAGAGAAAATATACAACTAAAAGACATTTTTTCCTAATCTCTAGACCTAAAACATTTATTTGATTTCTGCTTCTCAAAGAAGTGTTATTTAGGCAGTATGCTTTGTGTAAAATATACTTTTCTGGAAATGTCAGTGGTCACAGACTTACATTTAAGTATAAAAGATGGCCACAGATGTAATTTGATAAGGACAACTTTTCTCAGCCACAATATCACCTTTATTTTCCTTAGCAGTTTGTTGAAAATCTCACATTTTCCATTTTTTATGTTTGCATTTTCAAAAGCATCAGTAAACGGAGATATTTAATAGATGGAACAACATATTGGGTTATTATTAATTGCTGACATTTTAGTACTTATTACTTCATTAAATTAACTCTTCATAAGAATTCAAGGGAGACGTAGGACAGGCCTAATTTGAGAGAGATTGAATGAGGGAAACAGAGGGGCCTTTGCAAGTGGGTTACTGATTGGAGAATACAACCTTTTAGGAAAGATGTCCAGGAACCTTGAACTTCCAAACACAATATGAGATCAGCACAGAATATTTAAATGAAAACAGGAAGGGAGAGGAGGCTAATTCATCACTTCATAAATATTTAACTTATTCTAGAAGATAAATTGTATTAAACATTCTAAGTCAATACGTGACATATGAGGCCTGGCATTGTCTGACCCTGGCCTACTTCACTTACCAAATCTCTTGGTCCTCTCCCTTTTCCTAACTTTGTCTAGACAGGTTTGTTTTTGTTCTGTTCTTCTGCTGTTCCAAACTCTTTCTGTTCACTGCTTCAGACATGTTGGTATCTCCACCACTCTTCATCTGGGTCACTCCTACTCATTCTGTAAGACTCAGCCAGAGTGTCTCTAAAAAAAGAACATCTCAGGCACACAATCTAAATTTGTTTCCACCATGCTTCTCTCTGACTGAACTTTTTGCTTTTCTTTTAAAGTATTTTATGTCTATTTATTTGTTTCATTATGCCTCAGATTTGTCTATTCTATTAACCTATAATCTGTGTCTGCTGAGTTCACCTTTGCAAAGTTAATGCTGAGATGATTAAGTAAGTGCTTAATCAATATTTGTTAAGGGAGTGAATAGATGAATACATTTAGTGGGGCATCCTATGTAAAACCATTTAATAGGAATTAGAAAAACATAACTCCAATATTTTTACTCCACCCCTGTGATGAAGTTGAGAAAATTCTGAGCAATAGGAGATATGGGGACAAGGCACCTGACTCTGGCAAAGCCAGATTTTTGTCTCATATTTATCTCTGGTTATAAAATTGATGAATCAAGAAGAGAGGCAAGAATGCTGAATAGAGGAAGCAGATATATGCTGCTTCTCCAGGGAACAACCAGGATATCCACCAAAATTCCATATTTTGAATAGATCATCATCAGGAGCAAGAGTGAAAACAACAGAGAGGCAACAGGGGACCTTGAGGGTGAAGCTAGAACATGGACCGTCTGCATGAGTTTTTTTTGAGTGCTTTGAGTGGCCCTCAACTGGGACCTAGGGAAGGGGTAAGCAGGAGACCTTCAGGGTCTCAAATCACCTAACCAAATGAGTGAACATGTTAAAACTAAGCAAAGGATTCTCCAGTAATAGGACAAAAAAAATTTTTTTTTAAATATGCAACCTTAAAAGAATGAACATCAAAGGGATGTTGTTAGATAACAGGTAATTCTGTTATGTGTTGGCAAAGAAATACAGGGATGGAGAAAAGAGATGAAGTGAGAAGAAGGTGAAAGGCTTACTAAACCCATCAGTTGAAAAAAAAGCCATCTGCATATTGACTCGATACGTGACACAAGCCTGTGCGATCAGCCACATACCACGCTCCTGGAAGGTTGTGTGTGTACTGCCCAGCTCTCAAGTACAGTCTGGATGGAGACAACATAAAGATTTTTAAATGAGAAAGTGCCAAGAAGAATTTCCCTAAATTATATCGGAGTAAATGGAAAAACTGAACAGAGCTGCTGATATTAGGAGTGTAAATAATAAAGGAAAATGCAAGGCAAATTTGAAAACACATGAATGGAAAATATGTATGTATGTATGTATGTTTGTGCACATGTGCACAATGTTAGAGAAAAATATTTCAGGAGAAAATCTTAGGAAACCTCTCCACAAAAGTAGTAGAGATAGAAAAGAGTTGTGTTATTGAATAAGCATCAAACCAGAATGTGATGTGCATCCCAGGCAATCTGCTAAGAGATTGCACAGGCAGAAATGAACGTGACCGCTTTAGCCAGCAGAAACAAGTGATTGCAGGCATGTTTTTAAGATAAGTAATAACTAGCACTTAGGTAAAGGGACTTGAGGGCACCATTTGGCACTCATATTTTATTCTAACTTTACTTTGCAATTGGGGCTCCCATCTGCGGCAGCTTACAGGCTGTGTACAGAAGGAAAAAAAAGTTGTCATATATTTATGGCAGAAGGTAGTTTTGGAACTTGGAACTATGCGCCCACCGAAGTTAGGCTCCTATTCTCCCACAAAAACTGGGTAACAGGGGTACTGTCTCTTGATGTTTATGTTTAAAAGAGATGGCTGCCTGGTTCGTGAGAAAGACATTCCTGGCTCATAAAGCTGAATCTATCTAGTTTTCAACAGGATATATATATGTACATTTCAAGGAGAGGAGAAAGTACCTACAATTACATGTTTTCTAAAGTAAATGCTCTAAGTAAAAAGAAAGGAGAGAAATTTCTTATTTTCAACAGGGAAATTGAGCCTTTTATTTTTAATTTTTATTTGCCTTCATAGCTCTTATGTGTATGTACAAAAGAGAAGAAATTCAGCCTGAAATAAAACAATCTATCTGACACTTTCTAGCATATCTGAAAAATAATCTTAACATAATTCAAGATATAGATGTAGGTAGTTCATTGAAGGGATTAAGTTCCTCACATTCCCATGAGAGATTAATTGATTCAGACTAAACTTAATAATAAAGGCATGCATAAACCTATTTGTAGTTATATAAATAACTAAATATATGCACCAAATTGCATTTACCTGTGGGGAATGGTGAGGAGGGGTGAAGATATCCATATATTGAATTTGTACAGTGCTCTGAAATGCAGAAATCACTTTCTTACATATGACCTTTCTTCATTGCTGATATGAGACTCCTTTTAGAATTTAGACAGTGGTATTCCATTTCATTTTCCTTCATCATTTTAGCAGAAATGGAAGTTATCAAAATATCATCGAAGAGGAGAGACTCATTGCTAGTGAAAAGCTATTACTTAAGTTTTTATTATTGTTAGCAATTCAATTTTAATGTGTTGTAAGACTGTGACTATCAGAAAATGAAGTTCTGTGAAAGAACCTGTTTTTAAGGGAGTCTTAGTCGCTGATATGATAGCTATTTAATGGTATTATAGTGTAGTGAAGGGTTTTCTATATTTTTCTTTTTCAAGTTGTAGAGCACTTTTCATTCTCCAGTTTTATTTACTTTTGTATGGAAAGCACTGGAAGTTGCCTTGGTCCTTGCCACTTACGGGTTTTATAATCTTGGGCAAGCCCCATAAAATCCCTTTCTCTCTGTTTCTTCTTGCTTATGCAACACTGTATCACATGCTATGAAAATTAGCTAATGTACGTGGGATTACAGAAAGGGAGTAGAGAAGGAAAGGGCAGGAGGGGATAGGAGAAAGACTAAGAAACAGAGAGACAGAGACAGAAATGCAGAGTGAGACCTAGAGAGAGATATATAGAGACAAAGAGAAAAGTAAAAAATATATCTAGGCGCTTAGAAAAGGCTTTTTATTTCCTCTTGGTTGCTGCCTAAATACCTTATGGGGGCCTGATATGGATTCAGTTGTGTCCTCCTAAAACTCGTATGTTGAAGTCTTCCAATGTGACTGTATTTATAGATAGGTCCTCTAAATAACTAAGTAATTAAGGTTAAGCAAGGACATAAGGATGGTGCCCTGGTATGGTATATATAAAAAAGCCAGAGGACTCCTGCTTTCTCTCTTACTACACCATGTAAGAACACAGTGAGAAGGCCACCATCTGCAAGCCAGGAAGAGAACCCTCACCAGAAACCAAATCAGCTTCCAGAGCTGTGAAAAAATATATTTCAGCATTTAAGCCACCCACTCTATGATATTTTGTTATGGGAGTCTAAGCAGACTAATACAGGGCCCCAATGGCTACTAATATCTCATGCGGGACACCCAACACAACAAAAGGTGTAGGCTCTGCTTATGCTTGAAAAATGTAAGGAAAACCATAGATACCTTGCCATACGTTATGATAACTTTTGCTTGTTTCTATTTATATTTAAATTGTATAATCAAATTCACTGTTATAAAAATAAACTATAATATATTTGGAAATAAAAAAATTTGGAAACATTTTTAAAGGACAAAATAACTCTGAGGTAACACATCTATGTAATAGTTCAATTTGCTGCATTTATTATACTTTTATTTAGATGATCTCAAAAAGGTGTCAATTGTTTGTGATCATATACAATGAGTTAATTTTAATTTATGTGTGTGTGTGTGTGTGTGTGTGTGTGTGTTAAACATTCCATTAACATTTTCTGTTTACTTGAGGTAAGATCCTATTACTTCATTCAATAGATGATTGAGGTTATCAGTTTGGAACAGACAACATAGCTTTATTCATATATACTTATTTCTACCATATTTACCATAGCCACATTGTCACAGTGTTTTTCAGTTACACTTGGATTGAATTATTTTCTATCTTCTCTTAACATTCAGTGAGTTTACAACTTCTATTTTTAACTTTTGTTCTTCCTTTTCTGGTTTTCTCACATAGACTTACGCCAATTTGGTTCCTACCCTACATAATAAAATAGTTATACTGGAAAGCTATTTTTGCATTTTTAGGACTATAACTTTCTAAGTGAAAAGGCATAGCAGTAGCTTATAAAGCAGTTTTCTATGGCCACAGGAGAGTTATTTTTTAAATCTGCAATGGTCTCTTGGACCCAAAAATTATTTATCCGTTTGGGAGAAATAAGCTAGAAAATATAGACAAATAACCAAATTTTTTATTGTGTACAATCTTTTGAATGAATTATTGGTCAATTAGTGAATTTGATTTAGTAGGATTATAGACCAGCCTAGCAATGCCTTATAATCAGGGAATAGCAGAGGAGTTAAAACATATGGTTCACCAAATTTCTATCATTGTGTCACGTCCTGAGGAATCCATGGTGCGTATTCAGCAGTGGGAGCCTTTCCATTCAACCTGGGCATTCTGAGGCTATTAACCAGGGTATGATTGCTGTTCACTGTGGCTTGGTAGGCTGGGACTCCTCACTGAAATCATTGTATTAGTGAAGATGCTTTTGGATCCAAATGTCTGAAAACTAACTTGAGCTCGTTTCAGCAAAATCAGGAATATATTTTAAGAATTGAACTCTCTCTTTCTGATGGATTGGTGGAGAAAGCACAAAAATTCTCAGTAGCACTGTACACAGCAAATGTCTGGGGTCTTCTGGTTTTCAGTTCTGAAGTGTTAATGAAGAAGGGTGTTCCCCCCTCAGGTGTTCTGCTCAAAGGAGCTTACTGATGGAAGAATAGGGCAAGAGCCATCTTTCTGCAAAGCCAGCATTGCAAGTGATGCTCCAGCATCTCATAACCTTTTCTGAGGAATTTAACTGCTTATCAGGGTGAAGACAGGTCATCCCAATGATGACAATATACTCCTCTATCTTAGGATGCCCACTGATCCACGCAGGGTCCAAGTCCTAGGAAGAGTTGAACAGTGGAGCAGCTCGCTCCTGTGTACCATTGAAAAGCCTCTGGAGTTGAAAGCTACTGTTACCTGTAAACTGCTTGTTGGTCCAAAGGTCCAGCACTTTGTCTGGAGTTCCAGAATGATTTTAGGGAAACTAAGCCATGTTTCTGCTCAACTCTACGCTGAAATCAGAGGTCTGCAGAAAGCACAAGGTGCATATAAATGCTACATGAGCACTGGCTTTGAGATAAGTGATATTGAAACAATTGCTGCCCATCCAACACCAGACTCCCTGTACCATAAGCCATAACTGCAACGTTAGTGGGACAGGAGACTGCTTTCAGTAACTTTCTCCTGAGAGACTGCCGACCATGCACTGCTGTGCACTTAAGTGCATTCGTGCCCCTGCTTTGCCTTTTAAGGTATAGGGCCTAATTGTAATACATTTAAACATAAGTTTCTACTCCAAAGTGAATATGGGTCATATGTAACATGTAGGGATAAAGCTCTCCTTTTCTACATTTATAAATCTCATAATTTTTCATTTGATAGTTGACTTCCTCTGCAAGAATCTAAGTCTTGGAGAACATTAGAAAGAGAATTTTCAAGTCATTTATTGTACAACTTAGCTGTTCAAGTTAGTATACTATCATTTTAGTCTTCATAATAAAGTTGCTTTCTTAACCTTTAAAAAATCAAGAATATAATGACTCACATAACTGGGAAGTACAGAGGTTAACTTGGCTTAATGTGTGACAGAGTTAAGAAACCAAATAATGTAGTCATAACCCTATTTCCAAAAATCCCTCTTGACTGCTTTCCTCTGTGTAGAGAGAGAGGGTTTCTCACATAGGGCCCGGGAAAATGGTTATCAACCAGTTTAAACATACATGGCTCTTATAGCTCATGGGCTAAGAGGGTGAGATCCTTTGATTTTTTTTCTTTCTGGATCTCATGACCACGTCAAACTACATATAGTAGGGGTGGGGAGCTGGGCAAGGTTCCATGATAGACCTGCCATCTGGAAAAGATGGAGCTGTAAAGAGGTGATTTCCAGAGTAAAAAAATAGGTTAACTTTCTTAGATTACAGGCAAAGAATCACTACAGACGTAAACCTGTAGATGCTTGTTTTAGCCACTCTGGAACGTGTTATTAAATATAAATGGCTATACTTGTGTGAAGTCTTCATTTAATAGCACATTTTCTTGAAACCAAAGAGAAAGTTAGAGGAGTGTTTTTGCTTAAAACTGGAATGACTGAAGAGTTGCCATTGTACTAATGAAGCTGAAAAGAAAGCAATTAAAAATTCAAATGTCTGAATAATGGCATCCATTAAACCTGCATTATACTGCTATTAGCTAAGGGACCCTATTATGTCATACAATAGATGTTTGAGAGTATCAGCTCAGAAAAGATAAAATTGCCTCATTTACATATGTTTATTTTTGTCATATTACCATAGCTATGTTTCTTTAATTTTTATAAATCATATTAGTCACAAGCTATACTCAATTTTGTTGCAGAGTACTAAACATAGTTTCTATAAAGAAATGTAGATATAAACATTCAAAAATTAGTAGTTTTTTTATTGACAACAATATATAGCGTTACGTTTATAATGTTTGCATTCTTTTCATACTTTAATGAGGTCACCACTCTGACTTCTCTTAGATTAGTTGAACTATAATTGAAGGCATGACATGGAAGTTTTAAAAGACACTATTAGCTATTAATACTTATCTTTCAACTAAAATATTATTAAATTTTTATTACAAAATAACAGTACCTTATGAAAACTTCATGCACACTGTAATGAGACTTCTACCTATGAAGCCACATGGTATCAGAATTCAAGTTCCAAAAACAGAAGCAAAAAGGTTGTGGTTAATTCGTTAGTATATGGAAAAATATAAACTCTGATTATAAAACTAGAAGTTGTAAGAACATATTGATATACAACATTGAGATATACTACTATTGCATTTATATCTACTTTAAAGAAAGGATGCATTTATAGGTCAACTATCCAATTTGATTGTTTTCACTTTTTTTTTCCACTTTCTTGACCATCTTATCTCCTCTGAACTCTGATTTTTCCTGAGTTGGCATATTTCCCTTTAGATTTTTATTAGCCATGCTCCATAATTATTTCTATACTGACAGCAGGTGATGTCCAATGTTGCCATCACTGTTCATAACCATTTAAGAAAGTCTTCTTTAAAAGGAAAATGCCTGGCCATTCTTAGAGAATTTATTTTATCTTGATAATTCCACTCTACTGCTTTTACAACTGTAACACAATTACTACAGTTGGCCTAAAGGCAGTTCAATGTAGAAATTAAAGGCATTAGCTTTGAAGCCATGCAGATTTGGATATTTACCAGTGTTTTGATATCGAGTAAATGACATTTCTGGTATTTACTTTTTCATATGTAAATGAATATAGTATTAGTACAATCATAACATCATAGAGCTGTAAAGACCCAATAATTAGTAGCTTTGCATTAATAGCAATTGTAGTATATTCCTTCTGCATATCAGGAATGCCCTGTTTTAGAGGTACCAGCAGGAATTATATAATATGTATATAATATGTATATACAAGAACCTTCACCCTACAACACTAGGCCTGAGCAAGGCTGAATACCTGGGCAACAGCTCCTAAAAAGCTACTGGATATCAAAACACAAAGATGGAACCTAAATATTAATAATAAAATCACTGTATATTGCAGAGGTATATGGACAGACCAGTGGAACAGAGTATAGAATCCAGACAGAGAGCTCAGTATATAAGGACATTTAATATGGAATAGAGGTGACATTTCAAGTCAACAAGAACGAAATGGACTTTTTAATAATAATGGTGTTGGGGTAACTGGATAATAATTTGTAAAATGTTACCTTACGTTGTATTTTAGGACAATTTCCACGAGTCAGAGATTAAATATGTAAATTTAAACTATGTAATTTTTAGAACAAAATTGATTCAATTCTTGTATAGCCTTGGAGTGGAAAAAATTTTAAATTATGATTCAAATTCCAGAGGCAATACAGATAATGATTTTGATTATGAAATTAAAAGCTTTTTATGGAAAAATATAAGCAAAATCAAAAGACAAAAATATGGAAAAACAATTAATATCTACATGACAGGCAAAAAACTAATATTATGAACTCATGAAAACCTCCTTAAAATCAGTTTTTTTTTTCAAAAAAGGCCTAAGCTTCTGATATAAAGATGGTGAATAATTTTAAAAAAGGTCACAACTAAAGAAATACTAAGGGCCTTTAACATGTGAAAACAATGGTCAGATTTACCCTTGATACGAGATAATCTAATTAAAACAACACTGAATGTGATTTCTCACTTCTCAAATTTATGAAAATCAGAAAGTTTGACAACGAACTTACAAGGAGAGAACCTTTTATTTGTACTTTACATAGAAGGGATTTGGCAAAATCTTATTTCATCATTTCTAAGTAAGCATTTGTTGCACATCTCTAACAAACATCAGATTGTATTTTGCAAATGATGATGTCTTTCTGCTAGATAAGGGGCTGGTCATGTTCTCATTACTATTTCCTATACACGTCGACCTATTGACAGGTTTGTTTTTCATCATCTAAAAGAAGGCAACAACCGAGGCAGGGTCAGAGTATTAAGAAAAAATAAATTGAATAAAGGAAGAAAAAATGTAAAATATGATGCAAAGGTAAAATCAAATACGAAATGGATTCGAAGCTGGCTAAAAAGGGGAGAAAATAATAAAATAAAGTGACATACAGCCACATACTGGAAAAGAGGAATTAATGGCTTATATTATTACAATTGTTCTATTATTAGAAGGAGTATTGTTAGGAGGAATATAAAAAAATCCTAGCAAACAACATTGAACCTTATTCTTTAAAGATAAATACTAAGAAAATATAAAATCTTATTAAAAGAAACTGTAAAAACCACAAAACTCACAATATGTCATCAAAACAAAAAATATTTTATTATTCAATAAGCAAATTAAGAATTTAATCATCTCAGAAATACAAGTTTTTGCTGAAGTAAAAGAAATACTGGGTATATACTAGATGTTACATATTTTCATAAAGTAAAGATATTAATAAACTTTGATTACAAATTAGTATGCAACTAATAATATTAGGATAATTGGGTAGCATATGGGTATAACACATTACATCTCTATTTTTTACTTTATCTAATAAACAATACCCAAATATTTAAATGCAAAGAAATCATGGTATAATTTAGGTTTTTTATGTTGGATTAGCAAAAACCTTCCCAATTATGTCACCTAACCTGTAAGAAATATTAATATAAGAAAATGTGACGAAATGGTTAGCAGCTGGCTTGGAATCCAGTCTCTTCCAGGAGATTCCCCCAGAAATGAAAAAGGGAAAGTGAGCCAGACAATTCTTGAAAACTTGCTAATGAAAGACTTCCTAACAAATAAGCTAACAGTATTTTTATGATACAGTCCTTATCTGTAGCATGCTTTTAGCAGTGTGTAATTGGTCTGTCTAACATACTTTTGGCAAACAAACTTGGAGTCCCTATATTTATGGATCATGAAAAATCCCATGCAGCTTATACTATCAAAATACAAAACAGAGATGTACTTTAAGACTGTTTCCTTCTGTGTGAATTATGTGATCACATACATAATTTGCAGACCTTAGAAATTAATTGGTCTGGCCTAGAGAGCAAGCACACTAATGTGGCAAGAAAGGACTGGGAGGATACTGGGGACCTCAAGTATGTCCTGCCCTGTCCAAGACCGATGTCTTCCCATATTCTCGAAATTATTGGTAGAACTTGATACTGTATAAAATCTCAGATTTGTGTTTGTCTGATTTGAGAAGGCATGGACTTCAAGTGGTTTCTCCTTGTGTGCGAGAGGTTGTCTAAAGTGATGCAGAGCCTCGCAACCACCTCCATTGGATCAGCTAATTCCCACTGCAAAATGCCATATTCATTCTCTTCTCTGGATTTTTTTCTTCCCAAAGATCTTTTTACTATCTTGTTAGCTATGTAATGCTTTTAGAATCATTTATTTTATATGTAGTCTAGTGGTTTTAGATTTCCTCAGCCAAAATGTTTATAAGAATTTTTCCACCCACCATTCCCCAAAACAGAATTTTAGGTCTGATTAATACCAAAGCCCATGTATTTCTTCTCTACAGGTGATGGAATTTACCCAAGTCAAATCGTCAGTCCTTTGCCATCCTGACCAATATGTATGGCTGACATCATAATTAACAGGAGTGCATTTTGTTACCAATCTCAATGGCAGTTTCCGACATAGATAAAGGGTGCTTTAACACAGCACTTCAGGAAGCTTTTACTAATCTGTATAAGTCAGTACTCAAAATGAAATGTGTTTATCATCCTAATTCTACAATACTGTCAACCAGGAGGAATGTGAATGTTCAGGAACACTGAGCATTAGAGATCCAAATAAAATGCTGGAGAAGAAAGCCTCGCCTCAGGATATGTCTAGGGTTGCAGAGAAGTACAGTAAAAATTACACTCAAGTAAAATACATAGAAACACTTTAGAATATCCTGGAACTATTTTGTTTATGTGAAGGTAGATGTTTTTAATACACTGTATTAGCTTTTCATCAAGAATCCAATTAAGAAAATAACACATTAACTATGCAAAAGTGATTCCAAATGCCTGGCTTACCTCTTTGGTGGTTCCAACATGGCAGAGGATGGTTCCTGTAATTCTAACTGATAAGCTTTATATGTATAAACTGCATCTTAAAAGATGCTTACCATCAGTCCACTGTTAATTAACGTGTGCCTTGTAGGTTGTGTATGAGTTTCACAAGCACTACCTCTAGGTAAAACATCATACCTGTTAATTTCCTCTGTAACTTCCATAAGGATTCTGGGTTTTGTTTGTTTGTTGTGTTCTTAGTAATCTGAACCCTTTTAAAAGGAGATTTATGCCGTATTAGTCTACCTCCATGCCTAAATCCAAGACTGTGGTGACTTTTCCGCAGGAAAGGCAGCTTCAGCCAGGTGAAGACAGTGACAGTGAGCTCTTGTGGAAACCTGGATGGCATGAGTTGTGTCAGACCCTATCACTGTTTTTGGAAGAGGTTGTTTTTTGTTTTATTCCATTTTATTTTAGTTTTTGTAAAAGAATGGACTGCATCAAATATTGAACTTTAATAAAATTACCCTAGGACAGTGTGCTTATTTATGGCCAAGTGATTAAACCACCCCCACACAAAAATTCTATCATATTTCAAATGTTCACTTCATGCTGAGCTGACTCTTGAATTGCAGAGCGAATCTTTATAATAAAATCACTAACATACGAATAGACGGTGATTAAAAATGAATATGGCCCTAAGCATAAAACATGATTAAGTAGAAATTTCTTACTCTGCTCCAGCCTTCATGTCTTTAGGTATCACTTCCTTTTTTCTTATGATCTTTGCTACTCTTCTGCCTCTAACTGGAAAAAAGCAGGATTGTTTAATGATTGATTCTAGAGATTTATTGGGTTTTCCTGGCAAGAAATTACCTTGGAAAGAAGAGACTCTCTCTGTCAGGTGATTGTATAATACCTGAACTCAGTTTCCCGCAGGACTAGGGTCCCAGGGTGCTGGGCAGACACCATTTCCCAGCAGTCCACAATACAGCTGCACCTAAGCTCAGACTGCTTGGTGTTCCAGCAGTCTATTTCCTCTGCAGTCATAAACCACTCTTACATTAACCCCATAACATGGAAGCACAGTGAAAGAGCAAGGCCCTTCTGATAAATCCCAGCCCCATGACCCTCTACATACCATCTGCCATTCTCAAAGTTTCGGGGACAGTGGGTGACCATGCACTACCAGATCCTTCTGACTTGCTCTATCAGCACCAGGTGGTAGCACTGGTGATTTCCCCCACATCGTTGTACAACACACTGCCTGGAAATATTCCTGCTCACATCTTATTAATCCACTTTCACTGTTCAGGTCACAGCTCCAATGCTTCTTTTTCAGAAAATGCTTTTCTAATCCCTTTAGCTCATCTCTTGTGCTATTTATACACTCTCATAACTCCTTACAAGTGTTGTTGCTGTGTTTGTGTGGCAGTCATAATACTTTGCATGTGGATATTTATGTAAGTTACTTGATCAATATTGAGTTTTCTTGTAGGATGTAATATGTTTGAGAGCCAGGACAGGATCTGTTTTGTTTACTGTTGCATACCTAGAAGCCTAGCAAATATTAAGTATGAGGGGAAAGTAGAGAAGAGTGTTTTGGGAATATGTATCAAGAACTTGTCAAAATCAGTGCTCTATTATGCAAAATTTATCTCAATGTAACGTGCTTTGAAACACATTGTTTTAGTTTGAATAATAACTGTGTTAGAGATAGTCACAATCAAGCAAAAAATCTGTGAGAAACTTTTGAATTTACTTTGTTTAATTACTCAAATATCTCTAAAGTTCTCATATACAATACATAAAATGAGAATTCAGCTGATGTTTCCATTTTTTAAATTGACTGGTTTAAGACTTCCTAGTGTAAAACTTTCATTTTCTTAGGGTATCAGTGAATACATCATATAGAAAGTGATAGTTGTGTTACTTGTGGATATTGTGTTTTCCGAGATATTCTAATGCATGAGTGTATGGAAAGAAAGCTCAGCAGTCTGTTTATAGTGGACTACCAAGTAGGCCATATTTATTTTATCATAATGAAGTAGGCTCTCCTGGTTCTGCCATGCAAATTAGCTACTTTTAATATTTACAGTTCAACTAATATATTGTGGAAAGATTGTGGCCTGCATTTCTGCATGTAAATGAGAATAGCAATTAAGAAATAAAACACAAGTGATTCAGTGACTCATGCCTATAGTAATATTTAGAAAGAGGAAAGCAGAAATGCTAAAAACAGAAAGCATGTACAAGACATGATTTCCCTTTAAAAAAAATCATCTTCCCTATATATTTTCATCTGGTTTACTCTAATATTTGGCACACAAGATAACACAGAATAAACACATTCAAAGTGTCAGAAGATGGACTCATTGAAGAAGAAGGAAATAGGAAAATGGTAGTAAAGTCCTGTATAACTACAGATTGTGTTGAAAAGAGAATGTAAAAGAGTGAAAGTGAAAGCTTTTGTCACAGAGTCATTAAGGAGTAACTTGGCTAGATTTGAAAAAAGCAGTATGTCTTTGTTGTGGATGCTGTTTATGCTACCTAGTTGCCCCATTAGGACTGAAGATTTTATCCCCGAGATGCTGGAAAGGATTTTTACTGAAAGTTCTCAGTTTTCAACTCTCCAGAGAGCTTGATTCAGCTGAAGTGGGCCACCTCACCCAAGTTCAAAGCCCTTTTCAGAAAGAGCCTGCATCCAGTAACTTTTTGATACAGGAGTCTAAAGGCCCAAGTCCCAAACCCAAATCCCAACAACTCTGAGGGGTCATTGTACCTTCAGATGTCACTGCAGAGTTGATAGAGACCTTGCTGGGACTGTATTGCCACCCAGCTTCACCCTTGGTACAATCCTATATCTTTCTTTTCCTTTCCATGGATGTTGCTTCCTAAAGCACATTCTAACAAACTTGCTCTGTGGAAATCTCTGTGTCAGTCTGCTTCCCTGGAAAGACAACCTTGACATTCTTCAACCCCATAACTGCAGTTGTGAATGTAACATGTAACTAAAGTACTAGTCCCTTCTTGGTCTTGCCCATTTTCCCTTTGCCAACATATACATGTTATTATGTGGGAATGAAAAGTTTGTTATAAAAATATTTGTTCCAAAAGTGCTGGAGTTGTCCATGAAAGGGCAGTTTTTTTTTTTTGTTTTTTTTTTTTAATGACTAGCCCTGTTCTGAAAAGCTCTAGATAAAACTTCAAGTAGATGAACTTGGTTGTTTTAAATTAAGTGCCCTTCTTTTGCTGCCTATTTTATTGATTCTTTTTTCTTTTTTTTTCTGAGGCAGGATCTTGCTCTGTTGCCCAGGCTAGAGTGCAGTGGTGTCATCATACCTCACTGCAGTCTCAAACTCTTGGACTCAAGTGATCCTCCTGCCTCAGCCTCCATAGTAGCGGGGACTACAGGTGCATGCCACAACGCCCACCTAATTTTTCTATTTTTTGTAGACACCTGGTCTCATTCTTGCTCAAACTTGTCTCAGACTCCTGGTCTCAAGCACTCCTCCTGCCTCGGCCTCCCAAAGTGCTAGGATTATAGGCAGGAGCCGCTGCGCCCAGCCTGATTCTTATTTTTAACTGTTGCTTTATGGTTATCATGACAAAAATCATGTGAGAGTTTTGTTAGTTATCTGTTTTGAGCAATATCTGCAATAAAAACTATGAGGAAGACATTACAAGAAAGGAAAGGGACATTGCATTGGAATTTCATGCATTTGAGAACTCTAGTAGAGAAGTGATTGTATTTGGATGGAAGGGGCTTTCTTGCTGTCCTTTGTGTTGCTTTAATGTGGGTGACATTTTATTCCACCTTACTGTAAAAGTAAATCCTGTTAAAATGCATGCTATTAACCTCTTACAACAGAGTAATTTCCACATATATCTCTCATTATCATTCTTTCTTCTATTCTACTTTTAATTACATAAGTCTTGTCACTTTACCCCAGATGCTTTTCTCATTCTCGTTTGTAGTACCAGAAGACAAGAAAAGGAATCGTATGGGAGGTATTTAGTCAGGATCTATGACACCAGACAATTATCTGTATAGAGATATTTTTTTATATATGATAAATTAGACACCTTTAAATAATGTCCCTTCTTCACCTGTTTGAACTTTCATCATAAAATGTTATTCTTTTATTTTAGCCTTAGTGAATTTTACATAAAGAATAGTTATCCACCAGCTCATTTTTTTACCTTTACCAAAGCATACATGTTCTGTGAATAAAACAGAGAATAGCCCTGGGCACTCCTGAATATCCAAGCAGCACTTCTTCTGTGAAAAGGACCATAACTTTATGATCTCCTTCATACAAGAAACACCCTTGGTATCGATATGCAGACTGGATAATCTTGAACTTATGTGTAATTTCAGTTGAGTCCTTAGGGATCTGCTTGCCTAGAAGCTTTATGCCTTTCCATTTCTTGCATGTGATTTCTTAATGCACTGCAGTCAAGGGAAAGCATTTCTCAAATGTTAGCCACATTAAAATGTGAACAAAATTGAGCACTAAAGTCTAGTCTCTGGTGCATCTTTTTTCAATTTTTAAAGCATATGCAGATCTGTTAAATTCTCATGAGACAATTTTCTGAATGCAAGACCTTTGAGCATATTCTGTTTTGCATGCACGTATAATCTTTCAGATGAATCAAGGTGACAGTTTGCAAATACATCAGTAACTAATGCTAGGTAAACAAATTATTTAGTTGTGCATTTATTACTCCATAGTTTTCAAGGATTTGTAAACTTTGGCAAAACAAATGTGTTCTAATTGCTCTGGACATGACTTCTTAGATGCTAGAAATTCTGAGATTATAAAAGAAAAGACATTGTACTCAAAGATGAAGTTTAATAAAACTGAGAATCAGAACTCAAGAATTAGAACAACTCTGACAACTATGGGTTCTAGAAAGGCGTTGGTTTCTCTGTTACTGTAACTTGCTCTTTCTCCAGGTTTGACCTGGGACATGATGAGGTGAGATGTAAGACAAAGACAGATAGCAGAAGAGCTAGTGCAATCCTTCAGTAAAGGACATTTATAGTTGCCTTGGTTTTCCTCTTCCATTTGAAGTAGAAGGACCATTTGGGATGAATTGTTCTCAACCTTAGTGCTCCCAATTCATGTTGCCTCTTTTGAGGAAAAAAAAAAAACAGAATTTAATCATTGTTTTGGTTATGTACTGAGGAAAGGCTGCTTTGGAGAAGATGAAAAAGATTGAACATACACGTTTGAGAATGAAATTCTGATAACAGGTGAAGTTTGTCATTATTTTTCTAAGAAATGTACATATTGGAGAACTGCTTTCAACTTGCTCAGAAACTGCTTTTGTGGAGGTATGCAGTAGTTATCATGTGATTTATTTTTCTTTTCAAATATATCTAATCTGAACAGGTGGTAGAAATTGTCTCTGTTGAAAAGATTTCTATTTAAAAAATGAGGTCAAGCAAGCAAGGTAACTGCTGCATCAATCAAAACTCTATTGTTTACCCTCTTTAATTTTCTCATAGACGGTAAGAAGAAAATAACTATGAGGTAGATAGATACTTCTGAAGACCTTACCTGTCTTCTCACATTTGTTCCTACTGCTTAAAATGTATTAATATAACATTGTAAGCATGAAATCATATAAAATATAATTATCAAATAAAATTACTGTGACATAGCTTAAGTAGTGGGTTGTATCGATAGTGTAATTTATGCCCAATTCTAGAACTTCTTTTGCCCTTAACCAATAATGTATAATTTTTACTTTTATATTCACTGTGTAGGAGCACACTGGGTCCCCACATTTCTCATTTTCTTGTTCATTATCCTAGAACCATACTATAATTTGACCTGTAATTACTAACATAGGTCTTATCTTAGATTTTCCTATCCTTAGAAACTTAGAAATTCTGAGAAATACTGTAATCACAGTCTCTTGATGGCTCCCCACTTGAAGGAAAGTTTTCCATTAAGGTGCTAAAAGATTATTTTATCAATATTAATGCTACATTGATTGTATAAAATAAATTAGTTGCCATGCATTAGGGATAACAGATAAGAGCCACATGTAGTAAGTATTATAGTTGATGCTGAAATAAGTAGGAAGACAGAAAGATGAGTCTATTCATTATAGTCCTGTAGAGAACCAAGGAGCTCTATTTTTCATAGGATAGTATGAAAATTATTCCCAGAGATATTTATGCACATCATTCTCTCACGTGTATAACACAATATACAATGATAAAATTATTTATATAACATAACATACTATGCTGTGAAGTTCTTTAACTTTTTACAACCTGATAGAAATACTAAATATTAATAATTTTCTAAAACATTTTTCATAAGCATGCAATTAATAATTTTCTTTCAAAGTTATTATCTTCCTCTGATCTAAAAATATTTCCTCTCCTCTGGCTTTTTTTCTCATAGAATTCATATTGTAATTGTCCTCCTTCTACATAAAAATTAAAATATATATATTAAAATCCAGGTGCATACTTATGGTTTGGTGCTGTTTCACTCTTATTTGCAGATGTACAGCTATCTTTTTAGCCAGCTGTGTGCACAACATTCAGCCTGATTGCTCACATAACTGCCAAAATATAAAATCATCTTTGATTATTTTTCCAAATTATTATCCCAAATAAGACTGGTATTAATGCAGAGCTTGTTATTCCCAAAGAGTTTTTTCCATAGTCAGATTTTGACAATATTAAAATTCCTCATGTGAAATCAGTATCTTTTACCAGGTAGTTTCTACCCATTTAACCTACTTGAAGTCACCTCAGTAGTTCTGGTTAACTGAGGAAAGATTGTTTTGTATCCCTCTAAATCCTTCACTCCTGGTTCACTGATAAGCTATAATTGCCTGAATGTCCTACTGCAAGCATTTCTTTCCTCTCACTTCATCTACGATAATGTACTTGCAGTGTCACACCTACTAGGACACAGGGCTTATGTCTGGCTCCATTTCATTCTATTATGTTTCAGCTATTGCGCTGTCTGAACGAATGCAGAAACTTCCTTCACAATAGTTCCTTTGTTTCTACATGGAACATTTTTATCTACCACTATTTCTTCCAAACTTTACACAGTTGACCGTTGAACAACACAGGGATTTTGGATGCCAACCCTCTGCATAGTTGAAAATCCATGTATAACTTTTGACTCCTCAAATACTTAACTACTAATAGCCTACTATTGACTGGAAACCTTACAAATAACATAGTACATATTTTGTATGTTATATGTATTATATATGTATTCTTATAATTAAGTTAGAGAAAAGAAAATTTTCTTAAGCAAACCATAAGGAAGAGAAAATATATATTCATTAAGTGGGAGTGGATCATCATAAAGGTCTTCATCTTTGCCATCTTCACATTGAGTAGGCTAAGGAGGAGGAGGAAGAGGAGGGATTGATCTTGCTCTCTCAGGGGTGGCAGAGGTGGAAGAGGTGGAGGAGATGAATGGGGAGGTAGGAGACCCAGGCACACTGGGTGGGTGCACCTTTATTGAAAACAAATACAAGTATAAGTGGACCCTGGCAGTCCAAACCATGTTGCTCTAGGATCAGCTGTACATCCTTGTGTTTCAAATATTTCTCTTAGAAAAAAATATATTGTTTTATTTTTTTATAGTTGTATTACTTAAAGCTTTAACATGGTGATTGCTGTATTTTCCTGTAGAAATGAATCTATATAAATTCTTTACATTATATGCTTCATGTTTTTATGTCCATGTGTCTTACTTTCTTTTTCCATATCATCTCTCCAATAAAAGATGTTTTGGATATAGAAATTTATTTAAACATTTTGTTTTCCTCCTTTGTACTATTTTTAGAGTGATACAACATGTTTTTGTTCTTTACTTATTCCCCTAGAAATTATAAAATGAGTATTTGATTTCTTAAACTCTAAATTTAATTACTGTTTATTTTCTGCTTCAATCCCTTTGTGACTTACATTTATTATTGCCATAAATTTTAATTCTATTTTTCAAATTTTATTCCTACCTCATGTTTTCAGATAATCAGTACTTAATTATATTTACTACCAGTTTACTACTGACTTTGCCCCTCAGTCTTTCTTGACTTCTAAAATCTTCAGGTTGGTAAGAAAATACAGCCTTCAACAATCTTGTAAAATTTACATTTTATTTCCTGAAAGAATCTTTATTTGGTTCATATTCTTGAAATAGATCTTTGCCAGAAATTAATTTATTGGTTGGTTATTATTTGTTTCATCACAAAAGGAAATATCATTTCTCTGTCTTCTGGCTTCAGTTGTTGATGTTGGGAAGTCAGTTCTCAGTCTTGCTACTTTTTGAAAGTAATCTCTCTTAACTATTTTGGCTTTTTCCAAGATTATTATTTTTGTCTTTTGTGGTTTGACCTTTTACTGTACTGTGTCTGGGTATGAGTTTCTTTATATTTATTTTGCTTGGGATTTTTATTATTTATTTATTTATTTTTGATTCTGGAAAATAAAATTTGATTGAGGTCTTTCGCCAGTTCTGAAATCTCTCAGCTAAGAGCTTTTCTAATATGGCTTTTTCCCAGTCTCTCTATCATCTCCTTCTAGACCTTTGATAAGACAAATGTTTGGTGTATTTTATATTTGCATCTCTTACATTTCCTTCATATTTTGTATCTTTTATCTTTCTGTCTTATATTCGAATTATTTTTCCACCAATTCTCTGTTCAACTGTATCTAATATAATATAAAAATATTCACTGATATGCTTGAAATGGATAATTGTAGGTTTAGTGAAGGGGCTGTTTACAAAGATGCAATGAGGGTTAAAAAAAACCAATAAGGGATGGTCACATATTCTGGCGTACCCCTGGTTCAGCAGTGGCAGGAAGCACCTACCATCCCTAGGCCTTAGGGAGTGAGTGAAGAGAGTTACAAAATTCTAGCAAGACCCATAACTACAGGAGGGGCTGCCATGGCCCAGCAGGAAAGGAGCCAGAACTAAGTGCCCAACCTCCATCTTTTCCCCAGATCTGATCCCTTAATGATCTTCCAGTGATTTCCAAATGACCAGACCCAACTGAATGACATGGAACAATGAAGCCTGGAACAAAGAGCAGGGTGGAGATGGTGGAGAGGACATTTGGAGGTGCTAAAGGAGAATATCTCACTCAAGTGTATGTTTTAATAAAGTAGTACCACTAAGACTAAATCAAACATACATTCATCCCTCAGTATTCATGGAAAATTGGTTCCAGAACCCCCTGTGGATACCAAACTCAGTGGCTGCTAGAGTTTCTTATATAAAATGATGTAGTATTTACATATAACCTATGCACATGCTCTGTTTACTTTAAATTATCTTTATATTACTTATAATATGCACTACAATGTAAATGCTTGGTAGATAGTTGTTATACTATATTGGTTTTTATTGTATCATTTTTATGGTTGTATTGTTTTCTTTATTTTTTTATTTATTTTTGAATGTTTTCAATCTTCAGTTGGCTTAATCCTCAGGTATAGAGGGCCAACTGTACTACTTCTTAAACATTATGTTTTCAAAAAATGTCATATGCAAGCCCATTACATTGCAAAAGGAGAAATTTTAAAATGTTTCCAGAGTTCGTGTAAAAATACCAGCAACACAATTTCTCCTGAACATGTACTCCAAAATGACTTCAGACATCTCTTCTTTTTCTTTTGTGGGTCTAGAAGCTCGATTTCTTACAAAACTTTAGGGTATATCATAATCAGAGACATATTAAGGGGGAATATGTAGCAATAAATGTTCCTAAATAAAAAGCTTTATGTGACTTATGTATTTAATTTGGTTTCTTTTCTACTAGAAATATTTAGTGTTATATTTCATATCATGAGTGATAGAACTATTATTCAAATATATTAAATCATACAGCTCTGTTATGGAAGTATGACGACAGAGGATCATATTGGGCTCATTGACACATCTTGTTAAAAAGTGTATGTGAAATAATAGGCACAATTTTCCACCCTATGGAGCTGGAAATCACAGAGTAAGGAAGGCGCATGCGAGATGATGCAGGGATATTAGAATCTAGATTTCTCATGAGAACAATGGAGTAACAATAGCGTGTTCTGCCTTCTTTCTTCATCAGTTGAAATAGTGCTAGTTTCTAAATTTCTTTCGTCAAATTTTTAATTTAACCCATTCTGTGTTTTGTCTTTAAAGTACAGAAAAAACAATTAGAAATGAAGAAAAAAACCAAAAATACATGTCAAGCACTACTATGTTAGGCTTGCTTGTATTTAATTCAACTTAGCACAACTTGAAATCCCTCTACCCTCATAACGTAAATGACCTAAATGCTTTCTGATTTAATGCATATGATTCTGAATCCCATCCCCCAAATTCTCAATTCCCTTTGAAACCTGAAGAAATTATGTGATCTTAATGCGTATCATGGTTTAGTATAAGGAATCTTTTCAATAACATTGTAATGTTACTTATTCACACTGTGTTAGGAATCTCAGTTTGTTTTTCATATTGTTCCTAGAGATAGAAGGTTTATTTGTTCAAACAAATGCCCTGGTCACCTGTTGATCTTGATTTACAGATACCCTAAGGTACTAGTTCCTCCAGACTTCCTCAGCCAGGTGTGCAACAGTGCTTGGAATTACTGCCACTAATGTCATTGTGAACATGGAAAATACCTCTTAAAATATTAAACACAAGTATATTAGTACTCTCATATTACAATTGTCTACATAGCTCTGAAAAAAACCCTGAAAGCATGGAATTTAGGACAAAGAAATGTGGATGCGGGTGACTTATAGAGGCAGTTTTGATTACAACCTACTACTTTGGATTAATGTGCCTAAACTAGACTCCAGAAAGAGGGGCAGGTCTGGTGTCTGGTGAGAGTCAGCCTCCTGGTTTTAGACAGCTGCCATTTTGCTGTGAGAGACAGAGAGATTTCCTTGGCTCTTCTTAGAAGGTCACTAATCCCAACATGAGGATCCTGTAACCTAATTACCTCCTTAAGGCCCATTTCTAAATACCATCACATGGAGGATTAGGGTTTCAATATATGAATTTGGGTGGACATGAAAATTTGATCCATAGAACTTGGTTATTTGGATACTATATTAACTTATTTTATATAATTTGTCCTAAAACTGTTCAAGGGTAATATAGTATAGCTTTAATAAGTTATTTGGTTTTGATTCACTCTTCTTACACGATAGTTAAAATTATCACCTAATTTCCTGTACAGAGGAGGAATGAAGAAAGATCAGTTTTGTCATTAGTTACCTTGACTTTGTGCAGAAAGAGATTTATCTTTTTGTACTTGTTTCTCCATTAAAGTGGAAAGACAGAGTATTCTGTCTTAGTGTAAGCTAATTAATCTAGTACAACATTTTTAAAAAAATCAGTTAGCAATACGAATTTTCTACACAATCTACTCCCATTAGAATATATTGTTAGAGATATTTTGTGGCAAGTGCATTCATGCACATCCTCTGTTAATTATGCTCAGTGATGGTGAATCCAGTGACATTTGAGTCCATTCTTTACTGATGTAAAAAGGAAAAATCGATTTTCCCAAATCTTAATACAATTCGGCATAAATTAAAATTATATAAGGTAAACTATTTAGGCACCCATTATAATGTCCCATGCTTTAGAATTAGGTGTATCTAAGAAAAAAGGCCATATTTTATTAATTCGTTTTTTACATTTTTAATGATGTATGATGTTTATACATATTTCTGGGGTACATATGATATTCTGAAGATCAAATTAGGGTAATTGGGATATCCATCACCTGAAACATTTATCATTTCTTTGTGCTGGGGTCATTCCAAATCTCTTTCAGCTATTTTGAAATATATAATAACTGTTAACTGTTGAAATACATAATTACTGTTAACCTACTGTGCTGTTGAACACAAGAACTTATTTCTTCTGTCTAACTATATTTTTGGACCTAATAACCAACTTCTCTTCATCCTTTCCTCCCTCCTACCCTTCCCACCCTCTCTTAATACTCTCATACTTTCTGCCCCCATGAGACCAACCTTTTTTTAGCCCCTACATATAAGTGAGAAAGTGAAATATATGTCTTCTGTGTCTGGCTTATTTCATTTTATATAATGGCCTCTGGTTCTATCCATGTTGCTGCCAATGACAGAATTTCATTCTTTTTTATGGCTGAATAGTATTTCATTGTGTATACACACCATATTTTCTAAGTGATAGACATTTAGATTAATTCCTTATCTTGTGCTGCAATAAACATGGAAGTGAAGGTATCTCTTTGATATACTGATTTCCTTTCTTTTGGATATACATCCAAAAGTGGGATTGCTGGATCATATGGTAGCTCTATTTTTAGTTTCTCAAGGAGCCGCCATACTGTTTTCCATTGCGGCTATACTAATCTAATCTACATTCCTACCAACAGTGTATCAGAGTTACCTCTTCTTCACATCCTCATCCAATTTATTATTTTTTGTCTTTTTGATAATAGGCATTCTAACGATAGTGAGATGATATCTTGTGATTTTGATTTGCATTTTCCTGATGATATGTGATGTTGAGTCTTTTTTCATATACCTGTAGATCATTTGTATGTCTTCTTTTGAGAAATGTCTATTAAGATAATTTGCCCATTTTTAAATTGGATCAGTTGGGGTTTTTTTGTTTGTTTTGTTTTTCTGTTAAGTTGGTTGAGTTCATATATATTCTGGTTATTAGTCTGTTGTTGAGTGGATAGTTTACAAATATTTTCTCTCATTCTATAGTTTGTGTCTTTACTCTGTTAAATGTTTCCTTTGCTATGCAGAAGCTTTATTACTTGATATAATCCTATTTTTCTATTTTGCTTTTATTGCCTGTACTTTTGAGGTCTTACTCAAAAAATCTATGTCCTGAAGGATTTCCCCAATGTTTTCTTCTAGTAGTTTCATAGTTTCAGATCTTTCATTTGTCTTTAATCCATTGATTTGACCTTTTGTATATGATGAGAGATAGGAAACTGGTTTCAGATTTCTAAAGCTGGATATATAGATATCCAGTTTTTCCGCACCACAGTGCATTGAAAAGACTGCCTTTTCCTTGAAGTATGTTTTTGGTCCTTTTGTCAAAAATGAGTTGGCTGTAAATGCATGGATTTATTTTCGGGTTTTATATTCTGTTCCACAGGTTTATGTGTTTTGTTTTTATGCCAGTATCATGCTCTTTTGGTTATTATAGCTTTGTAGTATATTTTGAAGTTAGGTAGTATGATGCCTCCAGCTTTGTTCTTTTCTCTCAGGATTTCTTTTAGCTATTAGAGGTCTTTGTGGTTTCATGTGTGTTTAAGTGTTATTTTTTTTTCTATTTCTATGCAGAACATCTTTGATATTTTGATAGAAATTGTGTTGAATATATAGATCACTTTGGATAGTGTGGACATTTTAAAAATTTTAATTCTTCCAGTTCATAAGCATGAGATATTTTTCTATTTGTGTTGTTCGCTTCAATTTCTTTCATTAGTTTTTACAGTTTCATTGTAGGTATCAAGATCTTTCACATCTTTGGTTGCATTTACTCCTAGCCATTTTATATATTTTTGTAGCTATTGTAAGTGGGATTGCTTTTTGATTTCTTTTTCAGAGTGTTTTCTGTTGGCATATAAAAATGCTACTGATTTTTTGTATGTTGATTTTATACTCTGCAATTTTACTGAACTCATTTATCAGTTCTAACAATTTTTTGTGGACTTTTTATATTTTTCTAAATATATGATCATGTCTTCTGTGAACAGGATAATTTTACTTTCTTTCCAATTTGAATGTTCTTTATTTCTTTCTCTTGCCAATTGCTCTGGCTAAGATTTAAAGTAATAAAAGTGGTGAAAGTGGGCATCCTTCTTCCAGATCTTAGGCTGCAGGTTTTCAATGTTTCTCCATTCAGTTATTATGTTAGCTGTGGGTTAGTCATATGGCCTTTATTGTTTTTAGATATGTTCCTTCTATATTCAGTTTGTTCAGAGTTTTATCATAAGGGAAGCTGGATTTCATCAAATGTTTTTTTAGTATCTATTGAAATGATCATATTTTTTTTGTCCTTGATTGTGATGATGTGATGTATCATGTTGAATGATTTGCATATGTTGAACCATCCTTGCATCCCTGGGATGAATCTTATTTTAAGGTACATGTTTTAACATTATATGTCTCTTTCATGGCAATCAACCTTATAATCAATATGAAAATGTAGTAATTTTGTCCTTCTAACCCTTTGTCTCATAATTTATTGCTAACTATATACTGTGCCATATAATGAAAGAAAAGTTAAAATTGAGGATATAGAATATGTTATTTCTATTGGTGAATTCTGTGCCCAAAGAAAAGAAAGTTTTAAAACTGAAAGTCCAGACAGATGGTATTTTGAGGGGTACTAAATCTACTGGGTAAAATGACATAACTATATCAAACAGGATCATGGAGGATATAGTTCATTTTTCACATACTTTAATATCAAAAAACATAAAGTTATTGATACATATGATTTATAGTATCCTTTATTTTCAGTATTTCTCCAATCATCAGTTTCAAGAAATTTTTCTACAGCGCCAATGTCAGATAAGGTATTTCACTAGCTAATTAACAGTACCTTCTTTATGAATAATCTATTATTTCTTTCATTCTAGGATATTACAAAAATACTATAAATAGCCTAAGCACTACATAGTTATGGAGGAACAGGTTCTAAGCTTGCTTAAAATATCAATAGAACAGAACCATAATATGTTACAGAAATTGAAAATAATAATCACTGATACCTCAATAAAGTGTTATTAAAATGACACATATACCAGAAAAACATTCCTGTAAAATATATATCCAGTTTTCAAGAACCCAGGGGAATATTGAAATATGAGAAGTGTATATGTTGAGATTATGAAGTTTTTTAAATAGCAAGTTCTTTTAATGATCTCATTGGATTAACTTTTAATATCAACAATATTGAGGCCTTCCATTCACAGTTCTTTTTGCTTTGATAAAGTCTGCTTGGCAAAGTTTATAGTTAAGTTGCTAAAAGTGCACACCATTTTAAAAGCTTCTGAGCCACATTTTTAGATGATTAAAAATAGATGTGTTGGTGAAATATTGATAGGACCTTTTGGTTCACACAACTATTTCCCCAGTGTTCACTCTTCCACTATCTTATGGAAGGTTTTCCAGTATTTTCAGGATTCCTCAGAGGAAATAACTTTGAGAATGAGAAGTTTTGGAGAATGCTTTTAACTGACACATATTTTTCACTAGTGAAATTGATCTTTCAACCCTTTAGTAAGATTTTTTTCATCAAGATATTTCTGTAGTTCTATAGCTTAGAAGTGTTCCTCTCTATTGTCTACTTATAAAAAATCAATCTTATCTCAATAGGAAATTAATAAAATGGATTTAAAAAATTTGTTTTTAAATACTCCTTTATTTTTCCATATTTTCTCTAGTCTCTCCTATTAGAATTACAATATGCCCTCTATGTCTAAAAATTAATTTGGGTACACTTGACCATCTTCAAATCTAAACAATAAACAGACAAAATATAACTTCCGAAGTAAGAGCATGGCATTAGGAATCCAAAGATTCACAATTATTTGGAGTTGTTACTTATGCGGGTAACTTTGCCAATGCTCCCATCTGGTAATTTTCTCCAGCTACCTGTTGGATTCTCTTCTGGGAATTATGAGGAATCTTGTACAGAACAGTGAGTGTCAAAATTGGCCCCAAACTTTAATTTCCTAACTAAAATTTTGTTCTTTCAAATCACTTTAACTCTAGCTGCTCAACTTTTACCTACTAGTTGTACGAGGCTTCCAGATGATATTTCATGCCAAAATGTTTGGAAACCAGAGTAGGGTGAATATTGTTAGCTGATTCACTCGCTCACGTTTTGTGACACAAGCAGCAGGAACTGTTATTGACGTTATTATATAATGAATTTGAGAGATATGTTTTAATCAATCATTAGTGTAGATTTAAAAAATATTACTAATGAAGTGGATACCACTGTATACTAGGTATGAGACTCTAGTTTCACTTTGTTCACGTTCATAACGTATATATCAAATAATAGTTATAGAGCATGTATAGGGCTATGAAAAATGCTGTATTAAATGTGGTTAGGACATTTTCTCATGTATAGATTTACTGATATAAAATCAGCAAAGGCACTATATTAATTATCTTCTGACTTAATCTATGCTAATAGTTAATATAGACTGTTAATAATTCATATAAAATCTTAGTGTTACCTCTTATCTATATATTTTTAACATAAATTAAGCATATTGGATTAGTTTCAACACTTGTTCCTTTCTCCTTTCCTCTCTCTCTCTGTTCCTTCCTTCAATCATTCAACAGGCATTTATCAAGTGCCTTTTATTTGTTTATGTAAGAAATACCTAATAAACAATAAAAAATGAGACCATGCTAGATGTTAATTCAGTCTAAATTTAAAACACAAATTGCTTACAATATGGCATAGATTGTTTAACAAAACCTGAGGCAAAAATGAAATATTTTGGGGGTTTCTACTTTAATAATTATATTACTTATATGCCCCCAAATAAGAGTACTAAGAATTCCAGCAATGTTATCTTTAACTAAAAATCATATCATAATCATCCCCTCTAAGTTTTATTGATTGCTTACTATTTATTAGGAATTGAGTTAAATGGTTAACATGTATGTCCTTATTAAATATTCGTAACAACTCTGTGAGTCATATACTAAAATACTCCTTATTTTACGAATTGAAGCAATGGAGGGAAAGAGGAAAATCTCTTTTCAGGCTGAATAATATTTCATTGTATGTATGTACCACTTTTTCTTTATCCATTCATCTCTTGATGGACGTTTAGGTTGTTTACATATCTTGGCTTTTGTAAATAGTGCTGCATTGAACATGGGAAAGCATATATTTCTTTGAGATCCTTATTTTCATTCTTTTGTAAATCTATCTGTAGATATATGTATATCTATCTCAAAAAGAATGGAAAACACACACAGAGATGAAATTGATGAATTGTATGATAATTCAATTTTAATTTTTTGAAGAAATTGCATACTGTTTTTCATAGCAATTGCACCATTTTATATTTCCACCATCAGTGCACAAGAGTTCCCAATTTGTCAGCATCCTTGCTAATATTTTTTATAATAACAACCTTGGAAAATGTGAGATAATATCTCATTGTGGTTTTGATTTGCATTTCCCTGACAATTAATGATACTGAGCATTTTTTCTCAAAAACCTTTTGGATATTTGTATCCTTCCATATGTGAAAATGTGGATGAACCTGGAGGACATTATGCTAAGTGACAAAACCAGTCACAAAAAGACAAATACTATATGATTCCATTTGTATAAACTATTTAATATCTAAAATAGAAACTCAGCAGAAACAGACTATAAATGGTGGTTGCCAGGGATGGGAAGAGGGGAAAATGGACAGTTGCTATTCAAATGGGTATAAAGTTTCAGTTATACAAGATGAGCAATTTCTAGAGATCTGCTGAACAACCTTATGCTTAACAATACTGTATTGTATACTTAAGATTTTGTTGAGGGCAAATCTCATGTTAATTTTCTCATAAAAAAAAGAAAGAAAAAAGAAAAGAAAAAGAAGGAAGAGAAGAAAAAAAACAAAAAAAAAAGGAAAAGAAAGGTAAAGAAAAGAAAAGAGAGAAAAGACAAGAAGAAAAGAAAAGAAATAGCTGAATACCTTTCCTGGTTTTCTACATCATGTAAGTGGCACAGTGACTGCTTAGGCAGTCTGAGATCAGGGTATATGTTCCTGAGACTGCATTACACTGCTTCATGTTTGGGTTAATACAGAAACTTCTACTTTCTCACCCATTTACTTAAGCACTTTCTGGTCTGTCTGAACTATTTCTTAGATGCTCTGTTGTGTATACTTTTGATGGAAATATGTTTTGCATATTTTCAGGAGATGCACATGTTTAACATGATAACGACTGCTTGATCCTTTAATCATAAAACTTCTTCAAAAGCCTCTTCCACTCCCCCTGTGAAATTTATAATTAAAATAAAACACAGAGCTGCTACAAAAATGGATTATTACAGCACAATTTTTAAAAGTGACATTTTTCAAATTATTTTGGTAATCCCAGTTTTCTTTATGTTCAGAAAATGTAATCTTGGCTGGAGGCCAGTTTTTTCTTTTCAACAAAGTAAGACAAAGTTTTACCAAAAATATCTAAAATTGTATTTTACTTTTCTAAAGTATGTGCGGTTTTGGCTTTTCCCATCCTTGATTGCTAATTTCTTATAGTTTTAGATGGAAAATCCTCTCTTCTATCTTACCCCTTTTTTCCCTGTTTTATGGTCTCATATACTCTTGGTTTTTCTTTACTTTCTGAAAATAGTTTTTAAAGTGACAGTTGGTCATATTGTTTCTCAGTATTTTCTGCTGGCTAACCCTGAGACCAGTGAGTGCCGAATTGCAACCTTGCACTCTTTTGGAGAAGATATTCTGCTTTATTTATCTATACTCAGTGTTAAATGAACTATGTCCTTTTGCAATTCTGGGACACTCATAGTCAATGTATTATATTCTTTAGCACTAAAATGTGGTCTCAATTCTAACTGTTTTTATAGGAATGTTTATTTGTTTCATTTCTCTATAATTATTCTAAACTTTTTAAATGAGTAGCAAACACACTCATTAAGGTGAGTGTCTATGAGAAAGTGATTTTACACTTTGGTCTGGCAATTTTGTCTGTTACTTTAGGTAACTTAGGCTCTACTTGCCTGACCCAGATGAGTTCTTTCATGGCTTTCACCTCCCATGTCCATTTCTTTTCTGGGTTTGCGTAAGTGGGGTGTTTTATATGACCTTGGTGATGGAGGGGCTATGAGGTCCTCAGATTCGTGGGGAGAGGTCTGATCCCTTGGTTGATTCTGGTGTGGACGGACAAGCCTGACCCACTAATTGGACTCATGGCCACTTAGCTATGACTGGCACCACCCCTGGGCAAGGGTTGCAGAATGCTGAGATTGGAGAACTTTTCTTTTTCAGTGAAGGCCCTGCCACCTCCCCTGCTTAATTCAGCCCCATCTCGGCCACTTAGTCTTTACGATACGTATGCCCTCAGACAAGGATGCCACTCTGCAGTCTTCTCCTCAGAGGCAGGGTGGGTCTTGTGGAGCTATTTCCCTCCCCATGTGAAATGTGAAATGGGCAACCCCTTAACTTTTACATTTTTTAAATGTCTGTACAATTTTAAAAATTTGATGCTTTTCTATGAAAATACTATATTTTAGCAACCTTAAGATGCATAAATGTTTCTGAAGGACCATTATTTCAAATAAGTACATGTTTTAAGTTTTATAATTAAAATTAGCTACAAAGGTCACATGAATTAGGAAGTAAAAAAATCACATTATATGGACAATTAAAATTATGGACTTGTTGAGAAAATCCAGGTTCTTTTTTTAAATTAGGATTACCTGTTTTCTTTTCTGCATTGGAAAACACTAGAATGTAATGGCTGAGCACTGTTTCTTCATGAACTAAAATTCTAACTATCCATTTAATAGCTGTATGATCTCTAGAATGTTGCTTAAAATCTCTAATCTCTGCTTCCTTGCCAAAAAAAAAAAAAAAAAGAAAGAGTATGTTGACAGTATATACCTCATCGGGTAATTTAGAAGAAAAAGAAGATAATTTCTTACAATAGCAATTGGTATTTAATAATATTCAATAAAAAATTATCCTATGCATTCCTGTATTACTGATACATAGTATTAAATCCATTATTTCTAATCTTCAAAACTCACATTTACAAATAAAATCCATTGTTTATTCTATGACAAACTGTTATTAATATTACTTAATCAATGGTTTTACATACCATTTCTCTCATCAGGGAGAAAATTTATTTAACAGAAGTCAAAATAAACTCATATAAATTTCTGAAAGTATTTTATCTTAATCCATACTCTCTGTCTCATGCTATATCCATGAAAATATAATGAAGTCTTATTTCATGCTTTGCCAAGAGTCCAAAAGGAGAAAAGTATATTATGAAATAAACAGTTTAGAGTATGCACCCACCATCGCAGCCCGGTACCAGCAGCCCTTGCTGGTGCCAGCGCCATCCGTTCCTAAGGTCTCCCTTAGCCCATTTTAGCCTCTCTTCTAAACTGTCCTACACATTTCCATCACAGTGATTACTTTAAAACAGCAAATTTGGTCTCATTTGCACTTTGCTCTGAACCCAAATAGGGTTTCCTATTACCTTGAATGCAGATAAAACCTCTTAATGTGAAAGAATGAGTCTAGCATGGTTTGGTCTCTCTCCAGCCGTCACATTACACACTCATGTCTATAGCTCCACTGCGGTCTTGTCAGTCCCTCAATATTTCAGTACCCTTTTCTGGGACAGATATTTTACACTACCTGTTTTTTTTTTCCCCTCTCTCCTCTTCACCTGTTTAACTTCTATTTAACTCTTATTTATCCTTTGTCTGTCAGTCTAAATATCACTTACAAAATGAACTATTATTTGACCCACATAGATAGATCAAATTTCTTTCTCTTAGCACTATAGGCTCCTTATTTAGGAAAACTTACACAAATACAATTTTTCATTTCTTTGGTAATCACGTCATGGCTATCTTTCTGCCTTCACTGGATTATGAACCTTTTGAAAGAAAAAGCCATGTCTCTTTATAATTTCCATTTTCAACCATGCACCTGGCAAAAATGCACCTGGCAAAAAGGCAAACTAAGAACAGTGGTCAATTACCAGCCTCACCTTACTCATATTCTTAGTAGTATTTGACACCATCTTCCTGAAATAATGACCCTGTAACCCAAAACATCACATCCTTCTGGATTTCTCCCTACCTTTTTGAGAGTTCCTTCTCATATTTATGCTAAATTCTCCTCCTCAAATCTGTAAAATTTAAACCTCTAAAATTCAATATTCATCCAATTTATGTCCTTCTCTCTTTACATTCATTACCTGAGGATTTTATCATTTTTTTTTATTTCAGCTTATTATGGGGGTGCAAAAGTTCAGGTTATCTATATTGCCGATGCCCCTCCATCCCCCCGAGTCAGAACTTCAAGCGTGTCCATTCCCCAGACAGTGCGCAACACACTCATCATATAGGTATACACCCATCCCCTCCCCCCAACCCCACGTCTGTCTGATACCCAATTGGTGTTATTCCCAAATGTGCACTTAGGTGATGATCAGGGAAACCAATTTGCTGGTGAGTACATGTGGTGCTTATTTTTCCATTCTTGGAATACTTCACTTAATAGAATGGGTACCAACTCTTTCCAGGAGAAGAAAAGAGATTCTATATCACCGTTATTTCTTATAGCTGAGTAATACTCCGTGGTATACATATACCACAATTTACTAATCCACTCATGAATTGATGGGCATTAGGGTTGTTTCCACATCTTTGCGATTGTGAATTGTGCTGCTATAAACATTCGGGTGCAGGTATCTTTGTCATAGAATGTCTTTTGTTCTTTTGGGTATATGCCCAATAATGGGATTGCTGGATCGAATGGTAGGTCTACTTGAATCTGTTTAAGGTATCTCCATATTGCTTTCCACAGGGGTTGCATTAGTTTGCAGTCCCATCAGCAGTGTATGAGTGTTCCTGTCTCTCCGCATCCACACCAACATGTGTTGTTTTGGGACTTTTTGATAAAGGCCATTCTCACTGGAGTTAAGTGATATCTCATTGTGGTTTTGATTTGCATTTCCCTGATGATTAGAGATGTTGAGCATTTTTTCATATATTTGTTAGCCATTCTTATATTTTCTTTTGATCCTTTTCTTGGGGTAGCACTACTGTCCAATGAATGAGTGAGGACAGTACTGCTAATGCCTGCACAACACGCCCACATCAACTAGAGCAATAAGATTTTATAATTTTTAATGCTTTAAAAGGCAGATATATATGTGTATGCACATGTATAAATATACATATATATATTAATAACAGTTAAATGTATATTCCTAATTTCAACCTCAGTGATGAGTTTGAGTATCTCACATTGCCTATTCAACATCTCTTCTTAAAAACCTCCTATGTTACAAAGAATTTCCTTGATATTAAAAAAAAACCTCATATGCATTTCAAACTTCACGAACAAAAACCAAATCCCCAATTTACCAAAAATCTGATTCACTTCTAGCTTCTCACAACACCATAATCAAGAACATAAATTCTTGCTGAATATATTGAATAGTATCCTAAGAAACTGAATAGAAGTAGTGACAGTGGGCACTCTTGTCTTGTTCTAGTTCTTAGGTAGAATGCCTTCAATTTGTCTTCTTTCAGTATGATTTTGGTTGTGGGATTGTCATATATAGCTTTTATACTTCTGAGGTATGCTCTTTCCATGCCTAGTTTGTTGAGTGTTTTTATTATGAAAGGGTGCTGGATTTTGTTGAATGCTTTTTCTGCATGTATTGAGATGATCATATGGTCTTTGTTTTTGTTTCTGTTTATGTGGGGAAGCATGCTTATTGATTTGCATATCTTGAACCATCCTTTCTTCTCTGGGATAAAACTCATTTGACCCTGGTGAATTATCCTTTTGATGTGCTGTTTAATTCAGTTTGCTAGTATCTTGTTGAGGATTTTTGCATCTATATTTATAATGAATATTGGTCTATAGTTTTCTTTCTTTTTTTTAAAGATTAATATGATATTTTTTTACTTGATTCCAGAATATTATGGGGGTACAAGCACTTTGGTTACATATATTCCCTTTGCACTACCCTGTGGTATGTAGTTTTCTTTTTGGTTGTGCTCTTTCCTGGCATTGGTTCAAGGTGATACGAGGTTTAGAATGAGTGAGGGAGGATTTCTCCTTCTCAATATTATGGAATAATTTCTGTAGGATAGTTGCCATTTTTCCTTTGTAGGTCTGGTAGAATTCAGTTATGAATCCATTCGATTTGGGGATTTATTTTTGTTGGGAAAATTTTTATAACTGATTCAATCTTGGGGCTCATTATTGGTCTGTTCAGGATTTCTGTTTCTTCCTGATTCAGGATTGAGAGGTTGTGTGTTTACAGGAATTTATCCATTTGCTCTTAGTTTCCTAGTTTGTGTGAGTAGAGGTTTTTATAGTATTCACAAATGATATTTTGTATTTCTGTGGTATCAGTTGTAGTTTGTCATTTTTCATTTCTCATTGAGCCCATTTGAGTCCTTTGTCTTCTATTTCTGGTTAATCTGGTTAGTGCTCTATTAATTTTGTTTATCCTATTGAAGAACCAACTTTTCATTTCATTGATACTTTGTATTTGTGTGTGTGTGTGTGTGTGTGTGTGTGTGTGTGTGTGTGTGTGTGTGTGGTTTCCATTTCATTTAGTTCTGTTCTGAGCTTTGCTATATCATTTCTTCTGCTGGCTTTGGGTTTGATTTTAGCTTCTTTTTCTAGTTTCTTTAGATGTGACATTAGGTTGTTAAGCTGCAGTGTTTTCATCTTTTTGATCTAGGCATTTAAGGCTATGAACTATACTTGTAGGACTGCTTTTTCTGTATCCCATATATTCTGAAAACTTGTTCCCCTTTGAAATTCAGTACAAAGAATATTTTGATTTCATCTTAATTTCATCATTGACCCAAGGATCATTCAGCAGTAGGTTATTTCATTTCCATGACTTTTTTTGTAGATTTGAATGTTTCTCTTAGAATTTAATTCTAATTTTATTCCATTCTTGTCTGAGAAAATACATGGTGTAATTTCAAGTTTTTGAATTTGCGGAGACTTGTTTTGTGGCCTAAGATATGACCAATCATGGAAAATGTCCCATGTACTGATGAGAATGTATATTCTGTAGTTTTTGATTAGAATGCTCAGTAAATTTCTGTAAGTTCCGTTTGCTCTAGAGTACCATTTAATTCCAGTGTTTTTTTATTTTCTGCCTTGATGATCTGCCCCTTTATGTCAGTTGCATGTTGAAGTCCCTAGAAATTATGATGCCACTGCTTATTTCTTTGCTTAGATCTAGTAGAATTTGCTTTATGAATTTAGGACTTCCTGTGTTAGGTTCATATATACTTAGAATCATTACATATTCTGCTTGAATTCTTCTTTTACCATTATATAATAACTATCTTTTCTTACTTACCATAAAAATGTTATTGAATGGGCTTAGGAGTAGAATGGAGATGAGTGAGAAAAGAGTAAACTTGAAGATGGACCAATAGAAATTATTCAGTCCAAAGAGTGGAGAGAAAAAATAATTGAAAAAAAAAATAAACAGAGCCTCAGAGAACTCTGCAACCATATCAAAAAGTACAATTTTTGTGTCATTGACATCCTACGTGAGACAAGAAAGATACTGATGCATGAAAGATATTTGAAGATAGTATATTGGAAGACAATTTTTTCATGGCTCTTTCATGTTTCTGCTCATTTATGAGCATAATTACTGATGACCTTTGCTCTGGATTAAATTTTAAAGGATGTTTTATAGTGATAATCCTTGGAATAAAGAGGTAATGTCTGCCTCCAGAGAAGATGGCAGTTTGTTTCTGTTCAGTATAATAAACACAATGTTTCATCTGGGAGTTCCCTAAACTCAAGACTCTTTAGCTGTGCTGCAAATTTACTACCTTCACAGCTTCTCCTTGTTCTGGTGTTTATCACCCCTGTGAGACTTGAGGGCTGAGTGTAACTGGGTGAACATGAAGCTTATGCTGGTTGCTCTGCCATGAATAATAAAGAGCTTTTTCTCTGACCTAGGCATCTATGTCTTCTGCCAACATAAATGAACAATGGCAGGCTCACGTGTTATCTTGCAAGTAGGATAAAATATCAGAATATTTGTGGTTATTGACAAATTTTGGTGCTGAGGTTGTGTTGCTGACAGACATGGGTTTGTAGAAGGACAGGACAAGAGTCACCTCAGGTAAGGTTAGAGAATATGAGAAGACTGGTAGTGAATGTTCTTGACTAAGTAGTGGACGGCAGGGTAGGTAAGAGTACTTCACTGTCTTACCTGTCAATGAATACTTAGAGGCTGAACATCAAGTAGTAGGATTGGAACAAACAGCCCAAATAGTGCTTTGGTTCTTACTCTCCTCTGGGTGAGAGAAAGAATAGATGTTACTATGACAATAAGAAGACAAACCCCACAGCCCTAGCTGAATGGCAATGTGGAGGTAGCTGCTTAGTCAAAGAGTCTCCATAGAGGAAATAAATGGTGTCAGAAAGGACAATATGGAGCTCTGAGAAAATGGAAAGTATTAGAAGTTCAATTGTTTGAGCTACAAGCAATCTCTGAGCTATTTCAAACTGAAGTGAAACTAAATGTGCCTTACCATTCTCTCTCCAAAGTGGACTGAAAACCATATATGCTCATCTGAGTATTCTGGGGTACTTTAGATGGAGGGGAGTCTGATATCTTTATTGCTCTCTTGGATACAGTTGCCCAATTCACCATCCTATTTGGTTCCAACTGGTGAAGTGGCATCCGATTTCAATTCAGGGCATTTGGCAGAAGTTACAGTGGGGATGGGAAGCCAATGTAACCTTGTGGGTGTGGTCCTTTGGGCCCATTCAACTTATTGCTGTTATTGCTTTTATATATGAATGTATAATAATTGATGTTTATATCCAGATACTTTTATATACAGGTACTGATGTTGATTATACAGGTACTTTTCCATGCTGTAAGTGCCAGAGGGAATTCAGACGGATTCAAAAGAGCTGCACAAAGACAGATTCTAGTGGGACAAACTGCTCTTTCATTTTCTATCAGTGGGTGGGTAAAGGTTTAGTACAAGTGGGTCTGTCCTGTGACTTCCAGATCTTTCATATATAGCTGATACCTTGTGGATTGGCATATCAGATATCACAGTCTCAACTGTTCTGGCTGTGACATTATATTAAATCTCTGCCATCAGGGGTGGATGGCAACTCTAAGAAAACAAATGGGCCTTATTGCCAAGTAAACTTTTTTGGGACAATTTGGGATCCCAAAAGTTCAATCTTTCCAACAGTTGAGACAACACTGTTCTCTTTTCAGGCTTCTATAATCAAAAAAGAAGGATGAACACCTAATTGGACCATTTGGTTATTGGAGACAGTATATTATGCCTCATTTGGACATTCTACTTTGTCCTTTCTTTCAGCTAACCTATATATCACTATTCTTTAAGTTGTACCCAAATCAACTGGAAACTGTTCAGCAAGCTGGGACATACTTGTTATCTTTAGGCATTGTAATCACAATGACAACCGTGAGCTGCATATCTCTAATGGTTTTGACTATTGATTTTGCTGATTGTATTCTCTGGCAAAGAGAAGCATCTGAAAGTTCCCTTTGAGATTTTAGACTCCTTGCTTCCCTGACATGCCCACCAAATATACTTCTGAAGAGCAATTGATAAAACCCTTTGCTGTTATGCTCTTGTCAAAACCGAACACCTGATCCAGGGAGGCCTTTTGATTCTCTGTTCTTATATTCCCATTTTGGGGTGGCTCAACTTGGACTTGATGGTTAACAAGGAGAGAGAAGCCTCACTTGACAAATGGGAGTAGTATGTTAAAAAACAGTTGGTCTATCCCAGAAACACTTACCTGTTCATGGTAAAATGGCAGCTATTCGTTAGAGCAAATATTCCCCACTCTACTGCCTTATGCAAATTTATTGGCTTAGTGTGCCCATGATTCTCACAGGTTCCTCCTAATGCCTGGGCTTGGTTCACTGATGATTCAGCTGAGCAGAAACCACATGGTATGTACTGAACTGCTGTGCCTGTTCAGCCTCTGCATCAGCGATGTAAAACTGAAAACAGATGTGGTCACTCTCGCTCAGCAGGCAGAACCCAAGACCACTCTCATAACTATGACCAACGCACCTAACCTTAATGAATCTTGTTACATGTTTATTATCTGTCAGGCTGTCGTCAGTAGACTGGTGCTTGATCTGCCCCTGGGGAAACCGTAGCCTGGCAAATCAAGGACCACTTTCTTTGAAATCACAAACTGTAGAAACAAATTGCAGTTGATTATGGAGAGTTCTGGGTCTCTCATGTGGATGCTCACTTCAGAGCATGTCTAGTCTACAAGGATTGGACTCAGAAAATTTAGCTCATCTAATCACACAATCATTTTGTGAAAAAGTATTTTGCTTCCCAACTTAAGCAAAAGGGAGGGGGAGGAAAAAGAGAAAGAGAAGTCCATGAGATAAACCCATAGTTAAAAATTTGTAAATCTTGAAAACATGAATTAAAGATTCTTAGATAACACCTGAACCTTCCAGCAAAAGAGAAATTAATACTAATTTGTATGTTACATCTCTAAGAAGTCCTCTTTATTTTGAGATCCAAATGATTATTGTGATAACAAAAGCAGAGAAGTAGACATTAGTTCTGCACTATTCCAAATTGTGTGGATTATTATTTTTATTTGATTCTGCATTATCTTGATGACACTTTAATATTGTAATTCTTGTATGTAAAGTTTCCTTTGTGAGGCTGGGAAAAGAAATATAATAGCATGTTTTATGGGTATTTGCTTTAGCAGCATTCAAGTTTATATTTTAAAAAATGGTCATCTAAATATAATCAACATATATAATGAGATTTTACTACAAAAATTGACTTTTAGAAATCACAGTTTCAACCACAACAAAAATCAGCATGTTTATTTACATGGGAGATATTAAAATAGTGTGTTATACATAATATTCTCATTTGGTGAAATGCTACTTTTATGAACAGTCACGGATTGTATAATTTATTTTCATAATAGCCAGTATTAATATTTAGTTAGAGCTTTAATAATACTATGTCTTGGATCTGAGAGTGAATTTTCTCTGATGAGACATCTATACCCATCCATGTGCTAAATGAATTGGAATACAGATTGTTGTAAATCAGGCTCCTGAGCACATGCCTTAAAAAATTCAGAAAAAGAAAAAGAGGAGAAACACAGAAGGATCTTAAATTTTAGCTCCACATATTCTGCAAGCATTAAATTATCAGATTTGCACTTTCTCTTCTCAACATCTTCATTCAAAAGTTCTTGAGCAGTCTTTGTTTTTTGAAATTATTCTAATTTAGGGGTTTAAAATTTTTTTATTTTTAATTATTATGGGTACATAATAGTTGTATGTATTTTACACTGCTGTCTAACTCTTTCTGTGTGTCTCTTCCAATGCAAGGATCTGTTACACATTTCAGAAATGGATTGAGCTGCTATGCCAATGTTCATTTCACTTTACTTTTTAAGAGCACTTGCCATTAATGCTGCGAGAATATCTTTCAACTTCTTTTCCTCCCCTTATCTAATGACACACATGTGATTTTTCTTTCTAATATATTTCACTATCTGTATTCATCATTTGCTATTTCAGAACATAAATATTGTTATTTTATTGTCTTTTATCTAACTACTTTGAAGAAAACTCTAAACTGAATTATAGCTAGAGATGAATTATTCAAAATAATTTTTATATATATTTAATCTAGGCATACATGGATGTATGTGCATAAAAATAATGTACATATCCATGTCTATGTGACATATCCTATATTTATATGACAGTGAAAAGATTTTGATTAAGAGTGAATGAAAAATTTGGGACTTATTCTATTTTCTGAAACCACATTTTGATGTCTTTTATTTTTTCTAGAACTTTCACCTGAAAAATTATCTGTACTTCTTAGAGTTTTCTTTTGTGGAGAGTTTGGAAGTACAAATTCAAATTCTTTTTTTTGTGTGTGGGTGGTACAGTGATTTTATTTTATTTTATTTATTTATTTATTTTTTGTTTCTTCATTTTTATTTTTTAAATTATTTTTAATTGACAAATAACATATATTTATAGGGTACAATGCAATGTTTTGATACATATGTACATTCTGGAATTCATTCTTAATTTTTTTTAATTTCAGCTTATTATGGGGGTACAAAAGTTTAGGTTATATATATTGCCCATGCCCCCCCATCCCCCCGAGTCAGAGCTTCAAGCATGTCCATCCTCCAGACAGTGATATGGAGATACCTTAAACAGATTCAAGTAGACCTACCATTCGATCCAGCAATCCCATTATTGGGCATCTACCCAAAAGAACTAAAGTCATTTTATAAAAAAGACACCTGCACCCAAATTCAAATTCTTTAATAGGTTAAAGAATCTTCTACAAGATTCTACAGTAATGTTCTTGTGTCTTTCAAGAAATTGATACAATTAATGTAATTGTCAAATGTGTGGTTATAACATTCTTTGTAGTATTTCTTAATTATTCTTTAATATTTAAAGTATTTCTCCATATAATTTCTCCTCCCCTAAGGATGGATTGCCATAGGTACTAAGTGCAAGGTCCATGGTTGGCAAAGGAGGCATAAGCCAGGCCTTGTGTGCCTGTTCCAAAATTTGGCTTGCCTCAGCATTATTTTTTTTTTTAAAGAGAAAGGGTCTCACTATGTTACCCAGTCTGATCTTGAACTACTGAACTCAAGGAATTCTCCCGCCTCAGCCTCCCGAGTATCTGGATCTACAGGCACACACCACTGTGCCCAGCTTAGCTCAGCATTCTTGCCTCTCCCACAGGCAAACTAACTCTTAGGACTACTCAGTGAATGTTCTAGAGAATAGGAAGATTGCCTGTCCTTCCCCAGCAATCAACCTTTGCCTTGAATTAGTGGAGAGTTTTAGACACAAGCAGGTATCCTGTTCTCTTCAGAAATGTAGCATACCTTACATTTTATAAGTGCAGAAATCTTGGTGTCAGCATGTCTTCTGACCTGTCTCTGGTGGTAGGTTAACTTTTGCCTAGTATCAAGCATCATGTTGGACAGGTGAGTTGGTACTCTCCACCTCCACCTCATCCCCCCTGTCAGCCAACCTCTGCTTGATATCAGTGCAGGTCAAGGCCATAAATAAATTTCCTAGCCCAACCTCAGGGGCAGTAAACATTTGCCTGGCATCAGGGGAAGATCCAGGTATAAGAGTTTCTGTCCTTCCCCTAGCAGCATGCAGACTTTGTCTCATATCATAGCAAGGTCTGTAAGATTTTTGCCTATCCCTGGGGGCAGCTGACAATAATCTTGTACTCATGTGGGGCCCACAGTGTGGTTGAGATTCTCAATGCTATGCTAATCTAACCTCAAACCTAAAAGATCCTGCACACTTTCAACACTGAAGAAGGAAGGATCTCTCAAGCTTCCTGTCTTGGCCCTAGTCTTTGTTGTGATTTCCTGGAACAGGCCCATGGAAGATATCTGGCAAATGTGAGCAAATTCCGTTGTGTCTGCAGCTACCTGAGAGAGTAAACTGTCACACTAGCTAACATTGTTCTTTAAGAGATTTTTGAAAATGTAACTATCTTCATATTCATTTTAAAGATGGATACTGCAAATACACAACCTACAGGAGAAAATATTTGCATGCTATATATCCAATAAAGAGCTAACAACTAGAATCCATAAAGAATTCAAGCAAATCAGCAAGAAAAAATCAAACAACCCCATTAAAAAGTGGTCAAAAGATATGGACAGAAACTTTTCAACAGAAGATAGACTAATGACCAAGAAACATATGAAAAAATGCTCAGCATCTCTAATCATCAGGGAAATGCAAATCTAAACCACAATGAGATACCACTTAACTGCAGTGAGAATGGCTTACATCAAAACTCCCAAAACAACAGATATTGCCATGGATGCAGAGAGATAGAGACACTCATACACTGCTGGTGAAACTGCAATCTAGTACAATCTCTATGGAAACTTGTATGAAAATATCTCAAAGAACTAAAAGTAGAACTACCATTTGATCCAGCAATCATATTTTCAAATTTCAAATTAAAATTGATCATTGCTGATATAAAGAAATAAAATAGATTTTTGTGATGTTGATTGCTGTATCCTGTGAGAACTTACCTATTCCAGTAGCTTTTTTTTTGTTGTTGTTTGTTTGTTGGATTCTGTAAGGTTTTGGCTGTAATTTGTAAATAAAGATATATTTACTTCCTTCTTTCAAATTATTATTTTATTTCTTTTTCTTGTCTTATTAAAATGGTTTATGTCTCAATATAATGTTAAAGAGAACTGAGTTAAGGGAAACATTCTTGCCTTTTTTCCCAATCTCAGGAAGGATGAAATACTGTCTTTTACCATTAAGCATGGCAGTAACTATAGCTATGTACACAGAATGAGTTGGAAAATGTTTTTGTTTCTTCAATTTTCTGGAGGAGTTTGTGGAGGTTGTTTTATTTCTTCCTTGAATGGTTTTTAAGAATTCATCAGTGAATCCTTGTAAACCATTTTGATAATTTGGTCTTGGAGTTTTCTTTATGGGAACGGTATAATTATTTAATTTATTTAGCAGGTAAAGGGGTATTCAGCTAGTGTGTTTATTCTTGAGTAATCTTTTTATTTCTAAGAATTTAAAATTTTCATCTAAACTGCCAAAAATTTTGCATGTTGCCCACATTAATCTCTTTTATTTTTAGTGTCTGAAAGATCTGTAGTGACATCCCTTTTTTTCCTTCCTAATATTGGTAAATTATATCTTTTTTCATTGTTTCCTGATATATCTAGCTAAAGGTTTATCAATGTAAAGTGCTAACTTTTGTATTCATTTATTTCTCCATCTGTCTCTTCCTCTGCCTTTTTAAATATGTTATTGATTATTCAATGAATGAAATTAATGTCTTATCTTTCTTATGTCTTCTCTTCTGCCTGTTCTATGTTTTGAATCTGTAGGTTGCTTGGTAGTATGGACATTAATGCTTATACTTTTTAATCATTACATTTATAATTTCAGGATTAGTGAAATTTTAGAAATATCTTAATTACAAATTATGAAGAAATTTGTGCATATATACTCTTCCATTATACTTGCTCATCTCATCTTCTGAGCACTTTCCCTTGGGGCATTTCATTTCATGTCCTGTGCTACTCCATTCCATTGGGGTATGAGGGGGATCTCTCTGTAGCTTGCTATGAAAGCCTTTTATAAAAATAGCTTAGTTGTATGCTGACTTAGCATTTATTAATATTTCTTCAATTTCTATGATTACCGCTGTAAAGCTGTTTGCCACCTAACTTTGTTCAAATTGGTGTGGTTCTTCCTTAGCCTCATTACAACTTTCCTTATGCATATAGATTCTCTTGGACTAACCATACTAGACCTCACTCTCCTTATAAGGGAATCTAGGATAAGCCATTTAATAGACTCAATCTGTTTCTGTGCTCTGTACATCTTTAGAGATTCATGTCTGGTGTGGCTCTTATCCCTTTATGTGGTCCAAACTTTCTTATATTCTTCAGCTATTTTAAATAGCTCTGGTTTAGGATGTGACTGTTTTCTAATTAATTGAAGATAATTGTTTCTCTTAATTTATTTTGTTATTTGGATTGATTTTCACAAAGAAATTGTCATATATAAGGCTTTATTTTATTTTCCTCCACCATCTCCTGTCAATTTATTATAATGTATAGTGTGTTTCAATTTGATTTCTTTTTGGCCTTGAGTTTGGGATTTATTTTATACTTTGAGTTTGAGCTGTTATCCTCAACTGTGATAACTTATGAATGGAAATGTTACTACCATATGTGTTGAGTCCATTAATCTATGACTATAATATACTAATTTATGTATTCACTTTTTCATATGTGACAGATGCATTATGGATCATTCTCATTTTGATGTTTAATATGTCATAATTTTTCATTGAATAATAAATGATGTATAGTCATATGTTATTAATTACCTACAATTATTTATTTCTTCTAAGTAATTGAGGAAAAGTGTAAAATGAAAACTCATTATTCAGAATAACAGTGCATATCTATGAAATTTATAATTAATTTCCAACCTGTCCATTTCTGTTTTCTTCCTTAATAATCTTGAAGTTTTATATAGCTTTCAATTCTCACACATTGTTTCATCACATTCAAATAGATTTTTTATAATCTTCCACTCAAGCAATAAAAGCAGTATATTCTATGCTTATATTTATGAATAGAATTTAATGTAATTTTTATTATTATATCCCTAAACATGAACAGTCTTTTACAAAAATTTTCTGCCAAAGACCCCATGCACAATAAGTCCTGATCAATTTCAATAGTAGCAATAGCAATGAGCTTTCTGAAGCAATGCTTAGTCTGCATTATAATAGTAATGACTTTTATGAAAACAATTATAATTAGGGGTTACTCTGAAGAATAAGGAGGTAAAGTAAGAAATCTGTGAATCCCAAATAGCAGAAGACACTAAAAAACGATTTGAAATGAATATAAAAGAGAAATGGAGATATTGAAGAAAATGAGTGGCAAACTTGAATGAGTATACCATATTTAGGCTAATAAGACCAGAAATACAAAGATATGACTTTACTGTAAATAGGATAACAAATTAGTTAAAGATGTAATTTAACAATAAATGTTTTATGTGATCTTCTCTGGAGTCTTTGCTCATACTATTCCTCCCACCTTGAAATATCCTTTTATCTGCACTGCTCTGACTCTTAGCCATTCCTCTAGGTCCTACTAAAATACTCTAGCCTTTGAAAATTCTTTCCAGAAACTAGTCATTACTTCCTTCTCTTTAAATATCCTGCAGTATATTGATTTTTTTATGTTTGGTCTTCTCAACTAGGTTTCAAGAACTTTTATTGGCAAGTTCATAAATTATATGTCTTTTTATCTTCCACCCGATCATTTGTAGAGTAAACACATAATAATATTAATCCTAATAACTAGCTTTTATTAAACTCTTATTACATGCCAAGGAATAATGAACAAAAATTTAATTGATTGTTATAAATGAATGATGTGAAAGGGCAATTACTTTCTGAAATGGACAATAAAAATTAAACACTTGGATCACATCCAGGAGTTGCTAGTTAGATTTCTAAGGATACAGCATGTATGCTTATGCAAACTAACAGACAAGATTTAATGGAAAATATGATCCTTATCCCTATGTTTCTATTTTGGCTGAATTAGTCAACTCACATATTTCTACAGCCTCTATATATTCATATTCACCAGCTGTCTATCATCTACCCAGAACTTGGATCAGAAAATTTCAACCTTATACATCACAGACAGAGAATCTATAATTTAATTAAAATTGCCTTGCCAGTACTCCTTAGTTTGAGCTTCACCACATCCTTTTCTCTTTTGTGTTCTGGCCCCTCTGTTTTGTGCTAGTAATTGAGGAACCTCTTCCATCTTATTGCACAGCTATGCCAACAACTTTCATTAGTGAGAAATCTGTACAGACATTTTGTTCACCAGAGACCCCAATGATTCTGTGTCTTCAGATATGCATATACTTTTAAGGAATTTACTTTTTCTCATCTGACATCCATGCTTATGCATGTAGAGCATGCTTAAAGACCACAGGTCTGAAGTGAGGTGTATAGAGCCAAAGGCAGTGTGGATGATGAGCAGATGTTGTAAATGAATGTGTAGAAGCTGCTTGATTCGTAGTGAGTCTTAGCTCATTGAAGTTAACTTACCTTGGTCAGATGAGCAGAATAAAGGGAAACAATTTAGAACTTTTTCTACATTAATTAATCTAGTCTATGTTTTACTGTGCACAAATGCTGTGTTTCCCTACTGTACACTGCTGTGTTTTGAGTGTGTGAAACAAAATTACTTTTTCCCCTATAAAGAAATAGTGTTGAAATCCAACGTTCTCACTCTTGGAAAAGACTGGACTGGTGTCGTCTGTCCAGACTATTTCCAAGTGCTCAAACTAGTTCCAGATACATGCTGTCACAAATAAAAAAGATTATAGAAAATATTTTACAGGAAACATCGTTGCTTTTGTTTTGACAACCTATGCTTCTAATTACAAGCCAGGATTCCATATTACTCATTTATTTGCCTTGTTTTATAGAAGTAATAAGATCTGTACACAATGAATTGAATTACAAATAAATTAGTACTTTATTGCATATCAATTTTATAGCAGATACAGCTATAATTACTAGAGACAAAAAAGATTAATAAAATCCATGTACTCAAGAAATGCACAATATAATGAAAGAGATATGCAAGCTATTAATAATACATCACAATAATAAATATTTTCTTACTGGTAAGCATTGTGTATTTAATTAAAAGAAAAATAAATCAAGTGAAACATCAAATATGAAATATTTCAATTATCATTTTTAGACATTTTTCTCTATATTAGAAAAATAATGTGGCAGATGTTATTTTGGGTCTGATGTTTAAGAATTGTAGAATTGAATGTCTTCTGTTCAGATTTTTCTGATAGCAGTGAAGTCTAAGGTACACTTTCCTTAATATTTTGCTATTAAATGTAATTATGACAAAATTTAATGACTATTGACTCAATAATTATGATTTCTATTTGAAAACTACCAGCCTCTTCAGTGAATTTACAATATTAAATAAATGTAACAAATACAAAGACTATTCATTTCATGATGTTGCCAGGTCCTAAGACATATTATTGGGTTATAGCCATATTAATTCAACTTTTGAATGACATGTAGCATTAAATACTTTAATATTATATTGCCATTTTTTTAGCTGAGTACACTGGGGAATTATTTAATATATTAGTGAATAATTGGATACTATCCCAGAACACTTCAGAGGTAACATTGTAACTAAAATATCACCATGGAAACTTTGATAATTAAAGTTTAGTGGCAAATTCCACAGTAATTACCAGTTTTCAGATGCTTGTCATTTTCAAATACCTAATTTTCTCATGACTGGCACCCATTTTGAAATACTATGTGGCCTTAAATGCTTATTCTGAAAAATACAAGTAGCATATTTGGGAGATATATTCACTTTAATTATATTGAAACTGCTGATTGATTATTATGATCACTGTGTAAAACTTTGGCCTAACTTATTTCTAAGCTTTAAGTAACTGCTGATTCTCAGGTTTCCACATCCTTATTCATACAAATTAGGGACAATAATGTAATCACAAAATATTGACACTCTGAGCACCTGCCTCTTTGAATGTTAATCTTTTTACAGTTATTTTTTTTTCCTTCTTACAGAAAATTTCTCTCCTTCCCCTTAGGTGTGAATGATTGCCTGGTTCTCTTGCCACTGGCACTCACCAGGTATGGAAAAGACACGCACACTCTGTGTCTCTCTGCCTCCTCAGCCCCTGTCCACAACCCACCGCAAGTGTTCCACTAATTCAGAAGTTCTTAAAAGCTTTCATCATGGTCCTTATGGATGTGAAGAAAAGACCTGAAAGACCATTTAAAAACCACATGCTCTGGCATTGTAAAAGTTTAAAAACTAAACAAAAACAAAACACCTTGAAAGCATTTTTTTTTATCTTAGTCAACGCCAAATTTAAGTACACTTTAATAGGTTAGGGTTAAAATCTTGGCTCCAACACTTGTATGACTTTGGGCAAGTTATTTAACCTTTCTGTGCCTCACTTTCCCATTGGAGAAACTTGTGCTAATAAAAGTACCTACTTCGTTGCATTTGTGTGAAGGTTAAATTGATCAACAAATAAACATTTTTTAGAACAAAGAAGAACAACATGTATTTACTATTTTTAGTAGTTATGTGGTAAATATAATAAGTGACTACTGAATACCTCTTTAGACCTATGTACAAAAATGAACCTATAAGGATGCATAACAGTTATCCACAAAAATGAAGTAGAAAATACTTTCATTTTTTGCCTGTTATTGCCTAACAGACAGTCCTTACAACCAACCTTAGGCTGTGTACATTTATTTTTAAGAATATCTGCTGTACGTCCATTACACTTCACTGATGTTCTTGAGGAGCCACAAGGGCTACTGCTTCTGGTGGTAAATCTAGAGATTTTCTGATGAACAGAGGAATCCCAGAGAAGCTGTGGGTGCCACGGCTAGCCAGTCAGGGACTTTACAGTGCATACCCTCAAAAGTCTTCAGGAACACAGGAATTATAGAGATTTCTGCATGTACTCTTGGTCTGGGGTACACCTCCTCCGGTATTTTCATGGATTACTATAGATCTATAGATGTACATCTATAATGTATGTATCCATGTATCTATATATAAGGAAAATAAAGCAGAATGCTGTGGTAGAGATTGGCTAGGGTGTGCTAACTGGGTGGCTGAGAAAGGCTTCTTTGAGGAGTTGACATTGAACAGAAAACTGAATATTTAGAAAGATCCAGCCATACAAGGACCTGGTAAATGAGGATTTTAGACACAGGACAGAGCACAGTACAACATCCCTGAGGGAGAAATGGACTTGGCAATATCGAGGAACACAATTAATCTCCAACTTTCAGTTTTTCCATGTAGAGGCTCTGAGAGATATAAAAACTTAAATAAAGGCCTTACTGATGATCTGGAATGTCTATTTATTGAAAGTCTAGAGTTAAAAACAAATATAGTACTGTTAATTTTCTGCTTCTCTAAAAAAATTAATTATTCTTGTATTCAAAGGAGAAAGAAATCCGACATGCAGAGCACTCCACATTAACATAAAAAACAAAATTCTGGCAATGCATCAAGAATGTGATAAAAATTAAACAAAGGGAAAGCATGTAAAAGCTGTCTTTATTAGTGTTGTGCATTAATTATTTTGTTCAATTATATTGGCAAAAAGATTTTCAAAACCAAGCAGATTAATGTTTCTAAAAGTTTAAGCTCCTTTATCTTCAAACTACACAATCATTGTCTGTTCTGCCTCCATCTGGTCTTAACTGCTTTGGATATTATTATTTATCGTTATGTATTCAGCATTCAGTTATTTCAGTAAGGAGTAATTCTTTAGGAAAGAATTCACAGTTGCCAGGGACAAAAAGGGACTAAAACACAAGTAGTTCAATTGAACCTTTGATGTTTGCTGTCCCTTTTTATATGTGGATTTGCCAGAGAAGTCTCAACTGCTCCTAGTATGGCTGGGTTTTGATCCTCCTCTCAATATGATCCTGTTTATCCAAAAGGTGATTTTCTGTTTTCTAACTTTTAGTTTAAGGACTTTCTCATTCACAAACCTTCATGGCAATTAACTCCGCCCATTCTTGATATAGAATGTTTGAATTCCTTCACGGTTACTTTAGTTTCAGGCTTTAATTTTTTTTGAAAATATCTTTTTTTCCTTACATTTTTTATTCCAAAATATTAGGGGCTACAAGTGTTCTTGTTACATGGATGAACTGTACAATGCTGAAATCAGGGCTTTTAGTGTGCCTGTCACCAGAATAGTGTACATTGTATCCGATAGGTAAGTTTCTATCCTTTGCTCTCCATCCCACCCTCCCCCCTTCCTAGGTTGGAATATCCTTTACACCACTTTATGACCATGTCTACCCATTGTTTAGTTCCCACCTATTAGTGAGAACATGTGGTATTGGTTTTTCCATTGCTAAGATACTTCATTTAGTACAATATTCTCCAGTTCCATCTAAATTGCTGCAAATGACATTATTTCATTCATTCCATGACACATATATATACCATATTTTCTTTATCCACTCATCAGTTAATTGGCACTTAGGTTGATTCCATATCTTTGCACCTGTGAATTGTGCTGCAGTAAACACTTGGGTACAGGGGTCTTTTTGATTTAATGATTTCTTTTCCTTTAGGTAGATATCCAGTAGTGGGATAGCTGTTTCAAATGGCAGGTCTACTTTAGTGCTTTGAGGATTCTCCATACTGTTTTCCATACATTTTAGACTAATTTACAGTCCCACCAACAACGTATAGGTGTTCCTTTTTCACTGCATCCACACAAACATATATTGTTTTTTGATTTTTTAATAGTGGCCCTTCTGATAGGGGTAAGGTGGTATGTCATTGTGGTTTTAATTTGCATTCCCCTGATGATTAGTGATGTTGAAAATTTTTTCATATATCTACTGGCCATTTATATATTTTGTTTTGAAAAAAATACTGTTTATATCTTTTGCCCAGTTTTTAATGGGGTTATGTGCTTTTTTTCTTGATGATTTGTCTGAACTCTTTGTAGTTTCTGGATATTAGCCATTCATCAGATATTTAGTTTGGAAATATTTTTTCCCATTTTGCAGGTTGTCTATTTACTTTGATGATTATTTTCTTTGCTGTGGAGAAACTTTTTAATTTAATTAAGGCTTATTTATTTATTTTTGCTGTTACTGTATTTGCCTTTGGGATCTTAGTGATAAATTCTTTGCTTATGCTGTTATCTAGAAGAGTTTTCCCTATAGCTTTCCCAAAATTTTTATGGTTTCAAGTCTTACATTTAGGTCTTTGATCCATCTTGATTTAATTTTTGTATATGGCAAGAGATAGAAATCCTGATTCATTCTTCAGCGCGTGGCTATCCAATTTTCCCAGCACCTATTATCGAATAGGGAATCCTTTCCCCAGTGTATGTTTTTCTCTGTTTTGTCAAAAATCAGTTGGTCATAGCTGTATGATTTTATTTCTGTGTTTTCTATTCTGTTCCATTAATCTATGTCTCTACCTTTACACCAGTACCATGCTGTTTTATTTAGTATATCCTTGTAGTATAATTTGAAGTCAAATAATATGATTCCTCCAAATTTGTTCCTTTTGCTTAAGATCACTTCATTTATTTGGGCTCTCTTTTGGTTCTATACAAAGTTTAGGATAATTATTTCTAAATCTGTGAAAAATGGCATTGATGTTTTGATTAGAATCCCATTGAGTCTGAAATCACTTTGGGCAGTATGGACATTTGAACAACTTTGATTCTTCCAATCCATGAGCACGAGATGTTTCTCTATTTGTTTTTGTCCTTGATGATTTCTTTCATCAGTGTTTTGTAGTTCTGCTTGTAGAGATCTTTACCTCCTTAAGTATATTTCCAGGTATTTTGTTTTCTTTGTAGCTATTATAAATGGTATTGAGCCCTTGATTTTCCTGTCATCTTGACTGTTGTTAGTATATAGCAATGCTACTGATTCATGTACATTGATTTTGTAACCTGAGACTTTGATTAATTTATTTGTCGATTCTAGCAGTCTTGTAGTAATATCTTTAGGGTTTTGTAGATACAAGATCATATTGTTAGAAAACAGGGATAATTTGACCTCCTCTTTCATGATTTATGTGCCCTTTCTTTCTTTCTCTTGCCTGATTGCTCTGACTAGGACTTCCAGTACTATGTCAAATAGAAATGGTGACAGTGGGCACAGTTGTCTTGTTCCAGTTCTTAGGAGGAATGTTTTAGGCTTTTCTCCATTGAGTATGGTGTTGGCTGTGGGTTTGTAACATATACCTTTTATTATATTGAGTTTTGTTTCTTCTATGCCTAGTTTGTAGAGAGTTTTGTCATGAATAGGTGTTGAATTTTATTAAATGTTTTTTTCTACAACTATTGAGATGATCATAACTTTGTTTTTAATTCTATTTATGTGGTGAATCACATTTATTGATTTGCATATGTTGAACCATCCTCGCATTCCTGAGATGAAACCCAGGTGATCATGGTGGATTATCTGCTGAGTTTGGTTTGTTAGTACTTTGTTGAACATTTTTGCGCATGTTCATAAGGGATATTGATCTGTAGTTTTCCTTTACTGTTGTGGCTTTTCCTGGCTTTGTATAATACTAGCTTTGTATACTAGAATGAATTAGAAGAGATCCACTCCTCAATGTTATGGAACAGTTTCAGAAGAACAGGTGTCAGTTCTTCTTTGCAGTTCTAGTAGGATGCTGCTGTGAATCCCTCTGATCCAGGGGTTTTTTTTCTTGGGAAGATTTTTATTACAGTTTCAATCTTGCTTGTCACTATTAGTCTGTTCAGGATTTCTATTTCTGCCTGATTAAGGCTTGGGAGGGACGTTGTATGTTTGCAATATTTTATCCATTTCCTCTACATTTTCTAGCTTGTGTGCATAGAGGTTTCTGTAGTATTCATGGATAATATTTTGTATTTCTGTTCTATCAGTTGTAATGTCTCCATATTCCTTTCTGATTGAGCTTATTGTGTCCTTTCTCTTCCATTTCTGGTTAATCTAGCTAGTGGTCTATCACTTTTGTTTATCTCTTCAAAGATCCAATTTTTTGTTTTGTTGACTCTTTGTGTGTGTGTTTTTTTTTCTGTTTTCATTTTGTTTAGTTCTTCTCTGAGCTTTGTTATTTCTTTCTTGCTGCTAGATTTGGGTTTGCTTGTACTTCTTTTTGTAGTTCTTTGAGTTGTGACATTAGGTTGGTAATTTGTGATCTTTCTGTCTTTTTGATGTAAGCACTGAAGGCTATGAACTTTTCCCTCAGCATAGTTCTTTCTGTATCCCATAGATTTTGGAAGCTTATATCTCCTTTGTCTTGCAATTTGAAAATTTTTCTTATTTCCATCTCGATTTTGTCAATAACCCAAGGATCATTCAGCAGTAGATTTTTTAATTTCCATGCATTTTTCTTGTTTTGAGAGTTCCTCTTGGAATTTTTAATTTTATTCCATTGCAGTCTGAGAAGATACATGGTGTGATTTCAATTTTTCTGAATTTGCTGGAACTGGTGTTGTGGCCTAATATATGATCTATCTTGGAATATATCCCATGTGGTGATGGAAGAATGCATATTCAGTAGTTTTGGGGTGGAATTTTCAGTAAATATATGTTAGGTTCATTTGTTCTAGAGTCCCATTTGAGTCCAGTGTTTCTTGGTTGTTCTTCTACCTTGATGATCAGTCTACTTCTGTCAGTGACTTGTTGAATTTTCCAGCTATTATGATGTTGCTGTTTTTGTTTTTTTTTCTTAAATCTGGTAGAATTTTCTTTATGAATCTGGGGGCTCCTGTGTTATGTGCATAAGTATTTAGGATTGTTTTATCTTCTTGTGGAATTGTCATTATATAATGACTATCTTTATCTTTTTTTTTAAATCATTGTTGATTTAAAGTCTATTTTATCTGATATAAAAATTGCTATTCCCTGGTCACTTTGGTTTCCATTTGCATGGAATATATTTTTTCTACTCCTTTTCCTTAAGTCTATGAGAAGTTTGCAAATTAAGTGGGATTCTTGAAAAGAGCATATATTTAGGTTTTGATCTTTAATCCATTCAGCCAAAGCATTAAGACTGTTCACATTCAATGTTAGCATAGATATGTAATGTACTGTTCTGGTGATCATTGTCCTTGTTACCTAGTTTCTTTGTCCTCTCATTTGTGTTACTGTTTTGTAAGAGTTATGAGTTTTAACTTTTGGATGTATTTATACCAGCTATAGAACACGTTTAAGCATTTCTTACAAGGCAGACCTAGTGGGGGCAAATTTCCTTAATGTTTGCTTGTCTGGGAAAGATTTTATTTCTCCTTCATTTATGAAACTTAGTTTTTTAGGACACCAAATTCTTGGTTGGCAGTTATTCTGTTTAAAGAGATGAAAGATAGGACCTCATTCCTTTTTGTTTTGTAAGATTTCTGTTGAGAAGTCTGCTGTTAGTCTGATGGGTTTTCCTTTGTAATTCACTTGATGGTTTTACCTCATGCATTGTAGGAATTCCTCCTTCACATTGACTTTGGCCAGTCTGCTAATTATATGCCTTGGTGATTTCCTTTTTGCTATGATTCTCTCAGATGGTATTGTGCTTCTTGTAACTGGATGTCTAAATCTCTAGCAAGACCAGGAAAGTTTTCCACAGTTATTCACTCAAATAGGTTTTCCAGACCTATTGCTTTTTCTTCTTCACCTCAGGTATGCCTATGATTCTTATGTTTCACCATTTTGCATAATCTCATATTTCTCTTAGACTTTGTTCCTTTTGATTCTTTGTTCTTTATGTTTGACTGACTGTGTTAGTTTGAAAAAAATTGTAGTCAAGCTCTGAAATTCTTTCTTCTCCTTGGTCTAATCTATCCTTAAGAATTTTCACTGTGTTTTGTATTTCCCTAAATAAATTTTTTATTTTCAGAAGTTCTATTTTTCTTAAATATATTAAAATCTTGAGTAAATTTTTTATTCATTTCCTGAATTATTTTTCTGGTTTCTTTGAATTGACTTTCCATTTTCTCTTGGATCTTATTGAGCATCCTTACAATCCATATTTGGAATTCTTTATCTGTCATGTGAGTATTTTCATTTGGATTGGGATCCATTGCTAGAAAGCAAATGTGCTTCTTTGGTGTGGGTCCTTTCATTTTTCAAATTTCCAAAGTTCTTGTGCTGACTCCTTCTCATATGGAGCAGATGTCATTTCCTGTTTTTGGATTTTCTTTTGGTTAGATGGGATTTTTTTTTTCCTTCATTCTTAAGCTGTGCCTGTAGCATATGTTGAGTAAGAATCTTTGGCTTTGCTTGTGGGTAATTTGATGGGGGTTTAGGTTCTGGATAGATAGCTAGGTTATAGATATCCTTAATGTGATTTTCTCAATTGCTAGTTATTTGTAGTCTGTAGGAGTGGTGTACTATATGCATAGGCAGATTTCCTGTCTCTTTTAGACAAGCAGAGATGGAGGTGTTTGAAATAACTTTCTCTTTCCCCAGCCCTGTGGTCTTCTTAACAGTATAAATTATATTGTGATATCCAGTTTAATCTCTAAGTCAGTAGGCGTCACTCATGGGTCAGCCATGCCCTGTATGGTCAAATCAGTAAACGCTCTAATGGGATATATGGGTTTTCCTTCTTGCCCCTAGGTGGTGTTTGCAGAATAGATCTAGTTGCAGTGGTTTTATGGGACCTGTGATTGGCTTTGATGCCCCAGGTGGTGGGTGGGGGCTTGTAGCTCCCAGGGGACTCCTTATTCTCCACCATAGCAGAGGTAGGTGGAGGAGTGAGGCTGGGTGGGGCTGAGTCTGACAAGCCTGCATTCAGGCTCCACAAAAACAGATCCACATGACACCTTCCTTTTAGTTCTGCCCTCATGTTCTCCCTCGCCCCCCCCACTAAGATTAGTTCACAAATCTCCCTTCCATGCCCCCAAGCAACATGATCAAGTCCTACGGGTATAGGATCTTGCCTATAGGCCTGTCTTCTGATCCCCCAAGTTTAATCCCTGACCATGCCAGGAGAATGGTGCTGGTCCCAAATTTCCCATGGAGTGTTCAAGCAGGATTAATGTACCTCCACTTCAGGTTATGCCCTGATCTGCTGGAGCAGCCAGGTGGGCAGCACCAGGTAGGGCCAGTGGGCAGGAACCTCACAGTCTGAGTACTCCCTTGTCCACTGTAGGTCTTTAAAGAAAGCTGCTTCTGAGAACTCTAGCTCAATCATTGCTTGGGACACCTGTGCTGACTCACATGGGAACTACCACAGCTGTGTCAGCAGCTGTGAGCAGGGGACAGAAAGAGAGGAACAGGAGGAGACTCTGAATGGATGAGAGGTATAACTCTGGTCCCCTTTGTCCCAAGAAGCTCCCCGGCTTTCTGCACTCTACTCTCCACTGAAGGCAGCCCACCCTGAATGTCTAAGCTCTGGGATCAAACAGTTCACCTCCGACCCACCTACCCTCTGTGGATACCACACTTGGGCAGGAGTTGGGGAAGCTTTGTGTGGGTGCCAGTGACAAGCAAACTGAAGGACTGAAGCATCCTGGGGAGGACAAAAGCACACAATGGACGGAGAAGCAGTATGGATGCACCGCCCTGCCTCAGATTTGGGTGATGGGGAGTGACCCTGAGGGCCCTAGCAGCCTGGTGTTCTGTTCTCAAGAAGGTCCCAGTTCACTGGTAGCAGCAGTTTTGGGCTTCATGAGGGCAGAGAAGTTCTTCAACAGTTTGGGAGCCTGCAGTCTGCCAGAGGGGAGGGGAGGAAAAACAAACACCCCCACCTACCCTTTCCATGGGGCTCCAAATTCCTCAGGGGTTGATCTCTGAAGAAATCTCCCTCCTTCTTGTTCTGCTTCACAACTTCTTCCTTTGGTAGGTTCTGGCACTTTCCACTCAGAATTGCACCTGGGTTTCTTTTTTTTTTTTAATCTAAAATTTTCCTTCTTTCTGAGATGATCTGGCAACTGATGTCTCTAGTCATCCATCTTGCCTCTGAGCTTCTAAAATCAGGTATTAATTTTTTTTCTTATTCTGTAGAGTATATGGTATTTATGTTTATTATTTTTTAAATTTAATGAACTGTATTAAGCCCATCTGTTTTTGATGAGCTAAAACTCAGTAAGAATATTCAAAGCACTAGTGGAAGATATTAAATGACTAAAATGAAAATAAAGGTATAAATTTAAGAGGGACACATTCTCACAATATAAGCCTGTACTGATACTTTTTACCTCTGTAGTCCTTTTTGCTAACTTAATTTCACATAGATGGTCATATATTGGTCATTTGTACAGTGTCATTTCAACTTACAAATAAATAAGGCCACATACAACCTATGCAGTGTATAGCTGCAGTCATTTCTACAGCATTCTATTTTCATTGGAAATTAGGTTAAATATCCATTAATGAATGGTTGTACCTTAGTTATATCTCCCTTGTTCAAATAGATAGATGTCTATTTCACTTAGTAAATATTTATTGAAAATCTACTATCTATCTGACACTGTGCAAGGTTTTAGGGATGCATTGATGAGCAAAATAAATTTTATTTCTTAATGACCTTCAATCTTAAGGTGGGCATAGAGAAGTAAATAGAGTCTTAGAAAGTAACATGATTTAATATACAATTTGAGTAGGTACTTTGCACACAAAAGGGATATGTAATACAGGCTTGGGGGGAAGTAGTGTTTAAAATGAGCTTAAAGAAAAAAGTCACAGGTAGGCAAAGAGGAGCAGTTTCTAGACTTCACATTTTCATTTTGCATTGAGGTCCACAAACTATTAAATATATAGCTGACTCTGTGTAGGACTGTTACAAACGCAGAAAACAAGACAAGAATCTCTGTCCCCAAAATTACAGTCAGAGAATTTCACTGGATTATCACAGAAGGGCCTAGAACAAAGTTTATAGGCATGAAAGGTCATGAAAGTTCCCAAAGGAAGACTCAAAAAGCAGAAAGTAGAAATTTGAGCTGAGGATTTAAACTCAAGACAAGAGCTTGTGAGTCTGGTTTTCTTCTGGCTGAGAGAGCAAATGAACCTGCTAAGGTATCTGGACTTGATTACCCTGGCACAGGTCCTGGCTTAATGAAAACTGGCTGAGCATGTGAGTTCAACCTAAGGAAGTGGAGTGTCCCATAGTGCCTGTTCAAGCATCTGAACCATTGCCTATTCAAGGACATTCCTTCAAAAATTGCCCGTCAGCCTCTTTGAAACTGTTTTTTCAAACTGCAGCATGTAGCCATGATGGCAGCAAAGCACTAATGAACAATATATTGAACATATTGCAAATCAACATATTGGAATTTACAGCTCTCTATTTCCTATTAGGGATGAAAGCTTTTGAAGTACACCTCCAAATGTGACTGAAAGTTAGAGTTTTTTTTAGGTCATTCTGTGAGTAGACTTCTCAAGGTGAAGACACAGATTCCCTGTAAACATGTTTGTTAGGGACAGGAGTAATTAATTAGAAGTTAATTAGAAATAAAAAACCCACATTAATTTCTCAAGCTTATGAAATGTGTCTTTCTTGATATACGTATTGAATGTCTTGAGACTTTTCTATAGGTTTCTTGTGATTAATAAATTTTCATTTTTTTTATCCCATTCCTCTGTGTTACAGAATGTTTTGGGTTCTGTCTTCTAATTTGCTGATTTGTTCTATTACAGAACTCAGTATGATGTTTAAAATTTCACACATTTTTAAAAATAAATTATGTTTTATTAAAAAATATTCTGTTCCCTTTTCATGACTTTCCAGTTAAATTGCATAAATGATTACCTTCTTAAATCTCTTTGACAATATAAATTAGAGATTTTTGAAAATGTTCACCCTGTTCCTAATTGCAACTAACCCAAAGAAGGAAACATTTTAAATACTTATATTTTAAAAATTATATTGTGAAGTTTCTGTTTTCTCACTACTCTTATAAAATTAATTTTATGTTTATGTAGAATTACTGTTTTATATGGGTTCTTAAAGATCATAGTATCCCTACATAAATCTTTAATATACAAACAAATGAAGAAAAATTCAGAATAATTTTATTTTATTGCATCAGTGTCCCATGTGCCAACAAAAAAGAAAGAAATTAAAATGCAAAAGCGTACAGAGCACAATTCTTTTCCTCTGCTGTTAAGAGTTTTCCTCCTTGCAGCAATTTAAATTAGTTTCAGTGTCCACTTTCTCTCTGGCTTACCTGCCTCCATTTAGAATTATCTTGATGAGTGCCCTCATACAGATCTAACCAAGCAGTGAGCATTGTCAAAGTCCCACAGTCTTGGTCTCTAGTATCCGAAATGTTTCCCAGAGGCAAGAATGGGGCCACAACTCTAATATACCAGCCAACTTCTCCTGTTTTCATTTTTCAGCCCCAAACACTCTGACTGGGGAACATTTCTGTTGACTGTTTGTGTCTTCCACTTATTACAGAGTTGGGCTTTTCCTTCACATGAATATGAATCATGTTTTCTATGTCCTATTTTATGCTTTTCAAGTAGTCTCATTTATACATTATCTTTTGACATTTTTAATTGTCTCACATGCAAAGAACCTTTTTCTTTTCTGACACTGATTCCCATTTTCCACCATGTTGACAATTCTTTGGTTATTTCTTTGAGACTCTGTGGGTTGGCTAGCATTATGTGCCAGCCTGGAAACCAGAAGTGTTTCCCTTTTTTCATTATTATTACTATGTATAATTTATGAAATTTGAAAATAATGCAATAGTGTTACATTGAATTGACAAGTAAATGTCATGGAAACCTTGCCTAAAAATGCTAACATGATATTGGGTATAACTTTGTAAATTAATCTGGATTTTCCCAAATTTTAAAATAAAGATACATAATCAACATAAATTTGATTCATAATTAAAGATGTGAATGACACCTAGTTACAAAGTAGGAACTTAAGAATGAATACATTGTTTACATGCCCAATGTATGTATCGAGTATATTTTTATTATCTACTAAATGTGTCTAAATAAATGACACAAAGAAAACAAATAATGTTTGCAGTTATGTTGACACTTCTACAAAGCTTTGCAGTAAAGCTAGTAATTACAAGGGCCTGGACAAACATGAGCCCTTAACATATATGATGAATTACATTTTTTATTTTTCTTAAAGATTAATAGATGAGTAGAAAATTGATATTTATACACCTAAAAACTACATTAGTGGTCTTAATTCAATGCATATTTCAAATTTTTTTCTTTTTTTTGAAAAAAACATTCTTCTAAATAATATTTTTAAAATTTCTATTTCATTTCTTATTTATGAAAATACTTTAAGTTTTACACATGATGTAGGGAAGCAGAATCTTTTTGAAATGATTCCTCAATTAAATTTTATAACTGCTAAAAAACCTTATCAAATATTAATATGTCTAATTCTAAGTAAACTCCTATATAACTCATTAGGAAAATGGAAATCAAAACCACAGTGAGATACCACTTACCCACTGCATGGCTATAATCACAAAGACAGATAATAAGAAGTGTTATCCAGGATGTACAAAAATTGGAATTCTCATATATTTCTGGTGGGATTGTAGAATGGTACAATCACTTTGGAAAGTAGTTTGGCACTTCCTCAAAAAATTAAACATAGAGTTAACATATGACTCAGTAATTCCACTCCTTGGTATATATTCAAGACAATTGAAAACACATGTCCACACAAAAACTTGCACATGAATGTTCATGGCAGCATTATTTGTAATAACCGAAACATGGAAAACAACCTAAATGATTATCGATGGATGAAAGAATACAAAATATAAATGTAAATATTTATACATATATAAATCTCCATACAATGGGGTATTGTTTAACCATGAAAGGGAATGAGTACTCATACATGCTACAACATAGATTAATCTCGAAAATATTACACTAATTCAAAGAAGGTAGACACAAAAGCCATATATTGCAGGATTACATTTATATGAAATGTCTGCAATAAGAAAATCCATGGACACAGAAAATAGATTAGTAATTGACAGAGACTGAGAGGAATATGACAAAAGGAGAGTGACTGTTAATAGGTACAAGGTTTCTATTTTTCTATTTGTGGCAATAAAATATGGAAAGGTGACATTATTGGAATTACATTTCAAATTGTTACCCTGGCTGTTATTTGGAGAATGCACTGAAGCAGGTAGGGAGAAAATAAAAGCAAGAGAAATCTGGAGATGGGTGGGTATGGCCTTAATCTGAGTGTAACATCATGATGGATGAGACCACAATGATGGTAGTGGAGATACATGTTGTTGGACTGCGAAAATATTTTGGAGATAAGGTCAATTGGATTTCCACACAGGTTGTAAAATGTCAGAGGAAGACTATTGTCAAGGAAAAATCCATGATTTTTGGTTTGATCAATTGAAATAATGGTGTTTCTATCATTTGCTACCATGAAGTCTGTGGAAGGAGGGGATTTGGGGGGCAATATGAGAAGTTCTTTGGGTTCAAAATGTTTACTAAACATCTAGGGAGAGATACTGAATAGGAACTTGAAGCGTATATCTGGTATTCATGAGTATATTCTGATAAAGAGATATTGCTTTATAATATTTGACACAAACATGGCTTATGGAATTGTGATATTGATTGAAGTCACCAAGGAAATACACATAATTAAACAATAAAAGAAAATCTAGCTTGAATTCTGAGGATTTCCAATATAAAGAGGTCTGGGAAAGAAAAATGCAATGAAATATTACTTTAGGATAAAGGGAAATGTTTTAATGAAGACAGAAAAGCAAAGATAATAAATGAGAGGACCAGGAAATATAACTATATTATAATTAAGAATAATAAAGTGAAAATACAAACCCTGAATGGAAGAAATTATTTGCAAATGCACACTAAAAAAGATTAGTATTCATAATAAAGAAATACCATAGATTCAATTATAATATTTGCTAATACCTCTTGTGGTTTCTTTGTGGGCCTATTATTATTTATAAGTGTTTTGTTTAATTTTAAGTTTAGTGGAATTCCCTAGCTATCTCCCTTTTGTTTATTTCTAGTTTCATTCCATTGTAGCCAGAAACAACATAGGAAGATGGGAAAGTAAATTTTACCAGCTTTATTTTTAGTCAGATAGCGTATCTATAAAAGATTCCATTTTATTAACAGCCATTATTTTCACTATTATTTTCTCTCTAATTATTGACATTTTTCAAATAGTAATTGATTAACTCTTACATTGCTAAAGCCAAGAAATGCTAGGGGCCAAGCTGGTAGATCTATTCAATTCATAGGTCTATTTATTTCTTCTATTACCACATCCTTAATAATGTTTACATTAAAATATACCATAAAAATAATATGTGTGCATATATACACATAGATATAGTTAAAATAATTTAAATGTAAGGAATTTAATTAAAAGAGAAATAGCAAACATACCAGTATATATTAAATTTTAAGAAATAGAAAATTATCAGTTATTTTGAATTGCTCAACACGTACCTCCTCAACTTAGTTATTTAGGAATATTGCAGGAAGGAACAAGAGGGGTCTAGGTAGAATTGTCTGTCCAAAAGAAGCATTCCTCTCTCTGGAAAAGTTCTTATATATTGGGACTTGTCCTCTCTTGCTGCACTTGGAAAGCTTGGATAACCATGTGAATAAATCTGTGATAACATTCTGGAAAAAAATATCCCCAACCCCCAAAAAAACACATAGATAAGATCTCCAGTGCCTCAGCTAATCAACTCCCAAACTCATAAGCAAGGCTATCCTTAAGCATCCAATTGGTCATGTGACCTGTTAGTTGGCTACAGATGCATAACTTAGCCAAACAGAGATCAGACAAGCTAACCCATACCAGAAGAACAACTAGTGATAATTGTAGTAATTGTAAGCACTAATAGTGTGGTAAAGTCACTACGTTTTGGGGTGGTTTATTTTAGAGTAAAAATAAACTTATTCAGTGGACCACCCATAGCAGAAGGTGATCTGAGAAACTTTAAAAGGAAGTTGAAGCCAGAGACAGGTCAGTAACATCAGGAAATTGTGTATAGGGAGGAAGTCTCTTAAAGAACCAAAAATAATCTCAAAAGAATGAATATTTTATTGGCTGCTACAAAAGGGAACCAACTTCCAGTTATTGTTAAACAGAGAAGTGACAACAAACTGAGAATTTAGCAAATTTGCTCCAGGTGGTCAAGTACGAGAGGAGAACATTTGTTTCCCATTTCTATGGTTTCCATTGCACCACCACAGGGGATGAATGCTAGAAGGAAAATCCTAATACCAATCACCCCTATGACATGAGAGCTACATTTCTAGACTTGCGTTTTGGCAAGAGAAAGAAAGGAAAAGAGGAGTGTTTGGGATCAACTATGAGATTTAACAGTTTGCAATGTTACCTTTTTCAGTGGCATTTGCCTTAAGTCAAGGAAAATAAGTCTATCAGCCGAAAGGGTCATGCCAAAACTTTTAAATGTAAAAGGACGCCTATTGTTTCCATGTGAAAGCAGCCTTTCATCTGTCTTTTTTCATGGTCATTAAACCAAAGTTCACCAAAACCACATATTTGATGCAATGGGAAGTTTTATATATATATATATTTTTTGTATGAGTGAGATGGGAATCTTGGTAAGTTTTCTGACAGAACAGATCATGTGTGGAAATGTTTTGAACTAAATGCAATTTGCTTATATCTTTAAGTTAATTATTAATACATAAGCTCAAATTGATAGAAAAGCCAGTGTTATGGAAATAGATTTACCTGGATAAATGAATTATATAGTACTGTCTCTTTGTTCTCCCTTTCTTTCTCTGATCTCTTTGCCCTTCCTGAAGGATTACTAAAAGTAACAAAAGATGGTTGAAAAATACCCTGAAGGCAAACATACTGATACAAACTAAAGTATTTCTTGGTAAGACATGAGGAGTTTCCATCTTGCTGACTTTTCCTGTCTTTATCATAGGCAGACAGGGAGAAAAAATAGATATATATCAAATATCTTTTATGAATCCTAAAATTGAAGGAATTTAGTGACTGTATTTATCTTCCATGAATGACAATCCAAGTAAATACCATTCTAATGTGGCGAATTCAAGAACACAGTTACCTCATACAAGTGTCTTGTTTGATACTTTTAACATTCAATAAAATGAACAATGCTCCGAAGTTATGCACATGGGCATGTCTTTTCTATGAGGATATCAACTGTTAAGTAATCCATTCACTCATGAAATAAATAAATATGTTGTTGAAAACCTGCTATGTGCTAGGCACTGAGAATAAAAAGATGACTATGATAGGAACTCTGGAATTCAGTCCGACAGATGACACATACATATAAACATATCATTACAAAATTTAAATTGTTATGATCGACATAGATTTGAGAAGTAAAGAAGTGGTAGGAGGCAAGGCAATAGAGCGTAGAATTGGTTTACCCAGTAATCACATAGGAGGCAGATAGACTCAGGTGGTGTGTGAAGACCTATACTTGTATAAAAATATATCCAGGGCTTGGTAATTACCCAATATGGCTCAAGTACTTTAAATGGCAAGGAAGGATAAACATGTAGGGAATTTTGTGGAGTTATTGCAAACAAGTCTATCACATCTCTATATTTTAACTATTGGCAATATTTATTACATTATGTAATAATTTAGATGATTTAAATGTTATAATAGGGATGAGATTGCCACTTAATTTATAGAGATGAACATCTGGTTTGACTCAGGAAACCGACCATCATTTTTGCATTAAAAAAGTCACCTATATGTCATTCAGAATCTGGCACTATTTAGCATCACAGTACCTGTAACTGATATCCAATATTATAATATGGTACAATAATGTGGCAACATGTCATTTATTTTCTAATCAGTTGTCATTTCCTTAGCTCTATTTTTTAGCTCAAGTTAAAATTTTCCTTTGAACTTATTTTAACATTGGGCAACATCAGGGTTGTTTAGTCTAAGTGGGCGATGGAAATTATGGGGTATGATAGATAAGATGGAGCAATGATTACATAATGTTGGCTAAAATATTTACAGTGCCCTGCTTAAATTGTCTTCTGGCAGAGATTTCTTCTCTGACTGTGTTTTAAACAGATTGTAGACAGGCTAAAACCAATCTTAACTCTCCCTTTAACCAATTAAGGCATCCTATTTCTTGGTTTGATTGAGCTTGCCAGGAAGCATAAAATTTCCTGGCAATGTTTGTGAGAAAATACCTCAGTGGAATTCAGATGGGGTAGCATACAAACCTATTATGCTCCATTTCATTAACAAAGTATTATCTTTTCAAAGAAGCATATTATGATATATCCTGTTTGGACATTTTAGGTGAGGCTAACAGGTCCATTAAGCTTGTCACAAGAACACTGCAAGGGAAATGCTCTAGAGATTAATGATACAGATTTAAGAGCCCAGCTGCCTAGGTTCAAATCCCATCTTGTCCACTTGCTTGCTAAATAAACTTGGACAAGTTATGTAACCTCTATGTGCCTCCATTTTTTTATTTATAAAGTGAAGTTAATACTATCCTAGGACTGCTTCGTATATTAAAAGAGTAAACATTTTTAAAACTCTTGGAATAGTGCCTGACACATAGTAAATACCATACAAACTATATTAGTTATCTATATTTGTATAATAATATTACCACAAACAGCAGTTAAAAACAACATATAGGTCCTGTGGGTCAAGAGTCCAGGCAAAACTTAGCTGGGTTCTCAGCAAGGCTACAGACACGGTGTCCATCTGGGTTGCAGTTTTATCTCAAGGCTTGACTGGGGAAGGATCCGCTTCAATGCTGACATGATTGTTAGCAGAATTTACTTCTTATGGCCTTCTGGGCTGATGGCCTGTTTCTTATTGCCTGACAGCCTGAGATTGCTCTCAGTTCCTTGCCATGTGGGGCTTGCTGTACCTAAGGCACCGAGAGAGAAGCGTCCTAGCAAAATGGATATTACAATCTTATGTAACATAATCATGGAAGTACCATTTGGTCACTTTTTATAAGTATTTGTTGAACAAGAAATTGCTTCCTACAAAGTGATTTATAAAAAAGGAAATACAGAAGAATTGCTCTTTATTGGTATCTAGAAAGTTTATTTATTTTGCCAATATACAATTTTTTTTTATTTCAGCTCCTCATGGGAGTACAAAAGCTCAGGTTATATACATTGCCCATGTCCCGCCCATCCCCCTGAGTCAGAGCCTCAAGCGTGTCCATTCTCCAGACAGTGCACCTGGGACTCACCATGTAGTCATATCTCCATCCCCTCCCCCACCCCCTACCTCCCCGAGTGAGCACCTTCAAGCATGACCATTCCCCAGACGGTGCGCAACGCACTCATCATGCAGGCATACACCCATCACCTCCCCCCACCCCCCGCCTCAGTCTGATATCTAGTTGGTATCCTTCCCTGATGTGCATTTAGGTGATGATCAGGGGAACCAGTTTTCTGGTGAGTACATGTGATGCTTGTTTTTCCATTCTTTGGATACTTCACTTAATATAATGCGTTCCAACTCTCTCCAGGAGAACCAAAGAGATGTCGTATCACCGTTATTTCTTATAGCTGAGTAATACTCCATGGTATACATATACCACAATTTACTAATCCATTCGTGGATTGATGGGCATTTGGGTTGTTTCCACATCTTTGCAATTGTGAATCGTGCTGCTGTAAACACTCAAGTGCAGGTATCTTTTTTACAAAATGTCTTTTTTTCCATTGGGTAAATATCCAGTAGTGGGATTGCTGGATCAAATGGTAGTTCTACTTTTAGTTCTTTGAGGTGTCTGCGTACTATTCTCCATAGAGGTTGTACTAGTTTTCAGTCCCACCAACAGTGTGTAAATGTTCCTATCTCTCCACATCCATGCCAGCATTTGTTGTTTTGGGACTTTTTGACAAAAGCCATTCTCACTGGAGTTAGGTGATATCTCATTGTGGTTTTTATTTGCATTTCCCTGATTATTAGAGACTTTGAGCATTTTTTCCTATGTGTGCTGATCATTAGTCTATCTTCTTTTGAAAAGTTTCTGTTCATGTCTTTCTCCCACTTTTTAGTGGGGTTGTTTGATTTTTTTCTTGCTGAGTTGCTCGAGTTTTTTGTAGAATCTGGTTATCAGCCGTTTAGCAGATGTATACCATGAAAATATTTTCTCTCATTCTGTAGATTGGCTATTAGCTTTATTGATTGTTTTCTTGGCTGTACAGAAGCTTTTTAGTTTGATTGGGTCTGATTTATTTATTTTTGTTGTTGCTGTGATTGCTTTTTGGGTATCTAGAAAGTTTAAAACACACATTAGTAGTGTGCTGGATTCAGCTCACACCTGCTTATGAAAGCTAATTATATGTGTTTTTGTCCAAGTTCACATTTAGTAGCATAATCTTGGTAGGTTAACATCAGCCATGGTTGACACATTTATGCCATTCAAATTGGCAAATGCTATAAATTAGACTGTGTTTTTTTTCATCACAGGGCAAGTTGTTAAACATTTCCCATTACAATGCTCACATTTTGTAGAATTGCCTCAACTTCAGTTATTGGAATTCTTTAGCTATATTTGCATGGAAACATCTTAATAAAATATAAAAAACAATCCATAAAAAACTTAGGTATTATCTTAGTGGTAATCACCATATTTGCCAAATCATTTATCTTAACTAACATTTTATTTAAAACAAGATAAACTAAAAGTGTAGTTCACTCACATGTGAAAAACATATGGATATTGATCACTTTTCTATTACAGATTTCTTCATCTACTAGAAACCTTTACAACTTCAGGCCACCTTTACCCTTAACAATTGTCAGTATATGTTTCTCTATAATATGTTCCTCAAAAATTCCATTTCTCAAAATATTGTATTGTAAAAAGAACAAGCATGTGTTAGACCTAATGATTTTACTCCTGATGGATATACATTCTCTCAGTGAGAAAATAGTACATAAAAGGGTTTTCATCCCTTTTGTTGCTTTTTCATGAAGTATCAATTGAATACTTTTGCAAAGGCTATTAGTATATAAAGCTTCTCTCCAATGAAAAAAATGACAGCCTTGATCAGAAATAGCCACTCATGTGTCATGCCTCCATATGGAAGTTTAATGATCCCATCGGTATGAATTCAAGACAAACTCTCAAATTGTCTCAACAGATAGAAAAGCTTTCTTCACTCACATCTGTCACCTAATATATAAGGATTTATCCTAAATAAACAATATAGAATACTGTCACAGAGTTGTGACAGAATTTTCCCATGAATTGGCTGTAATCCAGCACTTTCTGAAATCTCTATTGAGACTTTTGGTGTTAGAAAGAGAAAATAAGAACAGGAATCTAATGTAGTATTTCCAAGTATGACTGTGAATCAGCAATAATGAGAAAGCTTGTTTAAAATAGAACTTCTGCATCCTAGTCCAGACATATAAAATCAAAATCTTTAGAAGAAGAGATGACAATTTATTTATCTAAAAGTCTTACAAGAGATTTAGAAGTGAGTGATACAGATTTGGGGACAACTTGTTTTTGGAAACATACTAGCAAATTATAAAAATTCTATAGTTAACTTTAAAAAGACAGCAAAACACTTGAATCATTTATTTTTTTCCTCTTTATGAAAAAAAATCCCCCAAATTGCAACTTAAATCCATGCACATGGCAATCTATAAAATGTCCATTTGAAGAATGTTTTGATACATTTTTGTAAAACCATAGTCACATATACCGTGAATTACATTATCCAATGTCTGCTGATAGATTTCTTTTATAGTTCAGTGCCAAGGAAAACTTTTCTCTCCTCATATGATTTTACATGGTTTCTTTTGTACTACTATTAAATGACTTTCTCTTTTGCCTTATCTTTCAAGAAACACATATAAAGTATATAACATGCATAAAGTATAAAATCAATTCCAAAATATAATAACCAAAAACCAATGCAACTATTAATATGATAATCAAAGACTTCAAGTGTCTGGTGTAATTCTTATTATGTTATTTCATTTCTTTTGGGCTTGGCTCTCTTAGTTATGACACATTATAGGTGTTTTAATAAGTGAATTCTTTTTTTTTTTTTTTTTTTGAGACAGAGTCTCACTTTGTTGCCCGGGCTAGAATGAGTGCTGTGGCGTCAGCCTAGCTCACAGCAACCTCAAACTTCTGGGCTTAAGCGATCCTCCTGCCTCAGCCTCCCGAGTAGCTGGGACTACAGGCATGCACCACCATGCCCGGCTATTTTTTTCTATATATATTTTTAGTTGTCCAGATAATTTATTTCTATTTTTAGTAGAGACAGGGTCTCGCTCAGGCTGGTCTCGAACTCCTGACCTCTAGAGATCCACCTGTCTCGGCCTCCCAGAGGGCTAGGATTACAGGCATGAGCCACCGTGTCTGGCCAATAAGTGAATTCTTTATCATCTTTGATAGTAGGCAAAATACAAATGAATAAATTAATGATATGTTATGTATTTATTAAACATTAACAGATACCAATTATCAGAACACTTGTCCTGCATGTGACAGGAATGCACATGGCAAACAAGAGAATACACTTGATTAGAATTTGCAAGAAAATCAAATTCTTAAAACCTTACCCATCCAAACTGCTTTTAAAATGTTTGCTCTTTTGAAGAGTTCCAGGCAGTCTTTAGAAATAATCTAGAATGCTTGTAATGTATACATCCCTCTGCAGTAAAATATCAGTACACATTTGGGTCTCAACTACTAGAGTTCTCATCATGGTGAAATTCAGAGTTGGAATAATGCCACATTAACTGGATTTTTAAAAATGCTTCAGAAAGCCTCATCTTGACCTGCAAACAAGTATTCTTTTATCATCATCTAGCCCTCTATCTAATCATTCTTGTCTATTCTACTTGGTATTTTTATCTTGCTTGAGTTTTATTCTAGTCTGTTCTGTTTTTGTTTATTTTATTTGTTGTTGATGTTATTATTTCTAATCACTGAATGATAAGTATAAAAAAGTATCAGGTGGAAAGAATCCATCCCTCAAATCATCCTTAACAGGCTCAAAACATACTTCATAGTTTTTATTTCGACAATATGAGAGAATTATGAAAGTAAGAAATCATATATAAAAAAGATATGCACAGTGCTTGAAGTATAGTAACCTTTCAATACATTCTTATAGAAGTTTTGGCTATTACATGGTCATTAATTATTGCTATTATAATATCATTTTGATATTACATTTTCATCACAGTTGCAAACAATGAGTGCACTGATTGATCCTCTTCTTGATTGTCCTAACTTTATAGAGTACACAGAGTCAGTGTAAACAATCTATTCTGACATAGGACCACCCATCTTGCTGGGACCCACTATTGTAAAAATGCCCTTGCTGGGTATGGAGTCAATGGAGCTCCCAAATATTGACTGTTTCCTTGAACCCAGAAGAGTAGCAATTTTTTCAGGTCTTTCTAAATCATCATCATTCCAGTACTCCTTCAGAAAATCTTTTGCTGTGTCTGATATAATAAATTTTAATATACACAAATCAAAAGTTTAAAAGTACTCAGTATATTTTCTAACCTTTCTGGACAAGATAGCATTTTAATATCTTGTGCAAAATTACCCTCTGTTTGAAATAATTCGTTTAATATTCTACCCAATCACATTTAAGTGGAAATAATTACTTATAAAAATAAAACTAAGAATAATGAATTTCTATTTTTACAAGTAGAAATTTGTATACAACATATACCATGCTCATAGAGAGGGATAAGCCTTTTGAGATAATTGCCTAGAGTGCTCATGAATTTTGCCCCTATGATGTTTCATATTTTTGCTCTGAGTAACCTACAAAGAAAGCTAATATTAGTGATTCAGTATGTAGCAGATATATTAGCAAGTATAAGTAAAATATGAACACACATTCTACATCAACAAGTAAAAACAACATGTCTAGTAGCAAATGAATGGTAGAGGCCAGAATTCCTTAATCATAATTAAGAAAGAAATAGAAAGACAAACTATTCATATATTAGCTATTTTGGATTAATATTTTAAAGCTCCTGTGTTATAACATTATCTGATCCCAAATGTCTAGGACTAAGATGTGCTTTCAGAATGATAGTATTAAAAAAATGGCCATGTCCATGTCCTTTTTAAGAACTCCCATTCTGAATTCAAGATTGTAGGGCTTAGCCATCCAGAATAAAACTAGTGATCTGCAGAATTCACCTTAGCAAACTTAGATCATAAAATGGTTTCAGTTAGCATTGAATAGTGATAGTCAATAAGATGAGATGCATCTAGAAGAATGACCTACATGAAAGCACTTTCTACTTTGCACTGGTGATTTATGTCTATCATAAAGTAGAAATTTTAAAATTTAGGTTAATAGCTTTTGAAATCAAGTTGTATTTACACACAGCATGGATATGTAACATTTAGAAAACAGACCATTAATGTGGTTTGGATTGAGATAGAATATTTGGTCTTTTAAAAGAACAAAAACTCCCAGATTTTGCAAGTCATTCAAGCAATAGAATAAATAATATTAATCATTACTGAAGTTTAGTATGTCTGCTTTACAAATGTTATGAATTAGTATGCACCATAATCAGCCACATGCAGTAAACTGTACCACAGTGACACATACTCAAATCTGAGAGCAAGGTAGATGATAAATGGACCTTCTGCAAGAAAGATTTATTGGCAATATTGAAGAAGAATATCAATTGTCCAAGATCCAAGTTTCTAAAAACATCACTTGAACTATAATCACCTGACTTGTTTGTTAATATTTAAAGGTGAATATAAAAATTTTATTTCCAAAATAACTTAATCAAGCATAAATAAGTAGCTTCTCCATTTGAAAACTTTTCCTTCAGTTTACTTTTAATGCTTGCCATGGACTTAAGTATTTCAGTCTGTGGTATAGTATCTGATTTTTCTCCCATGAAGGAAAAGGTCAATCTGCCATATTATACAAATCCACAGCCAACATCATACTGAATGTTAAAAAATTGAAAGCATTCCCACTTAGAACTGGAACCAGACAAGTATGCCCTCTTTCATAGCTTCTATTCAACTTAGTGCTAGAAGTCCTGGCCAGAGAAATCAGACAAGAGAAGGAAATCAAGGGCATCCAGATGAGGGTAGAAGAGGTCAAACTGTCACTCTTTGTTGACAATATGATCTTATATCTAGGAAACTACAAAGATTCTGCCCTGAGATTACTGGAATTGATAAACAAATACAGCAAATTCTCAGGTTACAAAGTCAATGTAGAGAAATCAGTAGCATTCCTATATGCCAACAACAGTCAACTGAGAACCAAATCTAAGACTCAATACCCTTCACAATAGCAACAAAGAAAATAAAATACCTAGGAATATATTTAACTAAGGAGGTAAAACATCTCTACAGGGAGAACTATGAAATACTGAGGAAGGAAATAGCAGAGGACATAAACAGGTAGAAAACCATACCATGATCATGGGTCAGCAGAATCAACATTGTTAAAATGTCTATACTACCCAAAGTGATCTGCAGATTCAATGCAATCCTTATTAAAATTCCAAAATCATTTTTTGCAGATCTAGAAAAAATCATTCTATGCTTCATATGGAACCAGAGAAGATCCCATACGGCAAAAGCAATCTTAAGGAAAAAGAAAAAATTGGGAGGCATCAATTTACCAGAAATCAAGCTACACTACAGCTATACTACAAGGCTATAGTAACTAAAACAGCACGATACTGACACAAAAACACAGACAGATACCAAGGGAATAGAACTGAGAAGCCAGATATAAAACCATCCTCATATAGCCATCTAATCTTTTACAAAGCAGACAAAAACATACACTGGGGAAAAGAATCCTTACTCAATAAATGGTGGTGGGAAAATTGGATAGCCACATGTAGAAGACTGAAACAGATCCACACCTTTCACTTCTCACAAAAATCAATACATGATGGGTAACAGACAAAAACCTAAGGCATGAAACTATAAGAATTCTAGAAGAAAATGTTGGAAAAACTCTTATAGACATTGGCCTAGAAAAGAATTTATGAAGAAGACCCCTAAGGCAATCACAGCAACAATGTAAATAAATAAATGGGACATGATCAAATTAAAAAGTTTCTGCACAGCCAAGGAAACTATCATGAGAGCAAATAGACAACCTACAGAATGGGAGAAAATATTTGCATGTTATGCATCTGATAAAGGGCTGATAGCTAGAATCTCTGTAGAACTCAGTAAAATCAGCAAGAAAATCAAACAACCCTATCAAAAAGTGGGCAAAGGACATGAACAGAAACTTTTCAGAAGAAGACAGACTAATGGCCAACAAACATATGAAAAAATGCTCAAGATCTCTAATCACTAGGAAAATGCAAATCAGAACCACAGTGACATATCACTTATCTCCAGTGAGAATGGCCTTTATCAAAAGTCCCGAAACAAATGTTGGTGTGGATGTGGAGGGATAGGAACACTCATACACTGCTGGTGGGACTACAAACTAGTACAACCTCTGTGGAAACTAATATGGAGCTACCTCAAAGAGCTACAAGTAGAACTACCACTTGATCTTGCAGTCCCATTACTGGGCATCTACCCAAAAGAACAAAAGACATTCTATAAAAAAGACATCTGGACTAGAATGTTTATAGCAGCACAATTCACAATTGTGAAGATGTGAAAAGAAGCCAAGTGCCCATCAATACATGAGTGGATTAATAAAATGTGGTATATGTATACCATGGAGGTCTACTCATCCACAAAATACAATGGTGATCTAGCACCTCTTGTATTATCCTGGATAGAGCTGGAGCCCATTCTACTAAGGGAAGTATCACAAGAATTGAAAAACAAGCACCACATGTACTCACCATCAAATTGGTATTAGCTGATCAACACTTAAATGCACATATAGTAGTAATAACATTCATCAGGTGTCAGGCAGATGGGAAGGGACAGGAGGGTATGAGTATCTACACACCTGATGAGTGCTGTGTGTACTGTCTGGGGGGTGGATATGCATGAAGATCTGACTCAGGTGGGGCAAATGCAATATATATAACCTAAACATCTTTACCCCCATAATGTGATGAAATAAAAAATTAAAAAAATCTGCCATATTATTGCCTTGTCACTATAAGCATCCAAAGTATTCATTAAGTCTCTCTATGTGGCATTTAGTTGAATCAAATCAGTTCAACATGTAGGAAATATAGGAGAGGAAATATAACCTCCATTTCAAAGTGGTCATGGCTAGCCATATGATGTGGACAATAGAACCAGACACAAGCGGAAAGTTAGAGGCAAAACTTTTTCTACCTTCTGCTTCTCTCAAAATAGAATGACAGTCTTATGGTTGGGAGATTAGAAGCAAACATTGTTACATTTTAATGTTTCCTTTAGGATTTAGTATTTCCACTTATCTCACCAGAAAGCCCCACTTCCATATCCTTATTAAGACCTCCTATTCTGAATTCAGGATGGGAGGGCTTAGCCATCCAGAAAAAAACTAGTGATATGTAGAATTCACCTTAACAAACTAAGGTGGAATTAATTAACTATTTTACAATTTTACAACAACTTTACAATTTTCTTTGAAAATCATTTGTATTCATTCATTCATTCATTCATTCATTTTCCAGCCCATTTACTTTGGTTCAGCATTTCAGGGTGGCTGGAACCTATCCAGTAGCTCAAGGCACAAGGTGGGAGCCAACCCTGGACAGGACATCATTCCATCACAGAGTGCACTCAAACAAACACCCATACTCATGCTTATTGGGAAAATTTAGACAGCCAATTACCTGACATGCATGTCTTTGGGATGTGGGAAGAAACCTGAGTACCAGGAGAAAACCCATGCAGACACAGGGAAAAACTGCAAGCTCAACAGGGACCACCATTTTTTTTCTCATCAATTTTACAAGGAAAATAAAATGATACTATTTGAAGACCTACTATACCAGATTTCCCTGGAGGCAGTGACGTTGTCATCTTTCAGAGAACCTAGTACTTCGGGGGGGTAAAGTAGATGAAGTGTCCATTACGGCAATAAGTCAGTCAATAATATTTTGGATATACACTTCTTCTAGATAATAAATTATTACTAGTGATGAGGGCTCATTTATTCAATTCTCTTGATAAAAAGCATGACAGTGAAATATACAGGTAAGACCTGTCTTCAACTTTATGAAGGAGGGCTGTCTGGAGAAGAGCTGCACTGTTAAGATAGCGCTGCCTGGCTGTCCATTAGAATATCTGATACTTGTTCCAGAATTTTGTTTTCCAGGCCAATCTTTGGGCTATTCTGCTGCCTTTTCAACTGATTCCTCTTTGAAACTCATCACTGTCCAAACCTGCAGCCTTGAGGTCTGACAGAACCCATCTCCAAAAGCCTAAATACACTTCTTGCACAAGGCTGTCCATGCTGTGGTTTGACCTTAATCTGATTAAGGCTATCTTCTATGCAAGTCTTCTACTAGGGTAGACCCAAATGGATAGCTGGGCACTGCCAGTATGGAAATTAAAGGCAAGGTTAATCTTAGTCTCAATTGCAAAGTGGATGGTGTCCTAGGCAGAATAATTGCCCCTCTGCATCAAAGATATCCATGTCCGAAATCCCCCAAAGCTCTGAATATGTTACCTTACATGGCTAAGTGTGATATGATTAAATTAAGCACCTTGTGATGAGAAGAATATCCTGTATTACCTAGGTGGACCTATGTAACCACAAGTGTTCTCACTAAAGAAAGAGAGAATTAGGAATGTCATGGAGAAAGATTTGAAGATGCTATGATATTAGAATAGAAGATGGAGAAAGGGGCCCCAAACCAAAGAATGAATACAGGAGGCTCCTAGAAGCTGGAAAAGGCAAGAAAAAGGCTATTAAGTGAAGTATCCCAAGAATGGAAAAATCAGCACCACATGTACTCACCAGCAAATTGGTCTCCCTGATCATCACCTAAGTGCACATTTGGGAATAACACCAATTGGGTATCGGACAGAGGTGAGGGGTGGGGGGAGGGGATGGGTGTATACCTACTTGATGAGTGCGATGCTCACTGGGGAATGGACATGCTTGAATGTTCTGACTCGGGGGGATGGAGGTGGGGGGAGGGGATGCGGGTATACCTACATGAGGAGTGTGATGCGCACTGTCTGGGGAATGAACACACTTGAAGCTCCGACACGAGGGGATGTGGGAGCATGGGCAATATATATAACCTGAACTTTTGTATCCCCATAATAAGCTGAAATAAAAAAAAAAAAAAAAGAAACGAAAAGGCATTGCTTTAACAAGTTAATGGCCAATATCAAAACCTACTCCAAATATTGCATTAAATATTGGCATTTTCAAGGTATTTTCATTAAAGTCAAGAATAAGAAAAAGATGTTTTTCCAGTCCCAGCTATCTGCATAACAACTGCATAACAACTCTCCCCCAATCATCTAATTAATTTAATCATTCCAAGCATTCACCATGTATAATTTAATCTCTACATCTGCCCCGAAGAAACAGGCACTGTGGGTTAGCTATCCATAGAGTAATTACCCCGTTGCCTTCCTCTTATGCTCTACTGTATTTCTTTTAATATTGAATATAATTTTTTAAAAAAGATTCTAAATAAAAATTTATGGAATCATACTAAGGAATATTAATCTTGTCTAGAACACCCCCATCCCCAAATCACAAAGTTTGATTCATATTCCCAGACAACCTTATACTTCTTTCTAATGTACAGTGAACAAATATACAAAATTAAAAACCTATCATTTAACGTCTATTGTATTTTTGCTGCCCAGTGTAAGAAAATTAAAAAGCAGCATGTTTATGAATGTTTCTACACCATCTTTGGTGTGACTAAATTGCTTGCATTCCAATTATACAGTTTAATTGTATTTTTAAACAGTATTCTTAAAACTAAATCTGAAAGATAAATAATTGAATCAACGATAGAAACAGAAGGCCATATTATTAATTAATCAAGATACTTTTTAATAATTATGCCCATGTTAGAACTGTAACACAAACAGATTGGAACTGTGATTCAAATTACAAAATTGTGATCTTTGCATTATAATAAAAAGTAATTTAGCAATTTTCTTGCTAATTTTTCTGTTGTTAATTTACCTTTAAGGACCAAACAATAGCACTTAATAGTGAGTTCTGAGCAAGTTTTGAAAGACTTCTGCATACAATTATCTCCAAAATACAGAGAAGATCATTGAGGGTAAGATTTTGTAAAAACTGGGGGGACTACCACAACAGCATATAGGGAAAAAGAATTAAAATATTGGGTATGTTTGATCAATTCTGCCTTTTCTTCCATTAACTGTTTGTAGACTTACCTGTTTAATACTAAACTTGGATAGCTTAGGGTTCACTTGGGGCTCTGCTCTGTATAAAATCAGATTGCTCATTCAACTATATTTTCTCCCAACCAATTTTTTAATATAAGAATATAATGAGAATTAGAAAGTTTTATAAAATGTTTTTCCATGGAAGTATATTTTTAAAAGTAATTTATTGTAGATTCATAGGCACATTCTCTATTTCTATACCTTTCCTAAGATTGAAAATGGCATTTACATCTTGACCTGGAAGCAACTATTCTTGTATCATCATCTAGCCCTAACCATCATTGTCTATTTTACTTGGTGTTTTAACTTTCTTGAGTTCTATTCTATTCTGTTTTTATTTCTTTTATTTGTTGTTGATGATATTATCTCTAATCACCAAATGATAAAGTATTAAAAAAGTTATCATGTGGAAGGCCAGGCGTGGTGGCTCACGCCTGTAATCCTAGCACTCTGGGAGGCCGAGGATCGTTTGAGCTCAGGAGTTTGAGACCAGCCTGAGCAAGAGCGAGACCCCGCCTCTACTAAACATAGAAAGAAATTATACGGACAGCTAAAAATATATATAGAAAAATTAGCCAGGCATGGTGGCGCATGCCTGTAGTCCCAGCTACTCAGGAGGCTGAGGCAGGAGGATTGCCTGAGCCCAGGAGTCTAAGGTTGCTGTGAGCAAGGCTGACGCCACGGCACTCTAGCCTGGGCAACAGAGTAAGACTCTGTCTCAAAAAAAAAAAAAAGTTATCATGTGGAAAGACCTCCTCCTGGGGAGAACATAACATGCAGAAAACACACAGAAATTATAATAGTACATGTGAACTGTTTTGAAGAACAAAATCTTATGCATATATTCAGCGATTAAGTGATTTGATTCACCAACAATTTCATAGCTCCTTGTATGCTTCAGTAAAGAGAACCAGGTTCCATCAGGGCCTCATTATGACTTCTGTGGGTCCTAGACATTTTTGCCTTCTTTGGCTCCTTTTCCCATTAAAACACATACATGCAAAACACCGGCATAAAAACAGACATATAGTCCAAGGCAACAGAATAGAGAGCTCAGAAATAAATACATGCATTTACTGCCAGTTCATTTTTGACAAAGATGCCAAGAACACACAATAGGGAAAGGACAGTTTCTTCAACAAATGATGCTGGGAAAACTAGATATCCACAAGCAAAAGAATGGAACTGAACTCATCTCACCCCATTACATAAAAGCCAACACAAAATGGATTAAGGACTTAAATGTAAGACCTGAAACTGTCAAACTTCTGGCAGAAAACATAAAGGGAAATCTTGACACTGGTCTTGGCAAAGATATGAATATGACTTCAAAATACAGGCCACAAATAATAAGCGGGACTATGTCAAACTAAAAATTTCTGCAAAGCATGCTGGGCAGGAAAAATGGCAGAGTAATGGTGACCTCCTGGCTCTCTGCTCCCAGAAAAAGAGGTGAAGAACTCAGTCTGCTACACATGAGTGGATCGCTGCTCCACAAGAACAGCATTGTGAAACTGCAGGGAAATAGCGTGGGACACACAACACAGGGAAAAGAAAAAAAAAAAAAAGGTGAATGGGAGATAGCATCAGGAAGTCTGGAGAGTGCAAGATAAACAAGAGAGAATAGAGCGTGGGGGCGCTGCATGTGCCTGGCCAGCGTGTACAGTGGGATCTGACTCACAGGACAATGACCTGCTTCCCCACTGATCTCCACACCCACTCAGACAGGGACCTGCCTGAAGTTGGTGCAAAATCCTGGCAGGAGACTTTGGGGTCTGTGGAGATGAGACAATAGTGGGAAGCATCTTGAACTCCTGGAGCTCTATACTAGGACTGCACTGAGGTGGGGGGACTGGTCTGAGCTACCACTGGGGGGATTTAGGAGACAGGCACCTCGCCTCTGGTGGTCAGCAGGACCAGAACAACGTAGGTGAACACTGAAAAGGGGGCTCTAGGCTGGAAAGCACTGCAGAAGACTAGGCCAGCTCAGGGCAGGTCAGAAAGAGCAAGACCTCCTGCCAGACAGGCGCGAGATTGTGAGAGGGCGACACGTAAGTGAGAACTTGGCATCCTGTTGACTCAGCTCCCCAGTCCGGCATCCGCCAACTCCTGAACAGTCACCCCCAGCGCTAGCGCGCTCTGCAGGTGGGCGGCTGCCATTTCTGGGTTCCACAACCCAGACGCTGTGGTGCACTATGGTTTCAGGCAGCTCCTTTCCTCCAGCTGGGGGACTCTTGCGACAGGCTCTGCCCTTCCGCAACCTATTGTCAGCTAGCCAGGTTGTTTTGATGGGCGAATTTTGAGTACTTCCCCAGTCGTGGGAAGCTACCACCTGCGGGATTCACAGGCGCTGAGGTCCTCAGCGGTCTCAGGCATCACCCATCCCCCTAGTGCAGTGACTTTCCTGTTGACAGTGGTGGGCCCCACCCCTGGATATAGGGAGAGGCAAGAAAAGCCACATTCTCTGTGCCACTGGTGTGATTCTGAAGGGCCTTGGCGCAGATCAATAGTTGACAGCCCAGTGATTTGGCCTGTCAGACGGGTTTAGGTCATCTAATAGGATCATAACCCTGGGGCCGGATCTCCGCATCCAGGCGGCTGCCAACAGTGAGGTTCGTGGTCAGGGAAGGAAAATTCTGCCCAGAGACCACAGCACATGGTCAGTAACCCCTTCCATCAGTAGCAGCCTCCCAAGTGTGATGGAAGAACCCTTTGAATACTATAAAAATCTATATAGAGGAAATGGACAAATTCTTGGAAACACACAATCTCCCTGAACTCTGTCAGGAGGATATAGAACTCCTGAACAGACCAATATCAAGTGCAGAAATTGGAGCAATAATAAAAAATCTTCCAAAAAAAAAAAAATTCCCAGACAAAATGGCTTCACACCTAAATTTTACCAAACATACAAAGAAGAACACATACCTATACTACAGAAATTATTCCAAAACATTGAGAAGGATGGTATCCTCCCCAACTCATTCTATGAAGCCAATATCACCTTGATACAAAAGCCAGGAAAGGATGTAGCAAAACAAAAAAACTACAGACCAATATCCCTCATGCATATAGATGCAAAAATTCTCAACAAAATTTTAGAAAACCGAATCCAATAGCAAATCAAAAAATTAATTCACCACGACCAGGTGGGCTTTATCCCAGGGATGCAAGGCTGATTCAACATACACAGATCTATAAATGTAATTCACCACATAAATAAAAGCAAAAACAAAGACCATATGATTCTCTCAATAGACACAGAAAAAGCATCTGAAAAAATCCAGCACACTTTTATGATAAAAACCCTCAAAAAAATGGGCATAGATGAGACATTCCTTAAAATTATTAAGTCCATGTATGACAAACTCACAGCCAATATCATATTGAATGGGGAAAAACTGAAACCATTTCTGCTTAAAACTGGAACTAGACAAGGCTCCCCACTATCTCCATTTCTATTCAAATAGTGCTGGAGGTCCTTGCCAGAGCAATCAGACAAGAGAGGGGAATTAAGAGTGTCTGAATGGGGACAGAAGAGGACAAACTCTCATTCTTTGTGGATGATATGCTACTATACCTAGAAAATCCCAAGGATTCAGCCAAGAGACTCCTGGAATTGATAAACAAATTCAGTAAAGTCTCAGGATACAAAATTAATGCTCACAAATCAGTGGCATTCATATATGCCAATAACAGTCAAGCTGAAAATCAAATCAAAGACACAACACCTTTCATAATAGCATCAAAGAGAATTAAATATTTAGGAATATATTTAACAAAAGAATTGAGAGATATTTATAGGGAGAACTACAAAACTCTGAGAAAAGAAATTGTAGATGATGTTCACAGATGGTAATCCCTACCATGTTCATGGATTGGTAGAATCAATATTGTTAAAATATCCATTCTACCTAAAGTGATCTACAGAATTAATGCAATCCCTATCAAAATTCCACTTCATTCTTTACAGATTTAGAAAAAAAATAATTCTACACTTCATCTGGAACCAGAGAAGATCTCGCATAGCCAAAGCAATCTTAAGCAAAAAGAAAAAGTTGGGAGGCATCAGTCTGCCAGACTTCCATCTTTACTACAAGGCTATAATAACCAAAACAGCATGGTACTGGCACAAGAATGGAGATATAGACCTTTGGAATAGGTTGGAGATCTCAGATATAAAACCATCCTCATATTGTCATCTAATCTTGGACAAAGCAGACAAAAGTATACATTGGGGAAAAGAATCTCTATTCAATAAATAGTGCTGGGAAAACTGGATATCCACATGCAGAAGATTGAAACCAGATCTCTACCTCTCACCTCTCACAAAAATCAACTCATGTTGGATAAAAGAGTTAAATCTAAGGAGTGAAACCTTAAGAATTCTGAAGAAAATGTGGGGAAGGCTCTTTTAGATATCCCCCTAGGTAAAGAATTTATGAAGAAGACCCCAAAAGCAATCACAGCAGAAACAAAAATAAACAAATGGGACCTGATCAAATTAAAAAGCTTCTGCACAGCCAAGGAAACTGTCCTTATAGCGAATAGACAATCTACAGAATGAGAAAAAATATTTGCTTTCTACATATCCAACAAAGGGCTGATAACAAGAATCTATATAGAACTTAAGAAAATCAACAAGAAAAAATCAAACAACTCCATCAATAAATGGGCAAAGGACATGAACAGAAACTTTGCAAAAGAAGACAGACTAATGACCAGTAAACGTATAAAAAATGCTCAATATCTCTAATCATTAGGAAAATGCAAATCAAAACTACAGTGAGATATCACCTAACTCCAGTGAGAATGATCTCTATCAAAAAGTCCCCAAATAACAAATGTTGGAGTGGATGTGGAGAGATTGGAACACTCTTATGCTATTGTTAGGACTGCAAATTATTACAACTCCTGTAGAAATTTATTTGGAGGTATCTCAAAGAGCTAAAAATAGAAATACCAGTTGATCCAGCAATCCCACTACTAGGCATCTATCCAAAGGAAAAAAAGACATTGTATAAAAAAGACATCTGCACTTGAATGGTTATAGCAGCACAACTTACAATTGCAAATATATGGAACCAACCCAAATGCCCACCAATGCATGAGTGGATTAATAAAATGTGGTATATGTATACCATGTAATACTACTCAACTACAAAAAACAATGGTGACCTAGTACCTCTTAAATTATCCTGGCTAGAGATGGAGCCCATCCTTCGAAGTGAAGTATCACAAGGATGGAAAAACATGCACCACATGTACTCGCCATCAAACTAGTACTAATTGATCAACACTAAGGTGCTCACATGGGAGTAATACTCACTGGGTGCCAGTCAGGTAGGGGGGTGGGGGATGGGGGTAGATGGGGATGGGTGTGTAAACCCACAGCTAATGGAGATGGGGCACACTGTATGGGGGAGGGACATGCTTGTGGCTCTGGCTTGAGCGAGGCAAATGCATTTCATATAACCAAAATGTTTGTACCACATAATATCCTGAATTAAAAAAAAAAAACAGCAGATGCTGATATGGATGAAGAGAGAAAGCAATGCTTATACACTATTGGTAGGACTGAAAATTAGTATAACCTCTATGGAGATTCCCCAAAGAAATAAATGTAGACTTATCATTTGATCCAGCAATCTCACTGCTGGGTATCTACACAAAGGAAAAGAAATTATTTTATCAAAGAGACACCTACACTAGAATGTTTATCATAGCACAATTCACAATTGCAAAGATATGGGAATAGACCTAAGTGCCTATCACTTCACACTTGGGTAAAGAAAATATGGTGTATATATGCATACATACACTATAGAGTACTACTCAGCCATAAAAACAAATGAAATAATGTCTTTCACAGCAACTTGGATGGAACGGGAAACCATTATCCTAAGTGAAGTGTCTCAGGAATGGAATGACAAACGCCACATGTTCTCACTAATAAGTGGGAGCTAAACAATGGGGACATGTGGCATAAAGAGACATAAAGGACATTGGAAACTAAGAACAGGGAGGGGAGGGAAGAGGGATAAAAACATACCTATTGGGGACAATGAACACTTTCATGGTGATGAGCACACTGAAAGCCCTGACTTCAGCATTAAATGGTATATTCATGTGACAAAAAAATTTGTACCCCCTTAATATTTTGAATTAATTTTTTTAATTTCTCAAAAAAAATTTTCTGCAAAGCAAGGTAACTGATCAATAAAATGAAATGCAACCTATGGATTGGGAGAATATATTTGAAAACCTATATCCAACAAAGGACCAATATCACCTCAGAAATATTTGTTAACTAGGTTATCGTGTCCTTAAAATTGAGTTTTTAAAATATTGTTTTCTATTATATGTTCAATCTGTATAACAGTGCATGAACATAATAGCTGCTAAATAGAATATTTGCCAAATGTATACAAGTGGTTAAATTATGAACCAATTTAACTTGTAAAGATAATGATAATATAGAAAATTGCTTATTTGAAACCAGAGGCAGCAATTGCTACCAAAACTACGTTTATTGGGAAGTTGAACACTATGGTAGGAGCTATTGGCAAAATATATTATAAAAAGTGCTTTGAAAATTTTTAAATGAACTGAAAGAAATTAAAAAATATGCTGTATTCTGGATACCAGTAAAATTTCAGTAGATCTGAAAAACTGCAAAGAATAAACTCCATTGGATACATTTTTGATTGCAGACAAAGTGAATCAGTATATTTTTGGCACTAAGTTTCAAGTGAGACTTACTAAAGTAAATAGAAGGTATCAAAATGTGTGTGTGTGCACATTTATACATATATATACACATAACATAATGACATTGACTAAATTTATACGAAACTGTTTAATATCTCTGCTTATCTGATGTTTCAAAATGACTGAAAAGGAACAGCTTAAAATACAAATGATTATAAATACTCATAGATTATTTCCTGAGAAAATGAATCAGATGTTGCAGATATTGTGTGTATTATCCTGTGACAAATCCTATCAGTTTAAGAAGTATTTGATGCCATATGATAAAACAATATTTGCAAAATTGACTTAAATGGGATTTGAGAAGAACAATTTTATAGATTGAAAACGTAGTCCCAAAATTTATAAAGCAAGGGTAATGATACATGTCATTGAATAGAATGTGGAAAGTGTCAAGGAGAAATTTCGACAGGGTTACATGAGTCATGATCTTCTTTAACATTAGATTAATGATCTAGAAAGGAAAGCAACTGCACATTTATGGAATGCGTAAATGATAATAAATTGGTATGTGTGCAAAAGACTAGGATAAACAGAGAAATAAATCTACCTAGAGAGGTCATAAATATAGTAAGAATCATAAGAAAATGAAATTCAGCTTGGAAAAATGAAACTAATATGTCAGAGAGATAATCATCTCCAATACCAACATTCACAGAGTTTCAAAAAAACTTAAAATTCAGTGACTTTTTAGGAAAACCAGTTAATGGAGAAGAGAATTATGTATTTGTGTGTTGTTAGATTTAATCTTCACTAAAAAATTTAACCTACCTCTATCAGCTTCTACTCTAGGGCATTCTAGATCCACAATGGGCCATTAATAGACCAGAGTTTTTTGGTAAATATATTAACAAGAATTGGAAGCTCAGGGCCTCAGACTTATTACAGAGTCAGAATAGATACATACAGAGGTAGGCATGTTAATTTTCCTACTTACTAACCACATTTTCATCTATTTTTTTCCCCTGCAGAGACCTAATGTTCAAATGTAGTAAAATAAAGCAAGCACCTAAAGTTTCTACCACATTTATTTATAATTGATGTTTCTATTCTGTATGAAAGAATTCAAAACTTTTTAGACATATTTTGTCATTTATCACAAAGCTCTTTCCCCCATGTAGCCTTATATTCCCTATTTTACAGATAATTTCCCACGTAGCTGAAGAATAAATATAAATTTAACAACTAAAATCCATGGATATTCCCAAACCATGTTTTAGCCAGTAGTAAATTTCTTTCTAAACTGTTATATGCAGGTTAATATTAATAATAAATTTAAGTAGTTCGATTATAATATCTCTCATTTTAAAAGCTGAGTAATAGTTAAAAGATTCTTACCCTTAAAAACTCAATCAATCTGAATTACTCTGGTCTATATCTCAGAGCTTTTTCAGATATCTGGGGATTTGAGGTTCCAAGGATTTTCCAGAGATCTTCACACACACTGTCTTGTTGACCCACTAATTCAACATTTCTCAAATGGTTTCATGGAATACCTGCTTTTGTTGTGCGTGTGTGTGCATGTGTATGTATGTGAGTGTATATGTATATATATGTATATACACATGTATATTTATTCTCAAACATATTTTTCAAATGGTTCTTTGAACCTAATATTTATAGAAATGCTGTCTTTATAAAATGGAAAAGAGATTAAGCCAGTTATTAAATATTTAGAACACAATTTATCAGAGCCTTTATTATTGCTAATGTATATTGTGATTATTTAATTTTCATTGTGAATTTCACTTTGTTCCAAACAGAGCCAAATACTTCTTTTAAAATAAACTTTTAAAAAATTAAAACAAAAGATGTGAACATAAAAGTGCACAAATCATAAGCATACTCATGTAACTAATTTTCACAAAATGGACATGCTTATTAACAGAATTAGATTAATCAGGAAACAAGACATTACAAATAATTTAGAAGATGGCCCCATCACTTTAATTCAGGATCCTCCCCACTATCTTGATATGCAACACTGTAAATTATTTTTCCAGTTTTTGATTCTCTAAAAACAAATCATGTAGAATATACTCTTGTACTGGTTTGCTTTCTAAACTTGTTTTTTAATTAAATTATTTATTTAGAGGTAACTGTAGATTCATATGCAGTTGTAATAGTGTACAAAGAGATTACATATATCTTTATCTAGTTTTTACCAATGGAAAAATTTTGTACAACTGTAATACAAAATCACAACTGGGATATTGACATTGATACAATCCACCAACATTATTCAGATTTCACATTTTACTTGCACTTGTGTGTGCATGTATTTATTTAATAGTTCTATACAATTTTATCGCATGTGTATTCATGTCACTACCACCATAGCTAAGATACAGAAGTTGCAACATCATAAGGATCTTCATGTTTTGATATCTTTTTTATGGCTACATCCATCTCCCTTAGCATTCTCCCACCCGCCCACTCCCATCCCTAACCACTGGGAACTACTAATTTACTTGCTATCTCCATAATTTTGCCATTTCAAGAATGTTATATTAATGTAATCATGTAGTATGCAACTTTTAAGATTCGTTTATATCACTCAGCATAATTCCCTTGAGATCCACCCAAGTTATTTCATGTATCAAGAGTTTGTTCCTTTTTACTGCTAAGTAGTATTCCATGGTATAGACATACCACAATTTGTTTAAAAATTCACCCATTGAAGGACATTTGTGTTGTTTCCAGTCTTTTTTTCCCATATCACCAAATTATTTATTTATTTTATTTAAAAAATTTTTTTTTTATTCAGGATATTATGAGGGTACAAACATTTTGATTACATGTAATGCATTTGCCCTGCCCAAGCCAAGGCTACAAACGTGTCCTTCCCTTATACAGTGCATTCTACTTCCATTAGTTGTGGGTTTACCACCCCCCGTGCACCTCCTGACCTGACTGGCACCCAGTGAGTATTACTACCATGTAAACACCTTAGTGTTAGTTAGTACCAATTTGATGGCGAGTACTTCCAGTCTTCAATTACTGTGAACAGAGGTGTTCTGAACATTGATGTATGTAGTTTTGTGTAAACATAAGTTTTTATTTCTCTGGGATTATTGAACAGTAGGGCAATCCTGGCTCATATATAAGTGCATGCTTAATTGTTTTCCCCCAAAACTACTATTTTCCAAAGTGGCTATACCAATTTACATTCCACCATCACTGTTATCAGTGATCCAGTTTTTCTACATTCTTGCTAGTATTTGGTGTTTTCACATTTAAAAAAAAAAATTAGCGGGCTGGGCGCAGTGGCTCACGCCTGTAATCCTAGCACTCTGGGAGGCCGAGGCGGGTGGATTGCTCGAGGTCAAGACCAGCCTCAGCAAGAGCGAGACCCATCTCTACTAAAGATAGAAAGAAATTATCTGGTCAACTAAAATATATATATAGAAAAAATTAGCCAGGCATGGTGGCGCATGCCTGTAGTCCCAGCTACTCGGGAGGCTGAGGCAGGAAGATCGCTTAAGCCCAGGAGTTTGAGGTTGCTGTGAGCTAGGCTGACGCCATGGCACTCACTCTAGCCTGGGCAACACAGCGACACTCTGTCTCAAAAAAAAAAAAAAAAAAAAAAAAATTAGCTATTCCAATGGGTATCTCATTGAGGTTTTAGTTTGTATTTTTCTAATTGCTAATAGTGTTGAACATCATTTCATGTGCTTATTTGCACATGAAATGATATCTTATGTAAGATGTCTATTTGCATCTTTTGCCCATTTTGTACTTAGATTGTTTATTCATTAATATGGTGGATTTCATTGATTTATTTTTGAATATTGAACCAATATTGCATACCTGAAATAAAGACAACTTGGCCATGGTATGTAATTCATTTTATACATCGCTAGATTCCATTTGCTAATATTCTGTTGAGGATATTTATGTGTAAGTTCATGAAAGACATTAGCCTGTCATTTATTTTTGTGTAGTGATTTGTCCAGTTTTGGTATCAGAGTAGTACTGGCTTCCCATGACCTTGATAGACAAAGCACAATTTATCTATTCTAAGGATGATGGACATTTGTATGTTTGGTAGTTTTTAACTATTACAAAAAAAGGTGCTGTATCCTTTGGTAAATATGTGAATGAGTTTCTGGTGGGATAATTCCTAGAATAAAATTGCTGGGTCACAGATAATATGCATGTTTAGCTTTAATAGATATTATGAAACAGTTATCTAAAGTGATGATAATTTACCAATACTGTAAAAGAATTACACTTTTTGCATCTTTCCCAGCCCCTGATATTTACAGTCTGTCTTTCTAATATTAGCAATTCTGTTGAGGTTGTAATGGTATAATATGTTAGATTGAAAGGAATACACACACATCTCTCTCTATATAGATGATATAAATATAAATACAGATGATGATATAGATAGATATAGATATAGATATAGATAGATATACTGGCTATGAGTCTTTTGTCAACTGCATATGTTGCAAATGCTTTATTCCCATATGGAGCTTGTTTTTATCATTCTATAAATGGTTTCTCTTTTGTTTGTTTGTTTTTTGACAGAGTCTCACTCTGTAGCCTGGCTAGAGTGTAGTGGCATCATTGTAGCTCTCACTACAACCTCAAACTCCTGAGATGGAGCAATCCTCCTGCCTCAGCCTCCTGAGTAGCTGATGTGTGCTGCGACACCCAGCTAATTTTTTCTATATTTTTAAATAGAGATGGGTCCACTCTTGGTCAGGCTGTCTCAAACTCTGGAGCTCAAGGAATCCTAGTGCCTCAGCCTCCCAGAGTGCTAGGATTATAGGTGTAAGCAACAATGCCCAGCCCTATAAATAGTATCTTTAGATGAATACAGTTTCTTAATTTTAATAAAATCCAATTTAGAAATTGTTATTGCATAAAGCTTTTGGTGTGAGTTAAAAAAAATCTCTACTGCAGTATAATGGTTCTTTTCTTAATTTCAAAGTATTATGGGGAAGATAATGGTTCTTATACTAATTTTTTTCCTCAGTTGCTTTATAATTTTATTCCACATTCCTTTTCTAAATAAATATTTCCCAACATTTGAGAAATGTCCCTTGAAATTTCTGATTTTTTTAATGTAATATGTATCCACAATTGCCTTACTAATCTTTCCATGACAGATGTATTTACCAGTTTCCTTTTTCCTCCAAATTCGCATTGTTGTAGTTGACAGCACTATCCAAATAGTTCTCTTGGTAGTAAACCAATATCTGCAAAGTGTAATCCCACAGTTTAAGGGGATGATGTCAATTTAATATCTTAATTGAATCAACATTTTGGTTCAGCTTAAACCTCATCCTGAACTCTTTCTTTGTAGTAATCAGGAAAAAATATATAATTTTACTTCATGTGATTTGGGTCTAAATTTAGATCAGATTATCATGCATGAAAGCAGATACAGAAAATATACATACACTCCAAACTGTAAGAGATGGTAAATCTCATCTACAGGAGTCTTGCACCGATTCTCCAGCGCTGGGTAAAGGCCCCCCTTTGATCTTCCCTTCTCTCCTCTGCCAAAAACCTACCACAAAATAAAACCAGCTACCCTCATATACACCAATGCTTGTTAGAATACGTTTTCTTAGAAATGAAATTAATTTGGAGAGGTATATGGGAAAAAAGGAGACCTTTTGGATTTTAAAAAACAACCAAATATAATATGTCATAGTTTAGTATTAAAGTTAATATATAGAAAAATGGTTAAATTCTGTATATTGAATACATTCGTATTCTTTGTGAGAAAATTGCAGGCTATACATTTAAACTTCTGATCATAAAACACCCATTACTTCAGTGTGCCTTATTAAAGGTATATTTTATTTCACAAATGTAATTTTGACAAAGTTTAAGGTATGTTTGGAAAATATATTTTTTACACCTGCATTCTGTGGAAGTAATAAAACATGAGATCAAAACATTAAGCAGAAAGGAATTTTAGCTATTAATACAATTTAATTTAGTACTTACAACAAACATGAAATCCGTAAGGTTAAACACATTATAATTACTTTGATATATAACTTAATGGGCTTGAAATAAATGCTAGTTACATTATTAGCCATTATTTGACCTTTAATCATAGCTAATTAGCCTTGTGTGAATAGTGACAATATTTACAAGTTACTATGTAATAGCTAATCCTGCATGTTTGCTATATGTGTTTACTATTTGTTGACTCTGTAAGTTTTTTATTTTGAAGAGTCACATACTAATAGAATATGTTTCTATATTTTATTTAGATTACTATTATTTTTGAAAATGACTGTGTAATATTAAATTCATTCAATTTAATGCAAATAATCATAAAGTTTTATGGTCTTTTCTTGTTTCAACTGTTTTGCATAGAGATTTATATACTTATCTGAACAATTTTCTCTTGATCAGATTAATTAGATTTGTGTCCTATTTGCAAGGATGGCAATGATTAGGTTTCCTAATATAGAAAGGTCTATTATTTTTAAACTCAACTGTTTCCCTTGTTATTGTTACAGGTTAATTTTTGACAATATATTTACTTTGTTTGTAATTAGTTCACATCAAACATGAAACATGCTATATTGGACTCGGGTGGATATATGCCATGTAAGATTTAGAAAAAATAAAAATACTTGGTATGAAGTTTAATTAAATTGAGATATCAAATTCTGTATCAAATTACAGTATGAGCAAAGCAATGTAAAATTGTTTGACATAGGGCTATCATTTTAAATTCTATCTTTCTTCCATACACACTTATGCAAAATACCCATTCCTCCCACACACCATCACCGAGGCTGGCACTCACAAGTATCTTAAATAGGCACTATAGGAGACTTTCATCTAAACTTTTCAGTTACCCTGTATATATTACAAAGGAATGATCCTAAATATACTTTTTAATTGAACTTTCCAACAATGAGAAGACTTAGACCTATGTTAGTAAAGAACATTTTGCAGAACAAATGGTGCTTATGATGATCTAATTGTAAGAAAATCATTGTAAAAGTTGCATGAACCATCTGTCTCCAACTTACAAGACAAAGATCATTTTCTATCTCTTGTTTTTACCACTTAACAAAATATTTAAGGCCTTTATCTTTTTTCTCTCTCCCTTTCCATTCTCTGAGCATTTTCACCAATTATTTTTTTTAAATATTCAGTATTATTGAGAATCTTCATTCACTAACCTAGTCTCATATATTCTATCAGAATTGTTTTTTCATATATGCAGAGATTGCATTTGGGGATATACAGTGATCATATTCATTGAAGGAAAACCAAACTTTGGGAAAGAATGGTACTAGAAAAGTCTGACAATGGATTTATTTGCTGCTTGTTTCAAAGTCATATTTTATAGTGATCACTTAAAAACAAAGACAATACATTTGCTTGAGCAGAATTTTATTATTTATGCCTTTAGAATATATAATAGTTTAATTATGTACTACAGACAGGTGATGCTTTTATATTTTATTAATTTAGGAAAAAGTCTAACTCTTTATTGTTTTTGAAAAGTAAAAAGTTCTTTCAACTTTCATATTAATTACACAGTTGGCTCAAGAATTATTTCCACTTGTCTTCTAAGAAAAGTGCTTTCTAACTCCTTTGAATTATTGAGAAAAAATCCAATTCGAACATTTTTATTACCCCCTGCCAGATCTTTGATTATTACATTTCCCTAGGATAAATAAAACGATGATCTTCTTACTTTGAGTTAACTCCAATACATTCTCCAGGGAGTCAATAAATGCTACATGATTTTTAAAAGTAACTTTACACAATTTATTGAGTAAAACTGCACAACCACTTTCTGTAGAATTTATATTTGTATTAGAGGAAATACACATATAAAACAAACTGAAATTAAATATATGAAATTTGAATTGAAAAATAAGAAACATAGAAACAGATTTGAGAGATATGTAATAGGAAAGAGTTCCTTGAGAAACTGTGATCTGATTAGCATTTTGAAAATCCTATAAGGAGTATTTGGAAGCTCCTGGAGCAGCGCAAAGAAGAGTATTCTTGTAGATTCCCCCTGAAGATGAAGATGAACAAGGCTTCTCTAAACAGGCACCTCCACTGTCATATCCCATAACTTCCAAATACAAAGAAGATTCCACAGATTATGTACACTTACTCCTGCCTTCTGAATTGGCAAGACATTGTTTACACACATAACACCTCTGTAACAAAAGCAAAAGTAAAATTAGCATTGCTATCGCTACAGCTCTGTGCCATGCATATTTTCCTTATCATTCTAACCCAAACGAAACTGCTCTCTCTAGGGTGTCCTGATATCCATACCTATAACATAATGTACACTCCAGTGTCTTGTAAAATTAATTAAGTGTTCTCCTTGTTTAATTGATCACTTCCTGTGTTTCTAGCACTGTGTCAAGTGCTTTATATTCATTATCACATTAAATTTCATAAATTAAATATTAGGTAGTAAAGCTGGGATTTAAACCTAGATCTTCTTTTATACTTTATTATCCCCAGTTTTCATATTTAGAGACGAATGGTATTCCTTGAGTAGAGATAATTTATTTAAGCACTTTTTGATATTTGTAATAATAATAGCTGTTCTTGAAAAGATGCATATAAAAATAATAGGTATACATTGTTAAAAACATACAAAACACGGACTAGCATGAAGAAGAAACCAAAAATTACCTATAATCACACCTCCAAGAGAAAACCACCAACACAGTCTGTTTTTACTATAAAAATCCTTCTGGTTCCTTTTTGTCTTTATACATAACACACCTATGTAACATAACATGACAGACACTGTGTCATATGAAGCTCTTTCAGCTTATTAAACAATCTTTACTCACAGGGTAATTTGTCATGTTACCAAAAATTTAAATAATAGGGAACACACAGAAAACAAGCACCCACCAACAGCAAAACTCTAAATGAAAAACTATAAGAAAAATTACAAAAGTGCTACAGTTAGATCTTTAATTTTCTAATGCTTCCACAAGAAACCTGATATAGTAGAACAAAAGAAAACCCTGGCATAATAAATGAGTTCAAATTCTGATTCCCTTGCTTAGTAAGTAACTGGCTTTGCTAAGTTAATAATCATGTTATTTAGCCTCTGTGAGCTACAGTTTTCACATCTGTTTGATTAACTTAATAACAAGCATCATAAATTTTGAGGAGCAAACTGAAATAAACATAAAAATGTGAAAATGAGAAACAATAGGAAGAAAACATTATTTTAATATAATTTAAAATCAGACACCTAATCAAAGAGAAAATTGTTAAAAGAAAAAATTTTTATTTTAATTTTGAAATAAATACTATTTGAATACTTAAAGTCAGAGAATATTAGAACTATGATTTAGAACGTATAGGCAAAAAAATTAAACTATAAATTTGCTTAGAATGTAAACACAGAAAATGAAATTTAGACACAATTTATAAAATTTAATAAAGCAGAATTTAGAGTTGAAGTTTAGAGAAGAAAAATACAGTGAAATATTTTCAGTATTACAGAAAAATGGGAAGCATGATTGTCCTTAAGAAGAAAAACAAAGAGAAAACCTTACCCAAAGCAACCCAAATGTTTATCTTCTCTGCTTGGAAAAAGTTGCTGTATTGATATATTAGATTGGAAAAAAATAAAAGAAAATACCGCATTTTATTTCTTATGAACAAAAGAAAATATGTGAATTTTTGACTTCCAAACTTCCTGACCCCAAAAAGGCATTTGACTTCTTTCTTTGAATTTTGATATCTTTATAATTTTAACTTGGAACAAGACAAATATTATTATAGCTTTAAAATAATGAAGCCCTTTGAAAGTACTAGCCAGTTTCTTATACAGTCAATTCCACTAACCACCTCACTATTATTAATGTAATAACTTATATGTTTTACTGTGATTTAAAATTGAATTCCCTCTTTTTGAAATAAAATGCCCTTACTCTACTTTTCTGGTGCTCATTTAAAAAGTTGGACCTTGTTTATTTTAACTGCATCCATCATGTTTTTACCACTTTAGCCCAGACATATCGAATCTTTCTTTTTACCACATAGTTTCATCTCATATGGAGATTATGGGTTCTTGTTTTTTCAGCTTGATGTTGGCTCATGGTCATTATTTTCCGTCAGTGATTCATTCAGCCTAGTTTTAAAGCATTGAGTATATTTACTTAGGCAGAAAGTAGTTAGTAGAGTAATGAGAATGTAGAAATAAAATGTAGATAAAACTCAAAATCTTTTTTCAGGGCTTACAGAGATTTCATTTAAAGTAATATCCTTTTGGCAATGAAATAACTTTTTTCACAACATTTCTGGAATAAAAAAACAATTTAACTGTGTAAAGACTTCAAAAGGATTTACTTCAAAATAGTGATGGATTTAAATTTATAGTTACTGTTGCTTTTTTTACTTCAAAATGAAAAGTTTGGATGACAAACTTTTTGTGTCCAAGTTGTTACATTTATATTCTCTTTTATTACACTTTTTTGTGTAGATGACTCTTCTATAATCTTCACAACAAATATATAAGACAATCATTCTTTTCTGTTTTAACATGATAAAATTGAAGCCCCAAATTTTAAATGGTTTGGTAAGGTTTATGTAGCTAGAATCAGCTGTTGAAAATCTAATCAACTTGTTCTGATTTTAGTTCTGGGTATTTTTACAAATCCAGTGTTTTCTCTTTTAGTTCTTTGGAATCTAACTTTTTCCTTGTCTCCCTTCCTATCTCCTTCTCTTATTCCCATTTTATAATTAGATTCATCCTGAACACTATGTTGAAACTGAAAAAAAAATTATTTTCCTCAATGTAGTTGAACCACATCACTGGTTCAATCAGAATATTCTGATTATAATTGATGTTAGGCCAGAAGCACAGAACTCTTTTAGAAGCGAAAACTTGAAAGAGTGCTTAAAATACATACAGCATTAAGTTCAATATAAGATTTAATCTATTGTGCAGCATATTTATGAAAATATTTTGTTCTTCAGTTTTTCTCTTTTTGAGGCATTTTTTCTGCCCTGATTTTCCAAATTATGGCATTAAACAGAAAGAATAAGCTATACTCAGTCTCATTTCAAATTTATTCATAATCCATTTGGTTTGTCTTTTACCTAAACATTTCACTAATGGCTCTCTTGAAAAACAAATGAATTTTTTTCTGCAAATAAATATGTTATATACAGCATATATTTTTCTCAAATAAAAGATAATAAAACTCAGAGATATGATAAAAGCTAAAAAGCTATTAAATTTCATCCTCAAAATATTGAAAGGAAATAATTGTCCATACAGAGTTATCAGAATTCATCATAAACAAACTGAAATTAGAAGAACTTCTAAGGGAATTAATTCTTAATGCAGAGGAACATAATCTCTGATATTGGTCCAGTTTTGTAGAAAAGAATAAAGAGCTAAAAAATAGAATATTGCCTCTCTGAAATAATTAAATGCTGAGGTTTAAAATATATTAAGAATTAAAACATGACACCAGTAACACAAAATATGGGGAAGGAATACATGGAGTCATAGCACTGTAATGTCCTTGAATGATCCAAGTTGGGGTAACACAATTTAAGTTAGAATCTAATAAATCAAGGAATATTAAAGAATATATTGCCACCAGAGCAGTAGAGAAAAATAATAAAATAATACTTGATGGAAACAAATGAAGTAGAATAAGGAGAAGAATATAGGAACAAAGAAAAAATAGTGCAAGTAGAAAAATGAGATAAGTTGGTAGACAAACTGAAATTTATCAGTAATCACATGAAATAAATGTTACGCTTATTCTCCTGTTAAGAAAAAGATCCCCAGACTGGTTTAAAACAACAATAACAACAAAATTATCAACAACAAAAACAACTACTAATTAAATCTTATAAATATGGAGACAAAGCATTTGAAAATAAAAATATTGAGAAATATGTGATATTAAGAACACTAAGAAAACTGAAGTACTTCTAGCATCAGACAAAGATTTTAAAGCATAACCATAATTAGACATAAAAAGGGCATTTCTTTATGAAAAAAAGGATGGATTCTACAAGAAGATAAAACAAAACAATCCTAAATTCATATGGATGTAAAAATTTAACTTTAAAATGTATAAAATACAAAGTTGGTAAAATGTGTGGGAGAAAAAATAAATTTATAATCATATTGGAAATTTGTATTGCATACCTTTTAGTTAATGATAAAATATAGAATAAAAATGTGTCAAGAATATAGAAAATCTGGATGTGAGGGTGATCTGGCTGCAACATCTGTCACCCCATTGATCGCCAGGGTTGATTCGGCTGATCTGGCTGGCTAGGCAGGTGTCCCCTTCCTCCCTCACTGCTCCATGTGCGTCCCTCCCAAAGCCGGGCGCTCGGTCAAAGAGGACGACCTTCCCCGATAGAGGAAGACCATTCTTCAGTCAAGGGTACACGAGTGGCTGTGCTCCCCTGCTAGAACTTCCAAACAAGCTCTCAAGAATATAGAAAATCTGAAAACTTGTTTGACAAACTTTACATTATGGACACGTATAGACTTCTATACTAAGCAACTGCACAATGGTACAAATGATAATCACAAACATTGACCACACATACTGGGAAATAGAGGAAATCTGAATACATTACAAATGATTGAAATCATAATCATCATTTTCTCAAGCCTCAGTGGTATGAGTTGAAAAGTCAGTAAAAAAAATTATAACTTAAAAATCCCCAAATGTTAGCAAATGAAAGAACATAATTCTAAACAGCTCGTGTTTGAAAGAACATAATTCTAAACAGCTCGTGTTTTTTTTTTTTTTTTACTCTCAGAAAGATATGTTTATATATTGATCTTATGATTTAATTCAAAATATTTAGGGGGAATAAATGCCTTTGTTACATGGATAGCTTTTATATTGCTTAAGTCAGGGCTATTAGTGTGCCCATCACCCAAATAGTGTTCATTGTACCTGTTAGGTAGGTTTTTAGTTCTCCCCTACTTCCCTCCCCTCTTCTTGATTTCCAATGACTTTTACTTTTCTCTGTGCCCAGGTGTAATCATTGATTAGTTACAAATTATTAGAGAGTACATGTGGTGTTCATTTTTCCATTTTTGAGATAGTTCACTTAGGACAATAGTCTCTAGTTCCATCTAAATTGCTGCAAAAGACATTAATTCAGTTCTTTTTATGGCTGAGTAGTACTTCATGCTATACATATACCACATTTTGTTAATCCACTTATGAATTAATGGTCACTTTTGTTGATTCCACAACTTTGCAATTGTGAATTGTGCTGCAATAAACATTTGAGTGCAGGTGTCTTTATGATAAAATGATTTATTTTCCTTTGGATAGATAGCCACTAATGAGATTTCTGGATCAAATGTTAGGTCTACTTTTAGTTCTTTGAGGAATCTTGATACTGTTTTCTACAGACATTGTGCTCATTTGCAGTCCCACCAACAGTGTATAAACATCCCTTTCTCTCTGCATCCATGGAAGCATTTATTGCTTTTTGATGTTTTAATAATAGTCATTCTGACAAGGGTAAGGTGAGATCTCATTGTGATTTTAATTTGCATTTCCCTGATGATAGTGATGTTGAACATTTTTTCATACATTTTTTGGCCATTTTTTCATTTTCTTTTGAAAAGCATCAGTTCATGTCTTTTGCCCACTTTTTAATGTGGTTGTTTATCTCTTGATGATCTGTTTGAGTTCATTGTAAATTTACTTGATATCAGCCCTTTATCAGATGTATAGTTTGCAAATATTTTCTACCATTGTGTAGGTTGTCTATTTGCTCTTTTGATTATTTCCTTAGCTGTGCAGATGCTTTTTAATTTAAACAAGTCTCTTTTACTTACTTTTGTTGTTCCCATAATTGCCTTTGGGGTCTTAGTCATTAATTTTTTGCCTAGGCCAATGTCTAGAATCATTTTTCCTACATTTTCTTCTAGAATTCTTCTAGTCTCATGTCATACATTTAAGTCATTTATCCAGCTTGAATTAATTTTTGTAAGTGGTGAGACATAGGGATCCTGGTTTTTTCTTCTGCATATGGCTGTCCAAGTTTCTCAGTGCCATTTATTGAGTAGATCTTCTTTTCCCCAGTTTATGTCGCTGTCTGCTTTGTGGGAGATCAGTTGGTTGTAGATAGATGGTTTTATATCTGGGTTCTCTGTTCTGTTGCATTGATCTATATTTTTATTTTTGTACTAATACCATGCTGTTTTGGTTACTATAGCCTTGTAGTATAGTTTAAAGTGTGGTAATGTGATGCCTCCAGATTTGTTCATTTTGCTTAAGACTACTTTGGCTATTCAGGCTCTTTTTTGGTTCAAACAAAGCATAAAATTGTTTTTTTTCTGGATGTGTGAAATATGATTTTGATAGTTTTATGGGGGTTGTATTGAATCTGTAAATCACTTTGGAGTATTGACATTTTAACAATATTGATTCTACTGATCCATGAACATGATATGTTTTTCCATTTGTTTGCATCATCTGAGATTTCTTTTCTCAATGTTTTATAGTTCTTGTAGAGCTCTTTTCACTCTTTGGTTAAGTATATTCCTTGGTATTTTATTTTCTTTATAGATATTGTAAATGTTATTGAGTCTTTGATTTGACTCTTGACTGTTACTGGTATATAGAAATGCTATTGATTTGTGTACATTGATGTTGTAACCTGAGACTTTGCTGAATTTATTTATCAATTCCAGGAGTCTTTTGGTGGAGTTTTTCAGATTTTCTAGATACAAGATCATATTATCAGTGAAAAACAGTAGTTTGTCCTCCTTTTTTATGATTTGGATACCCTTTATTTCTTTCTTTTGTCTGATTGCTCTGGCTAGGACTTCCAGGACTATGTTGAATAGATGTGATGACCGTGGGCCCCCTAGCATTGTTCCAGTTCTTAGGGGGGGTGCTTTCAACTTTTCTCCATTCAGTATGATGTTGGCTATGGATTTGTCATATATGGCCTTTGTAATTTTGAGATATATTCCTTCTTGCCTAGTTTGTTGAGGGTTTTTATCAATGAAAGAGTTCTGGATTTAATCAAATGCTTTTTCTGTATCTATTGAGATGATCATACAGTCATTTTTTTTTTTTTTTGCTTCTGTTTATGTGGTGAATCACATTTATTGATTTACCTATGCTGAGCCATCCTCTCATCCCTGGGATGAAGCCCACTTTGTCATGGTAAATTATTTTTTTGATGTGCTGTTGAATTTCGTTTGTTAGTATTTAATTGAGGATTTTTGCATGTATATTTATAAAGGATATTGGTCTGCAGTTTTCTTTTATTTTTGTTGCTGTTGTGTCCTTTCCTGGCTTTGGTATCAAGGTGATACTGGCTTTGTAGGATGAGTTGAGGAGGCTTCCCTCCTTCTTGATGTCATGGCAAAATTTTTGTAATCTGGGTACCCAGTTGTTCTTTGTAGGTCTGGTAGATTTCAGCTGTGAATCCATCTGCTCTGGGGCTTTTTTAGTTGGGAGATTTATTTATTACTGCTTCAACCTCACTGCTTGTTATTGGTCTATTCAAGAGTTCTATTTCTTCCTGATTGAGTCTTGGGAGGTTGTGTGCTTCCAGAAATTTGTCCATTTCCTCTACACTTCATAGTTTATAAGCCCTTGGGTTTTCTTAATGATAACACAAGTGAAATAAAATTAGTTTAAACTGAATAGCAATAAAATTATGACACATATGAACTAGTGAGAACTAACTAAAACAGTACTTAGGGGAAAATATACATACTTAAATATTTAACTTGCTTATATATATTATAAAAGAAGGGCTGAAAATCAATTCTTTAAGCATTTATTTCAAGGAGCTATAAATTAAATAACAACAGAAAGAAAGATAAAAGCAAGTCAATGAATCAGTAAATTAATGTAGAATAGAGAAATATCAATGAAGCCAAATGAGTTTAATAAATTTGATAAGCCAGTAGAAAATTTAATCAAAAAAATAAATATTATAAATAGTAAACATCAGAAATCAAAAAGGGTACCTCTGTACAAATACTACCAATATGAATAATTTCTTATGGCAGCTTTATGACAACATATTTGAAAATTTTGGTAGAAGTGACAAATTCTGTGAAAGCCCAAGCTTACTCATTTTGATCCAAGAATAAATAAAAAAATATGAATATCTTTTCTGCTAAAGAAATTGAAACTATAATCTAAAATCTTCACAAAAGGTAGATTTATCAATATGTTCTTCTATCCTACATTACAATGTCAATCATACCAAAAAAGTCCCTTAAAGGATAGTAACTTATTCTTCTGTCCTAATATTAAAATATAGCAAGGAAATTAAAATAGTTATTTGTTATAGACCTATAAAATCATGAATGTGCATGCAAAAATCATAATAAACAGAATTTTCAGTTCCCAAGTAATGAATAGAAACAAATAGACATCAAGATTAAGTTCAGTTTAGTCCAAGAATACAAAATTGCTTTAATATTCAAAAAGCAAATAACCATAATTCTTCACATTATCAAAAAAGATAGATAACAACATCACTTAAATAGATCCAGCAAAAGGATTTGAAAAATTTTAGCTCCCACTCAGGATTTTTCAAAATTATTAGCAAATTATAAATAAAAGAAAATTTCTTAGCCATAGAAATGGCCAAATATTTTATTATTATTTTTAACCATTTTATTGAGGAATGATTGACATACAAAAAGCTCTACATATTTAATGAACACAACTTGATCAGTTTGGAGTTTAGTATCCACCCACCCGCGAAGCCATCATTACAATCAGTGGCATAAAAATATCCATTGCTTCCAAAAGTTTGCTCTTACACTCTTTATTTTTAATTGATAAATTTATTTATTGTTATGATAAGAACACTTAACATAATATCTACCCTCTCAGAAAATTTTTAGGTATATAATATGTTACATATTGTTAACTATAGGCACAATGCTCTATAGTAGATCTCTAGAATTTATTCATCATACACAACTGAAACAAATCTCCCCATTTCTACCTTCCCCCATTTCCTGTCCAGAGAATACCATTATATTCTCTGCCTGTGTAATTTGACTATTTTAGATTCCTTTCATAAGTGGGATCATATAGTATTTGTCCTTTTGTATCTGGCTAATTTCACATAATATCTTCCAGGTTCATCCATGTTATAGAAAATTGATTACATTAATTCAGTTTTCAATGAGACAGAATAAAGTTTTACAAATAGTTCAGGTAACTTTCAAAATGAATATCAAAGAAATGGGATTTCTCTGCAAGCTATTGAGATACACTATAAAATTTTGGTAATTAAAATGCTAATACTTCAAGAAGAGACAGAGTAAATGGAATTTAGGAGAGTTTAATTATATTCATACTATAACATAATCTTGTATTATCAAAGATGATAATGTTTAAAAAATGGCTTTCTATATGGAGAAAAGGAAAACTTATAACATTCATTTATTCACTCTATAAATATTTATTGAGCACCTTAAAAATACCAATTTCACTCTCTATCCTGGGGATCTGAGATGTATCCATGAATGAAAAAATAAGTCTCAGCTATCATGGAACTTACAATATAGTGGAAGAACACACAAAATACAGAAACAAATATGTCATGTTAAATGGTAGCATGCACAATGGAGAAAAATAAAGTTTACAAAGAGCCCAGGCAGTTGTGATAATGATAATGACAGCAGGGAGGCTGGGGTGGAGCTGTGGCTGGGGTGGTGGTGATTATAGTGGAAGTGACGGTGATAGCGGTGATCATTGTAGTCATGGAGATGGCAGTACTTGTGCAGTTTTTGTTGGGATGTGTAGCTTACTATTCTATTGGTTGTTATGGAAGACTTTAGTGATAGGTGTCCTTTGAACACAGACTGAAAGAAGTGGGGAGTGAAAGAAGTGAGAAGGCAGAGAATAAAATTAGTATAAAAGCCATGTAGTTGAGCTGAGTTGTGGTGAGCATGTGTTTAGGAACAGGAAGGAGGCTAATGTGCCCAGAACGGAGAGGACACAGGAGATGTGATTATTGGAGTTCCATTTACACTCTTTGTTAATAGAGAAATGCAACAGCTTAGCATGTAGAGCATGCATATGCATACAAGCACATGCGCACACATGCAGCTTGTCCTCTGACAAGTCTTATTCTCTTGTTCAACATTTTATAATAGTCTAACACTTTGTTTTTCCTGTGGTCTAATTGTTCACCTTTATTGCTATTGCAATTTGTAATAAATTCTTGAGAAATACTACTGTGTTAGTCGTTTAAGTATTGCTATTTCAGAATACCTGAGGCTGGGTAATTTATAAAGGAAAGAGGTTTGTTTAGCTCACAGTTCTACTGGCTGGGACCTTCCAGGGGCATTATGCCAGCTTCTGCTTGGCTTCAGTAGAGGGGTACATGCTGGGTCAAAACATGGGGAAGAAAGCCAAAGGGGATGCAGACACATGGGAAGAGACAAAACCCAAGGGTGTCCCACTTTTTAACTACCCACTCTTAAGTGAACTAATCCATTTCCACAAAACTAATCTAGTGTTGCAAGAGTGAAAACTCACTCACTATTCTGAGAAGGGCAACAAGACACTCATAAGGAATCTGCCCGTACCCAGGACCCAGGTTCCTCCCACTAGGCCCCATCTCTAAACAACACCACATTATGGGTCAAATTTTAGGATGAATCTTGGGGGATCACACAATATCCAAACCACAGCAACTATGAATGCTCAAACCCTCTCTCTTCTATTTCTAACACTTTTGTATTAACAAAAAGATTGCAGAGTATGTACTAACACAAATGTATTTTTTTAAAATGCATAACTCCTCAGTTTTAACATCTTAGTCAAATCCAGAGTCATTAAATTATGTCAAATCTTGGTAATCTTTTAAGTAGAATAATACATTTCCTGGTATTTTCATTCAAATTAATTTCATCTTAGATAAATCCAAAGAAAGCCAACAAAAGCTCACAAGTCAATAACTAGCTTAAGCCACATATCTTATTTATGTAGAATGAGTTAGATTTACATAAGTCCAAATTTCTAGTCTAGCATTGTATTCTATTAAATAGAACACTGTATATTGAAATGACCAATTTTTAAACAGGAGTTTTAGCCAATCTACTAAGACTTTGTCATTATTGGTTTTTGCTATGTCAGTCCCTTTGGTGGTTGAGTTATGTTGGTTTTATTTTCACTTGTTTTAATTTATCTACAATTTAGTCCCATTGAAAACCATAAAAAAGATAAAAAATTTAATGTTCTTAGGCTGAAAAATATGTTGATGAGAATGTTAGAAGGCATATGTTATTCTTCATTTCTGTACATGATGTTAGGTCATTTATGAAATAAGATGTATGCTCACAAATCCATAGTTCCAGCAGATAAGCAGTGGTTAATGTTTTGTTACCTGGTAAGGACAACAAGGCACGCCCTAAACAATGGAAATAAAAAAGGACATTTGAAAAATGCATGGAATACATTTATGCAATCTTGTTGTAAAGTTTTAAAAAACGGAAATTAAACTGAAGTATTTCTTGAGCTCTACTAATCCTCCAAGTCCATACCATAGCTAACTCATGTTATCAAGGTTTTTTTTTAATAGTTCCAGACCTTATATTAAGTATTTATACACAATATAAACATCTGGCAGATATATTAAGTACATATCTAGTTGATATGGTAGTGTGTGTCAGTGTGCTATGACTATGAACTGATAATTATTTCAAATTTCTTCTCTAAAGCTACATTAAAGTATATTTTCTGCTTTTTACATCTATACAGACAGTCCATCTAAAATAGGAGCTTACAAAGCAGATATAGAAAATGAGAACATACCTCAGCCCTACTATTTTGTGTGAACCTAAAATTACTTTTACTCTTAGATTAATTTTAGAAAGTAACTCCAATAGCAACATGAAATATCATGTTCCTTAATGCATGCTTGTGCTTCATGAGAACAGGTATCATTTGAGTTTACCAATGTATATATTATACAGCATCTACTATATTAACTGGCATATCAGTATGCATTCAAAAACTGCCACATCCTTGGATGAATGCACTGAGGAAAAATTGTTATACGTTGAATGAATTGGAATCTAGCCAGAATATCTTAAAACTCAAACTTGTTTTGGTAAATTAGAGCCAGAAGTGTATCAGTGGAAAAACATCTATTGACTCTAAAGCTCAAAATAGATTGACAACTCGGCAGCATTCTAATGAGGTATAATTTTCTTCCCCTTAGGGCAGGGTCTGCCAATGTTTCAGAATCGTCACCAGCACATTGGATGTCCTGTTTCCAGTATTATTACAATTAATATCATTTGAATTCTTGTCTGCTGTTCCATTACCTTGGTTCGGGATAATACTCAGCTCATTCATGCTTGCTTAGGACCTTGCTTTCCTATCTATTTCCCACTGTATTAATTATTTGAAGAGTCATTTGGGAAACTGAAAACTTCCAAAAGTAAGAACAGTTTATTAGTGTTATTCTTCGACAAGTAAGAATAGCATTGATTTAATCAACTTACATATGAAAAGTGATTAGGATAATGATAATATATTAATGTATTTTTCTCTTTTCATTTGTGTGTATGACTTTTTTCCATACTCAGCAACTTTCACACACTGAAATGAAACTATGTAAAAATTCAATTACAATACATTCAACATTGAAAATGCAGCATCTTTATTTTTCTATCCTGTTCTTGTCTTCCTGACAAGTGTTATCCTATAATCAATTTTTTTTATTTGTAAACCTACACTTGTATTCAATTACTGTCAACATCTACAACCCCAGTCTTTGACAACAATGGGACACTTTGCTCCCAAATCCCAGGATCCTCATCTGAAATTCAGTCAAGGCTCCTCGAGGGCTATACATAAAATTCCATTTACCATCAACAGATTCAAGTTTAATAAATTGTTTTGGTTAGGTCATAAGGGCCAACTGTGAAACTTGCTCACACTGCATTCTGGACAAGCTACAGAGACACTTTTGTTCTTGACTTCTTTCAAAGCTGTCAGCCTTTCAGTTATCCAAGCAATTGCATCAAAACACACTGACAAATGTGGTGGGTATTTCCTACAAAGTCCAAAAGCCAAATAAATGTGTGCTTCCTTCTGAAATCAACTTATCTTCTGGTTCAGAGTGGGCTATCTATTATACTCCAGACTTCCCACAGGCCCAGAAAATTCAGTAAGTTGACAAGCTCTTTTATTCTTATAGAATTTTCTTCTTCCATTCCCTAAGCAAGGGTTTTAACAAGTCATTTAGGATACCTGCAAATTTTTTACCTCCACTTTTTACCATCACATGTCAGTGTGATGTCTTCTGGGATGGTGGCAGGATAAGGTTTCTGTTGATTAAATCCTGTCTAAAATAAGATACTGGACAGCTGAATATCCTCAAATTGACAAACGCCCATTATAATTTCTCTTTGTTTCTCTTCTTCATCATTTTAATTTCCCTTTCATCCCTTACACTTTGGTCTGTCTAAGAAGAAAATCATGTACCCATAAATGAAAATTAATAAAGAATATTAATATGTTTCCCATTATACCTTTTACACATATATTTTTTTTGCCTAGAATATTATTCCTATAGTTATCTGCATTCATCTAATTCAATCTCTCACTTATGGAGGCTGTGACTCAAATTGTCACCTTATCCAAGAAAACTGCTCTGTTCACACTATGTGAAATAGCACTTAGCTCCGTCCTGAAATTTCTATCCAGCAGGGGAAGTGTTGCTCTTCATACCCACATAGGTTTAATATTGAGAATGTACATGGAATTATATTTTTCTGTATATATTTTCAATTGACAAATAATTGTGTGTATTTATGGAGTGTGATGTGATGTTTTGATTTTTGTATACATTATAGAAATATTCTATCAGGCTAATTACCATATCATAACCTTACCAATTTATCATTTTTGGTGAGAATATTAAAAATCTATGTTAGCAATTTTGAAATATATAATACATTATTATTAACTGTGGTTACCATGCAGTGCAATAGAACATAAGGACTTATTTCTCCAGTCTAACTGAAACTTTGTACCCTTTCATCAACATCTTCCCTTTCCCCATTCTTCTTCCTCCCCTTTAGCCTCAGGTAACCCCCTTTTCTACTCTCCGTGTCTATGAGATCAACATTTTTACGTTCCATGTATAAGTGAGATCACATAGTATTTGTCTTTCTGTGCCTGGCTTATTTCATGTGGCATAATGTCCTCCAGTTCCATCCATACTGTCACAAATGACAAAATTTCCTTCTATTTTAAGGCTGTATAGTACTTATCTTTTCTAGTTTTTTTCTGTTTTAAATAACATACATTGATAAATCACTTGCTGTAATGAAAAATTTCATATTATACTAAAGAAGATGTACCTATTTTGTATCAGCAAGGTATTATAAATAATGATTAATAAAAATAACTACTCTAATTAATTACATATATTAATTAAACAGCACTGAAGTGCTGATCTCTGAGCAAAAAAGCATCTTTTTAAAAAAATTTGAGCCCATATATTCTATTTATTCTTGTTCTTAAACATTTCTGACTTCCCTCTCCTTGAGAAGAAATCATCAGTTAAAAAATATCTTCAATATTATCATTGTATTAGTATCTAGTGGATATTATTAACAAAATATTGATTAGTTTTGTCTGTTCTTGAACTTTTGAACTTTATGCAATGGTAATATATTGTATACATTTTTATAATGTGCTTTTATGCGTGTAATATTGCTGAAATTCATGATTCCTAATGCTTGCTTATACCAGTAGGTCACTCTTTTTCATCTGTTGCTTAGAACTGAATTGTCTTGTATCACAATTTATTAATATTTAGCCATTCTCCTGTGGATGGATGTTATTCCTTTTTGAGTTAAAAAACATTTTACTCTTTCAAAAAATACTGATATGGATATTCTGGTGTAAGTACACAGAGATCTAGATATTATACCTATGAGTAAATTTTATGTTATAATTTATGCAAGTGCTAAATATATACTGTAATGACAAATTGTCTTTTAAAGAGATTTTTCCAACTTAATCCCAAATAGCACTTTATTTTGACTTCCTTTTTGTATTTCCAACATTTGACATTATCTCTTATTTTTATGGTAAATTTTGTTATCATATACATGAAGTTATTTTCTACTCCCAGTTTGCAATCATGTTTTTAATGGTTGCTTATTTTTATTTACTTTTTCTCCCTTTGTTGAAAAGATAGCATGTTATTTTTCCTCCTTTCATAAAAAACACGTGGATCTTGATTCAAAAGTGGCGGCTATGGTGACATTAGCAGTCTTGTAGGACCAATTTTGCTCCTGGAATTTTTCTAAAATTTCCTTTACATATACATTGGCATTGTAGCTATTTAATAAAAGGCTATAGGTGCCTTTTATTACATAGCCTACTATAGATAGGGAGTATTTTGTGGTCTGCAATTCAGCAACTTTACTTTCTTGTGTTAAAACTAAGTTGGTCAATTTGCTACTCATAGTCTGTCAAAAATTGCTTGTGATTCATATTCATAAATGAAGTTTGCCTATCATTTTTTTTGTATGCTTTCCTTTCTGACTTTGGTATCTAAACATCATTAAGTGAATTTATAAACATTCTTCTACTTTATTCTCTGAAGATTTTTGTATAAGATTAAAATTACATATTATTTTAAAATCTGGTAGAAATTACCTACAAAATTATTGAAATCTGGTATTTATTTGTGAGAAGATTCTTAAAATACTATTCCAATTACCTTTTCAGTCATAGTATTATTCTTGTTTTCCATTTCTTCTTGAGTCATTTATTCATATTCATGTTTCCAAGTTTTCAAATTTATTAGCATATTTTCCATATATACATATATAATACATATGTATATGATATATGTATATATAATTTTTAGAGCATTTTTATGTCCACAGAAAAATTGAGCAGAAGGTACAGGGGTTTCCCATATATGCCTGTCCTCATACAGGCATAGCCTTTCCCACTATCAACGTCATCCACCAGGGTGGTACAGTTTATATAATCAATGAACCTACATTGAAACATCACTATCACCCAAAGTCCGTGGTTTACATTAGGCTTCACTCTTGGTATTGTACTTTCTGTGGCTTTGGGAAAATGTATAAGGACACGTATCCACCATGATAGTATCACACAGAATAGTTCCACTGCTTGAAAACTCCCCCGGGCTCTGCCTATTCATCCTCCGTCCCGGCTGACCCCTAGCAACCACTGATCTTTTTACGGTTTTCATATTTTTGCCTTTTTCAGAATTTTGCGATATAGTTGGAATTATACAGTATGGAGCCTTTAAAATTTCTTATATTTGCAGAACTCTGCTCCCCTTGTATTTGTGTTTTCTTTATTATTCATTCTTAATATAGTCTGTGCATTACATGCTCTTTCTCTCCCTTTTCTCCCCCTACACCCTCACCGTAGTCTCATCAGAAACTTATCCATCCTTCCAAGGAACTATCTTTTCCTTTGCTCCTCCTTTTGTATGCTCTCGTTTTATGTCCTTCAGTATTTTAGAGAAATTTTAGACATTCTCTCTTCAAATATTTCCTCTGTCCTGTTTTTTACCCTCCCTTTTCTTTCTGAGACTCTAATTGCTCATACATTAGATTAACGTTTTCCACAAATCATGTGTACCTGACCCGCAGGGGCAGGGCTTTTTCCCTATTACGTCATCTCTTGACCCCCTCTTCTCCTTCCTATAAAAGCCAATCTCTGCTTCATATTTATAATTGCTGTTAGGTGGGAGTTTCCCACCCTTGTCCCAGGAGGAGAGGATGTATTTTTCTATCAGTATAGGGTCTTAAGTCAAAGATGGACCTGCTCCAAATCATAGGTTTTTTTTTTTTTTCTTTTTAGCTCTTTTCCAGCCTTGCCACCCCTTCTCTGATGGTTTAAGGCTTTTGCTTTATAGAAGAAAACAGTTTGGTGAAGTAGATAGGACTATGTGCATTTCTCCCACCACACATCAGTCACCTTCTTAATGCATACTTACCTGTCAGTGAGGGCTCACGCCTGTTCTGTCCCGGCCCCAGTCTTCTCCATGAGCACCCATGGAGGCCTGTAGAAAATACCTTGTGAATGAGTGAAAATTCCCCTTTGTCAGGTAGTATTTAAAACTGACACATAGGCTGACATTTGGCTGTTGGCAGCTTTAACACTTCAGCTTATTCTTTCAATCCACTTTTGTTGCAGCCAGCAGGATGCTTCTTGTCTCCATTTTCTGTTACAGGTGAGACAATTTGTCCCATCTCTTCTCAAGGAGCTTGTCTCTCTTTGGAATTCAGGTTACTTCATTGCCAACTCAACTCTCTGATGAGTTCAAGAAAAATTATGAATTTGTGGCTTTTTTTGTCATTATTAGAGTGGGAGTGACGTTATTGTCAATTTTCTGGATCCTGAGCAAAAGTAGAAGCCATATATTAAATTCTAATACATGAAATAGAAATATTTGAGGGATAATTTTAAGAGGTAGGTAATTAGCAAACATATAATGACTTCTGATGAACCTAGAATTGAGATGGTATTTTTTCCTAACAAGGAAAGGAAGAGAAGGGAACTTTAAAAAAAATCATAAAAGAATGCTTTCTATATTTCCAATGCTATATCTCTTAAGCTTAGTGGTGGGTCCAGGTCTTTTAACAGTATTATTCTTCATAATTTTTTGTTCATAGAGGTTTGTATATCTCAAAATGAATGGAAATGGAAAAATTACTTCTATTTGGTAATTAGATAATCATATATTTAATCCAATTATGCTTTAATTAGCTATTGTACATGTTTTCTAATAATCATTTTAGATTGTGAGCTACAAGAGACCAAGTTTTTGCATTGCTAATTGCTATACCTCACAGCAGTATCTTCAGAATATATGTTGATCTATTAATAGGCTAATAGTTAATTATATGCAAAATATTTTCTAAACTTTTCTAGGCAGGGCAATTTATCTTTCAATTTCAGAAACCATGCTTTTTTTTAGAACTATAAAAAAGATAAGCTCTAGGAAACTTTCAACTCTTATTCCATTAAAGTATATTAAGAATTGCAATGTCAGTGATTAACCTGTATGCTTTGTCACTATAAAATGTCAAATTGCTTATATAGTATTAATCATCATTATATTCTGATGCTGTGCTGATCTCCTTCAGAAATATATTTTTGGGGAACTTAATACATGAATTCTGTGATAGACATATTTAGACTACTGAAAAGGTAAATTGCTTAATGTCACTCTAGTAGCTCCAAGCTCTTAATTGTTAATTTGTGTGAAAGCAATTTATCATCAGAAAGTATTTTATTATACTTGAGGTCATGTTTATCATTTACTCTTTTGCTGTATTTTTAAATTGTGTAAGGAAAAGAAAATAAGTCCATTTTAAAGAATATGAGTAAAAGGAATTGTTGATATGATATGAAAACTTGAAATTGAAATATATTTAATTGTAGATGAAGCGAAGTCCAAGATGAAGTATAGTGGAGGCACTGTCAGCCATTGCTAATGTTTGCTGGGATATTGATGATTTTGCCATGGTGTGAGGAACATAGCCTGTAGAACAATATTATAAGGAAAACTAGAACTCAGGGCAATAAACTCAGATACTCAAGATTTGATACTTGGTTTAAAATTTATATTTGTTTATAAGCCTAAACTCTTTGCTCAGTGTCTTTACCAAAACAAAACAAAGCAAAAAACCTCATCAGAATAAAATAAAATTTAAAAAGATTCCTCTGGCTATTTAAGTATAAAAGAAGTATAATTATTACTTTGAAAACATTTCACATTTTGATTTATACCTGGTATTTAAAACAGGGCCTGGGCCGGGTGTGGTGGCTCACGCCTGTAATCCTAGCACTCTGGGAGGCTGAGGTGGGAGGATTGTTTGAGCTCAGAAGTTCAAGAACAGCCTGAGCAAGAGCGAGACCCCATCTCCACTAAAAATAGAAAGAAATTGGCTGGACAACTAAAAATATATAGAAAAAATTAGCTGGGCATGGTGGCGTATGCCTGTAGTCCCAGCTACTGGGGAGGCTGAAGCAGAAGGGTAGCTTGAGCCCAGGAGTTTGAGGTTGCTGTGAGCTAGGCTGACACCATGGCACTCTAGCCCAGGCAACAGAGTGAGACTGTCTCAAAATAAATAAATAAGTAAGTAAATAAATAAATAAAACAGGGCCTTATATTTAGCAAACTGTTGAATCATAGTAGGATAAAGATAATAGGATTATTTCATATACTATGTGCCCCCTGAGGCACAAAAACTGAGCTACAGGGGATACAAAATGAAAGGAGAAAGTAAAAAAGATATTACTGGGACCATATACAAAATAAAGGTACCAGTGATCAGGAAATGAAATGAAAATACAAAATGGTAGGCAGACCTGAAGTTATTGGATTAAATTGGTGAGCACAGGGTTTGCACACAAGCGACAGAAGCTCCTGCAGATTACAGGCTAGAAGTAATTGCCGAAATGGTGAAGGAGTCAATCCAGCCTCACAGTTTGAAGCCAGTGACAGGAGTGGGATTGGTCCTGCCTGAGAAAGGACTAAAAAGAAAACTACGAATGCTGAAAAAAAATCAATACCAAATGGCACTGGATAAACCTCAGGGTATGGAGGGAGGCAGAACAAGAGCCATGCAGTTTTAGTATAGAATCGAGTTCCAAACTAAAATCTCTGGTGGCCATGTAACTTCATCTGTGGAAGTCTTCAGATAGCAACAGAGCAGTCACTTTAAATTGCCATTAGAGAGAGAGGGAGAGTCAGAGGGAGACAGGAAGAAAGAGGAGGGGGGGAGGAGGAGGAGGAGGAAGAGAGGGAGACACAGTTTCTGAAAGGGCACAAAACGCTCCTAAATCATGTATTGTTGTTGTTGTTAATAAAAGTAAATTAATTCATTTTAAAAGCTTGATTGCATTAGAAGTGAAAGCCCTGTGTAAAGAGAGACCATTTTTAACAGGTACTGTGTTATACCTGTACCTCAAAGGACTATGTTCATTTTGTTAGGTTCACCAAAAGGACAAAAGGAACTAGAAGCCTCTGACAGATTATGAAGAGTCTTTAAGGGGGAGGGTAACACCCAATTTCCAATGATATCACTAAAATTTCAAGGAGAACTAGCAAGAGCTATCTTTAATAATGAAGCTCAGAAGCAATCTTTTAATAGAAGAGGACCTCTTTGTCAAATATAATTCTTCCCACTATCCTTTTACTTCTTCCTTAAAATGACAGACTGACACCCACAGTGCGGATTTCTAGCATCCCTCAGACTAAACCACTGACAGTGCCATTCTCCATTTCTGGCCATAGGCTGCTCCCATTCATACTCCCTTTCGCCCCTTTCCTTTCTGTTTCCCTCGCTCTTGGACATCTTTGGAGATTAATTCACCAAACGTTTTTTCTCTCATTATGTGTGTATTCAAAGTATATCTTGTCCAGATAAACATATCTAATAATACAACATAAAATGTGATCATTTCCAGTGGAAAGAGCAAAAGTTAACCCTCATTAATTAACATATGCTGTCATATTGTTTAATCTTGCTAAAATCTGCAGTTTAAAGAAACGGTTTTCACTGAGTTTCAAGACTTTGATTACTGGCTTTAAGATATGAAAAGAAATGTTGGGCTCTCAAAGCTTATGAAATAATTTTTAAATTCCTTAAATTCTGGTTTATAAATATAGAAGTTTATAAACGGTATTAGAAAGGAAATCCATATAAATATTCCTAAAAGAATAGATGACTCTTCAGACAAATTAGAATGAATTAATAACTTTGATTTTAAAACCATACAAATGATGAAGTAAGCTACTATTGGAACAACCGTCTTATAGTAGACAGGTGTAGACTCTGGACAGAATGTAGAAAGTAACTTCTAACTGCATTGAAGAGAGACCAGAACCAAGGTGGTTCTGGAAGGGAGCTGATACTTGGAGAGAGAGAGTGGCAGTGTATAAATTTCACATTTTGTGCTTCTGGACTGAAGCCAGGCCTCTTCTGGAGTGAATCTAGGTCCCAGTTGGAACACAAGAGACTGCTAAAACTTAAACTTCCCCAAGAAACTGGGGAGAATATGAAGCAACCAAATGTTGTAGAGGTAGGGGGAAATTGTCACAAGAATAGAACCAGAGAGGAAGTCCTCAAACTTCTGTGTATAAACTCTTCTACAATCTTTGCTCAATCCAGGGTTGTGCATTAATAGATGATTTAAACTGATGCCCAAATGTCTGAGTTTACTGTTTGAGTCCAACTAATTTAATGCCTGTCTGCTGAAACAAAGAAGACAATACTCTTCCAAGGAAGATAGTAGATTCCAGAGTCTTAACAGCATGATGTTTACATTTACAAATCTATGCAATTAAAAATATCTTCTTACTTCAGAGTCCTAATTTTGGTCAGTTGACTAATCAATATAGTCTATGCCAATTTATTAATATGTCCCCAGACGTACTCACAAAACTAGCTCAGAGGAAGATTTTTTAGTATTTGAACAGGAGAATTTTCAGCGAGGAAGGCAGAGGAAATGAATTTGGAGGTGGGCAAATGTCTTTTTCTTTAAAAATCCTTTTCAATAACAACATAAAGTTAGCTTTTGCTCATGGATTGATTTGCCCAACTTTATTTTTTATAAACCATATGATGCTGTTTTCCATAAATATGTATATCTCTTTAGTTACTGAACTGTAACTCCCTGGGGTTTTGATATTATTTTTCCCAATTTGACCTCTCATAAAGCACTGTATAATTTTTTCCTTTTAATACCAATCTATATCTTTCATCTGTGATAAAAATAAAACAATCCAATGGAAAAAAAATGCCAAGTGGAGAAATTTTGTAATGCTATGAAAGAGTAAGTTTTCTCATAGCTGTTTGATACAAGTAATTAGTCTCATTAGTTACAACTAATTTGAAGTAATAATACACTATAAATGACAAGTTCTTTGTATAATAAAACAGTGCATTCAATTAGAACTATTTCCTTTGGTTGGAATATCCCAGAGGTAAAACATATATTATCTTTCTGATGTTAGAATTTCAACACATTGAATAATGATTACAAATTAAACATAATTTTTAAATACAGAGAGTCATATATTATAATTACTGTCAATTTTGACAATACAATTTAAAAGAAATAATTAGTGATAAGCCTATTATGGTATGTTTCAGGGTGAGAGGAAGGTAAGATTAAAATATGAGCAAAAAAGAACATTCAGAATATATAGTATTTTTGATGCAGATATGAAAAAGCTGAAGTGGAAAATACTTAAATTTTCAGGAGACTCTGAAGTTTAATAAGGGCAAAAATTTATGAGTTATTGAAGATAATATTTAAACTTACTGATGAGCCAAAAAGAATAAGAAGTACGTTTGTTAAGGAATATACTGAGAGTCCCATAATGCAAATTATTACTCTAGTTGAATAAAATCAATACAACAGGATCTGAAAAAATCAATCAGTTATTTAAGGATCTGACAGAGATATAAATATAAGGCATCTGAAGCTTCAGTTCTTTTTAAAGTTTTAAATTCTTCATCCAGTAAGAAATTAATAAGCTCCTCCTATTGGTCAGGTGATGATTTACAGGTTTTTATGTCTGTTTTATGAGGATTAATATGAAAAACAATAAACACTGAAAATATGCTCATAGACAAACATATCCACACATACTGGCACATAAACACATGTATGCACACACACATACACATACATACAAGCACATGCACAAACACTCATACCTGGGTACCTTAATTCCCACAATAATCCTTGATTAAGAGTAAACTCTCATTTGTCAATCCATGTTTTTGTTAACTTTGCTAAAATAGGATCTAAGTTAAGAACATTCAAAACAAATTATTTCATGATATAACTGATATTTTTCAAACATAATAAAAGACAGCAGAAGATAAGAAATTTTACAACTAGAGTGTATTTTTTTAGGATGCACCTGTGTACTTTTCCTGATAATTTAATTAAATAATTGAAAGAAATACTCACTGAAAACTTTCAATAAAAATAATGGAATAACTATACAACACTTTTAAAGATTGATAATAATATAATAAATATAACAAAGCGTGGATCCAACTTTAGATATAATTTTACGATTTCATTAATTAAAATGACAATTTTGAAAATTAAATAATTTCCTATCTCCAGGTATTCACTTGAAAACATAAAAGTTATTTACTAAAAATACAAAGTTTTTATTTCTCTCTTATAAATTAAAGTTAATAAAATATTTTTAAAACACTATAAATATCACAATAATTTTGGACCTGCATAGTTCTTGCTTTCTAGAGGTGAAAATTCATCTTGTAACCAATTACAAAATGTTATTGTAAAAACAACAACAAAAAAAGAATGCCTCTATTTAGATTCCCATTGGTTATCCATTCAAAGTCCTATCTCTTCCTTGTGTCACTTTGGAGTAAATGAGCTATAAAGAGTTGCTTAGTTCAAGTATGTCTTATTTTTAATCTAATGGACCTCTTAACATTGGAGTGTCTCAAAATTCATAACTAACTTAGTTCTCTGCTTTACGTAAGTGTTCCTTCAATTCTCTCATACAGTTTTAAAATATCATCAATGTGAGCACTCCTAAAATACATATAACTCTAGTACACAGTTTTTGAATGAGCTCTAGACTTATCTAGACTTATATACACAACTGTCTACTCAACATCTTCTCTTGAATGTTAACTAGATAACTCAAGTTTATCCTGTCCAGAACCTTCCCACTCTCAGTTGATGGTGGCTCCATCCTCCCTTTTGCTAACAACAAAATCTTTATACTCATCTTTTTTTGTTCTCTCACCTCACATCTAATATGAAAGTAAATCACATCTAATAAGAGAGGAAATCCTGTTGGCTCTGGCTTCAAAATATATCCAGAATTTTACCACCTTTCTGATCACATCTGTTATCACCATCTGGGTTTGAGATACCCTCATTCCCCTCACTGCAATTTCCTTCGTACTCGTTTTCCTGTTTCTACTATTTCCTTTCTACACACTATTCTTGAGAACAAATATACAGAAATGGCTACTACCAAACAGTATTTCTCTCCTATTGTCTCTTGCCTTGTTCATGGCATCAAAGATGTTAGGAAGAAAAACATAGAAAGAGAAGAAGTACATTTGTGCATTTATGTTAAAATAATAAAAATATCAACAATAATTCTCACTTACACAGTCTGCCTCCCTAACTCTGCCTAAATTTGTTTTAAACATTAAGAAATTAAAATGCATTATAGCTGGAGAGAGAGTCAACATATTAGGAGTGCAGACTTTTCTGTCTCATTTGGAGAACAATGTCTGGGGACTAAGGGCAAAGCATTGGTGAGTTGTCATGGATGTGAGAGTATCTGGAGTATGAAGTAGTACTCAGGTTGGTGGACTTAGAAACATTGGTGACTGAAGCAAAAAGTCTGGGTCTATGTGTGTTTTAACATGGAGCAAATCATGTTTGCTATTCCAAAACAGTGTCTGGAATATAGTAGATATTTAATAATGTATTGAATTAACTAATAGTTTAGGAATATGTTGAAAAAGTATGACAGGGCATTTGTTTCTCTGTTTATTTTCTATTATTTAGAAATAATCTACTTTAAATTTCATATGCTATGATATGTGACTCCTTTCTGAATTTTCCATTTGTTTACAATATATCATTTTTTTTGAGAAATGGCAAAGCTTTTAATTATTACCCTATTGCTGTCTTGCTCTGGATATGATTTCCTGTTAAGAAGTGAGTTCTAAATAAAAGATACTATAACTTCTCAAATTGCTTTTCTGATAGTTTTGTAAAATTGAATGTTAAAATGCCAGAAAAGAATAATTATTATGCAAATGCAGATTAAAAATCTAAGGTACAAATGATCTTTGATTAAAATGGAGCATCTGTAGACAGTAACCTGATATACTACTTATTGGTACACCAACTCTTTAAATTGCTCTTTTTCGATACAGAAACTTCTTTTTTTCATAATCAACAAAAAAAGATACTTATCAAATGTTTTTAGGCTTAAGACATATTACCAGGCACTGTGTGAATAACAAAGGTGCTGAAGGGCTTGCAATTACATAGTGAAGATAAGACATATATTAAAATATTGAAAATACAGATATTAAAAAAATAAGCTATAATAGGTCAGGTAACAAAATCACTGTAGGCTGAGATGGTTAAATAAAAGTGGATTTAGGAGTGGAGTTAAAGACCATTTGTGATTTCAGGAAATAAATGAAAGACAAATAATTAAACAAAATAATTTAACAATGAGGATAAAAGGTTTAGAAGATAATGCGCAGCAGTTTGGACAGCAGCAAGATGCAGAGCCCTATAAGAAAGGGAGAGTTCTTCATCAGAAAAGGAAGAAAGTTTTGGCCACATTGCTAAAGTGACCAGTATAAAGTTAGACATCAGTAAATGTTTTTCTAAAATCTCCTAAAAATGAAAATATAAGTAATATTTAATTTTGGATGACCAAAAAACCCACACATTTTTAATAGATTTTCTTATAAAATTAAGCTTACCTGGATAGTTTTTTTAGCATTTGAATATACAGTTTTTATCTCTGACGGAATCTTTCTTCATTAATAATATTTAACATCTTTAAAAAAATGTTTCTTTCTTTATCATGAGTTTTATGATTTCCATGGAAAACCTAGCTTAATAAAATATCTGGATAACTTTGTAAATCAATTTCTTTTAATGACATGATTAGAAAAACATTTTTAACTATCTACAAATAAATATAAAAATGTTTTCATAATTATTTTCTAAAGCTATTTTGTCTTCAGCAAAGAGAGAAAAAATATTCCCTGAGGTGTAAAATGCTCTTGGCAAAATATGTTATTTGCAGATTCAAGACGCCCTATGGTTCTCTGACATTAAATACAAAAGCATTCCAGAGGCAGAATCCTGTTACTCTTAGCATCAGCATCAGACAAACTGAAATGTAATCCTGTGACTGAACATAGGACAAAGACTTGGATACCATTCCTAAAGGCCTGATGGTATATATAGCATTTGCTAGATTTATATAACCAATCAGTTCATGGAGATTGGGGCATGACTCTATAATATTTAGTGCAAATCCATATAACTTCAATACTTTGGATTTTACCAATGAGAATTTATTTTTTTAATTCATAATGTTAATAAACAGTCAACTACTGTCTTACATAAAAAGAAAAAAAGGACTTCCAAAATACTAATTAGCAAGGCGTTGAGACTGGGCTTTCTGATTAGTACAACATCTGATCTCCCTTGGAATGCACTTTCTTAATGAGAATGTCTACTGTACTTAGATTGTAGTTTAAACTGCAAAACATACACACTGTTTGCTGACGTATTTTTAAGTAAATTATAAGTGTTAGTATAAAAGATTATAGATATTTTCTAGAGTAAGCATTATAGCCTGTCCTTACAGTTGCATATGAAACAGTGATTAAATTCTACCGAAAAATATTGTTGAGTTCTAGATGTAAACTCCACAGAGGCTAGGACAGTCCCATCTCTCTTTATAAAGTGCTTATAACTTAGGATACAGGTTAAGCACTTTTGTACGTGAGTATACTATGAAATTATGTGGGAACAGATATTTGGGGGGTTAGAAGTTAAGATAGTGACTTCTACATGGAGCTAATGGACAGACAGCTTTATGGAGCAATGGGATGTACCTGCATTTGGAAGAAAGAGCAGGCAGAGGTAAGGAGCAAAAAGGATTTTAAAAGAATTTAGAGATAGGGTCTTGCTATATTGCTCAGATTGCCCTTGAACTCCTGAGCTCAAGCAATCCTCCTGCCTCAGCCTCCTGATTAGCTTGGACTACAGGTGTGGCACCATTGTGCCTGGCAAAAAGAATTGTTTTTTCAAAAACACAGAATTACATTGTCAAAAGAGTGAAGTGAGAATACATAGTCTGTCAGAGCATAAACGAGAAATAGTAAACTAATAAATCTATGACTTGTAATAGCAGTCTTACGTGACAGATTTTTAAAAACATCACACTAAACTTAGTAAGCAATTGGAGATCATTGATATCATTTAGACCCCTCAAAGAAGTGATCTAGAGTGTGTGTGTGTGTGTGTGTGTGTGTGTGTATGTGGTTTTGTTGTGTTTTTTGTTTTTTAATATATATATATATTAACCTGCAAGAAAGTGGAGATCGGAAGGGAAGCAAAAAATGGAGTCAGGGAGAAGAGTTCATTCATTCACTTACTCATTCAAATATTCCTGAGTGGCCATGTGCTATATGTGCCAGGCACAATGACGGGAAGAAAAGCATTAAAATGATGCCTACTCTACGCAGTTTATAGTGGGAAAATCAGTCAAAAGACAGCCACCAAATTGATTTAAAATATATGGTTTTAAAAGTTATGGTTATCACTGAAAACCAAAAGGATTAAAAGGGAAAATATCTGGGACAGAAGCTTGTTTTGGGATATGTCTTTGTTCATTCTGCTATAACAGAAACAGAACAAAGCAAAACAGTACTATAGATGGGTGGCATATAAACAGCTGAAATCTATTCCTCACAATTCTGGAGGTTGTGAAGTCCAGGATAATGGTACCAACAGATTTGGTGTCTGAAGAGGGCCTGTTTCCTGTTTCACAAGTGGCCGATTTCTTGCTTTACTGTAAGCTCACATGGTGGAAGGGGTAAAGGAACTCTGGGGTCTCTTTCACAAGGGCATTAATACTGATTCATGAGGACTCCCACCTCATGGCTTAATCACCTCTCAAAGGCCATATCCCTTAATAACATCACATTGGGGATTATATTTTAACATACAAATTTTGGAGGAGCATAAATATTTATTTTAGATGGTGACAGTGGAAATAAAAATAAGAAGATGAACGAGTGCTGATGAAAAATTAAAATTTCCATAACAAACTGATTGACGGATACAGGAAGTTGGTGGAAACAAAGAAACCAAGGTTAGAGGTAGAATGAAAAGGCCATGAGTAATTTTTTTTTTTTAATGACAAGAAGCTGGTGGTGTGGAAGTTATGAGTTTGTATTAGACACTGTCACATTTCTAATAGGGCATGACAATATTCATCAGCTATTTTAAAATTTGGGCATGGACTTACTTTCTTGTGGGGCAGATGGAAAAATAGAGACCCGATTTATACTCTTACCAGAAACAAAAATATAAACAAATATATGAAACAATGGCCTCAATATGTTGGACATGATATACTTAAGAACAATGATCCCTGAGAGAGATGGCAGTGGGGATAAGGAAGGGGGAATAAGTTGAGCCTACGATTGTCCCAGCTTTCTCCGTCAAGTAAGGTTACAGACCTTAGTTCAGGAAGGTGGAACCCAACCACATCCCAGTAATCTACCTAACTTGGGGAGATAGGGCTTGGCAACCAGAAAAAAAGAAGGCAGCTAGAGTTTGCAAAGCAAAATATTAGAGAGGAGAGAACTGCTCACAGATGAACTCTGGAAATCTGCACAGATTGCCTTTTATATTTGTAGTTGAGTACTGATCAGCACATTTGTGAGTAAACCACTCACAGTAGAGGAAAGACTCATCCAAATAATTAGAAGTAACAGTATTTATATTTCACCAGGGTTGGGAATAGTGCCTATTCCTATAAGCCAGATTGGAAATTCTCATAATTCATAGGACTTCTTCCCAAAAAGAAAACTCCAGAAAAATAATGATTTTATTAGTGAATTTTTCCAAACACATACATAAGAAATAATTTTACATAAACTCTTCCAAAAAATTAAGACCAAGAAGACTTCCCAACAAATTCTATGTGATCAGCTTTATCCCAGTATCAAAACCAGACAAAGATATTTTAAAAAAAGGAAAACTATAGACAGATATACCCAAATATATGAATACAAAAATTCTTGAGAGTAAGTATAATTTAACATTTGAAAATCAATCAATATTTCTCATTGTATTAACAAATTGAAAAAGTAAAACCATATGATCATCTCAATAGATGTAACATATACAGAAATAGCATTACATAAAATCTAACAACGATTCCTGATAGAAACTTGCAGCAAACTAGAAAAAGAAAAGGACTTCCTTAACCATGTAAATAACACCTACAATCAATCTAGAGTAACCATCATACTTCTGGAGGTTTTATACAGTACAATCGGCAAGCAAAAGAAATAAAAATCATCCATATTGGAAAGTAAGAAGCAAAACTATACTGACAAAGGACATGGTGGTCTTATGTAAAAAATCTTGTGGTATCTTCAAAAGCAATTATTAATAAAACTAGTAAGTAAACTTAGCAAATTTGCAGGATATGAGAGGCAACATACAAAAATCAATTGTATTTCTATATGCTACCAATGAAAAATCAGAAATTGAAATAAAATGCCATTTTCAATTGCATGAAAATGTGAAATGAATATGATTATAAATAAAATAAATATGATTATTTTAAGCATAATTTTAATTATGCTTTGAATCTGAAGAATGTGTTCAGTTAAATAGAAAGGAGGAGATTGTGAGATAGTTTGAATGTTTCCAGGATTTCGATTTAGAATTTCCAGTTGACTTAAATGTTCAGTGCCCTGTATCAGCCTTAAAGCTCTTATTTTTAATTTATATTTCTTAAATTCAAACCACATTCTTTTCATGTAGCTTTACATGTTCTGTTTCTAACTCTACTCAGCTAGTTAGTTACAGTCAGGGTTGAAATATGATTTGTGAATGAATGAAAATGGACAAGGGAGAAGATAAATTTCCTGTGATTTTACTAATAGTTAGAGTGAAGAGGATAAAACCAGGCCGGGTGAGGTGGCTTACACTGTAATCCTAGCACTCTGGGAGGCCGAGGCAGGTGGATCGCTGAGGTCAGGAGTTTGAGACCAGCCTGAGCAAGAGTGAGACCCCTTCTCTACTGAAAAATAGAAAGAAATTATCTGGCCAACTAAAAATATATATAGAAAAAATTCGCCAGGCATGGTGGTGCATGCCTGTAGTCCCAGCTACTCGGGAGGCTGGGGCAGAAGGATTGCTTGAGCCCAGGAGTTTGAGGTTGCCGTGAGCTAGGCTGATGCCATGGCACTCACTCTAGCCTGGGCAACAGAATGAGACTCTGTCTCAAAAAAAAAAAAAAAAAAAAAGTATAAAACCTAGAGTTAAATATCTGTATTTAGCTGGGGAAAGAGGACTACCTTAAGTAGACATGAGCAGTGGTAGATAGATAGAATGAAGAAAATCTGGATCAGAGATCCAAGGATTGCCCTCCAGGTAGCTTCAGTGCATAATGCTAGCTCAGGTGTTACCTGGAGCAACACTGAAAGCTAGCGGTGGGGAAATACAGTGCTCAATCACTGCTATATACGAGACATCTCCAGACTGTTTGCAATCCAAAGAGTAGCTTACCCATATTTGCTTTTTTTTAGGCTCACTCATATTGCTAAATACTTTCATCTCATAATGTGGATACTAAACAACTAAGTTCAGAAAAACAAATTATAATTTTCCACTTATGGATATTTATTTTTACCTTTGTAAAACAGAGCATTGAACATAGTGAATTGTGAAATCTTAATAAATGTCATGAAAATTCTAAATTTATATGCTTGTTCATAATTACGAAAATTGATATTTCTAAAGTGCAATTATCTAAAACACATCTTATATCTGACTGTGTTAATTATTGTTTTTAACATTGATTCAGTAACTGAAGGTGTATTCTAAAGCTCCACCTGTGTAAGTCAACTTAAGATTGCATTATTTTAAAAATAGATTGTGACATTTTTGCAAAGTTAAGTTCAACATAAAATTATATATTCTATAAATGCACAAAAAATAGGATGTGATAATTGTGTTTCAAAAAGAAAAAGATGCAAACTCAGTACTCTCTTAGTTTCTTTGATTAGTGATATTTTGTTGTTTTAAGTTAAATAATTAAGTGTATAAATTTGGATTAAAATTTAGTCATAAATAACTACCTGCCATCTCTATTATGCATATAGCTTAAATTAATTTCAAAGAATATTAATTGCTTTAATTTGTATTTCAAGAACATATTGAATGTTCAGCTAAATGAAAAAGGACTGTTTATACTTTCATAGTTCATAAGTCTTACAGTATTTATAGTATTTCTAAATGTGTTGAATGTTGTTCCTTTTCTGAGCTACACTGATTATAATGTAGAGATAAGAGTAATTGTCTCTGACATGTCAGATTCTTCTTTGCTTCTTTTTACAAGTATGGAAAAAGGAGGCAGTTATGAATCACTGTTATGCCCACATTGGCAGTAAAATATCTTTTATGCAAATATGATAAATTGTTGATTTTAAAAATCAGCCTAGTAGAAATTATTTAATTTGTTCTTACGATGTTACTGATCTTTATTCCAAAGCACAATTTTATTTTATCTTTTTTTAGCATTTTAAATTTGACATCACTCCTTTCTTTCATTTAAATTCTGCTATGTATATAAAGTACCTTGTACTTTACTTCTATAGCAGTAAATACAGTTGCTATAGATGACTGAAGCAGACAAGGATTTCGGCTGGTTTTGAGAACAGAGAAGATCACCTCCCTGTATCCCTATCCTAACAATAAATGACACTACTGTCTGGAATGGGTGTTGCTCGCCAGAACTCTGTTATGTAGTTAATAAATACCTTGCCCATTTCTAGCCATGCCTAGTATACAGTAGGAGAGGCAAAACATTATTTTCCCTCCCTGGCCACCATTCATTCTCCATCTTGTCAAATTGCACATTATAAACACAGAAAAGAAGAGGAGAAATTATTACCATGGAAATTCACCCATAGATCCATGAACTTACTTTTAACAAAATATTATATTTTAGCTGTTTTGAATTTTGATTTAAATTTTAGCTGTTCTGAATTTTTCTTAAAGATATTAAGAAACAGGATGGAAAGAGAAGGGTAGAATGTGACAGAGCAGTATACTTTTAACACAAGAATTATACTAGGCACTTTCCAGAAGTTTCCATATTCCTCAGTGCTTTCATTTCTACAACATTAAAGACATAACATGCAAATATTTTCTAGCCCATAAAATAATGCTCAAATTCAGTATCTATCCATACAAAATATTGGCAGTTTTATAATCACCATGCTGCCTAGTTAAGCCTGGTATATCTTCCTCTTCTTGGAATGCATTTCCTTGTATGTTCTCATGGAAAATTCCCATTAATCGTGTGAGATTCATGTCAAACATTTTTTTTGTTCCAGAAAGCCTTCCTTGCTTTTTTTCCCAAAGTGAAGTTGATCAATTTTTCTATTGTACCACCGTAATAGTTCAAGTTTAACATCTGCCAAATTTTATTTCAATTGATAACCCAAATTACTACTCTGATTTGTAGCCCCTAAGCACCTATGGGGCAGGTATGTTTATTATTCACCTTTGCCTCACTAGCACACAATAGGATCCCAACATATGGTAAACACTCCATTTTGTTGATGAATGAATGAATGAATGAATGAATGAATGTAAGAACATATTTAGCATCATAGATAAGAAGATTAGACATTAGTCAAAATTCTATAAGCATCATGAATACTTATTAAATCATATATTATAAGCTGGAGGTGTTTCACCCAATGTAGTAATCAATAATAATAATAATAAACAACTCTATCTTATGCCTAGTACAGTGCTAAGTGCACTATGTTACCTGATTGTCAAAATCTCATAAGGTAAGTATTAATTTTACTTAAATTTCAGATATAAAGTTATTGAGGCTGAAGGGTTAAATAATTTAGCTTAAAATATATGTACACATATATATAAAACCTATCTATCTCTAAATTGGACCCAGGCAGTCTGATTCCAAAGCCATTGCATAAAAACAGCAAATGAGAATAAGCACAAAATGGGTAGAGCTGCCTCTTTAAATGGTTTTAGACTTGTAACCTATCTTGCATAATCTCAAATTAACAACTACTGGAAGTTATAATATTTTCTTAAGTTAACGTTATAACTATACAATAATTGGATCTCTTGAAAGCTATATTGTTGCATTCATATGAATAAATAAATCATGTTTTAATTACTAATTAAAAGTCATCAAGTAAAATGGAATACAAGCACAGCTTGAAGTAGAATCTGTTCAGTAATGCTAACTTAATCAAGTGAGTGATTTTATTAAGCTCTTACTATACATTCTCTGTTGGTATCTGGACTTAGGGATGGAGGAGAATTAGGGACATTATTACTACTTTATACTTGAGTTATAAACCCATAGTTAATTGCAACCTATACAAATGAAACAATTAATGAATCATACAGTATTTGCACATGACTTGGACTTACTTTTCACTTATTCAATTCCAACCCTTAATTCCAATGCCTTCTTATATTGTTATTTTTTCTTCCCCTTCAGATCTTATATCACATTTAGCTTTTTTCAGATTGTCTTCTTCCATCTTTAACCTAGGGTATAAAATATTAATTTTTTTTCATAGCAAAAATGTCCATAACCTAATGGGAGTACTTATCATACCACCTTGTAATCTTCCCACCTTTCTCTGTTTTCCCATTAAATCAGGGATTCCTTAAGGACGGGTATCGGCTTGTTCAATGTGTGTCTATAGTGCTGAGAAATCTATATTAGTCAGGGATACTTGCATTATAGACTCAATGTAGAAAATAAAAACTATGAAAAAGAGCAAAAAAGAATATAATTCAAGGAAAATATGCATCCTTGCCCAATTAAAACCAAGAGCCTGTTTAGGTACCTGGGAAATCCAATAGTAGATTATAAAGTATAGTGAAAGGTAGGGTTTAGACTTAGTGAGAAAAGCTCTCATGGTAGAGGGCACTATAATATAGAGGTGCTCAATATATGAAGTATCTAAATAAGAACAATCTGGTAGGATTTATTGGAGCAGAGGGTGCCTGAAGGTAGATGGAGTGGTAATGACTAAATATAGGAGACATTCAAGCAATAGATTCCATTGTCATTTTCACGACTGATGTTTATGTGCTATTATGTTTACAAAGATCAACTCATTTTCTGTGAGACTAGTATTATTTTATTAGTTTAATTCTACAAACAAGAAAGCATGACACATGCAAAGTGTGATAGGGAATTCTCTAAAATAACTCTCAATAAACCTTCCCTTATAATAAACATACCCTTGTATAAACTCTCCCCTTTGGTTTGGATTAGATTTACCACCTTTATTTCTAACAATAACAACAACAAAATCCATGGCAGAAATGATTGAATGCCACTCATGAGATTAGAATATAAAAGACTGTAGTTTCCATCTTGAACACTTTCTCTCTCTGGATCACTTGCTCCTGGGGAATTCAGCTGCTATATTATGAGGCAGCCCTATTGACTGGGCCAGGTGAGTGAGCTTGGAAGCAGGATCCACCATTTCCCACCCATCTCCCCCCCAAAACCTTAAAATAACTACAGCCCATCAATATCTTGATTACAGTCTTACACCTTTAGCCAGAACCACTCACTTCAGCTGTCCCCAGATTTCTGATCCACAGGAAAAAAAAAGTGAGGTGATATATATTTTTCTGTTTTAAGCTGGTAAATATTCTAGCGAATTTTTGCACAGTAATGGATAACTATACAGTAAGTGACACAGAAGGGGTGAAAATCCAGGTTGCTGAGCTTATACTCTTCACTATTTTGCCAAGCTGATATTGTAAAAACTCTCCCTCAAGATGAGAATGAGCAGTTTTAAGTTCACAGTAAAATTGAGGGGAAGGTACAGAGAGTTTTCACCTGCACCAACAGATGCACAGCCTCCCCATTGTCAGCATTCCCCACCAGAGTGGTACATTTGTCACAACTGATGAGCCCACATTGACAAGTTTCTAATACAAATTTCATTAGGGCTCACTTTTGATGTTCTACATTTTATGGGTTTAGACAAATGCATAAAAGCATGTATTCATCACTATATTATGGGATCATACAGAGCATGTTCTGGGCCCCCAAATCTTCAGTGCTCCACCTATTTATTCATGCCTACCTCTCCAGCCCCTGGCAACCACTGAATTTTTTACTGTCTTTATAGTTTTCACTTTCCCAGAATGTCATATACCTGGAATCATACAACATATAGCCTTTTTGTATTGGCTTCTTTCACTTAGTAATATACATTTAAAGTTCATCCATGTCCTTTATAACTTGATAGATCATTTATTTTTAGCTCTGAATAATATTTCATTGTTTGGATGTACCACAGTTTATCCATTCATCTACTGAAGGACATCTTGGTTGGTTCCAAGTTTTGGCAATTATGGAAAAAGCTACTATAACTGTTTTCAGATTTTCCTGTAGACATAAAAATTTTCAACTAATTTGGGTAAAAACCAAGGAGTGTGATTGATGGATTATATGGTATGGATACTTTTAATTGTGTAACAAACCACCAAACTTTCTTTCAAAGTGGCTGAACCATTTTGCATCTCACCAGTGTTTCCTGTTTCTCCACATCATTGCCAACATTTGATGTTGTCAGTGTTTTATATTTGCTCATTCTAATAGGTATATAATAATATCTCCTTGTTTTAATTTGAATTTCCTTGATGACATATGATGGGTGGCATCTTTTCATAGGCTTATTGGACATTGTATATTTTCTTTGGTGAGATGTCTATTAAGGTCTTGACCCATTTTTAAATAAGGTTGTTTGATTTCTTATGATTAACTTTTAAGAGTTCTTTGTATATTGTGGATAATAGTCTTTTATCAGATATCATCAGAGGTATTTCACAAATTTTTTCAAATAGCCCATGGCTTGTCTTTTCATTCTTTGCATAGTATCACTCACTTTCTGCTGTTTCTATAATTTTCCATCATGTTCTGTTTTTCCAGATGCTGAGAAATACTAAAAAGAAGTTTTAAGACAGATGTTCAAGTAAGAATAATGCAGTAATTTTCCACCTTACTGTGTCTTCTAGCCTTCATGTTCACCTTTTATTTAAATCCTGTCACTAATTTGGACAGTGCCAGAAAAAAAAAATGGGCAAAGCATCAGGAGCTTTTTATTCTTTCTAAAGCAATAATTATGGAAAAGTTTAAACTTGTTTGTTCTCTTTAATATATTCAAGAATAGGAGCACAAAAAGAGTTACAGAAGAATGATTATTTGAAAAACTGCTTGCTGTGGGCTAAATTTTGTTCCCCTCAGATTCTTACGTTGAAGCCCTAACCACCAAAGTGATGGCAGTTGAAGATGAGACCTTTGATAGATAATTTATTTTGGATGAGTTAATGAGAGTAGGGCTCTCATGATAAGATTAGTGCCATTGTAAGAAGAGGAAGAGTCACTCAGTCTGTCACTTTTTCTCTACCATGTGAAGATGCAGTGAGAAGGCAGCTGTCTGCAAGCCAGGAAGACAGCCTTTACCTAAACTACATTGATCTTTGACTTCCCAGCCTTTGCAGCCATAGAAATAAACCTATTGTTCAATATACCTAGTCTATGACATTTTGTTACAGAAGCCTGAGCTGAAAAAGATTTTCTTACTAAGAAGTGGAGCGCTGTGGTAACAAATATCCAACAGTATGGCAGCAGCTTTGGAACTGGGTAATGGGTCAAAACTGGAATAGTTTTGAGGTACATGCTATAAATAGAGATGTTAAATGTGATTCTAGTGAGGTATCAGACAGAAATGAGAAACATGTTTTTGGAAAGTAGAGGAATGGTGATCCTTTTTATCAAATAAAGAATTTAGCTGAACTGTGTTATAATCTTCTGTGGAAGATAGAACTTGTGAGTGATTAATCAGATATTTAATTTAGGAGATTTCTAAGCCAAGTATTAGAGGAGCAGCTTGGTTCCTCCTGAGTATTCATAGTAAAATACAAAAGGAAAAAATATAAATTAAATCAAGAATTGTTAAGCAAAAATGAACCAGAACTTGAAGATTTGGAAAATTCTTAGCCCATCCATATTGCAAAAACCAAAAAGCTTATTCTTAAGAGAACACTAAGGATGTGGTTGAGCAACCATTTCATAAAAAGATAATGTGTATATTGAAGACTTAATCAGTCATTTCAACCAAAGCCAGGAACAGAAATGAGACTATACCAGCAAAGATACTGCCAGTTTGAACTAGAGAGGACAGAAAAAAATATGAGATGGAATAAAAGAAGGTCTGTCATTCTTCTTAGATCCTCTAGGAGTGGACCATCAAGGTATTCACCTGTAAATGAGCAATTATTCTTTAAGAAATGGACATAAAGAGTCAGAAAGCAATTCAGAGTTCATCAGGGCCACTGGGGAACTATGGCCACTGGCCATAGGTTTCAAAGACTAGGTGTCTTCCAACCAAGGCCTTCAGGGTAGAACTTCTTTGATAAACTTTGGGAGAAAGGCCATTCAGAGCATTGGGATGGACCCCCTTCCTAGAAGAGCCATAGATGTAGAATTTGTGCCCCAGTGGGTCCAGAGGGTAGAGCATGGAACCAAAGAGGAATGTTCTTAAATGTTAAGGTAAAACAACATTTGTCTTGCTGAATTTTGTGCTTGCTTAAAACCTGTTATCCATTCCTTCTTTACAATTTTTTTCATTGGAATCAGGGGATGTCTACCCAAGCTATCCCATCATTAAATTTTAGAAACATGTAACTGGTCTACAAGTTTTACAGGTTCACAAGTAAAGAGGAATTTTGCCTCAGAATGGATCATACTTTGAATTTGGGCCATATCTGATTTAGACGGTATTTAGATGAGATGTTGGGCTTTAGACTTCAGAGTTGATGCTGGAATAAGTTAAAATTTGTGGGATAATTAAGACAGAATAAGTGTATTTTCAGGCAAGATGAATGTGATTGGGAAGGGACAGTGGCAAAATGCTATGAACTGAATTGTGTACCCCTAAAATTCATATATTGAAATCCTATCCCTTAATGTGATGGTATTTGGAGTTGGAGCCTTTGGGAGGTAGTTGGGTTTGGATAAAGTCATGAGGGTGCGGGTTTAGTGCCCTTATAAGAAGAGGACAAAACACCAAAGAACTTCTTCTCTCTTTTTCTCTTTTTCTTTTTCTCTTTCTCCCTCCCTGCCAAGTGAGGATACAGACAAAAGGCAGCTATCTGAAAGCCACAAAGAAAGCCCTGACCAGCAACAAATCAGTTGGTGCTTTGATCTTGGACTTTCTGGCTTCTAGAACTGTGAGAAATAAATATTCTGTTATGTAAGCTTCCCAGTCTGTGGTATTTTGTTACATGGGTCCAAGCCAAATGGGACAATATTATATACCTCAGCAAAATAGATAAGAGAATCACCCCAAAGTAACTCTTTTACTTCTTTATCTTGTGGTAAATATTAATGTTAGTGTGTTTAGTGAGAAAGTAAAAATGAAAGCACCTATAGTAATTTGGTATATGTGTTCTAGGTTCAATAGATTTATTATTAAAATTACTTAAGTATTAGTAAAATTAAAATTTTAAAAATAAATTCATTAAACCATAATTTTTGATATTTTCCTTATTCATTTATATTTAATTTCCAAATAAAAATAATCCAGGAAGATAAAAAGAAGAAAAATTACATATAAATATTTAATTTTTTCATATCCTTTATTCAAAAATAATTTTGTTCAACCTTTCCAATAATCTTCAATAACATAGACTGTAGTTATTCAAAAATTAAACATTAATGGTATACCAGAGAGTATGATTTAAGACATTAAATTGATACCTGGAAAATAGAAATAATGCCAAATTATTTTGTTTCTGGGCAATAATTTATAATATTACCTTTATTTTTATTTATTTTTTTTTTTATATATATATATTTTTTATTTCAGCTCATCATGGGGGTACATAAGTTTAGGTTATATACATTTTCCATGTCCCACCCATCCCCCCGAGTCAGAGTCCCAAGCGCGTCCGTTCTCATTCTCCCGACAGTGCACCTGGCACTCATCATGTAGTCATACCTCCATCCCCTCCCCCCCCCCACCTCCCCGGGTCTGCACCTTCAAGCATGACCATTCCCCAGAGGGTGTGCAACGCACTCATCATGTAGGCATACACCCATCCCCTCCCCCCACCCCCCATCCCAGTCTGATATCCAATTGGTATCCTTCCCTGATGTACATTTAGGTGATGATCAGGGAAACCAGTTTTCTGGTGAGTACATGTGATGCTTGTTTTTCCATTCTTTGGATACTTCACTTAGTATAATGGGTTCCAGCTCTCTCCAGGAGAACCAAAGAGATGTCGTATCATTGTTATTTCTTATAGCTGAGTAGTACTCCATGGTATACATATACCACAGTTTACTAATCCATTCGTGGATTGATGGGCACTTGGGTTGTTTCCACATCCTTGCGATTGTAAATTGTGCTGCTATAAACATTCGGGTACAGGTGTTTTTGTTAAAGAATGACTTTTGTTCTTCTGGGTATATGCCCAATAATGGGATTGCTGGATCAAATGGTAGGTCTACTTGAATCTGTTTAAGGTATCTCCATATTGCTTTCCATAGGGGTTGCACTAGTTTGCATTCCCACCAGCAGTGTATGAGTGTTCCTGTCTCTCCGCATCCACGCCAACATGTGTTGTTTTGGGATTTTTTGATAAAGGCCATTCTCACCGGAGTTAAGTGGTATCTCATTGTGGTTTTGATTTGCATTTCCCTGATGATTAGGGATGTTGAGCATTTTTTGATATGTTTTTTGGCCATTCTTATGTCTTCTTTTGAAAAATTTCTATTCATGTCCTTTGCCCATTTTTTGATAGGATTGTTTGATTTTTTCCTGCTGATTTTCCTGAGTTCTAAATAGATTCTTGTTATCAGTCTTTTATCTGATGTGTAGTATGCGAAAATTTTTTCCCATTCTGTAGGCTGTCTGTTTATTTTCATGACTATTTCTTTGGCTGTGCAGAAGCTTTTTAATTTAATCAGGTCCCAGTCGTTTATTTTTGTTGTTGCTGCGATTGCCTTAGGGGTTTTCTTCATAAATTCTTTGCCTAGACCAATATCTGTAAGAGTCTTTCCTACATTTTCTTCTAGAATTCTAATTGTTTCCCATTTAAGGTTTAAATCTGTTATCCACCGTGATTTAATTTTTGTGAGAGGTGAAATCTGTGGGTCCTGTTTCAGTCTTCTACATGTGGCTATCCAGTTTTCCCAGCACCATTTATTGAATAGGGACTCTTGTCCCCAGAGTATGTTTTTGTCTATTTTGTCAAAGATTAGATAGTTATATGAGGATGATTTTATATTTGGGTTTTCTGTTCTGTTCCACTGGTCTGTGTCCCTGCCCTTGTGCCAATACCAAGCAGTTTTAAGAACCACAGCTTTGTAGTATAGTTTGAAGTCTGGCAAATCAATACCTCCCATTTTGTTTTTATTGCTTAAGATTGCTTTTGCTATACGGGGTCTTCTCTGATTCCATACAAAGTGTATAATTATTTTTTCTAAATCTGTGAAAAATGATGTTGGTATTTTAATAGGAATTGCATTGAATCTATAGATTACTTTGGGTAGTATAGACATTTTAACGATGTTAATTCTTCCAATCCATGAGCATGGTATGGATTTCCACTTATTTACGTGTTCTGCAATTTCCTTCCTTAGCGTTTCATAGTTCTCTTTATAGAGGTCCTTTACCTCTTTAGTTAAATATATTCCTAGATATTTTATTTTCTTTGTTGCTATTTTGAAAGGTATTGAGTCCTTAATTTGGTTCTCCGATTGAATGGTATTGGCATACATGAATGCCTCTGATTTGTGTGTATTGACTTTGTAACCTGAGACATTACTGAATTCGTTAATTAATTCCAGGAGTCTCTTGGTTGAGTCCTTGGGGTTTTCCAGATACAACATCATGTCATCAGCAAAGAGTGAGAGTTTGATCTCTTCTGTCCCTATTTGGACACCTTTGATTCTGCTCTCTTGTCTGATAGCTCTCGCAAGGACTTCCAATACTATGTTGAAAAGTAATGGGGACAGTGGGCAGCCTTGTCTGGTTCCAGTTCTGAGTGGGAATGCTTTCAGTTTTTCCCCATTCAGTATGATGTTGGCTGTGGGTTTGTCATACATGGCTTGTATTATTTTTAGGTAGGTCCCATTTATGCCTATGTTGTTAAGTGTTTTTATCATTAAAGGGTGTTGAATTTTGTCAAATGCTTTTTCTGCATCTATTGAGAGGATCATATGGTCTTTATTTTTGCTTCTATTTACGTGGTTAATTACATTTATAGATTTTCGTATGTTAAACCACCCCTGCATCTCTGGGATGAAGCCTACTTGGTCATGATGAATTATTTTTTTAATCAGCACTTGGATACGATTTGCTAGGATTTTATTGAGGATTTTTGCGTCTACGTTCATGAGAGAAATTGGTCTGTAGTTTTCTTTTTTTGTTGCATCCTTTCCTGGTTTTGGTATTAATGTTATATTGGCGTGGTAGAATGTGTTGGGGAGAATTCTATCCTTCTCAATATTGAAGAATAGTTTATGTAGGATGGGCACCAGTTCATCTTTGTATGTATGGTAAAATTCAGGTGTGAACCCATCTGGACCAGGGCTTTTCTTTTTGGGAAGGTTTTTTATTGCTGTTTCAATTTCAGTTGTTGATATTGGTCTATTCAGGAATTCTATTTCTTCCTGATTGAGCTTGGGAAGGCTGTGTGATTCTAAAAATTTGTCCATTTCCTCCTCATTCTCCAATTTGTGTGCATAAATATTTTTGTAATATTCATAGATAATGTCACGTATCTCTGTGGCTTCGGTTGTGATTTCTCCTTTCATGTTCCTGATGGAAGTTATTAAAGATTTTTCTTTTCTGCTCTTGGTTAGTCTAGCCAGTGGTGTGTCTATTTTATTTATCTTTTCAAAGAACCAACTTTTTGTTTTATTAATTTCCCTTATAGTATTTTTGTTGTCTTTTTCATTTAATTCTGATTTGATCTTAATAATTTCTCGCCTTCTGCTGGGTTTGGGGTCAGTCTGTTCTTCTTTCTCCAGCTCTTTGAGTCTATTCATTAAGTTGTCTAGTTGTAAATTGTCTGTCTTTTTGAAATAGGCATTTATGGAAATGAATTTTCCTCTCAGGACTGCTTTAGCTGCATCCCATAGATTTTGATAAGTTGTGTCACCTTTGTCATTTAATTCAAAGAATGTTTTGATTTCTGACTTAATTTCTTCCTTTACAAAATTGTTATTCAGGAGAAGGTTGTTTAGCTTCCATGACTTTGCGTAGGAATGAGAGTTCCTGTTAGGGTTCATTATTATTTTTATTCCATTGTGATCTGAGAAGATGCAGGGTATGATTTCTATTTTTTTAATTTTTTTAAGACTTGCTTTATAACCTAGGATATGGTCAATCTTAGAGAATGTCCCGTGAGCTGATGAGAAGAATGTATATTCAGTGGTTTTCGGGTAGAATGTCCTGTAGATGTCAGTCAGGCCCATTTGTTCTAGCATTCTGTTTAAGTCTACTATGTCTTTACTTATTTTCTGCTTGGAGGATCTGTCCTGTGCTGTCAGTGGGGTATTAAAATCTCCAACTATTAAAGTGTTGTTGCCTATGATTTGGTTTAGATCGAGTAGGATTTGCTTTATGAATCTGGGTGCACCTAGATTGGGTGCATATATATTAAGTATGGTTATGTCTTCTTGTTGAATTGTGCCTTTCACCAGTATGTAGTAACCGTCTTTGTCTTTTATTACTTTTGTTGGTTTGAAGACTAAGTTATTGGAAATTAAAACTGCCACACCAGCTTTCTTTTGGCTACCATTTGCTTGAAATATCAGGTTCCATCCTTTTATTTTCAGTCTAAATGCATCTTTGCCGGTTAAGTGAGTTTCCTGAAGGCAGCAGACACTTGGTTTGTGTTTTTTTATCCATTGGCCCAGTCTATGTCTCTTGAGTGGGGAATTCAGGCCATTGACATTTAGTGAGAGAACTGATAATTGGGATAGATTTCTGTTTATCTTATTGGGTAGAACTTCATTGCTATGTTTTCTCTCTTGAGCCATTGTGGTGGCTAGAATTTGATCTTTAGCTCTTGGGTGGTTTTACATTCGTGGGTCTTTGTTGTGATGATCCATGTGTAACTCTCTTTTGAGTACTTCTTGGAGGGGTGGCCTTGTCTTGGTGAATTCCCTCAGTCCTTGTTTATCCGAGAATGTCTTAATTTCTCCTTCATATAGAAAGCTTAGCTTAGCTGGGTACAAGATTCTAGGCTGGGCATTATTCTGTTTCAGAAGAGTGAGAATGGGGCCCCAACTTCTTCTTGCTTGTAAAGTTTCAGTTGAGAAATCTGGCGTAATTCTAATGGGCCTCCCTTTGTATGTTACTTGTTTCTTTCTCCTTACAGCTCGAAGAAGGGTCTCTTTAGTGGATATTTTGGTCAGTCTGACGACTACGTGGCGTGGTGTTTTCCTATTTGCTATGAATCTACCAGGGGTTCTTTGAGCTTCTTGAACCTGTATATCTAAAGTTTTAGCAAGGCCTGGGAAATTTTCTTCTATTATGTCTTCAAATAGTTTATCCAGCCCTTGCTTATTATCTTCTTCACCTTCAGGGATGCCTATAACTCTCACGTTAGGTTTCTTCACATAATCCCACATTTCTTGAAGACTCTGGTCTTTTTTCTTATTTCTTTGCTCTATCTCTGTGACTGTCTTATTTAATTGGAAAGAGTTATCTTCGATTTCTGAGATTCTGTCTTCTATTTGATCTACCCTGTTCTTGAGACTTTCCACTGTGTTTTGTAGCTCCCTGAATAAATCCCTCATTTCTAGGAGTTCAGTTTGGTTTTTTTTCAATACGTCTATTTCTTTAGTGAATTTTTCTTCCAAATCCTGGAATTTTTTTGCGGTTTCTTTGCGGTGGATATCAATTTTTTCTTGTATATCATTCAGCTTATTTATAACCCAAGACTGAAATTCTTCTGGTAACATATTGGTATTCTGAAACTGGCTTGTGCCAATTGGAGGAGAGTTGGTATTTCTCTTTGGGGGCGAGGTTTCCGTTTGGTTTTTTGTGCTCCCCATATTTTTCCGCTGAGCCCTTCCCATCTGGCTCTATCGTTAGATCTTTTCTCACAGCTTTAGTCTAGTTAACAGCACGTCTTGTACTCTGTTCTTAGGCTATGGAACAGTCTAGGAATGTTGCTTCCTTTATCTATAGGGGGAGACTGTTGTGTGCTGTTTAGAGTTTCTTTTTTCTATCTCAGTTGGGGGACTGCTTCTGATGGGTCCACCCCCAGAGGGTTGGCTTGACCTAAGACCAGTTTGGCAAGTTAAATCATTGTGTTGCGGACTTTCAGTTAGTAGGCAGGATTCACACGATTTGCAAGCAGAAAGCCTCTTCTCCCTCTCTTTTTTTTTTTTTTTTCCTCCCCCTGGCTTTTTGGTTCTTCCTCTGGATGTGTGGTTTCTGTCTCCTTCAGCAGGAAAGACACTGGCTAGGCCGAGGAGGCAGTGCCCTCACTCCCTCAGTGCCCCAGCTGCTGCAGCTCCCACGGGCAAAGGTCTACACTGTCCCAGTGTTCCCAAGGTCCGGGCTCCACACTCTTGCGTTTAGGGAAGCACTCAGTGTTCACACCTGGGAAGGGGACCTGGAGAGGGTCTATGGATCAGGGGATGGAGCCTCCTGAGGAGTCGCCTGGCACCCTATGGCTCTGCAGCAGTTAGACCTTGGCCCGCACAATTGTTCCTGCCCACCCGCAGATCACTGGCACTGGGGGGCAATTTTCAGGGTCCGATAGGAATCACAGCTGGGGGTCTGGAGCACTCAGGAGTTTACAGTAGCTCCTGGGCTGGAGGGACACCGGAAAGGAGAAAAGAAAAAGAAAGGAAAAAAGAAAAGAAAAAAAAAAAAAAGGAGAGAAACAATATGAATAACAAGAAGAAGAAAGAGAAAACAAGAAAGAAAAGAGAAAGAAAGAAAGAAAGAAAGAGAGAGATAAAAAGAAAAAAAGAAAAAAAAATCCCACTTTAATATTTCAGGCTCGGGGCCCCTCGCCTCGGTGCAGGTCCGCGTCTGTCCCTTCAAGAGATAGGGCTCCGGCACCGCAGAGGCCTGCCAGAGTCCAAGGTCCTTTCCGCTTAGCTGTGGGAACCGAGATGGCCACCGCGCGTCTGTCGGTCGCAGGCGCCCGGGGAGAGCGTTCAGAGCTCGGCAGGCGCCAGGGCCCGCAGCGGCTCCCCAGCCGGAGAGCTGCCGTACGGGAAGAGAAAAGCAAAAAGGTCCCGCTTTAATATTTCACGCTCCCGGCCCCTCGCCTCGGTGCAGGTCCGCGTCTGTCCCTTTAAGAGATAGGGCACCACGGAGACCCGCCCGAGTCCAAGCTCTCTCCCGCCTATGTCACCTGTCCTCGGAGCTCCACGTCTCCCGCGGTGATTCTGCACCAATTTCAGCCAGATCCCTGACCGAGTGGATGTGGGGGTCAGTGGGGAGAACAAGCCGCTCTGCTGTGGGGCCGAACCCGCCCCACTCGCCGGTGAGGCAGGCACGGCCGTCCCGCACTCCGCTGTCTGTTTTCCATCCCGCACTCTCCAAATTATCTCGGTCTGATTTCTCACTCGCCTCTGTTTTTTCCTGTTCCCCGTGTCCCACGGTGATTCTCCGTGGGTTCACCCCACCGTTCCTGTGGAGGAGCAATCCTCTAGCGTTGTGGCAGGTGGAGATCCACGCCTTCCTCTCTGGGAGCACAAATCCAGGAGGTCACCTCCACTCCGCCATCTTCTGATCTCCAATATTACCTTTATATAATTATATCAATAGCTAACTATATTTTACTACATTTTAAATTTCTGAATTATGGTTTCTCTTGAATCTAAACTTTTCCTCTACTTGAATTTTTCTCAGTTTTTAAAATAATATAATTTTCATTCATAATTTAGATACCATTAATTTAGGTAGCATTTTATTTCTATCATTTTATATATTTTAATATAATGATTTGTCAAATGCAAAGATGGTAACCCCAAATAAATTTTAATTTCTCATATATATATTTTCTGTGAACAAAATGAATTGTAATACCATGAATGTAATAGATCAGTGAAATTTATAAAATGACACAATACAAATAGTAAAGTGTTAATATCAATTCTAAAAAGGATAGTTGAAACTCCCCAAAATACAAATATTGATTGCTATTTCCTCCTATCTTTCTGCTTTTTTGTTTTCTTCTTTATATTTCTTTTTTCTCTTTTTAACTTGTCCAGGAAAGAAAGACCACATTAATCTTAGCAGAAGGTCCTGACAAATATATCCACCAAGTCATTACTGGAACTGCAACATAGTCAGGGTAAATGATGGCTTCAAGGAAGTATTTGTTATAAAGTCAGTTAGCCACATTGATTATCAAGCCTGGGCAGAGATATTCTCATAAACTTCCACAGCACAAAGTGGAATGAAAGAAGGATACAGTCGATATTATTTAAAACTTGATTCTGTATTGGTACAGTAGCAGCACTTTGAAGATTCTTTCAGAGATTTGAGCCATTAATACTGAAGGCTGACAGTGAATGAATTTGAGCTTGAACAATATTTCTTCAATTATAAACATATCTAAATATAAATACGTTTTATATGTAGGTCAAAAGACACAACATTTTCTGTCTAAAACTACTTTCCATTGGTCTAAATTACAAATGTGATAAGTTAATATTACTTTAAAAATGTACAACAGGTATGATATTTGAAAGAAGGATAAATTCTCAAGAGGGAACATTTTTGTATGGTTTTACTATCAAAACTTTGACCAAATTGAAGTTGATGTTAATTTCAAATTATTTGACAATTTCTACCTACTCTGCTTAAGTAGTGATTAGATATTGCTTATTTTCTTGATTCTGACATTTGAGGCAGTGTCAAAGTCAAGAGGCAATAATTTTGAAATCCAAACACTGAATGGCATGCCCATGTATTTATATAATATAGATTGCCATATGAAAAGCAATGAAGAATGGGGCAGGATAGAAATTGAACTGTTTTCCAGTCTGCTGGAAAAGATGTTCACATTGTGGTTTTTAGATTAGATTTAAATGAATTTTCAAAGAAGCAAATGTATATCTACAAATAATCTTGTAAACATTCACAAGCCATTTTCAGATTGCTTGGAGAAAATAGTAACCACAGTCTTTAAAAACGAATGTTTTTCCATTGTATACAGATTTCCATTGTATACAGATCTCAGTTATCAAAAGTAGATTCAAAGATGTAATTAAATGTGCAAGAGATTTATTGGGGATGGCAGCAGGAGAGTCAGAGGAGCGTCTTCACATCATGATGCAGATCTGACAAATATGGAAAGAGAGAAGAAGGAAAAAGGATTTGTTAGGAAATTTATCAGTCTGCAGTAACCCAGTTACAAGAAATTTTTGGCTAGCACAAAAGTCTTCTTCATAGAATAAGGCTGAAGTCCTTGGGCAACTCCTGTGACTACACTGGTTCAGAGTCCAGGGACTTAGGGTGTACATAACACAGTGCGACACCAGTAGTGGTGGCCAAGCCAGTACCTGTGTCACCCTCCCTCAACTACAGGCAGTGCAGCTCAGGGAGTCTTCTTCAACCTGGGGGAAGGAAAAAGAAGAGTTGAGAGGATGCTGCTTTGCAGCTTGGGTACCAGCTCAGCCATAGTAAAAAAATAACAAGCACACTCCTGAAGTCCCTGAGCTCCTGGATGGCATATTTTGACCCACCCTGAGCCAAAAGAAAACATGCTGCCATGAAGTGAAGGACACTATTCACAATAGCCAATATTTGGAATCAACCTAAGTGTCTATCAGTGAATGAATGGATAAAGAAATCATGCTATATATACACAATGAAATATTGTATGGCCACAATAAAGAATGAAATCCTTCCATTTGTAACAGCATGGATGAAACTAGAGAACATTATGTTAACTGAAATAAGCCAAGCACAGAAAGAGAAATCTTGCATGTTCTCATTCATATGTGGATGCTAAATATTAAAAACAATTGATCTCATTGAGAAAGAGTAGAATGATGATTACCAGTTACTGGGAAGGGTGGTAAGGAGGATGGGGGATAAAGTGGGGATGGTTAATGGGTACAAAAATATGGTTAGATAGTTAGATAGAATGAACAATATTTGATAGCACAACAAAGTGAATATAATCAATAATAATTTAAGGTATACTTTAAAATAACTATAACAGTGAAATTGGAATGTTCCTAACACAAAGAAATGATAAATGCCAGAAGTGATGGATACCCCAATTACTCTGATTTGATTAATTCAGATTGTATGCCTGTATCAAAAGATCACATGTACCCCACAAAGGTATACAACTATTATTTATCCATAATAATAAAAAATATAATCAAGAAAAAAATAAAATCACTTTTGTCAAACCATGACAAATGGAACCAGGGAAGGCCACAAACGGAGAGCTCTCACACATGATTTCCCCTCCTGGTTTATGAAGGATTTTTCCTCCTGTTAAAGAATGCTTTGTTATCCTTCCTTGGGTGAGTATGCTCTTTATTCTGTGGTTTTGTTCTGCACGCCTGATATTTCAGCTTTTGTATGTTCAACCTTAGCACCAACATGCCTAGATAAATTTACTTACAGTATGAGCTCTCAGAGTTTGATGGCATGACAAGAGAGCCCCTTCTTTGGGAACTCTGGCTGGTAACATGTTCAAACAATATAGGTATCTTTCAAGCAGCTTGTTTTTCTTGAAACTAAACTAAAAAGTCAGTGGCTATAAAATCATACAGTCTAAATAGGACACATATATCCACTGGTATCTAAAGGCTGCAAAATGCATTTCAAATTCAAAGATTGCCTTGAAACAAAATATTGCCTCAAAGCTAGCTCACACTTTCTCCTCTCCAGAGCCTTCCCTTCCCCTTTCTATACATTTTCCCCTTTATCCTTCTCTAAGCTGAATTCTCTTTTTTCTAAAACTCCTCAGCTATTCTGCCATATTGACTATTTAGGTAAAGACACTTGAAAAACAGCAGGTACAAAAAATAATTTTGACCTTCATGTTGTTTCTTAAAAGAAAAAGATAAAATTCCCACGTAAAAGATACCCTCCCAATGCTAGAAGGAAAGGCGACACTCTCATCTTCAAGGACAAGGAATTGACATCAAGAAAATACCATACAGATTTTATTAGAATAACTCTTATAAGCCTCCCCACATAATTTAGACACATTTTAACTGCCAATTATTCTTTTTTTTTAATTTCAGCTTATTCTGGGGGTACAAAAGCTCAGGTTATATACATTGCCCATGTCCCGCCCATCCCCCTGAGTCAGAGCCTCAAATGTGTCCAATCCCCAGACAGTGTGCCTGGCACTCACCATGTAGTCATACCCTCCATCCCCTCCCCCCATCCCCCACCTTCCTGAGTCAGCACCTTCAAACATGACCATTCTCCAGACGGTGCGCAACACACTCATCATGTAGGCATACACCCATCCCCTCCTCCCACCCCCCACCTCAGTCTGATATCCAGTTGGTATCATTCCCCAATGTGCATTTAGGTGATGATCAGGGAAACCAATTTTCTGCTGTATTGGTAACTGATTTTAATTGCTCTATTCAAAATCTGGGTCCCAGCCTTTATAAGATTGCCCAGATATGGGCAATAAAAAAAATCTTAAAGTTTAGCCTTGTTCAATTTTGTCAGAAATATAACTTGGATCCAACTGTCTTCTTATAAACTAGTTAATTTATGTTACCATGTGTTACTCATGTCTACCTTTCTAAATAAAAATTATAAGATCTTACTGTAAGGTCTTTGTTTTTATCCATCTGTATGTTTTCCTATGTCTATATATTATATTTATATGATATTTCTACCAAAATATATAAAAGATCCCCATTGGCTTAAAGAAAAAATTAATTGCCTAAATCAAGTGATTTATCAGAAATATAGTAATTAACCCAAATGAATTTTAGATCACATGACTTAAGTAAATCTTTTATATATAGTTCAATTTTAAAATTGTTAGTTAAAAAAAAAGATTCTTCATAGTCATTAGCACACTTTTTTTTTTTTTTGGCCTGAGTTTCCTGACCAAACACTGCCAGGTCAGTGGTTGACTGTTTTCGGTTCTTGGTGTACTCTTGGCTGAAGAATGACCAGACACGCCAAAAGCAAAGCAAGTATGAGACAAAGTTTATTGAGGGAGGACAAGATAGGTTTATGGAGCCACAGCAAGATATAGGTTTACAGAGCAAGAGCAAGATATATTTGCCACAGACATGAAAATGTCCCCTGTCATAAAAGAAGGGCTCTGGTAATGGTCTGGGGTCTTGTTTTATAGTGTCTGGACTGGGCCCTCCTCCTGGACAGTTAACAACATGACAATTAGCCTAGGTCACTTTCCAGATCCTATTGTGCCTGGGCTGCCTGGCATGAAGGCCGGGGAGCCCCTGTATTCTTTTGCATATTAGCAGGTGTTTCTCCATCCCCTAGGTGTGGCAGTGGCTTTGGGCAGGATTAAGGTGGGGCAGCAGCAAGATGGGGCCCACCTTTGTCCTTCTTCCTCAGGTGGGGCAATTGCTCAAGGCAGCACCAAGGCAAGTCACCTGCTTTTGTCCCTAGGAGAGCTGGTGGTCCCTTGCACTCTACCTAACAACACAATTATATTTGCCTGTGCTATATGTTTTAAGATCCTGTAAGTATGAGTTTGTTACTGAAAGTATGATACTTGTCCCCAAGCCTGAATCAGTGAGAAGAAAGAACAAGGACAAGTGGTTTGAGGAAAAGGAAAGACTAGTTTATTAATTTCCTTGCAAATGAATAGGGCAGCAGCTAGCATCTCAAGAGACCACCATTTTTCTTTTAGGTAGAAATATAGGGTTTTTTTTAAGGGGGGGGTGGTTTCAGCAGTTGGGCTCAGGTCTATGTGACCAGTGTCACATATTGTGGCTTCCAGCTATTGTTAGTTAACTCTAGTTGGTGGTTTTGGTTGACCTTATTTACAGTGAAGATGTTCAAGTGACCTTTGTCCAGATAATTCTGTTGAGCCATCTCCTGTGGTTTAAGATACTAGAAAACAAACAGCAAAGGACATTTTCCTATCCCATTCATTACTGACCTTGGGCAGGAACACAGGTTTTAATTCCGAAAAAGGGTGGGGGTGTTTAAAGAAATAATTCATAAAACATTTCCTTGCCCTTTTTCTAACCTTTACCTCTATTACAAGTTTAACTTAAGAACAAATGTGCAGATGAGATTATAATACAGTGTCCATTGTTTTATGCATATCAAACACAACAATTTAACTGTTAGGGTTTCTCTTTGACAGGAAAAATAACTCAAAATGATGAATAGCTTTGTCTAATATTAATACATCAGTTTTCATAAGTAATTTGGAAATAATTATTAAATTAGGTGAATGTAAATTGGATAAACAGTTATACTTTTCATATAATTTGAAATCCTAATGTGACATGTTGAATTAAATAATATGTATTCATAAAATATCTGAACCATTTCTAAATAAGATAAAATGCTGAAACATAAATTGTTGAATATAAGGTTGCTCTTGGCTTCTTAAATTTTAAGAAAGACAACAAATATTTGAGTTAATTAGCAAATATGTCTTATTCCACAGTGAAACATTATTTTATAAAAATATGTTTTCAGAGATTATAAAATATATACTCATGTGATGTTAATATTTAATAGTTCAAAATTACTTTCTGGGTTTTCACTAAAAATAAAGGTTACTAAAAATTAAAAGTTTTAATTAATATATGTAATTCTGTACACAAAATGTAAAAAAGAATAAATTTTGTGTAAGAAAGAATTTTGTGTGGTCTCAGAGATAAGGGTACTAAAGTAAGTTTTTGTCCTAAGTTTAAATGATTGGCTATTTCAATATAAAACAGGGGCAAGTGTAGGACCAATACTAGGGGTTTAACAGAATGATGGAAGGTCCAAGCAAATTGTGGTGGCGTATGAAGGATGGGTCTTGTTAGAGGAGTTTTTCATGTTATAGGCGTTGCTGTGATTGAAAGGGAATTGTTTATAAGTTTTTCCAAGAATTGAGCATTGATGTCAGGGGTGTACAGATGCAGCACCAGAGTCTGGTCTTCTATGTTTAGAGCAGCAAAGTTGTTTTTAGAGTTTTGATATGCTCTTAGGAAACAAATTGTGAACATTTTGATTTTAATTCTGAATCTGTTTCTTTAAATTTTCAGCCATCTTCTGAGCTACAGCTTTACCCTCGTTTACAGTTTCTACCTAATTTTAAGTTGGAAGTAATACCTCCCTTATTTAATATAATCATTTTATTTCTTGAAGTAGAGTTTTCCTTTTAACGTTTTTCAAATTCATATCTCGAGAGTCTGGCTTTTTACTGCATCTCACTACATGTGATTTGCAGGCTTGCCTTGTTTCCTTCTGCTCTTCTCTTTTCTCTCCTTGAAATGGTACATCTTTTTGCTTAACTAAAGTGTTGACCCTCTCTCTCAACTTGTTTTGTCAGTTCCTGTAGCTCCCACCGCCAGTTCTGTCTCTACTTTTGTGGTGCGACACTGAAAATGTTTGTCTTAAAGGTGTAGGAGAACAACGCTTCCTCCAGTACATCTTGATTCTATACTCTTTTCTTTTCTTAGTATGCTCAAATTGTTCTATGTAACCAGGCAGCTTCACATGCTTTTACTTTTTCTAAAAGTCATGTGTTCTGCTCAAGGTATTGGTTTTCTTGTTTACATTATTCTTCTATAATATGGTGTACATTCATAGCCTTAAATACACACTCTTCCAGCGTCTAATTGAATTCAAGTACCTCTTTGTTAGGTTCAACTTCCAAGTTATCTAAACAGGCTTCTTATAAGGCAAAACAGTCATATTGCAAGAGGTTGTTCTTTACCTTTTAAGTAATCGTACTTGGAAACAGAGATTTTGTGTTTCATTAAGATAGTTTATTGTTCTTTATGCTGTCTTTACTAAGTTTCTGATTACTTAGAAAAACTGAGTCATCTCTATTAAGGGATGCTAAATCTTTTAAAAATTAGATTTATGTGGTTGTGTTGTTGATATAAATGTTCTAAAAATTTTGTAAAACTTATAAGTGCCTTGTGGTACTGGTGTGATGCTGTCAGTCATTATTCTGGTTGTTATCATAAAATACTGTATACCAGTGGTCCCCAACCTTTTTGGCACCAGGGTTTCATGGAAGGTAATTTTTCCACGGACTGGGGGTCGGTGGGGGGGCATGGAGGTGGGCAGAGCTCAGGCAGTGATGTGTGGCCTGTTTGGAAACAGCCCCTGGAACAGTACCAGGAGTTGGGGACCATAGCTGTATACAATACAAGTAACTAAATTTTCTCATTGATTATTAATTAAAATAAATTCTCATCAGATTTTAAACCATGGCTATTCTGAAATTTTGTCATCTACAGTTTTGATTCTTCTCTAAAAGTATCTACTGTCAGATTCATGGAAAAGACTCTTACAAGTAGTCTTAAATACAGGTTTCTGATAACTTTAAAATCAATGAACTAATAAAAATTTCCAAAATTCTGATAAATATGATGAATTCACAAAACAAGATTAAATAGAGCAATAAATAATTATATGGGAATACATTGATAAAAGACTGTAACTATTATTTAAAATATTACTGGTTCTTTAATGTTTTCTGTTTTAGATTTAACAAAACTCTTTTCTTTTAAGATACCTATAGCTTATAACAATTTGGTAAAATATATCATTGTAACCAAGATTTGAATATTTGCCTTTTCTCCTAATCTGATACCTCCAAAATTTGAAAACTGCAGGTTTCATCTGCTGTACCTATAAACAATTTTAAATATAACATCTTAGTCAAACGTTGGTAATGTAATTACAACAAAAGTGGATGGGAGAATTATTTTCTTAAATGAGAAGAATTTAGGCTTTTTTCATTAGATTTCTTGGTTTTATCATGACATTTTGCCACAATGGAACATTAGAACAGAGTATAAGAAAGAGAGACTAAATTATATATTTCCCAGTTTAAGAAAATCTAGAAATATTTCTGTCTCTATTTTTTATGTTGGCTGGATTATGAGCCTAGATTGCTTACCCTCTGTCACAGTACTAACTTAGATCTTTAATTTCCAAAGTAGATGCTCCACGATAAATGTATTGTCAAATGATCTTGGGAAACGCTGCACACAAAATTTATCACCTGAAAATTTAAGTATTCACTGTCACAACTTAAGTTTTGATCACCCTAAAGTAGATAAAGCTATTTAATTTTATGCTTATGTATTGTGGAATACTTTCTAGCCAATAACCTCTGTTATGAGCCTACCAAACTAGTTTGCCTATAGCACATTTTAAAAAATGTGGAACTAGATGATGTAAAGAAATAAGATGAGGTCATGTTATCATAGCTTCCCAGGAACTGGCTTCCCTCATTTTAAATATATCTTAGACTTTTATTACTATATGTAGACAAAAATTAAATGTATATTATAATATAATGTCATCTGGCAAAATTTTAGTAGATGCCATTTTTCTTATGCATCTGGTATCCCCTCTGTAAAGACTAAAATAACAGCAAAAATTCAATTCATGCTTTCATTTAATATTATGAAGAAGTATTTCTCTGTGAGTTGTATATTTTCTTTTAACACAACTGAAGTGTTTGATTCAGCAATTAGAAAATTGAGAACCTAATTAAATGTATTATTTCAGTAATATATCAGGAATATTTTTACATCATTTTCTCACTTTTTTATTAGTTTGTCTATTTTTAAAATATGCATCAATGGTATGTTTAATTTGAGTAGAGTGGCTCACATCCTTTCACAAAAGCAGAAAAGCAGACAGTATATTTAATATATATATTTTGTGATATTTTCTAAATAATAACCAATAACTTAGAGTTGTATATTTGTATATTCAATGATTTTTAAAAAATGCTATTCTATACATTTGAAAACAACTTGTACTATGTTATCGAAAAACCAAGTTCTAGAATAAACATAATGTGGGGTATGACTTTGAATTTTCTTTAAATTTTTCTGAGCCTTCAATACTTCTGTAAAATAGGGGTAATAATGAAATCTTGTACATGAGTGGTGAGGTTTAAAGAACACAATGATGTCAAGGTATGAATATTAAGTTATATGTGATAATTAGTCATGTCTTCATGGCTTCCCTGAAAGAGCAGTAGCTGCTCTCACAACAGCCAGAGAGTTTTTTCAGAGCCAACATCATAGCTTTTTCTCCGTCAGTTTCCAGATTTCTCTAACTAGGAAATAAATACATTTTTCTCTCTTTCTTATACCCTAATATAGTGCTCAATTGTGGTGAACTGCCATGACAAAACCAATAAATCTAATTTTAAAAGCTTCATTATCCCTTTTTAAAAAAGAATTCTCCCACCTCCTTTTGCTGTGGTTGCTGTTGGGAGGTTGGTTGGATATGGTCAATACATGAAAAGAACTGTAAATAATAATAGCACCTTTATTAGTTGCTTTAAGGCAATCAACTATGTCAATTTTAATAATCATATGTTTGCCAATGTATTTTTATTTGTATTTTAATTTTTTTTTACATTATTGTGAGTACATAATAGTTGTATATATTTACAGGGTACATGTGGGTTTTATATACTTATAGGGTACATGAGGGTTTTGATACAGACATACAATATGAATTAATCAAATCAGGATAATTGGGGTATCTATCACCTCAGGCATTTATCATTTCTTTGTGTTAGGAATATTCCAATTCCACTTTTTTACTTGATTTAAAGTATAACATACTGTTGACTATGGTCACTCTGTTGTGTTATCAAATATTATTCATTCTATCTAATTACCTCACTACATTTTTGTATCCATTAACCATACCCACTTTATCCCCCCACTGCTCACCACCCTTCCCAGGATCTGTTAACCATCATTATATTCTTTTTCTCCATGAGATCAATTTGATTTCCTTTCTTTTGGACATATATTAATACCTAGCAGTGGGATTCCTGGGTCATATGATAGTTCTATTATTAGTTTTTTGAGGAACTAATACTCTTCTCCATAGTGGTTGATGGTATATTCCCATCAACAGCATATGAGAGTTTTCCTTTCTCCATATCCTCACCAGCATTCATTATTCCAAGTCTTTGAATAAAAGTCATTTTAACTGGGGTAAGATAATATCTCATTGTGGTATTGATTTGCACTTCTCTGATTACTAATGATGTTGGTATTTTTTCATATACTGGTTGGCCATATGTATGTCTTCTTTTGAGAAATGTTTATTCAGATTCTTTGACAATTTTTAACTGGATTATTTGATTTTTTTTCCTATTGAGTTGTTGGTGCTCCTTATATATTCTAGTTATCAATCCCTTGTCAGATGGGTAGTTTGCAAATATTTTCTCCCATTCTGTGAGTTGTCTCTCTTATTTATTTATTTCAGAATATTATGGGGATACAAATATTTTGGTTACAAATAATGCCTTTGCCTTGCCCAAGCCAGGGTTACAAGCATGCCCTTCCCTCAGATATTGCACTCTGCATCCATTAGTTGTGGGTTTACTCACCCCCACTACCCCCTCCCACCTGACTGGCACCCAATGAATATTACTACCATGTGAGCAACTTAGTGTTGATCAGTTAGTACCAATTTGATGACGAGTACATATGTTGCTTGTTTTTCCATTCTTGTGATACCTCACTTCGAAGGATGGGATCAAGTTCTATCCAGGATAATATAAGAGGTGCTAGGTCACCATTTTTTTTTGTAGTTGAGTAGTATTCCATGGTATGTATCTACCAAATTTTATCAGTCCACTCATGTATTGAGGGGCACTTGGGTTGTTTCCACATTTTTGCAATTGTGAATTGTGTTGCTATAAACACTGGAGTTCAGATGTCTTTACTCCAAAATGGCTTTTTTTTTTTTCCTTTGGGTAGATGCCTAGTAGTGGGATTGCAGGATCAAAAGGTGTTTCTATTTTTAGCTCTTTGAGATATCTTCAAATTACTTTCCACAGGGGTTGTACTAATTTGCAGTCCCAACAGCAGTGTAAGAGTGTTCCAGTTTCTCCACATCCAAGCCAACATTTGTTGTTTGGGGACTTTTTGATAAAGGTCATTCTCACTGGAGTAAGGTGATATCTCACTGTGGTTTTGAGTTGCATTTCCCTAATAATTAGGGATGTTGAGCACTTTCTTATGTGTTTGCTGGCCATTATTCTGTCTTCTTTTGAAAAGTTTCTGTTCATGTCCTTTGTCCATTTATTGATGGTGTTGTTTGATTTTTTCTTGTTAATTTTAGGTTCTATATAGATTCTTGTTATCAGCCCTTTATTGGATGTGTAGAATGCAAATATTTTCTCCCATTCTGTAGGTTGTCTATTCACTCTAATGATAGTTTCCTTGGCTGTGCAGAAACTTTTTAATTTGATCAGGTCTCATTTATTTATTTTTGTTGCTGCTGTGATGGCTTTGGGGATCTTCTTTATAAATTCTTTGCCTAGGCAGATGTCTAGAAGAGTTTTGCCAACATTTTCTTCTAGAATTCTTAAGGTTTCATGCCTTAGGTGTAAGTCTATTTTTCATCATGAGTTGATTTTTGTGAGAGATGAGACGTGGGGATCCAGTTTAAATATTCTGCATATGGAAATTTGGTTTTCCCAGCACCATTTATTGGATAGAGGTTCTTTTTCCCACTTTTGTCTGCTTTGTCCAAGATTAGATGACAATGTGAGGATGGTTTTATATCTGGGATCTCCATCCTATTCCAAAGGTCTATATATCTGTTCTTGTGTCAGTACCATGCTGTTTTAGTTACTATGGCCTTGTAGTAAAGCTTAAAGTCTGGTAGAGTGATACTTTCCAATTTGTTCTTTCTGCTTAAGATTGCTTTGGCTATACGAGGTCTTCTCTGGTTCCCTAGGAAGCATAGAATTATTTTTTTCTAGATCTGTAAAGAATGATGATGGTATTTAGGTAGGGATTACATTAATTCTGTAGATCACTTCAGGTAGTATGAACATTTTAACAATATTGATTCTGCCAATCCATGAACATGGTAGTGTTTTCCATCTGTTTACATCTTGGAAGCCCTTTCTTTCTTTTTCTTGTCTGATTACTCTAGCTAGAACTTCTAGTACTATGTTGAATAACATTGGCAAAAGTGGGCATCCTTGTTTTGTTTTAATCTTAGAAAGTCCTTTAGTTTTTCTCCATTCAGCATTATACTTGCTGTGGGTCTGTCATATATGGCTTAATCATATTTAAGCAAGTTCCTTCCATAACTAGTTTTTTTTTTTTTATCATGAAGGGATGTTGCATTTTTTTTACTGATTTTTCTACATCAATTGAAATGATCATATACATTTTATCCTTTGTTTTATTGATAAGATGTATCACAGTGATTGATTTGCGTATGTTAAACCATCCTTGTATCCTTGAGATGAATCCCAATTGATCATGGTGAATAATCTTTTTAATGTGTTTTTGAATTTGGTTTCCTAGCATTTTGTTGAGGATTTTTCATCTATATTCATTAGAGATATTGGCTTATAGTTTTCTTTTTTGCTGTGTGTCTTTGTATTGTTTTGGTATCAGAGTGATACAGGACTGGTATAATGAGTTTGGGAGTATTCCCTCTTGCTCACTTTATTGGAATAGTTCAAATAGGATTGGCATTTGTTATTTGAATATTTGGTAGAATTCAGAATTGAAGCCAATCTATCTTGTTATATGTTATTGGTTTATTCAAGTTTTGGATTTTTTTCTGGTTTGCTAAATGCAATTTTAGATACCATCTTACTCATGTGTTGAATGTAATGAATTACTCAGTCCTTTGGAGGACAGTCCAATAGATCGAAATTTACATGGGGTCCATCTTATTGTCAGTCATTGACTTTCTCAGTCAGTGATTTTTTTTACACGGAATCCTAAAACCTATTTTCTTTTTCTTTCTTTGTTTATTTATTTATTTATTTTTTTGTCCATTTGGTGATAGATATCTAATTCTGAATCCTGATTTTCTGGAAGGAATAGTAATGGCATTGAATCACTAAACAACTTGCTGAAATGACCTTCTGGGTTAGGAGGAAGATTGAGAATAGAATCCAAAACTTCTGGTACCCATAGCTTTCTAGATTTGATTACCTGTTTTTCAAGGAAAGTTTTCTAGTTTGACTAAATTGAAGTATAAGAGGGCTTAAGGGCATCACTGCTTATGATTTGTCCTAACTGTTCTAATATGCATCTGGCATACTTGGAAACTGTTTAGAACTTCTCCCGTATAAGTACTATTATTTACTAAAGTGAAAATCTTGCCAACTCAATCTCCTTTGTGGTTTCTTTACCCCCGAGATACACAGTTGATGAGGCTGCAAATGGCAAATGCAGTGTTCTAATTAAAAAAGGATAGAGAATTTATATGATTGGGATACATAACTCTTTCTGAATGTATAAATCCCCTGCTTGTATGTGTGTACGCTCATAAAAGGCATGTAGAAATTGAGCGAATTGGGCCCAATGGTGTTCTGTTGCTCTGCCATGCATAATAATATGATATAATTTATCTTGGTTGTCCCTTACAACAGAAGCAATATATTTAAAAGATACCTGGGGATATAGAAAGAAATGAGATTTATGTTTGCATGCATTTGGAAATACTGACAATTAAAAGTTAAATTGAGGAATACAAAACAAAGCATGGGAATATTTTTCAAAAGGTGACTATAATTAATTCCTCCTGACAAAATGATGTTAAAATAAGGCATACTATTATTGTTTTAAAAATATATTATTGGAAAAAAAACTGTGTAAATTTAGAGGGCTACCTTTACAATTTAAAAGCACAAAAATTACTTATTAAGCATGTCGTTTGGGCAAAGTTCTTTATAAGGGCACTCTTCAGAACATAGAGACGGTCCTGATATATTTATGACAGTAGAAATTTCCTAATATATCAGGAGACATGAGATAATAAGGTAAAAATTATAATTCAAGACAGAATGTGATAAATGTTGGATTTAGAATTTAACTATGGAAGGGACTAAAGAAAAGAAAAGAATCTAAATTTGGTAAGGTCTTTTTAATTTAAATTTTATCAACTGTCTTAAATTTAATTGATATGAATCTGATTGAGAAATAGCCAGCCTTAATTTTTGAAAATTAGAGTATCAGGGGAACATAATCAATATTATAAATGCTATGTCTTAGGTACAATATCAAACAGGCTCATAATTATTATGCTATTCAATTCTTTCAACAAATATTTTAAGAAATTATTACTATTAATAACTGCATTTTACAGAAGAAGAAACGAATTCATAGTAATCAAGTAGTTGGTCTATGGTTACTAAGTGATACAATCAAAAACCAAAGCCAGATTTTGTGGATTTATAAATTTCTTCACTATGTTTCCTCCTTATCATGAATTTCTATTTAGTAAAAATAGAACAATTGCATGTTTTTCCCAAAGATTAAGTGATAGTTTTTGTAAAAGGAGCCACATTTATAGCAAAGAAACTGTCACAGTTAATTATAAAGAAATGCAAAATTTTATTACATTTATTAAATAATATGAAAACAATAAGTCAAAATAATCAATAGACAGTTAATTGTAATATATGTGGAAGATAAATCATCTTTTTAAATTTTTGTATAAAATATATAAAATGCATATGTGTACATATGTATATTCTTTCCTTTTTCTGAACAACTCACTCCAAAAGAAGAGAGAGCCAGATGTAACAAGCATAACACACTCACAAAGCCTCAAAGACAGAGCGAGCAGAGGAATGGTGAGCAATGGGGTCAATATAGTAGCCATTCCATCATGGACTTCTCTCTGGGTCCTAGTGAGAACTACTAATAAGTATGGAAAATGTTACCTCACAACTCTGTAACACATAAAGAACACATGCAGAAAAGCTTCTTAATTTCTTTTAATAATTCTATGCAAAGAATGGAAAGAGAATCACAAATCCCTGTTCATCAGAAATGTCACCTTGAGAAAACCAGTATAATATTATCAAGGATCCTGGTTAAGACTACAGTGTCTGGAGGAAACAGCAAAGCACCCAGTGGTTGTTGAGAAGCCTTGTGTATGTAGGGAAATCCAGCCAAGGTGAGAGTAGGGCTCAATTGCAGAAGTTGTATCACAGTATGTCATGAGGTGGCCGGTCAAACTTGAGAATGAACACATGTGTGATAATCCTGAGCACCCAAAATATTTAGGCTAGAGAAAGCTGAAACAGGAGATATAAAAAGCCTTATAATGTAGGCTTATTTCACAGTACTGCTGATTAGGCATCAGGAAATTACTACACTAGAGCAAATAATAAGAGGAAAAAACAAGTTGTGTGTGTGGGTATTTACATAATATTATATACATATATTCTCTTTCCGATTTGCACATATTATTACACAAGTTATAAAAGTGTTAAGTAGTATGTGGCAATATCTTGTTTGAGGTGGGAATTTTAGAATTATGATGGCTCCTACACTAAAAAAATTTTAAAGATGGGTATAAAAATGTGTCTTTTCTTGCTCTGCTTTTGAGACAATAGACTCTTCTGGAAATAGAGACAGTAAACTGGCTTAGTTCAGTCCCTGAGAAGATATGTTCCTCAACCAGTCTCTAATGTAGAATTCATATGTTTCAAGCTTAATATTGTGAAAATGTCCAGAAAATTTCACACCCAACATCCGCAGCCCTTTCTTTCAACTGAAGATGAGCTCAGACTGAGTTTTGGCCTCTCTACCCTGTTGCAATAGCCTTGAATAAATTCTTCCTAACCTGCTTTACTCTGGCTGCCACAACTTTTGTTCTGATATCTGCTAAAATATCAAATCTATATCTTTTCCCCATATATTTAGATTAACATTTGTAATAATTTGAAATGATTAGGATCAAGTTACATCTACAGGCTTTCAAAACTTTTGTTTCATTTGTCAAATTTCTGAGCTTGCAGCCATTTACAGCTCTCTCTCACGGGTGCTCTTTGTCTTTTTTAAATCCTGATAAGTAATTTTAAGAAGGGAAAATAAATAATGCCAATTTAAAAACTTATTACCTTAGTAGAATGGGTTCCACCTCTTTCCAGGAAAATTATAAGCACCACATGTACTCACCATCAAATTGGTTTCACTGATCATCACCTAAGAGCACATTTAGGAATAACATTGATCAGGTGTCCGGCAGATGTGAGTGGGGAAGGGGATGGGTGTATACATACATAATGAGTGCAATGTGCACTGTCTAGGGGATGGACACATTTGAAGCTCTGACTAGGGGGGTGGGGCAAGGGCAATATATGTAACCCAAACTTTTGTACCCCCACAATATGCTGAAATAAGAATAAAAAAAAAGAAGATAAAAAAATTGTTACCATTTATTAGAAAAAGATGTTTGTTGTGTGGGGAGATGTTAAGTGGATAAAAGATGTTTTAAAAAATAATCTATAAATTTAATTGCCCATGCTATCATTTCCTTCTAGTTGCCAAATTAAATTAAGAACTGTCTAGTTTCATAAATATTCAAGGGAAGTACATTAAAAATGAATAAAAACATCCAAAGATAAATGATGACAGAAACCAAATTTTTAAAACATATCTTTTTTAAGAAATCTGGAAATAATTGTGAAGTTCAATGACTTAGGTCAGTATATACACAAATCTGCTCCTTGAAACATTAGTACCCCCTGAATGATATAGGAAAGTATATTTCTCTTGTCAAATAATTGTGAAAAATTCTACATATTATATTAACATGAAGATTCAAATTGCACATTAGTTTATAAAATCTGGGCATTTTGGAGTAAATCATGAGAATGTGTTTAATTCAATAATTCAAAATGTATTTTTCTAAAGAGTTTTTTATAATTGGCTTATGATTATTTTTCTAAAACTCATTTAATAAGGAAAACTATATATAGAAAGAATATTAAAGTATGCTAAAATTCCTTTGATCTTTAATGTCATCCTAATTGAGTTTTTAAAGCAGGATTCAGTACTTTTTTTACATTTAAAGACTTCTATTAGCTCCCCATTTTTCCCAAAGCAAAAGTCAATTACTATAAAATGGTACTGAAAATCTTTTCATTTTCCCAGTTACCATCTACCAAATCTATCTGTGCTTCTCTAAAAGAAACACCAAATTGTTTTTATTCCTTTTGTTTCTTTACTATTGTAAACATTGTTTCACCTGTCTACGATCCCCCCTTGGAATATTTTTATTGGTCCTTTAAGGCCTAGTATAAATATTGTGGTGTTTATGGTAAAACGGTGTTAAGCAACTGTCCCAACGCCCTTCTTTTGTGAAAGCCTCCTGTACTGAGACCGGGCAGGTAAAAAAATACGGTTTTTAGATACTTTTGCAGCCTAGGATTGTACCTAGAAGGGATGTGGGATATATTAGTCAGATATACTCCAAATTTCGAAGCCAGAAGAAAGAAGATTTTACTTCTGCTGATGTTTTCACTGGCAAATAAGATCTGCAGGCAGTTTTCCTTAGGGAAATAACAGCAGCAGTTGTGGTGCGTAGTCATTGGATTCATGGCTGTCTCTGGTATGGTGCTTTGGATTTGCTGGTGTGAATGGCAAGGGTGTAACGGTCCTAACACTGGCTGCTATAATGGTCAATTTGTGTCTGCTTCCTAACTGCAGAATTGGCAACTTGGCTCTAGTTCCAGCAGCTATTGCTGAAGTTTCCCATTTAGTCAGTCAGATTCCTGATCATTAGAGGATGCAATTCCTCAATGGATTAGTTAGTAGTGTGGCTTTGTAGGCCATTCCTAAAAGCCCAACTTAACAGGATTCTTCAGACTTCTTAAAGATTTAACATGAAATCCAAAGTAAACAGCAATCAAAGTTCTTTCTATTTAAACTAGTCAAGTGCATTAAGTTCTCTGCAACTGAATCCTGACCTTTAAAAAATGTCACCTCTTATGTGAATTCTCTCTAATTTTTCTTAGCATTTAGCTGTTTTCTTATGGCACTTTGTATACATTAATAGCATTTGTTAATTTTTGCTTTATGCCTCTTCCCTATAGTGAAATCTTACAATTTATAATTGCCACTTTTTCCTTCTGTGCTCTCCAAAAGAAGACTTTTCTTGTATCCCTTTTTTTCTTTGAGAAGTTTGCCTTCGTTTGGATTCAACTTACTACTTTGGGACTCAGCCCTCTGATAAGCTTTAAAAGTTATGCATTTAAATGATCTTTCTCTTTTTCCTAGAGTGGGAATAACCTCCTTTTGCCAATTTCTACATTATAAGAGAAATCATAAATTGCTCTTGCTTTTATGATTAATTTCCTAGTAATGATCAGGTACATATTTCCAATATGCTATTTATTCATTATTTACATCTTTAAAATTATATGTATAATTCACCTTGAATTTAACGTATAATATGAGAAAAAAATCACTGAATAATGCTTTCATTTTTAAATCAGAAATATATATTGAATCTTATTAAAAGTCTTTATGAAATCTATTAGGATAATTGCTTAGAAATCTCCTTTGACTAATCATTTATATTATTTTACTATCAAATATCATTTCGTCTTTTTGTGCTGGATTCTTGTGTAGTTTTATCTACTTTGTCTTTCCATAAAAAGCTGATAGACATTTTTCAATTATATTATTTTTTGTTTTCTAATAAATTTTACTTTTGCCTTTATTAATCTTTTTCTTTGAATATTTTTCTTTTTTTATTTTCCAGTACACCATTATGATATTTTGATTGGTGTTCCTTAACTTTTGCTACACAATAGAATTGACCTTGGCATTTATTTATCTATTGATTGATTGATTGATTGATTGATTTTAGGTGGTAGAAATTTGTTGAAAAGTTTTATTTATTTATTTTAAATTTTATTTTAAAGAAAAGTAAACAAAAAATGCCATGCCAAAATCCATTGCCAGAGTTTCTAATTTAATCAGCCTCAGGTGGGATTATTCTATATTATTCTAATATGTAGCCAGAGTTAAGATAATTTGGTTTTAATATTTCATATTAATAATCTAAATTCTTAGTTATAAAATTTCTATCAATTACTAATATCATGCATTCCATAAGTTTTGTTAGAGAGTTTTTCTATCACTAACATTTATTATATTGTTATAGTTTCTATGTAACTATATAGTTATACTTTCAACTTAGTTGTTTTCTTCAATTTGTGAAGAATTTTATATTCCTATGTGGTTGTAATCCTTTGGTTATTACGTAAAGTTTAATTATAGTATATTATCATATTATGATAAAATACAATTTACATTTTTATTTTAAAATTATAACAGTTTTAATTGTGGTTAAATATATTTCTCTAATGAATAGTAGTTTCAATTTTAAAAACAAGAGAGATTATCTTTCTTTGGTTATAAAATTTTATGTACAACTTAACTAACATTATAAAAACAATAATATAAAATATAAGTATATATAGCTATAAAAATATGAATTTTTGTTAAACTTTATATTGAAGAAACAAATGACTAAAATTTCACAGTAAAATTATGGTTTAATAACCTTTTGCATTTGTAACTGTTTATCCTCAGCATATAATGTATTATTTTGATAGATAAATACTATACTAAATTTTATATTATATTTTCATTATTATGCAATCTTTTATTTTGTCTAATGTAAACATTTTTTATTTGTAAAGTTTTTATTAAAATGCAATACCTCTTGCTTCTATATGTTTCTCATATATCTTTTTCTCATTTTTTTACTATTAGTCTATGCTATTAAATTTTTACATGTGCCTCATAAGCAATCAATTAATTAACTTTGTTTTTAAATAAGATTTGGGGAAATTTTTAACTTCATATTCTAGCGTTAATATGTAATCATTGTCATTTGATTTAAATCTGGTCTTTCTTTGGTCATCTTTTATGCTTTTTTGTTTTCTTAATGCTTTTTTGGTATTTACTTTTATTTTATAAAGTAAAATGCATCTTTTTCCTATCCATTGATGATTTGGAATATATAGCATTTGAAACTACTAAATGTTATTAATTTATATCAAATCATTTGAACCTATATTTCTCTAGTTTGAATATATAATAAGAAACAATAAGCTATTCTCCACTAGCCAATCATATAAGGTAGGAAAATCAGCATGTCTTGACTCCCCTCCAATCCCTGCCCTTTCCAGTTTTTGTTCATAAAATATAAGATAAGTTAGATATTATCACTATTATAGTATTAACTTATTATTAATATGTCCTTTTACTATTAAATATTTATTATATTCTATTCTGCTTAATAATATCTATAAAATTATCATACTGAAAAAAGATACAATAAAAACAACTCAGTATGTCAATATTAGTTAAAGAAGTACTTGACTGACCATTCTAATTAATGTAAAAAAAAAAAAATCAAGCTTTCACACCACACGGTTATCCTTGAAATTAATGTTAACAGTAAGCCATCACTATATTCATGAAGTATTCAGCTGCAAGTCCCAAAGCAATTTATATATCCAATTTCGTTAAATTTTCTATGATTTCTAACACAAGGAGCAAAAGAAATGTTACTTAAAAAAACACACTTGCACTCAAGCAGTATCAATTAGATAACAGAACAAGTTTCTACCTCTAGATTAGTGATTTCTTCATTTCTCAAGCTCAAAAAGTAATACAGATTCTCTGTAGCTTTTTCAATACATTTATGTAAAAAATTATTTGGGATCTAAATCAGAGTAATATTAATAGTATAGAATTGATTTAAATGGATTATATCAATCACCTTTAAATGGTCTAAAATATATCTTCTGTGAGTCAAGAATAATAATTAACAATGGTTTCAATTGCACTAACTGTATTTTACTTTACAGAGATAAGAATTTAATACATAAGATGAAAGGAAACTTTTGGAGGTGGTGGATATGTTTATGGCATAGACTGTGGTGATGGTTTCATGAATGTATACTTATCCTCAGAGTCATCCAGTTGTATATGTTAAATATGCACATCTTTTTATATTGTCAAGCATCAATAAAATATTAAAAAAAGTAAAAGATAAGAATAAATTTCATATTTTTAAGAGACACTGTAGTTTGGGATTAAAACAATATAGGCTTTGGTACCAAGCACTGTAGGCTTGGAGTTTCAACTCCTTGATCATTATCTAGATAATTCTGTACAATTTATTTTATCCATGGTGCTTGTTTTCCCTTAAAGGGGTTAACTGTAGTATGTACTTCATGGAGTTGCTGTGAAGATATGATTAATTAATGAACAAAAAGCACTTAGCACCATTTCTGTTCTACACTAGCACTCAATAAATCTTAATTGGAGATTGGATATCTATTGTGACTGGTTTATTTTTAAACAGTTATAGCTTTTTAAATTTATTATGTATGATATTCAAAACATACAGATAAGTACAGGATCTATAGTATTCATAGATACATATCCGAATAGTCATCTGACCAGTCCGAATAGTCCACATGCCCTCCTTACTGGTGCCTACCCACTAAACATCAGTGATGTATGAAGTATGAAATTTTGAAATTACATACTGAAAGAAAACTTCATGCATAAGTCACTCTGTAGTTATAAGTTCCTGTGTTTTGTCTCCTTATGTATCAAAAAATATATTTAGAATAATTATGCTTTTTTGATTTCCTGAATAAACAAAATACATATCATAAGAGAGAGAAGCCAATGCAGATGTGATTAATTTGATAAAATAAGCTATTTAATATTATTTTATAATATAATAGTAAAAATTAGAGGAGAGAATAAATTAATGTACTTTTTAAATTAAAGTAGTTTTTAAGTTGAGATATGGAACTGAGAAAATTACAATTTAAATGAGCTAGTATAAGAAAAAAATATAATTTTATACATTGAGAGCATGCCCACCATAGTTTTAAATAAATACCTACATAGAGCTTAATATTTCAAATTGACTGATTAAAATATTATAATAGAAGACATTCAAGATCTAATTTCTGAATTATTCTAGTATTTATCCATCAGAACTACAAGATAAACATACATAATATACACGAGCACCATAATTTGAGGTGTTCAACTGACTATATAGTTTGCAATGAATCCTCTGAGGAAATGTTGAATAGAAATAATCCTGTCACTTGTTTTTTTTCTTTCTATGAAAGTGAATACAGTAAACTGTCATGTAAATACTATTTAATAAAACTGTATTTGGAGTGATTTAGGTAATCTGTCACCAGTTTCCTTCTTTATTTAAATACACAATTTTAAATAGAAAGCTCTATGTCAAACAGGAAAATAGGAATACTAATCTCTTTGAGATTTACTTTTTTAAAATAATAAAACATATAAGAAATTACTTCTTTGGAAGACAAAAAGGCATTCAAAACTATTATTCTTATTTCATTTCAATTTAAATGCATTTCCCAAGTCACTGAGTGTAGCTCATATATTTAAAAGAGTGAATGAAAATTCAATAATTAAATAAATGATTGTGAATTATAATATTTTACAACAAATATGGTACCTTTAAAAAAGTGCACCTTACCTAATTTATACAGTTTAATTCTGAATTTCACCTCCCTTAGTTAATAAAAAAAGTCATTACAAATTAATGAATTGCACCACCAAGGGAAATTCAGATCCTGCAGAAGCATTATGCACAATAGGATTAAGAAAGCAGTTATTACATAAGATCAAAACTTATTACAGAAATAAAAGAAAACTGAGTGAACACATAAAAGAACTACAGAAGATGATAATTGATACTGAAATATTTTCAGTCATATATTTTAACAACTTATTGGTGAATATAATTATTTTTCTAATCACAATGTAGATCAATAGAATTGACTAGCAGAAAGCAGACAATATGATCAACACTAAGAAATACAGAATAATGGGTTGAGACAGAATAATCAGCTACATTGTTATCTGCTTACTTCATTTGCACATATTTGTGTAAAAGGAAAAGAAAAGCACATCAAAGCACGGATTTTTAGAGAATTTACCTGATTTAATTTTTGTTATATCTATGAGGTTTAAATCCTTTCTTATACAATGTAAATTATTTCATTATTCTATTCTTGCATTCTTAACACAGTTCAAAAAATTCTAAATTACCCTTTTGTCTGCCTCTAAAGGTGAAAGTGCTGTTCTGCCCAGGACTGTGACACTCGGTTGTTGTAGTAGTTATTTCTCATCTGTTAAAAGATGGCTAAGACTACAGTGATATGGTTTTCTGATATTGTGAAAGTTTCTTTTTCTTTCTTTCTTCTCAGTTCTAGAGAAATTTTCCTATACTGTATCTCTGAGTTTGGTGGTTTTATGCTTAGCCTATAACATCTAAAACGTTTAGATGAAGATCCTAATTAATTTACTTACTCATTACCTAAACTTGAATACATTATTAAACAGTAGAATTACTCACTTCATAAAATAACATTTAAATAAAATAATTCATGTAAAAATGTTAGCACAGTGCTTGGAAAATAGTAAGCCTTAAATTAGTGATGGCAAATTCTTACTACTTCCAGTATGTTTCCTATTTTCTTTTTATCAAGAGAAGAACCAATAATATTATTCAACTCATTGGCTGTCCTGATTGCATGTGTTTTGTCTTTTAACTACACAAATACTATTAATACATGAAACACTTATCAGCATTAAAAAATTAAAACAAAATACAAGGGATGTAGGAAAGAATCCAGCCTTTGTTAATATAATGAGAACATATTCTATGTCTGGATACTTTTTGGACAGCCCTTGTACAGTGAATATTAAAGTAGAACGTGACACCTGAACTGTAATCAAATGCATTTCTCCAGAGACTGTGTCTGTCCTTTAGTTCTTTTGATTCCCTATTTGTACAATATCCATTATATGTCCATAAAAATATTCAGTATATTATATTTCTTGGACAAAATATGCAATAAATAACCTTATGTGTTCATAATATTAGGTACTTATGAATATGTCTCTTAGACAAATTCAAAAAGTAGAATTAATGATTCAAAGATATTCTGAGAAAAAATTTACAATTTTGTTTAATGTCTTTTTATTTATTTATTTATTTATTTTTTATTTCAGCTTATTATGGGGGTACAAAAGTTCAGGTTATATATATTGCCCATTCCCCCCCATCCCCCCAAGTCAGAGCTTCAAGCATGTCCATTCCCCAGACAGTGTGCATTGCACTCATCATGTAGGTATACACCCATCCTTTCCCCCCACCCCCCACCTCTGTCTGATATCCAATTGTTGTTATTCCCAAATGTACACTTAGGTGATGATCAGGGAAACCAATTTGCTGGTGAGTACATGTGGTGCTTATTTTTCCATTCTTGGGATACTTCACTTAGTAGAATGGGTTCCAACTCTTTCCAGGAGAACAAAAGAGATTCTATATCACCGTTATTTCTTATAGCTGAGTAATACTCCATGGTATACATATACCACATTTTACTAATCCACTCATGAATTGATGGGCATTTGGGTTGTTTCCACATCTTTGCAATTGTGAATTATGCTGCTATAAACATTTGAGTGCAGGTATCTTTGTCATAGAATGTCTTTTGTTCTTTTGGGTAGATGCCCAGTAATGGGATCGCTGGATCAAATGGTAGGTCTACTTAAATCTGTTTAAGGTATCTCCATATTGCTTTCCACAGGGGTTGTACTAGTTTTCAGTCCCATCAGCAGTGTATGTGTGTTCTTGTCTCTCCGCATCCACGCCAACATGTATTGTTTTGGGACTTTTTGATAAAGGCCATTCTCACTGGAGTTAAATGATATCTCATTGTGGTTTTGATTTGCATTTCCCTGATGATTAGAGATGTTGAGCATTTTTTCATATGTTTGTTAGCCATTCTTATATCTTCTTTTGAAAAATTTCTATTCATATCCTTTGCTCACTTTTTGATAGGGTTCGATTTTTTCTTACTGATTTTCCTGAGTTCTAAATACATTCTTGTTATCAGTCCTTTACTGATGTGTAGTATGTGAAAATTTTTTCCCATTCTGTAGGTTGTCTGTTTGCTCTTGTGACTGTTTCTTTGGCTGTGCAGAAGCTTTTTAATTTAATCAGGTCTCATTTATTTATTTTTGTTGTTGCTGTGATTGCCTTAGGGGTCTTCTTCATAAATTCTTTTCCTAGGCCAATGTCTCTAAGAGTCTTTCCTACATTTCCTTCTAGAATTCTAATAGTTTTGCACCTAAGGTTTAAGTCTGTTAGCCACTGTGATTTGATTTTTGTGAGAGGTGAAAACTGTGGGTCCTGTTTAAGTCTTCTACATGTGGCTATCCAGTTTTCCCAGCACCATTTATTGAATAAGGAATCTTTTCCCCAGAGTATGTTTTTGTCTGCTTTGTCAAAGATTAGATGGCTATATGAGGATGGTTTTATATTTGGATTTTCTGTTTTGTTCCACTGGTCTGTGTCCCTGCACTTGTGCCAATACCAGGCAGTTTTAATAACCACAGCCTTATGGTATAGTTTGAAGTCTGGCAAATTAATACCTCCCATATTGTTTGGTGGTCTGTAGTAATCCCTGTGAAAATCATGAAGCTAGCAAAAGACTGCATTTACTGCCATTTATAGTTCTAAGAAATAGAGCCTTTGAAACCTTTCCCATATTGTGCATTGTCAGCTTTTTAAATTTTTTATAATATTAATAGGCAGGTATTAATTCCATGTTGCTTTTTGAAATTCCCAGATTTCATTCCACTTCAAAATATTCTTTTGATTATGTTTATTTCTCCCATTTGGTTGTCTTTTCTTCCATTTGATTTTTTGATTTATAAAAATTTTCATGTTACATAAAATTGTATTAATAATTTAGAATATATTTCTTATCCAGTGTATGTACTACAAATATTTTCTTCCAGGGGGTTTGGTTAAAGTTTGTTTATAGTCTATTGCATGCACACACACACACACACACACACACACACATCATGTCTGTTCTGTTTCTCTGAGAACTCTAATATAATTGCAACAGTATAAATGATGATATGGCATAAATGATGATTGATATATATTTTCTTTAAATTATAAATTTGTTTTGCATACTCTAATGTTAGTAATTTGGTTATAACTAATCTGGTTGGTATATGTGATAATGATATTATATTTTGAAATATTCAAAAATAAACTTTGCTTTTTACCTGTAGTACATATTCTATATGTAGTACATGTTTTCAAACTGGTTTTCCATAGAGATTCTTTGAAGGAAGAGAAGGGATCAAGATACGCTTATAAGGCTTACATATTTAGATATAAGTCTTACTTGAAGGAAAGACTTGCTGCTAATAATACCTAAAAGCCACTGGCACTGTGGATAAAGCAATGGATCAACTCATAGGTAGAAATTTCTTTGTTCTTTAGCAAATAGCTTTAACTACCTAGGCCTTTTTTTAAAATCATACATATACAAAGAGCCATAGTTTCCTATTTATAATACCTAGGACCAATGAAATGCCATTCTTTAAAAATTATAAACAGGGAAGCACGCTATTATTTGTACTAACAGTAGAAGCGATAGTTTTAGAAGAAAGACAATCTTACATTGTGATTAACAATGTGGATTTAGGAGTTGCATTGATTGATTTTGAATCTTGGCTTGACCTTGGCTAAGTGGGTTAGGCTAACAACCCCTGTCAGTGCTATCATCTGCAAAGTCTGCTTACCTTATGGAATTGTATCAGATTATTTTCCTCAGAGTGCTTAAAATCATGTTTGATACATAATAAGTGCTCAATGAATGTTAGCTGATATTAATTATTGTTTTTACTGTTGCCATTATGATCAGCAGTAATACTAATAACGTGATTTGTAAAGTAATAAGTCCTTAAATATACTGGGAGGAGGACAACCCAAGAGGGTCAAACAAGATTACAGCAAGAAAATTCCATATATTTGGATGTACTTTACTAAACAATATATTAAATCACAATGTACAGAAATGTCTAATAAAAGCCTTGCATGGCATTTTGAGGTAAGAGAAATTCATTCAATAAATATTTGGTGAGAATTGAACACATAATATGTTCACCTTTCAGGTGTCATGCTTGGATCTGAATATAAAACATGAGCTCTGAACTCAGGTAAAACCTAAAAGATACACAAGCTGTACAGAACCTCAACAGCCTAAAAGTTACTGTGTTTGGCTAGAATAGAGAAAGTGAAAACGAGCATAGGGATAGAAAACCTAAAAAGGGAAGCAGATCGTGTTAGACAGAGCGGGCCATGTCCAGGAGGTTTAACTATCCTAAAGGTATGAAAGTACCATTGATAGAAGAATTTCAAAGCCAGGGAGTAACAAAATGAGATTTTTGAAACATTTATTTGGAAGAGTAATATGTTTGCAGATTATGTATGAGAGAAGTAAGAAGGACATTCTAATATTTCAAGCTGGTGCTAACATAATGGTTATAAAAATAGGAAAAAATCACGGAGTCTAAGTATATGTAGGAGGTAAATTACAAGGTGTAGCAATTGACTGAATGTGAGATGACTGGAGCCTGGCTTGGGGTAAAGTGCAGCTATGGGCAGTGCTCAAGATCCTGCTTTGGCTTACTAATTGAATGACAGCGCCACTTACTAAAATAGGGAAGGCGAAAGTAGAAGCAGGTTTGGGAGGAGGGAGGAGTATTTGAAATTCTCAAATTCAGGTGTTCTTTGAATATCCATATGGAAAATTTTATCTCACAATAGGATACATCCATGTAACTCAGAAGATATAGGTAGGGTAAATAGTAGAATTTATGAGCATAGAGATTATATTGGAGACAAGGTAGTTGAGAAATCTTTCCTGAGGTATGGGTAGAAAAGGGAAAATCCCTGGATTGATCCCTGACAGCATTTAAGAGCTGTGAAATAAGAGGAACCTGAAAAGGAGATTGAAGAATGACCAGAGCAGTATGTGGAAAACTTGAGGAAGTATTTAATATGTTGCAATATACAGCAAGGGCAGTGTGTCTCTAGGATAAAAAAGTAGACAGGGATAAATACTGATGAGAGGTAAAGTGAGCTCACAGTCCTATTATTTAGTACTTTTTTAAAGATTTGTAGGGGTAACATGCTAGAATACTGTGGGTTATACACTGAACTGGAAGTGAAGAAGTTAAACTGGGAGTCAGAGTATAAATAATTATTTCAATAAATTTATCTGAACATGTATAAGGAAAGGATCTGATTAGACTCCTATGTTACTTATGTTTGTGTTAATATGGGGAAGAGGTAAAACTTAAGCACATGTAAATAGTGACAGTAAAGAGACTATGCATAGAGTGAGTTAAGGCACAACAGATAGTAGGTGGAATGAGACCTCTGGGCAGACAAATGGAGATTGGGATCCAGAATAAAGATTGTGTTACTTGGCCTTATATAGGAAGAGAGGCATTTCTTCCACGGAGTCAGAAGCAAAGTAAATACAGAAATGTTTGTGTTTCTATGTTTCGTGTCAGGATGGAAAGAAAATTTTTGTATAATGGCTTCTACTTTCCTTTAGAAATAGGAAGTTATGTCACCTACTTAGGATGAGGATGCAGACGATGGTATGAAAGGTCTAAGACAATGGAAATTTTTACTGAAAATAATAAGAGAAAAATGTAATAGGATTGCCAAGATGAGCTGTGATAGGGGATTAGGTTGATGAACATGAATTTTTAGTGATTGAATTTTGAGGCCCAATGAATATGCCCAGCAGGACTTATAAATTTGGTTAAAGGAGAGAAGGTAGGTATTTGTATTAAAGCTTGGTTGGAGATTTTTCATGAAAAAACATGAAATAAAAATGTAGCAGGCTATTTAGAATGTTGGTAAGGGAGTGTTTGAAATGTGGGGCTATGACATCTAAAGAAAAGGTGTAGAGAAATGAAAGCAGGAGAGAGCTAATAGAGAAAAGAGAGGGGGAAGTGGACAGGAATTCTGATGAAGTGCAAATGGCTGTATTGGGAGTTACTGAATAAGTGAGCTGCGTTTATGGAAGGCTGTGATCAAAAAGATAAATGGTTACTTTAATATATCCAAATTCATCTAAGATATATCTCATTCGGTAGAATTGTTCCTAGAATAACATGTGGACCCTTGTTATTTATAGTTTTAATTATTTCCTTAAAGAAATTTACTTCTATTTTACCTTTGGATACATTTTTCTGTTCCAATTTTTGTGTAATCCAGGAACATCAATTATCTTTAGGGAAGATTGGCTTTTTCTGTCATGGTGTTGGCAATGATGAATAAAGTATGATCTTAAGCCTTTTTCTTAGTTTACATTTCTTTCATGTCTATTCTGTCCCTTGCAGTTCCAAGTCTCCATTTTACTTTTGTTGTTTGGGTTACTTGTGGACTCAGCTTATTTCTACTATGTTTTAGCTCTTTTTTTCATCTCCTTCTGCTATTTCATCATTTTATCTTTGAGCTTAGATGATTTGGACCCTGCTTCATGGTGCAAAATGTTTGTTGTTCATTGTACAAAAACACGCATCTCTTTCTTTCCCTTAAAGATGCCAAACAGTTTCTCCTCACAGGGCATGAATCAATGCTACCTCTTCAGAGGTTTTCATAGGTTGTTGAATTTAAAGCCATTACAACACCACCCCAATTGCTTCAGAAGTTGTGTTTCATTGTCTTCATAATACCTCATTACTCTCTTACTTATTTATGTATTTATTGTCTTAACTTGTGTTTTGAGGATCTTCATCCTTCTAGAATGCAAGCTCCATTAGAGCAGGGACCTGATGTGTTAAACTAGTGTCATGCCTAGCACCAAAAATAGTGCCTAAAATTCACTAAATGCTCAACAAATATCTGTTGTGTAAGAAACAAACTTAATAACCAGAGTAACCATGAGCCCACATTTGGAGAAGCAAAAATATCACAGCAAAATTGAGCCAAACAAGAAATAAATTAATATTGAAAATATAAGGAAGAAAAATTCCTTTTTAGAACTGTTTGATAAGACTAAAATTGGTATACAGTAAAAGGCTAAACAGTGGTGATAATTTACCTTAAAAATAGAAAATAGATATTACAAAGCTTTATAAAAATAAAGAAAAAATTGTAAAATGACTATTATTCTCAAATTTCTCAGCTAGCAGATAAGGCATTCTGTGGAAAATTGAAATCCAGAATTAGAAAATAACATATACTGGGAGCAACATGGCTGAATGGAAACCTACAATGAGGTGCCTCTGTATGAACACCAAATTCAGCAACTATCCATGCAAGCAAACACCTCCAGAAGAATCAAAAATCAGGTGAGTGATAATATTACCCAGTTTTAATGTTATATCAAAGAAAGAGGCACTAAACAGGGTATAAAAGACAATCTTGTATTGCCTACACCCCCTCCCACTCCTCCATAGCCCAGCAGTGCCATGCCAGCATGCCAAGTGGAAAGAGAATCTGTGTGTCTAGAAGAGGAAGAATGAAGTAATTGTGGGACCTTGCATTAAAACTCAGGGCAACCCTGGCTCAGGGGAACACAGCACAGGACTGCATTCTGCTGGTGCCCACACAAGGAGCATTTAGACCAATCCAGCCAGAGGGAAATCCTTCACCCCAAAACCCAAGTTCTGGCTAGCCCCATCATTGGTTAACATAAAACAGCTTGACGCTTGCACCAAATTCCTAAGGCACTCGAGCCACAGAAGCTTCAGTCTGTGGGAGATTGCTATCTTAGATCCAGTGCTGTCTTAGACCCAGTGGACCTGCGGTACCCATAATTCAGTGAGACACCAGTGGTGGTGGTCAAACCAGTGCCTGTATCACCCCTCTCCCAACTACAAACAGTGACACTCAAGGAGAGTCTTCTTCAACTTGGGGAAAGAAAAAGGAAGAGTTCAGAGGATATTGCTTTCAACTTGGATACCAGCTTGGCCACGGTAAAATAAAGTATCACACAGACACCTGATTCTAGTTCTTAGTTACTGAATAGCATTTCTTGACCCACCCTGGGGCAGAAGGAAACATGCTGCCCTGAAAGAAAGGACCCAGTCATGGCAAGATTCACCACTTGCTGACTAAAGAGCCCCCAGGCTTTCAATAAACATCTGAGGTACCCAGGAAATAATCATCACAAGCTTTGAGTGAGACTGGGCTGGCTTCAAGTGTGACCTCACACTGGCGGCCATAAGGCATTGCCCAAGTCACTCCTTTCCCAATGCCAGGAGGCCAGCACAGAGAGTGAGGGAAGAGAGTCAGAAACTTTGCCTGGTAATCCAGGGAATCCTTTCTTATCTTACCCAAGTCCACCAAGGAGTACCACCAAGAGTCTACAAGAGTTACAGTATTATGGCCTTGGGGCACCTCCAGTGCTGATAAAGCTGTAGTGATCAAAGACTTAGATCACAACACTCAATTATCTTTGATATCTGGAAAGCCTTATCAAAAAGGATGGGTTCAAACAAGCCCAGACTCTGAAGAATAAAATAAATACCTACCTCTTCAATGCCCAGACATTGATGAACATCCACAAGCATCAAGAACATCCAGGAAGACATGACCTCACTAAGCAAACTACATAATGGTCTGGCTCCAATGGTCAAGCTCCAATAGGTCTGGCAGCAGAGTTCTCAGTGGAAACCTTACAGTCCAGAATAGCGTGGCAGAACATATTCAAAGTGCCAGGAAAAAAAAACCTTAACCCAAGAATATCATATCATGCAAAGATATCCTTCAAACATGAAAGAAATAAAGACTTTTCCAGACAAACAAAGGCTGAGGGATTTTATCAACACCAGACTTTTCCTATAAGAAATGCTAAGAGGAGTTCTTCAATCTGAAAGAAAAGGACATTAGTGAACTATAAGAAATCATCTGAAGGTATACAATTCATTGGTAACAGTAAGTACAGAAATATACAATATCTATTGCTATAATTGCACTTTATAAACCACTTATACCTTGAAAAGGAATATTAAAAGACAAACCTATCAAAAATATTTACAACTTTTTGAGAGATAGATAGTATAAAAAGATATAGATAGAAACAACAAAATGTTAAAAAAAAAGTGGGGGTGATGAAGTCAAAGGGTAGAATTTCTGTTATATTTCTCTTTGCTTGTTTATTTGTTTGTAAGCAGAGTTGCATATGTTTAAAATAATTGGTTATGCTACTAGCACTCATGTGCACAGATGGAAGTAAAACTCAACAGAAATCAAGCAAGGGAGAGAAGGGGATGTGTGAAATCATACCTAACAGGGACAATGTACACTATCTAGGTGATGCACACACTTATAACTTTGACTCAAGCAGTACAAAAGCAATCCACATAGCCAAACATTTATTTGTACCCCCATAGTATTCTGAATTAAAAAAATAATAATAATTGGTTGTAAAATGTCTTTTGCAAGCCTTGTGGTAGCCTCAAATAAAAAAAAAACCTACAACAGATGCACAAAAAATAAAAAGAGGTGAATTGCTTTTATAGATTTGCATATGTTGAACCAGACTTGCATCCCTGGTATAAAGCCCACCTGGTCATGGTAAATTATTTTTTTGATGTGCTGTTGGATTCGATTTGCGAAAATTTTGTTGAGCATTTTTACATCGATATTCATGAAGGATATTGGTCTGTAGTTTTCTTTTTTTGTTGTGTCCTTTCCTGCTTTTGGTATCAAGGTGATGTTAGCTTCGTAGGATGAGTTAGGGAGGATACCATCTTCCTCAATTTTTTGGAATATTTTCTGTAGTATAGGTATGAGTTCTTCATCTGGTCCAGGACTTTTCCTTTTTGGAAGGTTTTTAATTACTGCTCTGATTTCTGTGCTTGATATTGGTCTGCTCAGGAATTCTGTTTCCTCCTGGGTGAACTTAGGGAGGCTGTATGTTTCCAGGAATTTGTCCATTTCCTCCATATTATGTAGTTTTAGGGCATATAGGTTTTTATAGTATTCAAAGATAGTATTTTGTATTTTCGTGGTGTCAGTTGTGACCTCTCCTTTTTCATTTTTAATTGAGTTTATTAGAGTCCTTTCCCTTCAAGTTCTTATCAATCTGGCAAGAAGGCTGTCAATTTTGTTTATCTTTTTGAATAACCAGCTTTTGCTTTTGTTGACCTTCTTCATAGTTCTTTTATTCTCAATTTCATTTAGTTCTACTTTGATCTTAGTTATTTCTTTTTTTCTGCTAGGTTTGGAGTTGATTTGCTCTTCCTTTTTGAATTCCTTGAGACTATTTGTCAGATTGTTGATGTTTGAGCTTTCTGCTTTTTGGATGTGAGCATTTAATTCTATTAGTTTTCCTCTCAGGAATGCTTTTGCTGAGTCCCACAGATTTTGATAACTTGTGTCCCCATTATCATTAAGTTTGTTCTCTCAATTGATGCAGAAAAAGCAGTTGACAAAGTCCAGCTCACCTTTATGATAAAAACTCTTAGCAAAATAGGCATAGATGGGACATATCTTAAAATTATCAAGGCCATTTATGATAAACCCACAGCGAATTTCATTCTGAATGGGGAAAAAATGAAACCATTCCCACTTAGATCTGGAACCAGACAAGGTTGCCCACTATCCCCACTTCTATTCAACATAGCATTGGAAGTCCTTGCTAGAACAATTAGACAAGAGAGGGGAATTAAGAGCATCCAAATGGGGGCAGAAGAGATCAAACTCTCACTCTTTGCTGATGATATGATATTATATATCTTGAAAACCCAAAGGATTCAAACAAAAGACTCCTGGAATTGATAAATGAATTCAGTAAAGTCTCAGGATACAAAATTAATACACACAAATCAGAGGCATTCTTATATGCCAATAACAGTCAAGCCAAAATTCAAATAAAAAATGCAATACCTTTTACAATAGCCTCAAAGGAAATCAAATATCTAGGTATATATTTAACAAAAAGAGTGAGAGACATATACAGGGAGAACTAGGAAACACTAAGAAAAGAAATTGTAGAAGATGTAAACAGATAGAAAAATCTACCTTGCTCATAGCTTGGTAGAATCAACATTGTTAAAATGTCCATACTACCTAAAGTGATCTACAGAATTAATGCAGTCCTCATCAAAGTACCAGCATCATTCTTTACAGATTTAGAAAAAATAATTATACGCTTTGTAAGGAAGCAGAGAAGACCTCATATAGCCAAAGCAATCTTAAACAAAAAGAATAAACTGGGAGGTATCAGTCTACCAGACTTCAAGCTGTACTACAAAGCTATAGTAACTAAAACAGTATGGTACTGGCACAAGCATAGAGACATAGACCTTTGGAACAGGACTGAGATTCCAGAGATGAAACCATTCACATATTGTGATCTAATCTTTGACAAAGTGACAAAAATATACACTGGGGAAAAGAATCCCTTTTCAATAAATAGTGTCAGGAAAATTGGATAGCTGCATGCAGAAGATTGAAACTGGATCCCCATCTCTCATCTTTTACAAAAATCAAATCTAAATGGATAACATACTTAAACCTAAGGCATGAAACCTTAAGAATCCTAGAAGAAAATACAGGGAAGACTCTTTCAGACATTGGCCTAGGCAAAGAATTTATGGAGAAGACCCCCAAAGCAATCACAGCAGCTACAAAAATAAATAAATGGGACCTGATGTAATTAAAAAGCTTTTGTATAGCCAAGGAAACTAACATTAGAGTGAATAGACAGCCTACAGAATTGGAGAAAATATTTGCTCTCTATACATCCAATAAAGAGCTGATAAAATAATCTCTCTAGAACTTAAAAAGATCAACAAGAAAAAAAATCAAACCATCCCATCAACAAATGGGCAAAGGACATGAACAGAAACTTTTCAAAAGAAGACAGAATAATGTCCAGCAAACATGTAAAAAAATGTTCAAAATCTCTAATCATTAGGGAAATGCAAATCAAAACCACAATGAGATATCACCTAACTCCAGTAAGATTGACCTTTATCAAAAAATCCCAAAGCAACAAATGCTGGCAAGGATGTGGAGAGACAGGAACACTCTTACACTGGTGGTGGGACTGCAAATTATTGCAACCTCTGTGGAAAATAATTTGGAGATACCTCAAAGAGCTGCAAGTGGAACTACCACTTGATCCAGCAATACCACTATTAGGCATCTACCCAAAGGAACAAAAGTCATTCTATAATAAAGACATCTGCACTCAAATGTTTGTGGCAGCACAATTCACTATAGCAAGGATGTGGAAACAACCCACTTGCCCACCAATCCATGAGTGGAACAACAAAATATGATATATGTGTACAATGAAATACTACTCAATTATAAAAAATGATGCTGATCTAGCACCACTTATATTTTCCTGGATAGAGCTTGAGCCTATCCTCTGAAGTGAGGTATCACAAAAATGGAAGAATAGGCACCACAGGTACTCACCATCGAACTGGCATTGACTGATCAACACTAAGGTGCTCACACTTTAGTAATATTCTTTTATGGTAGAGGGATTGGGGAGTGGGTAAACTCACAACTAATGGACGTGGTGAGCATTGTAGGTGGGGGAAAGGGCATGTCTCAAATCATTGTTGGGATGTGGTAAAGTCATAACATGCAAACAAAATGTGCCCCCATAATTTCATGAAATAAAAAAATTAAAAAATAATAATAAAAAGAAAGAAATTAAAACAGACTAGGAGTAAAAAATAACTTTTAGCAAGGGAAGACAGGAAGGGAGTAACAGAGAATGAGAGGACAAAAAAAAACAGATATCAAACTATAACATGTCATTAGTAAGTTCTTACCTATCAATAATAACATTGTATGAGAATGGACTTAACTCTCCAACCAAAAGACATAGAGTGGCTGAGTGGATAGAAAACCAAGACCCAGCTATATGTTGTCTGTAAGAAACCCACTTCACCTATAAAGATAGATATAGACTGAAAATAAAGTGGTGGAAAAAGATATTCCTTTTAAATGGAAAGCAATAAAAGAGCAGTAGCTATATTTCTATCTGATAAAATGCATTTCAAGACAAAAAATGTAAGAAGAGACAAAGAAGGTCATTAAATAATAATAAAGGGGCCAGTTCATCAAGATGATATAACAATTCTAAATATATATGCACCCAACATTGGAGCACTAAGATATATAGAGCAGCTATTATAAGAGCCAAAGAGAGAGGTAGACTCCAATACAGTAATCATAGGAGACCTCAACACTCCACTTTCAGCATGTTTTTGTATCTTTTTAAAATTAAAGAATAATATACACACAGAAAAGTACACATAAGTGTTCAGCTCAGTGAATATTTGGAAACTGAACCTATCATGTAATCAGCAATCCGATCAAAAACCAAAACATTACTAGAATCTCAGAAGCCCCCCTTATACTCCCATCCCACCCCACCCCAGATATATAACCATTATTTTGACTTGAAATAACAGATTGGTTTTGCCTAATTTTAAACTTTATATAAATGACATCATACTCCATGTACTCAACTTTGCCTGGCTCTTTTTGGTCTATACTATATTGTGAAACTCATCCTTATTGTTCTAGGTAGTTAGAGATCATTATTTCTCATTCTTGTTTAATTTTTCATTGTGCGACTATAATATAAGTTGTTATCCATTAAATGTTGATGGTAATTTGAGGCCATTATATATGGCACTGATCTGAACATTCTAGCATAGGTCTAGTAATAAATATATCTATTTTTTTGTTGAGTTTATACCCAGAAATGAAGTTGTTGGATCAAATGTATACCTTCAGTGAGTTTTCACAGTATAAGGAGAGGAAACTCAAGCAAATCTCAGAGGACTCCTTGTTTAAAAAGGCAGAGTTGAGAGCTTGAATAAATCAAGGTGGCTAGAGTTAATGGGACAGAGTATCAGATTGGTAGCGCTACACAGAAAGATAACTCAAGAAATCTGAGGGTTTCCTCCTTTAATTTTTAGCACAATAATGCACAGGACATGTATGTAAAAAAAAACATCCAAAGCTAGTAAAGAAACCCCTGAAAAGATCAGAGGGAACAGTTTCTGCAACTCATGCAGGTTTGGGAATAGTGCCTGTTCCCACCAGCCACACTGGGAAAGTTCATAATTTATAGGACATTGGGTAAAATACTCAAAAGGATCTTCCCACAATAGTGAAAAATAAGAAAACCTGATGGGGAGGGGAACTGCTTTGCTTCTGCCTTAACAAATTTTAAAAGTAAGATCTGAAAGGACAAACTATTTTTTGTGACTTAACTGCATCCTAGAAAAAAGGCTCAAGGATATTTACAGAAATGGAAAAATATCCAGTGCCCAAAAAGGCAAAATTCATATTGTCTGGAAGTCAGGAATCTGTAAGTAGCTTAGCTGGGTGGTTCTGGTTCATGAGGTTGCAGCCAAGAAGAGTCTGTCATCATAAAGCATGACTTGGGCTGAATGATGTGCTTCCAAGGTGCCTCACTCTTGTACCTGGTAAATGCTAGTTTTTAGAAGACCTCAATTCCTTTCCAAAGGGCTATTTTAGTGTCTTTGTGGCAAGGTAGCTAAGTTTCCCTCAGAGAATATGATACAGAAATGAGAGCAACCTGGAAATCATAATGCCTTTTATTGTCTAGTCCTGGAAATTGTGTACCATAACTTCTGCCATATTCTAGTCATTACGAGTAAGGCATTGAAAGTATGGCCCACACTCAAGAGGAGAAAAATGAAGTCCTAACTTTTGAAGGGAGGAGAATCAAATAAGTTGTATTCATATCTTTAAACTACCACCCTCTGCTTATTTATTTTCAGTATTTTTTTTTCTCTCAGTGTTTTATTTTGAATATTTTCAGTTGCTATGTCTTCAGATTAACGAATCTTTTCTTCTTTGGTAATTACTTGCTCAAGCAAGCTGGCTGAGGGAAAACAAGCAAAAATAATAACAATAATAATAACCAGCCCTGCAGGAGTTTTGTTGATTGTTCCACCAACTCTTTCTGGTGGTTGTTTTCTCTGCCTTATGGAGTTAATTTATACAAATATGCTGATCATCACTATGTGGAAGACACAAGCAGAACGTTTTGCACTTCTCCAGAGTTCTCTCTCCCTATTTTGTATAGCTCCCTTTCCTCTGCTACTCTGTCTTGCAAATTATAGCTGCCTTGAATCCCCTGAATTTCACCTCTGTGACCTGTGTTCAAGAAGACTGTAGGTACTGTTTGAGCTCCCCTCTCTGAGCTGCAGCCTGAACGTCCCCAGAAGGTCAGCTGGGGCAACTGTGGAGCTCAACTCACAATTTTCCTTCTCTCAGGGATAACTGTCTCATGAAGTCTGTTGTTCAAAGTCTGAAAAATATTGTTTCATATATTTTATCTACTCTGTCAGCTGTGTATGACAGGAACATAGAATGGTCCCTGTTACTAGAAATTTATCTTGATGCTCATCCTCAACTCTCAACACGGTTAAGAAAATGCCAAAAAATGTACCTCCAGCTACACTAATTTGACATAGTACAATATAAAACCACAGGTTAGTTGACAAATAATGAAATCACTTTGAGCCTTTGTTTAATCATTTGTAAAGTAAGATGGAAAATGGCCCAGCAGTGTGACTATACCTACTGGTGGCTTTACAGATATTAGTTTGGAGATATACCAGCTTGGAATGATAATAATAATACTAAAAACTTTCAAAGTGAGACTTTTCTCTTGTGAAATAAATTATGGTTTCATGAAAATTTATGATGTATGGAAAGAGAAAAACAAGAGTAAAGGCTAGAAAATAACAGGTTCTCCATGGAATTGTGACTATTTCCATCAGTTGGAGGGTGTCAAGCAAAATGGAAAATAATTGTTGCTATGAGAGTGTTTTTATGGAGTGTGGGTGTGTGTGGATTGAATACCAAGCTAAGGACTTCAGATCTTATTTAGCCAGCAGTAGAAGGAAAAACAGGTATTCAAGTAGGGAAGTGACTCAATTAGAGCTGAATCCACCATTTTATTTATAAGTACAATTAACTCTTGATTACATTGTGTCTTGTTAATATAATTACATCTTTAAACCTGGGTTGCTGAGCAGTGCCTGAGAAAATTACACAATAGTTGGAATTAGTGTCACAAAAAATTATGTTCTCCAACTTTCAGCAGTGTCATCAGGAGTGCCATCAGCACTGCTTGACAATCCTTTACATCTCCCTGTTCAGCAACTGCTTTTCCTTTCACAAGCTCTACAAACTGTACAAAACCCTCATCATCAAGCTAAAGCCTTTTGCATAGAAATTATAGAGTTCCAGTTTTACTCCTCAAAGCCTGAAGTCAGGTATTAATAAAATAAAAATAGATTTAAAATAATACATATGCAATATCAATTGCACCTCAACAAACCAGCAATCATGATAATTTTCATGATCACCTCAAATATATTCTTTTCGAAGAAAAATTGATTCTAGTTAGCATATAATATACAAGCAGAGCTACTACTGGACTGCTTTGGTTATTTTTGTCTGTGTAATATCTATTTCTATCTACCAAGCATCATATAAAGGAATTAAAATAAAACAAACAGAAGAACACAATCATCCTTGTCACATAGTTCTAGAATCACCAGTGTAAGCATTGAACTGTCACCAATTGATACCAATTATGAAACCACAAAATGAATGATGGAGATTTGCTACATACTGTATGGAGAGTGGCATATTATAGCATTTTGTTTAAAATTAATTAAGCATCTTAAAAAAACCACAGTGTATTCTCGAAAATACCAAATATTTTAATCAGATTAAAATATTTCAAGCCTAATAAATTCATTTCGTATCTCTCCAGGATGAAGAAGAAGGGGGAGGTAACACTTCAACTGTAGATCTGCAGTTTTATCACTAGACAATCTCTAAGTGGTAAGTCATTGCAAAGTAATGACTGAAGGAATATTTGCTGGCTGTAGAAAAAATATGACCTGCAATAATCAAATACTGAAATATTACAAAATCTATAAAAGGGATGAAGGAAACTAAAATTCTCTCTGATGAATTCTTGAGAATGTAATGTACTTTTTCTCTGCAGTATCACCTTATTCACAGTGGCCAGCGTCTTATATGGTGTGATATGATAGGGTCAATTAAAACCAGAATGTCCTTTGCCCCTGCTGACTTGAAATCAAGTTTATCTTGTTGGCAAGAAGGTTGTTCATTTTAACTAAAGTATTACACTTTCTGAGGCCCACACTCAAAATATATAATATTACTTCAAAATAGTAACTCACTAAGTAGTAAGCATTGACTAGTACATGTAATTCAGGAGCTGTCATCTAGTTTAATAATGCCTGACTAACATGAGCAATAAGAAGGGAACCTGCTTCATATTAAACCTGATACATATAAAGTAATTGATATCCTCAACAGAACTTTCTAAACTAATATTATTAATGGGGAGAGGGTGGGTGGGGGGGTCCCAAGGAGTCCTCTTGCTCTTCTCTATGCTGCAGCTAGAGCAATCTTTCATAATAAACACAAATGTGGTTATCCCTCTTATTCTCAGGATAAAGTGCCTGTTTGTTCTTTTGTACTTCTGACTATAAAAACTGAGAAACAAGACAGATAATAAGACACAGCTCGCATAACTTTGCCTGTGAAGATGAAAGAACAGAAAGTGACTAATGGGGCAAATTTTTCAAACTTAAAACTTTATTTTTTGTCCCCTAAGATTTACGATGGGGAGAAATGATATATATGGGACCAGAATAAATCCTAGCCCTCAGGAGGCAGCCTCGATTTTAATAAAGAAAACTTACTAATATTTGCATTTTTAACAGTTTTAATTTATTAGGTAATATATTGAAAAAAACTCAAGTTATTAAAATGTTAGAGCATTTCATTATGGGTAATTATGATACTTATTTATTACTCTCCTCAAATGAGCAATTGTCAAACATGAAATATAGAGAGTACTGAATATTAACCACTCAAGAAAAAGTAAACAATGCATTATTGAATTGATCATTTCATTCCAAAGATATATTTTATCTTTTCCAGTGCAGTTTTCAACTGATCTGTCAGGAAATGTTTCAGTTCAGTCTTTTACGGTTACAGGAACTGTTTTCTCACCAAGGAGGATTTAAAATTCACTCCAATAAAAAGCTAGATGTTATTTTTGAAAAACTCTCTATTAATTGTTTATGTAAACAGCGTCACACTAATCTTAGGCTCACCATGACCAGGTAGAATAGTATATGAATCATAATATTTAGATAATCTATTAGTGTTTGAGCCTATTCTAGATTAACAATGAAATATTTTCACATGGAATAAAGACCCTATTTATCTACCAGAGTGACTTTATAAATTATTTGAGTGTTTCAGTGAATAACTAGATACCAGAAGATGGAAAGTTTTATCTATAGTTAAGATAAAACAGCAAACAACTTAAGCTCTGTTTAGGGAAGCTTTTTTCATGTATACGTAGTTCGAAATCTTTTGAAACCTATTAAGAATTGCATAAGTGGTCATCAGTTTTAAAACATATGCAAAAGAATATCCACCTGAGCCTATGTTATGAGATGCATCTGGAGCAAGGAAACCTTCCAAATCAAATACACAAAATATATACCAATTTGTTCCAATTATTTGAACATTTTTTTAATAAAACTCACTAATACTCAAATAATTATCTGAATTTTGCATGTAGCAATCATTGAATACCATTTCCTTTATTAACAACTGTATAGATATCTATTTGATTCATAATTTATTAAAAGATTAATTTATTCATAATTTATTAAAAGATGAATAGATTTTAGGTCTTCATAATGAGACTTTCTTCTAAAAAGACTTCCATGTTTATTGTTATTCATCCTTGGTTTGTTTTGGATAGCTCTCTGCCCTTCATTTTAGTCTTGATCAATTTGATGATGTCTTAAAAACACATTATTCCAATAAATTATTTCTAAAAATTCAGTTTCTGAGCTACCCAAGATTTTTTTTCTGGTAATCTGGAATAGTAGGTATGCATAGTAGGTCACATACAGAGTTCCACTATTTTGTGTGTTGAGAGCATGTAAGATCAATTCTCTTAGCAAATTTCAAGGATACAATGCAGTTTTATTAACTGTAGCTATGATGCTCTACATTAGATCTCTAGAACTTATTCATCCTGCGTCACTGAACCTTTGTACCCTTTGATCAATATCTCCAAATTTCCCCCACCCTCAGCCTCTGGCAGCAACCTTTTTACTCTCTGCTTTTATGAGTTCTACTTTTTAAGATTCCACATACAAGTGAGACACTTGTCTTTGTGTCTGGCTTATTTCATTTAGCATAATGCCCTCCAGGTTTATCAATTTTGTTGCAAATGGTGATATTTCATTATTTTTTAAGGCTAATATTCCTGTGTGTGTGTGTGTGTGTGTGTGTGTGTGTGTGTGTACATGTCACAGTTTCCTTATCCATTCATCAATCAAGAGAAACTTAGGCTGTTTTCATACCTTCGCTATTATGAGTAATGCTGTAATGAACATGAGCATGCAGATATCTCTCTGAGATACTGATTTGATATCCCATAGATACATACTCAGAAGTTGGATTGCCAGATATAATTGTTCTATTTTTAATATTTTGAGAAACGTCCATACTGTTTTCATAATGGCCGTCTCTATTTACATTCTTGTCAAGTGTACAAGGGACAAGGGTTCCCTTTTCTCTACATTCTGGCCAATACTTGGTATCCTTTGTCTTTCTGATAAATGCTATCCTAACAGGTGTAAGGTGATATCTCATTGTGGTTTGCTTTGCATTTCCCTGACGGCTAGTGATTTTGAGCATTTTTTCATATACCTGTTGGCTATTTTTATGTCTTCTCTTAAGAAATGTCTATGTAGGTCTTTAGCCTGTCTTTAAATAGGACCCAGTCATGTATTGTTTGGTGGAGCCACACTTGTCCTTGCCCTGGTAACAGGCCCGCCAATCTGCTGACTGGCTGCAGACCTGGAAACAGCCTCATGACCCGGCTCCAGCTCTGCTAGACTTTGGTCCCAGAGGCAGTCCTACCACCTGGGGGTCTTTAGGAACCACACCCACCCTTACCCCCAACAGCAGGCCTGTGAACCTCATGACCCAACTACTGGTGCTTCTTAAGACATTATTAATACAACTCCTATAGATAACTTGCTTTTGTACATAGACTCAGCTGTAAGAATGGAAAATGCTCCATTTTAAAATAATTTAGATAATAGTTGATACAATCCAATATGTATGCATTATTTTATGTATATAACATAATAGCTGCCCATCAAGTTATCTGTACCTACTTATCTATCTATATCAATTTTTAAAAGTCTTCATGGTCTAACTAAGCTATGAAAAAATTCAAATGAAATATTTGATTTAGAAATATCTCCTGAATGTCATCTGAAATACAGATTTAATATTTGGGAAGTGACATGGGTTATGGATACTGCCTTTACTGCATACTTCATTTCCTTTTGAAATTGAGATCAGTGGCTGAAATTCTTCTGTGATTTCTAATTAAATCTTTTCAAATGATAGATTATGTGTATCATACAACATGACAGTGCACCTGTATCATGTCATGGTTCTTGGGCCTAAAGTTTACATACCGAATCCTTTTGTTTTTTCCCCTTAACTATGACACACAAATTGATGTTATGTCCTTAGACTTAAAAAGAGGTTAGTATATGTTCTGTTTTGTTTTTGATTTTTTATTTATTTTTACCATACACTATGATGTGATGTGATCAAGGAAGTCCTTTGAATTATTTACCTCACCTTACTTGGCAATCAGTTTTCTAGTAAGACCTCACCCAGGCCGCTTTACAGAGATATCTCTGCATACTTCATTTAGAGTATCTGATAGCATTCACAACACATACTTAATGGAAGTTTGTATACATATTAAAAAATGCCCCACAAGTATTTTATGTTAGCTTTATACAAAACATATCTGGATCTTCGTGATAATTCAAATAATTATGAGAGAATAATGTTTCTGAGTGATTGTGTTTTAGGAGCTGGGTAATTAAAGGGAGATTAAGTCAGATGACCCTTCCCAAAACTTCAAGTGATAGAATGGTCTCAAGTAAACTGAAAATATCTTATTGTTAAAAAATATCTATATTGATTATATGTCCAGAACTCTCTCTCAGATGGCAAGCCATTACTTATAATCTTTCTGAATTAGTCACAGTCTATAAAATATGGGCCCAAAATGAAGCTTCAAAATTATATAAATTTCATTTTTGTTCCAAATATTTTAAAGATATATATATGTGTGTGTGTGTGTGTGTGTGTGTGTGTGTGTGTGTATATATATATATATATATATATATATATATAGTCGAAATGGGCTAAGTGCCTCACCAAATTGCAATCTATGAATAAACTTTTACAGTGTAAAACAAACAAAACCAGGAGGATATGTGAGGAAAAGAATCAGCTCCAATAATACAGAAATGATATTGAAACCACATACAGAAGCACATGCAACACACACATACACATACCGATATGCTTCAGATTTACATTAGTCAAGGTTCTCCAGAGAAACAAAATCAATAGAATACAGATGGACACATTGACAGAAAAAGAGATTTATTATGAAGAATTGGCTCACATGGTTATGGAGGCTGAGAAATCCCACAGTCTGCTGTCTGCAAACTGCAGACCCTGGAAATCCAGTGGTGAAATTCAATCTGATGCTGAATGTCTGAGAAGCAGAGAGTCTATGGTATAAATCCCCGTCCAAGGGCAGCAGGAGATAAGATGATACGTTCCAGCTCGAGCAATGCGGATGGGAAAATGGGGTGAATTTCTTCTTCCTCTATCTTTTGATCAATTTGAATGGTGCCCAGCCACACTGGGGAGGGAAATCTATTTTTCTTAATCCACTCATGCAAATGCTGATCTCATCTGGAAACACCCTTACAGACCACAACCGGAAACAGTATTTAATCTGGGCGTCCTGTGGTCCATTTAAGTTGACATACAAAATTAACCATCATAAGTTATTATTGATATTGCTCTATTTCATTTTTCCCAATGATATTAAGGTGTGAGAAATGCCTGGCCTCATTAAGCCAGATGGTTTTTTTATCCAGTCCATCCCATTATAACCAAAAGCCTATTTGCTTTTGTGAAAAGATTCAGAATGTTTGGCTGGGACCAGGAGTTTTGTGTGTGTGTATATATCCCACACAACAGATATATATATGTATCTGTTGAAAAGAGGAAGTAACTGGTAAGAGATTTAAAGCTGAAGACTTTTTTTCTCTTTTCCTTATCTAAAAGTAGCTAATGGAATGGTATTTTTTAAGTGATAGGATTTCTCTTTTGTTTTATTTTTTAACTAAATTTTATCATGAGGAGTTGAGGTTTACAACATGATATTATAGAATACATATAAATAGTACAATGGTTACTATAGTGAAGAAGATTGACATATCTATCATCTTAAATGGTTAGTTTTTTTGGATATATTTTAGCTATTCTTGTAGCTAAAATCTACTTATTTAACAAAAATCCCTAATATACAACTTTATTAACTTTAGTCCTCATGTTATATATTGGATCTCTAAACTTACTCTTCTTTCAAATCTGCTATTTTGTGTTGTTTGACCTATATCTCCCCATTTCCTCCCCCAAACCCTTGCCCATGGTAACCAATGTTTCATTGTCTCTCTGTATTTGAGCTCTTTTTTAAAAAAAAAATAAATCCCACATACAAGTGAGATCTTGCAATATTTTTCTTTTTAAAGCCTGAATAATATTCCTGTGTGTGTGTGTGTGTGTGTGTGTGCGCACACGCATGTATCACATTTTCTTTAGCTATGTGTTGATCCATAAACATCTATGTTGTTTTCACATCTTGGTTATTGTAAATAATGCTGCAGTGAACATAGGAGTGCAAATGTCTTTATGTGGTGGTGATTTCATCTCCTTTGGGTTTATACTCAGAAAAGGGATTGCTGGACCATATGGTAGTTCTATTTTTATTTTCTTTAGGAGCCTCCATAGTGCTTTTAATAATGAGTGTGCTAATTTACATTCCTACTAACAGGGTACAAGAGTTCCCTTTTCTCCCCAGCCTGGCCAAGATCTGTTATCTTTTGTCTTTTTGATAATAGCCATTTTAGTGAGTGTAAGGTGATATGTCATTGTGGTTTCAATTTGTATTTCCCTGATAATCAGTGATGTGGAGTGCCTTTTTCTGTGCTTGTTGGCCATTTATATACCCTCTTTGAAGAAATGTCTGTTCAAGTCCTTTGCCCATTTTCAATCAGGCTTGTTTTTCTACTATTGAGTTGCAAGAGTTCTTTATAAATTTTGGATGTTAGCCTTTTGTTAAATTTATTCCTACTTTATTTTGTGATACTATCATAAATAGGGTTGTTTTCTTAGTTTCTTTTTCAGCTAGGTCATTATTTGGGTATAGAAATGCTACTGATTTTTGTATGTTAATTTTGTATTCTATAACTTTACTGAATTCATTTATTAGGTATGTTTTTTGTGTGGTATCTTTGGGTTTTTCTACATATAGGGTTATGTCATCTGCAGATAGACATAATTCTACCTTTTCATTTCCAATTTAGATGCCTTTTATTTTTTTTTTTTTTTGTCTGATGGTTCCTGCTAGTATTTCCAGTACCATGTTAAATAAAAGTGGTACCAGTGGGTATCCTGGCTTTGTAACAGATCTCTTCTTGTTTTTGTCTTTGTAGTTTGGTGATTTTCTTTCATGCTAAGTCTTGATTCTTTTCTCTTTTTTGTTTATATTTCTACTATAAGTTTTTTCTTTGTGGTTATCATGGGGCTTATATAAAATATCTGATAATTATAATAGAATTTTAAGATGATGACAATTTAGCGTCAGTCACCTACAAATACTCTAGGCTTTTACTCTCCCCTCACAATTCATATGTTTGTTGCCATAATTTACATTTTTATGGTCCATATAGCTTAACAACTTATTACAGCTGTAGAAATTTTTGACTATTTTGACTTTTAATCTTCACACTAAAGATTTAAAGACTTACTCACCACCATTATGGTGGTGGAGTACAGGCATACCTCATTATATTGCACTTCATATTATTGCACTTTGCCAATATTGTGTTTTTTTACCAATGAAAGTTTTGGGTCAACCCTGTATCAAGCAAGTCTATTGGTATAATTTTTCCAATAGCATGTTCTCACATTTTGGCACTGTGTCACATTTGATAATTGTCCAATATTCCAAACATTTTTACTGTTACTATATCTGTTATGATAATCTGTGATCAGCAATCTTTGTTGTTATTATAGAAATTGTTTTGGAACATTTTAATTATAGCAGCATTGTCAGCATAAATACAAACTCATTAGGAAGGGAATGGTGAAATCACGCAGCTCTGCTATGGGGTTACCATCAAGATTGCAGCAGGTGACGCACCATCCAGAAATATAATGGGGTTTCCAGGAAAGGAAAGAGTCTATAAAGGGCTAAGTAAGCCCCTCCCATATGTCTTGCTGGGAAACTATGCATATGTACAAGGAAGATTTGAGAGGACTCAGCAGAAAGTAAAATCCAAGAAAGATTCAGATACAAGCTGTATTCTGAGTACTCTCCAAACCACTCATAAATGGAACAGCAGAGGGTGAAAGATTTTATGGGCTCAAGGAGTTTAAATACAATGTCTTCCCAAAAGATTTGCTGGCCCCTGTGGTTTGCAAACACAGGGGCAATACTGAGAAGCCAAACAAACAATAATGCTAAGAATTTAAGAAAGAAAGCATAGACACCACCAGCCACATGCTAAGGAGGATAGAAATCACATAAAGTTCAAGAAATATAGTAAAGGAAACTCAGAAAAATATAAGAACACAGAATTGCTACACCATATTATCTAAAATGTGCAGTTTTTAAAAAGATTACAGGGAAAAAAGTGTTACCTTGAAATATCAATAGAAAAATTTTTTCAAATATTCTCCTAATCTAACAATGAGAGCAAGCTGAATTATCTCAAAATCATGTTTATTTGAAACTCATCAGAGAGCTAGGGTTGCAAAGTAACAAAGTAACCAAATAAACTAAAATCCAATAAGTGATATCTCCACAATTATGATAGGCCCACTTTTGTGGGGTTTTTTGCTTATTTGTTTGTTTTGAGTAGGTTCATAGTAATTTAGGTTCCTGGCTGGTACATGAGAGCAAATTTGAAATACTTTCCTACTTTCCCTTCTAACTTTTCCCTAGCCAGTGCACATGACGATGATGTTTGCCAAAGACATGGGCTCCTAGAGCTGGGGGACACGTGAGATCTGCCAGATTCCTTCATTTCCGGCATATAACACAGTTTTAACCCCCTTTTAATGGAGAGGGAAATTGAGGCCCAGAGGAGAAGTTGGTATGTCTCAATGAACAAGGATTCCAGTGCCACTTCTGGAATCAGCACCCATGTCTCCTGCTTCCTGGGCTGGGGCTTTTCCAGTGCCCATGAATGTGCAGTATTCTCAGGTTACCTAGCAACATGGAGTATTTTCTTCAGTATTTCTCAATATCTTTCTTCCTGGAGGGATTCATGTATTACTGACCCATTTTGGATCATTTATCATATTGAAAATCTTATTTTATTTAAGTTTATTCTTTCTAGAAAGAGGTACAAAGGAACACAGGAACACCTCAACACATAACCACAGAAACATACAGGTTGCCTTCAATGAATCACAGAAAAGGAATATGCTTTATTGGACATAAGCTGCAGAACATATGGCCTGGAAAACCCTCTGACACCATTTTCCAGAGTTCCCCTTCCCTTCTCCTTCCCTCACACAGCCCGGCAAGATCTTAGAAGGTACAAGAGAGTCATTACATCTCAAAGTGATTATTTCTCTCCCACTATTTTTTTTTCCTTTGGTTAATGTCTTATGGTTGTTTTTTAAGACTCTTGAGATCACAAATGTTGGATAGTCTAAACCTTAGCTGGCAGCCTCATTAAATTACACTTTTTGAGATCAATAAGTTATTTTCTAAGGGTCCAACACTTCCAATATTTACCAATAAAATTTGTACTACAGCATTCTTGAGAATAACACAGAGCAGATCAGGTTTTCTTTAATAATTTACAACTTTTCTGTTCTGAAAATGCAAGTACACATTATGTTTACTTGAAATTGCTATAATATATGGAAGACATTTACCAAATACAGTGATTTTCAGAGAGCTACATAGTTTGGGCTTCAAGGTATGTCTGTATTTTCTCTTGCTCGGGTGAAAAGTCATGAAACCAATGCCATGCAATTGCTGATGCCTTGGAGAGTATTCTTACCTGTGAGAGTGAAAAATGGAAACTACTATAAAATATTGTACACAGGAAATTTACACACCATGAAGTGAAGGTACCAGTCTGGATCTTAGGTATTATTTTGTCCTTTAAGTTTCTTTAATAGAGGTGTAGCAGTTTTCTATAATTATGCATTTATTCTTCAGTAATTGGCAAAAGCATGTAACCTGTTTAAGAACACCAGTCATTAATCTCAAAATTTCCATTAAAAAAATCAATGTAATTGTTTTACTTTGACTTAGACAACTCTGAATTTTCCTCAGAATCACTGAGCAATTCAGAACTCAGAGAAGGATGACCTAATTAATTTCACTTATGTTAGAGTTGACCCAGAGCTAATCTTTTTCTGCTGAAGAGGATTGGTACTCAGCCTAGGTCATCCACAAACTTCCAGAAAAAGAAATCTAATTAAAGAATTAATACCCATTAGTGTAAAAATACTAAGTTGATAGCATTGACCTTCACTAAATATCACAGTTAAAATCTTTTGTTTCCTCAAAACAGAGTAAAAATGCTATGCTATAATGTCTTAAGGAATTATTATGTTTGTTCATAATTTAAGTATTTGAGTAATTAATACCTATTGACATATTGATAGTGTGACTTACCTTTATCTCTCAAAATCATTTTTGCCCTTCAAATATAAGGGCATGAGTCAGAAATATTGTCAATACAGATAGTAGATGTTAAATATTTCCCAGATTTGTGAAATTAACTTTTGATTTTATGAGAATTACATACTTTTTGGACTGCAAAAAATGGCATATAATCTATACTATGCTAAGAGACACAAATAATGTGCAAGTATTATGTATTATGTAATTCAATAGGCTGATAAAAGCAACTCCAAAGTACCTGATGATCTTTTGTTGAAAACTGGGCATCTAATAGACTGTAAATCAACTCTTTTCAGTTACCTGCAATTCTGAACAAAACAAAATAAATAAATGATTTTTTAAACTAAGAAATTTGAAAACAATATGAACAGATAATCTTTTGCCAGAATCTAAGAGGAATTTCACTTCCCCTGAGGTCAGTAGTAATGGGCTAAGAAAACACTAGATAACTTACCCACACACTGGTACAACATGCAAGGCAGCAACCCCACCTTCTTGGAACGGGGCCAGGAAATGCATCAGCCATTCTTACCACTTCCGCTGGAGTGATTGTTTTTGTAGCAGATGTGACCATCATGTGTTTCTTCTCTCTTTTATTTCTTTTCATCTTTATTAATAAGCATAGTAATAAATAAATTATTTAAAACTGTGGTACATTAATGGGAAGTATTTCATACTTATGGTCTAGTTCCCAAAGTAGATAGGTTTGTGTGCAAATAGAGACAAGAAGAACCCCACATTAGTACATTCTAGAGATTATAAATCTAATCTAGGACATGAGGGAATCATAGAAGCACAAAATGGAAGCAAAAACAAACCTAAACTTGGTCCACTAGAGATACACACAATAGAATAGAGCCTGCTAGACAAAGAGAAACATGCTGGCATTATGGCCATCAATAATGTTGCATTTCTCAAGTGGCGACCAAGCAGAAACTAAAAGGAGCAACTTGTCTAGGCTGGAGATATTTGAACCTTATATGTTAACAATCGGTGAATCTTGATATCGTTCACTTCATTCAAAGATGAGTGTAAAATAAAAACAATTTAAGAATCAGGGCACACCAGAAAAGTTATAGCAAACTAAACAATGAGAGAAAAAAATTTTGTGAAGAATTACAAATTTTATCTCAAAAATGATTACTACCTTAGTCTAAAACAAACACAGAAGTTACGGAAATACTGCTTTGAATTATAAACAGAATGCAATAAATGTAGCCTCTAAAGTCACTGGCAGAAAGCTACAAGAAAAGAATTAGTGACAGGGGAATAATACAAGAAGATGAGATCACAGGAGGTTGCTTGGCAGGTACAAGGTGTGCTGGTCCAGTGATGGACGTGCTGAAGGCCCTGACCTCACCACAGTGCAATATATCAATGTAGCCCAAATTAGCACTTGTACTTCATGAATATATACAAAGTTTTTCTTTAAGAAAAGATTAAAAAGTAATTAAAAGACCTATAAAGAAAGACTGCAGTGAAAATGAAAGCAAGGAAGCCAAAATTTCAACAATACAATTGAAATACACACTTATGGTGGTGGACAAACACATGTAACCCATCGAGACCAGAAAAAAGTAAGAATAAATAAATTCAAGAAAACTAAGAAAAAAGACATTAGCTATGAAGGAGGAAGCAGCAACCTAAAAAGATAAGGAACATCCTGTAAATCATCAGAACAATTAAAACAGAAGTGTTAGACAAGGCCATATAAATATATGCTTTCAGAGTTGAAAAAAATCCTGTGTATGTAAAAGGAAAAGACTCAATGTGTTTGTTTATTTAATAATGATTTCTGGAGCACCTACTCTGTGCCAAAAATACAACAAAGAACTAGAGTATTTTGTCTTTCTTCAAAGGAAAAATGTATTCTAAATAAGGCAGCAGGAAACAAAGCAATCAAACATTTAAACTAATTTAATTACTAATCATGCCAAGTGCCATGGAAGAAGAGGAAAACATACAGATTGACGTGGGAAGCTTTCTTAAGATTGGTGACTCAGGAAAGGCATCTGAGGAAATAATAGTAATATTTCAACTGATCCCTGAAGAATAAAATGTTAACAATGCAAAGGGAATGGGCAAGAGTATTGCAATAAGAAAAAGAGCATATGCACAGCACCCAGGGTTAGAATTTTTGAAGGCTTGGGGCCTGAGTTTGTTGCTGGAAGATCTAAGTGAAAGTTGGTGGTTTAGTTCTTTTGGGCGGCTATAACAAAATTCCATGGACAGAGTGGTTCATAAGCAACCAAAATTTATTCTCACAGTGCTGAAGGCTGGGGTTCAAGATCAAGGCTCTGGCAGATTCAATGTCTGATGAGGGCTCACTTCCTCCATCATAGACAGTCATCATGTCACAATTTCCCCCCAAGGTGGAAGAGGCAAGAGAGTTCTCTGGGGTTTCTTTTATAAGGGCACTCATCCCATCCATGAGGGCTCCACCCACATGACCTAATCACCTCTCAAATAACCGACCTCCAAATACCATCGCATTGGGTGTTAGGTAACATACACAAACTTTGGGGGAGGGACAAACATTCAGTGTATAACAGTTGAGATGGAGGGGAGGCAAGAATGGTTCAAGGTGAAGTTGGAATGATGAACAGAGCTCAGATGATGTAGCACCAGATAGATCAAGGTAAGGATACCGAAAACAGCTAAAGGATTTTGAAACTATAATCATATACAAGTATAGATAAATTTATTAATATATAATTTTTAAATATTCTAAGTCTGAACAAAATCTGACTTGTTTTAAACCTCTCTTTTTTGAAGTAATTGGGAAGATTACCACTTCAAAATTTTCTATTTGATCATTTTGAAATTTGTGTTTTATAATAGATTTTCTGAGATATGCAAAGACTTGTACAGAGGGTTGTTCAGTTAATCATACAAGCATTGAATGAGGAATTATGAAAATCATGTATTTTTTAAACATTTTATTTTCACAAAACCTATTCAACTGCACTATTTTCAAACATTTCAGGTAGAAGAAAAGCTTTTCCTTTTAATAAATATATTCCAGTTTCATGCCTCATCTTTCTTTCATAAAGTATCACACTCTTAATGTATGATCTAAATTTTGAATTTTGGCTCCTATATGGCAAAGCATAAATTTAAAGTCATATATGAAGCAACATAAAAATAGAACTCAAAATTGTTTACAAGTCTCCCAGCCTTTATTATTGCCTCTTCTCTATCTAATTTAATAGCAACTTCTTTAAAAGAAATTTCCTTTTGGACATTCCACTTGGTTTTCATAGAATCAGTAACTCTATGTTACACTTGGTTATGAATATAATATTATAAATATAAATGTATATCTTGATTTTTATGCATTTAATTAAATGTTTCATTTCATTATAAGTCCTACAGATATAAAATGTTTTGTGGGGAAAAACACCAGTAAGTCTTGGTAAACATACAACTCAACTACTGTGGTGGAACTGCCCAGGTATCCGAGAGATTACTCTATAAGCCATGAGTCATTATAGTTCTTTTGGGCGGCTATAACAAAATTCCATGGACAGAGTGGTTCATAAGCAACCAAAATTTATTCTCACAGTGCTGAAGGCTGGGAAGTTCAAGATCAAGGCTCTGGCAGATTCAATGTCTGGTGAGGGCTCACTTCCTCCATCATAGACAGTCATCATGTCACAATTTCCTCCCAAGGTGGAAGAGGCAAGAGAGTTCTCTGGGGTTTCTTTTATAAGGGCACTCATCCCATCCATGAGGGCTCCACCCACATGACCTAATCACCTCTCAAATAACCAACCTCCAAATACCATCAGTATGTTTTATAGAGAAAATAAAGAATGTCATTTATTGTGATTGGTCTTTTAGGAAGAGGATACTCGAAAGAGAGTCTCTCTCTCTTTCTCTCTCTCTCTAACACACGTATACACACATATTTGTTTTATATATACATATATGTTTCATATCGGTGTTGTACTTGTGTGTGTATTTGTGACATAGAGTGGAATAAGGAATGAGGGTAAGAAGAGAGGAAAGAGGCCAGAAATTGTCTTTTTTGACCAGGTCTGTGTTGGAACTGAGGATGTCTCACCAGCATTTCCTCAATGTGATTTCTATACTAAATACTGGGGCATTTATAAGCTCTCAGTCGCTGAACTATCTATTTTTCTTCCCAGTATTTTTGTTCTGATGTCTCTTTATATCTCCAGGAAACCCTCTTAGAGGTGGGATGGACATAAGGAAACTCCACAATGGCTCATGAGAGCACCTAGCCTACATGTAGTTTACCCAGATACATCTTAGGCCAAAACAGAAATACACATCCATAGTGATATTACTGGGGGAAAAATGATTTGTGGCCCCAGAGATATTCCACACAGCTCAGCAAAAAATCTCTAATTTATTCACCTTGCAAATCACTGAGTTACTTAAGGATTTCTTTTCAAAGCATATATCATATTTAGTAAGTTTGAAATATTTTCCCTTCCTAAAATTACATAAGACACCATTAAGCTATGCCACAATGCAATATATCTTACTAAATAGTATAACTTGAAAATAACAGGATTCTCAAATTGGGTAAATTTTTTTGCAATTTGATATCAGTATGTAGAAATTAAACGTAAACCAAAAGTTCCTTTAATCAAGGGCAAAATAAAAAACAACAAAATAAAATAACTGGAGTAAGTGCAGTCTTCTTCATTATTTATGCAAATAATTCAGAGTGTTTGTTATGGTCTGAATGTTTGTGCCCCCCAAAATTCATATGTTGAAATCTTAACTCCCAAGGTGGGGGTATTAGGAGACATCCTTTGGGGCAGTGATTAAGTCATGAAGGCTGAATGGATCTAGGGCCCTTATGAAATGCCCAAAGGAGCTCATTTCCAGCTTGCACCGTGTGAGGACACAGGGAAAAGAAGCCATCTATGAGACAGGGGGTCCTCACCAGACACGGAGTCAGCTAGTACCTTCCAGCATCCAGAACTGTGAGAAATAAATTTCTGTTGTTTATTAGTTACCCAGTTTATGGTATTTTGTTACAGCAGCTCAAATAGACTAAGACAGTACTTACAAGAAACCAATACTTACAGAAGGGCCTTGACATAAGTATATTAGTTTATGATTTTGTTTGTTTATTGGTTATAGACAGGTTGTATCAATGAAAAGCATCAAAATGATATATTTGTTCTAGTTAATAAAAGTGTGATCTTATATGTCAACAATGGATCAGTAGCAAGTTCTTTTACTTTATTGAAACATTTTTTTTCTTCTATCAGGTTCTATATGGTGTTTGTTACATGCTTGGCCCTGATTCTTCATTACAAACTCCAGTGGACCGTATAATCCTATTATCTAAACAGGTCTTGTTTTTACCAGTCTCTCATTCTGTACCCCAACCCACGCTCCCCACATAGCTCACCAGTGTTTATATACCTTTCATATTTCCCATTCTCATGAAACAGAGTCTACTACCACAAAAATTATGTTGAATGTCTACTTAAGTGTACCTGTTTGGGTACGTTATTGGTCTCATTTATTTATTAAGTTATGCTTTGAAAGTTTATAATGACTTCTGTCTATTTTTAATTTAGAATTATTAAATATTGTGTGATAAATCAAGGTAATAAATATAAGGCCTATTTCTCAAATGTGTGTTAAAGAAAGTGGGTTTTATTACTATGTTCTGGAGATGCGTATGTCATGCTAGGCTACCCCAGCAGGCCCACCCACAGCAGAGCCGCGCTCGGCTGTATGGAAGGCAGCACTGGCAGGCGTCTGCTGTCCAGATGTTCGTCTGGGGCTGCTCCAGGTTACACTCCACTCTTTCGATGTTAGTCTTCCTCAACGCGGATTCCTGAAATCTACTTCAGAGTTTGATAGTCGCTTTGCTGCCATCACTTTTGTCAGATCCTTGCAAATTATCTTTGGCCTATGAAAATTCAGTTTCTCACTCAGCTCTTCACTCAGCTTTGCCTGACTTTGAACTCTGCCCTCATCATAGGTTTTCTCTCCAATCTCACCTGTAAGTTCTAGGTAGAAGTTCACCAGACAAGCTAATAAGGGTAAATGGTTCAGAAATGCAGAAAAATTATTCAGAATATCTCTCAAATATTGCTTTTTATTTTAAAAGCTTTTCCATGCAGGCCCTACACACACACACTCTCACACACACAATATTTGGTTAACATTTCACTTTTGCCTCTTAAACACTGCACCAGCCTGCATTGTAGTTTTTTGTATTAATATACGTTCGGGGGTTGGGGGTTTGGGCTGGAGGGCTGCTATATGAGACTGTGAGTTTTTATGGAATAGAGACTTCTTCACTTTTGCTTCCCCTAAAATGTCATGTATATATGTAGAATTGAATCAAAGATAAAGTCTGCCCAGTTAGAGAGATGGCAGGATCTATATTTTCATAAGATATACTTCCCCACTCAGGGAGAGCACAAAATGCCAATGAGACAGCTGAATAAATAAAGGATTCCAACACAAAAACACATGGGCTCGTGAACTCAAACATTTATTCCCGGTACACCCCTGTATTATTCTATAATTGGTATGCAAATTACTTGTGTATATTTGTACTGAGTCTACCCACTGCACAGTCTCTGCCTCACTGACAGGCGGGAATTTTCATGGCTGCTGCCAATCTGCAAAGAACAAAAAACATATTCCAGAAGCTGTTGCCACATGAACTCCCTTACAGTTCACTGCTCTTTAGCCTGACGGTGGATGATGCCACTAGCACTACATGTGACATGGCCAGTCCCCACTGGAAACACTTAGATTGATATAAAAGATTCAGGAGTGAAATAATCATGGCAACTGCTGCATGTATGTCCATCAGCAAGTACCTTTGTGCTCATACAAGCATCTGGGACACTTTATTAACATTTCTTTTTCTTGTACGAGCACTGCACATACTTCAGAAAACCCACCCCTTGCTCCATGTGTTCTGGAGTACTGTCTCTGTGTTGCATATATCTTCTGTAAGGACACACAACGTAATACAGGCTAGGTCAATTTGAGTCTGTCCCATAATGTTTTCATTGAATGTGGAAGGCAAGAGTCCCATCTTCTTGGATTTTAAGTGTAAGAGGATAAAGTCCTCATTAGTCATCTTTTCTTCATAATGTGGAGAAAACTTATGTACAAAATGAAATACAGTAAAAAGTTGCAAAGAGAAGAGATAGAGCCTTAGGAGCATTGAATTCCACTGTTTTCTGTGAGGACTTGATTCTTTGGTTTTGTTTTCTTTTGGTTGTGTGGGCTACTCCAGTATTCTTCCCTGCCACCAAGAAGAAAAATCTTTTGTTTTTCCTTCAGGTGATTCTAGTTGTGATTCAGTCACTTGTATTTGAAGACAAACAACTATTACTAAGATAGTTGGCTTGTAATCTCAGAGTTCACACTGTTTGCAGTCTGCTATAATCTTAAACAGTTCAGAAAATGAATCTTCTAAATTGGAAAGGATTAGATCATCTCACAAAATGGTAGAGACTTTCTAAAATATTGCAGATATTTTTAGGAGATGGTAAGCTATTTTTCTAAATCAAAAATTTCTTAAAGTCAAAAATATTGCCCCTTTCTACTGTTTGTGTATTCTTGTGCTCCAAAACACCAGTTAGCAATGAAATTCATATCTTACTTTTTACACTAGATTATAAAAAATGTACTTGTCCTAGTTTAGTCCTCATTAAGCTTAAAGATAACTTTGCACAGTAAAATTTACCTCCAGGCCCTTACTGCTTCCTTTGTACTAACATTCTTAACATACAGGTAAGAGCAGATCTCTGGGTTGTTAAGATTCATGGCGGAGAAGAGAATATGAAAAATTGATTGTCTAGGCTGAAAACAAAATATGAGTAGTTGTCATATTAATACAAATATATTTAACACCCAGCATAAGGACAGTTTGAACCTACATCAGTGTGAGAAGATTGTAGATTATCTTTTCCTCAGAAGAGAAGGTTCACATTGAGGGGAATGTTACTTGCATCTGAGGAAGAGCATGTCATGCCTGTTTAATTCCTTCATGGCTACATATACCGGGAGGCACAGCCAGATGACAGCTAGCATCTGTTCTAATTGGCTGATACTGACAAAATAGTAGTTACTAGATTGTTAGATGTCTTGAAGATTATTCCAGGATTTCAAGAATAATGGAAGAGGTAGGGACCCAGAGATACAGGACAGGTATTGCTAAGAAGAAATTTTAAAAAATAAATGACAAAGTAATAATTACAATGGAAACTTTCTAAAATATCTGAAAATCTTACATTTACATATCTAATTTTTATTTTTGTTATACCTATTACTTGTTCTCCACAACAGTATTAGGATCTGTAAAATAAAAGAGTTTTTCTCTCTTCCTTTATCCTTCCTTATCCCTTCCTTCCTTCTTTTCTTTTCTTTTCTCTCTCTTTTTTTTTAAATTCTCTGAAAAATATGTCAAAGATGAGCCTGGCAGAAATTTGTTACTCAACAGATAATCATAGGGCAAAATGAACTCTAAAAGCTGGGGAAGGGCTCAGCTATAGATAGGAGAGGAGAAGGAAAAACCTAGATTTCAGAAAGAAAGGTTGGGGTCCAACCTGGGACATGTGCTGGTGTTGGTCTAAAGTAGATTGTGTGATTTTCTTTGCCTATTTTTCTCTTATTCACCAGGAGGGATTTCTACAATTTATACTAATTGTTATAAATTTCTATCAGAGGATTTTGGAAAATTATATGTTTTATTATTTTATCCCCAATTTTGAGCTGTCCTTTGAGACCCACATCCCACTAATACTTAAAAATACCTGTAGGAAAAGGTGGTAAATAATACAGATAGTGCCCAATTTTTGATTTTTCAATTTTATGATGGTGAGAAAAAGATACACACCCAGTAGAAAGCACACTTTAAATTTTACATTTCAACGTTTCCCTAGCCTTGTGTGATGTACTGTGCGATACTGTCTCCTGGAGCTGGGCAGCCACGGTGGGCTGCAGCGCCCAGCCAGCCAGGTGATCACAACGGTGAACAACCCACTCTACACGCGCTGTGTTGCCAGTGTTTTGGGATATTGTGTTTTGTATTTTCACATCCCATCATGTCTACAACATGCCCTTTTTGACTTAAGATATTTTCAATTTATGATGGGTTTATCAGGACATAATTCCACTGAAAGTCAAGGAGCATCTGTACTTTATATTTTTATTTTTTTGTGTATCCAGAGCTGAAGCAAGAAAGATACTAAAATGTTCAATAAATATGCATTACAATAGTTTGGCAAACATTTCAGATCTTTTTTTTTTTTTTCTTTAAAAAAAAAGAAAAAAATTATGAACTTTGTTGGTGCATGTAGATAGCATAGCAATTTTAGGAACTTGCTTTCCTTTCAGAATCATTTGAAATTCTGGAAAAACAGAGTATGTATAAAAGCCACATGTGAGCATTTTTCTGCTTTAAGGCCCACCTCAGGGGAAAAACTAGACAAAACTCATTTTCAAAAGCAAACTGAGTTGTAAGCCTAGATCAAAAAGGAGTAACTGAAGTATGTACATTTCTTTTTAATTGTTTTCTTAGAGATAAGGTGGTTGTTGTGTTGTTTAAAAAAAAGAAGCAAACAGAAGGATCTAGGTAAGTGATTCACTTGAGCACTCACACTTGCCAATGAATATGGCAGGTCAACATGTTAACATACTATGTTAGAAGTATCACTGCCACGAACATTTCCCAATATTTGTAGTCAAAGGGCTCAATCCATTTGACTTCAGTTCTAACCCTTATAAGAGCAGAAATCTAGAAAATAGAGTACCTTATCTCATTTCATTAGTTAAAAGAAATGGCTCATTCTACTTGATCCCTATGATTTATTTTTATATTAGGCATATTGATCCGCTGCAACATTCATATTTCATTTGGAAATATGTTTTGATTACATGTTTGACCTAAAAATAAAGAAACCCTGACATTTACCTAGGCATGGCTGCCTGCAAAACAAAACTAAACATTAACAAGGGCAACAGCAAAAACACACCAAAACGATTTCGATTCTTTTACTTACTGTGTTTTAGTTTCAATATTATTTTATTATAATGTATATTGAAGCTATATTTATTGTTGTTATATGATGAAATTATTACTCAATATAAGAAAACAAAACAAGACTCTAAACTTTAAAAAATGCTACTACCGTAGTTGAAAATTAATTGAATAGTTAAAGATAACATTAACAATGGAAAAGATAATATAACTCAAAAACTATGAAGGCAGCTTTGTCTGAAGATCACAACAAGCTTAGGTAGGTGTTCAGGCTTGGGAAGGTTTTTGTGATTTATTTATTTTTTCACCAAGAGGGAGAAGAATAATGTGTGTGTGCGTTTTAATGAAGCTTATTTTGTATGCTCTAGTATTAAATCAACAAATATCTATGATTATCTACTTTACATGTTTGTACAGTAGAGGAGCTTAGAGTTCAGAAATGGAAAGATATTGAGTTTTATAATTATAATTCAAGATAATTTGGGAGAATTGTGTATTGAGAATTCAGAGATAACGAGGTACAGGGGAGTGTAGTTCAGGTTGAGTCCAAATCTGTCTCCCAAACTAACTCCATTCTTTGCAATTGTAGTTGCTGGACAGGTTAATGTATTTCTCTTAGTTTGCATTTCTATGAAATACAGATCAAAGCAAATTTGTATAGCTAACGTCAGTAGGCCTTCAATATATGTTAATTAATTGTTACTTTTAATTAAGTATGTGGAAGGTAAAAATCAGGAAAAGAGTACAAATATTTTGGCTATAATTAGGAAAATATGTAAATGCACAAAACTCAAATACATATACATATGCACAAAATATTTTTTACCATTTGTCTTTCAAATATTACACAGTTGCTGTTGCATAAAACTACTCAGATTAAACTAATTTACTCATAAAATTAATGTATCTTAAAAAGGAAAAAGAATCTAATACTTTAAAAAGTTGTTACAGGTTTCATCAGCTTATGCTACAATGATATTTTCCATCACAGGCACTCTAATTATCATGCTTTAAGATTAAAGTTGAAAATATCTATTGTTAAATTGATAACAATCATCTACTTTTAAAATAAACTTTTTACTGAAGTGTTACACACATAATAAAAGGTAAACAAATCTCAAGGGTACAGCTTGATGAACTGGGACTACCATCCAGATTCAGAAACAGGGCAATTCCTGACACTAAGCACTTCTTACATCTCCTTCTAGTCACCTGTTCTGTATTCCCGCTCAGTAGTGTCATCATCTTAACCTCTAAGACTCTACATTAATTTTGCCTATCTTTGAAATCTATGTAAATGGAATCACACAAATACACTATTTTGCATCTAGTTTATTTTACTAAAATTATATTTGAGTGATCCATCCATGCTATTGCTTATAGCAGTGGTTGGTTCGTTTTCATTGCTATACAGTATTCTGTGGTATGATTAGTCTGCAATGTATTAATACATTCTCTTGTTGATGGGCATTTGTTTTAGTTTGGAGCTATTATAAGCAATGCAGTTATATGAATTATTGAGCATATATTTTGGTGAGCACATGTACACTTTATTTGAGTAGAGATGCTCCTCAACTTACAATGGGGTTACATCCTGATAAACCCATCATAAGTTGAAAATTCATAAGTTAGAAATGTGTTAAGTGCACCAAACCTACTGAACATCATGGCCTAGCCTACCTTAAACATGCTCAGGACATTTGTATTAGCCTACAGTTGGGCAAAATCATCTAACTCAAAGTTTATTTTATAACTAAGAGTTAAATATCTCATGTAACTTATTGAATACTGTGATGAACATAAAAAATCAGAATGGTTGTATGAGTACTTGATGTATGGTTTCTGCTGAAAATGTATCCCTTTGTACCATTCTAGAGTTGAAAAATCATAAGTGCAACAATTGTAAGCCAAGGACCATCGTTATATATATTGAAGTCAAGTTCCTGTATGTATGCATTCAGCTTAAACACTTATTGACAATACATTTTTCAAAGAAATTGTACCAATTTACACTCCCATAAACTGGATATGAAATTTCCAATTTCTTTATATTCTTAAGAACACTTGCAGTTGCCTTTCTTTTCCAGTGTGAACTGGAAATTCATTGTGTGTGTGTGCATGCATGTACATGTGTGCTTTAAACCAGTTTATTGAAGTATGATTGACATGCAAAAAGCTATACAGCTGTATGTATTCAATTTAACAACTTGACAAGTTTGGAAATAAATATACATCTATGAAACCATCACCACAATCTGTGCCATAAGCATATCCATCACCTCTAAAAGTTTCCTGCTGTTATCTTAATTAATTATTATTATTATTATTTGAATTTAATGACTGTTACAGTTTGACTTATGTTCTACCAAAATTCATATATTGAAATCCTAATTCCTAGTACTTCAGAATGTGACTTGATTTGGAAACAAGGTCTTGTAGATTTAATTAGTTAAATTAAGATGAGGTCACACTGGAGTAGGGTGAGCCCCTACCAGGGGTGGAGAACCTGCGGCCTTGAGGCCACATGTGGCCTTTTGGATACTTGAGGGTGGCCTTTTGACTGAATCCAAATTGTACAGAACAAATCCTTTTAATAAATCAGTTGTCAACCGATGTTATAGAAAGGGAAAATTCGGACACAGAGACACATGGAATATGCCTTGTGAAATGGGAGTTATGCCGCCACCAGCTAAGAGACACCGAAGATCGCCAACAAACCGGTAGAAACTAGAAGAAAACAGAATGGATTCTCCTGCACATGCTTACAAGAAATTAACTCTGCTGACAACTTGATTTTGGATATCTAGCCTCTGCATATAGCCAATACATTTCTATTGGTTCAGCCACCCAGTTTGGGGTACTTTGTTGTGGCAGCTATAGCAAACTAACATAGTAACTAATGTTTAATTTGTATTTCTTTGTTTACCAATGTTGGCCTTTGGATATTATCCTTTTTTGAAGTACCCATTCTAAGAGTATTGTCTCCTTTTTTTTCTGATGAGCACTGAAAGTATTTTGGCTATTTGACTGTAAGTCAAGCTTCAGCTACATAGGGAAATATCTTCTACCACATGCTAATTTTTTTGTTCTCTTAATGATGTCTTTTGATCAATAAAAGTTCCTAATTTTGATATAGTGTGATTTGTGTTTTCCCTTATGTTTACTTTTTTTTAAACTTTCTTAATTCGTATGCTTTTCATATTTAGTTATACCATGTGTTTGGAATTGATTTTTCGTGTGTGTGATATGTGGAAGGGTGCAAGATTTATTTTTTTGATCAAAAGTATTTTGGGTTATCCATGGCCTTCCTTTATAAAGCTTAGTCTCCATTGTTATTTGCTTATAGAATCAATGTGTGTACCATGAGTGTCTCCATTACAAAATCTTAAATGAAAATTATTGCAACCATGACAGAACAATTTGGTTCAACTTTTATGTAATTAAGTTGTGAGTTGTTCTTCAGCCAATACCATGGCACCCCAGCTGGAAGAGACAGATTTGAATGTTTCCTTTTTTCTCCTTGTGGGTCAATTTACAAGAAAACTTTTCTTTTCTCAAAAGCTAGTGTCATGGTATTGGCTTCTATGCACATCGGGCAGCAAGCCCACTGTTTGCTTGGTAACATTATCTCTGCAAAAACTTTACTAATTTTGTTTAAAAGTAAATTCCCATGAGAAATATGTTCATGTTTGGTATGTATAAAAGCCTGAATTACAGAAGTAGTTTGATATTTAGTTGATCTAATTTAATGGCAATGAGTTTGCACACTTTGATTTACAAAGATTTATATTAGAGGACATGTTACTATTTTCATAATTTGCTTTTCCAAGAGAGGCAAAACTCATGTCCAAAATGCCAGAATTCTTAATAGCCCTTTATGTTTAAATCTCGGTTCATTTGAGTACTCCTTTTAAAAATGATTATGAGTTTTGTCTCCTTTGTCTTTTTGCATGTATGATCGATCTCAAAATTAGCTGACTTAGAACATTAATCTGCCTTAGGGGAGGAAGGAATTAGACTGTTAGAGAAGGGATGTAGCTGGAAGTAGTATTGCAATTAATAGTGTTGCATTGAAAAGAAATTTTCTAAATTTCTTTATTATAACCAGAGCAAGGTGTGAAAAGTTAGGTCCCAAGTTTTGTGTAAGGAGTAATCAAAAAGAGAAAAGAAGCCAAGAGTCTTGCTGCAGAAACAGTGGGTGTCAAGGTAGTGTGCAGGTTTTTAAGTAATTTCATAGCCCAATTTCTCTTCTTTTGATATCAGCTTGAAAGAGTTGGATAGGCAACTGTGGCACTAAGGCAGAGAGCAGCTCTTGTACCTGCTCAACCCTGTTTGGATCACTGGCAGGACACTACCTTACAGCTTCTCCATACAATCTTTGGGAGCAGTATTGGCGGTGCAAATGGTCAGGAGAGGGAAGCTTTGAAATTGACTTGTTCCTCATTGCTCATGTGATGTAAAACATAAGAAATAGCCAAGTACTTGTCTGAGAAGTGTGACTGGAGGGATTGCTAAACTGAGGATGGACTGGCTCTGTATCAGGGCTGCAGAGAGGACCACCAGAGCTGGGATTGGAAGGCGTCATCAGAGCACTGGAGCCTGGAGCACTGGCAGAGTTGAACACAGGCTGACGCCAGGGGAGGAGGAGGAAGTGAAGGAGGAGAGGCCATGAATTAAATCAGATTAAATATCAGCTTCAAATGCCAAGAAGAATAGCAGAAACCGGGCAACAAGTGACATTGTTACAGAGGTCATAAAAGGCAGAAAAGAATCTCAGCTTTTCTTTGTGTTGCTAATCTTATATAAAAAAGGATCTGAAGAATAGGAAGAATGAGAGACTGGTTTCCCAAGGGACTGAGCATTTTTATCCAAAGCAGATTGAAACAAGAACATAAATGATTCATTTAAATTTTCAAAGTGAGATAAGCTTTAAATCAGATTAGACTTTCCTTATCCTTTAATATTTTTTTAATTTTTACTAACCAGAATATAAGGTGTGGGGAAAGTCAGATTCGATATAGTTAAAGTAAAAAATACCTATTTTTTCTATTTATCTGATTGAAGGAAAATGTGTGACCTTCCCAAACATGTCAAATATCACACCATTCTCTTTGTCCCGCAATAACAGGTTATTTCAACAAACACACATACACACAAAAGAGATAAATTGATGACTGATGCTTTGTGCTTCTTCCCAAGAACAATGGGAAAACACTGAACTTCTCAAAGAGTGTTTACTGGCATGGCTGTGGGATGCTAAATAATCAACTTTTTATCCCTTGCAACCTTGAATTTGCACATAGCAAAACCAAATATTAACAATATACTTTTATGTTTTCTATTATAATTGTTAGTATACCTACCCCACCTCCCCCCCCCCAAAAAAATTCAAATGTGTGGTGTGGTATTGTTAGCTCCAGGGTCCTGGATGTTTAGGCATGCATGTAGCTTTCTCTGTATCAAAGTGGGCTATTTGCTTTAAAGACTAATCTAGTGAGTTTTGTACTTCTTCCACTTTGCAAAAGAAAGGATGAATTTTCAATGTTGGGAAATAGGGGACTCTTCTTCCTTAAAGCATTTGAATGACCAAAGAGCTCTATAATACAAATTCATTTTTAAGGACATTTAGCAAAAGCATTCGTTGTAAGCTTAAAATAAAAAAAAAATTAATAGCATTTTATGCATCAGTAAACAATTAGAAGAGAAAATTAATTGTAGAGAAAACACTATTTACAATGCTATTAGAAAAAAAAAGATTAACTATCTATGAATGAATCAAAGCACAAAGCCTCTTACATGTAAAATTCTAAATTCAATTTATAATATATTAGAGAAGACCTAAAGTGATATGATATACTCCCAGATAGCAGTGCATAATATCACACATGTCAATTACCATAAAACTAATCTACATACTCAATGAAATTTCAATTAAAATCTTAATAGAGATTTACACAGAATAGTTTAATGCCTAGTGTTTAAGTGAAAGAATAGAGTCAAAATCTAGCAGGAAAATTCTGAAGGAGAAGGATCAAGGGGTGACTTTCCCTTGTAAGTCAGGACTTATGAAGGAATTGAAATTTACAATGTGGTATTAGCACAGGGTAGACAAATTCATCCATGTAGTAGAAGATAAAGTCTCAAAACAGAACTATGTACTTGTGAAACATAGATTATTGAGAAAATGAGGGACTACTGAATAAGGAGAGGTATGGAAAAAGATGAGATATAAAGGAAAAATATCCTATTTTTTTCTGTTTATGTGATTTGAAGGAAAATGTGTGACCTTCTCAAACATGTCAAATATTACATCATTCCCTTATCCCCCGATAAGAGATTACTTCATTCATATGGCAAAAAAAATTTAAATGATATACTATACACACAATTAGCTTCAGATCGATTATGAACATTAATGTCAGAAATAAAAATTCAGTTGAAAATTTAGGTTCTTATATTTTAGGCATTTATGTAGAGTGGGCTAGGGAATTTTTTTAAGCCAGATCCATTTAGCATTGTCCAAATATTAATATATTTTACTATATTAAAATTAAGAAATTTCTCATCAGAAAAAAACTTTAAAAAGCAGAAAAAGGACAAATTAAAAATGGGTGAATATACACACAAAAAATTAAAAATGGGGGAATATCCCCACAACTAATAAAGGAGTAGTATCAACAATATTTTAAATCACGCCATTTGCAGCAGTGTGGATGAAAGTGGAGGACATTACCTCAAGTGGAATAAGTTAGGCATGAAAAGACAAATATCACATATTCTCACTTACATGTGGGAGCTAAAAGTTTGAATACAGGGAGGTGGAGAGGGGAAAAACAGATAACAGTGTCTGGGAAGGGTGAGCGGGGTGGGGAGAGGAAGGAGGATGAAGAGAGGTGGGTTAAAGGGTATGAATATAAAGTAAGACAGAAGGAATGAATGCTATGTTTGACAGCACAGTAGAATGACTACACCTAACAAAAATGTATTGTACTCTGGTAATGGACACCCTGAATAGCCTGACTTAATCACTATGCGTTAGATATATGTTAAAAAATGTCTCATGTACACCATAAATTTGCACAAATTAAAAAAAAGAGGAATCAAATCCCACATATCTGAAGTAATGAAGGACTATTTCACACTAATCATGTAAAAGAGATTGAAGGGACCTAAAATAATTTGGAGGCAAGGGACACACCTGAGGGCTAGTGAAACTAAGAAAGTTACACGGAAGAGAGAAAAATTAAGCTGATTTGGGAAGAGGAAATAGAACAAGAGATGTTCCCAGCAAGAAAATGTATGAGCAAGGATGTGCAAGCAAATATGAACACAGTGTGTTTCTGTGATGCTAAAAGCAAGCAGATTCTGCGGATGCGAGCAGGCAGTGCTGGGCAGCAAGGCTGAGGTCTGAACCGCAGATTGGCAAACAAGGCCCAAGGGCCAAATCCAGCTGCCCCCTGTTTCTGTATGGACTGTGAGCTAAGAATGGATTTTTTACATTTTTAAATGGTTGAAAAAAATCTAAAGGAGAATATTATTTCATGATAGATGGAAATTATATGAAATTCAAATTTTAGTGCTGATAAAGTTTTATTGGACTGCACTTTATTACTACCAGACTTACCTGGATAGTGTAGAGAAATAGGGATGGATATATAATGTCCAGTACTAATAAAAAATATTAAAATAACTGCAAATCAGTAAGGAAAGTAAAAACTACCCAATTGAAAAAAAGATGGCAAATATTATATCTAAGAATAGGCATTTTACTGAAGAAGAAATATAAGAATAAAATTCTCAGAAATCAGAAAAATTTAAGTCAATACAGTATGATACTCCTTTGTATCAATTTAATTGACAAAAACTATGTGACAATACCCAATGTTAGAGGGCATATGGCCACATGGAATCTCTTCTATATAAAAGTATAAAAAAATGCAAATATTTTCAACAGTTTAACATTATCTCCTAAAGCTGAGAATCACATATCTTACAAGAGAATAATTCTACTCCTAAATTGATATTCAAGAGAAACTCTTGCTTTTTTACAATAGAAGACATGTGCAAGAATGTTCAAGGAATATTATTCACAATAGAAAAAAATTGGAAACAATACAAATGTTCACAATGAGGAAAATACAAATAAGCTGTGGTCTATTTGTACAATGGAATACCATAAAGTGATCAAAATGAATACACTATGGTAACATGCAGCAATATGAATAATTCTTAGCAAAATAATATCTAGTGAAAAAAATCAAAACTCCAAGACTATATGAAGCATGAGGGCTTTTAATAAAGTCAACATAACTAAGAATAGAAATATACTCTTTGGGAACTATGTAGATGCACAAAACAATATAAAGAAGAAATCATGTAGATAATAAACACAGACTCTAGAAAGATAAAATTACATTAAGTGAGGAAAAACAAGGTAAGGGGATGGACAATAACATATGTTTGGATGCAGTTTAAATTCTTGTCTGGTGGATTCACTTGTACTTACTATTAATACAAAGATGAAAATAATAAACTAAATATATACAATAAATAAAAGCAATGAGAATGAACCAAATTTTATGATTAATCAAATTTCATGCTTATAAGAGAAATTGTAAGAAATTTTAATTAACAATTATAGATGAAAAAAATGTGCAACACGCCCAAAGATGGTTTGATATAGAGGATGACTGGGTAAACTGATAAGGATAGCAAAGTCCATTCTTATCCATCTATTCCATATTACTCCAAAGTTTAATGTTAATACAGTGAGACTTTGAAAAGCATTCTAATTGTACTTTGTTTCACCTATTTTTCATCTCTATTTCTGAACACTCATATTTTATTTTTATTTCCTAGCAGAAACACCAAGGCGGGATCTTAGGCACAAGCCCTCACCTGGCTAGACTCACAAGAGACTCCATCCTCTTCGGTAGATTCTAACCACTCCAATAATGGATTCTTCCAATCAGAAGGTATGTAAGCAACATTATCTATCCATCCATATTTCCCTACACTATCCAGGTAAGTCCAGTGCTAATATATAGAAACTGAGCACAGTACAGAGGGCATTTGGGGCTATAAGAAAAGGGATTGCAAAATATCCTACAAAATATTATCAGTGCATTTATTATGCTGTATTATAATAACCTATTTACATGTTTGTGTTCGTCATTAAAGTAAACTCCCTGAATGTAGGCACAGTAACAATTTAAGAATTGAATCAGTGATGCCTAGTGAGTTTCTGGCACTCTGCAGAGGTTTATTTAAGAAATGAATGTTTACCATCTTATACAATATATGACATTGTATATCTTACTGCATATCATAGATTGGCTAAAAAGTTATGAAAATGGGCATTTTGATGAAGTAACAAAATATAATGCTTATTGGAAGGGAATTGCAAAGGAAATTTCTGGTAGGGAGGTATATCTTTATGTTCTATGCAAATTTAATGTTCTCACAAATATTTGAGAATGCAATATGCTATTATTCCCAAAGAGTAGTCTAGAGAATCATTTCCGTCTTTAGAATTCCCATTTATGACAGCTCTCCTTAGTTAACCTGGTTGTTGTTCACACTCCCTTTCAGAACTGCATTCTCTCTATCAGTCAAACACAGTAACTGTCACATTGCCCCGAATCACTCCCAGGCCGGCCACTTTGCTTTGGCAGCACTTTCTCTAACTGACAAGAAATCAGGCTCTTGGAAGAGAGAATTTGGTAGAGTAGCATAGCAGTGGTGGGTGGTCACAAAAATATACACCGAAGAGGAAAACAAAGGGGCTACAATGGGTTGGTAATAGGAACCCATCAGATAAAACTATCAGGAAGCCATCTAATAAAACTATTATAAGATAGAATCAAAATTTATGAAAGCAACACTACCACCAACTTCACAACAACAATTTAATAGTTGATGAGAATCGAAACTACATAACCCAGGTAATAACAGTTCCTTTGGCTCATTTATTAGTTTGCAATGGCTTAAATCCCTGGTTTAGTTTTTAAATATATAACATTACTATCTCACCATATCTAATTCCTGTGTCTTATTTATTGAAAGCTAGCAATGGGTGCTTGAAACCATGGTGCCTACCTTAAACTTGCAGTTGGCAATATAAGATGATCCAAAGATTTTTAAGGTCATATATAGGAATGCTAACATCAATTAACTTATTAGAGAAGCCTCAAATATTATCACAAAGACAAAACATTGTATTTATAAATGAGATCACCAGAGCTTATACTCTTTGTTTATTTTTGTTTGTTTGTGTCTAAAATACATCACCAAATTCTCTGGGAACATAAATTATACATCTATTATTTAAGTAAATATGCTTTGTAAGGAAAATACAAAAGTAATGCAAAAGACAAAACAAATATATATAAGATTTCAGCTGATAGAACACTACTGAAGCATGAAAGTAAAGAATGCTGCTGCTCACAGAACATTGTCACGATAAAACCGCAAAGACACTTCAAAGAGGCCGGCGCTGAATAACAAATGACTAACACATCGACAGAATTAGAAGAGGTTGTAAGAAATAAAATACTCTGTAAACACAATTTGTTAAGATATCTATTTCAAACTTACAATCTGTATGTATGGGGAACCCAGGCCTTTGGCAGAAAAAGGCAATTGCCTTGCCAGCCACGTGGATTAAAATAAGCACCCACACCTAAAAAACTTACAATGGCAGGTAGGTAAGGGTTTTAATACAAATTTAAATTATGACCTTAAAAAACAACAAGGGCTATATTTCTTGTGAACAAGCATCAGAACCTTACTGAAATAATATTAATCAGCAGAGGAAAAGCCAAAATGAAGTTTGAAGTAAAGTATTAATAAACCAGACACACTTGTTTGTAAAGTAGCCTAAACCAAGTGTATCTATAGTGTATAAAGTGATAATAATGGAATGTTAATAACTGACAGTGACTTCTCACTATCTATCCATCAAACTGTTCCTACTTATTTCTTTCAAATTCTTCAATATCAATTCAAATGCATCATCCGTTATGAAACATTATTTGCTTCACTGCCTTATAACATTCCTTGCATGATTTTTTAACAAACTTATCTTCTTAGTGGAATATTTGAAAACTTTTCTTATGCTAGTTTCTTTTCCTACTAAATTTTGATATTCCAGAAGGCATTAACCATCACTATAAGAAAGAGTCCTATTTGCCCACAAGACTGAGCTGTGTTTTACCCTGAACTCAATAACTGTTGCTTGTTACTCATTTACATAAGTTGGCTATATATTTATCATTCAGGAAAATCAAAGAGAACTAGAAAGAAAACATTTGCATAAGAGCTGCTAAGTTTCTTAAGAATATTCTAAGAATAAATGTCTTAAAACTAAATCTCTTAAAATATATAGTGCACATATGAAATAAATGTTCAAAAATGCTTTCTTCCTTTTTTTGTTATTTTAAGAAATGTTTGCTTTTAATAAAGTTGGATATGAGATAGGTTTATAGAAAAAGATGCTTGGTTCTGGTGGGGGTTATTTCAATGCCTTCTTAGAATTATCCTGTTAAGGTACCTGAATCAATCTGCAGTAAGAAATAGCTTGAGTATGAAATCTTCACTGGATAATTGGTGTCAAAATTTACCTCAAATTCCTCTGAATAATTTTTACTAAGTCCTGTGATTAGATTTATACTTAGGAGCCATTGAGAATTTACTTTATAGCATGAAAAAATTATATTCTTTAGAAGCTTGCTGAATATCAGATTTTGCAGATCGAAACATTTAGATGACCCTTAAACTTAAAAAACAAATTATGGAAGATGCATTCTAGTAATTACTTTGACTTTCTACACAGGAAATTATCTTTGCCAACTGGTTTATGTTAAATGGCACAAAACTGAGGTGAGTAGTAGTATACCACATTAACTGATGTGCATAGAGCGCTATTCTCCAAATTCAGAATGTGAAGATTTTAATCTATGAAGATTTTTTTTTAAAAGTTGACAGAGTCAGACATTGGCAAAGTCATGAAAAAAAGATTGTTTTGTTTCATCAGCAGACATAGACACAGAGGATCAGAACTGGAAGGATTCTTGGAAAGAATGTGGTACAACCCCTTAATTTATAGATGAGGAGACTTAGAACAATGAAAATTAAGGATTTCCCCCAGGAGCATTGGGGTATAAACAGAAGAACAGAGAGTTTAAAGCCTTGAAATCAATTATCATATATAAACACAATTACAATGCCTGGTGCAGGGATTGTTCCAGTGTAGGTTTCCAAAATACTTTCATTCTCGTTTCTCTTTCCTTATCTTTTCACTGCTATACAAAATATTTTTAACACAGTGATTAAGAATGTGATGTAAGAGCCAGACTGCCAGGATACATGATCAATATCCTGTCACCTAGTATAATAGCTGGGCAACCTCGGGCAAGTTACAAACTCTCTCTGTGGATTACTCATGTAAAAATAAGTATTATAGTACAATTTTATCAATGTGTTATTGAGAAATTAAGTTAATACATGTAAAAATGCTTAGAAGACTATGTGGTATATAGGACATGCTAATGAAAGTTACCTGCTAATATTATAATTATTATGCTGTATGATCTCTTAGGATTTGTCTACTTGTAAAGTGTCTAGTGCCCTTTTTGGCTTATTTCTCACATTAAGGTAATTATTCAGGATATTTATCAAAATCCTTTTATCAAAACTGACCAGTCATATAATCTAAACTGTGAAACTATAATAAAATACTGAAGAATTTCTGATAAATTAATTAATCTAATATTTATAGTTGCTAATGTTTTAATATATTTCACCTCCCAGATACAGGTTTCATTTTAAGAGTAATTCTTTTAATTACTTAAATGGTAGGAGAAGCACCGTATAGGATCAATAGGAGCTATGTTTTGGAACAGGTTAGGGTCTTGCTCGAATTGCTGGTTTGTTTTTCCACATGCAGTAAAGCCAACCAGCATAAGTAGACAATAAATAATTTTAGCTGAATATTTTGATATATTACTTTCACATAAGTTTTAATCAACATAAAATTTATAGAAATCTTTTTCAACCTGAACAGCTAACAAATTTATAAAATAATTTTTAACTGAAAGCGAAAAATTGACCCAAAAGTCTATATATTTTGTACATATTTTATATGTATGACTGTGTATGTAGTCAAACACATATACATGCATATTTTCATAAACAGTCAAAACGAGAAGAGATAGTTTCCTTCTAATGCACAAAAGTGAAAATATCAGAGCTAATTCTTATTTATTATAGTGACTTCACTTTAGAACAAATCAATTGTCCTAGGTATAATCATATGAAAGTTGATAATGTTTATATTTTAATAGATCTTTTACTGAAATTGCTTTTTCATAGGCATTCTCTTATTTTCTCTAAAGCAGCAGGGACACAATTGTGTTATAAAATAATGAAAATGCAAGCTGCATTTCTAATAATTTCAGAGAGTCATATGGCTTTTTCCTTATATACTGTTAAAAACATTTTCTTTATCTCCAAATTGAAAAAGCAAACTAAATCGAAGTTCCTACTGGTTTTTAGACTTACTATGTATGACCAGCATTGCTCCTGCAGGCAAACTACTAATAGCAAGAGTACACACTCTCTGAAATATTGTTAAGCTTTAAAAATCACATCTAATAATTTAAGTGATAAATCTCAAGTCACATTAAAGTGACAAGGCTGAGAGTTTCTCTGTATAACCTAACTGTACGCATTAGCAAGTTGTAAAAAAAGAAAGGACTTTTTAATGCATTCTTTTTTTTTCTTCTTTTTTTTTTTTTTTATTTCAGCTCATCATGGGGGTACATAAGTTCAGGTTATATGCATTGACCATGTCCCGCCCATCCCCCTGAGTCAGAGCCTCAAGCGTGTCCATTCTCCAGACAGTGCGCCTGGCACTCACCATGTAGACATACTTCCATCCCCTCCCCCCACCCCCCCACCTCCCCGAGTCAGCACCCTCAAGCATGACCATTCCCCAGACGGTGCGCAACGCACTCATCATATAGGCATCCCCTCCCCCCGGTCTCAGTCTGATATCCAATTGGTATCCTTCCCTGATGTGCATTTAGGTTATGATCAGGGAAAGCAATTTTCTGGTGAGTACATGTGATGCTTGTCTTTCCGTTCTTTGGATACTTCACTTAATATAATGGGTTCCAATTCTCTCCAGGAGAAACAAAGAGATGTCGTATCACCGTTATTTCTTATAGCTGAGTAATACTCCATGGTATACATATACTATACTGCCCAAAGTTATTTACAGATTCAATGCAATCCCTATTAAATTACCAACATCATTTTTCACAGATATAGAAAGAATAATTTCACACTTTGTGTGGAACCAGAAAAGACTCCGTTTAGCAAAAGCAATTTTAAGCAACAAAAACAAAATGGGAGGTATTAATTTGCCAGACTTCAAACTATACTACAAAGCTGTGATTATTAAAACTGCTTGGTATTGGCACAAGTGCAGGGACATAGACCAATGGAACAGAACAGAAAATCCAAATATGAAACCATCTTCATATAGCTATCTAATCTTTGACAAAGCAGACAAAAACATACTCTGGGGGAAAGATTCCTTATTTAATAAATGGTGCTGGAAAAACTGGATAGCCACATGTAGAAGACTGAAACAGGATCCACAGCTTTCACCTCTCACAAAAATCAAATCACGGTGGATAACAGACTTAAATCTTAGGTGGCAAACTATTAGAATTCTAGAAGAAAATGTAGGAAAGACTCTTACAGACATTGGTCTAGGCAAAGAATTTATGAAGAAAACCCCTAAGACAATCACAACAACAACAAAAATAAATGAATGGGACCTGATTAAATTAATGCATTCTTTAGGGTGGGAAACCGGGACAGATGTGATTGGATAAGAAACATTAGAAAGAGCTGAGTGACTGAAGCAAGTAATGGCAGTGTCTGATGGATCACAACTGAGAAGAAAGCAGAGTTTAGACAATGAACATTGACTATTACCATCTCACTGGAAAAATAATTACTCTCTTAAATGAGGTGCTATTTAAATTTCTAATCATAAACTCCCACATTTTCAGATACAGTTTTCACCAGGCTTGGAACTTAATTATATCTGACTTCTCATAATCTGATATGGTAGTCATGCAAAGACTGGTATTCTAGCCTGCATAACAGTTACATTCTTTATTATAAATCCTAAAGAAGCATTTGCTCTTTTTCATAATTCTTGAGAACTGGATTAATGTGACTGGACCTCTGTCTGAGAAAACGCTCTTCTCTCAGTTTGCAGACAGACATGTGTCTTGAGTCATTACTAAAATTGTGGCACATCTACCAAAGTGATACCATAGTGTGAGTCTCATGAGACAGTCCGTTGTTCTTCCTCAGGAGGCCCAATATCATCCTATTGACTGAATGGTTTGCTGTTAATTATTTATTTTTGTAATACTACATTGCATAGCAATAACGTGTGATAAACACCACACACCCAAGAACGAAGGCTAGCTGCAAAAAGTCAATAATAGCTATAACAGTAATTAATAAACAGTTGAATGTTTACTAAGATCTTTATAAGAATTATTTCATTTGATACTCATAACAGTATTATGAGAAGTGTATTACTATTATCTTCATTATTTTGATGAGGACACTGAAACAAAAGAGGCATATACTAATTTGGCCAAAGTCAAACATCTAAATGGAAGAGGTCAGATTAGAAGCCAAGCAGTCTGACTAGAGGGCTGTGCCCTGAGCCACCACGCTATATTGGACTTAATTTTGTTTGCTAAGAGGGAAGAATCATTTAAGGTAATGACTTTCTCATGTTATTCAGCACCTGGTGTAGTATCTTGACTATGGAAACTTGTTAAAGATTTGTTGAATCAAGGTGCAAAGCACTCAAGATCATTAGGACAATGAACTCTGAGTTCAGCAAGCTGACTGAACAAGCGCCACTTTAAGTAAAAATTAAGTTTCAATATGTCCTTCAAAATAACAAAAAATTATTTGGATGTCTAATAAGCACTTTCTAATAGGTGCAATATTTACTCTATTCTGCTTATTGAAAATGAGTAGTAACTACATTTGCATAAAATTTTTCAATTGCCTTTAATACTTCTAGACCTCGTAAATGTGTTTCTGTACTTTTCATTTTGTTGTTTAATAATTCAATAGATCTTTTTAGATAATCTGTGCATAAACATTCCAACCCTTCCCATAACCAACAGAAAAAATGTAAACACTCATGTATTAACTGATGATATGCTAATTATTTTGTTGAATAAAAAATGGCTGAGACTGATAGTCCTCCCAGGTAATTATTTCATAAAGAATACAGAGGAATTATTTAAAAATTAATTAATTTTTCCTAGTACTTGCTTCCTAATATTGAATATTAATATTAATTTTTTGGTGTGATTATTATCATAGTGCATGCCTTGCATAAAATTTATCTGTTTGATGCAACAAGGATTAGAAGTTTGACAGGCATTCTATATGAGTTTAGCTGAGGCAGATGTATGGCTATAATAACCTTAATATTTTTTTCCACATTGAAAATACTCCTGGTAATGCTATATGGCATGGGATTTTTATAGTTTTTATCATAAATTCATCTATGCATTGAAGCAGATTCTAAATAACTATCTAAGGGGAATATTGACCCTCCCCTTTTCCCCCCTGTGTAGAGCTGACATGGTCTTCAACTCAGCACAAGCTTCTTTTGGCCTCCCAGTGATCATTCATCTCAACTTCAATCAAAAGACTATTAAGGGATGTGGGTGTTTGTTCAACAGAAGAGCTACTCCCCAGTCCCCAGACCCCGCATTTATCCAAGGCTCAGTTGAGAGAAACCACACATCAAGTGATGGCTTGGGACGTTTCCCCTTTTCCTTATTCAGATCAGCACGAGGGCAAAGCCCGCATTTTCTCAGCCACCTGAGGCATTACTTATACTAATGTCACTTTGATGTTTTGCCACTGGCCCATGCTAAAGGTCTGAGTAAGAAATAGTCTCATGAAATTATTACTTAAATATATGGATATTGTCCTTAATTTCATTTTAAAACATTTTGTTTATGAAAACTGCTAAGATAAACTCCCTCTATTCTTGGAGCAAGTAAGAATTCGAGGAATCACTTTGTTATATTATACAGGCACTATGGATGATATCTCTAGACAGGTTTCTTCCTTTCTGATTTCCTATGAGCATCTGAGAGCCTAATTTTGGGTTCATACATCAAAGGGTTTGTATATGTTATTATGGTGTAATTTTCAAGCATCACTCTGGACGTCACTTTATATAGCCATCAATTTTTTAAATTCTTAACTTTATGATATCTTGTAGGATACTCAGTCTTTTAAAGTGATTTTTTTTCCTGAATATGTATGTACATAGAGTACAAATAAAGTCAAGTGCCTTAATGATCTTATTTACAGTCCACCATATGATTTAACCAAAAGGTTCTCATCAATCTAAACTCCCTAACCTCATCCTCTGCAATAAATGTGCATTCTTCTCCAAGGCATCTAGACAGATTGTCTGGGATGTTTTCTGAAATTACTACTAAAAGGTGAAAAGATTCATGATTGGAGGTCACCTATAAACTCTGGAGCTTACTCTCGTTTGGTACGTGTTAATTGTGAGAGAGAAAGCTGGAGAAGGAAGAGGAGTCTGTCATATATAGTCAGGAGGACATACCTCTGAGACATCTTGGTGAGCTAAACACATCATGCCCAAGTTATGAACTATGCACAGGTATACTGCAGACAACTTTCAGATGAAGCAAAACTCTCCATGGCCTGGTTGCCTGTACTCACCAGTACTGACACACGGGCTTGATGAAATCATGACAGGGCATTCAGAACACTTTTGAATGGCAATCACACATTTTCTCATGTAATATTACAGTAGAAATGCCATCTTCAAAACTAATAACCATAAAGAAAAATCAAATACTCCAAATTTATCTGCCATTTTAAAATTTGTAGTCATTAGAGGTGGGGAGTGGGTCACAAGAAGAGATAACTACAGGAGCCAGCAAGGGGATGGCAAAAAGCAAACTTTGCAGAGTTTGGCGAGGGTGAAATGGAAAGGGTGCAGCTGCTATTTCTCTTAGGATAATCGCTGCCATCTGGAAATAAGAGTCCTGATAGTCTGATTATCCTGTCAGAAATACCTCAATTTTTAAAAGTTATCAAATAATTTGAAAAGTATTTTAAAAATTAAAATGTCATGCAGGCCAATGAGAACAGCTTGCCAGTTTGTGAATTTTAGCTTAAAATGTATATACATACTTCAAAAGACAGCTTGTGTTTTTTAAATAAAACCTAGAGCATTTTAAAAATAGCACTTGGATTTAAATTGTACAGCAAATCATGAAGAGCTTAAAATATTTGTATTTTGTGTAGCCATACATACGTTCAATAATTCATTAGGTTATATAAATCTATGCAATTTTAGAGCAAACACTAAAATTTATTTCAGAGAATATTGAAAAAATTATATGATGATTATGATGATATGAGTTTATGTTAAAAATTAACCTAATTTGGTGCATACTAAAGAGTATATCATGAATATCAAATGATGATTAAAGTCAATATTGAGCTTGATAAAACTTTGCATGTATCCCTCAGTAAAAGCAGAAAAATAATTGGTTGGGGTCAGGCTGTGGTGTTTGTGGTGTCACATTGGGTCATATTAAATTCTATGACTATTAAATCTATCTCAAAACAGCTGAATGAATATTTCTAGATCCCACTTTACCATATTTGCTTTGTCCAAAATCAAGTAATATTTTGACCATTTCACCTCCTGATTCAGATTCAGTTATATACCATGTGACATTAATAAGTCAGCTAATATTTGGATATTATTTATTTAAAAATATGAATGCTGTGGGAATGGGTCTTAATCATTGCTATTCAACTTATTCACTTATTTTTTAACCCTATTTTGTTTTAAGAATGATTCTTGAAAATACACAAACAATCTATCTTGGTAAAATATACTTGAATGAGTAAGAAAATTGATTTAAAGTGACAAAAATGTTAGAAAGTAGTAATGTAGGTATGTAATAAGTACACACACACACACACATAAACACCCACTCACGAAAAAGTTGGAAAAATAAGATCCCAGTAATAAGTGAGTCCACACATACAATAATCACATGCCTTTAACGCCTATTTTCATCCAAAATTTTGTTGTATATTTGGCTCTAAACATTCTAATAGCCAAAACAAGTGGTGAAATGTGATTAATTATAGGAATGTCTATATAGTAAGAAGAAAATCAATGATCTGATTTTTTTCTGATACTAATAAGAGAGAGAAACCTCTGCTGAAACTCTTCAAGGAATTGAAGAGTAGATCTCCCTTATAATATACAATATATGTAATATGTCTTCCTTATAATAAAAATAAGGATGAATTTCATAGTTTCTTTTTTTGTAATATCTGTCAGAATAGTCCAAAGAAATCGCATCAACATAAAATCAGTTAATGATCAATATAGCACAATATATAACACATTGATATACTATAATACAATCTGGTTAGATATGTTGCTAATGACATGATTTTGCTTTAAGTGAAAATCATAGAGTTTCTAGAGCAGAGTTTCTCAACCTCAGCACTATTAACATTTGAGTCCAATATTATTTATTATAGGGAGCTGCCCTGTGCATTACAGGAAGTTTATCAGTATCTCTGGCTTCTACCCCGTAGATGCCAGTAGTCCTACTCTACCAGTTGTGACAACCTACAGTACAAGCAGACATTGCCAAATGTCCTCTGTAGGAGGGCAAAATCACCCCTGATTCAGAGACAGTGCCCTAGAGGAATGGTCGGATTGCACAGATCCTTCATAAATAGTATTCCTTTCAGCTGACGTGAAAGCCATTAAATGTCTGTCAATTGAATCTCTGTCTCAGAAGTACCTAGAGTACAGGTATTTGTCAGAGAGAATGGTGTTAATAAGTTTAAAAAGTAGTTGCACTGATGGTATCTGAACTCCTAGCTGTTTACCACAGATTCACTTTCTTTTCTTTCTGAGCACACAATTTAAAGGCATTTTGCAGCCTCCCTGTATAGAAGCTTTGCTGTGTGGCTGAGTTCCAGTTAGTGGAGCATGAGCAGAAGTGGTGAGCACCATTTCTGGGAAAGACTAATAGGAAGCTAGTCTGAGCCCTTCTGCCTCTTTTTTTCTTTTCTTGCAAGGTGGAGAAAATGATAATCACCTGTGAGATGATAAATCTGTGAGACGGGATGCGCCCTAGTTCTTGAATGACAAGTGAAGAAGAGCCAAGAGTCAATCAGGAATACAAGTTCTGGGCTGTTCTGCAAATGAGAAATAAATTTTTATTGTGTTTGAGCCCATAAACATTTTGGGTCTCTATATCACGGTGGTTTTAACTTATACTAAATAACACAATAGCTTCCTTGCAAACTAATGAAGCCAAATGTAGACTTTTTCATGCCATTTCACTGTTTTCATACATTTGTTTGTCATGTGAATATTTGTATAAAGTAGCATGGCAAACAAGCTTCATAAATATGTTTCTTATCCTCAAGAGTTTTGTTTTGGAAGGAACATGACACAGCTAGAAAATAAAGCATATGAATTCTGAAGAATAAAATAGTAAATAAACTTAGAACCAAATAATAAATTATCCAGGTCAAGAAATTCTAAAAAAAGTTATAATGCTAACTTCCATTGTTATTGTGATTTCCAGGCAAAGAATGTACGAAGTTAAAACAACTGGCTATTTTTCCTTGTTTTGACATTTTTCTTTATTTTTAATTGGCAAATAATAATTATGTATATTTATGGGGTGCAATGTAATGTTTTGATCTATATATACATTATAGAAAGGTTCTATAAAGCTAATTAACATATCCATCACCTCACCAACTTATTTTTCTGTGGGAGAACCTTAAAATGTATTCTTTAGCAATTTTTAAATTTACAACATATTATTAACTAATCTCAGGCCTCATCTCTTTTATGAAGCCTCTATAAATTAATCCCTCTGCCCACATCAGCTACTGACTGGTGTTCTTCACTGACCATGTATCAGTTGCTGTCTAGTATTTTTAGCTATCTCTTCTCTCTCAAGATCATGGGAAAGACTTTGAATTCCTTGAGGTTAGAGCTGGGCTGACCAATACCTTGTTTTGCCTAATAGCATCTAGCAGATGGTCTCCAATTTAGCAAATGTTCAATAAATATTTGACTGTTGTTACAATAACAATGTTCCATGCCTTCCACTTATTGGAGACGTAAAAATTAATCTTTGAGAAATAGAGTTTTAGGGGAATTTTTATGATAATACTTTTTTTCCAGACAGGCTATTTTTCATACAACCAATTATAAAAGTAGCTAAATAGTATCTGTTTAATATGTAATAGATGCCTCATTGATACTGCCTGAGGGACAGGACCAGATAGATGACCTTACAAATCAAAATAAGAGAATTATGTATTTAGGACATTATTAATAAATTGTGCTTATGTCTGACAAAATTTACTTGTATAGTTGGAAGAACACTGTCCTGGTTTCAAATCCTGTGAAACATTATCAGTGTGTCTCATGTAACATTTGGCATACAGGCATATCTTGTTTTGTTGTACTATGCTTTATTGCACATCCCAGCTATTGCATGTTTTAACAAATTGAAGATGTGTGACAATGGACAAAGCCTATGGGCTCTGTTTTTCCAACAGCATGGGCTCAATTCACGTCACTGTGACAGATTTTGGTAATTCTTGCAATATTTCAAACTCTTTTATTATTACTATATCTGTTATGGTGACCTGTGATCAGTAATCTTTAATGTTACTATTGTACTTGTTTTGGGGTGCCACAAACCATGACCACATAAGATGGCAAACTTGATAAATGTGTATGTTCTGACTCTTCCACCAACTGACCGTTTGCTCTTCTCCCTCCTTCTCCTCAGGCCTCCCTCTTCCCTGAGACACAATAATATTGAAATTAGGCCAGTTATCAACACTCTGTAAAGCCCCCTAAGTATTCAAGTGAAAGGAAGAGTCATATATCTCTCACTTTAAATTAAAAGCTAGAAATAATTAAGCTTAGTGAGGAAGAGATGTCGAAAGCTAAAAACTAGAGCTCTTACACCAAACAGGCAAGTTGTGAATGCAAAAAGAAAAAATTCTTGAAGGAAATTAAAATCTTAAAATATTCTTTAGAATGTCTCTGACAATGTAAAATGTATGTCAAAAAGAATGCTATTTAATATACTTACAAAATATTTTACTGAGATAATACAGCATACATAGACACCATTAAATATGTTAACTAACCCACATATACACATATATACATGCATGTACGTGTACACATTCCAGGTCAGACTCTAGGAATGAAGCAGTATTGAGTTAATTCTTTTCCATATTGATGATAATCAATAGTACATTTTAGGAAACAGGTCAGATGAGCACGCATTATATATCTTATATATAATATCACAAATGTATTTCTGCTTCACAACTGCTTGTTGTTGTTTGGGAGCTTTTCATTTGTTTGTGGTCTTAAGTTAGCAAGTTGTTTTTATATTTCATTATTAAATTTTGTTTTTAAACAGCCAGGTCTATCTAGTTTTATTTATTAAAACTAAGGGTTTTTTTTTTTAACTTTTTTTTTTTAATTTCAGCATGTTATGTGGGTACAAAAGTTTAGGTTACCTATATTGCCCTTGCCCCGTCCCCTCCCCAGTCCGGGCTTCAAGCTCCATCCCCAGACCGTGCTCAGTGCACTCATTATGTAGGTATACACCCATCCCCCCCACCCTCCCATCTGTCTGACTTTGATTTGTTTTTGTTTTTAGGGAACAGATTGATTCATTAATTTGTGCTTTAATGTTTACCATTTCTTTATGTTCTTTTTACATACATGTGTTCTCTCCTGATTAGTTCATTAGGTGATGCATTTGTGGGGTTTTATTATTTTTGTTTAGAAATATAACAACACTGGATTTCTTCTGAACTTTATCCAATATTTAGAAGTTCTGTTATATAGAGTTCTCATTGTGATTATTTTCTCATATATTACACTTTATTTTCTTTTGGATGCAATAATTCTTATAGGAAATGTTTAGACATTTTCAAAAGATAGAGTGTGTTTCCTATTTATATTGTTAATACTTTTGGAAATAATTGTGCTCTATTTTCCATATTTTAGAATTTATTGAGTTATTTTGACCATAAATATATTGGAGTGGGGTCATTAACTAATGGATTATTGAGTATAATATCTGTGTATTACATGTAACTGATAAGTATATTATTTAGGTCCTTCTTAATCCTTTTAAAAATTGATATTTTACCTTATTTCACTTCTCCACTTAATCCAGCCTGCTTTCCATGTTTCTTACTGTTCTTTCAAGATCATTCATTCTTTATGGATGATGTAACTTTCCATAATGACCTGCATTGCCTGAATTGCTGTTAAGTATATCTGCTTTATTTTTATTGCCTGGAAAAAATAATATATATTTGTTGAATAAAGGACTAGAGAATGAATGAGAGAATAAAAATAAAGATTTTAAATGTTTTAGATTTGATAAAATTATGGTTTTTGATTACAGGTATAGAAGATATGGTTGGAGCAAGGCTATGTGGGGCAGTGTAATTACATTAGGTTAAAGGACAAGAGAGGGGTGAGGACTAGGACTCTTTATCAAGCAACTTGTTTATTAAATAAAAGAGGAACATTGGAGAGGGCTAGAGGCAACTATGGTGTTGTGGGCAAAATAAATTATATTAATATTTTTAGATATATTATCTAAGTGGCAGCATTTTTTCCTCTTTGTTAATCTTCTGATTTGCATTTGTATTCTGAAAGTTCTTCACCAGCAAAAGGTAAAATAAATACTACTCTCAATTTTTTATAGCTTTTTCTTTTCCTACTTTACTCTTTCTAGATTAATTTTCATATCTTTTCTATGAAAGATTTACCATGTTATTTTATTTATTTATTTTGTTATTTCAAAATATTACAGGGTACAAATGTTTTTGGTTGCATGGATCACTTTCATTATGTTTGAGTTGGGTTATAAGTGTGCCCATCACCCATAGAGTGTTTATTGTACCTGTTAGGTAGGTTTTCACCCATCCCCTCCTCTCCCTTCCCCCACTGCTTGATTCCACTGAGTTTTACTTCCATCTATGCACATGTGTGCACATCCATCGCTTCTCCGCCTTTTGGTTAAGATCAAGTGTATTATCTGTTCTTATCAGTTTAACATTTAGTTTCTTACATAATCTATAATTCTCTATTGATTTGATATAATCATTTCATCATATATTATGATGGCCAGCACATTATATTTTAGGTGGCATAACATATTTTCTTTCATTCTACTGCCCTCCAAACGTATAGTAGATATTCACAGAAAAGTAGTAAGATCTGCTCTGAGAGGGAAACAAATGTAGAAGCAATCTAAGAGATTTGAGGAAGTCACCTTGAGTGAAAAGCAGTTCTTCCTCCCACAATCTATCACATTACCCTTCCCCTACCTCAGAATAGATTAGGAAATGTTCTTGAGAATAGCGAAGGAGAAAACCCACACAAAAAGTGAGGTATGCTCAGATATTATGGGTCTTTGAAAAAGGAGACCTTCTTCCCTGAATAAACCTAATCCCCAAGCTCCAGAAAAAACATAGCCTGTGAGAGGCTAACAGCATTTAAGATAAGTTTAAGTGATTAAGTTCATAATCAATGTTGCAGTGTTAGGAAAAATCTGGCTAAACATTTATAAATTTTTAATGTAATAATTGTACAATGTACTGATGGAGAATTTTTATTGTTTAGAGATTAATAAATTGGTTATTAAATAAGAAATAATAAAATTTTATCTACCCATTTTAAGGCCCTTAGAAAACTATAACTTTATTTCTCTTAAAAGGAACATCATTTCAGTTTCTGTATTAAAGTCTCTTTCAGTCCCTATATTAGAGTCTCTGATTCTATGAAATACTTAATTTTACAATGCTATTGTAAAAAGAGAATTACAAAGTGAAAGTGTTGGCACCGTGACAAGTTAATAAAGTTCACCCGTTACAACATTCTTCTGGCAGCTCTCACATCCTTGCTGCTCTCTGTGCTATCCTAATCCTCATCATCTCTCTCCTCTTCCTTAACAGGCGTAATTTGTTTAAACTATTTGAGACCCTACCCTTGAAAAACAGAATAAATTATTATTTACAATTTAATTCTATTTGGGGCTCAGAGAGATCCAATATACTTAGCCTGATATAGGGACAAAAAACAAAACAAACATGGAATTTCACTCTAACAAGGTGCCTACTAATACTATGTCAGTGATAGTGAACATTAGTTGGACTCTTGCCCTGTTCTATTATTCTTCTAGGCCCTTTGCATATGATGATTGGTCTTTAGAACAGCCTTGTAGAGTGTATACTATTGTCCTTATTTTGCCAATAAAAATGCTTAAATATGGAAAGTTTAGATGGCTTATCCATATGTGCACAGCTAAATACAGGGACAGATAATTAAACAGGCCACATTACAGCAGATTAAATGTTTGGGAATGGGTCCTGGGCTGCTAACTTATTAAGAAAAACAATACAGAAGATATCATAATAATGCAAGTCAAAATATTTTGCAGTAATACAATGACTTTGATAAAATATCATTTAGATATTACTATGAAAAACAGTATGATTTTCAAGATAAAAGGACAAATATAAAAATACAGCATAGACATGAATATGGGAAAGGGGTAATTATTAACACAAAGTTTAATGCCTAAACTATGTTACCACTTTTAAACTATGTCTTTTAATGTGTGTGCTACCTCTTTACAGGTATATTTGGCCTTCAGATTCTAACTTGTAAACTAACCGGGTTTAAAGAAGAAATGCTCATTAGAGCCACAGATTCAAACTTGATTCTTGCACTGAGTACTTCACCAACAAAAATTCAAATCATAAAATTGAGATGCAAAATTTTAACTATAAAATTATTCAAAAATGACTTATTTTACAACTTCTGTTTGAAAGTTTTATTACTTTCAGACATATTGAAATTAAAATTGCTTAGGCTTCCAAAGTCCAAGTTAGAAGGAATCTGGCTTTAAATCCAAGACTCATTCCATTTTACATATGAGAGATCTTGGTTTGTGGCCACAGCTCTTATGGTATCTAAACAGGAAAAGAAGTTGTTTTGTATATGCACCTTTAATAATTATGGGGTTGAAAGGAATTAATTATATTCAATATTCAATATTGATATTAATAAGGTTAATCCACAAATCATCAGGACCTCTGTCACAGGAGATCAGAAGAGGAGGTGGCAACAGGACTGTCCTTCAGCTGTTGGGACAGAACACCCTCAGTTGATTAAACTTCAGGAAGAGAGTGCATTTTCCTCGTTCCTGCATATGATTAGCCCAGAATTAGCCACATTGAAAAAGAAAGATCAGTGTGAAGTTAGAGAAGTTAGCTCAAGTGTATGTTTGAAGGGAACAAGACTAAGAGGACATAACCTTATATGAAAAGAATTGCTGAAATGAAGAGCTCTACAGGCTCTTAGCTGGTATGCCCTGAGGAAAGGTGAAGTCAGAACACCACATAAGCCTACAATCACTGCAAATTATGGACTAGATCTTTTTCTTTTTTTTTTTTTTATTTTCTGAAGAGCTGATTTTCCAACACATAGCTTACACCATGATTAATTACATGTCCTACCCCTTGGTTCCTTTCCTAAACTTACAAATGGATTTTGTATAAACTCCCAAGGTAAATGGATTTGAATGTTGTACATCCAATGTATATTTATTTTATAAATTTATTAAACTTTCTTCTTGCATGAGAGTTAATTGTATAACAGTTGGTGAAAACAAAAACCCAAACCAAGAAAATTGAATGATTTAATTACTTGTCTAAATGCCCTGTTTCTATTTGCAGTAAGAAGGAACTTACTCACAGTTCAGGTAGAAAATTATATGAGAATAAATTATATAACAAATTCCTGCACTTCAATTATTATCCTCAAAGTTTCAGAGAAGTCAAGAAGAGAAATGAGATGATAATGAAAGCAGTGACCAAAAAACTACAACACAAATTTAAAATGTCTTGAAAAATAACTTTTGTCCCCCAAAGTATGAATGTCACACCAATGAAAAAGCAGTATTACGTTCTTAAAAAATAATCATGGGCAGCTTAAGAAGTTGCTTGCCTTGCCTCCAGACCTTTGACAACTCACAAGTAGATATTCCAACAATAAAATAACTGTATATTGTCAGGGTTTTATGCATTGCCTTTGATCTTATCATTTATAAGGCATGGTCACTTTCCTTGAAAATTCCACATGCTAATGTACTCTTGTACAATATGACCTACTGGGTCCCAATCAAGGAACAAATATTAAAATCTCTTGACCCTTGCTGAATCAGATTACACCAGATTTTCTTAGAAATCACTCTGATAGTAGCAATTAGAAAATTGGACACATACTTCCCACTGCAAAGTAATTTCCATACAAATAAACAAACAATCAGAACATCACCTTTTCTGACCATCTGAAAGAAAAAATTAACTTTACCGCAAATTAAAGTGCACGGATGCCTAAATCCATTATCACCACCAGTTGAAATGGGAAAAAGAAAGCAACTAATTCAGATGACAATCCCATCTATGTATTTGAAAAAAAAAGTTAAAAGGAGTATTCTGGCCTGTGCTACTGTTAATAATTGCTGTCCTTGTAGATGGAACTGGTATTAGAGATTTAATTATTTGTTGACAAAGAAATGAAGAATTTATAGTAAATGCTTCAAAAATTCTTGGTGGTTATGGGCCAAATATTTGCTGTGTATCTAAGAACTGTACTTTTCAAACTTTGCTGTACATACACATTACCTGAGCAAGTTTTATTTATTTATTAACTTATTCATTTAAACCACTCTACTAAGATTGACATAGTTAATGTACATATTCAATGCATACGTCTTGATGAGTTTGGAAATAATTATGCATCCATGAAACCATCAACACCATCAAAGTTTTAAATATATCTGTCACCTCTCCAAATTTTCTCCCTTCCCCTTTACTATCATTATTGGGATTTTTTTTTCAAATTTTACTGTTTCAGATTCTGATTGAGTAGGTTTGGGACTGAATCTGAGATTCTGTATGTCTAACAGGCTCCCAGATGATGGCAATGCTGGTGGTCTTTGGAGTAGCAAGGGATTAATCTTGTTGATAGATTAGTTGTAATTATATTTTCCCAGTGTAAGACTTTGAGAACTAAAATCTATCACACCTGCCCTAGAAGTCCCCTCAGATACTTCATTATGGAATAGTGCCCTGAATTTTAGCAGCCTGCCTTCTTCTTCCATACAAAGTGTGGCTAACTAGCTGGCCCAGAGTGAGTCAGAACAAATATGGTTACACTAACATCAGCTCTCCAGACTTGCTCTATAGTTATCCTGCTCAGCCTCTCATTAGAATCCTTTGCGTTAGGTTACTGAAAGAGTCGGCTCCCTGAAATGTTACCAGGTGGACCAATAATAAAGAAATCACTTATAGTCCTGGGGAAGTCATCTCATTGAAAAAATATAAATGCACTAGATTAATTGGGGTATCACCACAAAAAAAAGATAAATATATGAAGTAATGCATATGTTAATTAGCTTTATTCAAGCATTCCACAATGTATACATATTTCAAAACATCATGTTGTAGATCATAAATGTAAATAATCTTTATCAGTTGAAAATAAATAATCATAAAATTAATTGAAAATAACAGGGCTTTCCAGTTAATCATTAAAGAAAACTAAATCAAACAAATAATTTGAACAAAATCAGGTAGCTACTATAAATTATTTATTGTCTTTTACTTTGCTCAACCTGACCCAGATCATTACCGCCTTGGGAAATTATATTCTAGTTACTGGTTCTGTGCCAACAGCTGAGTTGAGCTCAGATAGATGTAGACACATCTGTCCTCAGTGTTCCAGCCAAACTATTTGGCTCAGACCTGACTGACTGGATTACATAAAGATATTGCTCAGATTGGGATTCATTATTGGAGTTTGAGCTTCTTCAGTAGAATATCTGATAATGCCAGAACAAATATAAATGTGTGGAATTAATAATTTTACTCATTATATATGAAACAAAAAGAGAGAAATCATTCTGGAAATTTTTCTTCTCTGGCACATTCTACTTATGTATGAATCAAAAATTGTTAAGATTTATACACTCACAGTATTCAGGATGATTTGGATCTTCTTAAACTAAAGTGAAGGCCTCAGAGACAAAATTAATATCAGGTACTGATTATGCAGTTGTGAAATTGCAACTCCTAAAATGATTCAATTTTGCATTACTGACTTTATGATTTTTATGTTAAAAGATGTATGTGTGCTACATGTCTTAGGAATATTGTCAATAAATAAGACCATCCCTTGGTCATTCTGTAATATTGGCCAAATTGGTAAATTTGGTCAAACAAATTTATAAACTGAGTACAGTGTATTTGCTATGAGAAAATAATATTTGTACTTTTACTTTAATAGTCCTTTCGGTTATAATAGCATCGTTTTCAACTTTACTGTATTTGTATCCTTTTTGTCCATTAATTGGTTTCTTCAAGCAAATAGCTCTTAAATGTGCTTATTATTGTCACTGCTTTTCTGATTCATTAAATTTGAATTTATATATTGTTATTATTTTCTCCGTCTGCTTTCTTTTGTTATTTTTCTAAATTGTTGTGCAAAATGATGATATCTTTGTTTAAAATGTTTTAACAATTTTGTTAGTACCGACATGATACATCCCTGTTACAGAAATTTGAGAGTACAGAGTAATACTATGACCTGCATCTACCTTTCCTTCATATAATCATTCTTTCTTTTACTTTAGATCATACACTGAAGTGGCTATTTCTTTACTTAGCCTACCATAAAATTTCTAGAAATATATAAATATTAATATACGCAACTCTAAGTTCTTAAGCAAACAGCATCATATTTTATGTTATTTATTGCAACTATCTTAAATTAAATCTCAGATATATACTCTTAAACAGCTTTCCATTTTTGGAGAGTATCTTAACTGATTGAAATATCCTTCCCATACTGACAAGTGTTTTCTATTTTTCTTTTCTTATGTTGCTTTGAACATACTTCTGCATATGCTGCTGTGCTCCAGTGTAGGTATATTTGCAATATAGATTTGTATATGAATGTTTTTGCATCAAAGAGTATGAACACTTTAAAATTTGAAATATATGGTAAAATTACCCTGCATGGTTTTGTACCAATTTCCATTCTAACCAAAATTGTTTGAGAGAGCCATTTCCCTTTATCTCTCCACCTTTTACTTATTATCAATCCAACAGCTATAAAATTAAAGCTCATTCTAATTTGAATTTATTTCATTATACATAAAATTTTCTTTTAAAATTACTTGTATTTTTGGAATTTATTATTACATCTTGTTACTTGATTACATCTCTGATTCACATGAGTTGGATTTCATAATTCAACCATTTGTGTTACCTCAGCAACTTACAGAATTACCATGAAGAATGAAAATACATATTGAGAGAAAAAATGATTATAAATAAAATGAGAAATTAAGAATTTACAAACTCTTTTTCATTTGACCTGCTTTGTATTTAGCCTCAATGGAAAGAATCTAAAACTCTTATTTAAATGAGTTTTTATTATATTTTTAAAAAATCTAGAGTTGAATTGAAAAATTTTTTAAGTCCCTGACTTCAGAAATTATGCTAATAATTCTCTTTCTCTGATCCTCTCCCTTGACTAAAGTTTGGACATGGGCAAAGCCACACAAAGTTTTTACTAGCCCTCAGTGTTAGTCAGCAAAATCCAAGAAAAATGTGGAAAGGGCCCACTGACCTATGACCAATTTTCAAAGTCACTTATCTATTAGGGTTGTGTTTTTTATCAGCCTATGCCTGAGGTCTTTCATGGAAGCCGTGGAGAGATTTATCAGTAATCCATAATACATTTACAAATATATATAATTCCTGTTATTTGACTAAATTTTATTGTGTTTATCTTTGTTAGTATTTCTAAAATGTTTCTGCAAATCTTTTCTTTAAATAGGTCTATCTTCTTTTCCTTGACAATATATTACCACAGTCCATGATATAATTAAAGTCATGAATAGAGTGAATGTTGAACAGCAAATAACACCTTCTTCTATTAATTATTTCCAAATAATCATAGGAAGTAGGTGTCTTTAACGAGTCCTACTTATAGATAGACATATTTTAGATGTCCCTTTAAAATGTATTGAATTAACTTCCTGCATTCAAGTGTATGTTAAAATTTATTAAACACTTAACATGTTGCAGACACTCTTCGGTATTACAATACAGAACAGAATTCACATATGATATATGGAAATATTGCTGCAAAGATATCCCAATCAAATTGTGTTAAAATCACTAATCTTGCATTTGAATTACTGTATCTGTGGGTTATTTATGTGATTTGTCATAGTCTTACACAGAAAATTTTTACCCATGGCATATTTGGGTCTGTACTTTTGTATTTGCCTCTAAGAATACAAGTAGTTGAAATGATTTCACGCTTCAAATTGAGTTTCACAGGTACAACATTGTTCCATTTAAAATGTTCCCACAGTCTATCTGTGCTTTCTAGTTGACTGCTAGATCCCTGGCAGTCAATAAAAAAGACAAAAAGAGTATGAAAAGTGATTGCATGATGATTTTTTCTTGATCATTTTAAAGTATAAGAAAATAAACAAAATCCATGCTTATTATTTTTATTTCTTCTATTTTATTAATAAAAATGATTGATATACCTTATTGCTACTCTTTTTTGAAGAAGCATAATTAATTTTAGAGAGATGGAAGATTATAAAAATTAAATAATTTTTACATTGGATTAGAACCCCTTTGTAAATAATATCAAGTCAAGTAAGTTTGCTTGAGAAGAGAAACTAAAGTAACACACACACAGATGATAATATGTCTCTTTTTGTTCCCAATAGCCGTTCACATGTGTGGGAATGACAATACTGCAGATACATATATAAAATACACATTCTGCCTCCCAATAATTACATTCTATGAAGGCACTAAAAAACCATCTCTAGCTTACAGAATTTTTGTTTTCCAGTCAGTCCAGTCTTTGTATTTGTTCCTCCAAAGCTTACTACTTATATGATTATATTAATACAAAAATGGGAGAAAAAGGAAGAATCAAAAATGATTCCCAAATTTTAAGATAAATACCTGGCAGAATGATTATGTTTCTGTTTAAAACGTAGAAAATGAGATAAAAGTTATACGAAAGAAATATGTATTAAATCTTAGAATGTAAGTTTGAACTCACCGTGTTATATCCCTGCATAAGTCAGTGTGTAGCACAGAGGGAGAACTGCAGTTTCAGCTGAGAGGCTGGGACTCCTCACTGCAAGGTAAGAACTGAGACTTAGCACATGATCTACTGAGCTGGAGAAAGTACAGAAAAATAATAGCTGTAAGTCAAGGGCTTGGCTTGGTATTTATGCATAATTAAGGAATAAGACCTGGGGTCAGTGAAGAAAGAAGACTGTCCAAAGAATAAAGAAGAAAACAATAACAAAACTATTATTAATTCAGAATGTTAAACTATTTTTGTCTTCTAATAATCAAAAATAATGCAACCAATTCACTATGAATAGAACATATACTTTCAGGCACTTTTAAATTCTAGTAGTCGTGGGGAATGTATGCTTATTTTCACTTGTGATCTGGAAGCAAAATTTATAGAAAAAAGATGGCCTAATTGTGAGATGGAGGTGAGGCCCAGGGTAAGAAATAAAGCATCTGGCTTTATTATCTCCAAATCAATTTAGTTCTCTAATTACTTACAAAGTTCTCAATTTAAAGGACTGTACAGAACAAAAAAACAACATGCTCAGTGACTAGTCTCAAAGATATTACAAGCTCAATGTGATAAGGAGACACAATGGCAGTCTGGTTCTATAATAGGACAAAGTACTATCTTGAAAGGGCTAAAATTAAGGGTACAGAACTTAATTTGCTATTTAGGATGACAGATTATTGTGACTTATATTAATATTATATGAGGAAGATTTCTTTTAAGAGAAAGGACTAGAACTGAGCATAAAGGATGTGTGACTAAAGAATGCATGGGTGGGGAATGGCCTTTATCAAAAAGTTCCAAAACAATAAATGTTGGCATGGATGCAGAGAGACAGGAACACTCATACAAACTAGTGCAACTTCTGTGGAAAGCAATATGGAGATACCTTAAACAGATACAAGTAGACCTACCATTTGATCCAGCAATCCCATTATTGGGCATCTACCCAAAAGAACAAAAGACATTCTATAAAAAAGACATCTGCACTCGAATGTTTATAGCAGCACAATTCACAATTGCAAAGATGTGGAAATAACCCAAGTGCCCATCAATACATGAGTGGATTAATAAAGTGTGGTATATGTATACTGTGGAGTACTACTCAGCTATAAGAAATAATGGTGATATAGCACCTCTTGTATTTTCCTGGATAGAGCTGGAACCCATTCTACTAAATGAAGTATCCCAAGAATGAAAAAATAAGCTCACAAATTGGTTTCATTGATCATCACCTAAGAGCACATTTAGGAATAACATTAATCAGATGTCAGGCAGATGTGGGGAGGGTGGGGATGGGTATATACATACATAATAAGTGCAATGCACACTGTCTGGAGGATGGACACATTTGAAGCTCTGACTTGAGGGGGTACAGGGGCAAGGGCAATATACTTATCCTAAAATTTTGTACCCCCATAATATGCTGAAATTAAAAAGAATGCATGGGTGTTTTAATTCACACTGTTGCTAAGGAAGCAACACCATTCTAGGGTTATGGGATGACCAGCTACACAATACCCAACATTGATGAAATGAGATCTACAGAGTATCAGTCACATATACTCACAGACTGGGGGAGGGGCATTCCATAGAACCACACAGGGATTACATTTGGAAACAGTGAATGAGTAGGCAACGTGAGAGGTAGACTGTAATATCAAAAGGATAGGGTGCACCCTGGTTGCCATCGTGGATGTAGTTTGCGTGTTTGAATAATTTCATGGGTGAGTAGAAAGCTGAAACCCATCACTCAGAAATAAGGAGAAATTGAACCTTTTCCCTTTGATAAGGAGGGTTGTTTGAAGGGAGGACTTTGTTGGAGCAAAATGGGGAGGCAAACTTGTATTAATAGTTAGGCTATTTGAAGTTCTCCTAGCTTCAACATTTGCCAGGCAGCACATAATATTGGGCCTGAGTTTTAAGCCTTACCCCACAAATAGGGAGACCAAACATGACCACAGTGTAGAGATAGGGACATGAATAACATGCCAGAAAAAGAGTGAAGCAATGTTATCTCCTCCACCCCAACCTCTGTTTCTTTCTCTCTCACACACACACTGCAGGCTGGTGTTTCTCTGACAGTTGCAAAGATGAGTCAATCCTCATGGCTTCCCTATATTGGGTCATGCCCTCTCCTGATCAATCCAAGGGTGAGGCGATTTTACTGATGTCTATCAAGCGTCCCAGCAAACAATTCTGAGCATTTGCAGAGCCTGTCCTTCTATCTATGCCCATCATCTGGAAAGCCAGTAGGAAGGAGCAACATCAAATCAGGCGAGGAGAGCAGAATGTTTAAGGAGCCTCAGTGAGCAGGAAAGGACGAGACTTGACTTGCTTTGCCACTTAGTTACAGCAGCACATCAGGCCCTGTCGGTCCAGGAAAAATTATCCCATCCCACAGAAGCAGAATTATTAACTCTGTTCCACTCTCAGTAATGACAGGAGTAAATGGTTGAGAGGCTGCCACTTAATCTGTCAGTCATCACCACCTGTTATTTACCTAGTGCCAAAGGAACTCGCTAATCCCTGTCTTTAAAATGCCTCTAAAGCTGGTTTACAGTGACTGGAGTGCCAAACTTATTCTGTTAGCAAAAGGCCATAAACACCTGAAAAGTGTCTTTGGAAAAGTATTAAAAACTCCCTCATGTTAACATTTTCATTGCAAAGTTGCAATTGCAATAAATTCAAGAATATATTTTTTTCTGTTATATGATGATATTATCATCATCTGTAATGTCCATTTGATTGTTACACAATTTTGTTACTACATTTATTGTAAAAAATAGTACCCTATATGTAGTGTATATTTAAATTTCGTGTTTTTGTCAAATAGAACATCTTAATACTTACGCTCTAGAATCCCAACAACAGATCTTAAGATTCTTGTTTTTTGAGATTCCCAATATATTTAATAAAATATGTTCTCATACATTGTAAATTATATTTTCAAATCCTTCCTGTCAAGGGACCCATAACAAAGCAATGAAATCACTTTGTAGGAGCCAATTCCCTGACATAACTCTAAATACAAATGATGCTCACGGATAAAGGCAGACACTTGGGTTTTTATGCTTGGTGTTAAAGGCTCCCTTTGGTCTCCTAATAAATAAGAAACATAAGTTATTTTTACATGTGCGTATCATCACTTCCTGGACTCATTATTGGCCTATGTCAGTTCATTCTACCCACATACTCAACTGAGAAACTGCAATGTGGTTTTTTGTTTTCTTAATTTTAGTTCACTGATCACAGAGAATTAAATTTTAATTCACTGATCACAAAGAATTAAATTTTAATTCACTGGTCACAAAGAATAATGAAAAAATTTAATAACTTCAATATATCCACTTGCAAGACACTACTTCTTTAGTTAAGTAGTAAAGATTATTTGTTTAAAAACAAATTTTGTATTTAAAAGAATAGACTAAAGGTAGGTTTTTGTATGGGAGAGTTCTTGTGTTCTACCTCTTACATGTCATGTAGTCTTGGATGCTTTTAACCTTTTAGAAACTCAGGTTGCCATCTGTTAAATGAATTTAGAAATTCTATCCTAAAAGGATTGTTGCGAATGCATTGTAGTAAATGGAGTGGTGTACTGGCATGGTAACCTGGCTGCAATTGGCAGATGCCTAATAAATGATATTATTTCTTACTTTGATGCTTTCCTCTCACTCTGATCTGCCCATGGTAGTTGTGTGTGTGTGTGTGCTTAATTTTGAAAAAGTATTTATTTTACATGAATTGTGTACATTCCTTTGCAAAAAGCAAAAAATATGAATAATCAAATTGAAGCAAACAAATACGCTAACAACTCCTCCACTCTAAGAAAATCATTGTTAATCCTTTTGGTATAATATTACCATTTTTTAAAAATTTATAGATACATATTCTTAATAACATTTTATCTTATATATATTTTATTTATATTAAAAATATGTTGTAACAGAAATATTTATACATTATATTTGTTAATCATAAATATATTAACTTCATGATGTATCATAGCGTTACAGCCTTCCAGGTTCATTGCCCACTGCTCAAGAGGAAGCCAATACATTGAGGCAACAGAGGTTACAGCATAGAAAGCATTTAATATTGCAGGCACCATGTGAGGAGACAGAAAGAAATTCTCAAATTCTTCTGAGAATTTGGGAGAAAGGGATTTTAAAGATAATTTGGTGGGCAAAGGGCTGGGCCATTGGGTCTGCTAATTGGCTAGGTTCATGGTGGAACCACAGGAGTGTAAAAATTGTCTTCTTGTTCTGCATCAGTTCCTGGGTGAGGGTTGTAAGACCAGTTGAGTCATTTCCTTGGTATGCACCATGGGTCAGGGGGGGTCAGCCCATCCAGTGGAATGCAACTCGTGGAAGATATTTCAAAAACTAGCCCTAGGTTTCACATGGGTGACCCTATCTATGGAGAAAGTTAAGAATCTTTATGATCATCAGCTATGTGACTCCTGAGTAACAATTATAGGAAAGCAAACTAGGGGACAATGGCTGGTGATTATTATTATTTTGAATTATGCCTGTGCCTTTGCAAAGTTTAGGCCCCTACCACAGTTCTTGTCTTGCACCCCTTTATTAATTTGTAAAGGGCAGTTTCGATAGTAACTTTGCTTTGTTGCACATTTAACATCCTTTCAATTTAATTTTAATTAACAATGCTGAAAATGAAAATATATGCAATTAAATTTTACACTTAATTTTTATCTTTTCAGTATAATTTCTGAGAATAGAATTCTTAATTCAAATAGTACATGTACATTTTTTATGTATACATATACACATACAAGAAAAAAGACAAAGGTTTTCTTAGTCTCTAGTTTAAGTGCTAACATGCAATTGAAGAGAATTCTAAGTAATTGAATGCCTCGTTGTTATAACTTACAAAGGAGTTTTGAAAATGATTAAAATTTTAGAAATAGTATTGATATCTATTTTTCCACCCTTGCACTATTATTGAAGATTTAAGGTCAACCTAGGATTTAGCAAAACTTTTCTTTGTGACTTTTATAACTGCTTCTGTAGAGAGTCATTTAATTCAGATTGCTGAACCATTAAAAGTGTTCATATCATTTTTTCTAGTGTATGGATCTATATTCAGACAATTAGTTAAAATTACACCTTGCCCAAACCTTCAAGATCTCCTGCATATGCTATAGGTAGTTCATTTGTTTTTGGTACAATGCATATACAAATTTGGTAATCTTCAGATTATTGTGGCCTTTATTTTTAATGCATGATAAAGTTTTCAGATTTGCTCACATTTTCATCTTTAAAATATTATAGAACATGCTATATATGTATATTATTCTTTATATATATAAAGAATACACATGCATATATATTTTGGGGGAAACTGATGAGTTTCACACTGTTTTATACCACACTTAATGGCATAAGCTCTGATAATAGGCATTATCATAAAACTCATTTTAAAACCAATGAATTTAGATAAATATTCAAAATGGAAACAAATTTTCAATACTTACGACTTCAAGAATTTATACCTGGCCAAACAAGGAAATAAATTTGAAGAATAGGCTACATTGCTGTGCATATTTTATCTTTTAAAGATTCTATTTACATGTACCACATTTCTCCATGCACAGAATATTTACCATCATAGTTGTTTGGAGAAGACAATAAGAGGAATTTGATTTGGGCAGACATGTGCACTAAAGAAGACAGCCTTGTGCAGTTGAGCAGAATGGGAGCTCTGACCTTGCAGTTAAGTGACCTGAGACTTAAACTCCTTCTGAGCTTTAGCCTCTTAGCAGGAAATAGCTTTTAAAAAGCTTAATCTCATGAATTGAAAAACTGCTTATTTCAAGAATCATTTAATTCAGGTATAATAATAAGTACCACATAAGGCTGTTGTGAGAATAAATGAAATCCAGGGCTGGGCAGCCAGTCCAGCCCATTTGTGTAGAATTTTGGATTCTGGGAAATAAGTTTTTCACATTTCACCACACTAGAAGTTAATATGGAGACTAATATTTCTTTGTTTTCTGAATGGACAAAGTGATTTTTTTTTTTAACTTACCACTCTGGAGCTGATATTAATTTATGGCACTTGTTACTATCAATATCATCTTAGAATTGAAGGAATATATTAGGTCATTAAATATAAAATGTCCAATTTTGAATCAAAAGTGTAGTTTATTATATCTCAAACAAGAAGCAGTATGATTAATCAAAGTATGTGCCTAAGCTATCAATACAGTTTTGTCATGTTAATGGTGGCAAACCTTAGGCCCCAACCACACCATTCTTGTCTTGCACCCCTTTATTAATTTGTAAAGGGCAGTTTCAACAGTAACTTTGCTTTGTTGTACATGTAACATACTTTCAATTTAATTTTAATTAAATTAAAATTAATGGTACCATGTTTATGTCAGCAGCAAAGAAGCCTGGAGAGTGAGTGGCCATGAAATCGTAAAAAGTATTTTCCACAGCTTGTTGAGAATTGAATATTTTTCCTTGCAAGAAGTGGTTCAAAGCCTAGAAGTGGTAGTCAGTTAGTGCAAGGTCTGGTGATCCAGCTTCTGTAGTTTGAGCAGCTTGTTTGTCCAACATGTGGTTGAGCTTTGTCTTATAAGAGGATTGGCCTATCTCTATTGGCCAATGTCGGCTGCTTAATCCCAAGCATGCTCATTATTTCATCCAGTTGGTTGCAGTAGACATCCACTGTAATCAACTGACCAGGTTTCATGAAGCTGTAGTGGATAATAGCAGTGCTGGACCATCAAACAGACACCATTAGCTTTTTTGGATGAATATTCAGCTTTGGACTGTGTTTTGGCACTTCGTCTTTATCCAACCATTGTGCCAGATGCTTGCGATTGTCAAAAAGAATCCATTTTTCATCAAACATAATAATACAGTGTGGAAATGGTTTGCCCTTATGTCATGACAGCAAAGAAAGGCAAGCTTTGAGACAATTTCTCTTATGATTGCTCTTTTAATTCATGCAGAACTCATCTATCAGCTTCTTTATCTTGCCTATTTGTTTCAAATGCTCCAATATTATTGTAATAGTAACGTTAAACCTTGCTGCTAATTCATGTGTAGGTTTAGATGGATTCACTTCCACTACGTCTTTTAGCTCATCATTATCCACCTTGGTCTCAGGTTTCCCACATGGCTTATTTTCAAGATTAAAATCACCAGAACAGAACTTTTCAAAACATTGACATGCTCTGCGTTCATTAGCCAGATCCTTCCCAAACACTCCAGTAATATTTTGACCTGTCTGTGCTGCATTGTTTCCATGACGGAACTCATATTTGAAAATAACATAAATCTTTTACTTTTCCATGGCTTCCCAAATATTGCACTAAAAACAAACTTTAAAGATAATCACAAGCCAAAACGTGTGTTTGAAATACTGAAGATGTACCTTCTCAATAAAAATAAAACAAAAAGTGTCAAAGTGAAATGTCAGAGATATCAAATGTCAAACTTAGTACTTAAGGAAATTAGACATTTCCTACTTAATAACCTTAATAATTACCTGAACATGCTGTGTACATGTTCAGAAGAAATGCATTGATACATGGCTTGCTGTATAGAATATAACCCCACACATAATCTATAAAATGTATTAGCCCTAATTAAAAGTATTGGCAGTGGACATGGTATAGAAAAGGAGATGATAAAACTACGAGCTATTATAGGGTAGAGCAAGAGAAGGACAGAGGGAATTCAGAGAAGAACACTGTCATATAATACGGTTTATGCTCATTCCTGTACAATGTATATGGCAGGCAATTCTCCCTTCTCCAACTTTCTTTTGAAACTTTTAGTAAAAACTTGATTACAATATTAAAGAATTTTTGTAAATATTTAATATATACTAAATATTTTTTCTTTTTCTTTTTTTTTTTTTTAATAGAGACAAGGTCTTGCTATGTTGCTCAGACTGATCTTGAACTCCTGGCCTCAAGCGATCCTCCAGCCTCAGCCTCCCTAAGTGCTAGGATTACAGGCATGAGCCACCATGCCTGGCCTATACTAGACATTCTTGAGAAATATTTGCAAAATAAAATAACTATGATGCTGAATAAAATATTAAAAACATTTTTAAATACATGATTCAGTTGGAGGCAACTAAGAGAAATAATGAAGGGCAGAAACCATGAAAACATATGAATTCAGAGAAGGCAGTAGAGCTGGCATTCATTTCAGAGAAACAAGGATTTGAATTTAATAGAACTAAAACTTCATCAAGAACAAGGAGACAAACTTTGGGGTTTGTCAGAACAAGAAATTCATCATGAAACACAGATCTATAGCAGTGACTATTTCACTTGTGAAATAAAAACTTGCTTCACAGTCAATAAAAATACTAACTTGTCATGTGGCTCTGATAGAGCACAACAAATAGAAAAATGTCTATCCTGATAAAATGAATTTACTCTCATTCCTGGTAGGGGCTAGAATTTATTTCATATGTATTAAAAACTAACCCATAAACCAAAACAGAATGAAAAAAACAACAACAAAAAAATCATGGGATGATTCTAATTCGTCTATGTTGGCAGTGTCCCTAGGCAGTTGGCAGATGAAGATGTAAATGATATTTGGAGAAATGGACCCTAAACCCAGTACTGAAATAATTCCAACAAATTAAAGATCATGAGCTCAAAATCTGTACCCTCCACTGATCTTCAACAAGAGTGCCAAGAACACACAATCGTTAAAGGATAGTTTCATCAATAAATGGTACTGGAAAAACACTGTGTCCACATGTCAAAAACTGAAATTGGACCCCTACCTAAAACATATACATAAATCGATTCAAAATGAATTAAGACTTAAATGTAGGACCCGAAACTATAAAACTCCTAGAAGACAAAATAGAAGAAAATCTTCTTGACATTGTTCTTGGAAATGATTTCTTGGATATGACACTACAAGCACAGACAACAAAAGAAAAAAATATAACATACAGTGAAACTATAAAATAATTAAAATCACCTGCACAGTAAAGGAAACAATCAATAGAATAAAAAGACAACCTACAAAATGGAAGACAATATTTATAAATCATATACCTGATAAGCGGCTAATCTTTAAAATATATAAAGAACTCCTACAACTCTATAGTGGAGAAAACAAAATCCTGAATAATCCAATTTAAAAATGGGCAAAGGATTTGAACAGACATTTCTCCAAAGAACACAGATAAATGGCCAATAGATATATAAAAAGATGGTCAATATCATAAATTATGAACAAAATGCAAATCAACTGCAATGAGTGATCACTTCACATCTGTTAGGATGGCTATCATTAAAAAAAAAAAAAAAAACAAGTGTAGGCAAGGTTGTGAAGAAATTGGAATCCCTGTATATTGTTGTTGGGAATGTAAAATGGTACAGAAGCTATGGAAAACAGTAGAGGCAGATTCCTCAAAAATGAAAAAATAGAACTACCATATGATCTAGCAATCCCACTTTTGGGTCTATAACCAAAAGAATTAAAGTTAGGATCTCAAAGAGATATCTGTACTCCCATATTTATTGCAGCATTAGTCACAATAGTCAAGATACATAAATAACACTAGTGTCCATCAATAGATAAATCGATAAACAAATTGTGGTATATACATATAATGAACTATTATTCAGTCTCAAAAAGATGGAAATCCTCCCATTTGTAACAACATAGATGAACGTGGAATACATTATGCAAAGTGAAATAAACCAGTCCTGGAAGGACAAATACTGCATGATTCTACTTATATGAGGTCTCTAAAACAGTCAGACTTAGAAGCAGAATAGAATGGTGGTTTCCAGGGGCTAGAGGTGGGGAAAATGGGGAGTTGTTATTAAAGGGTATAAAGTTTAAGCTATGCTAGACGAATAATTTCAGCACCTACTGTGCCTTTTAAAGTGTGTTGAGTGTAACCTTCATGTTGTGTCCTTACCACAAAAACAAACAATAAAAGGACCTAAGGAACCTCTAGGAGGCACTGGATATGTCCACTATTCTGATTGTGGGATGGTATCACATGTGTTTGCATATGTCAAAACTTATCAAATGTACACGTTTAATATGTATGATATATCAATTATAACTCAATGAAGCTGTTCAAATTTAGTAAATACGTGAAGAAACACAGCTTGATGACATAATATTAGAAAAAACAAATATCATATTTGTATATATAAAGCTTCAGATACTGAAATAACCAGATTATAAAATAAGGTCTTTAACTATGTTAAAGGAAATAAAAGAATATTTGGAGTACCCCATCAATGAACAAGTGTCAAAAGGAACCAAAATGATTTGAGAAAGAACCAAGTAGAGTTTATATGATGTAATAATTAAGTTAAATTTACATAGAACTTAAATATGTAATAATTAAATTTGACATTTAATGAACTAGGAAGTGTAGAGAATAAACAATTTAGTATAACATTCATGGATTAGTTGACAGATCTGAAGAAATCACACAGTCGGAGACACAGAGAAAGTGAGATGTGACCTAACTGGAAAGGCTGACAGATCTGAGGGGCATGAAGAGGCATTTTAATATATGACTAATTAGGTTTTCAGACGGAAAATGAAAGGAACATAAAAGAGGTAATATTCAGAATGACAATGCATGAAAAATATTTAGAATTGCTGAAAGACACCCAGCTTTAGATTCAGTAAATCTGATAAATCCCAAATGAGATAATAAAAAGAAATTAAAACTAGACTATTTGAGGCAAAATTGCCGACACTAACTGTGGAGAGAAAACGTTAAATGCTACCAAATAAAAAAGACAGATAACCCACAAAATGACAATTATGCTGATAGCAGATTTTCTAAAATAATATAGAAAGCCAGAATAAACAGCACCATTATCTTGAATAGAAGCTTCAGTGCAGAAATGTATTACTAGTAAAACTGTATTTAGAAAATTATCATTAAACAACCATATTTTTCAACATATAAAAACTGAGGGAAATTACTAACAGCAGATCTTTGCTAAAAGGACATTCTAATCTGTACTCTAAAAAGAAGAAAAATAATCTGATGAGGAAGTTCTGAGATACAAGACGGAAATGTGAGCCAGTAAACTAGTAAGCCTGTGAGTCTATCCAAGCAAACACTAATTGTAAAAGACATTAAAAATGCAAGATAGACATAAAATAAAAAAACATGAAAATCGCTAGACAGAATTCAAATATAGATAAAAGAAAACAGTGAAAAATCAGTTAATCTTTGATAGGGCTTTATATATTTAGTGTAAATATATTGATCAAAGTTAGACATTGTTATATGTCTAAATTTAAGCACTAGATTAAAATGCTTATTTAAATTCCTACAATTACAATTAAAGTGATAGACATAGATTATATCTATAAAAGCAGAATGAGAAAAATATATTCAAAAGAATCTCTACCTCCCAATAAGAAAAGCAAACAAAAAGCTGGAAAATTGATAAAAATATGAAGAAAATGTGATTTTGAATGCAAATAGTAATGATGTTTTGTGTTCTTCAGCCTTTTCTTTCTCTTGATGCACTAATTATGCTCTTCAGTATAACACTGAATAAAATTGCTCATAGACCGTATCTTTTTATTTTCCTGGTTTTCATGAAAATCCTTTTAATATATCACAAAAGCAAAGAGAAAGCTTTTGTAGATAACATTTACTAGATTAGAGAAATTTTCTTCTATGGATAGTTTTAAAAATAAATGTGTAAAAAAGTTTTTTCACATTATGCTTGATTTATTTTCTTTAATTATTTAATGTGGCTGGTTATATGATACCATATATAGTGAAAATATATGACCTGGCTGCACATATTAAAATAAATAAATCTCAAGTTAATTTTTTATAAAAGCAATCTGCATATCTATAATATGATCTCATTTATAAATGGTGTAAAATATACAAAACTAAGCAATATATTATTTAGGATTAAATTTATATCTAGCAAAATATAATTAAAAGCAAAGCAAGGAAATGATAAACATGAAACTAAATAGTGGTTATCTTAGGTATTAATAACACAGAGCTAGCTTTAAAATATTTGCAATATTCTCTTATGCTAGAGTTTGTTATATTACTTTTATAATATATCCATATGTATATAAACATCTATTAAGATATATGCATATATATAAACATCTAGACTTTAGTAAGAATGAAATGGTTCATTAGTAAAACATATTTGCAAAATCCAGCCTCTAAACTACTCTGTGAATAACAATAGTAATTTAAAAACGAGATTCTTTTGCTCTACAAGTGTTAATATAATAATTTAGAATGCATGGCAATAACAAAATTTTATTCAGAGTGTAATATGCACCACACCCTGTACTAAGCAATGTATTTATATTATTGCCTCATTGGTACTTTTAATAATTCCATAACATATATACACTGTTTTATTCCCCTTTACAAGTAAGAAAACTCACAATTAAAGGGATTAACTGACTTATACAGATGTTGTAACTGCATCAGACCAATCTGGTTCAACTTTCATATAACAAAGTTGTGAGTTGTTTTTTGGTTGCCAAGGATCCCCAGGTTGAAGGTCATGTGATCTGATGACCCAAGTGTGCCACCACAGGCCGAACCTGTGTACTTAGACCCCAGAGCAGGGAATGAATTAAGAAGCAGACATTGCCTGACAGGATCCAGGGTCAAATCAGATGGAGCTGCGGCATTAAAGTGTTTCTTTCCTCAAAGGCCATGCCCTGGGATTGGCTTCAGTGTGCATGGGGACAACAAGCCCATTGATTGCCCCATAGCAACGTCTCAGACCTAGACTTTGTACCCATTTGATCAGCCAGTGATCTAGAAGGAACCACGCATGCACACATGCACACACACCACACGCTCACACACAGATTTTCCTTCTTTCCTTCTCATACACATGCATATACTGCGTGTCTCTAGAGGCCACAAATTTGTGTTCTTTTAGTTAAGTATTAAATTACACAGTGTTAAGCTACTTAACCAAAATGAAATGTGTTTTAACAATATTTTTTTCTGGGACTACAGCCAGAATATAATGTAAAAGTTGTGTTAATGTTAGGTAGAAAGTGAGGAATTCTGGGTTTCATAGGGACAAAAGTGGACCCTCACCTGGTGCAGTTCCACTTTAATCATGACCAGAGTGAATGGCATACCTGAGGTAGGAGGGAACACCCTACGAATCAGCCAATCTGAACTTAGCATGCCAATTCCAAAAGAATGCAGGGGACTCTCTAGCCCAAGTGCCAAGCCACATAGGTATGATAGAGTCTGGAAAGGAATCTAGAACAATCCTCACGTGCAGTAAGATTCAGGTAGTGCAATTCCCAGCTGTCTAATCAAAGGGGTTCCATGGTGTCCTCTGAACCACGAGGGAGGTCCAAATCCTGGCACTATAAAGCAAGATGCAGGCCCTTCTTGTTGCTCTCTCTTTGCTACAACAGTGGGTCCAGATATCATCTGCGGCATATGTATCACACTCTGTAAACCTCTGTCTTACTCTTGCTCTATAATCCTATCTTTCTCTTCTCAATAAATCTCATTTTCATGCTTGCCTTACTTTGGTGCATCTGGTCATTCTTCCACCCTGAGCATGTCAAGAACTGACATTTCAGACTGACACCTGACATTAATAGAGCCTGACTTAACTACTTAACCAGAGACAGCACAAACATTTACAGATAAAGAAACAGTTTTTTACTAACAACTATTCTGAAAGTAGGTAACTTCAAGAAAATGAAGAACAAAATGTTCACACAAGGAACATGCCATCTTGCATTTGAGAACCACAATTAGACAAATCATTTCTTTCCTCAAAAAGTCTTACTCCAGCAGCACGTGCAATATGACATTTAAACTCATTATTGATTGTCTTTACTTTCCAAGTAAATAAAATCATCTCTGAAATACTCAGAGTGCAAACTTTCATACATATTAATATAATGTCTTTGTAAACTTCCTAGTCATTAAATATTTGTTCTAAGTGACACTTGAATGTATATTACACAGAAAATTTAGCCTCAAGAAAATATCATGAACAATTCCCTCAATATAACATTTCAAAGTTTTCTTCTGCATAGTAGTTTCATTACAAAAAAAAAATTCATTCTGTCTGATACAGAATTCATGCCTTATTTCTAACTCCAAAGTTCCTTCACATATGTGGATAAAGAGTGGAAAAATTGTTTAGGTGAAGAAAAACTTGAGATCAAACAAGGGGCAGAAAAAATACAGTTCTTAGCCTATGAATTGACCACTTTAAAGCATGGTTAGTGCCCTGTGTGGGTTTCCTCTTAGGAAGGAAATAATCTATTTCACTTATGTAAATCAGACTTACAATAAATACAGTTAAAAGCAAATGATGATTTGCAACCAAATAAATCTACTAATTTACTTTCCCTAAGAGAAAACAAATGGCTTCTAAGAGAAAATTTCTTAGAATTTTTCCTTAATGGACTTTATAGAGAACAACCCTTTTAAATCTTGGATTTCCATCTGTTTCTTATTTTTCAGACATCATTTAAATGACATCTCCTAGAAGTGGGCTTCTAACCTTCCAGTATAAAGTTGTTTAGTCACTGTCACATTAATATGTGTGTGTTTTTTAAATCCTATATATAACTTACTTCTAACTGATTTTTAAAATTTGTCTGGTTCTTGTGTTCTTCAGTCTTCTAAACTGTAGGCCCCAGGAGAGAAGGGGCTCCTTGTGTCTTATCTACCACTATTTTCTTAATGTTGAATTAAAAGTATATGCTGAACGAACATAAAATATCAGTTCTCACTAATTGTGAGAGTGAATAAAAATATGTTGCTTTTTTCTGTGTATGTTTTACCTTAGAATAGGGTACATGTTACTTAGAATATAATTTTATCACTGACTTTATCTTTTTTCTTAGAAATACAAACTCTGGCTTTGGTGGTTGGACTAAAATTCATTTGCCATAAATCATTAATGATAGGCTATTATTAAGATCTCATATTTACTGAAAAAGCCCTTTTACCAGGAAAGACAAATACCTCTGTCCATTAAGTTCAACTACTTGGCATCTTTTCATGCTTTTCTCTTGTTTCCAAATGCTCAATACACATTTAAATATGTTCCAATCTTCTGATTAGCACCACTTAGAAGAGAAAGGAAAAAACTGAAGACAAGCCACATTGGAAGTTATTTAACATCTGAATATTCAAATACATAGACTTAGAACTATAATTTTAGTTACAAAAGATTTTAAATACCAGAATTAGATAGCTTTGAAGTTTTTTTTTTAAAAATAGGCAATAATAAGGATACTCATAGCAGTTATAACTGTGTAATATTTACTTTGTAACTCTTTGAAGGCTTTATATACATATGCTCATTTTAATATTAATAACTACCCTATGAAGTTGGTACTATTATTTTGGTGATAAAGACGAAGCACAGAGAAGAACTGAAATTCACCCAGTGTTACACATTAATGATTGTGTGAGACAATCTGAATCCAGGATCTCTGGTCCAAACCTCTCCATGGGTTTTAGGAGAACAGAAGAGATATAAGGAAACACCTTTATCCAATTACACATATGAATATTATACCAACATTATGAGATACTGCCTAGGATACCTAGCATTAGTCATTCCTTTGGCCTAAACTTTTAATGTCTCTGTCCAAATAAAAATATATACATAATCACCATGAACAAATTATTATAGATTGATTTATAAAGGAAGTATTAAAACCATCCTGTAATAATGATGTAACAGTAACATTTTATTAAAGAGTAAGAAGAGTGGGAATTTATTAATATATGAAACAACACTGAGCAGAATAGTAAATTTAGCAGTTGTATAATATTAACACTAAATTTCTTACAGTTCAGGTGGAAGATTAGAAAAGAAAAATAAAGTGCAAAAAATAAATTTTGTTACTTTGTATCATCCATGTAGATTGTAGGTAACCATATTTAACTGGCAATCCACATCTCCTTCTCCAATTTTGAATAGCATATTTGGGAGGCAGGAATTGAAAGCTGAATTAAAATACAATGAGGAACCATATATTCAGACTTATAATAGTGTCAGAACCCTAAAAAGTAATCTGACAAAGCATACGAATAAATAATTCATATATTTAAATTCATTCTTTATATATATGTATTATATGAAATATTCAACTTTCTAGTAATCTAAGCAGTGCAAATTAAAAAGAGTTACAATTTAACATATATTTATAAAAAAGTCAAAATAATTATAAAGGCTTGGCTTTTCATATTATGTTGAATTGAACAAGCATGCTTTATTCCTACTCCTACTAAAACTTCTCTAAAGCTATTTAAAAAAATGAAAGGTATGAAACCACAAAAATCAAGACAAAAGAGAGAGACAACTAGGGAAAAAGAAATTTCAACAAATATTTTTGCAAAATAAAAAACTCTTGGGGGAATGTCACTGATTTAGCTTGCTATAGGAATTAGCAATTTAACATTTTGCAGAGGAGTTTGATATAGCGAAGAGGGCCTGGTTAGGTTTAAGAACTGTGGCACTAAGTGCTGTGAAGTGTGGCAGTTATAAAGGAGATGGGAAGCAGGGTGATGGTTACATCTCTGTATGGAAGAGATGAGTCTTCTTCCCATGGCGAGAATTCCAGAAGATAGCTATCGACTGCTAGAGTAAAATTCGTGGGGCATCAACTTGTTCTAGATCGTCACAAGGTAAATTGATTTAATCTTCAAAACAAATAAATCAATTAGATACAAACTGTATCCCTAGATGAGGAAACCCTAGATTAACAAACTTGCCCGAGATCCCCAGATAAGGAACGACACAAGAGGGATTTGAGCCGGGTAGTCACATCGATGCTTGTGAACCACAAGACTGTATTTGCTACCTGTCTCTCATCCTTAGCCGGCTGAAAATCAGACATTTATTTTCTACAGAAATTAAAAAGATGATACCTCAAGCACAACAGAAGGCAGCAGTGTGCAAGTAACTAAAAAAAATAATATTTAAATTGCTAAAATTACTACAGATGGAATAGTCCACCATTCCTGGTGAGAGGACGGAGAGACAAAGACAAAGAAGAAGAAAATGACCTAGTGAGAGGTGAATCACTTAGGAAACAATTGGAAGGCACAATGCACAGAACTACTGATGGATTAGATATAGGGTTTGAAGAAAATAAAGACAAAAGGATAATTTCTAGTTATTTAATGCTAGAAGGTGGAACATGGCAGTATTTGCCAAACAGGAAATATTTTAGGACAAGTTGGTTTAGTAGGGAAATTTAGCATTTTATTTTTCACAGATAGGGACTGAAATACTTACTAAGCATTCAAATGGTCTAATAATTAGGCCATTTTAGTTTTATGAACTGAAAAACAGTGTATGTGTTTGTGTGTGTGTGTATATACGTGTGTGTGTGTGCATGTGAAGATCAGAGAATTTAAAATAAAATTTATTAAAAGTAAAAATTTATTTCTGAAAAGATTCAATGATTTGCAATAGTAATAACAATTTTTAAAGGATACTCTAAAAATGACTAGAAAGTGAGAAAGAGTTCTTGGTTATTAAAACTATGAAATTGCCCAGAAAAGTAGGGTCAAAAATATTATCTCTGGGAATTCTTATAGGCAATTTCTCTAAATTCTTTCTACCATTTATTTTGATTATATGTGTATTTTACCCACACATATTTAATTACCAAAAACTAGTTTTTATTTTCCATTTGTTTATTTATAATAACCCATTGAAGTGAAGCTTCAACACGTATCTGTTGAGAGTTCTGGGGGAAAAAGAACAAAGGAAAAATATAGAGGAGGAAACTGAAAACAAAAAATTCTCAGAACTACTCCAGGTTGGATGGACCTATTGAATACTTATTACTGTGAGTAAAATAATCTATAAGCATTCTCAGACTAGTAAAATTTTAGAAAATAATAACTACAAAAGATACATCCTTTATAAAAAGAAAAACAAAACAAGAAATAGATTGATAAAAAAACATTGTGTTTGTCAGTACAATACTGAAATGCTACAAGACTTCAAAATGGAGTACAGACTTCAAAAATTCTGACCCTGTTTTCATTCCAGATCAATCTTTGAGGGGAAAAAATTGGCACTGTATCTTTATTATACTCTTAAGGATGATACCTGAAATATGCTCATCAACATAAGGGTGTAGAACAAGAATGAGGAAGACCTGGGATCCAGGAAACCTGGGATTCAATCCTCAAGAGGGAAAGTGAGGTACATCCACCACATATTGGAACAGAAGGAGAAGACTCTGTGACAGTGGTCTCAGATGTGATGGATTCAACTTAGAAGAAAAGCGTATGGTGAGGAATAAGATATAGGTTAATGGCAGATTTGATAGAGCATTGGGGAGAACATGAGGAAAGGCAAATGACATTCTTAGTCATAAATGACCTACACAGTGACGTTTTAAGTCAAAGACATTATTGTTTAGAGAGAGGAGGGAGATGTGGGGTGGTATGAGATAGTAAGAGCTTATCTCAGAGCAGGAGGATGAAGTATACTGTCCAAAGGCGATCAAAAGAGTAGAGCATAAGCACATTAACTGAACTATTTTCTTAAATTTGGAAAGAAATAATTAACAATCTCTGTAGATGCTTCCATTTTGGGGGGTTATGGGTAGGGCTGGGAATTTTTTCTTATTTTAATAAGGCTTTTAAGCCTTCTCACATGATTTGGTTTTATAACTATATACATGATTTTAAAATAAAGATAAATTAATATATTAAATGCTAGGCTGATTGCTGTGAAACTAGTAATGATATGTTTATGTAAACAGATATACACCTTGTAAATAAGGCCCTAAATATGCATAGACCTTTTGGAAGCATCTATAGCATTATTTCTGTGAAAAGACAAATAATACTTGAGTTAATCCACTTCCAGGGTGATTTTATTCTAGGAGCATAATCATAACTATGAATATTTTTGGCATTAGGAAGGTTATAGTCAGATCATTTATAATAATGAAAAGCTGGAAATAATCTAAATATTCTAAAATTTTAAGGCAGTTATTTTATGCACCTTTCTATATGAAAATTTTCTAAAAACATGGTTTAAGATTTCAAACATAATGTTTATTTAAATTAATAGAATTTAGATAATAAAATGCTGACATTATCTAAATGGCATTAAAGAACAAGCTTTTTTCAGAATGGTTTCAAATAAGTACTAAAATGGTTCACTGATTCGGTATTGTTTAATATGCTTTTATTAAAGACAAATACTTCGAAATATGCACTTCCTAGGAGTTTGCTAAAATAAACATAATAGGTCTTTGTAACTGTTACATTGGTTGAATCTCAAAGCTCAGGGTTTTTGACTTTTATTAAACATAACAGCTGTTAATCTTTCTAGTGTATAAAATGTGGTATAATAAATTTTGCCTTTGTTTATACAGTATATAAAATCTTCAGCATATTGGACTGTAATCATTCCAAACATGTCCTCTGTTTGTACTCTAACAATAGAGCATTGAGAATTACAAAACTCTTATGAACTATGAGTAGCAGAAAATCAGCAGCAATATCTTTATCAAGAAGCCAGTTTCAAGGTGAATGATTTAGAATCTTCATGATGTTATAGCAATGGCAATGCCCACATATGTATTGAGCTTCTGCCTTAATGGAAGAGGACAACACAGCCAAAATTATACTTTTGAATTACAGTTAAAAATATGCACAGACACCTGATTATTGAAAATTCCTATAAGTTAGAAAAAAATGATGGTAAAAATTCAATCATGTTTTATTGTTAGCTACAATCAGAGAGCAGTAAGGAAAATAAAATTATAGAAATACTATAAGAAAAATATACTCAAATCTGAATAGATTAAGACATTTTGGGGATAAAAATGTTTCTATACGGGTAATAACCAAATCCAAAAGATATATTTTTTTAAAAAGCAACAGCAACAACAAAAAAACCCATATGATTTTGATTATATACCACAATGAATTTTTCCAAAGTCACAAATGACTCTGATTTGCTCCTATAACACATTACCTACCTATTCCAGTGTTCAACTTCAGTAAGCTGCTCATTAGAAATTTGTGTGAACAATAAATAATTTAAACTCTCTAAGGATAATTTGAAATGAGAACAATATGCCACACAAAATATTATCATAGTAAGGAAATTTATGAAACACATTTGGCAGAAAATCTGACACCTAGCAAACTCTTAGTAAATACTATTTCTATTTCCTTAACTAATTATATTATAACTATTGTTTGCAAATGCAGTTGCTCCAACATTTCTAATTTCTTCATGATTTCTCAGAAATCCAAATCTCTTTTTTTTCATTTTTTATTTTTTAATTTCAGAATATTACAGGGGTACAAATGTTTTGGTTACATGGATTGCTTTTGTACTGCTTGACACAAAGTTATAATTGCGCCCATCACCCAGGTAGTGTGCATTGTATCCATTAGGTGTGAATTTACCCATCCCCTACCCCACTACCTGCTTGATTTCTATTGTTTTATTTCCACATGTGCACATAATTGTCGATCTATTAGTTCCAGTTTAATAATGAGTATATGTGGTGTTTGTTTTTTCATTCTTACAATACATCACTTAGGAGAATGGTCTCCAGTTGCATCCAGGTTGCTACAAAAGGTATTAATTCATTTTTTATGGCTGAGTAGTACTCCATGGTATACATATACCACATTTTATTAATCTACTCATGAATTGGTAGGCATTTGGGTTGATTCCACATCTTTGTGATTGTAAATTGTGCTGCAATAAACATTCTAGTGCAAGTGTCTTTTTGATAAAATGCCTTTTTTTCCTTTGGGTAAATATCCAATGGTGGGGTTGCTGGATCAAATGGTAGGTCAGCTTTTAGTTGTTTGAGAAATCCCCATATTATTTTTGATAGAGGTTGTACTAGTTTGCAGTCCCACTAACAGTGCGTAAGTGTTCCTTTTTCTTTGCATCCATACCAGCATCTATTATTTTGGAACTTTTTAATACAAGCCATTCTCACTGGGATAAGGTGATATCTCGTTGTAGTTTTAATTTGCATTTCCTGACAATTAGTGACATTGAGCATTTTTTTCATATGTTTATTGGCCATTTGTCTATCTTCTTTTGAAAAGCTTCTATTCATGTCTTTTGCCCACTCTATAATGGGGTTGTTTGATTATTTCTTGTTGATTTGTTTGAGTTTTTGTTCATTCTGGTTATTAGCCCTTTATTGGATATATAGCATGCAAAAATCTCTCTTTTTTCAAATAACATAAACCTATATTGAAATAAATTAGGCTCTGAAAACTTTAGAATTATCCTAAGTATACAACTAAATTTAAAATATTATTTTGTAGAAACTGTAATCATATTTGAAATCCATATAGAACTGCTCTCTGAAATTAAAGGAAAAAAGTGCATGGTATCTATCTATCTATCTATCTATCTATCTATCTATATATACACACACACACAATTATATATATATATACATTTATGCAGATAGTAGAAATGATAAAGGTGACATATAAATATTACTTTTTAAAAAAATTGATAATCTGTAGAAAAGCAACTTTATTGGAACATCTTAGATAATATGCTGTGTGGGCTCTTAATTTCTCACAGAAAATAGTCTCAATATTAGAACACAGCTAGTAACATGTTTCTCAAGTCCTTAATGTTAGGGTAGAAATTTTAATAAGAGAGCCCCTCTATTTAATAAAATTCACCTACTTCCTTCCTTGGTGTTTGTTTTTGTTGTTCCTTTGGCTTTTTAAAAAAATACTTCCACCCTTCAGCTTCAGAAAATACTACAGACTTTCTGACCTATTTTAAATATTATAGAGTTTTAGTTCTTGATGACATCCTAAACAGACCATCCTGTGTTGTTTACACATTTTCATGTATTCCAATATAAAATAAATCTCACCTTTATTCATGGTTTTTAGGGAAATATTGAGTCCTTCAAAAAGTCAACTTATCCTAGGCAAAGTGGCTCATGTCTGTAATCCCAGTACTTTGGAAGGCTGAGGTGGGAGGATTGTTTGAGGCCAGGAGTTCAAGACTAGCCTGGGCAATATAGTAAGACCCATCACTACAAAAACATAAAAATAAATAAGTAAAAAATAAAAAATAAAAGTCAGGTTAAAGGTCCAATCTTCTAGATTGATTCCTTATGCTCCTTGGAACTTCAAGGTCTGAATAAAGAAGCTGGTAATGCAAGTGTTTTAATTGAAAGACCATTAGATAGAAAATTGGGGGACCTGACGTTTACTTCCAAATGGAATACTGACTAGCTGTGTGGCCCTAGAGAAGCATGAATTATTTCTGAGCCAAAATTTTATAATTTGTAAAATAATGGAATTCCATCATACTGTTAATAAAACTTGTAGTTCCAACAATGTTCAAGTATGTCTTATGGTAGAATCTCTTAAACTTTACTAGTGTGAATATAAATTGTTAAAACTACTTTGGAAATCATTTAACATTACCTCATAAAATTGAAGATGCATATATACTATGACTTAGCAATTCAAAGGCTAGGGAAACTCTTCTAAATGTGAATCAAGAGATTTGTATAGCACTCATTGCAGCAATATGTTTTATCCCAAAGCTAGAAATAACCCAATTTTTCATAAGTAGAATAATGTGAAACCAAACATTGATGTATCTTAAAAGCATAATATTTAAAGAAAAAAAGTCACATATAGCCTAATCATATTTCTACAAAAGCAGAAATAGGAACAACTATTATTTAGGGTGCATATATATTCGACAAACTATAACCAATGTCAAAGAATAATTAACACAAAATTTTTTTTTTTTTTTTTTTTTTTTTTTTTTTTTTTTTTGAGACAGAGTGTCACTTTGTTGCCCGGGCTAGAGTGAGTGCCGTGGCATCAGCCTAGCTCACAGCAACCTCAAACTCCTGGGCTTAAGCAATCCTACTGCCTCAGCCTCCCTAGTAGCTGGGACTACAGGCATGAGCCACCATGCCCGGCTAATTTTTTTGTATATATATTTTTTAGTTGGCCAGATAATTTCTTTCTATTTTTAGTAGAGACGGGGTCTCACTCTTGCTCAGGCTGGTCTCGAACTCCTGACCTCGAGCGATCCACCCACCTCGGCCTCCCAGAGCTAGGATTACAGGCGTGAGCCACCGCGCCCGGCCAACACAAAATTTTTTAAAAAGTGTTTAACTCTGAGGTGGAGGGAAAGGGATGTGATTGGTGGAGTACCCAAGAGACCTCTAACTTTTAATTCTTAAACTAGATATCAAGTATAGAGGACAATATTCTATTACCTTTTAAATTATACCTAAGTGTTCCAAACACTCTTTTGTATGCAATTATGTATGTATAAATTTTAACTCTTAAAAACGAATGCCTTTATAATGGCTAAATTATTGTTATCATTTATTTACAGCACAGAAGTCTTCTGGAAACACATGAATGATTGATATTTGCAGAACTATAATCATTCCAATAAATGATGAGAGTAGCATCATTTTTTATTTTCATTGCTGAGAAAGATCCACAAACCCTTCCCATGGCTTTGTTTTTGCTTTTGGCCTTGATGGTGATTAGCATGACACTAAATCTCCTCACCATTGGTTTAAAGTACTTCTAAATCCACATTCATAATAATTAATCATCCTTGCTTGTTTAATAAGGTGCTTATTTGCCAATGACAGCAATGGCAGCTGGGATAATTGAAATTCTTACTTAAACAGTAGAACTGAGAGGGTCCCTTCTGGTCTTGTGTGTTGCAGAACAACCCTCTCTGCTTGCTCCTATTTCCAAAGGTCACTAAGGTTCTTTTTTAAAATTTCTCAATTTCTATCCTTTGTTACTGAAAATTTTTGGTTCTAATACTGAAACAACTTTTATCATTTGGAAGATAATTTTCAAAGTCAACTCAGGGATGGAGAGAGCCTGGAAATGCAAACAAAAGCCTTCAGTTAGAGTAGCATTATGAACACTGTTCCATCTGCATTCTCCTGAGGTGTCACAGGCATTTAGCAACACCTATTCAGAACTCCCTGAGTACAGATCACCATATGAAGCACGCAACAGAAACATGAGAACCAGCAATTAATTATGAGTTCAAGAAAACGCTCTGCAAATAAGAAACCTTGTCTCCCAGACACCATGTCAGACTCATACTTTGTAAAAATGGTGGTCCTTAAAGAATGAGCAAATCTTGCTCTCACACATAGGTAGGAAGCTACCATCAATAATACAGACACACAGAAAATGGTTAGGGATACCTTAGAAAGCACGAGTTAGCTCATACTTTCTGACCATAATAAAATATTAAGTATTACATTTTTATACAAATAGGTATTCCACATTCCAGAAAGGAAAAGTTGTGGAGTTTTCTGTGATTGGGGTGAATATAAATATTGCAAAGAATTCAGACCAGTATGACTCAAAGGGGTTTAACTGAACAGTGTCAGAACCACAGTCTCTCTCAGGCTGCAGAAAGAGATGTGGGTGGGGAGATGGGTCAAAATCTGGCAACATCTGGGAGGCCGAGATGGGTGGATCGCTCGGGGTCAGGAGTTTGAGACCAGCCTGAGCAAGAGCGAGACCCTGTCTCTACTAAAAATAGAAAGAAAATTATCTGGCCAACTAAAATATTTAGAGAGAGAAAAAAATTAACCGGGCATGGTGGCGCATGCCTGTAGTCCCAGCTACTCGGGAGGCTGAGGCAGGAGGATTGCTTAAGCCCAGGAGTTTGAGGTTGCTGTGAGCTAGCCTGACGCCAGGGCACTCACTCTAGCCCGGGCAACAGAGCGAGACTCTGTCTCAAAAAAAAATAAAAATAAAAAATAAAAAAATAAAATCTGGCAACAGAAGTCAGAGAGAGGCCATGAAAAGGGTTAATTTTAGGAAAAAAAGTAGAAGAGTGGAGAAATCTCTAGATGTATAGGTCTTTTATTCCTACCTACTCAAATTTGTAAAGATTCATTTCATTTAGAAAATCACCCTCTTTGAGAAGGATGAGTAAAATATAAGATGTGAAATATTAATAGTTCTGTCTTTTTTGTCACTTGTTAAGGTTTATGGTGTTAAATATGAAATTAAGAAGATGATTTTTCTTAGACCAATGCCTTATGAAGAACATTCATTAATGAAGAGTGTCTCAAAGAAAAGGAAGGGGGTCTGGGCTTTGTAGAGGCAAGTAAATAAAAGAGTCATCTGGCAGTCTCATGGGAGTCATGAGAAAGAGTGGAAATGTCTCTACCTGCGAGTATGCAAGGGTGGGGTGCTCTTTTCCATTAACCCCATCCCAGAGCAATCGATGTAGGATGGGGAGATGCTCCCTCATTGCTGCTTTCTTGGACAACAGGGCTCAGAAAAAGGTGAACAATGCCCATGAAGATCACAAAATGATGGATGTTGAAAATGACTGAATCCTCACACTGATGTGAAAACTACTTACAACCTACTACTAGGTACCTGGTTTCAGCATGGGCTGTAAATATTAGGTCATTAAATATGAAAGGTCTGATTTTGAACCCAAAGTATAATTTACTAGATCTCAAATAAGAAGCAATACAATTAATCAAAGTGTGAAGCCAAACTATCAACACAGTTTTACCATCTTAATGGTAGTTTGTTTATGCCAGCAGCAAAGAAGCCTAGAGAGCAAGTGGTGATGAAATCAAGAAAGGTGTTTTCCACAGCTTGTTGAGAATTGAATATTTTTCCTTACAAGAAGTGTTCCAAGGCCTGGAAGAAGCAAGGTCTGGTGAATATGGTGAATGACAGAGAGTTTCCAAGTCCAGCGGCTATAGTTTGAGCAGCATGTTTGTTGTTTGTGTAAGATGTGGTAGAGCATTGTCCTTCAAGAATATTGGCCTGGATTGGCCAATCTCAGCTATTTAATCGAACCATCATCATCATTTCATCCAGTTGGTTGCAGTAGACATCTGCTGTAATCAATTGACCAGGTTTCATGAAGCTGTAGTGGATTATACCAGCACTTGACCACCAGATAGCATTAGCTTTTTTGGACGAATATTCGGTTTTGGACTGTGTTTTGCCACTTCATCTTTATCCAAATAATGCTTGTGATTGTCAAAAAGAATCCATTTTTCATCACACATAACAATACAGTGTAGAAATGGTTTGCCTTTATGTCATGACAGCAAAGAAAGGCAAGCTTAGAGACAATTTCTCTTCCGATGCTCATTTAATTCACGTGGTACCCATCTATGCAGCTTTTTTACCTTGCCCTTTTGTTTCAAATGGTCCAGTATTATTGAAATAGTAACGTCAAACCTTGCTGCTAATTCATGAGTAGGTTGAGATGGATTTGCTTCCACTACAGCTTTCAGCTCTTGATTATCCACCTTGGTCTCAGGTCGCCCATGTGGCTCATTTTGAAGATTTAAATCACTAAAACGGAACTTCTCAAACCATACGTATGTACTCTGTGTTCATTAGCCACGTCTTTCCCAGACACTTCGTTGATATTTTGAGATGTCTGTGCTGCATTGGTTCCAGGATGGAACTTATACTGGAAAAATAACATGAATTTTTTATCCATGGTTTCACAAAAATTGCTCTAAAAAAATTTTGAAAGATATTTGCAAGCCAAAATGTGCATTTGAAAGAATGAAGATGTACCTTCACAATAATAATAATAATAATAATGATAAAAAACCAAGAAGTGTCAAAGTGAAATGTCAGAGATATCAACTGTCAAGCTTAGTACTTAAGGAAATCGGACATATCATACTTAATAACCTAATATATAAACTGTGTAGTGTGCTCCAATTCCTCCTTACTAGCGCACATACTAATCTCTGTGCCTTGTGGTAGTCCATGTTCCCATGGGTTACTCCTGAAAGTCTGAGTCCTAGAATCAGAAGATACAGAGCAGAGCCAACCAGTCCTCAACTTACATGCAACATGTATTAGAATAAATGTTTATTGTTGTGATTCACAATGATGTATAAATTATTTATTTTTTTAATTTATTCATTTTTTATTTTTAATTATTATGGATACATAATAGTTGTATATCTTTATAGGGTACATTTGATGTTTTGATACAGGCATACAATTGTTTATTTTAAAAGATAAATTTTTAGATTTTACAGAAAAATGTCTTCTGTGTCCCATCATAGTAGTATTTGTACTTACTGATCTGAAGTTTCCCAGACCTCGCTGCTGAGCTTTAAAAATACAGGGCCCTCCATCATTATACCATTTAAATATGTCGTTTTGTTAGCATTCTTTCTTGGACTGACTTTTTCAGAAACCATCAAACTACTGTCTTTCATAAAACATTCTTCACATTATTGGGTTATTGTTTTGTTAATAAATAATTCTAACGAGAGCATAGGGGTTAATGGCTTAAAAAGGCTTACTTAACATCTCAGAATATAGTGTTTTCATTTTGAAGAAAGCCTTCATTTACTTAATATTAAAGAGTGAATGTGTGGGCAGTTAAGTGCTTAATAAGCAAAGGAGATATTTAGTGAACGTGGAGGTTTTGGGACCTTCAGATTGTTCACTTAAGTCAACTGCCTCCAATGTCTGCCTGCTAAATCCATTTAAAAAATCACATAGAAACCTCAACTATCAATGGTCAAGTTCTTAAAGAGTCCTTGGGTATTTTTTACCTTAAAGAGTTGTCAAATAGATGCAAATTTGGATGCAAAATTGTCAAATGGTTGACAAAGCACAAAGGAATTTGGAAATACCTATTTAAATACAACCTAATCTAATTACCCCTGATACAGTCAAAATTATTCTTTCATAATGTTTTTAAGAAACAACCCAGCTGATTTAAAATACATGAAAAAGTAAATCACTTTCCTCACATGTATTTTTATACAAATCTTAACAAAAGTGTGGAAATATTTAATAAAACTCATTAGGCAGTGTTTTATATTTTAATATTTTTAGTGGCATTCTTGAGCAAGTCTATATATCCAGTGCTTTTCCCTGACCCCAAATCGTTATATTTGTGATTTAATTTGAATCCATGTCTTTTAATGCAATGATAATCTTTAACTGGCACACTTTAATCAGTGAACCCCTATGATGAAGCACAGAAATTCAGCAACATTTAAAATAATAAAATACCATCTTTTCTAAAAATTTGTAATTTTTAACTTTTTAATTTGAAATAATTTTAGACAGAGAAAATTGTAAAAACTGTGTAAAAATGCCACATATCACTTACACTGATCCCTCAAATGGCAACATTTTATTATATTTACCACTTTTGCTTTTCTGTTTTCTCCCTCTCTCTCTCTCCCTGTTTGATCATTCCTAAAATTAGAATTAGTCAATTTGATTAATCTTTTGAAAGAATAACTAAAGATTGGGCATACTTTTGGTTCTGTAACATTTCTTCAATTTCGTTTTCATTAGTTATCTTTCTTCTGACTTCTTTGGATTTATTGTGTTGTTCTTTTTCTAATTTCTTAAGATAGATGAGTATCTCATGAGTTTTCAACTCTGTATTATGTTAATGTAAGCAAGTAGGGCCACACATTTCTTTCTGTGAACTATTTTATACAATTTTTATATTATATCTTTGTGTTTATTGAGTTTTAAGTGTTTACTCATTGCTATTTTTTTTTTATTTGATCTGTAGACCACATAATAGTGTGTTTTTGTTGTAATTTTCCCAGTTTCTTTCCTATTGGATTGTGACTTAATTTCATTTTGTTTGGAGATAGTGGTTTGGGTGATACATAACCTGTGAAATTTCTTGAGATACTCTTTGCACATAATTGGTGATGATTATTCTATTAAAATTTATATTATCTAGTTATTGGGTGGAGTGATCAAAAATAGTAATTGTATAATTCAAGTTGGCTACACTATTACTGAATTTTTACCTGCTTTTATCTATTTAGTAGAGAGAGATGTTTTAAAATGTGCCACCATGATGGTGGATTTGTCATATTTTCTTATCATTCTAACAGTTTCTGTTTTAAATATTTTAAAACTATTAGGTGAAAATAGATTATAATTTCATATCTTTCTTGATATTTAATTTTTTTAAAGTATATAACAACATCTTTATTTCTAGTAATTCCTTTTGTCTAGTCTATTTTGATTGATAATGATATAGCTACAATAGCCTTCTTTTGGATGGCATTTTCTTAGGAAAACTATTTTCAACCCATTGACTTTGAACCATCAAAGCAAAAATTGTACCAGAAATGTCAAACAGGAAAAGAAGACTTTATTAGAAGCATTACAATAGGAAGGAGACTAGAGTTCAACCTAAATTTAACTGATTAATTGAAAGTCAGAAATGTTTTTAAGTGCTGGGATGAACTAGTGGAAAAGTACTCCAGGACAGTATGGGAAGTTGATCAATGGAATTGCACCCAGAATAAAGCATTATTCTTTAGTTTAAAAGTTTTACTCTGTTATTAGGCTATCTGTTTCTGCTAATTGTTGCTCATTGAAGGTGAGCTCCTCCCTTCTCACAGAGACTTGGAGATAGGGACCCTATCTTCCTTGATGAGGACATAGGGCCTCTATTTTCCCTAGTGATTACATTTCAAAAAGATTCCAGGTCCTTGAGAGGGACATTCCAGGGAAGTAAAACTGACAAGAGGCTTTTAAAATGATTTAAATTTCAAAAGGACAGAGAAAGAAATTAAAATACAAGTTTTCTAAAATAAAGGGTGGTCTATATTTTAGTCAAGCTGAAGGGAACATTCATCAGCCTGTCTTGTACCCAACATTTCTATCTTCATATGTTTAAGATAAGTTGCTTGTAAACAGCTATAACATCAGTCTTCAAAAATAGTTTTGTTGCTTATAAATACTAGGTTAACATTACTTTCTTTCAATGCTTTAAAGAAAACATTACAACATATTTTGGCTGTGTTGAGAGATCACGTATTGAGAAATCAGCTCTCATTTTAAATGCCATTCCTTTGTAAGCAACCTGTCTCTTCTTTGTTGTCTGTAGTTTCATTGCAGTGAGTCTATACATGAAATCTTTTTATTTATTCTACCTGATGTTCATTGCATTTTTTAAATATCATATTGTTGTCTTTTATCAATTCTGGAAAATTCTCTTCAAATATGGCCTCTTCACTATTCTTTCTTTTGTCTGCTTCTGGATCTCTTATTTCTAAAATTTCTGTTTGATTCTTTTTCAAGCCTATCTAGGAAATTTTGCTTCTTCATCATATATTAAGTTCCCTTTTTTTGCTTCTAGAAATATACATATTACTTTCTTTTACAACTTTGTATCTATTAACTTATTTGTAATTTTAGTGAACATAATTCTGCATGTGTTTTTTGTTAACTATTACTAATGTTTATGCATCACCATTTATACCTATATATTAATTATATATAATATATAAAATATATAATTATTTACTTATATATATATCTCTGTGTATGTATGTATATGGAAATTATAAACTTGGATTTTTTTGCAATTCTATCTTTGGGAATACATTGAGACCCGAGTTTGACTTTTTTCAGAGAAATTTTGCTTCGCTTCTGTCAGATACCTAATGTCACTAACAACCAAGGAGAATTCATACTAAATTTTTGACATGGAAATTTTCAGGTTTTGCATAGTTGAATTTCAGGTCTCACAGATTTTGAAAGTTTGGGCTTGTGGTTAAGAATTCTCAAAGGAGGGCCAGGCACAATGGCTTATGCCTGTAATCCTAGCACTCTGGGAGGCCGAGGCAGGAGGATCGCTCGAGGTCAGGAGTTCGAGATCAGCTTGAGCAAGAGCGAGACCCTGTCTCTACTAAAAAATAGAAAGAAATTATCTGGACAACTAAAAATATATAGATAAAATTAGCCGGGCATGGTGGTGCATGCCTGTAGTCCCGGCTACTCGGGAGGCTGAGGCAAATGGATTGCTGAGCCCAAGAGTTTGAGGTTGCTGTGAGCTAGGCTGATGCCACAGCACTCTAGCCCGGGCAACAGAGCAAGACTCTGTCTCAAAAAAAAAAAAAGAATTCTCAAAGGAGAACTTTGTGAATTTGTGTTTGCTTTGCTGTTCCATGCTTGGCCATATCAATTCAGGAATGTATGTTCACAATTACTCACTGAAGGAAGGCTTTGTTTTTTTGTTTTCCTGTTACATACATGGAGCATGTTGCCTATCTGGGTTTCCAGATTTCTCTGGGGTCTAAAATCTAAACCTCTTCCTATTCTGTTCAGACCCCAGGCTTTATTGTTAAAATGAATGCCAGAACAGATTAGCAGATACCCCTTGAGCAAATGAAGGCTTCACATTAACCCACTCCTGTGAAATGTCACTTTCTTATTTTTGCCATGGAAGTCATTTCGTTATGTTGCCCCTGTCACAGGTAAGCATTTACAGATGAAGCTAATGTTGTACCAGCATTTTCAAAGGTGCTGTAACATGATCGATTATTTTTTCTTTAGACTTCAGATTGGTGCCAATATACGCCCAATACATGTGAAGATATTCCAATGGGTGTATATGTATTTAAGGTTTTTGCATCCTACTTTCATAATTGAGATTTGCTGCATTGTTCTTTTATTGATTTATCTTTTCCTGGTTTCAGTATCAAGGAAAGTCACCTTATAAAATTATTTAACATGTATTCTCCCTTTTCCTTTGCTCAGAATTAGTTTCTAGAACACAGATATTACCACTACTTTGAAAATTAAGGTCTAAAGTATATAGAGACTTTACTCACATTGTCTAATGTGAAAAGCCCTGGGATGAGTGTGTATACATTTATCTCCATCCACACCTTCCACCTTCTCAGTCCTAGTAGAGTATATAAAAAGGGAATATTCCATGTAATTAATACTTGTTTATGTGTGCTTTGAAATCAACACTTTTTTCCATTTACTTATAAATATCATGGAGTTCTTAGGGTGCCATCGTTGTTTGTTTTGTAATTTTAACATTCTCTCGGATCATTTCACTTTTAAAAAACACCTATATAGTTTCCTTTTCCTTTTTACAATCCATAATTATTTGCATTTAACCAACTGTATTAACTGGCACTAACCAGAATCTTTTCCATAACTTGTATTTGCTTTTATTTTTTATCTTCTTGCAGTTCAATCTCAAAAAATTGTTTTTAGAAAAATTCATGGATGGTAAATTGCCTCAGTTTTTACATATCTGAAAATATATTAGTTCTTCAGGTTACTTGAATGATTATTTAACTAGGTTTAGAATTCTACATCCAAAATCTTTTTCTCCGAGCTCTGTGAAGTTCACTGCAGTGGTGAAAGCATGAGCCCTGGCCCAAGCTGGCTGGTTTGATCTCGACTCTGTCAATATCTAGCCATAAGGTCTTGGACTACTCATTCAAAATCTCTGGCTTCACTTTCTTCATTTATAACATGGCAATATTCATTCTATCTACCTCAGTTTAGTTGTGAGCAGTAAATGCATTTCTTTGAGTTCATGTATGTAGATTCATCATTTAGCTTATTATAGTCTCTTAGACACTATGAACTGGGGCTGTCAACTAGCTTCTGTTTGCTCTTAGGAATATTTTGTAAAAATAGACCAAGAATTTAAGATGTTATCATTCAAATCAATGCAAACTAAAGGTACAGTCTTCATAGTCAGGGGGGAAAATAAAAATTAATTTAGCTGTCTTCCCATTAACAATAAAATTTGTAGATCATATGATACAATATGATATTATATAACAATTTCATTGAGTACTTTACAATATTTTTATCACATTTCTATGGATTTCCTATTTATAACATTTAATTTAGAAAGATTGATAATCAACTATATACAGTTAGTGAAATGCATCTTTTTCTTTTAATTCCCCAGGGAATGAATGGACTGTCAACAGACTGTTGGGTACTTTGTGTATCACTGCTTCCCCTTACCAGTTTACAGTTGGATTATGATTCCACTTTAAAGAAATTCCCTGAAGACTAGCATTCTTTCAGAGTCTACTGCTTTTGCCATTAAACTTCCACAAACATGAATGAGGTGGCATTATCTATTAAAAAGACTTATTTTCCAAGCTGGATAGCCATTATTCTGTGCAGTTAGAAAATATATAATCTAATTTATTTCAACAACTTTAAATATAGTGCTACTATGAAAAGGAATAAGTTATAGCTTCAAAATACAGGGAGGAAAAACCCCAAATGCTTCAAGGTACACTGGTATTGGGTGAATTAAATCACTAACAAAATTGCTCTGTCTATTCGATTTAACTTGCACATTACGTGCAGATGACTTTCCAGTTTTATTAATTAGAAGAACTTTTAGATAATGTCTGAAAATATGCCCCCAAATATTTTCCATTTGGTATATGTTAGGAAATGCAGTTAAAATAGTAAACAGGAAGACTGATTGAATATGTTAACTGTACTGGTATGCATTTCCTGTCTTTTATGTATGGGAAGGAAAAAAAAAAGTCTGTTTGTTTAGCCCCTAAGTGCATTAATTTCCTTACAAAGTAGATGTCCTAAGTGAGGACTCCTTATTTCAAGACTACATTCTTTTATGCATTTAGAAGTTGGCACACACAGAATCACTGCATTAAACAGCTAATGCCTTTGATATAATCAGTTGCAATCAGTTTAAAATCTCTAAAATATTTTGAAAAAACAAAGTAACTTGGAGGGGAAATGATTCATCATCTCACTCTTTCTGGAGGCAATAAATCAGTGCAGTTGGCAGACCAATTCTCTCATGTGGGTTTTGCAAAATCTTTAAAGAAATATAATGTAGAATATGTAAGAGATTTTCTATAAATGATCATTTTCTACATTTCTTCAGTACTTTGAGACAAAATAATCTTCATTAATCTTATCTCTCCTGAGCCACTGATCCTTATGATGATCCATAAGTTGTTATTTATTATGTATTTTATGCTGTAAGTATGACTAGTGGATAGGCTGATCTTTCACAGTTAAAATGGTGCTTTTTAATGTACTTGTGGAGGTTCAGGCCTAGCACTGAATCTGTCTCTTCCCCCTAAAATAAGTTTCTTTATATTGCACACTGGTGCCTCAATTTCTATGAATTTTGCTGACTCCTTTTGTGTGAAGATTTTTGTCACAGTAGTAAATGAAAGGCTACACGACACTTTGGGTGTAAATATACTCACATTTTTTATTTTTCTAAAGGAAATTAAAATAGACTCCGGCCCTCACTAGCCAGATTAGCAGGGAGCCCAGCATATTCATCCTTCTCCTATGGCTTCTCTCCTGTGTGTGATGTGAAAACCTCTCTTCATGCAGGAGTTGAACACTGAAGCGCAAGTCCATTATTCTCCCCTCAAGAGGGGAACATCTTTATAATCTATCATCCTTTTGTAACTACTGTTATTTTTCTTGCTTCAGTATGATGCCAGTGCTGAGCACTAAATCCCCCACCATCTGTAGCTACACCGCGGGTCTCCACTGCAGTCAATTCGCACTCCCCAGTTTTGCAGTTAACAGGCACTTCCTAGGTTACCTGTATCCTTTTCTAGTTCCAGGCAGCTTCCTGTCTTTAAATTTTCATTTCAAAGAGCATTTATTTCATTTTCTGGAAAATAGGTCTTGATTATTCCCTAATAATGTTTAAATTTTGAAACATGATTGGCTAACTTATCCTTTTTGTTTTTTCCAAGACTGCTTTCTACTCCTTGATGATAATTTATCCTCACACAGATTGCTAAATAGACACCACTCTCTTCTCACCCCTTTCACTAGGAAATAAACAACCCCTCCAGTCCCAAACATAAAGATAAACATCTACAGAGTATGCTATTGCAGATAACAGACGCAATGGAGAGATTTGACACATTACAATAAATCAATCTGATTAAATTAATCAGACTTTTTCCTTAAAGACTTGAAAAGTGAGTGTGCAGAAACCTTATTAAACATATGAGTACTCTGATGGAAAGTGTCACAATTAAGATGTTTTCCTTAACTGTTCACCAATTACTGCTCATCTGATAAACATTCTTTTCATTCTAATATAACAATGATGGCAATAATACACAGACTCCTCGATGTTATTAGTTCATTCTCTAATTATCCCAAGGGGTTCTGTTCCTATTAGTTAGGCATTTATCTCAACCTTGATTATGACCATTTCTTATTGTAAATATAATTTAATTTTAGTTTATATGAACCTATGATGTATGAGTGTGAATAAAAAGATTTTTACAATGAAAGTAAATTAAATGTTTGAAAAGCATTTACAGAGGTAAGTCACTTAAAATATAAAATAAAGTCTATCTGTTTAATTAGATGTGTCAAAGTATAAATTTTACAAAGCTTACAAAATAACTTTTATAAAAATATAAAATGAACAAAAGTCACCATATTATTTAACGCATTAATAAAAGACATTAGTAAGATGATTTCACTATTTCCAAAAGCATTAAAAAGTTTTTGAGTGTTTATTTTTTTCCAAGTTATCAACTTTATTGGGATAAAGTTAGTTATATTATTCCTTTATCATTTTTTAATGTCTGTAAGATCTGTAGCGATTGACCCTCTTTCATTCTTTTTTTTTCTTTTATTTATTTATTTATTTATTTATTTATTTATTTATTTATTTATTTATTTATTTATTTCAGCATATTATGGGGGTACAAAAGTTTAGGTTACATATATTGCCCTTGACTCCCCCCCCAGTCAGAGCTTCAAGCATGTCCATCCCCCAGATGGTTCACATCACACTCATTATGTATGTATATACCCAGCCCCTCCTTCCCCTACATCTGCCCGACACCCAATTAATGTTATTCCTAAATGTGCTCTTAGGTGATAATCAGTGAAAACAATTTGATGATGAGTACATGTGGTGCTTATTTTTCCATTCTTGGGATACTTCACTTAGTATAATGGGTTCCAGCTCTATCCAGGAAAATACAAGAGGTGTTATATTCCCATTATTTCTTACAGCTGAGTAATACTCCATGGTATACATATACCAGATTTTATTAATCCACTCATGTATTGATGGGCATGTGGGTTGTTTCCACATCTTTGCAATTGTGACTTGTGTTGCTATAAACATTCGAGTACAGATATCTTTGTTATAGAATGTCTTATGTTCTTTTGGGTAGATGCCCAATAATGGGATTGCTGGATCAAATGGTAGGTCTACTTGTATCTGTTTAAGGTATCTCCATATTGCTTTCCACAGGGGTTGCACTAGTTTGCAGTCCCACCAGCAGTGTATGAGTGTTCCTGTCTCTCCACATCCACGCCAACATTTATTGTTATGGGACTTTTTGATAAAGGCCATTCTCGCTGGAGTTAAATGATATCTCATTGTGGTTTTGATCTGCATCTCCCTGATGATTAGAGATGTTGAGCATTTTTTCATATGTTCATTGGCCATTCTTCTGTATTTTGAAAAAATTCTGCAATTTCCTTCCTCAGTGTTTCATAGTTCTCCCTGTAGAGGTATTTTACCTCCTTAGTTAAATATATTCCTACGTACTTTATTTTTTTTGTTGCTGTTGTGAAGGGTATTGAGTCCTTAATTTGGTTCTCAGTTTGACTGTTATTGGCATATATGAATGCCTCTGATTTGTGCGTATTGTTTTTGTATCCTGAGACTTTACTGAATCCATTGATCAATTCCAGGAATCTCTTGGTTGAATCCTTGAGGCTTTCTAGATATAATATCATATCATCAGCAAAGAGTGAGAGTTTGATCTCTTCTGTCCCCATTTGGACAGCCTTGATTCTGCTCTCTTGCCTGATAGCTCTTGCAAGGACTTCTAGCACTATGTTGAATAGCAGTGGGGACAGTGGGAAACCTTGTCTGGTTCCAGTTCTAAGTGGGAATGCTTTCAATTTTTCCGCATTTAGTATGATGTTGGTTGTGGGTTTGTCATATATGGCTTGTATCACTTTTAGATAGGCCTCGTCTATGCCTATTTTGTTAAGCATTCTTCTCATAAAAGGGTGTTGAATTTGGTCAAATGCTTTTTCTGAGTCTGTCAAGAGGATCATATTGCCTTTGTTTTTGCTTCTGTTTATGTGATGAATTACATTTATCAATTTGCATATGTTGAACCATCCCTGCATCTCTGGAATGAGCCCACTTGGTTGTGATGGATTACTTTCTTGATAAGCACCTGGATTCGATTTGCTAGGATTTTATTGAGAATTTTTGCATCTATATTCGTAAGGGATATTGGTCTGTAGTTTTCTTTTTTTGTTGTGTCTTTTCCTGGTTTTGGTATCAGAGTTATGTTGGGTTCATAAAATGTGTTGAGGAGGATAAAGAAAATTAATATAAATTGCTAGGTTAGTTATAAAACTGGGTCCTCAATGTCCTAAAGAGCATCAAAACCATAACTTTTTGTTAAAAATCTTTAGATTAATGTGTAACTTTACCATATCTAGATTCTAATCAAATAAAAAACAGCAAGGTCAAAGCATATTCTCCTAAAAATTAAATACTACTTGGATAAGGCCTATTAAATGGTATCCCAGTATGACATTTGAAGAACATACTGCTTCCCACTTATTTTGAAGTCTGGAAAACGTTTTGTTAACACATGTAGGAGAGGTAACCTTAAATTTAGGCAGGAGGGATAACATAATAGAAGGAATCTACAATCAAATTGGTTTGCACCAATCTTTAAAATCTGGCTTCATTTTAAAGAAACTCAAACTCAAAATTTTAAACTGTGGTTTATATAAGAAAAAAATCCTTAAAATTCATTTAAAAGGATGCACACTCAAATAAGACATCTCAGCTTGTGCTAGAAGGCATATATATTTATATTGTATTTTAAATTAAAACATATTTTAAATTACATATTTAAATCACATATTTTAAATTAAAATAATATTTTTAAATGGATATGTATTAATTTCATGATTCTTCATTGGTAGCTAATAACCTCCGGTCCTTATCATAGAAAGATAAGCACCTTTCTACTTTATTAAGGCAATTAAGGGTTAGAAGAATCTAAAATGTGTGACAAACTTTACAACATCTTAATTTTTGAATTACTTGACCATTTAATAGTTACGTAGCATTGACAAGAAAACAAGAATTTGACCTTGCCACCAATTAGCTGTGTGGATTTTAACAAATCATTTATTTAAACATATTTCTAAGGTCTCTGCTAAATTGAATATTTTGTAATCTTGTATTTCTAGGTTCTCCAGCATTATTGAAGGTAGTGAAGATGGCCTTTAAATAAGATTTACTATATTTAGTGTATTCAAAGACACTAGACTTTAAAGCCAAATAAACCAAGATTTGCATTTCACTTTCAATACTTTCTAGATATTGACTTGTTGTAACACTCAGCATTTCTGAGCCTCAGGCTTTATCTCTTTAAAGTTGAGATAATAGTAATTATATGCATTACAGATATGTTTTGAAGATTATAAAAATGCATGTTGAATAAATGCTAACTTTGTCAATTACTATTTAAATACTTCAATAATATTATTAATGAATTAAAATAAGGGACTAAATTATAATTATTAAAGAGTCAAAGTCAAGTCTGTAAACAAGTACAGCTTATATATTTTTATAAATATTTTTCAACCTGCATTTCTAATATATATTGAGCGTTGCTTAGGCACTTACTTATCTAAGACAACAATTTCTTGGGACTCTAGATCTCACTCATTATGAGTTACTCAAGGATGTTAACCTAGAAATTTTCTTCTATCCACATCATCCATTTTTCTGATGCTAATGGATTTTTCTTGTAGCATTATAAAAGGTATCTTACAGAAGAGACAAATAGATAACAAATATGGATCAGATGAATGAATTCTGACAGTAACAGAGGGCAAAATTGACAAGACATGAAGACTGATTAGCTAGGGACAATGGGATTGTGAGGGTGGTGATCAAATGAACTATGAAATAAACAGAGCATAACCAGAAGTATAAGACCTCCTTGAGTGAAAAGCATTATCACCAAGGTATTTTCTTATTTTGTGAAGTATTTTAATGTAACATTTTTAAATTGTGTGAAAGGATTTTGTTTTGAATCCTTTTAAATTATTTCAGATGACTCTGTCTACCTATAAAATGTTTTTATTACATATCATTAAAAACACAAATTATATTCAAAAATGAATCTGGATTTATTTCTATGTCCCACTGCCTGCAAAAATCTTCTCTAAAATGTATACAGTAGCTGTTCAAATTGTTTAAATGCTGTAGGTGACACTTCCTTGTTTTAGTTAAAAAAATAATCTTTGGTATAATATTTATCCATTGGTACATGTTTTGGCTTCTGTGGTATAACAATTCTTTTGACAATATGAAAATCTTTGATATGGTTTATGAGAAAGAAAATCCCAATACTGCCTTTATTGCTTTAGTTTGGTATATGCTAGTCTTATTTGTAGGTGTATTTATACAAACTTATATCCAGATAAGAAATTAAACCTAAAAGAAATTGTAGTATTCAATTAGAACAGCTCTTTATCTTATAAATGAAGACACTGAGGTCCAGAGATGTAAAGCCACAAATCACACACCCTTTAGAGCCAAAGGTCAAGAATACAGACATTCTACCTTGCTTTTTAATGCTTGCCATAACCTGTGTCCTGCCATTTGCAAGGCCACTGAAAAGGGCTGTGGTTGTTGAATAGATAAAGTGGATAGAGAATATGCCTTCAAAATCCCTATGGGAATTCAGATGACACTTGTGGCTTATAATAAACTGAAATTCCTAATGCTTTTTCACATTATTATGATTTATTCCAATTTATAAATTTGATTCTTAAAATTTGAATATAGTAGGTTTTTATACTTATTCATCTTAAATTGCAGCTCTTAGTTTTTAATTATCATTTTAGTTTACTGAAGTCTATTTGAATTCTGAATCTGGTTTCCATCACAATTTATCACTCATTTTCTAAAATTAGATAAGTATGTTTTGTGTATTAATCAAGACTGTGACTGAAGATTTAACCTTGAAGAACACCACTAGAACCTTTTACTAGAGGTTTCAACACGTAGGGAATCAGACAGATTACATATTTAAAGAACACCCAAACAAAACAATGCTTTGACAAGAAAATGTATTAAAATCAAGTAAGATTAATAAATTTTCCGTTAGATATATCTGGAAAATTCCAGAGTAAGAGATATACTTACATAGATATAAGTCAAAACACACACTGGGCATAATTAATGTTAGTAGAAAATTGATAAAGGGTTTAGAGAAGCAAAGAATTATGTTTAGTGTGACCTATAGATTTATACAGCAAATTATAACATTTAAATTAAGAATACAGTAGAAGTTTAATTCCAGAGAAGAGATAATGCAAGACATCAGTATACGTTTGTTATTATTAAAGAGCCTTATATTTAGACTCCCACACAGATATCTCAAGCCTTGCATTTCCTGTTCAGCTAGCAATGGAAAGCGACCTGGGTTAAGGGAGAGGAAGTAGAGTGTATCCAATATACTAATCAACTCTGCTTTTTTTTAATGTCATATATAAACTGTCATTTAATTATAAAAAATATAAGCCCTTCTACCTATTTTATTTTACAGTAGAAGACATAGTTGGAACTTTATATAAATTGACATTACTGTATATATTTGGCTGAGAATTCTCTACGTCCTTTCTTCCCTCTTTCCTAAAGAAAACCCAACTTTATTTACCTTGCCTTGTTATAGCTAATAAAAATTATAGTAACAGAATATGTCAGTGGATTAGATAACATTTTACTGAAGAAATCCATTAATATTGATAGATGTGGTTTGTTTTTTGTTCAGAAACAATATTATTTTGACTTTAAGTGTTCCTTTTGTGAAAGTTAAAATGCTCCTGTTTTGATTTCTATGTCTGGATTCTCTCCTAAACACCTAAGTCACTGAAATAACACAATGTATTAATAATAAAAGTTCTCAAAAAATAAGAAAAAAATTATAAACCCTACATTAAACATCACCTTGTGTTTAAAAACAAGTGTTGGTACCCTCCATAGTGTAATGATATTAAGTAGTGCCAGGAGATAAATTACTGTCTAGGAAAATGTAACTGTAAATATGCAGATGTCTACCTCCCAAGGGACAAGAGACTATTTGTGCCAGGCAAGTGCTGCATTAATTTTACTGCCTGTTCATCCCCTGGGAGGTAACTGGCAAAATAGTACATTTTCTTAAAAAAAAAATAACATATAAGTTTCCTCTGATCGAAACAAAATAAGTCTTGTTTACAGACTTATTTTTAGTCTGTCAAATTTAAGAGCGAAGCATCTAGAATCTGAGATAACAAAGGCCAATTTTTATTTTTCCTTTTGGGCAAGAACTGAACACTAAATTTCTAGTTTCTCTTTGAAATATCTTTAAAAAGTCATGCCTTTTAGGATACAGAGCCTACCTTCTTAGGAACTTATACACAGTGGTCAAATATATCATAACAATATCTGACACATTCCAGAGTCCGATCATTTTTCACCTTGATTGTTGCAAGGTCCCCACTGATAGCCCCACCCATTCCATAACACGGGTAGAACACTTCATCAAAAATGCAACCTTTACTATGACATGTTTTTGTTAAATGCCTTCTTTGGTTTCCTATATGTAATTCAAGCTCTATGTTTTGACATTGTGCCTCAATCATGCTACTCTTATCTTTTGATTTTTCTCATCTTTAAATGTACACTTTAATAACAGAATTCTGTGTGTAGTAAACAGTACACACACATGCATGCATACCACACAAAGCACAAACATATGTATACATTGGAGATTTGTTTACTTGTGAAAAGATTATGTATTTGTGTAGTAAGTTTATCTAAATGTCAAGTTATCTTTGACTTACAATTTACATTTAATAGTAGATCTAAAAACCTCTACTATACTATATTAAAATTGTTTAATAATAGATTGAGTCAACTGAAAGCTGAAAGCTACTCATACTGTCACATCAGTAGTACATGATACAAAAGGCGCTAGGAGTTGTGACATTTAATTAAAAACTCCAGGTATAATTCCATGCATTATTGTTCATCAAGGATCTCTGCAGTGATACCTTTTATAATGCAGAAGCAGAGAGATAAAGAGTTTGTCTCTATTTGTCATGTTTATTTCCACTGTTTATTAGTATGTTACTTTACTTTTGAAACTAAATTTTCTAATCTGTAAAATGAGTTATTACTAACATATGCCCTTTTAGCTTGTTATGAAAATTAGTGCTGTTTAATGTAAATAATCCTGTACAGTTCCTGACAAATAACATTATGTGACTAGTATACGATTATTCACCATACCTCAAGAGATCTGTTTAATTGATGGGAGAATACAAGGAGACATATAGAGATATTTCCTTCAATAATTATGATTTGTGTTAGAGAAATTTTTTCTAAAAGTAAGTTAATAGGATAAGTGATAAGCCCTAATAAATGAAAAGAAGTTGTGATGAAAATATCAGTTTTTGCTTTGCACTGGATTGAAATCTTGTCCCCACTCCTCTGCTGGCAATTGAGTTAAAATAATATGGGATACAATTTAGGTTTAATGAAGACGTGTCATTGAATCATCCCTGATGATGCTTATCAGAAGAGATAAAATAACAATGACTTTATATGTGACTAAGACACTAAGACTCTTTGTTCAAACAAGGAGTCCAGCAATATGGTGTGATGAAATATACCTTAATGTTAAATAAAGGATAGGAAGTAGAGTCCGAAGCTCTTTTATTTTTAGCTTAGCAAAGAAATTGTACCATTGTGAACCTTACATACTATAACCTCAATAGAAGCATAGCAAATTTAAGATGACCATTTTGAATCAAAAGTTTGGAATTATTTTTCAGAGGACATGGTTTCTGAATTCTGAATTCAGGATGCCTTAGAAATGTTTTGTACTAATAGCTTTTCTGAGGATGCTTTCCCAGAACTGGAGTGTACATTTTCTCACTGTTTTCCACACTGGGCAGGATGGTAGGATTGGTAAATTGAGGGATGTTATAGATTTACCACTAATTCACAATATTTATTGCTAAGATTTGGCTTATATTGTTTGAACTTTTCCAAATAGTTTTTGTCTTTTTTGGGTGGGGTAGGGGATACATGGAAGGTCTCACTAAATTCTAATTCAAACTTCACTGTCAAGTTCTCAAAACAAGTTCTCTAGAAAATTTTTCTTGAATATTGATATTAGTCTACTGTGTTCTTTCTCTTTGCTCATAAAGCATATTGTGTGTCAGTCTTCCACTGCAGACTCCTCAAAAGCAGGAAATATAGCTCATTCATATGAAATTCCAGGACATGGAAGAGTACCTCAAATGTTATATGCATTAAAACATAGTTCTGCATTTGTAATTATGCATTTAAAATATTTAATATTTTTAAATGAGCTTAAACTCATTTTTTGTGATACAACAGAAAGGGACAAAATGTTTCTGATCACACTGAATTGAAAAGGTGGACCCTTGTTTAAGCACCCACAGAATGCAATTCCAAATGTCTTCTCCCAGCTTCTGCAGGTACATTCTGCTTAGATTGTGCAGTATTTTGCAGTTATAGGCCCTCTCCTTCCCTCCCTTCTCTTATCAGGTGCAGCTCATGCTCAGCTAGGTTATGTTGGCCAAATGGGAAGGAAGAGGCAGAACCTGAGTGGGGTACGTAGTGTCTGCCAGGGCAAGGCTTCTGCATTAACTTTAGACGAGGAGGCAGGTTGATAGCTCTTAACTGGGTTGAATGGGCCACTTGTGCTGTCTTACAGGGTTCAGGAAAATTAGGAGATTTGTGATTTTCAAGGGCATTAATCTGGGTTGTCCTAATCATGATCCCGTTCTTTCCCAAGCTGGATCCTGGCCTTTGCATAGTAGACATGCCTTGCTTGGTAATTTAACATTTTTTGTTGCTTGACTTACTCTGATAATTATGTCCTGGGCCATTTCTTCAGCTTCTACCCTTTCCCTTCAGCAGATGCTACAGCATAGGCCCTCTGACTTTCAAATCTGCTTTCAGTTGGTGATCAGTTGCTCTTAGTTTTCAGTTATCCTGTTCCAGTAGGTACCCAATTCTGCTGCCCTTGGAGTTACTTCTCCCTCTCCCATAGTTTCAAACTTGCGGTACATCACACTAGCTAATACATTAATTTTCACTAGTATGTTCTTTACTTTATCATGGAACAATTGACCCACCACCTCTTTATTCCAGGGACTATCTGTACTTCACCCCTGGCCAGTGATAGTGTTTTTACTGTCACCCAGGCAGTGTGTGATTCATATCACTCAAACCATATCTTTGCACTCAGTTTATTTGGCTGTTTGCTTTCCTATAAAGCCAATACCAAGGTAGATTTTAGCATTCAGAGTAGTCATTAAGGAATGCTCTCATGATTAACACCTATAGGAAGGGGGAGAAAATCAGGAGTGGGCAGAGTGAAGTGTTAGCCTTCAATAAAAGCCCAAGGACAGCTTTGACTGAAACAGAGAACTTGAGCTAGAATGGCCTTAGGTAGAAAAGGCTGATAGAAAACAAATCTTAAGATGATAGCTTTAAAATTGTATGTATATATATAAAATCATATATATGTCAGTAATTTCAATATATGTGAAGAAGAGAACATGCCAACTAAAATTCAAATTTTATGTACTCAATTAAAAAATAAAACTGTGTCTTATAAGACACTAATTTAAATATGCATAGAAATTACATTTTTAGTAATTGGAAAAATTCTCTGACAAAAAACATTAAACAAAATAGTGTTTCTAATTAGATTTTTAAAATAACGTTCTAGAGAAAACAAGAATTTTAAAAACAACTTTAGAAGTACCAGGTCACCAGAAAGATATAAAAATCATAGATTTTCAATCATCAAATAACAGTTTCAAAATATATAAAGCAAAAATTGACAGAACAAAAAAAGAGAAATAGACAAAAATACAGTAATAATAGATTTTAAAACACCTTTCAAAGTAACCCATAGAATATGCACACAAAATATCAATTTAGGAAGACATTTAGCTATTTTAATTTGACATGTATGGAATACTCACACTATGACTTCAGAATACACATTATTTTCATGAGCAATTTTGTTTTATTTTGTTTTGGATTCTTTTATTGTACATATTTAAGGCATACAACATGATGTTTTGATATGTATATACATAGTGGAATGATAACTACAGTCAAGTGACATATGTCAAATTAACATATCTCCTCACATAGTTCTCTTTTGTGCATGTGTGTGCGTGTGTGTATGTGTAGTACCTACAATTTGCTCTCTTAGCAAATTTTCAGCACATAGTACAATGCTATTTACTATGGTCATAATGCTATACATTAGATTTATAGAATTATTCATTCTACATAACTACATCTTTGCACATTTTGACCTATCTCTCTCCATTTCCCCCAAGTCCCCACCCCTGGTAGCCACTGTTCTACCCTGCTTCTATGTTTTTGACTTTTTAGATGCTGCATGTAAGTGGGATCATGCAGTATTTTTCTTTCTGTGTCTGGATTATTTTACTTAGCATAATGTCCTCCAGGTTCATTTATGTTGTCAAATGCAGAGTCTCTCTTTTTTAAAGCTGAATAATATTTCATTGTGTGTATATATAACCATAATTTCTTTATCCATTTATCTGTTAATGGACACTTATAGGCTTTCCATTTCTTAGTTACTGTGAATAATGCTACAATGAACATGGGAGCATAGATATCTCTATAAAGTTAACTATTTTTTCCTTGTTTATATACCCAGAAGAAGAACTGTTGGATCATATGGTAGTTCTATTTTCAATTTTTTGAGGAAAATCCTGTTATATGTTTAATTTTTAAGGAAAATACTGTTTTTTCCATAAGGGCTCTACCAAGTTACATTTCCACCAATGGTGAACAAGTATTCTCATTTATGCACACTCTCGTCAACACTTGCCATCTCTTGTCTTTTTTATAACAATAGTCATCCTAACAGGTGTGACGTGATATCTCATTGTGGTTTTGTTTGGATTTTCCTAATTAGTGATATTGAGCACCTTTTTATATATCTGTTGGCCATTTGCAATTGCTCTTTGGGAAAATGTCTATTTAAGTTTTTGCCTACATTTTAATTGGGTTATTTGGTCTACTTGCTATTGAGTGGTGTGAGTTCATTATACATTTTATATATTAGCCATATTATCAGATATGATTTGCATATAGTTTCTCCCAAACCATAGGTTGCCTTTTCATTGTTTCCTTTCTATTCATAAATTTTTTAGTTTGTTGTAGACCCACTTATCTACTTTTGCTTTTGTTGCTTGAGATTTTAGTGTAATATCCAAAAAATTATTGTCAAGGCCAATGGTAAAGACTTTTTTCCCCTTTGTATTTTTTCAGAAGTGTTATAGTTTCAGCTTTTATGCTTGGGACTTTAATCCATTTTGACTTGATTTTTGTGTATAGTGTGAGATAAGGGTCCATTTTTATTGTTTTGCATATGGATGTCCAGTTTTCAAAACACTGTTTATTGAAGAGACTATCTTTTCCCTATATTTTTGTTGCCATTGTCAAAAAGTAGTTGACCATATATGCTTGGGTTTATTTCTGGGCTCTCTATTTTTTTGGTCTGTGTCTATTTTTCTGCCAGTACCATGCTGTTTTGATTCTGTAGGTTTGGAATATAATTTGATATCATGAAATGTGATGCTTCTAATTTTGTTCTTTCTTAACATTGATTTTGCTACTTGAGGTCTTTTGTGGTTCCATAAAGATTTTAAGATTTTTTTCTATTGCTGTGAAAAATACCATTTGAATTTTGATAGGGATTGGATTGAACCTGTATATCTTCTTGTGCAGTATGCAAATTTTAGCAATATTAATTCTTGCAATTCATGAACATAGGATATTTTTCATTTATTTGTATGTTTTTCAACTTCTTTTATCAATGCTTTATACTTTCCAGTGTATAGCTCTTTCATGTTCTTGGTGTTTTCAAGTGCAATTTGAACATTTACCAACATAAAGCATCTGCTAAGCCATACAGTACCTTTTAAAATATTTCAAAGAATTGAAAATATACAAAGCTGTTTTCTGATCACAATCTATTTAAGTTATGAACACATTTTTAAAAGATAAGTAGATAATCCTCGTATTTTAAATATAAAGCAATACACTTCTAAATAAACTATGATCAAGTAATAATTAAAAACACAAATGAAAGTATTTGTACTGATGGATGCTAAAAACACATTTGAAATATATAGAAAATATCTAAAACAATGTTCATAGAAAAATTTTTATTATTAAATGTATGTTTTACAATAAAAGATCAATGGTGTAATGAATGATTCATCTCGAGGAATTAGAAAACAAACAAACATATTTTTGTATATATATATATGTATATATATATATACCCCCAATAGAAGTTGAAACATGGAAACAATAAAGATAATAGTAGAAATCTGGAATGTAGCAAAAATATCTGCTATAGAAAAATCCACAAAACCAAAGTTGTTTCTTTGAAAAAAATTGAAAAATTGCTAGCAAAAATAATCAAAATAAAAAAATAAAAAGACAAAGGTAAAAAGAAATAATATAGGAATGAAAAAGAAACATCGCTACAGATATTTCAAATATTGAACAGGTAAAAACAATATGAACAACTTAATGCCAGTAAATTTTGAAAATGTAGGTAAAATAGTCAAATATCTTAGAACATAGAACTTATGAAAAATTATACAAAAATAGAAAATAAAAAGTCTTATATCTAATAAGTAATTTGAATACCTAATTGATACCTTCCCAACATATAAAACTAGAGGTCTATAAAGCTTCATCCACGTGTGTTTTCTTTGCATTTCAGAAGCAAAATGCCAATACAATACATTATACAATTTTGTATGTTAAAAGAAGGGAGAGGAAAGTTTCCAACTCTTTTTACTAAGCAACCATAACTTTGACACCTAAGCTTGACATAGATATTAAAAGAAAACAAAACTACAGGCCAATATTTTTCATAGGGATGCAAAAATTTCAAACAAAATATTAGCAACCCAAAACTAACATACCATACAATGACAAAATTGGTTTATTTTCAAGTATGTAAACTTGCTTTAACATTTCCAAAATCAATGTAATTTATCATATTAAAAAATAAAGAAGGAAAAATGTAATTATATTGATAAATAATAAAAAGAATTTAATAGAATTCAAATACATGTATGACAAAATGAACAAAAAAACATTAGCTAATTAAATATAGAAGTGAGATTACTTCAGCATATAAAGTTATCTTTAATAAAACCCATGTTACACAACCTGACTAATGATGAAATATTGAAAGCTTTCTCTCTTATTTGAAAATGGGATAAAAATGCCTTAGTTTCCACATTGCACTGGAGAATACATCTAGGGTTGTAAGGCTGATAAATCAAAATCATGAGTATAGAAAATTTGAAAGAAGAAATAAAACTTACATGCACAGTTGGGGATAAACATGTATATTAAAATATTTTATAGAAAGTCTACAGATAAACTATTAGAATTAATTATTAGTCTTTCAGTTGCTGAATCCAGAATCAATATGTAAACATCTATTGTATTTCTAGGTACTGGCTACACAAAATTATATAATGATATTTTTAAAAAGATTTCATCTAACATCATCAATACCTTCAAAAAGCTAGAAGGGCACATTTAAAAACCACAAAACATTACTGAGAGAAATTAAAGATGATTCAAACAAATAAAGTGACATACCATTTCCAAGTATTAGAAGAGTTTAAAGAACACAATTCTTCTCAAATTTGTGTAACCAAATCACTGCAATTATAATCAAAATCTCAGCATGCTTTCTCCAGGGGATTGGAAAATCTATAACCTTATTTAAAAATGTATGGGGAAATGCAAAAGGCCAAAAGTAGACAAAATAACATTGAAAAAAAAGAAGGATAAAGTTGCGTTTTCACTCCCATATATTGTGTTATTATAAAACTACAGTAATTAAGACCATGTGATACTGGTGCAAAGAAAGTGGGACAGTAGAAGTCAAGGTCCATCAAAGTGGAGAAACCTTGATAAACAAGCTACATAATCAAACAAGAATAAAAGAAAAACAATGCCCAGAGCGTAAGGAACATGCTTTATCATTAAGGACAAAACTGAAATAGATTCATATAAAAGAAATCTTCACAGGATTCAAGTAAACCATAGGCAGTTTAACTAACTACCAGAAAAACTTTCCACCAACTCTAGATGATGGTAACATTATCTAGAGCCTCTGCAACATATTCTTTAAAATGATAGACACACAATCGTCATCATCATCATCACTGAGACATGGAAAGAAGGAAAAAAATGTGACAGATAATGGAGAGGTAAAATAATGGATATAAACAGACCCAGACAGAGCATAAACTTTAAAGTTAGCAAAGATTGAAAAATAACTATATTTAATATATTTAAGAAATTAGATAAAAGATGGACAAACTCCAAAATTGACTATGTCTTGGGCAAGTTGCAAAATATTTCAAACATTTTATCTATACATTTGAAAATGTAAATGAAATGCACACATTCCTTGCAAAAAACAACTTAATTCAACACAAGAATAAAATCTAAATAGCCCTATTCTACTAAAGATATTGAATTCATAATTAAAAGACTTCCCAGAAAGAAAGCTCCAGTATCAAATAGTCCAGTGAATTGCAGACTAATACATTCTTCCAAATATTCATGGATTGAAAAAAAACACCATTCTTACATAAACATTTCTGTAGAATATATGAATAAGAAATACTTTCCAATACATTATAGGAGACCAGCAAAACTTTTATATTAATACCTGGCACAATATTACAAGGACATAAATTTATACTACATCATATCTAATAAAGAAAGACTAAAGTTTTAAAAGTAAGACTAGCAAATATTAATATATTTAAGCAATCTATAGGAAGCAAAATACTATGATAAACTGTGATTTATTACAGTAAAGCAATGAAAATTAAGTTTAACACTAAAAAATCAACATTATTTACCACATTAACAGATTAAAGACAATAACTATATGTTCATCTCAATAGATGCAGAAAAATTATCTGATAAAATTCAAAACCCTTTTATGGGAAAACAATTGCAACAAACTAGAAATTTGTTTTGCTTACTATTGCCACACAACAAACCACCATAAACTTATAAAATTATGTTCACAATGTGTTAAGGTCTGTGGATCAGGAATTTGCACAAGGCGTAGCGAGAATGCATTGTCTCTGCTCCATTATATGTGAGAAATCAGCTTTAAAGATTTGACCAGTGAGGTTGGCTCAACAGTTGAGGCTGACATGATGGTATCATCTGGGTATTCTTTCACTCACATGTCTGGCAGTTGATTCTGGCTGTTAGTTAGGTCTCCAGTTGGGACAGTCAAACAGAGCACCATGACTCTTCGTGGCCTGGACTTCCTCAAGGTATGGCAACCTCAAGGTTGTCAGATTTCTTAAATAGCAAATCAGGGCACCAAAAATAAGTAGAGGACAGAAAAAAAAATCCTGTGGCTAATATCTTGATTATTAACGAAATATTAAATGCATCTTTCTCCCCCTCCTCCTCTTCCTTCTTCTTTTAATTGTGTGGGTATTTCTAATTCCAAGTAACACTTAACAGTTAAACTGAAATTCTCATTGTCTTTAGTGACTATTTATGAAATAAAAATATGGTGTTATAAACAAGACAGAAATAAATGGAGTTCCAAAGCAATTTTGCTGTACTTTGAAAATATGTTTACATTTTAATTAGAGCTCACATAAAAGCTGAGCTAGTATAACATTGAATATTGCAGTCACCACTCTCGTTAAGAGTTATTAAGTTCCTGATTACATGGGATTATATTCTAGATATCAGCAAAAAACAGACATTCTCATGCAGGGCTGTATACTCTAAAATTTACTAATTACACGTGTACATTCATACATGTGTGCCTTTTTCATGCTGTTTTGCCTTTCTGAAATCCCTTTCCCACCCTGCTACTTATCTGAAACCTCATTCATAATTTAAATTTAGACTAAAGATCTAAAAGTCTTAGCTTCTTATGACCTTCACTTGATTATCATATTTAAACCCCAAGCATTTTTCTCTTTTTAAATTTTACAAATGAATGTGAAAACATTAAGTGAAAGTTTAATAAATACAAATATGGACAGTAAAATGTTAAAGTCCTATTTTGCCTTACTCAAATCTCACATTCGTACTCAGAGGTATTTAATATGTATATTTTGGTAAACTTCCTTTACATACATCTATCTTTCTATCAGTCATTCTATCCACAAACTGATACATATGCACACATATATGTACTTGATAGATTTTTATCACAGAAATTATCATACTCTATGGTTTTTCAATGTGCTTTTATTTACTTAACACCACACCTTAAATTATTAGTACGTTGAGCTTTAACAGATTCCTTTAAAATGATACACTGTGTTACACAACAGGGAAGGGATATAGTTGATGTAAAAATATCTTTATTCAAGGACATCTAAGTTGTTTTAATTTTTCCACTGTTATTAAAAGTGCTGCAAAATACATAAAAAACTGTTCACTGAAATGTTGATATTCTATCAAATTGATCTTCAAAAGAACTAATTTATGCTAATAGTTTATAAGTACTCATTTCTCACATACTATTACTATTACTAATCTTTGAAATTTTGCCAGCTTCATGGGTAAAATAGATATTTTATTGCTTACTAAATTTTGCATGGCCCTGATTTCTCAGAAATCTAAGGATGTTTTCAAATGTTTATTGGTCATTTTTACTTTTCCACATTTATTTCCTCTTTATATATTCTTTGCCTACCTCTTTGTTCACTTTCTTTTTTTGTTGAGTTATGAGATTATAATATAGTTCACACATTATCTAATTCATTTTATAATAACCTATATTATATCCCTTATTTCATTCAATAAGAAATTTTTCGGAAGAGGAAGATGGCAGAGTGGAGGTGACCTCCTGGAATTGTGCTCCCAGAGAGGAAGGCGTGGATCTCCACCTGCCACAACGCTAGAGGATTGCTCCTCCACAGGAACAGCGGTGTGAACCCACGGAGAATCACCGTGGGACACGGGGAACAGGAAAAAACAGAGGCGAGTGAGAAATCAGACCGAGATAATTTGGAGAGTGCGGGACGGAAAACAGACAGCGGAGTGCGGGACGGCCGTGCCTGCCTCACCGGCGAGTGGGGCGGGTGCAGCCCCACAGCAGAGCGGCTTGATCTCCCCACTGACCCCCACATCCACTCGGTCAGGGATCTGGCTGAAGTTGGTGCGGAATCACCGCGGGAGACGTGGAGCTCCGAGGACAGGTGACATAGGCGGGCGAGAGCTTGGACTCGGGCGGGTCTCCGTGGTGCCCTATCTCTTAAAGGGACAGACGCGGACCTGCACCGAGGCGAGGGGCCGCGAGCGTGAAATATTAAAGCGGGACTTTTTTGCCTTTTTTTTTTTCCCCCCGTACGGCAGCTCTCCGGCTGGGGAGCCGCTGCGGGCCCTGGCGCCTGCCGAGCTCTGAACGCTCTCGCGTGGTCGCCATCTCGGTTCCCACAGCTAAGCGGAAAGGACCTTGGACTCTGGCAGGCCTCTGCGGTGCCGGAGCCCTATCTCTTAAAGGGACAGACGCGGACCTGCACCGAGGCGAGGGGCCGCGAGCGTGAAATATTAAACCGGGACTTTTTTGCTTTTCTCTTCCCGGACGGCAGCTCTCTGGCTGGGGAGCCGCTGTGGGCCCTGGCGCCTGCCGAGCTCTGAACGCTTTCCCCTGGCGCCTGCGACCGACAGAGGCGCGGTGGCCATCTCGGTTCCCACAGCTAAGCGGAAAGGACCTTGAACTCTGGCGGGTCTCCGCGGTGCCGGAGCCCTATCTCTTAAAGGGACAGACGCGGACCTGCACCGAGGCGAGGGGCCGCGAGCGTGAAATATTAAAGTGGGATTTTTTTTTTTTCTTTCTTTTTTTTCTTTTTATCTCTCTCTTTCTTTCTTTCTTTCTTTCTCTTTTCTTTCTTGTTTTCTCTTTCTTCTTCTTGTTATTCATATTGTTTCTCTCCTTTTTTTTTTTTTTCTTTTCTTTTTTCCTTTCTTTTTCTTTTCTCCTTTCCGGTGTCCCTCCAGCCCAGGAGCTACTGTAAACTCCTGAGTGCTCCAGACCCCCAGCTGTGATTCCTATCGGACCCTGAAAATTACCCCCCAGTGCCAGTGATCTGCGGGTGGGCAGGAACAATTGTGCGGGCCAAGGTCTAATTGCTGCAGAGCCATAGGGTGCCAGGCGACTCCTCAGGAGGCTCCATCCCCTGATCCATAGACCCTCTCCAGGTCCCCTTCCCAGGTGTGAACACTGAGTGCTTCCCTAAACGCAAGAGTGTGGAGCCCGGACCTTGGGAACACTGGGACAGTGTAGACCCTTGCCCGTGGGAGCTGCAGCAGCTGGGGCACTGAGGGAGTGAGGGCACTGCCTCCTCGGCCTAGCCAGTGTCTTTCCTGCTGAAGGAGACAGAAACCACACATCCAGAGGAAGAACCAAAAAGCCAGGGGGAGGGAAAAAAAAAAAAGAGAGGGAGAAGAGGCTTTCTGCTTGCAAATCGTGTGAATCCTGCCTACTAACTGAAAGTCCGCAACACAATGATTTAACTTGCCAAACTGGTCTTAGGTCAAGCCAACCCTCTGGGGGTGGACCCATCAGAAGCAGTCCCCCAACTGAGATAGAAAAAAGAAACTCTAAACAGCACACAACAGTCTCCCCCTATAGATAAAGGAAGCAACATTCCTAGACTGTTCCATAGCCTAAGAACAGAGTACAAGACGTGCTGTTAACTAGACTAAAGCTGTGAGAAAAGATCTAACGATAGAGCCAGATGGGAAGGGCTCAGCGGAAAAATATGGGGAGCACAAAAAACCAAACGGAAACCTCGCCCCCAAAGAGAAATACCAACTCTCCTCCAATTGGCACAAGCCAGTTTCAGAATACCAATATGTTACCAGAAGAATTTCAGTCTTGGGTTATGAATAAGCTGAATGATATACAAGAAAAAATTGATATCCACCGCAAAGAAACCGCAAAAAAATTCCAGGATTTGGAAGAAAAATTCACTAAAGAAATAGACGTATTGAAAAAAAACCAAACTGAACTCCTAGAAATGAGGGATTTATTCAGGGAGCTACAAAACACAGTGGAAAGTCTCAAGAACAGGGTAGATCAAATAGAAGACAGAATCTCAGAAATCGAAGATAACTCTTTCCAATTAAATAAGACAGTCACAGAGATAGAGCAAAGAAATAAGAAAAAAGACCAGAGTCTTCAAGAAATGTGGGATTATGTGAAGAAACCTAACGTGAGAGTTATAGGCATCCCTGAAGGTGAAGAAGATAATAAGCAAGGGCTGGATAAACTATTTGAAGACATAATAGAAGAAAATTTCCCAGGCCTTGCTAAAACTTTAGATATACAGGTTCAAGAAGCTCAAAGAACCCCTGGTAGATTCATAGCAAATAGGAAAACACCACGCCACGTAGTCGTCAGACTGACCAAAATATCCACTAAAGAGACCCTTCTTCGAGCTGTAAGGAGAAAGAAACAAGTAACATACAAAGGGAGGCCCATTAGAATTACGCCAGATTTCTCAACTGAAACTTTACAAGCAAGAAGAAGTTGGGGCCCCATTCTCACTCTTCTGAAACAGAATAATGCCCAGCCTAGAATCTTGTACCCAGCTAAGCTAAGCTTTCTATATGAAGGAGAAATTAAGACATTCTCAGATAAACAAAGACTGAGGGAATTCACCAAGACAAGGCCACCCCTCCAAGAAGTACTCAAAAGAGAGTTACACATGGATCATCACAACAAAGACCCACGAATGTAAAACCACCCAAGAGCTAAAGATCAAATTCTAGCCACCACAATGGCTCAAGAGAGAAAACATAGCAATGAAGTTCTACCCAATAAGATAAACAGAAATCTATCCCAATTATCAGTTCTCTCACTAAATGTCAATGGCCTGAATTCCCCACTCAAGAGACATAGACTGGGCCAATGGATAAAAAAACACAAACCAAGTGTCTGCTGCCTTCAGGAAACTCACTTAACCGGCAAAGATGCATTTAGACTGAAAATAAAAGGATGGAACCTGATATTTCAAGCAAATGGTAGCCAAAAGAAAGCTGGTGTGGCAGTTTTAATTTCCAATAACTTAGTCTTCAAACCAACAAAAGTAATAAAAGACAAAGACGGTTACTACATACTGGTGAAAGGCACAATTCAACAAGAAGACATAACCATACTTAATATATATGCACCCAATCTAGGTGCACCCAGATTCATAAAGCAAATCCTACTCGATCTAAACCAAATCATAGGCAATAACACTTTAATAGTTGGAGATTTTAATACCCCACTGACAGCACAGGACAGATCCTCCAAGCAGAAAATAAGTAAAGACATAGTAGACTTAAACAGAATGCTAGAACAAATGGGCCTGACTGACATCTACAGGACATTCTACCCGAAAACCACTGAATATACATTCTTCTCATCAGCTCACGGGACATTCTCTAAGATTGACCATATCCTAGGTCATAAAGCAAGTCTTAAAAAAATTAAAAAAATAGAAATCATACCCTGCATCTTCTCAGATCACAATGGAATAAAAATAATAATGAACCTTAACAGGAACTCTCATTCCTACGCAAAGTCATGGAAGCTAAACAACCTTCTCCTGAATAACAATTTTGTAAAGGAAGAAATTAAGTCAGAAATCAAAACATTCTTTGAATTAAATGACAAAGGTGACACAACTTATCAAAATCTATGGGATGCAGCTAAAGCAGTCCTGAGAGGAAAATTCATTTCCATAAATGCCTATTTCAAAAAGACAGACAATTTACAACTAGACAACTTAATGAATAGACTCAAAGAGCTGGAGAAAGAAGAACAGACTGACCCCAAACCCAGCAGAAGGCGAGAAATTATTAAGATCAAATCAGAATTAAATGAAAAAGACAACAAAAATACTATAAGGGAAATTAATAAAACAAAAAGTTGGTTCTTTGAAAAGATAAATAAAATAGACACACCACTGGCTAGACTAACCAAGAGCAGAAAAGAAAAATCTTTAATAACTTCCATCAGGAACATGAAAGGAGAAATCACAACCGAAGCCACAGAGATACGTGACATTATCTATGAATATTACAAAAATCTTTATGCACACAAATTGGAGAATGAGGAGGAAATGGACAAATTTTTAGAATCACACAGCCTTCCCAAGCTCAATCAGGAAGAAATAGAATTCCTGAATAGACCAATATCAACAACTGAAATTGAAACAGCAATAAAAAACCTTCCCAAAAAGAAAAGCCCTGGTCCAGATGGGTTCACACCTGAATTTTACCATACATACAAAGATGAACTGGTGCCCATCCTACATAAACTATTCTTCAATATTGAGAAGGATGGAATTCTCCCCAACACATTCTACCACGCCAATATTACATTAATACCAAAACCAGGAAAGGATGCAACAAAAAAAGAAAACTACAGACCAATTTCTCTCATGAACGTAGACGCAAAAATCCTCAATAAAATCCTAGCAAATCGTATCCAAGTGCTGATTAAAAAAATAATTCATCATGACCAAGTAGGCTTCATCCCAGAGATGCAGGGGTGGTTTAACATACGAAAATCTATAAATGTAATTAACCACGTAAATAGAAGCAAAAATAAAGACCATATGATCCTCTCAATAGATGCAGAAAAAGCATTTGACAAAATTCAACACCCTTTTATGATAAAAACACTTAACAACATAGGCATAAATGGGACCTACCTAAAAATAATACAAGCCATATATGACAAACCCACAGCCAACATCATACTGAATGGGGAAAAACTGAAAGCATTCCCACTCAGAACTGGAACCAGACAAGGCTGCCCACTGTCCCCATTACTTTTCAACATAGTATTGGAAGTCCTTGCGAGAGCTATCAGACAAGAGAGCAGAATCAAAGGTGTCCAAATAGGGACAGAAGAGATCAAACTCTCACTCTTTGCTGATGACATGATGTTGTATCTGGAAAACCCCAAGGACTCAACCAAGAGACTCCTGGAATTAATTAACGAATTCAGTAATGTCTCAGGTTACAAAGTCAATACACACAAATCAGAGGCATTCATATATGCCAATACCATTCAATCGGAGAACCAAATTAAGGACTCAATACCTTTCAAAATAGCAACAAAGAAAATAAAATATCTAGGAATATATTTAACTAAAGAGGTAAAGGACCTCTATAAAGAGAACTATGAAACGCTAAGGAAGGAAATTGCAGAACACGTAAATAAGTGGAAATCCATACCATGCTCATGGATTGGAAGAATTAACATCGTTAAAATGTCTATACTACCCAAAGTAATCTATAGATTCAATGCAATTCCTATTAAAATACCAACATCATTTTTCACAGATTTAGAAAAAATAATTATACACTTTGTATGGAATCAGAGAAGACCCCGTATAGCAAAAGCAATCTTAAGCAATAAAAACAAAATGGGAGGTATTGATTTGCCAGACTTCAAACTATACTACAAAGCTGTGGTTCTTAAAACTGCTTGGTATTGGCACAAGGGCAGGGACACGGACCAGTGGAACAGAACAGAAAACCCAAATATAAAATCATCCTCATATAACTATCTAATCTTTGACAAAATAGACAAAAACATACTCTGGGGACAAGAGTCCCTATTCAATAAATGGTGCTGGGAAAACTGGATAGCCACATGTAGAAGACTGAAACAGGACCCACAGATTTCACCTCTCACAAAAATTAAATCACGGTGGATAACAGATTTAAACCTTAAATGGGAAACAATTAGAATTCTAGAAGAAAATGTAGGAAAGACTTTTACAGACATTGGTCTAGGCAAAGAATTTATGAAGAAAACCCCTAAGGCAATCGCAGCAACAACAAAAATAAACGACTGGGACCTGATTAAATTAAAAAGCTTCTGCACAGCCAAAGAAATAGTCATGAAAATAAACAGACAGCCTACAGAATGGGAAAAAATTTTCGCATACTACACATCAGATAAAAGACTGATAACAAGAATCTATTTAGAACTCAGGAAAATCAGCAGGAAAAAATCAAACAATCCTATCAAAAAATGGGCAAAGGACATGAATAGAAATTTTTCAAAAGAAGACATAAGAATGGCCAAAAAACATATCAAAAAATGCTCAACATCCCTAATCATCAGGGAAATGCAAATCAAAACCACAATGAGATACCACTTAACTCCGGTGAGAATGGCCTTTATCAAAAAATCCCAAAACAACACATGTTGGCGTGGATGCGGAGAGACAGGAACACTCATACACTGCTGGTGGGAATGCAAACTAGTGCAACCCCTATGGAAAGCAATATGGAGATACCTTAAACAGATTCAAGTAGACCTACCATTTGATCCAGCAATCCCATTATTGGGCATATACCCAGAAGAACAAAAGTCATTCTTTAACAAAAACACCTGTACCCGAATGTTTATAGCAGCACAATTTACAATCGCAAGGATGTGGAAACAACCCAAGTGCCCATCAATCCACGAATGGATTAGTAAACTGTGGTATATGTATACCATGGAGTACTACTCAGCTATAAGAAATAACAATGATACGACATCTCTTTGGTTCTCCTGGAGAGAGCTGGAACCCATTATACTAAGTGAAGTATCCAAAGAATGGAAAAACAAGCATCACATGTACTCACCAGAAAACTGGTTTCCCTGATCATCACCTAAATGTACATCAGGGAAGGATACCAATTGGATATCAGACTGGGATGGGGGGTGGGGGGAGGGGATGGGTGTATGCCTACATGATGAGTGCGTTGCACACCCTCTGGGGAATGGTCATGCTTGAAGGTGCAGACCCGGGGAGGTGGGGGGGGGAGGGGATGGTGGTATGACTACATGATGAGTGCCAGGTGCACTGTCGGGAGAATGAGAACGGACGCGCTTGGGACTCTGACTCGGGGGGATGGGTGGGACATGGAAAATGTATATAACCTAAACTTATGTACCCCCATGATGAGCTGAAATAAAAAAAATATATATATAAAAAAAAAAAAAAAAAAAAAAAAAGAAATTTTTCTTAATTTTCACTTTTTACATCTAGACTTGTGAAAATAAATTAAGGAGTAGAACAGAAACTTTAAATTTATAAACAAATAAGTAATAAAAAATGTTGCATCCAAGTACAAAAGGTCACCTTCCAGATTGGACCATCTAGGCTAAATACAGGGCTGAGAAGAAAAATAATAAGGAAGCATCCATATTTTGGGGGGGTTACATTCGAATAGTTTCTTCTAAATGTTTTACTTAATGTTATCCATGCTGTTTCCAGCCACAAAATTAATATATGCTTAAATAACTAGCAATCAGAGCACCTGATATAGAAATGAGGGGAATAGTAGTGGGATAATAATTTAATTTAAGGGATTTCAAATATATGTATGAAAGATTTGAATTAATCTCCATAATGATAATATCAATAACAACTAGCACTTTATCATATGCTAGATACAATCAATATTTGAAGTTTTTATAAGACCCCTTCAATTTACATTTTACTTATATCTCCATTCAGGGAATAATGATATTGACTTAGGGAGAGAGTGAATAATTTGCTATATTCTGTAGCTGGCAAAAGACAGCTCTGGGGTCTGAACCTGCCGTAATTGACTCCAAAGCCTGTATTTGTTCCACTGCATTTCATTGTTTTCATAGAATCCAAATGTGTCTTCTTCAAATATCTAAACACATGTATTTGTGAAATTCAAATTTTGATAGGCCTCTGTGATAGGCAGAATAACCCACCAATGATGTCCATGTCTTAATCACTGGATCCTGTGCATATGGAACCTTACATGGTAAAACGGATTTTGCAGCTGTGATTAAGTTTGGGATCTTGAGAGGGAGTGATAAATCTAGATTATTCAGAGGGCCGAATGTAATCACAAGGGTCTTTATAAAAGGAAGCCAAGACAGTCAGAGAGAAGGATTTGAAGATGCTACACTGTGGGATGGAGGAAAGGGACTTAGAGCTAAAGAATGTAAGAGGCCTCTAGAACTGGTTCTAGAAATGAACCAATTCTCCCTGGAGTATTCATAGGGACCACAACTGAGAAAACACCTTGATTTCAGCCCAGTGAAACTTGTTTAGGCTTCTGACTTCCATAGCTGAGCTGCAAGATAGTAAGTTTGTGGTATTTTAAGATACTACATTTGTGGTAGTTCGTTACAGTAGCAATAGGCATCTAATACAGATCTTTAGGAATAACAAATCCTACAGTGACTTTTTGTACCAGCATTAAGTCTACCAAGCTGATTGTTTTTCATCATAATCCTTATATCCTAGCAATTTTTGTTGCATTGTCTGCAGAACTAGTCTCAGGCCCTTGTGTAATTTGGAAAGTTTCAACTCTTCAGAGCTATAGTTAGTGATCAAATAATTAGCTGTGGCATCATAATGTTTTAAAGGTATGCTTATCTAAGGGGAAATGCTTCCAGTAGTTTACACAATTTTCATAAAATGATTTTAGAGAGGTATAGCATAGCAAGGAATACAAAAGATGACAATCCCATGACTTGTTAATGATTTTGTCCGCAAACTAGACCATATATATAAAATGCCATAAAAAATGAATGTCTTAATGTTTGGGATGCTATCAAAGGAATATTTAATTGTGGTAAAAATCAGCAATGTCTTCTTAGCACATGCCTTTTCTGTTTTCTCAGATCATTTCAACCTAATTTGGTGTAACTTGAATTAAACAATCATAAATTGGAAGGCAGATACTTTGCTTTCATTTTCTACACCTTAATATAGTTTCATCATCACACTTTTCCAAAAAAGCAACAAAACTTAAGTGAATTAAGCATGAGGGGTTTTATTTTTAATTTAACCTTTATGAGAATGTCACTGAATGGTAAATTTCAATAAAGTTTTAGTCTAATAACATTGTTATCATGAATTTCATAAAGGAGTCAGGAATTTATTGAGTGTGTTTCTCTGCTTTTAACATTTTTGTGATCTATAATTATTTTGATTGATACTTTGTATAATTTGGATAGAAATAGAAATTGTGATTGCAGCAGCACAGAACAGTTAATTTCTTTTTCCGTGTCAACTTTTTAAACTCATCGAGTATAAAATTTTCTTCTCTGCCTATACAAATGAGCTACTTAGATTTAATAATTTGTACTGTATTAAGGTTAGCATAGTCCTTAGACTAACCCCTTAAATTTATATTTTGGAAAGCTCAGAATTGCTAAGTAATTTATATAATATCAACTTTACATAGCATACAGAAATCGAAGAACTAGCTATAGACTAAGAATTTGTAATTCTGTATTATGTGTGTGGGTGTAAATGTGTTTGTATATAGCATATACATACATAAATATATGAATATATATATATGTTTACAGATATATATGCACATATAAAATATGTGCATTTTATAAATACTTTTTATATTATGGAGCTTCATGGGGTTAGAAAATAAAAATTAGGTAGCTCAGTCTCAAAACCATCAGTTTTGGTTTCAAATTACTGATTTGACTACAGTTATTTACTTATAACAATGGAAAGTATGAACAAATTACTTCATTTGCTTTGAGCTGTTTATGACAAATGGAGTATGAATTTGAATTATTTGAAAAGCATGGTAGTATGTTATAATCAAACAGATTAGCAACATGTCAGTGATTGATAAAGAGAAATTAGGTCTTTTTTTTCTTTTTTGAATAGACATATGCATTAACAATGAGAATAAGCTTAAGATGATGAAGCTCAAAGCACAATGTAAGTATGGAAACATGATTATTATACTATATATCGTTGTAGTGCTAACCTGTAAATTACTTTCCTTTCCCTTTTATTTCTGCTATCTCAAATTGGGTACGGTTTTAAAGCTCTCATTTTCTTTTTTACAGATTGTTTTGTTTGTGTTGATAAAATTTTAATTTAGGAAGATAATTGACATTTCTCCACTCATGTATTATTGTATCCAACCCATATCATTTTGAAAATAAAACTATTGTGTCATTTGTGTTATATGTTTTCAAAGTTGAATGTTATTTTAAAACTTATTTCTAAATTATTTTGGATAAATGTAACAATTTGTATAATTATTTTTTTAAAAAGAGAAAAATTATTTTAATTATAATACTGTGAGCTTACTTTTATTTTAAATAATTGGTCATGTGCACCCATCATATAGCTGAATTTATTTTAAGCTGCAAATTTGAATATCTTCCATATGACTAATATCGTGCTTGGTTCGAGGGAAGCAAAGATGAGTAAATTCAGTATGTGATCTTGAAAAGTCCATAATTGATCTCACTGAGGTTAAACAAAGGAATAACAGAATAAAATTATCATATGCATTCATTGATTCTATGTACAGTTGTTGAGCATGGTGCCAGGCATTGGGAGACACAAGTGATTGAAAATGAGTGGTTTCCACCTTCTCTAAACCACCTTGTAGCTGGTGGAGGAGAAAAATATTAACCAATGATAACATAAAGATATGTAAAAATGAAAATGTTAAAATTGTGGTTAGGGAGAGATATATAGTAGTATGAGAGCCAATAATAGTGGGTGGGTTGAGGCAGATTTCTAGTCGGGTAGATGAGGAAAAGCATCCATAGAGATCTGAAGATGAAGGATATTAAGTAAGCAAATAACTTAGAAGGAGAAACTCTACAGGAAGAGGAAAACTACCTACAAAGGTAGGAAGGGTTTGAGAGATATGAGAATGTATAAGCGGCAGGGAGACAGTCTGGCAGGAATCAGAAGATTGCTGGGGAAATGAGGCAAAAATGAGGGAGTGGTTTACTGGGTTAAAAACTGCTGGAGTAGAGAATGACAATGAGAACCTCAGAGGTCATAAACATCTTAGCAGGAGCAGTTACAGCGACTGCTGAATAAGAGAATAGCACTACACTGAAGAGTGGTCAAGAGAGGCAGGCAAGGAAATGAAGACATCAAAACTAAAAAAATTTGAATAATTTTGATGTTAAGAAACAGAGTTTGGTGGGTGAAATGTGATGAGAGTTAAAGTTGAAGGAGTTTTTGTTTTCTTTTCTTTCTTTTAATTTGTATGGGAGCCTTGAGTGAATTTAAAAATACTGGGAAAACTTTTCATATATAGGAAAAGGGATTTATAGTATAAGGCCTATAAAAAGGCAAGGGGAAATTTTAAAAAAATCAGTCTTAAATGAGAGAATGGGCAGAGACCCTATTTTTATAGAAAAGGTATAGGATAGATAAATACAGATGTTGGTTTTGTGTTTGTTATCAGGAAAGTGACAGAATTTCAATATGTGTCTTTTCTTCTCTTTGAAGTAGGTGATTAAGTCAGGAGCTAAGAGTTGGGGTTAAGTTGAATAGTCAAGGAAAGTGTGAAAATTTGGAGATAGAAATAGTACAAATACGAGGATAGGAGCAGAGTTCATCAGTAACCAAGGAAGATTTCTAGGCATTGTGGGGACCCATTCTATGGTGACCATGAATTATGAATAATTGTAGGTCCAGTCTGACCTTTGTGGGTTTCTTCCACACTGATTCTCATTGCTTGGCTTCAGGCATAAAGAAAGCAAATTTTTAATCAAAAGATAATAAGCCTACAACAATAAAGCTAGGGAGAAGAAGAAAAGGAGAAATGCTAGGAAATTGTAATCTACAGGAATTGATTACTGTTTAGATATTATCTGTGAAGGAGAAAAATAGTCCAGGGTAACCCTCAGATATTATTCATTATGATAAGAAATAAAGAGTAAAGATGGAAATAGCATTATGTTAGAGGAAAGAAAATGTGCTTTTCTCTGGAGATGTTGATTTTAATGTTTTGATGGACACTGATACACCAATACTTAGCAGAACGTTGGATTAAAATGAATCTCAAGGACAGAGGGGATTTTAATCTGGCAACACCTATTTGTCAAACATTAACTCAGAGTAAGTCTTTACTTGACATCATAGGACCAGGTAAGATTTTCCAGGAAGGCTACCAAACATAAAATTTGACTTTAAATCCTATTCAACACGTTGAAATAAAAAGATCCCAGAGTTTCAAAGTACCAAATAAATTTTTCCTAATACCATTTAGTTGTGGAAAATAAATAAAAATATAAGACTGTATGTCTTTAGCTTAAAAACGTATTAACAGAATGTATTTAAACATTACTCTAAAATACACATCAAAACCACATTTAACTAACCTCTCTGCATGTGGATAAAAAATAAATAAATAAATAAATAAATAAAATAAAAAAAATCCCTAGATTATAGTAATCCTGTAGTTAGATATTACATAAATGTGCAAGCCTATAAAAGTGTACACACATTCAAAAAGAAATACAGATTAGATAGGTGCTCTTCTTGATACACAAGGCCCCTTTTTAAAGCTCTCCTAAAATTAATCACAATAGCTCAAAATTAATTTTTGATTCAGGTTCTAATTTTTGTAATGAATCAGTTATTTTGTTTTCTCTAATTTGAATAATGTATAATCCATATCGAATGCATTATGGTGAAAGCAATCTCTAACAAATTCACGAACTTGCTTAGAGGATTGATTGCTAATGCATTGTCTAATACAATGTAAATTTTATGAAGCATGATTTTCATGAATAATTATTATGTAAAGCTACATGGGCATTTAGACTGTCACATTTAAAATTTTTTTTTTTTTTTTTGAGACAGAGTCTCACTTTGTTGCCCCGGCTAGAGTGAGTGCCTGGCGTCAGCCTAGCTCACAGCAACCTCAAACTCCTGGGCTCAAGCGATCCTACTGCCTCAGCCTCCCAAGTACCTGGGACTACAGGCATGTGCCACCATGCCTGGCTAATTTTTTCTATATATATTTTTAGTTGGCCAGATAATTTATTTCTATTTTTAGTAGAGACAGGGTCTCGCTCAGGCTGGTCTCAAACTCCTGACCTCGAGTGATCCACCCGCCTCGGCCTCCCAGAGTGCTAGGATTATAGGCGTGAGCCACCGCGCCCGGCCCTAAAATTTTTTATTGCTATAATTCAGGACTTAAGTGACTTAAGTTTAGTTTCCAGAAGACTGATTTATTTATGAAATGATAGTAATGATATTAGTCAATTCTTCTACAGACCAGGGAGAACTTTTCTGTACTTTAAGTATAATTGTGATATTTAATATTTACTGATAAAAGTATGGAAATATCAGGTTTTGCCAAATTTTACTTTCATTCATAATAATTTTGGGGAAAACAACATAATTTTCTACTTAATATCATTTTAATATTAAAACTTATACATTAAAGAATTGAATCAGTTAATATGGTACATTTCCTTATTAAACTAAATGTATTGCAATGTTCTTGCTATATGCTCTCCCTGTGTGTTTTAATTTGAAGGCTACACACATGCTAGGAAGACTGCTCTTTCATTATAAGAGACATACACACAAATTCACACACACATGCAAATCAAAGAAACTTTGTGTGTTTGATTATACCAAAATTATCGACAGCTTGCTCTGGAATGGGCAGTTTTAAGATAGTAAATAATTGATCTGTGCTTTATATTAGTGTAGAACTAGTATATGCTGTTTGCTATTTTGAAGTACATAAAAGCAAACATTCAATTTAATGTTTGAATGTTTATAACTCAGAAATCCTATTTCTCTTCTTCAGAAAGCCATTTCCTACAACCTATTACAACTTTCAATGTTGAAGAATATGAATCTCCGGTCTGTTTATACAGTACAAACAATTTAGTTCTGATAATTACTGTGTCACATAAGTATACGAAAGTTTTGGTTAGTGTGACAAATAACTGTTAAAGAGAAAAACGCACCCTCATATTCTCAAGCTTCCACTTGGAAACTGCAGGAGTGCTTAGAGAGAATGAGGAGAAGAAACAGCACTGTTCTCATATCCTTTCTAAAGGGTCAGTCCAGGCTTCTCTCACCACTTGCTGCTGGGCTGAAATTTGGATGCAGTCCAAAGAAGATGGAAGGCTCCACAAATCTGTTATCATTACTGGAAGAATACTTGTATTTCTGGTTTTCCTTCAGGTCCAATTTATCCTGCTCCTTATAAGAGCTTCAACATACCAATCCTCAGAGTACAGACCCTGAGAGAGTAATGAATCTCTCCATTGCCATAGTTTTAAGACTTGCCTTAATTCCTGCCCCAGAAATAATGACATGAGAGAATAGCACAGCCTAGTAACCATAGATCCTGCAACCAAATAAGCCAAAATTAGCACAGGTCTTGTTGATTTTTAAATATATAGTTAGAAGTCTTACGGAAATATAAAAACTTTTTAAATTTTTTTCTCTCTAACCAAAGTTTCATATTTGATACTTATTAGTATATCTTCTGGAAGTTGAGCATTAAAGTGCAAGTTAATGAAATGTTATTTTAATTTTCTTGGAGGTTTGAGTTGAAGAACTATGCTCAAAGGCATTCCTATTGTGGTTGTGGTCTGAGCCTTGTTACATGAGTATAGATTACAGAAAAATTTATCAGGGTTAGACTTCGCATAAGGCATTTTACAATTGGTTATGTCTAAGATTCACTTCAAGGATTTGTTTTTATGCATTGTAATGTTATTCCAAGTATTTTAACAATGTGTTGTGAAATGTTATAGCTTTGTCTCAACCACATTCTGAATTAAGGAGGAACATATACTCAGGCTTAAACCAAAACAGTTCAGGCACGAGGTAACAATCCTGGGAAATTTATTTGTGAAATGAAAAGAACTAAACTGTAAAAGGAAGAAAAGTGGTCCATGAGAGTGGGAGGGATGGTAGAGGGGAAAAAAAATAACTATCAATGACCAGAAGAGATTTATGAAGTATGCTAGCATTCTTAAGGGATTCCCAGAAATACAAGTAATAGACTGGACCTTCCAACATGTAAATAGAATATGACTTTTGTTACTGAGCTTTCAGGGAAATTGAGGCCCTCTGTGTAAAAGATCCTCTTATGATTAACACTGCCCTTTCTAAACTCTAGTATTTGATTATTTATTCCAAAAAAATTGCAGTGAGTTTGGGGTAAATGTAACATAATTAAAATAAAAAGCTCTGAACAGAAAAGGAAATAATCAACAGAGTGCATAAACAACCTACAGAATGTGAGTAAATATTCTCAACCTATATATCCAATAAAGGGCTAATATCCAGAATCTACAAAGAACTTAAACAAATTAGCAAGAAAAAACTGAACAACCCCGTTAAAAAGTGGGCAAAGGACATGAACAAAAGATTTTCAAAAGAAGATAGACAAATGGCCAACAAACATAAGAAAAAAATGCTCAACATCACCAATTATCAGGGAAATGCAAATTAAAACCATAGTGAGATACCACCCTACTCCTGTCAGGATGACCGTTATAAAAAGTCAAAAACCAATAGATGTTGGTGTGAATGCAGAGAGAAAAGAATGCTTATACACTGTTGATGGGACTGCAAATTAGTACCATCTCTGTGGAAAACAGTATAGAAATTCCTCAAAGAAATAAAAGTAGACCTACCGCTCAACCTAGCCATCCCACTACTGGATATCTACCCAAAGGAAAAAAAGTCATTTTATCAAAAAGACACCACCAATGCTCGAATGTTTACTGCAGCACCCTTCACAAATGCAAAGATGTGAAATCAGCCTAAGTGACTATCAATTCATGAGTACACTAATAAAATATAGTGTATATATATATGTATATATATACCATTTAGTATTAATCAGCCATAAAAAGGAATGAAATGATGTCTTTTGCAGCAACTTGGATAGAACTGGAGAACATTATTCCAAGCAAAGTACCTCAAGAATGGAAAAACAAACACCACATGTTCTTATTAATAATTGGTAACTAAATGATGGGCACACACGAGCACAAAGAAATGTAAAGGACATTGGAAACCAAGAAGGGGGGTGGTGGGAGGGAGTGAGAGAGGTAAAATCTTACCTATCAGGTACAATGCACACTGTTCTGGTGATGGGCAAAGTAGAAGCCCCAACTTAAGCATTATGCAAGGCATCCATGTAACAAAAACATTTGTATCCCCTTAATATTTTGAAATAAAAAAAATTTTAAAAAGGTATATAATTTGCCATTAGACAGAGAGATTCATAGAAAGTTACTGCGTTATCAAAGTTTTCTGCAAATCAATGAGCTGATGTCACAGCAGAAAGGAAGGACAATTTTCTAGGAAGTGTTTTCCTCCAAATACACACAAAATAACAGATTTTTGCTGCACCAGCATAGCTATACTTTTAAAAGACTCATTTTTCAAGAGAGAAAGTTGAAACTGGCCTTTCAAGGATTTGGAATGACAGTTATTGCTTAATTGAAATCATGGTTCTGAGACTTTCTTTGTTTTGAATATGTGCACTTGTGAGAGGTTGGTTTGGTACATTGTTAAATATTTCTGTATTTGGTAAGCACAGCAAAAGAATTCGTCTATTTTCTTAGGACAAGCTCCATACAGTGCAGAAAAATAAGATATCAAGGTTGATCATCTGTCCAGAGATGGCCATTAAACTCACAGACCAAATCTGAAAAACATTTGTAAGTATTTAGCTGTTCCTGAATAGCCTTCACAGCTAGCTAAATCATTTTCTTCAAGTGGTAATTGTCTCAATGTCCCAAGACTTTAAAAGCTATTAAAGGCCAATGACCCAAGCCTCGTTTTTGTTTTGTTTTGTTTTGTTTTGTTTTTTTCCCTATAAAGGTGGAAACTTTTTCGATGCTCTGGCTTTTTCTGGATTAATGTTTAACTGGTTTCCATTTTTCCAAAATACCTAATTATGCCTATGTACACAATACAAGTCAAATAAATTTGGTAAAATAATAGGTTCAGAAAAGTTGTATTTTTGTTTCATTATTGACTTTATTTAAAATGTTTTATATATTTAAAGTAGCCATTTTCATGTTCAAATGAAAGAGACAAGGGTGTCATCAAGTGACATGAAAACCCACATATAGAAGTCTTATTTTTATGGTTTTGTTTGCTACTAAAATTTGCAGTATGCATTTTATCAGAGATTTTTGGCATTCACCTGATGAAACACTTTGCCATAACCATGCAAAAGTTGTATTCACTGGATAATATTTTATGATTTATAGGTAATTGTGTCCTATACAAGTGCAAATATGGTACAGACTTTCTTCATTGCAATTTTTCCCAGCTATGGAATATGTTGTTGTTCAGTCTGTGAAATCCAGTACCCTGTATTACAAATGGTACTTAGCTAATCAAAATTTAAAAGAAAAATGATAGTAGATTGGATGAAAGACAACTATGATAATTTTGGATATTATAATTACACTAGAAATCCATTTACATGATTTTTTAACTATGGATAATTTCAGATATTTTAACTTTTAATGTACCATCAGCTCAAACATTGCCCTAAAGAGCAAATCTATTACAGAAATAGAAATAAAATCAATCTCTTATTAATCAACATAGTAAATATGAAAAAGAAAAAACACATAAGAGTACAAACTGAATGCTATGCTTTTGCATTTGTCTAGGAAAAAATAATCAGGAAAAGTGTACACTTATTCACTCTTTTTTGGGTTAATCCATAAATTCTCAACAAAATTTTCAAATTGGATCAGGATGAGCTACCCCTAATTATATTCACCATATTTTTCAGCACTGGTAGGAGAACAAACACCAGATCTGACATTTAACTTGAATGATAAGGCATATTTATAAAAACTGCAAAGTTGTATTTAAATTATTAAAGAATTTTCTAAATCCTACTAGCCTGCTTAATTTAAATATCTACTACATTACCCTAAGTTCACACAGTATTTTTCCTTATTCATTGTTTTAATTTTGGAAAAAAGGAATAAAAATAACATTTTTAACCAAATTGCTATATTGTTTCAATCATTTATTATTATTCATTCAACAAATATTTACTTATTTTTTGCTACGTGGCAGCTACCACATTAAAGATTGAGTATGTTTATGAGATAGAAAAGAAAATGAGTTTATGTAGCAATTAAAAGAAAATTCAAACAATCTGCATTATTCCACCACCAACACTCCATCTTTAATTTTATAAAATGTAAAATCTGAAATATTAGGTAATAGGAAAACTGAATGTAAGAGTTGTATAATGAAAAAAAATAAGAGAGAGTATCATAATGCTGGTTAAACATTATAATCAGTAGAACAAAATCAATATTGAAGATATAAAAGAGCAGACATGAGAAAATGCGTACAGTAACATAGCCCCATGTGAGATATCCCATTGTAGAAAAAGTGCATACTTGTGTGAGCTCATGCTTGTGTGTGTTTGTGATGGATGTGAAATTAGTTTGAGGAATGTGATTAAAAGAAAAAAAACTTTTTTTTTTTTGAGACAGAGTCTCATTCTGTCACCCCAGGGGCTAGAGTGCAATGCCGTGATTATAGCTGACTGCAACCTCAAACTCCTGGGCTCAAGCAATCCTCCTGCCTCAGCCTCTTGAGTAGCTGGGACTACAGGTGCACACCACGATGCCGGTTAATTTTTCTATGTTTAGGAGAGGTGGGGGTCTCACTGTTGGTCAGGCCGGTCTCCAACTCCTAAGCTCAAGCAATCCTCCCACCTTGGCCTCGCACAGTCCTAGTGTGAGCCATCATGCCCGGCCTCAGGAAATAAAACTTTTTAAAAATATAATAATAATAAGAGCTATAAATATGGCAAAATGTCATTTTTACTCTTCTCAGTATTGATAAAGTTCATGTATATAATAAACTTAAATATATAAGTTTATTATATAGGCAAACTATATTTTGAGTCACACTTTATATACAAAATGCAGGGATCAAAAGAAGGCAATGATTAGAGAGAACATATGAGAAACAACTATTAAAGATAATACAAAAGGAGACAATACTGAAGGAGAAAGCACAACAAAACAAAGAGAAAACATCCTGAATGTTATAACGAAAAACACTTTTGAAATGAAAGAAAATATTTATGTGAAAATTCCTGAAAAAAATACTTGAGATCAAAAAACCGAAGGACACATTCTTACTGTATGGTGATTGAAAACATAGATTTGAAGATGGAAGTAAAAGAATGTATTTTCACTGTGTACCATCTTGAGAAAAGTTACATAATTTGCCTTAACTTGTGGTATCAGTGGTAAATTATAAAAGTAAATTACATTTACTTCAGGGACACTAACAACAATTGTAGAATATAATTGTAGACTATCTAATTAAAATAATATGATTAGAATTAAATCACACAAAAATATCAATGTCATGTAGACAAAGAACATTTCATAAAATTCGTAGTCCTAATTTTTCTGGAAACTACACAATGGTAAATGTAAGTAACTCTGAAATTCAACTCAAGATGATGGAAAAATAATGGCACTCAAAATCAAATAAAAGATATAGTAATAAATGAATCAAGATTGAGAAAAAGTTCAATGAACAAAGTATTAGGATAATTTATAAATAAATCCTAGAACTAGAAGACAACAAAATATTTAACACATTGGATACAACGTGGAAAGAATGAACAATGATATAAAATTATAAATGACAAGTGAGAAAGTAATTTTTACAAAAAATTGAAAGAAGTATTAATGATCATTTATTAAACTAATTGATTTAACATGTTTTAATAACACTGACAAATTTACAGGCATAAAGAGGAGGATGACTGAATATAAATGAGCAGCATGAGAGAATTTTAGGGGTGATAGAATTGTTATGTATCATGACTATGGTGATATACATGAAAACAGGCTTTTGTCAGAACTCATAGAACTGTAATACCACAGTGCACTGTACTGTATATAATGTTATAAAAAATTCAACCAGGATGCTAAAAGAACCCTAAATGAAATAATAATTGTAACACCTAAATGAACCTTTACTGTATTACAAATAAATAACAAAACCACATTGATAGGGATGGGGAAGAAAAGTATCAACTAACTTAATTTAGTTTGGAAAATATTATTTTGACTGTATTCTGTAAGACTATAAGCAAGGATGCAAGAATAAAAGACTGAAGGAGTTCTGAAACATGGCCTTGCCCCTCCACCAAAGTATGTGTCCTAGAGGGGCTACATCTACTTGGAGAAAAAGTTAACTTCTTCAGATTTATACAGAGAGATGATTCACTTGTGAAAATGTGTACATGGGTGATCAAAAGTGCTAGATGGAGTAATAGAGGTCTTGCATAAAAGTCGGAAGAAAAATTAATAAACTCATCATGGCAAAGGAAAGGTCATATAAGTACAAAACCAAAAGGATTATGACTATAGAAAGATATCAATAAGTTAATTATATATTAAATTGTAATAAAAAGAAATATTGGGACAGAGACCTCAAAAATCCCTTCAATAAGTTTGGATGACATATTTACTTCTTTGAAATAGTCCATGCACACTAGCAGATTAAATTTTCCAAATAATTTTGAAATTAAAAATCTCTTTAATTTTATTTAACTTGATATTTAAAAGATTTTATAGAGAAAAAAATTCTGAAACAAAATATGTCAAAATATCAATAGGTGGTATATCTGAGTAAAGACTTATGGTTAATTGTAATTCTTCTCTTTACTTTCTAAATTTTCTACAATTTTGAGACAAAAATAACAAATGTATATTTAAAGGATAAATTGTCAATATTTTTTTAAAAGCATCTATAAATGAATCAATTTTAGAACAATATTTTTAAAAAGTATATGGAAAACAAGAATACTTTTTTCACCCTTTATCCTTGGTTATGCTTGAACAATGAGTTCCCAGCCAGAGATCAGGGAGTGGGAAGGAAAAGTGGCTGGGTACTTTTTCCCCCAGCCCTCTTCCTGTTGAAGCAGCTAGTTCCAGTGGAAGTGTTGCCCTTCCAAAGGCCATGAGTCCTGTAAATTTATGCTTGTACATTTTACTGCTGGGAAACAGACTTATATAAAAAATAAAATCTTTAAATTCTAGCAAGATGAAATCAGAAAGACTAATTTTGTCCTGGGAACATTATCATTCGCCTGTGGTCTCACAGAAGCAAGGAGCTTTATAACAGCTATAATAAATGCTGTGCTCAAATACTGGATAATGTTTCCAGTATATGATAAAACCAGAAGTGCTCCTTTTCATTTCCTTTCATTAAAATGATAAGCAAAAAGAAAAACACAAAACTTACAAGCACTATACAGTCTATTCCTCAGGCAAGACAGTGAGAAGACTCGCATATTGCCTTAGTATATGTCCCCTATTAGCTGCTACAGGTTTAAGTGACCTGGTTAAAATGATATGAGTTAGTGGGAGAACCCTAAGCCAGAATTTAGCCCTTTTCACATTTACACTTTCTACAATTGGATCCAGGGGCTGGTAAGCGTAGATGACAGGCCCAATGCTTTTGAAACTAAATTCTGTCCTTGTATCACATAGATATATGGGATGAACAGAAGAGAAACTTGGAAAATAATCATGGAGAATAAATGAGTGTAGTGGTGAGCAAAAAGGAAGTACAGAGCCCTTGATCCCTATAAAATTTCCAGGTTCAACATTTCTTGTTGGATCATACCTCAAATAAGCCAAAATAAACATAAAAATCACTCCTCCTATTTCTGTGGAAGAATGAGAACCTGGGAAGTTGTATGACACAGAGTACAAGTGAAACCACAATGCTTCTGAGGAGGTTTTCTGTATTCAGTGAGGAATATCAAGAACACATTTGCTGCCTAAATTTTCCTACATCAGTGCCAAAAACCACAACATGAACCCATGTGAAGCAATTTGACAGCTCTCTAGCAGTACTCTTGTTGACTAGATTTTAGTTAACAACTTACCAACAACTTATTACCAAAAAAGTGCAAGTAATTAAACCAAATTTCTGAACAAATAATGATGCTATTTTGTTAACTATTTCACGTCATTGTCAAGGCAGGATTTTTACATTTTTATTAACTCCAGTTATTTCTATAGGAACAAATAGATTACACACAGTAACTATAATCACCAACATTTACATAAGCCAATAGGTTATTTGCTGAAACAAATTTAAAAAAACCCATTATATATTTCTATTTCCTTGAGATATAAAGTTTATAAAATCCAACTCGTTTTATGCCTGAGTTTCATGTTTCTTTACGAAGTTGTTTATACCCTGCTGATTTGTATGTTCCTACTCTAGGAAGGACTGTCACATCAGCACTCTGACCATATCAGGTGTGTAAGTATGCAATAGTCAATTTAACTAAACATCAGCAAAAATGCAACCTTTTAGTGGAAAAAAGAATAAAGACAGCTAAAATCTTAGGGGAAATTGAGTACTTTCCTTTCCATAAATGTAAAATTTAGAGAAAAATGAGCTATCAAATTTCTGTTCTGGAAGTCAGAATTGAAGACTAGGGGCCTAGCGTTGTTTAATACATGCCAGATGTGAGAAATAAAGAGGAATAGGAATAAAGAGAAAGGAGTTTTGAATCATGCATTTCTGTAATGGAAAGAAAATGGAAACTATTTTTTTTACTTCATGCTGGTACAAAACAAAAGATAATATATGTTTAAAACTGTACAAAAGAAACTTCAATTTTACCATGCTAACAATCATTTTGCTTTAATAATATGCATGTAATTTGAAAATATTCCTTTTCTGTTGGAAGAGAAACAGCTTACAAAAAATGGTAGTTTCCAATTCTGTTTCCAGATAAATAAACATTGGATATATTTCCATTCAGTTCCAATATTAGCATCAGCCTCCAGCCAATCTTAAAATCTCTGGATACACTTTTGTTTTATTTTTTGTTTGTTTGTTTTCTTGTATTTTTTTACTAAAAGTGAAGGGAGCAAAATTAAAATTTGAAGAAATTATCTTCCAGAAAGCCATAAAATTCATTCTTAAAATTCATCTTTATTAAAATTCATTGATCTCTTCATATGCTCATGCTATTTGTCTTTAATGTTCATCTACTATTGCTGGACAAATCTTAATAGGCAGTCAAGGGTCTGTGGCTTAGAACACTTCTGTTTGGGCCTTGCCTTAACTATGAAAAGCCTCACCAGAACTTGGTTGGGCACAAGTCAATTTTGGATGGCTTAATCTTAAAATATGAAATGACCCAATGCTTGAGCATACCACTTAAACAAGAGTAAGGACAAAACTTTCATTTCTAAAAATTAAAAATAATCTGACATGTGCAAATATAAATATACACAATCATTTATTGATTTATAAATTATTTAGAGCAGTCAAATAACTAAATAAAATCCTAACCCAAGAGAGTTAATGAAATATATCATATTTCTTTTTAATATATATGAGATATAAATTGAAAAAACATATAGGAATATTTAGTACAATCCAAGATGGCTGACCAGAGACATAAGCTGCCAGACCATCTCAGAAAGAAGGACAAATTTTAGATGAAAAAGAAAAAAAAAAGCAAACAAACATAGATCAGGTGTAACTATGAGAGAAAAGTGCCAGAACCTACAAGAGATTCCATGGGAAGAAGTTGCAGAGCAGAACAAAAAGGAGCAAGATGTCAGCAGAGTTCAACCCCAGAGAGGTTTGCAGTCCAGCCAATGGATAGGTGGAGTGGTTTGTTCCTCCCTCACATATCTGGCAGTCAGCAGGCTCCTCAGCTGCTGGAGAGCCTTTCTACCCTCACAAGCCCAAAAGCTGCTGCCACTAGTGAACTGGGAGCTTCTTGAAGACAAAGCACCAGGCTGCCAGCCCCCTCAGGACACTTCCCATCACCACAGACCTAAGCTGAGATGGCAGGTGCCATATTGCTCCACCATCCACTGTGTACCTTTGTCCTTTCCAGGGGCTTCAGTCCCTCAGTTTTCACTTTGCTTGCTCCCACACAATCATTTCCTAACTCTGGCCAAGACTGTGGGAGCCACAGGGGGCCAGTGGGTCCTGGGGGATCTGCATGACCCCGGAACCTGGGTGGGTTGCCTTCCAGAGAGAGGGACAGAGATGATGAGAATGGGAGTATTAACTTTCTTCCATTCAGACTCTTTTCCTCTTCTTCCCCTCCACTACCTGTGGCTGCTAAGAGATACACCAGAGGTGGGGCTCTCAAGAGCTGCTGCTTCCCCTCTTATGGTGCATCAAAAATACTGGGGCTTTCTCCAAAGGTGGAGATCAAACCTTTCTTGTTAAAGACCTGCAGCATAAAAAGGGGTGCTTGGACTGTGACCTTCCTGTTCACTGGCCTTCCCCAGTGCTGCTTGCCTTGCTGCTCCACCAGAGCAGGGCGTACCCTGAAGTGGAGGGACACCAAACCTGGTTGAGCACCCCACAGCCAACTTGGAACCAGCATGCTTCTTCCTGGCGTGGTTAGGGATTGACCTTTGGGGACCAGGGAGAGGCCTGTAGGCCAGATCCTGTACCCCCAGGACTCGATCACGTTGCCTGGGGTCACAGAGAGATTTGTGAACTAATCTCAGGAGGCAAGGTAGCCCACATGGGCAGAGCTGAAAACAGAGCATAGTGTGGGGTCCAGCCACAGCACACTTGTGGAGCACTCCTCCCCCCACAGGAAGACCATGCTCTCAGATCAGAGTGGGATCCTGGACAAGGAAGCTCTCAGCCCACAGTGCCATTGCAGGGGAGGACACCTACTTTGAACTTCTACCTTCTGGCAGATGCCAGAAGGAGACTAGGAAGCATGAGAAGGGGGAGAAGAATGAAATTCACTCTTGCTAGCCAGATTTTGAATCTCAGACCACCCTGACCCCACAAGCAGACTTTCTGGCTATTGGAGATACTTCAGCCCCTCCCTGGTCACTTTCCCCAGAAGCATGGGAGTGGACCTTTGACCCCTGCTGAAACAGCTACCTTACCAGCTTTTGTGGAACATGAAGGTAGGCTTACCCTACCCAGCCTTACCCAGCCTCACTCCCCCACCCACCTCTGCTGTGGTGGAGCATAGGGACTCACCTGGAAGTTCCAGGGCTCCACCCACCACGTGGGGCATTAAAGTGTTTCTCCTGAGGGGCTAGAGCTAATCACATGTTCCCAGCTTGTTCCCTCTAGCAAGCACAACCTACTGACAGGGAGGCCAATTTGTACAGCCCTTTGCAGCATTTATTGACTCAACCTTACAGCATGTGGTTGATTCTTACACACAAGCATCACCTGCTGCCTCAGAGATTAAACGGGCTATGCCACAAGGCTGGGAAAAGAGAATGAACAACTTGCTGCTGAATGGCTGTTGGGTCAATAATGAAATTAAGACAGAAATCAAAATATTCCTTGAACTGAATGACAGAGGGGAACCAAGCTATCAAAAATCTATGGAAGCTAGCAAAAGCAGTCCTAAGGAGAAAATTCATAGCCTTAAATATCCACATCAAAAGAAAAGAAAGATCACAAATTAATAATCTAATGACACATCTCAAGGAATCAGAAAAAGGAAAAGGAAACCAAACCCAAAGCCAGCAGAAGAAAAGAAATAACTAAGGTCAGAGCAGAACTAAACAAAATGGAAAATAAACAAAAAAACAAACAAAAAATACAAAGGATCAAAAACAAAAAGTTTTCTTTGAAAAGATAAACAAAATTGATAGACCTCCTCCTAGATTAACCAAGAATAGAAGAAAAAGGACACAAATAAGCTCAAAAAGCTCAATTAGAAATCAAAAATCTCAATTAGAAATTACAACTGTTACCACAGAAATTCAAAATATCATCTGTGAATACTGTGAAGATCTCTGTCTATGCACATAAACTCACAAACAGAGAAGAAATGGATAAATTCCTGGAAACACACAAAATCACAAGACTCAATCACAAAGAAATAGAACTCCTGAACAAACCAGTATTAAGCAAAGAGATTGAAGCACCAATAAAAATCTTTCAACAAAAAGAAGCCCCAGACTAGATGTATTCATAGCCAAATTTTACCAGACCTACAGAGAAGAGCTTGTATGCATAGTTCTGAAATTATTACATAACATCACAAAGGAGGGAATCTTCCCCAACTCATTCTATAAAGGCAGTTTTACCTTGACACCAAAGCCAGGGAAGGACAAAACGAAAAAAGAAAGCTATAGAACAGAACAATATTCCTTAGGTGTAAAAATAGATATAGATGAAAAATCCTCAATAAAATACTACCAAACCAAATTCAATAGCACATCAAAAAAATAATCAACTATGACCAAGTGGACTTCATCCCAGCAATGCAACGATGGTCCAGCATATGAAAATCAAAATATATGATTTACCACATAAAGAGAAGCAAAAACAAAGACCATAAGACCATATGATCAACTCAATAGATGCAGAAAAACCATTCAACAAAAATCAGCACCCTTTCATGATAAAAACCCTCAACAAACTAAGTATAGGAGGAATATATCTCAAATTATAAAAGTAATATATGACAAACCCACAGCCAACATCATACTGAATGGAGAAAAATTGAAAGCATTCTCAATAAGAACTGGAACAAGACAAAAGTGCCCACTGTCACTACTTTTATTCAACATAGTGCTGGAAGACCCAGCCAGAGCAATTAGGCAAGAGAAAGAAGAAAAGAGTACCCAAATCAGGAAAGAGGAGGTCAAAATATTGTTTTTGCTGATGATATGATCTTATATCTAGAAAACCCCAAAGACTTCACCAAGAGACTCCCAGAATTTATAAATAAATTCAGCAAAGTCTCAGGTCAAAATCAATGTTCACAAATCAGTAGCATTCCTATACACATATAACAGTCTAGCTGATAGTCAGAGACTCATTATCATTCATAATAGCTACAAAGAAAATAAAATATCTAGGAATATACTTAATCAAGGAGGTGAAATATCTCTACAAAGAGAACTATGAAATATTGAGGAAAGAAATCATATCACAGAAATAAATGGAAAAACATATGCTCATGGATTAATAGAATCAACATTGTTAAGTGTCCATACTACCCAAAGTGATTTACAGAGTTAATGAAATCCCAACTGAAATGCAAATCTGATGTTTCATAGATCTAGAAAAAATAATTCTACACTTCATTTGTAACCAGAAAAGAGCCTGAATAGCCAAAGCAATCTTAAGCAAAAAGGACAAATCATGAGGCATCACATTACCAGACTTCACACTATACTACAAGGCTATAAGGCTATAGTAACTAAAAAAGCATGGTATTGCCACAAAAATGGAGACATACACCAATGGAACAGAACAGAGGACCCCGTATATAAAAACATCTACCTATTTGATCTTTGACAAAGCATACAAAAATATATACTGCAGAAAAAGATTCTTAGTCAATAAATGGCACTGGGAAATTGGATACCCCATGCAGGAGAATGAAACAGGATCCATATCTCTCACCAACCACAAAAATTAAATCAGGATGGATAAAAGACTTAACGTCTTTAAGTTAAGACAGTTGAAACCATAAGAATTCTAGAAGAAAATGTTGGAAAAACTTTTTAGATACCAGCCTAGGCAAAAAATTTATGAAGAAGACCCCAATTGCAATCATAGCAACAAAATAAATGGGACTTGATTAAATCAAAAATCTTCTACACAGCTAAGGAAATAATTGACACAGCAAATACACAACCAACAAAATGGGAGAAAATATTCACTAGCTATACATCTGAAAAAGGGCTTAATAACCAGAATCTACTAAGAACTCAAGCAAATCAGCAAGAAAAAAATCAAACAACTCCATTAAAAAATGGGCAAAAGACATGAACAGATACTTGTCAAAAAATGATAGACAAATATCCAGTAAACATACGAAAAAATGTTCAATGTCACTAATCATCAGGAAATGCAAATCAAAACCACAATGAGATATCACCTAACCCCAGTGGGAATAGCTTTTATTAAAAAGTCCCAAAACAATAGATGATGGCATTGATAAGGAGAGAAAGGAACACTAACTTATACACTGTTGGTGGGACTGCAAACTAGTTCAACCTCTATGGAAAATAATATGGAGATTCCTAAAAAGACTAAAAGTAGACCTACCATTTGATCCGGCAATCCCACTACTGAGTATTTACCCAAAGGAGAAGTCATTTTATAAAAAAAAGACACTGAATTGGAATGTTTGTTGTAGCACAATTCACAATTCCAAAGATGTGTAATCAACACAAGTGCTCATCAATTCATGACTGTATTAACAAAATGTGGTATATGTATACCGTGGAATACTATTCAGCCATGACAAAAAAATGACTTAATACCTTTTGCAACAATCTGAATGGAACTGGAGACCGTCATCCTAAATTAAATATCTAAAAACTGGAAAAATAAACACCACATGTACTCACTATTGAATTGGAACTAACTGATGAGCATGCATGTGCTCCAAAGAGGGAATAAAAATTCAGTGGAAATCAAGCCAGGGATAGGGGGGAGTAGAGGATGGGCAAAAACCTACCTAATGGGTACAATGAACACTATATCTGGGTGATGGGCACACTTATAATCCTGACTCAAGCATTACAAAAGCAATTCATATAACCAAAAATATTTATGACCCCATAATATATTGAAGTAAAAAACAAAATATTTATTGACATGCAATGATATTTTCATACATAAAATTTCAAATGTATTTAATACCTGATGAAAAATAGGGAAAATATAAACAGTTGAAGATAGTCTAGAAAAACATACCTGTTGATGGGTATATTAATGATTTGTACTTTTACTTTTTTTTTCTGGTGATATTTGTGTCTTATGCTTTATTTGCTAATTTTATTCATTGAACATATATTAATTTTGTTAATAAAAGAAAGTAATTCAAAAATTGATGCTGTTGTAATGCTCACAGTGGAGTTCACTGGATTTATTCTTGACATCTCTATATTTTTAAATATTTCAAAGCCCAACATGACTTATACACATTGAAATTTAAAGACATGAAGGGGAGACTTTTGAGCCAAGCTGTCATTGAAGCCAAGGGTTTTATGCTTTCTAGTGGGGAAAGATGACACAATAGAGTTTTGACAAATATATATTAACATTCTGTGGGGACAGTACAATGTATCTTCCAGACCCCACTTTAAGGAAGCATTTTTTTTGTCCTCAGCTGCAGGGGTCAGCAATTATCGTACTTGTTAGGCCCTTCAGAGCATTCCTCAGCTGCAGAGAGCAGCCTCACCCAAGAGCATGCCCTACGTGGGGAGTCTATATCCAACAATCCATCCATTGGGAGTAGAAGACCATCTTTGCCAAATTGGGGACAACTCTGAAAAGCCACTCTAGTTCCAGAACTCTTCAAAGGGTGGGCTTTTGAGGAGGCTGTATAGCAGTTCAACTTTTCCCAGTCTTGTCCAATCCTGTTTCATTCCCCCACCTTCCTCAAGTGTTGGTATCAAGGACATTCTCAAATAAACATGCACATTAAACCATCTCAGAGTCTGTGTCCTGGTGAACCCAAATGGAATTAAACAAAACAAAACGAGAAAAAAGACATTCTGATACTAAGCAAACAACATCCTACTCTAATATGATGTTATAGTATGTTTTCATCTGGGAAGGAATAACCTTTTATTTTCTTGGACACAGTTTCTTCTACATAAAATTAAGAATGAATATATTGATTTTACTTAACATAGTGTACTTCAGTTCCATTTGTGTTGCTGCAAATAAAGACAACCACAGAAAGCCAAATATAGCATGTCCTCATTCATATGTGGGAGCTAAAATAGCTGACCTCATGGAGACAGAGGGTAGAATGATGGTTATCAAAGCTGGGAAGGGAGGGGAAGGAGATGAAGAGAGGCTGCTCCATGGGTACAAAAATACAGGTCAATTGAAGCAATAAGTTCTAATGTTCAATAGCGCTGCAGTGTGAATATCATTAACAAGAATTTATAGTATATTTTTAAATAGATAGAAGAAAAGATTTAGAATGTTCCCAACACAAGGAAATGATAAATGTTTGAGGTGATGGATATCTTAAATAGTTGGATTTGGTCATTATACATTGTGTGTATGCATCAAAATATCACATGCACCGTATAAATATGTACAACAATTATGTATGAATAAAAATATCAGCATGTTGGTTTCCATTAGACTCTTACTGGAGTTGATATTTGTTTTGAAATTATGACTTAAATTAGGAAGAAATTATTTTCAATCCTCCCAATAAAGTAGCGCTATAATTATCCTCATCTATTTGAATCCTATCCTTTCTTGTTCACTTCAGCAAAATTTTAATTAATTCCTCACATAAGTCCTGCACATTTTTTGTTAAGGATCTCACACAATCGTTTAGTATTTTCACTCAACTGTGAATGGAATCTTAATTGCTCTTGAATGTTCTAATGTATGGGTCATTTGCTTATATTTTAAAATTAATATTCCCTGAGTTAATCACTGTGAACATTGTTATTAATATGTTTATATTTTTCTGTGTCACTATCTTAAAATTCAAAGAGTCATTTTGTTTTTGGCATGTTTCATTTAATTTTTTTAGAATATTAGAACATGCTGTTAAGTACATTTTATTTAATATTTCAATATGTGTTCTGGAAATCATTACTGTAGTCAATCTACAGCTGTTTCTTTCAGAATATTCTGTTAGAATGGGAAGGCCACAGTCTTTGTGGCAAGTCAACAATTTTCGTTAGGGTCAAAGGTTTGCAAATTACTATGTTTTCAAATATTTTCTTTTATTTCGTCATAATAAACATTAGATATTAATTCTTAGACCAATGGTTTTTAAACTTCCCTGTGAAGAGGTAGCTAGAATGCTTGTTAAAATTCAGATTTTCAGGCTTTTCCTTAAGAAAATCTGATTCTAATTTTTTAAAAATGTCCCAAGTGATTCTGATGCAGGTGGTCCCAGACTTACATTTTAAATGATTCTGGGCTGATGATGCTGGGCCAGCTAAAGGGTATCAATTTTCCACATCTTCAAGGAAATTAAAAACTTCTGAGATATATCCACAGTGACAATGCTGGTGACTGCAAGTTCCATGAGGAGATAAATTTTGCCTGTTTTGTTCACATTGACATGTCTCAAATATTTAGGTTATGTATATTGCCTTTGCCCCACTGGAGTCAGAGCTTCAAGTGTGTCCGTCCCCCAGACGGTGCGCACTGCACCCACTAGATGTAAATAGACCCACCTCCTCCTTCCCCCTCCCATCTGCCCAACACCCGATGAATCTTACTACTATATGTGCACATAAGTGTTGATCAGTTAATACCAATTTGATGGTGAGTACACGTGGTGCTTATTTTTCCATTCTTGGGATACTTCACTTAGTAGAATGGGCTCCAGCTCTATCCAAGATAATACAAGAGGTGCTAGATCACCATTGTTTTATGTGGCTGAGTAGAGCTCCATGGTATACATATACCACATTTTATTAATCCACTCATGTATTGATGGGCACTTGGGTTATCTCCACATCTTTGCAATTGTGAATTGTGCTGCTATAAACATTCGAGTGCAGATGTCTTTTTTATAGAATGTCTCTTGTTCCTTTGGGTAGATGCCCAGTAATGGGATTTCTGGATCAAATGGTAGTTCTACTTGTATCTCTTTGAGGTATCTCCATATTTGCTTTCCACAGAGGTTGCACTAGTTTGCAGTCCCACCAGCAGTATATGAGTGTTCCTATCTCTCCGCATCCATACCAACATTTATTGTTTTGGGATTTTTTGATAAAGCCCTTTCTCACTGGAGGTAAGTAATATCTCATTGTGATATTTTATTTCTTTTATTCTTTCTGTTCTCTTCTTTTGTAGCTTGTTTTATAGGAATTGTAATGTATCAATGTATTTTCTTTTTTTTTAAAAAAAAGACTTTTAGTTTATTAAGCCACTGCAATTTTAAAATTTATCTGTATTCCATTTAACTCATTTCTATTTCACTATAAAGAACTACGTCATGAGGTTTTACAGGTTTTACATGAGGTCGTTATGTTGTCAAATTTTTCAATCAATTTTTGTCTTTTCTAGGTCAAACTTTCAGATCAAATACTTGTTTTTAAATTTTTTATTATTCTATTTAGTTCTGCTATTGAATTTTATTTAGTTTTATGTCTTAGTTTTGCAAGCAAATTTGAAATTCTCAAGATGTGATTTTTCTCTCTTACTGGTAGCCTATTCTTGGTTATGAGCATTATATATCTTTTATTTTTATTAAGTTAAAAATTATACTTGTATAAAGTATTTTTATCTCCAATAAATTGTCTCCTAAGAGAATTACCTTTTTACCTGATGTTTCCCTTTCATAATTTAGTTTTTCTCAGTTTTATTTGACATTAAAAAATTCCCTTTCATTTATTGTTTACTGTCTCATTATTTGCATTAGAGAGTACTCATTATTGTTAATCTGCTGGAGGTTATAGGCTTCTATGACAAAAGACTTAAATGATTTGGGTTGAATAATATATCTAAATATTTAAAACATATGTAAGTGTATATTAATTCTTAAGTTTTACTTCATTAATATTATCTATGAGACAATGAAAGCAAACATTTCATTAAAATGACATCTTTTGTTCAAGAAAAAGTATTTATATTGATCACTAAGTGACATAATTTTTAAATAACATCCTTTTATCTATTAAAATGTTATATTTTTTTGGGATAAATATAAGTCCAATAAACTTGTAGCCGTGCTAAAATTTTTGATGAATATATTATTATTACTCCTGATATTTACAGTATTAATTCTCTTTTGGTCAACTTCTTATAACCAACAACTTAGAAGAAGCTTGAGCTTATTTGAAAATTATGATTTTTCAACTGGGAAGTAAGTTTTCAGTGTGTAATGTGTTTTGATGCTTCATCTGATTTTTTTAAAGAACTTACAATGTTCCCCCAAGGAATAATATTCTGATAGCACTATTTAAAAACCTGAATGTCTTTTCAAACAGGTTTTCAGCATATCTTTAAAAATAAAATAAGAAAGCATTCTATCTAAATGTCAAGACTAATAGACTCTCTTTTTCTATAATATTAATATATTCAATTGCCATTAGGTACATTTTCTTCTTTCCACATCCCTGGTCTCATTTCTTCCGTTTCCATTTATATCCAGAGGCTCTTCTGGCTTTTCACTCCAGGTCCCCTCAGTTAGCCCTCACTGCAGTGAAAAACTGGCCATTTACTACACAACATAGACAAATCTTCCTACGTCATTTGTGTACAGGAAGACATTCTATATTTCCAATGGGGTGTCTGACTTTTGAAACAGGGAAAAAAATAGATATGCAAGAACATGTTACCCAAGTGTTTTTCGCTCTTAGTAATACTGAAACCTTTTAAAAATATATGTTAATTATTGTGCTTGCTACAGGAGGACAAACTGTGCAAGAAGGCAAGAGAATGGATTTTATTCTGAGAGGCAAGAACAAAAAGTCTGACCTTAAGCAACAAGTCATCGCAGGAAAAAGTTGAGAAAATATTAAGTCTATGGATGGATCTACCAACCCCTCCTTCCACACACACACACATGACTTTTCTCCCCTTCAGAAGTTTCTGTGGGATCTGTCTCCAGTAGTTTCATGTCATGTTAGTGTCTGTCTTTCCACCCAAACAAAGAGATGTTGCTGGCATCCTCATTGTTAGATGTGCTGTTGCTTATGGCAGTTAAAGTCTCCCAACTCTAGCAGTGGACAATGTTTTCAATTGGGTTTTGTTGACTTCTGAAAATAGAAGACATGTAACTGCTCCAATGATGAGTAAAATCCAAGCCCACGCAGATGACATAAAAGCAGACTTTTGTTTATGTAGTAGGACAGGATACTAACAGAATACAGATTTCTTGCTCTCTCATAAAAAATAAAACAATAGTTTTGGAGACTGTAAAAGGTGGAAGAAATTGCCCCCAAACACTGCACCTTCTTTGTTCTTCCATTATTCCCAAAGAAATTTAGGATTTGGTCATATTTAACACCATTAGATTCATAGTATTTCATAGAATTATTGGTTTTCTCACAGGGAATTTACATTGAAAAAACTTGAGCTTTTACCAAGAAACCTGCTGAAATTTTTTTTGAAAAATGGTTTGGCTAAAATAATCTTATTATATACAGAGTTGTCCTAAGATTTCTTATTTCTGTTTGTGCCACAATGTCCCCCCTATGTTTTTTATCTCACCTACCTAGTGCACTTTTTCTCACATTTCCTCTGTTAATGTGAAACACAGGTTCTACTCTGAAGCATTATTCTGTCTTTAATCTTATCACGATACTGCCATGGTCATCTGCTCTTCTCTGATCATGCAATGATTTTTCATTTCTCCATGGTGGAGTTTCTCAACTGTGGCACCATTAGTATTTTGGATTGGATAATTCTTTGTTTGGGATGGGCAAGGGGTAGTTCTGTGCATCACAGAATGCAGATGTTTAGCAACATCTCTGGGTTCTACACACTAAATGCAAGCAGCTCTTCGCCCATGCCATCCCAATCACAAAAGTCAAATATATCTCTCGATATTACCAAATGTTACCCTGGGGAGAATTGCCCCTGCTTGAAAACCCCTGCTCTATGGTGGTGTTGGTTTTTCTATCCTATGGAAGAGTGGCATTTTATCTTTTAGTTGAGTTTCTCCCCTCAGTTTTTCTAATCCATGTACACCAATTCCTCAAAACATTCAGGTATTAGCAAGGATATGTCTTCCTAAGATGACAAGTATTCAAGAGTGGAGCTAACACACCCATGAATGTCAAAATGAATAATTCTTCCTCAAGTGCCTGACCTTTTTTTCCTAGGAACTAGAAACATCATTAATGTTTTACTTTCATTAAACAATAAGAGTAGTCAAAACACTTCAACCTCTTAGGTCATATACTTCAGGTTGTGTCTTTAATTTCAGGCAGAACTCTTAGCAGTGCCCATCTGTGAATCATAAACCATTTCAGCCAATGTATCTCATCAGAGAAAAGACATTACATTTCATCAGAGACACAAAACATGACAGATTATTAACAATGAACTGAGAAGCAATCCAGTCATAGAAAAAATGACTTTTCTTGTAAAAGGTATGGGGCAAACATGATAATGTCTGCTCTTTATTAAAAGCTATATATCTTTGTTTACTTTGAGAAATGTCTGTCTATAAGTAAGAATATCTCTGTGAATTTGTGGGTAGAGAAAAGAAATCAAGATGACATGAGAGAATAGTCAAGAATAGTGGGTAAACAGCGCATTAATGACAACAGAGTAACATGAATAATTGAGGGAAATAAGCCAGTATACAGATTATAGCACCTTTAATTTATATCTAAATTTGACAAAACAGTATGCTTTATGTTTTCATCCACACTCTTTCTGGTGATTACAAGAATGAGCAGAAGACTGATATTTTGGGAAAGCAATGCTTTTCAGTGCTTAAAATCACACCAGTGAGCTATTATACTCATGCATAAAGTTAATTGTGTACTCATAGACCCTCATAGCAATGGTTTTGATATTTCTGTGTCCCTAATGCTACTGCATTACTTTCTACTGTTCTCAACCAGCAGGGAGATTTGCCTCACTACTTTCGATGATGAATCTTGAGGTATGAGAAATAGAAAGCTTTTATCCTTGATATACAACTTAACCTGCATTCATAGTCTCTCATTCTTGGCTGAGAGTCACCATAAAATCAGAAATTTTGACAAAAAAGAATCATTTTGGTGACTTCTACGTTGTTATGTGCACATTGGTGGCTATTCAGTGCTATTGTCCTCTGCTCTGTTAATTTTTAATAAATCAACATTAAGGAACAAATCTTTTTCTACAATAAATAATCAACAGAATTAATTTTAAAACTACATGCCAAATGTAAGGATTGTAAAAACAAAACAATTATATTGGCAAGTTCTTGTGACTCAAAATTTACTGTGAAATGTTGGAAATCACGAAATGCTTGATTTAAATCAAGCATAGTGAAAGCTTTGTTTATTGTATAATACAATGTGAAGTAATGAGAGGATGTACCAATTTGCAATCTAAGGTTGGGTCAAATGTTAACCTCCAGAATAGATGCTGGTAGAGAATATAACAAATATTTGGGATAAATGTAAGCTTTTAGAAAAGGAGATAGTAGAATAAAATAGATATATTAATTTGCCCTGAAAAAAGTGAAATATTAACTACTTAAAATAGTTTTTCAACCCTATATTTAACTTATTTGCATTGTAATTTGTACAATTGTGGATTGTACAATTAATCAAAATAATCTATTCCCAAACATCAGTGAAAAAATTAGACTAGCAAAAAGGAATGTGGAAACAAAAAAGTAGCCTAAATAAAATATTCAAACAAAATTAAACTGTAATGATTGTAATGACTTCATTCCTCTGTAAAAGAAATCTGTGGATTATTAAGGGCATAAGTTTTACAGATATTGAAGTTAAAAAGGATCAGATTAAATTTCATTGGTAACCTCTATTTTCAGTTATTAATATATTGACCTCAAAATTATATATACAAACAGCCTACATTTAAGTTGTATCTGAGCTCAAAAACCTCTTTAAAAAGTCAATGCATTGATAAATATTTGTAGAACCTTACCTATGCTTCAAAGAACACGAAGACTTTTGTGATAAATGTGTATATGAGAAACATGATTTGTGTTTTATAATTTCTTATTGTAGAGGTTACTTTAAAAAAAATAACTAGGTTTACTAGCTTGATGCTAAAACTGATGGATAACATGAGTTTTCTTGCCAACATCGAAAACTATGTATATTTGTTACAACATGTGAGAGGTCTGAGTCTTACTCTACTTGAAAGCTAAAACCCAATTACCCTGATGTGATCATCATACATTACATACTTGTATCAAAATATCACATGCCCTTCATCAATATGTACAACTGTTATGTATCATTATATAAAAAATTTAAAATTAAAAAAATGAGAAATTAGCTACTATAGTTTCATGAATGATGGCAGAAGACACAAGACCCTTGGATCAGTGACAAAGAACTTTATTAGTGGCATAATTGCTCAACTGGATGCTGTATGCACTAAAGTTTGCATTAGAGCAGAGTCAGTCCCTGAGCCTTATATGCTATTATTAGTCACAATATCAGTTTATCGATGATAATAATAAGACTGATGATGCTGTTGATGGCTTTGGGCCAAGCTCTGCACTAAATGTTTAACATTTATGTCTATTTATTATCATATTTATTATGAAATTATCACAATAACACTAAGTTATAAGAGCAATTGATATCCCCGAAGGAGATGATGTAATGTAAGTAGAGGGAGGGGTGATTTAAGTTAACTGAAGTCCACAAAAAGTGAATCCTAAAAGCCTAGTTCCAGAGCCCATAGGGTAATCACTCTGTTAAAATCTTTTATTTCATGATGAAGTTACCTCTAGTCAAGGCACTTTGAGAGAACATTGGTCAAATTTCTCTTCAAAACCCTTAAAACTAACCATACAGATCATAATCTGCTATGGTTTGAAAGTTTCTGTCCCTCCAAAATTCATGTGTTGGAACCTAATACCTAATGTGGTATTATCAAGAGGTGGCGCCTTTGGGAAGTCATTAATTAATGAGGGCTCTACCCCAATGAATGTATTTGTACTATTATGAAAGGGCTTGAAGAGAGCATTCTAATGCTCTCTTTTTTCTCTTCTGTCCCTTCTGCCATGTAAAGATATAGCTTTTGTCCCCTTTGAAGGATGCAGCAGCAAGTTGCCATCTTGGAAGCAAAGATTCCACATCAGACACTAAATCTGCTGATTCCAGGATCATGGATTTCTCAGCCTTCAGAATTGTGAGAAATAACTTTCTATCATTTATAAATCACTTAGTCTACGGTATTTTGTTGTAGCAGCAGAAACAAATTAAGATGTGATCTCTCATTGGAATTACATAAGATTAGCAAATTTTGCTATTATATCAAAGTAAATTATACAGAGAACTATGTTCAAAAGATAAAAGAATATGTAATATTTCCAAGTGCCTTGTAGAATAGTGGTTCTCAAAGTACAGACCCTGGACAAGGAACATTAACATCACCATTTGTTAAAAAATATAAACTTCAGACCCCACCAGCACCTACTGAATAACAAATTCTGAAAATATATCCATGCAAACTGTATTTTAACAAGCTCCCCAGGTGATTGTGATGCATGTTAAAGTTTGAGAACCACTCCTGGGAAAAATCCTAGCTGACTTCCAAGGAGGGCAACCAAAAATAGTGTGAATCAGGAGGAAAAGATATATTCTGAAAATAGGGAAAATGATTGACATGCTTGATGCAGAATACTTATACTCTTAATTCTCTTCCAAAGATGTAGGTTAAAGTCTAGCCTAGTAAGCGTACATTTTCCCAAACAAGAGATTAGAAGATTTAATTTTTTTCCTGGAAAATTTAAATGACCCTAAAGAAAATCCCTATATATGTGAAATTTGAAATGGTCAGAACTCTCTCATTTACCACACAGTGAGAACCACCAGAAAGTCCCACAGATGGTCAAAGAGGTTCCAATCAGCACTCTAAGATTTTGTACAAGCCAAACTATAAGTGATATGTAAATCATAAAGGTATTTTCAGACATTCAAGGTATTTAAATATGTTCTTTCTCAAAAAAAGTTGTGGAGGTTTTACCCCACTAAAACAAGGAAGTAGACCAAAAGAAGATCTGAGATTTGTTATCAAGTGGTGCTTCCAAAACAATAGCATACTGAAATGTGCATCTCATAAATATATTTGTGCAGAAGAACATCAAATAACTATTTCAGATTGTTTCACAAGATGGTAGACTTTATGTATAATGTCTCAGAGGAAAAAAATGGAATTGATAGATTACTGGATTACTTAAGTATTTGAATAAGTAGAAAGTGACATTCTGAGAGGTTTCACAGTACTGAATAATTAGACAATTTTTATTGAACTAGTAAATGGGAGGTAAAAAAAGACTCCAAAAAAAAGAGCTGTAAACAGAAGAAATACAATCACAATAATTACATGAATTTTCAGAAGAAAAAATGATGGAGCAATAATAAGCAAAGAATTCTGATTGACTCAAATCAAACCTTCAAAAAATTAGAGAATGTAAGTTTGCAAAAATGAAAGGAAGGGAAACTTGTGTGTTTGTCTAGGCACATGTGCCTACAAACTGTGTATGCAAATATCGTGAGTGGGAAGTAAGAGAATAAATTCTCATCTTCCATAATGGAAAATCTCAAGGTAATCCAAAAGTTAATAAAGAACTGCAAAAGTGTAATATCCAGACATATGTAATTAGTGCCAGAAAAACTAAAAGTGATGAAAACAATTATTTTTTTAATTTTAAAACTTGTAAGACAATTTTATAGTTTATATAATAATTTGTATTACTATGACTTACTTTGATGAAAATAAAATTTGTAGTAAAAATGTGGAGTGATTGTGTTAGTCTGTTTTTTATTTCTCTTAATATAAAGTTAGTCTGTTTTTTATTTCTCTAAATATAAATTACCCAGGAGTATTTGAACCTGGGTAATTTATAAAGAAAAAAGGTTTATTTGACTCATGGTTCTGCAGCCTGGCACTGGCATCTGCTTCTGGTGAAGTTTTTAGGGAGCATTCAATTAAGGTGGAAGGCGAAGGGGGAGCAAGCATGTCACATGGCAAGAGAAGGAGCAAGGGAGAGAGGAGGTGGGGCCAGGCTCCTTTATACAACAAGCTCTCTCCTGTGAACTAATGAAAGGAGAACTTACTCATTATCCTGGGGAGGGCACCAAGCCATTCATGAGAAATCTGCTCCCATGACCAAAACACCTCCCACCAGGCCCCACTTCCCACAATGGGGATCAAATTTCAACATGAGATTTGGAGGGGCCAAAAGTCCAAACCATATCAAACAGTAACCAGATTACCCTTTGGCCTAAAACAACCAAAAAAAAAGATGTCAAAATATATGAAATAACAGCACTCATAATATCAGGCAGTGAAACCAGTGATCCCTGAGAAACAAGAAATAAATGATGTAAATTATAAAACTGCTCTATCTTCCTGCATGGAGAAAGTTTTAAGACCAAAGTATGGGGAAGGAAAGCCCAGGTAGAGCCAACCATACTCCCTGAGTTGAGCAAAAAGTTCAAAGTCCAAGCAATCCTAAGGAATCTATAGTTTGTAAGACACAAGAATGAGAAAAGAGTGCTACACCCAGTGAGGAGTCTAAAAGTCTGCAGAGGGTCCCAGTAAAATATTTAGTTGAGTACTAATAATAGAATATATGTGAGGAAATAAAGAAACATTATGAAAAACATAAAGCCCTAGAAGGAATAGAGGAAACAGTATATGCAGTTCACAAGGGTTGTGAAAATTTTCTGTGCGTGATAGTTGGAGTGAAAAACTCACAAATCAATGGACATTGATTACAGTACTAAGAATTGTCTTGCCTAAATACTGGGAGGGGGGAATTTAATCCTATAACCCTAGAACAAATTCAGTTTTGGTCTCACCTAACAGAGTTTAAAGGATAGATCAAAAGGCTCAAAATGTTTTCAGGTAACTTGATTATATTCCAGAAAAAATGTTCTGTAGCATCCAATAAAGTAAAATTCACAATACCTGGCATCCAACATATAGAGAAGAAAAAAAATAGAACTCACATTAACATTCATCAGAAAATAACCCACATAGATATGATAGAATTCATAAATAAGAATATTAAAATAGTTATCATGATTATATTCCATGTGTGCAGAAGCAAAATATTGGGTATATAAGGTAGAAACATAGAATATATTTTTTAAAAGCTCAAAAATCACATTTCTAGATATAAAACTAAAAAAATAGCATGGAATGGGATTAACAGCAGATTAGACATAGTAGAATAAAAGGTTAGTGAACTTGAGGACAAAGCAGTAGATATGATATAAAATGAAATGAAGAAAGATAAAAAAATTATTAAAAACAAATTCAAGGAGCCAAATACATGCATAAAAAGGGGTATTCACATGAGAGGAAGCTAAGTTGGAGTGGAAAAACATATTTGAAGAAACAGTGGCTGTAAAATTTCTAAATTTGATAAAGTCTATAAGCATGCCAATGCAAGAAGCTTAATGTACCTCAGTCACAAGAAATGTGGACAGCTACATCAAAGCATGTCACAATCAAATTGCTTATCACTAGTAATAAATAGAAAAATCATGGCTAGAGTAGTATTATGTATAGTGGAATAAGAATAAGGATGAAAATTTTGATGTCAACAATTTTCTTGTAGGCATCAATGCTAGGTGGAGCAGTACCTCCAAAGTACTGAGATAGAAAAATTGTCAGTCTAGAACTCTTTACCAAGAAGAGCGAGATAATACCCAGGGTGAATGACTTAATATGAAACAGTCTTCCAATAGGCAGACATAAACCTGTGAAACTGAACAGCCGGCCCATGAGTAAGTAACTCAGCAGTGGACATACATTAGAATTTTACCTGAGAAGATTCACAAAAAACCTACCGGGTCCAATTAAGGAAAGAAATAATACTTCTGCTGGCAAGGCTCCATTGAGGAAAACTACGGGAATGGGGGAACATGAAGAATTCGTGCATGAGTTATTTTTCTTTAAGATGGTTAAACATTTTCATAAGAAGTCTAAGTTTGCAAAGGTGATAATATAAGAAATTGCAATGGCTACAGGAAAAAAAAAAGAGAATTTGTAAGAAAATCAAAATATATGTTTTCCACTTTAGAAATATATAATATTTCCATGATGTCCAGTCAAAAAGCAAACATTTCTTCAAGTAAAAGTAGTTGGCTTTCCAGGGTGCACTTTTGAAAATAAAAAATAGGTAAAATAAAAAAGTCCAGAAAAACCATAATTTTAAACATATGGTATTGTTACAATCACTATTTTTTTTAAAGAACCAATAGAGTTCATATTTAAGCACATTAGCCAGTCATAAGATATAATAGAAGGAATTCCATTTACAATATCTAAGAAAAATATTTAAAATTAAACTTAATAAATATATAAACCTTTAGAGTATAACTCTAAAATACTCTTGAAAGATTCAAAATTAGACTTAAAACATGCCAAAACACTATATGATGATGCATGTAGTACCACAAAGATACCTCAAGATAAAACACAAATATAATGCAATCCCAATAAAAATACTAATAACTCTTTTTATTTGGGTTTGTTTTTTTGCTTTTCTTGTAGCTAAACAACTTGATTCTCAAGTTCACAGAGAAATATTAGCAAGTAGAATAGCCAATAAATCCCTGAGGGCAGGGGGACAGTAAGAGAAGTCTAAATCTCTAAATATTAAAACATACTACAACACCTATATAATTAAGACATATTGTACTGGCATGCATAGAGACTGGAGAAAGCATCTATGAAATAAAGGAGAAAATCTAGAATTAGACCTAAGTACATATAGAAATGGAATTTAGTATATGAAAAAGATGGTAAATCAATGCTGGCAAAGAGGAATATAACTGAGGAAAAGATGGACATCTCAATAAATGAAATTAGGGCACCTGGAGAACCCTTTGGGAAAAAAGAGAAGTAAAATTGGATCAACATCTCAGATCATCACCTGTTTAATGTAAAAAATAGAAAAAAAAAATACTATCCTTGAAAAAAAAGCAAACAAACAGATGCATTACTTTACAACCACAGAGTGCAGAAATCTTTCTAATTATGAATCAAAATCCAGAAGCAATGAATGAAAACACCTATAAACTTATGTCAATAAAATTGAAACACTGTTTAGAATAAAATAACCATAATCAAAGTCAAGAGACAAATTGTAAGAAAATCTCTCATGTATATAATATACATACAGAAGGTTTTAATTTGATCAGGTCCCATTTATTTATTTTTATTGTCGTTGTGATTGCCTTTGGGATCTTCTTCATAAATTCTTTGCCTAGGCCAATGTCTATAAGAGTTTTTCCAACATTTTCTTCTAGAATTCTTACAGTTTCATGCCTTAGGTTTAAGTCTGTTATCCACAGTGAGTTGATTTTTGTGAGAGGTGAAAGGTGCAGATCTTGTTTCAGTCTTCTATGTGTGGCTATCCAATTTTCCCAGCACCATTTATTGAATAGGGATTCTTTTCCCCAGTGCATATTTTTGTCTGCTTTGTCAAAGACTAGATAGCTATATGAGGATGGTTTTATGTCTATGTTCTCAGTTCTATCCCATTGGAAACTATCACAAGAGCAAACAGACAATGTACAGAATGGGAGAAAATATGCTCATGCTACACATCCAATAAAGGGCTGATAACTAAATCTATATAGAACTCATGAAAATCAGCAAGAAAAAAATAAAACAACCCCATTAAAAAGTGGGCAAAGGACATGAACAGAAACTTTCAAAAGAAGACAGAGTAATGGCCAAAACAAACATGAAAAAAATGCTCAACATCTCTAATCATCAGGGAAATGCAAATCAAAACCACAATGAGATATCAGTTAACTTCAGTGAGAATGGCTTTTATAAAAAGGTCCCAAAACAACAAATACTGGTGTGGATTTGGAGAGACAGAAACACTCACACACTGCTGGTGGGACTGCAAACTAGTACAACCTCTGTAGAAAGTAATATGGAGATACCTTAAAGAACTACAGGTAGAACTACCATTTATTCCAGTAATCTCATTCTTGAGCATCTACCCAAAGGAACAAAAGACATTCTATAAAAAAGACATCTGCACTTGAATGTTTATAGCAATTCAAAATTGCAAAGATGTGGAATCAACCCAAGTGCCCATTAATACATGAGTGGATTAATAAAGTGTGGTATATGTATACAATGGAGTTCTATTCAGCCACAAAAAAACAATGGTGGTCTAGTCCCTCTTGTATTATCCTGGATAGAGCTGCAGCCCATTCTACTAAGTGAAATATCACAAGAATGTAAAAACAAATACAACAGATACTCACCATTAAATTGTTACTAATGGATCAAAACTTATGTACACATATGGAAGTAACATTCATCAGGTGTCGAGTAGGTGGGAGGGGGGAGGAAGGGATGGATAAACTTACACCTAACAGACGTGGTGCTCACTGTCTGGGAGATGGGCACTTTTATAGCTCTGACTCGGATGGTACAAAGATTATGTAACCAAAGCGTTTATACCCCTATAATATTCTGAAATAATAATAATAATAAAATGAGAACTAACCAGAGAGAAAATTTGCCAAAAGATATGCAGTTCACAAAAAAGGAAATGCAAATGGCCCTTAAGCATATGAAATAATATTCTGCCTCAGTAATAGTAAAATAAATTAAAACTATAGTTGTGTCATTTCTCATCTACATGATTGGCAAAAATCCAAAAGTTTGACATTGTACTATATTCGTGAGATTGGAAAAAATAAGTTCTTTCAGATATTACTGGTGGAAATTCACTAGAGTACAACTTCTTAAGAAGGTAAATTGGCCATATCAAATATATTTAGAGATGTAGTTATATATTTGACATTCTAGGACAGTAATCGGAAAATACTCATTCACAAATATCAGATAATATAAACCATTGTTTATGAAAGTTTTATTTTTAATATTGTTCATGAACCCACAAAGAGATTTTGTTCCCTAGGCTCAGTTGCTCACTGCCCAGAAAGTCAATTACTGAGACAACAAGGATTGACAAGGAAGAACAGAAGTTTACTTGTAGATGATCTCCAACTAGGAGATGGGAGAACTGCCTTAAATCTGTCTCTCTGACTGAGGAGGTTAGGTGTTTTTCTAGAGATAACAGATTAATTCATGAAGTGAGTGAGCATCATTACACGTTTGGGGTGGAATGCAGGGCATGCAAAAGCAGTGAGAAATCATACTCGCACCTATATCACATGATTGAAAAATGGCAGATAAGCTGCTCCCAGGGTGGAGATTTTAGTGTATAATGAGCAAGGGATTAATATTGGTTATCCTTTCTCTCTTGTGTGTATGCAAGTGGTGGGGGTAGGTTGCTCAGCATGTCAGTGTGTCCTTGGGCAATATTTGTGGTGGAATGGCACTTATCTTTACTTTTCTGATCAATCAGGTGGTATAAGGACTTATAGTTGTCTCCTGGCAGCAAGGAGGTTCCGCCACTTTTGAGAAACAACTCAAAAGAGAAAGGGACAGTGAAACAGAAAATTACAAAGTTCTGGTCGGCAAATCTTACTGGCCTGGGAATTTGAAATACAAGATAATTGCAAAAAGGCATTTTTGTTCATAGAGCCAGTTACAATCTCAACAGAAAACTCAATCAACTTTGATAATTGGCTTAAATACCTCTCTCTCTGCTAAAGATCATTCACAATCACTCATATATCCTGTAAATGGAATGCAGAACTAATTGGGATCTAGGAATACTTGTAGTTCCTACTTCTAAATTCCAAACTCTTGTCCTGTCTACCCCTACAGAAGAGAACCAATTGTATTACTGGTTTCTTCTGTACACTTCTGGATGATTAAATGACACATTTCCAACCTTGGAAATATGAGTGTGAGAGTAGCAGGAAGATTGGTATTTTTATTTTCCTGGCCCTCCTCTCTAATTCCTACATTCTACCAATTCGGAAAGTCGAAACTTTCTGCTCCTTCTATTGTGTCAGGAATATCCTTTAAAATAGATTTTCTTTCTTTCTTTTCTTTTTTCTTTTTTTAAAAGATGAGATCTTGCTATGTTTCCCAGGCTGAAGTGCAGTGGCTATTTACAGGCACAATCATAACAGACTGCAGCCACAAACTCCCTGGCTCAATACATCCTCCTCCTTCAGCTTCCCAAGTAGCTGGGACTAGCAGTGTACGCCACCATGCCTGGACACCTAAATTATATTTTCTGTCTTCCTAAAATGATATTCAATCTCTCCTCTTCTCTAGATGGAATGGCTGCAGTTTCTGGGTAAGGGTAAGGTTGAGATGGAGACTGTACTATTTATTTAATATTCTCAAAATTTTACTTGCATTGCACTATGAGAAACATTATAGCAATCAGTACAGTAATTATTAAGAAGGAACGGAATACTGCCATTATCTAGTATAAAAATGGAAATGCTAAAAACACAGAGAAAGGAAATAGCTTAGGATCTATTGTTTACCTTTTCCTATGTGTCTCAAAATAAGTAATCAATCCTTGATTGCTGAGGTAATGTTCTTTTACTTGTAACTATTACAAAAGTTACCGTGGTAACTTCCACCTCAGAAAAATTGAGCTGTTTATTATCTCCAAAACTTTGTTTCCTATAAATGTAGAAAACGTTAGAACTTGTAAACATTCTTTTTGATTATTTATGACTTTGGAATGAAGAGGATATGGTGGGTTCATTCAATAATAAGCAGATCTACTTTAATGGTCACAATCCTCATTATATGAGAAAAACAGTTAACTAAGTATATTTTAGTAAAGTGAGGTTGATATAGTGTTAAAAAAGATTGATAGAAAATTATATATTCTTGTACTTAGTGTTATTTAGAAATTTCAGAAAGGGCTTAACAAATACTAATAGCTTAGGAAAGAGCAAAACTCCTTCCTCATATAAGCTATGTGATCAATGATGTATACTTAGGTGCCATTATTCTAGCAGTTGCTGGTGAAAGGCACTATCTCCCGTGCCTTATTGTAGAAAGGATGAAGTCTGCTTTTCTGACTGTATTTTATTACATTTATATTATTTTCCTGCAAAAAAAATGCATATTTTTACTCTACTGTTGAGGGAAACCTAGTCACAGAAAAGGAAATTAAGCTACTTTTCATGAGCTTTTAATTGAGCCAATTTGACCTGGCAATAAAATTTAAATCTAATTAGATGTTTACATATTCAGTTGATTTGACAACACAGCAAGGTATCCAACAAGGGCTTGTTTTGCTTGGTTATGAAAGTACATTATCAATGTGCCTGAGAGTGACTATGTGTTCATGTAAAATCTTAATGCATCAAGGATAAACTTATTTTTAAACAGTGAATTTGTGACATTTAAAATACCCACAACATATTTTTTCTTCAAACTCCATAAACATCAATTCAAATAAAGTATCCTTACATGGGTCTAATTATAATCTAAAAAAGTACAGAAAATACATTATTACCACTACGTTTATAACCTTTTAGAAACTCTAGTGTATTTACTGTACTTGTAAAATTTTTTTTAAGTTCAAAATGCAATTTTGTTACATGGATATAGCACATAGTGGTGAAGTCCAGGCATTTAATGTAACCATCACCCAAATAGTGTACATTGTACCCATTAAGTAATTTTTCATCCTTCAGCCCCCTCCCACTCTCTCATGCTCTCACCCTTCCAGGTCTCCAATGTCTGTCATTCCACTCTCTATGTTTATGTGTACACATTATACAGCTCTTACTCGTGAGAATGTGCAGTATTTGACTTTTTGTTTCTAAGTGATTTTATTTCAGATTATGGCCTCCAATTCTATCCATGTTGCTGCAAAGGATATTTTCTTTTTTATAGTTAAGTAGTATTCCATGGTATTTACATACCATATTTTCTTTATTCAGTCATCTATTGATGAACACTTAGGTTGATTCATACCTTTGCTATTATGAATAGTGCTGCAATGAACATATGAGCGTAGGTATCATTTTGATATGATGATTCTTTTCTTTTGGGTAGATACCCAGTAGTGGAATAGCTGGATTGAATGGTAGATCTATTTATAGTTCTTTGAGAACCTTCCATACAGTTTTCCATAAAGTCTCCATAATTTACATTTCCAGCAAAAATGTATAAGCATTACCTTTTCTTTGCCAACATCTGTTGTTTTTTAACTTTTTAATAACAGTCATTCTGATGGGTATAAGCAGGTATCTCATTGTGGTTTTAATTTGCATTTCTCCGATGATCAATGATGTTGTTACTGAAACCTCCAGGGGGTTCCTGCCTATGTCTAGTTGCTCACTGCACAGAAAGCCAATTGCTGAGACAATGAGTACTCCCAAGGAAGAAAGGAATTTTTTAATATGAATGATGTCAGGAGACAGAAGGGAGCAGCCTCAAAACTGTCTCTCCAACTAATGGAGAGTAGGAGCTTTTAGAAGGGGTTAAGAAATGTGGAAGTTAATGAGGGCCTATGTGCACTGGGGCAGGTTATGTTGAAATTAATGTAGGCAAGTTAGTGAGGGATGGTGAGTCTTGTTATTGGGAAACCTGCAACAGGGACCTTCAGAATCATAACTCTTATCTTTGAAAAATTCCAGTGTTTCCTGGAAACAATTCAAAAACTCAAGTAGTTAAGAGTTACAGGGTTCTGGTCATCAAGCCCTATTGGCCTCAGAATTCAAAACATAAGAGAACTGCATGGAAAACATGTATGGGTGTTTATCCTGTGTTTATGCATAGGACCAGTTACAATGTTGAACATTTTCTCATATGCTTCTTGGCCACATGTCTTCTTTTGTATGTCTTCTTTTGAAAAAAGGTCTATTTATGTCCTTTGCACACTTTTTGATGGGGTTATTTGGGGTTTTATTGGTGAGTTGCTTGATTTCCTGATAGATTCTGGATATAAGTCTTATGTTGCATTCATAGTCTACAAATAGTTTCTCTCATTCTGTAGGTTGTCTGTTCACTCCGTTGATTATTTATTTACTTTTTGCTGTGCATAAGCTTTTTCATTTAATTAATTCCCAATTGTCTATTTTTGTTTTTGTTGCATTTGCTTTTGAGGTCTTTGCTATGAATTATTTACGTAGGCCAATGTCCAGAGGAGGGTTTCCTAGGTTTTCTTTTAGAAGTTTTGTAGCTTCAGGTCTTACATTTCAGTTTTTAATCCATCATGAGTTAATTTTTGTAAATGATGAGATATTAGAGACAGGGATCCAGTTTCATTCTTCTGCATATGGCTGTCCAGTTTTCTCAGTATCATTTATTGAAAAGGGTGTCTTTTCCCCAGTGTATGTTTGTTGTTAACTTTGTTGAAGATCAGTTGGCTGTAGGTATGTGGCTTTATTTCTGTCTTCTCTATTCTGTTCCATTGATGTGTGTCTATTTTAATACCAGTACCTTACTGTTTTAGTGTATATACTTGTAGTGTAATTGAAGTCAGGTAATGTGGTGCCTCTAGCTTTGCCCTTTTTGCACAGGCTATTTAGCATCTTTTTCGGTTCCAAAAGAATTTTAGGATTTTTTTTTTTTTAATTTCTGTGAAAACTGACAATTGGTATTTTGGTAGGAGTTGCATTGAATCTGTAGATTGCTTTAGGCAGTGTGGTCATTTTAACAATATTGATAATATTGACTCTCCAATCCATTAGCATGAGATATTATTATACTTGTTTGTGTCATCTGCAATTTCTCCATCAGCGTTTTGCAGTTTTCCTTGTAAAGATCTTTTACCACCTTGGTTATATATATTCCTAGCTGTTTTACTTAATTTGTTGCGGCTATCATAAATGTGGTTGTGTTCTTGACTTGATTCTTAGCTTCTTGTTATTGGTGTATAGAAATGCTACTGATTTCCATACATTGATTTTGTATACGGAAACTTTACTGAATTCATTTATCAAATCTAGAAGTCTTTTGGCAGAGTCTTTAGGGTTTTCTAGATATAAGATCATATCCTTAGCAAACAGGGATAATTTGACTTCCTCTTTTTCAATGTGAATACTTTGTATTTCTTTTCTCTTGACTGATTGCTCTGGCTAGGACTTTCAGTCTTATGCTGATTAGAATTGGTAAAAGTGGGCATCCTTATCTTTTTTCTAGTTCATAAGGGAAATGCTTTCAATTTTTCCTCATTCAGTGTGATGTTGGATTTGGGTTTGTTGTGTATGGTTTTAATTATTTTTAGGTATGATCATTCCTTCTATGCCTAATTGTTGACAGTTTGTATAATGAAGAAATGCTGGATTTTATTGATATTCTTTCTGCATCTATTGAGATGATCAGATCACATTTTTTTAAATTCTGTTCTTGTGGTAGATCACATTTATTGATTTGTATATGTTGAACCATCCTTGCATCTCTGAAATAAAACCCACTTGATCATGGTGTATTATCTTTTTTATGTGCTGTTGAATTCCATTTGCTAGTATTTCATGAGGATTTTTGCATATATGTATCTATTGCACTTTTTCACATTGACAATTGTATACTTATTTCCAGGTGAAACAGAATTTTATGTTTTCTGAATTTTCATTTGTAGTTTCATTTTATTATGATCATAAAATCTTTACAACACTACAAAAATAATAGAGTGTTCAAGAAATTTAGAAATATATGAAAAATGAGGTTTAAAATTAAGTTTCCTCTATGGTTTACAACCAGACATCATGAAAGAAATGATATAGCTCATACATAAAAATTAGTCATATAAATAATATGTTAATTACCAACAGATAGCCACACCCTCCTCTGAGAATAATTTCATGAATCTCTTAAAGGATTTAGAACCATTAGGATTATTATCTATTTTTCATATATCTATCAATTCAGAGTATACACAATTTTATCTAATCTGTTACTTTTTATGCTTTTAAAGTATATAAAACCAAAAAAAAAGAAAACAAACATAGCCTTGTGATGGAATTATTATGTTGATGACAAAAATAGAAAACCTTTTCTAATTAATTCTTTCTGTAATGGAACACATATTTTAAAAATTTCCATCCCATGAGTAAGGAACAGTCATACAATACAAACACAGTATTAATTTAAAACTTAAAGATACAACATTGTATTATGGGAAAGTGTTTTATATATGTGGGCTCCAATTTCAATATGTAAGAAAATGATAGTAGAACTGTCCTTGTTTAACTGAACAGATGATTGATCATACTTAATTCAGTCTGTAGTAGCCAGTGCAGAAAGTAGTAGATTTTTAAAATACATATATATATAAATTATATAATATATATCATATATTATTATATTATAGATAAATATATATATTTTAAAATACATATATATATATATGTTATACTGTAATTAAAAATATATATACCAAAACTGAGGAAGCAAAGGAAGACAAGCATAAGGAGGATTTTGAATCTTCAAAAGGAACACACATGTACTTTTGTAGGCAAATGAGAAAATAAAGGTTAATAAAATCCAAACAAATATTAGACTTAGTAGTCAGTATATAGAAAACAAGAATAAATAATAAATGCCAAACATAAAATCAGTAGCAGGTAAAAAATTTATTTTTTTCTCCATTTAACAAAATCCACTGTAGACCTCAGTGATATATATCACTTTGTGGAAGACAAGAAGCTAGCTCAGTCCCTAAAGAAACACATTAGTTAGTGCAGGATAAGGTTAATATACATCGCAATTTATTTAATAAAGAGACTTCCAAAACCTAACACTTCCATTTGAATTAAGCTTCAAATGAGCTGCATTAAAAATTGAAAAGGACTGAAAAACTATTTTGTGTATCCATTTTGTGCCAAGTCCCTGACTACCTCAAAAGTGGCACACGTGCAGGATGGACTCAAAGAAGCATAACAAAAGCTTTGCAAATTGTACTGACACTGTAACCTTCACCCACATGGAATGATACAGAACTTACACTCTGAACTAAATCAAAACACAGAGAAGAATACATTCAATGAGGAAGGCAGCTTTTCTTATTGTAGTAAGAAGTGCTTAGCCACTCTCAGGGTTTCCTGCATTATTTAGAAAACTCAGGGCAATTTTCAGGTCTCATTTTATCTCTGAGTTCTGGGGCATGGAAGATGAGCCTTTCATTTGTCCATTACCTATAAAAGACATATTTATTGTAGTATGAGCCTAGCTTTGCAAAGTCTTTGCAGCTTTGTCTGTTCTCCTCTCTGCTGTTCACTTAGAACAAGACACTTGAAGCTGTAACAAAAAGAAAGGAAAAATATGACAACTGTGAAGTTTCATAAAAGGCCGTGAGGGCCCCTCTAAGAAGCAAATCGTATTGAAAGTTTACAGAAATGGTCTATGACAGACGGTAGCCTCTATTTCCCTCACCTTTCCCAGTTACACTTGACACCTTTGAGAAAATGGCCTTTACTCCTGGCTCCTAGTACATACCATGAAAAATTTTTCTTAGGGAAAAGAAAAAAAAAAAAGAAATCCACTCCTTTTGGGCTTGTGAGTGGTTAACACACCTCAGCTTTCTCCCCATAGGTTTGAAAATCACAAGGAGACCAAGATCTCACCCACATTCAGGGAAAGGGCAGGACTACAGTTGGCCTGCACATCAACCCTTCCTCAAGGACAGAGTCCTGCCTCTGCCTTGCCCTGCGCCTTTTGGACAGCAGACAGGCCAGAGAATAAACCTAGAAGGGCTGTGAATCTCCTCTGCTCAGCAGAACCGCCAGGCAGGTCTTTGCTCCTGACCCCTCACAAGATGCGGGCAGGACCCATTCTCCTTACTTTGTTAACAATCAAATGTTTCATTTCCATGTATATATTCTTCTGAAAGAAATTCTTCATGAGAGTGGTTACTAAACTTTGGGAGGTATCTATGATGAAGTTCCCTGATACTGATCCCCCCTATTCTCAGAACCTTGAATCCCAAGTGTTCGGGAGTACTTTCCTACCCATGGAGACCTCACCTTTTCTGCACTCCAGCCCACAGCAGATTCTACTTCCAGTGAATCTCCTTTTCTCAACTCTAGCGCTAGAGATGATATACTGGTGTTGACTGTTCTTTAGTTTGTATAAAGACATTTTGCTCTTCTGTGTGGTGTAGTCTGCCATCTTCTCCTTCCTTCTGGGGAAAGCAGTGGATATTATTAAAAGGGACTCTATGATCTTACTGGTGATGTGGTGGTAGTGGTGATGGTGGTAGGTATATGTAAACAAAGGTGGGTTCTACAGCAGCTTAGAGAAGATGAAGCTTCGTCAGTAGAGTCTGGACTGCCTCAATTCCCTTCTTTTAGGGCTGATAACACAGTCTGTTTGTTTGTGTGGGGATGTTTTCATGTCAAAATGCTTTTCCTTATTGTATCCAGATGCCATTGTCTTGATTTTATTCTTCTTCCTCCCCTTTCTCTTCCCTTTCTTGTTTCTTTTGCTCTTTAGCCAGGCCCAGGCAAGATGGAAAGCATGGCAGCTAAAGCCCTCACTCACCCCATGCTCCACGTGTTTCTGAAGGGTCTCCACACTGGAGAAGACCCGGCAGCAGGCCATGCACCTGAAGCCATTGTCCAGGGCCACCAGCCATTCAGGTGTCCTGGCCCTGGAACTCTCCTCCAGAGCTGGTGGCTCTGTTGGGCTATCAGCCTCTTCCCTTCCCTCTTGGGCTTTGCTTTCCAGGTTGGACTCACTGTCAGTTAGGAGTTCTTTCATAGGCATGGGAGAAGGGGTGACTTCTCTATGGATCTTCTCAGGAAAGGTCATTTCTTCTATTCTTATCTTCTTTTGTGGGGGCTCCAATTCTTTCTCTCTATCCCATAAGACAGCCACACCCCTTTTCATTTGGACATACCTGTAGTAAATTTTCATGGCCCTTTCCTTTTTCATATGTACTGAGGACATAAAGGGTCTGTTGGCTAAATGGAAAGGAAAATAGACATGTGAAAATGCAGAGGAAGTCTCCCATTGCTCAAGACCCTTGGGTAGAGGCATCTCAGAGGACCCAGGAAAAGGACCATCTTTATGTAATTGATGGTTTCCTAGGAGAGGAAATTTCAAGCTTAAGTCAACTTGAATAAGTGTGTGTGAAGTCAGTTGGAGTTCAGATTGCTATAAGAATATCCTTGTGTGTGCACATGTGGAATGGGAGTTCATTTATATATGATGTTTAGAATTCTGTATGTGGTGTTATTTGAAATGTGTACTTGATATACCTCTATAGGGAATGAGTAGGTGGTATATCTTGTGGAGTTGTATGTATGTTGTGGGACATAGCTGGTTTATGTTTCTGGTTTTGGTAAAAGAGGACGGTAATGAGCATGCATATGGTGTTATGTAGTGGGACAGTACACATGAATGAGTGCAGAAGTGATGCATGTTCTTTGTTCAACTGAGAGACAGTAAGATGTAGAGTGTTGAAGGAAGTGCATTTGAGCTCTCAGAATGTGCAGCTCTATGAAGGGCTGCAGGCTTCATGGATGAAATGGCACATAGGTGAGACAGACTACATATGAAAGAGCATTCTCTTCAGGACAAAGTTTTCCAGAGTTTGGTCTAGCATGAGGGAATTGAAACCTTAGCTGTGTGAGGGCATGTGAAATATTTATAGAATTAGTGTATAAAGGGGTGAGTCTGAGCATCGTTGTGTGCAGGAATGAGGGTGGCAGTGCATATCTATGCAATGTTAATATGTAATGGGAAAGACTGTTAGAGTGAAAGGACATTTGAGACTAAGTAAAAGGAAGGAAAAGTGGGTCATGCATGGTGTGAGGGAGTGTAAGTTGTGAGTGTGTATAAACATGAGTTTGTGTGGATCTGAGGGAGAAGGTTCTGATCAAATTGTCATACATATATCAGCACTACCCACTGCCTTCCACACACCTGCACCGGTGTTCACGTGTTGGAACTTTTTGCTGAGAATCTTCATCCTATTCTTAACGACATATTTTCTACTTATCCTTCCCCAAAGACCTCAGTTCTAGTCACTCTACAATGTTTTGGTGGGAAAAGTAACATAAATAGGAGTGGGGCTGAGTTGCTAAGCTGGGCCTCCTGCCCAAGCTTGGATCTCACCTCTACATCTGCCTTACCATCCTCATCAACAAGAGCAAGCTTGCTTGCAGAGGAAACACAGGAGAAATACTCTGAGGCAGAGGAATTCTCTTCCGCTGCCTGACTCCAGGCTGGGACCACCACGCATGTCTCAGGAGCATCCTCTTGAGACTTCCAGAATTCTGGGGAATGAAATTAAAAAAAAATCATTGAGATATGGCATACTCTGAGGTTTGTGTACATTCACAAAAAGACATGTTGAGTGGATATTTTGTGTTAGACACTGTTATCACCCATGGGACTTGCTGTCACAGAAATTAAGGTGACTTTCCCATTAAAAACTCAAAAATAGAAGTAAATGATAACAGTTATTAAAATTGTGTGTGTATTGGAAGTCAATGGGTTTGGGTGTATGTGATGTTTTTGGACATGTATACACAATATTGGAAACCTATGAACCACACCTAGGGTACAATATACAGTCACTTACAATTAAGTATTATTAGTATTAGCTCAGTTTTTCTTATGAGAAATTGTGCAAATAAGGGATATGAAGTGCAAGTTTTACGGAGAATTATGTATGTATAGCTATCTATTTATATTGTTATCTATCTCGGTAGAAATATACACAGAGAGGTGTAGCTATGAAGATAGATAGATGGATGGATGGATGGATGGATGGATAATATTTTTGAGAGTTCTGTAGGAACTGGAGGAGTTCAAATGAAGACTTTACAGACTTTCCCAAGACTCCTCTTCTGGAAATGTGCTTCCATATTTCTCTTGGATTATTAACCTTCCAATTCCTATCATTTAGGAGCCTCTTCCAAAGAAGACAGGAAAGGGTACATGATGAATTTCTGCCCACTGAGTGGAAACAGAGCCCCTGGGAAATCCTTGAGAGAATGGGTCATTTATGGTGGTGGCTGAGCAAAGGAGCTTAGTTCTAATTCTAGGCCAACATTCTGTCCCACATGTCCGCCTGCTTCCTCCTAAGCCCCAACTCTTCTCTACTCCCATTCCATTGTGAATGAGCTTGTCTACAGAAGAGGCACAGGAGATGTATTCTGAATCTGAGTTCTCTGCTGTCTGGTTGTGGCCTTGGGCCACCCCAGAGGGTCCAAACCGTGGAGTGTATCCATCTGAGGCTAAAATTCCTGGGGAAAAGAGGGAAAGTCATAGGTGTGCTACTTTTTCACATTTAACAAATAAGAAATACCATGTACAGTGACACACATGGCATTTTTCCTCATGAATATTGTAATGTAGTTATTATTTATAGCTCCAAAATCTTGAGATACAAAATATCTGTTGGAATGGTGTGTCTTGGTAGAGCTGGATTACCCATGAGTGGCACGGTTGTTTTGTGCAGTGCATCAGAGGCTTAAAATCTTGCCTGGCACATAGGAAGGTGGCCATATTATTTGTTATTACTATTTCTGTTTATCAGAAAAGCAAATTTGGCATATAAAGTGTTTCTTTCACCCGAGATTATCACATGAAAGCCCCGCTACTTCCTCAAAGAGTTGGGATTTACAGGAAAGAATCCACTGACTCCTGTTTCTTAACTGCAGGCATCCTCTTTCAGATATATGCTTCTGTGGCCTGTGTTGCCAGAGCTCTGCAGGACCCAAGCCTTGTGAGAACTAACGGGTTCTGAGCTTGAGTGAAATGCTCCAGTGGGATCTCTGGGGCTGACTCCAGGCTACTCTTCCAAACATTAGCCACAGCTCCCCTCTTGGGTGCTTGCTTATTCTTAACTAGTACAGCAATGACCCGGCCTGGTTAGTGGTGTCACTGTCCTCAGTGACCCCTGCCCACACATGGTCCTGACTAAGTTTTCAATCTCTACTTGCCACATTCATAGCCTATCATAGAACCTTCCCAATTTGTATGCACATTCTGAGTGGTTGTTTCCTCCTGTCATAATTTGTGTATTTTTTGAATCAACTGTATCTCTACCATGGACTTAAATGTATCACGAAAATCCCCAGTTAGTTTTTCTTGCTTTTTCTTAATCTATAATTCCAATGAAAAGGTCTATGCCTTTACATTCAGAAGCTTCAGTAAGTAAATTGGCAAATTCTAGTTCCTGACAAAATAACTCATAAACACTTTAAGCCCTTTCCTCTGTTTAAAACCTCAATTTAGTCTGTAACCAAACTTTTATTTCTCAAAATACATCCAGTTTGTCTCTTAGGTGGCTGGAGAGTATCTGGTATGTCATGTTTGTGTGAAGATGGCAAAATTTAGTGTATGTGCTAAATTTTCTACAAAGAGTTAGTGTGTCACCTTTGGTAAGTATAGTCTGATGTATGTATGCATCTTTGTTTATCTTTTTTTTTTTTTACAATTTTATGTAGTGAGTGTAGGAGCGTAGCCATTGTATGTGAAGGCAGCATTAGCATGATGTGTTTGGATGTTTGCAGCATGATTTGTTTTTGTTTTTGTTTTTGTTTTTTTTGAGACAGAGTCTCGCTCTGTTGTCCAGGCCAGAGTGAGTGCCATGGCATCATCCTAGCTCACAGCAACCTCAAACTCCTGGGCTTAAGCTATCTTTCTGCCTCAGCCTCCCAAGTAGCTGGGACTACAGGCATGTGTCACCATGCCCAGCTAATTTTTTTTTTATTTATATATTTTTAGTTGGCCAGATAATTTCTTTCTATTTTTAGTAGAGACGGGGTCTCGCTCTTGCTCAGGCTGGTCTCGAACTCCTGACCTCGAGCGATCCACCCACCTCGGCCTCCCAGAGTGCTAGGATTACAGGCGTGAGCCCTCGCACCCGACCAGCAGCATAGTTTTGTATATATGTAGATATTTCATCTTCCATGTTATGATGTGGTCTGTATATTACGTGCTATTGAAGTACAAGCAATTACATAATAACTTTTTTGGTTTATATGAGAGACTGTGTGGATCTGGGCAATTTTGTGAGCTCTTTAGAGGTAATGAAAGTGTTATAGGCTGGCTGATGGATGGGGAGAGATCATGTGAGTTCCTAGATTATGGAGTTATATGAAGTGACTAAGGGACTGGGGACAGAGAGGACTCTGATAAAGAGCTATATGATTGTGATAGCTTCTTGCATTGTTAATGAGAAATAGAATGCTACAAGAGTGGATTATTTGTGTAGTTAGAGATTGTGATGTCAAAAAAATGAGATCAGGAGAAAGCAAGTTTGAGGAATGCATGTGCTGTGAAATGAGGGTATAAAGGTTTAATGTGTGAGGATATACGTTTATGAGTATGTCTGACTGTGTAAGGAAATGGGAGTTGGGAATGAAGATTGAAGGGATGAGTTTATAGAGATAAACTTCAGAACATATGGTGTTGAGACTGGTTTGGTATGATGTGATAAACTCACGTGTGCTTATAAGGGTAGGAGGTTGGTAGATGCCAGAGTTTGAGGACCCTTTTCTAATCTTCTGACCCATGAGAAGACATAAGCCAGGAAGATTTTCTCCTTGCTTGAAGAGGGAAGGAAGCAGAGTCCACTGGTTCCTCATTGCATGATTCATGCTGTAGACCTTTTTGGTTGTCAGAGACGTGCCCACAGTGGTGACCAACAGAGGTGAGGTTGGGTGGGTCAGGTTCCTATTGGGTGAGTCTTTCCTTGTTTCTCTGATCAGACTGATTTTATTAATTCACCATCTTCTCAAAATAGCTCTGTTCTTATACTTTTTGCATTTTTGGGCACTTATCCTTGAGATTTTCCTTAAAGCTTAAGATACATACATACATATATATATATATATATATATATATATATATATATATATATATATATATATATATATGCAATAAGTATCCCCCAGAGGAGAAATAGAGGGCATCGTGTTCTTGCTGTGGTTTGGGCATGGGCTGTATCAGCTTAAATCTCCTATAAGCTTGTGGACAGGAGATCTTAGCCGGATCTCACAGCCATCACTATTCCCCCATTCCCACTCTCCACCCCCACCTCTAGTTTAGATATCTCCACTTATGAGTATTTTTGTTCCCAAAGGAGAAGGAGGAGAAATATCCTGAGATAAAATTGTTTTTCTCTTCTTTCTGGGGAATATGACTAGACTGTGTATCATCCTTTTTCATCTTCAAGATTTCTATTAATTTGAATGGAAATTAAAGAGATCTATCCAATCTTTGATCCATTTGATCCTTTGATCCATACTGACTGCTCACTATGTTCCAGACAATCATGGAGACTGCAATGTATTTTCTGGCCAAAGCTCCAAAATATAAGTATTTAATAATTTTTAGTTTTACCCAGGTGTTGTCTGCGTAGAGACAATGTGTATATATTGTCTTTATAGAACTGCTTATAGTATATGTGTCGTGAGACTATGCTGTGACATAAAGAACAGTCAATATAAAATATTTTAATTTTGTTTACCTGATTATACATATGTCATTGTTTTTAACATGTTTCATGATAGTTACATAAGGTTGAATAATGTCCCCTGCCCCAATATGTCCATATCTTAATCCCTAGAACCTGTGAACGTTACCTTATATGGCCAAGGGGGCTTTGCAGATGTGATTAAATTAAGGATCTAGTGATGGGAAGATTATCCTGGATTATATGAGTGGGTCCTATATGTAATCCTGAAGATACTGATAGGAGGGAGGCAAGAAGATCAAAGGCAGGAAAAGAGATGTGACAAATAAAAGCAAGAGTTTGGAGTGAAGAGTCAAAAGGGCTGAAAACCAAGGAGTGCAAGAAACTCTTAGAGCTGAAAGAGTTGAAGAACATTCTCCATTGATCCTTCAGGAGAAACCTGCCCTTCCAATACCTTGATTTTAACCCCAAATAACATATTTTGGACTTCTGAATTACAGTACTATAAGAGAATGAATTCATGTTGCTTTAAGATAAGTGTGTACTAATTTTTATAGTGGTTAATAATAAATAAATCAATATACTACCATAAATTAAGGATTTCCATGTACTCCATATAGAGCTGGGGGCTTTCCCATGGCTACACCCTACTTATCTAATTTCTTCAGATTCCTGAGTACAAGGTTACTCATTTGATTAAATGGCTTTGTCCTTATGTTTGAGCAATAAAAGGAGCTTAGAACACTTTAACTTCCAGCCACTATGTTACATGTTATTGTCATCCAATACTTTAACAGCACATATTTTAACTGTTCTGATTTAGTGATTATTATTTTTGGTGTTTAAATCATCAAAGCCTACTTATATTCAATTACAGACTTGCCAACTTCTTGGCTCACCGTTTGTTACTGTCATATTTCTTCAATGTTCAGTTTAATTTTTCTGAATAAATTCTTTTCATAAATGTTTGTTATGTTTTTTATGTTTTTTTAAATTTTCTATTATTTTTATCTTAAAACATCTTTATTTCTGTCTTATTTTCATAGGACTATGACTGTTCTTTATCTTCAGCATAATATTTTATATTGTTCATTAGGCTTCTATGACTAATTTGAAAAGTTTGTTGTGTGCAAAATCATTCTTTAGAAACTATTTTGTGTTTATTTTTGTCTTAAGGTCTTTATTATTGGGATTCTGAATTTTTGATAGTGTACTTAAGTGTGGATTTATTTTTGCTGATTTTGTAATGAGCTTATGATGTTTGTTCCCTAATTTCAAAGATTTATCTTTCTTCAATTCCAGAAAATTCTCAGTCACAATATCTTTGATATCTCTGTGTTTTATTTTTATAAGCCTCAATTTGGTATACATCATACTTTCATAATCTATCCTCATTTACCTTAATTATATCTTCATATTTTCTATTTGTCTCCCTTATTTATATTGTAGGTAATCAGCTGTATGATACAGCTTACTGATTTTCTTTTCATTTATGTCTAATTTACTATTTAACTTATCCATATTTTTAATATTTCTGGGACAATATTTTCATTTTTGAAACTACTACTTGGTTATTTTTTAAACCTATTGTTAACATCTTTAATGTTTTAATTATATTTTTACATCTTTAATGATTTTAAACATACTTACTTACCACAAAATTATTCAACTAAAGTATGTTCTTCAGAGTGAAAACATGTTGTTCGTTGTGTTTGAAGAATCTACCTTATAGTATGTGTGCTTTGTAGTTTTAAATTGTGAACTCATCCTCAGCAAGTCATTATGTATAGGATATTTTTGAGCATGGCTGACTGACCATTCATAGCTCTTCTACATTCTCTATGATCAGACATTCCTAAGGTACTACTAACTATGGTTTCATTTATATTAATTCTTCACTTTTAAAGTTAATTGATAATACAGCAATTGGGGACACTGTGGCTATTAATTTCATCTCCTTGTATATGACATTATTTTTCCCAAAATGTATCTATCGAGTTCCTTCCCTCTCCCACAAAAATGAAAGAATTTATGATGAGTTTCTGTTAATGATACAAAACAGAGACCTAGAATCCCAACTAAGAGGAGAGTAGGAGAAGATTTTGACTGGATCTGAAGTCTGGTTCTTGCCTTCAAGGCTCTTCATACCCACTAATCTTGGTTAAAACTTTTGGTACAGTTGTCCTTCCTCCACATTTTTCACGCTCTCACTCTCTCTGTCTCCTATATTCTAAAAATTCACAACCTCAAATGAAACAATTGGTAAATATTTATTTTTGAAAAAATTAAATATTCATGATTATGTCACTGCCTCAGTTTCAAAAGTTAACCAAGCTCACCACTCATTATTTAACTGCTCAAGATCGTCTCTCATTAATGTGTCTGGCACGTATATTAGGTAAACATTGCAGTAAAATGGTGTGTGGCAAATACAGTGTGCTTGATGTATATAGGTTCATAACATGTTGGTTAAAATTGGGTTATGGGTTAATATGTGATTGGTTTCGTGTCTGAAAATGTAAATATGGGGTGAGTTTTGTTTGCATGGGAATGGTATGTGTGGCTTGTGTTTCTGTGTTAGTAGGAATATTCTCTTTGAGGCTAGTGGAATTAGTGTATTTGTGAAATCTAAGAGAATAATGAAAGAACGTGAGGTTGTGAAAATCAAAATGCATGAGTGAAAGAATATATGAGGTTTGAGAATACATGACTGTGTAAAGAGCAAAAGTAGATGAGGTTGCAGAGGAATCTGTAAGATTAAATGGATAGTAACGTGATTGAATTATAAAATAAAACATGAAAGATTGAATTCTGAAAGGGATAAGATAGAAATATAGAAAGTCTTAGGCTTTCACCAGAGAGAAATGTGTCAATATAGCAAAATACATGCAATAATATGTCCAGAACATCACCTTTTATAGTATCTCCAGAACAAAAGCAAAGTGTAACCAATAAGAAATTATTTGTATTCATACAATGGAATATATGCAGCAATGAGAATGAACAAACTGTAGTCACATGCAACATGGAGTTCACAAATTTAACGATGTTTGAAAGGAGCCAGACACGTTATTGTACACTTGTACAATATATTGTATATATTGTACACTTCTATATATAAAGTTAAAAAAACAAGGGCAATGATAGGGTCATTTATAGAAGTTAGAATAATTATTTTTCTTTGACTGGTAGGCAGGCAAAAAAAGTCAAGTATAGTGACTTTGTACACATGTGGAAGATTACATGGAAATGAAAGATGAAGTTAGAGAGTACAGGGAGGTCTGTATAGAGATAATTGTGAGAATATTGGATATGAAAATATATGGATATGATAGGGTCTTGGTCTGGGTGTCTCTATACTATTCCTTGAGTCTAGCTCTTGAGGATCTTGTTTGGCCTGTTTTAAGCTGTTAGTGATTTTACACCTTGCTGACAGTATAACATACCCTCTTCTGGCTCATACTGAGATACTCTTCCTGTGCTTCCCTGATCAAATTCTTATCCCCGTGGTCCCTCTCACACCATTTCTGTAAGTAGAACCCAATTCTCCATTGATCTCCTTCAGCTTGCTCCAGTCCTCTCAGGTGATTTTTGTTTTGAATTTGTTGCTTCCCCTGCTTATCATATTTAAAAATATGGAGAAGTATTTTGAGTTTCTTTTTGGACTTAGCAGCTTTATATCAACTGCTGGGCAGAACCACTCAACTCATCTCTGGGCTATGCCCTAGACCCCAACCTCCCTTCTGCATCCTCTTCAGTAGTCCCTCCATACCAGCACCAATGAGCTTGTCTTCAGATGAGATGCAGGAGAAGTAATCTGAGGAAGAGCAGGAAGCCTCCCTTGCTTTCTCATCTTGACTTGAGGCCAGCACCTTGTGTCCACACAGCAGAGCATCATTTTGTAAATTCAACTTTCCTGAGAAATTAAATAAGATATGTGGTCCATGTTTTGTGTATTTAACCATTCTTAAGCAAACAATAAGAGTCTACTATGTCACATGTTCAGGGAAGACACATGGCTTTAATGCTCATGGATAGCAATATCTAGGTCTTACTACTGATAATTTTAGATTATCAATAGATAGTAGAACTGTGGATTAATATTTATTGTGTCAATATATATCGTGGATGATTGGATTCACACAAAGTGTGTTCTTTGTGCAACAGAGAAAAATGGAGCAGAAACTCCTTTCTACCTGGCCATACTACTGTATTATATTTATCAACCTCCATTGTAGTTAGTTTTCATGTTGTGATTAAGTTTCTGCGATAGAAAATGAGTGGAAATGACCTTTGTCACTATTTACCCCTCAGTGTTCTTTCCTTTTCTAGCTAAAGAGGATGTGGACAACTGAGGGCCTCTTTGAAAGGTGCATGTTAGTAATGACAAAGTTTCCATTGGTACAAATGCATTAATTACTTTATGGAGAAGACTTACCTTATTTACCTATACATATATCCTAAATTGTTACATAAGGAAGAAGTAGATTCATCTTGTATTTGTTACTATGGCATAGTCTACTCTAACTAATGAATTCAGAGTGTAAGTTGTTTTTGAGGGGCAAATAATTGAACCCAGTATATAGTAAGTGTGTAATTAGGTTAGATACTATAATTTATCTTTCCTTAGCTTATTTATGTGTTTAATGTGTATATATGTGAATAAGTGAGAATACTTATTTTTCATGCCTCACAGTTTATACCCCAAAATATCTTTGTATATGCACTAATTTTACTGAAGGTAAAATGAAGACAGCCTCACTCTCCAGGCTCTCCCCAAGGTATCATTGGAATATGCAAAAGCCACAAACTTTGCTGGAAATGTCAGATTTTGTTTCAGGAATATGAGCCACTATTTATAACATTGGAGTTAGCTCCATTCTGGCCTCCTCCTAGCCCTGAGAATGATTCTCCCTCCTGGAAGCTACTTGTTTACTGTTAACCTTCATGATAACCACAGCTGTCTAGTTTCCCATCTTTCCAGAAAGACTAGAACCCCATCTCCTCAATTCAGCCATCATCACTAAATGGTGTGGGGTTTTTTTGTGTGTGTGATGTTTTTTTCCTTACATGTTACATAGGACATATTTAGATCCTCATAGTCTGAAACAAGACAGATTTTCCTCCCAAGTAAATAAATTCTTTAGGACTTTTAATACTCATCCCTGCACAACCAATTTTTAAATGCTCAAACTTTTTTTTCAATGTTTCCTTCACCTCTATGAGTCACACTTTCTTCTTCATTAAAAACAAAAAGTACTATCAGAAAACTTATGACAACATTTACTTCCCCAGTGCTCTCAGAAAGATATCAACTAAAGGGAAACATATTTTTAAAGAAAAATTAGTATAGACTAACCAACCACTCTGTCTGTGACAAAAATCCAGAGTGACTTTGGGTAGGTAGCACAGGCCTTAAGATGCAGCAACAAGGACCTGGGCCACCTGAACCTTCTTTTTACTCTCAGACCACCTGGGCGATCTGGAAGACCAGTGTACACACGTGCATCTCTGTGTCCCTTTCTTCCTCTTTCCTCCAGTCACGTCCCCTCTCCCTCTTTATGCCTTTCTCCTCTCCTCCTCCACCACAACTAGGAATCCTCTCTTCCTTCTCTTTTAGAAGGCAATTCCTGGTTACCCTATGCTCAGAGAATGTGCTGACACAAACCTCTTGACATCTTTGCAGTCTGAAGGGAGTATGTGCTTTCCAGATGTTTTCTTTTCTGTTTCCGTTTCATGGTTCAACTTTTTAGAGATTACTCAAATCGGGCACCTTTCTTTCTGAAACTCAGCTCTCAGGGAGCCAACTGATGATGACAAATCACTGTCCCGACTAGTGCTCAGTACATCATCAGTGCTGTTATAGTACAAACCATCACTAAGGACTCAGCAGTATTCTATGACCTATTGATGACATCAGTGCATTCCAGGGGCTCAGCTAGTACTCACACTACTGCAGGATTGCCACAATCCATTGCCTAAGGTGATTACTTTTATCCAATGGAAACTCTATCCTTAACTTCAATGTTTACATGTTACACTTGATACCAAAACTAGAAGATAGATGACTTGGATTAAACACAGAAAATTCTTTTATGTGTCTAGGAATACCACATTACTAAATCTCCCCAAGAGTGAGGATAAAGTAATACTTGAGAAGATTCAGCTTAGAACCATGCTTGTTTCTTAAGAAATAGTAAATATTATATCTTATTAGTGCTATTTAACTCACGTGCAAACATAAGTAATATGTTAGGTATGTGTTGGCATACAGGTATGAATTTGAGAAAATTCATAAATCTGTAAAACACATTGATTGACATTCCCCTGTTACTGAGAAAAGTCTAATGTATCTTCACAAGAGACACATCTCCCTAGCCACCTTCCCTTATCACTTCTTCCACATTGGTTAGGGAGAAGAGATAACCCTTGGCTTTAGAAGGCCTGGTCCTTGTCAGGAATTCTGTTCTTGTTGATCCTGAAGGTCCTACTCTCCAGGCTTCTGTCCCAGGCCCAGGTCTTTGTCTTCTGGAGACCACTGGGTGTTATACATGGTTTGAACTCTGGGGTAGCTCCATTCTGCCTCCCACTCACCACAGGATGCATCTCATCTTTTAGGGTCAATATGTAATTTCTTTCAACCATAGTAATTACCACTAGAACTGGATTGTGACCTACCCTGCCTCAGTCTCCTTACCCCCGACAGGCCCTGCCTCTGGATGCTCTCCCCTCACACACCATGGCCCATGAGTGATAGGTACATTCATCAAAAAATTCTCAGCCTTGTGAGCTGTCAGAAAAAATTAAACAAAATATATATTGCATATATCAGATTGGTAAAAATTAGAGGGTCAAACTATTCAAAATAATAATAAGGATATGGGTGAAAGAAGGAATCTTCATGAACTAAAATGCAATATTGACCTTTGTAGCTGTATGGGAGAACAATTAGGGAACATTTTATAAAATAAAGTAAGTGTATAACCTATGGCTCTAAAAATATCATAAAGGACATTTTCAAGGATGATATTCATAGCATTATTTATACTAGCAAGGAGTTGGAATCTGTAGTTTCCAGCTCAAGAAGAATGGATAAGAAATTTGTTTGTGTGAGTATATACTATAGAATCCATGTCCAAAGATAGAGGTCAAGTTGATTAAAACACATGCCTGTGTGAAGGAGCATCAGGAAGGGACTGGTGATCAGAGATAAAAGAGAAAATATAACTCAATGAAATAAAAACAAGTGGTTTCTTAGACAGGTTAATAACTACGGATGTTGTTAATATAATTTTTAAATAGAAAAAAAGAATAACCTTCTTTCAAAGCAAAAAATGGCTCAGATTACGTCTAGATCTCAGGTAAAGAATTATTCTTACTGTATTGGTTTTCTATTGTTGCTGTAGCAAATTACCAAAAGTTCAGTGGCTTAAAAAATAAACATATTATAGTTTTGGAGGTCAGAAGTCCAATAGGGGTGTTAAGATCTAAAATAAGTGTATGAGCAATGCTGTCTAGAGACTCTTGTCTTGTCTAAGTCCCAGAGGGTGCCAGCAATCCTTGGCTTTCATTCACTTTCTTCACCTTCAAAATGCAACAGTCTAACATCTGCTTCCACTTTCTTATCTCTGCCTGGCACTCTATTAGCTCCCTTTCTTAAAGACACTTGTAATTATATTGACCTCACCCAGATAATACAGGATAATCTTCCCATTTCAAAATCTTTGACTTAACCTCATCTAACCCCATCTGCAAAAACTCTTTTGCCAAACAAGATAATGTATTAGCAGGTTCTGAGGATTAGTAGGTTGGCATTCTTTATGACAACAGGGGCACCTTTCAGCCTTTCACACCAAGACAAAAACAGAGAGTCTCAGAGAGAATTCACCTGTAATAAGACATAGTAATCTGAGAAAAGAAATCCCCAATTAAGCAAAAGAAATAGGGAAAATTGTCACAGCAACTCTGTAAACATATTGAATAAAACAAAGCAGAAAAAAACAAAACATAAACTACAGTTTGAAATTGAATATAACCAAAGGAACCAACACACAGTTACATGAAAATTCTTCATGCTATAGAACTTTGGCAACTAGATTCAATAAGTAAGAGCACCAAGACAAGACGAGTCAATGCAAAGAAATAAAAAAGGGAGAATTTAGAGCAGAGCAAAAAAAAAAAAAATAGAGATTCTAAACAAAATCATAATGGAACAAATAAATTAGAACCATAAAGAAACAGAATAAAGCTTAAAATGAATAATTGCCATATAGATTTAAAAGGAGTAGGCAAAGATATAATAAGAAGGGATTTTAAAGAAGGACCAAATTATTCAACATTATAATGAGTGTTTCTGAAGTAAAGAGATTAAAAATAAACTAGACAATTATTCCAGATGTAATACAGCAAAATATTGGTAGAATGATGGAAGAACTAAAACCACAAATTAAAAGAATAAACAACTTCTTGGGAAAAAATGATAGATGACAACTTACAAAAAGTCATTACTACCAGTTACATTCTTGATCTTAGATGTTTAAATAAACAAAACTCTTTAGTCATTCTAGGAAAAGAAACTAGTAACTTATAATTGCTAAACATAAAAATTGCCTTACATTTCTATAAAACAGTATATACGCAGCCAAGTTTTTATTCAAGTGAAAAGCAACTAGCAGACATTGTCAAACGTGTGTAAAAGTTATTCGGGGAATATGTGTATTGCAAGAGCTCTCCCTAAAAAGTCATATAATTCTAAGACAGCCACCTAAAAAATGAATGGAAATGTCATGAAAAAAGATAAATACAACTGTCAGTGCCAGAAAATAGTAAGAGGATTGACAGCAAACATCTGGGGGTAGATGTGGAAGTGGATTGGGTGGGAATTGATTTATCCAAATTTATTATACCATTTCCTATGAATCAAGTGCAGACTTCAAGGCCTACAGCACTGGTCCAGGGCTACTGCTCCAGACTCTTCTGTCATCCTGTTCTGTTTTATCATGTGCTCCTTCAGTATCTAAATTCCCATGGTACCTCTGCATGATATTTCTCATCTCTTTGCTTTTGCTCAATCTGTCCTTTCTGTCTTTAAAACTCATATAACATCCTGGACTTGTCATTTTGTTTGTTAGAGTATATGGTTGATTGCTCAAAATTAAATTTTTCAGGTCAAAAATTTTGGTGTATACATCTCTGTATACCCAGTCTATCATGGTATTGGGGGTCTAGTATCCTCTTTCCAGCAAAAGAAAGCGATACATGGATAAACATAATATTTTAAGAGCAATCAATTCTTATTCTTAATAATACAGCATCCATGACCCTTACTTGAAAATGCATCCAGAAAATTTTGCTTGACAACAAAATTCAACTAACCAAGAGGTGATTAAAAAAAAATCCCTCATACACTATGAATATGGTAAAATGAACGTCAAATGCACTCAAACACAAAAATAAGATGAAATAAGTATAGAGATTATGATTACAGAAGACAATGCAATCTTGATACGAGAGTAAATAGACAACCTACAGAATGGGAAAAATTTTTTGCATGCTACACATCCGATAAAGGACAGATAACTAGAATCTATTTAGAACTCAGGAAAATCAGCAAGAAAAAATCAAACAACCCTATCAAAAAGTGGGCAAAGGACATGAACGGAAAATTTTCAAAAGAAGATAGAAGAATGGTCAAGAAACATATGAAAAAATGCTCAACATCTCTAATCATCAGGGAAATGCAAATCAAAACCACAATGAGATATCACTTAACTCCAGTGAGAATGGTCTTTATCAAAAAGTCCCCTAACAACAAATGTTGGCATGGATGCAGAGAGACAGGAACACTCATACACTGCTGGTGGGACTGCAGACTAGTGCAACCTCTGTGGAAAGCAATATGGAGGTACCTTAAACAGATACAAGTAGACCTACCATTTGATCCAGCAATCTCATTATTGAGCATCTACCCAAAAGAACAAAAGACATTCTATAACAAAGATATCTGTACCCGAATGTTTATAGCAGCACAATTCACAGTTGCAAAGATGTGGAAACAACCCAAGTGCCCATCAATACATGAGTGGATTAATAAAATGCGGTATATGTATACCATGGAGTACTACTCAGCTATAAGAAACAATGGTCATATAGCACCTCTTGTATTTTCCTGGAAAGAGTTGGAACCCATTCTACTAAGTGAAGTATCCCAAAAATGGAAAAATACTCACCATTAAATTGGTTTCACTGATCATCACCTAAGAGCACATTTAGGAATAACATTGATCGGGTGTCGGGCACACGTGGGTGGGGGAGGGGATGGGTGTATACATACGTAATGAGTGATATGCGCACTGTTTAGGGTATGGACACTTTTGAAGCTCTGACTCGGGGGGGGGAGTTTGGGGGGGCAAGGGAAATATACGTAACCTAAACTTTTGTACCCCCACAATATGCTGAAATAAGAATAAAAACATAAAAGAAGACAATGCAAATTTTTAAAATTTCTGCAAAGTAGGGCTGTGCACTGTGGCTCATACCTGCAATCCTAGCACTTTGGGAGGCTGAGGTAGAAGGATTGCTTAAGGCCAGGAGATCAAGATCAACCTGACAAGAGCAAGACCCTGTCTCTACAAAAAATAAAAAAAATAGCTGGATGTGGTGGTAGGCTCCTGTAGCCTCAGCACTCAGGAGGCTGAAGCAGAAGGATGTCTTGATCCCAGGAGACTGAGGTTACAGTGAGCTATTATAATGCCACTGCTCTCTAGCCTAGACAATAGAGCAAGAATCTGTCTCCAAAACAAAAGTGTTCTACAAAGTATAGAAATAGCTCCTAGAACTAGGAGCTAAAGATAGAGGAGGTGGGTAAAAAATGCGTTAATTTCTTCTTCATTTATGTCAGGATTTAATTGATGCTACCTAATAGTGATACTTAAAATTATATCCAACTCAATATTTTTAATTTGTATTTTTAATTACAAAGATTATTTTAAGTGTTAATAAACTTGAGTTTAGGAAACAATTAAAGTTTAGCAACACTGTTAGATTCATTCCAATTTCATTTTTCTGATGAACTCAAGTATTATTAAATTTAATGTGTTAATTATAGTATAATTCAATTTCTACAAAATAACTTCTGATTCTCTCTCTATCCATCCATTCATCTCTACACACATGCATACATTTTTAACAGCTTTATGGAGGTATAACTGATGTGCAGAAAAGTGTGCATATTTAATATATGCAGTTTGGTGAGTTTTATCGGTCTGGCCGTTTATCTTTGTATTTGCATATAGTCATAGATATAGATATTCATTTGGGATAATATCCAACTAATGTTAAAAATGGTGACACTGGAGTAGTGGACTTAGAGTAATTTTTAAACTTATAACTTTTAATTACTTTTGAATTTCTATTTTAATATATATCAGTACAAAAGCACTAACTTTATGCTAAAAGTAAAAGAAAATAATGTAAATCCAGAGGAAATATCCTCAAAACCTTTGTATAATTAGCTTAGTATTTCTTTCCTGAGTACTTCTTTTTGTAAGTATCTTTGCTTGATAATAAGTTATCACATCTCCAAAATTTTCTGATTTTTTAATAGAGAATAATGGTCTTGATGAACAGTTTGATGTGACTTTCCTCTTATAAACACAAGATGGAATACATGTTGTTATAATTCTGTAAATGTCAACCAATAATGATCAATAGAAGCACAGAAAAACATTCAATAACATTATTGACCTACTCAATTGGGTACGTTATCCAGTGTTGTGCAACATGTATGTATATAACCATATAACTCATGACTGCTCAATAAAGTACACCGTACTGAAGACATTGTCACAGGTCAAGGCCACTGATTCTCAAGACAGAGAGAGTAATGTTCTCTTTTCAGCAGAGGAACACCTACTTTTTGAAAGCATTTCCAGACTTTTATTTCTATTAACATATGCCTTCTAACACTTATGGTAACTCAGGCTTTGGTGCAAACTCTTCTAATTGGAGAGCTGCAGTTTAGATAAAGTTGAGCTTAGTCAATGATAAATTGTCTCCAGCTGAATTTGTAGTGGGGAAAAATAAATCCTTAAGAAATAAAACATTCACCAAAATGTAAATTTTAAAAGTTCAGGATCTGTGGGCTACCTTGTTAGCTGTTATATTCCTAGTATCAGCAACAGTCATAAACATTTAACATTATCGATCAAAGATTTCTCTAAACCTATAAATGAATGAGGATGAATGAATACAGATAGTCCAAAGCATGTTGACATTTTTTTCTGGTTTGAGTCTGTTAACTTACATTATGAGAAGAAACAATACATCTCATAATAGAATATATTTACATAGAATAGTATAGCTTAAAAACACATTCATTAATATATACACCATTTCATTTCTTCTCGCAACAGAGTAAATATTAGTCATGATTTATAAAGAGAAAAGGGTAAGAAAAGCCTCAGAGAGGTAAGCAATTCTCTTAGTTATATAACTAGCAAGTGTTGCAAGAGTCTCTAGTAAGTTAACATGAAATGAAACTGAATTGGTCTTGCCTTGACCTAGGGGGCGAGAAGCTGTATTTTGTTTTGAATGCTACTCTCAATAATACAATGTGTAAGCTTACTAGAGCCATTACTTGTCAGTGGAAATTTTAACTGAACCAGCTCTGGGATTTTTAATAATACTTAACTTTTTAACACTGTCATACAGCTGATTTTGTAGAGGTCAAAGACTCTGACTAGAATAGTACTTGCTTGCTGTCACCCTCAAGAGGCGGCTTGGGTAACAGACTTCACACCCTATTTTAACATGCAATCTGTACCAATTCTCTCTGTTGAAGTAAAGCTGTCCAAAAAAAGTGTGAGCCTTAATACAAGGAAGAAAAGCAAAAAATGAAAAGAAGGTTATATTTTACCATTATCCCTTTTTGTCTACTTGGCCTTTGTTTCCGACAACTGGTGGAGGGTGGAATAGAGGTCAGAGAATTGGGTGAGCAAGAGAAATGTGAAATAGAATTAATACCCAAACCCTTCCTCCAATCCACTCCTTATAAGACCACCAAAACTCTGTACTGGATGTGTAGCTTGAAAGAAGACAAATGAGGTTAGTCTATAATGGCCTGGCTTGAGTCAGATTCATAAATGTAGGGCAGAATGGTTTAAGAACCTGGGCTTGGGTAAAAAAGTTTAAATTCCAAATCTGTCACTTAGTACTAATGAAGTTTGGGCAAGCAAGGTGAATGTTCTATGTCCCAGATTCTTTATCTTAAAATGGTGTCAATTCTGTGGAGTTGAGGATTCAATGATAAAAATCTTAATACATTTCCTGGATGATTGTTAACCCTCAATAAATATATTTCAAGGGTTGACTGTATACTGAGTGATTTTACATTAATTGTGAGTATAAAAATTACAAATCTCATTTAAATTAAAATGTCAGGGTTTCAAACTGAAAATTTGGTACACTCAAACTGAAGACATTTGAAATAGCCAATTTACTTTCATCATTTACTGTTTATTTTCCCATCTTACTTAATTTTATTGATGGAAGTCATTTTAGACAATTTCCTTTCTTTGTTCTTCATTAGCCCCAAATGGCAATTCTTGTTTGCCTTTGCCAATCTTATGAAAGCATTTCTTCTCTAAAATATTCTTGAAAGTTGGTATTGTGCTGCTTTGATAAATATGCTTCTACTTCCTTCATTTAAATGCACTTTAAAATGGGTGCTCTTGATAGATTAGATGTAAAAAGTTCTATCTGTTTTCTGGCAATGACTGTCTTTTACCACCTGTGGTGATAAAAAACATCTCTTCTTGTGGTGATAAAAGGATATTTAACATTTCATTGTATCAAATTACCTGTGGTTAAGTTTCTTTATGGGAGTTTGCATAGTAGGAAAAAGTAATGTTTTACAAGTTTTTAATAAACCAACTCAATCATCACAGAAGAAAATAATTACTAATCAACAGATGGTTTGTAAACATAAATCTTGAACAGAGGCATCAGTACTAACTGCCTGGTGCCAAGATTCAAGATTTCCTGGAGATCCATTTTATTTTAGTCTATTATTTTTTAAACTATGACAAATTAATATTTATTTGTATAAGTTATTATCTGTATACTCACAATAAAGTTACTACTTTAGTTTTGCTAACAAGAATAACTTATAACAAAGGCAATCTATTTCAAATAGTTACAATTTTCTCATATTTTTCCATTGTTACTTTAAATTATCTTGACACTTAGTTTCAAGGCAAAAAATCATAAAGCTGAATTTGTAAAATACACTTTATGATAAACATAATGAGAAAATTTGAGACAGCTATAATCCCACAATATAGAGGAAATAGTTTTGGGGCATGTCATTAAAATTCAGTTTAAGTACTTACTTGATTTGTCAAATGCTCATATAAACATAACTTAAACACAGTTGAAAAAGAAAAAAGGACAAAAGAAACATATTTATAACTGCTCCAGATAATCTTATTCAAATACAAGCTTAAATAATATGTTAGTAAAAATGCAATAATTTCTAGACAAAAAAAATTCACAAAGAGGCACTAATAAATAATCAAATGTAATCTTTCCCCCTGGAATGACAATTTTGATTGCTGTTCTTTTCACCTGTGGCTTACGTCCCATGAAGGATGCATAGGCAGCTGCCTTTGCTATTTTTGTATTCTTAAGTGCTCTCTTTGTGTGCTCTTATTCACCGTCCTCAGTCTGAGATGCATCTTGTTGAAAACCTGGAGTTTTGATTTTAAGAGCCTGTTCTCTGTAATTTTTTCTAGAGCATTTAAATCCATATAAAGAATGGGAAAACACTGATTCAAATTTCTTGGCTTCTGTACTTTGCTTTTTGTCATTTCTTGTATCTTGATGGAATTCAAATATATTTTCTCCAGATAACATTTCTGAGGGTTTGTTGTTGTTGTTGTTCTTTAACTGAAGAATGGCAACCAGCTACTTTCCTTCCTTCTTTTGGGTTCATCTGACTTTCCAATGAAGAAGTCATCATCACTATCACTATCCGTAGACATGGAGATTTGTAAAACTTTTCTTTTGTGCTATAATGAAAATACTTCTCTTCTTCATGTAACTCTTCTGTATCATTGTTACCACCAAGCAAGCTGTTGGATTTTTTCTATTTTTCAGTCTGACATAATGTTTTCATTTTGGGGTCAGCAAATGTCTTCCAGGGCGCAGGGAGAACTATAGAACCCTTTTCCAAAAGCTTTGATGGAGAATGTGGAATGTCCACTGCTTTGGGTCCATGTTTCATCTTGCCCGTTTTTCCTTTGGGATTAACTAGTGGCTTCCTTGCCAATATTTTGGCTGCTTTCACTTCTTGCTCTCTTCATGCAGATGGAACTCAAATGTACATCTCCAGACTCTCACAGCTCTAGTCCCTCTTTAAATTTCAATTTAGGTGAGCAAGTACCACCACCAATGCCAATATGCAAAACAAAACAAAATATATAGACAGTCAAAGAAAACATGCAAGTCTAGATATTAATAAAATGACTTCATTCAGGGGGACTATTGCAATAGGGAGAACACTCTGACCAAAAGAGTAAAGATTAAACAGAAAAGGCTTTTGTTTATAAGGAGTAAACCAGACTAGAAAAAAATGGTGTTAAGGAGCATGATGTTGGCATGATTGGGCAGTTGAACAGGAAATGTTTTTCTTGAGGTCCTGATTTTCCAGAGGATCCATAAATGAAAAGTTCTTCCACATTCTAGTGCTTTTACACCTCTGGAGCAAGTTAAAATTCGGAGGAGAGGAGAGAAGCCTCACTAAATTTTGGTTAAGTCATATTAGTGTGTATTTTATGCAGATTGTTCAGTGAGAACAAACAGTTTAGGTGATCATTTGGTAGGAAAAGAATGGAGATTTAGCATGTCTGTGGCTGGCCTTGTCATAGGTAATCAAGGGGATCACCCACTAGAGTTATCTAAGTCATATGGAGAAGGGTGGTTTTGTGCAGGGTAGGGACCAATGCTCCTGGCCTCCTAGGTTTGGTGAAAAATCACTGATATGAGGTATATTGGTTAAAAATGGGAGAAAAGACATACAGATTTATTTAATGTATATACACGGGAGCATTCAGAATGAAGATACAAAGATACAGGAGAAATTGTCTATTTTTATGCTTTGGTTCAAGAAGGTATAGACAGCTGTGTAGAAATATGACTGAACAAAAAGATGATGGCCTAATGCTAATAGACTGAATGGGGACAGCCAGCAAGGCCTGTCTGTCTAGGTTCTTCTTGGCTTCTCTGAGCATGGAATGGGGGTCTCGTGATCTACAGTCAAACAAGGTAGGTCAGATAATTTCTTTATGGCCAGCTTTTACACAGAATAATTTTAGATTTTATGGGTGGCTTTTGGAAAAAGGGTTCTGGTTTTTATGACTCACCTTGGGGAAGAGGGATTCCAGTTTCTATGATTAGTCTTGGGGGAGAATGAGACTGAAAGACAGAAGGACAGGAGAAGGTCAGAGAAAAACTTTTGCTTCTGAGGCTAATCCTGACGCCTTCATTGTGGGCTACTATTTTCTGAGCCCTGAGAGCAGAAAGCTGTTTCTTGACACATAAAAGGTAGGGGATTTCTTAATCATCACAGTTTCCCCGGAGCACAGGGGCCAGGTAAAGTTTAACATTGCCAAAGCAAATACAGACTTCTGTTTTATTTTATGAAATATTATTTTACCTCATGAATATATTTCATCTTTCTAACTTTTTAATTCTAATTAATAATATCACTAAGAGTGTAGCAGCTCTGTGAACAGCACCCATTGAAGGGATCTTTGAAGTGATAGCCCTTGACCAGACACACCCTAACTGACGCAGGAAAGGTGCCTCACGTGCTTGGGTCACATGATTGATTGGCGTTCCCCCTCTTCCACATCCTTCCTGCCAATCACTGTTCCATCTGAAATAGCCCTCAACGTTGGAAGGCTACTACAAAATCTCCAGAAGACAAGTATAAAAATACCTTTCTATACTCTTGTTTCTCACTCTGCCATGCACAGTCAGCATCCTCATGCTGCGCACTCTACCTGCCTTTTTCTGGCCCAGCTCTGTTTTCTGGAGTGTTCCATCACTACCAATTCCCTCTGTGTCTTCAATTGCTTTTCAGTGTTTCCTCTCCATCACTTTGACATGACCAGGGATGCTGCTTCCCCTATTGTCTCTCCTGTAGAGTTTGCTGTTTCTCTCCTACTTAATGTCACTCCAGATTGAAAGGTTAAGTCCCTGCCCTGCTTGCTGCCCAGACACAGCCAGTCTATTATCAAACCAATTTCTTGTGAAAACTCTCCTCCTTTTTATTATCATCAATGATCAAACTCTTGAATGCTTATCCTCAAAAGTTTCATCTCCTCCAAATCAATTAGCATCCATAGGAACTTCACTGTCTTTCTGAATTTTACTTTAAACACAGAGTATCTCAGATACATAAATGATTCATCCTCTACCACATTTATCCAGTTGTTCACCGAGTCCTTATTTTTTCTACATATTTCTTTTAATTAATTAATTTTTGAATAGGTATTCTATTTGCATAGTATAAAAATCAAAATAATGTTTACAAATATTCCTTGAAAAGTCTTTTTCTATGTCTTAAGTCATTACATTCTACATTTCTATGTCTAAGCTATTACATTCTTCCAACTTCCCTTAACATAAACATTTGAATTAGTATTTTGGATATCAGTATTTCTTAGAAAAAAACAAGAAGGACATCAACACTATATATTCTAGTTGTCTCCTCTTTCCTTCACAGAAATTATTAATAACATACTCTGGGCAATTTTTTCTACTTGGTGTTTTTAATTTAACAATAGGGCCTGGCAATTTGTGCTAAACAGTACATAGAAAACGTTCTCCTTTTTTTAAAAAAAAATTATTGGTTGTACATAATAGTTTATTTAACCAATTCCCTATTGCTGGATTTTTGTGTTGTTTCCTATGATTTGTTTTGCAAATAATGCCTAATTGAATATGCTAGACTATGCCAATTCTTACACATGCAGTTTTATCTACAAATAGATTCTGATAAGGGACTTCCAGATTAAAAGAGTAAATATATCTATAACTTTGTAGAAAATGCCAAATTCTCCTCCTAGGGTTATATCATACTATACTTCTAACAGAAAATTGTGTAGTATTGGTTTTTCTCTCAGCTTTTTCTGCAACATATTAAATTTTTGTATTTTTCTAATCTGATGAATGTGAAAATGGCATTTCAGCGTAGCTTTCATTTGCGTATCTTCTAAATGAAGTTAAATATCTTTTCAAGTATTTCAGTGTCTTTTTATTTATTTCCCTATGTACCATCAAGCCATGTGGCTTTTGCACTTTTTTCTATTGAGTTATTCGTCTTTTTTTCTTATAAATTCCTAGGAACTTTGAATATAAAAGAGGAAGTAGTCTTTTTGCTCTGAGATGTTATGACTTTTTTCTTGGTTTGTCATTTGAATTTTGAAATTGCTTGTATCTTTTTATTTTTTCACTATGTAGATGTTTTTGTTATGTGCATAATCAAATTTATCAATATTTTATTTTATATCTTCTAGATTTTGAAGAGTAGAAAGAATCAACTTCCCTACTCTAAAGCTTCATACACCTTTATTCACATTTTTTCTAGTATTTTATAGATTGACATTTTACATTTAAAACTTTGGTGCTATTGGGTAAAATAAATTGCTACTCTGTTATCCCAACACAGTATTTTAAAAAGTCCATCATCATCCTATTGACTGGAGTGCCACTTTAACACCAAATTTGCATGCGTTTACATCAGGATTTTCTATTTTATCTATTTGTTTGCATGTCTCCATAGGTACCAGCCAATGTCACAAATTTTTAATAATTAAGGCATGTTTGTATGTTTTGATATGTAGAGGAACTGGTATCCTCTTATTGGTCTTAATTTTTAGGGTTTCTCTGCATTGTGTTGTTTATTTTTCTAAAAGAACTTTAAAATCAGATTGAATAGTTCCAGGGTGGAAAAATGAAAGAAATCTGTTGGTACATTTTTCAGGTTTACATTACAATTGACAGCTTTTTGATATTAAATCTACATATTCAAAAACATTGAATGCAGTTTCAGTTTTCAAGTCTCCTTTTGATTTATCCAGGAGTACTTTAATTTTCTTCATATAAATTTTACATATGTTCTGTTAAGTTTATTCATAGGTATTTTATTTTATTTCACTGTTTTAAATGAGGTCTTCTTCAAAATATTGACTAGCTAGACAGTTTTACATATGAAGATTGTTGATTTATAGGAGTTAATTTTATGGTTAATCTACAATTCTTATTCCTCTAATATATTTATCTTGCCTAATTGTGTTGACTAATACCACAGATAAAATACTAAGTAGTAATAGTGATAGTGGAAATTTTTGTCTTTCTCCTGGCTATAGAGGAAATATTCCTAGCTCTTCTCCACTAGTTGTTGGTTTTTAAGTCAAGATACACATTTTATCATGTCAAGGGAATATTCATCATTATAATTCATCACAACTAATAGTATGTAACTATTTTCAAATCAAGAACTAGTATTAAATTTAGTCAAATTTTTTTTAGTATCTATGGAAATAATCATATGGGGTTTATCTTTGGATATAATATGATGAGATGGACTGTATATTACTTGTTTTTCTGGAATTGATGCAATCTGGTCACGCTGCATTGTGTTTGAAATAGGAGAGTTTCTTGACCTTATCCCTTAGGGGACAGATTTGCTCTTCAGCTGTATTCATTCTGCGATTCAACTCATTTGCTGAGTTTTTTTTTTCTTTAACAGCTATAATATTTTTCAGGCCCAATTATTTGCAGACAGTACTTTTAATGTCTTGTTTTTATTGATTTGTGTTTATAAAATCATCCACTATATTTAATAAATCTACTTGTACTGCTCAAGTTTGCTCATTTTATTCTCAGTTTATTTTATTTTATTGTCTTTCACTTATACTGGTTGCTATGTTGAAACATGTTTTACGTTTTTCTCAAAGCTCACTTTTTCCTGGGACATTGGCCTCATTAGCCTGGGAATCTGAAATTGTGTAAAGAATCCAATGTCCTAGTCCTACCTAGCTTGCAAAGGTTAGAGGATTGAGATGGGCTGATTTGTTAAGTCAGAGAGCCCTGGCATTTCACTTTCCACTGAGTAATCATTCTCTCTTATGGTGGTGTGTTGTTGTTCACTCCCCATTTCATCTGAGGTGTCCCAGAATAATCCTGATGTGACTCCACTACTCCTTGCCACCCATGAGATCTATGGTAGATTTTTCTGCTGTGGAGGAGCAAACATTGTGGCACCAGTTCACAGAAGTCAATCGTAGAAGACCAGGGCATACCTACAAACCACTCCCCCACTCTCCTCATTCACAAATAAAAAGCTTTGTTGTATTACACTCCTGTTTTATTGCATACACTATTACCTAACCATCTGGTATTTCTCACCCTTGGTGTTTTATCAGTTTTTATAATAGTTTAACAAACCCAGAAGCCTCTTTAGGCGTCTAAGCATTATGTCCACAATGGAGATTGTGCATAAAATAAAAAGGTAGATTCACACTAGTTTAACATATTTTGGGGAATCAGAAGTTTCAATGCCATTTTCTACTAAGAATTTCTTTCTTAGGTCATTAGATTGATTAAAAGAGTTAGAGGCTAAAAACAGATTGAGGCAACTTGGTGATACCGCTAGAACTTGAGTTTAAGCACCAATACAATGTTTGAAGTGAAAAACTTTAGCCAATTTTAGTCAATAAAGTTTGATAAGTTTAATGAGGTTTAATAAGATACCAAGGCCAGAACTATTCAATCTCAGGCTTGGCCACATACAGCAAGAGCCATAACTAAACTGAATTGGCCCCCAAAGAGAAGGCCCAATGACCCTCTTTCTGAGAAACCTAATGGCACGAGATGACATACTGCTACTATTGCATCTGCTAAAACTCTCTAATGAAAGTGATTTCCCTCCCCAAAGAGAACAGGAAGGATCCAAATTCCTTGGTAACTCACAGGGTTTTAAAATTCTACCCCTCACTTTCTCTGCCTTCCTCGCTATGTTGAAAATTTATAGCCCTAAAGGCTCCTGTTTGACTAGGATTGCCTGCTTCCTTCCCCACCTTATCAATGAGGGAGCATTACATTTACTTGTTTAGTCCATAATTTATAAATCTGTATCTCACTATATAGCTCTACTTATTTAAGGAGAAAAATACCTATTTCTAGTTCTACTTCTACAGTTAGAAAGTTAGTTTATAACCAGACTAGTAAATAGCTTATTGGAAGTCTGTGTTTCCCTGTGAGCTGGAGTTTCAAAGCTGGTCTTATGAACAGCTCTCTGGGGCCATATGCTGGCCCCAGATTCTGCTCTTCCCACTGAGATTTTAAATATCCTGTACCAGGGTTCTACCTACACACTGGTGGTGGGGCATGAGATGGTGTCTTCTCCCAATTCAGAGCAGAGCTCTTGAGACAAAGCTTCTATTTAAGAGAATCAAGTCTCTTTCTTGTTCTTTTCACCAGCAACAAGTCTCAGATCAAACAAGCAAAGAATAAGAACTCAACAGTAATTCACAGAGTTTAGGTACTTCACTTAACCCTCAATGTGACTGCATCTTCTGTATCCACCTGTGTGTGTTCTCATTTGGCTTCCCTTCAGTGGTTGTTACTCTTGGTTGCAAATTGTAATCACCTGGGGAACTTTTAAAACTACTGATGCCCTGTCCCACCTCACCCACTACCTCTGTCCCTACCCCAGCCAAGACTCTTATTAATTGGTCTGCAATGTGGCCTGGGCACTGCAATTTTAAAAAGCTTCCCAGACGATTCTAGCATATGTTACAGGGTGACTGGCACTTCATTTAAATTTTTTCTTCCAACCTAGTGAGACCAGATGTCAGTTCTTTCCCAGCTGTCAGAACCAGCTGCATAACTTGCGGCACACCGTGCAAAATGAACATACAGAGCACCTTGTTCAAGAATTGTTAAGAATTTCAAGACTGTGACAGCATAGTATTTAACCAAGCATGGGGCCCTCCTAAAAGTGGGACCCCGGGCATATGCGGCACATCTGATAAGCTAGCCCTGTCTGAGATCCAATGGTAACAGCTAAGGGTTTGTTCTCTTGTAGATTACTTTTTTCTTCCATCATTTTCTGTCTTGCTACTCTACCTATTTAGTCCATACAACAAATTTTACACTTACATATTCTCCTCTCCCTCCCCACCCCTGCTTTGGTAAGTAAAGGTGGTATTAAGACCAACCTGGTGGAATCTTCCATTGCTTTTTTTTTTTTTTTTTTTGGCCATCTTTTTTTAAAAAGTGAAATTGTCCTTTCTTCTTTACTTGTTTGTTTCTGGAAATTTGTTTGTGATTAATTTTGAACAGTGTATTTTAAAATTTATTTTGATAGACTTGGGGAAAGGAAATTCTTAGCTCTGGCCTTAATACAACATTTTTACCCAAAGGAAATTTCTCAATTTTTATTTTATCTATTTTAATAAAATTTGTTATACTTAAGCAATGAAATTATTTTAAAAAAAATTAATCAGAGCAAAGAGAGTTAGAAAAGGTCCTAACACCATCATTGTATGAGAAATGAGTATTCTGAAAACGAATCTTCCATCCTGGGCTAAAGAAAAATGAAGTTTAATGTAACTACTAGACACTTAACAAAGAAATATAATTCTCAGGACTTTCTGGACTTATTTTCTTCCTCCACTCATGCCCATTTCAATTACAGCTCCTTTTCCCTACCTGCACTTCAAAAAACTTTCAGAAGGAACACCATAAGATTCATCACTGGAAATAGACTTAAGTCACAGAAACATAGTCCATAATAAGTATCACATGCTTCAAGATGAAATCACTTTTGACTCTTGGGCCAAGATTGCAACCAAATTTCAGGACCCAGCGTTTCCTTTCCCTCAGAAAAGATAGAGCTGTCAGCGCCTCTGGCAGGCCCCTGCGTCTATACTCAGCTGACCCTGTGGCGTGCAGTGGATTTACAGCACACAGTGAGCGGGGAAGGAGCCAACGTCACCGTGAAGTAGTGCCGTGCCAAATAAAGTGGGAGAAACGCTGCTCAGTCAGGGTCTCAGGAAGACTTTCATCCTCACTAGACCAGAGCTGAAGTTTATATGACAAGCAGATGTGAAATCTCCTCTGGAAATTCAGCTGTCACGGACTCAAAAAGAAACTGAAAAAGGAAAATCAAGCCCACTCATGTGAGATATGTAATAGTGGGCCTACTAGGTTAATGTAATTCTAGTTGGCTGGGGCAATTCCCTTGCTGACATAATTTGCTAAAATCCCTCCTTCCTCTCTTCTTAACTATATTCTTCCAATTCTTAAAAGTTAAGTTCAAGTCCAAATGTCTAAGGGAAGTTTTCCCTGATGACATTGACACTATTTTCTTTTCTGAATTTTTCTAACTATTTTTGATCCACAATTAAAGAATATTTATTGCATTCTGTTCTATTGATAAGATATTCATTTTATATGTTAGAATATCAATATAAAATTTACACAGATGATTTAAGATATACACATTTTGTCACACCAAATGTCTGCTCCTCTGAGTAACACCACTGGGCAAGCCATGTACAGTTATTTCTATCCTAATAATTCTGAGTGTTATGCTGCGAACCTGTCATCTAACACTCAGCACAATTGGGTATTATTGGATATATTGAAAGGCAGAAGGAATTTGTCAATTCTGAATGAAGCATTATTTAAGTAAATATTATCCTTGTGAACTTGGAATAAACTTGGTAGAACCAACATTTTTCACCCAGATTTGAAGCCTTGTTTAACTACACAAAAAGGATAAAAAGTAGAGGGAAAGAGGGGAAATAGAAATTTAAAACACAGAAAAGCGTGATACTGAGAGAGCTAAATGGAAACAACTTCTTCAGCCTCTGTACCAAGACTGTGTTCCAAATCTCAGAGGCAATTTTTCCTCCTAAGGCAATAGACACATGTGATAAATACCTATCCAAACACACAGTCCCATGGAATGAAGTTTCCTTGCAAAAAGGTGGCAGATCTTGGGGTGGGAATTTAATATAACAAACTTCCTAATAAAAATGCTTTTACCAAGCCAGGAATTGACTGTGTGGTAAAATATTATTCCCCTGGGTAAAAGTAAAAAAAAAAAAAAAAAAGATAATTTAATTGTGTTCCTAATTTTAGGATCATAACAAATTTAATGGCCTGAATTCTAATTTTTAAAAGAGAAAATACACCAATTTGGGACAAAGGAATGACAAGTAAATTCTAGTGCCTTTTTTCCCCTAGCATAATTTATGATTTTTCAAATCAGCTCTACCACTACCATGGATTTAAACATAAAATGAATAACCCAGTTGACTTTTCTTACTTTTGTAAATTTATGTCATTGCCTTTAATTCATTTCAGGGGCTCTGTCTTCCTATTATCCACAGAAGCAAGCACATATTAACTGTCATTTTTCTAATGAAATATTTCATCTGGTCCCTCATGTCATCTCTCACCTCTTTTACACCTCTGTCCTTAATTAAATTCTCAGGCACACTCCAGCAAATCCAGTTCTGGCCCTACATCTATCTCACATACAAGAAAATCTCTTACCTGCTCTGCTTTTTCTAAAAATTACTATTAATTTATAATTCAAGTTGACCTGTGGAGAATTATCCCAGTCAATTCCTTCATGTTTTACCAATTTTATTACATTTTCATAGCAGTATTCAGTTTTAGCTCCCGTGACACTTTTATATAGCAGCTATGGATTATTAAGAGCAAAAGGTGCTACATGTTCTTAAAAGTGGGTGCTAAATAATGTGTATATGTGGACATGCAGTGTGGAATGACAGACGACAGAGACTCGGAAGAGTGGGAGTGTGAGAGGGGGTAGGTGATAAGAAATTACTTAATGAGTAGAATGTAGTTTATTCAGGTGATGAATACACTAAAATGCCAGACTTCACCATTGCCACATTACTACACATATATATCCATGTAACAAAATTGCGCTTGTACCTCTTAAATTTATATAAAAATAAGTAAGAGCAAAGAGTGTCAGAACTATGCAAAACACAGTAGAGTAACAAAGGACCACGGCCATTTGCAATTAAAAGAAAAAAATTGAAGCCTGGCACTGTATAGGCTTGTACCTATGCACCTGTAGTCCCTGCTGTATGGGAGGCTGAGGCAGGAGGATTCCTTGTGCCTAGGAGTTCGAGTCCAGCCTGGGCAACATAGCAAGATCCCATGTCATAAAAACAAAAACAAATTCAGAATCTGTGTCTGTGCAACTGAATTGGGATGGGTCAAGGAGTCTGGCATAAATGCTAAATAAGAAGACACAATCAAATTATACATTATGCAAGCCACTTTAAGAGACAACAAATAATTTTATTTATGGAAGAAATGACTCCAGTAATTTATTCCAAAGCTAGTGCTTCATTATTACAATAGAATGGGATTTTTAGAAATTATTTGCTTCGTTAGTTTTGATTTAAAATGTTATACTGGCATTTACTTTATTCTCCCCACTGTGTTTGTCTTAAGGTTACTCATGTCATAATATGTTCACCCGTACCAGTTTGCCAGGAGGCCCCCCTCAAAAAAGTAAGAATTTATAACATGTTTTATGACCAAAAGCTCCAAGATGTTGAAACATTGCTCCTGGGAGGTATAAACATCCTTGCTTTTGCGGTTAAATGGAAGCATGTGCCGCTTTCCTGAACACACAGCAGTGAACTCCATGGTCATTTCCTTTCTCTGGGACATTTCATCTCACTCCCCCAAAGCCCTCCACTAGTTATCTGAAACACACAAAATAATCCCATGTGTGTCAGATCGATCCAACACTTCATTCTCTTTTTGTTGGGATTAAGTATTTGTTATTTAATCTACGAATTTACTTAAAAAATACATGCAGCAAAGAATCTACCGAAATTCCAAGAGAAAGCAACTGCTGTTTTATGGAAGGCATATAAATAAATAGGGTGAAAGGTGAAAGCAACCGAATTTTTCATGGGTAAACAAAAGGTGCTATATTTATATAATGGAATAGTATTCAACATTAAAATGAAAGAGATTCTGAAACATGCTATAACATGGATGAAACTTGAGGACATTATCTAAGTGAAATAAGCCGATCACAAGACCAATAGCATATGATTTCATTTATTTGTGGCACCTACATCAGTCAAATTCACAGAGACAGAATGTAGAATGGTGGTTGCTAGGGGCTGTGGAGAGAAGGCAATGGGGAGTTATTATTTAGCAGGGACAGTTTTACAAAGAGCTTCAGTTTTACAAAGTGAAAAGAGTACTGTGGATGAATAGTGATGGTGGCAGCAAAACAATATGAAAATACTTAATGCCACTGAACTGCACAGTTAAAAATGGTTGAGATGGTAAATTTTATGTGATGTATATTTTATCATTTTTTCTTAAATGAGGAGAGATGTAAGATAGATAAAAAATAGATATAAAAATAAATATGGTAAACCTCTAATTAGCATCATTGGATTTAAGATTGAGCTTTGCTGTCAAAGAGAGCAGGGGATGAATTTGTTTTGACACTAACTGACCCTATGTTCTTGGATTCTTTGGTTCTCAACAGGAAGGGAATACATACATGTTCATTATTGTGTTGTTCTAACATGCAAATGAGAAAATGTTCAGCCATTTCTCTTTCTAGGTAAATTTTACAAGGTAAATTAATTATAAGGTGATCTATTAGGTGATTGGGAGGCAATATTTGCTTATGCTGACTGTTCCGGCTTTGAGGCAAACTGGATCAATCATTTCCAACCAAAAATTAACTGCGGTTGCAACACAGATGCTGTAATTGAGTGGTTTGCACCTTATTTATCATAACAATGGATCATAAACATAGGAATCAAAAAATCTGTGATTAAGTTCTGATGGCAAAAAGACAATCACATTACTCTTGAACTAAAAGTAGATTAAACCAATGCCAGATTTGCTCAGGAATATTTAGGTTTTATACAGTCATACGAGTGTGTGTGTGTGTGTGTATATATATATATATATGCACATATATATATATATGCGCATATATATATATATAGCTCCATAATACCTTTGTTATTAAACTTTTCCTGCAAGAGGGAGAAATAACCTTTTTATTACTGTGAGTCATAAACCCCATGCCTCTTAAGTCTTATTTTCATAAGAAAAATATAAAACATCAAAGAAATGCAATGATTATACACATTATCGGATCTTTTATTAGATGGACAATATCTGGCACAGGGCTCAGGAAACAGAAGGTTCAATAACTGTTTCTTTCTACCTTTCTCTCCCTGTATACAGTGAAAAAATAGGAAGAAGAATTTGAATAAAAATAGGAAATGTGGAACATCAATAAAAAGTCTGACTAAAGGTGAAAAATCAGGTAATTTCTCATAGGATGAGATGCTCCTGAAGAAATCATGGGTTATATGGTAATCCATGCCACATGACCACATGACTTTTATCTGAACTATATATTTAATGTCTAGTTAATTCGTATATAAATTGAATATTTTAAGTCCAAGATATTCTGACTAAAATAAAATTGATGCAATATGATATGACATAAATTGTCACAATCGTTCTCTGAATATACTGTCAGGGAAGAAATCGATGTAAAGAGAGAGGGCTGGGACTGGGGTAGGAGAGAGGCTACTAGGCCACAAAAATCAAGGAGCTTCTTTTTTTTTTTAAATTCAGATGGAGTGGGTAGACCCAAGGAAGTTCTTGTTCTTAAGGTCCTTCAGGTGCCAGTCTCCTTGATTTGTGTATTTGAGGTGTCTTGTCCTAGTCCTGGCCATGAAAGAGAGGTTTGAAAATAAAAGCTGCATATTCCATATGAAGTGAAGCCAAAAAACAACAAAAGATTAAAAACTAAAACCATCAACCTTAATTGAGTGTATTTACATTGAGATGCTGCCTGCCAAATACCTATACTCCCATTCAGCTATAAAGTAAGATGGCTTCTAGGAAATACGATTGATTTGAGATTTTGGTCCTAGAAATTTTAACCTATATAACCTAATGACTTAAATAAATTAGCACTAATTAAGATAAGATATAGGTGGAAATACAGACTTTCTAATGTCATTAAATTAGCTATGAAAACAACACTGTGATAATCCTATCTAGAAGCACTGGAATGCCAGCCCTGGGATTGTGGTTTTCACATGTCTACATGGGTTTAACCGTGTGAGTCTCTGTGGCTAAACATGAATGAAAGTTCACTTTCTAAGAGCAAAGCTCAGGGAGGAACAGCCCAGAGTACTAATGGCAAACCTGTCAATATACTTGGTGTGACCTTTCACAAAATATCTTAAATTATCTGGGCATCAGTTTCTTCATCTCTAATTAAAGATTTGAGCAAATAGTCTCTGATGTTTATTGACTTGAACACTGTGATCTCTTGGCTATTTCTGTTAGTGATTGATAAAATCACTTTTCTTTGGACTCTTAGCTGGGGAGAACACCGTTTGTATTATCCTTACCAAACATGTGGCTGTGGGGTTAGTTATGGACCTTCCAGAAGACATAGCAATGCTAATATCTCATATACCTAGCAATTTTAATTCAAACATGTCATTTCTACAATAATCTTTAGAAAGGAAAATCATAGACATTCTAATATTTTGTTCTAATGCTTTATTAATTCTTTTCTCACATTACAGAATTACTAAATGAACCATATGTTGCTTTGGTTTTTAAATCATTGTATATTGTTTTCCTGCTTATCACTTATAGTATCTATTAATTGGAAAAACAACAACAATACTGCTATATGCAATTGCATAGAGAGAAATTCTATCTCTTTCAGAACAGCTTTTCCAAATAGTCCTATTTTAAAAACAGTGCAGTTTCAGCACCACTTAGCCTCTGCCCTTACAGCTACAGTAAATTATCCCTAAATTGGAAAAATGTCCTACTACAACTGAAAAGCAAATATCTAGTTAACCAACTTTCCACGTTAGGCCACCTCAATTTTGTGGTTTTAGCTGAGTCACTGACCCATTAAGAAGCATTTATTACTGCCAATAAAGCAATCTATCCTCATGTAAAAATATCCTTAAGCTTCATGACTTTCAATAAAGTATTAAATTTCCAGAATTTTTTGAGTTCATAAGGAGGTGAAATAATGGAAAAACAGAGATTCCATGCCTACCTAGTAATAACATTTAACATAAAATAATCTTGCTGGATATAGAATGATAATAGATAAGATCAGATATGGGTATAGTAGCTATTACATTGTCATTAGTCATGAAGGTACATTTGTATCTAGACAATTGCTTAAACATTCAGCTTAATAAATGGCATGAGTCCTTCTGGCCCTTTAATGTAGAGAACCCAGTTCATTAGTTTTCAATGAAGCATCTAGAAGTATCTAACACAAAAGTAGGAAAACTATGGCCTGTAGGCCAAACTCAGCCCACTACCTGTTTTTATAAATATAGTTTTACTGGAGCACAGCCATACCTATTTGTTTACTAGTGCCTATGGCTGCTTTCCTACTATGACAGGGTTGAGTAGTTGCAACAGAGAACATATGGCCTAAAAAGTTTAAAATATTAAGTCTCTGAGCCTTTACCAAAAGTTTGTCAAACCTGCTGTACGAAACACATTAATTCAGGCTACTTTAGTTGTGGTCTATGTAAATTGCGACAGTTATTTGAACTGTTGTGGTTTTGTAAAGGGTCCCTCCTAAGTCAATAGAAATACCCCATTTCTCTTCTCTGTTCCATAAATTATTTTGCTTTTAAGATTAGGATTCTATGTAATTTAACAAAACATAGCATTATTATGAACTTGATCAAAAGAAAAAGGAATGTTTAAATAAATTAAAGTATTTATTTGTTCCCAGATACCCAACTAAGCAGGAGAGTTATACCCACCTAAACCCTACACGAAGTTGACCTTATGCTTATAGAGCTTTTTAAAGTGCATTCATTTTCCTTTCACAATGCCAAGACATTGAATGAATAAATACCTACTTTAGAGGACTAAATATGATGGTTACATAGGTTTAAAAACTTGCAAACATGATATGACTAATTTATGACATTATATATCATATATTTTGTTCCTTAATCAATTTTGTCCATTTAACATTCTTTATTACTGACATGAAAATGTCTAGATTATCTGTACAGCATCAGAGATGTTTCTCTTCATCAAACTTCCTATTGGCAAACCCCCTGCCTTCCTCTTAAGTGACTTAGTAGAGAGTGAAGAACAATATTGTTCTTAACTAGACCAGCGTTCATCTCCATTAGCGCACACCAAGGAAAGCTCTGCTTAATAATGCTTGCTTTCTAAAAGTACTCCACTCAGCTAGAGAGACTAAAAATATAGTCTGAATCATAAAGAAAGTGCCAAAACTCTTTTTTTCTTCAACAGAGTAGAAACTAGGGCAACATAAGTGAGGCACCCAGCTTGCCTATAAAATTTAAGGTGATGCTAAAAAGCTTGGTAATTAAGATAAATAATTTTTTTTTAGTTACCTGAATCACTTTTATAATGCTTGAGTCATGGTTATAGGAGTGCCTGTCACCCAGATATTGTTCATTGTACTCGTTAGTTAGGTTTTCCCCGTTCCCTCCTCCCCTCTCAGCCCCAGTTGATTTCCGTTGAGCTTTACTTCCCTCTATGCACATGTATGCTCACCAGTTAGTTCCTATTTAGTAGTGTGATATTTTTAGACAGAAAAACTGATGCAAAAATCCATGGGAAACAAAATATTAAAATTTTAATTCAAAAGAGGGTCAGTAACAAAGCCTTGTAAATCCATATTAGACCAGAAGCAAAAAATTTAAAAATCATTAACATTGATCATGTTTTGAATCAATTTTGATTTTTGCTGTCCCCTTAAATTTTGCCTCTAGAGGCAGATGTGTCTTTCATCTCATTCTCGTCTCAAACCTGTTCTTCACCCAATTAACTAAAATTGTACCAAATGGTTAGTAAACTGAAAAACCTCTTTGTGAATAGTTGACTTTCAACAGAGTGAGAGAACCTATGGCAATTTTGCCAAGGAACAGCACTTACAGCTGATATAGATAGTACCAACCCAAGAGAGGACATCCCCCTTCCTATTTTTGCTTCCTCTCTCATTGCCCTCTTCTCTCTTTGTATTCCCTTGACATTACTTTCATCAACACACAGATACACAAACCTAGCCTTGCCCCTTATACTGAAGGGTAAACAAAGAGCTGATCTTTGCTCTGGTTCTATGCTATCGGACCACCAAAAAAAAAAAAAAAAGAAAGAAAACCAAAAAAAATGATAATTGGCCTACAGACAGGGAAAGCCCAAGGAACACAAATTATTCTTAAACATAGACCCATTTCTCTCCTTTAGTTAATAAGCAGGGGAAAAATTCAGGAGTATTAACTTAAATATCACCACTTATTACACTATGCTCCTCTTCATGGGTCCTCTAGGAAACGGGTCCCCAACCTATGGTGAGTTGTATAATTATTTCATTATATATTAAGATGCAATAACAGAAATAAAGTACACAATAAATGTAATACACTTGAATCATCCCAAAACCATCCCCCTACTCCCCAACCCCCCACCCTGCTTCGTGGGAAAATTGTCTTCCATGAAAACGGTCCCTAGTGCCATAAAGGTTGGGGACTGCTGCTACCTGGCTCAGCTAATCTGTAGAGTACTGTATGGCCAGCTTTACCGTCAATGAACGCAAAGACAAAGAGAATTTGTGGCAATTTTTTTTTCAGAGAGTGGAGGAAACGATGCTGACCCCCCAGGTTGACCGACGCATTTAAACGTTTCTCTTAGCTTGACTAAACTGACAATAGTCCCTGACAATAGTCCCTGACCTGACAATAGTCCCTGACCTTCCTTGTCTTAGAGCATTTACTTTAGAAAATTTTCTGCTATAAATCTTTTCTCTTTCTCTTTGAGATGTAAGTCTTCTCACAGTCTCTTGCCAGATTTACGACCCAGAGATATTTTTCTCCAGGGTCTGGGAGTAGTCCCTGCAATATGTAAATATAAGGAAGACAGTGTCTGCAATGGACTGAATCATGTCCCCCTAAATGTGTATGTTGAAGCCCTGACCTCCATGTGACTGTATTGGAGATAGGGCCTTAGGAGGTGAGGAAGGGTAAATGAGGTCGTAAGATTGAAGCCCTAATCTAACAGAACTAACATCGTTATAAAAAAGGAAGGTACATTACAGATTTTTTTTTTTCCCTCTGTCTTTGCCACATGAGGATGCAGCAAGAAAGTACCATCTGCGAGCCACGAAGAAGGCCCTCACCAGAAACTGACCCTACTATCACCTTGATCTTGGACTTCTCAGTCTCAAGAACTGTGAGAAAATAAATTTCTTTGTCTAAGCCACCCAGCCACCCAGCCTGTGGGATTTTGTTACAGCAGCCTGTGCAGACTGAAGCAGTGCCCCTATTTCTGTGTAAGGGTAGGAGCTCAAATTAGATAAATGACAATTATGGGGCTGGGGAGAAGATAGCCTAATTACATTGACCATTCCCTTCTAATCTTTTTCACTACCTTTCCACTAGCTCACCCTAGCGCTTAAAAATTTCTCTCATGTCTTATTTGAGCCAAGTTGACCTCAATCTCTCTCCCTCATTTCAATAATCTGGATTAGAGTTTCCCTTGCCTGTTTAATTCAGTCCAGTGCAATTTCTCTCCACAAAGTCAATTACTCACTGGTAATTTGTTTATTCTCTGCAATCTTTTTGCCATATAAATATTTTTAACCAAAAGCATGACTGTTTTAAATACATATAAAATATTGTTAATAATTATTGAGTCAATATGATATTTTCACCTGTAATTCTTTGTAGTATTCTCTGTAAAGATAATTATCTTCTTAATAACTGATTTCTGACTGTTTTCTTGAATTTGTCTCATTTAGGCATTCCTGTTTCTTTAATATTCTGGTTGCTTTGCACTGCATGATGATTATAGGTAAACATATTCTTAAGTGAATGTGTTCTTAAGTGAATATGTTTACCTATAATTAGAATGTTTTCTGTTTTCCAGCAAAACATTTGTTAAGTAATAGAGTCAATTTTTTTTTTTGAAATACATTTACAGTATAATAACCAAAAGTCTCAGTTTTGCCTGGATAGTACTTGTTTTAGAAATGAAAACCCAGTGCCCTGGGAGGCTCTCAGTCTTAAGCAAACTGGTTTAATGTATTTGCCTTCTTCCTTTTGTTTTCTCTAAGACTATCTGTCCACCAGGTCATCAGAACATAGCCATCTGCGAATGATCAATGTGTTCTCTACAGAGTTGATGAAACTGCAAAAAGATAAAAATAGTGAAGGGGAGAGAAAAATAAAATGAAAGAAAGAGGAAGAAAGGAAAATACAGATACAACACTTGCCTATGCCTACTACCACATGAGGAAAACTATGATTCTTAGCATATTTATTTACAAATATTAGGTAAATTTACACAGCTACTGTGTCTGTTTTTAATGCATGTATAAAAATGGCTACATTTAAATATATTTTCAGGTTTACTTATTCTCCTTTGAATGCAAAGATGCACCAGTATTATGTGAGTGATACCAAGGTATTTTAGAAAAAAGATAAATGCTTCAAAGCAGAAGTGGCACCATATATTCACTCTGCACAAAAGAAAAAAGAAAGACAAGTTTAATAGCAGAATCAATTGCTGAAAAACCTGCAAATGTGAAAAGTGTTTGAGTTATTGCTTCTGTGAGCACTCCTAACATTTTTATTAACTTCCAAATGCATAATAATGACATTTCAAAAAAATTACCATACTTAGAGACAGATTTTAAGAGGGAAGTTATTCCCTGAGCCCAGTTCTACAACCATCATGATAATAAAAATTCTCTGCCCGTAGCAGCCTTGAGCTGGCCCGATGCTCTTACACCTTCCACTTGACAGACCCAGGGACACAGCCAGACACAGACATTGTGAAATTTGAAATTCCCTCATTCGTGTTGCAGTTAAATTTTGTTTTCAATTTATAAGATATTTTATTTTACATTTAAAATAAAAGAAGTATAAAAGCACATTTTAATTTATGTATCACACAGATTTCTCCATTATAATTATATTCATTTAATTCTATTCACTGAGCAAGAATTTTTCAGAGGTATGAGTTAAAAAGTGGTTAAGACCATTTATTCAGGTGTGTTTTACTTTTGGGGGAAAAGATTATATTTGCTTATTCATATGTATGGTATTTGATATAGAGCATACATTAATATATTCCAAAACTAAGGTGATTGTTGTCCTCCTCTGTATGTATCAGAAATACTTAGAGGATTCTGAACATGCAGATGTCTTGGCCCAATCTCTGGAAATTCTGATTCAATAATGATCAGGTATCCTTGCTGACTTTCAGCAAAGCCATCTTAATTAATTAAATAGTGGGTGACTTTATAAATGATGCAGAGTAACATTTTTTCTCCAAAGTAGAAAAAGTAAAACAAACTCTATAAAGAAAAGGTTCTTAGATCTGAAAAGTACAAAGGATGACATATCACACAGCCTTTCACCACCGATCTCTGTAACTCATGGGTCTGTTTTCCCGCGTGCAGTCAGTCTTCCTTGGAATCTCACAGGTTTCTGACTTTGGAATGAGAAATTAACAGTGAAAAGGGTGCGGTTGTGAGGCAGTCACTTAGTCCACCCTGTGTGGTGACATCTAGATAATGCTAAATAGCACATGGAAATTACACCAACCAAACACCACTAGCTCCCAAATAGCAGCTAAGTTTCCAGGTTTGCGCTGTGTATGGAGAGTCAGAAAAGTGAATGGGAGGATCTGGGTCTACCCAGAGCATGAAATCCAGCATTAGAAAGTCTGTGTTTCCACACACCACTGAGATCATAACCGCTTATAAACTCTCTTCTGTCAAGGTTACCTTTGATGTTTTTGTGGACATAATTTTCCTATCTTTTCTTTTTCTTTTTTTTTCTTTTTTTTTTTTTTTTTTTTGAGATTAGGGTGTCACCCTATTGTTCTAGCTAGAGTGCAGTGGTGTCATCATAGCTCACGGCAACTTCAAACCCCTGGGCTCAAGTGATCTTCTGCCTCAGCCTTCTGAGCAGCTGAGACTACAGGCACGTGCCACCATGCCCAGATAATTTTTCTATTTTTTGTGGAGATGAGGGTCTTGCTTTTGCTCAGGCTGCTCTTGAAATCCTGACGTCAAACGATCCTCCTGCCTCAGCCTCCCAAAGTGCTAGGATTACAGGCATTTTCCTGTCTTGTTAAATTTTATTATTATCATTTTTTGTCAGAGGAAAAAGTAGGAAACTGGTATAAGGCAGTCGAAAATTTTTCTACAATCTATTCCCTGCCATCAGTGTAGTCATACACGTGCATTACCTTAGGAAACACACTGCCTTCATTGGCAAAAATTGTTAATATACAAGTTGGGAAGTCTCCTGTGAATTCAGAAAAATCACTTGTATTTTTATGTTCTTTAGTAACAATCTCCCCACTCTGGAAACTTTTTCATTTTAGTATTTGAACTATAATTGCATCTGAAAAAAAGAGATTTAAAAACCCTAAAACTAGGAGAAATAAACATTCTCAAACATCATGTATGAAATTTTATTATATGGAGCACAGATAAGTTATAGTAGCCATCATTTTTTTCTTCTTCCCTATGGCCATTTAACTTTTGATTATTGTTAGGCTACTTGGTTAGATTTGTAATGTTAGTGAAAAATCACTTCTCTTAAAGGAGAATAGAGAGAAAATTTGCTTCTTTGCAATACTGACAGATAAATAAAAAAGAGACTGTTACAAACCTGAAAGTAGCAAAATTATAAACACAAATACAAACAAAAATAGACATGACTTCCTCAAATTATATCTTGTATGCCCCATCACAGAAACACACACCCAGAAATGTTTTATAAGTTTCAAATCAATAATAAGCTTGTGAGAGCTATAATTCTTTGGGATTAATTTCCAATTCCAAAATGCAAAAGTATTTTTAATCATCTTTCCTTTGCATTTTAGTGAAAACTTTTTTATGATTTGAGATATTAAAATTGACTGTCAGTTTGTGAACCTTGAAATAAAAAGTAGGAAACTAGAATCTCCATTATAGAATTTCAGGTATTTTTTTTTTTCTGACTTTGAATGGTAAAATGCATCATCAAGAAACTGCTATCATGATCAAAATGAAAATGTGCAATTTATAAATTTAATAATTTTGATATTAATTCCTAATCCAACATATTTAGTGCTACTCCTCATGGAATTCATTGATGCTTCCAAACGTGCAAGAAAGAAACTTCCCAGATGAGTGTCACTATCTACATAGATGAGCTATACTCTGTCAAATTATATTATAAAGCACATGTTTAAGTAAAACTAAAACCCCCCTACTAATCCACTGTATTTCACCATACCATTGGAAATATATCCTCCTGAAGAAGGATATGCTCTGAATGCAATAAGTATTGAAGTGAAGAAATCATTTTATATTATATTCAGCTGGCAAATGATAAAATTATCATGGGATAAAAATGCTAAAGTATTATCATTTCTCTACAGGAATTATAGATGTTGAACAGATCTAAAGAGAATAGTCAGTCCTTAATTGCTTTAGCTAGGACTTTTGTTTCCTTTAGCTACCTACAATATAAAGTTACTGAAGATAACATTGTGTTCTTTTTGTTAGCTCCCTCTCACTACATTTTGTTAGGGTATTTTCACAAGATAAAGAGTGAAGCTGAGGATTCATGCATCAAATTAGTACTTAATAGTGGAAGGGCAAAAGTGTCAGCAAGTACAAGTAAGCTATACAGCTACTGGTGAGAATCTAAGCCTAATTGTCGGTCTAAGAGTTGGCTCAAGGTAGACGTTGTTGAATTCTATTTGAAGGCAGTAAATGGACCAATAAAACAAAACAAAATAGAACAAAAATACAACATAGCAAACAAAATGACTACAATAGTGGCAAAATCCTAAATGTATCATGGTTTGAAACAATACAGTTCAGGTCCTGGTCATACCATTTTATTAGATCTTACTGTGATCTTGGACAATCTATGTCAATATATTAGCTTACATTTCCTCATCTGTGAAAAGAAGAAGTTGGATCAATGGTCTCTAAGTTATCATTCATGTCTAATGATCTTCATACTCATCTGACACATAACTTCAATAGGGCCTGTGAGCTGAGCAAAATTTTGCTAATTGACCCTGATTAAATATTTTCCAGTATTGCCAGAAATAACAAATTTCCAGAGCTCAGTTATAACATATATAACAAAAAATGGAATCAGAAATAATCTCGATAAAATGGCAGCATAATATAACCAATTTACATATTTAGGGAGTGATTTAAGGGAATGTGTACTGAAACACAAAACCAATGCAGTCCTACGGATATTAATAAAATATAAAATATTTATTCTAGAGATATTTTTGAGACTAGCTATCTAAGGAGCAAAAAAAACTGAGATTCAGAAAGGCAAAGTGTTGCCTGGGGAAACATAGAGTTAATGACAGTCACACCTTACATGCTGATCTTTTGATTTCCTAAAATTATGCAGTTTTTTCTACTCTGTTATGATAGTTCTCATTTGTTCTAAATAAGCAATATGGGAAATAAATTGCCAAAGTTCTGTAATCTAAATTTCTTAGCTAGAAATTATTATGCCTAAGGTATACTAAAAACTGCTCTTTAAATATGAAAAAATAAACTCCTTAAATAATTTTACTATTTTATATATTGAATTATATATTTTTTTCTCTGCCTTTTCCTGAAATTACAATGGAAAGAATAATTTTTAAAAAGATATTGTTTATAAGTTCTAATATTTTTATGGTAGAGTCTTTACGTTTTTCTAAATGTTAAGATAATTTCATCTGCAAATAAAGATAATTTGAAGACTTCCTTTCTAATTTGGATGCTCTTTATTTCTTTTTCTTGTCTAATTGCTCTATCTAGGACTTCCAGTACTATGTTAAGAAAAGTAATGAAAGTGAGCATCCTTATCTTGTTCCATATCTTAATGGACAGGCTTTCAGTTTTTTTCCAATTCAGTATGATACTGTCAGTTTGTCTTACATAGCTTTTATTATATCATGGTATGTTACTTCTATATCCAGTTTTTTTGAGAGTGTTAACCATGAAGAAATGTTGAATTTGATCAAATGCTTTTTTTGGCACCAATTGAAACGATCATATGGTTTTTGTCCTTCATTATGTTAATATGACATATCACATTTTTGATTTGTGTATGTTGAACCATCCTTTCATCTCTGTGGTGAATCACACTTGATCCTGATGAATAATCTTTTTAATGAGTTGTTGAATACAGTTTGATAGTATTTTGTTTAGAATTTTTACATCTGTGTTCATTAAAAATATTGGCCTGTAGCTTTCTTTTTTTGTTGTGTCTTTGTCTGGTTTTGGTATCAGGCTAATATTGGCACTGTGGAATGAGTTTGGAAGTATTCTGTCCTCAATATTTTGGAACAGTTTCAGTGGCTTGGTATTAATACTTATTTAAATATTTAGAATAATTTAGGTACAAACCCAAGAAGTCCTAGATTTTTTTACTGATGGGAGATTCTTCTATCTCGTTATTTATTACTGGTCAATTCAGGTTTTGAATTTCTTCATGGCTCAATCTTAGTAGATTGTGTCTACAAATTTATCCAATTTTTATAGGTTTTCCAGTTTATTGGGAATATAATCTATATGCCAACAGTGAACAATCTGAAGAAGAAAGCAAGGAGGTAATCTCATTTACAATAGGTAAAAATAAAATAAATTGCCTAGGAATAAACTAAACCAAAGGAGTAAAAGATCTCCAAAATAAAAAATATAAAACATTGATGACTGAAATTGAACAAGACATGAAAAAATGAAAAAATATCCTATTTTCATGGATTCAAAGACTCAATATTGTTATTGTCAAAATGTCCATACTACCCAACATAATCTACAGATTCAATGCAATCCCTATCTCAATACCAAAGACATTTTTCACAGAAAAAAAAAAAATTCCTAAAATGTGTATGGAACTACAAAAGACTCAGAATAGCCAAAGCCATACTGAGCAAAAAAGAATGAAACAAAACTGGAGGAATCACATTACCTGACTTCAAATTATACTACAGAGCTGTAGTAATCAAAATGGCATAAAAACAGATACATAGAACAATGAAGTGGAATAGAGAACCCAGAAATAAATCCCCACATTTACAGTCAACTCATTTTCAACAAAGGCACCAAGAATTTACACTGGGAAAAAAAGTCTCTTCAACAAATGGAGCTGAGAAAACTAGATATCCATTTGCAGACGAATGAAACTAGACCCCTATCTCTTGCTATATACAACAATCAAAAAAATGGATTAAAGACTTAAATCTGAGTCCTGAAACTATAAAACTACTGGAAGAAAACATTGGGGAAACATTGCATGACATTGTCTGGGCAAAGATTGCTTGAGAAGACCTTAAAAGCATAATCAACCAAAGAAAAAATGGACAAATGGGATCAAATCAAGCTAAAAAGCTTCTGCACAGCAAAGGAAACAATAAGCAAAATGCAAAGACAACACATAGAATGGGAAAAAATATTTCCAAACTACTGATTTGACAAGGGATTAATAAGCAGAATATATAAAGTACTCAAAAAACTCAATAAGAAAAAATAAGTAATCCAATTTAAAAGTGAGCAAAAGATCAAAATAGAAATTTCTCAAAAGAAGACATACAAATAGCCAAGAGGTATATGTAAAAAATACTCAATATCACTAATCATCAAAGAAATGCAAATCAAAATTACAATGATATATCATTTCACTCCAGTTGAAATGGCTTTTATTCAAAAGACAGACAATAATGAATGCTGGTGAGAATGGGGAGAAAGGGAAACCCTGCTGCACTGTTGGTGGGAATGTATATTAGTGCAGCCACCATGGAGAACAGTATGGAGGTTCCTCAAAAACTGAAACTAAAACTACCATGTCATCCAGCAATCCCAATGCTGGGTATAGATCCAAAAGCAAAGACATCAGTATATCAAAGAGACATCTGCACTCCTATGTTTATTGCAGTACTCTTTACAATAGCCAAGATATGGAATCAACATAAGTGCCTATCAATGGATAAGTGGATAAAGAAAATGTGGCACATACACACAATGGAATATTATTCAGCCATAAAAAGAGGGAAATCCTGTCATTCACAACACCATGGGTGGAACTGGAGGACATTGTGTTAAATGAAATAAGCCAAGAGCAAAAAGACAAATATTGAATATTTTCACTCATATTGGGAGCTAAAAAAATTGATCTCATAGAGAGAGAGAGTAGAATGATGGTTACCAGAGGCTAGGCATGGTATCAGAGAGGGAGGGTAAGGTGGAGATGGTTAATGGGTACAAATATACAGTTATATAGAAAGAATAAAATATAATATTCAATAGCACTATAGTTAATATGACTATAGTTAATAATTTTTTATTGAAAATTTAAAAATAACTAAAAAAGTGAAATTGGAGTGCTCCTAACAGGAAGAAATGATAGATGCTTGTTGTGATGGATACCTCAATTATCCTGATTTGATCATTACATATTGTATTCCTATATCAAAACATCACAGGTACCACATAAACATGTACAACTATTATGTACTCATAATAACTAGTGATAAAAATTTTTGAAAAAATAAAGAGGAGAAACCAACAAGGACAAAGAAGAACAGGAAAGGTGACTACAGAAAGGGAGTTTTAAAATCTTAAAAAAAAAAATTAAAAAAAGACAAGTATCTGAGTATTAGATGACTTAAACCTAGAAGGTCAAACACTAGACTATCCATCGTAGAACTAGAGAATAGAAGTAAACTAATTAACAGCAAATAATCAGAAAACTTAAGAAGTTGTAGGGAGCAGAGCTCTATGAAATGGGGATACAAATCATTTTTTTAAATCTTATATCACCAAGAAAAAACTTTTCCAGAATTTTCCTTTCTGCAGAGATTGATCTTAATAGATGAAAAATAAATATCTCCCACTAAGCAGGTGGAAGCCATATCAAAGAGGGGAACAAAGAAAATTATTCCTATTGAAACATGAGATGTAACACCATTTCTCTACTTGTTCTGAGCCCAGTGACTGTCAGATTTATGCCTCTCAGGGACTATAGTGGATAAGTCCTCTCCGGAGAACCTGAAGAATTGGATATTTGTCAATACAATTAGATACAGCGTTAATATTCTACAATGAAGCCTGGCAATCCAAGATCTAAAACTCTGCACAAAAACTTCCAATCAGTGTTTTGGTGCTTCATGTATTTTCTAATGAGAAAAACAAAGACTAAATTAAAGAAAGTTAGAGACTAAAGTACAGAGAGATGATCAGATGAAAAAAAATTAATGGCTTAATAGCTTCTGAAAAATAAGGAAAGGTAATACTTCAATAGAATTAAGTGGTCCAGAAACCTACAAGAAAAAGAACATCGGATTATTAAAAACAACTTGTTAAAGTCAAATATCAGATGGCAAAATACTATTTAAGAGAAGAGCTTGTTTTTATTTCTAATAGATTTCAATTAATTGATAAGTCCATTTACCTTTCTAAAATATATGCACTTTAAAAACTACATTTATTTCATGGTCATAAAACTTTAAAATTTCTCTCTCAATATGTTAGAAACTATAAAAACAATATTAACTACTATTCTATTTTAGTTTAAAGGCTCATATAGGGACATTATAGGTCACATGACAGACAACATATTAGCTGGAGTAGAGTATACAGTAGGACTTAATAAGAATTAGGCAGTGGGTACAAAAGTTAGAATTCAATTTTGTTTCGTCAAAAAAAGGAGATTAATTAAAGCATGTAACCTGGAAAGGCAGAATTAAAGTTATAAACAACTACAATTAATGGTGCAAAACCATCGGGATTCTATTCTGTAATCCTTCCCTTCTAACAAAATATGGAATGAGACTGCTGTTTTTGGAATTTGGACTAAAATCCCAAAGATACAGTTTACAGTGAGGCCTTAGATACACCCCTTCAGACTAACAAAGGAGATAGTGAAACAGTTCTCAAGACTCTCAACTCTATTATCCACATTTGTGATTATAGACAAGGCTAGAAGTTTGTGAAAGAACTCATGATTGACCAAGAGATGGCTTTAGTCATGTTTTCACAGTGAAGCGTGAGTGTGTTATGGGAGGTAGGTGGAAGGTCCATTAGCAAAATAAACTGGAAAGGGTGCTGGGCAGAAAGGCAAACCAACACCTTTTATAGAAACTGGTATGAAGTCAGAATAGTGCCCAACTGGCTCAGGAAAGGCCAGTAACTCACTGTTCTGTCAACACTTCTGACTGTGAAAGGCTGTGATCTGATCCTCGTGTGCAGAGTAAGGCCAAGTCTGTATGGAGGGTACCAACAGATTCAGTTTGAAATATTAGAGTAATATATAAAGCAGGTCACTAAATTCATTTCTTCATAGATATGTAGCATCGGATTTTTGCTTTCCCTCTTGGTTGAACTTTCTTGAGGTTCTCAGTCAAAAAGCACTTCTTTAAAGAAAAGAAAATTTTCCTTGAAACCAAAATGTAGAATCTACATGCAAAAAACTCTTTGGTACATTAAATGGTTTGTCAGTAAATTAACTAAAATGAGTATTTGCCAGTGAAACATGTGATACTCTCTATGTGTGTTTAAGGTCATTAACTTTTATTTTTTGGTAGATGTATTAATATAGTTGGCAATTTAATTTTAGCTTCTCAAGTATAATTTTGCGTTAGAAACACAGTTTGCCTTGGAAAACAAAGCAATAAATAGGAATCATAAAAATGATCATATTCTTAGTTTGAATGACTCCAGATCAGACATGGTCTAAGACACAAGCAGTTTATTTGAGAGGTCATGAGAAAGAAGCACAAATGAGGAAGTAGAGAAAGATAGGGAAGACAAAAAAGCCAATAAACAATTTGATAAACAATAGGTTACTATTGTGGATAACTACAGGTAGAATTGCCTCAAAATTGACCATGGAGTGACAAAGAATGCTGACTCTGATAGGCTGAGGCATTAAAGATTTCCTTCATCTAAATCTCAGGTACTTCTGGATTGCTGTTCTCACAAACCAAGCAGGCTCCTACAGTGGCGGCAAAAGCCCTAAGAAGAGAAGCAGATAGATGTGGACACTTGCTGCTTGGCATGGAAGGCAGCACGGGGATATTGTCCACTGTCAATTCAAAGGAATTTAAAAGTAAACTGAGTGGATATATTAATAAAGTAAGAAATCATCAGAGTTTGCTACAGTTCACCTCTTGAACTACCCAAATCTTCTCATGCCCCTTATTATGAATGTCTAGTTACTAATATTTCAAACCACTGGCCAACAAAAATATCTAAAAACTAGAAAGGTAATAAAAATAAGCTGGAGTTTTACTGCTGTAAGAGGTCCCAAGTCAGTAATTGTTATTGATCAAGTCTCTTCTGTCACTGATTCTAGATTTTTTTAAATCTTTTGTTTATACTTCTACTGATCTAGGTTGTTTACCCAGTGGAATTAACCATGTTTAGTATCTGACAAATATGAGCCCCTAATTATATTGGATTGTTGCTGTTGTATATTTATGGTTTATACTGATTATGGAAATATCTGTAGGAACCACAGCAGTCCCCACTCTCCGGATGTACTCTGCCCTGCTGCAGTATCTATTGTCAACCCTAGATCCCCAGACCTTCATAATTATCATTGTTGATTCCATCCAACAGTGCAATCACTTCTTTTCCTGCTGCTCTATTAAAATATGCAGACAGGTTTTTGTGCTATTGGGGATACAGCACTATTGATGGGCATTGGTTCAATATACACTATATCCTGTATCAAAAATACATCTGGGCGCCTGCTCAAGACTATAACCCCTATGTTAGTTCCTTGCCTGATTTTTAAGAGACAATCCCAATGTTCTCTCGGGCACTAGGTTCCAGGTGATGTGCTAGAGGATTGGATGTCCACGTTCCAATTGCCACACAAACCTCTTTTATTATAAAATTGATCCTTGGGTCCAAGTCAATGTTATGATGGATCACATTTGTGGAAGACATGCTCCTCCTATCCCCTGTATTTTTCCTGTTAGAGACAAAGTACAGTATTAAAATATCAAAGGTGCTTGCCATAATCAGTTAACCATTCCTCTTAAAAGAATAATTGTAAAGAATGGCTCAAACATGTTTTGTCTCTGCCTACTTTGTAATTGACTATATCTTTCCATTGAATATACATAAAGATAAGATATATCAATTTGAATATATACTTAATCCATTGATTATGTCTGCCTTCATTATCAATCTAATAGCACAAAGGCAAGTTTAACTGTGTTATTTGAGCCAGTCCATAAAACCCAAATGCTCTACAAAATCATATCTGTTACAGCTTTTGATATGATTTAATCTAATGCAGGTTTTAGATATGCTTTATACTTCCAAATTGAATTTAGGAAGAAGTCTTTTTCATTAAAATTGAATCTACATATTTCAAAATAGAGCATCAAAGTTAATATGCAATGGATAACAACCTGGTTGATTTTTGACATTTCTATTGGAAAAATGATAAAATTGAGTAAAGGGGTAAAATCTGAATGATGCTATATGGGTGAGAAAGAGTTAGTTTCAGCAGGGAGTTGAAAAATTGGAAAGGTGACCTGGCCCCTCTATTCTCAACCATTAAACTACAAATCTTTCTTTTTCCAAAAACTTCAGTTACATTTTCAAAATTTTAGGAAAAGTGAATAAAAGGATTCCCAGATTAGTGATTAAGCAACTTTGGGAGGCGGTTACTTCTATCAGTGAGATATAAATATCATTTTCTTAGAGTTATATAATCTTAAATCTTTATGTAAATTATAATGGTAAATTTTTATAACAATTTGACTAGGAAAATGCGTTTCAAAGTGTGATTCAATATTACACAGATAGCATTCTGGTAATGACAAGTATGGAAAAGGATTATCAATATTCTCTATTATTACCCTCTTGGTGGTATATTCTCCTTTTATGGTACAAAATGACATATCTCTACTTCCCCAACAGATATTTTATTTGAAAGGAAAGTTCTTCATTATAAGTATTATTAGCAATAAAAATAGCATGCTTATATAGGCTATATTTTTATAAAATAAAGATGGAAAAATTTAGAATTCAGAATTTTCTACTGTTTTCTTCATTAAACAGCTTAAGAATACAAGTGAAAGGGAAAAATACATACTTAAAATTTAAACCAACCAGTAAATTCACAAGAGCTAAAAAAATTTAAAATGCTACTTTCTAAAAATATGACTTTCCATTATGATAACAAATGTATTCTGTCACTTTCTGCTATGCCTTCACTATTATCTTCTGATTTCTGTATAAACACTACAAATTATCTCATACTAAGTTAATTGTTCTCTCACATTTGCTTTGCTTGCCTGTTGATTTTCCCACTAATTTTCCATCTTTCCTCAAAAGTTTTATGAGAAAACTTTCTGAAAAAACGTTATGAAAAACCTTTCAATAAAACAAAAAAAGGAAGCTTTTTTGCTCTTGTCAATACCTAAAATTCCCATGATTCAGTGAGTCTCTACTCAAAGTAAAAAAGAAAAGGATATTTAGATTCAAAGAAAAAGAAGAAATGAGTTAGTGTTGACTAATGACATCTCTGAAAAAAAATTGATCACAGTTTATGAAGGACTGTGAATATTTACAAATGTGAAATATAAATGTTAATATGTACAACACAGATAACTACTTCAAAACTTCAATCCTCCAATTGTTCTCATCCACAAGCAGTAAATGATTTTGGACCATTTTTATTAATTGTGAGCCTATAAACCTAATAATAAGGTAATAGGAGTAATAATTATTATATAACAATACATACAATTACATAAAATGACTTTGTTAAATTATCTTAATAATCTATTATTTTTATTTTATAGAAGAGAAAACTGAAACTCAGAAAAAGGTATTAAATAACTTTTCTAAAATCTGAGATTTCCAACTCTAAGTCTTGATATAATCCTTCAGTCTCACAATATTTCTTTCTGCACCTCACTCATTTATCAATTTCAACTCTTTATCTCATGGATCCATACACCTTTACTCTTGTTCTTTCCTTCCTTCGAGATTACCCTCCCACACTGATAGTGATCTTTACAGGTACGGCTACAACCGTAAGCCTTTGTAGTACAGATTTCTACTTGCCGAAAGGGGCAAAGAATAAAAATCTCACCTTGATATACTAGCATAAATAATTTCTCTTATTGCATTGCTTTTTCCATTTATAAAGATAAAATAAATTCATCTTTCAAAGCAGTCTTAATGCCATAATAAATTTACAGCAAAGACAGAATATTATGAGGATTTCCTTTCTGAAGCATTTGATATATTAGTGAACTCTACCCAAAGTTTGTTTGCCACTAAAAATAATATCTGTGCCATAATCTGTGGATTCAAAATTACATGTAAAGTGTTGGTCCACAGAGATTGTTAAATTTTATCTTAAAAAATGCCTTGTTTTATTTTCTATTAATAAAATGCCTGAAAGCCCTATCAAAATTCAACACAATTATTATTATTTTTATTTCAAAAACATTTAAGGGGTACAAGTGTTTTTTGTTACATGGATGAATTGAATCATGCTGAAGTCAGTGCTTTCAGTGTACCCATAACTGGAACAGTGTACATTGTACCTGATAAGTAGATTTTTAGCCCCTTATCCCTCTTCCAACCTTCCCCCTTCTGAGTTTTCAGTGTCCATTTTACCACTTTATGACCACATGTATGCCTCATTTAGCTCCCACTTATAAGTGAGAACATATGGTATTTCTTTTTTCATTCCTGAGATACTTCACTTAGGATAATGGTATCCAGTTCTACCCAAGTTGCTGCAAAAGACAATATTTCATTGCTTTGTGTGTAGCAGGGTTATATATATATAACACACATATATATATCACATTTTCTTTATCCACTCATCAGTAGTTGGGCACTTAGCTTGATTCCATATCTTTGCAATTGTGAATTGTGCTGCAGTAAACATTTGTGTGCAGGTATCTTATTAATAAAATAACTTCTTTTCCTTTGAGTGGATACCCAGTAGTGGGGTTGCTGGATAGAATAGGAGGTCTCCTTTTAATACCTTGAGGAATCTCCATACTGCATTCCATAGCAGTTTTACTTGCTTAGATCAGCACTGACAGTGTATAAGCTTTCCCTTTTTACTACATCCACACCAACATCTATTTTTTTTTTCGTTCTTTCTTTTTTTTTATTTCAGCATATTATGGGGGTACTAAAGTTTAGGTTATGTATATTGCCCTTGCCCCCCATCTGCCCCTGTGTCAGAGCTTCAAGCATGTCCATTCCCTAGACAGTGCACATTGCACTCATTATGTTGGTTTTAATGATGGCCATTCTGACAGGGGTAAGGTGGTATATCATTGTGGTTTTAATTTGCATTTCCCTGATAATTAATGATGCTGAGCATTTTGTCATATGTTTGTGGGTCATTTGTTTATCTTCTTTTGCAAAAAAAAAAAGTAGTCATGTTTTTTGCCCACTTTTTGATGGAGTTATTTGTTTTTTTCTTGCTGATTTGTTTGAGTTCTTTGTAGATTCTAGATATTAGCCATTTGTTGGATGTATAGTTTATTAATATTTTCTCTCATTCCATAGGTTGTCTATTTACTTTATTTCCTTTGCTATGCAGAAACTTTTTAGTTTAATTAAATCACATATATTTATTTTTATTGTTGCTGTATTTGATTTTGCAGTCTTAGTATCAAATTATTTGCTGAGACCAACATCCAAAAGAGTTTTTCCGATGTTTTCTTTTAGAATTTTTATGGTTTCAGTCAGATATCACATTTAAGTCTTTAATCCATCTTGAGTTAATTTTTGTTTATGGTGAGAGAGAGATATCTAGCTTCATTTTTCTACATGTGGCTACCATTTTTCCCAGCATAACTTACTGAATAGGATGTCCTTTCCCCAGTGTGTGTTTTTGTCTGTTTTGTCAAAAGCCAATTAGTTATAGCTAACTGGAATCTCTATTTGTGTTCATTGGTCTATGTCTCTACAATTATACCAGTACCATACTGTTTTGGATATTAATATGATAGCCTGGTAGTATAATTTAAAGTCAGGTGATGTGATGCCTCCAGATTTGTTCTTTTTGGTTAAGGTCGCTTTATCTATTTGTTTTTTTTTTTTTTTTTTTTGGTTACCTTTGAAGTTAAGGATAATTTTTTCTAAATCTGTGAAAAATAAGGGTGATATTTTGATGGGAATTGCATTGAATCTGTAAATCACTTTGGGGAGTATGGAAATTTTAACAGTATTAATGCTTCCAATACATGATCATGGGATGTTTTTCCATCTGTTTGTATCATCTACAATTTCCTTTGTAAGTGTTTCATAGTTTTCCTTGTAGAGATCTTTCACCTCTTTGGGTAAATATACTCCTAGATATTTTATTTTCTTTGCAGCTATTGTAAATGGAGTTGAGTTCTTGATTTGACTCTCAGCTTCAGTATTATTAGTGTATAGACATGCTACTGATCTGTGTACTTTAATTTTGTAACCTGAGACTTTACTGAATTCATTTATCAATTCTAGAAGTCTTGCAGTGGAGTCTTCAGGGTTTTCTAAGTATAAGATTATATCATTGCCAAATAGGGATAGTTTGTCCTTCTCTTTCCTGATTTGGATGCCCTTTATTTCTTTCTCTTGCCAAATCACTCTGGCTAGGACTTCCACTACTATGGTTAATAGAAGTGATGACAGTGGGCACCTTTGACTGATGACTATGTGCCTTGGTAATGTCCTGTTTTCCATGAAACTTCCAGATGTTCAACGACCTCCTTGTATCTGCATGTCTTAATCTCTAACAATACCAGAGAAGTTTTCCTCAATTATTTCCTCAAATAAGTTTTCCATGCTTTTTGCTTTTTCTTCTTCTCCCTCAGGGATACCTATAATTCTTATATTCATTCACTTTACATAGTTCTAATATTTCTCAGAAAGACTGCTCATTCCTCTTAATTCTTTCTCTACATTTTTTACTTACTGGGTTAATTGAAAAGCCTTGTGTTCAAGCTCTGAAATTCTTTTTTCTGCTTAGTCTCATCTATTGTTAAAACTTTCTGCTTTATTTTGAAGTTCCCTAAATTATTCTTTCATTTCTGTAAGTTCTGTTATATCTTTTCTTATGTTGTTTATCTCTCTAGTGAATTTTTCATTCATGTCCTAAATTACTTTTTGATTTCTTTGTGTTTGTTTTCAACTTTCTCATCAATCCCATTGATGTTACCTGCCATCCATATTCTGAATTTCATATTTGATATTTCAATGATTTCCTTTTGGTTGGAACCCATTGTTAGAGAACTCTTGTGATCCTTTGGGGCTGTCAAAACTGTTTTTTTTTTTTTTTTTTTTTTTTTTTGTGTGTGTGTGTGTGTGTATGTGTGTTGCTAGAGTTCTTATGCTGGTTTCTTATCATCTGAAACATGTTCTCTCAGCTTAAGACAGACATGTTTGCAGTACACCTGTTCTTTGCTGGGAACTCTGTTGCTTAGTGAAGAGAGGGAGTGGTCCCTGGACAGCACACTTGAGTCCTACTCTGGAAGATTAACCCAGTAGGAGAGGGATGGATGAACTGTGACCCTTTAACACTGTAGCTCTCCTGCATCTCACCTTTCCCCTATGGTTGGCATGGGTAGTTGGCATGTTATGGCATGAGCAGTCTCCCTGCCCATGTTCAGTGGCAATGGAGTTTGTCAGCCTTTGGTGGCTTGAGCCTCACTCAGGTTTGCCAGAGGTGGTGATGTTTATTGGCCTGTAGTGGCCCTGGTAGCAGTAGGGGTGCAGGACACCTACCCAGAAGACATGAGAGAGTTCCTGGCCTCCCCATTCCCACCCCAGCCTGGCAAGGGTGATGGAGAGGCAGTAGCTTTGGATCAGACCCCTGGGTAGACACAGCACTCTGGGGTTGGGATCTCAAAATGGCACCAGTCACAGCATTCATGGTTTGTAAGCCAGTAGGACCCCACTGTGCCTCTTCCCTGGAACAAAGCCACTGCCCAGCATCCAGTCAGTTCCCTACATTATTCTGACAGTCTGCTTCTATGGAAGGTTCCTCCCTCAGCTCAGATTGCAATGTCCACAGGTGAAATGTGAAGCCTGGGACTGTCTCCTCTGTCCTTTCTCCACACATGGTTGCCTTCTCCATGTACCTTTGATCCTGTTGAGCTGGTCACCCCATTTTCCTCTTCTTTACTTTGCGAGCTTCCTGTCATCTCTCTGTTGATTCCCAATGCTCTCTCTTAGATTATCAATCTGAAGGAAAATATCCATTCACCACTTTAGATCCTCTCCATGAGAGTGGATTATGTGCACTTCTAGTCCATCATCTTGGTTTCCTCATCAAAAATCATTTTTTTAAAAAAAAGTGGCCCAATATTTGACTAGAAAATATAAAGGGTTAACAAAAATATATAAAAATAAGAAAGATATTAGTTTCTCTTGTTAATTAGTTTTCAAATTTTAAGTTCACATTTATAATAAACATAAAATTATTTGTAAATTGTTGTCTTAATTCTCTGTAAGTAAAATCCTAAAACAATAATTACCATTTTATTTGCTTTGCCTATATTGCTGTGAAGCTGAAAATATTAATAAAGCAAATACAGGAAAACCTAAAGCAGGTCTCCAAAGTAAATGAATGCTTTTAAAAAGTGTTTTAAAAGAGAGAGGCTTGAAGGAGATATATGCAGCAGACCTATACTTTTCCATATAACAAAGGTATTATTGGATATGAAAGGAGAAATATATTAATGTTAATTTTCAGAAAGATATGGGGGTTGCCTGTAGTCCCAGCTACTCGGGAGGCTGAGGCAGTAGGATTGCTTGAGCCCAGGAGTTTGAGGTTGCTGTGAGCCAGGCTGACGCCATGGCACTCTGGCCAGGGCAACAGAGTGAGACTCTGTCTCAAAACAAACAAACAAACAAAAAGATATGGGGGAAATGGACTTATCTTGGTCCTAATATAAGTCCTTTTTACTGTGCCTTTAATTGATATAATTTGAAAAGCAAAGATTTCTGTGATGCCTATCCTTATGATATAGCAGAGGACACATCAACAGAGAGCCTGCCCTCACAGAGATTGTAATGTTGAAATATTTTATTTCTGCAAATTTCACATCTACATATTTTTATTTTTAAAAAGGAAGCCAAATAATTAATTTCCACTAATGAACATGTTTTCATTCACATGCTTCCTATTCACAAAATAATTGCATATGCGGGAGGCTATATATGACAAAATTTTAGGTCAGAAGGTAAATCAGTAAACATGGAAACAGCAAACTGATGTCATCTTTTCCTCTCTGACTCCGGTCTTTCCATCACTATGGCTGTGCCAAAATTTTTAGAATAAGAAGTTCTGAGGATAACTGCTGCAGATAAGGAAGAACTCTGAAGAGGCAAAAGAAGTGAGTGTTGCTAGATCAATACTCACCACGTGCAGAATTGTGGGGAAGCAAGAGAACAGGTTGAAGAGGTAGCCAAATTTATAGTTAAAAATAATTGATTGTATCTTTCAAAATAACTAGAAGAAAAGAAATGTAATGTTCCTAGAACAAAGAAAAGATAAATGTTTGGGGTGATAGATACCCCAATTACCCTGATTTGATCATTACACATGGAATACATGTATCAAAATATCACATTATCCCCAAAATATGTACAACTGTGATGTATCAATAAAATACAAAAAAAGTAAGATGAATCAAAATGATTACTACTTGGAAAGAGGAAATTTAGAGTATCTTAAGACAACTGAATAGAGTCTGCTGAGATCTTCAGTGTGGGAAGAGGGTTGGAAATTTATGGGATACTCTTAGGGGAAAGAAAAGATAGAAAACCAGCAAGAGAGGAATAAAGTAATGGGAGAAGCACAGACTAAGTTGATTATGATTGTCAAGATTATGTGATTTTGTAGGTGAAATTCCTTTAAGTAAATATAAAATTCGAAGTTTCTCTATGCTGGCAAATTGCTGAAATAGTTTAGATACATTATTGTTAGAATCAAAGAAAGACTGTAAAATTAGGATGTTCTATGGCATCAGTTGGAATGTTGCATTCATCATGATGATGAAAAATGGCCGAGAAGAAATGAAAATTTGAGACATATACAGAAGCCATTGAGAAAGAAATTAAGAAAGAATGGGCTGGGCGAGGTGGCTCACGCCTGTAATCCTAGCCCTCTGGGAGGCTGAGGCGGGTGGATCGCTCGAGGTCAGGAGTTCGAGATCAGCCTGAGGGAGACCCCCCATCTCTACTAAAAATAGAAATAAAAATTATCTGGACAACTAAAAATATATATAGAAAAAAAAATTAGCCGGGCATGGTGGCGCATGCCTGTAGTCCCAGCTACTCGGCAGGAGGATCGCTTAAGCCCAGGAGTTTGAGGTTGCTGTGAGCTAGGCTGATGCCACGGCACTCATTCTAGCCTGGGCAACAAAGTGAGACTCTGTCTCAAAAAAAAAAAAAAAAAGAAAAGAAAAGAAAAAAACGAAAGAAAGAATGGAATGACTTTAACAGGAAAGTTGACTTTGTGAAAGCTTAATTATGTGATCTCTAAAGAGTAGTAGGCATTGAGATTAGGTAAACCTCCCTACTTCTCACTTAAGCTAATGTGGTATTAGAAGACTCCTCATTTGGGCTTTTACTATATAAGAAGTAGAATTAGCGGGAATAAGAATAATTGTGGCTCTGGAATTTTATATAGTATGAGTAATGTTTCAGCCTTGAAATCTTGGTAGAAGATTTGAAGCTGTGTTCTTGTGACACATTATGGCTCTTCATATCAAAGATTGGAAAGGAGTACCAATTAGAGTGAAAGGTAATTAAACTTTGGATTTATATAATTATTAGGAAACACAAAGGATTAGACAGTTGGAGATGTAGGAATAGACAAGAATAGGGAAGACCTGGAGAGAGTTGGGTGTAGCAAGGGAAAAAGCCAAGCACTAACAGTGTCCTTGACGTTGGTTAATTATCAAATACAAAATTTGATAGTGTTTACTTTAAAATTTTTTAAACTAATTGGAAATGTTTGCTTTAAATTTTGCTTAAATTTGCAATTGTTAAGCTAATTAGAAAAAATTCAGTTACTTTCAAAAAATAGAATTCCACTGTAAAACACAGTCTTCATCCTATTACTAAAAATATTTTTATAAAAAGAAAATCATTAAGATTATTAATTTCAATAAGACAGTATAAATATTTCTCTCCTTCTCACACACAATTAAATATTTATTTCACTATCATGATTTTCAAGAGGTTATTGTAAGCATCTCTATGAATATATGATTTTTTAAAGTTGATTACAGATGTTTCTCCACTTATCAACTGCTAATAACCATCACATTATAATTATAAACGTCACATTAAATTTATGCAAATTATACTGTGTTCTAGCTTTGGTGATGCCTCTGTCAAAAATATTTTAGAATTAGAAAGTATGAATTTTATTTAAATACATTAGTTCAGGTTGAATACTGCCATGTTTTTTCTTTTATATTTCTTGCAAATTATCGCTTTTCCTGAGACATGTGAGATATTCAGAGATGGTGCCTGGATTATGATGACGATAAACAGAAATAATGGTCCTGAAATATCACCTAAACTCAGAGCAATGAGCAGCAAATGTTGCAAATGTAAAAGATTCAGAAATTATTTCAGTAGTTCTGAGTGTTACAACATTAGCTCAAAAAACCTTGAATTTTCACAAAACATTACTAGAGCAAAGGTAATCAACTACAACCTCTGTAGTCTGATCAATTTTCTGTAAATCTAAAACTGCTATAAAATATAAAGTCTATTAATTTAAAAAATAAATTAAAAGATGATCTCCCTGGATTCTATATATCTCTTTTGTAATTCAACATATAGTTCTAGAAATAGTTATTTAATTATAATATGTAGAAATTACAATATAAATATGTTTTTTCTATGTTTTTCATTAGGACTGGATATTTGGAAATGAGGAAGATCTTAGTTCTACAATATTTTTTCAAAAAAGCTTTCAGGTTACATTAATTTGAATAATTTATTATTTAAAATTTATGTCATTTATTGAAATTGTTCCAACCTAATAAATAACATTTTGTGTTGTTTTCAGTATTGTCTAAGGAGTATATTTATTTCTTCATCCCATAGAACAAACATGATTTCATGCAAGTTTTTCAGTCAAAGAAAAAAAGTCAGATGAAATATAAGACGATGCATTTTTATTCAGTCTTAATGATGCTTAAAAATCATATATATAGAATCACTAGAAAGCAGAAGGCAGTTTTATGCTTTTGAGCCTCAATAGGCCCTGAGATGCTGAGGCACTATTAATTCTTATACCTCAACGAACACAAATTAAAAATCCTCCCAAAACATTAAAAGAAAACACGACTGAATAGAATGGAAACACCCTAAATGATATGGTTGCCTACATCTAACAGTTAACATCAGCAAGTCAAAGGAGAAAAAAACAATTTGCACTGAGAAATAATCTAGGCCATTTGTGTTTTTGAGCACTTATCTACAACTGTTGGCAAAACTTGCTTCCAAAAATCAAGAAAACTATGATAGCCAAAAAGACAAGAACATTATTGTGCCAATATTGCTTTATTTTATCATCAAGAATGTCAGTTACTGACTATGGAATATATTATCATAGTAATTTTATATAACTTTATTTCCTTAATTTAATTTTAATTTTGGGCAATATAGGTAAGTAAAGAATATAATGTAAAGCATTTAAGAATTAAAATGTGATCTTATTTTATTAGGTAACTTACCCTGCAAAACACTATTATTAATTTATTTGAATATAATAAAGTAACAATATAATATTTCACAGTTAATATGGCCCTTAAGCATCCTCAAAGAGAAATAGATTTTTCATTATTTTTTATTTTTATTAATATTTTTTATTAGTGATGTTGGATGGAATATGTATTTATTTGTTTACATAAAAATATAAAACCTTATAGAGAAATATGCTATTATTTGTGTAAATTATTCTGAGAGGATTTTACGAATAGCTATGTAAAACTTCTCAAACAGGGTTGTTACATGAAACCCTGGAGTACATGCTAAGTATAAGTGAATAAGCCGTTATGGGACAATGTACATTTAATTGGAACACCAGTTATCCAAAAATTTACAGGGGAAAAGTTAGTTAAAGTTCTTCACAAACAGCTCTTGATGAATCTTTTAAGGCAAGGGTTCCCAACCTATGGTGAGTTGCATATTATTTCATTATATATTACAATGTAATAATAATAGAAATAAAGTGCACAATAAATGGAATGTGCTTGAATCACCCCAAAACCATCATTCCCCTCCCCAGTCCATGGAAAGCTTGTCTTCCATGAAAATGGTCCCTGGTGCCAAAAAGGTTGGGGACCACTGTTTTAAGGTAAATAAAAATCCAGCACCTTTTGGAGAAAAATATAAAAGTCAATGTGTTAGCACTGTCTGGGGCATGGACACGCTTGAAGCTCTGACTCGGGGGGATGGTCGGGACATGGGCAATATATATAACCTGAACTTTTGTACCCCCATAATAAGCTGAAATAAAAAAAAAAAGAAAAGAAAAAAGAAAAAAAAAGTCAATGTGAATTTTTAAATGTAACTACAAAAGTTCAAATAAATTTTATTTTAGAAGTAGATGACTTTCAACCCAGACCAAACTCCTGAAGTTTTTACCTTCCTCTGTCCTTAAGGTTCATAGGGAGTGCACTTAAAAAAGCCCATCTCTAAGCTAAGTGGATAGGGATGTGCTATGGTGGTATAAACAATGTTACTGTTACCCTTGTTCTCACAAAAATCCCTCAGGAAATAAGAGAGACAATAGCTTCTAGCATTAAGAAAGGAAATTTAAATTAAATTCACTCATTCCATCATTTATTCATTTACCAAATGTGTAGGTATTAAAGGCTACTATGGCATCCTGGAGGTTCATCAATGAACAAAACAATCTCAGCTGCTCCTTTCATGGAGATGATTACATTCTAAGTCAGCCTCTGTGGTGGCATGTATGGGTGAAATACTACTTCAGAGTATAATTATATAACCTGCAAAGACTGAAGAACATGAACCCACAGAGATGGCTGTTCCTCAATTTACTTAGTATCAGAATTTTCTTTTCAAAACCCCTCTCAGCTTGGACACATGCAATGCACACACTCAGCTACAACTAGAGGCTGAACATTTCTGTACAAAGCAACTGATACATTACAAACTGGAACCCACTAGCTACTAACATTTGGGTTTTTCTTACTGCTGCTACACATCACATGGTTTATGAGCAGTGGTGTACTGGAAAATGGTTGACAACCAGTTCCTGTAGCTATATAAATCTACAGATATAAATACATACATAGATATAAATTTATCATAAATTTTACTAATATAGAGGATGCATGGCACAAAGTTTAAAAATAATAATAAAATATACAATACACATTATGGTCAATTCCATATAGCTAAATGATTCTTACAGAATATTTTAGTTGATTTTTGCCAACCTCTTATATTTGTTGCCAACTTATAGTTGCGATTGATGAACTAGTTCAGTTGCAACATGAATGTCAATTGATATTTGTGTTTCCTTTAATGAGTAAGGGAAAGTAAAACAATGACGACTTATGTTTCAAACTTCACTCATTTTTCAATGGTGTGAACATTTTTAATGAGAAGAATAATAGCTTTCAAAAACTGAAAAATATTTCCTTGTTTGCTTATACTATTCACAATGTAACAACTATAGATGCCATATATTTTGAGGTTTAATCTGCATTATTCGCATTTTCTCCCATCATTTTCTAAACAAATGACAAAATACCCACTTGCCTCTTTTAAGGTAAAAACATGATGTCACTGAATACAGAGGGGGAAAGAGATGGGTGGCAGCTCACCATTCGGTAGTCTTTCCACCATGTAAATTGTTACAGTAGTCATAAATAGCCTCAAGATCATAGATAAGATGACCTAAAATTAAAAAGCACTGTGTTTGGAATATTTAGTAATATTTTAATATAACTTATTTAATTACACATTTATATAATTTAATTTTAAGTAATAATTGCTTAACAAATGGCTTCCAAAATTTCTGAAAATCTAACAATTAGCTCTTACAGGCAGGTGTGAACAAGTTTCAGCACAGCACTGGTTATGAGCTTCTAGTAATCCCCAAGCATCTTAATACTTAAGACTCTCCCCCTTATTTGCTGGAGACTTTTCTGTTTTAGCACTGAAAGTCTCATGTTCCAAGAAACTTTTCAGTCTCAGGCAAATCAGGTCAATACCAATGCCAATGCTTACCCTCATTCGTGGACTTACCAAAATATTTATATAACTGCCTAATTATGGATAGATCTGGATTCTTTCTCTGTACTAGAGCCCTTGCCGGTTCCTTTCCCATTGAAAGACTGCCCCTTTGGCTCCAGCTGCTGGCTAGGATGCTAGACTCTGTAAGACAGACTACTGCCATGGCTCCTGTCACTGTCAGACTTTGAATAGCACGTATGTGCCACTCTTCACTTTGAAGCTGTAATTTATGCCCAACCTAAATTCATCTGTGACTTTTTGGGACCCAGCCTGTGGCATCATTAAGATCTCTTGTCTCCTCCACTTAATGGGAACTACCAATAATTACTTCAAAGAGTTATTCTGAAAATAAAATGAGATTATGTTTATAGATGTTCAATTAGTAGTAACTATTGCAATAGTATTCTTAAGATAAGTCCTACTCTCTTCTAAGCCAGCCATTTCCTTTCTCTAGCGGCTACTGCTAGGAGGCAGACTGCCTTTCATCTAAGTGTATGAAAGTTATCACATAGCCTGTCCCCCTCACATATGACTTAAGAAAGGAGTCCCGCGGTGGAGTAATGAGTATCTACCATGATCTTGTACCAACTATTAAACTAGGTCTGTTTCTATTTTCCAGCAAGCCCTAAATAAGGCTGATGCTTACCATCAATTTCTCTAGTCACACTTTAAAGTTTTTGGTCTTTCAGACGTTATTCAAGCTTAACTCATATTTACATCCAGAAAGAGTAAGAGACTTCTGCTTGCCAGAGTAACAAATACTTCTCACCTCTGTGTTATCATGTTGGCTTGAAAGAAAATCTAGGAAAAGGGTGCCAAAATGTGGGTAGTGGGGAATTCTTTAGTCTTATTAGGAAATTTTTTACGGAACTAACTTGAGAGATGATCTAAAAGAGAAGCCAATGCTCTAGCGTAGAAGTCAGCAGCCTATGGCCAGCCCATATTCTACTTTTGTAAATAAAGTTTTATTGGAACACAGTCATGCCAATTCATTGACATACTGTCAATACCACTTTTGCAATACCAGGTCAAATTCAAGTAGTTGTGACAGAGATGAACTAGCTGTCGGAGCCTAAAGTATTTAATATCTGGCCCTTTAGAGAAGACAGTTTGACAATCTCCACTCTAGTGTCTAAATGAAGAAATGCTTTTATACTTTTACCTAGTCAGGGGTAGATGATTTGGGGAAAGGAGAAAAGTGGTCTTGAGCTGTTTTTAGATTTTCAAGTAAGGAAGAAAACATGTTTCCATTCTTTCCCCAAATAACAGACTCTTGCTGAGAATGCATTTACCTAGAGTGAGTGGAGACGAGGACTGTGCCTATTGTTGTTTTGTCAGAATCTACTAAAACAAATGCTAGAGAGAGTTCGAAAAACTGGCATTGAGAGATATTAATATATTTATTCTTAAAAAGGCAGGTATTCTGTTTGCCATTCAGCTTTCAGAAAGAATATCATCATTTTCTGAAAGTATTTCTAAATTCTCTGACACTGAAGGATTAGCAAATGCTATTGCCCTTGACCAAAATTAAATTTGCTTCTTTATGAGAAAAATGTTTTTCTTTTGTGTAGAGCAGTAATCATGAGTATATGCTAAGAAATTCTTAGTATGGGCTGATATATATATATAACAAAATCAAGGATAATAATTCGTCAAAGAAATGTGTTAATTGTACTGTTATTCTTTATCACTCTTCATTGCAAAGTTGTTTAAGCTGGAACTACTTGCTGTTTACTTCTTATATTATTTGCTTTTCTCTACAGAATTTCATAAAATAAAACCAAATCACCATGCATATTGAGTTTTGTGACATTTGCCCCAGTTGATATAGTAGACAATTAGGTTAGACTGTCTGGATCCTTATTCTTCAATAATCTTTTCAGTCTCTTTAGAGAAGATACCACATTGTTGCCTGAAACATTAGCAATAAAAGGTGCTATATACAACTGGGGAACTCCTTCAACATCAGCATATGATGACTAATTCTTTAAAAAAAATGTCCTAGGTCTCCCTGGTTGGATAGCTGTTCTTTAGGACTTTCTGGTAGAAATGGTGGAAATGTTGACTCAGGTCCTAGAAAGTGACTTGTTCCAACCCATCACAGAAATATAAAAAGAAAAAAAAATCTGAAATAGAAGGACAATTTTCCTCATGAGCAGACCTCGTCCTCTGCTGCATCGTACAAGTGTGGGCATGAGGGTGAGGCGAGCAGATTAGTCGGGATGTAGGGCCAGGCCTGCACAAGTCTGCATCAGCAGTTACCATATTGACTCCGTCCCAGGGCCCTACCACTTACAGCTGTGTCTACCCGCCACATACACAGACAAAAGCACACAGAGAAACACACACACACACACAGAGTAATTCATGGTTTTAAGAAAAAAAAGCCAGATAGAAGCAGTTAGTAAGAAGGACAGGGCCTGATGATCATGAAGGAAATGGATCATCTGTCCTCTTGCTCTGCTTAGTACTAAATCTCATAACCATGTTCTTGTTTGATGTCAACAGAGTGAAGAGAAAGGCATGATCTCTGTTCTTGCTATGTTAAAACCATACATATTCTTTAGGACAAATACTGCCATACTTTTAAAACATTCCTTTATCTGTATAAGCAAAGTTAATTAAACTCTCTACTAAAGTACTCCAGAACGTTGGTTACAGCTTTGCTTTAGCACTTGTCTCCCAGTGTCACTGATACATAATGAGGCATGCACACGATTTGACCATGACTGAAAGTCAGACGGGTTGGGAGATTAGGAACAGACATACCAAATCCACATGATCTTTGCAAAATTATCTTTCTGAAGGGACAAATAAAGTTTTAAATTTTCTTGCTTCAACATGATCTCTAGACACATGGTGCCAGTAGTATCCATTATTTAAGAAGAAAGAAGTTACTGCCCAGAGCAAAAACATTAAAAGCTCAAAACTTGACTTTCAAAATAGATTTTTAAAAGCTCTTGTCAGAAATAATAGTCTGGAGAGCAGTGCATTCATTTGCAAGACCTAGATTTTATTAAAATAAGAAAGCATTTGTAGATTCAAAGCACAGAAACAAAAAACAAAGAACTGGACAGGAAGAAAATATCTGCTATAAGACTGTAGGGCTTTGGAAAGGACTGGAGAGTTTGTACTTCAATGTTTGAGCCTTATCTTAACCTTTCTTTCAGGTTTAAAACCCCACAGTTTCCAATAACCCTCCAATTTAAGTTCATCACCCCAGTTTATGGGGTTATTTAGCCAAGGTTTTCTAGAAAATCAGTCTGAGGGAGGGAATAAACGTTGATGCTTTCTTGGGAAGGTATAATCTCAGAGCTCTGGAATGAGAGAAAAAATACACGAGTCAGGGAGGGACAGGGATCAACTCCTGTTACTTTGTGACACCATGTGGGCCACTGCCACACAACGAGCTGTTTACTCAGCAAATGTGTCTGTTCGGCTGTGAGGCCCGTCTCTGGACAAACTCCACGGACAAACGCTGCCTTATGAAGTTCTTCAGAGGGAGGAAGGAGAGGAGTCACACTTATCTGCCCAGCTTCCACTAGTGGTGTTTTCTCTGCAGTAAAATAGCTGCCCCACACTTCCAATGTTGTCATCCCCACCACTTCGGTAGCGTCTCCACAAGCCGTATCTCATGTCCAACAGTGCAGTGTTTCATCTGGGTCCAGAAGTGGCAGAGGTTCTGAGAGCTTTGAGCTGGCAGGCTGTGCTAAGCCAAGGGCAGTGAAACTGGGCAAACATGCACCGAATTGTTAGGCCTGGGCTGTTGCTGATGAGTGTTCAGAGGCAGAGAAGCGCGAGAGAGTCCAAGGAGGCACATAAGACGTATCTGTTACACTGGGTTTCCTCTCTCACTTCCTCCTTGGAAAGCGGAGAGAAAATGACAGGCATTTGGACACATGCTAGTATGAGTTAGCCACAGTAAAGCAGGCACAATGGCAGCGCCATCCCCATCCTTACTCTCACACACTTCCAGAGATCTGTGGACTACACAACATTTCCTGTTGCTTTCATTGTACAGAAGGTGGTTTATTATCAAGAATACATAGATTCTTTATCAGGGGAAATGTGGACTCCACAACTTGGCTCAGTTCAGATTAATGCTAGTTCTGGTGTAAAGAAAATAAATGAAATTATATCTCTGCATACCTTAACTCGAAATTGTAAATGTAACCTGCTTTAGATGTAAACAACAAAAACAAACAAAAAACCCCTAACCAAACAAAATAAAATAAAATGTAAATCAACGGTTGTTACATGTCAAATGGATGACATAAGAAATACAGGTCACAGGACTCATGATAGAAGATAACTAACGGTAGGGACATTGGGGGAAGTTAATAAATAGGGTGAAAATAAAACTGGACCTCAATGAATGGTACAATTTTGATAGGCAGAAAGGAACTCTAACAGCATTCCAGGAAAAGGCAATAAAGTTAAGAAAGGAAGATTTAGCAGTGGATTTTGTGTAGCTGAATATAAAAGTGAAATGAGCCCAGATCATAGAGCTTTGCTGTTAAAACATAAGCAATTGTTTTCACAATGATATATTTTTAAAAATCAGTGATCTTAAACAAAGGAGTGACATGCACCAGGGCAGGCTCTAGCAAGAAATATCAAGTGGCCATAACAGAGTCTGTTAGGAGTGGAAATAGGAAATACAAACAAACAAACATACTAGAAAGACAATGGCAATAATCTAGCCTTGAAAAAATAGGTGCCTAAATTAGAAGTGACAACAGTACTGGTGGTGGTAGGGTGGTAGGACTAGAAGGGAAGAACCAATTATATCTATCCTTGAGGACTTGGCATGGGGGTCAAGTATAGAAATACTTCAACGATGATTCTGAATTTTGGCAGTGAGTTACCAGGTGACTGTTGGCCCAAGATAGAGAAAAAGAAATGATAAGAGGGATGTTTTGAGAAAAATATGAGAATAAGTTTGGTTTTTGGTTTATTGAACTTGAAGAAATGGCAAGATATGTTAGGGCAAATGTCAAGTTGGCAAATATAGATGGCATTATAACTCCAGGGAAAAAGAGACCAAGTCCTGATACAGATCAGCCATTCACAATGTATCACCTCCACAGTACAGGGCAACAGAGAATGCTGGTGACCACCGTGGTGGCTATGATGGTAAAAGTGAAATATAAAACTGGGAAATAGTGTGTCAAATAAAAGTGTCCCCATGAACATCTTCTCTCAATTGCAATCTAAATCCCTCTGCCTCTCTTTTACATTTTTTTAAAGAATTCCTTTAATTGATTGTTGGCATTGTTTCTAGGAAGGACATCCTCTTGCTTAGGTCCTAAGAATGTGTATTTTGACTGCTTACCAAAAGCAATCTATGTAAAGTTGGGTGTCTAAATATTGCTTAATAATAATCTTAAAAAATGATATTTGCCTTGTTCTTCTCATTGTGTACTAGAAACAATTTTTCCCTGTTCACTCCTTACTTCTCAGAGCAGCCGTATTTTTGGTATTGGACATCTGGGCTTCCCTAGAACTTGGGAAAATCATTTAGTGTTCTAGAATGTCCTAGAAAGGCTTCACAAGTCAAGAAGGAAGAGAATGATTAAATCACAAAGAAGAAGGGAATTGGATTTCAAGAGCAAGGGCGAAGTAAAATGAGGTAAGTTCTTAGAAAAGCAGATAACTTCAAAAAATTTCTTAAACTCCACTCAGATAGCATCTAGGAGGGTGAATTATAGTCACTTATAGATACCTGCAGTCTGAACATTGTGCTCCTCACCTTTGGGGGCTACAACCAAAAGCCAGTGGCCTCACTTGGCCGTGGGGAAGTAAGCACTGAGATTTACAGGGCTGCCTGCCTTGGAAGAGATTAACTAGGCTTGAGCAAGGAACAGCTCAGCAGTGACCAAAAGGGACTGAACAACAGAAGTTCCCCCAAATTTCCTGCATCATTTAATTCCAATGTTTGTGGGAAGGAGCCCTGAAAAAAAAAACCCTAATATTGGGTTTTCTGCCAAATGTGATAAAAGGGGAGTGAACTAGGTTAAATTTGAGCCAGAAAAGTAATCAAAAAGATTAACAAAAATGTATCACTTCATTTACAGTAGCACACCTAGCTTATAGTCTCTTTAAATATAGAAAACTATGGGAGAAACAGAACTGTGTTTAGCATCTTGTTTTTACAAAGATTTCTAGACTTGATATTTAAATTGAAATACTATTTTATAAGGTTATTTTCCTTAACAGATAAACAGCTTTTTATGCACAAAAGTGTATATGATCATTGTGTAAAGCATGTAACTATTATAATACAAGCTTCTGACTAAGATAACCAAAGCTTCTGAAACTTATTCCATCCTAATGCCACTTACAGCTTTTGGTCACATCATTACACACTTATCAAAGCTACATAATTCTCATATTTTTAGAAACTAATTGTAATCATAGCTTATAATCCTGAAATATAAAAGAAACAGAAATGCACAAAAATACAAAAGAAATCATATTGTTTTGGTTGTTCCATGTAAACAAACCTATACTGAAATTCTATAGAACTCCTACTGTGGAACTTATACTGTGGAATTATACTAAAGACTCGGAATCCCTGTGTTTTCCTTTTACTTGGGTCCTTAGACTGACGTCCCTTAGTAGAAATAAGAATGCAAAGCATTGGAGGCTCCATCTGCATTATAAGAGGATATTCCTTTTAGATAAAGTAGCTGGTACCATTTTTGTTTATTCAGTATTTCATGCGAAATATGCCTTTTAATATTACACACTTATTTAAAATACTAAATTTGTGTCTACTTTGTTTTCATATCTTAAGTATCATACTATGATTCTAAAAATTACACATTTATTACATAAAATTGGCCCAACAAGCCAGCTTACTAAGGAACTTGTGTTTTAATTATAAGTGTGGCATATCAGAAACCACTAGGACAGTATTTATTTTAATGTTAGCTACTCATATCGAAGACTGGATATATAAAAGTCTCTGAGGAAATGAAGAATACATGACAACTAAATACAACATGGAATCCTGAATGGAATCCTGGAACACAAAAAGGACATTAGCACGAAAACTGGTGAAATCTAAATAAAGTCTGCAGTTTAATTAATAACATTGTACCAATATTACTTTCTTAGTATGGATGAATGCAGCATAATTATATAAAAGATTACATCAAGGGTAGCCAAGGAAACCTTTATGTGATAGTTGCAACTCATCTCTACATTTAAAATTATTTCAAAATAAAAAGAGTTTAAAAAACAATTTGATTTTAATTTTACTCAACCAGCTGTTCCACATTTCCTTTAAAATAAGACATACTAATAATAAAGTATATAAAAGTGGTATTCTGTTATAAAAGATATTTTGAATTTAAAGCAAGCTCTTTTACATGAACCTCGTTTTATGTAAGACATTGATGTAAAAGCCAAGTATCAGCAAATATGTTTATTTGTGAAAAAATAATTATGTGAAATGTGACCTCCCTATACAACCTAATTCCCATCAAGTTATAATTACATAGCTTGACTATAAAATTAAGTGCATGTTATATTTTCAAGAGATTTTTTAAAATGACCTATCTCATTATTTTAATTTTTTTCTAACTTATTGGCTAAAATATTTTTTAGGCTAACTAAAATATCTCCTTACATAAAAATTTTAAAAAAACTCATATTAAATTTCAATTGTCATATCTTTTGCAATTCCCTCTCTCTCCTATTCATTATCATGATATTTCAGATCTCTGTGAAAGAAGGTTTGACATGAATTTTTTTAATAATCAAGACAAGAATTACACAGTTAATCCAGAACAACACAGAGTCAAAAGTAACTTCTATTTGAATTTGTTATGCATTCTATCATTTGAGTTGTGCTTGTTTGTGTGTGTGTGTGTGTGTGTGTGTTTGCAAATGTGTTTGGATTATGTAATTATGTGCATTTTATGTGCAGCCAGTGAATGAACAGAGAAAAGAAACAGTATTAAGATTTTAATTGGCTCTCAGCCTCTGCAAAGCATGTAAAATCTGAACTTCATATTAACTATTAATATTCTCTGATTCAGTCAACACCCTCTTTTATTTCTTTCATTATATTTCAAATTTTTACCTTGTAATCATATTTTCACAATTGTTATTATAATGGAATTCCTGTCCCTTAGAGCAGTCATTTGCAAATTGTAGTGTTCATTAAAATCACCTGGAGGGCTTGTTCAAGCACAATTTCTGGGGCCCCACCTTCAGAATTCCTGATTTAGTAAATCTGGGGTGAAGCCTACACTACCAAGTCCCCAGATAATAACGATGCTGGTGACTTCAGAAATATACATTCTTACTGTATCTGTCTGATGTTTCTGCTACCAGTATTAAATGTAGGTGTTTCAAGCTTCTTTTTTTTCTCTCTCTTTGCATCCAATGTGGCAAGAAGAAATTACTTACAAGTTGATACTTCAAAGTACTGTGTTTAATATGAATCAGCATGTAGAATGCAAATAGATCAGCAAAGAGCAAG